>NC_140750.1:26915000-29622500 GCF_051527215.1 Medicago sativa
AAAGGTGATAACTCTGCTTCAGCAGCATCAAGCAGATCCAAGCAGAGGCAGAGCTTACCAATGATTTCCAAACCAGACGTGCAAACCAAGCAACTGCTTTCCAAACAAGCCATGAACAAGGCCGAAAAAGCTGAAGTACTCGAAACTTTGTTCAACAAGGTCTCTTTTCAATTCTTGCTTACTATTAATTTCTGATTCTTTTTCTTTTCAGAATTCTTACTAATCAAGATTCTTTCTGTTCAATGTTCAGATCACTCATCTTTTCGGTGTTCTTGGTTATGGTGGCTTATGCTTCCTTTTAGGGACAAGTAAGTGTTATTATCTTTGAATAAATTAATTCGTAGTTGAATTATTTGTTCACTTTGAATGTATTATGATTGCATGCATTGATATCAGGACCCCAATACATTCCCAATGTATATTGCTTGTCCTACTTCTTCTTTGTTCCTCTTCGTTGGATGTACTATAAGACCAAGAAATGGCATTACTACTTACTGGTGATAATTCTCCCTTTTAGCATGTTAAAGTAATAATGTCCTATATACTCTATATTAAATTCTTCTAATTGTTCGTTTCATGTTTCAGGATTTTTGCTATTATGCAAATACGATTTTCTTGGTTCATCTTCTCTTCTATCCTAGGAACGAAAAGCTTTTCATGGTTTGCTTTTCTTTTGCCGAGGGGCCGTTAGCTTGGGCTTTGATTGTATGGCGCTGTAGCTTGGTTTTCAGTTCTATTGATAAAATTCTCAGCGTGCTTCTTCATCTTTTACCTGGTAAATAGACTCTCACTGTTCTGTTGATATATAATGTGCTTGTTTCTGCAAGATGGTACGTAGTACTTCATAATGAGCTTTAAATATGACACATATCTGAATTATCATCTTTATTTACCCAGTACATTGTGATCATAAGCAATTTTACAATTTCTTGATTAGTGGAACGGCTTAGATATCGCATGTTCAACCATTTTTAATATATGCAAACACTGAATTGAATGCTTAAATCGTGACAGCCATGTTAAATTTATGCTTCATATTGTACCGTTCTTTGCTTTATGATGACTTTAACTCTATTGTTCTTTTCAGGAATTGCTTTCTTTACCATTAGGTGGTGGAATCCTGCTACCTTTGAAGCTATGCATCGAGAAGGATCTCTTGAAGGATATACATGGCCTTATATTTGGACGTGGATGTTTCTTGTACCCTTTGCAGCTTACATTCTGTGGCAGCTTCTGTACCTCCTCATTGTTAATGTCTTGTGCCGACAACGGCTTTTAAGAGATCCTGAAGTCATGACTTCCTACAGGTAATCAATGATCATACACATACTTCTTTCCCTTTTTTCAGTTCATAATAGGAGGGAGAGGGACGACAATAGATAGAGTCGATATTAGTTGATTAATTATAGATGTTATCTCTCTCTGAGAGTCCATAAAATCACATCTGCTACCTTTTCAATAGCATTTCTGATGAGGTTAAAACATCAAACTTCATTTTTCTTTCACATTGTTGACTTCAACCTTTTACAGGGAACTCTCAAAAAAAGCTAAGAAGGCAAACAATGTATGGTGGCGCTTAAGCGGGTTGCTTGGGGATCGAAATCGCTTGCTGATGTACATTGTTCTTCAAGGCATATTTACCATTGCAACCATGGCACTGACTGTCCCCATATTCTTCTCATATGAATTGCATGCATGCTTCCAAATAATCAAGCTTGCTGTATCAGTATGGAATGGAGGAAGTTTTCTGTTAGAAGTAATGCCTAGGCAGGCAATTCTTAAGGAGAAAAATAAATCAGAGCTAAAACCTTTCCAAGGTCAAATGGACCAACCAATGACCAAGGTCAAGTGATGGAGAGTTCAACAATGCTTGTTCTTGAGACATCTGATTGACTTACTCAACTAATATCCATGTCTTTTGTTCTGATTGAGGTTCTATTTGTTTGATCTAATCCGTAGTGTTAAGTATACAAATTCGAGTAGGTGGAGTTGTAAATGCATATTACTCTTTCTTTTCTCATGCAAGCATTCCATAAAATGGATACTTGTAAAACAATTATGAGTTTGAATTCCATTTGAATATTTTAATACAGTTACGAGTTTGCTATAATGCAGAGTTCACACTGAATTTGCAATTTAACTAAAATGTATCGACTTTGCAAGCTGAGACATCTTATTTCATTGTCTCAAAACAACAATTGTAATATTTACTAACTCAAACTGCGTCTTCGTCCAAATCCAGCTATGAGATTGCAGCAGTATTAACTCCCGTGAGGGAGAATTTTGCCGTCCATTATGGTCTGATCCAGCTCGAGAGCTTAGTCTTTGAAATTGCGCAAAGATCTAGAGGATACCCGGTTCATTTTGTAGATCATACAATTTGTGATAGGTACATACATAGAATCACATCCTATTAAAACAATACATTTACTTTTTACTCTAGTAATAAACTCTATTAGAACTCATAATTTATGTCATATATATGAAAATTAGTCTCAAAATTCATTGATAGAAAAAATGAAAGTCTCATAATTCATCCCATATTTATATTTTAAGTTGATGAACAATTGTGTGAGGTAAACTTTACGAAAATATGTAAAATAACATTGCAATGAAACTCAATAAAAGTAGAATGATCATCATAATGGCCTGAAATTTCAACAAGAGAAGCTTAGCATCTAGTTCCTTAACATGTTCATGCAACTTGATCATATCAACCTCAATGCTTCTTTGCCATATGTTTTCACCAACAGATACATTTTGTACAAGTCCTTCAGGACCATCTGAGCTCCATGCTGCCATTTTTCTATTTACCAAACCCTATATATAAAAAATGGATCAAATTTTAGCATAACAAATACTTCATTTGGCAAAAGAGGTTTTATGATAAGCTCTCTCCAGAGTTTTCAATATAATTCAAAATTTAGTTTTTTTTTCCTATTCGCAAATTTCATGGGTGTTGGACTCCTACTATTTCGTGGGGTGAATAGACGATTTTTTAAAAAAATTTCACCCCTGACTCAAGGTCCTGGATACGCCATTGGGTCGACTTATAGATTTATCAATTTTCACACACTATGTGTATATGTAAATGATTAAATTTGCACCCCTGACTCAAGGTCCTGGATACGCCATTGGGTTGACTTATAGATTTATCAATTTTCACACACTATGTGTATATGTAAATGATTTTTTGACCAACATTTATTAATCCTCCGGTTCTTAGACGAAGGGGCGTAATCCGGTATTCAGCCGTGAGATAAGTTTAGTTTTTTTAGTGATATAAGAAATTACACACGTTAGTAGTGTTTATATAGTGAATGTGTATCTCTAATGAGGTACATAATTACGTGAACGAAGTATGCACTAGAGAAGAAAAATATATATTTTATGATTTGGAAATGTTAAATTAAATAATTAATTTAATCATTATTAGAAAGTGTTTTTTTGACCCCAAGTTTTGTTAAAATATTTTCAAACGTAATCTAAAATATTCCAGTGTACAATCTAAAATAGTTTGGTATGCAATCTAATATATTTTGGTATTTGATCTAAGATATATTTTGGTACTCAATATAATATATTTTTGTACTCAGTATGATATATTTTGATACTCAGTTTGAGATATTTTTGTACTAGATTTAATATGTGAATTACTTGTACCCAAAGTTTATCACATGAATTTTCTCTATAAATAGAGAGGTCACATAGTTCATTCCACACATCAAAAAATATTCTGAAACTTTGAATCATTTTCTTCTCTCCCTCATAAACTTGTGTTGACGAGTCTTTCTTCTTTTCATCTTTTTTTTTGTTCCCTCAAAATTAAGAGCGCATAGTCCATTCGATAATTTATGTCCCTTCGAAATAAGTAGTATTTTTAAGATCATAGCTCCTTTTGAGGTATATTGTCCCTTCGAAAATTAAGAACGATCTTAATTATATATTCGTCAATTCTTGGAGAAATTAGAGGTTAGAATGGTGGTAGCACCATATTTGAGTGGTTGAAATATCGTATTGATATTTAAAGATATTAAATGTTAGAATGGTGGTAACACATATTTGAGTGGACATATTTGAGAGGTCACAATATTATAGTAGAATGGTCATAGTACCATAATTGATTTGTTTTATCATGGAGGCTTATCGTGAAGACGACGTGGTTGATAGTCACGTCTTTCACAATTTTGGACAGTGCCACGAAATATAGCGACATAGTCGTGATTCAAACCTAGTAACAACTTCGATAGATGAAAATTCTTTTTCAAAATAGACATCGAAATCTAAATACAATTGTTTGGAAATCCAAAACCAACAATTTTAAGATGCGATGGTTTCAAGCACAGACAAAAGCACACACATTCTAGTCATCTGTGCCTCGAGTATGTGCATCTATACAAACTAATTTTTTTTTACATTAGGCACAAAAAGCCACTTATTTTATATGTATGCATTGATTTCATCTATTTTTGTTAAAAATAAATAAATAAATAAAAAAGTTACATTGTTTCAAATGTTTGATTTCATGTATCCTCTGTACTTCAAAATCTTACTTGCGTTTCGAAGTGGTTGGTTGCAAGATAAGGCATTGATATTAAAACTATCTACCTTGTCTTAATCTACAAAGAATGGAGTAATTAATTAGCCAATAAATACTTACCTGCTCTCCAAATTGAGGGTTTTTGTGTCGCAAATAACGATCCAACCCATGTTTGATAGTTGCCAGTTTTTTCAGAGTTCACATTCTTGGATCGTAATGGAGTCAAAATACCCGGTTTCAAATTTGGATATGAAAAAAAAAAAAAAAAACTGTTCCTTTGTTATCGACAAGTTAAGAACAACATCACCCACGTATTCCAACCGCTCATAAGATAAGTCATTTTCAGCACCGTAAGTGCTATGTGTGAAAGCCTCTTCCAATAAGTGCTTATTCTTAAACTCATCCTATGATTGCTTCCACTTTATTGAACGGGGCGGAGAAATGTTGTTGTTGATGGTGGTTGTGTCTTCTTTTTCTTGTTTAGGAGATAGTTCTTCTTTGTCATCGTGTTGTTGGTGTCTTCTTTCTCTTGCTTAGGAGATGCTAGTGTAAATTCTAAGCGGCATGGTTGTAGAATTTGTCTTCTCTCTCACAAACAACAACACACTGCGCACCATGGAAGGAGCTCAAGCATACAAAGAGCAAGAAGAAGCATTTCTCATCCAAACACATGCACTCTAAATAGACAACAAAGAAGAACTATCTCCTAAGCAAGAGAAAGAAGACACCAACAACACGATGACAAAGAAGAATTATCTCCTAAACAAGAAAAAGAAGACACAACCACCATCAACAACAACATTTCTCTGCCCCGTTGAATAGTGGAAGCAATCATAGGATATGAGTTTAAGAATAAGCACTTATTGGAAGAGGCTTTCAGACGTAGCACTTACAGTGCTGAAAATGAGTTATCTTATGAGTAGTTGGAATATGTGGGTGATGCTGTTCTTAACTTGTTGATAGAAAATGAAAAACTTTTTTCATATCCAAATTTGAAACCGTGTATTTTGACTCCATTACGATCCAAGAATGTGGACTCTGAAAAAACTGGCACTTGTGGCAATCAAACATGGGTTGGATCGTTATTTGCCACACAAAAAGCTTCAACTTAGAGAGCAAGTAAATATTTATTGGCTAATTATTGTTTATTCATCCTAATTTCTCCATTATTTGTAGATTAGGCTTCCAATTCCGGGCATTCAACTGGTATGGACAAATCATTTGCGGATGAATTCAACGAGTGCTTTGGATGTTCTGAACAAAGAAAGGTCTAATGAGAACTTCTTTTTGGTAAGTCACCTTATCCATTAATTTTTCCTTTCTTTCCCTCTTCTAATGAAAGCGGGGTTGGGGGAGCATATCAACAATATCTAAACTTTGTTTTACAAGTATCTATTTTAGGGAATGCTTGCATGAAAAAAGAAAAAGAGTAATATGCATTTACAACTCCATCTACTCAAATTTGTATTCTTAGCACTGCTCAATCAGAACAAAAGAAATGGATATTAGTTGAGTCAGGGCCGGCCTTGAGGGGGTGCAAATAGCTCAACCGAGCTGGGCCTCCCCCAAGGATGGGCCTCAAAAAAAAAATTATACCCAGTAGTATACTATCCTGCAATAAAGGGGGTGCAAACAGCGCATGACTTTTGATTGTTTTGTGCAGGTTTAATTTTCCTCTTGCTTTTGGTGTTAGGTGGGGATTCCTCATGTATACGGTAGTTATTTTCACCTATGGGTGTACCGCATATATACGACACGTTGTATTTATCTTTTAAAAAATATAAATAGAGCATTGCTCTTTTAAAAAAAATACGTTTTGATTTTATCACTGGCCTCTTTTCATTCCCAGAGCCGAGCCTCCGAATTCTCAGGGACGGCCCTGAGTTGAGTAAGTCAATCAGATGTCCCGAGAACAGCATTGTTGAACTCTCCATCACTTGATCTTGGTCATCGGTCCATTTAACCTTGGGCAGATTTCATATCTGATTTATTTTTCGCCATAAGAATTGCCTCCTAGGCTTCCAACAGAAAATTTCCTCCATTCCATACTCATACAGAAAGCTTAATTATTTGGAAGAATGCATACAATTCATATGACAAGAACATGGGGACAGTCAGTGCCATGATTACAATGGTAAATATGCCTTGAAAAACGATGTACATCAGCAAGCGATTTTGATCCCCAAGCAACCCACTTAAGCGCCACCATACATTGTTTGCTTTCTTAGCTTTTCTTGAGATCAGTTCCCTGTAAAACATTGAAGTCAACAATGTGAAAGAAAAGTGAAGTGCATAAACTAATTTGATGTTTTAACCCTCATCAGAAATTCTATTGAAATAGTAGCAAATATGATTTTAAGGACTCTCAGAGAGATAACATCTATAATTAAGCAGTATGTTTTATTTGCTACTATTTATCATTAATGCTATTGTTGTAATGATATTAATATTCTACTAGTTTGTCAAAGACATGTATTAAGACTGACCATATTTAAGTTAACTAAAATGAGACTAATAAGTTTGGATGCATTTATAAAAGTATTTAGTGGTCAAAGATACATTAAAGTTACCTAAGTCAGTTTGTTTATATACAAGCCATTTTTATAGTGAGTATAAAGACGAACAATATAGTACCTATCTCGACTCTATCTATTGTCGTCCTGAACTGAAAAAAGGGAAGGAAGTATGTGTGTGAGTGTGATCATTGATTACCTGTAGGAAGTCATGACTTCAGGATCTCTTAAAAGCCGTTGTCGGCACAAGACATTAACAATGAGGAGGTATAGAAGCTGCCACAGAATGTAAGCTGCTAAGGGTACCAGAAACATCCATTATCTTCAACATAAGGTCATGTATCTCCTTGAACAGATCTCTCTGGATGCATAGCTTCAAAGGTGGCAGAATTCCACCACCTAATGGTAAAGAAAGCAATTCCTGAAAAGAACCATAGAGTTAAAGCCATAATAAAGCAAAGAACGGTTCAATATGAAACATAAATTGAACAGAAGAATCTTGATTAGTAATTATTCTGAAAACAAAAAAGAATCAGAAATTGATTGGAAGCAAGAATTAAAAAGAGACCTTGTTCATGGCTTGTTTGGAAAGCAATTGCTTGGTTTGCACGTCTTGTTTGCAAATCTTTGGTTTCATTGGGAAATTTCTTTTTGTAACAGTTTGGGAAATTTATCAAACCTTTACTTGTTATAACAGAAAAAGTGAATCGAAGTTTACGATAGAACTAGTTTTACACATATGCAACAAGCTAAAAGGCTAAACCATTCAAATCTGTATAACAAACTATATTGACAAACTTAACTGACTAGTATGTTAAAGGAATTTATACTTCCACTCCTCTCAAGTGGAATGAAATACTAATCATTACAAGCTTGAAATACACGTACAACGTAGCAAAAGGACCTATTTTAAAAAGAGATACATTTAGTTAAAAAAATTAAAAAAAATAAAACTATAAATTATCAATTTTTCGAGTAAAAAATAAATAGCTTTATTGAATTGGAAAAATAAAACTTTTTTTGGGGTTTTCAATCGGAGATAATCCAGTCCATGGCGTATCGGCTATTAAATGTGGAAACCTTCTAAAATCATGCATACTCTGTAGAGTGAATTCCCAGCAAATGGAATTTCTATAAAATGAGTTGCATGTATGACACCCATAGCAAATGGAATTTCTATGAAATGGCGTCTACTATACATGCAATTCATTTCATAGAATTTGACGCGAATGGGTGCATAAGAATTTGTAAAAGAACCGGGAACCAGTTCCCGCGAACCAATTCACGGTTCTCTACCTACCCCAGCGAATCATGTTACTATGATATAGAAGACGGAGGGTGCTTCTATTTGTAAAGCAGAGATTGATGAACATAGTAGGAAAATGGGTGGAAGTTGAAGTTTCATGCGCCTTTCTGACAACGTTTTGACCAATGAAATTAGTTCTTAGTTAAAATTCTGCTAATTATCTCAAGACTCAAATGGCTGTGAAGACACACTTCAATAAAAATAGTTAACAATGATTCTATGATGTAAAAACTTACACACCTTTATTCCTTTAAAGACCAATGAAATCACTATAAAAGAAAGTATACACCTCATAGTACATTATTATTATCTTCATCAATGTTTCATTGCTATCATACTATTATTAGCCCTTGGCATTCCTATTGACGTGGATGAGGATGATGAAGACATGCCAGATTTATCAAACTCCTCTTTGTCCTCATGGAAGACCTTATTAAGAACTTCTTGTAGCTCCGCGTATCGTCTGCGCTTCACTTGTCGATCTTCGGGACTGTCATGACCCATGCATGCGAGCTGCGATAGGTCATCGGCATCCATGATCTTGTTCAACACTTCCGAGCAACGAGGGAAGAACCGTTTCCCCAACTCCACTGCTCAAGATGACAAAAAAATCAAAATAAAATATAAGCATCAATTTGCAAAATTTAACAAATAAATGGTAACCGATATCTAACGTATAATGAAAACTGGTCCCTATATCAATTCTTTTCGAACCGAACCAGATAGATACAAGTAAAGAAAGAAAAATAGAATGGAAACATTTTAGAGATTTAAATACAATGGTTGATAAGAATTACTTTGAGCCTTCGACCTTTAAGAAAGTTCTCAAATAAAACGAAAGATCGGAAACATGTATGTATTACCTGCTCTAGACAACGCCTTCATCCGAATTAGATGCTCCTCTTTTATTTTAAATGGTGCCTCATTCAAGTCCATAGTTGTCCTCTGGCAACCACCCAAATTCGGAGTAAATTCAGATGTGCCATCAATTGGATTGATATCCATCACAACCTTTGCTTCCATCGGAAACAAAAGTTTTGCTAGTCCAACTGAAAAACAATGAATCGTCAGTTGATCAACATTTATTATGAAATTCGGGAGTAACATATGTCAGGGCGACACAAATGTTGATTCAACATTTATCGAAAAAAAGAAAATAAATCGAAAAATATGAACATGTAAGAAAATACCTCGGTTTTCTAGGTACAACAATTTCATACGTAAATCATCCCCTGCCTTAGCAAGAGAAAGAGATGCCTCACCATGTAAAGGCTCCCTTCTCTCAGCTTGCTCCAATATCTCGATACACAATCGATCATTCGAAGAAACCTTTCCTTCCTCAGTAGATTTATAATAATCCACAGCTTTCGTACTACGCTTTGAAATTTGAAGAGCTTTTCTGCCATCGAAAGTGAGTTCAGAAGGTTGAGCTCCCTTCGTTAACAAAGATACAATAATTTTCGGCTCTTTTCTCTTCGCAGCAACGTGTAGCAAGCTATAGCCCCTAAGATTTTTATGATTTACATCGGCAAGTCCAAGATCAAGAAGCTCAGTAGTGGTTTTGACATCACAATAAGCAACAGCATAGTGAAGTGCATGAGCCTCATCTAGAGTAGTGTGTCCTTCTTTCAAAAGCAACCTTACTAATTCTACATCATCTGAATCTAAAGCTCTATGTATTCTGGTGACATGTTTGTCTAGAAGATTTACGGTTTCATACATGTCTAAGCCGAGTTGTTTGCGTTTGTATATTACTTGTTTCACTACAGGTTGAGGCAGTGATTTTTCAAGAGTGGTTATATCAACATTAGATTCAACTATTATCTCTGTACATCTTGTTAGTAGTTTATCACATGTTTCACCACAAATGTTTGCCATAGAAAAAACCACCAACATGTCATCTATTGCCATTTTGTCAAGAATGTCTAGTAGATGATCCTGCAAGTAATCAAATCAACTGTCAATAAATTGTTTTAAGATTATTTTAATAAACTATATGAAATTAAATTAACTGAAAGGTCACAAGTTCAAGTCTCGAAAACAGCCTCTTGTGTAAAAAACAGGGTAAGACCGCGTACAATAAAGCAAAATGGTGAGACCCCATGCAGGACCCTGCCTAGTTTTAGTGCACGGGGCAGCCCCTATGAAATTACTTTAACTTTCTTTCATCTTTTATTATTAAAATAGCATCTATAAGTGCTTAATTCTTACCTGATAAAGAGCAAGCAATTCAGAAATTTGAAAGGTGAATGAAGCATAGAGAAGTTGAAGCATGAAATCAACAACAGGCCAACAACCAAAGTGTAAACAATCATCATCCACACAAACACAAACATCTTTAGCAGACAAATGATGATTATCAACTCTCCCACTATACAAATAACGCAGAACAACGTTAAGCGCTTCAAACCCAACATCATAATCCTTAGCCACTTCCTTCAGTTGCAGCGTCGTTTCTTTCTTTCCCTTAAAAACATCCTTAAAGAAACTACTCCTCGCAGACAAAATGCACCGGTGCACAGAAACTTCTCGACCATCTCTGGCAATGATCTTTGCATCGGAAAAGAAGTCAAACGCTGTATCATTTAGTATTGAAGCTATATTGTCTGATAGACGGATCGGTGGTTGTGTGATTGTGATGATATCTTGTGAAGTAGTGATAGCTGAATTTGGTGCTGTTGTGCAGCATAACTCACTAGCACTGCCAGTGTTGTTGCTGATTTCATTTGAATATTCAGAGAATCCACTTCTCAAGTACATCATTACTACTATTAGATATATATAAGATGAGTTGTATACGTATTAAGAGAATGAGCAAGGGTCCTTAATTATATACTCCTACTAGAAGAGAGAGAGAGTGTGTATGTGGGCGCGTGAGAGATGTACTATGTGTGTCGGACACTGGGACATGCTTGATTCGAGAAGTGTCTGTGTGCTTAAGTAAGTGGATAATTGTTGTTCTTTAATAGCTGCTGTGAATCTGTCATCATCATTCATCATTTGATTTGGATTATGTGTTTTTGTGTGTTTGTGTGTGTTGTTGTTAACTTGCATTTCATCATTCATTTTGCTTAGATCACAACCGATAGCTTTGGAACTTGCACGTACGTGCACTTGGTCAGCTGATAAGTGTCTCTTTCGCATTAGAATGGATCTCCCACCGCTTGTTTTGATTTTCTTTTAAGCTGTATTTGGTTTGGAAGAGAGAAATAAGTTGGAGGGGTATTTGGTAATTTCCTGGTTTTATATAGAAGAGAAAGTTTGGTCAACAAAAGTTTATCTATCTAACCCAAAATTAGGTTCGGATACATCAACTTTTATTAATTCAATTTTTTCACATCATATGTATTCAATAACCATTTTACAACTTCCTTTTATTTTAGGAGCGGCGATGCCATATATCCCGAGGAAAAAAATCATGAAGAAGTCGCGAAACATCATTGAGCCAATTAAATTTGTCCATTTTCGCAAATCACTGGAGGTGTTGTTTTGATATTTTTTTTTTAAGAAGCGGTCTCTCCAGTAAATGAAAAATCCAAAGGATATCATGCTGCCACGTTATTTGAGAAACCGTTGCGATGCCATTTTGCTATAATAATCATTTCGTTTTAGGAGATTTCATGACTTCCTTTTTCTTAGAGAACTATTTTCACAACTTAAGATGTAGTTTTATTTTTATTTTAAAGTCAAACTAACTCACTAAAATTAATACCGGCGTGAATCAAATGTGATATCTTGATAGGAGTACATTCAAATGTCTCAAGCCAACAGTGGCGGATCTTAGTATAGACCCATGGGAGCCATGGCATCCCCTAAGTTTTCAATATATATATTATATTAAGCATATTATGTTTATTAATTTTTGGTTGTTGCAGTGGAAAGGTAGTCTAAAAATCTCTCAATGGTCGCGTTCGAAACTTACGTCTTCTTCTTTTTACATATTTCTCTTGTATTTTTACATATTCTATTCAAAAAAAACTTACCACTAGGAGGTAATTATTTTTTCTATTTTCTAAAATCGTTTAATATATATTTCATAGTGGTTTGGGACCCCAACAAATTTACTCAAAATCCCCACTGCAAGCCAGCAAAATGAGTTGTATTTTATATTATATGGTACGATTTCCTACCTTTGGTGAGGGACTCACTCACCCAAACTTTTTTTGGGTCCAATCTCACCCATAATACTTTTCAATTTAGAGATTTGGCCCAGAACAGAAAGTGATCTTTTGGATTGTACCAGAAAAAGTGATATTTTGGAGTAGAGTCGAATTCTTCCGTGGTACGTTAGGCAGTTAGAGTTGCATTAATTAATGGCTTTTGGGACAAAGATGGCCATCAAAAGTCAGAGGATGAAGCTAATAGAAGCTCATGACGATGGCCATGACCACCGGTTTGTTTCCTTCTTAACTTGTAGATGCATATCCAATTTCTTAACTATTAAGGTATTCGTACATATGATTTTTTGCTATTATTTGTACAACTTTGTCTTTCTACTCTCTAAAAGTTGCATTTTGGTTGCATATATTAATGGTTTGGTATATCATAACTCAAAACACCTATTTTAAATGAAGAGTGAATTGAACACAAAAAACTGCATTCATAATGACGTAAAGTGGAAGGAAAGTTGTGGTTATATATTGAAGATGTGTATGCTAACTGCTTTTATAGTAACAAAGCCTACGTGTAATGTTTGAAGGTCGGCAAAACGATTGACCTTTGTTGAGTATGACTCATAGGCACAGAACAAGGTCAATAGACGAGGGAGTTGAGCTAGCGCAGCATTGCAAAGCTCCCTTCATCCATGCCCTTGTGTTTGGCCTAGACGTGTGTTAGGTCTAATTGTTTGTGGTGGGGGGCAGCTATAATGTGAGGGCGATAGTCCCCGCGCGGTACAATTTAGATGTATTATTGTAATTTGGACGGTAGTATTATACATATAATCTTGTAACATTGTAAATCTCAATTCACTCAAGTAGTATACAGAACTACCGCTACTCGGTAGTCGTAGAGGTAAGTACACTTGATCGAACTTCATAAACAAATAATTGCATTTCATTGTTTGTAATTTGAGTTTCTGAAAAATGTTATGAACACTCTCTATCTAACACTCAATTTCATATTAGGTGAAACACGTGTAGGTCTAACACTTTCCAAAGTGTAGTACTCACATGAATTTCACCAAATAAAAGAATAAGTGTTAGAGAGAGTGTTAGAAAGAGTGTTTATAGCACTCCTCTTTACTCATCCTATCTAAATATATTTCTATTTTGAAATTTATTTGTCCTTTTAAGTATATACATTTTAAATTGTCCATTGAACTAATCATGTCCTAATTAAATATTGTCAGAAATAGATGAAGTGCAAGTTGCTTTTAATTTTAATCAAAGCAATTTGCTGATAAGGATTGGCCAATGTTTATGCACAAATTGTGCATATGATTAAAATAAATTGTTTAAACAATTCAACAGTTATCTATTGCAGAAAATGCAGCCACCTAATAGTATACTAAGAGCCGAAAATTGTGAAAATCAGAATAAGGATTACAATCCAATGAGATGGCCTAGCCACAATACGTTTTAAAATACAAAAATTTCACTGAACAAATAAGAACTGTAGAAGAAAAAAAAATACTTAGTAGAAACTAAAAATAATAACCAAGAGTGATAGAAACTTTACAAAAAAATATAAGATAATCATCATGGCTGAACAATTGACAAAAGAAAAGCAACCTAAAACTGATAATGAATCTCAAAAATACAGAACTGCAGTACAATCCAATTTCATAAGCAAATAATGTTACCACATCAGTGATTTCATATTTGTACTCAAATGAATATGTGTGATGTTAAAGGAGACTATCATTCGCGCAAACAACTCAAGCATTAAAGATTACAATCCAAGTATGAGCGTGTTTACTTTTTATCTAATGTACATAATATTCATCCATATCAAACTGAATCGAACACCATTCCATTATATATAGAGCAAGGCATCCAAGGAATTGGATGTATCGACAGAAAAGAAATTGCACGTGTCATATTGATCAAAGAAAGTAGGGTTCCTCACCAAGCTATTCGAGATAAAATTGATTATTGTTTCAGTACAATTTAAACTATTTCTAAACGACTTGCATGTTGATGTGCTCCCAGAATTAGAATTTACATGTATGGATTCGTACAAAACGCAAACCACAGTAGTGAGAGTTTGATGACTTGTAACCTCAAGGGTAACAAGGTACCGTTCAAATCTGAGTTTGAGTTTGACCTTGCAACTTCAAGGGTTACAACTTACAAGGGACATAGCTCAAATCTCTTTAGTTGCAGGTCTAGTTTATAAATTTCCCATTTATTTCAGAAAAGCAAATCACGAAAAGATCATCAAATCATTGTTAAAACAAAGAAAAGAGTTCCACACGGCCACCACCACAACAAAAACAACAGGTTCAAGAACCAATGCATAAAATTGATGAGGCCTAATGACAAACATTACCTTATAGACACATTAACACATTATTCTTAATTCTTATGTACACAACCTCAAAATGACCAAGAAAAGAGCCTGAGATATTTTGTTTATGGTTTGATTCATAGATTTGATTTCCATCCCTACGTGACAAAATAAAACGAGTAGAAATCCGATTTTGTCGACAGAAATATCTACTTTCAGCTGTCATTTTTTGGATGATTGTTTGGATAATATTATGAGTTGAAGTCTCGTTGTTATGATGGAACTCTTGAGTGATGGCTTCAAGCTCTTTCCTTCACTCGTTCAAACACATTTGGAGCCTTTACATCATCCAATGTCACTATTCAGTCCATGAGTTTCCTTGTGATGATAGCTTGAAGACTTCTGAGGATGCAATATAGCCTCAATTTCTTCCTTCACTTTTTCAACCAAATAAGCTCTTACTTCTTTAACAAATTGCATAAAACATCATAACAAAATCATCTCATAGTTTCTGTAACTTCCAACAGTATTCTGTTGCAGAAAACAAAACAAGGATGACAATACCTTCTAAAATACGAAAACTTCACTAAACAAATAAGAACAATACAAAAAAAAAAAAAAAAAAAAAAAAAAAGGCTTGAGAAGAACCTACTGATAGTGATAGAAAAATTACAAAATCATAACAGATAATCATCATGACTTAAATACAAATTGACAAAAGAACAGCAACCCAAAACTGATAATGAATCACAAAAGGTAAGTGTGCATCTCCCAAACTGAAGAAGCAAAAATACAGAACTGCATTACACCACAACACATCTTTTCTATGGAGATACAGCACATGTTTGTTCTCTCGGTACGATTTAAACATGCAGTTAAACTGAAGCTTCGCAATATATCACAGTGCAAATGACAGTGGGATGCGAGATTAACAAAATTGACGTGGAAAATTTAGTGAGAAAAGAAAACACATTAGGAATGGTGTTCCTATTACAACCTAAAGATACAACAAACCAGGAGTAAATATTAACGAATTGTACAGTGCCATCACCGAAGTGAAACATCATCACATTGGTAAAATATCATGTCTACATCATATGTGTCCAATCCAATTTCAAAATTAAATACTGTTACCACATCAGTGATTTGCACTCAAATGTATATGTGCAATGTTAAAGGAGATTATCATTCCCACAGAAAACATCTCAAACACTACAAACTATAATACAAGTACAAGCATGTTTACTGTTTATCTAATGTAAATAACATATTCTTCCATATCAAACTGAATTCAACACCATTCCATTGTAAGGAAGGAAAATGGTCATCTTTCTTTCTTTGGATGTATTGCTTGGATAACAGATTCAAATTCTTCTTTTACTCTTTCAAAGACATTTGGTCCCTTAACTTCACTGATAGGGGTATTCTCATCAATATCATCACTCCTTCCATGAGTTTCTTTATCATGATGATGGTGTTTTGACTTATCATGATGTATGATGGATTTAATCTCTTCCTTAGCTTTCACAAATATGTTGGCTTTCTTTGCTTTTGTTTCTGTCAACAGAAAATGTCATGTATCAAAGTCAACAAATTATGATGTCTCTGAACTATCATATCAAACAACAACCCGAGATTAAATAAGACTTTACTATTATTTATAACAATGATTTTTACAGTCACATTATATTGTACATAGAGCAAGGAATACAAGGCAATGGATGCATCGACAAAAAAAAAAATTGCACGTGCCGAATGGATCAGACAAGGTAGGGTTCCTCAACAAACCATTTAAGCTAAAACTTATATTTTGTTTCTATATTCAAATTATTTTTAAGCATATTAGACTCACATGCTGATGTGCTCCTATAATTAAAATTCACAAGTATGCAGTCGTTCAAAAAGTAAACCACAGTATTAAGATTTTGCTTTTGCTTTTGTAACTTCGAGGGATAGGGTTCAAATTCTCTCGAAGGCAGATGTAAAATGATCATTAGTGTTACTTAATAATAAGTTCCCTTTTCCCATTGAAAAAAGGAAACCAGCACAAGATCCTCAAATCATTGTTAAAACAAAGAAATGAATTCCATTAACAAAATGCAAGTCCAAGATCCAAAACATGAAATTGATGAGGCCCAATGACAAACATTACTTTAATGAAGGCGTCAACACAATATTCTTATGAACGCAATCTCAAAATGACCAAGAAAAAGAAGCACTCCCACAAAGTAAGATATACCTGATGAAGAGCCAGAGATTTTGGGTTTATGGTTTACCTCAGCCATTTGATCTGCATCCCTATTTGACAAACATAAAACAAGTAGAAATCAGAGTTTGTATACAAAATTATTGACTTTCACTTGTCAATTTTTCCATAAAATTTTGGTATAAGTTATGATTTCAACCTTATGTCATGAGTGGAAGCCTCATTGTTGTGATGGAACACTTGAGCAATGGCTTCAAACTCCTCCTTCGCTCGTTCAAACACATTTGGAGCTTTAACATCATCCAATGAGGTATTCTCATCTATGTCACTATTCATACCATGAGTTTCCCTGTGATGATGACTTGAAGACTTCTGAGGATGCAATATAGCCTCAAATTCTTCCTTTGCTCTTTCAACCAAATCGGGTCCTCTTGCTTCTTTAACTAATTGCATAAAACATCATGACAAAATTATCTCATTGTTTCCATAACTTCCACACACACACACACTAAAAAAAACAAACATGTGTAGCACCTACACTTTAGATTAAAGGTGTGTTTGGTGTCTAGCATCGACACAAAAACGACACATGGGTTTCAGTTCTACTTTTCAAATTACCAAAACTCTATACGTATCGTGTGTCAATGTTTCATAGGAAAAACGATTTTCGCCCTACCACATAAAAAACGAAAAACAACCATTTTAGTCCTTGAAATTATAAACTTTTGTCAATTGAATCCCTCGAATTTGTGAAATAGTAACTTAGTCTTTTAAATTGAAAAATATCATTCAACTTGGTCATTTTTCTTAACCCATGCATCAAAACAAGCAAGGAATCTTTAAAATTTTGGTGCAAAATTTATGAAAAAGACCATGTTGATAGATTTTCACAAACATTTAGACGAGATACATCAACTTTTATTGAAGCATTTGTCTCTTATATGAATCATTTTGCAAATTTGAAAGACTAAATTTTTTATTTTTTTGTCTAATTTAACTTCTAACATTCCACTTATAATTTATAAGGCAAGCTGGCCGCTAATCCTTTCTGGATGGCAAAACCAATTGACCAGACACATGCAGTTGAAGGACTAAATTGACTAGACATGCAATTTTAAAGACAAATGCTATTATTCCAAATTTGTAAGAAGAAAAAAACATATAAAATTTGATTGAAGGAAATAAATAGAAAAGGGATTATAGAATTGATACCTGATGGAGAATTTGTTGTTTCCGTCATGGTGAGTTTAAGGTTTGTGTAGGATTTTTGTTGATGCGTTTGTTTGTTTTGTTTGTTACAGTTGGGAAGAACAAGAAGAGACACGCAAAAGTATACGACACGACGGATTGAGATGCCAACCTGTTATCGAGTCACACACACTCACGTGTAAAAATCGATATAATAACCAATGTTTTTTTTTTTTGTTAAAAATAAACCAATGGGCTTGACCAACAAAAATATACTCATTTCGTTTCAAAATGAGCGTCACTTTAGCCAAAAAAAATTGTTTCAAAATGAATGTCGTTTTACATTTTTAATACAACTTTAATTTTTTTCTTCCAATTTTACCTTCTCAAATTTTTCTCTCACACAATTTTCAATGTAACTTTAAGTTTGTCTTTTCTAATAAAGTAAGGACATTTTTCTCTCACACAATTTTCAATGTAACTTTAAGTTTGTAATAAAGTAAGGACATTTTAGTACAAGTGTTATATCCAATGATTATTTCATTCCATTTCTTAATCTGTGTGTTAAAGCATAAAGCGACACTCATTTTGAAACGGATAGAGTATATAAAAAAATAAAAAAATATGAGTAAATGGTCACTTTGGTCCTTTGACTCTGCACACTGCTACAAAAGTCTCTGACTCAAGATTGAATACAAAGTAGTCTATGAATGTGCACTTCCGTTATTACTTTAATCCCTAGCGTTAAATAATTTTGTTAACCGATGATGTGGAGAAGGTTTTATGCTGACAAAGAGTATGAGGTGAGGTGTCACATGAACTAAAGTGAAAGTAGAAAATTGTCATTTTGGACCCTCAATCGAAAATTAATATCTCTGAAATTCAATAACCCTAAATCGAAAATCAATATCCTCAAACTCGTCCCAATCAAGTGTTGCTCTTCGTCAAGAACTCGGTCATCTTCCATAATGAATTTGTTATGTGGTTGCGGGAGACTTGTTGTTAGGTCCCTGATTGTGTATATTTACTATGAGTTAGGTCTTCGACAGTAAACATTTACTGTCACTAAGGTCCCTGACAGTAAACACTTGCAGGCACAAAGTAGGCCTACTATGATCCTGTTCTATATCTATTTATCAATTCTAGCAATATGAATAATTGTTTCAGACTTTCAGCTAGTTATGAATCACATTTCCCCAAATTTTGTATTTGTATATCTTGAATTCCTTCATGGTTTCTTCTTTTTAATCTCAATGTTAACTTCAAATTATACTATTTCATTTTTTAAGAAAGATTATTAGCTTCAAGAATACATATTCAACTAAACTTCAATTGATTATTTAGAAATATTGTCCTAGTATATTTATATGAGCATATGCATTTTTGCAGTATGATTGTAGAACAGAAACTTAAGCCACTTGATTCAATATTTATTTTTATATAAGCTATTATAACAATCACTAATATAACGCCAAACCTGTTATGTGAATTGTTAGCTAATATTTAGCGTTTGCAGTCACATTTTTAGGCATGTTATGTATTCATGGAATAGCAACCATTGTATGGAAGCATGATAAATGTTCTAGGCGTGGAATTGCAGCTATTGCATGGAAGCATGACAAATGTTGTGTGCATGTAAGTGTTCACTGTCAGGGACCTTAGTGACAGTAAGTGTTTACTGTTAGGGACCTAATTCATAGTAAGTATGCACAATCAGGGACCTAACAATAAGTCTCTCGTAACCACGGAGCAAGTTCATTAAGGAAGATCACCCAGTTCTTGACGAAGAGCAACACTTCATTGGAACGAGTTTGTGGATATTGATTTTCGGTTCAGGGTTATTGATTTTCGAGGATATTGATTTTCGGTTTAGGGACCAAAGTGACTGATTTCTACTTTCACTTTAGTCCATGTGACACCTCATACTCCTTGTCAATAAGCACGACAATGGGTCGGGAGTGGGGACTGGTTTTACCTTCCCCGTCCTCATACCCTACTCTCATACACTTACCTGTTACCCTGCCCATACCCAACGGGGATGAGAATTTGAATCTCATCCCCGTCTCCAACGGGTTCGGGTATACCCTCCCCATACCCATTCTTCTTAGTGTATAATGTTTTTAAAATAAAGATTAAAGTATTTTTGAGCCTCGAGCGCAATATTGTAATGCATTATATATGAAAGAGATGATGATGATCGATGGCTATGGTGATGGAGAAAAGAGAGGTTGAGAGTGTGATATATGTAAGGAGATAAGAGAGAACTATGATAAGTGAGTGTCTTCTGAAAGACTGAGACTTTGATTGTGTGAGTGATATGATTTAGGGTTTCGGTTTCTATTCATATAAATGGGTAATAAATTGATTTTATACATTCGGGACGGGTTTGTGTATGAATTCGGAGTGGGTACCTATATCTTCGTTACCCGTCTCATACTCGTGTTTTGAAATCGAGGAAAACTCAAACTCACTCAAAATTGGGAAAACCCGTCAAAATGGGTTTGGTTCGGATAGGTACCTGCGGGTATGGGTTTTGTTGTCATGCCTACTTGTCAGCATAAAACCTTTGACATGTCATCAATTAACATAATTATTTAACACCGGAGACTAAAGTGATAATGAAAGTGCACATTCAGGGACTACTTTGTATTTAATCCTGAGTCAGGGACCTTTATGACAGTGAGGTGCAGAGTCAGGGACCAAAGTGACCATTTACTAAAAAAAATGTTACTCTTCACCCTTTTAAAATTGTTCATTCACACCCCGAAACTTCCAAAATTAACCTCAGCGCAAGTTAACTTTCGCTTGGTACCTAGTGTGAGTTAACTTGCGCTAAACTCCAACGACAATTAACTCATGTTGTCCCCACCGTGAGTTAATTTGCAATGGTTTCATGACTGCTAACAGAACAACAATTCTTGACAGAATTGCAGTTTTTTAAGCACATAAACACCTAAACATGCATTTTTTTACAATACCAATCATCGACTATCATTCATTCACCACATTCATTCTTTCAACCATTTTTTTTTTTGGTAATTTTCTTTCAACCATTTAATCAAAGAGAAATACTTATATAGTCACAAACACAAATAAAAAGTGGTTAGGCAAACACACATACCATAAAAATATTAAAAGAAAAAAATAATTAAATGATGTGACTAAATTATTTATTATTTATTTTTTCCATCTATGTGAGTGTGTCTAACCACTTTTTATTTGTGTTTGTGCTCAAGCAAGACTTACTCTTAATCAAATTGTTTATTCAATCAAAATCAAAAATAATTGCAAAATAACGCAAAAGCAAAATCATTTTGTCATAGATTAAAATGATAATAAGCAAATGTCATTAGTTTACATCAACATAAAAAATGTAGCCAAAATGTCATAAAAAAACTAAAATTTACAATAAAAAACCTAAAAAACGATCGACCAATATCCCTACTCCTTCGTACTCTACCTCTCCTTCCTCTTATCCCTCCTCCTCCTCCAGACAATCTGTAGCTCGGTCACTGCGTGCATCTCCTCCCGGTTCCTCATAAACATACCGTGATAGTATAGATGTGGTTCGCCTTCACACAACGCCTCATCCGTAATGCCTTAGATGTTCCGCAAAACCTGGAGTTGGTTGGGACGCTCTCTCGCATACTCCTCCTCAATAATGACCGCCTGATTAGGAGACCAAGGAGGTGGCTCATCAACAACCTCTGTTGGATGGCTCATGATCGGATGAGAGACATGGTAGAAACAAAATATGTACTTCCCTCTAGTCCGTTACGCATCCCTTGCCACCGAATCTCGATCAGCATAAGGTATGACATGAATCATAAAATCTCTGAAGGTTTGGGCTATCTCAAGTGGGTCAAGAGGTGCCACGTCCATAGGAGGCCTTTGAACATTCTGCATACGCCCGTATTGCCTCATCACCCGCTCCGGCAAGTGACGTCACTTCGTCGCAGTGCTGGCTATAATCCAACTGAAGTACAAAAATATATCATGAAAAGGCACAATGTCCTAATGATCACTATACGAGCTAAATGTGACATACTCCAGTGTTGGCCGTTCTAGGTAGCCTTGGTAGTGACTCGCTGAAGCATGACCCCTTGTCAGAAGAAAGTGACTGGCATGTGGGTAATGATGTTCATAATTCGGATTAGGGTTCCACTGATATAATTTGGTGAAGTGCTCCAGATCTCATGCCTACAAATACAAACAAACAAATATTTCATTATCTCATCTATATACAAACACAATCATATCAACCAAGAACAACAAAAATTCCCTCAAACATTCCACTCGTGCAATACAAATGTCCCTTCCTTTTTTCCTTTAAATGGTCAAGACCACTCGTGCACCCTATAATTCACCATCATCTAGTGTCCCTTCCTTTTTCCTTTCTTTTTTATTTATTTATTTTTAATGTATCAATACAAACATGGTTTTTTTCATTTTAAAAAAATTACATACTTGTCATCCTACTCACTTAAGTGAGGTGTCACATATACATTGATTTGGTTAAAAGTAAAGGGAAGAACCACTTTTGCAAAAAGGGTTAACACATGGAGGACCATCTTTGTCATCTTTTTAATAAAGGGCCAAAATTGCAAGATTTAAAAAAGTTAGGGGGTCAAAATTAAAGTGCTGAAAAACCTTAAGTTTTTTGGGACAAAGATTAATCTCCTTCGTTGATTCCTTTGTCTCTCAAGCTTTTGCTCCACCTCCTCTTTTTCCAAGCATTAGGAGTCATCCAACACCATCCACCATTTCTCGCTCTAAACTATCACTTAATCTCACTTGAAGATTTCATAAGAACAAAAGGAAATTGAGTGGATTTAAACTTGATTTCGAGATTTGACATTTGGGAAAATGATCGATTTACATGCGAAGCTTCGTGTTCAACTTTCCAATTTCAAAGTTTCCACCCTCTAAGGCGTCACAGACACCACCAACGCTCTTTACCTTGTTCAACATTGAGGCTGGTTGAGGAAGTACTTCTTTCATAATTGGGTTATTTTTTGTTAATGGGGAGGGAGAGAGAGAGAGAGAGAGAGAGAGAGAGAGAGAGAGAGAGAGAGAGAGAGAGAGAGAGATGGTCCCTCCATAACTAATATATCAATAAATTTCAATTTTATCCCTATGTTTTGATTTTTTTCAAAAAGCAAAAATTGACTTTTTTGTTCAAGTAAAAATGTGTAGTATGCTAAAATAGATCTTAATGAAAAAGGATGGGTCTATTGTAAGTTTGTTTGAACCAAAATAACAATGAAGTCGCCCATAAGTTCGCCTAATACACTTTAATTGACCCGGATGGATTGAAGATGGAGAGATATCCATTACTACAATTTGCAATAACTCTTTTAATTAATAGTAGCAACCTTATTTTATGTATATATATTCCTCCTCCGATCTTTGTTATAAGATAAATTTTATTTTTTAGGTTCATTCAAATGATATATCTAGTTCTTAACATAGACTGAATATGTTATGGGAAATCTTAATGAGTGCACTCGTGACACTTTTTAAAGACCATAAGTGATAAATATTTATGAAAAAGTGTGTATTCAATACATTTGTAATCAAAATATTTGATTTAAAAAAAATTGTTTATTTTAAAATGTTTAAAGAGTACTTGAAAACAGTTAATAAGACTCATGCATTATTTATTGAATGAATCTTAAAAAGTGGATTTAAAATGCTTAGGGCATGAGATAAGAAACCAAAATCAAAAATAAAATCTTGAAAATTATGTATTTTTAATTTTAAAAACTTTAAATTTTATCTTTTTAACTTATGCATTTATTGATTAATTATTTTTTAACTTCTTAACTTATGTCATAGCCTTATCCTTTATTTTATAATTGAGACTAGAGTAGTATTTGATTGACGTCCTATCATATTTATTAACTAATGATTTAACGTTAATTTGAGTTACAGTTTTTTTCTTGGTCAAGAATTTGTCTTACAATTTTATTTGAAATGTTTGTTTCAGAATATTTATTTTTTTATCAAGGGTGAAGTAGGTGGCTGATGTAAATTTTAAATGCACCACGTCAATTTTCTAACCGCCTTAGCCCAATACATAACTCAAAAAATAAACGCATGCAGTTGGAAAAGTAAGACTTTTTTTGTAGCAACCAAGACCGTAAAGTCACGAATGTCAGTTCGCTTAGGATGTCAACAACGCATTTCATTTTCTACCGTAACGCGGGGCTTGACCTTGAACAAAACAGAGGTTGACCCATCAACATAAATACAAAGATATTTTTAGTTTTCAGTTGTCTCTAATCCCCCCCACACCAATTAAAATCCTTAACTTGCGTCTCAAGCTATTTCTACTAATGTGGATCATGTTAACTACACCCTCCGGTTACTAATATAAGCAAAAAATTACATTTTAGGTTCATTCATTTAATGATGTATGTGGTCTATAATAAAGACCATGTGCATCATTAAATGAATGAATCTAAAATGTAAATTTTTGCTTATAATAGTGGCCAGAAGATGTATGTATCTTGTGTACTTTTAGGTGCGGAGATTAGACTTTGAGTTAGGTGTTGACTTTGATTTTAATGGTTAGATTTCTTATTGATGTTAGTGGTAGACCTTAATTTAGGTAATGACTGATGGTGTTGTTATAGTTTTCTTTTGGTATTCCGCCGGCGTTTTTGTTTGCATGGATTTGGTTATTAATAAAAAATTTCGTCCAAAAACAAGTTAAGGAAAAAAATTGTATTTTAAGAAATATTTTTGTATGCTTTTAATAATTTGACTATACAAGTTTTGGGATAAAACCCACTTAGGTTGGTCTGGTGGTATTGACTTAGGACATGAGAGTGTGCTTCTCCTCAAGTTCTCAGGTTCGATTCTCTCATGTGTCAGTTTAGGTGGGCTAATTTAGTTTTTTCAAAAAAAAATGTTTTGGGATATTTTTATATGAGTTGTGTTATTTGAACAACCCTTTGCACGACAATTTATAGGATAAACATAGATTTACAAAGAAAAAGAAGTATTGACACAAAAACCAAAACAATATAGAGAGAGATAAAATTGTCACAAAAGTTATCGGAAAATGATTGTACAAATATCATTTCTTTTTTATTATATTTGTTTTCTTAACTAATAATGTATGAGGGGCACATAGATAAACTTGTTAGCATTTTCATTTTACACTTTAGGTTATTTGAATTTTCTATGAGAATAATATTCATATTAGTAGTAGAATGTCCACTTTATTTTTTTATCATGGTTAAACTACATATTAATTTTTCCAGATTTTTTTTTATTTTTTCATTATTTTTCATTTTACGAGATTTTTTAATTTTTTTTATTTTTTAAGATTTTTTTTATAGGGGGTATTCCAAAACAAAAAAAATTTACATGGACGAAATCAGACAAAAAAATTTTACAGGGGAAAAACCAAAAGTGACCTATATTGCAGGGGGTAAAGGTCTATTAACCCGCAGAAAGATGAATAAAACGACCAAGAGAGGTTAGAGTTTGAGAGAGATTAGGGAGAGAAATGGATAAAATGGATGTAGTTGATTTGAGGCTTAGTGTGGGCGTTAGGTCATACTAAGTGAATTAGGGTGAATAATGCATATTGGGTCTAATTAAAGGGACGACCCATGCAAGACACATTTTAACATACCAAATTGTGTTGTAACACATGAATAGATTCACGAATTCAACGAATCAATTTATTGCTAAATAAAACACAGAAAAATCGGAATATTTATTTCATGAATCAAATTATACACATGTAATCTCACAAAAAGTTATTTTCACGCTCCAAAACTCACCGAGTCACCATACTTATGTCTATCTCACCACTAGTTAAACCACAATCCAACCACACATCAAATCAAGAGCATAAAAGTATTCAAAAAGAGTAAGCTCAACAACTAGGTTGTTTGACCCCAAAAAAAGTAATATACGGTTATTTCATTATTTTGACTAGCGGAAAGACAGACACTATCGTGTCTGTCTGTCCGCTTTTTCTACTGTGCTAACGTATGTGATTATTTTATTATGTTTATTTGTATAATTTTGATTAAAATTTTTAAATTTTAAAATATTAATGGAAGTTATTGATATATTGATTTATAAACAAAATATTGTCAAGACATATAACAAAATTATTTTTGAACTCAACATATTTTAGTTTGTCCGCATATAACATCATTTATCCAGAAGTCCTAGCTCAACTGGCAAAATGCCAAAATTGTTAGGCCGGATGCCATGACCGGGGTTCGAACCCCGGTACCTCCACTTGTGTGTGTGAGTTTATAATGGCTTTGCCATTTCGTCTATCTACCCAAAAAAAAAATGATCATTTATTGTTTATTCTAATAATAATTAGTAACTTCATAACATAAATGTATAAATCACATGTTATGTAAAAGAAACATTGCTATGATTACGATAAAAGAATATCTTTCAAAACTACATTTTTCGTAAAGTCTCAACCTTCTCCTTCTATTTTCCCTTCTTTAATGAGAACTTTTGTTGAATTTTGAGAAACTCCTCTTGATAAAGCTACATATAATTGACCATGGCTGAAAACATGTCGTGGAAGATAGATTTTGACGTTGGGAATGGTCTGCCCTTACGACTTATTTATGGTAATAGCAAAACTTATTCTAACGGGAAACTGTTTTCTACTAAGCACAAAGAGAAGTCCTGAACTCACATTTATTTTTAATATAATTTTGGGCAAGAATGTTCTTTTTCCAGCATTGCTTCCTGTTAGTATTTCCACATCCAACATATTCTTAAATAAACCACGACATAACAATCGTGTCCCATTACAAAGGTCATATATGGGCTCTATGTTTCGCAACAACATCAAAGGTGCACCTTTTTTTACCTTTAAAATATGTGGTGGAATACTTTCTTGAGCAATTGAGTTTAGGAACTCCTATTGATATAAGTTATGAGTATCTCCTTCAACCTCGTCAAATGACAACAAATTATGTTCTTTTTCTGGAAACTGATTGATAATTAATATTTAATATAGTGCTGACAAATCTTTTTCTAAAATATTTTGAGTCCTAATCTTTTTTTTAGTGGATTTAAAGTCCAATCTTTAACATTATTTTTTGCTCATGTTTGTTACTAATCTTTTTTTAGAGGATTTAAATTCCAATCTTTAACATTATATTTTGCTCACGTTTGTTATTAATATTTTTTTCAGAAGATTTAAAGTCCAATCTTTAACATTATTTTTTGCTCACGTTTGTTACTAATCTTTTTTTAGAGTATTTAAAATCCAATCTTTAACATTATTATTTTTTGCTCGCATTTGTTACTAATCTTTTTTTAGATGATTTAAAGTTCAATCTTTAACATTATTTTTACTAATCTTTTTTTAGAGGATTTAAAGTCCAATCTTTAACAATATTTTTTGCTCACGTTTGTTACTAATCTTTTTTTAGAGGATTTAATGTCCAATCTTTACGATTATTTTTTGCTCACGTTTGTTAAATTGATTAAAGATTAATGAAGAGTAACTTATATTAATAAAATAATATGAAAATACTGTTTTTTTGTGGAAGTAATAAAATAATATGGAAATACTGTTTTTTGTGGAAGGGATATGAAAATACTTGGCAATCTTTGTCGGTTATATTGAGGGGAACAACACAAATGTACAACATAAAATCAGCTGATAAAAAAGTAACATGAGTTTTTGTTTTGTGCTAGTTTTTTGTGAGTTTGACCAGTGGTTAACAGAGGTAAAAGAGGGTTAACGGGGACGATTAGTAACATGTGTAACATCCCGTTTTCCCAATATAAAAATTTCGTAAACTAAATCAGAGTTTCTCAACACAAACGGAATGTCATATTTCTTTTCATTAAATCATACACGAAATTAAATAAATATTAATCCTTCAAAATCCAACAATGTAATATTTAAAATTTCGCAGCGGAATAATTCAACATCTTAAATAATCTTTGGCACAAGGGCCTCAACATAAAATCTCATAAAATCTTAGTTCAACAATAATTCTTGAAAACTTCTAAAATAATACGTAAGGAACAGAAAGCAACAACAAAATTCCCATCCCGTTACGTATCAGAGCACCTAAGACACAAACTTGTGAGGAGTCCACTCACGACCTCAACTAGTCTTGGTTACCTGCAAGTTACCCATACGAAGAGCAACATTTTCAAGCAGAAGGGGTGAGATTTCACAAACAACAATATTAAGCATATAATTCATCAATTACATTTAACAACATAAACATCATCAACATATCATAATAATAATCATGTAACATCATATCATCATCATAAACAACTTCATATTAATCATCGACATCAACTTCATAATCAATCATCAACATCAACTTCATAATCAACTTCGTAAATTAATCTTTAACAACTTGACGACTTTGACTCGACTATGCAACTTCAACTCGACTATGCAACTCTTAACATTTTAAATCATCATGACAATGCAAATGCATGTGGTACCAATCAGGGCATCAAGCCCCCAACATATTTGAGCGTAAAAAGGCTCCAGAGCATCAAGCCCCCGACATAATTGAGCAAAGGCTCCAGGGCATCAAGCCCCCAACATGAATGAGTATGCATGGACTCAACATCTTACATCTTAAACATCTTGAATATCATGAACATCTTTTATGACTCCAATAATTTGGACAACATCTTACAACTTTACAACTTAGACCGACATTTACAACTTTATGACATTAATGGTCAACAACAGCAAAACAACAACATATGCAGCATATAAACAGCTCTTATATATCATATCAACATTAAAGAATGAATCACATCAACATAAACATCGTAAATAATACATATAGTACATATTTAACAACATCATATTACTAATAATATTAATCATCTTAAGTCAGGCTTTCTGGACAGCTTCTAACATCATAAATAACTTTCATTCCTACCTCAAGGTCGTCTCATGACTACACGTGCGAAAGGTTCGCAAGGCAACAATTCACGGCAGCCTACCACTAGTTAGACTCATCACAGCATAGGTTAAATACTCTTAAACACCTTAATTGAACTCATAGTACACAAGCTTTGAAGTTTGGTGACAATCCATAAGTTTTGGTTTAACTTAGAAACAGTTATGCCGAATTTTCATAAAGTTTTACTAAGACCCACTTGGAGTATTATCATCATAAATCAAAATCTAAAAATCATTTTTGAGCCAAACCAAGACCATTAGAAAGCTAACACAATTATCTAAAACTTTCATGTTTACACCGAAGGCAAATTCAAAACGGAAAAGGGCGAAAAATGTGAATGTTTTCTAGATTGGCCCGACAGAAAAATCGGTGGCCGATTTGACAAATCGGGGGCCTATTTTTGCAGAACTAAAACTGGAAATTCATATCAGAAATTGGTGGCCGATTTTGACAATTCGGTGGCCGATTTTGGGCTTCTCAGCAGTTCAAAAATCAGTTTAACAATGCGTTTTTCACTTAGGAATCACTCTTAAATCCCAATTTTCATCAACCCAAATTCCAAAATTGATAGAAAACTCTACCTATGATTATTCTATGAACTGAACACCAACTGGACATGAATTTGATAGACTCCTATTCAACCCTAATTCTCAAATTCTCACAAACTCAACCTACAACATGTTAAATCTAATTATCAGAATCACAGACTTAATAGTACTGAATGTTAGTCTCACCCTTACCTTAGATTAATTGACAACAAGGTTCTACAGACTTCTCCTTCTCTGACTCTTCTCTTCTCTTCTCTTCGTTTATCTTCTCTTCTCTCTAAACCTTGTTTTCTCCAAATCCTTGTTTTTTGCATATATTAATCTTTCAACCTAATCTCTCCTCTATTTATATTACTAATTACTCTTCTTAAATCTGATTAGGCCAATAACTCTCTTCTTTCTATTTCAGCCCCCAAATCTACTTATTCTAATAATTATATTTCTTCACTAAATATATTCTTCCACTAAATATATTCTTCCCCTAAATATATTCTAATAAATAATAAAATAAAACCACTCAATAAAATACCAACATATCACATAATTAAATAAATCATATAATTAGACTCTAAACCCAATAAAATAATTAAATAAATAAAGAGGGCGTTACAACATGGATTACTAATCCACGTGTTATTTTATAATAGGCTAACAGTAAGAAAAGTTCATAAGGAATTGTGTGTAAGTTTTCTCCTTAAAATAAATTTATTATTATCTATTTGTTACATGTGTTATTTGTATTTAAAATTAAAATTAAAAATTAAGGGTATTTTTGGAAAGAAAAGTCCAACCCAAAAGTGTGCTGAAAGGAGTAGTTTTCTTTATATATAGTATAGATGAATGACTTAAAAAAAGTAATTCTTAAGTAACTCGAAGTTTGATTGGTATATATATGTATCATGTAGGTAAAACTCATTTAGCGTTTGACTATATTTTTAAATAAATTAATACAAAAATATAATATGTCATTGAATAATTGAATACTCCTACTAATTCACAATTAATTGAAAATTACTAAACATGCCACTCAACTAAAGTTTCTAAATTCTCAATTTATTTTAGGCTTAATACATCCCCAGGTCCCTTAACTTATTTTTTCTTCTCACTTCAGTCCCTTAACTATTAAACGTTTCAATTTGGTCCTTATCTTTTGTTTTCTTCATCGATTTAGTCCAATTTTATTAATTTTAAATCCCTAAAAAAGAAGACCGTTGGATCAATGAAGTCCATCAGATCTTACTGTGTACCACCAACACCTAAGTATCTGAAATTTAATTTTTAAAAATAATATAAATCCATTTATATTAATTTAGAAATAAAAAAATTGGAAAATTAATTTTCAAAAATAAAAAAATTCTAAAAAATTTGAAAAAAAATTCAGGAATTTTTTTTTTTAAAATCTGGAAAATTCATTTTAAAATTTTTTTCTACAAAAAAAAATTTGGAAAATATTTTAACTTTTCAAAATCTCGATACCAATTTAGAAAAATTCAGATTAATTTTCCAGATTTTTTTTAAAAAAATCCGTAAAAGACTATGAATTTTTTAAAAACTTTTTTTCAAAAAAAAAACTGACCTTTTTTGTAAAATTTTGAATTTTTGCTTTTTTTGTATTTTGAATATTAAATTCCTGAATTTTGTAAAAAAAATTTAATTTCGAAAATAAAAAAATTCTAAAAATATTTTCCAGATTTAAAAGAAAATATTTTTAAAAGAAAAATATTTTTCCAATTTTCCATAATTTTTTTTTGAAAATCTGGAAATGTTTTTTAAAATCGGGAAAATTAATTTTAAAACTTTTTCTACAAAAAATAATTTAGAAAATATTTTAACTTTTAAAAATCTCGATACCAATTTAGAAAAAATTCAGATTATTTTTTTCAAAAATTTTATTTCAGAATTACGATTATTTTAAAAATCCAGATTATTTTTTTTTAGGGAAAAAAATATTCTGATTTTTTTTTTCCAGATTATTTTTAAAATCATTTTTTTACGAAATTATGAAGATTTTAAGATTTTGGCTAAAATTTGAAAATATATTTCAAAAAAGTACAGATTTTTCTTTCCAAATTAATTTTCCAGATTTTTTTAAAAAAAATCCGTAAAAGACTCTGATTTTTTTAAAAACTTTTTTTCGAAAAAAAACTGACCTTTTTTGTAAAATTTTGAATTTTTTCTTTTTTTGTATTTTGAGTATTAAATTCCTGAATTTTGTAAAAAAAATTTAATTTCGAAAATTTAAAAAATTGTAAAAATATTTTCCAGATTTAAAAGAAAATATTTTCCAATTTTTTTTTGTAAAAAAAAATTTAAATTAATTTTCCAGATTTTAAAAAAAAATTCCTGAATTTTTTTTCAAATTTTTTAGAATTTTTTTTATTTTTGAAAATTAATTTTCCAATTTTTTATTTCTAAATTAATATAAATGGATTTATATTATTTTTAAAAATTAAATTTCAGATACTTAGGTGTTGGTGGTACACGGTAAGATCTGATGGACTTCCTTGATCCAACGGTCTTCCTTTTTAGGGATTTAAAATTAATAAAATTGGACCAAATCGATGAAGAAAACAAAAGATAAGGACCAAATTGAAACGTTTAATAGTTAAGGGACTGAAGTGAGAAGAAAAAATAAATTAAGGGACCTGGGGATGTATTAAGCCCTTTATTTTATTTTGTTAAATTCAGAGCTATGCGTGCCGTTCTGTATCTTTTTGTGGCTATGTCTAGCTTAAAGGTTAATTTCCACAAGAGTGAGTTAGTTGGAGTTAATGTCAGTCGGTCCTGGTTACTAGAAGCCGCGATCGTTTTGAGTTGTAGAGTTTCTAGCTTGCCTATTGTGTATCTTGGCCTCCCTGTGGGTGGAGATTCTAGCTGGTTGAAATTTTGGGACCCCGTGGTCAATCATATTAAATCCCGCCTGTTTAGTTGGAAGAGTAAATATTTATCTTTTGGTCGTCGTCTTGCTCTTCTCAAGTCTGTCCTGACCTCACTCATTACCTATGTTCTTTGCTTCTTCAAAGCTACCTCAGATATCATCTCTTCTATCGAATCTCTTTTAATTCATTTTTTTTTGTGTGTGAGGATAATAGGAAAATTTCATGGATTGATTGGGAGTCCATTTGTTTGGATAAGGAGGTTAGCGGTTTGGGGGTAAGGAGAATTAGGGAGTTTAATTTGTCACTGGTAGGGAAATGGTGTTGGAGTCAGGGGGCAGACAAATTGGGTCTTTGGTTTAGACTCTTGGCCTCTAGATACAGCCTAGTGAGGGGCGGTTGCAAGCTGGGGTCGGGAGGGGTCAGTGTGGTGGAGGGAGATAGTTAATATTTGTGACGGTGTCAGTTCAGCGGTGGAAAGTTGGTTTCCCGACAATTTACGTCTAAAAGTCAGTAACGGATCAAGTACCTTGTTTTGGGTTGATAGGTGGGTTGATGATGTCCCTCTTCGAGTTAGATTTCGTCGTTTGTTTGATTGATCAGAAAATAAATTGTTAATTGTGGCGCAAATGTTTGATTTGGGATGGGACGCAGGAGGGGAGGCGTGGAAGTGGAGAAGGAGATTATGAGCATGGGAGGAGGAGATGTTAGAGGAGTGTAGGACTTTATTGATAACTGTTGTGCTGCAGGTTCATACTGATGATGTGTGGACATGGGTCCCTGATCCAACAGCGGGGTATACGGTTAGATGGGCATATTGTACCCTCACTTGTGGGACGCCTTCCAATCATAGTACTACTTTGGTCTCCGCGGATCTTCTTTGGAGGAAGGACATGCCCCTTAAGGTTTTGATTTTTGCTTGGCTGCTCTTTCGGAATAGATTGCCAACTAAGGAGAATTTATTTCGACGGGGAATTATTTCGCATGAGGCGCAGTTGTGTGTTGGTGGTTGCGGGTTGCAGGAGTCAGATGTTCATTTGTTCTTTAACTTGCGGCATTTTTGATCAGATTTGGTTACTTGTTCATAATTGGTTGGGTGTTCATTCAACGGATCCTTTAACCATTGTGGAGCATTTTCTACAGTTTGGTACCTCTTATGGACATGCAAAATCTCGATGTCCTTTCATGTTTTTAATATGGTTTGCATGCTCTTGGGTGATCTGAAAGGAAAGAAATAATAGAATTTTCACTGACAAAGAAAATACCCCTATTCAGCTTTTGGACAATATTAAACTTATTTCCTTTTGGTGGTATAAAATTAATTTTGCTGTTTTTCATTATCAGTTTCATGACTGGTGCCAGAACCCTTTCTTATATATGTTTGGACGTCAGCGAATTGTAGTTTTTTCTGTTGATACTTTGCTGTAATATTTTGGTTGTCCTTTCTAGCACACACCTTATGCTGGGAAGATGTATTAATATATTCCATTTTGATTTCTTAAAAAAAATATATTAATCCCTTTGTTAAAATACTCCTTTAGTAAACATCCTTCCAAAACCCATAAAAGACGTACATTGTGACTTAGATAATATTTTAGTGTGTCAAAACAAATATTATTTTAAAAATAATTGGTGCAAAATTATAAAAAAGAACTAAATTAATTGATATTGTCTTAATTTATAGGGATTAAATTGCTACAATTTTAAGACTAAAATGTTTATTTAGTCGATTTTTTTTTCATGTCATGGAATATCGCAGAAGCTTACTTTCTTTGACTGGCAGCCATACTCACCCTGTATTTTTCCTCTTGTTCTATGGTTCTATCGTTTAATGGACCTAGAATAAGAAGAAAACAAATACGACTATACTTTATAGTTTATAGTCATATATACTTTATAAGAAGAAAACAAATGCAACTATACTTTATAATTTATAGTCTTATATAGTACTCTCTCCGTCCCATATTACTTGACCTAGTTGACTCTGTCACGTATGCCAATGCACAATTTTAAACTTAAATTTCTTTAATAATCTAGTAGAAAAAATTACGAAAATTTGATATTTTGAAAATATTAGTCGAGACGAATCTAACAACATCTTATATGCTATATTTTGATTTTATATATTAGTAGAAAAATAGAGTCAAAACATGGTACATGAATAGTGCAAATATTCTAAATAGGTCAAGTAATATGGGACGGAGGGAGTAATGTATATCCTTTATAAGGGGTTATGTCTCCTCCTTATTACAAACCAAAAAACGTTTTGAACAACTCTAACCAACACGTGGATTGGACTTTCTTTTTTATTTTTGTAAGGTCTTCATACAAGTAAAATTGGAACTTTATAATTTACACACCTTTTATTTCCACAATCGAACGTGTTGAGAAAATTCCTTGTGGAATTCAAACACTACCCTTTTACTTTCTCTCTCTTTCTTCAGCTTTGACACGTATTTGTTGAATACCATACTTATATATAAACCATTGAGATAGTCACCTCTTTATTCATTCAATTTGAGTTCTAATCTTTTGTTCTAAGTCACACTTCAATTCATAACTTAAGAGATATACTTCTTCATAAGCTCAACAACAAAGGTTTGAATTTTCTTACCCTTTGCTTTCAATGAAATTTTTTCTTATATTTTTTTTGGTTACATAAGTTTTTTCTTATATAAATATATTCATCATCTATATAAATTTTTTTATTAAATTTGAACAAAAAAAATATTAAGGTGTTGATCCAATTGTCCTATTTCATAAGTGATTTAAAATATTTTTCGCAGTTGTGCGCAGATAATACTCATAAAATTTGACTTATGTATGGTTTGATTAATGATGGTTTATATGTAATTTGAACAGGATTCAAGAATAGTATTGAATTTTCATCAAACAAATTGAAATTGGTGTGAATCTACATCTCTATGGGATTATCACTTTCTTTACTATCATCAGCTTGGGAAGAAATTGTTAGGCATTCACTCTTTGGTCTTACATTCAACTATAGTTTTGGTTCCAAAGATGGTGCTATGATTTTGAGAACAAGTTTCAACAAAAGAGAATCAGAAACTCCAACAACAAAAAGTTCAACTAGGTTAGAGGATTATAGACCAGAACATGTTACCCTTGACACAAATGTTGATGAAAACTTGAAACATAAGGCAGTGCCTTTGCTTTCTTTGCCTAAAGAAGTTGTTTTCTCTTCTCCAAAACCTGTTTTTGAGCTTGATGCTGCAGCAACTAAGGTTCAGAAAGTTTATAAGAGTTATAGAACTAGAAGAAATCTTGCTGATTGTGCTGTTGTTGTTGAGGAACTATGGTTAGTCTTGTTCTAAAAACAATCTTTTTTATTTTGTGATATTTGATTAAATTCATAGTCAATTTAGTCATTGAAATTATACGAATTTTGATAATTTTGGTCGTTGAATTCAACAATATTTTGAAAACGATTCATGAAATTGAAAATTTTCAATCGTCAATTTAGTCTTTAATATTGTCCCGGAAAACTTGTGATAGAAAATTTTCAATTTTTTGTAATGATTTTGAAATTTGCTTAATTTCAAGATTATAATTTAAGAGAGTAAATTGGTGTAGAGTATTAACTTCTTCTTAGCTTATGTTTTTTGTATGTTATTAAATGGATGGTTTTTAAATGATATGAAGGTGGAAAGCATTGGATTTTGCTGCTCTTAGAAGAAGTTCTGTTTCATTTTTTGATGAACATAAACAAGAAACTGCAGTGTCAAGGTGGGGAAGGGCAAGGACAAGAGCAGCTAAGGTATATTCCATCTGAAATTCAATTTAATTTCTAAAAATTAAACTAAAATTATTCATATTTTTCATTTCACTTTTAAGTTGTCTTTGCTAATTTTTATTTTTCATACAGGTTGGAAAAGGTTTGTCCAAGGATGACAAGGCACAAAAATTAGCCCTCCAACATTGGCTTGAAGCTGTAAGTTATTTATCTTAATATATAATATTATAAATTAATTAACTAACATTAAAATAATATTACATATCTAATCTAATCTTATAATATTAATAATGATTTTTTTCCCCACAGATTGACCCACGTCATCGTTATGGACACAATTTGCACTTATATTATGATATTTGGTTTGAGAGCCAAAGTACTCAACCATTTTTCTATTGGTAAGCTTTTATTCTATGGTACCTAATCATATATGTCTTATTATTGATTGTAATAATTATATGAAGCTAGTAAAAACTATTGAATCTGATAATCTTGATGGTTAACTTTTTGTAGGTTGGATGTTGGAGATGGTAAAGAAATTAATCTTGAGAAATGTCCAAGGGCTACCCTTCAACGCCAGTGCATTAAATATCTTGGACCAGTAAGTTATCAATAGAATATATCACATTTGTAATCAAAATGATAGTAATATTTGAAGTATATATCGAACTCGGTACCGTAGGGTTTATAATATTCATACGCATTGCGCATCAACCACATGCATTAGACCCGATCATAGTATATAATCTAATGTGTATGTTTGATGTTATAATTGCAGAAAGAAAGGGAAGAATATGAAGTAATTGTTGAAAAGGGAAAGTTGGTGTATAGAAAAGATGGGAAGTTTGTGGAGACTGATGAAAAGTCTAAATGGATATTTGTTCTTAGCACCACTAGGGCTTTGTATGTTGGAAGGAAACAAAAGGGTGCTTTTCAACACTCTAGCTTTCTATCTGGGGCAGCAACCACAGCTGCTGGAAGATTAGTGGCACAACAAGGTGTACTCGAGGTAAAAACGCGTAACCATTTTTTTAATTGACCTGAATTCGTTGAAGTTGAAAATCTTAACCGTTGGATGACGATCAGATGATTTGTATTTTTGACTTGTATTTTAAGTCAGACTTAACAACATAAATACACAAATTGTCCGACCTTTATCTGACGGTCAAGATTCACAACTATTCCATGTGTTTTCATTATATTACATAGATATATAATTTTGCATAAGCAAATTTTGCTTACAAATAGTGTTTATTGTATAAACTTTGCAGGCTATTTGGCCTTATAGTGGTCATTATCACCCAACTGAAGAGAACTTCAGAGAATTTGTTAGCTTTCTTGAGGAGCACAAAGTAGACCTCTCTAATGTCAAGGTGAATTTTTATCTAACTAATACTAGTGATCAAAAAAAGTAAATTGGATGTTGAATAAATTATCTTACTTGCTTTTTTTACCCTCTTTTCAGAGATATGCTATAGATGATGATGCACCTTCATTCATTGGGACCAATCCATTTATTGAAACTAATGAATCACAACAAACTATCGACCCTACTCAAACTTCTCAATCAATGTCTACCAATAATGTGAGCAACAAAGGAATCAAAATTAATAATGCAACAGAGGTTAATGCCAAGAAATTTGAGGTCCCAGCATTTGACTTTTCCAAGAGATTATCATGCAAGTGGTCTACAGGAGCTGGACCTCGTATTGGGTGTGTGCGTGACTATCCTGAACATCTTCAATCAAGGGCATTGGAGCAAGTTAGTTTGTCACCTAGACCTGCTTCTGCAAGACCATATAGCTATGGCCCAATACCTTCTCCAAGGCCAAGCCCTAAAGTTAGGATTTCTCCTAGGCTTGCATACATGGGGCTACCTAGCCCAAGAACCCCAATTGCTGTTTGAGGCAAGTATTGAAGAAATTAGGGTCAAAGATCCTATGCACTAGATTCTCTCCGATCAGAGATCAAACGTTGGATTCATCGAATGGCTAATAGCATTGATCTCTTAACTATTAGATGAATTCAATGGATGGCCTCTGACGACTGAAGTAGGAGAGGATTCCTCATAAAAATTGTCAGCTAAGGTGACACTTGAATTGAGGATAACACAAACTGGTAAATTAGTTATGAAAATAGATAGACTAATTATTATTTATTATTTTATTTTTGGGTTTTGGAATTTGATTATTCCTTTATTCTTTTAGGGATTTTGGTTTCTCATAGATATTTGTTTGTGTTTTGGAACACATTCTATTGTTTTTTTTAAGAGGACCTATTCTCTTGTAGTTCTTATGGAACCTTTTTGAAGGAAATAAAACATGATATCAGCCTTTTACTAAGACACAATGTATCATTCACCCAAATGATTCATGGCCTTAGGGTTTTTAAAGGAGACTAAGACAATTCTTTATTGTAACTTGAGTACAAAAATTATGGTATTATATTGTACTAGTACACAGAGCATCTAAATGTTATTTTTTTACTATAAATAGAGAAGCTTTCATCATGACAAAAGTTAAATTTAAAGTCTTACACAAAATTACATTATTTAGCATTGTTATTTTAATATGGAAATTGCAAAGTCTAGCGAAACTTTTATAGCGATGATTTCAGGAATCCTATTTCATTGCATTTTTTCTATTTCTCTCTCCTGATGGCAGTCTCTCTCCTCCGTTTATTCCGCCAAAACATTTTCCTTCATGTAAGAAATTAAGTTTGCACAAAGTTTTCCTTCAAAAAAAAGTTTGCACAAAATTTTATTGTTATTTACATTTTAATGAATATATTTTTAATTTAAAATTGAATTATGATGAATTTAGATTTGATTTGTTAAGATTGACATAAGGAGAAACTTTTGTTTTAAATTTAAATCAAGATTGGATCAAATTATATTTGGTTCAAAATAGCTTAAATCAAAGTGTATAATTGAAAGAAAAATCTATATTAAATTTTGGTACCTCTTTATATATAGGTTTAGATTATTGATTTTGAAAAGAAAAAAAATGGTGTTTTGAAAAGTTAGCCTTTTAAAAACTATATTTTATCCTTTTCTATTTATTACGATGATAAAAGATTATTTCATTAAGTAAAGAATGATAAAATTGTAAATAAAATCGCTTGAATGAAGTGTAAAATTGAAAGAAAAAACTACATTAAATTTTGGTACCTCTTTATATTTAGGTTTAGATTCTTGATTTTGAAAAGGAAAAAGAAGGTGTTTTGAAAAGTTATCCTTTTGAAAACTATAATTTATCCTTTTCAATTTATTATGATGATAAAATTGTATACTTACGGACTTGTTAGGAGCGAATACCAGCACCAATGCATTGAATCTCATCAAAACTCTGCAATTAAGTGTGTTTGGACGAGACTAGTAATAGGATAAATGACCTCTTACAAAGTCTTTGTGTTGCACCTCTCCCATCTTTTATAAAAAAAAAAAAAAAAACTAAGATAGTTGGAGAAATCAGTCTTCTCATAAATTCTTAGAAGTTCGTATCGCATTGGATATCCTGCATAAAAACTCTGTCACAGGTCAACTTAATAAAATGTTAGGCTAACTAAGAAAAACATTCAATAAATCTACAATAGTAACCTACTAAACCTATAAACCTGCTAATCTTAATAACAAACTTTGGTGTTTTCCACACAAAAAGTATTATGCATTTTGAAAACACATGCTCTAGAAAACTAACTCCCTCTAATTAGACCTCACACTTGGACAACTTTTCTCTCTCAACAAAAATTAAATTGATTGACCGTATTATCAATAAAATAAATTACAGTTTAATAAATAGTTTTGTATCCTAAAAATCCCAAAATGTAAAATTTAAATAGAAATAGGGTAATTTACTAAAATAGTATTATTTACATTAAAAGGTATCCTTTTTACAATTTCATATAGATATCACTATGTTCAGTCGGCCTTTAGAAGAGTAGGGGGAGTTGGTAATGGATGGGAGACAAGTGAGGTGGAGTAACTAGTACGAATGTGGGAACTGATATTATGATATGGCACCATAAGCAATTTGTAATTAGTACATTATTAATATTATTTTTAATATTATTTATCTACTTTCGTCACTTGATTAGTATCAAACTTAACTAGACCTTTGTCGTGTGACCTCCGGACTAAACATGTATTTGGAGTAAGAATTTCCCAAAATATTTAAAGATATACAAAAATATTAAAAATGGATTGAGATAAAAATATATATATATATATATTGATGTTTGACGAATAAACTTTTATCTATGTCAAATTTATAGAGCCAAATTCCATTGGATCAACACATGTGACCGAAAGTAAACATCAATAGTCAATCACATGTGAGAAAGACATGTATAAGAGGAATCAAAACAAAAACAAGATCATTTCATAGTGTGGAGGTAGAACAAAAGTTTTATTTTTCTCCATTGAAACAACATACCATACTAAGCTAGAAAACTTGGATAAAATTTCCACTTCCAACATCCTTCAAAATCAAAAAACAATTACACCGCATAAATAAAATGTTCTAAACTTGCATCATAGAAATTAAAGAGTAAAAAAAATCAATAACAACGACGCAATATGCATTTTTTCTCAAGTAATCATGTTGTTTTTCTTAAACTACACAATAACAATAAGTAATTCAACTTAATAAATATAGTTTGATAAACATAAATTCATAAGAAACGATGTCGATGAACAATCTAAGCAGCAATATACCTAAAGTATATGATAGACAAATAGAAACAACATAATCCAGAATAACAAAACCCGGTTTTTTAGAAACTATAAAAAAATCATGGCATGGATCACATAAGGCAAAATAAAAAACAAGAAATGATCAAGGCATTAGACAAACTAACGTTGAATTATTGAAGGATTTTCAAATTGATAACCATAAAATATTTTGAATCAATGTTTAAAAAATTCGTCAATGAATTTATATGCAGAGAACTCATCAAAGTTTAAAAGATAACTATAGAAATTCTTGTATGAAACTTATGTCATTGATATCAAATTCAATATGATATGTTGTGTACCTAATATTCAGGATGGTAACATATTTATCGTTGTCGGCAAATGTGTGGAGATCTAATGTTGCTAAAAAAGAAATACAGCAAATTAACTCATATATGGAATCAAAAAACAAGATCAACTCATATCCAATCAAAATTATATGTTGGAAGTAAGTAACATGTGCAAAGGCATCATACCTTTCACGCATTATACTGAAAAGCATTTCAATGTTGCGATGTGCAATAGGGTAAATGAAACTTCTAGGTAATCTGGTTCATTAGTGACTAATGGATGAATTGACAAGTGCACCAAATCGGAACAAGTAATAAAGTAGTAAGTTAACGTCTCCACATGGATTGTTGTTCAACTTAGAAATTAACGGAATTTATTTTGTTTATAAAAGCAATTAAAAGTGTTTATGGTTTTGTTTTGCAAGTTTTGAATTGTCTTGCACAATGTGAGATTAGGTTTGTTTGATTCAAATAATTAGCGGAAAGTAAGGTATCCTTGAATCCCCTCTACCTTCTTCGTTGGAATTAACTCAGTTTACTATTAGTTACGACCTTGCCTCGATAAATGAAAGTTCCGATATGACCCCGTGATGTAACGGTGGGAAGTTCGAGTATTTGTGCCTCAGTAAGGGATATACTTGCAACTTCCCCAAAGATGAATCATAACCTTAACAATCCTACTCATATTCAATTAAATGAAATTAATTTAGAAAATAAGCAATTTACTAATGTTCTTGTTCAGGCACCGGCTGGACAGTCAGTCATAAACCTTAACTTATAAATTAGATCAACCGCTAGTTGAAAAGCATTTAGAATGAAACATATACAAATTAAATCAGGCAACTGAATGAAAACTTTAATAATTGAATCCAAAATAAGTTGAGGATCGTTGTGGAACCCTAATCAAGAGAGGTTTAGTTATTGTTAGTAACATACATCATTACAAAAAGGCTTAAATATGTTTTTCGTCCCTGTAAATATCGTCAGTTTTGATTTTCGTCCCTGCAAAAAAAAAAAATTAAAAAACATCCCTGCAAAATTTTCTGTCTTTTAAAAAGGTCTCTGTCCCCACTTCCAAGCTGATTTGGCATGATTTTCGCCACATGACAGTTGCTGACTATGCAACTTTTGCCACGTGGCATTGACGTGGCATGCCACATAATATTAAATTTTAAAAAACATTTTTAAAATTAAAAAATATGAAAATACATTTTAAAAATATAAAAAACAATTTAAAAATTCTGAAAATAAATTTAAAAATATTAAAGTAATTTACCGATTTTTTCTATTATATAATTTTAAAAAAAATTAATTTTTTTGAAAATTATATAATCTGAAATTTTCGAAAAAAAAAAAGAAATAAGCTTTTTAAAATTAAAATTTTCGTAAAAGAACCTAATTTTTTTTTGCAGGGATGTTTTAAATTTTTTTTTCAGGGACGACCAAAACTAGCCCATTTTACAGGGACGAAAAGCATATTTAAGCCTTAAAAAAAAATATAAAAACATACCCTAGAGAGAACAAGAGGATGAGAAAACCCTCTTCCTTCAAGCTTGACATTTGCCTTGTACCACCACCTTTCTAAATGCATAATAGTCTGTGAAAGGGTCTCTATTTATAGACATCATTACTTGGTGATTAAGAGATAATAATTGGGCTTTTTCTCCTGTCCAGCTTGTTTTCCAAGCTGGAATTACATTTTTTTTTGTGCAGATGCGTAGGGGCGCATAGGCTGGGGCATATGAGGCAGCCCCTAGTGTTGTGACTTGCGCAGGAACACATGAGGCAATAGCCAAAGAGTTAATTATGCAGTTTTTCGTCCTTTTTTTTAGCGTTCTCCCATCTTGAAATGCCTTAGAACTTGTGATGAATTTTCCCCAACTTATATTGTCTTCAAAAACATTCTAAGAACCATTGATTTGCATTCTCCATATCCGTTTATCCTTCATGCGGTGTCTTTTTTTGTCGAATTACATGATTTAGCAACAAAATGACTCAAAACACATATGAAGTTGCATGATTAGAAATGAAAGTGAGTTACCATGACTCTGATAAAAAATATATAAAATATTCCTTAAACCATGGATAAGTCCTCTAAATGACCTTTTATTTGTCTTCAAATGGAAATAAAATAACTAAAAACATAACATAAAGCATCATATGATGCTCTGTCATAGGTGACGGCTCTATATTGATTCATATGAGCGTTAGTCTCATTTCTTAACCACCTAAGAATGAATGTCAATCAATATGTAATGGAATATATGACTGTTATTATGTGACAGGAAAATGAAATCAATATGTAACGGAAAAAAATGGAGGTCGTAAGAGTGTGAGGAAAAGATTGGGATGGCATGACAAAAAATGGAGGGGAAATTGGGATGACATGTTAAAAATAAAATATTAAAGTTGCATGACTATCTTCCAAGTATATATGATAGTAGAGACAATTAATTATCGTTATCAATTTTTAATGAAAACTTAAAAATATCAATTAATGTTATGAATATATGTATTAGTGGATGTTCATCCATTACTCTTCCACATGATTGTAATTCTCACTAGTAAGTGGATTGTAAAGTGCTTCTTCATTCACCTATTTGTGTCCTATAAATAGGACCTATAATGCAATGTAAAGGTACACTTGAGAAGCAATATCATATACTCTCTTGTTCTCTCTTTATCCCTTTCTCTCTACTTTTATATGTTGCACAATATGTTGCAATACCTTAGATTAATTTCATAACACGTTATCAGCATGAAGCTCTAACAATCTAAGGTGAAACATATAGCAAACAATTCTTTTCAATCTAGATCAAGTAAGTATTTCTCTTCAATCTAACAGCTTTTGCTATATATATAGATAATCGGTATTCACATGATCAATTTAATTGTTTCATGACATCCAATCCCAATTCTCTAGATACCTTAGTAATTTATGTTCATAGATTTCTAGATAACCAAATAATCATACTTTATTAAATGTTAACTTATGTTTAGTTATAATTTTCATTACTTAAGTTTATCCTGTAAAACTTTATGGATGAGTTGATTTTGATTAATATTTATATGAAGGCTTTGTTGTTATATCATATTCATAAAATTCAACATAATATTAGTTTGTTAGCAAGTCTTGAGACAGATGAGTGATGCTATTGTAACCAAAAAAAAAAAAAAAGGATGAGTCATGCTATCATTGTTCCTTCAACTTTGCTTTGTGTGATATTAGGCACTTTAAGAATCAAGCGTTCGTCAGAAAAAGAAAAATATATTTTTCTCTTTTTTCTCATCTCAATTATCTTTTATTTTGCACATTAGTTTTGTTGGCAAAGTTATTTGAATTGTATAATTGTCATACCTTTCTTTGTTTATTCTTGTTAAATTCTGGAAGAAATTAACATTGAAGCATCCTTGAAGGATTGTTCACACAATGAAGTTATTTTGTGATATATAGTTCTTGAAGAACTATATTTTTCTTTTAATATTGAAGCATTTCTGAAGGATTGTTCAAAGAATGAATTTTTTTTAACATTGTTTACGAAGATTTGAGATATAGTTCTAGAAGAACTAATAACTTAGCATCATAAAAAAAAATAGATGTCAAAATAAATAAAAAAATTAAGATTGAAGCATCCATGAAGGATTGCAAACAATCAAATTTTTATCATTATTTATGAAGGTTTGAGATATATATAGTTCTTGAAGAACTAAATATTTAATATCAAGCATCCTAGAAGGATAGCAAAAATCATGATCTTCCTTGGTGTTAATAGATTTATGCTTGAAAATAATATCTATTTTATCTTTGTAAAAAAAGGGGGTATTGAAGAGTTACACCGTGATAATATAATTTATTTCTCGAAGAATTAATTTGTTTTTTTTTTAAGGATCCCTGAAGGATTGCTCAAATAAAGATTTTTCTTGATCATTGTTTATGAAGATTTGGAATATAGCTCATGAAGAACTAAAATTTAATATTAAATCATCCTTTAAGGATTGCAAAATTGTGATTTTACTTGCTTATTGTTCATAGAGGTTTGTGGAGTTCTTGACCACAATTGAAATATATAAGATCTATTTTATCTTAGTATAAATTCTATCGAAAGAATTAAAGAGAAAATTATTTATGCATCTTGTATGTGCTCCTGAAGTAGCAAAATTGAGAAAATAATATCAAGACAATTTTAAAAGATAAATCACATTTCTGGTTGAACATAAGAGTAGTCATTGATTGAAAAGATGAAGTCTCATATGATAAATTAAGCTTTATTTTTAGATTGAATCATACATACTAGTTGTTTCGTATAATTTGTGCTCCGCATATCTATTTATATATTTTTTTAGGTAGAATGCTCCACATAATTTCTTTTCTAATGAAATAGTAGGTAATGTGCTTGTGAATTTGATATTATTGCTACTTTTGAAACAATCAAGATTTACGAACTTTATTGTTTTGAAAATATGTCTTACTGACAATATGTGATGTCTAATCACTCACGTGAAAAATACGTATGATTTATAAAGTTTTATTTGTTGGAAAAATTGTGTTTAGTTCTTTTTATATTTGATATATCTATGATAATGAAAAAGATGATTCAAGCCTTTAGTATATTATTGTAAACCAAATATTTACAAATCATGTTTCAAAATGCTCACTCTTGAGTGTATTAAACAATCCTTGAAGGATTGCTTAAATAATGATTCATTTGTGATATATTTCCCGAAGAACTACAAGATCAATGAAGGCTCCTGAAGTGCTATAATATTTTTACATGAAGGAACAAAGTTACACATTGAGATTGAATTATATTAATCTAAGTCTCATAAAAATTCATTGAGTTTTAAGATAGCCATCTTAATGAATATCATATTTAAAAAAAATGGAGATATTAAATATCTCTATATCACAAGATATCTGGCGAAAATAAGTGTAGTGGAGAAGTTATTTTTGTCTTTGATTTGACTACACTTATATTAGTGCAATATAAGCACATATTATTGTAAACCAGAAGTTTACATATATTAAATTTATCGTTGGCAAGACCGGTTGGGTTATCCCGGATCTATTATGATGCAGAAACTAGTTGAAAAAAATAGATATATATTGAAGAGCCAGAATATTCTTTATTCTAGTAACTATCGTGTGTTATTTGCTCCCAGAGAAAGTTGCCAATTTAAAAGATTGAGTCTCTCACTTATATAAGGTGATATTTAAATTAATACACTGATCATGTGAATAACTTGGATATTATATGATTTAAATTGATGCATCAACTAAATGATCACATGTATATCCACAACCAGAAGTTTGTGAGATTATTATGTCAACAAATTTGACTAAGAGTTTATTTTCTGAACTTTTCAGAAAACATTTGATAAGTATCATTTGTCAATTGATATTGAACAACTGGTAGCATATGCTCATAAAAATGGACTTGAAGATCCATTCTTTAGACGTCTAAATTTAATTGTATAATTGATACTTATTAGACCATACCTTATAAACTCTAGTTTGGTTAGAGACCATGTCTTATAAACTCTACTTTGGGAATCAATAATCTTGTATGTTGATATATTGATCTGCATCAAGCCAACACATTACTATATATATATGTCCCCCCCTTTAATCTATCATTGGTTTTAGGTTAACAACCTAACATTTCTCATCTAAGTGGATTTTGGATGTGTTGTGTATATCACAATTGCTCCAATATAATGCACTAAGATAAATCTTGAAAGAATATTGGGAAAATATATTTGATATGAATCTCCATCTATCATTAGTTGTGTTGAGCCAACTTATTTACAGCATAGTAGGCTGATTATCAATTGATGGATTAGTTTTCCCAATATTAGTGGGAGGTAATATGCAGCTGAAAATGTGAACCTGAAGTTCAAATAAATTATTTGAAAGAAAATATTATTGTCTCATCTTGATCCTCAAGATATAACTCATTTACAAAGGTAAATAAATCAAATATCAATTGCTAATGCTCCAAATGAAATAGATGTCCTTGTCGGATAATCTAATATGCAAATGAGTCTCAACCATGCCTGAAGCATGGTAGATCAATCGGTTTCAAATATAAAAGGCCTCGAATAAGAAAATGAGCTTAAAGGAATGATAACCCAAACGAGGATATAGAAACTCTAAAAGAGTTTTATGACATAATTGATTTTTTAGTTCCAAAAGAACTAATCAGGTACCTGAAACTTATGAAACATTAATAAATTATGTCATGAATGAAAGATCTCAATGGAATGAGATGGAACCGAAATGAAGTCAACGTCGACGTGTTTTTGAATATAATATAGCGCTATATGTGATAAGTAATAATGAGGATCATGAGTTAAAGTCTATTAAAGATTATAGAAAAATAAAATATCTGCAGATGAAAAGGGACAATTCCAGTGAAATCAAACTCGCTTTGTAAAGATGAATTTTTCGGTCCTGTAGTCCGCACACTTGAAGATGTGAAGTTAATTAGATATATATGATTTTTTGTGCGAAAAAAGAATTATAAAATACGTACATATAAAGTTTGATATATTCACCGAAAGTGAATGGTAAATGTCTACATTTTATTGTTAAGAGACAAACATATTCATTTGAAGTGAATTCATGAACTTTTTGTTGCTTGATTAAGTTTAGTAGAACATGAAAGGCTCATTTTATTTGAAAGATATGTTGTAATATATTTGTATGACTCACGTGATAGTAATGAGTATATGAAATTCTCTGAAGGAGTTAATTTTCATGAGATAGTGAAGAAATGATATCATATGTCAATTTTAATGATTTAGAAATGAATTTGTCACAATTGATTTTATGATGATGATATAAATATTGTTAGAACTCCTGAAGAGAGTCTAAAATATGTTGATTATAGAGAAGTTTGGAATGAAATATGTTGGATGCAAAATATTTGCTTGAAATTGCAAATTTATTATTTAAATTAGAATTTGCGCATAAAAAACTTATATAGTTAATGTATTGGACAAATCTAGTTGATTATGTACGAGAATGATTACGATGTCACTTGATGTGAGTAAATATTATGTCCTCTAGAAATGATGAACAATTGAGTTGGTCCTGAAGTACCACATCTTAGCTTAGATGAGGACACTAATGTATTTTGCTAACTATATATATACCGTGATATTTTATTTTTGTGAATATTAGTAAACACAGATATCGGAGCAAAGTCAAACTTACAATTTGTATTTTGGAGAAACAACAATATTATTCGATCATTTAGAAATGTTAACATTACATCAGGGAAGTGGATGATGCTCTTTTATTAAGGATTATGAGTTTACACATACAAGAAACTTGAAGTTTTCTTATTCGATAAGAAGACTCTTTCAACAACTCAATATGAAGACAATATCTCAAGCACTGCTAATTTGAAGTAGAGTATGGAGATAAATCAGATTTCTCTTCAAAGTCACCGCCAAGTAAAGCTTTTGAGTAACTAGTATAAAAGATATTTGATTTTCTTCATCTCATATACGGTTGTCTTTATGAGGGGGAGACATAAAGGTGTTCTGCACTCTTTTTCCCTTAACCAAGGTTTTATCCCATTGGGTTTTCCTGGTAAGGTTTTTAACGAGGCGGATTATCACACAAAAGTATGTTGTACTCTTTTTCCTTCACTAGAATTTTTTCCCATTGGGTTTTTCTCTAGTAAGGTTTTAATGAGACATATCCTTGGTGGACATCCAAGAGGGAGTGTTATGAATATATGTATTAGTGGATGTCCATCCATTACCTTTCCACATGATTGTAACTCTCACTAGTAAGTGGATTGTAAAGTGCCTCTTCATTCACCTATTTGTGTCCTATAAATAGGACCTATAATGCAATGTAAAGGTACACTTGAGAAGCAATACAATATACTCTCTTGTTCTCTGTTTATCCCTTTCTCTCTACTCTTATATGTTGCACAATATCTTGCAATATTTTTGATTAATTTCATAACAACTAAGAAGTTGTGGAATGAGGATGAAGATTTTGTGAGTGTGTAAAAGGTCATTTATTAAATTTTACTCCAATTATTTTTAAATTTAGGTACATGATTTGTTATGATAGATTGAAACAACAACCAAACTTTATTCCATTAAGTGAAGTACTTTACATGGATCAAACAACGTCATAATATTCTATTTTATCCTGGTATTTTTTATGAAGTCTTCTTCACCTCGTTTGAGGTTTTCTAGTGGTTTTAGAATGAGTTATTCATGGTTTGAAAAAGGTTTTATAATGTTTTTTTTTGAGTCGTTGTATTTCTCTTTCTTCCATAACGAGAAAATTTTATAGGTGTTTTGAGTCTTTTTTGGTATAGATCATAGAATTAAGTCGACCAAAACATCTCATAGAAGATATGGAAGCGAGAAGATCAAGTACAATGAAGATTTTCAAGACCAAACAACTAGGGGAAATTTTGTCTCAAGATCATACCAAGGATGAAAAACATATGAATAATGAAGTAAACAAGGAAAAATGCCTTTGATCCAAGCTCCCCATGCACATACCCCATGCACCTCGCGCATGCTGAAACTGCCATAACAAATTTGCTCTCTGGTTCATGCACCATGCACATGTTGTTCGTGAAAAAATAAGTTTTGCTATTTTTATGCCATACGCCCTGTGGAAGCTGTGTACGAGAATTTGCATATTTAAAGCATGTTTTCACCCATAATTATGAATTTAGAACTATGACGACTTAGAGACTTATAGGTGTGACCAGGGCAACAAAAAAGGGTGTTTTAAACCCCTTTTCACTTGTTATGGTTTATGTTCACTTTTATTTTCTTTTCTCTTTGATGATGTATTCAGTTATCATGAGTAATTAAACACTTTAGATTAAGATTTCGGAGATGAACGTCTATTGAATTGTTGGATAAGTGCTAATGGTAATTTTCTTGTATTGATTCTATTTGAATTATGCTTATTTAATATATCTTATTCTTAAGGCTTTTCAGTTCCTTTGATCTTGAATAGAACCTAGGTTAGAATTTCTATGTGTTAGCCTTTTCAACTGGAACCAAGATGTATCATATACTAGGGCAGTTCACTGAGAGATCGAGAATTTACCTTGTATGATTTTGCTTAATTTACCTCAACGTTTCTGAGAATATAAGTTCGCTGCTAACCCTTGGGAGAAATACTGCATAAAGGGGCCTTGAATTGTAAATGGAATAGGCCTTTCTATATTATGTGTTCGTGAGCATAAACCTCAAATAGTAATTGAACTAGGAAAATGTTATGCCTAAAAAGGAGATGATAACTTAATATTTCATTAGGCTTAGTTAAATTGCCTAGTCAAAAACAACAATTTATGTGGAGATGATAACTTAATATTTCATTACTTGGAAGAAAAAAATTGTGCGCTTACCGAATTTGTCATAAACTACCCAACTTGAATTCGTTGGTTTACATCTCCTTTTATTTCTCTGTCATTTTGTACTATGAATCCAAGGTATTTAAACCATGTAACTTGTGATATGATATGACATGCAACTTTCACTTCTATGCTTAAAATGTTCTGCTTTTTATTAAAATTACATTTCATATACTCTGTCTTGCTTTTATTCAGGCAAAAACTATACGCTTATAAGGCTTCTTTACTAGTGCTCAACCTCCCATTTGATTCCCTTATCAACTCTTCAAGTAAGACTATACTATTTGAAAAACGCATACATATCGATGTTAACACTTGAATGTGTTTTGTAAGTACATCCTAAGTTAAAGTATTTGAGAAAATTATTCGAAACCGTATTAAGGTTAACCCTTGGTGTAGTCATATTTTTATGCGAAAATCATCAGTGGCTCCACCCTGAATTCTCACACTAATCGAAGCCTCCTCGGATATATTTTTTATAGCTTAAATGTAGGCAATACCAACTTCTTTATTCTCCGGGGATTCCCATAAAGTATCCTTAGAAGTTCTATCATATATCTTCTTCAAATCAAAGAAAACTAATGCAAGTCGTTTTTATTAATTTGATATATTTTCATCACATGTCGTAGTAAGTAGATCACTTTCATGGTTGACATCCCAATCATAATACCAAACTGTTTGTGATAGACTTATTTATTATTTGAATTGGAAATAGATATAATATATAAGAAAATGAGAACAAATATACAAGGAAACACGACAACCATCTAGAGGGCTGAAAAAACTAAACAACACGACAACAAAACAAAACCCTCCCTGACTCCTAGAGACCAAAAGCAAAGAAAGGACCACTAACCAGCCAAAAAACTAGAAAAACACCCACAACACTACCAGAAAAACTAAACCAATAACAACACAAAAAAGTATCATACCTTTGAGGACATCCCACATAAGACAAAGAGATGATTAGCAGACTCAGTAGAAATCATGCAAAGAGCGCAACCATAACCAACGAGAAAGCTGGGATTTTAGCTCCATTTAGGATCTTATGTAGGAGAAGCTGCCAAAAGAATGAAGGTGAGAAAAACACTGGGGGGGGGGGTCAAATTATGTTAGCGTTATCAAAACTTTGTCTAAGTGTTTATAAAATCAGTTTAGAGTCTGAAGCAGAGAGAGAGCGGGGGGGGGGGGGGGGGGGCAACGACACAAAGCAATTATACTGGTTCCTCCCACAAACCGAGAGCAGTCCAGTCCCCTTGCACTCCTGAGGGATTTTCATTATAATCTCACATATTACAATTACTCAATCACACAAGTAAGAAATTTCATTTGCTCAATCACACAAGAAAGAGACTTATATTTCTCAATAACATAACAAATATATTTCTACAATCTAACTTAATCAAATAAAATATTACTGGTTTTTACACTTGATATACAATCAGAGGCGTCAGGGGTGGCCCTGAGGGTGGGCGGGAGCCCAAGGCACCTTGTTTTTTAGGGGCACCAAAATTATTCTTTTTATTTAGTAGTTAGTATTATATAGATATATTTCTTTTTAACTAACTTTGATATTCCTCCTTAAAAAAAAATCACTTCGATATATTCTATTGAAAATATATTTTTAGAGAACCTTTATTATGAATGCATCTTTTGCGACAAAAAATGCAAAGACATTTAAATAATTAAAAGAGCACAATTTTATTTATTTTCCCAGGGCATAAAAAATCTTAGGACCGACCCTGAGAGGCGTAATACAGTAAATTTCAGTTCGACTTTGAGACTTAAGAATTTCTAAGATATGAAAGTTTACAGAGCAAAGGCACTTGTAAAACAGCAATGCTATTAACAGCGAAGATTTTTATCTAGAATGATTCATGAAGCTTTGCAACCGTTGGATTTAGTTATTTATAGGAATACATGGGGTGATGGAAAACATAAGAGGTGGCCCACATGATTACTATACACTATCGTGATAATATCATGAGACTTTTTGTCGAGATATTTAGCATTTTTCCTTGTAAAATTCAGAGTGTGTTCTTGTTTTCTTCAACGGCTCATGTCCTTATATATGAGAAGTTCTTAGATCTGTTGTTGAAGAGTGTCATCACAACAAATGGGTCCTTAGAAAGCTTGATCAGAGACGTTGAGATGTTGCCTCAAATGGTTAATGTCGTCAAGTAGTCATTTGAAATTCCTTTGTTCTTAATAGAATGATCTGTTACATTCTCCTTGTCTTGAATTCCTTTGTTTGTTTTTGCACGTGGTCAGAAGAAAACAAATTGTACTACTTTGAGTCTGATAGTGACAATCCTTCAGAAGACAACAAAATTGGTTCATAGTCTTCAACTTCTGACGTCACCTTCAGAGTCTCCGTTCTTTATAGTCTACAATCCTTCAGATGCTTTTAAACGAAATTCCTCTTATGATCAGAACTTTGACCTCCTGGTTGATCTTTATTCAGATCTTGTTCAAAGTCATATAAGCTTCTCCTTTGCTTCAGATGTTACTTTATGCATTCAGAGTCTTCATATTTCAGATCAGAATATGACTTAAGAGTTAGAATTTAATTCTATAGTCATGCATACTTGAACACACATTAACATATCTTATTGTTCTTTTATACCTTGTCACCATCAAAACTTCAAAGACATTGTACAAAATTCATTTTGGTTCAACAAAGAAAACTTGGATACCCTGCCACCTTCCCCCAAAGTATCATCTGAAAGAGAACCATACGCATACTGAACTGAGTACACCCCATCTAAAGAGAGATTCCAAGACCAAGAATCCATTCCTTTCGACAACTGCCTCCCATCCGCCACAACCAATAACTCAACCACTAACAGCTGCTTCCAAACAAACAACCTACGTCTCCACCTAAAATCTCACTCACACACCATCGACCCAAGAACTCATCGTACCAACCGACAAGGATTGATGGACCGAGGCCCAAAACAACCTCGAGCTTCTCACCCTAAACGAAACATCTCTTACCCAAAAATCATCCCGAAAGTAAGTCAAGAGACCATTCTACTTAACTTTAACCACTCCCCAAACGTGTACATCTTCTTACATTGACAACACATAGAAATTAAACTTAAAATGTAGGATAATTTTGAATTTTGTTTAAAAGATGATAATAAAAGAAAAACACAATTTCATAAGTGTACTAATTATTATTTTTCTTTCTTTTGTTGCATTATACTCCATCTCATGAAATTATAATATCAAACTTTTTTTGGGAAAGAATATCATGATGAAAGTTTTAGGGTTTAGCCATGAATCACTAGATACAAATTATAGCATATCATCAATAACAAAAAGAACAAGAGATTGTGTACCTTTGAATTAGGTTGATGAAGGATAACCGTAGACAACGCCGACAACTATGAGAGGGGTAACTACCCTCATTCCGTCTAGCTCTAGGTTTTCTCACAAATCTTCCGAATAATTAACCGTCTAATGGGATGACGTTTAAATAGCTAAACGGCTGAGGGCAGGGACCTCTCATTGGGCTTATCTAAATGGTCCAACCCATCACGGTCCATTTAGTAACAAAAGCCCAATCACTCAAATTCATCATATAATTAGTGCTTAACACAATAGACCATAATTTATATTATGACACCGACTTATAATAATTGATTATTGTCAATCCATAATTGATTAATTAAATAATTAATCCAACAATCTCCCACTTGGATGACAATACTCAATTACTGAAAGAATAAAAAAATTCACTTGTCATAAAGAATTTAAAATTTAAAATTACATGTATGGTCAAAGCACTAATCATTCAAAAGAAAAGTAAGCTTTAATGCTGCAGAAATTGAATCCGATAGGGAAAACAAATCATACAGATCAAAGACTCACTTTTCTAACAAATGATGAATCTATAGTGACACGTTTGAATTAAAAAGAATATGTCACTAAAGAATAGCCCAAGCATTTTAAAAAATGCTGTAACAAACTCCCACTAACCCAAAATAAGATAGACTTAATCAAATCATTATGAGTTACAATACTCATATATATAAGTCTGTGGTTAGTGGTTCTGCCAATGAGTTTTCAATATTACAGAAGTCATATATCCACATAGGTACACGAATAGTAATTACTTATAGGGATAGCCTATTAAGAGAGTGTAATTACATATAGTCAAAATCAATAAATGTTCTACGACATTCAATTAATCCAAGTTTTATAAAAACGTGACTATGAAAATCCATAAAAGCAAAATAGGAAATTCAATAATCCCCAAATTGGATTAACATAGACACTTAGTTTAAAGAAAAAATGTGGATTAATGTGGTCACTAGAATGTCAATAACAAAAGAACATGTATGATTATCTCAAATTATAAGTACCACAACAACACAATATCATACTCGATAGGAGTATTGATATTATACATTGTACTTACTACTTATGACCTCATAAAATGTGGAATGTTGGTAAAACAGAAGCACAATATATATTTGCATGCTACGAGGTTATTGTGCATATTCCAACAAAATTGACTTAAGCATCCAATTATGATGCTCATTGAGATCGATAGAATTTTAACATATATCTCAATATAATAGAATGAGACTAAAGTTTAAAGTCTCTTAAGCTATGCCATATTTTATAGTGTGCACAAGAGTATATGGCGATAACAACAATAATATTGTGTACACATTTCTCTTGATCTCACATATATATATATAAACAAGAGTGAGATTTCTCATTTGAGCTCATAATATATAATATTGTGTACACACTCCCACTGATCCCACATATATATAAACAAGAGTAAGTGGGATTCTCATTAATGATCACTGATACAAAATATTATAATAATGTAATATTCAACAGTGGGATACTCAATTACTAGTGCAAGATCATCAACATAAGTGGTTATATAATTTTAGCCAATAGAGTTGCATGAACTCAACCACATATTTTGCACATGAGCATAGCAGAATTATTAACACAAGTGGTAACTCAAAGATAATATGAAACCCCATAAATACATATTTTATCAATGGCAGATATTATCAAGAATTGGGTTTCGTAGTTAACCACATATTCTGCATTTACAATTAAGGAGAACGTAAATTTTCATTTAAGAATTTTATAACACAAGATCTCCTTTTCACAATTAAAATTCCACAGAATTTTATAAACATAGTAACCGTTATATGACAGAGTATGATGATTATATAAAAGGTTTATCATCATATGAGTGAGATGAGTCTCTAATTATTATAAAAATAGGATATAAGACTCTGTTCACAATTTTAATAACTCACTCAAAACTCAAATGCTACAATTATACTTCCACACATTTGAGAGAAAACATTAGGTTACAAGAAGCGGAAATACACAAGACTTATATTTTATTATTATTGAGGATATAAGAGAAATTAGTCATAAGCTTCCATAAGTATTAAAGAATAGCAATAACATAATTAATATCCTCAATATAAGTCTCTACAATAATTTCATATCTAAAAATATGAAAACAAATAAGTATATTTGTTTATGAGATATAGTTAGTTGACATGTAGAATTTTTCTCACTTGTTGAAGAATGATATTTTCTCCACTTGGTGGAGAATGATAGTTAAACTATCTTACCCACAAAAGGATGATTATGTTAAGTAATGTCATACCGATAGGGTATGTCCATCACGTTACACAATACATAGCAATGATTCTCCCACTTGATAGAGAACTAATCATGATAGTTGAATTAAAAGTTTGAAAATATTTTAAATAAAATATTCAACTATTTCTCTATCACAAAATGATATGTTAAGTAACGTCACACCGATGGGGTATGTCTGTCACTCACATAACAAAGGGATAGTAGCAATCCAATATATTTATATATATAAAAATCACATTTAGGTAGAAATTTAATTCAAAAATGTAATAATATTGGATTGCAAAATTTATACAATTTTCTACATGTCTTTTAACAAAGTAACTTACTTATATTAATCTCATTCAAGGATCTTAACGATAATAAGTAAGAACTATATCATCACAATGTACAATTCTTATGTCTTACAAAATTTAAACCTTGATAGAGTATTCTATTATAATTGACATAAGTATAAACATTTTAGGTACATTGAATAATAACAATTATATTAATAACAACACACCTATAGGGTATGACTGTTACCAATATAATGCTAATCTATTTAACAAAATTTGCATAATTGTACCCACGATAGGTGAGATTACAATTATACAAATAAATAATGTTTATGCTTAAGAGAATATGATACAATAATATCACGCATAAACAATTATACTTAAATTTACTCAACTTCGGTCATATTCAAATGATAGAAAAATGTGCTTAACAATATTTTAAATTAGCACATCATAAATATGACTTTAGAATTTCTTTTAAATGAAGTAGTATAATAACAAAAGTTGTTATTTGGAATAGAAGTGTGTCGAATAGTTTTCTAATTTATCCAGAAAAGAACTCTTAGAATAAAATTTTTCAATACTCCCACTATAAATTAGAAAAAACACAAATACAAAATGGAGCATTATAGTAAGAAAATTGTACATAACAACAGAGTTCTGTTTAGAATATTCTGAAAAAAAAATTCACTTCTATATAGGATATCATAATTGCACAACAAAAGAGAAGAAGAACTAAATTTCTTCATATGTGCAATAATAAGCAATAAGTCACAAGATGATAAAATAATTAAATAACAACTTACCTCGCAGAGTGTGACATTCATCCTTATACTTAGAGCCACTGAATTTTGATGACTTAACGAGAATATCTTATAATATAGTCATCTCAAAAATATTCATCAATAGAGAATAAGCAATTATAAATAAGCATATGTGAGACTCTAATTATAAATCAATATGATTTATATAAGAATTCAGATGTAAGGATGATACATATTTCAAAAAATTGCCTCCATTCTTAATAAGTTGTTTTGATAATAGTTAACAGATAAACAACAAAGAGGCTTACAAATTTTAATTCATCATTATAATTTTAGCATAAAAAATGCAATAATGCATTATTTACTATATACAAAAATACATAGTTTAACATAATTGTGATCCAAATATTTAATTACGACAAGACACACTAATAGTATTTATCACAAAATTTAGAGTAATAAATTACGGGTCTAGATCAGAGAGTATAGCAGAAAGCATAATGTATATTAAAGAGAAATATGTCAATATTATATTCAATTAATATAAATGACATATATATACAACTCAATATACTCATTTTGAAAACAAAAATATTATGAGGACCCATCAAAACAATTTCTGACAAAAATCAAAGACAAGTGTCTTAGTTTGAATATGTCGCCAAAAAATGATCAATTAGTAAACTTTGGATCTTTATGCTAAGACAATATGAATTCAAGAATATCTTACATTAGAATATTTATAATGCCAAGAATATTTAAAATCGTAAAATATAAATTAATTATACTTGGCATTAAAATTAACAAAGTTGAGCCTTCTATAAATTCACAATAGTAAATATAAGAGAGAATTTTCAAAAAACAGTTTAAGCTCAAATATTGAGAATATATGATTTGAAGAGAAATTATTCTCAACGATCCTTTTAAGATTTGACAAAATTTTTGAAACCCATAAATCAAGAATAGTATAATAGTCAAGTTATTCTTGACACGACAAATAATTTTGAGGGTATCAACAAATCTCAAAATATATATATTAATATAGAATATTTGATGCAAGAATATAAGTCTGAGTCTAAGAATTTTTCACAATTATAACACTTTAAAAAGAATAAATTTACAAAAGTGTTATATTTTAGACTCAAATCTAAAGAATTCATGATTCAAAAGAACATAAGATTCTCATATTAGTATACATCAAATATTTAGAGATCTCATAAACTAATTTAAATCCCAAATTTTAAAGGTAAAGAATAAATCAAATCTTGTGAATATTTAGGGTACAAAAGAAAATTATATCCTTTTTTTTTTTTAAATAATATAATATTTACCCGTTAATTGGGAATGTAAAATTCTTCATTGATACATCAATCTCAAGTTTGGGAGAATGAGATTTCTCACAAGTTTCGAAAAGTGTTAGGAATCCTCACACAAGGGAATACGATATATCAGGGAAAGAAGGAAAATGTATCCCCAAATAATATTGTATAATATTTATGCTTACTAGGGTATGAAAAATTTATATAATGCATAAATAAAATAAATGACTATATTTGTATCGAAAGAAAATGGGCCTGGATCATTGAAAATTGGTTCCGGATCAGTAATAAAGGTAATCGGGGCGGAACAGGAAAATAAGACCCGACCTGTTTTGGGGGACTGCGTTGGAACCGTATCAAAATTGTTCATTCATTTGTTAGACCGTACGGATCAAAGGAATTAACAATTTGGAATTTTAGAATTTCCGGTTTGATCTGTTTTGTTTTCGAGCTCCAAGCATTAACATGTTATTGTCCCTTTTTAAATCGTGTTCATATTATAACATAAACAACTAGAATTCTCTTAAAAAAAACAAAAAATTCAAAAGCTTTGTGACTATGGTTTTGATTTCACGATCAAAACTATAACTACCCGTAGGAATGAGCCTTTTGAAAAAATTTCTATCAAAAACACAGTATTGTTTTACAATAAAAGGGACAAAGCATGACGAACACAAAACCCCCTAATTAATTTAATATCAAGAATAATTGAATCGATTTTTTTTTTTTTTTTTTTTTTTTTTTTTACAAATTCTAATCCAATTAAACAGAGTTCATACGATTTTTCTTATCAAGAGAGTAATAGCCATAATTGTATCTATTTGGCTCTGATACCAATTGATGAAAGTTTTAGGGTTTAGCCATGAATCACTAGATACAAATTATAGCATATCATCAATAACAAAAAGAACAAGAGATTGTGTACCTTTGAATTAGGTTGATGAAGGATAACCGTAGACAACGCCGACAACTATGAGAGGGGTAACTACCCTCATTCCGTCTAGCTCTAGGTTTTCTCACAAATCTTCCGAATAATTAACCGTCTAATGGGATGACGTTTAAATAGCTAAACGGCTGAGGGCAGGGACCTCTCATTGGGCTTATCTAAATGGTCCAACCCATCACGGTCCATTTAGTAACAAAAGCCCAATCACTCAAATTCATCATATAATTAGTGCTTAACACAATAGACCATAATTTATATTATGACACCGACTTATAATAATTGATTATTGTCAATCCATAATTGATTAATTAAATAATTAATCCAACATATCAATCTTTTATTATTGAGCATTTGAGCTACAACTCAACTGATATGATTTATCAAAGAATAAAAACTTTTATGCAAATTGCAAACACGATTTTGGCAATATCATGGTTTGGTGAATTAAATAGAGAAGACATTTCATTTCTAGTTAATGTTTGACTGGAGTAGATATTAATTTGAGAAAGAAACTTGAGTGAATCATCAAATCATAATTTTAGGGCAATATCCCCCCTTCAGCTTTTTGTACTGATTTCATGCATAGTGCAGTGTGAAAGTGAAAGACTATAGGCAGCAATTCAGCTGCAGAGGAGAAGGACACGTCCCAATATCTTATTTTAGCGTACAACCGATCTGATTTGGGTAATACACAAACTTCATCAATCAAATCGTACTCAAACTCATCAACCATCACTATCAAAATATTTTAGTACACTGCAAAATCTTTCATCAGTAATTCCTTCCATTTTTCAACTGTTGACTTGGAAGTAAGTTTTGGTTTATTTATTTTTTGATACTTTTGTTGTTGTGTTACTTTTCAACGCTGCTTTTTCTGTATTACAAGGGAAAGTACCTCTTTATTTCCCTTTTCATCGATAACTTTGCCAAATGAAAAATAATGACATAGCCTTGTACCTTGTACATATATAATATTGTGAATGTAAAGTCGGTTAAATAGTCTCAATTTAATTGACACAATTTTGTTTTTCACACATATTAAGAAAAATGTATAAATAAAGGGGAAAGTGGAATATATTGTATTGAAAATGATAAAAGTAGTATTATTTAGTGTTATATTGTATTGGGAATGATGAAAGTTGTATTGAAAATTGAAACGAGTCAGTTATTTTGGAACACTTTTTTTTAGAAAATGGATCAGTTATTCCGGGATGGAGGGAGTACTAGTATTTTCTTTTCAGTACTAGAAAATTCACGTAGTACAAGTTATTATATTTTTAGCAAAATATAATGGCAAGTTAGAATAAACAAATCTTCTAAAATGATGCTAGTAGTTGCATGGACTTTATGAAGCAAGTTACACCACAATACAAAATTGTGCAAAACTGATAGTTGCATGGCAGGCCCCACCAAGGTGTTTAACCAAGGTCCAATCAAATCAAAGCAAGATTTTTCTTTGGTTGCTTTCAACGTACCCTTCATTTTCTTATTTTCCTTTTTTTACGTACCCTATATTTAACTTTCCCTCTAACTGATTAAATTAATTAAACCTAAAATGATGAATTGACGTACAATTGAGTCAGTGAGCAAAAACGGCTTAGGTCTTAAATCAACATCATGAATCAATCTCACTCAGTCTCCAGCTCCAAGCCTCCAACCCATCTTTGACTGTCACGACTTACAACACTATTGGTCTTGGAGATTCAAATGTTAGTAGATGCCAGATGGAAATAAAGAGATTCACAAGAATAATACAAAAAAGATAATTAATGTCTCATTAACATTTCAAAGCAAAATACTAACATGTATTCTTAGAATATTGTTTAAAAAATTAATATAGATAATTTAAAATAGAAAAATGAGTAAATATAACTTTAACAAGCATTATGACCTCTATTTTTAAGATATATATTTTTTTAGATTCCTTAACTACACAATATATACTACTAGTACCATTTGAAGAGATATTTCAAATGTAAAGTTTTGCAATCTTGTGATTAAGAAATCCAAAAAATAATTTTAGATTAAAACATTATATTTTAAATTTTAAAAAGTTGAATATGAAACTTTGTAAATGAATATTTTAATATTCAATTCTTTAAGCTATAACACACAGGTTATTAGCATTAGTTTAAAATTATTTTTAACTGTGAAACTGAAACTTGAGTTATCCAAAAAGTCAATCCAGAAACAGTAGAAATCAAAAGTTATGAAAGAAAGGGCTCTGCAGTCCATGCATATGCTAGCTAGTAGCTATGACCTGCACAAGTACCCCAGTCCAGAGGGACATTGAAGCTCCCAATCAATTGTCAATTTGGCCTAACAAAGTAAAGGGAAATGATAACCATCAAATACTCCCTTCGGTCATATATATATATATATATATATATATATAAGAAAAAATTCTTTTTTTAGGTACATTGAATAATTAATGTATCTCGTTTATAATGAAGTCCAGATACATTATACATCATTTATTGAATGAATCTAAAAAGTGAAAAGTTTCTTATATTTGAGACCGGAGGAAGTAATTATTAAATGTATGTAAAAAAAGAATTTTTTCTTATATATAGGACCGGAGCAGTATAATGATATAGTATTATACTAAAAATTCTGTATTTAATACTCCCTCCGTTTCAAAATGAGTGTCGTTTTAGGTGTTTACACACATATTAAGAAATGCAATGATTAAAAGAAAGGGAAAAAGCAAAAATAAAAAAATAAAAGGCCTCTCTTTGGTAAAAGGAATTTGCAACGGAACCAAATGGCTAGATCTCTGGCATATCTATCTGTCTGCTATTTATTCCTTTAAAACTCAGCAAGTTCTTATTGCATATCTAAACCTATCTATCTCTCATATAAAGCTGGTCATCATTGTTAATTACCAGTATGAAGAGAACAATGTGTTACATTCCACTCTTAACAGTTTCAACTTTACTTTGGAGTTTGGTTTGTGTAATAAGCAAGCCTTTGTTGCTCTCTGGTGCTGCAAATCAACAAGGTTAGTTAACTTTACACTTTCACCTCACTCTAAATCAACAAGACTTTGTCTACTTAGGTTTCTCTTTGGGCTCAAAACATGTTTTCTTTGAAACAATATAACATTTTGCTTTCACTTTTTTTGTTTTTTTATATTTACCAGCAGCATTCTTCAAAGTTGAGTCGACAAATAGAATACAAGATGTTCGAAGACATTTTGACTCTACACAGGTTTATATCTCTTATATTTACTAGAACATTTGCTTTGGAAGCTTGTTATATAGTATTTATATTGAAATTGTAAAATTTGGTCAATTTAATCCCTCAAAGTTTGCAGCACAATTTTAAATTTTATATGCTTCATTGATGCAACAAATGATTATTTATAGTCAATATGTATGTTTACTAAAATAATATTTTGATGGAGTAACCTATTAGATTAGTATTCTTCAATTCAAAGAATTATATTATTTCCTTTAAAAAAAAATTAAATTACTACTCCTATTTCACAAATTTGAGGGACTAAATTGGTTTCAAAGACCAAAATGTTTAGTTCTTCCATATATTTTTATGCATGTGATTTTACAATATATATTAGTTACATGATTTTATATGTACTTTTAATTTATTTTAATTTAATTCAAGGGGGGAAAGGTGGTGATGGAATATGAAGAAGCATTGAGGGGATTAGGTAGGATTGGGTCAACACCACCAAGATGTGAACACAAATGTGAAGGATGCATTCCTTGTAACCCAACTCAGATTCCTACCAACAAACATCTTATTGGTGTTCAATATGCTAATTATGAGCCTGAAGGATGGAAATGCATGTGTGGCACTTCTTACTTCAACCCCTAATCAATTAATATTCCCATAACAATTTCACTTTCTAATTGATTATTATTTGTATTCCTTTCAAAAAGTAAATTATTATTTGGATGTTTGTTTAAGTAGTTAATCAGTGATATATCGTAGCCATGAATGTTATGGACACAGCTAACTGAACAAGATTGTTTTGAAACGACATCGATTTGTATATGTTTGGAACAAAGTCAAGCTTTGTGTACTTTTTAGCTGAAATTAATTAACATATAAGTTACAACTTACAATATAATTTTTAACAGTTTTCTTTGAGCTATAAGTATTTTGTATATTTTTCTTAGATAAACAAAATGAGTAAATGACAAATAACAATTGAAACTCATACACATAAGCAAAGGGCGTCTAAGTAAAGATGTCAGGTTCGAACCTCGATCATAAGCTTGTGTTCGACCCAACAATTTTGATAGTTTACCTATTTTGTTTAATTTTAGAGCTACACAAGGTAATTGATTTTTGGGTTTGGGTTGGATTTGTGGTTTTGAACCTCAACTCGCTCAAGTGTTAACTTTTGTTTAAGTAAGATTTTTGTTGGTTTGGATGACATCTTTTAATCATAGGGTGAGCGCAATTTTTACATAGGCGCCATTCTAAATCAAATTTAGTTGGATGCATGTTCACAAATGAAAAAAAATTAAAGATAAACAAATTAAATGATGGTAAATTTTTCTTAGTTGATAGGAACAATGCATAATATATGACAAAAAATTAAACATTATACTAATGTTGTAGATTTCATCGTAAAAAGTATTTAATATTCACTAATGTTCCTCAAAAAAATATTCACTATATGTAGATTTCATCGTAAAAAATATTTAATATTCACTATAATATCAATCAATAATTAGAATACAAATTAATTTTTGTTACATTTACACTTTTGGTAAATAATGTTTATTTTATATTAAAGATAAAATATACAATCGTACATGTTGAATTACCAAATTACTGAGTCTTTATTTCACTTATGTACTTACGTGTAGGGATGAGAATAAGTTATGTTGAGTTAGACTTTGTAAGGTTTAAGTCTGACCATTCAAATTTTTTAAGGCTTAAGTCTAGCATGCGTCCTGTCATAAACTTATTTTTCGGTGAGTATATGGCTTTCTGAAAGCTTGATATGACTTGTTGGCCTGTTTAAAAGCATATTTATATAAGTCATGGGATTTAAGTTTAAAAAGAATAACGAACTAACAGATCAATTAGATTAAACTCTATTTTGATATTTAAAATTAGCGTTTAGGAATTTGACTATATTATATAATATAATATTTGATTCTAGTTTATAATATAGTACATTTAAATATACGAAAAATTAATGTATACTAATAAATTTAAATTACTGAAAAAGTTAACAAATTTATATTTTAATTCAAAGTACAAAATATAATATAGTAATAAATATTATTGTTCGTATTTACTTAATGGTCTATGCCTAACCTTTTAAGTTAAATAGACTTTTAAAAAAATCTAGATTTTTTCTATTTAAAAAAGAAAACCTAACCTGCTCTAGCATATTGTAAGCTAGGTCGTATGCTCCTCTAAATCGATTTAACTTATTTTCATCCCTACTTACAAACAGTTACACTAGTATTTTATTGCTGCTCTATTTTTTTTTTTTTTTTGACAAAGCAGTTACACTAGTATTTAACAATTCAAAAACATTCACGTTTCCCTCAAAAAAAAAAAAAACATTCAATAATAGTATTAAGACTAACAAGTAACAATTTACTAAAATGGACAGAAAACTCTTACAAAAAAAAAATGGACTGAAAAAACGGTTACCGATCTAAACACCAAAAACAACAGTTGAGGTTACAAATCAAATCAAATATATTTATCGCTGATAATCAAAACTTACAATGTATTTATTTTATTTTATTTTAATTAAGAAACATTTGCTTTAAATTACAACATCTGCATTAACTGCCCTAGCTATTATCTTATAAATAAATAGCACTATTGCAAAGTTGCTTCCGATAAACAATTTAAAATAGAATGACAACTCGTATCAATCAATACCTTTTTAACATTACAATTGGAAAATTGTTGTTGACACATTGGAGAAGGCTGTGGCACACATGTAAAATACGCTTTTGCCCCCTCGGCAGTTAACTGCCGAGGAATTCAAAATCCGGCTGCAGTTAACTGCCGAGGAATTCCTCGGTACTTAACTGCCGAGGAAAACTGTTTCATCAGATGAAACAGTCACCTGCTCCCCCTACACACTATTTTCATCATCTTCCATAAAACTTCATTCAATCCACCCAAATCCAACATTTTTTTTGAATCACATCTTGCTCAAAAATGATTCAAGCATCAAGCATAGGATGTATCAACACACTTTTGACGTAAAAAAACAGGTATTGAGCATTTTAATCGGTTTATTTTTTTATTATGCAATGGGTTTCTACGTCAGTTACGTAGAACCCTGTTATGGGGAATCTCGGTAGCTTACTGCCGAGGAAAACCTCGGTAGTTTAGTACCGAGGAAAACCTCGGTAGTTAAGTACCGAGTATTACATAGGCAAAAATTTTGGAGCGAAAAAATGGCTGCCATTTTTTCAAATTTTGTTTTTCTTTGTTTTTTTTTTTGTTTTTTTTTTGTTTTAGTTCATTATGGCATTGATGTTTATGCATTAGTTAGTTGTTAATTCATATTTATGTGTTGTTTAATTATAGTAATGACCGAGAACGCGAAAGATGTTTCGGGAGACACAAAACGTAATTTTGTCCAAATTTCCGGAGATGTCAAGCCGCCTAAGGTTGAAGTCAAACCAAACATTGATGGAGCTTCCATCCATGTTGAAGCTTCTAAATGTGTTAGCCCCGGTGTCGTCCCACTTCAAGCCCACGAAGTGGACACGGCTAGGTTTTTTTCTGACGACATTAAGTTTCCAGATAGAGAAGAATTGCTTGGGTGGGTACGTTGTCAAGCAAATAAGGCAGGATTTACAATTGTTACACAAAGATCAAGCTTGATCCATCCAATATTGCGCCTAGTGTGTGAAAGGAGTGGAGCTCACAAAGTGCCTAAAAAAAACCAAAGCATGCGACAACGGGCTCAAGAAAATGCGGGTGCTTGTTCATGATTAGTGGATATCAAAGTACGCAAACAAAGGAATGGGGATTGAACATTCTTAATGGAGTTCACAACCATGCGATGGAGCCGGCTTTAGAAGGACACATTCTTGCCGGTAGATTAAAGGAGGATGACAAGAAGATTGTACATGACTTGACCAAGAGCAAGATGCTTCCAAGAAATATTTTGATACACTTGAAGAACAAAAGACCACATTGCATGACAAATGTGAAGCAAGTGTACAATGAACGTCAAAAAATATGGAAGGCAAATAGAGGTGACAAGAAGCCGTTGCAATATCTAATCTCGAAGTTGGAGGAGCACAACTATACTTATTACTCAAGAACACATGGTGAAAGTAATACAATCGAAGATATCTTTTGGGCTCATCCAACATCCGTTAAGTTGTTTAACAATTTTCCAACGGTTTTGGTTATGGACTCCACCTACAAAACCAACTTGTATAAGATGCCAATGTTTGAGGTAGTTGGGGTAACTTCGACCGATTTGACATATTCAGTTGGGTTTGGATTCTTGATGCATGAGAAAGAGGAAAACTTTGTTTGGGTTTTAAAAATGTTGCGTAAACTTCTTACTTCAAAGATGAATATGCCTAAGGTGATTGTTACCGACAGAGATGGGTCTTTGATGAAAGCGGTTGGAATTGTTTTCCCGGAAAGTTATGGTATGAATTGTTACTTTCATGTGCAAGCAAATGTTAAACAAAGGTGCGTCTTAGATTGTAAATATCCTATGGGAAAAAAGGATGGGAAAGAGGTGAGTAATCGCGATGTTGTCAAGAAGATCATGAGGGCATGGAAAGATATGGTTGAATCGTCCACTCAAGAGTTATATGCAAATGCATTAGTGGAGTTCCAAGATGCTTGTAGTGATTTCCCACCTTTCCTAGCCTATGCCATGACCACCTTGAATGAAGTGAAGGAGAAAATAGTGAGGGTATGGACAGACCGTGTGTTGCATCTTGGTTGTAGATCCACCAATAGGGTAGAATCGGCTCATGCTTTGGTGAAGAAATATTTGGACAATAGTGTGGGTGATTTGGGTACTTGTTGGGAGAAAATACATAACATGTTGTTGCTTCAACACACTGCGATACAAACAGCCTTTGGTCAGAGCGTTACCGTGTTGGAACATAGATTCAAAGATGTCACTTTGTACTCCGGCTTAGGTGGTCATGTGTCTAGATATGCTTTGGACAACATTGTTATGGAAGAGTCACGTTGTAGGGAAACGTTGTGCATGAACAAGGAAATTTGTGGTTGTGTTCAAAGGACATCTTACGGCTTACCATGTGCATGCGAAATTGCAACTAAACTCCTTGAAGAAAAGCCAATTTTATTGGATGAGATACACCACCATTGGCAAAGGTTACGCATGGGAGAAGAAAGTAATGAACTTGGTTTTTCGGTGGATGATGAGTTGAAGGGTATTGTAGAACGTCTCAAGAAACTCCCTTTCCAAATGAAGCTTGAAGTCAAGGAGGCTTTGCGGCAATTGGCATTTCCTGAAACCACCATGATGTCTCCACCACCACAAAAAGCAACAACCAAGGGAGCCAAGAAAAAAGTGGACATTGCGAGGTCTAAAGGAAGAATTACATCCACTAGCCGGATCCCTTCTTCTTGGGAGGTTGTTGATTCCCAAAATCCGGATAGTCAACCGTCACCATCACCAACAACATCATCATATAAAAGGAAAAAAGGTGCTCGTCTTGGTAAAGCACCAATTTCCCCACTTCCACCACCTTCTCGGTATCCAAAGCCTAAGGCTATCCCGGTTATGAGGCCTATTGATTATATGCCACGCTTCATGCTTCCATTTATTGAAAAAGTGGTGGATGTTATTGGCGATGGACATTGTGGATTCCGGGCTATAGCCGAGTTCATGGGCTTAACCGAACAAAATCATCTCATGATTCGTACACATCTTATTCAAGAATTAAAAGATCATAGAGATGATTATGTTGAAGTATTTGCGGGTGAGGATCGTTATAACTACATTTTAAATGGCTTACATCCTCCCGCAAATACAAAAAGTTGTGCACATCTTGTTGATAAGTGGTTGACTTTTCCGGACATGGGGCACATTGTTGCTAATTATTACAAAAGGTGTGTGGTTGTGTTGACAAATCTTGAACTTGGTAACTCGGAATCTTTTTTTCCACTAAGAGGGCCACCACCGCCGGGTAAGCAAAAAACTCCCATCATGTGCCTTGGGGTAATTCCTAATCACTTTGTGCTTATTTACTTGAGGAATGGTTGTCCACTACCTCCATCATCTACGGAGTGGCACAATCACAAGAAACAAGATGCGGTGACTTGGGAAGATGGGTATTTGGATCAACATGAGTTGTTCCGAAAGCTCATGGCTATTGAAAGTGGAAACAAACCGCCAAAACCACAAAAAGAATCAAACAAAGCGGCGCATATTTTGTTGGACACTCCCGAAAAACCAAAGCAACAATTTGAAGTTATTGCGGAAGATGAGGAAGATTTTATGTCACTTGATCTTCTCCAATCACTTGGCAATTAACTAGGGATTTTTTTGTCGGTGTTAGTCCTTTTTTTTGGTAGAAATTACACCGACGTATATTTTGGGGTCAAAATTGTAATGCCAATTTTTTGTGGCCAATATATAAGTAACATTATGTAAATGATATTGATATATATGATAATATGACTTTTATTGACTTGAAACTAGTGCAATACTTATTTATAGCTTATTAATGTTTACGCATTTGATTTATTCGTTATTACATTCCATTTAATTTTGTTCTAATCTATGATTATTTTGTTAAAGCTTTTGTCAAGTGAAACATGTCAGAGGTTGCAAGAATTGAAGGTCGTGTTAGGTATTGCGCGTTTAAAAAGACGGTTAAGGTTATGATAACACCGACGGACTCTATTGATGATTTGAAGACACAACTTAACACTTATTTTGAGCATCTTGGTGAAAATCAATATACACGTCACTTGTCTGCTCTAATGCCAATGATAGACCTAGGAGAAGATAGAGATGAATTCGCATGGAAAACGGCAAGCTATATGCCTTGGCTTATTAAAGACGATAGCGACGTCGGATTTATGTTTAGGAATATGGTGGAAAATAATGTATTATATATATATGTTCGTTCCATATGCAATTGTAATGAATGTAAGTAGGGATTTAATTTAATGATGTGTAATGATGTGTAATGACTTGTAATGTGTTGTTTGATTATGGACACTATGTTCCGTTTTGATGAATTTCAAACTTTTGTGTGGTTTGAACCAAATGTCGGTTTGATTTAATTATGGACATATGTAAAAGATATTGTATTTTTCTTGTTTATGACCGAGTTTCATTGTTGTATAATTTGAATTGCATATGGAAATGCTCTGGTAAAATTACAGGTAAAAACTGGCCGAAAAATGGCTTGGAAATGCTTAGCATTAATGCAGAACCTGCTGTCTGCATAAATGCTTTCCTCGGCAGTTAACTACCGAGGAATTCCTCGGTACTTAACTGCCGAGGGGGCAAAAGCGTATTTTATATGTGTGCCACAACCTTCTCCAATTTGTCAACAGCAATTTTCTTACAATTGTGTGCATTGCTTCCTTTGTGGTTGTAGGTAACAAATTTTAGTTTCATAACTCAAGTTGATTGCTATTTTATTTAACGCTTAAAATTGTAGAATTTGAGAATGAGAATGGTGTTTGAAACAGAATTTTTCAAATTATGTTTGAAGAACCATGCTACTATATATATTATGTTTGTAAAAAAAAATGGAAAACATTTCTCCACAATATTAGATAACATTTCTAACTGTGTTTATTGATTGTGGCATTGTCAGGAGTATCCGAATTGGTACATTGTCGTGTTTCAACAATGTGTCCACATCAAGATAATTCGTGCTACCAATTTTGTAAAACGAATGGCTACTATGAAGGTGGTGGCTGTTTAAAAACTGAGCCTCCCTCAAAATTGTGTTGTTGCGTTGGAAACAATTGAAAAATTTAGGAGTGTGTTGTATTCCGGTTTGGTTCGGTTTTGAGGTTAGAAATTGTTTGAACTGTAAGATAAAAAAACATGTGGTTTAGTTTGGTTTGATTGACTTTTAAAATAAAATCGAATCAAACTAAACCAATGTCGTTTGGATTGGATCGGTTGATGTGGTTTTTTCTGAGACAATACAATTTTTTGTTTTCAACATTAAAATCAAGTTAAAAAACTAAAACACAACATATTTTCAGCAATGTTTCCGACAATTTTTTAAATTTCATCCAACATTACAAGTTCATTTCCATCCAACAATGTTTCCAACGGCATAGACCAGATTAAAATCGAGGGCGAAAGGTAATCTTATTCCGTAAGAAATGCAAAATTCTAAGATTTTATCATTCTCTATAAGTTCAAGTATCACATAAATACAGTTTTGAAATTAAAAGCAAAGAAGAAACTTAACGAGAGAAGTTTATATGAGTATTGATCTAAGTGACATATGTTTAATTAGTGTTTTTCTTATGTCGCGGTTTGGTTTGGTTGATAAAATAAAAACCGCAAACCGAACCCAACCATGTGGTTGAGTAAGAAAATGATTTGTATACATCCGAACCAAATGCGGTTTTTTACAGTTTCGATTTGGGTTGGTTCGGTTTTCGGTTTTTCTATTGGGCTAGTTCCGTTTTGGAAACCCATAAAAAAAAAAAAATCTTTGTTTGATAATTGTATTTGCGTTTTTTTTTAAGTTTTTTTTTATAAAAATAGTCTTTACGTTTTTTTTATAAAAATTAGTTGAAAAATCTAAAGTACATTCTAATCAACGATAAAGTGTTCCCGCGAGTTTAGCTCAATTGATAGAGATAATGCATAATATATACAAAGTTTGGGGTTTGAATCCCTGACATCAACAAAAAAAATAATAGAGAGTGATATTAAAAGTGTGAAAATATAGAGAGAGGAAAAATCAAGATGATGTTTTAGTAAGAGTTTTTAGGGGGCCAAAATCATTTTAAAATCACTATCTATCTTTTCACATTTTATTTCCCATGATAATTTTAATTCTTGTGGTAACAACCAAACTCATTCAAAACAGGAGTGTATATCCTTCGGTCACTATTATAAGAAAAAATTAACATTTTAGATTCATTTATTAAATAATGTATGTGGTCTTTATTAAAGATCATATACATCATTTAAATAATGAATTTGAAATATTGATTTTTGCTTATTTTAATGACTGGAGGGTGTACTCCTATATGCTCCCATAGAATCAAAATCTTCTATCAAAATCTAATGAAATGGAATTTTGAAAATGAAGTTTACACTTGCTACAACCATGGAACACGAAGGTGTACTTCTAGACGATTGAGCAGTCAGGTGAGGAGGTCTCTCAACTGAGTATAGAATAAGCAATGTTAGAGCAGTCGAGCGAGGAAGATGATTAATTCTAAGGCCACAAACTCATAATGTGGGTCCTCAAAGGCTCAAAATTGAGTCACAAAACATAGTGAGACTCGACATTGACATATTATCTATGATATCTACACTCAACGCAAATAACCGTTTTGAGGAATGAGGGAAGAGACAAGATATGAAGTGGAGTTGCGCACAAAGGGACCTTGTCAACGAGTCATGATGAGGAGAGGAAGTTGAAGCCAAACACAAAGCGCCGCAATCTTACTACCAAAGGAGTTATCATAGCACCCACAAAAATTAATCGAATAGGGGTTACACATTATAGGTCACATTGTTTGGCTAATAGGTAATAGTCACACTATAAATACTCTATTCATACATTATAATTAACACAGTACACATTCAATCAATCAAACAAACTTATTTTCACAAATTTATCATTTTATCTTTCTGTTTGTAGTTATGTATTTTTTAGTGTAGCTCAAAATCCAAAAACAACCATACCTAACGCTATACTAGAGTAACCCATAACTGAGGGACAAAGTTTCTTCTTCAATGTTAATCGCTCTACTGGAATAGTTTGAGAGGTCCTCCCTCAAACTATATATATATATATATAAAGTGCACATTTTCATTTGGACAAAAAAACCAATATCCACTAGTGTAAACCAATTTAAAGTAAGAGATAGTTTAGTAAATATCTCTCAAGCTATTTGTTATAAAATAAAAGTGAGTCAAAGTTAGCAAATTGGTGCAAGTTAACAAATATGTTTTAATGAAAATTACTAAAGTAACCCTCAAGCAATTTGTAATAAAATAAAAGTGGGTCTCAGTTAGCAAATTGGTGCAAGTTAACAAATATGTTTTAATGAAAATTTCTAAAGTAATCCTCAATCTTTTAGTTTTAAATAATAAAGATGAAGGATTGTACCAAAAAAAAATAATAATAAAGATGAAGGATATTTTTGTCTAAATGGAAATGTGTACTTTTGCTAACTTGGACTTTCATGTTTTTGTTGGTCTAAGTTAGCAAACCCATATATATATATATATATATATATATATATATATATATATATATATATATATATATACCCGCAAAGGAGGAAAAATAGTACAATAAAGAGGCCCTAATAACATATGGCACCTCTCTCCCACACCAAAACTCAATAAAAAAAAACCTCATATGAAGCAGAACTGATTCAATCACAAAGGTAACAAAACTACCAACACCACAAAAATTGAAGGCCTCCTTTGTCTGTCCCAACCACACCAGCAGGCTACTGCAGTAGCATAGCAGCAAACCTGGTAGTGATGGAACTGATAACAAAACAGCAGCATCCAGCAGCCTATGACAGAACCACACTCACGTCAGCAGCAAAGCAACAAAAACTCCCTTGATCTTAGACTGATAACACAACAACAGTAGTCCACCAACCCATAACAAAACCGCTATTGCGCCTACCTTACACGCTAAGACACCATTTTGGGTTCCAATGTCATTCATAGTACAAACACGGCCGAATTTTCAACCTAGATAGACTTCAATTCCAAGACAACCTTTTTATTTCCTCCACTATATCTTCCACCTCTATACCTCCATTGTTGAAAATGACATTATTTCTAACATTCCAAATACTCCAAATTGTAGTATGCCATATAAGCCTCATACCCCTTTTTGATTCTTTACTATTGCACACCAAACCATCCCAACACCTTCAATGCGAAAATAGATTTGCCGGAGTTATAGTATTCACCTCTAGCCAATTAAGGATTTTTGACCAAATCTTCCAAGTCACATTACAATGTAAGAATAGATGATTTGTCGATTCATTCACCTCATTACATAAAACACGAAGTAAACTCGCATTTGGCGGAAAAACATGTCTCTTAGCTAAATTGTCTCTCGTTGGGATTCGATCTAGCAAACCCTTCCAAGAGAGAGCCACCACTTTCGACGGCGCCAGACTCTTCCAAATTTCACCAAGAACCTGTTTCTCCTCCTCCCCCCACAAATTCGCGTCGTATTCTTCCTCCGCCAACTTTTTATACATTGAGCTCACCATAAAAGTTCCTCCTTCCTCCAACTTCCAATTCCACTCATCCCCCCCTTGTGTCCATTCAAACCCTTGAATATCGGTCTTCAAATTTTGGAGAAGCTCTTCCTCCCATACAAATAACCTCCTCCTCCAAATAAACTTCCAATCAGAATCATTACCCAAATCCTCCCTCATCTCCGCCACCTTTGCCTTTTTTTGATTCGAAATTGTAAAGAGCATAAGATATTTAGTCCTCAAAGTCATTTCCCCCCCTCCACTTAGTATTCCAAAATGATGTATTAAGGTCATTATGCACCCTTCTATTCACTTCCCTATTAAACTAACTTACCCCACCTTCATCATCTATCTTAACAATGTCTTTCCACCAATGTGAGGCATACCGAGGCAAGCTTTCATTCTCCAAATGCAACAGATCACAAATCCTAGGGCCATACTTTTCTATCAATACATCTTTCCAAAGAGCTCCTTCATCTTGTAAAATTCTCCATCTCCATTTTGCCAAAAGACTTAAATTAACAAGCCTTATATCCCTAATTCCAAGGCCACCTTTCTCTTTTGGTTGACAAACCTTACCCGTTTTAACCCAATTAATCTTCCTACCTCCTCCCACTCCTCCCCAACCATATATATATATATATATATATATATAGCTTCATTTAGTTAACAAACTTAATGTTCACCTCAGAGGAATGCTAACAACACATATTTTAACACACACTTTTCAAAGCACTCTCTTTGATTGGTAAAAATTCACACGGGTCCCGCCAAATCATGTAGGTCATATATAAATTTGGTGGGTCCCATGTGAATTTTAATCAATCAAAGAGAGTGTGTTGAAAAAATGTGTGTTAGAATGTGTGTTGCTAGCATTTCTCGTTCACCTTAAGTTCAATTCATTTGATTCGTGAATCAAGTTCAACAAGTAAGCCAATAAAAGTAGGTTCACTTGATAAAGAGTTGAGACGTTATCCCACGCAAAGATGTGGTTCAAATCCCATTGTCGGCTTGAGATTATCTTTAGTAGGTAATTTATAAAGCGATCTTGGCTTGAGACAAACTCTAACCCTAATGAACTCTTGGAGCCCAACTCACTTAAATATTTATTGTAAAAAATATTAACAGTTTAATTGTTGAGTCAACGAGTTTCAATCTATGTTTACTCGGTTCATTGTCGACCATATCCATTACCATCATTACATTAATTTTTTTACCTACCTAATTATTTTACCTACCTAATTAACCCAACTAACCTATATCCTTCCTCTTCCTTTCCAACAAAATTACCTATATCTCACGCCACGTCAAAAATACTATTCATCTTCGTTTTTTTTCAAAGATTTCATTTTTCTTCCATTTTTTCAGCTCCTTTTTCTTCAAATTCTTAACATTTTCAATACATTCTTTAATTTATAATCCGATCAATGAACACAATTTCTTGGTGTGAAATGTGAATAACTTTTAGCATTAAATTCATCTTCTTTTTTGAAATTAAGCGTTGAAATTAGCGTAAGGGTTTGAATTTTGAATGGAACGTCGCGTTGGGAATAAGTTTCGTGTTGGTCGTAAGATCGGTAGTGGCTCATTCGGAGAGATCTATTTAGGTTGCTCTGTTTTTCTCTCTCTTATGATTTTGTTTGGTTTTTTGTTTTTTTTTTTTTTATGTTTCTTGTTTTATTGATCATGTTGGTGTTTTTTGTTTTGAATTGCAGGTACTAACATTGTAACTAATGAAGATGTTGCAATTAAACTTGTAAGTGATGTTTATTAATTGTTTTTTGTTGTTGCTTCATTTGTTTGTTGAATTTGAACTATGAAGAAAAGGGGTAATTTGTTAGATTTTTGTATTGGCATTTAGTTGTTTATTGTTTAGCTATGGTTGATGCAAAACAGGGTTTAGGAAAAGTGGTTGATCTAGTGTAAACCAAATTGATGTATATGCAATCAATGTTAGTGTATATATAAGAAGCCTTCTGACACGGCGGAACTATTCTCATCCACGGTGGAGCAAGTTCTCTGGTGAGATTAGAGTAGACTCAATAGGAGAGTCGGTGGAAAAGTGGTGAAAATGTGACTTGTTCTCGTTGTGACGCGAAGCCACCTTTATATAAAGGATCCCGGCTGTAACTGACTCCATGAAACCCACCGTGGAAGGCAGGAGTTCGTTAGAGATCTTATCGACAGTCATGATTGATGGAACCATGCTCCTATGGTATAAGGACCACATGAAGTTTTCTGTCATGCCTCAAGTGGGGCGAGGATTATAGGTTATTGGACCGGGCTGTCTGGAACAGTGGTTAAATCAACGTTGTTAAACAGCGGCGCTATAGCGCTATTGCATAGCGGAATTTGAGCACATTGCTATTGTTCTGTGATTACGCTATTTAGTACAAATTATTGTGAAATAGCGGTGTTATAACAATGTTGTCTAGCGGAATTTGAAATTACCACTATTATTTGTGATCCACAATTGACAACACTGGGTTAAATGTGAAGAGAATATTTGAAATGGGTAGAGGGATTTATGTTTCAAAAAGTTAATGTAAAAGTGAGTTGACCAAAAACTTTGAGTCTAAAAATCACATGTGGAGATAAAAACTACTGATTCTAGCTTCAAGTTAGAATCAATTTTAGAGGCAAAATCAATTCTACCCGAGAACATCGGAACATGACAAAACCAATTTTGTCTCCAGAACTCTATAGCGCCCTGTGTTGTCAAATGGCGGATACCGGTGGCAAATTTTTGGAAAACCAGTATGGCCAATTTGTGAAGGAAATGGTGGTGCTATACATCAAACAGCATGTCGGATTTTTGGCTTTCTGCCATCAGCCATTGGTAGCATTGATAGCGCCGACACTTCTGATTGAAGGCGTGTTTGGTGTCCAAAACAGATCCATGTGTGTGATTCACAAGCAATTTTATTATTTTCTCAAATAATTACCAGTGCCAAGGTGTCGTGTACGGTGCCTGTGTCAGCGCTTCATAGTTTCTATTCTTGCCATCTTTGACCGTATCTTTGCTGAGCTTGTTGCACTTTCTTATCTTTTGGGGAATGTGACAGGGTTATACATATATCTGATCAATATTTTCAAGCATTAAAAAAAAAGGTTGTTTCTTTTAAAAACCCTTTTGTTGTGAGTGAGGACTTTCTGTTTATGCAGTATTAGTAGGTTTGAAATGATTAATGATGTGTTTGTCTGCCATTGTTCAGAATAGAACTAGCACTTTGTGGTATTGTTCTTCTTGTTTCAACATTTCAGAGCTAGTTGAATCTAAGTTCAATTATTTTGACTGTAAAAAAGAAGTGGACCAGTGTAAATTTTATGTGGCATTGAATGGAAATGCTTCTTACTTGTTGCGTTGTTCCTGACACCATACTGACTGAGAAAAACAAGTATTTGTTTGTGCATAATATTTTCGATCCAACAATTAATTAATTATTACCTCTATGACATGCAGACTGTAGAATACATACATAATCAAGTATTACCTCTATGACATGCATGGCTCTAAGCCTCTAACATGTTTCAAAGAGGTCATTCATATGGAAGTGAAATTTTTCCTTTTACTATTTCACCTTAAAATGCTTGTGCGTGTAATATGCAACTGCTTTTTGCAAGATAAAAGAAGAGTTTCAGTTCCCAGATATTTGAAACATACCATGCATATTACAATTAATCAAGTCTCCTCAGAAAAATATTGGCATATTCCTTTCTATTCAAAATTCTTATATGTTAATCTCAGAGTCTATGGTTGGGTATTGGATTGGAAGAAATGACATGATTATTTAATCCTGTAATTAATAATCTTTCTCCTCCCTTCCTGAACCAAAGAAAATAAACTTTTGTTAACATGTGACCCGAGTTTCTCTAATTTATTCATTATTTAATCACTTAAAGGTTTACCATATGTGTAGAAAGTAGACATGAAAATAACTATTTTTTATAGTTGAAAACGAAGCGGTCGTCAGTTGCCATTAATAGAAGTAACAGAACCAGTTTCTAACAAAATAATGTATGCTTCATTGGAAAATTTGATGATTAGACTGCAATGCTAGTCTTTGAAAAGATCCTTATATGTGAAATGAATCATCTGTCAAATCATATACTTATTGCTCCGCAAAATTATTAAAATTGAGTAACATCTATTCCTGATATATTCTCTACTCTGTACTTGAACTTTGCTGGTAATTTTGGGCATTGTTTTTCTGTAGCTAGTTACTAGATTCTGGATGTCTCTTAGTGCTAGAGATCTGACTTTGTTGTTACTTTTTGCTTCCTGTTCTTTGCTGCTCTTTTTAATCAGGAAAATGTCAGGACAAAGAATCCTCAGTTGCTGTATGAGTCCAAGTTGTACAGAATGCTGCAAGGAGAGCGTAATGGCCGTTTTCATAAGCATATAACTTTTTTTTATTTTTTATTCCACTTTTTGCAACATACCCTGCTTTTGAATAATTGGTCTTATTTGTAACTTATAAATAGCTCTAACTCAAGTTTTATCTTGGCAGCTGGGATTCCAAATATTAAATGGTTTGGAGTGGAGGGAGATTACAATGTTCTAGTAATGGATCTGCTTGGACCTAGTCTTGAAGAGATGTTTAACTTCTGTAGTAGAAAGCTCTCGCTAAAGACAGTTCTCATGCTTGCTGAGCAAATGGTAGGTCCTATTTATACAATGATTTTTTTTTACTAAATACTCAGCCTACCATTGAACTAATAGTAAGTTAAAAAACTTTTATCCTTCTGTTTTTTTGCCTATGCCAGATCAAACGTGTTGAGTTTGTTCATTCTAAATCGCTTCTCCACCGGGATATTAAACCAGATAATTTCCTCATGGGCTTGGGAAAGCGGGAAAACCAGGTGGCTAAGTTGTTTACGTGGCCTTCTAATGTATTGTATATTCATGTTCATATATTAGGCATTTATTATATATTGGTTTATATGTAGGTTTACTGTATTGATTTTGGTTTAGCGAAGAAATATAGAGATAGTTCGACCCATCAACACATTCCTTACAGGTATGATGATTTAGTTGGTTTGTGAATGCCTTAGTAAACTAGGCTATTCCTAATTGTTAGACCTTGATGGCATAGTGGAATTGATATGCTCAATTTGAAATAATTTCGTCCAATATAGCTGTAACATTTTAATTTATCATAATACTTTTATTTTATTTTAATCTTCATATCGAAAAAATCTTAGCAATGTATATACATGAGGGACGGTTTATATGTATGATTTTTTTATTATGTAATTCAAAGTTTGCGTTATAAAACATTTTTTTGTCAGTATTATCGTGAGTAGATTAACCAATCATGCTTTGCTTGTCTATTGTTGTTTTGATCGCCCACTCAATGTCTGTTTTTGACTAGTATGATGATGCTCTGAATGTCAGTCTATTCATTAGACGATACTTTAGAAGGGTTTGGAGGCTGGCAGTTGCAATGGCTAGAGATTTGAAGGAAGCTTTAAAACCTTTGACAATCTTCACCTTACAAATAGATTTTGTGGGGTTAAGTTAGACACAAAATCTAAGTTGTATAAAATCTCCTCATACAAAGTGATGAATAAGTAGTAGGAGACCTAAATCTTGAATTCAAGCTGGGCGGATTTAAGTGGAGCGATCCTTTAGGAGTTATGTGGAATGTTAAAGCTCCTTTTGACTTATAAAGAAAACTATATTGAAAAAGACTAATGAGGCTTTGAGGTATTGAATTTTGGAGGATAAAGGGATAAAAGAGATAAAGATAAGATTGAAAAATATGAGCATGTTCTGTTGACTGCAAGAAAAGATAAGATTTTGAATGAATGTTTTGGAGAGAAAGTTAGAACATCTATTTGCCACAGTTATCAATAGCGTGGTATAGCAGCGTATAGCTGCCTCCGGTGACTAGTTTTTCAAACGGGAGTTGTTGCTTTTATGCTATTGTATTTACTATCACTAAAATAAAAAATACCATTTTGGATCTTATTGACACAATTTTTGTAAATATCAAATAGAGGTAGTCAAATCGCTAGAGGTAGACCTATAAAAACTATAAGAGATTAAGAAATACCTAGAGATTAATAAGTTGAATAAATATATGATATATGAGAGGACATTATGGCGTTGATTGTGGGATAAGGCCTGATTGTTGTTGTTTTATAGGCCGGTGATATAAGAACTATATCAAAATTAACCATGTGTAGAATGCTTACGGCATTTCTATTTCATCAAAACTTTGTTTTTCAGGACAAATTGTGATTCTTCTCGGTGATATTTCATCCATATTTAGACCCTAATTTTATATAGCCTAGTTTGGCTGCTGTTGTTTTAGTATTAATTTATTGTGAATGTAACTTGTAATGTATTTCATTTTGAAACAACAGGGAAAATAAAAATTTGACTGGAACTGCAAGATATGCTAGCATGAATACCCACCTTGGCATTGGTATATACGATCTCTTGATACTTACTTAGCATTGCTTAATGTGCATCAAAGTGGTATTATCTAACATATTTTTGTTGCTTGATTCTATTTTTCCGATCATTACTATAGAGCAAAGTCGAAGAGATGATTTAGAGTCTGTTGGTTATGTCTTGATGTACTTCCTCAGGGGAAGGTGATTATTACTGTCAACCTTGCATTGTTGTCAACCTTGCATTGTTTTCTTCTAGTGCTTTGTTGAAACCCATTGGATTGATTTTCATTTTATATGCAGTCTTCCTTGGCAAGGGCTTCAAGCACGAACCAAGAGAGAAAAGTACGAGAAAATCAGTGAAAAGAAGGTTTCTACTTCGATTGAGGTGGGTAGGTTTGATATAATTGGCCTTTGAATACGTAATATGCACTATATCTTAAATTGTACCAATGCCTTGTTATGTATTCCAGGCCTTGTGTCGAGGTTATCCAACAGAGTTTGCATCATACTTCCATTATTGCCGGTCATTAAGGTTTGATGATAGGCCAGATTATGCATACCTCAAAAGAATATTTCGAGACCTGTTTATTCGTGAAGGTTTGAAACTATTCTCATAAAAAAACACCTCTTTGGTGTCAATCTTCGAGTTTATTTTATATATGCTTGCAGGATTTGCTCTTCAATCTATTGCTGCAAATTGATTCATTATCATATTGGCATTTGAACAGGGTTCCAGTCTGATTACATCTTTGATTGGACAATCTTGAAGTATCAGCAATCACAGCTAATCACTCCTCCAGCACGTGCTATCGTAAGTGGTTTTCTCTATATTTTTTTCTCGTTTGAGATCTTTTCCATTAGCAATGGGTAGAATTCTCATGCCTGTGTTTTAGGGGCTTAATGCTGGAACTAGTTCTGGAATCCCTCCTGCTATGGCTAATGCTAATAGACACACAGGTAATTTCTTTGTTGTTTCTGTTTCCTTTTTGACATTAAATTTAGTTTGGTCAGTATAATACGTGTGTGGATGCTTTCTTTGGCAAATTTAAGTCATGTTATGTTTAGGTTACCGTGGTTTAAACCTGTCTTTATCTATCTTGCATGCACCAATATTATTTAGCTTTATTAAATTTATTTGGGAAGAATGACTAAGGACTCGTTTTCTTTTCCAATTCCCTCAGTTTTCTTCTACAATTTTTGAAAACAGATCTAGTATATTTCAAAATTTTGAAAATGTCAACATTTTTCTCATTATTTCTGAAAATGCATTATTTTTAAAATGAACATACATTAGTCTTTCATGTCGTTTGATATTGTTATTCACTAAACTATTCTATCATCTTCTTGTTTGATATTTTCAATGAACATAAATTTAAAAAAATGAAAACTTAGAATATTATTAGAAAGTAAAAGGGGCTTAATTTTTTGTCTCCTATTTGTTGCTATTGCTCTGATGTTGTCTTTATTTTTCATGGCCATTTACTTTCCATTCTATGTGTTCATTTTCACTTCAACTAATAAACATAAAATAATACAGATCCAAGATTGTACTCAGCATTTTCTTTTACAATTTTCTATAACAGATCTAGCAATTTTAGAAATTTTGAAATGTCAAAACATTGTTTTCATTGTTCTTGAAAATGCTTTCTTCCTAGCTCGTCTTCCACCTTTTCTGTCACAATTGTTCACGATAAGAGTCTTCCATCTCCTTGTTAGCCTATTTAAAATGAATACTGAAAATATTTTTAGAAAGTAAACAGAGTCTTTCTAATAGGTTTTATGTATTTTTTGCCATATTGAGCTTTTGGGCTTTCTGGTTCTACTTTTTTTCCCATAATCTTACAGGAAGGGAAGAAGGGCGTCATTCTGGTATGGTTTCAGTAAACTCTTCGAGGCGAAGAATGTCGGGACCCATTTTAAATTCTGTAAATATTTCAAACCAGAAAAATCCCGGTCCTAGTGATGCTGCTATGGTAAGATCTTTTGCAAATTTCCTTCAGTTTCCTTTTAAAAAATTACAAAATAATTTGATGTGTTGTGTCAAATCATGCAGTTATCAAGTGCCAATGTCTTGGGCGAGTCGAGTGGATCAAGGCGACTTCATGGTAGCAGTAGCCGCAATGCATTTGGCGGTGCTGATTCAAATTTTCGTGCTCGTGCTACTGAAGATATCAATGGAAAAGCCATCATACATTCAAGTGGACAAAGAATTTCACAAAGTGGACCTTTAGATCCAAGGAGAGTAACATCTTCTAGAAATAGTTCTCATATCAAGAATTATGAAACTGCACTCAAGGGCATCGAGGGTTTGAAATTAAAAAATGTCGATTCCCATCAATAATTTCTTCCCATTTTATCTTGTACATATAAAATTTGGGTTAACATGCTCTGCAACAGTTGCTAGTGACCTGCGAAAGAGACGCGAGTCAGAACGCAGAACTTTCGGCTTTTATTGTCGACTCATATTCTCATGATGATAAAGCCGATAAGGGAATGAGAAGGAAGTAACTTAAATCAGAGATTGTTGATGTAAAGCTTAGATCTACATTGGCACACTTATTTTTTTTGGCGGGAACCTTAAATTTTTGAACATTTTTTTCTGTGAGCAACTATTACTAGATGCTTCTAGTGTTATGTTGATCATAGTTTTATAAAATCACATTTGTTTTTACTCATTTTATCACATTTAAAAGCTGCTATCAAATACAAGCAAAAATTGTAACTTAGCCATTATACTCTTTCTTTTTCTTTTAATATTACACAAATTATTATTTTTCTTTAGTTTTCGTTTTTTATGTCACAATAAAAGTGTATCATTTACATTTTAAAGTACTGGTAGAAGTTTTTCATTTTATTTATATGTTTGCAATTTATGTATATAGTTGACTGTTACTTACAAAGAAATTGACTAATATGGTTATTAGACCATCTACAATGGGGAGTCCTTTCCCCTATTTAGCACCACATGCTAAATAGGCACTCCCATTGTGACACTAATTAATACGGTGCTTATAAAGATGAGTGCTTTTATAGGCACTCTCTCCTATTACTCATGAGTCTCACATGTACAATTAATTCTATTTTTTTCTCTATTCAATTGTTGTATTATTTTAATATTAAAAAATAAATTATATTATTAGTTGCAAGAGTAATATTTAATTGATCAACATTAAATTTTCAACAAAACTTATTTTAAAACAACAAATAATTTACCCATCTGAATGGACCAAAAACAAAAACATACAGTGAATGGATTTAAACAAAACAACAAATAATTTACCATAATTTATTTTATTTTGTTTTTTCAAGTTTTAACTTTTTTTATAATTTATAATTAAATTACTTCAATATTTTAAAATTATATAATTATGAATGAATATATAAATTATTGTTAAAATTTAATGATATACAATTATTGTAGGGATCCAATTAATAATTATTTTGAGGTGCTGGGTTGGAGAGATTTAGTGCTTATTAAGTATTAATTATAAAACGAATGACGTGTACAGTCGGGATCCGTTTAAGCACCCAAATTGAGTGCTGCATTGTGGATGGTATTAATTGCAGTCAAATTTTTAAATAAAGTTATTAATGAATTTAATGAATTTTATCATGAGAAGCACTTTCTTCGGTCTTAAATATTAGGAAATAGTACATGTACTTTTTTTCTTCTTATATTTAAGATCTTATTCTTAGGGAGTGCTTAATTGTAGGAAGGTTCTTCACAAATTATTATACGCCTCTGTTTTAAAGGATTAGGGAATAATTATTTATTTTACGGAAAACATGTGTTTCGATTGGTCGTGCCTACAATTTTTGCATTATTTACCTTACACTTAGGTATATTTCACTCTTATTAAAATAAAAAAAAATTCTAATAAAAATTTTAAGTGAGTAAGGTCTTAGAGTTAACCGGTCAAGACAAATCTCATAACTCGAAGAGTGATGAGTCCTTCAAAGAGGTTCTTACATCTATATTGGGAGTTGAACACATCCTTATCAGATATGGATCAAACTTCGTAATAATTGGATCAACTTTTATTATCTCGGTAATGTAGTTTTTGATCAATATTATCTTTTTTTTTTTTATCAATAGTTAGTTATGTAGTTAGTGACTTCATTTTAAGTCTAATTAATATGTAGGTTGGTAAACTATTTGAATTTTTTTAAATAGGTTCTTAAACAGGTTCACCAATGTGATGGCAAACCTCATGCTCAAAGAACGTTTATGCATATACTTACATATCATCTATCAAAGAGGTCCTCATATATATGAATGCTTGAGTAAAAAAAAAATTACTTTGTGAAAAATAAAAATAAAATAATAATAATAATAATAATAACAACAACAACAACAACTAGCAAAAAGACGGGCACTCACGTGTCCGTCTTTTCGCTCTTTTTATTACGCTAAAATTTAAAAATTATTAACTGTGTTTTATTTATGAAATTTTGATTTGAATTAAAACTAAAAATATAAATGTTTGTTGATTTCAAGGTATAACAAACCAAACTAATCATGATTATTTATTTTAATGACACCAACAATATAACAAAAAAAAATCTAAAATCATTTTTTAGTGACACCAACAACACAACGATCATTATTATAGAAAAAGTTGTGTAAGAGTATAATTGGGATAGTGAAAAAGTGATTATAAATATATTCATTTAGTTTGTTACACTTTTTAAATGATAAAGGGAAAAAAACCACACATATATATACATTCATATCTTGTTTGTTACATTTTTTTAATATTTAAATTTATTCTTATCTATTTGTTACATGTGTTATTTGTATTCAAAATTGAGGGCATTTTTGGAAAGAGAAAAAGTCAGTCCAAAAGAGCTGAAAGAGGTTGTATTCTTTATATATAGTATAGATAATAATAATAATAATAATAATAATAATAATAATAATAATAATAATAATAATAATAATAATAATAATAATAATAATAATAATAATAATAATAATAAATCCGTCAAAAATAATAATAATAATAATAATAATAATAATAATAATAATAATAATAATAATAATGCATACATATTGTAATAATAATAATAATAATAATAATAATAATAATAATAATAATAATAATAATAATAATAATAATAATAATAATAATGCATACATATTGTAATTTTGACTATGAAATAAAAGAAATAACAAAAGTGTAATAATAATAATAGTATAATACAAATAAAGTATGTTGATTAACATTTACAGAAAAAAAAAATATTGAATACCATTAACACATTTTTTTATTTTTCAATAGTCTCTTTAGTGTATTAAATTTTTTCAAAGGTCTTTAATGTTTTTCCTTCATCTCTATCTTATAGATAATATATAATGAACATGTTTATTAATCATGCTTCTCACAAAAAATAAAAACATAAGTTGAAATACTATGCAATGACTTTTTCCATTTATCAATCCTTTCTTAGCTTGATTTTGTGCATTGCTTTGATTCTCCCTTCAGGTAACCTAAAAATTTCTATTCAGTTTCATTTTTAATATAAAATTTACCATCAATAAATCAAAAAATAATACGAATTCTTCTTGTGTATTCTTATTCTAATGATTCAAATATTAAAATAAAAACTTAAGTTGTTATATGTGTATGACTCAACAACATTTATCATATGAATTTGTCATTTTCATAAATTTGAAAAATAAAATGTTAGCTAGATCAAAGTTCAAAAATAATTTATTTTGGTGATTGTGTAGTTCTTGTCTATTGCATAAAAAACTATGAAATAGTAAATTTTGTTCTGTTGACCATCTAGATTTAATGATTTAACTTATTTTGCTGGCTGCAGGATTAACAATTGGGTCAACTTCAAAATTTCATTGCATAGAGCCATGTGTGAATTTCTCAAATTGCCGCCAAGTAACATTGTAAAAACAAGGGCTATGAAAGAGGTGGCACGTGTGTAACCAGAAAAAAAAGAGGTGGCACGGGTTAGGTTAGGTTGTGTTGTTGTGCTTGAAGCCCCCTAAATTACAATGAAGTTATGAGTTTGAGAGAATAGTGTGTAAAATCTTGAATTTGTAACATAATAAAAAAAGAAAATAAAAAGTAAAATATAATGAATATGTTGGAGGTATTGATTCTTTGCATTAAAATAAAAAATTTGCTTTTCTAACATTCAATTTTTTAAAAAAACACATCAAAATGACGTAAATACCTCCGGTGGTAGTTAACTGCTGCAGCACCAACGATAATTAACTATTGTTGGGAGAGCTGCAGTTAATTACCGTTGCGTTTTGCCTTTCTTCAAATATTGACAGATATGTTGTTTTTTTAAGCCCGTAAATGTGCATTTTGTAGAATATATTATGTTCATTTATTCATTCACAATACTTAATGTTAATATTTTAAAAAGCATTCCCTGCATTTTTTAAAAGCATTCATTTGCTAAATTTTTAAATGACATTTGGTGCTTTTTAACACCATTGTTTGTTGAAAATTGTTTTTTCTAATCATTCTCATTTACCATATTTATTCATTCAATCATTCTCAATACCTTTTAGAAAGATCAATTCAATTCATACACAAGTACAAGTACACAAAATCAATTCCAAAACAATAGAATACGACAAATTTATTTAGTTTTAAACAAAGTGTTGTGTTACATTTCATTATCCATAAGGGTGTTGTATTGTTTGCTCAAAATGTTGGCATTAAAGTGTGTTATACTTAGTGTAAAAACTTCCAAATCCTTTGCAAAACTCAAAAATGATGAAAACACAACACATGTATTCTACCAAATCAAGTATGCATGTTTTCACATCGAATTCCTTCATATGAGATAAGTAGCGACGAACACGAATGCATTCCAATATATTCATTTGAACTTAATCATATTGCACTGTCAATTGACAAGTTTCAATTGACAGAGGATCACGATCAAGCTCAAAACAACATCTTAAAAATCCTGTGCAGTATGAAGGAATTGAAACTTGTGCATTCATCTCAAAACTTTTTTTTTTCCACAGTTGAAAAGTAGCATTCCTTTTACATTGTTTATAACGACAGGTATACCAAATTTGAGAGGAAATAAAATTCGAGTCCATGCAATTATATTTGACTAGTTCTGTTTGAGTTAAACGCCGCATGAATTAGAACAATTAAACACACACGGAGAGAGATAAATCACATGTTCCATCATAGAACAATAAAATTTAATATAACATAGTTTCTCATGAGCTTTTGAATGAGAATTTTATATCAAATCAGAAACTGATAATATTAGTAGGCAGTAGCCATAGTAGTAAAGGAATCAAATGAACGCCCACTTTTATTAAATTGCTTTTTTCAATTATTTTCCCCCTTCATGCTATGCAATAACTTCTCTAAAATGCCAGTCACAACAAAAAATATCATCCCTACATCTGACATACCAGCACATGTTATGCAATAATTTCTCTCAAATGCAAGTCACAACCAAAAAATGCAATTTTAAATCTCTCAAATATGACAAGAGAAGTGGGAGATTTCGTGGAGTCGTTTATGTTTCAATGATCAACTAAACTAGATATGCGTACTCATGCAATTCGAAATATGTTTTCCACAAGGATAGGTAAGTATGGTACCCTTATCTAAGTACTCATTCATGAAATTTAAACATGGTTGCAGGAAATTTAAGTTTCATTATTCAAAGTTGCTTATGCCTCAATTATTCAAAGTTAAAACTTCCATAAATCATCTACAGCTAAACCATATAGGCAATTACAGCTTATGCCTCAATTATCCGAAACCTGTTAGTTTTTTTTTTTTTTTTACTTTAGCACGTAACATTGTTAATGTGCTGCTTTCAAAATTGCTTGCATATTGCTGAAGTGCCAAAGCAATTCAGTTAAATAAATACATAGATGAACTAACTTCAAAAGGCCGAAGCAAATCACATGGAAATGCTTAAACTCATATGAACAACTGTCATAGCAGATGATAATCACTAGAGATAACATTGAGCAACATATGTACATCGATTTAGCTCAGCGGAAGGAAAAGCTCATCCACATAACTGTAATGATGTAATGCTACCTCAGTCAATTTCACCTTTCCTATTCATCAAGTCATGATAGTATAGTAGTACACACATAGGTTGACCAAGAATACAAAATATGAACCAAAAAATCATATTTCCAACCTGGCATGAAGAAAAAAAGAATTAAAAACCAATAAATCAACTTGAAGATAATATATATGTAATAGATTAAATTCTTAAATAGGACAATTTAAAGACATACCATTGAGTTTCTGTATTTATTTTGCAGGTAATTAGTGATCAAGACCAAAGGAACCTATAATGAGCGCAAAAACATTCATCATTATCATGTCAACTGAATCTAAAATACAGATTATATCACATTTATCAACAACTGAGACCGGACAAATTGTGTAGTAACATTTTCATTCAGTTGGCTGTAGAAAAATAGAAACTATCACTTCAGATTTTCATTTCCAGTAAGGGCGAAAGTTCATTCAGTTGGCTGTAGAAGAATATGGCACTAAGCCTTTACCTGGAACATAATTCCAATAAAAGCCCACAACTTGAACATGCGGCAAGGAACAGCAATGCATAGCTACACTCAAATGAAAGAAAATTTATGAGCAAAATTTTAAACAATCAAACAAAAATAAACGCAAAAGGGGACGCAATCGATGGGGAAATAGACAGAGATAAACCATGCACCTCATGGAACACGGCAGAAACCAGGAAAGCAGTCAAAGCAGCAGCACCCTGTATAGGATGAAAATCACAATCACACACACACAAAGAACTAAGAAAATAAAAGAGATCTATCTTTAACACATGCTAATCCAATCCAAATCAATGAGAAGCAATGATGTTATTAACAGGTAGCTTAATGCAAAGAGCCAAAAATTGAAGGACAGCAAGGTTAGCACACTGGTACAGATTCCAAATCCAAATTCATCTGAAGGAAAATACAAAGTTTGAATATTGTGTATCAGTTGAAAACTTTCCACCAATAACCAACCCTTCAATAAGGGATGAACAATTCATCTGAAGGAAAATACAAAGCAATGATGTTATACACGTAATGCATGAAAAGATAATTTATTTATTGTTACTATTTATGTAACATTATTATTTTTACAAATAATGTAACATTTTTATTCTTACTCCAAAAAATGTCAAATTATAAAAGTAATGCATGAAATTACTCTGAAGACAAACTTTTCATTTGTGTCTAAAATATGCTTTGAAAGTATCACACAGACAGAATATACTCAGCTAGATAGGAGGGTGCTTGATTACCTTGGGTATACCAAACCTTATGCAGGGAAAATACACGTGGCGAACCATCCATTTGTGCACAGGCTGTAACATGAAGAAATCCACTCAGTTGAATAGTGATGGATCTACAATTTGTTTTGTTTTTTTGTTGAAGGAACAAAATATTTTTAAAAATTTCTAATATGTTCTAAATCCGATTCCGGAACCATATACTCAGTAAATGCGGGAAAGGTAAGCCAGAAAGTCAGATGAAAAAAGAAACTTACTTTCTGGCTTAGATAACATGTTAAATCAGCCTAGATATCATCCTTTGACAGGGTACTGAGTATAGAGTATTGCATGTGTAAGACTAGGCCTTGTGTAGAGTTTCTAAAATATTCTAATCATGTTAGTTTCTAGAATATTCCAACTCTGTTGTGATTCCTGTTAAATAATGTCAGATCATTAGGAGTTACAATTCTGTTAAGGCTAGTTAGCGGCTTGCAAGGCAAGCTGCAACTCATGTATTGTAACCTAACAAATAATTCAGAAAGTAATAATTTCTCTCAAATCTCAGGCTGATATCAAATATGAAATAAGTGCACAATAGTTTCATCCAAAAACTTAGAGCGGCATATCATTTTTGTAGAAGTAAGACTGAAAAGGAAACATACCATATTCCACATCCTCCAATACTGATGACAGCAGCAGCAGAAATGCATTCAACAAAAATGAGTCGTGGATTTTCTTCATGGAAATATTGTAACTAAAATCACCTAAGAACACACCAGGACAAAGAGCCTACCTCTTCAACCGTTTGGGCATTCCACCAATCTTTGTAGAACTCACGATCACCAAACCGGAGAAGCTCCGCAAGTATATTTAACCTATATTACAACGGTAGCTTTAAGGATCAAATGTTGTAAGAATTAATATGAAAAAACTATCAAAGAAAAGCTTTACTTTTAATATAATATACATAAATAAGACAGAGATCAAAACATAATAGGCAGCCCTTGTGCATGAATACAACTCTAAACTATTTCATAACAGTATAAATTTATAGATGACAAGAAACAAGAAATAAGAGTCGGAAAAAAAATAGCATGACATTCTCATAGGTCACGGCAAAAATACTCCAACTCCTCAATATAATAAAACTCTCTGTTTCATAAGTGTTGATAAATCAAGCAATAACAGACACATAAATGCACAATCCTTAGGACATTGCCAGGGAATCAGCTAGGTTTGGTGTCTGTTGTTAGTTCTGACATGGAACAATCTTCGTGGCAATGAACACAACAAACTATGGCAATTTAATTCTAATATGCTTTTAAAAAAAAAAAAAAGTTATATATGTGTTGAAACAAAACAAAGAGGAAATATATACCAAAGATGGAAAAAGCAGTAGAACATGCAGAGCCAGACATAAACATTTGGAACAGAAAGCTTCAGAACTCTCTCAATGGCATATAGAAGGTCTCCCTTCAAAGGATGTTGTGAATTCTGGACAATAGGATTCATATACTGCAAAAATTATTTAAATAAAATAATGTCATCACTCTGAATTTCTGCAGATAGTTGAATAAAAAATTGAAGGGGAAAAGGATCAAAATTACAAGTACATTTATTAACAGCTACTTCTTACTTGTTCTATTATAAATCCCATAACTCCTGTAAATATGACCAGCTTGAGAAGTTGTCGACAGACCCAACCCTTTCGAACCGAAGGTGTGCGAGGATAGCTTGGCTATAACATAAATTCATCACATAAGAAATAGAAGCGGAAATTACACGAGTAAAATCAATATCATAATTTTATCTCAGAACAAATTTATCACCAATCACTTGTTCAATTTATTGGGTTTTTGTCTTCCATGTATAGAGGGAGGAAAAGGAATACTCAGAATAATAAAATTATATTAATAATGATGTGAATATGTTGCAAAATCTTATAATTTGTCCTTTACAAAACCGGCTTGTAAGGTGAGGATAAAATCAATATCATAATTTTATCTCAGAACAAATTTATCACCAATCACTTGTTCAATTTATTGGGTTTTTGTCTTCCATGTATAGAGGGAGGAAAAGGAATACTCAGAATAATAAAATTATATTAATAATGATGTGAATATGTTGCAAAATCTTAACATGCTCACTCACACCCAGGACTGGTCGCTTGGGGCGTGACCTGAGTGGTCCAACAGAGGTAACCTGATAGCAGGTGGCCCAACCGGATCTTAGATAGGCTTTGATACCATTATTTTGGTGAACTTGTAAGGTTAGTACTACCCGCCACTTATAAACACATTTTCAGACCTCATCTCGTCCAGTGTGGGACTCTTAACACAAGACAAAACAATAACCCATGTTTATACTAGAACTGTGATCCTAATCCTGTGGAAAAAAACTCTAATCCTTATTAAATAAAGAATAAATCATGAAAATAAGGAAATTTAAAACACAATATAATGGTTGTGAGATATTCTTAAATATTTTATGATAAAGTGATGATTTGATGAGATATTTTGGAGGTATTCTAGCACTTGACCTCAAGTGAAAGCATACTAATCTTCAAGCTTATTACAAAGGAAATCTTCTAAAGAGGGTAATATGTATGGACCTCACACAACACCATTTGGAAGTCAACATAGACAAAGTTGGGCCCGAGCCGCTTCAGAGAAGAGTAAAGCTTGATCATGTATGGCAAAAGAGATAAGAGCTAGGGAGAGACCACATTTAGCACAAGAGATGGAGCCAAATTGTACATGCAAATAAGCCGAGACCAATCACATTTGAGACAGAAGTAAGGGTTGTAACTAAGGGTTGTAACTACAGCTTAGATAGGAGAAGCCAAACTACATCTACCACAGCTGGGACAAAATGCATCAAAGATCAGGGTCAAAAAGCCAACAGAGGCTATAAAAGCTAAGCAGATGACCAAAAGGAGGACAGAATAGACAGTCAGACAAATTGATTTAAAGATCAGAGACAAGTTGAGGAAGCAGTACATAGAAAAAATCCGCCGATGAATAGAGAACTTGGGAGAAACAGTGTGCAACAGATTCTGACAGGACCTTACTCTAAAAACCTACACTCCAAACCAAAAATATAGCCATAAATAAGTCCGCATAACAGTGCCTTGTATGTGCTTTCATCAGAAAAAATAAATGCATGCAATGTCGGTAGAATATGAGAATCCAAAACGAGGCAACGATGACAATAATTTTACATGCAAGAATACATATATCAACACTTTAAGTTAAAAACTTTTGTTACCTGGTAGCATAATGTAGGAGCAACCATGAAGTATGCTAAACTCTTGAAGTTCACATTGTGTGGGTACTCCTCCATATTCAAAGTATCGGGCACTGTTTCTCCCTATACCACAGGTAACATGATTGAGTAAGGGGGAAAAACATAACTTTTATCAGACACTCATTTGAACAGATTATAACATAATATCACCATCCACCCAGCAAGAAGCCATGAACAGAGGATTGGAAATGGAAGCAGAATGGATTTTACTATAACAATTAGAATACTAGAATCACAGACTACAGTGTAATCATGCAGGACTTTATTGTTCAAAAACTAAACACCACATAGAACGTATAACATAACCTCTTATATTTACCAAAATAGTAATCACTACCTTTTCATTTGAAACAGCAAGCGCTCTCATATCATAGGTTGTATGTGCATATGACACCAATTTTAACCACACTATGCAAGTCAATAGCATTAACGTGGAACCAGATAAAAAAGCAGAATCGCACCTGCACAGCAAGGCCATGGATCCATAAGATATCTTCACTATACCAATTCCCACGAAATGACCAAGAAGAAACTTTTATTATAGATATTATATCCATCATAAGGCAAATCAATGTTTAAAATAAATGCCACAGATGTGGTCAACTTTTATGCTCAAGAAACACAGGAATTTACTTTGATCAAATAATCAGTGAAGAGCTTGCAAGTGTTTCATGAATGTCTGTCAAATGCCTTTATCACATGACATAAATATCTATGAAGAAGCAACAAAATTGTTCCCAATTGTCTGCTCCCTAGACATTACCTTCTGTGTTTCTAATAATATTAATTTCAAATATAATTTAACTTCTACATTATACGAACCAAACACTAAAATGAGGTTCCTCAAACAGCTTTGAAACTTTTCTAATATGATGCAAAAATAATGTTCAAACATTCCTTCCTAGATAATGACATAATTTCATGACTAAAACACAATCATCAAATGAAGCTTATATATGATACATGAATGAACAATTGTCTGAATAGTCCAGATAGAAGTCGAGGAGTCGACTTTTAAGTCTATACTGACCTGAGGATAACTAAAACTGGATAGATGATCGCAACAGTTGTAATTACAATATGAAGTAGAACAATAACCTGCAACATTCAAATCAATATTCCAATGTATGTCAAATATTGAAAATCACATGACTAAAAATATCGTACCGCAATTAATTATGCTCTAAAACTGTTGTTACTTGCACAACAATCAAGGAACATAAGTGATTACAAGACACTTATTTTCCCCATAAAATGAAATATAATAAAAGCTTACTTGGGAAATCACTTACTGGTTCAGAAATACGTTTTTGTTGGGCCAACTTTTCGACTACAAAGGCAGCAAGTGGAAATATTGCAAGACTAAGACTGTGAAATAATCATAAACATTACAAAATGTCAAATAACAGTATAAATATATTCTTAAAGAGGATCATCAAACCCATTACCAACACATGAAGAGGGGCCAATCTCTCAGCGATTTTGAACTAAACCAAAAGCCAGATCGAATCAACCATCCATACTGCCAAACATAAAATTACATTTAAAAATATAAAATTTAGAAAAATCAAACCGCTTAAACAGATAAAAAAGCATTTTTTACAAGTTGGAAATTTAAATTTTGCAGATAGATAGACAAACAAACCTTCATCAGATTTTCAATAATAAGCCTACTATTCACTGCAACAAGCACCACAATACAGAGATTGAACAGTCCTGCATGACTCTGTAATTCATTGATTAGTAAATTAGTAATAACTAGTTATTCATAAAACAACAATTACAGAAGATGCCAAAACAACTAAGCAAGCCCCTATAAGAAGGAAGAAAAAAAAATGTAGTTTTGACAAACTCAAAAGTATCATTTCATTTACTTAAACACATAAGTTAATCAAGAAATTTTATTAATCAAAGGAACATTAATGACCATTTTACAACTTTGTACCATAAAATTATGAGGCTATGCTCTTACTACTAAGCTAGCACCACAATTGTAAATTAATCAAGTAATCAAACAGCAGCATAACATACTGTATAAAATAGAAACATGTAGCATGCAATCAAGAGTGAAACAAAAATCTACATAAAATAAAATAAAAAAATATTTTTTGATAGAAGAAAATATACATTTTAAAATCACATGTTATTTTATAATATAATATAATATAATAAAAATACCTTATAATTTTCTCAACTCCAAAACCATGCCAACTCAATGATATTTCTAACGAGGTTTGAAACAACGCCTCAGACGCAAACACCCGACATGACACTAACGACTAACGACACAGATAAAAATTTCACAAAATGACATAATTAAATGTAATTACAAGCATCGGTCACCGATGCCAACATGCACCTTCGATGAAAGTGTAGCACAAAGAACATGTATTAAAACTTTTAATACTATTATCATTGGGAGCCCCTAATATGGACCTCTTTTCTAAGGGTCCACCCATGATCCTCACAAATTGACCGGCAATAGTGAGTACACTTCGTTTCCAATTTACATGTTACTATCACTTTTCCATTTTTGCCCTCCATTTCTTCATTTCACGTTGTACACTCTCTCCTCCCCTGTTGTTAAAAACAGTTTCCTCCTTTCCTTCATTGATTTCTTCGTTAAAAACCAGAGAGATGGTTTAAGATATCTAGATTAAAAAAATTAGGAGGTTTTGAACCCTTGGTCAGTCGCGGCCTTCAATGTCACCGCCATATCCTCCGGTCACTTTACCCACTCCGATTCCGGAACCACCTGTTTATGACATTTTCTCTGCATAACTCCCAAGGACGTGTCTTCTAACCAGAGAAAACAAGCCATTGATTTTGTTTTATTCTGGTCTACGAACTCGGTTCTAGATTTGCTACAAAGTCGATTATCTTGAAGATGTTGACAGTGAGCGTGAAGGCGTTTGTGCTTCTATTTCTCAAACACAGATTGAAAACAAGACGTTTCATGTTTATGGTCTATTTTAAATGGTAGCTTTGCAATGGAATCTCTACTTCAGAGGGTTCCATTTATTCTTAAAGAGAATGAGGATTGGGAACCATCATTTTGGATGACAAATTGAATTTGAATTTAATTGTAGCAAGAATGTCGAATTGAAATTGTAGAAGTAATGAGTAATTTGAAATTGTAAGAATGATGAATGAGAATGAGGATTATGAATTTGTTGAGAATTGAATCATTCATTGTTTTCTGATTGCAAAAACTCCCCAATAAAAAGGAGGAGGAGGGTGTACAATATGAAATGAGTGGGGAAACAGAAAGTGATTTGTACCCACTATTGCCGGTCAATTTGTGAGGACCATGGTTGGACCCTTAAAAAAGAGGTCCATATTAGAGGCTCCCATTATCATTTACTATTTATATTAAAAAATATTAAAAAACGGTTAATATCAGCAATAAAACTCGATTAGTTACATTAACAAATTTGGTTTATCGTTAATTAAGTGGATTACGAAGCACGAAACGAGCCATGCAAAACTGAAATCAAGAACTTCAAAACCAACCTGTCTAAAAATATTGCCGGAGCTAAGAGGACTTTCTTTGCTTCTCCGGTGAGCGGGAACTGAAGGACGATAAGTGAATTTGAAATCGGCAGTAACATTTTCATTTTCACGATCAGTGATGACGTCATTACCACCATTCTTCTTAACCGCATCATCATCATCATCAACAATTCCTTCTGCATGATCCATTTTTCGATCTTTAACCTCTTCTTCGTTGTTGATCTTACCGTTCAACGAATCATCGGAGGCGGAATCTCGAACCGCATCTGCAGCTGCACTTTCCGCGTCGAAGAGACCACCGGCGGTTGATGTGGCGCTCGGTCGTCGTCGGAGTGAAGAGCGTTTGAGATCTGTGTCGGTTTCGATGGTTGTTATGGTGGCGGTGGCGGTGGTTTCCGGTGCATCGGAAATTGCCATAGTAAACTGAATTAACAGACTTAGAAAAAGTGGTTTATTTATATTTATAGAGAGAGAAAGAGAGAGGAATCAGAAATGATTCGAAACGAGGTAATTAAGATTAATCAAAGCTCTAATCCAAAAAAATAAAAAATAATTAATTTTATAATGACGGTAATTAAGCTGAATTAAATGGGTGTTGTATTGAGTTGTGGCGCTTGTGCGAGGTGTGAGGACGAAGCAGTGGCATACGTCGGTATAAATGTAAAAAATAAATAATAAATAATATCTTTAGTTAAAGCCTTTAAAAAAAAAATATCTGTAGTTAGAAAAAGAAAAAAAAAAGTGAAAAATATATTGATAAAGACAGAGGAACTGAGCAGAAACTTTGGAATATGTCTTGGCACTGTATTTTATTTTATATTTTGTCTTTTTGTTTAGGGGTGTGTGTGAATTGTGATTGTTTGTTAGTGATTGGAGTATTTTATAAAGTAGAAGGTGGTACCAATAAATGTTTTGAAGTTGGTAGTCACTAAATATAAGTTAAAAAAATTGTCTTTAAATATAAAAAAAAAATTAATTATAAGATACATTTAATACTTCTTTTTCAAATAAACCTCTAATTAATATTATTAATTTTTTGAAATATGAAAAACAAGATAAACTATGTACATATTAAGGTAGTATTGATACATGAAATAGACACACTAACTACATTATAATATCTTTTGAAAAACAACAAAAGTTATTTATATTTAAGGACGGATGTAGAAATAAAATTTAGTAAATTTGTAACAAACATATAGGTATATGCATTTTTATGATTTTACTCCTAGGAATCTACAAATATAACTTGAAACAAACACACAATTTATTTAACATGATATAAGAGTCGAATCAAAGATGTTAATGTGAGAATTTGACTAAAAATTCACATTAAATGTGATGATGAATATTGAATTTGTAGTACGGTTTCATAAATTTACAAATTGTTGTATTTATACTCATTTGGGTCACATTAATGAGTAAATATTTTTTTTTCAAATTTATTAAATAGCTAATATATTTAGAATATATTATAGTCCACATACACAAGTTATTCAATCAACCTAAAAATAAAAAGCAATTTGTTTATTAATATGACCAATGGGTTGAGTGTGTGGATACGTTGAGGAAATGGGGTTGGAAGGTTCCTCCATGGGAGTGAAGAAATTACGCGGAGGAATAGCTTTACATGGAACGCGTTAATAGAAGAGTAGTAGCCACGGTCATATTATTGTGAAGGGAAGCTATAAATATTTTCTTACGTCATCGACATATAAATACGCAAAGGCTACAGATTTCAAAGTCCAACCTCTATATTATGTCTCACCATTGGTTGCATTTGGTCCTTTATTAATTACTTCATCCGTTTCAAAATGAGTGTCGTTTTAGATGTTTGCACACATATTAAAAAAATGCAATGATTAAGAGAAAGAGAATGGTTATTTTACCAAATTATCCTTATTAACTATTGGTTAGTTTTAAAAGTAATACTTTAGAAGTAGTGTGCAGAGTATTAATTGGAGGATACAATTGAAAAGAAAAAGTTATTATTGCATTGGAAACTGAAAGCGACACTCATTTTAAAACAATTTTTTTTGGCTAAAGCGACACTCATTTTGAAACGGAGGGAGTAACATTATGACTCCATGCCTATTTACTCCATACAATAAATTACTACAATAATTAAGAAAGTTAAAAGGTAATAAATAATTAAGAAAGTTAAAAGGTACACAAATTTGTTAAAAAGTTACTATTTTCGTTCTCTATTATAAAAAAGGTCTTGCTAACAAGTGCCCTTAAGACACTAGTTGCGGATTCAAAAATAGAAATAATTGATAAATTCTATGTAAAAGAAATTATTATTTAAAGTTTCAATGTGTTGAATGCATCATTTTCAAAATAAAGTTTCTTCTTTAGACTTGCCTTGAGAGCATTTATTAGCATTTCCCTATAAGAAAAAGCTTATTTTTTATATGTATTGAATAACCGATGTATCTTGTTCAAATATACTCCATCCGTTTCAAAATACATGTCCAAGTCAACCACTTCACATATGCCAATACATAATTTTGACTGTTAATATCTTTAATTATCTAAAGTAAAATATTATAAAAATTTAATATTTTGAAAATATTTGTCGAGACAAATCAAACAACATCCTACATGCTAATATTTGTATTTATACATTAGTTAAAAAGTATGGTCAAAGTAAGTTAAGTGAATAGTGCATATTGCAAAAATTGGACATGTATTTTGAAACGGATGGAGTACAAGTTATTCAATAAATTTAAAAAATGAGTTTTTCCCTATAATAGTGATAGATGAGAGTACATGTATCTATTCAAACATTCTCGATTTTTTCTTATAAGTTCATGTGCTCTGTGACTGCTTGTATGACACTCTGGTATGACTCAAACTTCTCCCATCTAATTATGTAACTCATTTTTCCTCTTTTGAATGCATGGAGTGGATCTTCAACAACCTCAATAAAAAAAGGTATTGGAGATAACCCAATTACTTAGCAGACTACTTTCATGACGACATGTTGCTACTTGAGGGTGTGGCGGAACAAATATATTTTTGAAGCAGATTTTCAAAAACCAAGCAACCCAACTTTGGTAATTCACAGATTCATTAAAGATATATAAGATATTACCTTATATCCTATGCATAGAAGATTTCAAAAAAAGGAGACCATATATATTGGATGGGAACGAACTCAGATTGGTTGGTTTAAACTCAACACTGATGGAGCATGGAAGATATGTGATACTCTTGCAAGGTGTGGAGGTCTCCTTCGGGACTCCGACGGAAGATGGATCAAAGGCTACACCAAAAAGATTGAATCGTGTGATGTTTTTCATGTTAAATTATGAAGCGTGTATTTGAGTTTGGACATGACTTGGAGGGAGAATATAACTCAACTTATAGTAGAAAATGACTTGAAGATTCTTTGCAGACATGATTACTGATAATTGCGAGTTTAATGGGAATATTTCTATGTTGGTTTGGCGTATTCGGAAGTTTTTGAATTTGAGTTGGACTGTCCAAATTAACCATACATTGCGTGAGGGCAACAGAAGTGCAGTTTGGCTTGCTAATTTTAGCATTTCGATGGATTCTATGAATTTTAATCTTTTGGAGACTCCTCCTAATGAGCTTCAGAGTCTTTTATTTACTGATCTTTTTGGGGCTTGCATGTCTAAGAACGTCATCTTAGTTTGTTTCTTTTTTCCTTGGGCTTTGCCCTCTTTTGTAACAAAAAAAAGCGGTAGATGAATTAATAATAACATTAAATTGATGGTGAGACCTAAGCTACACTTGAAGAAATGGATAACTAACCCAACATCCATTGAAAATTAGGTCGATATGTAAATTTGTAAGTGCTACCCATAAACTAGTTTTTATTTCATTGGTTGTTGAGTAAATTATCTACAACTCTTTAAGAGTAACCTAGGGAAAGAAAGCCTAAATGGATTGATTATTATTTATAGAAGTTTATTGTTCAAGTTAAAGAGAATTAATATATGTTTTCTATATTATTGTTCCCGGATGGAACATGAGGTATGGTTTCACTAGATCGTGATGTGATCCATACAAGTGAAAGAGAATTAATATATGTTTTCTTCAACCTCAAAACTCGAAAATTGTGATGTGATCTCCGAGCTTTGATGTTAACGAGCGGTACACCATCTTGTATGTTTTTTCTCAAATAGAGGACGAGGTGCAACGGACACTTTGAAGTCGAAATAAGGCAGAGTGTGAAATGTAGCGAGTGAATTGAATTACCATGTTTACCTAGATTGAACCCCCTATTATAGAATAGATGAAATCTTTTGTGCTTCAGCTTGTTGCTAGGCTAATGGAGTACTGGTGTGTGTGTGCTGTGTGTGTATATATATAATCACCCTATACCATTTTGCCTTTAATAATTGTAATTTGTTGGATACCTCCTTGTGGCTGGTGGTTTTCTCAAATTTCACCTTAGGGTTCTCAAATTTCACCTTATTATTCTTATGTTTGTTTTTATTATAAGATTTTTTTTAATCATTTTCGCATGTATTTAAAAGTTGTGTATTCATCTACAAATCTTAATTCAACCGGCAAAATTGCTAAATTTGTTAGATTTTGTGGTTTGAACTCTAGCTATTTCAATTGCCCATTTGTTTTTCAATGGATGATGTCATTTCGTTTATCTACCCAAATAAAATTGTATATATCATGTGTTCATTTTATAAAATTATTTTAACTCAATGAAGGATCCCATTTCTTTCTATGTCATACCACTCATTTCAATACGCTTACAAGGGATTTCCATTAAATGTGTGTGTAAAATTATCTTAAACTAATTTTGCATACCCTTTAAATCCCAAAAGGTAACCTTTTTTAATACCCAGTCATTATAACTAACTTAAGAATTATACAATAAATTATGTTTTAAATTTAAAGAGTAAAAATCAAAACCTTATACCAACATGAATGATATTGTCCACTTCTTCCAACTTATGATCTGCCTTCTCGATGTTAGATCTATCACTCAATCCATCATGTACCTTTCTTGTTATAAAATTGCCGATATTGCCGATAAGGCACGTGACATGAAAACAATGTTTATGTATTTTTTTTTTCTTTTTGGTAGTGGTCGGGGATTGAACCTCGGACCTTGCATATTTTATGCTTTGTTCCAACCAACTGCTCACGAGGACAACAATGTTTATGTATAACATAGCTATAACCATGTTTGATTTTAAGGAAAATAAAATTTATTCGGGTGTTGCAAATGATATGTGATGATTTTTGTTATATTAAAATAGTTCGAATGTCAATTCTATGGTGCGTTTACATTCTAGTTTTTGTTATAAAAAAATAGTAGGGAAAAAGTTGGGTCGATCCAAAAGTATAATACTCTTTTTTTTTTTTAAAGGGAAAGTATAATACTCTTAAAACTCAAAATTTGACCTACCAAAACAAAATAAACAAAAGAAACCTCTTATATTAAAACTTTGATCCCCTAGAAAAAATGTTTTCTTTTTTTAATAAATAATTTAAAAATGATCATCATCGATGGCATTTCATCAAAATATGCTAGACTTATCTAAGCAGAAAATCCTAGACTTCCACCATGTAGCGATCTAATACAAAAATCCACGAATAACAACAAACAAAAAACAGAAATACCATCAACTTTAATATGGCGAATAACATTTGAATCAATGGCATTTCATCAGTTTTCCTCCTTTTTGAACCAATCCATTGGATATACCCTTGATAACTATTTATTTTTTTATGGTAAATTTATTTGAACGTAATTTCAATGGATTTGATATTTTCTCATTGAACATCAACAATAAATCATAAGATGTAAACATCCAAATATAGAATATTTTACTTCAATGTCAAACAAATCCGTTCTATTAAAAAGCATGTTTAAGAAATCTATCATCCAAATTCCGAGTTACTTCTTATATAAATCATCCAAATTCCGAGTTACTTCTTATATAAAACACAATTTTTGAAAACATACTTGAGTGAAAACCATTTAATACAAAAAATAACATGATAAAAATTTATAGTAAAAAAGCACTTTAACTATCTTGAAAACATACTTGAGTGAAAACCATTTAATACTGAAAACATACTTGAGTGAAAACCATTTAATACAAAAAATAACATGATAAAAATAAAGTAAATATCTTCTCAACTAACAAGGTTATCTATTACAAATAATTATATATAGTTGCCAAATAGTCGTCGATTTCTTTTCATTTTCAAAATTGACAGACTGGAGATGCCAAAACTTAGTTACCAATGAAAACATGGTCGATGCCTCACCGAAAACACCACATATTTTATCGTATATCCTATGAGCCAATCATTATTTTTATTACTAACTATAAAAATAAAATAAAAAAATTGAATTAAAACGGTAAGAATCAACATCGTCCAATCAAAATATAACAGCCACCATAGGATCATATGATATATACAGATAACTTAATGAAGTTAACTATATCAACCATCTGGAAATTAACTCGTTATAAGTGGCAGATTTACATAAAATAATGGTTGCAGTTTTATAAAGCAAAACTGTACTAAATAGTGTATCATTGAATGACAGCACTTTATTCAAATCCGGCTACTTCGCAGGTCATGCATGATGCCTGCCATTCGACACTAATTATCGTCATCATCAAATTAAAAGTTGCGAGTTATTGTCTAATATCTTTTCTCAATGGCCGCCTTCAATAGAAACATTCTACTATGAATGCGTTGATCATTTCAATTGGGATGGCAATAATGATCATTACGAACATGCTACTTGAGGCCATGTTCATTTAATTAAAGAGCTTAATAATATTGTGCGGCAATCAGGAGAATGAAATGTTCTAAATGATATAAAACCATAACTTATGTAACCTTTGACCGAATCGAGTCATCTATCCCCCAATAAACAAACACATCCAACGGGTACCAGCCATACAGCTTTGTTTACATCCAAAAAATCAAACTACTTCAGCATATATATTAGAACTCACATAAATTCAAAAACTTGCTTGTTAAAAAGGTGCAACAACAATCAACAAGCCAATTCAGACAATAATGCATTCCACATTGCAAGTACTTATCACTTAGGATGTTCAGACGGAAAATGTAAAATAAATTACTACACCTATTAAAAAGGCCAAACAAGGTTTTAAAACAGAAATACAACAAATGGGGCAAAAAGAGGAGAAACATTACATACCACTTAACTCAGAAACCAACTTCCCTCTAAGTAATGATGGAAGAAAAAATTTCATCACAGAAGTTCAGCAACATTGGAAGGCAGCTCCTCAATCAACACATTGTAGAACTTCTGGATGTCACTCAGCATTCTTTCGTCATCAGTTGTGACGAAGTTAATAGCAACACCTTTCCTTCCAAACCTTCCACTACGACCAATACGATGGAGATAGTTCTCAGGCTGTGTTGGGAGATCATAATTTATAACCAAAGACACTTGCTGAACATCAATACCACGAGCCAGAAGATCGGTAGTTATCAAAACACGGGAAGATCCAGAACGGAATTCACGCATGATAATGTCCCTAGTATTTTGGTCCATGTCTCCGTGTGTTGCTGAGACAGTGTGGTCACGGCTTCTCATCTTGTCAGTCAGCCAGTCAACCTTTCGTCTGGTGTTAACAAAAATGACACTCTGGGTGATAGCCAAAGTCTCATAAAGATCACAGAGTGTGTCGAGCTTCCATTCCTCCTTATCAACGTTGACATAAAACTGCTTGATACCCTCCAAGGTGAGCTCATCACGCTTCACAAGAATCCTCACAGGTTTGTTCATGAACTTCCTTGTGATCTCAAGTGCCTCAGGAGGCATTGTAGCAGAGAAAACTCCGACTTGAATCTTAGATGGCAACAGCTGGAATATATCATAGATCTGAAAATAAAATGAAGGTTATAACATGCATACATTAATTCTTTTAGGACAATAAATCAGTAGGCAAATAAAAATCAAATCTTCAAGATAGCTGAGAGGAACTTTTTTCAAGTTTTAGTTGTGCTCCTAATCCTAATAGTACAAGACTGTGTTTAAGGGCATCCAATAATATTACTATTTACTGGGATAGTGAGCTTCAGAATGTATATTTCCATGTTTCAAACAATTTCTAAAAAATTAATCCTCGGTTTGTAAAATAAAGATCAAAATCTTCAAGATTGAAAGGAACTTAATTCCACATTTTAGTTTTGCTACCGACAGTAGTAGGGTTTGTTTCAAGGTATGAAAAATCATTCACAAAAAATATATTTCATTTTGAAACAGGTTAAAAAATTATTCTCTGGCATTAGAATATTTACATGATTGTAATATATCCATACTCTAAGTTCAAGCTCGAGAAATGGGAATCTTAAATTTCTATGGAGAGAGCAGTTATTTTCAAACTCACATCAAACTATAATTTTCCACTTTTATCCTTACTACACAATTTCCCACCTTAATTTGTTTTTTAACAATAAATTTTGAAAACATTACTAGAATTATGAATAGATAAGAACAATGTTCCTAGAGGTGCAATTCCCAGAAACAGCATACCTAGGAATGTGATTACTAGTACCTTAATATTTTCCATTAAGAAATTTTAGAAAGTGTACAAAAATTAGAAGGTACCTGATCTTTAAAACCACGAGAAAGCATCTCATCAGCCTCGTCCAATACGAACATTTTGATGTAATCTGGTCGAAGCGACTGTCTGCGCAGCATGTCAAATACACGTCCAGGGGTACCAACAACAACATGAACACCGCTTGATAGAATGCGCTGATCTTCACGAACACTGGTTCCTCCGACACAAGCATGCACCTTCACACCTAGATAATCTCCAAGTGCACGCATGACCTTCTCAATCTGCTGAGCAAGCTCACGAGTAGGTGCCAAGACCAAGGCTTGGCATTCGGTCACACTGTAGTCAAGTTGCTGCAAAATCCCAGAGCAGAAGGTTGCAGTCTTCCCTGTTCCAGATTGAGCCTGTTGTATAACATCAAGACCCTTGATAAATGGAACTATTCCCCGTTGCTGAATAGCTGATGGCTTCTCAAAACCTAAAACACAAATCAAACTAGTTATTAAGGATTTATGTGTACATTTATTTATGTATCAATAAAAGACTCGGCAGTGCAAATACTTGTTTGTACAAAAATACAGCTGAATAAAGTCATACAACATTAGCAAGGTGGAATAAAATATGCAAAAGGTTTTTATAGTAAATGAGAGGATATACTACGTAGAAAAAGGATGATAGATTCATTTTACATGCATAAAACTCATACAGAAACAAGAACAATCTTGGGTTTTTTTTATGAAAAAGTAGAAATCGAACTTATGGTAGTGATAAAAATATTCCAATTTCAAAAATTATAAAGAAACAACCGTGATAAATAGGAAGCAAAACAAAACGGGTATATTTCACAGTATGGAAGGTTTTTAGCTGCCAGATACAATACAAAATTTAAGGACCAACAGAGCCCAACAATAACATTTTAATTCTTAGAAGATGAAAGCACGAAAAAAATCCCATCTGGTTAAAAAAATTAAAGATTGGTACAGAAGGAAGTAGAAAAGAACAGAAAAGATTAAATCTACCATATGCGTAAATGCCTCTGAGAAGATTCTCTTGCAAGCCCATAGCATCAAAACTATCATAGACCTCATCATAAGATGTGAAGAAGTCCTGTGCATCAGTTGTGAGTCTGTAGATGCATTGAAGGTATGTACCCGAAGTTAGACAAAAACAAGAATAGTAACACTAAACGCTAAAAAAACAGAATTGTATACTTCACTTAAAAAAATAAAAAATAAAAATAAAAACAAAGCTATGACGGGGTTGTACTTACAACTCATTCATTTTTGAATCAAACTGCTTAGCATCAAACTGTGAACCCTCTGGTGCAACGCCTGCCATGACTGCAGGAAGTAAAGGAATAATATTAGCACACAATTACTAAAGCATGCTTAGTTTGGCATTAATCCAATCCAAGGAAAACATGTTAACCAAAGGAAAATACACGATTTAAGTATAAAAAAAAACTGCATCTTCTCAAAAAAAGTCTAAGCAACACTTTGCCAACTTCAACCATTATACAAATATCTATTATTGTTGAATGAAGTAACGATAACAATTTTGACATAACTCAAATTGAAGTGTTTGTGTAATAGTACACTAAAATATAACATGCGACCCAAAAGATAAAAGATATGATGGTATATAAAAGTAAATTAATCATTTTTCTTTATGAAAATCTCTCCCCTCCTACCAATAAACCAAACAACTAATATTTACCTTCCCTCTCAACCAATCAAATTATTATCAAATTAAATCACTCACCACCCTCCTTTGAACCAGACATAACCTTTTAACTATTTTCAATCTACTTCAAGAAAAGGGTAACCCTCTTTTATCTCAACTAAAAAAAATACACTTTCAACAAATTATAGCACAAGCAAAACCATATACACAAATTATTACAGCAATGAACATGATGAGATTAAAAACGATAGATTAAAATAAAATCAACATAATCTCTTAAATAAATAAAATCGAACAAAATAAAAATCTAACCTACAATAAAAATCAAGCATATGAAACTAATCCTAAAACAAGAATATAAAAAACAAACAAAAAAACAAAGTCATCGAACGCTACAAACATAACAAAAAAAAAAGACAGAACCGATAACAATAACAATCGAACTTCGAAGCGTGTTTAAAAACACAAAAAAAAAGACGCAAATCAAACAAACAAAAAATCCATAAACAGATCCAATACATAAAAACAACAATAAAAAGTAAATCGATTAAAACAAAACAATAAAAACAAAAAGCGAATCGGAAAAGACGATAGAAGAAAAAAGCTACCTTAAGAGATGATGAAAAAGTTGATGATCGGAGAGAGAAAAAGCGATGTTGTTGAAGAGAACGGTTGGTTATTAGGGTTTCCAAAACTCCTCAGATCTAAGCCGCGGAGTTGAGGAAAGAGAGAGAGCAAAGAGCGTTTTTGTTTTTGCGTTGTGAAAAAGCGAGTGAGTGAGAGAACTGTGTCACAATAGCCAAAGATTATAGTAACAAAAACATACCCTAGTTTTCTGTTTTGTTATTGGACTCGGTATGTGCTTTTACAGATTTGCCCTTTGGTTCCGTACCCCCACTAGATAGGTCAAACCGCCATAGATTTTATTGGTCTTGGTCTAGTGCTAAAAATACATACATGCTTGCATAGTTTTAAAAATCGGACCCGTCATTGATTCGGTAATGGCAGTGGGTCATTGGATCATTGGTTGAATTATTGGATCATTGGTCGAACCACATAAAAGAATCTGATTAAATCGGATAACTTGGACATACCATTTGGTCTTCATAAAGTTTTTATCCTTGTATTAAACAATAAACAAGATGACTCGATCTATTAAAAAAATCATAACACTATTAAATGCTGACAAAAATGATTAGATAAATTAAGATGATTTTTCAAATTTGTTCTTCAAATTTAAGTCCATCGATTATGTCATAATTATCTAAGCAAACGCCTAAATTAATTCTATTGTGTGTGTGTATATATATATATTTAAAGAAAGAGATAATACAAGTTCCTAGTCATAAAAAAAATACAGGTTTCCTTTTTTTTTTTTTGAGGGAATATATATAATTAAGGGTTAAATGTGTTTTTGGTCTCTATAAATATGTCAACTTTTCGTTTTAGTCCCTCTAAAATATACCATCTTCACTTTTGGTACCTCCTTTAAAGTAAACTCATATGTAGAATTCATATTTTTCAATAAAATTTTGCAGAAAAATTCATAATATTATAAGAATCTCTCCCAAAAAAAAATTAGAACTTTTTACCAAAAGATAAATTTAATATGAATTTTTATATTTTTGACGGTTAAAAATTCATATTTAATTTGTGTTTTGTTAAAAAATTCTAATTTTTTTGGGAAATTCTTTTACAATATTTTACATATTTCGGCACATTTTCATTAAAAAATTCCAAAAATTAACTTAAAAATAGGGACCAAAAGTAGTGATTGAAAATTCTATAGGAACTAAAAGTTAAAGGAAAATTTTAGAGGGACTAAAACGAAAAGTTGGTATATTTATAGGGACCAAAAACATATTTAACCTTATAATCAAGGGTTAAATATGTTTTTGGTCCCTATAAAATTGCGACCTTTTAAGTTTAGTCCTTACTTAATTTTAATAGCTTTTTTAATCCCTACAAAAAAAAATTACTTATAATTTTAGTCCCTGCTAAAATAAATTTTGTTTAATTATCCTTAAACTCTTAAATTTTTTAACGATTCTTTTTATACAAGTTTAGAACATTATAAAAGGTTCATTTACTAAAATCTATAATTTTTTAACATGAAATAAATTAAATATGAATTTTTTAAAACGATAAAAGTTTAAGATATAAGTAACAAAAATATGGACGTAGAAATCAAATTTTTGCGATATTTTTTTCGGAGGACCTTTTAATAACGTTCTTAACACGCCTGTAAAAAATTGTTGAAAAACTTAAGAGTTTAAGCATAAATTAAACAAATTTAGATTGAGTAAGGACTAATATTGAGTGCAGAAATTTTTTGTAGGGACTAAAAATGCTATTAAAATTAAGTAAGGACTAAACTTACAAGGTCGCAATTTTGTAGGGACCAAAAACATAATTAACCCTATAATTAATAACAACTAATAAATTGTCACAACCAACTGTATGGTGCAGTGGTCAGCGTCCACATGTATGTCCGCCACTTCCCTGGTTTGATTCCTGCTTGGGGCATGTTCATTTTTTTAAAATATAAAATAGTTGTTCTAAAAAAAAGGCTTTAAACCGGTTCGTTCAAAAAACTATCGGGTCACCGGTTTTTAACGGGTTTATCCGATTCATACCGGTTCGCACCGGTTCAATAGCATGGTCGATCCAATATGACAGCCAAACCGGTCAACCCTCCGGTTCACAGTCGGATCGGTCCGGTTTTTAAAACCGTGCATGCTTGTTCAAGCTCTAGGTATTTAATTCGCATGCCTCCAGGTAAGTACCTTTTTAGAAGTGGTTGGAGAGAAATAATTGATGTCGATGAGGGTATTATATTCCATGTTTTAACCTTGTGTTATGAGATATGGTGTGTTAGAAATAATAAATGTTTTAAGGGAACTGATGTTATGAGATATTGTGAATTTTAAGAGTGCTAGTACGGTGTTGGTGGAGACACTAAGTGGAAGTCCAATTTTGCCAATATCTGATGTTCATTGGACACCTCCTTTTAGTGGTTTCTATAAGCTTAATGTTGATGTGGCAGGTCTGATATAGGGGAATAAGTGGGGTATTGGTGTTGTGATGAGAGATGATGAAGCTGTTGTCGTTGCTGCTAGTTCCTGACAAGTCTTTTCATTACCGGATTTAAAGGTTGTAGAAGCTTTAACTATGCAGAAGGGCTAGGAATTTGCAATAGATATGTGTTTTTTTTTAATCTTATAGCATAATCAGAGGCTTCTAGTGTGATTTTGGCGTTGAATGCTCATCAACAATCTCCCAACTATGTTGGCTTTATTATTTGAGATTGTATTAGTTTTAATGGTAGTTTTGTAGTTTATATTTTTTGCATGTTAGGCGTGAAGCCAACCAAGCTGCTTATTATTTAGCTAAATACACTCTTAAGATGTAGATTGCATATGGATAGAAGAAACTCCGCCTAGTATTTCTGTAGTCTTGACATTTGATTTATTGCAAAACTTTCGTTAATGAATTTGTCTTTAACGTAAAAAAAAATGCTCTTTAATATGATTGAAACGGTGTAAATGTAATTATTATTTTTTTAAGATATTGTTTGGGTAATAAGGTCTTCTCTACCTTAGATTAGGGCATCATTTTTTCATTAAAAAAATTGTTATACACAACATCAACCTAAAGATTTAAGGTCAAGGGGTCATAAAATTGTTGGTTTGACCATTGAGTCAGTTAAGGGTGTTTGCAAATTGGATTAGTTCGATTTTAGGAGAAAAAACCATTTGATCCAATCTTTTCGGTTTCGTTATTTATTCATCCAATTGGTTTGGTTTTAAAATCAAATCCAATCCAATCCGATCCAAAAAAATTCGGTTTGGATTAGATTGGTTTTCGGTTTTCATTGTTGTATATTTTTTTCATTTTCTTTTAAGAAAATATATTATTTTATGACATTTCATGAAAAGGTAAGGTTACACAAAATATGAATAAGTAGAAAATAAAAGCAACATAAAGTAAATAAACTAGTAGGTTAAAGAAAATAGTTAAAGAATCGTAAATGAATAATATTTCTTAAAAGAAGAAAAAAATTTACATTTTTTTTTGAAGAATTATTAAAGAACTAGTATAGAAAATAGTTACAGAATTTTTTGGGGGTGGCCGGGGTTCTGTAACTATTTTGTAGACTTGTTCATTAATAATTCTTCAAAAAAAATATTTATAAAAAATTCATATAATATATACACACACACACACACAAGTATAAATATTTCGGTTTGGATTGGATTGGATTGGACCGGTTCATACTAAGGGAACCAAAAACCAAACTAATCCATTTAAAATTGCGGTTTTATTTTTGGTTTTTGGTTTTTCGGTTCGATTATTGCAGTTTCCATTGGATTGGACATGAACACCCCTACAAAAGAACATAATTAATACTAATTATGACATTGTCATGATCGTTTTGTGTTTTGTTGGTGACAACTTAACCTACGAGGATTCTTGTACAATATTGAGGGAGTTGGGGATACAATATATAAAGATATTCTCTAAAGCTAATATAGAATAAACTTAATTACAGTTCTTTCAAAAAAAAAAACTAAATCACAGTCAAAAAAGTTGGATTGTCAATTCAAATAATTCTTATCTTTTTCTTTTACAAACTAGAATTCTTTTTCTTATCTTATAAAGTAGTATCATTCTATGAACACATTGTAGTTGTTAAAAAAACACTATGTATCCGCTACATCATGGTCAAGGTTACTATTATTAAAAAAAAAAGGATTACTTAAAAAATCGATAATTAAAATATAGTTGGTTTTTTATATAGTTAAATGATGGTTGTTCTTTTTAAGGAAAATGATCGGTGTTCTATTGCGTCTAATTAAAATAATTGTTCCCGTCAAAAAATTAAAATAATTGTTTTAGAGACATTTCACAAAATAATGTGAGCTTATTTTCATCGTAATTGAATTCACAAAATCTCATAATTAAATGTTTTAAACTTTGCACCAAAAATAATATTATAGTTTTTTATATGAACCAAGTGAGTTGGTACCTTTTATATGGTGGACGAAACCAAAACCCTCAAAATAAAAAAGATCAAAAGTTTAAAAAAAGAAACACAAAAAAGTAAGGAAGAGAAACAACCCAATTGGAAAATGAAGTCGTTCAACCACCTTGGGTTCAACTTTAAAACGAGTCTTATAAGCTGCCCTATTGAGCTCTTTTTTTGTTTCTTGGTTAAATAAGGCGTAACTGGGACGTTAGCTTCGTTTGTCTCCATAGCCAACAAATGTCTAATTAAATTGAGATCCCTTTATAGAACCGGGCACATGGTTTGAGTTGTCTATTTGTTCAATTGTGTTACTTGAGCATGGTCAACCTGCTGAATCTAAGTATCAGATTTATTTTGTACATGATGTGTTGTTGAATGTGTATTTTGTGTATTTGCATTAGAATCATTTGCTTACATATATGTATTTATCCTTTGAGTAACAATATTATGTCCAATGGCAGCAGTTTGTTGAATTATCAGTTCCAGGATAAAAGGAGGTTGCTCATTATGTGTTACTTGAGCATGGTCAACCTGCTGAATCTAAGTATCAGATTTATTTTGTAGATGATGTGTTGTTGAATGTGTATTTTGTGTATTTGCATTAGAATCATTTGCTTACATATATGTATTTATCCTTTGAGTAACAATATTATGTCCAATGGCAGCAGTTTGTTGAATTATCAGTTCCAGGATAAAAGGAGGTTGCTCATTATTGTTGTCCAACCAGTGTAGTTGTAACGCACCTACTTTACAATATAATTTATTTTATTGAACGAAGTTACTAGGTAGAGTTGAATTAATATTATTATTGTCGATGTTTTCTTATTTTATGAGTCGTTGTTGAAAAGAAATTGGAAATAATGTTGTTGAGTGGGAGGTGGTTTGAGAAAATTAGAAGGATTGAAGAGGAGAGTACTAGCAAAATGAGTAAAGAGTCGTGGGTGTCGATAGTAAGATTTTCATAAATGTGGGAGGGGAGAAGTAAAATAGTTGCGCGTAGGAAAGGATGATAATCTCAAAAGCTCTTGTGTTCTTCCTCTCATTCGCTCTCATTTCCGATCAAAATTTGAAGTCCATCAACAAGAACTTACCATTCATTATGTATAATGATATCATATGTACCATCTAGGTTCAACAATCAACAGTTCTGTGCAACAAGAGATAATCATTTGATCACTAATACATGACACTCTTAACGATACATCAAATGAATTTTTTTAACTTCAGTTGCAATCTGGTTATACGTTGGCGATTTCCCTTCAGTCTCCATAATATTAATAGAATTATTTGATTGTTTATTTAAATAACAAAAAAAATTCATGTATGGTAAGGGTGCCTGCAATGTTGTTTGTATTTGTTCTGAAGAAAAAAAATTATTTAGTTCTAAGATAAAAGTGCATGTAGTTTGGTTCGATCAATACGACTCATTTTTGTTTTGTTTGAGCCAATTTAATAAAGTTTAAATTGGAACAAGTTTTGGATAACCAAATTATATGTCTAAATGAATATTTTCAACTGAATATTCTTATATCTTTTAAAAGTATATTTTAAAAATTTGAATAATTTATTGAACTGAAATTGAACAAAAAGCAAACACATTCAATAATTCATAATGCTGTAAAACAAAACTCCATGTGTTGTATTATTGAAATGAATTCATACAAATGGTATATCGACTCCGGTCGTTTATATTCGTCTATTTATTGTTTTGGTAGACAAGACAAGTCATAATTTATTGTTGTTTATCTTCTTCTTCTGCCCGTTTAGATGGTGGACGACAACGGTTTATTGGACTGCAACCTCTGCTTGGGGGATTAGCAGGAGTTGGGGGACCGGGAATCAGTAGGTTCGGTCGCAACGCCGGATAGCCTATAGGTTTAGCTTCAACATTTTGAGTGAAAGTTGAGCAAATTAAGATAGCACTAAAGAACATAATTAATACTAATTTTGACATTGTCATGATCGTTTTGTGTTTTGTTGGTGACAACTTAATCAACGAGGATTCTTGTACAATATTGTGGAGTTGGAGATACAGTATATAAAGATATTCTCTGAAGCTAATATAGAATAAACTTAATTGCAGTTCTTTCAAAAAAAAAAACTTAATCCCAATCAAAAAAGTTCGATTGTCAATTCAAATATAATTCTTATCTTTTTCTTTTACAAACTAGAATTCTTTTTCTTATCTTATAAAGTAGTATCATTCTACGAACACATTGTAGTTGTTAAAAAAACACTATGTATCTGCTACATCATGGTCAAGGTTAGTATTATAAAAAAAAAGGATTACTTAAAAAAATGATTATTAAAATATAGTTGGTTTTCTATATAGTTAAATGATTGTAGTTCTTTTTAAGGAAAATGATCGATGTTCAATTGCGTCTAATTAAAATAATTGTTCCCCTCAAAAAATTAAAATAATTGTTTTAGAGACATTTCACAAAATAATGTGGGCTTATTTTCATCGTAATTGAATTCACACAATCTCATAATTAAATGTTTTAAACTTTGCACCAAAAATAATATTATAATTTTTTTTTATATGAACCAAGTGAGTTGGTACCTTTAATATGGTGGACGAAACCAAAACCCTCAAAATAAAAAAGATCAAAAGCCTAAAAAAAAGAAACAAATAAAAACAAGGAAGAGAAGCAACCCAATTGAAAAATGATGTCGTTCAACCACCTTTGATTCATCCTAAAAACGAGTCTTATAAGCTGCCTTATTGAGCTATTTTTCAGTTTCTTCGTTAAATAAGGCGTAAGTGGGACGTTAGCTTTGTTTGTCTCTATAGCCAAGGAAGGCCTAATTAAATTGAGATCTGTTTGTAGAACCGAACACATGGTTTGAGTTGTCTATTTGTTCAATTGTGTTACTTGAGCAACGCCAACCTGCTGAATCTGAGTATCAGATTTATTTTGTACTTGATGTGTTGTTTAATGTGTATTTTGTGTATTTGCATCATAATCATTTGCTTCCATCTATGTATTCATCCTTTAAGTAACAATATTATCTACAATGGCAGCAGGTTGCTGAATTATCAGTTCGAGGATAAAAGGAGGATGCCCATTATTATATTGTCCAACCAGTGTAGTTGTAACGCCCATACTTTATAATTTATTTTATTGAATGAATTAAGTAGGTAGAGTTGAATTAATATTATTATTGTTGATGTTTTCTCATATTATGAGTCGTTATTGAAAAGAAAATGGAAATAATGACGTTGAGTGGGAGGTTGTTTAAGAAAGTTAGAAGGAATGAAGAGGAGAGTTCTAGCAAAATGAGTAAAGAGCCGTGGGTGTCGAAAATAAGATTTTAATACGTGGGGGAGGGGAGAAGTAAAATAGTTGCGCATAGGAAATAAGGACAATCTCAAAAGCTCTTGTGTTCTTCCTCTCATTCGCTCTCATTTCCGATCAAAATTTGAAGTCCATCAACAACAACTTACCCTCATCATGTATAATGATATCATATGTACCATCTAGGTTCAACAATCAACGGTTATGTGCAACAAGAGATAATCATTTGATCACTAATACATGACACTCTTAACGATACATCAAATGAATTTTTATAACTTCGGTTGCAATCTGGTTATACGTTGGCGTTTTCCCTTCAGTCTCCATAATATTAATAGAATTATTTGATTGTTTATTTAAATAACAAAAAATATTCATGTATGGTAAGGGTGCCTGCAGTGTTGTTTGTATTTGTTTTGAAGAAAAAAAATTATTTAGTTATAAGATAAACTTGCATGTAGTTTGGTTCGATCAAGACTGTAACGCCCGTCTTAATTATTCGATTATTTAAAAATATATTTATATATATGATTTACGTGATTTTCATGATTGATATGTGTGAATTTTATGATTCATGAAGTTGAGTGGGTTATATGATTTATAACTGAATTATGTGGAGTATTTTGTTGTGGTGAAGTTGTTATGACTTATTTTATTATTAAATAAAATAAGATATGAGAAATAAAATAAAAATATTAAAAATTGGGTTGTGTTGTGAGATGAGCAATTAGTAGTGAGAAGAGTAAAAAGGAGAGATAAATAGACAGACATAAGTTAGGAAAAAATAGTACGTACGTTTTTGGAGAAAAATGGAGAAAAGTCAGAAAGAGAGAAGAACCAAGGGAGGGCTGCGATTCTGCTATTATCAGGTAAGGGTGAGACTAATTTTCAATATTATTAAGGGTATAATTCTGTAGAATGAATTTAGCATGATTAGGTTAAGTTTTGGTGAGACTTTAAGAATTAGGGTTTTGAGGTTGTAATAGATTAATGATAGTATAGAAGTTGTTAAAACTATGTATAGATGATTTACAGTTCATAGATTAATCCTATAACAATGTTCTAATCAGTATTTTGGGATTTGGGTAGATGAATTCGGGATTTCCGTGTGAAATATTGATGTTAAGCGTTTTTGAGAATAAGTGACTAAGTGGGGTTTTGGAAAACGATTTTTTTGAGTGGATTAAACTTGAAATTTTCTATAGAATATGATAGAGCTTAGTGTCAGGAGCGCGTAGGCGAAAACGGCATCGAAAACGGATTAACGGTTTAGGTTTTATGCACGAAAACGTGAAAGGTAGAAAATCTGATGTTGTCTGTCGAACTAAGAACGTGCCACGATGGAGGTCCAACGTGCCACGATTTTTCCAGAAACAAAACCATTTTTTAGGCTGTCCAAACGTGCCACGATGGTACCTCAACGTGCCACGATGAAGTGTTGACTTAGACTATTTTTGACCTATTTTCATGTCTCTAAAGGGGTCCTAAGATGTATAGTAAGACCCCAAATCAATGACCTTAATGAGAGGGATTGTAATTAAGGGTTATAGTAGTAGTTTCTTTTGCCATAATGTGGTATTGTTATATGAGTATTATGTGGATTATATAAGACGTTTAAGATGTTTTTGATTATCATTGATACTGTTATATTGTGATGTGGTTTTTGTGCTGCCATGTTGATGTCACTTACTGAATTAAGCTGTATGAGTCTATCCAAGATGTTGTCCTAAATGTTGGTTATTAATGTCATGAGGTTCTATATGTTGGTCTAAGTTGTAAGTTGTAAGAAGTTGTCCATGATTATGAGTCGTATGAGTTGTTCATGTTGTTGTCTAAGTTGTTGGAAGTTTGAGTTCATTGCATACTCATTAAAGTTGGGGGCTTTAGGCCCGGCAGCCTTTGTGCTCATTAAAGTTGGGGGCTTTAGGCCTGACAGCCTTTGTGCTCACACGTTAAGGAGCCTATTATGCTCATCATATTGTTGATTGGTACCACATGCATTTGCATATCAAGAAGTTTCATGATGTTTAAGATTGTCAAGTTGTTGTTGAGTTGATAGAGTTGCATGGTAAAAGGTGAGTTGTGTCGTCAAGTTGAGTGTTAAGTTGATTATGATTTGTGATGAAAATTAGTAATGGTATTAGATGATTGTATTTGTTATGAAATGAAAAATATGTTAATTGTTAATTGTTGATATGTTATTAATGTTTAAGTTGTTAAATGCATTTTATTGGATTATATGCTTAATGTATTGATTATGAAATCTCACCCCTTCTGCGTATATGTTGCCTCGACCGTGGGTAATGTGCAGGTAATAAAGATTAGAGGCGTTAGTGAGTGGACTCCTCACTTGGTGTCTAGGTGCTCTGATACGTAACGGGATGGGGGCTTGCTTTTACTTCTATTCCTTACGTGTCTCTTTTATGAACTAAATTATGAGATTTTCCAATAAGGCCTGCGTGCCAAGACTTTTCAATGTTGAACTATTTTCCGCTGCAACAGTTTTAAGATTTTCATGATGTTGAATTTGAAGGATAATTATTACTATCTGTTTGAGATGTTAAAGTAGTGTGTGACATTCCGTTATGAATTAAATACTCTGATTTTAAATGAAATTTTTATGTTGAGAAAACGGGGTGTTACAATTGGTATCAGAGCAGGTCGGTCCGTCCGGCCAAGTAGTTGAGTCGCGTTGTGTCGTATTACAATTTTGTGTTGTATTTAAGTTGTAATTGTTGTTGATTGTTATGTAGAGAACCAATACCTGGTATGAACTGGTTGGAGTACAACCATGTTCGTATTAATTGTTTTAGTAAGTCGGTGTATTTCTCTTCTGCCGAAGAAGAAAGTGGAGCAGAGTTTTGTCTACTAAGCAGCTGAAGCAGTTAGCACGTGATGGAATTTTGATGTTTTCGTTGATGGCGTCACTATCTATTGAGAATCAAGCAGTGAGTGACAAGTTGCAAATTGTGTGAGGATTTCCCGAAGTTTTCCTGAAGAGATTGTTGTTTGATCTTACCGGCACATCAGGAAGTGTCTGCCGTCGGAGAGAGAGGTTGAATTTTCTATTGATCTTGTTCCAGGAACGAAGCCTGTGTCTATGACACCTTATCGTATGTCAGCTTCTGAGTTGGCAGAATTGAAGAAACAGTCGGAAGATTTACTTGATAAGAAGTTTATAAGACCGAGTGTTTCACCTTGGGGAGCGCTGGTACTGTTGGTTAAGAAGAAGGATGGTAGTATGAGGTTATGTATTGACTATCGACAGTTGAACAAAGTAACTATAAAGAACATGTATCCACTTCCTAGAATTGATGACTTGATGGATCAATTAGTGGGTGCACGTGTGTTCAGCAAGATTGACTTGAGGTCGGGTTATCACCAGATTAAAGTAAAAGATGAAGATATGCAGAAGACGGCTTTTAGGACGCGATATGGACATTATGAATATAAGGTGATGCCTTTTGGTGTTAGTAATGCGCCTGGCGTGTTTATGGAGTATATGAATCGCATTTTTCATGCATTTTTGGATCGCTTCGTGGTTGTGTTCATCGATGATATTTTGATTTACTCTAAGACAGAAGAAGAACATGCGGAACATTTGAAGATTGTCTTGCAAGTGCTGAAAGAGAAGAAGTTGTATGCTAAATTGTCTAAGTGTGAATTCTGGCTGAATGAAGTAAGTTTTCTTGGCCATGTTATTTCTGGTAGTGGTATTACAGTCGATCCATCTAAAGTTGAAGCAGTATCACAATGGGAGACTCCTAAGTCAGTTACAGAGATTAGAAGCTTTCTGGGTTTAGCAGGATACTACCGAAGATTTATAGAAGGATTTTCTAAGTTAGCACTTCCGTTAACACAGTTGACGTGTAAAGGTAAAACCTTTGTGTGGGATGTTCATTGTGAGAACAGTTTCAATGAATTGAAGAAGCTTTTGACGACGGCTCCAGTTTTGATTTTGCCAAAACCTGATGAACCTTTTGCGGTGTATTGTGATGCGTCCAAATTGGGCTTAGGCTGTGTGCTTATGCAAGATGGTAAAGTTGTTGCTTATGCATCAAGACAGTTGAAAACTCATGAACGAAACTATCCTACACATGACCTTGAATTAGCTGCAGTCGTATTTGTCCTTAACATTTGGAGACATTACTTGTATGGTTCGAGATTTGAGGTGTTTAGTGATCACAAGAGCTTGAAGTACTTGTTTGACCAGAAAGAATTGAATATGCGACAGCGGCGGTGGCTCGAATTGTTGAAGGATTATGACTATAGTTTGAATTACCATCTGGGTAAAGCTAATGTTGTTGCGGATGCCTTAAGTAGGAAGAGTTTACATATGTCTGCTATGATGGTGAAGGAATTTGAATTGCTTGAACAGTTTAGAGATATGAGCTTAGTTTGTGAAATGTCGTCTCGGAGCGTTAAGTTAGGAATGCTGAAAATTGATAATAATTTCTTAAAAGATATTAAGGATGCGCAGAAAGCTGATGTTAAGTTTGTGGACTTTTTGGTTGCTAGTAATCAAACTGAAGATAGTGACTTTAAGGTCGATGATCAGGGTGTGTTGAGGTTTCGAGGTAGGATTTGTATTCCAGACAATGACGAGATAAAGAAGATGATTCTTGAAGAGAGTCATAGGAGTAGCTTAAGTATTCATCCCGGAGCTACAAAGATGTATCATGACTTAAAGAAGTTGTTTTGGTGGTCTGGATTGAAACGTGAGGTAGCACAATTTGTGTACTCTTGTCTGATTTGTCAGAAGTCGAAGGTAGAGCATCAGAAACGTGCTGGATTGATGACACTGTTAGATGTACCAGAATGGAAATGGGATAGTGTATCCATGGATTTTGTGACGAGTTTGTCGAATACTCCTAAGGGAAATGACGCTATTTGGGTGATTGTTGATAGATTGACGAAGTCGGCACATTTCCTTCCGATTAATATTAGTTTTCCTATGGCTCAGTTGGCAGAGATTTATATTCGTGACATAGTGAAATTGCATGGTGTCCCTTCAAGCATCGTGTCAGATAGAGATCCAAGATTTACTTCTAGATTTTGGAAGAGTTTGCAAGAGGCTTTAGGCTCTAAGTTGAGATTGAGTTCGGCTTATCATCCTCAAACAGATGGTCAGTCGGAAAGAACAATTCAGTCACTCGAAGACTTGTTGAGAGTTTGTGTACTCGAGCAAGGTGGAACTTGGGATAGTTATCTTCCGTTGATAGAGTTCACTTATAATAACAGCTATCATTCAAGTATTGGGATGGCACCTTTCGAGGCTTTGTATGGTCGGAGGTGTAGGACTCCATTGTGTTGGTTTGAGACAAGTGAAAGTGTGGTTCTAGGACCAGAAATTGTTCAACAGACTACTGAGAAGGTGAAAATGATTCAAGAGAAGATGAAAGCGTCGCAGAGTCGACAGAAGAGTTACCATGATAAGCATAAGAAAGACCTCGAGTTTCAAGAGGGAGACCATGTGTTCTTGAGAGTTACTCTAACGACCGGTGTCGGTCGTGCATTGAAGTCAAAGAAGTTGACTCCAAAGTTTATTGGTCCTTATCAGATATCTGAGAGAATTGGCACGGTGGCTTATAGAGTTGGCTTACCACCGCATTTATCGAATTTGCATGATGTGTTTCATGTATCGCAGCTGAGGAAGTATGTTCCAGGCCCGTCCCATGTGATTCAGAGTGATGATGTGCAAGTTAGAGACAACCTTACGGTAGAGACCTTACCCTTGAGGATTGATGATCGCAAGATGAAGACGTTGAGGGGCAAGGAGATACCTCTAGTGAGAGTTGTTTGGAGTGGAACGACTGGTGAAAGCCTGACATGGGAGCTGGAGAGTAAGATGATGGAGTCTTACCCAGAGTTGTTTGCATGAGGTAAATTTTCGAGGACGAAAATTCTATAAGTTGGGGAGAGTTGTAACGCCCGTCTTAATTATTCGATTATTTAAAAATATATTTATATATATGATTTACGTGATTTTCATGATTGATATGTGTGAATTTTATGATTCATGAAGTTGAGTGGGTTATATGATTTATAACTGAATTATGTGGAGTATTTTGTTGTGGTGAAGTTGTTATGACTTATTTTATTATTAAATAAAATAAGATATGAGAAATAAAATAAAAATATTAAAAATTGGGTTGTGTTGTGAGATGAGCAATTAGTAGTGAGAAGAGTAAAAAGGAGAGATAAATAGACAGACATAAGTTAGGAAAAAATAGTACGTACGTTTTTGGAGAAAAAGGGAGAAAAGGCAGAAAGAGAGAAGAACCAAGGGAGGGCTGCGATTCTGCTATTATCAGGTAAGGGTGAGACTAATTTTCAATATTATTAAGGGTATAATTCTGTAGAATGAATTTAGCATGATTAGGTTAAGTTTTGGTGAGACTTTAAGAATTAGGGTTTTGAGGTTGTAATAGATTAATGATAGTATAGAAGTTGTTAAAACTATGTATAGATGATTTACAGTTCATAGATTAATCCTATAACAATGTTCTAATCAGTATTTTGGGATTTGGGTAGATGAATTCGGGATTTCCAGGTGAAATATTGATGTTAAGCGTTTTTGAGAATAAGTGACTAAGTGGGGTTTTGGAAAACGATTTTTTTGAGTGGATTAAACTTGAAATTTTCTATAGAATATGATAGAGCTTAGTGTCAGGAGCGCGTAGGCGAAAACGGCATCGAAAACGGATTAACGGTTTAGGTTTTATGCACGAAAACGTGAAAGGTAGAAAATCTGATGTTGTCTGTCGAACTAAGAACGTGCCACGATGGAGGTCCAACGTGCCACGATTTTTCCAGAAACAAAACCATTTTTTAGGCTGTCCAAACGTGCCACGATGGTACCTCAACGTGCCACGATGAAGTGTTGACTTAGACTATTTTTGACCTATTTTCATGTCTCTAAAGGGGTCCTAAGATGTATAGTAAGACCCCAAATCAATGACCTTAATGAGAGGGATTGTAATTAAGGGTTATAGTAGTAGTTTCTTTTGCCATAATGTGGTATTGTTATATGAGTATTATGTGGATTATATAAGACGTTTAAGATGTTTTTGATTATCATTGATACTGTTATATTGTGATGTGGTTTTTGTGCTGCCATGTTGATGTCACTTACTGAATTAAGTTGTATGAGTCTATCCAAGATGTTGTCCTAAATGTTGGTTATTAATGTCATGAGGTTCTATATGTTGGTCTAAGTTGTAAGTTGTAAGAAGTTGTCCATGATTATGAGTCGTATGAGTTGTTCATGTTGTTGTCTAAGTTGTTGGAAGTTTGAGTTCATTGCATACTCATTAAAGTTGGGGGCTTTAGGCCCGACAGCCTTTGTGCTCATTAAAGTTGGGGGCTTTAGGCCCGACAGCCTTTGTGCTCACACGTTAAGGAGCCTATTATGCTCATCATATTGTTGATTGGTACCACATGCATTTGCATATCAAGAAGTTTCATGATGTTTAAGATTGTCAAGTTGTTGTTGAGTTGATAGAGTTGCATGGTAAAAGATGAGTTGTGTTGTCAAGTTGTTGTTGAGTTGATAGAGTTGCATGGTAAAAGGTGAGTTGTGTCGTCAAGTTGAGTGTTAAGTTGATTATGATTTGTGATGAAAATTAGTATTGGTATTAGATGATTGTATTTGTTATGAAATGAAAAATATGCTAATTGTTAATTGTTGATATGTTATTAATGTTTAAGTTGTTAAATGCATTTTATTGGATTATATGCTTAATGTATTGATTATGAAATCTCACCCCTTCTGCATATATGTTGCCTCGACCGTGGGTAATGTGCAGGTAATAAAGATTAGAGGCGTTAGTGAGTGGACTCCTCACTTGGTGTCTAGGTGCTCTGATACGTAACGGGATGGGGGCTTGCTTTTACTTCTATTCCTTACGTGTCTCTTTTATGAACTAAATTATGAGATTTTCCAATAAGGCCTGCGTGCCAAGACTTTTCAATGTTGAACTATTTTCCGCTGCAACAGTTTTAAGATTTTCATGATGTTGAATTTGAAGGATAATTATTATTATCTGTTTGAGATGTTAAAGTAGTGTGTGACATTCCGTTATGAATTAAATACTCTGATTTTAAATGAAATTTTTATGTTGGGAAAACGGGGTGTTACAAAGACGACAAATTTTTGTTATGTTTGAGCCAATTTAATAAAGTTTAAATTGGAACAAGTTTTGGATAACCAAATTATATGTCTAAATGAATATTTTCAACTGAATATTCTTATATCTTTTAAAAGTATATTTTAAAAATTTGAATAATTTTTTGAACTGAAATTGAACAAAAAGCAAACACATTCAATAATTCATAATGCTGTAAAACAATACTCCATGTGTCGTATTATTGAAATGAATTCATACAAATCGTATATCGACTTCGGTCGTTTATATTTGTCTATTTATTGTTTTGGTAGACAAGACAAGTCATAATTTATTGCTGTTTATCTTCTTCTTCTGCCCGTTTAGATGGTGGACGACAACGGTTTATTGGATTGCAACCTCTGCTTGGGGGATTAGCAGGAGTTGGGGGACCGGGAATCGGTAGGTTCGGTTGCAACGCCGGATAGCCTATAGGTGTAGCTTCAACATTTTGAGTGAAAGTTGAGCAAATTAAGATAGCACTAAAAAACATAATTAATACTAATTTTGACATTGTCATGATCGTTTTGTGTTTTGTTGGTGACAACTTAACCAACGAGGATTCTTGTACAATACTGAGGAGTTGGGGATACAATATATAAAGATATTCTCTAAAGCTAATATAGAATAAACTTAATTGCAATTCTTTCAAAAAAAAAAACTTAATCACAGTCAAAAAAGTTGGATTGTCAATTCAAATATAATTCTTCTCTTTTTCTTTTACAAAATAGAATTCTTTTTCTTATCTTATAAAGTAGTATCATTCTATGAACACATTGTAGTTGTTAAAAAAACACTATGTATCCACTACATCATGGTCAAGGTTAGTATTATAAAAAAAAGGATTACTTAAAAAAACGATTATTAAAATATAGTTGGTTTTTTATATAGTTAAATGATTGTTGTTCTTTATAAGGAAAATGATCGGTGTTCTATTGCGTCTAATTAAAATGTCAAGGTTAGTATTATAAAAAAAAGGATTACTTAAAAAAACGATTATTAAAATATAGTTGGTTTTTTATATAGTTAAATGATTGTTGTTCTTTTTAAGGAAAATGATCGGTGTTCTATTGCGTCTAATTAAAATAATTGTTCCCCTCAAAAAATTAAAATAATTGTTTTAGAGACATTTCACAAAATAATGTGGGCTTATGTTCATCGTAATCGAATTCATAAAATCTCATAATTAAATGTTTAAACTTTGCACCAAAAAAAATATTATAGTTTTTTTTATATGAACCAAGTGAGTTGGTAACTTTAATATGGTGGACGAAACCAAAACCCTCAAAATAAAAAAGATCAAAAGCTTAAAAAAAATAAACAAATAAAAGCGAGGAAGAGAAGCAACCCAATTGAAAAATGATGTCGTTCAACCACCTTGCGTTCATCCTAAAAACGAGTCTTATAAGCTGCCTTATTGAGCTATTTTTCAGTTTCTTCGTTAAATAAGGCGTAAGTGGGACGTTAGCTTCGTTTGTCTCTATAGCCAGCGAATGCCTAATTAAATTGAGATCTGTTTGTAGAACCGGGCACATGGTTTGAGTTAAATTGTATATTTGCATCAGAATCATTTACTTCCATCTATGTATTCATCCTTGGAGTAACAATATTATCTACAATGGCATCAAGTTGTTGAATTATCAGTTCTAGGATAAAAGGAGGTTGCTCATTATTATATTGTCCAACCAGTGTAGTTGTAACGTCCCTACTTTATAATTTATTTTATTGAATGAATTAAGTAGGTAGAGTTGAATTAATATTATTATTGTCGATATTTTCTTATTTTATGAGTCGCTGTTGAAAAGAAATTGGAAATAATGTTGTTGAGTGGGAGGTGGTTTCAGAAAATTAGAAGGATTGAAGAGGAGAGTACTAGCAAAATGAGTAAAGAGTTGTGGGTGTCGATAGTAAGATTTTCATAAGTGTGGGAGGGGAGAAGTAAAATAGTTGCGCGTAGGAAAGGATGATAATCTCAAAAGCTCTTGTGTTCTTCCTCTCATTCGCTCTCATTTCCGATCAAAATTTGAAATCCATCAACAAGAACTTACCCTCATCATGTATAATAAAATCATATGTACCATCTAGGTTCAACAATCAACGGTTCTGTGCAACAAGAGATAATCATTCGATCACTAATACATGACACTCTTAACGATACATCAAATGAATTTTTTTTAACTTCAGTTGCAATCTGGTTATACGTTGGCGTTTTCCCTTCGGTCTCCATAATATTTGTAGAATTATTTGATTGTTTATTTAAATAACAAAAAACTTTCATGTATGGTAAGGGTGCGTGCAGTGTTGTTTGTATTTGTTTTGAAGAAAAAAAATTATTTAGTTCTGAGATAAAACTGCATGTAGTTTGGTTCGATCAAGACGACTCATTTTTGTTTTGTTTGAGCCAATTTAATAAAGTTTAAATTGGAACAAGTTTTGGATAACCAAATTATATGTCTAAATGAATATTTCCAATTGAATATTCTTATAACTTTTAAAAGTATATTTTAAAAATTTGAATAATTTTCTGAACTGAAATTGAACAAAAAGCAAACACATTCAATAATTCATAATGATGTAAAACAATACTCCATGTGTTGTATTATTGAAATGAATTCATACAAATGGTATATCGACTTCGGTCGTTTATATTCGTCTATTTATTGTTTTGGTAGACAAGACAAGTCATAATTTATTGTTGTTTATCTTCTTCTTCTGCCCGTTTAGATGGAGGACGACAACGGTTTATTGGACTGCAACCTCTGCTTGGGGGATTAGCAGGAGTTGGGGGATCGGGAATCGGTAGGTTCGGCTGCAACGCCGGATAACCTATAGGTCTAGCTTCAACATTTTGAGATAAATTTGAGCAAATTAAGATAGCACTAAAGAACATAATTAATACTAATTTTGACATTGTCATGATCGTTTTGTGTTTTGTTGGTGACAACTTAACCAACGAGGATACTTGTACAATATTGAGGATTTGGGGATACAATATATAAAGATATTCTCTAAAGCTAATATAGAATAAACTTAATTGCAGTTCTTACAAAAAAAAAAACTTAATCACAGTCAAAAAAGTTGGATTGTCAATTCAAATATAATTCTAATCTTTTTCTTTTACAAACTAGAATTCTTTTTCTTATCTTATAAAGTTGTATCATTCTATGAACACATTGTCGTTGTTAAAAAAACACTATGTATCCGCTACATCATGGTCAAGGTTAGTATTATAAAAAAAAAGGATTACTTAAAAAAAACGATTATTAAAATATAGTTGGTTTGTTATATAGTTAAATGATTGTTGTTCTTTTTAAAGAAAATGATCGGTGTTCTATTGCGTCTAATTAAAATAATTGTTCCCCTCAAAAAATTAAAATAATTGTTTTAGAGACATTTCACAAAATAATGTGAGCTTATTTTCATCGTAATCGAATTCACGAAATCTCATAATTAAATGTTTTAAACTTTGCACCAAAAATAATATTATAGTTTTTTTTTTTATATGAACCAAGTGAGTTGGTACCTTTAATATGATGGACGAAACCAAAACCCTCAAAATAAAAAAGATCAAAAGCTTAAAAAAAAGAAACAAATAAAAGCGAGGAAGAGAAGCAACCCAATTGAAAAATGATGTCGTTCAACCACCTTGGGTTCATCCTAAAAACGAGTCTTATAAGCTGCCTTATTGAGCTATTTTTCAGTTTCTTCGTTAAATAAGGCGTAAGTGGGACGTTAGCTTCGTTTGTCTCTATAGCCAACGAATGCCTAATTAAATTGAGATCTGTTTGTAGAGCCGGGCAGATGGTTTGAGTTGTCTATTTGTTCAATTGTGTTACTTGAGCAACGTCAACCTGCTGAATCTGAGCATCAGATTTATTTTGTACTTGATGTGTTGTTAAATGTGTATTTTGTGCATTTGCATCAGAATCATTTGCTTCCATCTACGTATTCATACTTTGAGTAACAATATTATCTACAATGGCAGCAGGTTGCTGAATTATCAGTTCGACGATAAAAGGAGGATGCCCATTATTATATTGTCCAACCAGTGTAGTTGTAACGCCCATACTTTATAATTTATTTTATTGAATGAATTAAGTAGGTAGAGTTGAATTAATATTATTATTGTTCATGTTTTCTTATATTATGAGTCGCTGTTGAAAAGAAAATGGAAATAATGACGTTGAGTGGGAGGTTGTTTAAGAAAGTTAGAAGGAATGAAGAGGAGAGTTCTAGCAAAATGAGTAAAGAGTCGTGGGTGTCGAAAATAAGATTTTAATACGTGGGGGAGGGGAGAAGTAAAATAGTTGCGCGTAGGAAATAAGGACAATATCAAAAGCTCTTGTGTTCTTCCTCTCATTCGCTCTCATTTCCGATCAAAATTTGAAGTCCATCAACAACAACTTACCCTCATCATGTATAATGATATCATAAGTACCATCTAGGTTCAGCAATCAACGGTTCTGTGCAACAAGAGATAATCATTCGATCACTAATACACGACACTCTTAACGATACATCAAATGAATTTTTATAACTTCAGTTGCAATCTGGTTGTACGTTGGCGTTTTCCCTTCAGTCTCCATAATATTAATAGAATCATTTGATTGTTTATTTAAATAACAAAAAAAATTCATGTATGGTAAGGGTGCCTGCAGTGTTGTTTGTATTTGTTTTGAAGAAAAAAAAAATATTTAGTTATAAGATAAACTTGCATGTAGTTTGGTTCGATCAAGACGACAAATTTTTGTTTTGTTTGAGCCAATTTAATAAAGTTTAAATTGGAACAAGTTTTGGATAACCAAATTATATGTCTAAATGAATATTTCCAATTGAATATTCTTATAACTTTTAAAAGTATATTTTAAAAATTTGAATAATTTTCTGAACTGAAATTGAACAAAAAGCAAACACATTCAATAATTCATAATGATGTAAAACAATACTCCATGTGTTGTATTATTGAAATGAATTCATACAAATGGTATATCGACTTCGGTCGTTTATATTCGTCTATTTATTGTTTTGGTAGACAAGACAAGTCATAATTTATTGTTGTTTATCTTCTTCTTCTGCCCGTTTAGATGGAGGACGACAACGGTTCATTGGACTGCAACCTCTGCTTGGGGGATTAGCAGGAGTTGGGGGATCGGGAATCGGTAGGTTCGGCTGCAACGCCGGATAACCTATAGGTCTAGCTTCAACATTTTGAGATAAATTTGAGCAAATTAAGATAGCACTAAAGAACATAATTAATACTAATTTTGACATTGTCATGATCGTTTTGTGTTTTGTTGGTGACAACTTAACCAACGAGGATACTTGTACAATATTGAGGATTTGGGGATACAATATATAAAGATTGTAACACCCATACTAGACGTATCTAGAAAGCCTAGCAAGTGCGTTAATTTAGTACTGGATACATTAAAAATTTACAACAATAAAACTTCGAATGAATATAAAGGACAACAAGGGCGTTCGTACAATGATAATACAACTTAACTTTTCTAAAACATCATAAAAGCATCCTTTAAAATCCACTCCATCCAGCTGCAAGTACGAACGAACACTTGTCGCATCATCCATTCGGCTACTGGCTTGCTAATCCACCTGATATCTGAAACAAAATAGGATTGGGATGAGACATAATGTCTCAGTGAGTTCCACCTAATCCTAGGCTAAAGGCAACCTCAAGGGGAAACCTACGGTCACCACGTGTCTACATTACAACCTGACGGTTGATAATACGTGTGTGGGGACTTGCATACTTAGACGGTTGTGCATACTAGGGTCGTCATAATTCATCTTACTTGTTATAGGCTTACTATCATACGTGTCATGGCGGTCAAGGGATCCTAGGACCGCTAACTCAAGATACGTTAAACGCATCAAGACTTAACATCACATATTCATGACACAATCCTAAACCGGACGATTAGGGGAACCTAAGATCGTCATCGGCATAACATTCTTTACTTGATCTATTTCATATCTTATACTTGTCTAATAACATCTCGTGCTATTGCTCATAAACATAATCTTACATAAATTCATTTCTTGCAACATAAACATAAATAAAGTCAGGGTCATACTTGGTTAGCGTTGAACAAACATTATTATCTGAGTTCATTTTACGGAGAGTCCCGGGTGGAGTAACCCCGAGAACAATCCCATACATGACCGATGTACGTACATCGGACTCCCTCGGTGTCGTGCGGGTCCCTTGCGGCTTGAACCGTTCCCCTTAGGTCGAGAACCTCTCGTATCCCCCTGGCGTGGATAACAAGAGACACGAACACCTACATCTTACTCAGTGACATGCGGGTCCTTTACGGCTTAAATCGTTTCCATCATGAGAACCCCTTGAATCCATACCTTCATGGATTGCAAGAGACATGTCACCTACATATTCATTTTTTTAATCATAAATCTTAATCTTAAACATATCATGAAAGGTTAAACATTTTCATGCTTACTTGTTGATTCTTACATATGTGAAGAGATTAATCATCAATTCACGTCTTAACATAATGCTTGATTATCTTAAACATATGCGAAGAGATTACACTTCGCGTCTTATCATATTTAGGATTCTTGCTTAACTTTCTTTGTGAAAAGATATCCAATCTCTCACATCCTAGCATAAATAATTCATGCTAACTATCTAGTTCTTGATAACTATATCGAGGCTCTAGTTCTTTCCCCTTTCTTATTTTATGCTACCCGGATATAATGAATATTATTCTCTCGCATGCCACGCTTTACCAACATATTAAATACTTGTTTTATTCTTAAGTAAATATATAAAAACATGTAAAACATCTTTTCAGCAAGTATTCGTGAGTTAGCAAGCATGGCATAATTTGGGTAACTAATCATAACATATAAAATTCCTAATATTCATATTATCCTCACAAGATAAAAACATAATCCCAAGGGTAGGAAAACTATCTATGGAACTCACCATAAAAGTTCTTGATTCTCTCAATATCTTTTGCCACAACTCAAAGCTCATATCATTGCTTTCCCTTCAACCCTCTTATCTTGCTCTTAGAAGCCTTATTTTCAGACCTCTGCTTCAGTCCTTGTCCATTCAATATGACTCACTTATGCAAAACTCGTACCCTGCAATATCCAGCATCAATGCCTTGACTTTAACAATTTAATTAAAATACCAAACGATATCGGTTTTGAGAAAACGACCACTCGTTGGAAAGCTTAGGGTGTCAGGATTCCAAATATAATTTTTTTTTTGAGGACTAACCATCCAATTTGTACATTTTAACAAAAGAGTGGACATTGGTACAGAAACGAGACTGAAACTTTCCCAAACTTGCAGGTAACTTTTCTCCTACTATACTTAATAGAATTTAATAATTCTTGTGTCTAAACTGTAGGGAATTTCGTTATCTATCCACAGAAATAACAACCACTCAATTCAGAGTTACATGGAAAGAGTTCTTACCATTTTAATGAAGCCCTGTTCCAAAATCCGCAGCCAGAATCCAGCAGAAAATACCAAATTTTAAACATGTTTTCCGAACTCGTTTCAAATCCGAATCATACAAAATTTGTGTCTAAACTATAGGGAATTGAATGAGGAATCCAAAACTTCAGCAATCATTCAATTTCAAGCTACATAGAAATAGTTACGAATTAAAAACCATAACTTGAGCTTACCACTATTTCATGAAATTCATCCATAATCAACCTCAAATTCAAAATTAATGAAACACTCACCTAATTGATTAAGCAACAGCCCCAGCTTAAGCTCCAATTCCAACTTTTCTCTGCATCAAAAACCTAGCTTCCCTTGAACATCTCTTTATGAGCTTTAAGATGGAAAAATTGCTAACCCAAGCTTCTATATACCTCCATGATTATGTACAAACCACAACATAAGCTTGATCATTCAAGAATCCAACTTAATCAAAACCTTAACTTCATAAAGGAGAGAAGAATTGAAACTTACCTATTAATCCAAGCTTCTAGCACCATTGGAAAACTTACACAACTTGTTTCATGATTTGGAAATAGTTTGGAAAGGATTAATGGAAGAAGAAGAAAAGAAGAAGAAGAAGAAGAAGAAAAAGAGGCGATGGAGAGTAGAGAGAAGGAGGAGATAAACTTTTCCAACCAAGAGAGAGAAAGGTTGGGAGAAAATGAGATATTTTGGGACAAATATCAAATAAATATCCTTTTGTGTGAAATTACCAAAATACCCTTTATCTTAAGCGTGTTAAATACGACTCTGAGACTTAGCTCGTATTTGACTGTCATCACTTGATAATGTTCTCCATAAACTTACTTTCCTTTATATTAATTTTATAGCACAATTGACGGTAATATTTCGACACTGACAGCGGGATATTACATTCTACCCCTCTTAAAAAAAATTTCGTCCTCGAAATTTAGAGATCATTTAACATGTAACGAGTTCAAGCATAACATTTTGAAATAATCCTTGCATTGTCGGAATCATTCTTCACATAGTCTTAACTTAACTTTAAAACATCATGAGCAAAACTTATTCTTACGGCATATTGTACCATATATCTCGGATCCATATTACCTACTTAGGGTAAATCATTTATATGGGTAACTTATCGCTATCTGGGACACTCATGATTTGCCTTTCAACTGGAGTCTCACTAGAATCCAGGTTTGCCCTGCAGTGCTCAATTGCACCATTCAAGTAAGCATCGTCATCATTTAACCATCATGGCATCGAAGAGTATGAATCTCATCATACATAACTCATGAATCGTAATTCCTTCCGTGATAAAATTCTTAAACTTCGAAAGTGGATTCTTTTCTATTCCTTCTTAACTATATGTATGTTTCAGACACATATTGATGTATAACTCAGACCATGTAGGATCCTTGATCCACATAACAATATTTAGCTTCTTTATAATTAACAACTTAACCGGTTCACTTCCGTTGCGCTTCTCTGATTCCCATCGGTTGGTTGTAGCCAACACTCCATTCTATCGATACGAGTGAAACTTCTCATTCCTTCTCTTATACTTTATCATCTTCTTGAACTCTTCTCAAGACCATTCATGTGGCATCCACTTCTGCAACTTGCTCTTCATGAGGCCTTGTTTGACAGAATCTCATGATAGACTTGCCGTATTCTCATATTACCTTCTTGTAGTTGAACTTTACATACTTACTTGTAGATTTACCTTCTGTCGTATCACTACCATTCTTAAGTTTATTCCTAAGCAAATCTCGAATTCCCATAGCATACTCATATTGCACACCGTGCATACCTTTCTTGAACATCCTACTTTGCATCTTCGTTTCTCGCATGCTATGCTTTGCTTAATCTTACCAATGCTAGCTCGTTAATTTTCTTCTTGAAGAAAACTTCATAATTTTGCACACGGATCATTGGTGTTGAGGTTTCTTTATTATATGTATAAAATATTGAATTTTGGGTCTCGGTCGTTACCATAAAATTCATGGAACGAGTTGATAACACAATAGTGTCATCAAATCTTGCTCCAAGTGTTCAAATTATTTTTCATGTATTGTAACCAACCGGTGCCTACGGAATTCCATTTAAAATTCATGAACACCAATTCCAATCACCCGTATGCGTATATCTTTTCTAAAATTTTATAAATTTCACAAACATTAAAATTTGTCATGGTAACGAGCCTTAGTAAACTAATTAAGCAAATCATAGATTCGAGGGGTAATTAATACTCCACCAAAACCTGAGAATTTTGTGATCAAACATAACTCCTCACCACTTAACTTCTTACTTCATGTCTTCATATCCATAACGTCCAATCATATACCGGAACCTCTATATTCTTGGTTTAAATTCATCTTGACTCTTAACACATTAACTTCCAAAGTTACCTTGAATCAAATCAATTTCGTTGATAGTTGCTCATGCCTTCTTCCTTTGAAAATCTTAGGGTGTGATATGCATTCGTCACTTGTTGTCATAAAGGTTTTCATCACTTAAAATATTATTGCGAAAATAACTCTCCAATAGTTACTGCAGACCCTAGAGACGAACTGACCGTTTTCGGAAAAACAGAAACCTCGCCCGAGGTTCGCTATTGGTGGAGCTTCTTCAGTTCAACATTTTTTTTTCAAAAACCTACTTTACATAAAATCCTTATTTCTCAAGTAACCTAATGCATATCATTCATTCCCATTATTGTAAAATATTCTATAATATATTAATGGCAAGCATCAACCTAATTCGATACAGTTCTCGGAACGTCGGAAACTAATGCCTTAATCTTGACGACATAAACTTTCGCTTAAACCTTTAACTTCTTCTACTACGAGTAACTTGCCTCGCTACATTGCAACTTATCGCACTTTCAAAACACCAGAACCTTGTCCACTCTGTGCTTACAAATCCATAACCTCATTCACATAACTCTACTTCTGAGAGTCTACTAACTCCGTCCACATATGTCGACTTCTCCTTATCTTGTAGCCTTGTACTTATGTTCCATAAATATATTTCCTTTCTATAACATTGTCCTACTCCAACAACGACTTTTACCAGAACTTCCGGTCCCTCTTAAACATTCTCAAATTCTTCACCTTCGGGTATTCAAAATATCTTTAACAACTTCCCCAACGTTGTCGGATCAACCCATCTTGACATAACCTTGCATTCCCGAAGAAATCATACTTAAACGGATTAGCCCACCGGCCACCATTTGGCATAATCAGTTTCTTACTATTCTTACTCTGAGTTCCTACCTTCTCAAATCATCTTCATCACATACTTCATTCCTCCTGGTCCTATTCAGCTCTCAAGCATCCGTTCTAACCGTCGAATGTTAAATTAAGTTGATCAGGCTCAACTAACATCAACAATTAAAACATTTACCTGGAACCCAATGGTCCCACTTCCTTAGTTGTAACTTAATGACCCAAGGCACGGTCTGAATCGACCTGCTCTGATACCAAATGTAACACCCATACTAGACGTATCTAGAAAGCCTAGCAAGTGCGTTAATTTAGTACTGGATACATTAAAAATTTACAACAATAAAACTTCGAATGAATATAAAGGACAACAAGGGCGTTCGTACAATGATAATACAACTTAACTTTTCTAAAACATCATAAAAGCATCCTTTAAAATCCACTCCATCCAGCTGCAAGTACGAACGAACACTTGTCGCATCATCCATTCGGCTACTGGCTTGCTAATCCACCTGATATCTGAAACAAAATAGGATTGGGATGAGACATAATGTCTCAGTGAGTTCCACCTAATCCTAGGCTAAAGGCAACCTCAAGGGGAAACCTACGGTCACCACGTGTCTACATTACAACCTGACGGTTGATAATACGTGTGTGGGGACTTGCATACTTAGACGGTTGTGCATACTAGGGTCGTCATAATACATCTTACTTGTTATAGGCTTACTATCATACGTGTCATGGCGGTCAAGGGATCCTAGGACCGCTAACTCAAGATACGTTAAACGCATCAAGACTTAACATCACATATTCATGACACAATCCTAAACCGGACGATTAGGGGAACCTAAGATCGTCATCGGCATAACATTCTTTACTTGATCTATTTCATATCTTATACTTGTCTAATAACATCTCGTGCTATTGCTCATAAACATAATCTTACATAAATTCATTTCTTGCAACATAAACATAAATAAAGTCAGGGTCATACTTGGTTAGCGTTGAACAAACATTATTATCTGAGTTCATTTTACGGAGAGTCCCGGGTGGAGTAACCCCGAGAACAATCCCATACATGACCGATGTACGTACATCGGACTCCCTCGGTGTCGTGCGGGTCCCTTGCGGCTTGAACCGTTCCCCTTAGGTCGAGAACCTCTCGTATCCCCCTGGCGTGGATAACAAGAGACACGAACACCTACATCTTACTCAGTGACATGCGGGTCCTTTACGGCTTAAATCGTTTCCATCATGAGAACCCCTTGAATCCATACCTTCATGGATTGCAAGAGACATGTCACCTACATATTCATTTTTTTAATCATAAATCTTAATCTTAAACATATCATGAAAGGTTAAACATTTTCATGCTTACTTGTTGATTCTTACATATGTGAAGAGATTAATCATCAATTCACGTCTTAACATAATGCTTGATTATCTTAAACATATGCGAAGAGATTACACTTCGCGTCTTATCATATTTAGGATTCTTGCTTAACTTTCTTTGTGAAAAGATATCCAATCTCTCACATCCTAGCATAAATAATTCATGCTAACTATCTAGTTCTTGATAACTATATCGAGGCTCTAGTTCTTTCCCCTTTCTTATTTTATGCTACCCGGATATAATGAATATTATTCTCTCGCATGCCACGCTTTACCAACATATTAAATACTTGTTTTATTCTTAAGTAAATATATAAAAACATGTAAAACATCTTTTCAGCAAGTATTCGTGAGTTAGCAAGCATGGCATAATTTGGGTAACTAATCATAACATATAAAATTCCTAATATTCATATTATCCTCACAAGATAAAAACATAATCCCAAGGGTAGGAAAACTATCTATGGAACTCACCATAAAAGTTCTTGATTCTCTCAATATCTTTTGCCACAACTCAAAGCTCATATCATTGCTTTCCCTTCAACCCTCTTATCTTGCTCTTAGAAGCCTTATTTTCAGACCTCTGCTTCAGTCCTTGTCCATTCAATATGACTCACTTATGCAAAACTCGTACCCTGCAATATCCAGCATCAATGCCTTGACTTTAACAATTTAATTAAAATACCAAACGATATCGGTTTTGAGAAAACGACCACTCGTTGGAAAGCTTAGGGTGTCAGGATTCCAAATATAATTTTTTTTTTGAGGACTAACCATCCAATTTGTACATTTTAACAAAAGAGTGGACATTGGTACAGAAACGAGACTGAAACTTTCCCAAACTTGCAGGTAACTTTTCTCCTACTATACTTAATAGAATTTAATAATTCTTGTGTCTAAACTGTAGGGAATTTCGTTATCTATCCACATAAATAACAACCACTCAATTCAGAGTTACATGGAAAGAGTTCTTACCATTTTAATGAAGCCCTGTTCCAAAATCCGCAGCCAGAATCCAGCAGAAAATACCAAATTTTAAACATGTTTTCCGAACTCGTTTCAAATCCGAATCATACAAAATTTGTGTCTAAACTATAGGGAATTGAATGAGGAATCCAAAACTTCAGCAATCATTCAATTTCAAGCTACATAGAAATAGTTACGAATTAAAAACCATAACTTGAGCTTACCACTATTTCATGAAATTCATCCATAATCAACCTCAAATTCAAAATTAATGAAACACTCACCTAATTGATTAAGCAACAGCCCCAGCTTAAGCTCCAATTCCAACTTTTCTCTGCATCAAAAACCTAGCTTCCCTTGAACATCTCTTTATGAGCTTTAAGATGGAAAAATTGCTAACCCAAGCTTCTATATACCTCCATGATTATGTACAAACCACAACATAAGCTTGATCATTCAAGAATCCAACTTAATCAAAACCTTAACTTCATAAAGGAGAGAAGAATTGAAACTTACCTATTAATCCAAGCTTCTAGCACCATTGGAAAACTTACACAACTTGTTTCATGATTTGGAAATAGTTTGGAAAGGATTAATGGAAGAAGAAGAAAAGAAGAAGAAGAAGAAGAAGAAAAAGAGGCGATGGAGAGTAGAGAGAAGGAGGAGATAAACTTTTCCAACCAAGAGAGAGAAAGGTTCGGAGAAAATGAGATATTTTGGGACAAATATCAAATAAATATCCTTTTGTGTGAAATTACCAAAATACCCTTTATCTTAAGCGTGTTAAATACGACTCTGAGACTTAGCTCGTATTTGACTGTCATCACTTGATAATGTTCTCCATAAACTTACTTTCCTTTATATCAATCTTATAGCACAATTGACGGTAATATTCCGACACTGACAGCGGGATATTACAAAGATATTCTCTAAAGCTTATATAGAATAAACTTAATTGCAGTTCTTACAAAAAAAAAACTTAATCACAGTCAAAAAAGTTGGATTGTCAATTCAAATATAATTCTAATCTTTTTCTTTTACAAACTAGAATTCTTTTTCTTATCTTATAAAGTTGTATCATTCTATGAACACATTGTCGTTGTTAAAAAAACACTATGTATCCGCTACATCATGGTCAAGGTTAGTATTATAAAAAAAAAGGATTACTTAAAAAAAAACGATTATTAAAATATAGTTGGTTTGTTATATAGTTAAATGATTGTTGTTCTTTTTAAGGAAAATGATCGGTGTTCTATTGCGTCTAATTAAAATAATTGTTCCCCTCAAAAAATTAAAATAATTGTTTTAGAGACATTTCACAAAATAATGTGAGCTTATTTTCATCGTAATCGAATTCACAAAATCTCATAATTAAATGTTTTAAAATTTGCACCAAAAATAATATTATAGTTTTTTTTTTATATGAACCAAGTGAGTTGGTACCTTTAATATGATGGACGAAACCAAAACCCTCAAAATAAAAAAGATCAAAAGCTTAAAAAAAAGAAACAAATAAAAGCGAGGAAGAGAAGCAACCCAATTGAAAAATGATGTCGTTCAACCACCTTGGGTTCATCCTAAAAACGAGTCTTATAAGCTGCCTTATTGAGCTATTTTTCAGTTTCTTCGTTAAATAAGGCGTAAGTGGGACGTTAGCTTCGTTTGTCTCTATAGCCAACGAATGCCTAATTAAATTGAGATCTGTTTGTAGAGCCGGGCAGATGGTTTGAGTTGCCTATTTGTTCAATTGTGTTACTTGAGCAACGTCAACCTGCTGAATCTGAGTATCAGATTTATTTTGTACTTGATGTGTTGTTAAATGTGTATTTTGTGCATTTGCATCAGAATCATTTGCTTCCATCTACGTATTCATCCTTTGAGTAACAATATTATCTACAATGGCAGCAGGTTGCTGAATTATCAGTTCGAGGATAAAAGGAGGATGCCCATTATTATATTGTCCAACCAGTGTAGTTGTAACGCCCATACTTTATAATTTATTTTATTGAATGAATTAAGTAGGTAGAGTTGAATTAATATTATTATTGTTCATGTTTTCTTATATTATGAGTCGTTGTTGAAAAGAAAATGGAAATAATGACGTTGAGTGGGAGGTTGTTTAAGAAAGTTAGAAGGAATGAAGAGGAGAGTTCTAGCAAAATGAGTAAAGAGCCGTGGGTGTCGAAAATAAGATTTTAATACGTGGGGGAGGGGAGAAGTAAAATAGTTGCGCGTAGGAAATAAGGACAATATCAAAAGCTCTTGTGTTCTTCCTCTCATTCGCTCTCATTTCCGATCAAAATTTGAAGTCCATCAACAACAACTTACCCTCATCATGTATAATGATATCATATGTACCATCTAGGTTCAGCAATCAACGGTTCTGTGCAACAAGAGATAATCATTCGATCACTAATACATGACACTCTTAACGATACATCAAATGAATTTTTATAACTTCAGTTGCAATCTGGTTGTACGTTGGCGTTTTCCCTTCAGTCTCCATAATATTAATAGAATTATTTGATTGTTTATTTAAATAACAAAAAAAATTCATGTATGGTAAGGGTGCCTGCAGTGTTGTTTGTATTTGTTTTGAAGAAAAAAAAAATATTTAGTTATAAGATAAACTTGCATGTAGTTTGGTTCGATCAAGACGACAAATTTTTGTTTTGTTTGAGCCAATTTAATAAAGTTTAAATTGGAACAAGTTTTGGATAACCAAATTATATGTCTAAATGAATATTTCCAATTGAATATTCTTATAACTTTTAAAAGTATATTTTAAAAATTTGAATAATTTTCTGAACTGAAATTGAACAAAAAGCAAACACATTCAATAATTCATAATGATGTAAAACAATACTCCATGTGTTGTATTATTGAAATGAATTCATACAAATGGTATATCGACTTCGGTCGTTTATATTCGTCTATTTATTGTTTTGGTAGACAAGACAAGTCATAATTTATTGTTGTTTATCTTCTTCTTCTGCCCGTTTAGATGGAGGACGACAACGGTTTATTGGACTGCAACCTCTGCTTGGGGGATTAGCAGGAGTTGGGGGATCGGGAATCGGTAGGTTCGGCTGCAACGCCGGATAACCTATAGGTCTAGCTTCAACATTTTGAGATAAATTTGAGCAAATTAAGATAGCACTAAAGAACATAATTAATACTAATTTTGACATTGTCATGATCGTTTTGTGTTTTGTTGGTGACAACTTAACCAACGAGGATACTTGTACAATATTGAGGATTTGGGGATACAATATATAAAGATTCTCTAAAGCTAATATAGAATAAACTTAATTGCAGTTCTTACAAAAAAAAAAACTTAATCACAGTCAAAAAAGTTGGATTGTCAATTCAAATATAATTCTAATCTTTTTCTTTTACAAACTAGAATTCTTTTTCTTATCTTATAAAGTTGTATCATTCTATGAACACATTGTCGTTGTTAAAAAAACACTATGTATCCGCTACATCATGGTCAAGGTTAGTATTATAAAAAAAAGGATTACTTAAAAAAAAACGATTATTAAAATATAGTTGGTTTGTTATATAGTTAAATGATTGTTGTTCTTTTTAAGGAAAATGATCGGTGTTCTATTGCGTCTAATTAAAATAATTGTTCCCCTCAAAAAATTAAAATAATTGTTTTAGAGACATTTCACAAAATAATGTGAGCTTATTTTCATCGTAATCGAATTCACAAAATCTCATAATTAAATGTTTTAAAATTTGCACCAAAAATAATATTATAGTTTTTTTTTTATATGAACCAAGTGAGTTGGTACCTTTAATATGATGGACGAAACCAAAACCCTCAAAATAAAAAAGATCAAAAGCTTAAAAAAAAGAAACAAATAAAAGCGAGGAAGAGAAGCAACCCAATTGAAAAATGATGTCGTTCAACCACCTTGGGTTCATCCTAAAAACGAGTCTTATAAGCTGCCTTATTGAGCTATTTTTCAGTTTCTTCGTTAAATAAGGCGTAAGTGGGACGTTAGCTTCGTTTGTCTCTATAGCCAACGAATGCCTAATTAAATTGAGATCTGTTTGTAGAGCCGGGCAGATGGTTTGAGTTGTCTATTTGTTCAATTGTGTTACTTGAGCAACGTCAACCTGCTGAATCTGAGTATCAGATTTATTTTGTACTTGATGTGTTGTTAAATGTGTATTTTGTGCATTTGCATCAGAATCATTTGCTTCCATCTACGTATTCATCCTTTGAGTAACAATATTATCTACAATGGCAGCAGGTTGCTGAATTATCAGTTCGAGGATAAAAGGAGGATGCCCATTATTATATTGTCCAACCAGTGTAGTTGTAACGCCCATACTTTATAATTTATTTTATTGAATGAATTAAGTAGGTAGAGTTGAATTAATATTATTATTGTTCATGTTTTCTTATATTATGAGTCGTTGTTGAAAAGAAAATGGAAATAATGACGTTGAGTGGGAGGTTGTTTAAGAAAGTTAGAAGGAATGAAGAGGAGAGTTCTAGCAAAATGAGTAAAGAGCCGTGGGTGTCGAAAATAAGATTTTAATACGTGGGGGAGGGGAGAAGTAAAATAGTTGCGCGTAGGAAATAAGGACAATATCAAAAGCTCTTGTGTTCTTCCTCTCATTCGCTCTCATTTCCGATCAAAATTTGAAGTCCATCAACAACAACTTACCCTCATCATGTATAATGATATCATATGTACCATCTAGGTTCATCAATCAACGGTTCTGTGCAACAAGAGATAATCATTCGATCACTAATACATGACACTCTTAACGATACATCAAATGAATTTTTATAACTTCAGTTGCAATCTGGTTGTACGTTGGCGTTTTCCCTTCAGTCTCCATAATATTAATAGAATTATTTGATTGTTTATTTAAATAACAAAAAAAATTCATGTATGGTAAGGGTGCCTGCAGTGTTGTTTGTATTTGTTTTGAAGAAAAAAAAAATTTAGTTATAAGATAAACTTGCATGTAGTTTGGTTCGATCAAGACGACAAATTTTTGTTTTGTTTGAGCCAATTTAATAAAGTTTAAATTGGAACAAGTTTTGGATAACCAAATTATATGTCTAAATGAATATTTCCAATTGAATATTCTTATAACTTTTAAAAGTATATTTTAAAAATTTGAATAATTTTCTGAACTGAAATTGAACAAAAAGCAAACACATTCAATAATTCATAATGATGTAAAACAATACTCCATGTGTTGTATTATTGAAATGAATTCATACAAATGGTATATCGACTTCGGTCGTTTATATTCGTCTATTTATTGTTTTGGTAGACAAGACAAGTCATAATTTATTGTTGTTTATCTTCTTCTTCTGCCCGTTTAGATGGAGGACGACAACGGTTTATTGGACTGCAACCTCTGCTTGGGGGATTAGCAGGAGTTGGGGGATCGGGAATCGGTAGGTTCGGCTGCAACGCCGGATAACCTATAGGTCTAGCTTCAACATTTTGAGATAAATTTGAGCAAATTAAGATAGCACTAAAGAACATAATTAATACTAATTTTGACATTGTCATGATCGTTTTGTGTTTTGTTGGTGACAACTTAACCAACGAGGATACTTGTACAATATTGAGGATTTGGGGATACAATATATAAAGATATTCTCTAAAGCTAATATAGAATAAACTTAATTGCAGTTCTTACAAAAAAAAAAACTTAATCACAGTCAAAAAGTTGGATTGTCAATTCAAATATAATTCTAATCTTTTTCTTTTACAAACTAGAATTCTTTTTCTTATCTTATAAAGTTGTATCATTCTATGAACACATTGTCGTTGTTAAAAAAACACTATGTATCCGCTACATCATGGTCAAGGTTAGTATTATAAAAAAAAGGATTACTTAAAAAAAACGATTATTAAAATATAGTTGGTTTGTTATATAGTTAAATGATTGTTGTTCTTTTTAAGGAAAATGATCGGTGTTCTATTGCGTCTAATTAAAATAATTGTTCCCCTCAAAAAATTAAAATAATTGTTTTAGAGACATTTCACAAAATAATGTGAGCTTATTTTCATCGTAATCGAATTCACAAAATCTCATAATTAAATGTTTTAAACTTTGCACCAAAAATAATATTATAGTTTTTTTTTATATGAACCAAGTGAGTTGGTACCTTTAATATGATGGACGAAACCAAAACCCTCAAAATAAAAAAGATCAAAAGCTTAAAAAAAAGAAACAAATAAAAGCGAGGAAGAGAAGCAACCCAATTGAAAAATGATGTCGTTCAACCACCTTGGGTTCATCCTAAAAACGAGTCTTATAAGCTGCCTTATTGAGCTATTTTTCAGTTTCTTCGTTAAATAAGGCGTAAGTGGGACGTTAGCTTCGTTTGTCTCTATAGCCAACGAATGCCTAATTAAATTGAGATCTGTTTGTAGAGCCGGGCAGATGGTTTGAGTTGTCTATTTGTTCAATTGTGTTACTTGAGCAACGTCAACCTGCTGAATCTGAGTATCAGATTTATTTTGTACTTGATGTGTTGTTAAATGTGTATTTTGTGCATTTGCATCAGAATCATTTGCTTCCATCTACGTATTCATCCTTTGAGTAACAATATTATCTACAATGGCAGCAGGTTGCTGAATTATCAGTTCGAGGATAAAAGGAGGATGCCCATTATTATATTGTCCAACCAGTGTAGTTGTAACGCCCATACTTTATAATTTATTTTATTGAATGAATTAAGTAGGTAGAGTTGAATTAATATTATTATTGTTCATGTTTTCTTATATTATGAGTCGTTGTTGAAAAGAAAATGGAAATAATGACATTGAGTGGGAGGTTGTTTAAGAAAGTTAGAAGGAATGAAGAGGAGAGTTCTAGCAAAATGAGTAAAGAGCCGTGGGTGTCGAAAATAAGATTTTAATACGTGGGGGAGGGGAGAAGTAAAATAGTTGCGCGTAGGAAATAAGGACAATATCAAAAGCTCTTGTGTTCTTCCTCTCATTCGCTCTCATTTCCGATCAAAATTTGAAGTCCATCAACAACAACTTACCCTCATCATGTATAATGATATCATATGTACCATCTAGGTTCAGCAATCAACGGTTCTGTGCAACAAGAGATAATCATTCGATCACTAATACATGACACTCTTAACGATACATCAAATGAATTTTTATAACTTCAGTTGCAATCTGGTTGTACGTTGGCGTTTTCCCTTCAGTCTCCATAATATTAATAGAATTATTTGATTGTTTATTTAAATAACAAAAAAAATTCATGTATGGTAAGGGTGCCTGCAGTGTTGTTTGTATTTGTTTTGAAGAAAAAAAAAATTTAGTTATAAGATAAACTTGCATGTAGTTTGGTTCGATCAAGACGACAAATTTTTGTTTTGTTTGAGCCAATTTAATAAAGTTTAAATTGGAACAAGTTTTGGATAACCAAATTATATGTCTAAATGAATATTTCCAATTGAATATTCTTATAACTTTTAAAAGTATATTTTAAAAATTTGAATAATTTTCTGAACTGAAATTGAACAAAAAGCAAACACATTCAATAATTCATAATGATGTAAAACAATACTCCATGTGTTGTATTATTGAAATGAATTCATACAAATGGTATATCGACTTCGGTCGTTTATATTCGTCTATTTATTGTTTTGGTAGACAAGACAAGTCATAATTTATTGTTGTTTATCTTCTTCTTCTGCCCGTTTAGATGGAGGACGACAACGGTTTATTGGACTGCAACCTCTGCTTGGGGGATTAGCAGGAGTTGGGGGATCGGGAATCGGTAGGTTCGGCTGCAACGCCGGATAACCTATAGGTCTAGCTTCAACATTTTGAGATAAATTTGAGCAAATTAAGATAGCACTAAAGAACATAATTAATACTAATTTTGACATTGTCATGATCGTTTTGTGTTTTGTTGGTGACAACTTAACCAACGAGGATACTTGTACAATATTGAGGATTTGGGGATACAATATATAAAGATTCTCTAAAGCTCATATAGAATAAACTTAATTGCAGTTCTTACAAAAAAAAAAAACTTAATCACAGTCAAAAAGTTGGATTGTCAATTCAAATATAATTCTAATCTTTTTCTTTTACAAACTAGAATTCTTTTTCTTATCTTATAAAGTTGTATCATTCTATGAACACATTGTCGTTGTTAAAAAAACACTATGTATCCGCTACATCATGGTCAAGGTTAGTATTATAAAAAAAAGGATTACTTAAAAAAAACGATTATTAAAATATAGTTGGTTTGTTATATAGTTAAATGATTGTTGTTCTTTTTAAGGAAAATGATCGGTGTTCTATTGCGTCTAATTAAAATAATTGTTCCCCTCAAAAAATTAAAATAATTGTTTTAGAGACATTTCACAAAATAATGTGAGCTTATTTTCATCGTAATCGAATTCACAAAATCTCATAATTAAATGTTTTAAAATTTGCACCAAAAATAATATTATAGTTTTTTTTTATATGAACCAAGTGAGTTGGTACCTTTAATATGATGGACGAAACCAAAACCCTCAAAATAAAAAAGATCAAAAGCTTAAAAAAAAGAAACAAATAAAAGCGAGGAAGAGAAGCAACCCAATTGAAAAATGATGTCGTTCAACCACCTTGGGTTCATCCTAAAAACGAGTCTTATAAGCTGCCTTATTGAGCTATTTTTCAGTTTCTTCGTTAAATAAGGCGTAAGTGGGACGTTAGCTTCGTTTGTCTCTATAGCCAACGAATGCCTAATTAAATTGAGATCTGTTTGTAGAGCCGGGCAGATGGTTTGAGTTGTCTATTTGTTCAATTGTGTTACTTGAGCAACGTCAACCTGCTGAATCTGAGTATCAGATTTATTTTGTACTTGATGTGTTGTTAAATGTGTATTTTGTGCATTTGCATCAGAATCATTTGCTTCCATCTACGTATTCATCCTTTGAGTAACAATATTATCTACAATGGCAGCAGGTTGCTGAATTATCAGTTCGAGGATAAAAGGAGGATGCCCATTATTATATTGTCCAACCAGTGTAGTTGTAACGCCCATACTTTATAATTTATTTTATTGAATGAATTAAGTAGGTAGAGTTGAATTAATATTATTATTGTTCATGTTTTCTTATATTATGAGTCGTTGTTGAAAAGAAAATGGAAATAATGACGTTGAGTGGGAGGTTGTTTAAGAAAGTTAGAAGGAATGAAGAGGAGCGTTCTAGCAAAATGAGTAAAGAGCCGTGGGTGTCGAAAATAAGATTTTAATACGTGGGGGAGGGGAGAAGTAAAATAGTTGCGCGTAGGAAATAAGGACAATATCAAAAGCTCTTGTGTTCTTCCTCTCATTCGCTCTCATTTCCGATCAAAATTTGAAGTCCATCAACAACAACTTACCCTCATCATGTATAATGATATCATATGTACCATCTAGGTTCAGCAATCAACGGTTCTGTGCAACAAGAGATAATCATTCGATCACTAATACATGACACTCTTAACGATACATCAAATGAATTTTTATAACTTCAGTTGCAATCTGGTTGTACGTTGGCGTTTTCCCTTCAGTCTCCATAATATTAATAGAATTATTTGATTGTTTATTTAAATAACAAAAAAAATTCATGTATGGTAAGGGTGCCTGCAGTGTTGTTTGTATTTGTTTTGAAGAAAAAAAAAATTTAGTTATAAGATAAACTTGCATGTAGTTTGGTTCGATCAAGACGACAAATTTTTGTTTTGTTTGAGCCAATTTAATAAAGTTTAAATTGGAACAAGTTTTGGATAACCAAATTATATGTCTAAATGAATATTTCCAATTGAATATTCTTATAACTTTTAAAAGTATATTTTAAAAATTTGAATAATTTTCTGAACTGAAATTGAACAAAAAGCAAACACATTCAATAATTCATAATGATGTAAAACAATACTCCATGTGTTGTATTATTGAAATGAATTCATACAAATGGTATATCGACTTCGGTCGTTTATATTCGTCTATTTATTGTTTTGGTAGACAAGACAAGTCATAATTTATTGTTGTTTATCTTCTTCTTCTGCCCGTTTAGATGGAGGACGACAACGGTTTATTGGACTGCAACCTCTGCTTGGGGGATTAGCAGGAGTTAGGGGATCGGGAATCGGTAGGTTCGGCTGCAACGCCGGATAACCTATAGGTCTAGCTTCAACATTTTGAGATAAATTTGAGCAAATTAAGATAGCACTAAAGAACATAATTAATACTAATTTTGACATTGTCATGATCGTTTTGTGTTTTGTTGGTGACAACTTAACCAACGAGGATACTTGTACAATATTGAGGATTTGGGGATACAATATATAAAGATATTCTCTAAAGCTAATATAGAATAAACTTAATTGCAGTTCTTACAAAAAAAAAAACTTAATCACAGTCAAAAAGTTGGATTGTCAATTCAAATATAATTCTAATCTTTTTCTTTTACAAACTAGAATTCTTTTTCTTATCTTATAAAGTTGTATCATTCTATGAACACATTGTCGTTGTTAAAAAAACACTATGTATCCGCTACATCATGGTCAAGGTTAGTATTATAAAAAAAAGGATTACTTAAAAAAAACGATTATTAAAATATAGTTGGTTTGTTATATAGTTAAATGATTGTTGTTCTTTTTAAGGAAAATGATCGGTGTTCTATTGCGTCTAATTAAAATAATTGTTCCCCTCAAAAAATTAAAATAATTGTTTTAGAGACATTTCACAAAATAATGTGAGCTTATTTTCATCGTAATCGAATTCACAAAATCTCATAATTAAATGTTTTAAAATTTGCACCAAAAATAATATTATAGTTTTTTTTTTATATGAACCAAGTGAGTTGGTACCTTTAATATGATGGACGAAACCAAAACCCTCAAAATAAAAAAGATCAAAAGCTTAAAAAAAAGAAACAAATAAAAGCGAGGAAGAGAAGCAACCCAATTGAAAAATGATGTCGTTCAACCACCTTGGGTTCATCCTAAAAACGAGTCTTATAAGCTGCCTTATTGAGCTATTTTTCAGTTTCTTCGTTAAATAAGGCGTAAGTGGGACGTTAGCTTCGTTTGTCTCTATAGCCAACGAATGCCTAATTAAATTGAGATCTGTTTGTAGAGCCGGGCAGATGGTTTGAGTTGTCTATTTGTTCAATTGTGTTACTTGAGCAACGTCAACCTGCTGAATCTGAGTATCAGATTTATTTTGTACTTGATGTGTTGTTAAATGTGTATTTTGTGCATTTGCATCAGAATCATTTGCTTCCATCTACGTATTCATCCTTTGAGTAACAATATTATCTACAATGGCAGCAGGTTGCTGAATTATCAGTTCGAGGATAAAAGGAGGATGCCCATTATTATATTGTCCAACCAGTGTAGTTGTAACGCCCATACTTTATAATTTATTTTATTGAATGAATTAAGTAGGTAGAGTTGAATTAATATTATTATTGTTCATGTTTTCTTATATTATGAGTCGTTGTTGAAAAGAAAATGGAAATAATGACATTGAGTGGGAGGTTGTTTAAGAAAGTTAGAAGGAATGAAGAGGAGAGTTCTAGCAAAATGAGTAAAGAGCCGTGGGTGTCGAAAATAAGATTTTAATACGTGGGGGAGGGGAGAAGTAAAATAGTTGCGCGTAGGAAATAAGGACAATATCAAAAGCTCTTGTGTTCTTCCTCTCATTCGCTCTCATTTCCGATCAAAATTTGAAGTCCATCAACAACAACTTACCCTCATCATGTATAATGATATCATATGTACCATCTAGGTTCAGCAATCAACGGTTCTGTGCAACAAGAGATAATCATTCGATCACTAATACATGACACTCTTAACGATACATCAAATGAATTTTTATAACTTCAGTTGCAATCTGGTTGTACGTTGGCGTTTTCCCTTCAGTCTCCATAATATTAATAGAATTATTTGATTGTTTATTTAAATAACAAAAAAAATTCATGTATGGTAAGGGTGCCTGCAGTGTTGTTTGTATTTGTTTTGAAGAAAAAAAAAAATTTAGTTATAAGATAAACTTGCATGTAGTTTGGTTCGATCAAGACGACAAATTTTTGTTTTGTTTGAGCCAATTTAATAAAGTTTAAATTGGAACAAGTTTTGGATAACCAAATTATATGTCTAAATGAATATTTCCAATTGAATATTCTTATAACTTTTAAAAGTATATTTTAAAAATTTGAATAATTTTCTGAACTGAAATTGAACAAAAAGCAAACACATTCAATAATTCATAATGATGTAAAACAATACTCCATGTGTTGTATTATTGAAATGAATTCATACAAATGGTATATCGACTTCGGTCGTTTATATTCGTCTATTTATTGTTTTGGTAGACAAGACAAGTCATAATTTATTGTTGTTTATCTTCTTCTTCTGCCCGTTTAGATGGAGGACGACAACGGTTTATTGGACTGCAACCTCTGCTTGGGGGATTAGCAGGAGTTGGGGGATCGGGAATCGGTAGGTTCGGCTGCAACGCCGGATAACCTATAGGTCTAGCTTCAACATTTTGAGATAAATTTGAGCAAATTAAGATAGCACTAAAGAACATAATTAATACTAATTTTGACATTGTCATGATCGTTTTGTGTTTTGTTGGTGACAACTTAACCAACGAGGATACTTGTACAATATTGAGGATTTGGGGATACAATATATAAAGATATTCTCTAAAGCTAATATAGAATAAACTTAATTGCAGTTCTTACAAAAAAAAAAACTTAATCACAGTCAAAAAGTTGGATTGTCAATTCAAATATAATTCTAATCTTTTTCTTTTACAAACTAGAATTCTTTTTCTTATCTTATAAAGTTGTATCATTCTATGAACACATTGTCGTTGTTAAAAAAACACTATGTATCCGCTACATCATGGTCAAGGTTAGTATTATAAAAAAAAGGATTACTTAAAAAAAACGATTATTAAAATATAGTTGGTTTGTTATATAGTTAAATGATTGTTGTTCTTTTTAAGGAAAATGATCGGTGTTCTATTGCGTCTAATTAAAATAATTGTTCCCCTCAAAAAATTAAAATAATTGTTTTAGAGACATTTCACAAAATAATGTGAGCTTATTTTCATCGTAATCGAATTCACAAAATCTCATAATTAAATGTTTTAAAATTTGCACCAAAAATAATATTATAGTTTTTTTTTTATATGAACCAAGTGAGTTGGTACCTTTAATATGATGGACGAAACCAAAACCCTCAAAATAAAAAAGATCAAAAGCTTAAAAAAAAGAAACAAATAAAAGCGAGGAAGAGAAGCAACCCAATTGAAAAATGATGTCGTTCAACCACCTTGGGTTCATCCTAAAAACGAGTCTTATAAGCTGCCTTATTGAGCTATTTTTCAGTTTCTTCGTTAAATAAGGCGTAAGTGGGACGTTAGCTTCGTTTGTCTCTATAGCCAACGAATGCCTAATTAAATTGAGATCTGTTTGTAGAGCCGGGCAGATGGTTTGAGTTGTCTATTTGTTCAATTGTGTTACTTGAGCAACGTCAACCTGCTGAATCTGAGTATCAGATTTATTTTGTACTTGATGTGTTGTTAAATGTGTATTTTGTGCATTTGCATCAGAATCATTTGCTTCCATCTACGTATTCATCCTTTGAGTAACAATATTATCTACAATGGCAGCAGGTTGCTGAATTATCAGTTCGAGGATAAAAGGAGGATGCCCATTATTATATTGTCCAACCAGTGTAGTTGTAACGCCCATACTTTATAATTTATTTTATTGAATGAATTAAGTAGGTAGAGTTGAATTAATATTATTATTGTTCATGTTTTCTTATATTATGAGTCGTTGTTGAAAAGAAAATGGAAATAATGACATTGAGTGGGAGGTTGTTTAAGAAAGTTAGAAGGAATGAAGAGGAGAGTTCTAGCAAAATGAGTAAAGAGCCGTGGGTGTCGAAAATAAGATTTTAATACGTGGGGGAGGGGAGAAGTAAAATAGTTGCGCGTAGGAAATAAGGACAATATCAAAAGCTCTTGTGTTCTTCCTCTCATTCGCTCTCATTTCCGATCAAAATTTGAAGTCCATCAACAACAACTTACCCTCATCATGTATAATGATATCATATGTACCATCTAGGTTCAGCAATCAACGGTTCTGTGCAACAAGAGATAATCATTCGATCACTAATACATGACACTCTTAACGATACATCAAATGAATTTTTATAACTTCAGTTGCAATCTGGTTGTACGTTGGCGTTTTCCCTTCAGTCTCCATAATATTAATAGAATTATTTGATTGTTTATTTAAATAACAAAAAAAATTCATGTATGGTAAGGGTGCCTGCAGTGTTGTTTGTATTTGTTTTGAAGAAAAAAAAAAATTTAGTTATAAGATAAACTTGCATGTAGTTTGGTTCGATCAAGACGACAAATTTTTGTTTTGTTTGAGCCAATTTAATAAAGTTTAAATTGGAACAAGTTTTGGATAACCAAATTATATGTCTAAATGAATATTTCCAATTGAATATTCTTATAACTTTTAAAAGTATATTTTAAAAATTTGAATAATTTTCTGAACTGAAATTGAACAAAAAGCAAACACATTCAATAATTCATAATGATGTAAAACAATACTCCATGTGTTGTATTATTGAAATGAATTCATACAAATGGTATATCGACTTCGGTCGTTTATATTCGTCTATTTATTGTTTTGGTAGACAAGACAAGTCATAATTTATTGTTGTTTATCTTCTTCTTCTGCCCGTTTAGATGGAGGACGACAACGGTTTATTGGACTGCAACCTCTGCTTGGGGGATTAGCAGGAGTTGGGGGATCGGGAATCGGTAGGTTCGGCTGCAACGCCGGATAACCTATAGGTCTAGCTTCAACATTTTGAGATAAATTTGAGCAAATTAAGATAGCACTAAAGAACATAATTAATACTAATTTTGACATTGTCATGATCGTTTTGTGTTTTGTTGGTGACAACTTAACCAACGAGGATACTTGTACAATATTGAGGATTTGGGGATACAATATATAAAGATATTCTCTAAAGCTAATATAGAATAAACTTAATTGCAGTTCTTACAAAAAAAAAAAACTTAATCACAGTCAAAAAGTTGGATTGTCAATTCAAATATAATTCTAATCTTTTTCTTTTACAAACTAGAATTCTTTTTCTTATCTTATAAAGTTGTATCATTCTATGAACACATTGTCGTTGTTAAAAAAACACTATGTATCCGCTACATCATGGTCAAGGTTAGTATTATAAAAAAAAGGATTACTTAAAAAAAACGATTATTAAAATATAGTTGGTTTGTTATATAGTTAAATGATTGTTGTTCTTTTTAAGGAAAATGATCGGTGTTCTATTGCGTCTAATTAAAATAATTGTTCCCCTCAAAAAATTAAAATAATTGTTTTAGAGACATTTCACAAAATAATGTGAGCTTATTTTCATCGTAATCGAATTCACAAAATCTCATAATTAAATGTTTTAAACTTTGCACCAAAAATAATATTATAGTTTTTTTTTATATGAACCAAGTGAGTTGGTACCTTTAATATGATGGACGAAACCAAAACCCTCAAAATAAAAAAGATCAAAAGCTTAAAAAAACGAAACAAATAAAAGCGAGGAAGAGAAGCAACCCAATTGAAAAATGATGTCGTTCAACCACCTTGGGTTCATCCTAAAAACGAGTCTTATAAGCTGCCTTATTGAGCTATTTTTCAGTTTCTTCGTTAAATAAGGCGTAAGTGGGACGTTAGCTTCGTTTGTCTCTATAGCCAACGAATGCCTAATTAAATTGAGATCTGTTTGTAGAGCCGGGCAGATGGTTTGAGTTGTCTATTTGTTCAATTGTGTTACTTGAGCAACGTCAACCTGCTGAATCTGAGTATCAGATTTATTTTGTACTTGATGTGTTGTTAAATGTGTATTTTGTGCATTTGCATCAGAATCATTTGCTTCCATCTACGTATTCATCCTTTGAGTAACAATATTATCTACAATGGCAGCAGGTTGCTGAATTATCAGTTCGAGGATAAAAGGAGGATGCCCATTATTATATTGTCCAACCAGTGTAGTTGTAACGCCCATACTTTATAATTTATTTTATTGAATGAATTAAGTAGGTAGAGTTGAATTAATATTATTATTGTTCATGTTTTCTTATATTATGAGTCGTTGTTGAAAAGAAAATGGAAATAATGACGTTGAGTGGGAGGTTGTTTAAGAAAGTTAGAAGGAATGAAGAGGAGAGTTCTAGCAAAATGAGTAAAGAGCCGTGGGTGTCGAAAATAAGATTTTAATACGTGGGGGAGGGGAGAAGTAAAATAGTTGCGCGTAGGAAATAAGGACAATATCAAAAGCTCTTGTGTTCTTCCTCTCATTCGCTCTCATTTCCGATCAAAATTTGAAGTCCATCAACAACAACTTACCCTCATCATGTATAATGATATCATATGTACCATCTAGGTTCAGCAATCAACGGTTCTGTGCAACAAGAGATAATCATTCGATCACTAATACATGACACTCTTAACGATACATCAAATGAATTTTTATAACTTCAGTTGCAATCTGGTTGTACGTTGGCGTTTTCCCTTCAGTCTCCATAATATTAATAGAATTATTTGATTGTTTATTTAAATAACAAAAAAAATTCATGTATGGTAAGGGTGCCTGCAGTGTTGTTTGTATTTGTTTTGAAGAAAAAAAAAAATTTAGTTATAAGATAAACTTGCATGTAGTTTGGTTCGATCAAGACGACAAATTTTTGTTTTGTTTGAGCCAATTTAATAAAGTTTAAATTGGAACAAGTTTTGGATAACCAAATTATATGTCTAAATGAATATTTCCAATTGAATATTCTTATAACTTTTAAAAGTATATTTTAAAAATTTGAATAATTTTCTGAACTGAAATTGAACAAAAAGCAAACACATTCAATAATTCATAATGATGTAAAACAATACTCCATGTGTTGTATTATTGAAATGAATTCATACAAATGGTATATCGACTTCGGTCGTTTATATTCGTCTATTTATTGTTTTGGTAGACAAGACAAGTCATAATTTATTGTTGTTTATCTTCTTCTTCTGCCCGTTTAGATGGAGGACGACAACGGTTTATTGGACTGCAACCTCTGCTTGGGGGATTAGCAGGAGTTGGGGGATCGGGAATCGGTAGGTTCGGCTGCAACGCCGGATAACCTATAGGTCTAGCTTCAACATTTTGAGATAAATTTGAGCAAATTAAGATAGCACTAAAGAACATAATTAATACTAATTTTGACATTGTCATGATCGTTTTGTGTTTTGTTGGTGACAACTTAACCAACGAGGATACTTGTACAATATTGAGGATTTGGGGATACAATATATAAAGATATTCTCTAAAGCTAATATAGAATAAACTTAATTGCAGTTCTTACAAAAAAAAAACTTAATCACAGTCAAAAAGTTGGATTGTCAATTCAAATATAATTCTAATCTTTTTCTTTTACAAACTAGAATTCTTTTTCTTATCTTATAAAGTTGTATCATTCTATGAACACATTGTCGTTGTTAAAAAAACACTATGTATCCGCTACATCATGGTCAAGGTTAGTATTATAAAAAAAAGGATTACTTAAAAAAAACGATTATTAAAATATAGTTGGTTTGTTATATAGTTAAATGATTGTTGTTCTTTTTAAGGAAAATGATCGGTGTTCTATTGCGTCTAATTAAAATAATTGTTCCCCTCAAAAAATTAAAATAATTGTTTTAGAGACATTTCACAAAATAATGTGAGCTTATTTTCATCGTAATCGAATTCACAAAATCTCATAATTAAATGTTTTAAAATTTGCACCAAAAATAATATTATAGTTTTTTTTTATATGAACCAAGTGAGTTGGTACCTTTAATATGATGGACGAAACCAAAACCCTCAAAATAAAAAAGATCAAAAGCTTAAAAAAAAGAAACAAATAAAAGCGAGGAAGAGAAGCAACCCAATTGAAAAATGATGTCGTTCAACCACCTTGGGTTCATCCTAAAAACGAGTCTTATAAGCTGCCTTATTGAGCTATTTTTCAGTTTCTTCGTTAAATAAGGCGTAAGTGGGACGTTAGCTTCGTTTGTCTCTATAGCCAACGAATGCCTAATTAAATTGAGATCTGTTTGTAGAGCCGGGCAGATGGTTTGAGTTGTCTATTTGTTCAATTGTGTTACTTGAGCAACGTCAACCTGCTGAATCTGAGTATCAGATTTATTTTGTACTTGATGTGTTGTTAAATGTGTATTTTGTGCATTTGCATCAGAATCATTTGCTTCCATCTACGTATTCATCCTTTGAGTAACAATATTATCTACAATGGCAGCAGGTTGCTGAATTATCAGTTCGAGGATAAAAGGAGGATGCCCATTATTATATTGTCCAACCAGTGTAGTTGTAACGCCCATACTTTATAATTTATTTTATTGAATGAATTAAGTAGGTAGAGTTGAATTAATATTATTATTGTTCATGTTTTCTTATATTATGAGTCGTTGTTGAAAAGAAAATGGAAATAATGACGTTGAGTGGGAGGTTGTTTAAGAAAGTTAGAAGGAATGAAGAGGAGAGTTCTAGCAAAATGAGTAAAGAGCCGTGGGTGTCGAAAATAAGATTTTAATACGTGGGGGAGGGGAGAAGTAAAATAGTTGCGCGTAGGAAATAAGGACAATATCAAAAGCTCTTGTGTTCTTCCTCTCATTCGCTCTCATTTCCGATCAAAATTTGAAGTCCATCAACAACAACTTACCCTCATCATGTATAATGATATCATATGTACCATCTAGGTTCAGCAATCAACGGTTCTGTGCAACAAGAGATAATCATTCGATCACTAATACATGACACTCTTAACGATACATCAAATGAATTTTTATAACTTCAGTTGCAATCTGGTTGTACGTTGGCGTTTTCCCTTCAGTCTCCATAATATTAATAGAATTATTTGATTGTTTATTTAAATAACAAAAAAAATTCATGTATGGTAAGGGTGCCTGCAGTGTTGTTTGTATTTGTTTTGAAGAAAAAAAAAATATTTAGTTATAAGATAAACTTGCATGTAGTTTGGTTCGATCAAGACGACAAATTTTTGTTTTGTTTGAGCCAATTTAATAAAGTTTAAATTGGAACAAGTTTTGGATAACCAAATTATATGTCTAAATGAATATTTCCAATTGAATATTCTTATAACTTTTAAAAGTATATTTTAAAAATTTGAATAATTTTCTGAACTGAAATTGAACAAAAAGCAAACACATTCAATAATTCATAATGATGTAAAACAATACTCCATGTGTTGTATTATTGAAATGAATTCATACAAATGGTATATCGACTTCGGTCACTTATATTCGTCTATTTATTGTTTTGGTAGACAAGACAAGTCATAATTTATTGTTGTTTATCTTCTTCTTCTGCCCGTTTAGATGGAGGACGACAACGGTTTATTGGACTGCAACCTCTGCTTGGGGGATTAGCAGGAGTTGGGGGATCGGGAATCGGTAGGTTCGGCTGCAACGCCGGATAACCTATAGGTCTAGCTTCAACATTTTGAGATAAATTTGAGCAAATTAAGATAGCACTAAAGAACATAATTAATACTAATTTTGACATTGTCATGATCGTTTTGTGTTTTGTTGGTGACAACTTAACCAACGAGGATACTTGTACAATATTGAGGATTTGGGGATACAATATATAAAGATATTCTCTAAAGCTAATATAGAATAAACTTAATTGCAGTTCTTACAAAAAAAAAAACTTAATCACAGTCAAAAAAGTTGGATTGTCAATTCAAATATAATTCTAATCTTTTTCTTTTACAAACTAGAATTCTTTTTCTTATCTTATAAAGTTGTATCATTCTATGAACACATTGTCGTTGTTAAAAAAACACTATGTATCCGCTACATCATGGTCAAGGTTAGTATTATAAAAAAAAAGGATTACTTGAAAAAACGATTATTAAAATATAGTTGGTTTGTTATATAGTTAAATGATTGTTGTTCTTTTTAAGGAAAATGATCGGTGTTCTATTGCGTCTAATTAAAATAATTGTTCCCCTCAAAAAATTAAAATAATTGTTTTAGAGACATTTCACAAAATAATGTGAGCTTATTTTCATCGTAATCGAATTCACAAAATCTCATAATTAAATGTTTTAAACTTTGCACCAAAAATAATATTATAGTTTTTTTTTTATATGAACCAAGTGAGTTGGTACCTTTAATATGATGGACGAAACCAAAACCCTCAAAATAAAAAAGATCAAAAGCTTAAAAAAAAGAAACAAATAAAAGCGAGGAAGAGAAGCAACCCAATTGAAAAATGATGTCGTTCAACCACCTTGGGTTCATCCTAAAAACGAGTCTTATAAGCTGCCTTATTGAGCTATTTTTCAGTTTCTTCGTTAAATAAGGCGTAAGTGGGACGTTAGCTTCGTTTGTCTCTATAGCCAACGAATGCCTAATTAAATTGAGATCTGTTTGTAGAGCCGGGCAGATGGTTTGAGTTGTCTATTTGTTCAATTGTGTTACTTGAGCAACGTCAACCTGCTGAATCTGAGTATCAGATTTATTTTGTACTTGATGTGTTGTTAAATGTGTATTTTGTGCATTTGCATCAGAATCATTTGCTTCCATCTACGTATTCATCCTTTGAGTAACAATATTATCTACAATGGCAGCAGGTTGCTGAATTATCAGTTCGAGGATAAAAGGAGGATGCCCATTATTATATTGTCCAACCAGTGTAGTTGTAACGCCCATACTTTATAATTTATTTTATTGAATGAATTAAGTAGGTAGAGTTGAATTAATATTATTATTGTTCATGTTTTCTTATATTATGAGTCGTTGTTGAAAAGAAAATGGAAATAATGACGTTGAGTGGGAGGTTGTTTAAGAAAGTTAGAAGGAATGAAGAGGAGAGTTCTAGCAAAATGAGTAAAGAGCCGTGGGTGTCGAAAATAAGATTTTAATACGTGGGGGAGGGGAGAAGTAAAATAGTTGCGCGTAGGAAATAAGGACAATATCAAAAGCTCTTGTGTTCTTCCTCTCATTCGCTCTCATTTCCGATCAAAATTTGAAGTCCATCAACAACAACTTACCCTCATCATGTATAATGATATCATATGTACCATCTAGGTTCAGCAATCAACGGTTCTGTGCAACAAGAGATAATCATTCGATCACTAATACATGACACTCTTAACGATACATCAAATGAATTTTTATAACTTCAGTTGCAATCTGGTTGTACGTTGGCGTTTTCCCTTCAGTCTCCATAATATTAATAGAATTATTTGATTGTTTATTTAAATAACAAAAAAAATTCATGTATGGTAAGGGTGCCTGCAGTGTTGTTTGTATTTGTTTTGAAGAAAAAAAAAATATTTAGTTATAAGATAAACTTGCATGTAGTTTGGTTCGATCAAGACGACAAATTTTTGTTTTGTTTGAGCCAATTTAATAAAGTTTAAATTGGAACAAGTTTTGGATAACCAAATTATATGTCTAAATGAATATTTCCAATTGAATATTCTTATAACTTTTAAAAGTATATTTTAAAAATTTGAATAATTTTCTGAACTGAAATTGAACAAAAAGCAAACACATTCAATAATTCATAATGATGTAAAACAATACTCCATGTGTTGTATTATTGAAATGAATTCATACAAATGGTATATCGACTTCGGTCGTTTATATTCGTCTATTTATTGTTTTGGTAGACAAGACAAGTCATAATTTATTGTTGTTTATCTTCTTCTTCTGCCCGTTTAGATGGAGGACGACAACGGTTTATTGGACTGCAACCTCTGCTTGGGGGATTAGCAGGAGTTGGGGGATCGGGAATCGGTAGGTTCGGCTGCAACGCCGGATAACCTATAGGTCTAGCTTCAACATTTTGAGATAAATTTGAGCAAATTAAGATAGCACTAAAGAACATAATTAATACTAATTTTGACATTGTCATGATCGTTTTGTGTTTTGTTGGTGACAACTTAACCAACGAGGATACTTGTACAATATTGAGGATTTGGGGATACAATATATAAAGATATTCTCTAAAGCTAATATAGAATAAACTTAATTGCAGTTCTTACAAAAAAAAAAACTTAATCACAGTCAAAAAAGTTGGATTGTCAATTCAAATATAATTCTAATCTTTTTCTTTTACAAACTAGAATTCTTTTTCTTATCTTATAAAGTTGTATCATTCTATGAACACATTGTCGTTGTTAAAAAAACACTATGTATCCGCTACATCATGGTCAAGGTTAGTATTATAAAAAAAAAGGATTACTTGAAAAAACGATTATTAAAATATAGTTGGTTTGTTATATAGTTAAATGATTGTTGTTCTTTTTAAGGAAAATGATCGGTGTTCTATTGCGTCTAATTAAAATAATTGTTCCCCTCAAAAAATTAAAATAATTGTTTTAGAGACATTTCACAAAATAATGTGAGCTTATTTTCATCGTAATCGAATTCACAAAATCTCATAATTAAATGTTTTAAACTTTGCACCAAAAATAATATTATAGTTTTTTTTTTATATGAACCAAGTGAGTTGGTACCTTTAATATGATGGACGAAACCAAAACCCTCAAAATAAAAAAGATCAAAAGCTTAAAAAAAAGAAACAAATAAAAGCGAGGAAGAGAAGCAACCCAATTGAAAAATGATGTCGTTCAACCACCTTGGGTTCATCCTAAAAACGAGTCTTATAAGCTGCCTTATTGAGCTATTTTTCAGTTTCTTCGTTAAATAAGGCGTAAGTGGGACGTTAGCTTCGTTTGTCTCTATAGCCAACGAATGCCTAATTAAATTGAGATCTGTTTGTAGAGCCGGGCAGATGGTTTGAGTTGTCTATTTGTTCAATTGTGTTACTTGAGCAACGTCAACCTGCTGAATCTGAGTATCAGATTTATTTTGTACTTGATGTGTTGTTAAATGTGTATTTTGTGCATTTGCATCAGAATCATTTGCTTCCATCTACGTATTCATACTTTGAGTAACAATATTATCTACAATGGCAGCAGGTTGCTGAATTATCAGTTCGAGGATAAAAGGAGGATGCCCATTATTATATTGTCCAACCAGTGTAGTTGTAACGCCCATACTTTATAATTTATTTTATTGAATGAATTAAGTAGGTAGAGTTGAATTAATATTATTATTGTTCATGTTTTCTTATATTATGAGTCGTTGTTGAAAAGAAAATGGAAATAATGACGTTGAGTGGGAGGTTGTTTAAGAAAGTTAGAAGGAATGAAGAGGAGAGTTCTAGCAAAATGAGTAAAGAGCCGTGGGTGTCGAAAATAAGATTTTAATACGTGGGGGAGGGGAGAAGTAAAATAGTTGCGCATAGGAAATAAGGACAATATCAAAAGCTCTTGTGTTCTTCCTCTCATTCGCTCTCATTTCCGATCAAAATTTGAAGTCCATCAACAACAACTTACCCTCATCATGTATAATGATATCATATGTACCATCTAGGTTCAGCAATCAACGGTTCTGTGCAACAAGAGATAATCATTCGATCACTAATACATGACACTCTTAACGATACATCAAATGAATTTTTATAACTTCAGTTGCAATCTGGTTGTACGTTGGCGTTTTCCCTTCAGTCTCCATAATATTAATAGAATTATTTGATTGTTTATTTAAATAACAAAAAAAATTCATGTATGGTAAGGGTGCCTGCAGTGTTGTTTGTATTTGTTTTGAAGAAAAAAAAAATATTTAGTTATAAGATAAACTTGCATGTAGTTTGGTTCGATCAAGACGACAAATTTTTGTTTTGTTTGAGCCAATTTAATAAAGTTTAAATTGGAACAAGTTTTGGATAACCAAATTATATGTCTAAATGAATATTTCCAATTGAATATTCTTATAACTTTTAAAAGTATATTTTAAAAATTTGAATAATTTTCTGAACTGAAATTGAACAAAAAGCAAACACATTCAATAATTCATAATGATGTAAAACAATACTCCATGTGTTGTATTATTGAAATGAATTCATACAAATGGTATATCGACTTCGGTCGTTTATATTCGTCTATTTATTGTTTTGGTAGACAAGACAAGTCATAATTTATTGTTGTTTATCTTCTTCTTCTGCCCGTTTAGATGGAGGACGACAACGGTTTATTGGACTGCAACCTCTGCTTGGGGGATTAGCAGGAGTTGGGGGATCGAGAATCGGTAGGTTCGGCTGCAACGCCGGATAACCTATAGGTCTAGCTTCAACATTTTGAGATAAATTTGAGCAAATTAAGATAGCACTAAAGAACATAATTAATACTAATTTTGACATTGTCATGATCGTTTTGTGTTTTGTTGGTGACAACTTAACCAACGAGGATACTTGTACAATATTGAGGATTTGGGGATACAATATATAAAGATATTCTCTAAAGCTAATATAGAATAAACTTAATTGCAGTTCTTACAAAAAAAAAAACTTAATCACAGTCAAAAAAGTTGGATTGTCAATTCAAATATAATTCTAATCTTTTTCTTTTACAAACTAGAATTCTTTTTCTTATCTTATAAAGTTGTATCATTCTATGAACACATTGTCGTTGTTAAAAAAACACTATGTATCCGCTACATCATGGTCAAGGTTAGTATTATAAAAAAAAAGGATTACTTAAAAAAACGATTATTAAAATATAGTTGGTTTGTTATATAGTTAAATGATTGTTGTTCTTTTTAAGGAAAATGATCGGTGTTCTATTGCGTCTAATTAAAATAATTGTTCCCCTCAAAAAATTAAAATAATTGTTTTAGAGACATTTCACAAAATAATGTGAGCTTATTTTCATCGTAATCGAATTCACAAAATCTCATAATTAAATGTTTTAAACTTTGCACCAAAAATAATATTATAGTTTTTTTTTTATATGAACCAAGTGAGTTGGTACCTTTAATATGATGGACGAAACCAAAACCCTCAAAATAAAAAAGATCAAAAGCTTAAAAAAACGAAACAAATAAAAGCGAGGAAGAGAAGCAACCCAATTGAAAAATGATGTCGTTCAACCACCTTGGGTTCATCCTAAAAACGAGTCTTATAAGCTGCCTTATTGAGCTATTTTTCAGTTTCTTCGTTAAATAAGGCGTAAGTGGGACGTTAGCTTCGTTTGTCTCTATAGCCAACGAATGCCTAATTAAATTGAGATCTGTTTGTAGAGCCGGGCAGATGGTTTGAGTTGTCTATTTGTTCAATTGTGTTACTTGAGCAACGTCAACCTGCTGAATCTGAGTATCAGATTTATTTTGTACTTGATGTGTTGTTAAATGTGTATTTTGTGCATTTGCATCAGAATCATTTGCTTCCATCTACGTATTCATACTTTGAGTAACAATATTATCTACAATGGCAGCAGGTTGCTGAATTATCAGTTCGAGGATAAAAGGAGGATGCCCATTATTATATTGTCCAACCAGTGTAGTTGTAACGCCCATACTTTATAATTTATTTTATTGAATGAATTAAGTAGGTAGAGTTGAATTAATATTATTATTGTTCATGTTTTCTTATATTATGAGTCGTTGTTGAAAAGAAAATGGAAATAATGACGTTGAGTGGGAGGTTGTTTAAGAAAGTTAGAAGGAATGAAGAGGAGAGTTCTAGCAAAATGAGTAAAGAGCCGTGGGTGTCGAAAATAAGATTTTAATACGTGGGGGAGGGGAGAAGTAAAATAGTTGCGCGTAGGAAATAAGGACAATATCAAAAGCTCTTGTGTTCTTCCTCTCATTCGCTCTCATTTCCGATCAAAATTTGAAGTCCATCAACAACAACTTACCCTCATCATGTATAATGATATCATATGTACCATCTAGGTTCAGCAATCAACGGTTCTGTGCAACAAGAGATAATCATTCGATCACTAATACATGACACTCTTAACGATACATCAAATGAATTTTTATAACTTCAGTTGCAATCTGGTTGTACGTTGGCGTTTTCCCTTCAGTCTCCATAATATTAATAGAATTATTTGATTGTTTATTTAAATAACAAAAAAAATTCATGTATGGTAAGGGTGCCTGCAGTGTTGTTTGTATTTGTTTTGAAGAAAAAAATATATTTAGTTATAAGATAAACTTGCATGTAGTTTGGTTCGATCAAGACGACAAATTTTTGTTTTGTTTGAGCCAATTTAATAAAGTTTAAATTGGAACAAGTTTTGGATAACCAAATTATATGTCTAAATGAATATTTCCAATTGAATATTCTTATAACTTTTAAAAGTATATTTTAAAAATTTGAATAATTTTCTGAACTGAAATTGAACAAAAAGCAAACACATTCAATAATTCATAATGATGTAAAACAATACTCCATGTGTTGTATTATTGAAATGAATTCATACAAATGGTATATCGACTTCGGTCGTTTATATTCGTCTATTTATTGTTTTGGTAGACAAGACAAGTCATAATTTATTGTTGTTTATCTTCTTCTTCTGCCCGTTTAGATGGAGGACGACAACGGTTTATTGGACTGCAACCTCTGCTTGGGGGATTAGCAGGAGTTGGGGGATCGGGAATCGGTAGGTTCGGCTGCAACGCCGGATAACCTATAGGTCTAGCTTCAACATTTTGAGATAAATTTGAGCAAATTAAGATAGCACTAAAGAACATAATTAATACTAATTTTGACATTGTCATGATCGTTTTGTGTTTTGTTGGTGACAACTTAACCAACGAGGATACTTGTACAATATTGAGGACTTGGGGATACAATATATAAAGATATTCTCTAAAGCTAATATAGAATAAACTTAATTGCAGTTCTTACAAAAAAAAAAACTTAATCACAGTCAAAAAAGTTGGATTGTCAATTCAAATATAATTCTAATCTTTTTCTTTTACAAACTAGAATTCTTTTTCTTATCTTATAAAGTTGTATCATTCTATGAACACATTGTCGTTGTTAAAAAAACACTATGTATCCGCTACATCATGGTCAAGGTTAGTATTATAAAAAAAAAGGATTACTTAAAAAAACGATTTTTAAAATATAGTTGGTTTGTTATATAGTTAAATGATTGTTGTTCTTTTTAAGGAAAATGATCGGTGTTCTATTGCGTCTAATTAAAATAATTGTTCCCCTCAAAAAATTAAAATAATTGTTTTAGAGACATTTCACAAAATAATGTGAGCTTATTTTCATCGTAATCGAATTCACAAAATCTCATAATTAAATGTTTTAAACTTTGCACCAAAAATAATATTATAGTTTTTTTTTTTATATGAACCAAGTGAGTTGGTACCTTTAATATGATGGACGAAACCAAAACCCTCAAAATAAAAAAGATCAAAAGCTTAAAAAAAAGAAACAAATAAAAGCGAGGAAGAGAAGCAACCCAATTGAAAAATGATGTCGTTCAACCACCTTGGGTTCATCCTAAAAACGAGTCTTATAAGCTGCCTTATTGAGCTATTTTTCAGTTTCTTCGTTAAATAAGGCGTAAGTGGGACGTTAGCTTCGTTTGTCTCTATAGCCAACGAATGCCTAATTAAATTGAGATCTGTTTGTAGAGCCGGGCAGATGGTTTGAGTTGTCTATTTGTTCAATTGTGTTACTTGAGCAACGTCAACCTGCTGAATCTGAGTATCAGATTTATTTTGTACTTGATGTGTTGTTAAATGTGTATTTTGTGCATTTGCATCAGAATCATTTGCTTCCATCTACGTATTCATACTTTGAGTAACAATATTATCTACAATGGCAGCAGGTTGCTGAATTATCAGTTCGAGGATAAAAGGAGGATGCCCATTATTATATTGTCCAACCAGTGTAGTTGTAACGCCCATACTTTATAATTTATTTTATTGAATGAATTAAGTAGGTAGAGTTGAATTAATATTATTATTGTTCATGTTTTCTTATATTATGAGTCGTTGTTGAAAAGAAAATGGAAATAATGACGTTGAGTGGGAGGTTGTTTAAGAAAGTTAGAAGGAATGAAGAGGAGAGTTCTAGCAAAATGAGTAAAGAGCCGTGGGTGTCGAAAATAAGATTTTAATACGTGGGGGAGGGGAGAAGTAAAATAGTTGCGCGTAGGAAATAAGGACAATATCAAAAGCTCTTGTGTTCTTCCTCTCATTCGCTCTCATTTCCGATCAAAATTTGAAGTCCATCAACAACAACTTACCCTCATCATGTATAATGATATCATATGTACCATCTAGGTTCAGCAATCAACGGTTCTGTGCAACAAGAGATAATCATTCGATCACTAATACATGACACTCTTAACGATACATCAAATGAATTTTTATAACTTCAGTTGCAATCTGGTTGTACGTTGGCGTTTTCCCTTCAGTCTCCATAATATTAATAGAATTATTTGATTGTTTATTTAAATAACAAAAAAAATTCATGTATGGTAAGGGTGCCTGCAGTGTTGTTTGTATTTGTTTTGAAGAAAAAAAAATATTTAGTTATAAGATAAACTTGCATGTAGTTTGGTTCGATCAAGACGACAAATTTTTGTTTTGTTTGAGCCAATTTAATAAAGTTTAAATTGGAACAAGTTTTGGATAACCAAATTATATGTCTAAATGAATATTTCCAATTGAATATTCTTATAACTTTTAAAAGTATATTTTAAAAATTTGAATAATTTTCTGAACTGAAATTGAACAAAAAGCAAACACATTCAATAATTCATAATGATGTAAAACAATACTCCATGTGTTGTATTATTGAAATGAATTCATACAAATGGTATATCGACTTCGGTCGTTTATATTCGTCTATTTATTGTTTTGGTAGACAAGACAAGTCATAATTTATTGTTGTTTATCTTCTTCTTCTGCCCGTTTAGATGGAGGACGACAACGGTTTATTGGACTGCAACCTCTGCTTGGGGGATTAGCAGGAGTTGGGGGATCGGGAATCGGTAGGTTCGGCTGCAACGCCGGATAACCTATAGGTCTAGCTTCAACATTTTGAGATAAATTTGAGCAAATTAAGATAGCACTAAAGAACATAATTAATACTAATTTTGACATTGTCATGATCGTTTTGTGTTTTGTTGGTGACAACTTAACCAACGAGGATACTTGTACAATATTGAGGATTTGGGGATACAATATATAAAGATATTCTCTAAAGCTAATATAGAATAAACTTAATTGCAGTTCTTACAAAAAAAAAAACTTAATCACAGTCAAAAAAGTTGGATTGTCAATTCAAATATAATTCTAATCTTTTTCTTTTACAAACTAGAATTCTTTTTCTTATCTTATAAAGTTGTATCATTCTATGAACACATTGTCGTTGTTAAAAAAACACTATGTATCCGCTACATCATGGTCAAGGTTAGTATTATAAAAAAAAAAGGATTACTTAAAAAAAACGATTATTAAAATATAGTTGGTTTGTTATATAGTTAAATGATTGTTGTACTTTTTAAGGAAAATGATCGGTGTTCTATTGCGTCTAATTAAAATAATTGTTTCCCTCAAAAAATTAAAATAATTGTTTTAGAGACATTTCACAAAATAATGTGAGCTTATTTTCATCGTAATCGAATTCACAAAATCTCATAATTAAATGTTTTAAACTTTGCACCAAAAATAATATTATAGTTTTTTTTTTATATGAACCAAGTGAGTTGGTACCTTTAATATGATGGACGAAACCAAAACCCTCAAAATAAAAAAGATCAAAAGCTTAAAAAAACGAAACAAATAAAAGCGAGGAAGAGAAGCAACCCAATTGAAAAATGATGTCGTTCAACCACCTTGGGTTCATCCTAAAAACGAGTCTTATAAGCTGCCTTATTGAGCTATTTTTCAGTTTCTTCGTTAAATAAGGCGTAAGTGGGACGTTAGCTTCGTTTGTCTCTATAGCCAACGAATGCCTAATTAAATTGAGATCTGTTTGTAGAGTCGGGCAGATGGTTTGAGTTGTCTATTTGTTCAATTGTGTTACTTGAGCAACGTCAACCTGCTGAATCTGAGTATCAGATTTATTTTGTACTTGATGTGTTGTTAAATGTGTATTTTGTGCATTTGCATCAGAATCATTTGCTTCCATCTACGTATTCATACTTTGAGTAACAATATTATCTACAATGGCAGCAGGTTGCTGAATTATCAGTTCGAGGATAAAAGGAGGATGCCCATTATTATATTGTCCAACCAGTGTAGTTGTAACGCCCATACTTTATAATTTATTTTATTGAATGAATTAAGTAGGTAGAGTTGAATTAATATTATTATTGTTCATGTTTTCTTATATTATGAGTCGTTGTTGAAAAGAAAATGGAAATAATGACGTTGAGTGGGAGGTTGTTTAAGAAAGTTAGAAGGAATGAAGAGGAGAGTTCTAGCAAAATGAGTAAAGAGCCGTGGGTGTCGAAAATAAGATTTTAATACGTGGGGGAGGGGAGAAGTAAAATAGTTGCGCGTAGGAAACAAGGACAATATCAAAAGCTCTTGTGTTCTTCCTCTCATTCGCTCTCATTTCCGATCAAAATTTGAAGTCCATCAACAACAACTTACCCTCATCATGTATAATGATATCATATGTACCATCTAGGTTCAGCAATCAACGGTTCTGTGCAACAAGAGATAATCATTCGATCACTAATACATGACACTCTTAACGATACATCAAATGAATTTTTATAACTTCAGTTGCAATCTGGTTGTACGTTGGCGTTTTCCCTTCAGTCTCCATAATATTAATAGAATTATTTGATTGTTTATTTAAATAACAAAAAAAATTCATGTATGGTAAGGGTGCCTGCAGTGTTGTTTGTATTTGTTTTGAAGAAAAAAAAAATATTTAGTTATAAGATAAACTTGCATGTAGTTTGGTTCGATCAAGACGACAAATTTTTGTTTTGTTTGAGCCAATTTAATAAAGTTTAAATTGGAACAAGTTTTGGATAACCAAATTATATGTCTAAATGAATATTTCCAATTGAATATTCTTATAACTTTTAAAAGTATATTTTAAAAATTTGAATAATTTTCTGAACTGAAATTGAACAAAAAGCAAACACATTCAATAATTCATAATGATGTAAAACAATACTCCATGTGTTGTATTATTGAAATGAATTCATACAAATGGTATATCGACTTCGGTCGTTTATATTCGTCTATTTATTGTTTTGGTAGACAAGACAAGTCATAATTTATTGTTGTTTATCTTCTTCTTCTGCCCGTTTAGATGGAGGACGACAACGGTTTATTGGACTGCAACCTCTGCTTGGGGGATTAGCAGGAGTTGGGGGATCGGGAATCGGTAGGTTCGGCTGCAACGCCGGATAACCTATAGGTCTAGCTTCAACATTTTGAGATAAATTTGAGCAAATTAAGATAGCACTAAAGAACATAATTAATACTAATTTTGACATTGTCATGATCGTTTTGTGTTTTGTTGGTGACAACTTAACCAACGAGGATACTTGTACAATATTGAGGATTTGGGGATACAATATATAAAGATATTCTCTGAAGCTAATATAGAATAAACTTAATTGCAGTTCTTACAAAAAAAAAACTTAATCACAGTCAAAAAAGTTGGATTGTCAATTCAAATATAATTCTAATCTTTTTCTTTTACAAACTAGAATTCTTTTTCTTATCTTATAAAGTTGTATCATTCTATGAACACATTGTCGTTGTTAAAAAAACACTATGTATCCGCTACATCATGGTCAAGGTTAGTATTATAAAAAAAAGGATTACTTAAAAAAAACGATTATTAAAATATAGTTGGTTTGTTATATAGTTAAATGATTGTTGTACTTTTTAAGGAAAATGATCGGTGTTCTATTGCGTCTAATTAAAATAATTGTTCCCCTCAAAAAATTAAAATAATTGTTTTAGAGACATTTCACAAAATAATGTGAGCTTATTTTCATCGTAATCGAATTCACAAAATCTCATAATTAAATGTTTTAAACTTTGCACCAAAAATAATATTATAGTTTTTTTTTTATATGAACCAAGTGAGTTGGTACCTTTAATATGATGGACGAAACCAAAACCCTCAAAATAAAAAAGATCAAAAGCTTAAAAAAACGAAACAAATAAAAGCGAGGAAGAGAAGCAACCCAATTGAAACTTGATGTCGTTCAACCACCTTGGGTTCATCCTAAAAACGAGTCTTATAAGCTGCCTTATTGAGCTATTTTTCAGTTTCTTCGTTAAATAAGGCGTAAGTGGGACGTTAGCTTCGTTTGTCTCTATAGCCAACGAATGCCTAATTAAATTGAGATCTGTTTGTAGAGCCGGGCAGATGGTTTGAGTTGTCTATTTGTTCAATTGTGTTACTTGAGCAACGTCAACCTGCTGAATCTGAGTATCAGATTTATTTTGTACTTGATGTGTTGTTAAATGTGTATTTTGTGCATTTGCATCAGAATCATTTGCTTCCATCTACGTATTCATACTTTGAGTAACAATATTATCTACAATGGCAGCAGGTTGCTGAATTATCAGTTCGAGGATAAAAGGAGGATGCCCATTATTATATTGTCCAACCAGTGTAGTTGTAACGCCCATACTTTATAATTTATTTTATTGAATGAATTAAGTAGGTAGAGTTGAATTAATATTATTATTGTTCATGTTTTCTTATATTATGAGTCGTTGTTGAAAAGAAAATGGAAATAATGACGTTGAGTGGGAGGTTGTTTAAGAAAGTTAGAAGGAATGAAGAGGAGAGTTCTAGCAAAATGAGTAAAGAGCCGTGGGTGTCGAAAATAAGATTTTAATACGTGGGGGAGGGGAGAAGTAAAATAGTTGCGCGTAGGAAATAAGGACAATATCAAAAGCTCTTGTGTTCTTCCTCTCATTCGCTCTCATTTCCGATCAAAATTTGAAGTCCATCAACAACAACTTACCCTCATCATGTATAATGATATCATATGTACCATCTAGGTTCAGCAATCAACGGTTCTGTGCAACAAGAGATAATCATTCGATCACTAATACATGACACTCTTAACGATACATCAAATGAATTTTTATAACTTCAGTTGCAATCTGGTTGTACGTTGGCGTTTTCCCTTCAGTCTCCATAATATTAATAGAATTATTTGATTGTTTATTTAAATAACAAAAAAAATTCATGTATGGTAAGGGTGCCTGCAGTGTTGTTTGTATTTGTTTTGAAGAAAAAAAAAATATTTAGTTATAAGATAAACTTGCATGTAGTTTGGTTCGATCAAGACGACAAATTTTTGTTTTGTTTGAGCCAATTTAATAAAGTTTAAATTGGAACAAGTTTTGGATAACCAAATTATATGTCTAAATGAATATTTCCAATTGAATATTCTTATAACTTTTAAAAGTATATTTTAAAAATTTGAATAATTTTCTGAACTGAAATTGAACAAAAAGCAAACACATTCAATAATTCATAATGATGTAAAACAATACTCCATGTGTTGTATTATTGAAATGAATTCATACAAATGGTATATCGACTTCGGTCGTTTATATTCGTCTATTTATTGTTTTGGTAGACAAGACAAGTCATAATTTATTGTTGTTTATCTTCTTCTTCTGCCCGTTTAGATGGAGGACGACAACGGTTTATTGGACTGCAACCTCTGCTTGGGGGATTAGCAGGAGTTGGGGGATCGGGAATCGGTAGGTTCGGCTGCAACGCCGGATAACCTATAGGTCTAGCTTCAACATTTTGAGATAAATTTGAGCAAATTAAGATAGCACTAAAGAACATAATTAATACTAATTTTGACATTGTCATGATCGTTTTGTGTTTTGTTGGTGACAACTTAACCAACGAGGATACTTGTACAATATTGAGGATTTGGGGATACAATATATAAAGATATTCTCTAAAGCTAATATAGAATAAACTTAATTGCAGTTCTTACAAAAAAAAAACTTAATCACAGTCAAAAAAGTTGGATTGTCAATTCAAATATAATTCTAATCTTTTTCTTTTACAAACTAGAATTCTTTTTCTTATCTTATAAAGTTGTATCATTCTATGAACACATTGTCGTTGTTAAAAAAACACTATGTATCCGCTACATCATGGTCAAGGTTAGTATTATAAAAAAAAAGGATTACTTAAAAAAAACGATTATTAAAATATAGTTGGTTTGTTATATAGTTAAATGATTGTTGTACTTTTTAAGGAAAATGATCGGTGTTCTATTGCGTCTAATTAAAATAATTGTTCCCCTCAAAAAATTAAAATAATTGTTTTAGAGACATTTCACAAAATAATGTGAGCTTATTTTCATCGTAATCGAATTCACAAAATCTCATAATTAAATGTTTTAAACTTTGCACCAAAAATAATATTATAGTTTTTTTTTTATATGAACCAAGTGAGTTGGTACCTTTAATATGATGGACGAAACCAAAACCCTCAAAATAAAAAAGATCAAAAGCTTAAAAAAACGAAACAAATAAAAGCGAGGAAGAGAAGCAACCCAATTGAAAAATGATGTCGTTCAACCACCTTGGGTTCATCCTAAAAACGAGTCTTATAAGCTGCCTTATTGAGCTATTTTTCAGTTTCTTCGTTAAATAAGGCGTAAGTGGGACGTTAGCTTCGTTTGTCTCTATAGCCAACGAATGCCTAATTAAATTGAGATCTGTTTGTAGAGCCGGGCAGATGGTTTGAGTTGTCTATTTGTTCAATTGTGTTACTTGAGCAACGTCAACCTGCTGAATCTGAGTATCAGATTTATTTTGTACTTGATGTGTTGTTAAATGTGTATTTTGTGCATTTGCATCAGAATCATTTGCTTCCATCTACGTATTCATACTTTGAGTAACAATATTATCTACAATGGCAGCAGGTTGCTGAATTATCAGTTCGAGGATAAAAGGAGGATGCCCATTATTATATTGTCCAACCAGTGTAGTTGTAACGCCCATACTTTATAATTTATTTTATTGAATGAATTAAGTAGGTAGAGTTGAATTAATATTATTATTGTTCATGTTTTCTTATATTATGAGTCGTTGTTGAAAAGAAAATGGAAATAATGACGTTGAGTGGGAGGTTGTTTAAGAAAGTTAGAAGGAATGAAGAGGAGAGTTCTAGCAAAATGAGTAAAGAGCCGTGGGTGTCGAAAATAAGATTTTAATACGTGGGGGAGGGGAGAAGTAAAATAGTTGCGCGTAGGAAACAAGGACAATATCAAAAGCTCTTGTGTTCTTCCTCTCATTCGCTCTCATTTCCGATCAAAATTTGAAGTCCATCAACAACAACTTACCCTCATCATGTATAATGATATCATATGTACCATCTAGGTTCTGCAATCAACGGTTATGTGCAACAAGAGATAATCATTCGATCACTAATACATGACACTCTTAACGATACATCAAATGAATTTTTATAACTTCAGTTGCAATCTGGTTGTACGTTGGCGTTTTCCCTTCAGTCTCCATAATATTAATAGAATTATTTGATTGTTTATTTAAATAACAAAAAAAATTCATGTATGGTAAGGGTGCCTGCAGTGTTGTTTGTATTTGTTTTGAAGAAAAAAAAAATATTTAGTTATAAGATAAACTTGCATGTAGTTTGGTTCGATCAAGACGACAAATTTTTGTTTTGTTTGAGCCAATTTAATAAAGTTTAAATTGGAACAAGTTTTGGATAACCAAATTATATGTCTAAATGAATATTTCCAATTGAATATTCTTATAACTTTTAAAAGTATATTTTAAAAATTTGAATAATTTTCTGAACTGAAATTGAACAAAAAGCAAACACATTCAATAATTCATAATGATGTAAAACAATACTCCATGTGTTGTATTATTGAAATGAATTCATACAAATGGTATATCGACTTCGGTCGTTTATATTCGTCTATTTATTGTTTTGGTAGACAAGACAAGTCATAATTTATTGTTGTTTATCTTCTTCTTCTCCCCGTTTAGATGGAGGACGACAACGGTTTATTGGACTGCAACCTCTGCTTGGGGGATTAGCAGGAGTTGGGGGATCGGGAATCGGTAGGTTCGGCTGCAACGCCGGATAACCTATAGGTCTAGCTTCAACATTTTGAGATAAATTTGAGCAAATTAAGATAGCACTAAAGAACATAATTAATACTAATTTTGACATTGTCATGATCGTTTTGTGTTTTGTTGGTGACAACTTAACCAACGAGGATTCTTGTACAATATTGAGGAGTTGGGGATACAATATATAAAGATATTCTCTAGAGCTAATATAGAATAAACTTAATTGCAATTCTTTCAAAAAAAAAAACTTAATCACAGTCAAAAAAGTTGGATTGTCAATTCAAATATAATTCTTCTCCTTTTCTTTTACAAAATAGAATTCTTTTTCTTATCTTATAAAGTAGTATCATTCTATGAACACATTGTAGTTGTTAAAAAAACACTATGTATCCACTACATCATGGTCAAGGTTAGTATTATATAAAAAAAGGATTACTTAAAAAAACGATTATTAAAATATAGTTGGTTTTTTATATAGTTAAATGATTGTTGTTCTATTTATGGAAAATGATCGGTGTTCTATTGCGTTTAATTAAAATAATTGTTCCCCTAAAAAAATTAAAATAATTGTTTTAGAGACATTTCACAAAATAATGTGGGCTTATGTTCATCGTAATCGAATTCATAAAATCTCATAATTAAATGTTTAAACTTTGCACCAAAAACAATATTATAATTTTTTTTATATGAACCAAGTGAGTTGGTAACTTTAATATGGTGGACGAAACCAAAACCCTCATAATAAAAAAGATCAAAAACTTAAAAAAAAAAAGAAACAAGTAAAAGCGAGGAAGAGAAGCAACCCAATTGAAAAATGATGTCGTTCAACCACCTTGCGTTCATCCTAAAAACGAGTCTTATAAGCTGCCTTATTGAGCTATTTTTCAATTTCTTCGTTAAATAAGGCGTAAGTGGGACGTTAGCTTCGTTTGTTTCTATAGCCAGCGAATGCCTAATTAAATTGAGATCTGTTTGTAGAACCGGGCACATGGTTTGAGTTAAATTGTATATTTGCATCAGAATCATTTACTTCCATCTATGTATTCATCCTTTGAGTAACAATATTATCTACAATGGCAGCAGGTTGCTGAATTATCAGTTCCAGGATAAAAGGAGGTTGCTCATTATTATATTGTCCAACCAGTGTAGTTGTAACGTCCCTACTTTATAATTTATTTTATTGAATGAATTAAGTAGGTAGAGTTGAATTAATATTATTATTGTCGATATTTTCTTATTTTATGAGTCGTTGCTGAAAAGAAATTGGAAATAATGTTGTTGAGTGGGAGGTGGTTTCAGAAAATTAGAAGGATTGAAGAGGAGAGTACTAGCAAAATGAGTAAAGAGTCGTGAGTGTCGATAGTAAGATTTTCATAAGTGTGGGAGGGGAGAAGTAAAATAGTTGCGCGCAGGTAAGGATGATAATCTCAAAAGCTCTCGTGTTCTTCCTCTCATTCGCTCTCATTTCCGATCAAAATTTGAAATCCATCAACAAGAACTTACCCTCATCATGTATAATGATATCATATGTACCCTCTAGGTTCAACAATCAACGGTTCTGTGCAACAAGAGATAATCATTCGATCACTAATACATGACACTCTTAACGATACATCAAATGAATTTTTTTAACTTCAGTTGCAATCTGGTTATACGTTGGCGGTTTCCCTTCAGTCTCCATAATATTAATAGAATTATTTGATTGTTTATTTAAATAACAAAAAAATTTCATGTATGGTAAGGGTGCGTGCAGTGTTGTTTGTATTTGTTTTGAAGAAAAAAAATTATTTAGTTCTAAGATAAAACAGCATGTAGTTTGGTTCGATCAAGACGACTCATTTTTGTTTTGTTTGAGCCAATTTAATAATATTAATAGAATTATTTGATTGTTTATTTAAATAACAAAAAAATTTCATGTATGGTAAGGGTGCGTGCAGCGTTGTTTGTATTTGTTTTGAAGAAAAAAATTATTTAGTTCTAAGATAAAACAGCATGTAGTTTGGTTCGATCAAGACGACTCATTTTTGTTTTGTTTGAGCCAATTTAATAAAGTTTAAATTGGAACAAGTTTTGCATAACCAAATTATATGTCTAAATGAATATTTCCAATTGAATATTCTTATATCTTTTAAAAGTATATTTTAAAAATTTGAATAATTTTCTGAACTGAAATTGAACAAAAAGCAAACACATTCAATAATTCATAATGGTATATCGATTTTGGTCGTTTATATTCGTCTATTTATTGTTTTGGTAGACAAGACAAGTCATAATTTATTGTTGTTTATCTTCTTCTTCTGCCCGTTTAGATGGTGGACGACAACGGTTTATTGGACCGCAACCTCTGCTTGGGGGATTAGCAGGAGTTGGGGGACCGGGAATCGGTAGGTTCGGCTGCAACGCCAGATAACCTATAGGTCTGGCTTCAATATTTTGAGTGAAAGTTGAGCAAATTAAGATAGCACTAAAGAACATAATTAATACTAATTTTGACATTGTCATGATCGTTTTGTGTTTTGTTGGTGACAACTTAACCAACGAGGATACTTGTACAATATTGAGGATTTGGGGATACAATATATAAAGATATTCTCTAAAGCTAATATAGAATAAACTCAATTGCAGTTCTTACAAAAAAAAAAACTTAATCACAGTCAAAAAAGTTGAATTGTCAATTCAAATATAATTCTAATCTTTTTCTTTTACAAACTAGAATTCTTTTTCTTATCTTATAAAGTAGTATCATTCTATGAACACATTGGCGTTGTTAAAAAAACACCATGTATCCGCTACATCATGGTCAAGGTTTGTATTATAAAAAAAAAGGATTACTTAAAAAACAACGATTATTAAAATATAGTTGGTTTGTTATATAGTTAAATGATTGTTGTTCTTTTTAAGGAAAATGATCGGTGTTCTATTGCGTCTAATTAAAATAGTTGTTCCCCTCAAAAAATTAAAATAATTGTTTTAGAGACATTTCATAAAATAATGTGAGCTTATTTTCATCGTAATCGAATTCACAAAATCTCATAATTAAATGTTTTAAACTTTCCACCAAAAATAATATTATAGTTTTTTTTTTATATGAACCAAGTGAGTTGGTACCTTTAATATGATGGACGAAACCAAAACCCTCAAAATAAAAAAGATCAAAAGCTTAAAAAAAAGAAACAAATAAAAGCGAGGATGAAAAGCAACCCAATTGAAAAATGATGTCGTTCAACCACCTTGGGTTCATCCTAAAAATGAGTCTTATAAGCTACCTTATTGAGCTCTTTTTCAGTTTCTTCGTTAAATAAGGCGTAATTGGGACGTTAGCTTCGTTTGTCTCTATAGCCAACGAATGCCTAATTAAATTGAGATTTGTTTGTAGAACCGGGCACATGGTTTGAGTTGTCTATATGTTCAACTGTGTTACTTGAGCAACGTCAACCTGCTGAATCTGAGTATCAGATTTATTTTGTACTTGGATGTGTTGTTGAATATGTATTTTGTGTATCTGCATCGGAATCATTTGCTTCCATCTATGTATTCATCCTTTGAGTAACAATATTATCTACAATGGCAGCAGGTTGCTGAATTATCAGTTCCAGGATAAAAGGAGGTTGCTCATTATTATATTGTCCAACCAGTGTAGTTGTAACGCCCCTACTTTATAATTTATTTTATTGAATGAATTAAGTAGGTAGAGCTGAATTAATATTATTATTGTTGATGTTTTCTTATATTATTAGTCATTGTTGAAAAGAAAACGGAAATAATGACGTTGAGTGGGAGGTGGTGTGAGAAAATTAGAAAGAATGTGGAGGAGAGTTCTAGCAATATGAGTAAAGAGTCGTCGATGTCGAAAATAAGATTTTAATACGTGGGGGAGGGGAGAAGTAAAATAGTTGCGCGTAGGAAATGAGGACAATCTCAAAAGCTCTTGTGTTCTTCCTCTCATTCGCTCTCATTTCCGATCAAAATTTGAAGTACATCAACAAGAACTTACCCTCATCATGTATAATGATATCATATGTACCATATAGGTTCAACAATCAACGGTTTCGTGCAACAAGAGATAATCATTCGATCACTAATACATGACACTCTTAACGATACATCAAATGAATTTTTTTAACTTCAGTTGCAATCTGGTTATACGTTGGCGTTTTCCCTTCAGTCTCCATAATATTAATAGAATTATTTGATTGTTTGTTTAAATAACAAAAAAATTTCATGTATTTTAAGGGTGCCGGCAATGTTATTTGTATTTGTTTTGAATTAAAAAAATTATTTAGTTCAAAGATAAAACTGCATGTAGTTTGGTTCGATCAAGACAACTCATTTTTGTTTTGTTTGAGCCAATTTAATAAAGTTTAAATTGGAACAAGTTTTGGATAACCAAATTATATGTCTAAATGAATATTTTCAACGGAATATTCTTATATCTTTTAAAAGTATATTTTAAAAATTTGAATAATTTTTTGAACTGAAATTGAACAAAAAGCAAACACATTCAATAATTCATAATGCTGTAAAACAATACGCCATGTGTTGTATTATTAAAATGAATTCATACAAATGGTATATCGACTTCGGTCGTTTATATTCGTCTATTTATTGTTTTGGTAGACAAGACAAGTCATAATTTATTGTTGTTTATCTTCTTCTTCTGCCCGTTTAGATGGTGGACGACAACGGTTTATTGGACTGCCACCTCTGCTTGGGGGATTAGCAGGAGTTGGGGGACCGGGATTCGGTTGCAACGCTGGATAGCCTATAGGTGTAGCTTCAACATTTTGAGTGAAAGTTGAGCAAATTAAGATAGCACTAAAGAACATAATTAATACTAATTTTGACATTGTCATGATCGTGTTGTGTTTTGTTGGTGACAACTTTACCGACGAGGATTCTAGTACAATATTGAGGAGTTGGGGATACAATATATAAAGATATTCTCTAAAGGTAATATAGAATAAACTTAGAGAAATGATATTTGTACAACCATTTTCTAACAACTTTTTGACAACTTTCTCTCTTATACTCACGTTACCTTCTTATTCTCTCTCTTCTTTTTTCTCTCTCTATTATTTTTGTCCAATCAAAAGAGAGAAAACCGAAGTTGTCATGAAAGTTGTACCAAAGAGTTGTACAAATATCACTACTCATAAACTTAATTGCAGTTCTTTAAAAAAAAAAACTTAATCACAGTCAAAAAAGTTTGATTGTCAATTCAAATATAATTCTTATCTTTTTCTTTTACAAACTAGAATTCTTTTTCTTATCTTATAAAGTAGTATCATTCTATGAACACATTGTAGTTGTTAAAAAAACACTATGTATCCGCTACATCATGGTCAAGGTTAGTGATAGACTTTTAGCAAGTGTATTAAAAATACATCGAAGTAATAAAATAAGTTCGTATCCACGAGGATTGTGTTAATCTCAATTTAGCAATAAAGTAAATATTTAGGATGTATAAATTATTTTGTTTGCCACTAGGCAGTAGATTTGATTTGATTGCATAAAATTAAATAACATAAAATAAAGACTCGGTTAGAAAATAAGAGAGATGAGATCAGGTCTTTTGAATCATCTATGTTCCCCTAATTGGTATACTGCACCTATTCTTATGAATGATTTTCTAGTTCCACGATAGTTAACAAAATAGTCATAATCAATCCCTTGAGTTATGACCCTCTTCTCAAACTACAGCCCCTAATTCCTTAAGTAGTTTAATAATCTTTGAAGGTTTAAGCACGTTAACCTAATATCACTAACAAACGATTATCCATTGCTAGACTAACCCTGTTTATTAGAACAATTCAATTATGTCTAAGTAGAAAGCTATGGTCAGTAGTCATTCATTCTCACTAAATCATGTTTATATTTAATCAGGATATAAAAAGCATTAAGAACAATTGAATTGAATAAAAATTAGATTGTCATTCACAATAAATGGAGTTTCACAGCAACATGGATCAATTAGGGTTACAAAGAATCATCTCAGACATAATCTCTAAGAGATTTAGCTACTCATAATTGAGTTTACAAATAGCATAATCAATAGTGGAATCAAAACATACATGAACTGATAGAAGGTTGAAGAAATCGCCCTCCTAGCCGTCTTTAGGTCTCAAAATCGCACTTTGTTATCTCCAATTCGTAACCCTTGTTTCTGGAACTGAGTTCAGCTTAAATAGGAAATATTTTCTGCACCAAAAATTGTGTCACGCCTATAAAAATCGTGTCACGCCTCCAGCAAAATCGTGCCACACCACCAGAAATCGTGTCACGATTTCAGTGGCAGAACCAAACCTTCATTCTGGAAAAAAAATCGTGTCACGCCTCTGAAAATCGTGACACGGTTGCCTATCTTCAGCACTTTCCAGAATTTCTGCTTTTCACACCCTTGATTACCTCATATTGCCTCAGAACTCTATCAAAATGTCAAAATAAATCCTAAAAATTACGTAATGACATCATGTCATCAGTTAGTATTATAAAAAAAATGGATTTCTTAAAAAAAAATTATTAAAATATAGTTGGTTTTTTATATAGTTAAATGATTGTTGTTCTTTTTAAGGAAAATGATCGGTGTTCTATTGCGTCTAATTAAAAAAATTGTTCCCCTTAAAAAATTAAAATAATTGTTTTAGAGACATTTCACAAAATAATGTGAGCTTATTTTCATTGTAATCGAATTCACAAAATCTCATAATTAAATGTTTTAAACTTTGCACCAAAAATAATATTATAGTTTTTTTTATACGAACCAAGTGAGTTGGTACCTTTGATATGGTGGGCGAAACATAAACCCTCAAAATAAAAAAGATCAAAAGCTTAAAAAAAAGAAACAAAAAAAAGCAAGGAAGAGAAACAACCAAATTGGAAAATGATGTCGTTCAACCACCTTTGGGTTCATCCTAAAAACGAGTTATAAGCTGCCTTATTGAGCTCTTTTTCAGTTTCTTCGTTAAATAAGGCGTAAGTGGGACGTTAGCTTCATTTGTCTCTATAGCCAACGAATGCCTAATTAAATTGAGATCTGTTTGTAGAACCGGGCACATGGTTTGAGTTGTCTATTTGTTCAATTGTGTTACTTGAGCAACGTCAACCTGCTGAATCTGAGTATCAAATTTATTTTGTACTTGATGTGTTGTTGAATGTGTATTTTGTGTATTTGCATCAGAATCATTTGCTTCCATCTATGTATTCATCCTTTGAGTAACAATATTACCTACAAGCAAATTGCTGAATTACTAGTTCCAGGATAAAAGGAGGTTGCTCATTATTATATTGTCCAACCAGTGTAGTTGTAACGCCCCTACTTTATAATTTATTTTATTGAATGAATTAAGTAGGTAGAGTTGAATTAATATTATTATTGTTGATGTTTTCTTATATTATGAGTCGTCGTTGAAAAGAAAATGGAAATAATGATGTTGAGTGGGAGGTGGTTTGAGAAAATTAGAAGGAAGGAAGAGGTGAGTTCTAGCAAAATGAGTAAAGAGTCGTGGGTGTCGAAAATAAGATTTTAATACGTGGGGGAGGGGAGAAGTAAAATAGCTGCGCGTAGGAAACAAGGACAATATCAAAAGCTCTTGTGTTCTTCCTCTCATTCGCTCTCATTTCCGATCAAAATTTGAAGTTCATCAACAAGAACTTACCCTCATCATGTATAATGATATCATATGTACCATCTAGGTTCAACAATCACCGGTTCTGTGCAACAAGAGATAATCATTCGATCACTAATACATGACACTCTTAATGATACATCAAATGATTTTTTTTTTTTTAACTTCAGTTGCAATCTGGTTATACGTTGGCTTTTTCCCTTCAGTCTCCATAATATTAATAGAATTATTTGATTGTTTATTTAAATAACAAAAAAATTTCATGTATGGTAAGGGTGCCTGCAATGTTGTTTGTATTAGTTTTGAAGAAAAAAAATTATTTAGTTCTAAGATAAAACTGCATGTAGTTCGGTTCGATCAAGACGACTCATTTTTGTTTTGTTTGAGCCAATTTAATAAAGTTTAAATTGGAACAAGTTTTGGATAACCAAATTATATGTCTAAATGAATATTTTCAACTGAATATTCTTATATCTTTTAAAAGTATATTTTAAAAATTTGAATAATTTTTTGAACTGAAAATGAACAAAAAGCAAACACATTCAATAATTCATAATGCTGCAAAACAATAGTCCATGTGTTGTATTATTGAAATGAATTCATATAAAAGGTATATGGACTTCGGTCGTTTATATTCGTCTATTTATTGTTTTGGTAGACATGACAAGTCATAATTTATTATTGTTTATCTTATTTTTCTGCCAGTTTAGATGGTGGACGACAACGGTTTATTGGACTGCAACCTCTACTTGGGGGATTAGCAGGAGTTGGGGGACCGGGAATCGGTAGGTTCGGTCGCAACGCCGGATAGCCTATAGGTGTAGCTTCAACATTTTGAGTGAAAGTTGAGCAAATTAAGATAGCACTAAAGAACATAATTAATACTAATTTTGACATGGTCATGATCGTTTTGTGTTTTGTTGGTGACAACTTAACCAACGGGGATTCTTGTACAATATTGAGGGAGTTGGGGATACAATATATGAAGATATTCTCTAAAACTAATATAGAATAAACTTAATTGCAGTTCTTTCAAAAAAAAAAAACTTAATCACAGTCAAAAAAGTTGGATTGTCACTTCAAATATAATTCTTATCTTTTTCTTTTACAAGCTAGAATTCTATTTCTTATCCTATAAAGTAGTATCATTATATGATAACATTGCAGTTGTTAAAAAAAAAAACTATATATCCGCTACATCATGGTCAAGGTTAGTATTATAAAAAAAAGGATAACTTAAAAAAATGATTATCAAAATATAATAGGTTTTTTTATATAGTTAAATGATTGTTGTTCTTTTTAAGAAAAATGATCGGTGACCTATTGCGTATAATTAAAATAATTGTTTCCCTCAAAAAAATTAAAATAATAGTTTTAGAGACATTTCACAAAATAATGTGAGCTTATATTCATCGTAATCGAATTCACAAAATCTCATAATTAAATAATTTAAACTTTTCACCAAAAATAATATTATAGTTTTTTTTATATGAACCAAATGAGTTGGTACCTTTAATATGGTAGGCGAAACCAAAACCCTCAAAATAAAAAAGATCAAAAGCTTAAAAAAAGAAACAAAAAAAAAAAGCAAGGAAGAGAAACAACCCAATTGGAAAATGATGTCGTTCAACCACCTTGGGTTCACCCTTAAAAACAAGTCTTATAAACTGCCCTATTGAGCTATTTTTCAGTTTCTTTGTTAAATAAGGCGTAAGTGGGACGTTAGCTTCGTTTGTCTCCATAGCTAACAAATGCCTAATTAAATTGAGATCTTTTTTTCGAGGGAGTTATTAAATTGAGATCTGTTTGTAGAACCAGACACATGGTTTGAGTTGTCTATTTGTTTAATTGTGTTACTTGAACAACGTCAACATGCAGAATCGGTTTATTTTGTACTTGATGTGTTGTTGAATGTGTATTTGCATCAGAATCATTTTATGTAACACTATCTGAATCAATTGAGATATTACATACCAATTGAGACACACTAAAGCTATCTAGATTGGGATTGTAAAGACACCAGTTGATGTAACACTAGCTGATACCAATCGAGGCACACTAAAGCTAAACTAATTGAGACTCGAAACACACCAATTGACGTATCACTAGCAAATACCAATTCCGACACGCTAAAGCTACACCAAACTAAGTTGGGACGCTAAATCTATGCTAAACAAGATGAGATGCTAATATACCAATTGACATAACTCTTAACATATAAAAATTGAACAGGGATCCAAAAACAAATATGTACAAGGTACGTACTAAAAAAATTGCACAAAGGTACATAAAAAATCAAACCACACTTCAAGCAAAGAAATAAACACACAAGCAAACAAACAAAAATTACAAATAAAATCTAATGAGATAGGCATGAAGGCAGCTGAACACACATATAACCATCATGTCCATAAGATTGTTGACAATATGTTGACCAAAGAATTTGGACGACTAGGTAAAATGATGCGTTTATTGACAATATGTTGACCAAAGAATTTGTTTGCTTACTAAGAACTTGATTAACAAGTCTTGTGCTCGATGTGATTACCTCGAAGATAGTTGTACATCTTTTTCTTTTTGGATATTCAATTGTTGCATTAAGATCAGAAGATGACTTTATTCTTTCATTTGTCTTGTATTATCGCGCATGCTTGTTTATAGGCTAAGTTGGTAAATAAATTGTTCCTTTATTAATAGTCTTGTTATCATCAAAACATAATACATAGATATTGTTCTTTAAACTTACGTGGTTCTTACAAAAAGGACCTCATGTGGAGTTGAGTGAGTCTATGAAGGTTTGAATGTGTCATGCTAATTGTTTTAGGAAAAATGTGTATGACAAAAGTCTTGCACAAATGAAAAGAAAAAGAAAAATTGAATTAGGATTTCCTATATTAAATTGGGATTTTCGACTTATAAATTGAATTGACCAGGATCTTTTTCTAGAGAACTTTTTAATTGGGACTTTGTAAGATATTGCCTTTAATTTTGATTGCAGTTTGCTTTCTATTCTTGTTTTTGACTATGATAAAGTTTATTCTATATATATACTGTAATCCCAAGACCCTCAATTTCATTACAAAAACCTCATTGGTTAAGTTGTCACTACCAAAATTATTATGACAATGACAAAGTTAATATCGAGTGTGTTTCTTAGTGCTATCTTGATTTTATCTCTTTTAACTCAAGATGCCAAGGCCTCAACTATTGACAGGGCGGTATATCCACCCGACGAACCGGGACATCCTCCCCACTCTCAGGCTAACCCCTCAACTATTGACAAGGCGGTATATCCACCTGACGAACCGGGACATCCTCCCCACTCTCAGGCTAACCCCTCAACTATTGACAAGGCGGTATATCCACCTGACGAACCGGGACATCCTCCCCACTCTCAGGCTAACCCCTCAACTATTGATAAGGCGGTATATCCACCTGACGAACCGGGACATCCTCCCCACTCTCAGACTAACCCCTCAACTAGTGACAAGGCATATCCACCCGACGAACCGGGACATCCTCCCCACTCCCATGCTAACCCATGGGAAAGAGGCTGCAATCCAAAAACACCTTGCCGTGGTCTGCCACTAAAAGAGGTGAAGGAAGAAGATAAACAAGAATAGAAAATATATGACTTGTCATGTGCACCAATTAAATAAATATCCTTTTGTATTACATCATTTCAATAATATAATGAATAAATAATATTTTACAGTATTTTAGATCATTGAATGTGTTTTCTTTTTTCATTTTTAGTTGAAAACATTATTATTAATTTTTACAATATATTTTCAAAAGATATAACAATACCCGTCAATACGCATACAAAATATTTGTCAAGTTGATAAGAATTCAAACTATATCTCATAAATTTATAATATAAAATATATTTGAAGGGGGTGGGGGTTAAAATCCTCCTACTAATGTGAATTATTCATTGATAGGTATGTAGTTTTATAAGTGTCTTGAGGCATGTCAGATCATAGTAAGTATCAGGGTTCAACTATTTGCCTTCTAAACTTTACATTGTAGAAAAAAATTATAAGAATATTATTTAAAGGTTTGAAAAAATATAGGAAAAGGAAAATACTAATATTTTTTTTTTGTGGTGGCCGGGCCCCGAACCTTGCATATTTTATGCATTGTCCATACTAACTGAGCTAAGCTCACGAGGACGGAAAATACTAATCTTATTGTATACCAAAACACACTGAATGTCTATTTTTAAATAGGAAAAATTGATTGAATAAGGAAAATAATGTATGAGGGTTGATTTGATTTAGATTTTTTCTAGTTACACCCTTAAAACTTTAGGATACACCAAATTTAAATAATATTTTATCATAATTTTAAAATAGTCCTTATTTCCATATTAGTTTGATGAACTATAATTTTATATTTTAATCTTAATTAGCTTCAAAAAAAAATATTTTAATCTTAATTTTTCGCCTCTCTCACACATACATCAACAGAATATAAACGAACATGATTAAAGATTACATGAAGTAAAAAAATTCCATTAGTATTCAATTGAAGGAGTAATAAAAAATAGGGTTAATAGTTTTGTCAAAAATAAATAAATAGGGTTAATAGTGTTTTACCCTCCTGTATGTATATGTCATTTTCGGGTTTACCCCCTGTAAAATATATTTTTTGGTTTACCCCCTGTAAAATATCTTTTTTCCAGAATACCCCCTAATAGGCCATACAAAAACGAATTTATTTTTTTTTCTTCAGAAATTTTGGTTTTTGTATGGCCTATTAGGGGGGGTATTTTGGGAAAAAGTATTTTACAGGGGGTAAACCTGGAGATGACCTATATTACAGGGAGGTAAAGCACCATTAACCCTAAAAAATATAAGTAATTTTTTCAGTGATTTTACGTGCTTATTCAATTTCTTTTATAGTCCATAAAGTATGCCTGAACTTAATTTGTGTTTAGACTCAATTCTCGTCCATTACTGAAATGAAAAGAGATATTGCCGGTTAGAAAAGAGATATAGCTATGTGAATCGCAAAGTTGCAAGAAGCTAAGAAACGGTTGCAGCTCTGTGAGTCATAGGTAGCTATATAAGGATATAGCTTTGTGAATCTCAGTTAGCTCAAGAGGTTAATAAACAGTCATAGCATTGAGAGTCACATAGGTTGTACCATGATATAACTCTGTAAATCGTAGTAATGTTTTATCATGACTAAACCTAGTTTAAACCACACTTTCCATTTTGAAATTTTTTAAAACCTTTTATTGCTTTCCCAAACTTAACCTTTTATATTTATTGTTGTGACAAATGATATATTTTATTTTCATACTAACAAGTTTTCTGCTGAAAATCTACGCGAAGCTATAGCTCCATAGTCCATGTGGCATTGATATCTTTTTATACTATAACTTGGACATTGTATACTTACACTCAGTCTTTCCACCTTAAAATACTCATAGTGTTTTGGGAGACACCATCGTCCTCTCATGATCTGATTACAACTTTCCTCCTAGGATAACCGCGACAGGTAAAGGTTTAAAGACCAAAACCCTAAACCTAATCTATAAATACTAACTCATAGGCATTAGTTCAAGTATGTATATGTTTTACCCTAAAACTACCTAATAGATCCACGCCAATATTAACTTGAGCGTTGGAAATGTCTTTACAGGTACACCCCCGTCGTCTAGGAAGAGGGATGTTGTTGAAGGTCCTCTACTCAGAGTCCACTCAACACCACCATCCAGAGATCTCTAGTCCGGCAGGATCGCAATCTAATTTAGCAACTTAAAAAATAGAAGGAATGTGTAGAGTTTTATAACTTAAACACCTACATGTTGGGTAGTTATTTGAGTTTGAGTCTTCTAACTTAAGTTTTAATTGTTGGAGTAATGAAATTTTTTGGAGAAAGGAAAATGTAAAAAGAAATGTTTGAAACACAAATAAAATGAATTGGTTATGTTTGTGTATGTAACACAGGCGAATTGGGTTGTAACTCTCGAACTTGAGCGAAGAGAAGTTAGGCCCCGAGAGGTGCAAGAGCTACAATCCAAAGGGGTATTTTTGGTTGAAGGGCTTATGAGCAATTGAAAGGGTGAATTGAGAAATTTCCTAATGTTGATGATAATATTGAAAAACAATAAATTGGGCCTTTGGAAATAATTTTTTTTATATATAAAAAAAAAGTGAGTAACACGTACCTAACCCCAATAATTATTAGGTTGATCCGACCCAAAGGACAATTCACCGAGTTACCCAGCAAAACCAACCTAAGATTCAAGTTATGGATCAGTTCTTAAGTTAGGTCAAACTCTCTCCAAACTGACCCATGTATAACCCAATGTAAGTTAGCAACTCCAACATTGCAACTAGATGACGAAGAGGCATTTTTTCGTAGCTTCTCTCTTTTAGAGGTGATGATATTCAAGATATTTTCGAATAGTAAGTGTGAACACCTCTCACGATCAGGATTTGAACATTTGTTAAAAGATACTCCATCCGGTCACATTTATAAGCAAAACTATACTTATTATCTATCATTTAGTCAATTATTTTTTTAACAACAAAACCCAAAAAAAACTATATATTTATGGGTTGATTGTACAAAATGACCCTGTAATATATGTCATGTCTTAAAAATGATCTTGTAAAATAAAAAACACATATTATGAACCTGTAATTTGATATTCTTCTTACTTTTCATCATATATATATATATATATATATATATATATATATATATATATAGTGTGTGTGTGTGTGTGTGTGTGTAGTCCAACAGACCTAGAAGTTGAATTTTTTTAGGATTTTTATTAGGCATCTTTAGGATGATAAAATATGGCTTCTAAAAAAATTATATTTTTTCGACTATGGAAGGATTAATTATGAATTTTTATTCTCGATAATTATCAATTTCTAAAAAAAATTAATAATTAATTCGTCTCGTTGAAAAACTCCAAAATTTTACGGTGAAGGTTCTTATGATGTTCTAATCATGACTACAAAATTTGATCCGCGAGTTACGCTTACTTGGAACAAGATAACAATTTTGCACGTTTTTGTTAAAATATTGAAATAAATCAAAACATCTTAAAAATACGATTAAATTTTGTAGATCTTTTTTATGTATTTTTTATAGATGTCTATGTAAACAATCAACTCAAAATTCAATTTCTAGGTCAATATTTCAGTTGTTTTGTTTTTTGAGTTTTTGACACTTTAAAAATTCACAATTAATTCGTTCCTTGTCGAAAAATTCTAATTTTTTGTTTATAACTATATTTTAACGTCCTTAACATGTTTGCAAAAAATTATAAAAAAAATTCAACCTCTAAATTGTTTTTTTGGACTTTGTGTATATTAGAAGGTCATAAACAATAGGAATCTCAAATTACAGGGTTAAAATATATGTTTTTTTTTTATTTTACACGATCATTTTCAAGATTTTGCGTATATTACAGGGTCAATTTCAACAATTAATCCTATATTTATTTATTTCCTTTTTGTTATAGTCTTATTTTCTATCTCAAGCTCTTCTTAAAATTCCTTGTGAGCTGTTTTATGTGTGATGCAGATTCAGGTACCTTGGTAATCAACTCTGACATCGACAAAACCAAGAAAGCTATTCGAAAAGCTAGAGAAGCAACAATTGTTCCATTCCAAGTCATAGTGACTTCTCATCAACGAAGAGATGGGAGAACTGGAACACATAAAACTAGGAGATTACAAGAGGCTTGACAAAATGGATGAAGTCGCCTAGGGGTTTCCAACCAGTGAACCATGTCCTCTTTGACATCAAACACTCAGTTCTTTCTGCACTAAGGGAGAATCAATTCGCAGGTAGGGAAACCGAAGACTGTAATGCTCATCTAAACTTTTTAGAAGCTTGCAGCAACATTAATGACACAAGAGTTTCGGAGTCCGACAAGAGGCTTCGTTTGTTTGTCTACTCTCTAAGTGGACGAGCAAAAGATTGGCTCAATGCACTTCCAAGTGGAGTCATAGCTACTTGGGATGATTTGAAGAAATCATTCCTCCACCTCTTTTACCCAACAGTTAAATACCTTGAAAAAAAGGAACGAGATAGCTGATTTCCAACATGAAGACGAAGAAAATCTTTACGATGCTTTTGAAAGGTACAAGCTACTCCTAAAGCGTTGTCTGGGCCACAAATTTTCAGGAATGGAAGTCACATTAACCTTCACAAATGGTTTGAAGCCAACAAACCACATGCTTTTAGATGCATCAACAGGAGGTACCATGAAGAACAAAGCTGCATCTAAAATCCGAGAGCTCATAAACAACATGTCTTTGAGCGAATATCGTCCTCAAAGCGAGAATAAGGGCAGGTCAAGTATATGGGTGTGTATACTCGACCACAACGAAATCCTTACTCCAACACGTACAATCCAGGCTGGGTTGAACATCAAAATTTTTTCATTTTAACATATTTATAATCTATTTCTTTTTAAACATAACTATTTTTCATAAGCTAAAAAACTGGTTAATCTACTTTTGAAATAATAAGGCTCCCTTTTGAATTGAGCTTATGAAAAATAGATCATGTAAATAAATAAGTTTTAGTTTTAATTTATAAGCTTTATAAACTATTTTTTCATAAAATACCTTAATAAACTCATAAATAATACTTGAAAACTTATTTATTTGCATAAGTTGTTTTGTATTAGCTCTAAAATAAAATAAGCTAATCCAAACATGTCCTAAGTCAAACTTAATTAAATCTTAGGCTCCGTCTCCCGTACGCGATTGGAGTGGGTCTCGCACCGTGCGAGATGTTAGAACAAGCAACATGAACCGTTGGATATATTATATTTTATTGGATGCCTGCGATTGAAAACAAAAGTGACCTGTTAAAATGATATATTCTTTATTTGTTATCACTGTTGGGAAACATGGTTGTATGTATAGTAGAATTTCTAATAACATTTTAAAAAGGGTGATTTTGTAATTGAACTGAAAAATATTTGAGAAGCCCAGGAAAAGGTTAATCCGATGGAAAAACAAAGGAATTTATGTATCCCACCACCGCCACCATGTTGGAGCTTCGGCTTCGTTATTGCTTGCTTTTGAATCATGTATTTCTTCTCTCAATATTGCTAAAGTAAATTCATAAGTAATTGAGTTGTGCTTTTGAATCTCTCTCGTTCTTTTGTGTTGGTTTTAAATCTAATTGTATTCATCACTTATGAGCAACATGAGGCTTTATCTTGAGATATTAATCACTTATTTTGGAGGTTTGAAAATTAAATTGGTGATTGAATCTGGGTGAAAGAGATTAGTGATTGAACCCATTTTTTAAATTCGTTGAAAATAGATTATTGATTGATTTGAGATCTAGATGTCTAGAAAAAAATGTTGGAATAAATTTTGGGAAGAACAGTTATTATTAATCTCGAACTGGGTTTAAAAACTCAAGTAGTTGTTACACTGTGTTAATAACGAAACCGCTGCAAGGAGGAAAAGCTTCGTCCAAAGATTATGTTGGTGAACTCCAGTAGTTGTATAAAAAAAAGTATTTTTTTTATGATGTTAGAAACCCAGATTTTTTAGAGGTTGAAGATGAAGATGCAAAGAGAAAAATATGAAGATATTAATGCAAGAGAAAAAAATATTAAAATCATAGTTATTTTTTTATAAAAAAAATAGGAAGTAAAGAGAAATACCACTCCCTCTGTTCCTTTTTAAGTGTTTTTTAAGGGTGAATTTTTCATTCATATTTAACTGTCTTTTTGGTCTTTTAAAGAAATGATTTATCAATTATACTCTTTGTCAACTACTCTTATCTTTTTCAATAAAACTAATTAATGATATCTATTTGGAAAACTAAAGTTTTTTTTTTACCCAAAGTTTGTTTACTTTTTTTTAAAACAAAGTTTCTTTCTTCGGTATCTTCAAGTTTAAACAAAATTTTGTTACAAACGATGGTTCCAAGAAGAGTTAAAATTCTATAGTAATTGTTAAAAAATTTAAGTGCAAATTAAAATAACATATTTGACAGAAGAAAAATAAAAGACTACATGAATGTTAAAAAAAAAATAAAAGACAATTGTTTGTTATGAGAGAGAGTGCGCAAAAATATAGAAATTTGTTGAAGAAAAAGATAATAACCGACAATTATTTGTTACGAGAGAAAGATAACATATTACATTTAATGGAAAGATAATAACTGATAATTTGTTAATTTTCTAAAAAGACACTTAAAAAAGGAACAAATGGGGTAATATTTAACTAAAAACATAATTAGACAAACTATGAAGTAGGAACTGAAATTTTGATGATCGGAATCTTCGGTATAAACAGTCCCACAAACTATCCCTTCAAAAACATAGTCAACATGGATGACATTTCTCTCACGACTAAAACGGATCTAATCGACGAACGATATCAAATATAATCAATCCGACCGTTGAATAGAACCTAATTGGACTAACAACGAAGTAGAAACTGAAATTTCTACACTCGAAATATTTGGTATAAGTCAGTCCGACATACTATCTATTCAAAAATCTAGTCAACATGAAAGGATACAAGTATGTCGACTGAAACAAATCCAAACAACTAATATAGCTTATTTGCTAACTTCTACATACTTAAATATTAAGTGGTATGGATTATAGTAGAGTAAATTACACTCCACCCCTCAAAGATGCTTGAATTACACTCCTTTCATTTCTTATGTTAAAATATACACTCCTCTCCCCTCTTATTCAAAATATATTAGAAAATATTTCACTTCCCTCCCCTAAGATAAGCTTGAATTACATTCTCTTCCCCTCTTATGTTAAAATCTACACTTTGTTCCCTCAATATTTTTTTTTTAATTTATAATAGTCTAAAAAAATTAATAAATCTAACGTACTTCGAAAAAAATAGTATTGGGGGCCTATTTGAATATAGTCAAACTTTGAATTAATATTTTTCGCTATTTTTATTCATAATTTCATTAACATATACTCCCTCTGTTCCTTTATAAGTGTCTGTTTTAGAAAGTTAACACCAAAATAGCGATGTGTATTTTTGCACATTTTTTTCCTATTATACCCTCATTTTAATCCACAAATAAATTCCTATTTTTTTTGCACATGTAACACTCTGTTTTCCCAACATATAAAAATTTCAATAATAAATCAGAGTATTCAACTTAAAACAGGATGTCACACTTCTTTCAAAATTCAAATAGAATAAAATTACTGTTTATTCAAACAGCACATGTCAATATTTCAATTACTTTATAGCGGAAAATAAAACATTTTAATTAATTCATCATAATGACACTATGACCTCAAAATCATTCAACTTATTAAAATCCAAATCAAAGGTTCTTCAACATAATTCATGATCAAACATAGTTCTTGACAAATAACTTAGTTCATGATAAAATAACATCGTTCATGGCAAATACGTAACACATGGAAACAAACAATATCCCTATCCCGCTACGTATCAAAGCAACCTAAGACGACACGGCGGAGACTACTCAAGACTGCAACTATTCTTGGTCACCTACAAGTTACCCATGTAAGGCAACAATTTCCAAGCAGAAGAGGTGATATTTCACATTCAATAATAATAAGCATATAATTCATCAGCAGAATTTAACAACATAAATAACACTTATTTAACTATGTTACTTCATCATAATACTTCTTAATTCAACTCCTTAATTTATTGATAACTTGACAACAACGACAATAGATCAACTACGACATCCACAACTTCGACTAGACATCAAGGACGATGCAACAACAACTCTTTAACTTCGACAATGTAACAACAACTAAGACATCATGCATGTGGTACCATTCAGGGCATAAGCCCTCGTCTCTATTGAGCATAAAAGGCTCCCAGGGCTTGAGCCCTCGTCACTTTTGAGCACAAGGCTCCAGGGCTTGAGCCCTCGTCGCTATTGAGCACAAGGCTCCAGGGCTTGAGCCCTCGTCCCTTTTGAGCACAAGGCTCCAGGGCTTGAGCCCTCGTCATTGTATGAATAGACTCAACAACTTGACATCTTAACATCCTAACATCTTAACAACTCAACAACTTGACATCTTAACATCTTAACAACTTAACAACTTGTCATCTTAACATCTTAACAACTCAACAACTTGACATCTTAACATCTTAACAACTCAACAACTTGGCATCTTAACATCTTAACAACTCATCAACTAAGACATCATATAACATCGTATTCAAACATCAACAATTAGTCATGCATCTTTGTAAAAAACATAATAAATTATACATAACATATTTTCATGTCAAACCAAGGCTACTGGAAAGATATCGCAATTATCAACAACTTTCATGTTTATACAAAAGACCAATTCAAAACAGAAACATATGAACAAAACGCAAAAACATGAAACAGAGAATGATGTCACTGTGCAATTTCGCTGTGACCTATGTGGAGTAATTTGACCATAACTAAAGTTCTATAAATCGTCTTGACGTCAGACCAACGAAATTAGAAAGCTAACATCCATACCTACAACTTTCGTGTTTACACCTAAGACCAATTCCGCACTGATCAATACCAGTTTGCTTATCAAAATTCGGGAAAAGTTGTGCTGAAATTCATAAGAATTCACAGTAACCTACGTGCAGTAATTTGACCATAACTCAAGTTCTATAAATTGTTTTTACGTCAGACCAACGACATTAGAAAGCTAACATCCATACCTACAACTTTCGTGTTTACACCTAAGACCAATTCCGCACCGATCAATAATCAGAAAAATCAACTTATATTATTCAAACTTCACATTTATTCAAAATCATCACAATCAACAACAACTCAACATAATTCATACCCAATTCATAATATGACATTAACAACAACAATCATCAACAACCACAACTCATAATCATGAATCCAACCACAAATCAACAACAACATAACATAAATCATCAACTGAGCATAATTCATCAATTAAATTGCAATTCAAAACCCTATCTTCTTTTCAAACCCTAACTTCTCTAATCATCAAAATAAAACAACAACAAACATGTTAAACCCTATTTCAGAACCATATACTTATGATTAAAGAAGGTTAGTCCCACCCTTACCTTAGATTGATTAGCAGCAAGGTCTACAGACTTCTCCTTCTCTGACTCTACTCTTCTCTTCTCTTCTCTTCTCTTCTCTTCTCTTCTCTCCTCTCCTCTCATCTCTAAACCTTGTTTTCTCCAAAACCTTGTTTTTGCATATATATTAATCTTTCAACCTAATATCTCCTCTATTTATATTACTAATTACTCTTCTTAAATCTGATTAGGCCCAATAACTCTCTTCTTTCTATTTCAGCCCCCAAATCTACTTATTCTGATAATTATATTTCTTCACTAAATATATTCTTCCACTAAATATATTCTCTCGCTAAATATATTCTTCCACTAATTATATTCTCCCACTAAATATATTCTTCCACTAAATATATTCTCCCACTAAATATATTCTAATAAATAATAAAATAAAAACACTCAATAAAATATCAACATATCACATAATTAAATAAATCATATAATTCGACTCTATCTCAAGAAAAATAATTAAATAACAAGGAGGGCGTTACAACACACACTTTATCTTTCCAATAAATTTAATATGTTATCTTTCTTTCGTAACAAATAACTGTCGATTATTATCTTTTTCCCCAAAAAATTTCTATTTTTTTGCGCACTCTCTGTCTCATAACAAACAATTGTCAATTTTTTAAATATTGTGCATGTTTTATCTTGGTTTTTGGGTGTCAAACATTGATTACGTTTGAACCTTTTTAACCGGTGATATCTCATTTTTTCTTGGGAAGGGAAAAAATAAGCAAAACCCTTTGAGAATCGAGGTCCGGGAGTTGTTTTCGTTACGGGAAGGTGTTAGGCACCCATAACGACTATAGTAACCTATAGGAACCGTCTTTAATTTCTACGCGCGCGCTTTATTTTTAAATGCTATTTGAAAAGTGATATTTACACCTAAGAGTTTACTAAGTCAAGAATTGGAGGGAGAAGAAAGTGTTTGAATTTTTATTTTATTTGAATTGAAGGAATTTTGATTCCTTGCCTACGTACCCGTTTAAGGGATCAAATCCACCGTAGTTCTCTTCCAAAAATGTTTTTGTTTTTGTTGGTTGATTTTAAGTTTGAAAATTGGAATTTGAAGAATGAGAGGGAGAGGCCTCAAGGGCATAAGATTGTGAAATTGTGAGGTTGAATTAGTTATTTTGCAAAAGAAAGTCTAAGTATGATTAAGATTCATTGAAATTTTGATTAAGAAAATAAAAGAGAAAATACAATGGGATTTTGATCCCAAGGTTTATTTAGAAAATGATTTGAGTGATATTGTTCATATTTTTTTTTGGGAAAAAGAATTTTTCTAAGTATCGTGACTCCTAAGCATACATCTAAACATACATTCCCTAAGCATACATCTAAAGTATCCATGTGATGTGTGTGCATGTGTCGGTGCTTGTGTCGGTGTACATCATTAGAGTCCATTGTCCTTTACATATGCCCTAGTTTACATTCTATGGTCTTGCAAGATTTTAAAAGCATAAAAGAAAATTACAAAATCCCTAAATCTTTACATACTAAGTTTTCGTAAGAAATATAAATTGCAAGAAAATTAAGCTAGAATATGAGATGAGGTGAGCTTATGGAATGCATGAAACATGAAACAAGAAAGGTTAGTAGCACAAGTGAAATAGGAACAACATACTAAAGGCATAGTAAAGTAAATGGAACTTGAAAGTGAAGTAACAAGCAAAATTAACCAAAAGTGATAAAAGAAACTTGACATTTTAACACAATTCTAAAGCAAGGTTAAAGGCCTAAATCCTCATGATATTAGAGAAGTTTTGAGTGACTTAGTTCAAAAAACCAACATGAGAACCTAGGGATTTAACTATGCTAAAGTTTACAAAATTTTCAAGTTCTTTTTGCACTTTTATTTCACATTATTTACCAAACACAAGGTCCACAAAAATCTAACTCAAAACAGCAAGCATACACCACATTAGGAGGCAAATTTATTCCACAAAATTATATGTCTAAAACCACAATTATGTACCAACATCCAAGCTTAAAATCACATAACAATTTCACAAGAATGTTAACAAAAAGTAAGCAAAAAACAAGAATATATCCTACATATTTTTGGAAATGAATTTTTACATGTAATTGCCTTCCAAAAGATAGGTCTCAAATGCTAAAATTACTCACACAAAAACTCACAAACTTCTAGAAGTTTTTAACACAAATTTTAACAAGAATTGAAACCTTGAATTAACAAGAGCACAAAATATTTCTCATACATTTTTAATCAAAGTTCAACATGCAAACAGCATCAAGATTCATCAAAAGACACAAGGAAATTAATAGAAATTTATTTGGAATTTTTTGCAAAATTTTTGAACGCATAGGGGTGCAAACAGCAAGAAATTATCACAAACACACAGACAGGGGGGGTGCAGGGAGCAAATCTGTAGAGAAATGAAACAGAAATGAATGAGGAGTACTGGGCCCTGGTTTGCTGCGAAAATGTGCCTATATAAATGCATTTTTGCTGCAAAAACCTCATTCCTTCTTGTTCTCCATCTCTCTAAAAATTTTGCTCTCACCTCTCTCTAAAATGTTCATCTTCAACCTCATGAATGTCACCGGAAAGTTCAACAAGCTCGCCGGAAACTTCATAGAGTTCGCCGGAATCTTCAAAAGTTTGCCGGAAAATTCATAACTCCGACGACACTTCCGGATTCCGGCGAGCTCCGATTCGAATTTTTTTTACACTTTTAAAACCGGATCGTTATTCTCTTTTCGAATATGAACTCGGAAAAATTCAAAACACAATCAATCCACCTAAATCATAAAGCTACAGCCGCGCAAATTGGAAGAAAAGAGAATGGAATAAAAAGTTTGGATCAAGAACAATACCGTGATGCTTGACGAAGCTTTGAATGGCTCCGGATTATTCTTATGTATTCGGATTTGGTGCTGTTTTTCTTCTCCCTTTGCTTCGATTGTATTCTTTTCCTTCGTCCGATTCCGGTTCGTCGTTGTTGAATTCGGTCACAATGGAATTAATTGAAGATTGTTGTTCATGGATGTGATTTTTGTGGAATTGAAGGTTTGTGTTGATGAATATTTTGGATGAATCCTTGAATTTGGTAATGGATTTGTGGAGGTTTGAGGTTAATTGTGGTGGTTGTAGTTTGTTAGAGATGAAGGTTGTGGTGGTTATGGAGTTAGTGGTGAATTTTAATGGTGGATATTGTTGATGATGATGGTGGAGGAAGAAGATTGTGGTGGTTAGAGAGAGATTGAAGATGAAGTTGTGGTGGTAGAAGTTAGTTAGGGTGGTTAGAGGTGGTGGAAAAAGTTTGTTATGGTGGTGGAAAGTTAGTTAGAAGAGAAGGAAAATTGAGAGAAAATAATTATGAATTTTGTGATTTTTTTGTGGAGATTTTGTGAAAATGATTAGTGTGTTGACTCTTTGACCATGGGACCCATTATATAGGTGATGTGTGAATTTTTGGACCAATAGGAGTAGGACATGTGGCGTAACTAACTTCTTGGACAAAAATTGAACTAAAATGCAATTTTAACAACTTGAGGACTAAAATGCAAAATAACAAAAGGACTAAAATGTAATTAAAATAAAATTGGTAAAAAATGTAATTTGAAAATAACGTAAAGTGAAACGATTAAAAATAACAAAACGGACTAAAACGAACCAATTACTTAAATGAGGTACTTTAAAGTAACCTCTCTCTGCCGAAATTTTGTGTGAAATGACCAAAATGCCCCTAGGGACTAAAACGACTTAAAATGATTCAGATGCAATTTTAAAATGGTTTTTTGTCATGGAATTAAAGCAAGAGTTTATACAAGCGAAATTCAAAGACTCTGAGACAAATTTTAGAAATTAAACAGGGCTTTAACACATGAAAAGACTAAAATGCCCCTAAGGGCTAAACTGACTCAAAATGACTTCAAATGCAATTTTAAAAATGGATTTTGACATAGAATTGAAATGAAGACTTATTCAAACTATTTGAAAGGACTCAAACAAATTTTTAAAAGACTGAAAGAAGTTTTAACATAGGAAATGACTAAAATGCCCTTCTATGTGAATTTTGCAAATAATATTGAAATAAAATGCAGAGAAAGATGTAATTGATCAGAGACAGTTCAAATGACTTGAAATGCAAGTAAAGAAGAATTGAACAAGTATTTTTAGGTCCAAAATTAGGGTATAACAACTGCCCCTATTTAAGTTTCTTTGTCCGGAGAGTCAAGAGACGAAGATACTTAAATATTAACATTTGCACTGTTTTTGGACATAAAAATACGTTTTCAGAGTTTCAAAAATATGAATGTCATGCAACATTTTGATTATGAATGCAAGACAAGCAACTGGAGTCTAACAGAGCACGTCATATCACTGGGAATTTAGGTAGACATTGACAGGGTAGACAAACCAGGGGACAAAAGATAGGTACAAGCTGTTCTTTGGATCGAACCTGCCACTTGACCGAGACATACAAACAAGAGATGGGTACAAGCTGTTCTTTGGATCGAACCTGCCACTTGACCAAGGAAATACAAACAAGAGATGGGTACAAGCTGTTCTTTGGATCGAACCTGCCACTTGACCAAGGAAATACAAACAAGAGATGGATACAAGCTGTTCTTTGGATCGAACTTGCCACTTGATCGGAGATATAGACAAAGGGTAGATACAAGCTGTTCTTTGGATCGAACTTGCCACTTGATCAATACCACAACATGTAAGTAGGTGCAAACTGTTCTTTGGATCGAACTTGCCGTTTGACCGATAACAAAACATAAGCAAAGGGTACAAACTGTTCTTTGGATCGAACTTGCCGTTTGACCGGAAATATAGACATATAAACAGATACAAGCTGTTCTTTGGATCGAACTTGCCACTTGACCGATAACAAGATACAAATTGGAAGTTGGATTTAGAAAGATTCAAATTGAGAGTAAGTTGACATTGATTTGATTTGAAAATAGACATGACCATTTTTGTTGGCCCAAAAGCAAATTGAGAGTGAATTGACATTGATTTGAATTGAATTGAAAGTTGACATTGAAAGAGGCATTGAAAGATGAGAATAATCAGAGACATAGACATAGACATTGAATTGAGAGTTGAAATTGATTTGAGTTGAATTGGAAATTGGAATTGAATTGAAATTGAGATTTGAGAGTTGAGATTGCATCGAATTTGAGATTTGAAATGATTTGAAATTGAGATTGGAGAGTTGAGATTGCATCGAATTTGACAGTTGAAATTGAATTGAATTTGACGGTTGAAATTGAATTGAATTTGACAGTTGAGATTGAAATTGAGATTGAAATTGAGTTTGACAGTTGAAATTTGGATTGAAATTGGAAATTGAATTGAGCTGGAAATTGAAATTGGGTTGAATTGAAAGAGGAGATTGAATTGAAATTGGAAGTGGAAACTGATTTAGATTGAAAGTTGAAATTGGAAATGCAACATGTATGTATGGTATAACAAGATTATTAAATGTATGAGCACATAAAATGCATGATTATGCATGTATGAATGCTTGAAATGCACGATTGGTTTGCAGTTCGAGAGAGAAGTTTCACAGAGACAGACAAAACATTGGAAGATTGGGCACGTAGTGGCTCGTGCTGCAACATATTCACAGGGAAAACCTCTTTGGAGTGACCGTCGTTGAGAGACGTATCGAAACCATGGCTGAGGGCAATAAAACTTGTAGAAGAGGGAACCTTGGAAGATTCTTGAATACAGGTCGCCGTTGTTAGGCGTGTCAGTGCTGGGTAAACGTTGGATGTTCACATCTGTGGTCAATGCTTTTCAATATTTCATTCTTTCATTCTTTCATTTTTCAAACCCATTTTTGCCTGAACCGCCCTTTCGGGTTTTCGATTCACCGGGGAATAAAATTCTTTTCATTGCCCCATTTTTGCCTGAATTGCCTTCATAGGTTGTCAATCAGCGGGGTGCTCATTTTTGCCTAAGCCGCCCTTTCGGGTTTTCAACTTAGCGAGCTTTTCATTTGCATTTTTTTTTATTTTTTTCATTTCCATTCTGTTTTTTCATTCTTGCCATTGACCACAGATCATCCTGGGGAGTAACCTGCTTGTAACAAGTATTGAAATAGACATTGACATTCATTTATTCATGCATGTTTCATTGAAATGTACCCTATTGCTCAGGTTTGCTTTCAAAATAGACAGAAAAAGATTTTTCAGTTTTCAAAAATGTTTGTTTCAGACATTGACATTATCAAAATGGAAAGAAAATATTTTGTATATAGCATTGAAAATAGAAAGAAAAATAGAGTTTCAAACAATAGCACAGGCTCAAATTGGTGTAGAAGAGTGAGAGTCAGCCAAAGGCATGACTTCACGGATTTACAAAGCTTGGAGAATGGTAATTTTATTGGTTGGTGATACATTGAACACGATGACCGCTACATTTCATAGAAATTTTGAATTCACAAGTACAGAAGCTTCTGATGAAGACGATCATTGACAGTTGCAGATGCCCCAATGGGTGATGGTGGCTAGCTAGATATAGTTACTTGTCTTTTGTTGTCAACCTCATTTTTGCATGAACCGCCCTTTCGGGTTTTCGGCTCATCGAGGCGCTCATTCTTGCCTGAGTTGCGTACAATCTCAGCGAGCTCTTTCATATTCATTTTTTTGTCCCTAACTTTTGCCTGGATCGCCCTTTCGGGTTTTCGATCCACCGGGAAGCGCATTTTTGCCTAGGCCGCCCTTTCGGGTTTTCGACCTACCACGCTGTTATTTTCTTTTTAGACAAAGTATTTCTTGACTATATCGGCATTAACAGGATTTGGGAGTTCAACACCATCCATGTGTGTAAGAATCAAAGCGCCACTAGAGAAAGCCTTCTTGACAACATAAGGACCTTCATAGTTAGGTGTCCACTTGCCCCTTGGGTCGGGTTGCTGACTTATCCTTCTTTTCAATACAAGTTCGCCTTCCTTGAATTCCCGAGGTCGGACTTTCTTGTCAAAAGCATTCTTCATCCGCACTTGATACAACTGTCCATGAGGCATAGCATCCATACGTTTCTCTTCAATCAGATTCAATTGATCATACCGACTTTGACACCATTCAGCCTCAGTTAATTTTGCTTCCATAAGCACTCGAAGAGATGGAATCTCCACTTCCAGAGGGAGAACTGCTTCCATGCCATACACAAGAGAGAAAGGAGTTGCCCCGGTTGAACTACGCACCGTAGTACGGTAACCATGCAAGGCAAAAGGTAGCATTTCATGCCAGTCTTTGTAAGTGGTGACCATCTTCTGAACAATCTTCTTGATGTTCTTGTTAGCGGCCTCAACTGCACCATTCATCTGAGGTCTATAAGGAGAAGAGTTGTGATGTTCAATTTTGAATTCTTCACATAAAGCCTGCATCATGCTATTGTTCAGATTGGAACCATTGTCAGTGATGATCTTGCTGGGAACACCATATCGACAGATGATGTTATTCTTGATAAACTTGACAACCACTTGCTTGGTCACGTTTGCATAGGAGGCAGCTTCAACCCACTTGGTGAAATAGTCAATTGCCACTAGGATGAAACGATGTCCATTGGAAGCCTTTGGCTCAATTCTTCCGATCATATCAATGCCCCACATAGAGAAAGGCCATGGGGAAGTTATAACATTGAGGGCATGTGGAGGTACATGAATCTTGTCAGCATAAATTTGACACTTGTGGCATTTCTTAGCATGTTTGTGACAATCACGCTCCATAGTTATCCAGTAATAGCCGGCTCTTAACAGTTTCCTTGACATGGTGTGGCCCGAAGCATGAGTCCCAAAAGTACCATCATGTACATCGTGCATCAACTTCTCAGCTTCTTGTTTGTCAACACATCTCAGCAAGACCATGTCATAGTTCCTCTTGTATAGGATTTCTCCGTCCAAAAGGAATCTACTAGCCCATCTTCTCAAAGTTTTTTTATCCCTGTTGGAAGCACCAGGTGGATATTCATGATTCTGCAAGAATTGTTTGATGTTGTGATACCAAGACTTTTTATCATTCACATCTTCATCAGCTTGATCTGGCATATTTTCAATAGTAAACACATGAGCGGGTCTATCAAGACACTGCACCTTGATTACGGGCACGTCATTCCAGTGATTGACACGAAACATGGAAGACAAAGTAGCAAGAGCGTCAGCCATCTGATTCTCATCCCGAGGGATATGGTGCAGCTCAACCTTGGTAAAGTATGTCAACAGACGTCTGGCATAGTCACGATAAGGGATCAGCTTCTCATGATGAGTCTCCCATTCACCCTTTATCTGATTAATAACAAGTGCGGAATCTCCATAGATGTCAAGGTGCTTAATTCTCAGATCAAGGGCTTCTTCAATGCCCAAGATGCATGCTTCATATTCAGCTATATTGTTCGTGCATTCAAAAGTTATTCGAGCGGTGAAAGGAATGTGGTGCCCCTGTGGAGTTACAATGATGGCCCCAATTCCTTTACCATAAGCATTAACATCACCATCAAATACCAACCCCCACTTTCTATTGGGGTCCGGCCCTTCGTTGATCAGTGGTTCCTCACAGTCTTTCGCTTTCAAATACATGATCTCTTCATCAGGGAAATCAAACTTAATCGGCTGGTAATCATCAAGAGGTTGACAAGCAAGATGCTCAGCAAGAATACTTCCTTTAATTGCTTTCTGAGCTTTGTACACAATATCATATTCAGACAATAACATTTGCCAACGTGCAATCGTTCCAGTAACAGCAGGCTTCTCAAAAATGTACTTGATTGGATCCATTCGGGATATCAACCAAGTTGTATGATTCACCATATAATGACGCAGGCGTTTGGCAGCCCATGCTAAGGCACAACAAGTCTTTTCAAGCATTGTATACCGAGTCTCACAGTCGATGAACTTCTTGCTCAGATAGTAGATAACATGTTCTTTCTTTCCAGTCTCGTCTTGTTGACCGAGGACACACCCCACAGAATCATCTAATACTGAGAGATACATAATCAAAGGCCTTCCTTCCACTGGTGGGACAAGGATAGGTGGTTCCAACAGGTATTCTTTAATGCTATCAAAAGCTTCCTGACATTCATCATTCCATACAACAGGCTGATTCTTTCTGAGCAATTTGAAAATTGGACCACAGGTAGTAGTCATATGAGATATGAATCTTGAAATATAGTTTAGACGTCCGAGGAAACCTCTGACTTGCTTTTCAGTTTGAGGGGCCGGCATCTCTCTGATGGCTCGGACTTTGTCAGGATCAACTTCAATGCCTCTTTGGCTGACAATGAAGCCTAGCAACTTTCCAGATCTTACACCAAATGTGCACTTGTTAGGATTCAATCGCAGCTTGTACTTTCTCAATCTTTCAAACATCTTTTTCAAATACACCACATGCTGCTCTTCATCACTTGACTTCACAATCATATCATCAACATATACTTCAATCTCTTTGTGAATCATATCATGAAACAGAGTGGTCATTCCCCTTTGATAGGTAGCACCAACATTTATCAAGCCAAACGGCATCACTTTATAACATAATGTTCCCCATGGAGTGATGAAGGACGTCTTTTCTCTATCTTCAGGTGACATTCGTATCTGATTATAACCAGAGAAACCATCCATAAAGGAGAACACTTTGGATTGAGCAGTACTGTCAACAAGTACATCAATATGAGGCAATGGGAAGTTATCTTTCGGACTGGCTTTATTCAAATCTCTGTAATCAACACACATTCGAACTTTCCCATCTTTCTTTGGCACCGGTACGATATTGGCAATCCACTCAGGATATTCAGCTGTCATGAGGAAACCCGCATCAATTTGCTTTTGCACTTCAGCCTTGATCTTAAGAGCCATGTCTGGACGAGACCTTCTCAATTTCTGTTTGACAGGAGGACATTCAGGTCTTGTCGGTATCCGATGTTCCACAATCTTGGGATCTAGACCCGGCATATCTTCATAGGACCATGCAAAGACATCTGGATAATCATGGAGAAGCTGAGTAATCTTCTTTTTCACCTCTGGCTCAAGTGCAGCACCGATCTTGATCTCTCGCTTGTTCTCTTCAGTACCCAGGTTGATAAGCTCAATCTCTTCCTGGTGAGGCTGAATGGCTCTTCGTTCTTGCTCAAGCAGTCGAGTGATCTCATACGGTATCTCTTCATCATCATCCTCATCTTCAGCTTCGTATACAGGGAATTCAAAATTTGGAGGAACCATAGGGTCACTGTGTTCAACGGGTTTATTATGGTTCAATCTGCATAATATGATTGGGATGATTTTAGAAAGAATGTTTTTCATGCAGATTTTTGAAATTAATAAGAAAATAACAAATGTTTTGGTTTTTTCTGGCATTACCATTATTTCCAAGAAAAAGGCACTAAAAAGTAAAAAACAAAGAGTCGCGAGAAAGACGACAACTTTTATTGATAATGGCAATGCCGAAACAAACATGCCCTTACAATGATATCACTTTCGCCTTGGGCAGAGCGAAAGGATTGTTATTTTGAAAACAAAGAAAAACATGAGCAACAAGACACATTACATGGAAGCATGCATGACTAAAGGAACATCAATGGCCTCCCAATTCCTCACGGTGCCTCCTGGTACAACAAATGTAGGCACGTAACTACTCTCAGCAGCATCTTCAGCAATAACATTGATAAACCCAGCACTGTAGAAAGTTCCTGTCGAAACACCTGAGGTCGGGTAGAATCCAAGGCCCTCTTTACGCTTGTTTTCCAGAATCTGAATTACTTTGCCCCAGCCGGCAGCTTGCCCTTCTTGAACAGCTTTCTGGGCGTCTTTCAATGAGGCCATAGCAGTACCAGCTCTTCGAGGCTCCGCGCCTTCAACAGTCAAGCCTTGAAATGACGTCCCTTCAGCGGACCCTGCTTCAACACAAGAGAAAGATGACACTTGGCTAACCAGATATGCTTCTTCACCATGTACAGTGACAATCTTACCATTCCTCACAAACTTGAGCTTTTGGTGCAGAGTAGAAGTTACTGCTCCAGCGTCGTGAATCCACGGTCTTCCGAGGAGACAACTGTAAGAAGCATTGATGTCCATGACCTGGAAAGTAATCTGAAATGTCTCAGGACCAATGGTAATTGGCAAGTCTACCTCCCCGAGAACATCTTTGCGAGACCCATCGAAAGCCTTAACCAGATAGCTACTTCCCCTCAGAGAAATTCCATGATGGCTCAATTGTCTCAGCGTAGACTCAGACATTACGTTTAAAGATGACCCAGTGTCCACCAACACATTGGATATCATGTCAGACTTACAGTGCACTGAGATATGCAGAGCCAAGTTGTGGTGTTTTCCTGCTTCGGGGAGCTCATCATCACCAAATCCCAAGTTATTGCAAGCAGTAATGTTACCCACTATTCCGTTGAACTGATCCACAGAGACTTCATGATCGACATAGGCTTGTTCCAGTATTTTCATCAACACTTTCCTGTGAGCTTCTGAGCTCAAAAGCAGAGACAAGATGGATATTTTTGACGGAGTTTGCAGCAGATGGTCTACAATCTTATAGTCACTCTTCTTGATGAGCCTCAAAATCTCGTCCAAATTAGACTCTTCAATGGGCTGGCCCGAGGGGCTGGCATTTTCTTCCTCAAGGTTAGCCATGTTTCTTCTCTTGTACAATCTTGTCTGATAAACTCTATCTGGTTGATGAATCTTGCGAGCACGAGCCACCTTTCAGACTGCGGCAGAAGAACCAGGAGACAATGAGCACGGGAAGCCATTTGTGACCGATGAATGATGCATATGATGCATGATATGCAAATGCGAAAAGACCCTTTTTTGTCAGAGGACTTATCAAAGTGGTTGTGAACATCACGGAGAAACACGGTTTTATTTGAAAATCTTGAGCAAAACTAAAAGTTTAGTTGAGATGGTATCACCTGTTGTTCACATCCGTGATGTTCAAAAGATGACTTGTCTAAGTCCTCCGATAAATGCATGGGAAAAAGTTTATGCATGTATGCATGAATGCATGATTATGTTCAAGTTCGGAGAAAACATGGTGGGTTGAAAGTCAAAGTCGAGGAGTCACGGGTGGACACGGTGTCCGGTGAAACTAGGGCTTTAGGAGATAGTAACCGGGTTCTAAAAAGGTTCCCAAGTTGCGATCTCTCCGACGTATATCATGGTGTCACGAGACAACACTCGCTCCATGATTATCCGTAAGAAGGTCTAGCTTGAGTGTAGTATCACGTGACGACTAAAACTCGAGACAACACTCGGTTTAGCCTCCGCACTACGTCCTAAAAAATGGCCATTGATGGGTTTGGTTATCTACGGTTCATAGCGTTATAGAACAATTAGAAGTAAAGTGCCTAAACGCGACAACACGCGCCGACAACATCACCCCCAAAATGCCTCAGCTATGTGGGATTGATCGCATAATCCAAAACACGAGGCAACCCCCGGAATGAATTGTCGATTATATCCCTCCTAAATCCTAAGTTCACTCAGCCCGGGTGCAGGACTTTTGATATTCTCACCCCACACGTTTGCAAGAATTTAAGCATTTATTCACATAGGAAGGCAAGTAAATGAAACAAGTAAAAACGAAGCGCAAGCGTGGAAATAAAGACTAGGCGTAACTCTCGAATCTCCCCAGTGAAGTCGCCAGCTGTTTTATCTTGGTTTTTGGGTGTCAAACATTGATTACGTTTGAACCTTTTTAACCGGTGATATCTCATTTTTTCTTGGGAAGGGAAAAAATAAGCAAAACCCTTTGAGAATCGAGGTCCGGGAGTTGTTTTCGTTACGGGAAGGTGTTAGGCACCCATAACGACTATAGTAACCTATAGGAACCGTCTTTAATTTCTACGCGCGCGCTTTATTTTTAAATGCTATTTGAAAAGTGATATTTACACCTAAGAGTTTACTAAGTCAAGAATTGGAGGGAGAAGAAAGTGTTTGAATTTTTATTTTATTTGAATTGAAGGAATTTTGATTCCTTGCCTACGTACCCGTTTAAGGGATCAAATCCACCGTAGTTCTCTTCCAAAAATGTTTTTGTTTTTGTTGGTTGATTTTAAGTTTGAAAATTGGAATTTGAAGAATGAGAGGGAGAGGCCTCAAGGGCATAAGATTGTGAAATTGTGAGGTTGAATTAGTTATTTTGCAAAAGAAAGTCTAAGTATGATTAAGATTCATTGAAATTTTGATTAAGAAAATAAAAGAGAAAATACAATGGGATTTTGATCCCAAGGTTTATTTAGAAAATGATTTGAGTGATATTGTTCATATTTTTTTTGGGAAAAAGAATTTTTCTAAGTATCGTGACTCCTAAGCATACATCTAAACATACATTCCCTAAGCATACATCTAAAGTATCCATGTGATGTGTGTGCATGTGTCGGTGCTTGTGTCGGTGTACATCATTAGAGTCCATTGTCCTTTACATATGCCCTAGTTTACATTCTATGGTCTTGCAAGATTTTAAAAGCATAAAAGAAAATTACAAAATCCCTAAATCTTTACATACTAAGTTTTCGTAAGAAATATAAATTGCAAGAAAATTAAGCTAGAATATGAGATGAGGTGAGCTTATGGAATGCATGAAACATGAAACAAGAAAGGTTAGTAGCACAAGTGAAATATGAACAACATACTAAAGGCATAGTAAAGTGAAGTAACAAGCAAAATTAACCAAAAGTGATAAAAGAAACTTGACATTTTAACACAATTCTAAAGCAAGGTTAAAGGCCTAAATCCTCATGATATTAGAGAAGTTTTGAGTGACTTAGTTCAAAAAACCAACATGAGAACCTAGGGATTTAACTATGCTAAAGTTTACAAAATTTTCAAGTTCTTTTTGCACTTTTATTTCACATTATTTACCAAACACAAGGTCCACAAAAATCTAACTCAAAACAGCAAGCATACACCACATTAGGAGGCAAATTTATTCCACAAAATTATATGTCTAAAACCACAATTATGTACCAACATCCAAGCTTAAAATCACATAACAATTTCACAAGAATGTTAACAAAAAGTAAGCAAAAAACAAGAATATATCCTACATATTTTTGGAAATGAATTTTTACATGTAATTGCCTTCCAAAAGATAGGTCTCAAATGCTAAAATTACTCACACAAAAACTCACAAACTTCTAGAAGTTTTTAACACAAATTTTAACAAGAATTGAAACCTTGAATTAACAAGAGCACAAAATATTTCTCATACATTTTTAATCAAAGTTCAACATGCAAACAGCATCAAGATTCATCAAAAGACACAAGGAAATTAATAGAAATTTATTTGGAATTTTTTGCAAAATTTTTGAACGCATAGGGGTGCAAACAGCAAGAAATTATCACAAACACACAGATAGGGGGGTGCAGGGAGCAAATCTGTAGAGAAATGAAACAGAAATGAATGAGGAGTACTGGGCCCTGGTTTGCTGCGAAAATGGGCCTATATAAATGCATTTTTGCTGCAGAAACCTCATTCCTTCTTGTTCTCCCTCTCTCTAAAAATTTTGCTCTCACCTCTCTCTAAAATGTTCATCTTCAACCTCATGAATGTCACCGGAAAGTTCAACAAGCTCGCCGGAAACTTCATAGAGTTCGCCGGAATCTTCAAAAGTTCGCCGGAAAATTCATAACTCCGGCGACACTTCCGGATTCCGGCGAGCTCCGATTCGAATTTTTTTTACACTTTTAAAACCGGATCGTTATTCTCTTTTCGAATATGAACTCGGAAACATTCAAAACACAATCAATCCACCTAAATCATAAAGCTACAGCCGCGCAAATTGGAAGAAAAGAGAATGGAATAAAAAGTTTGGATCAAGAACAATACCGTGATGCTTGACGAAGCTTTGAATGGCTCCGGATTATTCTTATGTATTCGGATTTGGTGCTGTTTTTCTTCTCCCTTTGCTTCGATTGTATTCTTTTCCTTCGTCCGATTCCGGTTCGTCGTTGTTGAATTCGGTCACAATGGAATTAATTGAAGATTGTTGTTCATGGATGTGATTTTTGTGGAATTGAAGGTTTGTGTTGATGAATATTTTGGATGAATCCTTGAATTTGGTAATGGATTTGTGGAGGTTTGAGGTTAATTGTGGTGGTTGTAGTTTGTTAGAGATGAAGGTTGTGGTGGTTATGGAGTTAGTGGTGAATTTTAATGGTGGATATTGTTGATGATGATGGTGGAGGAAGAAGATTGTGGTGGTTAGAGAGAGATTGAAGATGAAGTTGTGGTGGTAGAAGTTAGTTAGGGTGGTTAGAGGTGGTGGAAAAAGTTTGTTATGGTGGTGGAAAGTTAGTTAGAAGAGAAGGAAAATTGAGAGAAAATAATTATGAATTTTGTGATTTTTTTGTGGAGATTTTGTGAAAATGATTAGTGTGTTGACTCTTTGACCATGGGACCCATTATATAGGTGATGTGTGAATTTTTGGACCAATAGGAGTAGGACATGTGGCGTAACTAACTTCTTGGACAAAAATTGAACTAAAATGCAATTTTAACAACTTGAGGACTAAAATGCAAAATAACAAAAGGACTAAAATGTAATTAAAATAAAATTGGTAAAAAATGTAATTTGAAAATAACGTAAAGTGAAACGATTAAAAATAACAAAACGGACTAAAACGAACCAATTACTTAAATGAGGTACTTTAAAGTAACCTCTCTCTGCCGAAATTTTGTGTGAAATGACCAAAATGCCCCTAGGGACTAAAACGACTTAAAATGATTCAGATGCAATTTTAAAATGGTTTTTTGTCATGGAATTAAAGCAAGAGTTTATACAAGCGAAATTAAAAGACTCTGAGACAAATTTTAGAAATTAAACAGGGCTTTAACACATGAAAAGACTAAAATGCCCCTAAGGGCTAAACTGACTCAAAATGACTTCAAATGCAATTTTAAAAATGGATTTTGACATAGAATTGAAATGAAGACTTATTCAAACTATTTGAAAGGACTCAAACAAATTTTTAAAAGACTGAAGAAGTTTTGACATAGGAAATGACTAAAATGCCCTTCTATGTGAATTTTGCAAATAATATTGAAATAAAATGCAGAGAAAGATGTAATTGATCAGAGACAGTTCAAATGACTTGAAATGCAAGTAAAGAAGAATTGAACAAGTATTTTTAGGTCTAAAATTAGGGTATAACAGTGCATATTCATTTAATTATTTTAAGTCAATATAAAAATTATATTGATGAAACTTCTTCTTCTTCATTGTCATCTTGTTCTTTTTTTTTTGACCGAAATTGTCATCTTGTTCTTGTATCTTGTCAAATGAGTATTCAATTATTGCTCCGTCTTCACCTCTCATCAGCAATTCCAACGAGCCTTCCACTTTTTCTTCCTTTTGAACATTCATGGAGTCTTTTATTTTTCTTCTCTCAAATTTGTTCATTTACTTTGCACTTGAAATTTTTAACAATTGCTACTCATCTTTTTTTATAGAATTTTAATTCTTCTTGGAACCATTGTTTGTAACAAAATTTTGTTTAAATTTGAAGATAACAAGAAACAAATTTTGTTTAAAAAAAACAAACTTTAGTTTTTCAAATAGATAACATTAATTAGTTTTATTCAAAAAGATAAGAGTAAGTGACAAATGGTATAATTGACAAATCGTACCCTTAAAAGACCAAAAAGACAGTTAAATAGGAACGAAAAATTCACCCTAAAAAGACATTTAAAAAGGAACGGAGGGAGTAGTTTTTAACCCTATTATAAAATCGGAAACAACCCAAAATAAAATTAAAATATCAAAAATAATACTAAAGACAGTAAAGTATGATTATTTAAAAGTTAATTTTATACTATAAATTATAAAATTAATAGCAAAAAATTTAAATTTAACTATCATTAACATTTAAATTATAAAGAAATGAATTTATTTTTCTTAAATGGTCGTTCAAAATAGTATATATCATAAAAATATTTATTTATGTTAAAATAGATTAAAGTGTAGTGCATATTTAATTTTTAATGGAGGGGGTTGTAATTCAAGCATCTTATATGAGATGAGAGTATAAATTTTACTTTTCAAGGGATGAGAGTGTATATTTTAACATAAAAGGGGAGAGAATTGTAATTCAAGAATCTTTGAGGGGAGGGGACTCATTATATTATGAATTAAAAATGTCTTTTTATGTTATTTTACATTTAACAGCTAGTTGAACCACTAATTTTACCAAACACTTCAATTTTAGCTTATCAGCTATCAGTCATCAGATATAAGTTATCAGCTAGCTTATAAGCTATCCGCTATTTGTAGGCACACTCGTTCCCTTGTGTAAACCTTCCCACAAGGCCACAAACCCCGTCATCAGAGATACTTACCCTGAATGAGATTTAATCATAAATAATTTTCACTCTTCTCACTATTTTCATCATCATCGTTAATATCAAGGTTTTTCCTCTTCTCTCTCTCTTTTTCAATTTCAATTTCAATTCAATTCAATTTTAATTTATTTCTTTATTTTCAATACTTCAGCATTGCAATTTTCATAGCATAATCAACAATGGAAGAAGAAAACAATTCCGAATCAAAACCAGATCTAACAGAAGAAACCTCATTGGAAACAATTGTTCGGAGTTTCCAAGATTCAATGTCAGTAACAAAACAACACAAATTCTGGGAAACACAACCTGTTGGTCAATACAAAGATGTTGGTGACACAACCCTACCGGAAGGACCAATTGAACCACCAAAACCCTTATCAGAAGTCAAACAAGAACCTTATAATCTTCCAGATAAATATGAATGGACAACCTGTGATATGGGTTGTCAAGAAACATGTGATGAGGTTTATCTTTTGTTGAAGAATAATTATGTTGAGGATGATGAGAATATGTTTAGGTTTAATTATTCTAAGGAGTTTTTAACATGGGCTTTGTGTGTTCCTGGGTATTTTAAGACTTGGCATATTGGTGTTCGGGCGAAAGATTCGAAGAAATTGGTTGCTTTTATTACTGGGATACCGGCGAGGATTAGGGTTAATGATAAGGTTGTTAGAATGGCTGAGATTAATTTTTTATGTGTGCATAAGAGACTTAGGTCGAAGAGGCTTGCGCCGGTTATGATTAAGGAGGTTACTAGGAGGGTTCATTTGGAGGATATTTGGCAAGCGGCATATACCGCTGGGGTTGTGCTACCGACTCCGGTTGCTACTTGTCAGTATTGGCATAGGTCGTTGAATCCGAAGAAGCTTATTGATGTTGGGTTTTCGAGGCTTGGTGCGAGGATGACGATGAGTAGGACTATTAAGCTTTATAAGTTGCCTGATTCGACGGTTACGGAAGGGTTTAGGAAAATGGAGCTGAGGGATGTTCCTGCGGTCACGAGGTTGCTTAGGGGTTATTTGGGACAGTTTGTTGTTGCGCCTGATTTCGATGAAGATGATGTTGAGCATTGGCTGCTTCCACATGAGGATGTTGTGGATAGTTACTTGGTTGAGAGTCCTGAAAACCATGAGATTACTGATTTTTGTAGCTTTTATACATTGCCTAGTTCTATTCTTGGAAATCAGAGATACTCAAGTTTGAAAATTGCTTATTCTTATTATAATGTGGTTACTAAAACTCCGTTGGCTCAGTTGATGAACGATGCACTGATTGTGGCGAAGCAGAAGGATTTCGATGTTTTCAATGCGTTGGATGTAATGCATAATGAGGGTTTTCTTAAAGAGCTCAAGTTTGGACCTGGAGATGGACAGCTTCACTACTACTTGTACAATTATAGGGTTCGTAATGCCTTGAAACCATCTGAACTTGGCCTTGTGCTCTTGTAGTCTCTGATATGGTTTTTCAGTTTTGGTTTTGTTATGCAATTTGGAAAAACGATTCATTGGTTTTGTTTTATTAGTTCGTTGTTTCAACTAAACACCATTTATTGTTCCTTTAGAATATTGACAATTCAACATATTATTGCAGGGTATGTGAGATACCTTATCTTTTTGGTGACTTTCTTATGCTAGTATATGCTTACCTTTGCAAAACTATGAAGTTGTTTGTTATACTCTGCTGCTTAAGTTTCCTTTTTGCTCTATTTTTTTCCTCGTATTTCTTTATGCATTTTTATTTTTTTAAGTTGGAAGAACTTGCTTATTTCTGTTAAGTTTCTGTTTATTTAGCAGCATAAGTTTTGTTGCTCATGAATGTTGGTGGCTGCTGTTTGCTTATTTAATTACATAATTGATCCAATTTGAGGTTTAGGAGGTGTTGATGAATTAAAAAGAATTTTATTGGTTAATTTACTGTTTTCACATTGGATTTATCAGCATCTACTTTTGAGTTTTAGAAGACTTCATCATTAGGAAAGGGATAAGTTAGCTCTCTATGCAAGGGATAGCTTTTTATGTAGGTTACCAACCTGCCAAGGATTGTTTTGGTAGGGGGGAAGGCCAGTTTGAACTTTTCAACAAAATCTCCCTAAAAAGCATCCTTCCAATGGCTAGGTTAAAAGGAACTCAGGGCTGGCCCAACCTTTAGGCAAGTAAATCAAGGATTTTTGGGCCACTAACATTTTAGCTTAATATAGATGTGTAGTATTGGGTAGCTTAAGTTGAAGGTCCTTGATTCTAATCAAAAGGTTCTGAGTTCGAATCTTAGAGGTACCTCACAGGTCAGCACCAGGTCTTGTGGTACCTGGTTAACTTAAGCAATCTTTTATAATAACTTTGCCTTGTAACCAATTGGTATGAGAAACGTTCTGTGATGAACAAGATGTTGAATAGTAATAATAGGCAAGTCTCTTAAAAATGTTTTTGAATTATTCTATAGAGTGCAGATTGTTACCGAGTGTATCAGTATGTACTAATTGGTTATGAAGGATTGATGAAATTGGCTGGAAGGGTAATTAACCTTTGAATTTGTTAAGAGGAGGTAAAAATTGTAAATCCATCGAACGAGCATAAAGCGTAACACAGGATAAAATACTGTAACCAAATCAGATGTGGTATTGATATCTATAGTTGTAAGCTGTGTGATTAGGGACTTGCTGCAATAGGACTGGAGAGCTTAAGCTCTTCATGATGTAGGAGTATAGTTCTATGGTGATGTAGCAATAGTATCTCTGAAGGCTTAATCAGTCTCATGCGAATCGGAAATGATTCGATATTGAAACAATGTTGCAGATGCTACTGAGGATTGGTTATATGACAGTATGGTAGAGTCAATTCTAACATATAAGAAACATAAAAAGATGTAAATAGGCAAAATAGATGCACTAAAATGCTCTGTTGTCAATCGTGCCGCTAAAGCGGGCGATCGCGAAATAGAATATAGTAATTGAAAAGTACACTGGATGCAAATTTTATGCTGCAATCCTAAGTGGCTCTGTTGTTGTAACGGTATATTTCTGTTATATGGCCCATCTTGTGCCATAGTTATAGAAAAGGAACATATTGCTGAGTAAAATTTGTATAATCCATATTAACAAATTAAGCACAGGAACTTAATCACAGGTTTGAATAAACAAAATAAACTTTTGAGCCTACTCAAATAAGGCATAGAGTCTGTGATAGTGGAAATTTCGAGTGGGTGCATTCTTTGACATACTACGCACTATGCCACATTTGTATATAAATAGTATTTATTTTTGACATGCTATACACTATGCCCCATTTGCATCTAAACGTGTCTCAATAAGATAGTGTAATTAATTTTGCAACTAATTATCATTTACAATGAGGTTGACATTAGGATTCATCAGCCTCCTAACTTGCAAATATCAAATGTTTTATAAACCAGACCACACATCGTATCGGAAGGCCTCGAGTTGTGTCATGATTCAACTGCTTTAAACTGCTTTTTTGAAGAGATGCTTTAAACTGCTTAAAATAAGATAAATATGCGATCAAATAACTCAAATAACCGAATCATTGAGGATTCTAATTTATTGTTTAACTGATTGAATCGTCCGACTCGGCTTTTAAAACATTGCTAATATCACAAAATGACCAAGAACATTGTATTTAACAAGAGTGTTTGTTTTAACAATTTTAACAAGGAGTTGATCCATTTGATATATATTAATATCTTAGCAATAAAAAATCGATTATGCCAATAAGCTAGCACAGCTGGTAACTATTACCCTTCTATATTTTGACATTTATCCCACTCCACCAAGCAGGAACAATTATTTAGCAGTTGCGGGCGGCACACTTGTGTTTTGGAAGTCAGAATGCATATACCAGCAACAAAACAATTTTAAATTCTCAATGCATGCACAAACTTCACATTGCTCCAATTATTTAGCTTGAGAGTTGTAGTGCTTATCTTCATAATCTTTTTTACTGAGAGTGGTTTAGATTTTGTCTTCATTAACAAACTCAAATAGAAGATTTACATTTGCTTATACTTTAATAAGTAGGGTGACACCACTCTCAAATCATATTAAACTTACACTTAGTCGTGTTAATTTTTTAACTATTTAACTTTCTTTAATATGTTATGTGATAGTAACAAAAAAAAGTCTTGTAAAAAGAGACCACTAAACTTTTTAAAAGAATTAATACGAAATGAAATTGAAGGTATATCTTTTAATAAAATTCTTCATTTAAAACTCACTTTAGTTGGTTTGATGGTATTGAGACCTTGGAGTGTGCTCATCGTCAGGGTTTCATGTTCAATTTTTCTCGATGACAATTTTTTATTTTTTTGTGGTGGTCGGGGTTTGAACCCCGGCCCCTGCATATAATAATGCATACCCCTCCCTGCCGACATTAATTTACCTAGAATTTGGTTGCTTTTGTGATATAGATTAATGTATATTTTGATGACATGAAAATGAGTTGATAGTCCACTTAGATAGTATCACATTATCAACTTATAAATGCTTTCTTCAAAACAAAAACAAGAAAACCTTAAATGCTACCTTATCATATCACTAGATACGTGACAAAATTCAACCCCAAATGCGTAAGTGGGGGAAAAAAGTAATAAAATTTAAAAATCCTTAATGAGGTAAAACAAAGGATTATACATTCAATAAAAAATATCTAAATGTTTCATTTGGTGGCTATAAATACAGCTATTGTTAGATGTTTGCCAAATACATCTCACTAAGTAACAAACAAAGCAAAAATGAATAAATCATGTAGAGCTACTGCATGTTTTTGGCTTATGAGTTTCTTCATTTTGAGTGTGGCTGAACCTATGAGACCTCAATTGACCCCATATTTTTACAGGACAACGTGCCCTGATCTTTTTACAATAGTTAGAAGAGAGGTTCTTAATGCAATAAATGAAGAGATTCGAATGGCTGCTTCTTTGCTTCGTCTTCACTTCCATGATTGCTTTGTAAATGTAAGTAAGTTAGAGCTAATAGTAGATTATTTTTACTTCTCATATAACAATATATACTTACCTACTTCAATAAAACTATACAATAATATTAAAACTATATTTTTTTTAATACATACATATTCAAATCTTATATAGCCGTAGGGTGATGTTAATGTTATTACGAGTAAATAGATTTTAGTTATTGAAATTGTAAAAGTTGATAAATTTGAGAAATAGAAAGAAAAAAATTTGACTTAGTAAAAAAAAAAAGAATTTATTTTTTTACAAAATATCAACCAATTTTCTCAAATTTTGCACCACAAATTTTAAGAGACTATGTTTGGTTTGAAGCCAATTTATTGTGTATAGGTGAGATAAGTCTTGCATCGTCCATAAACCGATTTTCACTATTAGATCGATAAATATCACCATTGAATCAAATGAGATATGATGTGACTTCTATTGGTGAAAAACACGCTTATGTATGGTACAAGAGTATTTTATTCACGCACATTAGACAAAACATGTTTTGATGCCACAAAAGACTATTTAAATAAATATGTATGTCGTTTATTTGATCTGAAAGAATTTTTTCTATGGAGGAACTAAATTGATTGATATTTTTCTGTTTTAGATACTAAGCTACTATTTCCTAAATTTGAGGGACTAAAATTACCAACCCTTCATTTGTAAGGACTAAAATGTCTCCTTATACACTTTTTTTTTTACAAAATTTATTTATACTTTATTATGATAATATTAATTTTTAAAATATTTATGTAAATATCTAATTAGATGTCTCTGTAGAACATTTTTATTGAAACATAGCCTTTTTTTTATTTTTTTTATAAGCATTGGAATATAGTATTAAATTTCTAATAGCTTCTTTATTTTACCTTTTTATTTATCCAACATTTTTGGCTCTCAGGGTTGTGATGGTTCAATTCTGCTTGATGGAGACGAAGATATTGAGAAATTTGCAACTCCAAACAGAAATTCAGCTAGAGGATTTGAAGTCATAGATAGAATCAAAAGTTCAGTGGAGAGTTCATGCAGTGGAGTTGTGTCTTGTGCTGATATATTAGCCATAGTTGCTAGAGATTCTGTTCACCTAGTATGTTCAAGTTCAATTATTAAATATTCATAACTCATGCAAAAATTAAAACAAGGCTAAACTGCACTTTTTGCTCTCTAAGTTTCAAAATATTGCAATTTTGGCCCTCTATTAAAAAAAATGGCAAGAGTGACCCAATGTTTAGGGAAATATGCTCTTTTGACCCCTAACATAAGGGAAATATGATCTTTTGACCCTTATCTTCTCAAAAAGTTGCGATTATGACCCCTTTTTTGGAACACGTGGCGTTTTTTCAACAATTTTGGGACGAAAGGGACCAAAATTGCGATTTTTTTAATAAGGGGCCAAAATCGCAACATTTTAAAACTTAAGGGGCGAAAAGTGCAGTTTAGCCTTAAAACAAATCTCTCTTTTAATTACAAAATTATTTTTTTAATCTGTGTTTATCTTAATTAATTGTGATCACATTTTGTAGAGTGGGGGTCCTTTTTGGTACGTTCAGCTAGGACGCAGAGATGGATTGGTCTCAAACAAAACACAGGCAAATAATGCAATTCCTTCTCCATTTGACTCACTAAGTACTATCATTTCCAAGTTTGATAACGTTGGTCTTAGTGTTAAAGACGTTGTTACTTTATCAGGTATAGTCCTATAGTCAAATAAATTATTTGAAATCTCATTTGTCAAAAAAGTCACATATTTGGTCTTTTGTTATTTAAAGAAAAAGTCATACTAACTCGTGTCCTCGAAGCACTAGTTAAGAAAAGTTAAAAGTAAAAATTTCTCATTAATCCGAACCTAAAAAAATAAAAAAAAATTCTCATTAAAAACAACAAATTCTTGACATTCAAAAAGTTAAATACACAATTTTAACTCATTTTTCAATATGATATTTCTATATTGATTTCCTTAACTAGTGTTCAGTGTACACCGGTTAACAATTCTCTTAAAGAAATTCAGAGTTATATATATATATATATATATATATATATATATATATATATATATATATATATATATATATATATATATATATATATATATATATGGAAGATTTATGTTTTGAACATGAAATGGTAATGTATTTGAGCTGAGGGGTGAATGAGTCAGATTAGTTAAAAGGACGGGTTTAAACTCTAATGCAGAAGAAATATTAACATAACAATAACTTTATTGACATTTGTTGATAAAAAATTAGTAGATTTTTTTCTCTGTAAGTGGGGTGAAAGGGATCAAAGCCCCATCCTCCAATCAAACTCTTACAAATCCATAGCTCACCACCAAGCTCCCACTTGAAAGATATTTTTGGGAGAGTTTATTTGGTACAACAGTAAAGTTGTTGTTGTGTGATTAAAAGATCGGATTTAAGTCCCGAAAACAACCTTTTGTGTAAAAATTTTGGTAAGGTTGCATACAATACATCAAAAATGGTGAAATCTCTTCCCAAACCCTACGTATGCGGGAGCTTTAATATATCGGGTTGCCTTTTTTATATTTGGACATAAACACTTGCATGCGTGTTTAAAAGTGTTTATAAAAATCATTTGAGTTACTACATGTCTATAAATTGTTCTTATTTTCATAAACTTTCCCAAATAGCTTATAGAAACTAAGAATATTCCCTAACAAAAAAAAAGAAACTAAGAATATGACATATTTTAGTTTGAGTTGTAAGATATCTATGAAGTATTTGTAACTTATTTTCATAAATATTTTGGAATAACTTATAGAAATAGATCTTATGCTAAGTTTTTTGTCATTCTCTTCAATTGTAGCCTAAGCACTTAATTAACTATGCAGCCAAACGTTTCTTTTGTCAATGTATCATTCTTACTCATATTACATTAAGACAAAGGAAGTTCTTGCTTACTTTTCCTCTAAATTGAATTTCTTACCAATTTCTATTTATGCATGCTAATTTTCTTTAGGTGCCCACACTATTGGACGAGCTAGGTGCACATTTTTTAGCAACAGATTATTCAACTTCTCCGGAACACAAGAACCAGACAATACTTTAGAATATGAAATGCTAACTCAATTGCAAAACTTGTGTCCACAAGATGGAGATGGTAACACAACTACTGTTCTAGACCCATACTCAATTGATCAATTTGATAACAATTACTTCAAGAATTTACTTAATGGAAAGGGTCTACTTAGCTCTGACCAAATTCTCTTTTCAAGTGATGAAGAATTCACTTCAACCACTAAACAATTGGTCCAATATTATAGTGAGAATGAAAGATTTTTTTTTATGGAATTTGCCTATGCTATGATTAAGATGGGGAATATAAATCCACTTATTGGTTCTGAGGGAGAGATTAGGAAGAGCTGTAGAGTGATTAATTCTTAATTATGATTCTATTCTACTAGACTGAAGTTGTGTTGTAAAATGAAAGTTTGTGGGTGTGCCCATGTGTATTTCACGGCCAAAATGTCACATTGTTGGTCACTACTCCTTGCTTTGGGGTATTTGAAATGAATAAAATCTAAATAAAAGTCTTATTTATTTCCATTTTTCATGGGATTCTTGCCAAAGATCTCACTACTACTCCTTGTTTTGGTGTATTTTATATGAATAAAGTTTAAATAAAACTCTTATCTAATTCCATTTTTTTTATTTTGGTTTTTGCCAAAGATTATAATCAAAATCTGTCAAATTATAATGATATATTCGTCTATGAATTTCAAAACCTGTCAATTTAAACATTATCCTCTAACCAATGTTCAAATCCTAATCTAGAGACGTGTTCACACTTACTATTCTAAAATATCTCGAATATCATCACCTCTAATAGAGAGAAGCTACGAGGAAATGTCTCTTCGTCATCTAGTCACAAAGCCACAGTTGTTAACTTACATTGGGTTATACATGGGTTGGTTTGGATAGGGTTTGGCCTAACCTAAGACCTGATCCATGACTTGAATCTCATGTTGGTTTTGCTAGGTAATCCGGTGAATTGTCCTTTGGGTCGAATCAACCCAATAATTTTTGGGGTTAGGTACGGGTTACCCACTTGTTGTTTTTATTTAAAAAAAAAAAACTGTTTTCAAAAGGCCAATTTATTCTTTTTGTTTGGTTTGTGTATTGTGATTGGCTGCATTTTGTTAAAATAAGCGTTATAGCAAGATGTTGGACAAGATGTCTTGACATGTCGGTACGACATAGTAGCGTGTCTTGTTTTGCATTCTTGAAGATTTATTTTTAGCGTGAGATCTCTGAAGATTATATGAAGATATGATTCATGAGGTATATTCTCCAAGATGCGTGTATGTTTTAGGCAGTCGCATATCCTGGAGGGAGCCAACATTTTTGGCAATTAAGGTGAAACTCCATCTAGTCCGGAGACCAGAAACACTGAGTTTCCGAAGAGATCCAGAGCTTCTAGCAATCAACATCTGAACCATCCGTTCATTTTTCCGATGCTCGTAAATGCTGCTCCAGTCAGTGATTTCTATCTCTTGCCAACAGTAAGGTCCATTTACAACACTGGCCCAAGATTTGCATACCATTGGGATCACAGTCAATCTTTCACGGAGTGAAAGTTTCGTGAAAATCAGCGAAAAAGAATCAGGGATCATCTCATCCCAGCCACGAATATCAGATGCTACTTCCATTTTCCCAGAGAAAGAGAGAGAAAGAATAAATAACTACCGAAAAAAAATCAAAAAGAACAAAATGCTAATTAAAGTTCAACATGAACAAATTTTTCCATGATTAAATTCAAATTTTTAAGAGATTTTCAAGAATCATTATGTCTTGAGAAACTTCCATGAATTGAGAATAATGAAAAACAAAGAAGGAATAGAGAAAGTGCAAAGACTTTTGACGAAAACAATAGAATTCTGTGCAATCCACATTGTTCTATGGGTAACTAGAATTTTGTAAGAAAGGAACCTAAAAATAACACGTATTAATTTATAATTTTTTTTTGAGATCATATAACGTTTTTATAAAAATTTATAAAATTTTAATTTAATGGTTGCAACATGTGTCAAAATATTTGTAACATCTTGTCATTATTTGTAACAAAGTTTTAAAAAAACATAAAGTATGTATGTTTGAATAAATTTGATAAATTCTCACTTAATGTTTATAACTTCCTAAATATTTGAAACTTGTGCGATCTTTGTGGGAAAGTTAGTAAATTTTTTGAAATCTTGAAAATATTTTATGAAAGTTTATAACTTCTCACTCAATGTTTATAATTTATCAATATAAGCTTCAAATATTCAAAGAGTTATACCTATTCCATAATAATTGTTTTGAAAAACTGTTTTTTATCCATAATAATGCATTAATAACTTCTATTTAGATAGAAGTATATATGTTCCTATGAATTAATAACTAATAATTGTTTTGAAAAACTGTTTTTTATCCATAAGAATGCATTAATAACTAATAAAGTGTTTCTACCTCTCTACAAAGTGATGAAATTTTCGGAGCGGAAGTGCTTAGGAAATTAAATAAAATACTTAGTGTGCTATTCAAAAAGCGGAAAAATCAAGGAGAACTAGTGTTTGAAGCATTCAATCAAACACTTGGTGTTTTTGTTTAAAATCGGTAAAGCAAAGATTAAGGTTGAAGCTTAAATAGTGTTGGGGCTTTTAACTAACTTATGAAACACAACTTAGCAGCAAACAAATCAAAGCTATGTCCTTTCTTTTAATTAAATAAAAGTTAGAAGAAGTGAAGAACAGACCCATTGGAGGAGCAGACTCCTTTAATATAACCAGCTTGGTCGAACTCAGTCATCCCTAACCACATTAGAATTTCCACCTCATTAGAATGAAAATTAAAATGGTTGGCAGCATCCTCCAGTAATTCATAAGTCAGACGGCTCTTATTGAGAAGATGATTGAGTTGCAAAGTTAAACGTCGCACCATAGTTGAAAATATCCTTAGTAAGTAAGATAAGTCATATCTAGAAATAAAATAAAATAAAAATGTATGACAAGCATCCTTATACACTGATGTATAGACATGGCAACGGGGCGGGGGCGGGTTTTGACACACCCGTCCCCGGCCCCGTTTCACACTACCCAGCCCCGCCCCCGCCCCCAGACCCGGCGGGGATAGAATCTTTACCCCCAGACCTGCCCCCAACGGGGACGGGTGTCCCAGACCCGCCCCCACCCCCACCCGTGAAAAGTGTAAAAAAAATAATTTTTTTTTTGCAGTAAGCCTATTTTTAAATTTTAGTGGCAAACCAAACCTGTTTCAGTGGCAAACCAAACCTATTTCAGTGGCTAAAAAGCCTATAAAATCATTACAAAACCAAGACGGGAGATTGCAACCGAACTAACATCACTTATCGGCGGTTCACCTATGTTGAAAAATAAAAGTTAGAATATAAACATTTAACTTCACAAATTTAATACAAACTTTAAAGAGAATATACCTTCATCATCATCAGACTCCAATTCAGTGAGTAAAATAGCATTTTCATTTCCCACATTTGAATTAAAATTACCTATCAATAAAACAAAATTAAACAATGGCAATCTTTAAAATAAACAAAATTAGTAACTAATTCAAATACATTCATATTCATATGAATAAATTAAAAATTTACCCGTGTTCTCAGCATTCCATAACCAACTTCTAGCACACATCAAAGCCTCTAAAGTGGTTGAATGAAGTCGGCTTCGATGAGGACTTACAGTATAACCACTAGTGCTGAACGCGGATTCAGAAGCTACAGTCGAAACTGGAATCGCCAACACATCCCTTGCAATTGCTTGAAGTGTCGGATACTTGACACCATTCAACTTCCACCACAATAAAATATCAAAATCTTGACTTCTCGGTAAAACTTCCTCATCTAAATAAACATCTAACTCTGTTCTAAGGACTTCACTTGTATGCGGTGCAGGAACATAAATAAACCTGACATAGTAAGATTCACTAGATTAAAGTTACACATCACTAATGAAACTTAAATTTTCAAGAATATACATACATGACATAATAGTAAAGAAAATCAATTTATCTTACAAAACACAGTTGCAGCAAAAAGGGATAGGAAGATAATCATTAATATTGATACAAATCAATCTATAATATTGATACATATCAACCAAGCAACATAACAGTGAAATATCATAGTCATTCAAATTGTACCTAAAATGGTAAGGAACTTTGCACTAACAAAAACATTGCAGAAATAGCGCAGAAGTGATGGCCACATAAGTAAATTATTTTTAGAAGAAATTATGAAACCAATAATTCATAAAATATATTAGACTCACATAAAATTATGAAACCAAACTTCTACTAGTATTATGAGATATATTTTCTTGAAATATCAGAAGCTATAGTAGCCTAAAAACAGAAACCAAACTTATCTACAAAACAGAAGCCTAAAGTGAATTTGGGGGATGTTATTGTTAGCAAAGAAACAAAGTATTGCTGAAAGAAAAAGACAGAACTATATATACTAATGACATAAAATCTAGTCTCTTTGATAAAATAAATAAATTAAGATTCACTATGTGACAGTGTTCACTGATTATGTGATTAAGAAAATGCTTTAATTAGAAACAAAAATGTGAAGACTTGACATGACTGTGGTTACAGAGATATTGAACATGGATCAAAGAAATTCAGAATATAATGTCACTAGATGGAATTCCAATTTATGTTCATGTATGGAACAGTTCTTTACATGAACAGAGATGCGTGACAGTGATATTGAACATGTAAGTAAGCAATTTCTGTTCTGAATTTCAGAAGATAATGGATATTGAACATGTACCCAGCTTAATTAAATTCAGAAGATAATGTCACAATTTCTGTTCTGAATTTACAATCTATGCGTGACAGTGACAATCTAAAATGCGTTGCAGAGATATTGAACATGGACCAAAGAACTTAACAGTAAAAAGATTGAACAAAATTAATGAGAAATTAACAAACCAAGACAAGTTCATCTCACAAGATTGAACAAAATCAGCATATCAAAATTGGAGAAGGAAGTGGAAGCAAATCATATTGGATAAATTAACTTACCTGCGAGGAGATAGGGTTTCCTTCTGTCGACATCAGCGCCGGACGTGGAAACAGAATTGTGAGAAGGTGCCAGAAGTGACAACGGAGCCGGAAGTGGAAGCGACGGTGCGGGAAAACAGTGAACGGAGGAAAAGAAAATTGATTGAAGAGGAAATGGAAGAGTACAGCCGGCGGAAAATGGAAAACAGTGAAATTGATTGAGTCGTGGCTGAAATGAAAAGGAAATTAGGTTTCAGCATTATACTCTCTTTATATACCCCCTTCTAATTTAAGGAAAGTAAGGGTAATAAGGTAAATCCTCATGTACGGGTGCTGGGCGGGGGCGGGGCAGGTGTGAGTATCCCCCGTCCCCGCCCCCGCATTAAACCTGCGGGTTTTCCCCGGACCCGCACCCAGACCCAGTTAATTCGGCTTTTCCCCCGTTAAAATCGGGGCGAGGGCGGGGGGGACCCGGCGGGTGCGGGTTGTTTTGCCATGTCTACTGATGTAAGTTGCAAGTTGTCACCTGGTTCCTCCATTTCTTCGAAACATCTTAGATTTCCAACACCTGAAAATATCCTTAGCAAGTAAGACAAGCCCTATATAGAAATAAAAATTATTGTATGACAAGCATCCTTGTACACTGATGTAAGCTGCGAGTTGTTACCTGATGATCCTGTTGATCTTGATAATCTTGTTCTCTTGAACTTACCTAGACTTCTTGCCCCGCTTTCGTTACGGACCATGCTATTTTCACCTTCTTTTTCTTCATAGCACTTATCGCCGTTTAGACCCATTTGAAATGAAATCTTCCTTTTTCGAGCTAGAGAGGAAAAATTGAAAAAAAATGAAAGAAAAATTAAACCATAACCATAGCAAATATTCTCAAATCTCTCCACTACTGCTATACAATCAATCATCCCTAATCTTATCTTATTTCCAATTAAAGTAAGTTTATAATCCTTCACTTAATAAAATCATTACAAGCTGTCATAAGTTTATGGAAAAATTAAATAAACACTTGCAAAATAAATTGTTTTCATACACATGTGATGGAATGAGTAAGAGTAGGAGATCGACTAACTTATGCCTATTCCTAGGAACATATATACTTCTATCTAAATAGAAGTTATTAATGCATTCTTATGGATAAAAAACAGTTTTTCAAAACAATTATTATGGAAAAGGTATAACTCTTTGAATATTTGAATCTTATATTGATAAATTATAAACATTGAGTGAGAAGTTATAAACTTTCATAAAATATTTTCAAGATTTCAAAAAATTTACTAACTTCTACACAAAGATCGCACAAGTTTCAAATATTTAGGAAGTTATAAACATTAAGTGAGAATTTATCAAATTTATTCAAACATACATACTTTCTGTTTCTTTAAAACTTTGTTACAAATAATGACAAGATGTTACAAATATTTTGGCACATGTTACAACCATTAAAATTAACTATGTGACAACCATTAAATTAAAATTTTATAAATTTTCATAATTCGTTCCAAGATCTCAAAAAAATTATAAATTAATAAGTGTTATTTTTAGGTTCCTTTCTTACAAAATTCTAGTTACCCATAAAACAATGTGGATTGCACAAAATTCTATTGTTTACGTCAAAAATCTTTGCACTTTCTCTATTCCTTCTTTGTTTTTCATTATTCTCAATTCATGGAAGTTTCTCAAGATAGAATGATTCTTGAAAATCTCTTAAAATTTTTAATTTAATCATGGAAAAATTTGTTCATGTTGAACTTTAATTAACATTTTGTTCTTTTTTTTGGTAGTTATTTATTCTTTCTCTCTCTTTCTTTGGGAAAATGGAAGTAGCATCTTATATTCGTGGTTGGGATGAGATGATCCCGGATACTTTGGCACTGATTTTCATCGATACTTTCGTGAAAATCAGTGCCAAAACATCGGAGATCATTTCATCCCAACCACAAATATTAGATTCTACTTCCATTTTCCCAGAGAAAAAGAGAAAGAATAAATAACTACAAAATAAAAAACAAAAAGAACAAAATGCTAATTAAAGTTGAACATGAACAAAATTTTCCATGATTAAATTCAAATTTTTAAGAGATTTTCAAGAATCATTCTGTCTTGAGAAACTTCCATGAATTGAGAATAATGAAAAACAAAGAAGGAATAGAGAAAGTGCAAAGATTTTTGATGTAAAAAATAGAATTCTGTGCAATCCACATTGTTCTATGGGTAACTAGAATTTTGTAAGAAAGGAACTTAAAAATAACACTTCTTAATTTATAATTTTTTTTGAGATCTTATAAGGTTTTTATAAAATTTTATAAAATTTTTATAAAATTTATAAAAATGATGTAAGCTGCGAGTTGTTACCTGATGATCCTGTTGATCTTGATAATCTTGTTCTCTTGAACTTACCTAGACTTCTTGCCCCGCTTTCGTTACGGACCATGCTATTTTCACCTTCTTTTTCTTCATAGCACTTATCGCCGTTTAGACCCATTTGAAATGAAATCTTCCTTTTTCGAGCTAGAGAGGAAAAATTGAAAAAAAATGAAAGAAAAATTAAACCATAACCATAGCAAATATTCTCAAATCTCCCCACTACTGCTATACAATCAATCATCCCTAATCTTATCTTATTTCCAATTAAAGTAAGTTTATAATCCTTCACTTAATAAAATCATTACAAGCTGTCATAAGTTTATGGAAAAATTAAATAAACACTTGCAAAATAAATTGTTTTCATACACATGTGATGGAATGAGTAAGAGTAGGAGATCGACTAACTTATGCCTATTCATAGGAACATATATACTTCTATCTAAATAGAAGTTATTAATGCATTCTTATGGATAAAAAACAGTTTTTCAAAACAATTATTATGGAAAAGGTATAACTCTTTGAATATTTGAATCTTATATTGATAAATTATAAACATTGAGTGAGAAGTTATAAACTTTCATAAAATATTTTCAAGATTTCAAAAAATTTACTAACTTCTACACAAAGATCGCACAAGTTTCAAATATTTAGGAAGTTATAAACATTAAGTGAGAATTTATCAAATTTATTCAAACATACATACTTTCTGTTTCTTTAAAACTTTGTTACAAATAATGACAAGATGTTACAAATATTTTGGCACATGTTACAACCATTAAAATTAACTATGTGACAACCATTAAATTAAAATTTTATAAATTTTCATAATTCGTTCCAAGATCTCAAAAAAATTATAAATTAATAAGTGTTATTTTTAGGTTCCTTTCTTACAAAATTCTAGTTACCCATAAAACAATGTGGATTGCACAAAATTCTATTGTTTACGTCAAAAATCTTTGCACTTTCTCTATTCCTTCTTTGTTTTTCATTATTCTCAATTCATGGAAGTTTCTCAAGATAGAATGATTCTTGAAAATCTCTTAAAATTTTTAATTTAATCATGGAAAAATTTGTTCATGTTGAACTTTAATTAACATTTTGTTCTTTTTTTTGGTAGTTATTTATTCTTTCTCTCTCTTTCTTTGGGAAAATGGAAGTAGCATCTTATATTCGTGGTTGGGATGAGATGATCCCGGATACTTTGGCACTGATTTTCATCGATACTTTCGTGAAAATCAGTGCCAAAACATCGGAGATCATTTCATCCCAACCACAAATATTAGATTCTACTTCCATTTTCCCAGAGAAAAAGAGAAAGAATAAATAACTACAAAATAAAAAACAAAAAGAACAAAATGCTAATTAAAGTTGAACATGAACAAAATTTTCCATGATTAAATTCAAATTTTTAAGAGATTTTCAAGAATCATTCTGTCTTGAGAAACTTCCATGAATTGAGAATAATGAAAAACAAAGAAGGAATAGAGAAAGTGCAAAGATTTTTGATGTAAAAAATAGAATTCTGTGCAATCCACATTGTTCTATGGGTAACTAGAATTTTGTAAGAAAGGAACTTAAAAATAACACTTCTTAATTTATAATTTTTTTTGAGATCTTATAAGGTTTTTATAAAATTTTATAAAATTTTTATAAAATTTATAAAAATGATGTAAGCTGCGAGTTGTTACCTGATGATCCTGTTGATCTTGATAATCTTGTTCTCTTGAACTTACCTAGACTTCTTGCCCCGCTTTCGTTACGGACCATGCTATTTTCACCTTCTTTTTCTTCATAGCACTTATCGCCGTTTAGACCCATTTGAAATGAAATCTTCCTTTTTCGAGCTAGAGAGGAAAAATTGAAAAAAAATGAAAGAAAAATTAAACCATAACCATAGCAAATATTCTCAAATCTCCCCACTACTGCTATACAATCAATCATCCCTAATCTTATCTTATTTCCAATTAAAGTAAGTTTATAATCCTTCACTTAATAAAATCATTACAAGCTGTCATAAGTTTATGGAAAAATTAAATAAACACTTGCAAAATAAATTGTTTTCATACACATGTGATGGAATGAGTAAGAGTAGGAGATCGACTAACTTATGCCTATTCATAGGAACATATATACTTCTATCTAAATAGAAGTTATTAATGCATTCTTATGGATAAAAAACAGTTTTTCAAAACAATTATTATGGAAAAGGTATAACTCTTTGAATATTTGAATCTTATATTGATAAATTATAAACATTGAGTGAGAAGTTATAAACTTTCATAAAATATTTTCAAGATTTCAAAAAATTTACTAACTTCTACACAAAGATCGCACAAGTTTCAAATATTTAGGAAGTTATAAACATTAAGTGAGAATTTATCAAATTTATTCAAACATACATACTTTCTGTTTCTTTAAAACTTTGTTACAAATAATGACAAGATGTTACAAATATTTTGGCACATGTTACAACCATTAAAATTAACTATGTGACAACCATTAAATTAAAATTTTATAAATTTTCATAATTCGTTCCAAGATCTCAAAAAAATTATAAATTAATAAGTGTTATTTTTAGGTTCCTTTCTTACAAAATTCTAGTTACCCATAAAACAATGTGGATTGCACAAAATTCTATTGTTTACGTCAAAAATCTTTGCACTTTCTCTATTCCTTCTTTGTTTTTCATTATTCTCAATTCATGGAAGTTTCTCAAGATAGAATGATTCTTGAAAATCTCTTAAAATTTTTAATTTAATCATGGAAAAATTTGTTCATGTTGAACTTTAATTAACATTTTGTTCTTTTTTTTGGTAGTTATTTATTCTTTCTCTCTCTTTCTTTGGGAAAATGGAAGTAGCATCTTATATTCGTGGTTGGGATGAGATGATCCCGGATACTTTGGCACTGATTTTCATCGATACTTTCGTGAAAATCAGTGCCAAAACATCGGAGATCATTTCATCCCAACCACAAATATTAGATTCTACTTCCATTTTCCCAGAGAAAAAGAGAAAGAATAAATAACTACAAAATAAAAAACAAAAAGAACAAAATGCTAATTAAAGTTGAACATGAACAAAATTTTCCATGATTAAATTCAAATTTTTAAGAGATTTTCAAGAATCATTCTGTCTTGAGAAACTTCCATGAATTGAGAATAATGAAAAACAAAGAAGGAATAGAGAAAGTGCAAAGATTTTTGATGTAAAAAATAGAATTCTGTGCAATCCACATTGTTCTATGGGTAACTAGAATTTTGTAAGAAAGGAACTTAAAAATAACACTTCTTAATTTATAATTTTTTTTGAGATCTTATAAGGTTTTTATAAAATTTTATAAAATTTTTATAAAATTTATAAAAATGATGTAAGCTGCGAGTTGTTACCTGATGATCCTGTTGATCTTGATAATCTTGTTCTCTTGAACTTACCTAGACTTCTTGCCCCGCTTTCGTTACGGACCATGCTATTTTCACCTTCTTTTTCTTCATAGCACTTATCGCCGTTTAGACCCATTTGAAATGAAATCTTCCTTTTTCGAGCTAGAGAGGAAAAATTGAAAAAAAATGAAAGAAAAATTAAACCATAACCATAGCAAATATTCTCAAATCTCCCCACTACTGCTATACAATCAATCATCCCAAATCTTATCTTATTTCCAATTAAAGTAAGTTTATAATCCTTCACTTAATAAAATCATTACAAGCTGTCATAAGTTTATGGAAAAATTAAATAAACACTTGCAAAATAAATTGTTTTCATACACATGTGATGGAATGAGTAAGAGTAGGAGATCGACTAACTTATGCCTATTCCTAGGAACATATATACTTCTATCTAAATAGAAGTTATTAATGCATTCTTATGGATAAAAAACAGTTTTTCAAAACAATTATTATGGAAAAGGTATAACTCTTTGAATATTTGAATCTTATATTGATAAATTATAAACATTGAGTGAGAAGTTATAAACTTTCATAAAATATTTTCAAGATTTCAAAAAATTTACTAACTTCTACACAAAGATCGCACAAGTTTCAAATATTTAGGAAGTTATAAACATTAAGTGAGAATTTATCAAATTTATTCAAACATACATACTTTCTGTTTCTTTAAAACTTTGTTACAAATAATGACAAGATGTTACAAATATTTTGGCACATGTTACAACCATTAAAATTAACTATGTGACAACCATTAAATTAAAATTTTATAAATTTTCATAATTCGTTCCAAGATCTCAAAAAAATTATAAATTAATAAGTGTTATTTTTAGGTTCCTTTCTTACAAAATTCTAGTTACCCATAAAACAATGTGGATTGCACAAAATTCTATTGTTTACGTCAAAAATCTTTGCACTTTCTCTATTCCTTCTTTGTTTTTCATTATTCTCAATTCATGGAAGTTTCTCAAGATAGAATGATTCTTGAAAATCTCTTAAATTTTTTAATTTAATCATGGAAAAATTTGTTCATGTTGAACTTTAATTAACATTTTGTTCTTTTTTTTGGTAGTTATTTATTCTTTCTCTCTCTTTCTTTGGGAAAATGGAAGTAGCATCTTATATTCGTGGTTGGGATGAGATGATCCCGGATACTTTGGCACTGATTTTCATCGATACTTTCGTGAAAATCAGTGCCAAAACATCGGAGATCATTTCATCCCAACCACAAATATTAGATTCTACTTCCATTTTCCCAGAGAAAAAGAGAAAGAATAAATAACTACAAAATAAAAAACAAAAAGAACAAAATGCTAATTAAAGTTGAACATGAACAAAATTTTCCATGATTAAATTCAAATTTTTAAGAGATTTTCAAGAATCATTCTGTCTTGAGAAACTTCCATGAATTGAGAATAATGAAAAACAAAGAAGGAATAGAGAAAGTGCAAAGATTTTTGATGTAAAAAATAGAATTCTGTGCAATCCACATTGTTCTATGGGTAACTAGAATTTTGTAAGAAAGGAACTTAAAAATAACACTTCTTAATTTATAATTTTTTTTGAGATCTTATAAGGTTTTTATAAAATTTTATAAAATTTTTATAAAATTTATAAAAATGATGTAAGCTGCGAGTTGTTACCTGATGATCCTGTTGATCTTGATAATCTTGTTCTCTTGAACTTACCTAGACTTCTTGCCCCGCTTTCGTTACGGACCATGCTATTTTCACCTTCTTTTTCTTCATAGCACTTATCGCCGTTTAGACCCATTTGAAATGAAATCTTCCTTTTTCGAGCTAGAGAGGAAAAATTGAAAAAAAATGAAAGAAAAATTAAACCATAACCATAGCAAATATTCTCAAATCTCCCCACTACTGCTATACAATCAATCATCCCTAATCTTATCTTATTTCCAATTAAAGTAAGTTTATAATCCTTCACTTAATAAAATCATTACAAGCTGTCATAAGTTTATGGAAAAATTAAATAAACACTTGCAAAATAAATTGTTTTCATACACATGTGATGGAATGAGTAAGAGTAGGAGATCGACTAACTTATGCCTATTCATAGGAACATATATACTTCTATCTAAATAGAAGTTATTAATGCATTCTTATGGATAAAAAACAGTTTTTCAAAACAATTATTATGGAAAAGGTATAACTCTTTGAATATTTGAATCTTATATTGATAAATTATAAACATTGAGTGAGAAGTTATAAACTTTCATAAAATATTTTCAAGATTTCAAAAAATTTACTAACTTCTACACAAAGATCGCACAAGTTTCAAATATTTAGGAAGTTATAAACATTAAGTGAGAATTTATCAAATTTATTCAAACATACATACTTTCTGTTTCTTTAAAACTTTGTTACAAATAATGACAAGATGTTACAAATATTTTGGCACATGTTACAACCATTAAAATTAACTATGTGACAACCATTAAATTAAAATTTTATAAATTTTCATAATTCGTTCCAAGATCTCAAAAAAATTATAAATTAATAAGTGTTATTTTTAGGTTCCTTTCTTACAAAATTCTAGTTACCCATAAAACAATGTGGATTGCACAAAATTCTATTGTTTACGTCAAAAATCTTTGCACTTTCTCTATTCCTTCTTTGTTTTTCATTATTCTCAATTCATGGAAGTTTCTCAAGATAGAATGATTCTTGAAAATCTCTTAAAATTTTTAATTTAATCATGGAAAAATTTGTTCATGTTGAACTTTAATTAACATTTTGTTCTTTTTTTTGGTAGTTATTTATTCTTTCTCTCTCTTTCTTTGGGAAAATGGAAGTAGCATCTTATATTCGTGGTTGGGATGAGATGATCCCGGATACTTTGGCACTGATTTTCATCGATACTTTCGTGAAAATCAGTGCCAAAACATCGGAGATCATTTCATCCCAACCACAAATATTAGATTCTACTTCCATTTTCCCAGAGAAAAAGAGAAAGAATAAATAACTACAAAATAAAAAACAAAAAGAACAAAATGCTAATTAAAGTTGAACATGAACAAAATTTTCCATGATTAAATTCAAATTTTTAAGAGATTTTCAAGAATCATTCTGTCTTGAGAAACTTCCATGAATTGAGAATAATGAAAAACAAAGAAGGAATAGAGAAAGTGCAAAGATTTTTGATGTAAAAAATAGAATTCTGTGCAATCCACATTGTTCTATGGGTAACTAGAATTTTGTAAGAAAGGAACTTAAAAATAACACTTCTTAATTTATAATTTTTTTTGAGATCTTATAAGGTTTTTATAAAATTTTATAAAATTTTTATAAAATTTATAAAAATGATGTAAGCTGCGAGTTGTTACCTGATGATCCTGTTGATCTTGATAATCTTGTTCTCTTGAACTTACCTAGACTTCTTGCCCCGCTTTCGTTACGGACCATGCTATTTTCACCTTCTTTTTCTTCATAGCACTTATCGCCGTTTAGACCCATTTGAAATGAAATCTTCCTTTTTCGAGCTAGAGAGGAAAAATTGAAAAAAAATGAAAGAAAAATTAAACCATAACCATAGCAAATATTCTCAAATCTCCCCACTACTGCTATACAATCAATCATCCCTAATCTTATCTTATTTCCAATTAAAGTAAGTTTATAATCCTTCACTTAATAAAATCATTACAAGCTGTCATAAGTTTATGGAAAAATTAAATAAACACTTGCAAAATAAATTGTTTTCATACACATGTGATGGAATGAGTAAGAGTAGGAGATCGACTAACTTATGCCTATTCATAGGAACATATATACTTCTATCTAAATAGAAGTTATTAATGCATTCTTATGGATAAAAAACAGTTTTTCAAAACAATTATTATGGAAAAGGTATAACTCTTTGAATATTTGAATCTTATATTGATAAATTATAAACATTGAGTGAGAAGTTATAAACTTTCATAAAATATTTTCAAGATTTCAAAAAATTTACTAACTTCTACACAAAGATCGCACAAGTTTCAAATATTTAGGAAGTTATAAACATTAAGTGAGAATTTATCAAATTTATTCAAACATACATACTTTCTGTTTCTTTAAAACTTTGTTACAAATAATGACAAGATGTTACAAATATTTTGGCACATGTTACAACCATTAAAATTAACTATGTGACAACCATTAAATTAAAATTTTATAAATTTTCATAATTCGTTCCAAGATCTCAAAAAAATTATAAATTAATAAGTGTTATTTTTAGGTTCCTTTCTTACAAAATTCTAGTTACCCATAAAACAATGTGGATTGCACAAAATTCTATTGTTTACGTCAAAAATCTTTGCACTTTCTCTATTCCTTCTTTGTTTTTCATTATTCTCAATTCATGGAAGTTTCTCAAGATAGAATGATTCTTGAAAATCTCTTAAAATTTTTAATTTAATCATGGAAAAATTTGTTCATGTTGAACTTTAATTAACATTTTGTTCTTTTTTTTGGTAGTTATTTATTCTTTCTCTCTCTCTTTCTTTGGGAAAATGGAAGTAGCATCTTATATTCGTGGTTGGGATGAGATGATCCCGGATACTTTGGCACTGATTTTCATCGATACTTTCGTGAAAATCAGTGCCAAAACATCGGAGATCATTTCATCCCAACCACAAATATTAGATTCTACTTCCATTTTCCCAGAGAAAAAGAGAAAGAATAAATAACTACAAAATAAAAAACAAAAAGAACAAAATGCTAATTAAAGTTGAACATGAACAAAATTTTCCATGATTAAATTCAAATTTTTAAGAGATTTTCAAGAATCATTCTGTCTTGAGAAACTTCCATGAATTGAGAATAATGAAAAACAAAGAAGGAATAGAGAAAGTGCAAAGATTTTTGATGTAAAAAATAGAATTCTGTGCAATCCACATTGTTCTATGGGTAACTAGAATTTTGTAAGAAAGGAACTTAAAAATAACACTTCTTAATTTATAATTTTTTTTGAGATCTTATAAGGTTTTTATAAAATTTTATAAAATTTTTATAAAATTTATAAAAATGATGTAAGCTGCGAGTTGTTACCTGATGATCCTGTTGATCTTGATAATCTTGTTCTCTTGAACTTACCTAGACTTCTTGCCCCGCTTTCGTTACGGACCATGCTATTTTCACCTTCTTTTTCTTCATAGCACTTATCGCCGTTTAGACCCATTTGAAATGAAATCTTCCTTTTTCGAGCTAGAGAGGAAAAATTGAAAAAAAATGAAAGAAAAATTAAACCATAACCATAGCAAATATTCTCAAATCTCCCCACTACTGCTATACAATCAATCATCCCTAATCTTATCTTATTTCCAATTAAAGTAAGTTTATAATCCTTCACTTAATAAAATCATTACAAGCTGTCATAAGTTTATGGAAAAATTAAATAAACACTTGCAAAATAAATTGTTTTCATACACATGTGATGGAATGAGTAAGAGTAGGAGATCGACTAACTTATGCCTATTCCTAGGAACATATATACTTCTATCTAAATAGAAGTTATTAATGCATTCTTATGGATAAAAAACAGTTTTTCAAAACAATTATTATGGAAAAGGTATAACTCTTTGAATATTTGAATCTTATATTGATAAATTATAAACATTGAGTGAGAAGTTATAAACTTTCATAAAATATTTTCAAGATTTCAAAAAATTTACTAACTTCTACACAAAGATCGCACAAGTTTCAAATATTTAGGAAGTTATAAACATTAAGTGAGAATTTATCAAATTTATTCAAACATACATACTTTCTGTTTCTTTAAAACTTTGTTACAAATAATGACAAGATGTTACAAATATTTTGGCACATGTTACAACCATTAAAATTAACTATGTGACAACCATTAAATTAAAATTTTATAAATTTTCATAATTCGTTCCAAGATCTCAAAAAAATTATAAATTAATAAGTGTTATTTTTAGGTTCCTTTCTTACAAAATTCTAGTTACCCATAAAACAATGTGGATTGCACAAAATTCTATTGTTTACGTCAAAAATCTTTGCACTTTCTCTATTCCTTCTTTGTTTTTCATTATTCTCAATTCATGGAAGTTTCTCAAGATAGAATGATTCTTGAAAATCTCTTAAATTTTTTAATTTAATCATGGAAAAATTTGTTCATGTTGAACTTTAATTAACATTTTGTTCTTTTTTTTGGTAGTTATTTATTCTTTCTCTCTCTTTCTTTGGGAAAATGGAAGTAGCATCTTATATTCGTGGTTGGGATGAGATGATCCCGGATACTTTGGCACTGATTTTCATCGATACTTTCGTGAAAATCAGTGCCAAAACATCGGAGATCATTTCATCCCAACCACAAATATTAGATTCTACTTCCATTTTCCCAGAGAAAAAGAGAAAGAATAAATAACTACAAAATAAAAAACAAAAAGAACAAAATGCTAATTAAAGTTGAACATGAACAAAATTTTCCATGATTAAATTCAAATTTTTAAGAGATTTTCAAGAATCATTCTGTCTTGAGAAACTTCCATGAATTGAGAATAATGAAAAACAAAGAAGGAATAGAGAAAGTGCAAAGATTTTTGATGTAAAAAATAGAATTCTGTGCAATCCACATTGTTCTATGGGTAACTAGAATTTTGTAAGAAAGGAACTTAAAAATAACACTTCTTAATTTATAATTTTTTTTGAGATCTTATAAGGTTTTTATAAAATTTTATAAAATTTTTATAAAATTTATAAAAATGATGTAAGCTGCGAGTTGTTACCTGATGATCCTGTTGATCTTGATAATCTTGTTCTCTTGAACTTACCTAGACTTCTTGCCCCGCTTTCGTTACGGACCATGCTATTTTCACCTTCTTTTTCTTCATAGCACTTATCGCCGTTTAGACCCATTTGAAATGAAATCTTCCTTTTTCGAGCTAGAGAGGAAAAATTGAAAAAAAATGAAAGAAAAATTAAACCATAACCATAGCAAATATTCTCAAATCTCCCCACTACTGCTATACAATCAATCATCCCTAATCTTATCTTATTTCCAATTAAAGTAAGTTTATAATCCTTCACTTAATAAAATCATTACAAGCTGTCATAAGTTTATGGAAAAATTAAATAAACACTTGCAAAATAAATTGTTTTCATACACATGTGATGGAATGAGTAAGAGTAGGAGATCGACTAACTTATGCCTATTCATAGGAACATATATACTTCTATCTAAATAGAAGTTATTAATGCATTCTTATGGATAAAAAACAGTTTTTCAAAACAATTATTATGGAAAAGGTATAACTCTTTGAATATTTGAATCTTATATTGATAAATTATAAACATTGAGTGAGAAGTTATAAACTTTCATAAAATATTTTCAAGATTTCAAAAAATTTACTAACTTCTACACAAAGATCGCACAAGTTTCAAATATTTAGGAAGTTATAAACATTAAGTGAGAATTTATCAAATTTATTCAAACATACATACTTTCTGTTTCTTTAAAACTTTGTTACAAATAATGACAAGATGTTACAAATATTTTGGCACATGTTACAACCATTAAAATTAACTATGTGACAACCATTAAATTAAAATTTTATAAATTTTCATAATTCGTTCCAAGATCTCAAAAAAATTATAAATTAATAAGTGTTATTTTTAGGTTCCTTTCTTACAAAATTCTAGTTACCCATAAAACAATGTGGATTGCACAAAATTCTATTGTTTACGTCAAAAATCTTTGCACTTTCTCTATTCCTTCTTTGTTTTTCATTATTCTCAATTCATGGAAGTTTCTCAAGATAGAATGATTCTTGAAAATCTCTTAAAATTTTTAATTTAATCATGGAAAAATTTGTTCATGTTGAACTTTAATTAACATTTTGTTCTTTTTTTTGGTAGTTATTTATTCTTTCTCTCTCTCTTTCTTTGGGAAAATGGAAGTAGCATCTTATATTCGTGGTTGGGATGAGATGATCCCGGATACTTTGGCACTGATTTTCATCGATACTTTCGTGAAAATCAGTGCCAAAACATCGGAGATCATTTCATCCCAACCACAAATATTAGATTCTACTTCCATTTTCCCAGAGAAAAAGAGAAAGAATAAATAACTACAAAATAAAAAACAAAAAGAACAAAATGCTAATTAAAGTTGAACATGAACAAAATTTTCCATGATTAAATTCAAATTTTTAAGAGATTTTCAAGAATCATTCTGTCTTGAGAAACTTCCATGAATTGAGAATAATGAAAAACAAAGAAGGAATAGAGAAAGTGCAAAGATTTTTGATGTAAAAAATAGAATTCTGTGCAATCCACATTGTTCTATGGGTAACTAGAATTTTGTAAGAAAGGAACTTAAAAATAACACTTCTTAATTTATAATTTTTTTTGAGATCTTATAAGGTTTTTATAAAATTTTATAAAATTTTTATAAAATTTATAAAAATGATGTAAGCTGCGAGTTGTTACCTGATGATCCTGTTGATCTTGATAATCTTGTTCTCTTGAACTTACCTAGACTTCTTGCCCCGCTTTCGTTACGGACCATGCTATTTTCACCTTCTTTTTCTTCATAGCACTTATCGCCGTTTAGACCCATTTGAAATGAAATCTTCCTTTTTCGAGCTAGAGAGGAAAAATTGAAAAAAAATGAAAGAAAAATTAAACCATAACCATAGCAAATATTCTCAAATCTCCCCACTACTGCTATACAATCAATCATCCCTAATCTTATCTTATTTCCAATTAAAGTAAGTTTATAATCCTTCACTTAATAAAATCATTACAAGCTGTCATAAGTTTATGGAAAAATTAAATAAACACTTGCAAAATAAATTGTTTTCATACACATGTGATGGAATGAGTAAGAGTAGGAGATCGACTAACTTATGCCTATTCATAGGAACATATATACTTCTATCTAAATAGAAGTTATTAATGCATTCTTATGGATAAAAAACAGTTTTTCAAAACAATTATTATGGAAAAGGTATAACTCTTTGAATATTTGAATCTTATATTGATAAATTATAAACATTGAGTGAGAAGTTATAAACTTTCATAAAATATTTTCAAGATTTCAAAAAATTTACTAACTTCTACACAAAGATCGCACAAGTTTCAAATATTTAGGAAGTTATAAACATTAAGTGAGAATTTATCAAATTTATTCAAACATACATACTTTCTGTTTCTTTAAAACTTTGTTACAAATAATGACAAGATGTTACAAATATTTTGGCACATGTTACAACCATTAAAATTAACTATGTGACAACCATTAAATTAAAATTTTATAAATTTTCATAATTCGTTCCAAGATCTCAAAAAAATTATAAATTAATAAGTGTTATTTTTAGGTTCCTTTCTTACAAAATTCTAGTTACCCATAAAACAATGTGGATTGCACAAAATTCTATTGTTTACGTCAAAAATCTTTGCACTTTCTCTATTCCTTCTTTGTTTTTCATTATTCTCAATTCATGGAAGTTTCTCAAGATAGAATGATTCTTGAAAATCTCTTAAAATTTTTAATTTAATCATGGAAAAATTTGTTCATGTTGAACTTTAATTAACATTTTGTTCTTTTTTTTTGGTAGTTATTTATTCTTTCTCTCTCTTTCTTTGGGAAAATGGAAGTAGCATCTTATATTCGTGGTTGGGATGAGATGATCCCGGATACTTTGGCACTGATTTTCATCGATACTTTCGTGAAAATCAGTGCCAAAACATCGGAGATCATTTCATCCCAACCACAAATATTAGATTCTACTTCCATTTTCCCAGAGAAAAAGAGAAAGAATAAATAACTACAAAATAAAAAACAAAAAGAACAAAATGCTAATTAAAGTTGAACATGAACAAAATTTTCCATGATTAAATTCAAATTTTTAAGAGATTTTCAAGAATCATTCTGTCTTGAGAAACTTCCATGAATTGAGAATAATGAAAAACAAAGAAGGAATAGAGAAAGTGCAAAGATTTTTGATGTAAAAAATAGAATTCTGTGCAATCCACATTGTTCTATGGGTAACTAGAATTTTGTAAGAAAGGAACTTAAAAATAACACTTCTTAATTTATAATTTTTTTTGAGATCTTATAAGGTTTTTATAAAAATTTATAAAATTTTAATTTAATGGTTGTAACATGTGCCAAAATATTTGTAACATTTTGTCATTATTTGCAACAAAGTTTTAAAGAAACAGAAAATATTTATGTTTGAATAAATTTGATAAATTCTCACTTAATGTTTATAACTTCATAAATATTTGAAACTTGTGCGATCTTTGTGGGGAAGTTAGTAAATTTTTTGAAATCTTGAAAATATTTTATGAAAGTTTATAACTTCTCACTCAATGTTTGTAATTTATCAATATAAGCTTCAAATATTCAAAGAGTTATACCTTTTCCATAATAATTGTTTTGAAAAACTGTTTTTTTTTCTCCATAAGAATGCATTAAATAACTTCTATTTAGATGGAAGTATATATTTTCCTATGAATAGGCATAAGTTAGTCGATCTCCTACTCTTACTCATTCCATCACATATGTATGAAAACAATTTCTTTTACAAGTGTTTATTTATTTTTCCATAAACTTATGACAGCTTGTAATAGTGAAGGATTATAAACTTACTATAATTGGAATATGATAAGATTAGGGATGATTGATTGTATAGCAGTGGTGGAGAGATCTGAGAATATTTGCTATGGTTATGGTTTAATTTTTCTTTCATTTTCTTCAATTTTTCCTTTGTAGCTCATAAAAGGAAGATTTAATTTGGAATGGGTCTAAACGGCGATAAGTGCTATGAAGAAAAAGAAGGTGAAAATAACATGGTCCGTAACGAAAGCAGGAAAATGAGTCTAGGTAAGTTCAAGAGAACAAGATTATCAGGATCAACAGGATCATCAGGCAACAACTCGAAGCTTACATCAGTGTACAAGGATGTTTGTCATACATTAATTTTTATTTCTATATAGGGCTTATCTTACTTGCTAAGGATATTTTCAGGTGTTGGAAATCTAAGATGTTTCGAAGAAATGGAGGAACCAGGTAACAACTTGCAGCTTACATCAGTGTATAAGGATGCTTGTCATACATTTTTATTTTATTTTATTTCTTGATATGGCTTATCTTACTTGCTAAGGATATTTTCAGCTTTTGTGCGACGTTTAACTTTGCAACTCAATCATCTTCTCAAAAAGAGCCGTCTGACTTATGAGTTACTGGAGTATGCGGCCAACCATTTTAATTTTCATTATAATGAGGTGGAAATTCTAATGTGGTTAGGGATGACTGAGTTCGACCAAGCTGGTTATATTAAAGGAGTCTGCTCCTCCAATGGGTCTGTTCTTCACTTCTTCTAACTTTTATTTAATTAAAAGAAAGGACATAGCTTTGATTTGTTTGCTGCTAAGTTGTGTTTCATAAGTTAGTTAAATGCCCCAACACTATTTCAGCTTCAATCTTAATCTTTGCTTTATCGATTTTAAAAAAAAAGACCAAGTGTTTGATTGAATGCTTCAAACACTAGTTCTCCTTGATTTTTCCGCTTTTTGAATAGCACACTAAGTATTTGATTTAATGTCTTAAGCACGTCCGCTCCAAAAATTTCATCACTTTGTAGAGAGGTGGAAACACTTTGTTAGTAACTTGCCATCATCTTATAAGAGACAAATAAATGCTCAAGTTGTAACACAAGTACAATTTGTCATTCCACCTCTTGACATCTTCAAATAAATTAGTAGTGAAAGAAACTTGACCAACCTATAATTCCAACAACTGTTCGAGCAATAGGTGCTGCTGCAGTCATGGTTCAAAGCTGAAAGAATGATTTTAGTTGAAAGTGAATGTGATAAAAAGGAATTATGTGAGAGGTAACTAAATGAAATTTGGTGTTATGGTGATGAATATAATCAAGTTGATCATATGCATGACATGTATATATTTCTGATAGGTTGAAACACATGCGAGTGATCATATAGCTAATGCTTCTTAAATAGTAGAAAAATTTGCCACTCTCTTTCAGCTTTGAACCATGACTGCAGCCACACCTATTGCTCAAACAGTTGTTGGAACTATAGGTTGGTCAAGTTTCTTTCACTACTAATTTATTTGAAGATGCCAAGAGGTGGAATGACAAATTGTACTTGTGTTACAAATTGAGCATTTGTTTGTCTCTTATAAGATAATGGCAAGTTACTAACAAAGTATTTCTACCTCTCTACAAAGTGATGAAATTTTTGGAGCGGAAGTGCTTAGGACATTAAATCAAATACTTAGTGTGCTATTCAAAAAGCGGAAAAATCAAGGAGAACTAGTGTTTGAAGCATTCAATCAAACACTTGGTGTTTTTGTTTAAAATCGGTAAAGCAAAGATTAAGGTTGAAGCTGAAATACTGTTGGGGCATTTAACTAACTTATGAAACACAACTTAGCAGCAAACAAATCAAAGCTATGTTCTTTCTTTTAATTAAATAAAAGTTAGAAGAAGTGAAGAACAGACCCATTGGAGGAGCAGACCCATTGGAGGAGCAGACTCCTTTAATATAACCAGCTTGGTCGAACTCAGTCATCCCTAACCACATTAGAATTTCCGCCTCATTATAATGAAAATTAAAATGGTTGGCAGCATCCTCCAGTAACTCATAAGTCAGACAACTCTTTTTGAGAAGATGGTTGAGTTGCAAAGTTTAACCTCGCACCAGAGCTGAAAATATTCTTAGTAAGTAAGATAGGCCATATCTAGAAATAAAATAAAAATAAAAATGTATGACAAGCATCCTTATACACTGATGTAAGCTGCAAGTTGTTACCTGGTTCCTCCATTTCTTCGAAACATCTTAGATTTCCAACACCTGAAAATATCCTTAGCAAGTAAGATAAGCCCTATATAGAAATAAAAATTAATGTATGACAAGAATCCTTGTACACTGATGTAAGCTGCGAGTTGTTACCTGATGATCTTGATAATCTCGTTCTCTTGAACTTACCTAGACTCCTTGCCCCGCTTTCGTTACAGACCATGCTATTTTCACCTTCTTTTTCTTCATAGCACTTAACGCCGTTTAGACCCATTCCAAATGAAATCTTCCTTTTTCGAGCTACAGAGGAAAAATTGAAAAAAAATTAAAGAAAAATTAAACCATAACCATAGCAAATATTCTCAAATCTCTCCATTACTGCTATACAATCAATCATCTCTAATCTTATCTTATTTCCAATTAAAGTAAGTTTATAATCCTTCACTTAATAAAATCATTACAAGCTGTCATAAGTTTATGGAAAAATTAAATAAACACTTGCAAAAGAAATTATTTTCATACACATGTGATGGAATGAGTAAGATTAGGAGATCGACTAACTTGAATAAATCTGAGTATGAGCAGTTTTTTTTTTGTTTGGTTAAAGTATGAGCAATGATAGTTGAAATTTGGGACATATCCTTCTTGGTCTCTTCCTTTTGTTTTATCCCCTTCTGCAATTGAAAGAGAGAAGGTAAAAGAATATGAACAGTGGCAATGAACAGTGGCGATGAACAGTGGCGAGGCGATGAACACGGGGGAAGATGGAGCAAACCTTATTTCAAGATGGACATAAATGATAGCTTTGATTAACATGCATCAGGAGCAGGTTGTAGGTTGACATAAATGCGGTAAACCTTTTTTTTTTGTTCCTTTCCAAAGTTGTGTCGAGCATGTTGTATGTAGGAGCAGGTTTGCTGGAGTGCAGCTCTGATCCATTTGTACTTAAAAGAGGACCACAGACCCGAAAATAAGAAACATTTTCTATAGAGTTATAAAATGACATGAACATTCTCAACAAAGATGTTGTGATTTCCACCGGTTGATTAGGGACAAGCCTTAGGAGTCTCAACAAAGAACTACCCTCATCATTATTTTCAATTCTATCGTTGATTTTGGTTTTAAGAGGTTCATCTAATGTGGACCATAATGTGTGCATAGTTGTCAATTTAGAAGTTCCGTTTGTTTCCATTTCCTGCATTCATATAGTCACGTATAATATTAATTTAACACCAAGCATGGCGTACCAAACCATTATATAAAGTCATCTGAACCAAACTGAACCGTTTCAATTTTTTTAGAACCGAACTGAACCAAAAATTTTGGTTTGATATAACGGTTTGGGATTCCGAACCATACCAAACCATTAGAAGACAATTTTTTTCAACCCGAACCATTTATTAAAGAACTGAACCGTTATATTTGTTTTTGATTTTTTTTAATAAAAAACTATTTTTACCATACTATCTTATACAAACTCAATACTAAAGTTACATGAATAACTTGTCTTTTTCACCTTACTGTGTCTTATACAAACTCAATACTAAAGTTTAAACCTTTATCAGTATCCAGTAACTTGTAAAACCTATTTAGAAAACCAAATAAGAAATCAAAGTGCCGTATGGACAGGGCTCAGTTTAATCAAACTATTGTAATCAATCCAATGTTATAACTTGAAGATATTTTAATATCATTCAAAAAGGATAAGTCACATTAAATTATCAAGCTCATTAGTTCATAACACAACATGTTAAAATTCTAAATTTTCACCACACTCGACCATCATGAATCAAATAAAAGCCACAAACAAAACCGAAATTCACATACCATCCTGTGTAATACGAGGATAATCACTCAAAGTAATAAACCAACTCCACCCACTATCCAATTTAAGAACCCTAACTATTAGAGTGATAACCACAAATACAGCACATAGACACCACATCAGTCTCTAAAATGAACATATCTTAAGAGAAACACAAATTTTAAGGAACTTCAACGAGAATGTGAGAATGAATTTCGATTTTATTACCTTCGATTTTGACGGTCCTCAATTATGAACTAGTTAAGGATGTTCGATGATTAGGGATTTAGGGTTGTTACTCTTCCAAGCTTCAACGATTTGGTCTTCCCTTGTAACTGCAAGTTCATCGCCGATTTTCTTAAGGATGTGCAATACTGAAGAGGAGAAGTTGAGTTTGTCCATTGAGTGTGGAAGGAACGAAACTTTAACCCAGCCCAGTGCGCCTTAGGATGGTGCTGACTGCTAATATAAACTATGGATGGTGCTTTTTGGGACTGTGTTTGTGTCCGTGCTTCATAGTCAGTTACCACTATTTTGCATTTTCTATCTGGATGCCCCTTGTTACCGGTCGAATATTATATTTATGTGTTATCCACATTTTTAATCTATATCTGCTATAATTGAAACCAAAAGTAAATCTCCTAAACCATCCTAAGGCACATTCTTAATCAATATAATGTTAACCTTGCTCTCTAGATTTAGGCCCTGTTTGGAAATTAAGGTGGTTTACACTTTGCCGTGTTTCCTAAGAATGAATGTTAAAACATTTAAGGAAACAAAATATATGCTTCCAGGATATTGTGCTGAAGACCATATTGGATCAGTTGGAGTGTTAGCCCGAATTGCTCATTAAGCCCATTATGTATTCAGGCTATATAAAGGAAGACGCTAAACCTAAAAGACGACTGAAGCTGTCATTTGTGCAAGTATCTATTAGGGTTTTAGTCTGTCCATTGTTGTTTGTGAGCCACTCTCGTATCACCTTGATGCTAGAGTTGGAATGATAGTTGAGTTGTAATTGTGAATCACTCGTAAGCTTTTAAGCAAGAATGGATTCTATTTATTGAAGTGTATCTCCATTCTTATTGTAATCATTGTAATCATGGGTGTGTGATTAAGAGGAAGTGAGATGAGATCTCATATCTAGGAGAGTCTTAGATAGAAATATCACAGGTAGTGATTAGGTGCGAAGGTAAGTAAACCAGAGGTTGTTTACGTAGGACTTCAAACTAATATTATTATAGTGGATTTCCTTCCTGGCTTGGATGTCCCCAGATGTAGGTGACGTTGCACCGAACTGGGTTAACAAATAACTTGTGCCATTTACTTTAAGGTTGTTATTTGTTATTTGTGCTGTCACGATGTCTTGACATTTCATTCGACATTTCTGTTGTCTTGACGTCGTGCTCGACATCTTTTACTACGTGCCAGAATTTCAATTGGTATCAGAGCAGACACTCTGTTATGTTAGGTGAACTCCAGGGAAGATATTTTTTTGTATTATGGACAAGGAAGGAGGATTGGTTAACCGACCGCCCATATTAGATGACACTAACTATGATTACTTGAAGGCACGTATGATAGCTTTCGTTAAATCTATTGAGAGTAAGACATGGAAAGCAGTTATTAAAGGTTGGGAATATCCAGTATTGATGGACAAATATGGAAAGGCCACAACTGAACTGAAGCCAGAAGAGACCTGGTCAAAAGAAGAAGATGAACTTGCTTTGGGTAACTCCAAAGCCTTGAATGCCATATTCAATGGAGTTGACAAAAATATGTTTAGGCTTCAAAGTGAGAATGTCAAGACTTCAACTTCTCATTACTAAATTTGAGAATCGAAGGATGAAAGAAGATGAATCCATCCATGATTTTCATATGAACATTCTTGGCATTTCCAATACTTCAAGTGCTTTGGGGGAAAGGATGATAGAGGAGAAGTTGGTTAGAAAGATTCTCAGATCATTGCCTAAGAGGTTTGACATGAAGGTCGTTGCTATAGAAGAAGTCCAAGACATCAGTACCATGAAGGTTGAAGAGCTTATTGGGTCACTTCAAACTTTTGAATTGGCTATCAGTGATAGAGCTGAAAAGAAAAACAAGAGCATTGTGTTCGTTTCCAGTACTGATGAAGAAAATGTATAGTGTGACATTGAGACTGATGAAAGTATATTTGATGTTATTGTGCTTCTTGGAAGGCAATTTAATAAATTCTTAAAAAGAGTGGACATGAGACCTAGATCAAATGTCAAGAACATGTTGCCCGACATCAGTAAGAATGGTAATTTTTAGAGGAAAGCAAGAGTTGATGAGAAGACTAACCAAGGAAAAGGTATTTAGTGTCATGAATGTGAAGGATACGGTCATATCAGGTCAGAATGTCGCACTTATCTCAAGAAGCAAAATGGGTTGTCTGTTTCTTGGTCAGATGATGATTCACAAGGAGAGGTTGATGATGAAACTGCCAATCATGTCACATCTTTCTCTGGTATATGTTAGTCTGATGAAGACTCTTGTGACGATGAAGTATCCTATGATGAGCTTGCTGTTTCCTACGAAAATCTTTATGTCAAAAGGGAAGAGATTGTTCTGGAAGAGAAAAACAGAAGAAAGTCATAGCAAAATTGAAGTTTGAAAAAGGAAAACTTCTTTATGTTGGAACAAAATGAGTTTAAACAATGCCTTCTAAGTTTTGATGATAACAAGGTATTAAAAGTTCATTGGATATGCTAATATTTGGTCAAGTGTGCAGGACCATAGACTAAAATTTATATGTCTTAAAACAAAGTATTGGTTCTAGAAGAGAAAATTAGAGCCAAAGAATTTTCAAGAGAAGCCAAGTTGCAAGTCGGAATATGAAGAAGTCAGAGTCTGAAGACTATCCAGAAGCTGAAAGTCAGAGTCTAAAGATCACCCAAAGTGTGAAGTTCATCAGAAGCTGAAGTGCTGACCCTGAAGTCAGTTATTATGGTTATTTGAAGACACAAAGATGCAGAAGGGATTATAAGACTAGAGAAATTATGGTTCTGAAGAAATAGAAGGCTTTGAACGCTTATTCTCATAGAAAGGACAGTGAAGGACAAAAAGTACAATTGTAAAACCACTACCTCCACTACTCCAACATTTCCTGTGCATAGTACAAGCTACAGTTGTGTCTCTACCAGATTGGAACAATTAATTTCTCTTTAAGGAAAGGATTCAAATACATTTCATCATAAGACATTAACCACATTTAAGGAAAGGCTTTGTTCGCTATTAAGTTCCTGGTTTAGTGATTTATTTCAAAAGAGCGTAACCCTAGATTAGGCAGTTAGGTTGTGACAAGGCCTAACATTGTTATTACTTCCTTGTTGCTTATATCTTGATATTTATAGCATTATACTAGTAACTATCTGTCTAGGAAGTAAGTGATTATAAACTGGCGAAATATACCGAAAGAAAGTTGACCCTAGTAGTAAGTAATTAGGAGGTGACATTGGTAAGACTGAGTAGTAACTCTACTGAACCTAGGATGTAACTGGTTAGTAATTAAGGAAACAATCGTCTCCGGGGAATAAACCTTTATCAAACCTTTCTATTGAAACCCTTAGTAAGGTAGACCTAGATTAGGATTGCACGTTTGTAGAACTACTAAGAGCGTAGAAAGGGTGTGCTATGAGTGTCCTAAGATTCATTGATGGACTGAACTAATGGAACCTTGGCCTTCATTGCCTTGGGAAAAACTGGAATGTCAATTTAAGTTTATGTCAATTACCTTTGAATTAACAAGACCCCGCACGTAAGGATCACCATGCGATCAACATGTGCAGTTAGCCATCGGAGGGATAGACTGATTAGGTTAGTAACGTCCCAACGGCCTTATCACTTGTATAGTCTACCTAAGATAAATAAACACAACATTATTGTTACTTGATATCCAACAATATAAACAAGGGGGATTCAAAGAATCCTAACCGCTGCTTACTTTTATGCAACCAAAACAGGTATACTTGCTATGTTGCGAACATATAAAAATTGCAACTTTTTAACCCTTAACTTTTATATCGTCAAACTTACAAAAATAAATGAAGCGAGTTGTTTGGACGAAACGACAATCAATGTGGATACGATACTCTACTTATCACTTTATTACTTGGTAATCAATTTGGTACACTTGCCATATCCAACCATCATTAGGGTGATTTTTTTGAAGGGTTTCCCGAGAGGAACCCATTTTCTAGGTTCCAAGGAAACAGAGAGCTTATTGGGCGAGCAGTGTCCTCGCCACGGCGATCCGTGCAACACGTGTTGTTCTGTGCGTTTCGGCCTTTTGAGGATGTTTCTTATGTCGTGTTTTGCTGCTGTTTTGATGAATATATGTACTGTAATCATGCTTACTTGAATTTGAATTGATTATGTTAATTTGATACGAACTTTGACTAGGAAATGCATATGAACTCGAAATAATTGAATTATGGTTTTTCTCAAATGAAATGATGATGATGATGGTATGCTTTGTCTACTGTAATAATGATGATGAAACATGTAGGATTGATAATGATGTATATGACCATGTAACTTGATTTTGTTGAAAAATGTGAAAATAGATGAACTTTAGAAAAATAGACAAACATTGGTAAAATGATGCAATATGACTTGATAGCTTGCAAATGACTTTATTTTCAAGATAATATGATAAAACAAGAATGAATCAATGATTAATGTGTGTATAATATGTTGGTTATCATGATGTGAGTGATTGATCATCTATAATGCAAATTGTGCTTAATGATGTAATATTCTTTCTTTGTTGTGATAAATGTTTGATGGTGACGATTTTGGTGATGAATACATGTATATCCAGGGCTGACCCTATGCATAGGTCGGTGGTGCGACGGCCTAGGGACCATGCTGGTAGGGGGCCTGGAATTTTTTTATGGTGGGGGGTGCATATAGAAATATTTGATTTTTTTTTTTTGGGGAGGGGGGTGTATAGGAAAATTCAATGAAAGGCCCTGTACACTGACATGATGAATGGCTGGGCTGAAGCCTGTTAATGTTTTTGCCCCTTTTGGCATGATTTGCTATATATACCCCATATATCACAAAGATTTCCATATACACCCTCCCAATAAAAAAATTGGTCTTTTCAATAATGTACAAAAAAATTTATTATTGAAAGAATTGGTGATATTTTTTTGGGCCCTTTGCTCCTAATATTGTGCCTCACTAATATTAAAAATATTTGTGATATTTATAATCCAATAAATTGAGATAAGTTTATAACAAAACAAATTATATTTTCGTTGAAAATGAGCCTAGTAGAGAAATTAATTTCAATCGTATCTTTCAAAGGTTCCAAAAAAATAAATTATATAATTATAGTAATGCCAACTTTCTTGAATTGATTAAAAGGATTGCAAAATTGAAATTGATAATACAAAATCATGCGAGATGCATTCATGATCATGAAATCGATGTGAGACACATTTAAGATCATGTGGCCCTATTGTTCTCAGGTGCTAAAAAAAATTTGGACATGAAACCGATGTGAGACGCATTTAGGATCGTGAGACACATTTAGTAATGTCAACTTTTTTGGTGTTATTATTCTTAAGTGCTAAAATTTCAGTCTACTTTGCAGGTGCTATTGTACTTTTTTCTCTACTTCTAAAGTATTTTAGTTTGTTTGGTGTTTATAAAGTATTTGATTTATTTTCAGATGTTGCCTAAAAAGACGTTTATCTAGTAGTGAAAAGCGGAAATAAACGAAATAAAGACCTAATAAAAACACAACAATGAGCTAAATTTTTTTTATGATGTATTATGTAAGGGGCCCTTTTATCGTATTATGCCTAAGGCTTGTGAAACTCTAGGAACGGCCCTGTGTATATCAATGATGGTATTATTGATGGTGTTAATGATGGTGTTAATAATGGCGTGTCTTGTATGAACATATGCATTTGGTGAGTCATATGTTCATGCATTCATAAGTCTTGGTGTTAGGATATTTTAATATCCAAGTGGTGATAGGATCCTTCATAGATATATTTCTGACATCCAAGTGGAGATAAAATATTTTTATCTAAGTGGTGATGGATCAATCGGTAAAATGATTTCGACATCCAAGAGATTGGTAACGCATGCATGTAGAAACGTGTCTAGAACATTACATGCATCTGAGTCTATATGAATGCCTCATACTTGACTATGTGAATTATGTGACTTGGTGAAATTATGTGAATTACATGATTTGGTGGATTAGGTAAACTTATGTGAAGTTGTGTATTTGAATATATATATTTGCTTGGTGATGTTTGTACACTTGATACGATGTTGATATGATTATAAGAATGCTTACTTGACTTGATTGTTGAATTATGACTTGACGTGTTATGGTTTGAATTGCAGATACTATTTATATGATGCTAGTATTCTAGGAATAATGAGCATGCATATATGTGATACTTGAATTCTAGAATGCTATTTTTGTGCTTATATCTTGTTATGTGGAATATTACCTAACCGCCCATTGGACATTTGGTTGACCGCCTCTCCATTTGTAAAAATGGAGTAGACGTGCAGGTTTGAGGACGTTCGTGGAGACGTGAGTACCCGAGGATTAACATGGCGCTTCCTCGTTTTTCTTTTGCGTGGAGTCCAGTTATAGGCTCTAATTTGGACATTGTCAGGATTTATGTTTATTTACTTTTGGATTTATGTCGAGATTATGTTATTTATGTATTACTGAGACTGGATACATGTTGTTGAGATGTTGAGATATCTCATGATGTTATTTGTTTATTGCGCTGTGAATTTTTATGAAAACCAAATTATGCATGTTTTGTGAAAATGAAGACGTGACATCTTGAACTCTTATGATTAAATAATTTATTTGCATTAAATATTACTTATGGGGTTCAAGTAGGGGTGGGAATAGGCCAGGCCAAGCCAGGCTTTGATAGGCCTGAGCCTGGCCTACGAAAAAAATTACAAGCCTGGCCTGGCCTATTTAAAAGTCTGGACTAGCCTTAAAGCCTACTTACAGGCCTACTTCACATTAAGGTCATCAAATAGTTCATTTGACCTACTAAATAGGCTAAACAGGCCTTAAAGCCTACTTAAAAGCCTATTTCACTACAAGTAAATTTCAACTAGATTAAAGCCTACTTAAAAGCCTATAACAACAAAGCCTATTAAGGGACTAATAGATAGAGAAAAAGATGTTTATATTTTTAATGTATGCAATTATTTTAATATAAAAAAACATCTTAAAAGGCTGGCCTATTAGGCTTAATAGGCTTTTCTGGAAGCCTAAGCCTGACCTATTTAACTAAACAGGCTTCCTAAAAAGCCTAAGCCTGTAAGTTCAGATTGTAACCGAGGAGGGAGGGGGGAGAGAATATTTGTTAATTTTTCTTAGTTAAGCGTTGTTGATGATTTTCCCGGTAAATAATGATGAAATTATGAATGTGGAAAATTAAAAGAGTAAGGGAAGAAGAAAAGACACAAGAGAGTTTATAGTGGTTCCCCTCTAAACCTTAGGGCCAGTCCACTCCCTTCACACCCCGCGAAGGAATTCACTATGTTAGAATCTTTGTTACAAGCAATCTCACCCCAAGACCCCCTAACAATCTTTCTAACATAAACACAAGAAAGAAACCCTCTCTCTTGATTACAACACAAACACCGAACACTTTTGGTGGACTTTGAATCTTCCCGAATCAAAGAACCTTTTACAACAATCACAAGATAGCACCCCCACTATCTTTAACAATAATTCTCACCAACAATGGCAAGAAACTTTACAACAAAGTAATTGAAGAATAACAAATGTATGACTGTATATCTTTATCAATATCATTCTAACAAATGGACTTGGTGCTCAGAAAACTTTTTAATAAATGTTAAAGTGTATGCAAAGTTTTCCAAACAATTTGAATGAAAGTTTAAAAGTAAGTGATATTGAAAATGTCAATCGAGATAATAAAAGTTGTTTACGAAGCAATGCTACTTTTCAAAAAAGAATTAGTTGCTGCCAATTTTTGTCAAAAATAGTCGTTGCAATTTTTAGAAAATATCCGTTGAGTATGAATTAAAAAGATGTTAGTTTCAACGGAAAGAAAAACTCATGAAAAGGTATGATTTCATGGCTTGAAAGCATTGCTACTAATTGCCTCTTAAAACATGTTTAAGATTTAGCCGTTGGAAAAAAAAATGCTAATGCCATGCACTAACAATTTCTAACGATGAAGGCCAACAGTAACATGAATTGATAAAAACAATTCATATGGCCATCAAAATAAATATAGCCATGATTAGAGAAAAAAATAAGACGTTGACATTCAATGAATAATTTATTAGAATTGATCTTGTCCAAGAATGAGAAATAAATTTTTAATGTCAAAAATATTTATGCAATCCCAAAATCAATTATGCCTTTTCATGCAAAAATATTTTCATTCTAAATCACATTAAAAAAAATCATTGTGAGTGTGTGATTTATTTTCAAAAGTTTTTTTTTAGGCATTGCTTCATATGGGAATTTAGAAAAAATGTTCGAAATTATTTTCTGAGCATACTAAGTTGTTCCATAAGTTAATAATGACAAATAAAAAATAAGGACCATACTTACAAAAATTTAACTAGTCCCATTAACTTCATCCTTCAACTTGAGCCTCCATGGACATTTCTTCTTTTTGTGATGTGGTGTTGTTATCATCAAAACCCAACCAAGTCTAAGAAGGAAATCTTCTTCACAAAGCCTAGGTCTACTACTAAACAGGTCAGGCCAAAACAGGCCAGGCCGTAGGCCCCTGTAGGCCGGCCTAGCCTATTCCCAACCCTAGGTTCAAGGGTGTTACAGGTATTGCAGATAGTGCTAAAACTGTGAAGCCCCGATACTTCAAAATGGATGACGTATCGTATCCCCTGCGTATCCTGCACCGATATTTGCCCGATACTTTCCGATACATATCCGGAGAGTATCCAAATATTAAATTTTATTTTTTTAAAAAATAATTATCCGATATTTTCCGATACATCCCGATACTCACGGATACCTGTGTTTTTTATATTATTTTGATTTCTGTTTTTTTTAAATAAGAATAAAAACATTATATTGTACAAGTTAGTTACATGTTAGTGTTAACTCTTAGGACTGTTGTGTTCTTTTTTGGATATAGTGCTTCTTTTTTGGATCGATATAATATAGCAGTAACAATGTTCCTTTTGGATATAGTGTAGCATTGATGTATAACACTGATGGTGCTCTTTTTGGTATATATTGCGTATGTAATTGACTAATGACCACTCTCTTAATCGTCAATATTATTTATATTTATGTTAATGTGCTATGAGCCTGGTTTCCTGTGTTTGTTAATATATTTGCATATTAAAAAAATGGTTATAATTATATTGTACATTTAATTATATAATTTTTTTTATTAACGTATCCCAGCCGTATCGTATCTTGATTTTTGAAATTTTCCCGTATCGGTGCAGTATCGTATCCGTATCGTATCTCGTATCCGGGCTTCACAGTGCTAAAATATACAAAATTGGAACTAGCCAAAAACAAGTAATAAACAAACAACCCTAACAGGTATAAAACAAGATCCAAAGAAAACGAGCACCAATCACGAGCATAACCTAGAAAATCGTGTACAGGCATGAAACTTGATTGCAAAAAAAAAAAAAAATGGTATGTGAACGTTCACGATCACCAATCTATAGACGAGCCCAAAAAAAACTGAAACCTGGACTTGAAAACGGTTAAATGAACCTATCCCCCAAGACTTAAGTATCCACTAACCAATAACTCAATGTGACCAAAGGGACAATAACAAGCATTAACGACCACCAAAGAAACTGAAACACAAAAAAACATCAATTGCGCCAAGCTAAAGCCCTTTCGATCCAAAAAATTCTAAATCCAATCTGAAAGAAGGAACTCAACAATTGCATGAACAAATTGAACAACAAAACCACAAGAAAAATACGACCTATATTGTCTAGATCGTGAAACTTAGAATCCTAACAAACAAAGTTCACTGAATATGGTGGCGTGGGCTGCAGAGATGATGATGTTCCACTTTAAACTCTTAACGCATTATGAAGCAAATTGAACCAACCAAAACCATGTTTCACAAAACAAACAAAATTTGTATCGGAAAAGGATAGATCAAATCAGACGAACGAGGAGAAGAGTAGCAAACAACCCCTAAAAGGGAGAAAATAATAATGAACCTAAAATGGGAGAAACACCACACCTAGAAACGCTATAACGAATCCTGATTCAAATAAATCATAAAATGGAGAAGGTGGTAGTGGACAGTGGTGAAGTGTGATGGAGTAAATCAACTTTTAATTCGATTTAAAATAATAATTTTTTATTAAATTTTTTAAAGTATGTTAGTTCCCGGTGCTTGACACACATATCGTAGAATCCGAACATCACATGCTATATTTATATACACCCAATAATCCGAACATCACATGCTATATTTATATACACCCAATAAAAATCTAACATTTGTTGTCGTGCACTGGATACCCATTTCAAAGAATGATTATTAACAAACAACTAATTTATAAAAAAACTAATAATTTAATTTTTATGATAATATAATATATTATTTTAAAAAAAAATGATAATATATTTTTGTTGCAAATATTAATATACCGTACATTGGCAAAATTTTATTGTTATATAAACATAATGTTTAACAATGAGAATATTTTATACTACAAATATACTTTATAATTTCAAACTCTAATACCTTAATTCTTACATACAATATATAAATATTTCAACAAATAAACAACATTATGATAATAATTTTTTTTTTAATGTTGAATTCAGTTTATAATTATACTTATAACTTTAATATAAAATAATATATCATTTAAAGTCATTTGATAAAAAAATGCATTAATTTCCGGTGACGGGCACAAGTCTTATACTAGTTTTAAACTATGAGGGTGTTAAATATTGATTTGACCTAGTTTTCTAGTGAGAGAAACTCTAACTTCTCTCTAAACTTTCTTTCTCCTTCGTTCATTGAGGAGGGGTGGTTTTAGGTCATTTTTTGACCTAGAATCACCCCTCTACATCTTTTTTCCCTTTTCTTTCAATGTAAATAAGTGGTTTTCACATATATCAAGTTTTTCTTTTGTGTTTTTTTTTGTGGTGATTTCGTCGTCTAAGTGCGGCGTTGTGTTGTTCGTCGTCTTATGCGGCGTTTGATTTCGCGTCTTGTCGCGGTGTTCGTTTCGTTCCTATTGAAAGATCGGCATCAGTCAATTACAAATTCAACCAATGATTTAGGCGTCAACGTTGCATATCCGGAATCATGTGAATTTCGGTGACTTAGGTTTTATCATATTATTTGTAGGCATTTTGCCGTTTTATGTTATTAACTTGGGTGCTGTGAATTTGTTCGCATATTCACACTTTACGTTTTTAGCGATGTTTGTATCTGATGTAATGAATAAATATCGTTTTGTTTTTGTCAAAAATAAAAAATAAAAATCTATGAGGGTGCTCTAAGTTTTCAAAGAGTAAAGTAATTAAGGTGTAGCATTACTACTACTACTACTACTACTACTACTACTACTACTACTACTACTATTATTATTATTATTATTATTATTATTATTATTATTATTATTATTATTATTATTATTATTATTATTATTATTATTATTATTATTATTTCTAATGGCTTTGACTAAGAAAAGACGTTACAAGATAAATTTGATTTAATCAAATCATGTTGAGATTCACTAGTTAAACCTCTTTAATTAGGTGACTACAAGGGAAAAGGGAAATGATGGCGTGACATTTAAAGGAAGATTTAAAATCTTCTTAAATTCAATATGATTTGGTTTGAAAATAGTAACGCATGAGTCTGAAAATTCGGTTATTTGTTAGTTTAAAAACTAAATAAACATTCGGTCAAAAAAAAAAAAACTAAATAAACATATGCAGCCATGCAGGCGACACACACAATAAGTTAAGGAACTCATTCCCATACATTGTTAGAAGAAACTTAGGGCTTTATTATATTAAAAAATAGAGGATGTTACATTTTACCTATCATCGAATAATTCATATTGATATAAGGGTTCAAACTCACATCCTTGTAAGATATGGGTTGAGTTCTTATCAACTAGATTGATCTTCGTTGGCGTATTCTATTATATTTTTGAAAAATAAATAATATTTTCACCTCTAAATAAAATAATTAAACACATTTAATGACTCACAGTAATGTAAAATGATATTCTTAAATTTATATTATTGAAATGATGTAATACAAAAAATACTAATCACCTTTTGGTTAAAAAAAAGTACTCAAATTCATTTTATTTGTAGACATGACAAGTCAACTTTTCAATGTTGTTTATATTCTTCTTCCACCACTGCCGGTGGTTTTGCGCGGCAGCGGTTTATTGGATTGCAACCTCTTCCATATGGGTTAGCAGGAGTAGGGGGCCCTGGAAGCGGTTTATTTGGCGTGAGTGCCGGATTGCCGATATTTCTGGCCTTGGCAACTTGAGTGAAAGTTGAGAGAATCAAGAGAGCACTAAGAAATACACTAAATACTAACTTTGAGTTTGAGAATGCCATAATTTTTTTGTTAGTGACAACTTAACCAATTATAATTCTTGCACAAAATTGAGGGTGTTGGGACTACAATATATATATAGACTTCAGAGTCCATTGATCCTAAAGATATCATCTCATGCACACAAAGAATAACCGTTTTTATTTTTTTTAATAATATATAATAAACTTAATTACTTAATTATAGTCAAAAGAAAAAAATTGAAAGTAATAATAAACAGAATCCAAACGGCATATCAGTTAGCTTACTATCATTAATTGCTTAAAGTGTTTATTTTAAAATGGGAAATGCAATGTAGAGCTTATTGAACACGGTAGAAACATTCTTATAGTGAATTAAATTAAACATCAATGCAATTAAATTCATTTGATTCTTTGTCAATTTAAAATGTTAATATAGACCATCATCTTTATCCTTCAAAAATAAAAAACCATCTTTAAATAGGCAAAACACATAACCATAATATATTTCTTAAAAAAAAACATAACCATACTATATAAATTTGTCCATGTACACTTGCAAAGCCAAAAAGGCAATTATTTCATAACCCACCGTTATTATGTTTTGGTTGCGAAAATAAAAAAATTAATTACTTTTTTTTTTTGCTAAGCCAGGAGAATGGACAGGCATCAGGGGGAAGCAACGACATCCCAACTAGGTTGGCACCCCGCAGAACCCCCATCCTATGCCGCCAAACTCAGAGAAAAATTTTATTTAAAAAAAGGGGGAAAAAATACATGAGGGGGGACTAGGCCAAAATCCTCAAAAAACAAAACAAAAACAAAGAAGAAACAGATAACAAAGAAAAATAGAAAAACAACAGATAAAAATAACATCTGTCTACGACAGCCTAGAGCGAGGAATCCCGGTCCGGTCCAAGAAGAAATCTGTTTGCATAGACTGAGGCAAAACCGAAAACCAAACCTTCCCTTGAATCGAGTGACCCAAGTTCGCAAGAGAGTCGGCGCAACAATTACCCTCCCTAAAGATATGAGAAGTAATAACCTGGATACCTTGGTTGCAAGCGTTATACCAATGATTACGAAGAACAACCGGGACAAGAGAACGGCGTGTAAAGACCATCAGAGCACTCGTCGAGTCACTCTCCAACCAGACATAATTCCAACCATGTTGGCCTGCATACTCCATAGCAAGAAGGAAAGCATAAACCTCCGCATAAAAAACAGTAGAGTGGCCAATGTTACAAGCAAAAGCACCTAAAAGGGAACCAAGGTGATCACGGAACAATCCACCACAAGCCGCAAGAGAACCAATCAAAGAGCCATCCGTATTCACTTTTATCCATGGGGCCGATGGAGCCTTCCAAACCACCGATAAAATATCACTGACACGGCGGTTATGAGGAGAAACTGAGAATGCATCAAGAATGTCTGCATCAGAAGCAATGCATTTACCCGTGGAAATATTACCACTAAAATTAATCGCCGCATGGATACGCGCCTTCGTCGAGTGCACCGAAGATGTCATATTAGTGAAACGCAAAGAATTCCGAGTCAACCAAATGTCATGAAGAGAATGAACCAATGCTGCCATATAAATGTCACGCATTTGGGAGGAACAATTTGGTGGAATGGAGCTGATCAGAGACTCAAAGGATGCCAAATTAAAATTAATATGTAAAATACCACCCAGCCAAAGCCAAATATCAGTTGCAAAGGAACAATGTAGAAATAAATGTTCAGATGTCTCATCCGTAACCATACAGAAACTACAAATAGAAACAATGATGCAGCCCCGACGACGAAGGTTTTCGTCCGTGGGCATTTTTCCATGCATTATGCGCCAAATAATAAATGAATAAGAAGGGGGAATGCAAGATTTCCATATAGCAGCAGCCCAAGGTAAATAAACAGATACCGGATTCAGAAAATTAAAGGCAAGTTTCGAAGTTAATTTACCATCGGACGAGTGCAGCCAAACAAGCTCATCGGACAAAGGATCGGTTGGAAGAACTATGCTAGCAACACGGCTAGCAACTTCTGGAACAGCAAGTGCTGCTGCTGGAAGAAAGACCGCTCCATTTACAACCACATCAGCCACCGAAGCTCGGAATTTTGTGTGAAGAGTTGGAGAAATGTGTAACAAGTCCACCAAACGCAAACCGAGCCAATTATCAGTCCAAAGATTAATGTTTTTACCTGTCCCGACAATCCAAAGAGAATTCGAAGAGATAGTAGACAAATGTTCCTTAATGCCCGTCCACACCGAAGATTGAAAATAGTGTTGTAGCGGTGTGCCATTCTTGAGGAATCTATGACGCATCAACGCTGCCCATTGAGAGTCTTCCGTTGAAAATTGCCAAGCAAGAAGAAAAATCAAGGACTCATTAATGAGACGAGTCGGTTTAATATCTAGACCACCAGCTGCCCATGTACGACACATAACCTTCCAAGAAACCGTGCACACTTTACGAGTATAAATGTCACCACTCAAATGAAATTTTTTATCCAAGAATCTAATTGATTAGGTAGACGTCTTGGCCACATATAAATGTGAAAAGAGTAAACCAACATACCATGAATAATGGTCTTGACCAGCTGTACACGACCCATAATAGATAGCAAAGTACCTTTCCAAGTTGCAAATTTTACCTTGATTCTGTCGACAATGGATTGAAAATATAAGCCCTTCGGTTTCCCTTTAAAAATGGGGCATCCAAGATAGGAAAAAGGAATGCTACCAGCACTAAACCCAAACATTCCCGCAATCATCTGAGAACGAGAGGTTGTCATAGCTCCCCCATAAAACCGACTTTTGTTGTTATTAATAAGCTGCCCAGAGACCTCAGAATAGTCATTAAAAATATTCAGCAAGCATCTAATATTTTGTTTAGTACCTGCACAAAAAATTAACACATCATCCGCATACAAAAGGTGAGTCGGAATAGAAGCTCCACGACAATAAAACATAGGCACAATCTTGCCTGCATTGGAAGCCATGGAAATCGCCCTGCTGAGAACCTCTTCAGCAATACAGAAGAGAAGCGGAGATAACGGGTCACCTTGTCTGACACCCCGAGAGCAAGAGAAAAAACCCACTGCCTTGCCATTCACTAAAATAGAAAGCCTGGCTGAATGCAATATAGCAAGAATCCAGTCGGTAAACATAGGAGAAAAACCAAACTTTCGAAGCACCGCAACCAAAAAATCCCAATCCAATGTGTCAAATTAATTACTCATTTATATTATGAAATTATTATTATTTTTTAAAAAAAAATATTTAGAATTCAAATAACATGTTTTAATTGTGGATTAACAAAAAATAAAAATGTACTATGTTTTATTCGATATTGTTTTTGATTTTTTTTATCATTTTTAATAAAGAAAACAAAACTACAATACATTTTTTTATTTTATAAACATTTTCATAAAAAATTATGAAAAACAGTTTTAAAATGTTTTAAAATAAACATTCTAAAATGGATAAATAATATAATAAGTTTTTTTTTTGACAAATAAATAATATAATAAGTGATTGTGGCATTTTGATTTATTTTTTGTCTTTATGCCTCCTTGCTTTTCAAATGTAAAAAATACATATAAAACAAACACAATCACAGTAATTAATAAGAATAATTATTATCTTAAGGGTCTTGCTAACTTGTGCCCTAAGGGTTAGGGCATAAGATAAGAAACTAAAAGTAGAAATTTACCCTTTTAAAAGGTTATGATTGTCCAGGTGCATGGCTTTGAAGGTGTTCACTGATGTTAGAGTATTATAGAGAATTATGTTGTTATTTAATCATCTATGACTTCAAGATTTTGGTTAATTGTTTTGTAGTGGTCGGTTCTAGTTAGGAGTTCAAGTTTCTTCTTGAGACGGGACTGAATTTTGATCTCTACGAATTATGGTGGTTCTCTTGTGTGTTTGTTTTTGTTTTTTTGTGTGGCCTAGCTTTTGTTTTGGGTGGAGTTGTTTTTCTCTCTATAATTGTACTCTGTATTTGCCATCTATGTGCCTTTTAATGCAACTAGTTTTTTTTTTGAAGAATTTTAATGCAACTAGTTAAAAACCCGTGCTTCGCCCGGTTTGAATATTGTATTTTTTAAAAGGGTTAATTATGTTTTTGGTCCCTACAAAATTGCGACCTTGTAAGTTTAGTCCTTACTTAATTTTAATAGCATTTTTAATCCCTACAAAAAATTTCTGCACTCAATATTAGTCCTTACTCAATCCAAATTTGTTTAATTTAAGCTTAAACTCTTAAGTTTTTCAACAATTTTTTACAGGCGTGTTGAGAACGTTATTAAAAGATCCTCCGAAAAAAATATCGCAAAAATTTGATTTCTATGTCCATATTTTTGTTACTTATATCTTAAACTTTTATCGTTTTAAAAAATTTATATTTAATTTAATTCATGTTAAAAAATTATAGATTTTAGTAAATGAATCTTTCATAGTGTTCTAAACTTGTATAAAAAGAATCGTTAAAAAATTTAAGAGTTTAATGATAATTAAACAAAATTTATTTTAGCAGGGACTAAAATTATAAGTAAATTTTTTTTTGTAGGGATTAAAAAAGCTATTAAAATTAAGTAAGGACTAAACTTAGAATGTCGCAATTTTATAGGGACCAAAAACATATTTAACCCTTTTTAAAATCCTTGTTATATGTTTGAATATGTTTATTAAATTGATTTGTTTGAGATGGAATGCGCTATATCTTACAAGTGTGTAACTGCTAGAATTCTATGCTTCCCATGACATATAAGCTACTAATATGTTTTTTCTAAAAGCATGCAATGGAACGTTTAGAGCATTCCCATTTCCAAATGTATTTTTAGGAGTCCGTTATGACTAAAACATATTAGTTTCTACTGTTTCCATCAATGTTGATGTAAATGGTGAGATGTTTTGCATAACATATATCAATTTTTATTTTTAAGGATAAGAATATTTTTGGTGATATGCTATAGCAGATGTCACATATTTTGCTGAATCAATGTCAAAGTTGCATATTCTTACTCTAGAATGATAACATAAACTAAAAAAGCATAGTTGCATTGATAAAAGATGAGCAAGACAAGGGGTAATAGTTAGCAAAATACATCCCTTAGTTAGGCCTGAACATGATAAACTGCCTAGTTCGTTGTGATGACAACAGAGATACAAAATAGAAGCATGTCTTAGTTAGGCTTGAGCATAACATACTGTAGAGTTCTTCGTGATAATAAAAGGGATACAAAACAGAAGCATTTCTAACAGCACAACCTAATCATCGATTTTGAAAACATGAACATAGCGCGGCTGCACCGCGTGGTTAGACATGTGTCGTTGTGTGGCATGCAAAGTATGCAGAGTATCAAAGAAGTGATGCTTGATGCATTTTTAAATTGTGCTTTTGGAAATGTAATATTTAGACTTGTTTAAATTATGCCGTCTAGGTGGGTTTCTTTTTGGCTATGTAATATTTAAGAACATCCTTCTATGACTAATGACTTGTTAATGCCCCATCTTTAATTGGGTTGCTTTTGCCTATGTAGTATTTCAGGCTTATGTTATGACTTATTTGATGGTATTTTCAAGGATGAAGTTGTGTGTTCTGTCTTTTTTACTTTGTTCTGCAAATATATGCTTCAAGGATCAAATTGGATATATGTCTATATAATTCAAGGACTTATTTGACGGTTTTTGAATATAATTTAGGGATCGATTTGATAGTAAGTGAGAAATAACAGGGACTAAATTGCATAACATTTTCTGTAATCAATCAATTTCGTCCTTGGAAATTTTTGTCACTATCGACCAATTTAGTCCCTGCTTATGTGACATCTAACATGGCAACCCATGTAAGAGGTTAACGGTCACGTCATCATCGTTAACACCCCAAATGGACGTAGAGACTAATTTGATTGAGATATGACAAATTCAGGGACAAAACGTGCATTTCGATAAATTGGGGGACGTTTTTGGTTAATTTTTGTTTAATAACTCTTAATCAAACTTTGTAACTTTTAAAACGTTTAAAAAAAATCCTACTTGTCTTAGGATAAATTGAATAATTAAAAAATAAAATTCAAATCTTAATCTTCTTCGTTATCTAATTAGTTGGTTTGTTCTCATATTTTTCCTAAATGATTATATTTCCAATACGATCTAGATGTTTTATTCTGCTGTTTCCATTGCAATTTGTTCACCTTGCATGTAATATAATCGTCATTATGTTGTTCTTATTTCTTTGATTGTGAGCCCTACAATCCTGAGAACCCTAATAAGCCTTTGTCTAATATAGTTATGTTTTTGCTTAATCAATTGAAATCAATTTTGTATACTTATTTGAATTTTGATTTTGGAATGTGCAAGTCTAAATCCATATGTCTTGATTGTCTAATTCTTTTTAACACTTCAGCCTTTGTCTATCTCACCTTTACTGGTGGTGACTTTGATTTTTTTGATAAAGCATTACAAATTTACTCAAAGTAAACGTACATGCCCTGTGACCCTGATGCAAGTTCTGAGGAAAACTAATGTTCTTATTACAATGGCTTATGGTAAATTTATGTAAGCCTAAAATTATGCAGTATTTTAAAATAATATCTATGATCTTGGAGCATGATAAATATAATATGTTCCTTGGCTTTTTTTTTTTTCCTTTTTCTTTCCAAGTTTCTGGTTCCTTGTCAACTTGATTCAAGTAAGTTTAAATCTCATGGTCTCCTGCAATATTGTATTTTTTTTTAATATTAACCGATAGTCATGCTAACTGAAAATCTCTATTGAAAATAATGAACCATCCCTATCTTGAATAAACATGAGAACCTTTTTGTTAAACTATGTTTACATTTTGGACAGATTGTATAAAAATTAGAAGATTCAATATTTCTTTCACACTTTGATCATCTTTCCTTTCAAAATAAAATTTAAACCTTTGGGACTAATTGTTGTAATTTTTTTTTGTGCCTGTGTTGCTGGTGTGGTTGCTTCAAAAGTCCCATGAGTTAGCTGTGTAAACCTATGGATTGGAGACCCAAGAGGCATGAAATTGCACGCATAAAGCTGTTGAACAGACAAATGAAGAAATATAGAAAAAAAAAATCACGGATTTACATATTTTTGATAGAAGACTACATACCAATAACAAAACCTGTTGATCTATATCCTCCAATGGACCACCTGCATCATCACAAATTTAGAGCATGGAGCACAGTCATGAATATAAATCTTAGAATGAAGGACAAATTTATCAGACAACATGAGAAATGCATAAAAAACAGTAGTTCAATTTGCAAAGAGAGAGTATGAAGGGCTTAGAGTCGGAGTGCAAGGGATGGAATGCACTTCAACAAAGGCAACATATATAGAAAAATAAATCCAAATAAGATAAAATTATATAGTAGGTTTGTAACCTATATAATAACTCTGTAGGTATTATATGGGGAAGGATTATTTAGCAAGTGGATGCAAAAAGTGACAAACTATTGCAAGTGGATGTTAATTTAATCTGATTTAATTCATTGATTGAAATAATATAATTTATTCGCATTTGAGCAGTGGGATTTTTTTAACACTGTGGTTAAGATTATTGATGCACTCCCTTATTTTGTAAAAAGAAGTTGTACATATACTAGTGAAAGTTTAGCATTAGTTTTTCTCTTTGAATGGATCATAGAGAACAAATTCATACTCAAGTAACCTCCTTTTGTTAAAGAAAATTATTGTTGTTGGTGCTCTTCTATACTGTATGAATCATGTCTTATCTTTTTATCAATTTAAATCAAGATTACGGATCGATATCACCATCAATTTAGATGCCAATATTGAAAATGGTGGCTGATTTAGAAAATGTGTTTGTGAACTCAAAAATGAGGCAAGCATGTAGACTTGGCAACAATTTTGGTGTCTATATGCGGCAATCTATTCTTGGTTTGACAAAGTCATAGCAGCTTTTGAACGACCATTGAAACTTAAGCCACAAGATTACTCTCTCTGGAAAAACTTGGCTCAACACAAGCAAAATGTGTTTAAAGTGGTGATGCAATAATGGCTTATCAACAGTTATGTACTGGAATCAATTTTGATTTTGCAGAAACCTCGAAGTATTTGATGTCATTTAAATGTAACTTACAAGTGTGACCATGAGATGGTCATTTATTGAGGTATAGTCATTTATTGAGGTATAGGTTTCGGGTCATGACTTTATTTTCTTTATTTTCTTGTCATTTATTTTCTCCGTCAAATATTCTAAATATACAAAAATATTTACTACATGTTATTTTGTTTTATTTTTGGTGCAGTGTTAGTGAAAGGTTTTACAGTTTTATTTATGCAAGGTGAAAGCTCAGATACATTGCTATTTGACTCAGAGATCGAAAGAACTACAAGAGCTCTCTGGAAAGCCATTTAGTAAGCTAAAGAAAAAGAAGAAGCAAAGGTAGCAGCTACTATCACACTTCCTTCGAACGACAATTTCTCATGTGACGAAGAACAAAAATGTGTGATGTTTTGCGCATTACACTTGGTGACTACGGAAGACTTTACAACTTGGAGGTGATCTCTATTGGCCTCTAACCGGTGAATCCAATGACATTCAACATCGAGAATTCGGTCCTGAACTCGTTGAGGGACAATCAGTTTATCAGGAAAAAGTTTGAGTACTACAATGAGCATCTAACTCATTTCTTGAAGGCCTGAGGTGCTACATATCCTCTTGGTCTTACAACATCAGACAATAGGCTAAGGTTGTTCGGGTATTCTCTAACTAGAGGAGAAAAGATTGGTTAAACACATTTCCCCGTGATACCATTGGTACTTGGAACGAGCTGAAGAGAATACTTCTTGATCGCTTCTTTCCACTCACCAAATATTTGAAGAGAAACCAAGAGATTGCAAGCTTTGAGAACAAGATGGTGAATTTCTCTTTGATGCTTGGGAGAAGTTCAAACTGCTTTTGAAGAGGTGCCTCGGTCATAAGTTGGATGAAATGCAACATATGCAGATATTTACCATTGGCCTGAAAGCTTAGACAAGAATACTTTTGGATGCTTCAGCCGGAGGCACCTCGCACCAACAACATGAAATTTCGAATGGATTTGAAGACTTAATAGCAGCAGAAGCACTCGCTCTCAACAACACAGTCGCTCTGACAACAAAATTTGCTTTTTAGATGAGTAGACTTATAATCCAATTTTGAATGATTTGTGAAGATGATGGACGGAATTTAAAAAATACTTGGAACATACGCAGAAAAATTCTAAAGGGGATTAAGTAAAAACTTAGGTTATTTGAGGTTAGCTTATTTAGTCATGTTGGCAGAAAAGAAAATCAAGTGGCCCATAAAATAGCCCATTGTTCCTTGATTGAGCCTAACAAGGTTTGGATGGAGGAAATACCTTAAACCATTGTTCAATACTATTTTGATCACATACTTTCAGAACATGAAATTTTATTCTTTCCAATTAGACATTTTAGTCACATAGAGTAAGAAACAGAAAGAATCTTGATAATTCATTTACTAGAGAGCGTGTTAGCAGGTTTTCGCTACCACATATCTTTACATATTAGGTTGTTACATATTTGAGGATGACACTCACAGATTCCAGTAAAACCACTATTAGCCTCTCTGTCTGCTTAGCTCAAGAATACGAGCGTTAATCTTGGGAGACTAGCAACTTCCTGACCTCTGGCTTTGTCATGAGTTAACGTTCAAAGTACTTATAACTATCATGAAGGGGGTATGAAGATGGAATGTTTCATGAAATAGAAAATGAATAAGAAAAGAAAAACCTTAATTTCAATGAAATTAGCTTCTTTGACAAGCTAACTGAATTCAAACCAATCCAAGTTTTGACATGTTGCCAAAGGACACCGAAAATAGGACAATGAATTAAGAGATGATATGCCGTTTCATTATTACCACATACTCACAGTTACGCATATAACATAGTACATATTCACATAATGCAAAATCATCACAATTAACATTTATCATCTATGAACATATATAGGTGTATCGCTTAATTAACACATATACACGTTGAAATATTTATCGCATAATAACACACATACGCATATTTAATTTATTACTGTTGATGAAATCTAAAATTAGCCGAAGTCGGCTAAGTTTCCTCAACTATGATTTTCTTTCTTCAAGCGATTAACACTTAGGAAGAAACTATATCCCTCAAAAAATAGGTCAAATCATTATCCTATTGTATTAGAATTTCAGATAAGTGATCACATGTATACATCACAAATAAAATTTATGAAAATGTGAAGCTTACATGAATATTGTAAAAACAATATTGCAAATAGTTGGAACACCCCTATTATTGGTTGCCTTATGTTTGTTTTAAATAAGAAGCTGTGAAATTTGAAGATGAAACTAAAAACCTGAAATAAGGATTTCTTTGGTTATGTGCATTGTTTTATCTTGGTTTTCGGGTGTCAAACATTGATTACGTTTGAACCTTTCAAACCGGTGATATCTTATTTTTTCTTGGGAAGGGAAAAAGTAAGCAAAACCCTTGAGAATCGAGGTCCGGGAGTTGTTTTCGCTACGGGAAGGTGTTAGGCACCCATAACGACTATAGTACCCTATAGGAACCGTCTTTAATTTCTACGCGCGCGCTTTATTTTTAAATGCTATTTTGAAAATGTTATTTACACCTAAAAGTTACTAAGTGAAGAATTGGAGGGAGAAGAATGTTTTTGGATTTTTATTTTAGTTGAATTGAAGGAATTTTGTTCCTTGCCTACGTACCCGTTTAAGGGATCAAATCCACCGTAGTTCTCTCTCAAAAATGTTTTTGTTTTTGTTGGTTGATTTTAAGTTTGAAAATGGATTTTGAAGAATAGAAAGAGGCCTCAAGGGCATGAGATTAGGAAATAGTGAGGTTGAATTAGTGAATTGCAAAATATGGTCAAAGTTTGATTATTTTCATTGAAATTTGATTAAGAAAATGGAAAAGAAAATACAATGGGACATTGGATCCCAAGGTTTATTTGGAAAAGATTTGAGTGAAATTGTTCACATTTGTTTGAAAAATTGGTTTTTCTAAGTTTAGAGCCCTAGGCATTCATCTAAACATACAACCCTAAACATACATCTAAACATGCATATTCTAGCTATATCTAAAGTGATGTGTGTGCATGTGTCGGTGCTTGTGTCGGTGTACATCATTAGAGTCCATTGTCCTTTACATCATACCCTAGATACATTCTATGGCCTCTTTGCCAAGAAATTAAAAGCATGAAAGTAAAGTATTACAAGAACTCCTAAATCTTTACATTCTAATTTTTGCATGAAATATAAATTGCAAGAAAATTAAACTAGAATATGAAATGAGATGAGCTTGCATGAAACATGGAATAAGAGGGGTTAGTAGCACAAATGATATGGTGGCAAAAAAAGAAGCAAGTAAAGCAAGCAAGAAAACATATTGAAACTTGACACTTTTTAGACACTTTGAAAGGGCAAAACCATAGAAACAATAGGGCAATGGCATAGAAATAACCAAGGAATTATGAGCATGTATTTTGACACACTTTGAAACCAAGGATTTACCAAGAGCAAAAGAAAGATTGAAATGCAAGAAATTGATATAACTACATGCTTAAAATAGATCATTATGAATCTTGTAAAATATCAATCCAATGACCTAACATCATAGCCAAATTTTCAGTCATGATGCAAGAATCAAAAGGACTAATATCTCACAAAATTCACAATGATTCCCATGAGCGTAGTCGTCACATTTATTTCCACATTTTTATCAAGATTAAAATGCACACTTAACAAGCAAACAAGAACGAAACTCACATACATTTTTTATGCTTTGAAGGTAAAATTTAATATGCACAAATTCAAGAAACACACAAGAAAGCTATGCAAGAAGTTGCATGATTAATTTGGAGTCCTTTTACAACATTTTAGCGAAAACGAACCTTATTGGATCAACAAAAAAACTAACGCTTTTTCCACATTTTTGGCTCCAAATTAATCATGAACTAATGCAAAAAAACAATTGGAATTAACAAAAAAACCTTGCAAATTTTTAGAACGTGTTAGTGTGAAAAACAATCAAACAGGGGGTGCCGTAAGCGTTGTAGGGGTTCGAACTAAAAAAAAATTGCTCACAGAATGGGCTTAAGGCTGAATCTACCAAATCCATGGGTTATGGTTAGCTGGAGCGGTTCAAAGAATTGGATATGGGTTAAAGAAGACCCAGTTCAGCTAGCACATGGTATAAACGATTTTGGCTTTGCAAACACTCATTATCACAAAACATTCATCCTTCTCACTTGAACAACAAAACAACTTCTCTCAAAAAACCAGTTACAGCACCGCCACTAAATTCATCTTCTCCGGGAAGACAAATTGCTCCGACGCGGTGGTTGATGGTGCTCCACCGTGCCGGAGTTTCAAAACAACTCCGATTCCACTTTTCATTACACATTTAAACGTTGTTTTTCATTTGAATCATGGATCCGACCTTGTTTTCTTGCAAGAACATCAACCATATGTCCTAGATCTAACAGAATCAGTACCAACAATAAGCACAAAGATTTACCTCGGTTCTTCACCTCTGCGAATACGGCTTCAGCTTCCTCTTTTGCCTCCGTTACGATTCCGGCATAAGCTACGGTTCGTTCGATTTGCTTCCTTTCAATTCCGTTCCCATTGAACCTTGTAATATTCGAATTTGGTTTGTGTCCTCCTGTGCAATACTGGCTTCTCCCTCCTTCTTCTTTGATCCGAAACAATTTGTGCTTGAAGTGTTGCTTGCGTGAGTTGTTGTTGATATTGTGATTCGGTTCCGAGCAATAGCGACGTTGAGAGATTCTAATATCTGAATCGAAGAACAGAGCAAGGATTGAAGAGAAGCAGAACTGATTTTGTGTTCGATGATGGTGAAGCTGAATTTTGGATTGGATTTGGTGGAGTGATTGTGAAAATTGAATGATGAAGATGGTGGATTGTGGTGGTTAAGGGTGGTGGAGAGAGGTTGATGAATTTGTTATGGTGGTGGAGGTGTTTGTTAGGGTGGTTTTAGTGGTGGTTGATGAATTTGTTGTGGTGGTGGAATGGGTGGTTAGGAAAGTTAGTTATGGAGGGGAAGAAATAGATCACGTGGGAGAAAAAAGGAAAAGAATAAAAATGGATTTTTGTGACTTTTTTGTAAAATGATTAGTTCATGAAAAATTGACCAAGACTTTGACTTATATAGGGGATGAAAGGAATGCTTGGACCAATGAGGAAATGCCACATGGACTTGGACTCTAACAAACTCTTAAGAACCAATAACATTTGGACACATGGCACTTGGACTCTAACAAACTTAAAAGGGATTAAAACGTAAATAACAAAAGTGTGCGGACTAAAAATGAAAATTAAACTAAAATTGAATTGAAAAAGTAAATTGAAAATTAACGTAAAGCGAGACAATTAAAAACAACAAAGCAGATTAAAATGAAACAGAAATATTATGTGAAATGACCAAAATGCCCCTAGGGACTAAAAACGACTAAAAATGACTCAGATGCAGTTGAAAAATGGATTTTTGACAGAGATTGAATCAAAGACTTATACAAGCAAAATTAAAAGACTCAGAGACAGTTTTTTAGGATTTAAACAGTACTTTGACACTTGAAAAAGACTAAAATGCCCCTAGGGGCAAAACTGACTCAAAAATGACTTCAAATGCAATTTCAAAATAGATTTTGACATAGAATTGAAATGAAGACTTATTCAAACTATTTGAAAGGAGTTAAACACATTTTTGAAAGACTGAGAGAAATTTAACATATGAAATGACTAAAATACCCTTGCATGTGAATTTTGCAAATGACATTGAAATAAAATGCAGAGAAAGATGCAATTGATCAGAGACAATTCAAATGACTTATAATGCAAGAAAAGGAGAATTGAACAAGTATTTTTAGGTCCAAAATTAGGGTATAACAGCTGCCCCTATTTAAGTTTCTTTGTCCGGAGGGTCAAGAGACGAAGTCTTTGAGTTGACGGGACGAAGATACTTAAATATTAACATTTGCACTGCTTTTGGACATAAAAATACGTTTTCAGATTTTCAAAAAACATGAATGCCATGCAACATTTCATTTATGAATGCAAGACAATCGAACCGGAATCTACGGGCTGTGTCGCACCACCAAGGGATTTATAGACATCAAGGTAGAAAGAACGGGCAACAAATAGACAGGTACAAGCTGTTCTTTGGATCGAACTTGCCACTTGACCGAGAGATACAAACAAGAGACGGGTACAAGCTGTTCTTTGGATCGAACTTGCCACTTGACCGAGAGATACAAACAAAAGACGGGTACAAGCTGTTCTTTGGATCGAACTTGCCACTTGACCGGAAATACAAACAAGAAACGGGTACAAGCTGTTCTTTGGATCGAACTTGCCACTTGACCAAGGAAATACAAACAAGACACGGGTACAAGCTGTTCTTTGGATCGAACTTGCCACTTGACCGAGGAAATACAAACAAGAAACGGGTACAAGCTGTTCTTTGGATCGAACTTGCCACTTGACCGGAAATACAAACAAAAGATAGGTACAAGCTGTTCTTTGGATCGAACTTGCCACTTGACCGAAAACATAGACATATATGCAGGTACAAGCTGTTCTTTGGATCGAACTTGCCACTTGACCAGTAACAAGATACAAATTGAAAGTCTGGTTTAACAAGATACCAATTGAGGGTAAATTGTCATTGACTTGATTTGAAAATAGACATGACCATTTTTGTTGGCCCAAAAGTAAATTGACATTGATTTGAACTGAATTGACAGTTGAAATTGACATCAGCATTGACATTGACATTGACATTGACATTGGCATTGACATTGACATTGACATTGACATTGACATTGGCATTGGCATTTGACATTAACATTGACATTGACATTAGCATTTGACATTAGCATTTGACATTAGCATTGACATTGACATTGACATTAGCATCGGCATTTGACATTAACATTGACATTGACATTGGCATTAGCATTTGACATTAACATTGACATTGACATTGACATTGGCATTGGCATTTGACATTAACATTGACATTGACATTGGCATTAGCATTTGACATTAACATTGACATTGACATTGACATTGGCATTGGCATTTGACATTAACATTGACATTGACATTGGCATTTGACATTAACATTGACATTCGACACTAACATTGACATTGACATTGGCATTTGACATTAACATTGACATTGACATTGGCATTTGACATTAACATTGATATTGACATTGGCATTGAATTTTGGCAGCTGACAGTTGGATATGCAACATGTATGTATGGTATAGCAAGATTATTGGATGTATGAGCGCATAAAATGCATGATTATGCATGTATGAATGCTTGAAATGCATGATTGGTTTGTAACTTGACAAGAAAATTTCACAAAGGCAGACAAGACATTGGAAGATTGGGCACGTAGTGGCTCGTGCTGCGACATATTCATAGGGGAAAAACCTCTTTGGGGAGACCGTCGATGCGAGACGTATTAAAACCATGGCTGAGGGCAATAAAACTTGTAAAGGAGGACCCTTGGAAGGTTCTTGGATACAGGTCGCCGTTGCTAGGCGTGTCAGCGCTGGGTAATCATTGGATGTTCGCATCTGTGGTCAATGCTTTTCAATATTCTTTTCATTCTTTCATTCTTTCATTTTCAACCCCATTTTTGCCTGAACCGCCCTTTCGGGTTTTCGATTCACCGGGGAATAGATTCTCTTCATTGCCCCATTTTTGCCTGAATTGCCTTCATAGGTTGTCAATCAGCGGGGTGCTCATTTTTGCCTAAGCCGCCCTTTCGGGTTTTCAACTTAGCGAGCTTTTCATTTTTCATTTTTCATTTTCATTCTATTTTTTTCATTCTTGCCATTGACCACAGATCATCCTGGGGAGTAACCTGCTTGTAACATGTATTGAAATAGACATTGACATTCATTCATTCATGCATGTTTCATTGAAATGTACTTTATTGCTCAGGTTTGCTTTCAAAATAGACAGAAAAAGATTTTTCAATTTTCAAAAATGTTTGTTTCAGACATTAACATTATTCAAAATAGACAGAAAATGTTTTGCATATAGCATTGAAAGTAGAAAGAAAAATAGAGTTTCAAACAATAGAAAGGCTCAAATTGATGTAGAAGAGTGAAAGTCAGCCAAAGGCATGGCTTCACGGATTTACAAAGCTTGGAAAATGGTAATTTTATTGGTTGGTGATACATTGAACACGATGACCGCTACATTTCATAGAAATTTTGAATTCACAAGTACAGAAGCCTCTGATGAAGAAGATCATTGACAGTTGCAGATGCCCCAAGGGGTGATGGTGATTTGCCAGATATAGTTACTTGTCTTTTATCAACCTCATTTTTGCATGAACCGCCCTTTCGGGTTTTCGGCTCATCGAGGCGCTCATTCTTGCCTGAGTTGCGTACAATCTCAGCGAGCTTTTTCATATATTTTTTTTTGTCCCTAACTTTTGCCTGGATCGCCCTTTCGGGTTTTCGATCCACCGGGAAGCGCATTTTTGCCTAGGCCGCCCTTTCGGGTTTTCGACCTACCACGCTGTTCTTTTCTTTCTAGACAAAGTATTTCTTGACTATATCGGCATTAACAGGATTTGGGAGTTCAACACCATCCATGTGTGTAAGAATCAAAGCACCACCAGAGAAAGCCTTCTTGACAACATAAGGACCTTCATAGTTAGGTGTCCACTTGCCCCTTGGGTCGGGTTGCTGACTTATCCTTCGTTTCAATACAAGTTCGCCTTCCTTGAATTCTCGAGGTCGGACTTTCTTGTCAAAAGCATTCTTCATTCGCACTTGATACAACTGTCCATGAGTCATAGCATCCATACGTTTCTCTTCAATCAGATTCAATTGATCATACCGACTTTGACACCATTCAGCATCAGTTAGTTTTGCTTCCATGATTACTCGAAGAGATGGAATCTCCACTTCCAGTGGGAGAACTGCTTCCATGCCATATACCAGAGAGAAAGGAGTTGCCCCGGTTGAACTGCGCACCGTAGTACGGTAACCATGCAAGGCAAAAGGTAGCATTTCATGCCAGTCTTTGTAAGTAGTGACCATCTTCTGAACAATTTTCTTGATGTTTTTGTTAGCGGCCTCAACTGCACCATTCATCTGAGGTCTATAAGGAGAAGAGTTGTGATGTTCAATTTTGAATTCTTCACATAAAGCTTGCATCATGCTATTGTTCAGATTGGAACCATTGTCAGTGATGATCTTGTTGGGAACACCATATCGACAGATGATGTTATTCTTGATAAACTTCACAACAACTTGCTTGGTCACATTTGCGTAGGAAGCAGCTTCAACCCACTTGGTGAAGTAATCAATTGCCACTAGAATGAAACGATGTCCATTGGAAGCCTTCGGTTCAATCCTTCCGATCATGTCAATACCCCACATAGAGAAAGGCCATGGGGAAGATATAACATTGAGAGCATGTGGAGGCACATGAATCTTGTCAGCATAGATTTGACACTTGTGGCATCTTTTAGCATGTTTGTGGCAATCACGCTCCATAGTTATCCAGTAATAGCCGGCTCTTAACAGTTTTCTTGACATGGCGTGACCCGAAGCATGGGTCCCAAAGGTACCGTCATGTACATCATGCATCAATTTCTCAGCTTCTTGTTTGTCAACACATCTCAACAAGACCATGTCATAGTTCCTCTTGTATAGGATTTCTCCGTCCAGAAAGAATCTGCTAGCCCATCGTCTCAAAGTCTTTTTATCCCTGTTGGAAGCACCAGGTGGATATTCACGATTCTGCAAGAATTGTTTGATGTTGTAATACCAAGGCTTTTTATCATTCACATCTCTATCAGCTTGATCTGGCATATTTTCAATAGTAAACACATGAGCGGGTCTATCAAGACGCTGCACTTCGATTACAGGCACATCATTCCAGTGATTGACACGAAACATAGAAGACAAAGTAGCGAGAGCATCAGCCATCTGGTTTTCATCCCGAGGGATGTGGTGCAGCTCGACCTTGGTAAAATATGTCAACAGACGTCTTGCATAGTCACGGTAAGGGATCAGCTTCTCATGATGAGTTTCCCATTCACCCTTTATCTGATTGATAACAAGTGCAGAATCTCCATAGATGTCAAGGTGCTTAATTCTCAGATCGAGGGCTTCTTCAATGCCCAAGATGCATGCTTCATATTCAGCTATGTTGTTTGTGCATTCGAAAGTTATTCGAGCGGTGAAAGGAATGTGGTGCCCCTGAGGAGTTACAATGATGGCCCCAATTCCTTTACCATAAACATTAACAGCACCATCAAACACCAATCCCCATTTGCTATTGGGATCTGGCCCTTCATTGATCAGTGGCTCTTCACAGTCTTTTGCCTTCAGATACATAACTTCTTCATCAGGGAAATCAAATTTAATTGGCTGGTAATCATCAAGAGGTTGACAAGCAAGATGCTCAGCAAGGACACTTCCTTTGATTGCTTTCTGAGCTTTGTACACAATATCATATTCAGACAACAACATTTGCCAACGTGCGATCTTTCCAGTAACAGCAGGCTTTTCAAAGATGTACTTGATTGGATCCATTCGGGATATTAACCAAGTTGTATGATTCACCATGTAATGACGCAGGCGTTTGGCAGCCCAAGCTAAAGCACAACAAGTCTTTTCAAGCATTGTATACCGAGTCTCACAGTCGGTGAACTTCTTGCTCAGATAGTAGATGGCATGCTCTTTCTTACCAGTCTCATCTTGTTGACCGAGAACACAGCCCACTGAATCATCCAACACTGACAGATACATAATCAAAGGCCTTCCTTCCACTGGCGGGACAAGGATAGGTGGTTCCAACAGGTATCCTTTAATGCTATCAAAAGCTTCCTGACATTCATCATTCCATACAACAGGCTGATTCTTTCTGAGCAATTTGAAAATTGGTCCACAAGTAGTAGTCATGTGAGATATGAATCTTGAAATGTAATTCAGACGTCCGAGGAAACCTCTGACTTGTTTTTCAGTTTGAGGGGCTGGCATCTCTCTGATGGCTCGGACTTTGTCAGGATCAACTTCAATGCCTCTTTGGCTGACAATGAAGCCTAGCAATTTTCCAGATCGTACACCGAATGTGCACTTGTTAGGATTCAACCGCAGCTTGTACTTTCTCAGTCTTTCAAACATCTTTTTCAAATACACAACATGCTGCTCTTCATCACTTGACTTCACGATCATGTCATCAACATATACTTCAATCTCTTTGTGAATCATATCATGAAACAGAGTGGTCATACCTCTTTGATAGGTAGCACCAGCATTTATCAAGCCGAATGGCATCACTTTATAACAGAACGTTCCCCACGGAGTGATGAAGGACGTCTTTTCTCTATCTTCAGGTGACATCCGTATTTGGTTATAGCCAGAGAAACCATCCATAAAGGAGAACACTTTGGATTGGGCAGTACTGTCAACAAGCACATCAATATGAGGCAATGGGAAGTTATCTTTCGGACTGGCTTTATTCAAATCTCTGTAATCAACACACATTCGAACTTTCCATTCTTTCTTTGGTACTGGTACGATGTTGGCAATCCACTCAGGATATTCAGCTGTCATGAGGAAACCCGCATCAATTTGCTTCTGCACTTCAGCCTTGATCTTAAGAGCCATGTCTAGACGAGACCTTCTCAATTTCTGTTTGACAGGAGGACATTCAGGTCTTGTCGGTATCCGATGTTCCACAATCTTGGGATCTAGACCCGGCATATCTTCATAGGACCATGCAAAGACATCTGGATAATCATGGAGAAGCTGAATAATCTTCTTTTTCACCTCTGTCTCAAGTGCAGCACCAATCTTGATCTCTCGCTTGTTCTCTTCAGTACCCAGGTTGATGAGTTCAATCTCTTCCTGGTGAGGCTGAATGGCTCTTCTTTCTTGCTCAAGCAGTCGAGTGATCTCATACGGTATCTCTTCATCATTATCATCCTCATCTTCAGCTTCATATACAGGGAATTCAAAATTTGGAGGAACCATAGGGTCACTGTGTTCAACGGGTTTATTATGGTTCAATCTGCATAATATGATTGGGATAATTTTAGAAAAATGTTTTTCATGCAGATTTTTGAAATTAATAAGAAAAACACAGATGTTTTGGCTTTTTCTGGCATTACCATTATTTCCAAGAAAAAGGCACTAAAAAGTAAAAAAAACAAGGAGTCGTGAGAAAAACGACAACTTTTATTGATAACGGCAATGCCGAAACAAACACGCCCTTACAATGATATCACTTTCGCCTTGGGCAGAGCGAAAGGATTGTTATTTTGAAAACAAGAAAAAACATGAGCAACAAAACACATTACATGGAAGCATGCATGACTAAAGGAACATCAATGGCTTCCCAATTTCTCACAGTGCCTCCTGGTATAACAAATGCAGGCACGTGACCACCTTCAGCAGCATCTTCAGTAATAGCATTGATGAACCCAGCACTGTAGAAAGTTCCCTTTGAAACAGCAGATGTCGGGGAGAATCCAAGGCCCTCTTTACGCTTGTTTTCCAAGATCTGAATCACTTTGCCCCAGCCAGCAGCTTGCCCTGCTTGAACAGCCTTCTGGGCGTCCTTGAGTGAAGCCATGCTACCACCAGCCCTCCGGGGCTCTGCACCCTCAACAGTCAATCCTTGAAACGACGTCCCTTCAGCGGACCCTGCTTCAACACAAGAGAATGATGATACCTGGCTAACTAGAAATGCCTCCTCACCATATACAGTGACAACCTTACCGTTCCTCATGAACTTGAGCTTCTGATGCAAGGTGGAAGTTACCGCTCCAGCGTCATGGATCCACGGTCTTCCGAGGAGACAGCTGTAAGAAGCATTGATGTCCATGACCTGAAAAGTAATCTGAAATGTCTCCGGACCAATGGTAATTGGCAAGTCTACTTCCCCGAGAACATCCTTGCGAGATCCATCGAAAGCCTTAACCAGATAGCTACTTCCCCTCAAAGAGATTCCATGATGGCTCAATTGCCTTAGTGTAGATTCAGGCATTACATTTAGAGATGATCCAGTGTCCACCAGCACATTGGATATCATGTCAGACTTGCAGTGTACCGAGATATGTAGAGCCAAGTTATGGTGTTTCCCTGCTTCGGGGAGTTCATCGTCACCAAATCCCAAGTTGTTGCAGGCAGTAATATTACTAACATAAGCTTGCTCTAGTACTTTCATCAACACTTTCCTGTGGGCTTCTGAGCTCAAGAGCAGAGACAAGATGGATATCTTCGATGGAGTTTGCAGCAGCTGGTCAACAATTTTATAATCGCTCTTTTTGATGAGCCTCAGAATTTCGTCCAGGTTAGACTCTTCAATGGGCTGGCCCGAGGGGCTGGCATTCTCTTCCTCAAGGTTAGCCATGTTTCTTCTCTTGTACAATCTTGTCTGATGAACTCTATCTGGTTGGTGAATCTTGCGAGCACGAGCCACTTTTCAGACTGCGGCAGAAGAACCAGGAGACGATGAGCACGGGAAGCCATTTGTGACCGATGAATGATGCATATGATGCATGATATGCAAATGCGAAAAGACTCTTTTGTCAGAGGACTTCTTCAAAGTGGTTGTGAACATCACGGAGAAACACGGTTTTATTTGGAAATCTTGAGCAAAACTAAAAGTTTAGTTGAGATGGTATCACTTGGCGTTCACATCCGTGATGTTCAAAAGATGACTTGTTTAAGTCTTCTGATAAATGCATGGGAAAAAGTTTTATGCATGTATGCATGATTATGTTCAAGTTCGGAGAAAACATGGTGGGTTAAAGTTCAAAGTCGAGGAGTCAAAGGGTGGACACGGTGTCCGGTGAAACTAGGGTTTTAGGATAATAGTAACCGGGTTCTAAAAAGGTTCCCAAGTTGCAACCTCTCCGACGTATCTCATGGTGTCACGAGACAACCCTCGCTCCATGATTATAAGTGGAAGGTCTAACTTGAGTGTAGTATCGCGTGACGACTAAAACTCGAGACAACACCCGGTTTAGCCTCCGCACTACATCCTAGAAAATGGCCATGGATGGGTTTGGTTATCTACGGTTCATAGCGTCATAGAACAATTAGAAGCAAAGTGCCTAAACGCGACAACTCGCGCCGACAACATCACCCCCAAAATGCCTCAGCTATGTGGGATTGATCGCATAATCTAAAACACGAGGCAACCCCCGGAATGAATTGTCGATTATATCCCCCCTAAATCCTAAGTTCACTCAGCCCGGGTGCAGGACTTTTGATATTCTCACCCCACACGTTTGCAAGAAATTAAACATTTATTCACATGAGAAAGCAAGTAAAAGAAACAAGTAAAAATACAAGCGCAAGCGTAAAAATAAAGACTAGGCGTAACTCTCGAATTTTCCCCAGTGAAGTCGCCAGCTGTTTTATCTTGGTTTTCGGGTGTCAAACATTGATTACGTTTGAACCTTTCAAACCGGTGATATCTTATTTTTTCTTGGGAAGGGAAAAAGTAAGCAAAACCCTTGAGAATCGAGGTCCGGGAGTTGTTTTCGCTACGGGAAGGTGTTAGGCACCCATAACGACTATAGTACCCTATAGGAACCGTCTTTAATTTCTACGCGCGCGCTTTATTTTTAAATGCTATTTTGAAAATGTTATTTACACCTAAAAGTTACTAAGTGAAGAATTGGAGGGAGAAGAATGTTTTTGGATTTTTATTTTAGTTGAATTGAAGGAATTTTGTTCCTTGCCTACGTACCCGTTTAAGGGATCAAATCCACCGTAGTTCTCTCTCAAAAATGTTTTTGTTTTTGTTGGTTGATTTTAAGTTTGAAAATGGATTTTGAAGAATAGAAAGAGGCCTCAAGGGCATGAGATTAGGAAATAGTGAGGTTGAATTAGTGAATTGCAAAATATGGTCAAAGTTTGATTATTTTCATTGAAATTTGATTAAGAAAATGGAAAAGAAAATACAATGGGACATTGGATCCCAAGGTTTATTTGGAAAAGATTTGAGTGAAATTGTTCACATTTGTTTGAAAAATTGGTTTTTCTAAGTTTAGAGCCCTAGGCATTCATCTAAACATACAACCCTAAACATACATCTAAACATGCATATTCTAGCTATATCTAAAGTGATGTGTGTGCATGTGTCGGTGCTTGTGTCGGTGTACATCATTAGAGTCCATTGTCCTTTACATCATACCCTAGATACATTCTATGGCCTCTTTGCCAAGAAATTAAAAGCATGAAAGTAAAGTATTACAAGAACTCCTAAATCTTTACATTCTAATTTTTGCATGAAATATAAATTGCAAGAAAATTAAACTAGAATATGAAATGAGATGAGCTTGCATGAAACATGGAATAAGAGGGGTTAGTAGCACAAATGATATGGTGGCAAAAAAAGAAGCAAGTAAAGCAAGCAAGAAAACATATTGAAACTTGACACTTTTTAGACACTTTGAAAGGGCAAAACCATAGAAACAATAGGGCAATGGCATAGAAATAACCAAGGAATTATGAGCATGTATTTTGACACACTTTGAAACCAAGGATTTACCAAGAGCAAAAGAAAGATTGAAATGCAAGAAATTGATATAACTACATGCTTAAAATAGATCATTATGAATCTTGTAAAATATCAATCCAATGACCTAACATCATAGCCAAATTTTCAGTCATGATGCAAGAATCAAAAGGACTAATATCTCACAAAATTCACAATGATTCCCATGAGCGTAGTCGTCACATTTATTTCCACATTTTTATCAAGATTAAAATGCACACTTAACAAGCAAACAAGAACGAAACTCACATACATTTTTTATGCTTTGAAGGTAAAATTTAATATGCACAAATTCAAGAAACACACAAGAAAGCTATGCAAGAAGTTGCATGATTAATTTGGAGTCCTTTTACAACATTTTAGCGAAAACGAACCTTATTGGATCAACAAAAAAACTAACGCTTTTTCCACATTTTTGGCTCCAAATTAATCATGAACTAATGCAAAAAAACAATTGGAATTAACAAAAAAACCTTGCAAATTTTTAGAACGTGTTAGTGTGAAAAACAATCAAACAGGGGGTGCCGTAAGCGTTGTAGGGGTTCGAACTAAAAAAAAATTGCTCACAGAATGGGCTTAAGGCTGAATCTACCAAATCCATGGGTTATGGTTAGCTGGAGCGGTTCAAAGAATTGGATATGGGTTAAAGAAGACCCAGTTCAGCTAGCACATGGTATAAACGATTTTGGCTTTGCAAACACTCATTATCACAAAACATTCATCCTTCTCACTTGAACAACAAAACAACTTCTCTCAAAAAACCAGTTACAGCACCGCCACTAAATTCATCTTCTCCGGGAAGACAAATTGCTCCGACGCGGTGGTTGATGGTGCTCCACCGTGCCGGAGTTTCAAAACAACTCCGATTCCACTTTTCATTACACATTTAAACGTTGTTTTTCATTTGAATCATGGATCCGGCCTTGTTTTCTTGCAAGAACATCAACCATATGTCCTAGATCTAACAGAATCAGTACCAACAATAAGCACAAAGATTTACCTCGGTTCTTCACCTCTGCGAATACGGCTTCAGCTTCCTCTTTTGCCTCCGTTACGATTCCGGCATAAGCTACGGTTCGTTCGATTTGCTTCCTTTCAATTCCGTTCCCATTGAACCTTGTAATATTCGAATTTGGTTTGTGTCCTCCTGTGCAATACTGGCTTCTCCCTCCTTCTTCTTTGATCCGAAACAATTTGTGCTTGAAGTGTTGCTTGCGTGAGTTGTTGTTGATATTGTGATTCGGTTCCGAGCAATAGCGACGTTGAGAGATTCTAATATCTGAATCGAAGAACAGAGCAAGGATTGAAGAGAAGCAGAACTGATTTTGTGTTCGATGATGGTGAAGCTGAATTTTGGATTGGATTTGGTGGAGTGATTGTGAAAATTGAATGATGAAGATGGTGGATTGTGGTGGTTAAGGGTGGTGGAGAGAGGTTGATGAATTTGTTATGGTGGTGGAGGTGTTTGTTAGGGTGGTTTTAGTGGTGGTTGATGAATTTGTTGTGGTGGTGGAATGGGTGGTTAGGAAAGTTAGTTATGGAGGGGAAGAAATAGATCACGTGGGAGAAAAAAGGAAAAGAATAAAAATGGATTTTTGTGACTTTTTTGTAAAATGATTAGTTCATGAAAAATTGACCAAGACTTTGACTTATATAGGGGATGAAAGGAATGCTTGGACCAATGAGGAAATGCCACATGGACTTGGACTCTAACAAACTCTTAAGAACCAATAACATTTGGACACATGGCACTTGGACTCTAACAAACTTAAAAGGGATTAAAACGTAAATAACAAAAGTGTGCGGACTAAAAATGAAAATTAAACTAAAATTGAATTGAAAAAGTAAATTGAAAATTAACGTAAAGCGAGACAATTAAAAACAACAAAGCAGATTAAAATGAAACAGAAATATTATGTGAAATGACCAAAATGCCCCTAGGGACTAAAAACGACTAAAAATGACTCAGATGCAGTTGAAAAATGGATTTTTGACAGAGATTGAATCAAAGACTTATACAAGCAAAATTAAAAGACTCAGAGACAGTTTTTTAGGATTTAAACAGTACTTTGACACTTGAAAAAGACTAAAATGCCCCTAGGGGCAAAACTGACTCAAAAATGACTTCAAATGCAATTTCAAAATAGATTTTGACATAGAATTGAAATGAAGACTTATTCAAACTATTTGAAAGGAGTTAAACACATAAATTTAACATATGAAATGACTAAAATACCCTTGCATGTGAATTTTGCAAATGACATTGAAATAAAATGCAGAGAAAGATGCAATTGATCAGAGACAATTCAAATGACTTATAATGCAAGAAAAGGAGAATTGAACAAGTATTTTTAGGTCCAAAATTAGGGTATAACATGCATGATACACTAAAGCAAAATGAAGCAAATTTGCAAGACACTCAAGCACAATTTCAGATGAATGGTCACACTTGTTTTCTTATGCAACATGGAAAAGTAACTCATCGTCGAGAGGATAATGCTTTGAACAATGAAGAATTGTTTTTGTTAGAGAAATAAAAAAATTATGTGCTACTTGGAGGGTGATAGAAACACTGCTTATTTCCATAAAATCACCACAATAAAAAAAAAAAAAACGCAACAAAACTCATCACAATGATCAAAGATGGAGATAATTCACTAACCGAACCAAATCAAATAGCTAACCATGCATTCAACTATTTTAAAAATCTTTTTGTACTAACATTGTTTTGCCGGAATCAAGCAAGATGCAATAAGCTTGATTTTTATAACTATAACTATAGTAGCTGATAAAATCAAAGCAAAACTATCAGGTTGGAAAGCTTCCTTGTCGACAATTTTTGAAAGGGTTAAACTAGTAAAACCACTGGTCCAAAGCATGTTAATTCACACTATAACAATTTATGACTGGCCATTTGTTTTGTTAAAAGAGTTGGAAAGTTGCATCAGGAATTTCATTTGGTCATGAGATGTTACTTAAAGAAAGATGGTCATTGTTCAAATAACTATGGAAGATGTTTGGAATCTTTATGGTAGAGTAGAGGTTGGTCAACTCTATGCAAGCTAGTGATACAAACTCCCCTATCAACACTTTCAATACTATTTGACAGTCAAGAAATGGTGCTATATTAAATAATAGACTTTTTTTGTGGAAGTGTGCAGTTCCACATATTATTTATGGCGAGTCTATTGCTGCAAAAATTCTTCATTAGCTACCATTTGATCAATGCTAGAATTTACTATTCTAAAGGATTTCAAATGCAACACTAACCCTCCAAAAGCAAGTATTGTCAAAGAGGTGGTTTCATACCCTTCAATTTTAAATTCGATCAAATGTAATTGTGATGGTACTGCTATTGTTAATCCAAGTGTCTCTTCATGTGGTTGAATATTCAAAATAAATGAACTAAAAGGTGTCATAAGATCTTTGGAGATTGCTAAACACAAAAGTTACAATCACATGTGGCTATAAACTGATTCAAAGCTAGTGGTATTGGCCTTCAAGTCTGCATCTTTAGTCCCTTGGCAAATCAGAAATATATGGAACAACTTGAAGGTGAGAAAAACACAAGAAAGGGGGTTGAATTGTGTTGGCTTTTTCAATCTTTTTTTAAAGTTTTTGCACTGATTAGAGTATGAAGCTTCAGTTCAGAGTCTGATGCAGAGTTATGTGTGAGAGAGAGAGGAAGGGAGAGAGGGAGGGAGGGAGGGAGGGAGGGAGAGAGAGAGAGCAAGGGAGAGAGCGAGAGAGAGAGCCATTTATACTAGTTCCTCTCATAAACCGAGAGTAGTCAGTCCCCTTGCACTTTCAAGGAATTTTCACAATAATCACTACAGATTACAAATGCTCAAGCCCACGAGCAAAAGACATCAAATTCTCAAGCACACGAGCAGGAGACTTCTAATGCTCAATCCCAATCGAAAGAGACTTCTGACAGTCTAACTTAATCAAATAAAGATTGTTTGGATTTTACACTTGATTTACAATCGAGGTATAAACAAATACAAAACATAGTGGACTCTTAAGACTTAAGAATTTTAGAGATATAAAGTTTGTAAGAAATTCTAAATTTAAATGCGCTTTGATTTCGACAGAGTTGTCACTTTCAAAATATACAAAGTCTTCATTTTAATTCTTCAAGTCGTCAGTTCCTTATATAGTGAAGGAAATGAGAGACGTTGTGGAGGTGTCAGCGCATAATTTTGAATCCTTGATAAGCTTAATCATAGATGTTGGAATGTTTCTTGATTTGGTTAATGTCATTGAAGTCCTAATGATAGCATTCTTTTAAACATTCTTTCAGAAAAAGAAAAAAAAAACATTCCTTTAGACATGCATTATTAATTGCATCCAAATACTAAAAATGAAAAATACATACAGCAACAAGAACAATCAAGCTTATTCCTATTAAATGAGGTTGGCTACATGGATCAAACCATGTCACAATGTACTGTCATGAACTATATTTCAGTCCAACTCATTAATCTCCAAGTCTTTCATAATAGTTTCTCTAATAGTTTTTTTAAAATTTTCTTTTGCCTCTAGTGGTCTAACTATTCTTCAACATATCTACTCTCTTTGCTACATGATATATAGGTCTTCTCTCTACATGCAACTCAATATCATCTCCGCTACGCTGGAAGACTTAAAAAGATTGGCAGCAAAATCATTACCAATTTACATGCTTGCCTAATTTTAAAGTTCACAATTTTTTTCTAAATCGACATTTAAATTGATGGTGATATGATGCTCGTGATTCACATGCCTATTCCAAAAATATTGCAGCCAAAATAACTTTAACCATTTCTACTAAGGAAAATGCTACTTCTCAAGAAAAATAGCTTCAAGAATTTTTCAAGAAATAATTGGCAAATTTTAATTGGATGATTTATTTGTCCACTTCCTATTTTTCAGCCACACCTCCTTGAATTGTGGCAAATAGTGCATTGTGATTGACTATTCTTTATTCTTGAAGAATTCTTGATGTTATTTTTCTAGAGATATAGCATTGCTCTTCTACTAAATATTGTGATATATAGCAATCCATAAGAACTAGGAAGAGCATCCAAACCAAAATCCATAATTTTCATAAATAAAAAATAATAATCCATAAAAGAAAACAAGAACAAAATCCTGACAAATTTCTCACTGTAAAAGTTCTACAACCATAACTAAGTCTTCAATCACCAGAAACAACTTAAGCATCTGGTTTCATCTGCAAATCACACATTCTTCCATAACTTTCTTCCAATGTACTTTTGGGACAAGAAGGGTGATTCAGTTAATCCTATAATAAAAAGCAGTTGTGTTATTTCGAACATCAAAATACAAACACTATATGTGATATAACTTAAAAAACAGTTGTGTTATTTCAACATCAAAATACAAACCGTGTGATATAACCTATGCAGAGCAAAAAAGTTGAGATAAACTATAAAAAGTACCTTATTACCTTTTCTTGTTTATACTTCCGCTTTCTACTTGTGTTGGTTCTCTTTCTATAATTATAGCTATGAGAAGGTAAGGAAGGTGGTAGAAGGCTTCCAGCACAAATCACAGCTTCATGAAAATTAGGAAGTCCTAGAATACAAGTAACTTTTTCACTATTGAGATCATACCGAAACAGCTTATTATCATATACTTTCAACAGAATCATATTTCTGTCACTAAAATAACATAAAGGCTTCAAATATATCAAAGGTATACTGAAACGCCACTCCCCCAAAGTAAACAATTTACACCAACTATTTCTAAATCCATATTCTTTCATCAACCAAACATCAACCTTAGTAGTTTGATAATTCAAAGTTTGATAACTCACAATCATACAAAGATAGTCTTCAAAAAGAGAAACATCAATGTTAAACGTCGTGCTAGCAGCTACTCGTATTTCAGGAAGAGGAACCTCGTTGAAAATCTCTTGTGTGAGGTTAAACGCGACAATTAAACAAGGTTGAAACCTATCATTGATTTTTTGAGTCACTGCCCAGTGAAGAGAGTTCTCAACAAAAACACCCATCCGGGCGGTGGATAAAACAGCATAAGGCATATTGGGAAGTACTTTCCACGAGTTTGTTTTCAAGTTGAAGAGTCTCACTTGTGAATTGAAGGTGCGGTCTTCTAGATAGACAGTGCAATTGATTCTGAGGAGTTTGTAATTGTCAGTGAATGGATCGAAAGCTAAGCCATAACCGCAAACAAGGAATGTGTCCAATTCAGATTCAGCAGATCGAGAAATAGGGAGATAACGGATGAACCAATGTTTACGGATATTAGGGTTCCATAAGGCGCATTGGTTTTTGCCGTTGGAGATGCAGAGGAGACCGTTACATGAACCCAGAAGAGTAATGTTGTCGAAGCTGAGACGGGTCAATGGATGGTTGAGTAAAACAGTGGTGGTTAGGTTAGGGAAATCAATTTGGTAGAATTTGGAGTTGTGGCAGAGGATGAGGTTGAAATTTAAAGAGTTTTTGAGGTGAAGGTTGGTGAAGTTATGGGAATCAATTAAGAATTTAAGTGATTTCGACACTGATCGGAATCGGAGGAGGGATTGTACTGGTAAGCGAGAGAGGATTTCAGTGAACAATTCCGATGGAAGATCAGCCATAGGAATGTTTGAGAGCAATGAAAGGGAAACGATGAATTAAAGTGGTGAAATAGATCCTTAATATATAAAAAAAAAGCCTATAACCCTAACAGTGTAAAGTCTTGTTCCAATTCTAGCTGCGCAGGGAGAGGATTCAGTTAAAAATACAATGAGGAAAGATTTGAGTTTAACAAATTACATCGATCCTTTTCCTTCTAAAACCCTTTCCCTTCCCAAACCCTAGCCGATAGTCGTCACCACCTTCATTCTTCACTGTATTTGTATATAGAAATGGGGTAAAATTACCTCAGGTAGTTGTTTTTCCTTTTTCAGTTAAATGAGTGATTTTCACATATTTTTCAGCCATCTTTTGTTTGTTTTTGTAATTTCGTCGTTTTGCATGACTGTTTGTTTTGATTTCATGTTTTGGAGTGGTATGTTTTTTTATTATTGTCATATATTAACATGGATGTTGTGAGTTTGTTTGTAGATTCATCATTTTTGTTTGTAGGGACTCTAATTTTCTATTGTATCAATATACTCTATCAATTTGAATGAATGAATATCGTTTATTTTTTGTCAAAAAAAAACAAATTACATTGCTTTAATTTTTTTTTCAATAAATATATAAAAATTGATAAGCATTTTTTTTATTTGAATGAAAAAAATCGATAAGTATATATATTTGATTAATGTTCTTTTTTACTTAATTTTGATTAGTATTGTTTTAGAACCACAAGAAAAACCGATCAAGGTTGTTTCAATTTCACAATGCTAGTAAATATTTACTAAAAAAATATATAAATTATATATTTTTTTAATCGGGTGTCATTCGCGTTTGTTTCAATTTCACAATGCTAGTAAATATTTACTAAAAAAATATATAAATTATATATTTTTTTAATCGAGTGTCATTCGCGTGCAACTACAAAGATTACTCTCTTGAGTCTTATAGAATCAAAATAGACCATAAATTCTCTCTATGAGTTTAACATTGATGTATGCCCAAACTTGAGTTTGAACCTGAAACTTTGGTAAAATTTAAATAGAAGCATCAATGTACTCCAAAAGTAAATTCACTTGATTTTAATTTAAACTTTGTAAAGATTTTGTAAAAAAAAGAATATTTTATAAAGATCTGCAATATTGTAAAAGAAAGTCTAAATAATTAAATGCGTATTTGAATATTTCTTTTTAAGAAGCCAATATATAAAATATGGAACCCCACATTTATATATACATACTCTCTAAAAAAATGATAATACATGTTTACCCCTGTAATATTAGCGATTTTCGATTTACCCTCCTGTAAAAAAAACTCTTTAGATTCCTACCCTGTAATTTAAATATTCTTTTGTAACTGTCCCCGTGAGCTTAGCTCAGTTGGTAAGGACAATGCACAATATATGCAAGGTCTTAAAAAAATGATAATACATGTTTACCCCTGTAATATTAGCGATTTTCGATTTACCCTCCTGTAAAAAAAACTCTTTAGATTCCTACCCTGTAATTTAAATATTCTTTTGTAACTGTCCCCGTGAGCTTAGCTCAGTTGGTAAGGACAATGCACAATATATGCAAGGTCTTAAAAAAATGATAATACATGTTTACCCCTGTAATATTAGCGATTTTCGATTTACCCTCCTGTAAAAAAAACTCTTTAGATTCCTACCCTGTAATTTAAATATTCTTTTGTAACTGTCCCCGTGAGCTTAGCTCAGTTGGTAAGGACAATGCACAATATATGCAAGGTCTGAGGTTCGAACCTTGGACACCACCAAAAAAAAAATTCTTTTGTAACCAAAAGGGAAACACACATTTTTAGCTTTCAGCCAATGTAAAGTAGTAATTTGGTCTCTTTCCAGAAGCTGCATAACAGATTTAGCTTTATTAAAAAACAATATGTGATTCCTCTCATTCACATAAACATTGCATAACCAAACAAGCTGAAAAAACAACCGTTGGGGTTTAAAACTTCCCGTGGAATAAGCAAACTGAGTAAAATGATCCGAAATGTGTTGGGGTTCCACTGACATCTAATGAGCATGATCATGATCCTCCCAACTTGGATTTAATTTGGCATAAGTAGAGCTGTCAATTTAGGAGGCCTTGAGAATTTAGGCCCCAACTCATATGTCAATGGGGATTAAAATACAAAAATATAATGAGCCCTTTTTTTTTTTATGAATCCTGCTCTTTACCCAACAGAATTTGCCCGTTCCCAACTGAAATGACCGTTTTGCCCCTGCGTGAGTTAACTCACGTTGAGTACTGTTTTCAAACAGAACCCAGCAGTCCATACTCACAGCTCCATTTTTCTTTCCCTCCACCTCCAAAAATCCAAAAAGTGAGATTTTTTGGGTCAAAATCTTCATTCCAAATCATTGCAAATCGTCAGGAAGCAAGTTTCTACACTCATCAAGCATCAAAGAACAGGTAATGTATCATCAAAACTCATTCGTTTTTGCCTGTTTTCTGCTTGGTTCGTCATTTTTTGAGTTGGAAGAAAGGGCTTAGCATGAGTTAAGTCACGCTAGTTGTATGTGTTGCGTGAGTTAACTCACGCATAAGGTTTACACTAGCGTGACTTAACTCACGCTACTGTGGTACCCAGTTTTTGTATTTTTCGCCATTTTTTTTCCTTTGTTTGCTTGCTGCACATGTTATTTATTTATGTTTTCCTTGTAATTTTTTTATTCAATAGACATATAGTAATATGGTTGAAAATTTGGCGGATGATGGCGTTGAACCGAAACCGGCCAAAATTGAAGCTTCCGGCGTAGGCGTAGGTTCCGGCGTAGCATCCGACGATGTTAAACCTACCAAAGATGTGAAGTTTAAAGTGAAAATTCTCTTTCAAGCTCACATTGGTCACAACCAAGTAAAACCTAAACCGGTACCTACCGATAACTTTGAAGAAAAACCTAAACTGGTACCTCCCGGTGTTCGTGTTATTGAAGTAAACATCGGGTCGTTTTTTACAACAAATGAAAGATGGAGAGATCGAGAAGAATTACATGGTTGGGTTCGTCGACAAGCGGCAAGGACCGAATTTACTATTTCTATAGATAATTCTAGTTTAATAAGGTCATACTTGACGTTACAAATGTGAAAGGGGTGGTGAATACAAGCCACCTAAGACGAGGAAGAAACCGAAGCTTGAAGGCACGGGCTCAAGGAAATGTGAATGTTCGTTTAGGTTGAAATTCTTCCTTGAGAAGAATACAAAAGATTGGTGGATTTCAATGCTTTGTGGAATTCACAACCATGAGTTGGCGCCAAAGTTAGCCGGCCACCTTCTTGCGGGTCGACTAAAAGCGGAGGAGAAGCAAAGAGTTATCGACATGACAAAGAGTTTGGCGGCGCCTAGGAATATACTCACGGATTTGAAGGAAAAAAAACAAAGAAAGTGTGACAATCATCAAACAAGTGTACAATGCGCGAACTAGATGGCGCAAGGGGAAAAGAGAGGACATACGTCTATTTCACAAGAGCAAATAGTGAGGAAACCACTCTTGATGACATATTTTTTGCTCATCCGGAGTCAATTGATATGCTTAACACTTTTCCCATCGTTTTGGTAATGGACTCCACTTACAAAACCAATACCTACCGAATGTCGTTATTTGAGATTGTTGGTGTCTTCTCTACCAAACTGACGTAATCGGTTGCGTTTGCCTTTCTCTCCTTTGAACAAGAGAAAAACTTTACTTGGGTAATTGAAATGTTGGTTGGTCTTTTGACCTCAAAACTCAACATGCCTAAGGTGGTTGTCACCGATAGGGACACCGGTTTGATGAATGTCGTTGCCACAGTTCTCCCTGAAACATACCATATACTTTGCTATTTTCATATTGAGAAGAATGTTAAAGCTAGGTGCATCACGAATTGTAAAGTCAAAGCGAAGCATACATATGTAAAAGTTGTTGATAAAGAAGAGAATGAAGCGCATGATGAGAAGCATTGTGATCTTGTTAAGAAAATAGTGAGGGTTTTGAGAGAGATGGTTGACTCTCCTACAGAGGATTCATATGCAAGTACATGGTTCGCTTAAATATGTTGAAACCACAGTTTTGCCCGTCGAGAAGCATTTTGTGAGGGCATGGACGAATAAATTCTTGCATCTAGGGTGTAGAACCACCAACATTGTTGAATCGGCTCATGGACACTTAAAAAGATATTTGAGGAGTAGTGTGGGAGATTTGGCATCATGTTGGGATGAACTTGACAAAATGTTGAAAACCCAATTAGGTGAGATTCAAGGAAGTTTTGGGAGGAGCATAATTGCCGTGGTACACAAATACAAAGACACAAATTATTCTCCGAGTTAGAGGGGTATGTATCTAGAGTCGCTTTGGGTTTTATCGATGACGAATTACAACGCTCTAAGACATTCGGCTTTTCTAAAAAGGATTGTGGTTGTGTGCAAATGACAACATTCGTGTAATATCCCACTCGTCAGCTAACGGAATATTACCAGTCGAACGTGCCAGGGGACAAATGTTCATGGAATGTGAGTATGACAGAAAATGTTTATTACGTGATGTCAGTCAAACACGAGTTAAGTATCTGTGTCGGATAAACACGTTTAAGGCAAAGGGTATTTTGGTACTTTTACACAAAAGGGGTATATAAGTGATTTTGGCCCAAAATATTTCATTTGGAATTGCTCTTTCTCTCTCTAGGTTTTGGAGTTGGAATTTGCTCTCCCTTCTCTCTAAACCTCACGCCCTCTCTCTCTCTCTCTCTCTCTTTCTCTCCACCAATCCTTCCTAAATCTTCCTCTTTCCATCACAAGTTTATGCACTATGTTTCCTCATGGTATCACAAGCATATGGAAGCTTGGTTCTAGTTTGATTCTCTCCTCCTTCTCTCTAAGATTATCGCCCCCTCTTCCTCTCAAATTCACTAATTCTTCCAAACTTCCTCCTATTGGTGATTAAGCTTGTGTTTAGGTTCCTCCATGATTACTAGGCAAGACCAAGGCTAGGGTTTGGTCTTTCGTAAAGTTGGAAGTTGGAGCATGAACTTGTGCATGATATGGTTCCTTCATGATCAAAGAAACAATTATGGATTTGAATAGAAGCTTTGAGGTCATCTTGGAATCAAGAGTTAGGGTTTGATGATGTGAAGTGAAGATGATGCTTGGAGGCTTGGGAATCAAGTGCAGGTCATGTTAGGTGAGTTCTATAGATAGTTTACCCACCCTTGGGATTATGTGTTTGAGTTTGAAAGGAAAATATGAAATTCTAGGGTTTTATGAATTGTGATTAGTTTCCCTTTTTATGCCATGCTTGCTAAACATGTAAACACTTGTTATAAGAATGTTTTTCAGGTACCATATGATCCATAGAGCTAAAATATACTTTGGGTCACTTGGATTTGAGGTTTTTGAGCTAAAAATGCCATTTTTACAAGTTCTGGACTGTTACCACTCGTCGAGGCGAGCTAGTACTCGCCATGGCGAGTTAAACCACAGAAACCATGGTTTACTCGCCACCAACTCGCCATGGCGAGCTGACATTATCAAAACTTGTTGTTGGCTCATTTCGGGCAGTTTTAGGCAGTTTCGGTCGGGTTTTCTGAGCGCTGTTTTTACAAAAGTAAACCCCTCAATCCAAGGTCCTCTTTGATAATCTTTTAAAAGGTTTTCTCGAGATTGAAGCAAGTATTTTACATTATTAGTAAAGCATGGCATACGAGAGAATGATATGATATAAGTCGGGCAGCAAACTAATCTTTAAGGAATGGAATGAATGTAGAGCCTCGACATAGTTGGTCGAGAACTAGAATGCTTAGCATGAGTCCTATGTATGATAAGACACGAAGTGATTAGTGTATTTTCTTCGCACATGAACTAGAATGACCATGCAAGCATGTTAAGCCGTGAATAGATAAGCTAATCCCTTCACTATGAAAGAGTATGTCTATGTAGGGAGGTTACCGCTAAATAGGTAGATCACGGACCCGTGGTAAACGAGCAAGTATGTATAGGTTTAACCCTTCATGTATGCATGATCAAGACTATGATGTATGTGTAGTTTACCACTAATGGGATCGCTTAAGGATCTGTGGTAAATGAATATGTAAGATGTAGGTGTCGTGGGAACGTGATAAGCTCCGCAAGGGGGGCCCGCACGTCACTGAGGGAGTCCGATGTGCCTTAGCTAGGTTTTCACCGGTCATGTATGGGATTGTACTTGAGGTTACTCCACCTGGGGCTCTCTGTAAAATGAACTTAGATAATATGTTTATTCAACGCTAACATCTATGTATGAATGATTATGACTATGTATGATTATGATATGATGTTAGACATGTACAAGTTTACGAAATAGAGCAAGTTATGAATGTTATACCGATGACGATCTTAGGTTTCCCTAATCGTTCGGTTTAGGATCGTGTCATGAATAAGCATGTAAAGTCTTGATGCATTTAGCGAATCTTGAATTAGCGGTCTTAGGTTCCCTTTAACCGCCATGACACATATGTTGTAAGCAAGACCTATGACAAGTTAAGATGAACCTATGATGGATCTAGTATGCACGACCGTCTAGGCAAGCATGACCACACACGTATAATCAACCGTCAGGTTGTATTGTAGACACGTGGTGACCGTAGGTTTTCCCCGAGGTTACCTATAGCCTAGGATTAGGTAGAACTCACTGAGACATTATGTCTTATCCCAATCCTTATTTGTTTGAGATAAATCAGACGGTATAGCAAGCTTGTAGCCGGATGGATATTTCAACAAAAGCTCGTTCGTACCCGCTGCAGGATGATATGGATTTCAAGGACGCAATTGCTATGTTTTAGACAAGTTATGTTGTTATGGTAATGTACGAACGCGTATTGTTGTATAAAATATTCATTCAAATGTATTCAAGTTGTAAATTTTAATGTATCCAGTACTAAAGATAACGAACATGCTAAACTTTCTAGATACGTTTAGTATGGGCGTTACAGTTCGGGTTGCCTTGTGCTTGTATTATTGCAGAAAAATTGTTTATTCTATTGGATGAAATACATCCTCATTGGCAAAGGTTAAGTGTAATTGGACAAGAGGTCGATGCACATTTTTCCGTTACGAAAGAATGGAACGCCATTCAAAAACGTCTCAAGAGGGACCCTTACAAGATGAAACTCCACATCAAAGAAAAGTTGTGTGAACTTGGATTTCCGAAGGACACAATGTTGAATCCACCTCCTAGAAAAGTGTTAACCAAGGGAGCACCTAAAAAGGTGATGTCTACACCAAAAACAAAGTCCACGGGTCGAATCCCCTCTAGGTGGGAGACTATTGATTCTCAAAATCCCGATAGTCAATGCTCACAAGCCAAGAGAAATGTTCCAAAAAGTAAAGGTGCATGTCTTGGCACTTACTCCCGCTCACAAGGTTCGACGCCTACTTCAAAACCAAAACCTTATTTGAATATACCATACATTTCACAAATTCCAATGATCATGAGAACTTACATTGAAGACATTGTGAATGTTAAGGGGGGTGGTAATTGTGGATTCTGGGTCATAGCTAGACACTTTGGAATGGATGAGGATAGTCATGTTTTGGTTCGTCATGCACTTATTAATGAGTTGTAAAATTATAAGAGTGACTACTTGCCGATATATGGTATCGAGAAGCGTTTTCAACTTATCTCGGATGGTTTACACCCTCCAACAAGTAGAAGTGGTATTGTGCCGGTAGATAAGTGGTTGACCACTCGGGATATGGGTCACATTATTGCTAATTGCTACAATAGAGTCGTTATTCTATTGACTTTGCACGAAAAAGGTGCATGTGAGACATATTTCCCAATCCGGAGTGCTCCACCACTTAAGCCACATTCCAACATCATGTGTCTTTGCTTAATTCTCGGCCACTTTCTTCATGTTTTGTTGAAAGAAGATTGTCCGTTACCACCGCCTTGTATGGGGTGGATGAACAACAAGATTAGTGAGGCGGAGAAATGGTATTTTGCTTTTGCGGATAGACAAGCGCCTTCAATGACCTCATGTCTAAGGAGTCGAAGTCGCGGAAGAAACCGACAAATGAGCACAATCTTATTATGTGTGACACTCCGGAAAAACCTAAACAAGACTTTGAAGTTATGGATGAAGATATAGATTGTACATTATCACTAGTCTAGCCATATAGGTTGTGACACTTTTTGGTCCGTCGGTGTTCGTCCTATTTTTTGGTGGCATTAGACCGACGTATTTTTGGTGGCCGGTTATGTAATTTGAATATTTGTGGCAAATATGTAACTAATATTATATATTATATAAATGTATGAAATGAAATATTTTTTTGGTGGCCGATTATATCACACCAATTATTGCTCGCATTATTCTGTCTCTAATTATTCAACTATTTATTTTATCTTTTTTCTCTCATATTTGTTTTTCATTATATTTTGTCAAGTGAAACATGTATGAAGATGCACAAGATTCAGTTGAACTTCATGTTCGTTATGTAGCCGTGAAAAAAAGGGCTAGGTTCTTTGTAAACACCACTGATAAGTTGGACGATTTGAAGGAAAAACTTGACGCCTTCTTTATCCTTATTAGTTCAAATCAAAGAACATGTGATGTAATAGTAAATGTGCCAGGCGTGGACTTGGAGGAGGATAAGGAAGAGGACTTTTGGAAGACCGTGTATTTTCCATAACTTCTCGAAGATGATAGCAACGTTGATTACTTGTTTAAGGTGATGGTTGAAAATAACACTTTACATCTTTATGTCCGGTCCGTTGAAGTGTAATATTTTTTTTTTGACAAAAGGTGTAATATTTATTAACGTGTAATAGTGTAATTTGGTCGAATTTGTGTCCGTATTGTTGAATTTTAATGAATTTGTGTTTCTGTAATTTAACGATGAATTTGAGTAATTTTGACTTTTTATGTGAGATTATGTAATTTTTGAAATTTATGGATAAATTGGTGTAATTTGGATCGTTTACGTGTCATTAAGTGTGATTAAATGATTACGGGTCGTTAACGAAGAATTTCTGTAATTTGGATCATTTGGATCGTTTATGCGTTATTATGTGATTGTGTGATAAACGATGAATTTATGTAATTTGGATCGATTATGTCGTATTATCTGATAATGTTGTTAAACTAGCATAATTTGATTCAATTATGAGTGTGTGAAGGTTACAGGTCATTTATGACTTGGCTGCATTGCATTAAATGCAGGAAACTGATGCATGCTATGAACGTGAGTTAACTCACGCTGACCTATAATAAACGTGAGTTAACTCACGTTGAATTTTTTTAAAATTTACACTAGCGTGAGTTAACTCACGCAGCGTGTGTTAACTCACACAAAATTAACACTAACGTGAGTTAACATGCGTAGGGGTATTTTTCGTCTTTTCAGTTGGGAGTGAGCCAATTATGTTGGGTAAAGAGCAGGATTCTTTTTTTATAAGCCCCAAAATTGCAAGCCCCACATAAGAAGGGGGCCTAAAGTTAGCCTCCTTTTTATTTTTATCATCTCATATTTTTCTTTTGTGTGCCCTTACTTTACGAAAATGCCCTTGAAATTTTTGAATTTTATAATTTCATGAATTTTGGAAAAACAAATAGGTGTGCAAGAAAGGCATAAGGTGTAAAAAGTAAACATTTTTCATGGATTTAGTCCAAATTCATTTTATTTCAAAGCCCATATCAGATTTTTTTTTTTAGCCTAATAGCAGAAATATATTAATAATTAAATTACTAAATAATAAAATAATATGGTGGTGGCAGCGGTGGTCAACGGCCGGCCACCAGCGTTGACCACGGCGGAGCTTCGGTGACTCGCAGTGGTGGTCAACGGCCGGCCACCGGCGTTGACCACGGCGGCAACGACGGTCGACGGCGGCTCCACGGTGGCCCTCTGATGGCTTGCTGTTTTTTATTTTAAATATTTTTAAAATTTATTAATTATATTATTCTAATAATAAAAAATCTAAAAAAATATGTCATACAAAATTTTAGTTTGGCCAAGAATTGGCCCACTATAGGGCCCATTAATAAAACATAAAAAATGGGGCTAGCCTAAGGTAAATTTATTTAAGATGGGGCCAAAAAATTGGGGCTTTGAAGAGGGCCTAATAATTGGAGCTTTACAATTTAGGGCTTTGTTGACAGCTCTAGGCATAAGCAGGTTCCCCTTGAAGGTCTCTGTTTTTTCTTGTCGAATGCTTCGTGATAGATTACCAAGAAAAAAATCTGCCAAATCGCGGTGTCATCTCTTCAGAGGCTCAAATTTTTGGGTGGCTGGATGTGACCACCCTGTAGACGCATAACATATGTTTCTCTTGTGTCCTCACTACAGTTCCCTTTGAACGTTGGTGCGAGCGTGGATCGGGTTTGATGGTGGCAACACTCAGGTTATTCAGGATCACCTCAATCAGTTTATTTATTATACAGGTGGCATGAAAGCGCGGCGTAATTTTCTACATCTCATATGACTTTTGTGCTCCTGGATCTTGTGGAATGAAAGAAATAATCGGTTGTTTAAAAATCAGGAATGCAATAGTTATCAGCTACTTGAAAAAGTAAAATATTATTGTTTGTGGTGGTTGAAAGCTAAGCATGTTACTTTTGTTTTTGGTACCCAAATGTGGTGGTCGAACCCCCTAATGTGTTTGGGTATCGGCTAGCACTGTTTTGTTGTTTCTGATGTAGTATTTTTGCATCAAACAAAAGTAAGTATTTATAATCGTCTCCTCAGGGACTAGTGCGATATCATGGACCGTTTGACACCAATTATCATTCTAAGTTGAAAGAGTAATTGTTTGTTTGTTTAGAAACTAAGTTAACTATTTTGGAGATAATAAAGTTGAGATTAATAAGGCGTGAAACTTGTTAGGATTAGAGTTCCTTAATCAAGCATCACATATAACCTAATGATCATATACGAATTCTAGCTTTTCTTTGATATTATCACGTATCCCTCAACAACATCATTCGTGTCCAAACAATATCATGAGAACTATTGTATCGTTCAATCGTTGATGTCTCAAACTATTGAACGATCCAAGAGTCGATCTTATCATTTAATCGATGATCTCTCAATCTATTCAATGATAAGAAAGCATTAAGTTTGGATATAAAAGGTGATTATCAAAACATCCATTCCATGTCTAGAATCTATGTTTTGATAGGTGATTATTCTAGATCTAGATTCAAAAGTATTTTTCAATCACTAATAAATCAAACATGAAGATTAAAGTGCAAGAATAACGTCAATATCAAATAAAATGCTAGAACCATATATTTATAGATCAAAAGATTACATGTTAGCTTAGATCAAGTACCTCTAATCCCAACAAAGGAGATTTAGCTACTCATTGTCATGGAAGCCTTGCAAGAATGAATTGAAGGGGAAAGATTCATTACAACTTGTGATCGCTCAACAAATGAGGAAGAATCCAACTTTCTATCATTCTCACTCTATATGCTCTAGCCCTATTTCTCTCTCTAAGAATGTTATAATTGAAAACTATGAGAAAAACTAAGATAAAAAACTAAGATGGTTAGTGGGCTATTTATAGAACTCCTGTTCTGCATCAACTCGCCTCGCGAGTAACTTCACTCGCAATGGCGAGTTGAGGTTGCTTCACCAGTGGGTTTGAGCCACGTCACCTTGGAGGAGTTTTAGGCCGTCCTAACTCGCCTCGCGAGTAAATTCACTCGCCATTGCGATTTTCTCGCTTCCTGCTTGCCTTTGCGAGTTAAGAGCGTGTGAAAAACTAGTGCTCTCTGGAACTTGCTCGCCTTTGAGCTCACCATTTGCTCACTGTTGTGAGTTTACTCGCCTCCTGCTCGCCTTTGGCGAGTTGAGTGCGAGTAGTTACTGGACTTACTGACTTCAGCTCGCGTCAGACTCGCCTTTGAGGTTCTTTTGCTCGCCGTTGTGAGTGAGCTCGCCTTCAGCTCGCAGTTGCGTGTTGGGTGCGAGTGAGATCTTTGTGCTCTCTAACTTGTGCTCGCCTCTGGCTCGCCTTTGCTCCTCTTCTACTCGCCATTGCGAGTTACCTTTTGCACAATTTCTTTGTTTTTCTTCTTTGCTTAATGTCTTGAGCTCAATTCCTGCACAAATGGGTAAAGTAGGATACCTAAAGCGTAAAAGGGCAATAATCACATATCTCTCGGCTTTTCCCTTAATAACTTACAACTCAGGTAACAAAAGTGCTTTGAATATTCATTTAAAATACAACTTTCTAGCACTTATCAGTTTCTCATTGGACTACTTGTATTTTTAGTAGTCTATTTATTTGGCACACCTTGTGCTGAAGGGATTGATGTGGTTTTGTTAATATCATTCATTTTGCCTTATTAAAAAAAACAAAGTATTGAAGAACAAGTGGATATGCTAATATATGTTTAAGTGCGGATGACCATAGATTAAAATTTATCAAGGTCTGAACATATATAAGAGCATCAAAAATACAAAAGAAACTAAAAGACTTGGTATAAGATCTCAAGGAAGGTAAACCAGGAGTTAACACTTGAATCAAAAGAAGAGTTGCACTTAGAGGCTCTGCAGATCAAACTCTAAAAGTCATCAGACTCTAAAAAATAGAAGACTCTCAAGGACACGTCAGACTTTGTCTTCTTCTGAAGATGTCACTTTTAGATAGTACAGTTTGTCCTATTATGAATCACGCGTTAAGTCAAATTCAAGGAAAAAAAAAGAATGAAACATGTAATTCTATGTGCAGCAATGGATTTCGAATGTCTTTTCAGATTACATTAACCAAAACAAGGAAAATGAAGTATTGACACAAAAACCAAAACAATAGATAGAGAAAGTAAAACCATAATGTGAATATGAGATATAAAATTGTTACAAAAATAATCAAAAAACGATTGTTCAAATATCATTTCTCTTTCTTTAAACTCTTGTATCTAGGGGAATAAGTTACCACAAGTTCTTCGTGATGTAATTAAAAACAACTTAGGTCTAAACAAACAATTATATTTAAGTGATAAATGAGTATTATCAAAGATGAATTTTTTACGATAACTTGAGTTTGATTCATGCTAAAACAATTTTTAGTTAAATTTTACTTACATTTTAACCGAACTTCATTGACAAATATTTTTTCAGCTTGTAAAAAAGAAAAGTTAGGCTTTCCTAACATTAGGTATGCTATGTTTCCACAAAATTTTGGTTTGGCCCCCTCTCTTTTATTTCAAGTTAGGCCTTCTTACCTTAAGGCTGTGTTTGTTTCCATGGAAAGATAGTGAGGAGGAGAGAAAGACAATGGAAAGAAACATTTTACATGGTTTGGAACAAGTGAAACTCACAAAGGAAAGAATGAGACACCATGGGTCCCACATCAAAATGCTTTCCGCTCAATTGTGAGGAGAAAGGGGAGGTGGCACACTTTTTTGATTAAAAAGACAATACAGCCCTTGCTGTCATGTTTTATCTTTCTAAAAATCACAGTAGTAATTAAACAATGGTAGCACTAGTAGCTTGTTCCCTATGCTCTTCAAATTATATATTTTTTTTTTATAAAATTAATATATGTAACTGTATTTAAATTTTTCAAAAGAAGAAGTAAATAACTAAATATAATTATGAATGTATATCTTTCTTTTCACCAATCAATTATATTTATATAGGGCTATTTATGTCAATTGCTAAAAATATATGTTTCTTTCCTTTCACTTTCTTATCCACTTTCTCTTATACCAAACAACCAAATTATTCCCCTTACTTTCCATTCACTTTCTTTCCTTATACAATCTTTCCTTTCACTATCTTTCCTCTCACTTTCCTTTTGCAACCAAACAAAGCCTAAGGTCTGCTAATAATTACACGTGCAAGCTGTCTGTTACAAGTTATAACGAATCGTGATAAGGGTAGCTGCACAAAACTCTACCGAATCAACAACTTCCACGTGGAAAAATCCACCGAATCAGAAACCTCCACGTGGAATTCGGATGATGACTATTTATATCATCAAAACTGAAACACGTTGCAACACAAACCATACAATCCCTCTCAAAAAAGCGCCAACCTTCTACGTCGTCGTTTCAACACTCATTTTCAACACCACCATGATTCTAAGCAGTTAAACGACGACGTCGTTTTAACACTGATCTTCGTTACAATGGAGTGCGTTGGAGCGAGAAACTTAACGGCAATGGCGTTTTGCATAAGTCCTTCTTTGAGGTTAAGGAGAAAGAAGATTTGTTGGAGAAGAAGAGAAGCTTCATCGAACGCGATTCGGTTGCGTTCGATGAAACTGTATGCGAAAGCAAGTGGTGCAGGAAGTGAGAGTTGTGTTGTTGCTAAAGAGGATTATGCTGATGAGGAGGATTTTGTTAAGGCTGGTGGTTCTGAACTTGTTTTTGTTCAAATGCAGCAGAAAAAGTCTATGGATTTGCAATCTAAGCTTGCGGATAAGGTTTGTTTCTTTTATTCTCATTCTTATTGTAGTTGTTGATTATATCGAGTTGCGCATTGATCGTCGGTTTGAAGGAACTGTTCATAGTTGAAATAAGAATTTAATTAGTATACTCTGCCGGTGCACGCACGCATACAATGATGTGTTGTTACGTCAATTGATGAATATGATAAAAATAATTATTTTTTGAAATAATTTATAATTATAAAGTTACATAAATTTATTTGTAATGAAATAATTTATAATTATAAAGTTACATAAAGTTACATGAATATGATATTGGATGATAGTGTAAAACTATTTTACACCTCAAGTTCATGGCCATTAAACTCAATTTTAATTGCTATTTTTTTTTTTTTTTCCAATTAAGCTCAAATAAGCTAGCAGGTTAGTAATTGATAAATATGAAATGATTTAAAACGATTTTTAATTCTATTTATTCTTCCAATTAAGCTCAAAATGTTATATGAAGTAGTAGTTAAAAAAGAAGCTATAAGCTAGTGAAAAATGATATAATCTCATGAGAGTCACAGCTCTATTTTGTGTGCATATGTTTTCTTTTTATTTTTGCCTTTATTTTTTGATTAAAAATGTAAAGAACAATGTTATGGAATTACTTTGGTTTTCTTGATCGAATTATCTTATTTACGAGTTGCAGATTTAAAAGCATTTAAATTTTATTTGTATAAGTAATTGCATTATGTTCTGTCAATTTAAAATTTTAAAAGCATTTGAAATTTATTTGTATAAGTAATTGCATTATGTTCTGTCAATTTAAAATGGTGTCTTATTTCTTTAGGACATGTAGAGTGTAGATATTTGAATTATATGGATGAAATTGTAGCTCCTTTTAGGGATGGAACTAGAAAAAAAATTATCGAGTTGCCAGGGGCGAAAACTGTAGAGTAATTTCTATTGTGACAAGGATGGTTATGGCGTATGAAAATGACGCCACAATCTCATGATATGCGGCGACATATATGACGCTTTTATTTACAAGAATATGAATTCTGTAAGATGACTTATTTTTTCTTTATAAGCAAAAATGATTATTAATGAGAGTACAAGGGGTACTCCAACCCTGTACAATCAAATTTTGCGAGATTTAAGAATTCACTGGATTACTTAACTAAGCGAAAAATTGAAAACCTGAACTCTTTCGCTCCCTCGTAATATACCATCCGCAAGAGAGCACCTTTTTACGAGATATCACACCATCCCAATTAGCAATTGCTCCTTGAAGGACATAGGAGTTGTGATTTAAATTTGAGGATTTGTTTTCTTCTTCTAGTTATTATTTAACATAGTTTATTATTATTATAATAATCTTTTTTACATTTTTCTAAAAGTTGCAGCCAGTTAAATTATTAAGGATGGAATGGCGTGTTACAAAGGTTAGGGCGAGTGAAAAACATTACTTCTAAACAAAATTAGCAATTGTGTGCAGGTTCTATAAAGAAAGTGGGACTAATGCATTTTTTAGGGGCTGAAATGTGCTTTTTAAAGATATGGCTCAAGTATTACATGATACTTGGGGGCGGCAACCGCCCCAAATCATCTATACCTTGTTCTGTCCATGGCTCTTTCTATGAATAAAAATGATGTGAACTGTGCCGTGTAACCCGTGTTATGGCATACACGTCTTTATTTTCAAGCACAAATTGTCGTTTTGGTAATATTGCTTATAGTTTGAAAGCATTGTTAACTTTCATGCACGGATGCACCATTTTTTTCAAGCAATGAACTGTTGTTTTGTTAATATTGATTGTAGTTTTGAAAGCATTATTAACTTTCACGTACAGCACTGGTTTTCACGTTTCGGAGATAACAATATTGATTATTGAATTTGTCTATGTTGTGTGTGTGTGTGTGCGAGTTTATTCTCTTAAGAATTTACCGTTAATCGCTCTTGCAGTTGCCACCTATCTCTATTGGAGATGGAGTACTAGATCTAGTCGTTATTGGTTGTGGTCCTGCTGGTCTTGCTCTAGCTGCTGAATCTGGCAAGTTAGGATTAAAAGTTGGACTTATTGGTCCGGATCTCCCTTTCACAAACAACTATGGTGTGTGGGAGGACGAATTTAAAGGTATCCTTCTTGCTATATCTTTCTAATTACATTATCTTTATAAACAATGTTTGCACGCATGTTTATGAGATTTTGATAGTTTTACCCTTATGATTTCAGTTTTGCCCTTCTTTTTATGAACCATAGAAACAGTGATCTTAGAGCTTTTCATTTTCACTCTACTTGTGTTAGTACTGCCTAACAGATTTCATTTAATGGAATTTCTGTTTGCTTCTTTATTCTGATGATCTCTTTGATATTTTGATAGTTTTCATTCACCAGTTTGATATTTATGTCCTTGAAAACAGTATATATTTTCTTGCTGGGCAAGAGCATATACTTTGCTTTCTTAGTTGATATTACGCCTTACCAAGTGCACTTCATTATAATTTCAGGTCTTGGACTTGAAGGTTGTATTGAGCATGTTTGGAAGGATACCGTTGTATATATTGATAATAAAAATCCCATTTCCATTGGACGTTCTTATGGCCGTGTCAGTCGGCATTTGCTTCACGAGGAATTGTTAAGAAGGTATAACTGCTGATGATATCTATAGCATCACTATTATTTCTGAATTAACTTCTTGGTTATAAATACTTTATTTCCTTTTATAGATTTGTAATTCATATTAATTTTCCCTAGGTGTGTCGAGTCAGGTGTCTCGTATCTTGGCTCAAAAGTAGAAAGGATTGTTGAGGCTAGCAATGGTCATAATCATGTTGTCTGTGAATATGATACTGTAGTGCCCTGCAGGTACGATTTGCATGCTTTTATAATTTTTATCATTTCATCTATAATATATTGAAACTTCCCTAAACCTTGCTATGGCGCTAGTTTTGAAGCACCATGTTGCCCTTATTATATATTGAAACTTCTGACCTGTTATTATAGGCTTGCTACTGTTGCATCAGGAGCAGCTTCAGGGAAACTATTGCAGTATGAGGTTGGGGGTCCAAAGGTGTGTGTACAAACAGCTTATGGTGTAGAAGTTGAGGTAGGGCGCTGGCTCTTTGGTTCTACTGTTTTTATTAGACTGTTGGTATGATATCATGTAGTATTACTCCTGTCCTGCAAAATATGATTGGATTGTTGTACTGTACAGTGGAAACAGTGTGCTGACAAGCTTGGGCACAGTTTACTTTGTGAAAATAGTTTCTATATAGAAAATGTTTTCAAAAAGTGTGGGCGTGGCCTTATAAGTCGGGTAAATTGCACCAAGTCCGGGAAGTCCCTAAGTATTGGTCTATCCATGCTTCCTTCCTTGTCTTTAACAACATAACATGTACACTCTTTTTAATTGAAAAATATTAAATGTATAAAATGTGATGGATATAGTAATAATGAGTAATGACTTTTTTTGTTTGTTATAATTTTAGGTTGAAAACAGTCCTTATGATCCAAACGTGATGGTTTTCATGGATTACAGAGACTATATGAAGAACAATGTTCAAACTCTAGAAGCTAAATATCCAACATTTCTTTATGCAATGCCCATGTCTCGTACAAAAGTGTTCTTTGAGGTTTGCTCATTGTTTTTTCAGTGTAGTGTTTTCCATTAAGTAATGCAGTTCTGTTTGTATTTATAGAGAAATTCCAATCGCAGGAAACATGTTTGGCGTCTAAAGATGCCATGCCTTTTGATTTATTAAAGAAAAAGCTCTTATCAAGATTAAATACGATGGGGATCAAAGTTACAAAAACTTATGAAGAGGTAAGGGCATTGGCAATGCTATCAGTATTACATTTTGAGGAGTACTGCAATACACTTTCTAACAGGCTTTTCTCAACATACTCTCTCCTATTGGCTGAAAATTGAATGGTTCCGGGACTTTGGAAATGGTTCTTTCTAAATTATATGGGTTCCGCATAAATTTAGCACGGGCTCATCTTGTCAAAAAAAGGATGCATCCATTTTCCATATAGGATGATACTTAGTGCCGCATATGTATTGTTAAATGACCAATCGGTCCTATCGTACTAGTACATATCTTACTCTGAAAAAAATACATTTTCTGATATTTGCTGCGGTCATTGGTCATCAATTTTATTTATTCAGTTCTTTTTCCGCTGAAAGCATGTATTATACTGGAGAACATTGACAGGCTGAAAAACAGTGCTTCCCTTGATAGCAGTCTTTTACCCTCGATTTCCAATTGTCCTTTTAGCTGTTACATAATAGTTGGGAAATTATATTATGAGATGTACAAGTTCTTTTAGTGCATTTGTACATATTTAGCATCTGATGTTGGATTCTGAGTGTTTTTCTCTACAAATTTGTGTAGGAATGGTCTTATATCCCAGTTGGTGGATCCTTACCAAACACAGAACAGAAGAACCTTGCATTTGGTGCAGCTGCCAGCATGGTGCATCCAGCCACAGGCATGACATTGTCACATTTTCATAATATGCATATGCTTAATTAACTTATAGCTCTTTTAATATCGTTTTCGTCCAATAGGCTACTCTGTTGTGAGATCGTTGTCAGAAGCTCCGCAATATGCTTCAGTAATTGCTACAATTTTGAATGACGGTAATGCAAGGGACATTATTACTTATGGAAGAAGTAAGGAGAATCCATCAATGCGAGGTAATCAAGTAAATCCGTAAGCTTAGAACCTTAGACCCTAAATGTTACCAGTTCCTCCAAAATTACGAAAACTATGCATACTTTTTTCTTTCCTCAAACAGTTCTACTATCTGGCAGAAAGTTATGCATAATTTTGAGATGTAGATTGTGTTCATTCCAAATTTGAGAGCTGACATTTTCAGACTTCTCATTGATGTAAGTTTATTGATTTGTATGTGCATTTAAATTTTCTTTTTCGTTCAGCTTGGAATACACTTTGGCCACAAGAAAGGAAACGACAGAGATCTTTCTTTCTTTTTGGATTAGCACTAATTGTGCAGCTGGACATTGAAGGCACTAGAACATTCTTCCGTACTTTCTTCTGCTTACCTGAGTGGTATGGTCTATTTTCTCTCATATATGTCATAGATATTTTGGACTTTGTAGTAGCTGTTAGTATGTGCTATACAAATTATGCTTCTGTCCTCTACATTCTATCTTCTATCTTGGCTTCAGTGGTTGAAACTTGACTGCAGAAAAAATGCCACAGTTCATAATACCAATTCTATGTTATTTGGATAATGGCGCTTGCTTTATTGTTAACACTAAACTAAAATCCCCTTTGGTATGCATGGTAGGATAGCATAGGACACGATAAGGACTAGTAGTATAAAAACACGATAGTACAAGGCTTGATATAAAAACATGATACTATGTGAAAAATCTAATATGAATGGGTCCATTACCATTCAAGCTGCTCTTTGAGTTTTAATGAAAGCTCCCTAGGGATAGGAGAGATTTAATCTGAAATTTTGTGATCCTTTACATGCTACAACTCCCTTTTTACTAAAAACCATAACAATACCTCGTGACATAAAGGTTAGTAGTATTCAGGTTACTTGTTAGCATTAGATAAACCAGTTTGCTTTCTTGTGATATAATTCTGACTCCATCTTATTGCTTAATTTTTTTCACACTTTTGGGATTGAAATTGCTCCATAATGGAATGATGATTAACTGATTTTTATCGCAGGATGTGGCAAGGATTTCTTGGTTCTTCTCTGTCCTCGAGAGATCTTCTATTGTTTGCACTCTACATGTTCATAATAGCACCAAATAACTTAAGAATGTCTCTAGTCAGACATCTGCTTTCAGATCCTACAGGGTCAACTATGATAAAAACCTACTTGACGATATAGTACGTTTCTATAAACTTTTTCCTCTTGTTAGGTACCCTGTATTGGGAGACAGGCTAGATTACATTAGGAACCTTAATAGAGTTTATAGGTTATGTACATATGTTTATATTATTATTTTACTAAAAACAATATTGTTTTATGATATTGTATTCCTTGTGCTGTGTTGTACGTGTGTATTTTTTTCCCTAATGGCAAATGATATATATAAAAACCTAACCAGCTCCGGTACAAATAAAAACGCGGAGAGTACAAGACGTACTCAGGTCCAGAGAGAAATGTAAAAAAACAAGCCACAAACAAACAAATAGAAAAGCTACAAATAAGAGACAAAAATTAAATCCAGGTGGAAACACCCTTTGAAACACCTTATTGCCTACCAGGCTCTGCGGCGCCCAACAAACTCCAGCTCCAACCTGAAAAAAGAGGAAAGGAAACAACAACACCTACAAGAACGATCGAGGGTGGATCACCAACCACCCAAAGTCAGAGTGATCCAAGATTGCCCCCTCCACCGATCACTATCGGTTGCAGCTCTTGCCAAAGAGTCAATTCTTAATAGAGAATTTTATCTAATCCACCAGTTGCTCTATAAATGTTACTTACCTAAAGAAGATAAGATCATTACAGAACTTTCAGATAGACCACATAACAGTATGTCAAACTAAAGTCAAATCGAACATAATGCTCTTCCCAACTCCAAGATCCTGGAAAGCCTTGTAAAGACCAAACAAATCTTTTAGAAGCACGAACTCTAAACTTAACCTCCCATATATAGTATACCACATCGGAAAGGCCAAATCACATGTAATAGACAAGTGAGTGGACGAGTCCACCAAAACACTACATAATGCACAAGGGACACCACTAGAATCCTCAATCATCCTCCATCTAGAAAGGTTCTAACGAGTAAGGACCCTATCCAGGAGAATGTAACACCCCACTTTTTCCACACACACATGTAGGATGAATCAAATTACAACAATATAATATTACACCACTCAATATCGTTTTACTCGATACATATGTTTTAAATTTGACAGTTGGATTGTAAGTTTATATCATATAGATCATTCATGTAAATTTTACAAAAATCTAAAATCATTTGATATGTCATTGAGATACACCAAGAGTAACAATGTTGTGTAAAACGACATAAACCGTTAATCTTGAAAGTCTTCATGAGTTAACCAAGTTGCCTGAAACTTAAAGGGGCGAGTGTGACTAGGAGGAATAAACCATTTACCCCTAATAGTATAGGGTGATGATTTGAGTGATGTCTCATTAAATTCTCAACATACGCTTCAGGAAAGATATTGTGCCAGTCACAATCACAAATAGGTCTATCCAATCTCTTAGCCATCTTTAAAACACCCCACTCTTTTTTAAACCAAGTAAAGTTACTACCTGTGGCGCCAAGAGCAAGTAGGTTACATCGATCTACCATAAGAGCGAACCTATCCACTTGATTAGATGGGAACGTGCACCCTTTAATCTCATATGGCAATAAAACCTAGTTAAAATCACCCATCATCAACCACGGACTTGTCAGGTCAGATCTAAGGTCTTGAAGATAATTCCATAATTGTTGTCGATTAGCCGGCTGGGGATAGATACACCCTATCTCCTTAAGCACCCAGATACCACCATAATGTCCTAATGCCTCTGACATAGCACAAATATCATATCCCAAGCGATTCCAAAAAGTGGCCACTCGTGAAAAAGGACAATGGGTTTCCATTGAAAAAAATAAGTAAAGAACGGTGTTGTCTAACCAAATCACATATATGATGTCACCCTTGTGCACTTAGAGCACCTCTAAAATTCTAACTCAAAAATACTAGGTCTTCAAATCCATTAAATATTTTGAGAAGGAAGTATATTACATGTTAAAACTATGTCGCTTCCATGTCAACGTCTTTCTTAAGCATGTGAGCATCATTTAACTTTAGAGCCATATTACTCTTAGGTGATCCACTACCAGACCCTTCATAGTGTATCTCATGGTCAACCTTATTTGCCAGTGTGTTTATAACAGTCCCACATGGACCTCCTTTACCCGTATTGCACACGGACTAAGACAAGATCGAATTATTCAGATCCTTATTATTAACAAGGAGTTCGTATTGGTTACTTGAAGAATGTATAATTATGTTTGTTTTTGCAGGCTCGTTTTTGCCATGTTGGAAGTTGCCTTGGCCTTTGTGGGATTTTGGTTGCACTTGATTAGTAGCATGATGTGTATTGCTAATAATAGGATTTGTTCTATCCAAATTAACACCAGAAGTCAGCGTAGCACTCACATTAATAAGATTTGTTTGCTGCCTTCTTTTGGTCCCCCATTAAGAACCTTATCATTACTTTCCATTTGACTTATCCCCAAAAAAAATATTTTTCTTGTATTTCTTTGCCAAGAGAGAGAAAGCGGTTTCCCTTACCAATAGAATTTCCCTTATTTCCCTCATTTTTATTAATCACTCCTTTATTTGTTCGCTTCTTTTTTGTAGCCGTAATCCAATCTCCATGAATAGCATCCGGTTTTGTAGTACCCTCAAAACTATCTACGAGATTTTTGAACTGTGATGGAATTGTCGTACCACCATCACTTGTTGCAACTTGTTCTTCACCAAGTTTGAATGTAGTTGTCGTGTAGCTCGCCGACGGTGTTACAAGAGAGGTACAACTTTGTGTCACATGCCTATAACAACCACATGAGTTACATATAACATGTAGACCTTCATATGCTACTCTATGCCAAGCTCAACACACCCATATCTGAGCGACCACATGTAGGTTCAAGTCAATCTCGACACAAACACGAGCAAATCTTCCTCTATCCACAGATAGCGTACGTTGGTCCTCCTTCACCGAATTTTCAATGGCAGATGCCATAGCCATCAATATATTCTCATTATAATAAACCAAATTCATGCCTGGAAACGAAACCACACTAGGGTTTTTTCAATTTTCGCCGTTGACGAGACAAAATTGGGACTCCAATTTGCAACCGCTAGATAGTGATCGAAGAACACCCACGAACCTCCATTAATGACTTTTTCTCTATCATCTGCTAGATCAAACTTCACCATGTAAAATCTGTTGTCAACATCCATTAGCTAAAACCCACCTCCAAGTTTCCAGGTGCTAGCCAACTTGCTTTTCATAGTCGTAAATCCTACTTTTTCTCTATTTTTGAATCTATTATATTGTAATAGAGTCAACAATAGATTTTAAATAATTTTTTTTCAACAATCTCTCTGATGTGATAATATGAAGTCTAAATTGCTTCAAGGTTTTTATTATTTATCTTTTTACATTAGTTTTAGGTGTACTTACGAAACACATCCAACAACTAACATCAAGTTGTATGCGTTGGAGAGTTAAGGGAGGAATTGAATAGGATGTTGGAGATTTGGAGACAAGTCTTAGAAGCGTATGACTTTCGTCTCAGTAGAAGCAAGCCATAGTATACGTAATGTAATTTCAGCAAAAGACGAAGTAGTTCGACCTTAGAGGTGAAAGATGGGGATCATATCATACAAGTTACACAGTTTAAATATCTTGGGTTCATAGTACAAAATGACAAAGAAATAAAAGTAGATGTAAATCATCGTATTCAAATTATTTGGTTCAAATGGAGAAGAGTCTCAGGTGTTTTATGTGATACAAACTTACCGTTTAAGTTGAAGTGAAAAAATATCAGACAGTTGTCAGACCAACAATGTTTTATGGGACATAGTATTGGACGGTTATGAACCAACATGAGAATAAAGTAAGTGTGCGGAGATGAGGATGTTGTGTTGGATGTGTGGTAAGACTAGATAGGACAAGATTAGAAATGACAATATTGTAGAGATAGTTGGGGTAGCACATATAGTATAAATATTGTGGAAAAGAGGTTTAGGTGGTTTGGACATGTACAGAGAAAACCTATAAATTATGTAGTAAGAAAAGTAAATTAAATAGAGGATAGTTTTATTACAAGAGGTATAGAAAGACCTAAAAAAACTATAAGAGAAACTATTAGGAAAGATTTACAGATTAATGAGTTGGATCTAAATATGGTCTATGATAAAACAATATGACATATTTCAGTCCATGTAGTCGATCCCACTTAGTAGGATAATGTTTGACTGTTGTTGTCATCGTCTTTTGGAAGAATTAACTCATGCTCAACAACAACTATTATTTTATTGGCAATTTTTTTTTCCTTTAAATTTGACAAAAATATCAGGTTAAATGAGATAATCAACATTTATTAGTCAATGAGATAATTAACTTCTCATGAATCGCACGGGTCCAAGTACTAGTTGGTATAAATATGTTTTGAGTGTGTCGCATTTGCATGATAGTGCGTGAAGTGTCAACATAATTTTTTATCTTGTTTAATCGATGTTAATCATACCTAGCTAGTTTGATTAAAAAAAAATGAAGATTTTAAACATTTTTAATGTATTTACTTTTATGTAAAAATTTAATTACTTTTTTTTATAACCTTCTTTTAGTTAAATTTAATTAATTAAATACTTTAAAAGATAACTCTTTTATTTTTATTTTTGACAGTCTAAGACGACAATACATATATAAAATTAAAAGATATCAAGGGGGGCTTTCCAACGATGGTGGCCTTCAAAATCGTCTAGAAGCCTCTACACTCTTAGAGGCTTCTGTTGGCCACAACCCCTCAGAGGCTTTCTATGGCTTGTTTAGAAAAAACCTTCGGAATGAGTTTTCAACTACCAAATAACCGGCGGCCAAATGGCCGTTAAAAGGCCGCTGAAAATTTGAATTTTTCGAGGATATTGTCTTTTATTCTTAAAAAAAAATAAGAGATTAAACTTTCAACTAATTTATGTAAAACTTGTGACCAAACAATATCTATAATATTCTTATAAAATCAAATAGGTAATATTTTCCTTTGGATTTCATTTGTATACATGGATCTTACCTCTAGAAAAAAAAAAGGATATTGTAAAGCTTTTGTACACATATTCAATCATATCACTTTATCATACCACCTTTTAAGGTTGACTTCTAAAATATCTATTTGACATGATTTGATTGATCTAGTGTAAAAAGTTACACAATTAGTACGTAAAAATTAATCGCTATTTCATTTTTACATAATCAAATACCTAACATATGAAAATAGGTTGAAAGGTTGTAACCCTTATAGTAACAGCTAATAATTAACTAATTATATCAAGAAGCTGTGGATGACAACAAGATTTTCTAATAATAGAAGAGATGTAACGAAATCAGTTAAAGAATTACAAGCTCTTTCCATGAGATTTTAAGAAATGGAAATAAAACACAGAATATCAAAAATTTTGAGGCATATCATTTGAATAAGTCATTATGGAACAAGAACATGATATAACAGAATTTATGAAAGGCTATCTTAATTTGCCGAAGCATGATGAAATTGGTTGCTTCGTGAGCCGTATAGATAATCCTGGTCCAATATGGAATTCTGAAAATGTCTTGGAATATTACCTTAAAGAACTTGTCAAACAAATATTAGCGGTTGCAGTGGCCAATCGTGTAATGTTCTGGATCCTAAGACCCTTAAATCAACCTCAATTCGTTGCTGAGCTTCTTGTAAGTGCATGGTTTTCTTTTCCTTTTTATTTATTTGTAATACACATTAACATATTTAAAGTGCGAGCCTGAACGCGATAATTAGGTTGTTATCTAATGAAAAGAAGGTTGTGTGTTCAAATCTTGAAAACAATATCTTTGTTTATAAAAGACGAAAAATGTTACGTATTTGAATAACTCATATATAGTTTGTGTATTTGTTTTTGAGAACCATTTGGTCCTCGTTGTTTGGTATTTGAAAGCCGGTTCCGGCTGCCTTTCCCCTAAAAACCTTTGAAAACCTCCAGGGACCACAGCTGCCGGAACCTAGTGCCGAGGCTGCCAAACAATTCTAATGGTCGTCGGAAAAGTTTAAAAATACATAAAATTGTGTATAACGGAAATACATAATTATGTATTTCCGTTATAGATTGAGCAATTTTTCCCTCTACATATTAATTTCTAAATTATACTAAATGTATATTCATTTTTTTTAGGCTGCTTTCGTGATAAATATATATATTCCCCGAGAAAAAAATTCCAACACAATCTTTGGATTTATACTACGTATAAAGGGACTCCTTAGTTTTGAGTCTATAGCACAATTGGGTATCATCTACTATGTCTTTGTCACTGGCTTAGAGATGAACTTAGAGTCGGTACTAAGAGCAAGGAAAAAGGCATCAAGCATTGCAATTGTTGGAACAATTATTCCAATGATATTTGGACTTGGAACATATTTTTTGGTTGGGGAATGCAAATGCAAAGAATGTGATGAGGAACCATATAAAAACCATAATGGTTATTTATTATGGTCATTAATTGTTACTATCACAAGTTTTCCAGTGGTGGCCCACATTCTTTCAGATCTTAAGATTCTTTATACTGGACTTGGTAAAGTGGCATTAACAGCAGCTACAATGAACGACTTTATCAATTGGGCAATGTTTATATTTTTTATACCATTTATTATTAATGGTATAACTGGAATAATATCAGTGATATTAACCATATTGTTTGCTCTTTTTTGTTACTTTGTGTTACGTCCTCCACTCAACAAAATAATAGTAAAAAAAACAAATGAAGATAAATGGGACACATACCAATTATCCTATGTATTAGTTGGTGTTATTGCATGTGCAACTATTACTGAATTTCTTGGTACACATTCTGTTGTTGGGGCATTGATTTTTGGGTTAATTCTTCCACGTGGAAAGTTTACAGACATGTTGATTGAACAAACAGAAGATATTGCATCAGGTTATTTGGCACCATTGTTTTTTGCAAGTATAGGTTTGAGAAGTAATATCTATTTTCTTTATTTGTCTTTAAGAGAAAGTGCTTTGTGGGTTTGTGGTATCATGATCTTGTTGATTTCTTCCAAGATTGTGAGCACTGTACTTGCTACAAGTTTCTATGGAATGTCTGTTAGAGATAGTATGGCTCTTGGAGTGCTTATGAATACTAAAGGTGTCTTGTCATTGATTATACTAAACATTGGATGGGATAGAAAGGTATTATTAATTTACTTCTATACATTATTGTTAATTACTTGATTAGCCTCATGTATTATTTGATTTTGGATATGTTTGATAAAACCTTTTGTTACTCTTTGTGTTTCATTAGCAAAACAAAAAATCAAAAACAAGGGAATTTATTTCAGACAAAATTGTTTTTATCGTCCTTGGGAAATGCTAACCAGTGCTCCAGGGGTAGTCGTCAAGGAGTCGAATATAGTAATATTTTGCATTAAAAGTTGTGTATTCAATGCATTAAAAGTTTAAAAACTTTTCTTTTTGGCCTCAAATTTCCTCTTTTGACTTCCTTAACCAGTGTCAGCATGACCCTCATGCCCTGAAAATCCACATTCAAACATCTGCAAAGAAAATAAAATGACGTAAAAAAGAGTTAAATGATCCAAATTAAGTTAATGAACCTATCTAAAAAAAAAGATAAAATGTTCATTCACTCTTAAATTTGTATGTACTTGGTTCAAAACTAAATATAAATTTTGTTTATATTGGTCAGGTTTTGAGTCCGCAGGCATTTACAATTATGGTGTATAGTATATTTTTTATGACATTTGTAGTAGCACCTATCATCAATGCAATGTACAAACCAAGAGCTACATTTGAGCAAAACAAGCTAAGGACAATAGAGAATTTGAGAGCTGATTCTGAGATTAGGGTTATGGCTTGTGTACACAATGCTCGCCATGCCAATGGAATGATCAATATCCTTGAAGCTTGTAATGGCACAACGGTTTCGCCTTTACGTGTGTTTGCACTTCAACTTGTTGAACTCAAAGGACGTTCAACTGCACTTCTAGTTGCACAAATGGACCAACAAGAACAGCAACTTAGTACAGGATCACAAACCCTAGACCAATCATCAGAAACAAATAGTTACTCATCTAACCATATCACTAATGTTTTTGAAGAATATGCATCCAATAATGCTAACACTCATGTGGAAAATCTTGTTGCTATGTCATCATTTTCGACGATTCATAAAGACATATACAATTTAGCGTTGGAGAAACAAGCGTCGTTGGTTTTGCTCCCGTTTCACAAGCAGAATAATATGGAAGGTTCTCTAGAAGTAATGGATGCCGTGATCAAAGACATAAACCAAAACGTGATGAAAGATTTGCCTTGTTCGGTTGGAATCTTTGTTGACCGTGGTCATCACTCGGCTTTAATCAAGACCAAAATGCGTATTCTTATGATTTTCATTGGTGGATCTGATGATAGAGAAGCCTTAGCGATTGCTTGGAGAATGTCGAAGCATCCATGGACAATGCTTACCGTGGTGAGGATTATTTTGTGTGGTAAGACCGCCGAAGTTGATTCGTCAGTGAATAATGAAACATTTGGACTATTAACTGCTGTTTTAGATAGTGGAAAGCAAAGAGAGTTGGATGAAGACCGTGTAGGTTCGTTTCGACTTAAGGCAGTGAACAATGAGGATACTATAACTTATGAAGAAAGAGAAGTGCATACTGGCGAAGACATTCCTGTAGTTCTTGAGGAATTGGACAAATTAGGGTTTGATCTATATATTTTAGGTCATGGAAAAGGAAGAAACTCTTTGGTTTTGACAGAATTGTTGGAATGGGCTGATTGTCCTGAACTTGGTGTTATTGGTGACATGTTGGCATCAAATAGTTTTGGTTCAAATTCATCAATACTTGTTGTGCAACAATATGGATTTGGAGGAGTGGAATTCAAGACCGGTCCTTCTCACAAAGCAAATTCAAGCAATGGTGATCTTGAGTCGATGTTCCGAAAGGAAGCCTGAGATCAATGTTTGTAGGTGATTGTGATTGATGTGGCAAGATTCATGTTGGAATCTACTAACTAGAGGTTCAAAAAGCCTATATAAAGAGGCTTGTTCCTTAAGCATTGATCAGTGAGAAAAACAAAGCACAAAATTTGGATCTTCAAGAAAAAGGGGGTGTCCTTGTGTAAGACACTTAGATTTAGCTCATAGAATCAAGGGTTGAAGTTATAGAACTTATCAAATTGTTGTGGATAGTTGTCATATTCTGGATGTGTTGATTAGCACATGTGCTACCAAAAAAGATATATTGTTGTACAATACTTAGAGATTAACTTGAACCATTTGTTTCCATAGTAATGCTAGACTGCTACAAAATTGATACTAAAATGTTCCCAAGTAGGGTTTGGATCACATGAACCTCACATTATAAACAAGGTGTTTTATTTGAAAATTAATCGTGTAAAAATCTATTTCAACTTACTTAGTGTTATAGGAATGGCCAAAATTATGGATGCTACAATTCCTTATAAATTTATAATCATCCTCTATTCAATTCACCTTGAAAATTTTAACACTTATTGGGACTAAATAGGTCATATAGAAGATATATGATAATTGAAGTGAGAGTATAGCAGAGCATAGGATCAAAGCCTTTGATTGTCCTCCGTTTTTCTCTGCACTAACTAAGTTAGAATAACATAAGGATAATGTTAACTAGCCTAGGAGCATTTTAGTTAAGGAAACAGAAAAGCAACTTTTGCATTAAAATTAATTTTTTTCACACTTTCAAATGTTTGATTGTATAAGTTTCAATATATTATTACTATATTTGTTTCTTTAATTGGTGTCTTGTGACACTAGTTAACATTTTTCAATAAATTTTTACTCTTATTTTCCTTTTATTTCTGAAAAAATGGGAGAATATTTTGATAATGACAAGGAGATAAATAAAACATAAAAAGAAGTTGCATTATAGCTTTTTAAAATATACTGCTCTTTAAAGACTTTTATCAAAAATCATTTTCGAAAACAAAGTGTAATCATTAACATGTGTCCACATAAACTTTATGAGAAATTAGTCTCTAATGAGCACTTATCAATGTGCAATTTGTCATATTTACTTAACGTTGCATGTCATAGACTCAAACGGCAAAAGTTATTAGAAAATTATTTCGAGTGGCAATTTAAATTTTTAGAAATGTATTTGTCCGTTAAAATGGGAGGAGACTATTTTTTCTTTTACGTTGGTTACATTTTTTATAAGTAACCTACTATTCACTCAAAATTTAATATATTATATACATTTTTAATGTGTTAAATTATGCTAAAAGCGCATTCATAAGTGACAAAATTAATAATCAAATGATTAAACTTTAGTTGTACATAATTTTTTATTAAGATTGAATTATTAGAAAGAACTTGAATTCAAATCATAGTTAAAACAACAACCACTTAAATTCTTTCGACCAAGATCATTCCTTGTATTTATGTTGAACTTCATATTACTAAATCCATGATCGCTAAGATCATTGTTAAGGAAAAAAAAGGGTTGTAGTACTTTAACAAGGGCCAAGTCACTGATTTCTAAACTCATTCACGTTGTTTCATTCGCACTTGTCGGCATTCCTTGGCAGCAAAGCTTTTCAACAAAACCCATATCTAGGTATGGTAATGGGGCGGGGTGGAAACGAGTTTTATCTTCCTCATCCCCGTCCCCGAATCCAATATATTTACTTGTTACCCTACCCATATTTATTAGGGATGCGAAAATAATCTCATACATCTCCCAGATGGGTTAGGGTATCCCCGCCCCTTCCCGTACTCACAATGAATTATTATTTTAATAAAAAAAGAAGTTTTTCAAGCCCCAATCTCGATATTTTAATACATTGTCCAATAATATGCACACTTTAACATTTTGCAATTTGCACACTTTAACATTTTGCAATTTGCACACTTTAACATTACATTTACCCAATGATCTGAATGATTTGGTTTCTCCTTTAAATATCAATGACAATTTTTATAACATGGAAATTATCAAACTTTTGGGAACATGTTTGTATTAGGTTCGGGGTGGGTACTTATATCTCCGTTACCCGTTTTGTACCCGTGTTTCGAAATTGGGGAGAACCCAAACCTATACCCAAATTCAGTCAAAGCAAAGAAAACTCGTCAAATCAGAGTTAGTTTTGTTGGGTACCTGCGGGTACAGGTTTTGCTATCATGCCTACCCAAATCCGTATTTTGACATGACTACTACTACTTCTAGCGAAAATAATCTTCACTAAAACATCAAGAGAGTTGAATTGTGTCTGTGGTGGACCCCTTTCTTATTTTTACTCCCATGTGTTTCCCAATTAAATGAAAGATCTAAAAGGATCCAACGCTCATTAATTGTTCGTAATGTGTTTGGGATGATGTTAGTCGTTGTATATAGCATATCGCTTTTGATATACAACTTCTTGTAAATTCACAAAACTGTGTCAAAGTTTCTATAAATCAAATTAGGCTTTCACTTTCGGCCTCATAAGTTTTTGTATTGTGCAGTTTTGATCCTCCTAATTTATTTTGTAAGATTTTAACCAAGTTTCTCAATTGTCCGATTTCATGGCTTCCCATTTGTTTTCTCCCATTTTTGTGTTGAGTTGGCATTTTTTTGATGTCATGGAAGTCTTGTCACATGTCCAACATGGATATTATAAAAAAAAATAAAAAAAACACACACAAAATGTTAGATCACGTGCTCCATAATTATTCCCCATTTCTTCATTTCACTTTTACCCTTAAAATTTTGGGGCTTCGGGGTCAGAAAACTGACTTTTTGTGAAAAGTTATTTTGTTTAGCCAATAGCATAACTGTCGATGTCATGTCAGCTAGTGTTCTGCTGGTGGATCACTCTAAAACTAAACTTTACCTTATTACAAATCAGTCCACATATAAAATATTAAGGAGAATTTCAATCTTAGTGCACAAATGAAAATCTATGTTTAATTTTAATTTATTCAGGGACACAATTGCAATAAGTAAAGATATAATGACACACCTTATGAGCAAATGTTCAATACACCAAATAATCTGACGTGGCATGAATTAAATACACAAATGTTAAATGATTGACCATTTAACTTCACCTGAAAGTCATTCTCATGACTTCACCGTAGAATTTTCCTTAAAATTTATCTCACTTATTAGCTTCATTACTTAATCGTCATTCCGGCCATGTTGCATTTAGCATTCGTTTAACTCAGTTTGTTCCAATCCATGAACATCTGCAATGGTAATAAACTAAAGAGTCTCTAAATTAGTCTCACATGTAATGAGATTGTGTATTAAATATTCATTGACTCCAACCCAGCACATCTAAACAAAACAATTGAACGAGTCACATCGATAAATTTACCTCACTAAATGAAGTTAAAGTCCTTGTATAGGTGATAGTGGGACCATCTTTTAGCTATTTTCTTTTTTATTTTGATTGTGAGACTCGTTTGTTAATGGAGAGAGAGAGATTGAGAGTGAGTACTTGTATAAGTGATAGTAACTATACTAGTTAACAATTTTCTTCATCTTCCAATAGAAGTTCTTAATGAGGTTCGAATCGCTATTAGGTAAATGACTCTCCATTTTTGATGATTTTCAAATACTCATAGTACTCCTCTGGTCCTATTGATAAGAGAAATTTAGGTCAACAAAAGTTGATGTATTTAGTTAAAAATTCGGTCCAAATATATTCACTTTTGTTGACCTAAATTTCTCTTAAAAATAGGATCAGAGGAAGTATTTAATAAAAAAACAAATATAAAAATATTGTGTTGGAAAATTGTGAGTTTGACTTTTTAAAAGTTAAAAATTGTTGTTTCCAAAGAAAAACTATTACTTTTAGCTTTCTTATTAAATGTCACTAGATTTTTGACCCGTGCTCCGCTCGGCTTTATTGTAAAGGGATTGACATACGAATAATAAAATGCAATATATAATAGGTAACGGTGAAAAAATAACACGTGATAATCCATAGTAGACAAAATAAAACACTTCATAAAATGTATGACATCTGAAAATATTATAAAAGAAAATTCGGTAATCCTATCAATAATTCAGGTATATATAACCAAGTTTACATGGAAATTAGGGTAGCCCAGGGACGGACCCAGAAATACCCTATAGTGAGGGCCATGTGTGTATATTTTTCTAATAAATATATTATATATACCCTCTAGTCACTATTATAAGGAAAAATCAACATTATAAATTCATTCAATATAAATGACGTATGTGGTTTATATTATAGGTCATGTACATCATTTATTCAATAAATATAAAAATTACATTTTTGCTTATAATAGTGACGAGAGGGTGTATGAAATATTTTGTTAGCTTTTTTTTTTTTTTTTACATATATTACTATATATTTAGAATCTTTTGATGGAATTATCATATATAAACTTACAATATTACATATAACTATGCTAGCTAGTAAACAAATTTCATGGACATGGTATTGAGAAACTAAACAAATGTAGTGAGGGCCATGGCATACAGACCCTTCAACGTGGGTCCGTGCCTGGGGTAGCCGAAAAAAAAGTATAAAATAGAAGGCATCAAACGTGATCATTGATATGCTCATAGTTTCTAGAACAAACATGCAGCATCAAATAAGTGTAGAAAATATTTTCTTAAAAAAAAAAAAAACAAGAGGATAGGAATGAAATTGGTGCGATGCATTTTTTTAGATGGAATTTGTTAGGTTAAATAATTGCAAACCTAATAAAGCAAATGAGCGGGAAAAAAAGCGGGAAAAAATTAGGATAAATTGCTGCAGACGTAATAAAATTAATAAATAAGGATAAGTGTAGAAAATATTTTCTTCAAAAAAAAAAGGCTAGATTTTTGACCTGTGCTCCGCTCGGGTTTATTGTAAAGGGATTGACATACGGATAATAAAATGCAATATATAATAGATAACGGTGAAAAAATAACACGTGATAATCTATAGTAGACAAAATAAAACACTTCATAAAATGTATGAAATCTGAAAATATTATAACAGAAAATTCGGTAATCCTATCAATAATTCAGGTATATATAACCAAGTTTACATGAAAATTAGGGTAGCCGAAAAAAAGGTATAAAATAGAAGGCATCAAACATGATCATTAGTTTCTAGAACAAACGTGCAGAATCAAATAAGTGTAGAAAATATTTTCTTCAAAAAAAAAAGGCAAGAGGATAGGAATGAAATTGGTGCGATGCATTTTTTTAGATGGAATTTGTTAGGTTAAATAATTGCAAACCTAATAAAGCAAATGAGCAGGAAAAAATTAGGTTAAATTGCTGCAGACGTAACAAAATTAATAAATAAGGATAAGTGTAGAAAAAAAAAGGCAAGAGGATATAATGAAATTGGTGCGATGCATTTTTTTAGATGAAATTTGTTAGGTTAAATAATTGCAAACCTAATAAAGAAAATGAGCGGGAAAAAATCTTATTTACTAAAGCTTAACCCGTAAAGCTAACCCTAAACCTAATTTTTTCCCCCCATTTTTTCATCCACTTTTCTAAGCCATTGGATCTTGCGCATTTAGGCGCCATTCAATTTTAGCCATTGATCATATTATATTTATCTCTTCTATTTTCTGAAACAACTATTTCGTATTTATCTCTTCTATTTTCCGAAACAACTATTTCATATTTATCTCTAATTATAATTTTGGTCATATCCGAAATTTGTTATCAATTCACTTAAATCCGAAATTTGTTTTCCTATAGTTTTGGCCATCCGAATTATTATTTATTAATTAACCTAACAAATTTCCCTTTCAAAAAAAATAAAAATTAACCTAACAAATTTCATTCGTATCCTCCTTTTTTTTTTTTTGAAACAAATATTTTCTACACTTTTATGATTGCAATTTAACATAACAAATTCCATCTAAAAAAATGCATTGCACAAATTTTATTCTTATCCTCGCCTTTTTTTTTTATGAAGCAAATATTTTGGGTATATATACGAAGCCCTAAACCAGTTTCTCTCAATAAAAATAAACCCTAAACCGTGGTAAATGCTTAATCCGTAAAGCTAACCCTAAACCTAATTTTTTCCCCCCATTTTTTCATCCACTTTTCTAAACCATTGGATCTTGCGCATTTAGGCGCCATTCAATTTTAGCCATTGATCATATTATATTTATCTCTTCTATTTTCCGAAACAACTATTTCGTATTTATCTCTTCTATTTTCCGAAACAACTATTTCATATTTATCTCTAATTATAATTTTGGTCATATCCGAAATTTGTTATCAATTCACTTAAATCCGAAATTTGTTTTCCTATAGTTTTGGCCATCCAAATCCTTATTTATTAATTAACCTAACAAATTTCCCTTTCAAAAAAAAAATAAAAATTAACCTAACAAATTTCATTCGTATCCTCCTTTTTTTTTTTTGAAACAAATATTTTCTACACTTTTACGATTGCAATTTAACATAACAAATTCCATCTAAAAAAATGCATCGTACAAATTTTATTCTTATCCTCGCCTTTTTTTTATGAAGCAAATATTTTGGTTATATATACAAAGCCCTAAACCTGTTTCTCTCAATAAAAATAAACCCTAAACCGTGGTAAATGCTTAATCCGTAAAGCTAACCCTAAACCTAATTTTTCCCCCCATTTTTTCATCCACTTTTCTAAGCCATTGGATCTTGCGCATTTAGGCGCCATTCAATTTTAGCCATTGATCATATTATATTTATCTCTTCTATTTTCCGAAACAACTATTTCGTATTTATCTCTTCTATTTTCCGAAACAACTATTTCATATTTATCTCTAATTATAATTTTGGTCATATCCGAAATTTGTTATCAATTCACTTAAATCCGAAATTTGTTTTCCTATAGTTTTGGCCATCCGAATCCTTATTTATTAATTAACCTAACAAATTTCCCTTTCAAAAAAAAAAAATTAACCTAACAAATTTCATTCGTATCCTCCTTTTTCTTTTTTTTTGAAACAAATATTTTCTACACTTTTACGATTGCAATTTAACATAACAAATTCCATCCAAAAAAATGCATCGCACAAATTTTATTCTTATCCTCTTGCCTTTTTTTTTATGAAGCAAATATTTTGGTTATATATACGAAGCCCTAAACCTGTTTCTCTCAATAAAAATAAACCCTAAACCGTGGTAAATTTCACACACAACACAAAAATCATATATATTGATATTTAGAGGTTTGCAAATGGAACGACGTGACCTTACAACTTTTCTCTCATACCACTCCTTAACCGGTAACTTTGATTCAATTCTGAATTTTTTTTCTTCCATTTTTTGGATTGTTATTATTAGTGTTTTTTGAATTATACAATTGTCATACTTTTTGTAACATGTTCTTTTCCATTGATTTGGTAGGTCCTTTGATGACTCATCCTGTTACTGAGATGGACGAGACTATCACCAAACTTTAATTGAAGTACAGAACATACATAGTTGAGTACGACACAGAAGATGTAATTTGTCGTTTTCCTTCCTAACTTCTTCCTCTTTTTTTGTTTTCCATTGTTTAATATAAATTTGCTTCTCTCAATTATTATAGTTAACAATTTTAGTGTGCTGTCTTCCTAACTTCTTAGTGCGTAGAAATTTTAGATCCTGATGTAGTAATCCTCAAATATGTTTTGTCCATTGCGTGTTTGTGTTTTATGCAAAGATTATATTCTTCCTGCTTTAGATGTTGCATAAGCGTTATAACTTGCACTTGATATTTAGAGCACATGATATTTAGAGCATGATATAGTGAACCTCAAATATGAACCACTAAGCAACCATTATGGTCTACAAGCCGTAAATTAAAAGAAAAAATAAAATTTTCGCTTGACGACAATTGAACTAAAAAAAATCTAAGGACAATTGAACTATGTTTTCTATAAAATGAAAATATAGTGGATTTAAGGTGCTGTCTTCCTAACTTCTTCCTAATATTTTATTTTTTAGGGCACAAAACATGTTAAGTTGTCGTTTTCCTTTCTAAGTTGTCGTTTCTGTTTTATTTTAGGGTGCTGTCAAGTTACCAAACATGTTTGCAGCTGATTTCGGAGACAAAATTATTCGGTTGGTCAACCTGGTCGACGGAAAGAACAATAAGTTTCAAGTTTTGGTTGATAGGATTTCTGGTTCTTTTTTTCTCACCAAAGGATGGAAGGCAATCAGTGAATTTTATGGGCTAGGATTAGGTGCATGGGTGAATTTGGTGTTTGTTGCTTCAGGTCGGTTCGAAATGGTTATAAAAACCGGTTTGGGAAGGTTATTAGGTGTCCTTATTTTGATCCTCCCATGCGTTTTGTGATTGATATGTCTGATGTCAGTCCAGTTTTTGACAACGATCTCCCCCCCCCCCCTGTTACCTATGCTCTATCTTATCGCCACAATTTGACCAATCTTCAAATTGATTTTGTGAAAAAGTTGACTGAAAATGATGTGAACAAGGGGTTTTTGGTATGAATATACATATGTTTTTTGTTAATTTTGATTCAATTCTGATTTTTTTTTCATATTCTAATGAGTGATCTATTAAATGTTTTTTACTCATGTAGAAGCTGAGGTATGAGGGACGATGTGAGCAGATATTTCACAAAGCTTCCACAACAGTTAACATGGTTGATGATTGTGGGAACATTTGGGAATGTGTGATGACTTATGGCTCTATTCCTTATGAACACATCAAGATAGGTGGCGGATGGAAGCGTTTTGTTCAAGCTCGCAACATTCATGAAGGTGTGATGTTGAGGATTGGTGGCCCATTGGCTGGAGGCAACCACACTATTTACGTTACTGTGATGCATAAACAAGCTGTTCAAGCATGATGGAGTTTTCTTTAATGTAGTGGTCATTTATTTGCTTTCATTTAATTTAGTTTTTTTGGTTTAGTGATTTCAGCACCAATTAAGGATTGATACTTCATTGTTTTGGTTTAGTGTTTTCGGCACCAATTAAATCGTGTAAAGTTTACTATTCTGATTTTAAGGCTGCAAAGTTTAGTGTTATTATGTTAAATGGTGCATAACAATTAAGGATTGAATGCTGGTGTTGTGGGCAATTGAAGTTACGATTTTATTTTGTGTGTTTTGTTATTCCTATTTTGGTATTCCTTGAAATTTGACATTAGAAAGTAGGTGTTTGAATAATCACACCACTAGCAAGAGTCCCTATTTTTTATCTTGCAATTTGTTTAGATTCTAATATTTGTTGCAAATTGTAACAATTGGATGCACACTCTTAAAAGTTAAAACTGATTTTTTTAATTCTTAAAAAGGCTATAACACTTGACCCAAAAAAAAAAAGCTAAACAAACAAATCGGTTCATAAACTGCTAGGTATTTTGTTTTTCTTTTCTTCTTAATAACTTAGTTTGTTTTCCACTAATTTTCCTATTTTGTTGGACTATACACACCTTCCCTTATTCTACCAAATTAAGCTATTTTCAAGAATAGCTTAATAAATGGGATCACCAGCTGGGTACTCTCTTGAACACTTATTTTCAAGAATAGCTATAACACTTATACACACCTTCCCTCATCTATACACACCTTCCCTCATCTATTCTTGAAAATGTGATTTATTAAGCTATTCTTAAAAAAAATTTGTTTTTATTAAGCTAATGACCTATTTTTTTGGTCATTAGTCGTTGTATTTTGTTGGACTATACACACCTTCCCTCATCTATTTTTTGTAGCTTTGGTTTTAGAGGACTTGGAGTATGGTTTCCTTAGTTATATAATTTATAACAATCAGTTCGTAATCTACGTTATTGTTGCGATCAGCCATTATGATGAGATATCTAATTTTTTGTTATTTCAGACAACATAGAATACATTGTTCGCTATGGGGTGAATTTGCTGATCAAATTGTTAGTTTCTTTGATTCCCATGACGCAAGATCTCCTGTAATACTAATTATGCAATTCTGCAAACAGAGGAAGTATATGGGTATGTTGATGCATCCTTTCTTATAGTTTTGTATTTGAACTGTTTGTTTAGGACTTAAATTAATATCAATTATGTGTCAGGGGCAATGGGAGTATCAAGCTCATTTTTCGGAACAAAAGTTGTAATCAACGGCAATTATCCGGAGTTTAGTGCCTATAAAACAAGGTAGTATCTTTAAATTAGTCATTTTGTGTGAACAAGTGTTGACTCTTTGTGCTGTTTTTTTATAGTTAATGTGACCTAGCTATTTTTGTTGCCTTCTTCTATAGTATGGGAAATGCAGCTGGGTCAATTGCGCATGGTGTCATTCAAATGTCAGGCCACAATAGCATCCCATTGACTGATGATTTGCTAAACACTAAAAGGATGACAATCGAGGATCTGGTAGATTCAACCGAGGGAAGGATCGTGTGTATAATGATAATTTAGATATTTAAAATGTTCTTTGTATAAACTGCGTGGGATCGTTGTCATGTAACGCAATGTTAATTATTTGCAGGCGTGTCTTGGATCAGTGCTTGCAACCGTATGTGAAATTGAATCTGGAGCGAAATGGTATTTTAGATCATGCACCCAATGTGCTTCATTGGCGACTGTTGTCGATGGGAAGCTAAGTTGCAAGAGATGCACTGAATGCAAGTGTGCTGTGCTTAGGTAGGATATTGGTCCTGTTGTCGGAATAGTTGATATATTTTCATGAACAGCTGATGGATTTTTTTTTTTATGTTTCACACTATGCACAGGTTCAAGGTACATGTGGTTGTTATGGATGAAACTGGATCAACCACCTTTGTATTGTTTGATAAAATTGTGTCCCAGTTTATTGGTCGGACTGTCAATGATTTGATTGAGGTATATACTATTGCACATCGTATTTGTAGTTTTAGTTGAATGGAATATTTCACATTAGTTAATTACTTCCATTAAGTCACTATTTCATATTCAGATTCAGCATATAAGTCTGATGAAAATTAATTGATATATTTTATGCCCCATCGTAGTCTATATGACCTTTTCAAATTATATTTTGTGGTTGTTTTATTCGACTCTAATCCTGGTGATCCCATTTTCAAGAAATCACAAATTACAACGACTAATGACCAATTATTATCCATTATTAACGTAGGAAAACGGTTCAAGAGAGTACCCAGCTGATCTTGACGTGTTGTTGGACAAGCAGATGCTTTTCAAGGTGGAAGTCAGCAGAGGTAACGTCAACTATGGGTGGAGGAACTATACAGTGAAGAAGGTCACTTCTGATGATAACATTATTCAACAATTTGTAGAGAAGCATAAACTGAAGGTTGTACTTTATTTCAACATTAGCTTTACCAATTTTTTTATTGGGTATATATGCACAAAAGTACATAATCTAATGGCTCCTATGTTTATGGTTGTGTCTGCAATAGGTTTCTGTTGAGGATGATGTTACAGTTGGTCAAGATGATTTATCTGCAAAGAATGTTGATCCAAATGTAAGTGTGTCGTCGTTTTTTTGTAAGATGTTGAACTGCTGACATCGTTGTTTTGTGTAAGATGTTGAACTGCTGACATCGTTGTTTGTGTTTTAGATGAAGATTGTCACGTGCGCCCCTTCCCATTACCTTTTTCTTTTTTGTTTCTTTAATTATAATATACACATGTGGCTTTTTCTTTTAAATTTAATTGAAAAATAATGCATGTGGCGTCCAACTCACTTAAGTGATGGGCCACGTGGGCGTTGATAGAGTCAAGATTAAGGGGACCTTAAAGTTGAAAAAAAAGGGTAAACTTAGGGGGTTAAAAAGTGTTTTTTTTAATAGGGGACCAAAATTGCAACTATGATAAAGTTAGGGGCCAAAAGTGCGTTTAAGTCTTTTAAATAAGATTTGGGTAGAAGAAAATCCAAAAAAATTTGGGATCCATTTCCAATTAATATAATCCTTCTTTTAATCCTTCTTTTATTTTTCAAAAAAAATATATAAAATCAATTCAATCAAACTCAATTTTGGTCACCGCATAATCAAACACATGCATAGTAGCTTCTAAAATTGTTTAGTTTAAGTCGATTCTCCAACATGGGTATAATCCGTTGTCGCCCTTTATCATATTTATATTCATGATTTCATATTACTATGATATTTAACTATTGTTATTTTCACACTAAATATCGTATAAGAAATTTTCCCTTTTCTTAACCATTAATTAAAATAATATTTAAACGAATTTAAAAAACACGGTAATAAAATATAGTATATATAGACATAATTATATTTTTAATTTTTAATTTATTTACATACTTTATATTTAACTTATTACAATTTATAGTTTCTTTATCTATATCTAATGAAATTTTATGTTTATAAATAAATATGTTTAGTTCCTATAAAATCATGACATTTTTAAGTTTACTCTGAAATTTTAAACGGTTGCGGGACTATTCATTTGTTTGCTAACAAATCTGTGTGCTGGTATTCTCCAAATATAATTTTTGGTATACTTTTTTAATTTTATAATTGAAACTATGGTTCCCTTACTAAATTAGTTACTAATCAATCAATGTATGGTAACTGATCTGTTCGGTGAGGAATCGATGGAGGCAACAGTGGTGGAAAGTGTTCTGATACAGTGGCGATGAGTCTTTACGGTGGAATGGAAGGTGCATGCAGGCACGTTAGCTCTACGAGACTAAAGTCAGTAGAGAAACAAATACAATTAATAACTCCGACGATGGATCTGTTGTTGAGCTTAGTGTGGATTGTGCTGCGCCAAACAATTCAAATGTTCAGATGGTAATTATTACATTAATCTTTCATGAGTCCGAAAGGTTTAATCCGTAACACAATTGATCAAATTGTTTGCCGCCAATGTCTGCAGGATGTACCAGAGGCTGAGGACTCATGCAGCAATACATGTGTGATTGACACAACAACCACCAAAACAGGTGCTAAGAGGTCCTCTAATAGCATTGACTATGTGGCTGTTGATGATGATGAAGCTGGCCAGACGTCGGCCACAAAACCTACCAGAGTTGTTCGTGTCAAAATTGAGCACAAGGACGACAAAGATGTTTAGCTTGCTCGAATGCTAGAGCCGTTTGCTTTGTTATCGAATTCCTTCAATCTGCATAAATCAGACATTAAATAATCTGTGTTTTTTCCTTTTGTTTTTTACAGTTTGGTTTTTAATTTTCTTCAAGTTGCTGTGTCGGCTATATTTACTTAGCTAAGAAAACTTTTTCCAGTCCACCTAAATAAATTTATTCATTGCCATAAGTATTAATTCAACAATTTATTATCATTGTCTTTTATTAGCGCTTCGACCTCTAAATGTACGAAATTTATTTTTAGATTTACCTCCGAAAGGTGTTAATATTTTTCTGAATGTTAGATAGTCATTCACCAAGTTGGTATGCTTGATGAAGAAAACCCAATACTGATTTGGCTTGAGTAACTAGATCCCACGCATTCACATGTTAAATTAAAAGTACAGATTGATAAAACCAAGTTAGTATGCTTGCCTTTGCTTAGTATGTGTTTAAGCGAAGGAACATTTTATAATGTTTTAAACAAGTATGTAACAGATCATTAAAAAATTTAAAATTTTAAGCATAATTAAATAAATTTTAATTTAATAGGGACTAAACTACGTGCTGAAATTTTTTATAGAAACCAAAATCTATCAAAAAAATTTACGAGGACTAAAAACTAAATTTGATATATTTATAGGGACTAAAAACTTTATTAATTATTCGTTTTATTATGTATCAAATTATTCCGGCCCGTGAGACCCGTGCGTTGCACGGGTCGGCGTTCTAGTTAGGTTAAATTGCTGCAGACGTAACAAAATTAATAAATAAGGATAAGTGTAGAAAAAAAAAAGGCAAGAGGATAGAATGAAATTGGTGCGATGCATTTTTTTAGATGGAATTGTTAGGTTAAATAATTGCAAACCTAATAAAGCAAATGAGCGGGAAAAAATTAGGTTAAATTGCTGCAGACGTAACAAAATTAATAAATAAGGATTAGCATAACCCAAATATTCAAGAAATCGTTTATTAATGGTGTACATACGATTTCGATTTCTAATAGTTTTTTTTTTCTCTTTTTCCTCGATTAAAATCAGTATTTATAAATAACAAAAAATAATCAATGGTTATAAATGATACTTCATTCGTTCTCATTTATAAGAGAAAGTTGACTTTTTAAATTCATTCAATAGATTATGTATTTAGTTCCTAATATATACTCCCTCCGTTTCAAAATACATGTCCAAGTCAACCACTTCACATATGCCAATGCACAATTTTGACTGTTAATATCTTTAATTATCTAGAGTAAAAAATTATAAAAATTTAATATTTTGAAAATATTTGTCGAGACAAATCAAACAACATCTTACATGCTAATATTTGTATTTATACATTAGTTAATAAATATGCTCAAAGTAAATCAAGTGAATAGTGCACATTACAAAAATTAGACATGTATTTTGAAACAGAGGGAGTACTAGATACATCATTTATTGAATAATTAAAAAGTTAACTTTATTTTTAGATGAGACCGGAATAATATATTTTTGCTTGGTGTCGATAGCATTATCGATTTTTAATCGTTCAAATAACATCATTTAAAAAAGGGTCATCCTAATGCTATCGACACTTGTTAAGGATTCAAAATTAGAAATTATTGATGAAATTTAGGTAGAAAGATTTAACTTATGTTGTGTCAAATGAGTTGAATTTGCGGTTTCTAAGATAAGTTTCTATTTTAAACTTCTTAATAAATGCCCTAGCATTTTCCTATAAAATAAGTGAAATGTTAACTTATGCCCTTAGGCACAAGTTTAAAAACTAAACATAGAAACATTTTCTTGTGAATTGTACATTCATTGTATTAAAAATTTAAAATTTTATATTTTCAATGCAAAAGTTATCTTTTAAGTTCATTTTTAGTTTGTGCCCTTAGAGCATCCACAATGGAGACACCCTTTTTTGAGTTCTTAAATGGGTCTCACGTGTACACATTACTTATTTATAATATTTTAATAGTAGTACCTAATAAGCACTCAATCACTCCAACCCAGATCTCACACAAAGTTCTTAAATAGGACTCACTAATCAACTATGAATAACTTTATATTATTACTCCCTCCGGTCTCAAATATAAGAAAAGATTCCTTTTTTAGGTTCATTGAATAATTAATGTATTTGCTTTACAATGTAGACTAGATACATTAACTACTCAATGAACCTAAAAAAGGAATCTTTTCTTATATTTGAGACCGGAGGGAGTATATTTTAATTTTCTAATATTAAAAGAGTGCGGGTCCTGCTTAAAAGTGAGGTCTTAAGTCAAACCTCGGATCTTATAAGACCTTGAAAAAGATTCTCCCCATTGGGGGTACCTAATAGGTATCAGTCTTAAATAGCTAAGACCCTCCCAATGAAGATGGTCTTAGGACACAAGTTAACATGACCCATAAAATAATAACATCATTTTGAGAAATTTTTTCCTGATCACAAACACAAATATAAAGTGATTATTTATTTTTCTCTACTTATATGAATGTGTCTAAACATTTTTTATTTATATTTATGTTCAAGCAAATCTTCTTCCATGATTGGTTATACTAGAAAACTTATTTTTTATTGTGCAAAAAGAAGCATCGAAATCCAAATCCTACCGCGTAAAAAACCACGGTTCCACAAAAAAACAAATGATACTTATTCTATCCTTCAAAATCCAAAAAGTACAATCAGTCAAAGTCACCTTCAAAGTCCCCACCCAATCTAAAATCGTGTTCACACTACCTCACACGTTTTCACATTTCTCCTCTTATATAAATTCTTCATCATTCACACTTTAACCATCTCAAACTCAAATCACAAAACAACACCGTCCACAATCACCTACATGGAAATTAACACTTCTCTTCCTTTTCTTACCCAAGAAGATTACAATAACCTCTTTCAAGACATTATTAATCCCAACACTTTCAAGAAACGTATTAGAAAAGACAACGAAGGTGACCAACAACAACAACATAAACCAAAGAAACAAAACACCACCACCACCAACAACAACAATATTAAGGATATCTTAGCTTCACTTATGCTATTAGAAGAAGAAGAAACCATAGAACAAAAGAAATACTTGTTAGATTCACAACAACATAGAGATATGTTCAATTCAAATTTCAACAACCAAACACAAACCATGAATCATTACATGGAAGAACTTCAAAACCATTACTCTCAGTTAGACCAACATCATCAAACAACAACGAAAAAAGCTCGTATGTCTGCAATTACAGCTGCTTCAGCTATTGTATCTAGTTCTGGTCCAGACCAACGTGGTCTGGACCAGCCCGGTACAGATTCAAAAGATATTATCAACCAGCAGCCTATTCAACGTAGGCTGTGGGTGAAAGACCGGCCTAAAGACTGGTGGGAGAGTTGCAACCGTGAAGATTTCCCGGATGATGAATTCCGGCGATGTTTTCGGATGAGTAAAAAAACATTCAACATGATCTGCAACGAGCTGGATTCATCGGTGACGAAGAAAAACACGACGCTGCGTGACGCTATTCCGGTTCGCCAGCGTGTGGCGGTATGTATATACCGCCTCGCCACTGGCGAACCGCTTAGGCTGGTTTCGAAGAAATTCGGGTTAGGAATATCCACGTGTCATAAGCTTGTGTTAGAAGTTTGTGCAGCTATTAAAACAGTTTTAATGCAGAAGTTTCTTCGTTGGCCAGATGAAGAAACAATGAAGGAAACGAAACAAGAGTTTGAGGGTAGTTTTGGTATTCCAAATGTTGGTGGTGTAATGTATACTACTCATGTTCCTATAATTGCACCTAAGGTAAATGTTGGTTTGTATTTTAACAAAAAACTCACTGAGAGGAACCAAAAAACTAGCTATTCAGTAACTGTTCAAGGTGTGGTAAATAGTAAAGGTGTTTTTACTGATGTGTGTATTGGTTGGCCTGGTTCAATGCAAGATAATGCAGTTTTGGAAAAAAGTGCTTTATATGAGAGGGCCAAATTAGGAAATTTGAAGAATATTTGGATAGTTGGAAATTCAGGTTATTCACTTATGGATTGGGTTTTAGTGCCATATAAGCATAAGAATCTGACGTGGACACAACATGGGTTTAACGAGAGAATTAGTGAAATTGAGAAAATTGGTAAAGATGCTTTTGGTAGGTTGAAAGGTAGGTGGGGGTGTTTGAAGAAAAGGACTGAAATTAAGTTGCAAGATTTGCCTGTTGTTCTTGGTGCTTGTTGTGTGCTTCATAATATTTGTGAGATTATGAATGAAGAAATGGATGATGAATGGAAGTTTGAGGTTTTTGATGATGAAATGGTTGTTGAGGATGGTGCTTGTTCTTTGGATTCTTTGAAGGCTAGAGATCAAATTGCTCATTATTTGTTACATCATGGTCGGGCTGGTACTGGATTTTTGTAGTTTTTTTTTTTTTTTTTTACTTATTTGTATTAGGGTCATATTATCCGATGTCTCTGAGACACTGATTAAAAAAGTCAAAAGAAGAAATTTTAAATTGAAAAAATTAATTTGTATTATATTATATTTTGGTTATGTCTTTTTTAAGATTGTAGTAAAAATGAAAAATAGTGACATTAGATTAGTAAGATTTTATGTTATTATTACTTCAATTAAGTGATAAAATTGATATTTTTGTATAGGGAATTTTGTTTGTTTACAATAAGAATTAAAATTGAAATTAATGGGTGTACTAGGAAGTTTCTTTTTATGTTGTGATATGGTTGTTGACGTGTTTATGCTTTTATGGTTGATGATGTTAAGATACCGCGTTGTTTCTTTTGTGGCAAGCAAGTATTGTGCTGTAAATTGTAATGTAACAGCATGTAGAAGTACGTGTTGTTCTTTGCTTCCCAAGGGGCTGACCCCAAAAAGATTCGATTTTGCTTTTTGACTCTTTGTCTAGTCAGCATTGTGTGTGTACTTGGGGTCACCATGTCTGTCCTTTTTTGTCCCTTATTTGTACCCGACACAAAGTAGACATGGTATACTGAAGATTGAACAACCTTCGTGTTGTGGTGGTTTAGATGGCTGCTGGGTTGAGCGGGTTGTGGGTTTTTGGATGGGTTTAGAGCATCTACAACGAGCAAAATTCTTAAATTAGACTCACTAATTATCTATCAATAACTTTATATTATTACATATCAATTTTTTAATATTAAAATAATGTGAATCCCATTTAAAAATGAGTGTCTTAAGTGAGACTCTCAGTCCTCTAGGATCCCAAAATAATTTCTCCCCAACACCCTGAGAAAATATAATAAACGGTACAATATCGTGTAAGTATATGATGTCAATTTACTCTTCTAATGTCACTTTGTGATGAAATGAAAAAAATAATGACAAGGAGGATTCGATTTACTCCTAATAATGTCATCAGGTGAGACATACTTTACGAATTTAGGGTAAATTATCGCTGATGATAACTAGGATTCGATTCTTAAACGAATGAGATTAATATCATATGTTGAATGAAGGAGATGAACAAGTTTATTAATAACTTTGTAAAACTATTTATAATTTTTCTTTCTCATATAAAATAAATTACATTTTTTAATCTTTGTAAAATGATTCTATAAAAAAAAAATTGTAAAATGATTAAAACACCTTATAATTTTGTAACCAAAAAAAAACACCTTATAATTTGAGTTAAAAAATTATTTTGGTTAATACAGCATGTGGAAATGAACCAAAACACCACAAAAACTTAAATGAAGCTAATCTGTGGTTAAACTCAATATTTGGAACAATGTCATTAATCAATAATATGATTATCAATTTATCATAGATAAGAAAATACTGGATTTAACCACAAATTAAGAGAGTCTATGTTTAATTAGTGCCTCCATTATCCAAAAATAAAGCTTATGTCTAAAAACAGAACAAGTAGTACATGATTTTTGTCTGTGATGTTTTTTCCTATTTTTCTTGATGGTAATGGAAGCATCAAAGTTATTCTTAACATCTCAGCTTCAAGATAGTAGTATATATTTTCAATAAATATTTTCCACGCCAAAAAATAAAACAGATGAAAAGAAAAAACCAGCCAAATTAATTTTTTTAACAAGTCAAAGAAATAGAAAGTGTATTAATTAGTTTATGGTACGTATGTTCCTTGAAAAAGGTGAAAGAATTCAATCCCATGTTGTTTATGACCTTGGATTCATCGACATTAAAAACCGTAGGATTGTGTTCCAAGCAACAAGGACAAAACCAACCATCATTCAACACTTGTCTCACATAGCTCCTAACCCTTCATATGTGTATGTTTTTTTTAGAAGGGTCACGTTCTTCTCTTGTTTTTTTGTCACAATCATTTCAAATTAAGGAAGAGAAAAGAGAGAAAAGAGGAAGAAGGGGTTTTGGATTTTGGTATGGAGAATAATCACATGGTGAAGGAGGAAATGGTAGATGGAGAAGAAGTGGTGGAACATGATGAGATTAGTCCCATTGGTGATGGAGAAGATGATGAAGATGTTGTTTCCACCTTGACCATGGAAAGAGTTGCTGCTGCTAAGAAATTCATTGAGAGTCATTATAAGTCTCAGATGAAACACATTCAAGAACGCAAAGAAAGGTAAAAAAACACCATGCATAGATTTTTCTTTTGTTATGATTTTTTTTGTCTTGGTTAAGATCTGTTTGTTTCACTTTGCATGTTGTTGATGGCTTCTTAATTCTTTATCTTTCTTCTTATTTGAAATTATGTATTTTTTCGTTATGTAATCATGTTATTGGTGCGAAGTATCACCTGGCTAGCAACCTCTCCTAACCGTGTTTTTTTTCACCCACATTGATCGAACCCGAAATATTGTTTAAGAGATCTGAGCCTATTTTCACTCGAACCAACGTAATGTTGGTGTGAAATGAGTATTTGTTAATGTGAATTTGCTTATTCTAATACATTAATTGGTGTATATTGTGGAAGCTTTGGATTTTTGTTAAATGTGTTTTAGGGTGTTATAGGTAGGTACATGCTTAATGAAGCATTTTGGTTACAACTTACAAGTAATGATTAAGGGTATAATAGGAAAAAGTAACATTTTGGTTGCAACTTACAACTTGTAGAACGGTATAGAACATGAGACAATTTCTTTTTTGGCAAAATGACTTATAATATGGGAGAGATGACGTGAAGCTTTATTCTTCCAAAATCCATAAGAGATTATTTTCTTTTATTTACAATGGTAATAAAAATGCATTCAAAGATAGGACTTGACATTTATTTGGTCATCTTGTTTTGCTTTTCATGGGACTTAATTATTTTCAGGCGTTCGGTGCTACAAAAGGAACTAGAATTGTCACATGTACCAGAAGAAGAACAGATCAATTTACTGAAGGATTTAGAGAGCAAGGAGACGGAGTATATGCGGTTAAAAAGACATAAAATATGTGTTGATGATTTTGATCTTCTAACCATTATTGGCAGGGGAGCCTTTGGTGAGGTACAGATATTCATATATTTCCTCTGGATTCCCATTTTCTTCTTCTTCTTATATGGTGAAATTGTGCGATATCTGATACCAAGTGATTTCACAGGTAAGACTTTGTCGCGAGAAGAAATCCGGTAATATATATGCCATGAAAAAGTTGAAAAAGTCTGAAATGCTCAGCAGGGGACAGGTGAGTTTTTCATATTTTCATTAACAATATGATGTTTGTTCTTTCCCTCATGGTTCTACATTGCGGTCACGGTCTATGAACCTTGATTTCGCAGCAAAATTTGGGAAAATGTAGCTGATGCAGCCGCAATTGCAATTGTGATGCCACTGCAAAGACCTCAAAAATCTTTATATTGAGGCGGAAATTGCATTTGCGGACTGCAATGTAGAACTATACAATCTGAAAGAAATGTACTTGCCATTGGGAATGTAAATTTCATTGAGTTTTCTTTCCATCTTAGGTTGAGCATGTTAGAGCTGAAAGGAATGTACTTGCAGAAGTTGCCAATGACTGCATTGTGAAACTTTATTACTCATTTCAAGATCCTGAATTCTTATATCTTATAATGGAATATTTACCTGGTGGTGATATAATGACTTTGTTGATGAGGGAAGAAACTTTGACAGAAAGTGTGGCTAGGTTTTACATTGCTCAAACCGTTTTGGCCATAGAGTCTATTCATAAACACAATTACATTCATCGGTTGGTATTATTACATTTTGAAATCTACTCTCTAATTTTTATAAACCATATTTTGCAGTTATAAGTTTCTTCACATTTCCTCGTTTCCTCAGGGATATAAAGCCTGACAACCTTCTCTTAGACATAAATGGTCATATGAAATTGTCGGATTTCGGTCTTTGCAAACCACTTGAAGTCTCAAATCTATCACCTATAAGTGAAAAGGAAATATTGGATGATGATAACTTGAATGATACAATGGACGTTGATGGAAATTACCCGCATAGCAGAAATGGTAGGCGTTGGAAAAGTCCTCTCGAACAACTTCAACATTGGCAAATGAATAGGAGGAAGTTGGTAAGTGCTTTATGATTTTGTATTTCTTATTTAGTATTTCTTTTCTGTTTCACATCTTTTCTGGTGGAATCATTTCAGTACAGCTTGTGCTTCTCAACTTGTGTTCCTTCTTTTTCAATTAGTATATGGTTTTTTTTTTTTTTTTTTGCTTATAAAAGGAACAAGTCCAGATTGATAGCATTTTATCACTTCAAACATGTTTTAATTTGCTCACATGAAAATCCTTCTCCAGCTTGTCTATTCATTTCATGGCAGGCATTTTCCACTGTTGGAACTCCAGATTATATTGCTCCGGAAGTGTTACTGAAAAAGGGTTATGGCGTGGAGTGCGACTGGTTTGTTGATATTCTTTTTCATTTGCTAGAGTTGCATTTATTTATTTACTTACTGTTGTAGTAGTTTTCCCATTTTGACGTGATGTGATACTTTCATATATTCAGTTGTTAAGAGTAGTAAAAAAAATATCTTCGTTCTAAGTTATTGTTTATTTCTTAAAAGTTAAAACACTTCGAAGGAAACAAATTCTATCCAGTTTTAAGAATTCCTCATTATGAGTTCAGGATCATACAATTCCTTATTATTCCTCATTAAGAATTCCTTTTTGAAATGAAATATCTTCCTTGTTTCCAACATGTGTTCTGACTTGCTGCAGGTGGTCTCTTGGCGCTATAATGTATGAAATGCTTGTCGGTTATCCTCCATTTTACTCTGATGATCCTGTAACAACATGCAGAAAGGTTTTAAACTTCTTACTTTATTCTTCTCTCCTTAAGCACTTCTTTTCAGCCTTATTATGAATGTATCTTATACATAATGATTCTCAATAGGCTTGACCAAAAAATGAAATTTTCATTATGCAGGACTAATTCTCTTGTAAAATTCATAATTTCCTATTTTTTCTAGTAGCACTGACCGTAACGGTTAAATTTATGTTGTACTCATTTTGCCTGGTGACGAGTGTCTACAGATTGTGCACTGGAAAAACCACTTAAAATTTCCGGAGGAGGCAAGATTGACACCTGAAGCGAAAGATCTGATGTACAGGTTGCTTTCTGGTGTTCCACATAGGCTTGGAACCAGAGGAGCAAAAGAAATTAAAGTGTGTAAGATGTGGTTTTATTTCTCTCTTTTCCACCTTACTATGGATTAGTATTAAATCACGTTATTCCCTGACGACGTTGATCGTTAATTGTCAGGATCATCCTTGGTTTAGGGATGTAGTATGGGAAAGGCTCTATGAAACTGAGGCAGCATTTAAACCACGAGTCGTAGGGGAACTTGACACTCAGAATTTTATGAAATTCGATGAGGTATAAGATGGATTATATGAAATTTTATGATACTTGACACTACAGATTGTGCATGGATTTTGATATCTTTTGCTTTGACTTGGTTCGATTACGTCAAAATTGTGATATTCATTGTAATTGTCTTAATAGGTTGAACAACCAATGCCAGCTCGATCTGGATCCGGACCCATCAGAAAGGTAAAACTCTATTTACTTGCATGAAGATTAAGATTTTTCAGGAAAAAATAGTCAATCATCTTCTCTTACCTATTCGCTTTTTTGCATCATTCTATTCGGATTGCAAATTTCATTTCCACTAGGATATCTAAACAATTATAATAGCTGCATGAATGAGTATGTCTCAGTGGAACTTACACATAACATTAATCATCATACAAATCTATAATCATTGACTTTATGCATCTTTCTATTGATTCATAAGTATCTATTTTTTTCCTCCACTGTTGAATTCACCAGTTCTAGTTATTTACCCTGATACAAAATTTCCAGGTTAAATATAAGTTGATTGATTTTGTAGTACATATAACAACTCTTGTGTTTCTTGTATGCGTTTTGTCTACAGATGCTCTTAACTCCTCAAGATCTCAGTTTTGTTGGCTATACATATAAGAATTTTGCTGCTGTCAAGGGGAAGCGTCATTCTATTGGTAAGTACTTTCACATAAAAGCACAATATGTTACTATTCCTTTATTTACGAACACATATTATGAATCTATAATGCTGTATTTCAACTTTTGATCGCCAATTTCCATTTTCTTTTTGTACATGAGATCAGTTTAATGTTACTTGCGACGGAAAATGCTGAAATTTATGAGGGATATTGCACAAAAATGTCACGAGTATGTCGTGATATTTTTAACCTTTACCCTTTGTGTTTTCCATCAATTCAGTGACTTAATAGGTTAATTGTTTTTGTACACTTTTCGTAAATCTTTCTTTTGTTCTAAATAGCACCTCACATTTTCTAAAAGTAACTTTTAGATGTGCATCATGCTCAAGAGACTTGAATAGAAAAGTAGTGTGTGCACATGTAACCATGAGAATGATTGCGTGATGATTGGTGAAATCCAACTTGCAAGGACTTAATACAATTTGAGTTTAATTTGTTTCCTTGACCTTTGAGAATGATTGATTCTTATAAGTAATAAAAGAAAACCAAGTTTTAGTTAAGAGTAGATTCTTTATCCTTTAGATTGTACAATGCAGATTCAATCTCTGGTTGTGAATTTGTAATGATTTTAAGTACTAAGTTACAAGTTAGGCTCATCGCTAAATGTTACAGCAAAAACAAGACTTTCCATCTATATAATTTCTTTGCATTATAAAACATATATCTTGATATTTCAGTTAAAACATTTCTTTATCCTTTATAACTAATGATATCCTACCACTTTTTTTTTGGACTTGATACAGAAAAGGGAAGCCTGTCACCACGATCATCAGTCGATTCCACACACAGTAATTAAACCTTTTTCAACTTTGATAACTACTTATGTTTATTCAGTTATGCGATTCTAACCAACCAGTTTTGTTCTAGGTGATTCTGTAATAAACTATTCCACCTGATACTCAATGGACATCACCAAAGCATAGGTGGTTGCACCCTATGGTGCTTGTGAAGAGTGACCTAACCTTATTGTAATGTACATTATGACCTTTTCGTGTTGCAAATAGATGGAGATTCACCTTCTTCGATGATGGTGTCTTTACGCCTTAATTTCAGTGCTAACGGACGTCTATCATGCAGAACCTAGTGTACAGAGATTGATATCTATATATGTACCACTAGAGGAAGGTTCACACGTTGTGATATATATTTTGAAGCCATGTTGAATGTTTGTAAATTAGAAGATGCCCAGGTTGGCAAATTAGAAGAAAAATGTGCCATCACTTTGTGGCAACTTCTTACCCTTTTTCCTCAATTCTCTCTCTTGTTTTTTTAACCCCTTTTGTTATGCCTTGTCTTCAAGCTCCTATTGTACTTCCATCATAATAGCAAATAACTTTTTACTGCTATCAATTTAGATGAAGTTCAAGTTGTTGTGACTTGTGACATTTGTAATGTTGACATAATGAAAAAAATGGTATCAAATATCAATGGAAACTTTGTTATGATTCTGATATGTCATTCATTGGATACATGGAATTATTTTTACTAGAGGTAAACCTGTTCATTGTGCATGTGCTTATTATGTAGTTTTTATATTCCAGGGCCACTTGGATGAACAGATTTGGTTAGGTGCCAATGAACAAAATTGGAAGGTTGTTTTAATAGATCATTAATAGATAAAATGTAAATAGAATAGGCGTCATAAATTACAAAGAGTAACTATATGAAATTTGTGCTAGAATATATATGATATGTCCGGTGAGGAACTGATGGAGGCAACAGTGGCGGAAAGTGTCCTGGTACGGTGGCAATGAGTCTTCACGGTGGAACGAAAGGTGCCTGCAGATACGTTAGCACACCAACGCTCAAATCAGTGTAGAAAATGAGATGGAATGTGTGAAAAGTGTGGGAAAAGTGAATCAAACCTTGGGGTGAAACTAAGTTACCCTTATATAGGCGTGTATGAGAATAACCGTCTCTGTGAAGTGCGGCGTTTCATCAGGAGGCTGTTGGGAGTACGGTATTTGATGCAAGGGGGCGTGCTTAGGTGGGGTGGCGTGCACCAAAGTTAGAGTGTTTTCCCAAGTGACGCGTGTTGGTCCGACGTGTTACTTGTCTACGTGTCAGCGTTGGATTGGATTTCTAGCGGGTTCAGAACAATATATAGAGATAGTCAGGATCTGTTGACAACAAGTGTCACCAAATCCTAAGGGTTGTTTCAATTTAATTTAAAGGTTTCAATTTATTCATTTCACAATGTCACGTGACACTTTCATCATTCTTTTTACACTCTCTTTCCCCTTTTCTTTTGGAAATCCACCACCGTCAAAATAAAAGAATATATAAAGAATGATGAATAATTGAGTGTAATTGTCGATTTTAATGTTCAATACAACATTAATTATTTATTTGTCCAAATTACCATTAACTACTTATTAAAGGGAGAAATAACCCTAGAGAGTTTAGACGAGATCACACGGGGTCTCTTCTAACATAACCAAGGTCCTGTGTTCGAATACAGCCTTGGGCATGTAACAACGTTAAAAATCTTAGGGAGAGTTTGTTGCCCATTTGAGTCCCACAAGGCTCCATTCTCAGGGAGAGTTTGCCGCTCATTTAGGTCTCACAAGGCTCGACAGACTAGTCTCTGCAAGAGAGAAATAGATTGAATAGGATGGTAAATGATTAAATGTAATATAGGTAAAAAGGAAGTATAATAATTTAAAAAACTGTAGTGTAGTGTTAATTGATGAGTAAACAACTAAATTGGTCCCTATCTTTTTAAGTCACTCTCAAATTGGTCCTCAACTCTATTAATATTTCAAAATAGTCATTGTTTTTGTCAAAAGTTTTTCAATTAAGTCTCTCGTCATGTGACAAAACATATAGAAAATGATCTAATTGAGAAACTTTTGACAATTATAAGAACTGTTTTGAAAAATTAACAAAGTCGGAAACTAATTTGAGAATGACATACAAAGACAAGAACCAGATTGGTGGTTTACTGGGTAGCACTTTGATGCCATTAATGACACCGTGCCATTAAATCTAGGCCATTAATGGCACCAAGATAGATGTGTTATGTGGCCCAGATGCAATGACAATGTGTTTGTGTGGTCCAGATTTAATGGCACGGTGCTATTAATGGCACCAAAGTGCTACCCTGGTTTACTAAGCGATCATGTTGAGAGAATTATTTTAAGAAGGGTATTTGTGTCTTTTCATCATGCATGTATTTAAGGCAAGCATCTCACATTTCTACCATTTCCTTCATCTCTCGGCCATGAATTGAATTTGTCAGATTCAGCAGCAAGTGAGAATGCATGCGTGATTCATTGATTCTGTGTGGCTTGGATTGGATTGGTGTTTAGGAACAAGAATTGAACTTTGGGTATAGGAGAATTGAAGCTTAAGCTGTTAAAGAGACCAGATTTATCTATCAATGTGAGTTCCTTTTAGTTTAGAATCCACCTTGGATAGTTGTATAGCTGTGATGTTAGAAAACTACTAATTTAGATAGGAATTTAGCCTGATAGCCAGATGAATGTTTCGGGACTACTCACCCTGGGTATTCCGTAAAATCAACCTAGATAAGTTGTTTGTTACACGCTAACTTTTATAAATAATTGAATATGATGAAATTCCAGAACAATTAACCTAGACAGATAACAGACAGTTAGCAATCCTAGATTCTCCTAGATCACTATCACCCTAGGATAGGTTGAACTCACTGAGACCTTATGTCTCATCCCATTCCCCCAGATTATTAGTTGTCATGTAGTATGTACTCGGACATAGTTTATATATATACTTTGTGACATTTTATGAGACTGTATGTGAGATATTTCGTTCGGTTGAAAATGTATGTTGTAATTTTAATGTATTGTACTAAGTTTCATCTAAATATTCTCTCCGGCCAACCGTCTGTCACTTGTGTTTGTTCTCTTTTGCCGTCTTTGTTTTTGACATCCATGACAGTTATGGAGCTCCGATTGAGATTTAAGGAGGTCGTTTTCCGGTAGGGTGGCTGGATCCGCGGCGATCAGTCATTCACTCCTTCCCTCTTGATTGAGATGGGGTTGAAGAAAAATGAAAAAAGATTGTTTTGTTTTGGGTTTGATATTGAAAATCTTGTTGCTGGTTATGTGCTTGTGTTTTGGGAGGATGCAGGAGACGAGGAGGGAGGCCGGAATGAAATGGAGAAGAAGTGGTAGATCTAGGACGGGAGGACAGGATAGTCGTCGGCGTCGTTGCCGGAAATGGAATAGTTATAAGACGTTGTCATCACTGAAAATGGAAGAGGCAGAAGACGGCATCGGAAATGGAATAGGAAGAGGCGGGGAACGACGTCATCACCGGAAACATCGCTGGCAACGGAAGCGCGGTGGGTTGGCGACGCTGGTTGTTTTGATCTGTACAAATCATAAAGCCAAGAGAAAAAGAAACTTGACCAAAAAAAAAAAAAACTTGCAGAATTTTTTTTACTTTTCCTTTTTTTTTTTGTGAGCTGGCATGTATTGATTATTTTAGATAAATTTGAGCCACATGTAAGGGTGTAGAATTCCAAGTCAATATGAGTACATTTCTGACTATATGGTTGTCACTACCCTTAGAGAAGACTTGGCTGCTAAATGCCAAGCCAATGCCTCACTCCCTTCTCAGCATTTTCTACCAACACATGATCAGTTCATTCAACTATCAACCTTTTTTCTTCTGTAAAATATAATATGATATAATGTACTGATATACAAACAAACACAAAATTAAGAAACATCAAAAGCAACACTCAGACTCAGACAAATCAGTTTTCCTCAATTCTTGCATCATATCATGACACAACCTTCACTGTCTGTCTCTTCTAGCTTCACCTATGATGTTTTCATCAGTTTTAGAGGCATAGATACCCGCAACACTTTCACTGGTAACCTCTACAATTCTCTTGATCAAAAAGGTATTCACACTTTCATTGATGAACAAGAAATTCAAAAAGGAGAAAAGATCACACCATCGCTTCTTCAAGCAATACAACAATCTAGGATTTTCATTGTTGTTTTCTCTAACAACTATGCTTCCTCTACTTTTTGTTTGAATGAACTTGTCGCGATCCTTGAGTGTTCCAACACACAAGGACGCTTGCTTTTGCCAGTTTTTTATGATGTCGATCCATCTCAAGTTCGCCACCAAAGTGGTGCTTATGGTGAAGCTTTGAGAAAACATGAAAAGAGGTTTTGTGATGATAAGGATAAGGTGCAAAAATGGAGAGATGCTTTATGTCAAGCTGCTAATGTTTCTGGCTGGCATTTCCAACATGGGTACAGTATTTTATAATCTCATACCATACTTTTATGCATTTATTTTAATTACGGTTCTTTTAATTGTCTAATTGTTTTTATATAGATGATTTTACAATTCAAAAAAATCTCAGATACAATTTTAGATGAAGGGAACATAGCAAGTATATAGGCAATCTCAGATACTTTTATGTTCAGTTTTTCATAAGTTCACTTGTACTTCACAAATTGATTTCTGAGTAATGCTTGATAAGGGACTAATTTGACTGATATTTGAGACTTTTAAGAACCAAATTGATACTTTTTATTTCTTTGGAACCAAATAGGTCTTGGTGTTTTTTCTCAATGACCAGTTTAGACCTTTACTTAATAAAATGATGAATATGTGAAATTGTGAAACCAAAATAACAGATTTGTGATAAGTTGACACATTATGTGACCAACCAAAGTAACAGAAGATGCAAATTCTAAAGATCTAATTGTATTTTACCTGTCCTGTAATTGATTTTGACTAAGAATCGATTCAGTGCTGCTGTTTCAAATCATTCATACTTCTGTGATGTGTAGGTCACAATCAGAATACAAATTTATTGGAAATATCGTTGAGGAAGTCACTAAAAAGATCAATCGCACTCCTTTACATGTTGCTGATAACCCAATTGCGCTAGAGTCTCCAGTGTTAGAAGTAGCATCTCTTCTAGGGATCGGATCTGATGAGGGAGCCAACATGGTTGGCATTTATGGAACTGGCGGTGTAGGAAAATCAACATTGGCTCGTGCTGTGTATAATAACCAAATTTCTGATCAATTTGATGGTGTGTGTTTTCTAGCTGATATAAGAGAAAATGCAATTAATCATGGTCTTGTGCAACTGCAAGAAACACTGCTTTCTGAAATACTTTGTGAGAAGGATATTAAAGTGGGTAATGTTAACAGAGGAATTTCAATCATAAAAAGAAGGCTCCAAAGAAAAAAGGTACTTTTGGTTCTTGATGATGTTGACAAAGCGAAGCAGATACAAGTACTTGCAGGTGGACATGATTGGTTTGGCTTTGGCAGCAAGATCATAGTCACTACAAGAGACAAACATTTGTTGGCCATTCATGAGATTCTGAATTTATATGAGGTTAAACAGTTAAATCATGAAAAATCTCTTGAATTGTTTAGTTGGCATGCCTTTAGAAACAGAAAAATGGATCCATGTTACAGTGATATTTCAAACCGAGCAGTTTCTTATGCTCGTGGCCTTCCATTAGCTTTGGAGGTGATAGGTTCTCATTTGTTTGGCAAAAGATTAGATGTGTGGAAATCTGCATTAGATAAATATGAAAGAATTCTTCATGAAGATATTCATGAAGTTCTTAAAGTTAGCTATGATGATTTGGATGAAGATGACAAGGGTATTTTTCTTGACATTGCTTGTTTCTACAATTCTTATGAAATGAGCTATGCCAAAGAAATGTTATACCTACATGGTTTTAGTGCTGAAAATGGCATTCAAGTGCTGACTGACAAATCCCTCATAAAAATTGATGGCAATGGTTGTGTAAGAATGCATGACTTAGTTCAAGACATGGGCAGAGAAATCGTGAGGCAGGAATCAACTTTGGAGCCTGGAAAACGCAGCAGATTATGGTCTGATGACGATATAATTCATGTTTTGGAAGAAAATACGGTATGTGCGAACCTCAAAACAGATATGTCGTTCTTCTGATTGACAACTACTAAATTTCTAGATTCTTATTTATCCATTCTCAATTACAAATGTTTAATGAAACTTATATTAATAAGTAAAGGATATTACTATTTAGAATTTGTAATTTCTTGAAAAAAAATATGTAGATGATGATACTCCTAAACTTTACATTCTGATGAAATAATGATTTGGAATTGAAAGGGCACTGATACAGTTGAAGTCATAATCATCGACTTTTACAATGACAAAGAAGTGCACTGGAGTGGAGAAGCCTTCAAGAAGATGAAAAAACTGAAAATTCTTATAATTAGAAGTGCACGCTTTTCTATAGGTCCTCAAAAACTACCAAATAGTTTGAGAGTTTTAGACTGGAGTGGATATTCATCACAATCTTTGCCAGGTGATTTCAATCCTAAGGAGCTTATGATACTTAGCCTACATGAAAGTTGCCTTATATCGTTCAAATCGCTCAAGGTATGTATGTTTTTAACACGTTTGATTGGTCTTAAACTATAATGTGTGTGTCCAGTAAAAATCTCATAATTTCATTGTTTTAAACTTTTGTAGGTGTTTGAGTCCTTGAGCTTTCTGGATTTTGAAGGATGCAAGTTATTAACTATGCTACCTAGCTTATCAGGACTAGTAAATTTGGGGTCACTGTGTCTTGACGACTGCACTAATTTAATCACGATTCATAAGTCGGTTGGTTTTCTCAATAAACTCGTGTTGTTGAGCGCTCAAAGATGCAATCAGCTAAAACTTATGGTGCCCAACATCAATCTGCCATCTCTAGAGACTCTAGATATGAGGGGTTGCTCGTGTCTCAAGAACTTCCCTGAAGTATTGGGCGTAATGGAGAATATAAGAGATGTTTATTTAGACCAGACTTCCATAGATAAGTTGCCATTTTCAATTAGAAATCTTGTTGGCCTCCGGCAATTGTTCTTGAGGGAATGCATGAGCCTAACTCAGCTACCAGATAGTATTCGTACATTGCCTAAACTTGAGATAATAACGGCTTATGGTTATAGAGGATTTCAATTGTTTGAGGATAAAGAAAAAGTGGGATCAGAAGTGTTTCCAAAACCCATGCTTGTTTGTAAAGAAAAAACCGCAGAATCCCTTGATATGTCCTCTTTTAACATATGCCCCAATAATTTCATAGAAGTATTTAGCACTTCATTTCTTGATAATATTGATGCTGATTTCATAAGCGAAGGGATTCTTGAAGGGAGAGGAAATTGGTATCTACATAAAAGCAACAAATCATCCTTATGTTTTTGGTTTGAAAATAAATTCCCTAGGATAGCTTTGTGTTGTGCAATAGAACCTCCTGTGTGTAAAGACAATATGTTGTTGGATTTCAAGTTAAGTGTTCTCATCAATGGCACCAAGCAATTCACTTCTTCATGCAACTACATATTTTCTACTGAAAAAATAACTGAACAAGTTCTTATGTGTGATTTAGTGTGCAAAGTGGAAAGATCATATTTAGAGCATGAATGGAATCAAGTAGATATTTTATATGAATGTAAATACCTTATGCCACGTGTCTCTAAAAGGATAATGCGTACCCATGACATGACCACAACAAGAAATCCAAGTTGGTCATTCATTTATGCCTATGATGCTAACAAAGTTCCTGTCAAATTTCTGTCTGAGTTTGTGGAATGGGAAGAGAAGCACAGAAGAAATATAGCATATTTTTGGCTTTCTTCAGTACGTTACGCAAGGTTTGTTTGAGAATTCAAAAATAGTTATTAAGCAATTGATCCTTGTTTAGCTATAAAAAAAAAATATTGCATTTTTTAGTCTCTTTAAAATTTTCTGTCAGCATTTTGAGTATGTTAAAAGAAAATATCACGAGGTTAAAAGGTGCAATTTTGTTTGTAGGAACTAAAAATGAATTTATGAATATTTATATAGACATTTACTGAATTCATCCATTGAAAAATAACTGGATTTTGAAATGCTTTAGCTTATTTATTTTATTTTTTGGAAACATTTGTATTAAGTATTGAAATCGACTTGAAATTGACAGGAGTGTTATATATTTGCTGCTAATTTACACTCATCTAAAATTACTAAGGAGTAAATTAATTGTTTGTTTTTGTATGTTTGGTTTTTTTAAGTAATTGAAATTTATTTGTAGGACTCAAAGTGGTACTTTTAAAGAAGGGAACTTGCTTGTTAATTTACACTCATCTATAATTGTTTCTCAGAGTGAAGTTGAAACTGTAACATATCTCTCTCTCTCTCTCTCTCTCTCAACTTTTATCTTGCAATTGTTTATTTTGTTTCTTTTGAATTACATATCCAACATGGTTTTTTCATTTATTTTTTTTGTTTTGGATTTGGTTGTCTGTGACAAGGGGTTACCTGATTTTTCTGAAGTTACCATTTTTATAAGGTTTCAAAACCAAAATAGAGGACTGTTTGTTATATAAAAAAAATGGAATATTGGTAAAATCCTTATAGTAAGATAAACATATTGAGTATTATATTTGGATTCAGAAAAGGTACAGAGAGAGAGAAGTGGGGTTGATTTTGCTTTTTTTTTTTTGATCAACATTGATTTTGCACATTGAGTCTACTTTCTCTAGCTTTTGATAATATTTTTCATGAATTAATAATAAATAAATAGATCTGAGATTCTTTCCATTTCCATTTAATCAAAAAAAATCTTAATATTGCGAGCTGCATAAGATTTTAATCACAATTGCTCATATGACTGACTGCATTTTTTTCTTTCAACTTTTCAATGAATTTAAATAACTTAATTAGAAGCTTGCCATAAAAATTTCATATTTTATAAAGTTATCATCAGTTGCAGCATACAGATACAGCCATATGGTGGTTTTTGGTACAATAATGTTGTGCAGGTTTGAGTCTAGGACTTGGTCACTATAACTTTAAGAGCAGATTGTTGAATTCTGATAAATTTGGTATTTGAGTTTAATATTTGTGCTATTTTCAGCAACCACCATTCAAGACAATTGACAAAGAGATAAGTTTGGCAGAGATTAATACAATCAAAGTGATTGGAAAAGGAAATAGAGGGATAGTCCAATTGGTGCAACACAAATGGACTAATCAGTTTTTTGCATTGAAGGTATATATATACTTGCTACTATATAAATCCTTGCATATACTCAAATTCTATGAAGCACGTAAACTTACTCGGATTAGGCCTGTGTGTCCGACACCGACATAACATCGACACATATGATTACACTGAATTATGTAGTTTTCTTAAATTATTAGCGGTGTTGGCGTCAGTGTCAGTGTCAATGTCATTTCTGGTGTCAAATTTCACTTTATTCGTTCTTTTTACTTACAATGTATTTCTTACAATCAGGAAATTCAAATAAGTCTTGAGGAGGAGGCAACATGCACGCAGATAGCAAAAGAGCTAAAAATCAATTATTCAGCACTATGTCCTTATGTTGTTGTTTGTTACCTATCAATCTATGATTATGGCACCATATCAATCATCTTAGAGTACATGGATGGAGGGTCCTTAGAGGATCTTCTCAACAAAGTTAAAACAATTCCAGAACCATTTCTTGCTGCTATTTGTAAGCAGGTAAGGAACAAACAATAAGCAAGTAAATAGTCAAGTTGGTCCTTAAAATTGTGCGGTTGTATATTATCCCTTATATTATCAACTTAATGTAGTTCTAGTACTTAAAGATACCAACGGATGGACAGATTCGATTAGAAGTTTTAAACTTCAGAGGTTGTTTTGGAATATCAATAATGCGAGAGACTAGATTGATAGTCTTACAATTTCAAGGACCAATTTGAAGTAGTTCAGCTTTAAACCTATAACGCATTTTCTGAATACCTAACTGGATTGTCTCTTTCTTGTTTTCTTGGTTCTACAATGTAGGTACTAAAGGGTTTGATGTATCTTCACCATGAGAAACACATTATTCATAGGGACTTGAAACCTTCTAATATACTGATAAATCATAGAGGGGAGGTGAAAATTACTGATTTTGTTGTAAGTGCAATCATGGAATCTACATCTGGTCAAGCAAATACTTTCAATGGTACTTACAACTATATGTCTGTGAGTAAAATATTGCGAGTTATTTATCATTTTCTTCTACCCAACTATGGTCCTGTCTGGAAAAACAACTTAATCAAGCACTTATAGCATACATGTTTATCATATAAGTGCTTATGTATAAATTATTTCAATAACAAAAGATAAAATATAGTCAAACTGTTTTTATATATGTTATAAGTTGTTTTCATAAGTTATTCGAAAGAGTCAAAGAAGTTAATCCAGACAGGACTATATGTGATACCATATTCCTGAATACAATTTATATCCATCGTGCTCATTTTACAGCCAGAAAGAATCAAAGCAAGCGATAGCTACAACTACAAAAGTGATATATGGAGCTTAGGACTGATGTTGCTCAAGTGTGCTACTGGGAAGTTTCCATATACACCACCGGATAATAGTGAAGAATGGGAAAATTTGTTTCTGCTTATTGAAGCAATTGTTGAAAAACCTTCACCTAGTGCTCCACCTGATGAATGTTCTCCCGAATTTTGCTCATTTATCTCAGCATGGTAAACATTAACTATATACTTCAGTATCTAAATTGTTCAGTCTCAAGAATATTTGTGATATCTTATATAGTTTCGAGGAACGAACCTTCATCTATGTTTAACCAAATTTATTCAGCTATTATGTAATAAATTTTATGTTGATTTGATGAGGCTTCTGATCTTCTATCAATCTTCTTTGTGTCAGTTTACAGAAAAATCCGAGGGACAGACCATCAACTCGAAACCTATTGGTATGCATACATCTTATTATCGATATGAACATGTCTTGTAAAATAGACTAATTAGTAAATACTAGTTCTTACAGTGTATTTATTTTATCTAAATTTCAGAGGCATCCTTTTGTCAACATGTATGATGACTTGCATGTGGATCTTTCAGAATATTTCTCCAATGCAGGGTCTACACTTGCAACCATATCAAACTAAGTATGTTCCAATTATGGACTTTATTCAATCTAAGGGTAAAAGGTTATTCTAATTTGAATGTAGTTCACTATATGAACAAAATGAGGCAGTGGTTTGTAAGTGTAAACTGAAAACACAACAGATGATCATGTTTTGATGATCCGAAATGATATGACCGAATTCTTATTTTCTATTATGTTGCTTGAGATTGAAATATTCTTCAAAAGCCAGTATCACCCATTTAAAGACATTACTTAAACTACAAGTAATTGTGGGACGTGCTAATTTTCTACCTTCAATTTGAAATACCATTATGTTGCAGTAAAATATTATTGAATATTGTAACAGCGCCTTATGTTTTCGTTAATGGTGTAATACTTGACAACTGATATACTGTTAATAACTTCAAAATAAATGTAATTCTTGTTAATCAAACTATTGAATGATAAATATTTATTATATCATTCAGGATTCCTAGATATGTTCCCGGAGGAATTACCGATGCCTCTTGAGTGAGTAGTAGAGTTTGCTATCGTTTTGGTTCCGAGAGCGGGACCCACTTATAAGACCCCCTATGGAAAGGTATAGCAAGTGCATTGAACGAAAACTCATCAAATTTAACAAGAAATAGTTAAGAATCAAATAATTCTTATTGTCATATGCGTCAAAAGCATATGACGTTACAGATGGACTTCAGATATTGGCAGGAGTACTAAACTCAAACTTTATCACCACTATTGAGAATCATCACCTTAATTATAGACTAATATTAAAAGGAAAATGTTAACGAGTGCCCCCGGGCACTCTTTAAGGCCTTTAAAAAGAAACTTTTTTTGAAAATATGTGTAATCAATGCATCGGAAATAGAAATATTTGACTTTTTTATTAAATAATTTCTTCTTTTAGTATGCTTAAAGAGTGCCCCGGGGCACTCGTTAACAATACCCATATTAAAATGGTTCACAATTTAAACTTTCCTCGTGATGTTATTTCTACTTCAATATCGAGCTAAAAAAATGAAAAGAATTTAAATTAACTATATTATTTTTATTATAAGATCTTATTAATTTATTTTTTTCTCTTATTTTACCTACGAATTATACTATGTACACTATTCACCTATATACACTTCTATGCAATCATGAAAATGAATAACAATCGATAGTGAATAAAGATAATTTGTTAATTTTGATCCATGCTCTTGTGTATGGAAAAAAAAAATCGGTTGAAAAAGTAGAACCTCACTAGTGTGGGCGGCCACAAGTTTTTTAAAAGAGATTAGTCACTTTTTTTTTTAAAGGGAAGATTGATTAGTCAGTCTTAAATGGTGATGGATACTTCATACCGATATCATCATATCCAAAAAATATTCTTTTTTTTTATGAACACATTTTATATTTTGATACGACATATTATGAATCTAGAATGCTGAAATTTATGAAAAGTATTGCACGAAAATGTCATGAATATAGAGATAAACAATGTGGCGTGATATTTTTAACCTTTACCCTTCATGTTTTCCATCAATGCAGTGACTTAATAGGTTAATTATTTTTGCACACTTTTCGTATCTCTTTCTTTCGTTCTAAATAGCACCACACATCTTCTATAAAAGTAACCTTTTAGATATGCATCATGCTCGAGACTTGAATAGAAAAGTAGTGTCTGCGCATGCAACCATGTCGGCCTTAAGTTCTTTTGAAAACTTGGTGATTGGTGAAATCCAACTTGCAAGGACTTAATAAAAGTTGAGTTTAATTTGTTTCCTTATGACCTCTGAAAATTATTGTTTCTTACAAGTATATTTTTTTTTTTTAATTTTTTTTTTTGATAAAAAAGAGGGCCTAAGCCCAAAAGAAAAAAGAAACTACACGAAAATCAACCGAGGGATGCTAAATCCAGCAACATCAGCTGATAACAAATGACTAATTTGAGTCGGACATGACTCATAACAAATCAAAGTAGAACCCAAACTGCAACCTAATTTTGCAAGAGCATCAGCACACAAGTATATTTTGATCATCCAAAGCTATACTTAACATGATGTTATTGTTTGTTCCCCCGATGTATAGCTGTCCTTCATTGTCAGTTAATGTCATCAAATTGGTCCTTACGTAGACGAAATTGATGGCATTGTTCGACATATATGAGTCCATCTGATGTAGCCTATAATGGTGTGGACTAACGTGATCCTGATACATTTGTGTAGACTAGAATGCATATTCACTACATGCACACTTGTGTTATATCAGTCTTTGCTTTTAGATTCTGTAAAATTTTGTTTTGCTTTAGACTCTGAAGAATAAGGAAATTTGTTTTTAGTCCATGTTTTCGGTATAGTCTTCCAAATATCTGTTTGTGTTGGAATTTGTCCTTATATGGTTCATAACTTAGGTACTAAAATCATTAAGGTCCACATATTACAAGACTACAATCAACGTGAACAAATATCACATGAACTAAAATTAAAATTACAAAGACCAAAAACAAATTTGAATATGTATTAGGACTAAAAAAACAAATTACAATGACTAAAAGTGAAATTGATATATTTATAAGGAAAGCGATATCAAACCCTATCACGATATTTAAACACTTGCTGGATATATTAGTTAATACCTTTCTTTATCCTTTATAGCTAATGATATCCACACACAGTAATAAATCCTTTTTCAACTTTGATAGCTACTTATATGTTTATTCAGTTATGTGATTCTAACCAACCAGTTTTGTTCTAGGTGATTCTGTAATAAACTATTCCACCTGATACTCAATGAATATCACCAAAGCATAGGTGGTTGCACCCTATGGTGCTTGTGAAGAGTGACCTAACCTTATTTTAATGTACATTATGACCTTCGATGATGGTGTCTTTATGCCTTAATTTCAGTGCTAACGGACATATATCATGCAGAATCTAGTGTACAGGGGATTGATATCTATGTATGTACCACTTGAGGAATGGTTCACTTGTTGTGATATATATTTTGAAGCCTTGTTGAATGTTTGTAAACTAGAAGATGCCCAGGTTGGCAAATTAGAAGAAAAATGTGTCATCACTTGTGGCAACTTCTGACCCTTTTTCCTCAATTCTCTGTTTTTTTTTAAACTCCTTTTGTTATGCCTTGTCTTCAAGTTGCAACATAACAGCAAATAACTTTTTACTGCTATGAATTTAGATGAAGTTCAAGTTGTTGTGACTTGTGACATTTGTAATGTTGACATAATGAAAAAATTGATATCAAATATCAATGGAAACTTTGTTATGATTCTGATATGCATTCATTAGTTACTTGAAATTATTTTCACTAGAGGTAAACCTACTCATTGTTCATGTGCTGATGAAAATATTTGGTATTAAGTAGCTTTGATGCAATCAAAAAAAAAAAAAATTGGAGGCATAAATTTATAAGGACTAGATACTTGTAATGTTGCTCATTGGTATTAACTAGATACTAATCTGAGTGCTGCTAACTATGAAGGCAGAAATTTAAAAATAACTTGGATATTCTCATGTGTGTTTTCATATTCCTGGTTTACTTGGATGAACAAATTTGATTAGGTGTCAATGAACAAAATTGGGAGGTTGTTTTAATTGATCATTATAAAAAGATATATTATAGAGCAAATTACATTCACATCCTCTAAAGTTTTATTAAATGAAACCTGATCCGATTGGAGCTAAGAGGATGGTTGAGCTGCTTGGATCCGCCGTCTGTCTGGTTCAATTGAGTTGTGGAGATGTAATGGCTTTGGTGAGGTTGATCGTTAGCCCCCCAGTGAGAGGAAAAGGGTTGTGTACAAACATACACTACAGCGCCCAAGTCAGTGAGTGGTTCAAGAGGAGAGATCACAGGTTTAGGGTAAGAAGTGTCATACCTGTCCCAAGGCTAAAACATAGGTAAAAAGAGGGGCTAGGTAGGGTTTGATTGGAAAATCTTATCCAGGAAATCGTACCTATTGGTATGGACATGGGTAATCCTCGGCCTTGGGAAGCTGCTTCGGCCTGTGTGGTTGTGGTCAACCCCTTGACCTCATGTGTAACCCTCGGCCCGCACCGTAATCTGGTAGATTTTAGGGCGTGCCCATTGTATGGTGTCTCATGTTCAATGGACTTGAGTCAGAACCGAGTAGAGCCGGATTGAGCTTTAGGCTAGTCCGGAACAAAACCCACTCCCCCTCTAGTTTGAAAAAACATTCACCTCCTTTATTTGCTCCATGATTAATGCACTTTTCCCCTTTTAACATTAAAAGTAATAGCCAATTTAATATTTATATATGAAACTCTATCAAACTTGTGCATTGTAGGGGTTAGAGTCTAGTTAAATGGAATTGGTGGTCGGTTTTCGATAAACAAGAAATCATATGTTGTGTGATTTAGATCGGTGAGAAGACAAATGGTTCCGTTGTTGTTCTTTTAGACTTTGTTCTAAAGCAGATGGAGCATAAAAAATGAGGGTGCACCATGAAGCAAAACTCGTGTAAGGCAAATCATTGGATTAATCGAAACAGACAATTAAGATTTGATGTCAAACTAAAGTATTCCGATTAGAAAAAATATAGTTGATTTTTAGTTTTAGGGAGAAATTTTTAAGTTTTCGTATATACACACTTAAAAATCGTGATTAATGCTTGACAAAAAAAAATTGTGATTAATTATATTTTGTAAATTCTTATTGAATTTTGATATCTTATTATATTCATTAATCATCTTCTAAAAATACTCCCTTAGTTGTTATTTAATTGTATTTGAAAGTTCAATGAAACATCGATCATTGATTAGTTGAAAGTTCTCAGAAAAGTATGTAGTTGGTCCTACATTAAGTAGGTCTACTATCTACTAACAATATATAAAAATTGATGTACAACAAAATTTCATAATGGTCCTGGTTAAAACTCATGATCTCTAGGACGTTGTCGTCATTGAAAATGGAAGAGGCAGAAGACGGAATCAGAAACGAAATAGGAAGAGGTAGGGAACGACGTCGTCACGGAAACATCGCCGGCAATGGAAGCGCGGTGGGGCGGCTACGCTGGTTGTTTGGATCTGTACAAGTCATAAAGCCAAGATAAAAAGAAACTTGCAGAATTTTTTTTTATTTTCCCTTTTTTTTGTGAGCTGCCATGTATTGATTATTTTAGATTAATTTGAGCCACATGTAAGGGTGTAGAATTCCAAGTCAATAAGAGTACATTTCTGACTATATGGTTACTGTCACTACCCTTAGAGAAAACTTAGCTGCTAAATGCCAAGTCAATGCCTCACTCCCGTCACAGCTCAGCCTTTTCTACCACCACACATTCAGTTCATTCATATATCAACTTATTTTCTTCAACATATTATAGAAACAAAGACAATTAAGAAACATCAAAAGCAACACCATTCAGACACAAATCAGATTTTCTCAATTCTTGCATCATATCATGACACAACCTTCACTGTCTGTCTCTTCTAGCTTCACCTATGATGTTTTCATCAGTTTTAGCGGCATAGATACCCGCCACAGTTTCACTGGTAACCTCTACAATTCTCTTGAACAAAAAAGTATTCACACTTTCATTGATGAAGAAGAAATTCAAAAAGGAGAAGAGATCACACCATCACTTCGTCAAGCAATTCAAGAATCTAGGATTTTTATTGTTGTTTTCTCTAGCAACTATGCTTCCTCAACCTTTTGCTTGGACGAACTTACCATGATCCTTGAGTGTTCCAATACACAAGGACGCTTGTTTATTCCAGTTTTTTATGACGTTGATCCATCACAAGTTCGCCACCAAAGTGGTGTGTATGGTGATGCTTTGAAAAAACATGAGGAGAGGTTTAGTGATGATAATGATAAGGTGCAAAAATGGAGAGATGCTTTATGTCAAGCTGCTAATGTTTCTGGCTGGCATTTCCAACATGGGTATAGTATTTTATAATCTCATACCATACTTTTATTTATTAGTTTTAATTATGGTTCTTTTAATTGTCTAATAGTTGATTTTATAATGCAAAAGAAATCTCATATTCAATTCTAGATGAAAGGAACATAGAAAGTAAATAGACATGATTATTTGTACTTTATGTGCACAAATTTGCCTTATAACATGTCTCTCTGTTTTTTTTTTTGAATGACCAGTTTAGACCTTTACTTAATAAAATGATGAATTTGTGAAATTGTGAAACCAAAATAACAGATTTGTGATAAGTTGACACATTATGTGACTAACCAAAGTAACAGAAGATGCAAATTCTAAAGATCTAATTGTATTTTATCTGTCCTGTAATTAATTTTGACTAAGATGAAGTACTAAGAATCGATTCAGTGCTGCTGTTTCAAATCATGCATACTTCTGTGATGTGTAGGTCACAATTAGAATACAAATTTATTGGAAATATCGTTGAGGAAGTCACTAAGAAGATCAATCGCACTCCTTTACATGTTGCTGATAACCCAGTTGCGCTGGAGTTTCCAGTGTTAGATGTGGCATCTCTTCTAGGGATCGGAACTGATGAGGGATCCAACATGGTTGGCATTTATGGAACCGGCGGTGTAGGAAAATCAACATTGGCTCGTGCTGTGTATAATAACCAAATTTCTGATCAATTTGATGGTGTGTGTTTTCTTGATGATATAAGAGAAAATGCAATTAATCATGGTCTTGTGCAACTCCAAGAAACACTGCTTTCTGAAATACTTTGTGAGAAGGATATTAGAGTGGGTAATGTTAACAGAGGAATTTCAATCATAAAAAGAAGGCTCCAAAGAAAAAAGGTACTTTTGGTTCTTGATGATGTTGACAAAGCGAAGCAGATACAAGTACTTGCAGGTGGACAAGATTGGTTTGGCTCCGGCAGCAAGATCATAATCACTACAAGAGACAAACATTTGTTGGCTATTCATGAGATTCTAAATTTATATGAGGTTAAACAGTTAAATCAAGAAAAATCTATTGAATTGTTTAATTGGCATGCCTTTAGAAACCGAAAAATGGATCCATGTTACAGTGATATTTCAAACCGTGCAGTTTCTTATGCTCATGGCCTTCCATTAGCTTTGGAGGTGATAGGTTCTCATTTGTTTGGCAAAAGATTAGATGTGTGGAAAGATGCATTAGATAAATATGAAAGAATTCTTCATGAAGATATTCATGAAGTTCTTAAAGTTAGCTATGATAATTTGGATGAAGATGACAAGGGTATTTTTCTTGACATTGCTTGTTTCTACAATTCTTATGAAATGAGCTATGCCAAAGAAATGTTATACCTACATGGTTTTAGTGCTGAAAATGGCATTCAAGTGCTGACCGACAAATCCCTCATAAAAATTGATGCCAGTGGTTGTTTGAGAATGCATGACTTAGTTCAAGACATGGGCAGAGAAATCGTGAGGCAGGAATCAACTTTGGAGCCTGGAAAACGCAGTAGATTATGGTCTGATGACGATATAATTCATGTTTTGGAAGAAAATACGGTATGTGCGAATCTCAAAACATATATGTTGTTTTTCTGATTGACAACTACTAAATTTTTAGTTTCTTATTTATCCATTCTCAATTACAAATACTTAATGAAACTTATTTTAATAAGAAAATGATATTATTATTTAGAATCTATAATTTCTTGAAAAAAAATATGTAGATGATGATACACCTAAACTTTACATTCTGATGAAATAATGATTTGGATTTGAAAGGGCACTGATACAGTTGAAGTCATAATCATCGACTTGTACAATGACAAAGAAGTGCAGTGGAGTGGAGAAGCGTTCAAGAAGATGAAAAAACTGAAAATTCTTATAATTAGAAGTGCACGTTTTTCTAGAAGTCCTCAAAAACTACCAAATAGTTTGAGGGTTTTAGACTGGAGTGGATATTCATCAGAATCGTTGCCAGATGATTTCAATCCTAAGAAGCTTATGATACTTAGCCTACATGAAAGTTGCCTTACATTGTTCAAATCGCTCAAGGTATGTATTTTTATAACACGTTCAATTGGTTTTAAACTATAATTTGTGTTTCCAATAAAAATCTCATAATTTCATTGTTTTTATGTTTTGTAGGTGTTTGAGTCCTTGAGCTTTCTGGATTTTGAAGGATGCACGTTATTAACTGCGCTGCCTAGCTTATCTGGACTAGTAAATTTGGGGGCACTGTGTCTTGATGATTGCACTAATTTAATCGCAGTTCATAAGTCAGTTGGTTTTCTCAATAAACTCGTGTTGTTGAGTACTCAAAGATGCAACCAGCTAGAATTTTTGGTGCCCAACATCAACCTGCCATCTCTAGAGACTCTAGATATGAGGGGTTGCTGGCGTCTCAAGAGCTTCCCTGAAGTATTAGGCGTAATGGAGAATATAAGAGATGTTTATTTAGACCAAACTTCCATAAATAAGTTGCCATTGTCAGTTAGAAATCTTGTTGGCCTCCGACAATTGTTCTTGAGGGAATGCAAGAGCCTAACTCAGCTACCGGATAGTATTCGCATATTGCCTAAACTTGAGATAATAATGGATTATGGTTGTATAGGATTTCGATTGTTTGAGGATAAAGAAAAAGTGGGTTCAAAAGTGTTTCCAAATGCCATGCATGTTTATAAAGAAGGAAGTCCGGTATTGCTTGATATGTCCTCTCTTAACATATGCCCCGATAATGCCATAGAAGTATTTCGTTCTTCATTTATTGGTATGAATGTTGATTTCATCAGCAATGGGATTCTTGAAGGGAGAGGAAATTGGTATGAACATGAAAGCAACGAATCATCCTTACGTTTTTGGTTTCAAAATAAATTCCCCAGGATAGCTCTGTGTTGTGCTGTAGAACCTCCTGTGTGTAAAGACAATATGTTGTTGGATTTCAAGTTAAGTGTTCTCATCAATGGCACTAAGCAATTCACTTCTTCATGTAACTACATATTTTCTGCTAAACAAATAATTCTTCTGTGTGATTTAGAGTGCAAAGTGGAAAGATCATATTCAGAGCATGAATGGAATCAAGTAGAAATTTCATATGAATTTAAATACCTTATGTCATGTGGCTCTAAAATTTTATTCGCTAGCCATGACAGGACCACAGCAAGAAATCCAAGTTGGTCTTTCATTTATGCCTATGAAGATTACAAAGTTCCTGTCAAATTTCTGTCCGAGTTTGTGGAACGGGAAGAGCAGCACAGAAGAAATATAACATATTTTTGGCTTTCTTCAGTACGTTACGCAAGGTTTGTTTGAGAATTCAGAAATAGTTATTAAGTAAATGATCCTTGTTTAGTATATAAAAAACAAATTGCATTTTTTAATCTCTTTAAAATTTTCTGTCAGCATTTTGAGTATGTTAAAAGAAAATATCAAAAAGTGCAATTTTGTTTGTAGGAACTAAAAATGAATTTATGAATATTTATGTAGACATTTACTGAATTAATCCATTCAAAAATAACTGGATTTTGAAATGCTTTAGCTTATTTATTTATTTACACTCACCTAAAATCACTAAGGAGTAAATTAACAATTTACATCCACTTGACTTTGACTAAAAAACCACTAACCTTCTGTTATTTAAAACTTGTAGTTTAGGGTTTGTTTTGTGAGTTTCTTTAAATTATTAACATTCATTTTGGTAATTTACACCCACTTTTCATTAAATAAATATTTAACACCCATTATATTAATTTACATCCATTTTCTTATGTTTGTTTATCCAACAAAAACTTGTGCGGGTAACGATTGAATAATGAAAGTGGGTGTAAATAACTAGCAAGGTAATCGTAAATAATTTTATAAAACTTATAAAAGTGAATGTAAATAATCAAGTGAGTTTAGGTTGTTAACTTACTCCTTAATGATTTTATGGAAAACATATCTATAGTTAATAATGATAATTTGGTTGTTATTTTAATCATTGTACTTTTTAATATGTGTGCAAAAACATTAAACGACGTTCATTTTAAAAGGATTAAGTATCGTCATGTATGTAGTTCATTTTAAAAGAATTAAGTATATGTAGTTTTTTGTTTCTAAAGGTAGAATATAATACGTAAGTAGTTTGTTATATGTAATATATAATATAACAAATATTAAATAAACATTATATTTATCTTCCTTTCAGATCTTTCGTAACAAAAAAGAAAACTGTCTATATTCACACCGAAGTAAATTTTAAAATGTTCGAAAAGTTAAAGGGACCAGCTATCGGGATCGATCTTGGAACCACATACTCATGCGTCGGTGTATGGAAACATGACCGTGTTGAAATCATCGCCAACGACCAAGGTAACAGAACCACACCGTCTTACGTCGCCTTTACCAACTCCGAGCGTCTCATTGGTGATGCCGCTAAGAATCAAGTCGCCAGGAACCCTATCAACACCGTCTTCGATGCTAAGAGGTTGATTGGCCGTAGATTCAGTGATGCCTCTGTTCAGAGTGACATGAAGTTGTGGCCTTTTAAGATTATTTCTGGCCCGGATGATAAGCCAATGATTGGTGTTAACTACAAAAGTGAAGATAAGCAATTTTCCGCTGAAGAGATCTCTTCCATGGTACTCATGAAGATGCGAGAGATTGCTGAGACCTTCATTGGCACTGCCATTAAGACTGCTATTGTTACTGTCCCCGCTTACTTTAGTGATTCTCAGATACAACCCACTTGGGTTGCCTGTGTTATTGCTGGTATTAATGTCAGGGGAATTATCTATGAGCCCATTGCTGCAGCCATTGCTTATGATCTTGACACGAAGGCAACCAGCGTTGGAGAGAAGAATGTCTTGATCTTTGACCTTGGCGGTGGTACTTTTGACGTCTCTATGATAAAGAAATGTGAAGGGTGCTTCTTTAAGGTTAAAGCTATATCCGGAGACACCCATCTTGGAGGTGAGGATTTTAATAACAGAATGGTGAACCACTTTGTTCAAGAGTTCAAGAGAAAGAACAAGAAGGACGTTAGTGATAACCCAAGAGCTCTTATGAGGTTGAGAACTGCTTGTGAGAAGGCCAAGAGAACTCTATCATTTACTGTCCAAACCACCGTTGAAATTGATTGTCTATTCGAGGGAATTGATTTCTGCTCCCCCATTACTCGTGCCACATTTGAGGAGCTCAACATGGATCTCTTTAGGAAATGTATGGAGCAAGTTGAGAAATGTTTGAGAGATGCTAAGATGAACAAAAGAAATGTCCATCATGTTGTCCTTGTAGGAGGTTCTACCAGAATTCCAAAGGTTCAACAATTATTGCAGGATTTCTTTAACGGAAAGGAGCTATGCAATAGCATTAATCCCGACGAGGCTGTTGCATATGGTGCTGCAGTTTACGCTGCATACTTGAATGGTGAGTACAAAAAAGTGTCCATGATGTTGTCCTTGTAGGAGATTCTTCTTTTGTTAACATTATTTTGGTTTTTACATATATTCATATATTTTCTTTGGACTCTCATTTTTTTTTTCTCTTTATACTTTCTATGGTGAAATTGTGCGATTTCTGATACAAAGTGATTTCACAGGTAAGACTTTGTCGCGAGAAGAAATCCGGTAATATATATGCCATGAAAAAGTTGAAAAAGTCTAAAATGCTCAGCAGGGGACAGGTGAGGCTTTCATATTTTCATTAACAATATGAATGTTTGTTCTTTTCCTCATGGTTCTATATTGCGGTCACGATCTGCGAACCTTGATATCGCGGCAAAATGTGGGAAAATTTGATTCTTAAGAAAATTTATATATTCTGTCCCCTGTTCTCACTTGTCTCGTGCTACAAATTGTTCATGGATCTATTTATGACATTAAGAAAATTTGAAGTTTATTGTATCATATTATAATAATTCCCTTTCATCATCAATGTTCACCCATACCGTGCTGCTTAATAATGTATGTGTGCAACTTTTATGATTTCAACTCATCATAGTTTGACAGTCCTAATTCTTTGACAATCAAACAAGTACATGCATCCACACATAAAAATGATTTCAATTCTCATATTATAAGTCGCTTAAGGTTTTAGTACATGAAATTAGAAATGCGATTAATATCACAGGTTTCATGAAACATTTATTAAGCGAATGGTAGGAAAAAGTAACGGATACTTCATTGATATTGCAGAACAGCATATAACATGAGACAATTTCTTTTTTGTTAAAATTTCTTATAATATGGGACAGAGGATGTGAAGCTTTATTCATCCATAAGAGATTATTTTCTTTTTTGTTTTGAAATAGTAATAAAAATGCATTCAAAGATGGGACTGGACATTTACTTGGTTATCTTGTTTTGCTTTTCTTTCCTTTTCACGGGACTTTGTTATTTTCAGGCTTTGGGTGTTAGAGAAGGAGTTAGAATCTTCGCATGTACCAGAAGAAGAACAAATAAATTTTCTGAAGGATTTAGAGAGCAAGGAGACCGAGTATTGGTTTCTACTCATTACTCGTGCCAGATTTGAAGAGCTCAACATGGATCTCTTTGGGAAATGTATGGAGCCTGTTGATAAATGTTTGAGAGATGATAAGATGGACAAAAGAAGTGTCCATGATGTTGTCCTTGTGGGAGGTTCTACCAGAATTCCAAAGGCAACAACTATTGCAGGATTTCTTTAACAGAGAGGAGCTATGCAATAGCATTAATCCCGACGAGGCTGTTGCATAAGGTACTGCTGTTCAGGCTGCAATCTCGAGTGGTGAGGGCAATAGAAGGTTCAGGATCTTCTCCTTTCCTTTTGGATGTCACCCCGCCATCTCTTGGTCTGGAGACTGCTGGTGGTGTGATGATTGTTCTAATCCCAAGGGATACCACCATTCCAACAAAGAATGAACAAATTTTCTCAACCTATATTGATAACCAGCCTGGTGTGTTTATCCAAGTCTTTGAAGGAGAGAGAACAAGAACTAGGAATAACAATTTGTTGGGAAAATTTCAACTTTCCGGCATCTCGTGCTCCTAGGGGTGTTCCACAGATCACTGTTTTGACATTGATGCTAGTGGTATATTGAATGTCTTTGCTGAATACAAAACCACTTGGCAGGTGAACAAAATCATCATCAGCAATGACAAGGGTAAACTTTCAAAGGAAGTCATATAGAAGATGGTTCAAGAGGCAAAGATGTACAAGTTGGAAGATGAAGAGCATAAGAAGGAGGTTGAGGCCAACAATGCATTGGAAAACTATATACAACATGAGGAACACCAGTAAGGATGAAAAGATTGCAGGAAAGCTTGATTCTGAAGGCAAGAAGATTGAGGACACCATTGAGGCTGCTATCCAGTGGCTAGACGCCAACCAGCTTGCAGAGGCAGATGAGTTTGAGGACTAGATGAAAGAACCGGGAGGTGTCTGCAATCCTATCATTGCCAAGATCTACCAAGGTGGTGCAGGTCCTGACATGGATGCTGCTCCAGGTGATGATGATGCTCCTTCTTGTGCAGTTGGTGCTGGCTCTAAGATTAAGGAAGTGGACAAAATGTAGTTACTTTCTTCTGATATGTGGTTTATATTTTCATGTGATAATTTTGTTTTGGCTGGTTTGCAATTTTTTCTTTTGGTATTTGATTATCTTCGTACTATTAAGCGTTATCTTTTTGTTTTTAGTTTCGCAAAAAATTAAATAAGATATAGGTATTAATTTTATTTTATTTTTGACAAAGAGATATATGTATTAATGAAAATACAATATAATATGTTAATAATTACCAAATAAAAAAAATTAATACCAAGACTATATAAAACTATATATCACCTGTGGACAAGGCTTGGTGACCAAATAAAAAAATTAATACCAAGACTATATAAAACTATAGCCACACCAAGTCACCAACCCAACCCATATTTTTTTAAAATAAAAAAATAAAAAATTATTGTTTTGCCAATTCAATGCCTCGCTTGCAAAAATCCAAGTCAATCCCTCACAAGCTGCCAACATCATAAATAATATACAAATAAACAAACACATAGATTCAGAGACAAATCAGTTTTCCTCAATTCTCATATCATGAAACATCCATCATTGTCTGTCTCTTCCAGCTTCACCTATGATTGTACTTATGATGTTTTCCTCAGTTTTAGAGGCATAGATACACGCAACACTTTCACTGGTAACCTCTACAATTCTCTTGATCAAAAGAGTATTCACACTTTCATTGATGAAGAAGAAATTCAAAATGGAGAAGAAATCACACCATCAATTCTTCAAGCAATTCATCAATCTAGGATTTTCATTGTTGTTTTCTCTAACAACTATGCTTCCTCTACTTTTTGCTTGAATGAACTTGTCATGATCCTTGAGTGTTCCAACACACATGGACGCTTGTTTTTGCCGGTCTTTTATGATGTCGATCCATCACAAGTTCGCCACCAAAGTGGTGCTTATGGTGAAGCTTTGAGAAAACATGAGGATAGATTTTGTGATGATAAGGATAAGGTGCAAAAATGGAGGGATGCTTTATGTCAAGCTGCTAATGTTTCTGGCTGGCATTTCCAACCTGGGTATATTATTTTTTAATCTCATACCATACTTTTACCCATTTATTTTAATTACCCTTCTTTTGCTTGTTTAATAGTTTTTATATAGATGATTTTATAATGCCAAAGAAATCTCAGATTCAATTCTAGATGAAGGGAACATAGAAAGTAAATTGGCATGATTATTTGTACTTTATGTGCACAAGTTAGCCTCATAATACGTCAAGTTCTCCAGAAGTTCACTTGTACATAACAGACACAGATTGATTTCTGAGTAATGGTTGGTCAGACACTAATTTGACTCATGATATTGGAGACTTTTAAGAACCGAATTGGTATTTTATTTCTTTGGAACCAAATATGTCTCTTTGTTTTCTCTCAATGACCAGTTTAGACCTTTACTTAATAAAATGATGAATTTGTGAAATTGTGAAACCAAAAAAACATATTTGTGATAAGTTGACACATTATGTGACTAACCAAAGTAATGGAGGTTGCAAATTCTAAAGACCTAATTATATTTTACCTGTAACTAATTTTTACTAAGATGAAGTACTAAGAATCAATTCAGTGCTGCTGTTTCAAATCATGCGTACTTCTGTGACGTGTAGGCCACAATCAGAATACAAATTTATTGGAAATATCGTTGAGGAAGTCACTAAGAAGATCAATCGCACTCCTTTACATGTCGCTGAAAACCCAGTTGCGCTAGAATCTCCAGTGTTAGAAGTGGCATCTCTTCTAGGGATCGGATCTGATGAGGGAGCCAACATGGTTGGCATTTATGGAACCGGTGGTGTAGGAAAATCAACATTGGCTCGTGCTGTGTATAATAACCAAATTTCTGATCAATTTGATGGTGTGTGTTTTCTTGATGATATAAGAGAAAATGCAATTAATCATGGTCTTGTGCAACTCCAAGAAACACTGCTTTCTGAAATACTTTGTGAGAAGGATATTAGAGTGGGTAATGTCAACAGAGGAATTTCAATCATAAAAAAAAGGCTCCAAAGAAAAAAGGTACTTTTGGTTCTTGACGATGTTGACAAAGAGAAGCATATACAAGTACTTGCAGGTGGACATGATTGGTTTGGCTCCGGCAGCAAGATCATAATCACTACAAGAGACAAACATTTGTTCGCTGTTAATGGGATTCTAAGTTTCTATGAGGTTAAACAGTTAAATCATGAAAAATCTCTTGAGCTGTTTAATTGGTATGCCTTTAAAAACAACAAAGTTGATCCGTGTTATGGCGATATTTCAAAACGTGCAGTTTCTTATGCTGGTGGCCTTCCGTTGGCTTTGGAGGTGATAGGTTCTCATTTATGTGGAAGAAGTTTGTGTGCATGGATAGATGCATTAGATAAATATGAAGAAATTCCTCATAAAGATATTCATGAAACTCTTAAAGTTAGCTATAATGATTTGGATGAAGACGACAAGGGTATTTTTCTTGACATCGCTTGTTTTTTCAACTCTTATAAAATGAGCTATGTCAAAGAAATGCTATACCTACATGGTTTTAAGGCAGAAAATGGAATTGAAGTGCTAACTGACAAATCCCTCATGAAAATTGATGATAGCGGTTGTGTGAGAATGCATGACTTAGTACAAGACATGGGCAGAGAAATCGTGCGGCAGGAATCAGCTTCGGAGCCTGGAAAACGTAGTAGATTATGGTTTGATGATGATATAATTCATGTTTTGGAAGAGAATACGGTATGTGCGAACCTCAAAACATACATGCTGTTCTTCTAATTGACAACTACTAAATTTCTAGATTCTTATTTATCCATTCTCAGTCAAAAATGCTAAATGAAGCTTATTTTAATTAGAAAATGATATTATTATTTAGAATTAGTAATTTCTTGAAATATGTAGATGATGGTATTCCTAAACTTTACATTCTGATGAAATAATGATTTGGAATTGAAAGGGCACTGATACAATTGAAGTCATAATCATCAACTTGTACGATGACAAAGAAGTGCAGTGGAGTGGAGAAGCCTTCGAGAAGATGAAAAAACTGAAAATTCTTGTAATTAGAAGTGCACGCTTTTCTAGAGGTCCTAAAAAACTACCAAATAGTTTGAGAGTTTTAGACTGGAGTGGATATTCATCACAATCTTTGCCTGGTGATTTCATTCCTAAGAAGCTTATGATACTTAGCCTACATGAAAGTTTCCTCATATCGTTCAAATCGCTCAAGGTATGTATTTTTTTAACACGTTCAATTGGTCTTAAACTATAATGTGTGTTTCGAGTAAAAATCGTATAATTTCATTTCATTGTTTTTATGGTTTGTAGGTGTTTGAGTCCTTGAGCTTTCTGGATTTTGAAGGATGCAAGTTATTAACTGAGCTACCTAGCTTATCTGGACTAGTAAATTTGGGGGCATTGTGTCTTGATGATTGCACTAATTTAATCGTGATTCATAAGTCAGTTGGTTTTCTCAATAAACTCGTGTTGTTGAGTACTCAAAGATGCAACCAGCTAAAACTTTTGGTGCCCAACATCAACCTTCCATCACTAGAGACTCTAGATATGAGGGGTTGCTCGCGTCTCAAGAGCTTCCCTGAAGTATTGGGAGTAATGGAGAATATAAGAGATGTTTATTTAGACCAGACTTCCATAGATAAGTTACCAGTTTCAATTGGAAATCTTGTTGGCCTCGAACGATTGTTCTTGAGGGAATGCAAGAGCCTTACTCAGCTACCGGATAGTATTCGTAGATTGCCTAAGCTTGAGATAATAATGGTTTATGATTGTAGAGGATTTCAATTGTTTGAGGATCAAGAAAAATTGGGTTCAGAAGTATTTCCAAAAGCCATGCTTGTTTATAATGAAGGAAAGGAGACACTGCTCGATGTGTGTTCTCTTAATATCTGTGCCAACAATGACATAGAAGTATGTAAGCTTTCGTTTGTCAGTAATGATTTTGGATTCGTGTTTAAAGGGATTTTTGAAGGGAAGGTAAATTGGTACCAGCAAGGAATCGAGGAATCATCGTTATGTTTTTGGTTTCGAAAGAAATTCCCTCAGATAGCTCTATGTTGTGCTGGAGAACCTCCTATGTATAAAGACAATATGGTATTGGATTTCAAGTTGTGTTTACTCATCAATGGCACTAAGCAATTCAGTTCTTCATGTAACTACATATTTTCTGCAGGAAGCAAATCAGACCAAATACTTATGTGTGATTTAGTGGGCCTAGCGGAAAGATCATTTTTAGAGCATGAATGGAATAAAGTAGAGATTTTATATGAGTTGAAATACCCTATGCTACGAGGCTTTGAAAGGATAATGGCCAACCATGACAGGACCAAAACAAGAAATCCAAGTTGGTCTCTCATTTATGTCAGTGGAGATATTAAAGAGGATGTCAAATTTCTGTCTGAGTTTATGGAATGCAAGGAGGCTGAGAGAAGAAAGGAAACACTATTGGGTTTTCACTATATGCTCAAGCGTTATGGATTCAATTGGACTGGGTTTTGATCGAAAAGATCAAATGTGGTCTAATTTTAATTTTCTTAAAATACTAAGTTACTTTGAAATAGTTGTTTTTATCTCCCGTCTTTGTCTGAAAACCGATCCCCCGTTCTAGAGGAGCAAAAACATGGTTTTTTTTTTCTGGGTTCACTCAGTCAGAAGTGGAAAAAATAGTGTTTCTTGTCCATCCGGAACAGTACTTCCGGATGGAATCAGTTTTCAAACAAAGGTGTGGGGAAATAAAAACAGCTCACTTACTTTGATTCAAGATGTAAACTCCATCTAATTCAATTGAAATCATGTTAAGCTCAACCAATTTATTTATTTTTGTTATTATTCTTTGACATACATCTTGATCAAACTATAAAAATGTAATCTAATCAAACCAAATAAGTCAAATACAATTAACTTAATCTAAAAAATCTTTAAAAAAGTACCAGTTTAGACAGCCTAGGAATTTGTTAGCTTTATTATGTTACTACTGTGATTATACTATGATTCATTTTGAAATTTGAGTTACATCGGCTTTTATATTTGTATTTGAGAATCGATTTGATTGAATTATTCCTTTTGTTAAAATTATTGCTTTTAGTACATAATTTTCTAATTCAACTCAACCTTTCTTATTTTGATATGTACCAAACAAAACAATAAAACTCTACTTTTGCTGGTATCATGTTGAATTTAGACACCAATAGGGTTATTTTGAATTTAAACATCTCAAGTTGATGTGTTTGTATTAGAACAAAGATTTAGCTGTCAATCGGAGATATCAAAATATTATGTCAAATGTCAAATGATACATGAACAAGGTACAACTTGCATTCATTAAATATATAATAATCATGGCAAATAATAAAATGGTCAAGATTTTTCAATAGCTTCCTTTTTTTTTTTTTTGGTTTCACAGATTTTTCAATCAGTTAGTCAACTTCCAGGATTGTGATTGTATTGTGTTCTAAGTTGTTTTGAGGCTGTTCTGCTTCCAAGAATGTTCTATGGGCTGGTTGCTATGCTACAAGTTTGTAGAATACCAAAGTATACCAGCAACTATGATGGAAGGTTGTCCACCATTCACTCAATCCATTTGACCGACCAGCAGCATGGCAACCCTCCAACATGAAGGTCGGCTATAGGCAGGTTGATCAACATCCCAACTTCCAACAACCCTCCAACATGAAGCATGGCTATAGGCCTGCTACATGCAAACCAACCAATGGGTTGGCTACCAACTACCAACAGGCCTATGGCCTGGCGCTCAACAGATTTGGTTTCAAACAGACTAACAGAAAATGATCTGACTGCCAAGGGCGATGTCGTCAACAAAATGGGTCCTGACAGTCAAGGGCCAGCCGAGAACAGTGCAAGTCCCGGCAGCCTGAGTCCTGATATTGTAATTAAATTATTATAAAATATATTTATGGGTGGAATGGATATCCATCAATATAAATATTGTAATTGATAGATTGATTAATAGATTGTTTCAGTTAAACCGTCATAATCCAATCGATTTTGTTTGTAAATCATCTATTTCCCTAATACAAGAAATCAACCTAACCGGAGTGAAATATTCAAAATTGAATTGATTCAGTGTAAAAAACAATAGCAATATTTACAGTTCAGACTCGAGGCAAGTTAGAGAAAGTAATTTAGTAGTTACTTGTTGATTGAAGATAGTCGCTTTGAAATCAACTTTCTCAAACACGGATTGGAGGCTTGGAGCTTGTGAAAAGCACTACTATCATATAACTGATATACAACAGATTCATGGTGCGGTAAATTGTTGCTTCCTATTTAATACATGAAACAACTTCATATGATCAGATTGATGAGCACAGTGACTATAATAATGAAAATGTTCAATATGTTGACAACCTCTTGGAAGACTTCGATGAAAGTTTGTGAAAAATTGTCCCTTGCTCCACAATTTGTGTGATGCACATTGAGTTGAAATGAGTTATTCAATGCTTGTGAAAGCTTTTTCTCAGCTTATGTTTTTCATGATGATTGGAACTCTTTTCACTTCTATGATATGAAGGCTTTTCTCTGTTCTGTTGGCGCACATCAATCTCAGCATGTTCAAAACCATCAGGCGTAGCGTGAAGTTTTTCTTTGATCCTTCTACCTCGACTGTCCTTTTCAACATCAGAATCATCGTAAGAATAAGAACGCTCCACTCTGCTCTTCTGACTTCGATGTTTTTCTTTGATCCTTCTACTTCGACTATCCTTTTCAACGTCAGAATCATCGGAAGAATAAGAATGCTCAGCTCTTCTCTTCAAACTTCCATGTTTTTCTTTTATCCTTCTACTTCGATCATTCTTTTCAACATCAGAATCATCGGAAGAATAAGAATGCTTAGCTCTAGTCTTCTGATTTTGATGTTTTTCTGCGATCCTTCTACTTCGACTATTCTTTTCAACATCTGAATCATCGGAAGAATAAGAATGATCAGCTCTTCTCTTCTGACTTCCATGTTTATCTTTGATCCTTCTACTTCGACTATCCATTTCAACGTCAGAATCATCGGAAGAATAAGAATGCTCAGCTCTTCTCTTCACACTTCCATATTTTTCTTTTATCCTTCTACTTTGATCATTCTTTTCAACATCAGAATCATCGGAAGAATAAGAATGCTCAGTTCTGCTCTTTTGATATCCAGGTTTTTCTTTTATCCTTCTACTTCGATCATTCTTTACAACATCAGAATCATCGGAAGAATATAAATGTTCTGCTCTCCTCTTTTGACTTCCACGTTCTTCTTTGATCCTTCTACTTTGATCATTCTTTTCAACATCAGAATCATTAGAAGAACAAGAATGTTCAGACCTGCTCTTCTGACTTCCACGGTATCGATCATGACTAAAACTTACATGATGCCATTGAGAATCGCAGTGGATTGTTGATGAATACTTATGGCTGCTTATTTTATCCTCGGGTTGACATTGATGATTACGATCATCTGATTTATAAGAATGCTCATCTCTGCCCTTCTGTTTTAAATAATAAGCGGCAGGACCAGAATCCTTCTCATCAGAATTATAATGTCTTTTTCTGCCATGTTTCCTCTTGTGCTTTTGAATATTCTTTCTACCTCGATCATCCCTGTCACTGTCAGGATCTTCAGATGAATACGAACTCCTATCCCTATTCTTATAATTTCCATTGTAAAAATCAGGGCCAGACTCCTCAGATGAAAAGGAATGCCTTCGCTTGCCATGTTTACTCCTACCGTGCCTAGGATGATCATAATCTTTGAGTGAAAGTGAACGTTCTCGTTTAGTTTTTCTACTTGGATCGTTTCTGTCACTATCAGAATCATCAGAATGCTTGTTTCTGCTCTTTCCATGATCTTTTTCAGAGGCAGAAGAGCCTGATGAACTTGACTCTTTATAATCTCGCTTCTTTTTGCTTTCCTTAACTCTTTTTTTCTTAGATCTACTCTCTCCATCATCTAAAGATGCTTCCCTTTCTGAATGCAATAGCTGCTGCTTTTTGTGCTTCTTCTTTTTGGACTTTTTTGGTTTTTTAGATAAGTTGGTCAATAAATCAGGGATATCACCCATATTGAGAAAACCTGTAAAATCGGGAGTAATTGTGGTTGGAGAAACATCTGAGGCGTCATCAAGGCATATAAAATCACTTTAAAAATAAGAGCTGATAGCAGATACCTCCATATTCATCAAATATATCCTCTTCCTCAGCAACTATCTGCTGGTTGGGGTCGTCTGGTTTAAACCCTCCACGAGGAGGACTGATTCCTGGCTTCTGCTTGAGCTCCCATTTTAGTGGCTGCATCATTCCCAAACAAAACAACAAAATCAATATCAAATTATCAATATTGCCGACTTTTGGGGGAGAGGAGAATGAGTATTATAGATGTTCACATCTAGACTATATAATTTACATATGACAAGAACATACAGATGCTAAATTTTAGTTCAGGGTACAGATAATCTGAAGGCAAGATAAAATCATGATAGAGGTTGAATTTTCAAACTCTCCTTAATCTAAAGTCCTGTGGGGAAATTTTTCCTTTCCGTGGTCTTAACTAATTTTATTGTCCAAATTTGTGCAAATTTGGCTTTAATCTATTTCCTTCTATTCTATTTATTGATATATCTATGATTCTAATCTATTTACTACATAGTAAAACAAAGTCATAGCTGGACAAGGGTCAACTCCTACGAAAAAATTTCCTGCTCAAAACAGGCTTTGCCCAGCGTTTTCACTATTGCTCTATGCTAAACCATTTTTCCTCCTGAAACCTAAACCCTTGGACAACCTGTTTGTTACACTTCACGGATCTTGAGCTTTCCACACTCTTGCTTGAAGCATGAGTCTCTAAACTGGCACAAAGATCCAGAATCCAGGGAAAATCTCCCTCCCCAGTATTTTTGTTTTCAGCTTTACAATAGTAAAATAAGCTTACTCAAACACAAACTCATCAGAGAATGGGCATTACCATGATGAAGCAAAACTATAAAGGATAAAAAATGCAAGGAACTATGGATATGAAGCACTTTCTTTTGGACTGTACAATAATTGCTAGAAACAGGTGGAAAATAATCAATTGCGTACATAAATTCTCTTACATTCAATTACTGGTTGCATGTGAATTTAGGTCCCGGTAACCTTAAGCTAATTAGAGATTGAGACTGACATAGACGAAAGACAGGAAGAAATGGTATTCTTGGAATTGTGATTCTCACCAAATGCAGTCAGTTTGTGAAACAGATGTAAGCTGTCTCATTATGATACAGCGCATATTTTCTTATCAGGAAGTTATAGCATATAACTGATCAGATCGTAATCAGATTAGTCGCTTCGAGATGTAATTGAGTAGAATCATAGTGTGTGAATTATTTAATGGAAGTGTGGTAGAACAATTATACTCACAGAATTAAACAAGTAAATTTGTCCACAAAAAAAAAAATTAAATAAAAAAATATAAACATTCAATAAAACCAAACATGATGCAGGCATAAATAAATGTATCGTTCCACAATGTCAAGGACTAAATTGTAAAATTTCTCAAACAAGAATTCAATAGAAAGAGTAGCTGACCTCAGTAAGATCTGTGTGGGCAAGGATAGCATTCAAAGGGTCATCTCTTTTCAATCTACTTTCCTCGTTTGGCATTATAGCATCCTTCAAGGGACATTCACGATCACCACTTTGGTGACCATAGTTCCCACATCTTAAACATTTAACATTGCGAATTTCAACTCCAAAAGGTTTTGCCCTTGCAGCAACTCCTGTTTCATGCCTAAAAAATAATATTCAGTTACTAAAAGTACAATTAAATTCAAAATAATTCATGGAATTTCACAACAGATATTTTAACTTCAAGACCACATTGTCGTGTCAGAAATATAGAGTGGAGTTCCATCTTCCCAAAATCAATAATAAAAGGTAAAAAAATTGTGGTTATCAGGTGAAACTATATCCCTACATCAACCACCAAAAAAGAGATCTAGGATGCACCTCATACTACAGATTTCAGTCATTTTCAAAACCTATATTGGACTGCCTATCTCCCTTCTTTGATGAACAGATATTTTTTTCCTCCCATGCTCTCAAGTGGAGAACATTGGTCAGCATTCTCTAGGTTGCAAGTCGGTTAGCCCACAACCACACAAGACCAAGTGTAATCAGATTTGAAATAGAGAGGAGAAATGCTGTCAAGCAATGGGGAAGTGCATTAGGGGGATCCTTTCATGGGACACAATAAATAATTGACGATTGTGAGGGTGATGGCACCAATACAGGGATCGGGGTGTTGAAAACGGAAGAGCAAGCGAGAGCCTTAAGAGGTGGGACCATTTGAGTGTTTCGGTGGTGCGAATTCTAACTTAATTCTTTGTAATAAAAATGCATGTTTCTATGATTATGTTGACATGGATGTTTTTAAAAGCATGATGAAAGAATAGCACCCCCTTGTGAATATAGTACCTCCAATAAATTTTAAAAAACCAAGATATTATATTCATTATGGTACATACCAATTAAAGGGACTTGTGCAAGTTTTCAAAATAGAAAAAGGAAGTATAATTCATATATGGTGAAATTAATTTATTCTTTCTTTTATCATTAACTTAACAGGGGGAAAATAAAAGATTTTGAAATAAACTAGTCTACTCTATCCATCCAATATTAGACAGGACATAGAATCAAATCCATGTTTATCTAGTATCTAGGTTGGGACATTTGTCACCAACAATTCCAGTCTATTCTTCATCTTTAATTTGTTCTGAGCCACATTAAAAAACACACACAGAGACACAATAGCCAACCAAGTGAGTCAGTGATACATTTTTAAGCTTGACCCTGTAATCTGGTCATATTCAATACACAGGCTTGTGCAATAAAAAAAATATATACGTTCAAGATTCTAGTATGATTGGCAAAACTCCTTAATATGCGTCACAAAGCAACCTAACTAAACAGAATGCCACGATAAAAACTAATCCTTGCAAGTAAAAAAGAATTACTAATTGACATACCTTGGTGCATTTTTAAGAACTTCGAATTCTTCTTCAGTTGGTAAAGCACGGCCAAAAACATCTTTAGGCCTCGGTTTTTTCTTCTCTCCATGTGGCGGCCTAGGAATCAAGTGATTCACAAACACATTCAATGACACGAGAAATGAAAACAAATCACCGAAAATTAGATTATTGGGGAAAAAACAAGGCAAAGTGAGGAGGAAGTACAATGAAGAGGAAGGTCCATCAGGATTGGTTTGGGTAGGCTCATTATTCACCATATCTTCTTTTTTCTTCTCGTCATTCAACTCCGCAGCCTTGGCACTTTCAGGATTGTAACCAGGAGGACGAACATACATAAAGCTAACAGCTTGCATAAGCTCCACCTATACATACACAAACCACAAACATGAAAAAATCGATTGCGGCCCATAAAGGGGAAACGAATAATAAGAAAAGGTTGGGGTGCAAAATGGAACCTTTTCCTTGTCCTTCTTCGAGATGAGAGATGTGGTGCGATAAAACTCTTGCTCCTGAGCATACTGCAAAATGCAACAAGAGGATTATCAAATTAGAATCAGAACTGAATTGGTTAAAAGGGGAAGGGTATCACGGAAGCTACTTGCCTCACGAGCAACCTCTTCAGTTCGACGTTCACGTTGAGCATGGGTTTGTTCAGCAATCCACTTACGGCGTTGATTAGGATAAGATAAAGGATGCCATGGTTTTTGGTTAAGAAAATTATGACTCCACGCAGTACCCGACTTCGTCTTATAATCAACTTCCCCTCCACCCTTATCATCATTAAATCTCTTGCTCAGCCTCACACCTCCTCCTTCCTCACCCTCCATCTTCTCCTTCTCCAAACCACAGTTTCAAACAAACACCCCTCTCAACCAAAACAACCTTCAATTGAAATCCATCAAAAACAACCCACAGATCAATTTTCAGCACAAAGGGTCAATTTTTACAAAAAATCACACTGGAAAAAACAAAAACCCAACTAAAATTAAATAAATTTTCAAATCAAATCATTCAACATTAACAACTCTAAATAAATTAATAGTTCATAAACAAACAAAAAAACACTAAAACACCGTTTATGTTGAGAAAATAATGAGTGGGTACTTTTATCAAACAGGTGGTGTGCAATTAGAAAAGATTATGAAAATTGAGCATAATCGAATTGAAGGATTGAAATGGGAAAAGAAATAACCTTGAATTTAATCGTGTATGAAAATTTTCGAAGTTGAACCCTTCTTCTTCTTCTTCTTCTTCTTCTTCGTCTACAATCGCCCAAAGAAGGATTCGGAACAGTGTGTGTTAGCTACGATGATTGATAGATAGGTTTGTCGCTAGTTGTTCATTTTTCTTTTTTGATGTTTGTTTTTTTATTAGGTAATCGCTTAGTTAGAATTTCACCTCTAAATTGAAAACCATTCGATTTTTCTAGGCTAGTTAGATTTTAGGGTTAATTATGTTTCTAGTCCCTATAAAATAGCGACCTTGTAAGTTTAGTCCCTACTTAATTTTAATAGCATTTTTAGTCTCTAATTTTGTTTTTCTGCACTGAGTATTAGTCCCTACTCAATTCAAATTTGTTTAATTTATGCTTAAACTCTTAAATTTTTGAACAATTTTTTGCAGACATGTTTAGAACATTACTAAAAGTTCGTCCGCAAAAAATTATTGCAAAATTTGATTTCTACATCCAGATTTTATTACTTTTTATCTTTAACTTTTGTCGTTTTAAAAAATTCATATTTAATTCATTTCATGTCAGAAAATTCTAAATTTTAGTAAACGAACCTTTCATAGTGTTCTAATCTTGTCTCAAAAAAATCAGTTTAAGGATAATTAATCAAACTTTGTTTTAGCAGGGACTAAAATTATAAGTAAATTTTTTTTTATAGGGACTAAAAATGCTATTAAAATTAAGTAGGGACTAAACTTACAAGGTCGCTATTTTATAGGGACTAGAAACATAATTAACCCTAGATTTTAATAGATTTTTTTAAAAAAAAAGTTATAATTAAGACAGCAAAGTCATTGAGTCAATGGATCAATAGTTGAACCATGGAGTCGTTGGTTAAATCGCATAAATGAACCGGATAAAATCGGTTGATTCAGTTACAAAATTGTATAGGTATAAATTAGACTGAATCTATGATCTGATCACTACAAAAAATTTAAAAAAATATATCATGACACCAAAATATTTTGTAAAATATTACACTAATTAACATCATTTCTAGAGTTCATTTTTCAAATTTTACAATACATTATTATACATTCAAATAAGTTGTTTATGATGTTATAATGAAAATATATGGTCAGCTAACGTAGCAATATATTATCAAGTTAAACTATTATAAGGGATTTTTTATATAAATTGAAATTAAAATGTGAATTAAAATGTAAATTGATGTTATAATGAAATTAATAATCAAGGGATACAAAGTAGGAGGTACATTATGAAAAATATGGGGGCTATGATGGGATAGCAATACTATGAGTACCTTATTTGCTTGCCTCCTGACAAACGACACTATATAGTCGAGATTATTGCATAAGAGGCTCTTACATTTATATACCAAAACACTGAATTCATTAAGTGCATGTTTGTTTTTGCAGTACCCAAGCCACTAAACGCACATCTTGAATGAAGCTAGTGTTTTTAACTTCTATTTTCCGCAGTGGAATTGCTTGGAAACTAAATGTAACGCCCTCCTTTTTATTTAATTATTTTTATTAAGTTAGAGTCTATTTATGTGATTTATTTATTTATATGAGGTGTTAGTATTTTATTATGTGGCATTATTCTATTATTTATTAGAATATGAGAATTATTAGAGTAAGTAGATTTGGAGGTAGTTTTGAGATTAGATGTCTTTTTATGATTTAGTCGATTTATTTTGATGAGTGATATTTTGTTATGTTATATGTTGGTATTTACTAGAATAATATATATTTGTTATTTGTTAGAGATATATTTGTTATTTGGTATAGAAATATATTTGTTATTTGTTAGAGATATATTTGTTATTTGGTATAGAAATATATTTGTTATTTGTTAGAGATATATTTGTTATTTGGTGTAGAAATATATTTGTTATTTGTGAGAGATATATTTAATTTAGAAATAAATAAGATTATGAGGATTATTAGTGTGAGTTGAATTGGGGGTTAGAATAGAAAGAAGAATAAGTTGTTGGGCCTAAATAGATTTGGGAAGAATATTTTAGTATATTATAAATAGAGAAGCTTAGGTTAGAAAGAGTTTACCTTAAACCGCTTTTTGGAAAAGAGGAGAATAAGAAAGAAGAGAAGAGAGAAGAGAAGAGAAGAGGAGAAGACCTTAGGAAAGAAGAACGATGCTGCTGATTCAAGAATTAATCTAAGGTGAGGGTGAGACTATCTTGCATTAATATTAAGTTGTTAAATCATTAGATTACATCTAACAAGTTTGGGAGAGTTTGTGAGAATTTGAGAATTAGGGTTTTGAGAGAGATTTGATGATTAGATGATGAAAACTTGTTGAATTGTTGTAGAAATTGTGTACATACCTTAGATAATCCATAGGATGATTATTGGAAGTAGTTTTGAGGTTAGAACCATGAGATTAGGTGAAACTTGGAGAAAATCTGCATTCTCCCCGAATTTTGATATTAAAACTGGAATTGATCGGTGCCGAATTGGTCTTAGGTGTAAACACGAAAGTTGTAGGTATGGATGTTAGCTTTCTAATGCCGTTGGTCTCACGTCAAAACAATATATAGAAATTGAGTTATGGTCAAATTACTGCATGTAGGTCACAGTGAATTTTTATGGACTTTCAGCACAACTTTTCCGAATTTAAAATGAAAACTGGTATTGATCGGTACAGAATTGGTCTTAGGCGTAAACATGAAAGTTTTAGATAATTTTGTTAGCTTTCTAGTGGCTTTGGTTTGACGTGAAAATGATGTTTGGTCTTTGAGTTATGATTAAAATACTACAGGGAGGTCTTAGCGAAATTGTACGGTGACAGCATTCTCTGTTTCATGTTTTTGCGTTTTGTTCATATGTTTCTGTTTTGAATTGATCTTTGTTGTAAACATGAAAGTTGTTGATATTTGTGATATTTTTCCAGTAGCTTTGGTTTGACATGAAAATATGTTGTGGATAATTTATTATGTTTTTACAAAGATTCATAGTGAATTATTGTCGATGTTTAAATACGATGTTATATGAAGTTGTTTATGATTGATCAATATGATATTGATAAATATGCTTTATGTGATTCTTTTTGATGATTAAGTTGATATGATACATTTCTTTAATGATGATATGATATTCAAGCACTGTTATATGCTGTATTTGTCGTTGTTTGTTGTTGTTGAACCTTGATTTAATGTTATAAGTAAAGTGACGTGTTATAAATACATTAAGTAAATACTTATGATGTTTAAAGTTAGTGTAATGCATTCAATGATGATCATATGTTGTGAACTGTCCATACGCTGTCTATGTTGCTGTTGAGTTTTAGCGAAGATGTACAAGTCGGTCTAAGTTGTCATGATTTAAGAAGTTGTCCATTTTAATGGAATTGAATAAGATGTTCACGTTGTTGTCCAAGTTGTAGGAAGATTGTGTTATTGCATAGTCAGCGATGGGGGCTTAATGCCCGACAGGCTCTTGATGACCTTAACGATGGGGGCTTAATGCCCGACAGGTTCTTGATGACCTTAGCGATGGGGGCTTAATGCCCGACAGGTCCAAATATGACCTTAGCGAAGGGGGCTTAATGCCCTGGTGGTACCACATGCATATTGAAGTTGTCGAAGTTGTCTAAGTTGTTGAAGTTGTCTAAGTTGTTGTCGAAGTGGTCAGTTGTTGTTGAAGTTGTTGTTGTATTGTAGAGTCGTCATATCTTATATTTAATGATGATTTGATAAGTGATGTTCGATGATGATGTTTTGATTATGATTTAATGATGATGTTTGTTTAAGAAGTTGATTATGAACTTAATTATGAAGTTGTTTTCGATAAATGATAAGCTTTGATAATGATACTTATGTGTATTACATGATGATGCTTATGATTATATTTGGTGTTAGACGTTGATGTTTGTGATTAATATATGTGTTGATGTTTGTAATTAATATTTGATGATGTATGCTGATGTTTATGATTAGTAATTGATGTTATATGATGATGATGTTTATGTCTATAATTAAGATGATATAAGATGAAGTGTATAACTAATGTAGGAGATTAATGATGCTAGTTAATGGAGTTTAAGATATGTTAATGATGTTTAAGTTGTTGAATGTACTTTATATGATTTATATGTTTAATATTTTTGTTTTGAGAAATCTCACCCCTCTGCTTGGAAATGTTGCTCTTCGTATGGGTAACTTGCAGGTAATCAAGATTAGAGGCGTCGTGAGTGGACTCCTCACATGTGTGTCTAAGTGCTCTGATACGTAACGGGATATGGGACTTGACTTTACTTCTATTCCTTACGTATTGTTTATGAACTTTTATGAATAAATATTGAACTAAGACTTATGAGATTTTCTGATGAGGCCTGCGTGCCAAAGACTTTTTATGTTGAAAGAACTAATTCCGCTGCGAAGTTTGAATTACTTATGTTAAATGATTTTGAAGAATAAATTGTTATTTATTCAGTTTATGAATTTTTAAGAAGTGTAGCATTCCGTTTAAAGTTGAATTACTCTGATTTTTAATTATGAAATTTTTACGTTGGGAAAACGAGGTGTTACACTAAACATGTGCTAAGAGGAACATTGTGAGCTTTAAGAGCATCCACCAAAGTCTTGTTATCCGTTTCTAACATAAAATTGTGCAAGTCGTTGGATATTGCAATTTTTAGAGACTGGAGAAGACCAAGATATTCTTCTTCCAATACAACTACTCTTGGGGCTCCAGCAATAGCTAATGTTGTCTATTGTGTATATTGTGGGGGAGGGCATGAGTATGAAGAATGTCTTGGGAACCAGTCTCATCCAACTATGTTGGAAGTCAACCAAATAGGGCATACAACCCCTACTACAACACATATAATCATGGCTGGGCAGATCACCCTAACTTCTCATGGGTTGGTCAAAAGAAAAATGTTCCAGCTACCAAACCAAACCCTACAACAAAGAGTGCATTCCAAGAGAGTATGGAGAATCTCTTCAAGGAATTTTTCACCGGGAATGAGTCCACCAGCTCAAAAACTGCAGAAATCTTAGTTTCTATAGCTGCATCTCAGAAGATTATGGAGAATCGACTAGGACAAATCCATAAAGTTGTATTTGAAAGACATACTTGTTTTCGACCTAGTCAAACTGAGACTGCAGCTACTAAGGAGAAGAAGAAGGAGCAAGTCAATGCAATATGACTCCGGAGTGGTAAAGAAATTGACAGTGCTGAGAAGGAAATGGAGTTAGTTGTGAATCCAAAGCCCATGACCATAGAGGAAGAAGTCGGTTCATAAATAGAGATGCATACCGCTGCAAATCCCAACTTAGAATAAGCAGTTATACAAACTGATGTATCTCTCAGGCCAACACAACCAGAGATGCAGACCACTTCATCTACTAAGTCAGAAGAGAATTCCACCAGTGGCCAAGCTACATCTCCAAACTTCAGCCAATACACTCGACCACTTGATCCACCTTTCCCTTAAAGGTTGGTGAAAGCTTCAATGGAGAAACAATACAAGAATTTCTTGGAGGTCTTGAAGTAGTTCCAAATCAACATTCTTTTGCTAAAAGCTCTGCAACAAATGCCGAATTATGCTAAGTTTTTGAGACAGTATCCATGACCGCTGAAAGCAGCATGTTGATCCAGCATAAGATGCTAGCAAAGATGCAAGACCTAGGTAGCTTCACTATTCCTTGTTCTATATGTGGGGTTTATTGTGGGCAAGCTCTTTATGATTTAGGGGCTAGCATAAATTTGATGCCTAAATCAATTTTCAATCAACTGGGAATTGGTCAAGCCAAGCCTACTACTGTGAATTTTCAACTTGTTGATAGGTCTCTAGTCCACCCTAAAGGAAGGATTGATGATGTACTTGTACAAGTGGATTAGTTTGTATTTTCGGCAGACTTTATCATACTTGATTTTGAAGCTTATGAGAATGTTTATATGCTTTTGGGGAGACATATCTTAGCAACTAGAAGGACTCTTATTGACATTTCTTAGCAACTAGAAGGACTCTTATTTATGTGTACATAGGAGAGTTGACTATGAAAGTGAATGATCAACAAGTAAAGTTCAACATGCCAAAAGCCATAGGGTTTGCAGATGATCATATAGAGGTGTTATCCATGATAAGCATTGTAGACCTTTTGGCTCATGAATCCAATCAAGATATTGAAGCAGAGCAACTTGAAGACTTGAAGGAAGAACTTGTTAAATCTCTTGACTGATAACATCGCAAAGCTATAGCTTGGCATATGTCAAACATGAAAGCAATTAACTTAACCATCTGGATGCATAGGAGCTCACCTGAAAAATGATCAAGGAAGAGTACTGAAGCTCAGGGGAAGGTGAGTCCTATCATGAGAGAAGTTGAAAGCAGAGAAGAAGTCATCAAGTGGGTTAGTCTTGTTTAATGTTTGTCTAAAAAAGGAATGGTAAGTGAGGTAGTGGCATCTCCCACTGTTGATGCTAAGGTGATACCCAAATTTTTAAGCAAATGCAGATTGTCAAAATGGGATACACCTAGAGCTATCAATAGTAAGGGGCATTCATTTTGACAAAAAAGTGTATGAAAGCATATTGCATAAATATGGTGTCAAACACAAACTTACCACTGACTATCATTTTACTAAGTCCAAAGTTAAGAAATGGAAGTGTTCCAAACTTCATAAGAGAAAGCCTGTAGTGGGGGAGGAAATTGTAGGCTCTAGACCAAAGCTATTTCTTAGAAAAATATAAATATGGATGGTTTGGAGCTGTATCTCCCACTGGAGCTATATCTCTAAAGAATGAAACGAATCATGAGTTAAAGGTGAATGATAAAGAAAGGAATCACTATTGGGGTGACTTCCCAATTGGTGCTTTTGCAACTTCAATCATCATGATATGAATCCTTTAGGGACCATAATCGTCAGTCTAAGGACATTAAACTAAGCGCTTTGAAGGGAGGAAAACCTTTGGCAATAAGGAGGAATTCTTACATTCCTCCTCTTTTTTCTAGTTTTTGTAGTTTTTGTAACGCCTTATTTCTATTAAAGCGATAAAACACGTGGATATAACAAATATTCAAGAAATAGACGCTACGTCTAACACAAAATCCAAAATCCAAACATACATGTATATATGTATATGTATATATATATATATATATATATATATATATAATATCTCAACAGTCGTAGCGGATACAAATCAAATAACTCCAACATATACATACCATGGTCAAATACAACCTCAACTAAAAATCCTCCAAGTCCGACAAATGGACAACATCAACAAGATAAAACAGAAATCAACAAGACATAAAAGATTCTACGACCTAATCAGAGCCTAAAACTACGACTCCAGACTGTAACACCACGTTTTCCCAACATAAAAATTCGTAATAAATCAGAGTATTTAAATCATAAACGGAATGTCACATACTACTTGAAAGTCATAAAGTGGATAATAACAATTAACCTTCAAAATTCAACATCATAAAATCTGAAACTTCACAGCGGAAATTAGTTCAACATATTAATAAAAGTCTTTGGCACGCAGGCCTCATCAGAAAAATCTCATAAGTTCTGATTCAATATTTATTCATAAAAAAGTTCATAAATGACACGTAAGGAATAGAAGTAAAAGCAAGCCCCATCCCGTTACGTATCAAAGCACCTAGACACAATGTGAGGAGTCCACTCAAAACCGCCACTAGTCTTTATTACCTGCAAGTTACCCATACGAAGGGCAACATTTTCAAGCAGAAGGGGTGAGATGTCACGGTCAACAAATTAAACATATAATTCATCAAAATGCATTTAACAACATAAAACATCACTAACATATCAAACATTTATCACTTAGCATCATATCAAATCGTAATCAAATATCATCTTAAAATCATCAGACATCTTATTCAACTCGACACTTGACTCGACGATGGGACTCAACTTGACAATGCAACTCTTAACATCTTAAACCTTCGTAAAAACTTCTTGATATGCAAATGCATGTGGTACCATTCAGGGCATCAAGCCCCCAACATATATGAGCGTAAATAGGCTCTTCAACAGAGTGAGCAAAAGTTGTCGGGCCTCAAGCCCCCAACGTAGTTTGAGCATTAAGCTGCTGGGCCTCAAGCCCCCATCTTTAATGAGTATGCAATGGACTCAATCTTCCTACGACTTAGACAACATCATGAACATCTCTTATAATTCCATTAACATGGACCACTTCTTAGATATTTACAACTTGGACCGACTCATACGACTTTGTGACATTAAATGGTCAACAGCAGCAAACAACGACAAATGCAGCATATAATAGTGCTTGAATAACATATCATCATTAAAGGGATGAATCATATCAACTTAACATCATAAAACATCATAATATTATGCATCATACAATACTCACATAATGTATTCCAACATATCAACAACAATAACCACATATACATTAATCAATTACATTCGTATGAAAGTCCAAAACATTCTTCAAAAGCAAATCAAGTTTGATCAATGAGACATAAGCCAAATACTCATAAAACACCTCAACTAAATTCCTAATACTTAAGTTGAAGTTGGGAAACCAACCATAAGTTTTTGGACTAACTTAGGATTAATTATGCTAAGTTTTCTTAAAGTTTTCTAAAGACCCACTTGGACTATTTTCTTTATAACTCAAAATCTACACATAATTTTCTAGTCACTCTAAAGCCATTAGAAAGCTAAATCAATTATCTACAACTTTCATGTTTACACCAAAAGCTAATTCAACACAGAAACGGGTGAAAAAGACACAAGAACGCAACAATCGAAGTTCTGACAGCATGCAACGAAAGCACAACAAGCAGTCACCCATGAGGGGCTGCCTTGCTGTGCTCAGGCGTGGAAAACTGCGCCCAGGCGTGGGAAGGCAGTAGCCCACCTGCGCTGCAGCTCTGTGCAGTCCCATTTTTTTCGGTTTCACCGTTTCATCCGTAAATATCTAACCGTTACTCCGAATCCGATTCCGTTTTCGCCTACGCGTTCTATTCGACAAATCTTATTATATTTTACTAAAAAAAAAATCATATTTTCAAATCTCCAAAACAGCTTATCCCAGAATCACTTATTTCTCAAAAACACTTAAAATCACTTTTTCTCAGAATCTCAATTTTCATCAAATCTCATGGTTCTATCATCCAAACATCATCTAATTATCACCCTATGGAATATCTAAGGTCTGTACACAAGTTCCACATCAATCTAACAAGTTTTTGTGGTTCAATCATCAAAATCGGTCATAAACCCTAATCCCTAATTCTCACAAAACTCATCATAATTCATGCTAAATCCATTTTTCAGAATCATACACTTAATAATGTTGAAAGTTAGTCTCACCCTTACCTTGTTTGATGAAAAACGCAGCTCTCTCTCTTGTTCTCCTCTTTTCTGACTTTTCTCCCTTTTTCTCCAAAAACGTACGTTCTGTGTAAAACTTTTCTAAACCTAATCTCTTCTATTTATATCCCCCTTTCTACCTTTAAACTCTCTAAATTTATAAAACAACCCCACAACTTAATATTTTATTTTATTTTCATGTCTTATTTTATTTAATAATAAAATAAGTCACACCATCATTATAACTTCACAAAAATCATATACTTCACATAAATCTTAAAATCACATAATTCATCTATAAATCATGTAAATCTCTTAAATTCATAAATCATATAAATCACACATATAAATCATATAAATATATGCTAAAACTCATTAAAATAATTAAATAATTAAGACGGGCGTTACAACTCTCCCCAACTTATAGAATTTTCGTCCTCGAAAATTTACCTCAAGCAAACAACTCTGGATAAGACTCCCGCATCTTACTCTCTAGCTCCCATGTCAAGCTTTCACCAGTCGCTCTGTCCCAAACGACCTTCACAAGAGGTATCTCTTTGCCCCTCAACTTTTTCACTTCACGTCCTTCAATCCTCACTGGTAATGTCTCAATCGTAATGTTGTCTCTAACTTGCACATCATCTCTTTGGATCACATGAGACGGGTCTGGAACATACTTCCTAAGTTGCGATACATGAAACATATCATGCAAATTCGATAAATGCGGTGATAAACCCACTCGATACGCCACTGTTCCAACTCTTTTACGATATCTGATACAGACCAATAAACTTCGGAGTCAACTTCTTCGACTTCAATGCACGACCAACACCGGCCATCGGAGTAACTCTCAAGAACGCGTGATCTCCTTCTTGAAACTCAAGGTCTTTCCTACGCTTATCATGGTAGCTCTTTTGTCGACTCTGCGATGCTTTCATCTTTTCTTGAATCATCTTCACTTTCTCAGTAGTCTGTTGAACAATTTCTGGTCCTAGAATCACACTCTCACCTGTTTCAAACCAACACAACGGAGTTCTACACCTCCGACCATACAAAGCCTCAAAAGGTGCCATCCCAATACTTGAATGATAACTGTTATTATATGTGAACTCTATCAACGGAAGATGACTATCCCAAGTTCCACCTTGCTCAAGTACACAAACTCTCAACAAGTCTTCGAGTGACTGAATCGTTCTTTCCGACTGACCATCTATTTGAGGATGATAAGCCGAACTCAATCTCAACTTAGAGCCTAAGGCCTCTTGCAAACTCTTCCAAAATCTAGAAGTGAATCTTGGATCTCTATCTGACACAATGCTTGAAGGGACACCATGCAGCTTCACAATGTCTCGAATATAAATTTTTGCCAACTGAGCTATAGGAAAACTAATATTAATCGGAATAAAGTGTGCCGACTTCGTCAATCTAACAACAATCACCCAAATAGCGTCATTCCCTTTAGGAGTATTCGGCAGACTCGTCACAAAATCCATGGATATACTATCCCATTTTCATTATGGTACATCTAACGGTGTCATCAACCCAGCAAGTTTCTGATGCTCCACCTTCGACTTCTGACAAATCAAACAAGAGTACACAAATTGTGCTACATCACGTTTCATTCCAGACCACCAAAACAACTTCTTTAAGTCATGATACATCTTTGTAGCTCCCGGGTGAATACTCAAGCTACTCCTATGACTCTCTTCAAGAATCATCTTCTTCATCTAATCATTGTCTGGAATACAAATCCTACCTCGAAACCTCAACACACCTTGATCATCAACATTAAAGTCACTATCTTCAGTTTGATTACTAGCAACCAACAAGTCCACAAATTTAACATCAACTTTCTGCGCATCTTTAATACTTTTCAAGAAATCATTATCAATTTTCAGCATTCCTAGCTTAACACTCCGAGACGACATTTCACAGACTAAGCTCAAATCTCTAAACTGTTCAAGCAATTCAAACTCTTTAACCATCATAGCAGACATATGTAGAGTCTTCCTACTTAAGGCATCTGCAACAACATTAGCTTTACCCGGATGATACTTCAAATCAAAGTCATAATCTTTCAACAATTCGAGCCACCTTCGCTGCCTCATATTCAATTCTTTCTAATCAAACAAACACTTCAAGCTCTTGTAATCACTAAACACCTCAAATCTCGAACCATACAAGTAATGTCTCCAAATCTTAAGCACAAATACAACTGCCGCTAATTCAAGATCATGAGTAGGATAATTTCGTTCATGAATCCTCAACTGTCTTGATGCATAAGCAACCACTTTACCATCTTGCATAAGCACACCGCCTAAGCCCAACTTGGATGCATCACAATACACCACAAAAGGTTCATCAGGTCTCGGCAAAATCAAAACTGGAGCCGTCGTCAAACGCTTCTTCAATTCGTTAAAACTATTCTCACAATGAACATCCCACACAAAGGTCTTACCTTTACACGTCAACTGCGTTAACGGAAGTGCTAACTTAGAAAATCCTTCTATAAATCTTCGGTAGTAACCTGCCAAACCCAAAAAGCTTCTAATCTCTATAACCGACTTAGGAGTCTCCCATTTTGATACTGCTTCAACTTTGGACGGATCGACCGCAATACCACTACCAGAAATAACATGGCCAAGAAAACTTACTTCCTTCAACCAGAACTCGCACTTAGACAATTTAGCATACAGCTTCTTTTCCTTCAGCACTTGCAAAACAATCTTCAAATGCTCAGCATGTTCTTCTTCCGTCTTAGAATAAATCAAAATATCATCGATGAACACAACCACGAAGCGAACCAGAAATGCATGAAAAATGCAATTCGTATATTCCATAAACACGCCAGGCGCATTACTAATACCAAAAGGCATCACCTTATATTCATAATGTCCATAACGCGTCCTAAAAGCCTTCTTCTGCATATCTTCATCTTTTACTTTAATCTGGTGGTAACCCGACCTCAAGTCAATCTTGCTGAACACACGTGCACCCACTAACTGATCCATCAAGTCATCAATTCTTGGAAGTGGATACCTATTCTTTATAGTTACTTTGTTCAACTGTCGATAGTCGATACATAATCTCATACTACCATCCTTCTTTTTAACCAACAATACTGGCGCTCCCCAAGGTGAAACACTCGGTCTTATAAACTTCTTATCAAGCAAATCTTCCTACTGTTTCTTCAACTCAGCCAACTCAGAAGCTGACATACGATAAGGTGTCATAGACACAGGCTTCGTTCCCGGAACAAGATCTATAGAAAATTCAACCTCCCTCTTTGGCGGCACATCAGGAATCTCATCAGGAAAAACTTCAGGAAAATCGCACACCACTTGCAACTTATCGATCATTGCTTGATTCTCCAAAGATAAGGATGCCATCAAGGAAAACATCAAAATTCCATCGCGTTCTAACTGCTTCAGCTGCTTAGTAGACAAAAACTCTGCTCCACTTTCTTCTTCAGCAGAAGAGAAATACACCGACTTACTAAAACAATTTATGTGGGCATGGTTGTACTCTAACTAGTTCATACCAAGAATTACATCCATTCCACTCAAAGGTAGACAAACTAAATCAATCTCAAAATCTCAATCAAACATAGACAAAGGAAATCGTAAACAAACAAGAGAAGTAGTCACCGAACCGTTAGCCGGAGTTTCGACAACCATCTCTTCATTCATATCAGACATAGCAAGACCCAACTTAGAAGCACAATCAAAAGCAACAAAACAATGCGTAGCACCAGTATCAATAATAGCAACTAAAGGAGTATCATTAATATAACAAGTACCTCTGATCAAGCGATCTTCATTCTCAGTCTGAGTACTAGTCAAAGCAAAAACTTTTGCTTTGGTCCGAGCCTTCTTCAGATTCTTGCATTGAGACCCAATATGACCCTCTTCATTGCAGTTAAAACACACAACGTCTTCATGCTTACACTCTGCGAGTGTATGTCCCTTACTGCCACAACGAAAGCACCGTTTAATATCCTTTTTGCAAGCATTACTCTTATGACCTTTCTCGCCACAAGCGAAACAAACGATCTACGCAGCAGCATCTTTCCTACCCGACCTTCTATCATCATTAGCTCTCCTTTTTTTCCTTTATCAGCCAGAACACTGTAAGGCTTTGGGCGACTCTGCTAATCCTTACCTCTCTTCTCATTCACAATCTTAAAATGAGCTTTAGTATCATCTTCATAGATTCTGCATCTGCTTACAAATTCAAAAAAGTCATGGATCTGCTGGTAACCAATGGTCCGCTTGATGTCAGCACGCAAACCATTCTCAAACTTGATACACTTGGAAAACTCAGCATTGTCACCAGTGTAGTGCGGATATAACTTAGCTAGCTCCATAAACTTTGCTGCGTACTTTGTTACCGACATGTTGCCTTGCTTCAGCTCAAGGAACTCGATCTCTTTTCTTCCGCGAACATCCTCAGGAAAGTATCTGTTCAGAAATTCCCTCTTAAACACGGCCCAAGTAACAACTGCATCATCTTGCTCTAGGGTAGATTGGAGGCTCACCCACCAGTCATCAGCTTCCTCAGCCAACATGTGCGTACCAAACGCTCCTTCTGATCATCCGTACATTGCATAACTCCGAAAACTCTTTTAATCTCTTTGAGTCATGTCTGTGCTCCATCAGGGTCGTATCTTCCTTTGAAAGTAGGGGGTGATTCCTCAGGAAGGTCTCCAACATTCTCACTTCAGCATTAACATCAGCACCAGCATTAAGATGTTGTCCCACAGCTTGGGCCACAGCTTCCAACGCAGCAACAATCGCAACATCATTCCTTCCAGCCATTCTAGTTCTCTTATAACAGATGAAATTAGCAGTCTCCAGGTCTCTACTTCTTCTCTGCACAACCCACAACAATTAGAATAACATAATAATGGTATTCCAACTGTTAAACGACACTACTTAACTCAACTACTTGGCCGGACGGACCGACCTGCTCTGATACCAATTGTAACAGCAAATTTTCCCAACATAAAAATTCGTAATAAATCAGAGTATTTAAATCATAAACGGAATTTCGCAAAGGAGCAGCTCTGCACTGCACTAGCTCGCAATGGCGAGCTACTCTACTCGCAACGGCGAGCTCAACAGGGAAGCTCACAACGGCGCACAAAAACACTCGCAATGGCGAGCTAAATAGGGAAACTCGCAACAGCGAGCAAGGTTACACGCAATGGCGAGTTGGGGTTTACTCGCAATGGCGAGCGATGACAGAACAGGGTTCTATCGCAGCTCTGTTTCTCTCATCTCAGTCATCCAATTTCACTACCCATACCCCAAATTCGTTAGGAATCAACATCTAAACGTTTTCTATGATTGATTAACATCATTCTACATCAAATTACACAACAATTCACTTAAATCTTCCAAATTTAATGATTTTTGACCTAATCCCAATCCCTTAAACCTACAACAATTGACCACTTCCTATGAATCAAAACTTGTTAATAATGAGAGTTAGTCTCACCCTTACCTTAGATGATCTTTCTGAAATCCAACAGCCGCGTTCTTCGTTCTTTAGGGTTCTCTCTGACTTCTCTTCTTTCTCTCCTCTTTTCCCAGTTGTACGCGTTCTAATTTTTCTTTCTCACTTATAGACTTTATTCTTTCCCTAATTGCTCTTCTCACCACAAACTTACTATTTCCCCTAATAATTAATTATTTCTGCTAATAACAATATATCTCCCCCACTTAAGAATAATACTTATTTATTAACTATTAACATATATTCCACCAATATAAATATAATAATAATAATATTCTAATAAAAAGCCATAAATCACTCAAATAATAATTATGAAAAAGTGGGCGTTACAACTCTCCCCCACTTAGAATACTTACGTCCTCGTAAATGTACCTTGTTCAAACACCTCTGGGTAAGATTCTCGCATCTTACTCTCCAATTCCCACGTCAAACTTTCACCAGCTGCTCCTTCCCACACTACTTTCACAAGAGATATTTCCTTTGCCTCTCAGCCTCTTCACTTCACGATCTTCTATCCTTACTGATAAGGTCTCGATGGTAAGGTTGTCCCTTACTTGCACATCATCTCTTGGAATCACATGGGATGGATCCGGCACATACTTCCGAAGTTGCGATGCATGGAACACATCATGCAAGTTCGAAAGATGTGGTGGCAAACCCCCCTATAAGCAACCGTTCCAATCCTTTCTAAAATATGATACGGACCAATAAATCTCGGAGTCAACTTCTTTGACTTCAATGCACGTCCAACACCCGTCACCGGAGTGACTCTCAAAAACACATGGTCTCCTTCTTGGAACTCAAGATCCTTTCTGCGTTTATCATGATAACTTTTCTGCCTATCCTGTGACTCTTTCATCTTTTCTCTAATTAACTTTACCTTCTCGGTAGTCTGCTGGACAATTTCTGGTCCCAAAACCACACTCTCACCTGTTTCAAACTAACACAACGGAGTCCTACACCTCCGACCATACAAAGCCTCGAAAGGTGCCATTCCAATACTAGCATGGTGACTGTTGTTGTAAGTGAACTCTATCAGAGGTAGATAACTATCCCAAGTTCCACCTTGCTCAAGCACACAAACCCTCAATAAATCTTCCAGCGACTGAATTGTCCTTTCCGACTGTCCATCTGTCTGCGGGTGGTGCGTTAAACTCAACTTCAAATTAGTACCCAAAGCCTCATGCAAACTCTTCCAGAACCTTGACGTAAACCTCGGATCTCTATCTGACACAATGCTCGATGGGACACCATGTAGCTTCACAACATCTCTCATATAAATCTCTACTAACTGGGACACATGAAAAGTAATATTAATTGGAATGAAATGAGCCGACTTCGTCAATCTATCTACGATCACCCAAATTGCATCATTCCCTTTGTTGGTATTCGGCAAACTCGTCACAAAATCCATGGATATACTATCCCATTTCCATTCCGGAATCTCTAGCGGTGTCAATAACCCAGCAGGTTTCTGATGCTCAACTTTCGACTTCTGACAAGTCAAACATGCATACACAAATTGTGCCACGTCGCGCTTCAAACCAGACCACCAAAACATTTTCTTCAAATCTTGATACATTTTAGCAGCTCCTAGATGAATACTCAAACTGCTTCTATGGCCTTCTTCAAGGATCATCTTCTTCATCTCATCATTATCAGGAATACAAATTCTTCCTCGAAACCTCAACACTCCTTGCTCATCAACCTTAAAGTCACCGACTACAGCAGGATCGCTTGCAACCATTAAATCTACCAACTTCACATCTACTTTCTGCGCCTCTCTGATACTATCCAGAAATTCATTGTTGATTTTCAACATCCCCAATTTCACACTCTTTGGCGACACTTCACAAACCAAACTCATGTCTCTGAACTGTTCAAGCAATTCCATCTCTTTAACCATCATCGCTGACAAGTGTAAAGTCTTCCTACTCAATGCATCTGCAACAACATTACCTTTTCCAGGATGATAATTCAACCCAAAATCATAGTCTTTCAGTAACTCGAGCCATCTCCTCTGCCTCATGTTTAACTCCTTTTGATCAAACAAATATTTCAGACTTTTATGATCACTAAACACCTCAAATCTGGAACCGTACAAATAGTGTCTCCAAATTTTTAACACAAAAACCACAGCAGTCAACTCTAAATCATGTGTAGGATAGTTCTTCTCATGTATCCTCAACTGTCTCGAAGCATAAGCCACTACCTTGCCATCTTGCATAAGCACACCACCTAAGCCCAACTTGGACGCATCACAATACACCACAAAAGGTTCATCAGGTTTTGGCAAAATTAAAACTGGAGCCGTCGTCAAACGTTTCTTCAACTCATTAAAACTGTTCTCACACTGAACATCCCACACAAAGGTTTTGCCTTTACACGTCAACTGTGTTAACGGAAGTGCTAACTTAGAAAATCCTTCTATAAATCTTCGGTAATAACCTGCTAGCCCCAAAAAGCTTGTAACTTCGGTAACTGACTTTGGAGTCTCCCATCTTGATACTGCATCTACTTTGGATGGGTCCACTGCAATACTACTACTAGAGATAATATGGCCAAGAAAACTTACTTATTTCAACCAGAATTCACATTTAGATAACTTGGCATATAACTTCTTTTCTTTTAATACTTGCAGGTCGATCTTCAAATGTTCAGCATGCTCTTCTTCAGACTTCGAATATATCAAAATATCATCTATGAATACAACCACGAAACGATCCAAATAGTCATGAAAAATGTGATTCATGTACTCCATAAACACACCTGGTGCGTTAGATACTCCGAACAGCATTACAGAATATTCATAATGTCCGTAACGCGTCCTAAAGGCCGTCTTCTGAATATCTTCATCCTTCACTTTAATCTGATGATAACCTGACCTCAAGTCAATTTTGCTAAATACACGTGCACCCACTAGCTGATCCATCAAATCATCAATTCTGGGGAGGGGTTATCTATTCTTTATCGTTACTTTGTTCAACTGACGATAGTCAATGCACAATCTCATACTTCCGTCCTTCTTCTTTACTAGCAACACTGGTGCTCCCCAAGGTGATACACTTGGTCTTATAAACTTCTTGTCTATCGATTTTTCTAACTGCTTCTTTAATTCTGCTAACTCTGAAGCTGACATACGATAAGGCGTCATAGACACAGGCTTCGTTCCTGGAACAAGATCAATAGTAAATTCAACTTCTCTCTCTGGCGGCACGTCAGGAATTTCATCAGGAAATACTTCTGGAAATTCACACACAACTTGCAACTTATCAATCTTCGCCTGGTTCTCAATGGACAAGGACGCCATCAAAGAAAAAAATTGACTTCCATCAAGCATCAGCTGCTTCAACTGCTTAGTAGTTATAAATTCGGTCTCCGCTTCCTCTTCTGGAGAAGAAAATCGCACCGTCTTGTTGAAACAATTTATGTGAGCGTAATTATACTCTAACCAATTCATACCAAGAATTACATCCATTCCTTTCAATGGCAAACAAATTAAATCCATAGCAAAATCTCTACCAAACATAGACAAAGGACAACTCAAACATACTCGAGAGGTAGTTACCGAACCATTAGATGGGGTTTCGACAACCATCTCTCCATTCATTGGTGACACATCAAGACTCAACCTCGAAGCACAATCAGTAGCAATAAAACAATGCGTGGCATCAGTATCTATGATAGCTATTAAAGGAATATTATTAATAAAACAAGTACCTCTGATCAAACGGTCCTCACTTTGAGTACCAGCTAAAGCAAACACTTTACCCTTGGCCGGGGCCTTCTTTGGTTTAGTACACTGAGCAGAAATGTGCCCCTTTCCACCACAATTGAAACAAATAATGTCGTCGTGCTTAATTTTTGAAACCGTATGCCCCTTGACCCACAACGGAAGCATCCTTTTTCCTCATTAGCACCACAAGCATTACTCTTGTGACCCTTTTCTCCAAATTTGAAACAAACAATCCCAGCAGAAGTCTCATTCTTCTTAGGTCTTCCCTCATCATTCACCCTTTTCTTGCCCTTATCAGCTGGAGCACTATAAGGCTTCCTACGATTCTGTTGCTGCTTACCCCTCCTCTCAGTCATAATCTTATAATGAGCCTTTGAATCATCTTCATAGATTCTACATCTGCTCACCAAAGCAGAAAAGTCACGGATTTGTTGGTAACCAATGACTCACTTAATATCAGCACGCAAACCATTCTCAAACTTGATACACTTAGAAAACTCAGCATTGTCTCCGGTATAGTGTGGATAGAACTGAGCCAGCTCCACAAACTTCGCTGCATACTCTGTCACCGACATGTTTCCTTGCTTCAGCTCAAGGAACTCGATCTCTTTACTTCCGCGAACATCTTCAGGAAAATATTTGTTTAGGAACTCTTCCCTAAACACAGCCCAAGTAATAACCGCATCATTCTGCTCTAGGGTAGGTTGAATGCTCACCCACCAGTCATCAGCTTCCTCGGCCAGCATGTGCGTACCAAAACGCACCTTCTGATCATCAGTACATTGCATAACTCTGAAAATTCTTTCAACCTCTTTGAGCCACGTCTGTGCTCCATCAAGTAGGGGGAAGATTCCTCAGAAAGGTCTCCAGCATTCTCACATCAGCATTAACACCAGCACCAGCATTTGGATGTTGTCCCACAGCTTGGGCTACAGCTTCCAAAGCAGCAGCAATCGCAACATCATTTCTTCCAGCCATTCTAGTCCTCTTATAACAGATAAGATTTGCAGCCTCCAGGTCTCTACTCTGCGCAACACACAACAATTAGAATAACATAATAATGGTATTCCAACTGCTAAAAGACACAACTCGACTCTCTACTTGGCCGGACGGATCGACCTGCTCTGATACCAATTTTAACACCCCGTTTTCCCAACTTAAAAATTTCATAAAAATTATCAGAGTTTATCAACATAACGGAGCATCACATACATCAATACATCACTTCCAACAAATATAATAATAGGAAATACTATTTATTTAAGCAACCTGTCTTTATAAAATTCAATAATCAAATGCAGCGGAATTTAGTTTACATCGTCTCATAAAATTCTTGGCATTAAAGGCCACAACTTAACATTTAAATTAGTCTTCACAAAATACTTCAACATTATTAAAATAAAATACGTAACAAGGAAAAACAAACATCAGACAATCCCCATCCCGTTACGTATCAGAGCATCCTAGACACGATGTGAGGAGTCTACTCACGAACACAGCTAGTCCTGGTTACCTGCAAGTTACCCATACGAAGGACAACATTTTCAAGAACAAGGGGTGAGATTTCACATTCATTAATTAACAAATAATAATTCATAAAAAGATAACCACCAACATATATCTAACGTTAATATCATCATTTTAACATCATTTAACAAAGCTAAGTAGTCAACAACTTCTTAGTTACCAAAAGCAACATATTCATTCTTATAACTCATCATTTATATAATTTATTAATGTTAGGACAGCAACAACAACGGCAAGACAGCAACATCATCACAGCATTCATCATTTATTATAAGTTATGATGACTCTACAATGCAACAACAACTTCAACAACAACTTAGACAACTTCAACATGCATGTGGTACCACCAGGGCATTAAGCCCCCATCGCTAAGGTCATATTTGGACCTGTCGGGCATTAAGCCCCCATCGCTAAGGTCATAAGGAACCTGTCAGGCATTAAGCCCCCATCGCTGACTATGCAACAACTCGACTCTAAATGCAACAACTTCATTTTTAATGTTAAATTAATTAACAAATATTCACAAGGACTCATTACATCAAAACAGCATCACTTGAACATCATATTTAACAGCATCATCATTAATGTAAACATCAGAAGCTAATTCATCAAAGAAACGGGCGGAAGGACACAATTTCGCAAAGGAACAGGTCTGCACTGCACTAGCTCGCAATGGCGAGCTACTCTACTCGCAACGGCGAGCTCAACAGGGAAGCTCGCAACGGCGCACAAAAACACTCGCAATGGCGAGCTGAACAGGGAAACTCGCAACGGCGAGCAAGGTTACTCACAATGGCGAGTTGGGGGCGAGCGATGACAGAACAGGGTTCTGTCGCAGCTCTGTTTCTCTCATCTCAGTCATCCAATTTCACTACCCAGGCCCCAAATTTGTTAGGAATCAACATCTAAACGTTTTCTATGATTGATTAACATCATTCTACATCAAATTACACAACAATTCACTTAAATCTTCCAAATTTAATGATTTTTGACCTAATCCCAATCCCTTAAACCTACAACAATTGACCACTTCCTATGAATCAAAACTTGACAATAATGAGAGTTAGTCTCACCCTTACCTTAGATTATCTTTCTGAAATCCAACAGCCGCGTTCTTCGTTCTTTAGGGTTCTCTCTGACTTCTCTTCTTTCTCTCCTCTTTTCTCAGTTGTACGCGTTCTAATTTTTCTTTCTCACTTACAGATTTTATTTTTTCCCTTATTGCTCTTCTCACCACAAACTTACTCTTTCCCCTAATAATTAATTATTTCTACTAATAACAATATTTCTCCCCCACTTAAGAATAATACTTATTTATTAACTATTAACAAATATTCCACCAATATAAATATAATAATAATAATATTCTAATAAAAAGCCATAAATAACTCAAATAATAATTATGAAAAAGTGGGCGTTACATCAGGCGTGGCAAATTGCGCCCAGGCGTGGGAAGGCAGTAGCCCACCTGCGCTGCAGCTCTGTGCAGTCCCATTTTTTTCGGTTTCACCGTTTCGTCCGTAAAAACCTAACCGTTACTCCAAATCCGATTCCGTTTTCGCCGATGCGTTCTATTCGACAAATCTTATTATATTTTACTGGAAAAAAAATCATATTTTCAAATCTCCAAAACAGCTTATCCCAGAATCACTTATTTCTCAAAAACACTTAAAATCGCTTTTTCTCAGAATCTCAATTTTCATCAAATCTCATGGTTCTATCATCCAAACAGCATCTAATTATTGCCCTATGGAATATCTAGGGTCTGTACACAAGTTCCACATCAATCTAACAAGTTTTTGTGGTTCAATCATCAAAATCGGTCATAAACCCTAATCCCTAATTCTCACAAAACTCATCCTAATTCATGCTAAATCCATTTTTCAGAATCATACACTTAATAATGTTGAAAGTTAGACTCACCCTTACCTTGTTTGATGAAAAACGCAGCTCTCTCTCTTGTTCTCCTCTTTTCTGACTTTTCTCCCTTTTTCTCCAAAAACGTACGTTCTGTGTAAAACTTTTCTAAACCTAATCTCTTCTATTTATATCCCCCTTTCTACCTTTAAACTCTCTAAATTTATAAAACAACCCCACAACTTAATATTTTATTTTATTTTCATGTCTTATTTTATTTAATAATAAAATAAGTCACACCATCATTATAACTTCACAAAAATCATATACTTCACATAAATCTTAAAATCACATAATTCATCTATAAATCATGTAAATCTCTTAAATTCATAAATCATATAAATCACACATATAAATCATATAAATATATGCTAAAACTCATTAAAATAATTAAATAATTAAGACGGGCGTTACACAGACGATAACGAAGAAAGCTCCCGCTATCAAGCACTCACCACAAAGCAACTACTCCTGCACAGCGTCTACCTGTAATGCCCACTTTGATATTTAATTATTTTTATTAAGTTATAGTCTATTTATGTGATTTATTTTAAATATGTGAGGTGTTGGTATTTTATTAAGTGGCTTTATTCTATTATTTATTAGAATATGAGAATTATTATAGTAAGTAGATTTGGGGGTTAGAATAGAAAGAATAAAGAGTTATTGGGCCTAAACAAATTTAGGAATAGTATTTAGTATTATAAATAAGGAAGCTTAGGTTAAAAAGAGTTTTTATGTTAAACCGTTTTTTGGAAAAGAGGAGAACTAGGAGAGAAGAGAAGAGAAGATAAAGAGAAGAGAGAAGAGGCTGCATCGATTGTTAAGGTAAGGGTGAGACTATCCTTCAATAACATTAGATCTATGAATCATTAGATTGCATCTAACATGCTTTAGGATGAGTTTGTAAGGGGGATTCTCTATTCACCATAAGGGTTGTATGAACATGTGGGTAGTGAAGAGTTTTTGTTTTTCATTGTTTTTCATGACCTTCTAATGAATCTTCTAATGAATATTTGTTATATTTTTCTTGAGATTTTCGATGCTTCCTTGTAAATTGACCTTTTTGTGAAATTAGATTTAATGCTTTTGGAAAATAAGTTTGTTCGATTTATTGTTTAATTTTAAAAACTGATTTGATATCAATCTTATATGATAAGTTTTGGATTGTGAATTGAATATATGTGTATATGCACTTCACGTCACTAGTCTGGTATATATGTTCTCCGTGTCCTTTATATGTCCTTTAATATACTATCCTATGAGTTATTGTTTATCAATTCCAGGCACTGTTTCGATATTAGAAGTTATATACCTTGCATATTTACATGTAGCTATCATGAGATTCATATATTAAATGCAGTCAATTATTAATCGTTATTACTTGTACCTCTTTGAATATATGGATAAATAATTGTGACTAGTTGCTACTTTGTATTCCAAGTGCATTATCCTTATACATATATGCCTATGTCCTTTGACTTATTACCTCTTTCTCTAAGTTTTTGTTTTAATAAGTTATTGATTTATCATTTATATTTTGGACTAGAGTAATTATTTGTTAGCATGATTTTAGAAAGAAACCGATTTATATAGTTTATGAGATACATACATGTATGATTTAGTATTACACCTTATCTATTTTATACCAATTTATATTCTGTATATACATACATACGTGTTAATCAAGGAATTGCTATTATATTAGTTAAGAATAATATATTCTCTTTTAGAAGTAGTTTTATAAAGATAATTGATATAAAGAAAATTAATTCTACTATTTTAAATGTGATTTTAATAATAAGTTTTAGAAGAATTATTTGATGATGTGTATTGATGTGTTATTTAATAATGTAATTGATGTGTTATTTGACAATGTGTAAATAATAAAATAATTGACCATGTGTTATATAAAGATGTGTTATTTGAAGATGAGTGATTTAAAGATGGGTTATATAAGGATGTGATATTGTTATTTATGCACTATGTGTTAATTATGATGCTTATGTTGATGCGATGTTTAAGATGTTGTTGATTACCATTTGATGTTGTTATGATGTGATGCTGATGTGATATGAATTATTTATATACTGCTGAGTCTTATTTAAGATGAAAATGTCGGTCTAAGTCAAGAAGTTATAGGATGTTCATGAAGTTTCTAAGACGTAAGATGTTGAGTCCATGCATACTCATTTAAAGATGAGGGCTCATGCCCACGACGATGAGAGCTTTTGCTCAACCACGACGATGAGATCTTTTGCTCAACCACGACGATGAGGGCTTATGCCCTAGGAGTATATTTATGCTCAACCCACGACGATGAGGGCTTATGCCCTATAATGGTACCATATGCATTTGCATTTCATGATGATTCGAGATGGTTTAAGACGTTAAGAGTTGCATAGTCGAGTCTAGATGCATTGTCAAGTCAAGTTGTTAAGTTGTGATGTTTTAACGAATTACCTTGTGATGTCTTTTAGTATGATGATATGTGACGATGATTGTGACTGCTATATGATGATATATTGCTAAGATGAAATTATGATGTCTATGTATTTGATTATAATTGTTAAATTATAAGATGTTTATATTGTTAAATGTAATTTATGATTTATGAGTTTAATATTATTGTTTGAGAAATCTCACCCCTTCAGCTTGAAAATGTTGCTCTTCGTATGAGTAACTTGCAGGTAATCAAGATTAGGCGTGGTCGTGAGTGGACTCCTCACAGTGTGTCTTTAGGTGCTCTGATACGTAACGGGATGGGAGTTTTGACACTGTTTTCTATTCCTTACGTATTGTTTTAGGAGATTCATAATGAAGTTGTTGGATTTGAACTAATTATTATGTTTTAGACTATTTATGAGACTTTTATGATGAGGTTTGTGTGCCAAAGACTATTTTTAGATGTTGAATAATTCTGCTGCAAGATATTAAGTACTTTGTTGATTGAAGGATAAATTATTATTTATTCATTTATGATTTTTATGAAATGTGACATTCCGTTTTGTGATGAAAAACTCTGATAATTGTTATGAAATTTTTACGTTGGGAAAACGGGGTGTTACACTACCCATCCATACAGATAGGTGGGCGGCAAAAACTACTGGGGGTAACATTTACATTAATCATAATCAACATATGAAAACATAAGCATTCAAGGATTCATACATATCACATATACATAATCATCCCTCCTAGAATACAAGCATCACATGATTATTATCCCCCATTACTTGCACCTCAAGCTATCACATTATTATCATAGCATAACAGATATACTTAATCTCTAATCAAGTCATCGACAAGAGTTCATCATTATCAACATCAACCAATTAAAATATTACTCACCTCATTACACATCTAGCATGCTTAACTTAATAAGTACAATTCATCATTTTAAAGTTATAAGCAACAAATCATCATCAACAAAGAGATCACCACATCATATGTATATACATATACAATTTTCACTTCATCATTATTATCAAAGTAACTATCATCAAATAGGTTCACCAAGTGTATAAGTACAAGCAAGTGAGACATGCAATTAGAACATAGTTCAATTATTCACAACCATCAACAAAATCCACCAATGTACATATACACCAATCCACACAATCACAACATTCACCAAATTTCACCAATACACAATTCATCAAGTCACATATTCAATTATGTCACAACTCATCAACCATTAAATTCCAAATGTCACAAGTATGTATTCATCAAACACACTTATCATTAACAATCACCATTCACATGCAACAACAAGATAACATTTCAATATGCAACGCGCCTATACTCGACACTTATATGCATGTGGTGCCAAATCTCCTCAAGGTCGTCACCCATGATGCAACAAAAACATCTACACCTCCTCTTACAACCAACTATGTAAAACTACACCTTCTTTTACATTTCAACATATGACTCAATATGACTATGATGCATGGACATACAAGTAAAGACTCAATAATGCAAAAACTCCAACATATATATCCACCAACAACAATGTAAAAGTACACATCCTTTTACATTAATCAACTTAACAACAATTGCATTATCAAACATTTACGTCCACATAATCAATCAAGTCATAATTCAATTAAGAGTCATCACCACATTATCATCAACATAATCATCATCATAATTATCAACAAATATCAACATCATCATCGTACTTATCAACATACATCAACATCAACTATATCATATAGTTCAACAACTCCATACCAATCATCACAATTCAATTAATGGAGAAAATACAACACATCATGATAAACATCATACTCAATGCCTAACAATCATCCACATATCCTCAATTAACCATATGAAACCATTCACGAAAGAGTTATAAAGTAATCGGCTCAAAAGAACCATTTTCAACAAAGTTCGTCTATCATTCTACCATTTTCAAAATAATTGAAGCAATTGAACCAAACTAAGTAAACAAGATCCAACGTCTCAACTAAGTATACCTCTAGGCCACATATAAGTGCAGTAGAGAATACATTTACGTTTCACCGGCTAAATACGATGAACTCATGAGAATCACAAAGTTCGTCTCTCTTTATCACCTTTCAAGAAATTTCCATTTTCAAATCAAAACAAGTTAGATCCATCACATCATAGTTTAAATACCATTAAACACCTTCATTGAACTCATAAAACTCAAGTTTCGAAGTTTGGAAACAATCCATAAGGTTTGGGTCGACTTAGAAATAGTTACGCGAATTTTTCGTAAAATTTCCCTAAGACCTCCTTGGAGTATTTTCCTCATAACTCAAAAACTAAAAATCATTTTCAAGTCAAACCAAAGCCACTGGAAAGCTAAAAAAATTATCTAAAACATTCATGTTTACACCAAAGGCCAATTCAAAACAGACACGTGTGAAAAAGATGCAAGAACGCGAAACAAGGAATGTTGTCATAGAGCATTTCGCTTAAGCGAAATCAATCTCGCGCAAGCGAAATCAACGTCGAGAGAAAACCCAATTTCGCTTGAAAATTCGTTTGGGGCTTCGCTTAAGCGAACTGGGCTCTGTTTCTGATGTACACTTACGGGTTCTAACCCCTTATCACTCAAAAATCCCAATTTTGATCACCCCAAACCCCAAAACTCAATCTCAAAGATGTTTATAGGTCATATATGCTTCAAAACACTTAAACATGCATACAACTTGCAATCACAACATCAATTCATCAAAGTTCACCAATTCACCAAAACTCTCACAACTTTCAACAACAACAACAAATCTCCTCATAACTCACCAAATCATGATACCCAATGCATCAATTCATCAACAACACATGTTAAAACAACAACAACAACATTTGAACATGAATTCATCATCAATCTAACAACCACAACATTATTCATCATCAATTTCATACAAAAACTCATCATGTTCATATATACCCATTTTGACATACAAATTCAACAACAACAACACAATTATCATTTAATTCATGCATATAATCATATCATCAAAATTAAGCACGAATTTCTACATCTAAAATCAAATTAACCACTTAACCACAATTACGCAAAAGAATTAGGGTAGAAATTAAACTACTAGATTATGATTAAAGACTAACCCCCTTACCTTAATTCTTCAAAATCAACACTAAGGCTTCACTTTAGCTCCCAAAGCTTGAATCTCTAGGCTCCTTTAGCTCTCTTTAGATCTCCTCTTCAACCCTTCTCTTCTCTTGTTCTCTCTCTCTCTACCTCTTCTCTTAATAATGAAAAATGATGGTAAAAATCTTATTTTCTCTACAAACAAGAGTTTATATAGGTTCCACCTAAATGAGCTCAACTCACAAAGTCTTAATGGGCCTAACCCATTTCTATTTTAATCCAAAATGTTACTACTCACTTAACGGTAAAATGTAATACTAACAGTCACTTACCGGTTATAAAATAATTGTTACACTCTCTCTAGTGGCTTAGTAAAATAACAACTCTCACTAAGCACTAAAAATAATCCTCAGCAAAATTACAAAATTACTCCTACTCTCAAAATGACCAAAATGCCCCTAAGTCCAAAATGACTAAAATACCATTCTAACACTGAATTCTACAATTCCCGACAAAAAATACACACAGAGGCATATAATCATATATGAGCACACATAACACATAACGAAACAATTAAAAATAAATCTAGCGAAAAATCGGGCTGTTACAACTCTCCCCCACTAAAAAGAATTTTTGCCCTCGAAAATTACCTGAAGGAAACAACTCTGGATACGAAACCCTCATCCTACTCTCCGATTTCCAAGTGGCACTCTCACCAGTTGGTCCAACCCAAATCACTTTAACCAAAACGATCTCCTTGCCACGCAAACGCTTCACCTCCCGATCCTCAATCCTAACTGGTCAAGTCTCAACGGTCAAATTATCCCTTACTTCCAAACCATCCACTTGAATCACATGAGACGCATCATACACATACTTCCTCAACTGAGACATATGAAACACGTCATGAAGATTCGACAAAGATGGTGGTAACGCAATCCGATACGCTACAAACCCGACCTTCTCAATAATCTCAAACGGTCCAACAAAACGAGGAGTCAACTTCCGACACTTCAAAGCATGACCAACACCGGTTACAGGATTCACCCTAAAAAACACATGATCACCAACCTGAAACTCAACGTCCTTCCTCCTCTTATCAGGATAACTCTTCTGCCTACTCTGAGATGCTCTCATCTTCTCTTGAATCATCTTAACCTTTTCCGTAGTCTCTTGCACAACCTCCGGTCCTAACAAAGCACTTTCACCTGACTCATACCAACACAATAGAGTTCTACATCTCCGACCATACAAAGCCTCAAACGGTGCCATTCCGATACTAGAATGAAAACTGTTATTGTAACTAAACTCAATCAACGGTAAACATTCGACCCAACTGACACCTTGCTCAAACACACAAGCTCTTAACAAATCTTCCAAACTCTGAATAGTCCTCTCCGTCTGACCATCAGTCTGGGGATGATAAGCAGAACTCAACCTCAACTTAGTTCCCAAAACAACTTGAAAACTCTCCCAAAACTTAGAAGTAAACCTCGGATCCCGATCCGACACAATACTAGAAGGAATACCATGCAATCTAACAATCTGCTCAATGTAGATCTCAGCCAACTTCGCCACAGACATACCGGTCTTAATAGGAACAAAATGTGCCAACTTCGTCAACCGATCAACAATCTCCAAAATCGAGTCAAAACCCTTAACAGTCTTCGGCAAAGCTCCAACAAAATCCATAGAGATATTATCCCACTTCCACTCTAGCACAAACAACGGTTGCATCAAACCCGACGGCTTCTGATGTTCAATCTTAGACTTCTGACAAACCAAACAAACATAAACGAATTCCGCAATCTCCTTCTTCATTCCAGGCCACCAAAACAACCTCTTCAAATCCTGATACATCTTAGTCGCTCCTGGATGAATACTCAAACTACTTTTGTGACCTTCTTCCAAAATCCGTCTCTTAAACTCAAGAACATCTGGTACACAAACACGATCACGAATCATCAAAACATCGTTCTCATCCAATCTAAAATCTCCACCTTTACCTTGGTTAACCAACACCACTCGATCTACAAGTTCCAAATCTTCCTTCTGACCATTCTTAATCTCTTGCAAAATATTAATCGTCACCTTCAACATTCGCCTTCCAGGATGATAACTCAACTGAAAATCGAAATCCTTAAGATGCTCCAACCATCTCCTCTGCCTCATATTCAACTCCTTCTGGTCAAACAAGTACTTCAAACTCTTATGGTTACTGTACACTTCAAACTTAGAACCATACAGATAATGCCTCCAAATCTTCAACACATACACCACTGCTGCCAATTCCAAGTCATGAGTCGGATAATTCTTCTCATGCACTTTCAATTGCCTCGATGCATAAGCCACAACCTGACAATTCTGCATAGGCACACCACCAAGACCCATCTTAGAAGCATCACAATACAGAACGAACGATTCCTTCGGATTCGGCAAAATCAACACTGGAGCTAAAGTCAACCTCTTCTTCAACTTTTGGAAACTCTTCTCACACTTGGCATCTCAAACATAAGCTTGTCCTTTCCGAGTCAACTGCGTCAATGGCAACGCCAACTTAAAGAATCCCTCAATGAACCTCCGATAATAACCTGCCAAACCAAGAAAGCTTCTAACTTCAAAAACAGACTTAGGTGATTCCCACTGCAACACTGCATCAACCTTCGACGGATCCACGACAATACCACCTTTAGAAATTACATGACCAAGGAAACTTACTTCCCGCAACCAAAACTCACACTTCGACAACTTAGCAAACAAATTCTTCTCCTTCAAGACACCTAACACAACCCTCAAATGCTCGGCATGCTCTTCTTCCGACTTCGAATACACCAAAATATCATCTATATACACCACCACAAAACGGTCCAGAAAAGGATGAAATATCCTATTCATATATTTCATGAAGACACCTGGCGCATTAGACACTCCAAATGGCATCACAGAATACTCATAGTGTCCATACCTTGTTCGAAACGCAGTTTTGGAAATATCTTCCGCCTTTACTCTAATCTGATGATATCATGATCTAAAATCAATCTTGCTGAACACTTCCGCACCAACTAGCTGATCCATCAAATCATCAATCCTCGGAAGCGGATACCAATTCTTAATCGTCACCTTGTTCAACTGCCGATAATCCACACACAACCTCATGCTTCCATCCTTTTTCTTAACCAACAACACAGGAGCACCCCACGGAGAAACACTCGGCCTGATAAACTGCTTCTCAAGCAATTCTTCCAACTCAAAATCAACAGGAACCTTAACACAAACCACAACCAACTAAGCCTCTACAGCCAAAGATATCTTCCCTTGCCAGACCAAACACACTAGAAGCAACCTGCTACTCCCCCACTATGCTCAAACCCACCTAAAAGAACGGAACAAGACAACAAGTTCCGACAATACTTTTGTACATGTCGCATACAAACAGGAAATTCAACGAATATTAGTCCGGACAAGACCGACCACGGCTCTGATACCAACTTGTAACGCCATATTTCTATTAAAGCGATAAAACACGCGGATATAACAAATATTCAAGAAATAGATGCTACGTCTAACACAAAATCCAAAATCCAAACATACATGTGTGTGTGTATATATATATATATATATATATAATATCTCAACAGTCGCAGCGGATACAAATCAAATAACTCCAACATATACATGCATGCCATGGTCAAATACAACCTCAACTAAAAATCCTTCATGTCCGACAAATGGACAACATCAGCAAGATAAAACAGGAATCAACAAGACATAAAAGACTCTACGACCTAATCAGAGCCTAAAACTACGACTCCAGACGATAACGGAGAAAGCTCCCGCTATCAAGCACTCGCCACAAACCAACTACTCCTGCGCAACGTCTACCCATCCATACAGACAGGTAGGCGGCAAAAACCACTTGGGGTAAGCTTTACATTAATCATAATCAACATATGAAAACATAAGCATTCAAGGATTCATATATATCACATATACATAACCATCCCTCCTAGAATACAAGCATCACACGATTATTATCCCCCATTACTTGCACCTCAAGCTATCACATTATTATCATAACAAAACAGACATACTTAATCTCTAATCAAGTCATCGGCAAGAGTTCATCATTATCAACATCAACCAATTAAAATAGTATTCACCTCATTACTCATCTAGCATGCTTAACTTAACAAGTACAATTCATCATTTTAAAGTTATAAGCAAGTAATCATCATCAATAAAGAGATCACCACATCATATGTATATACATATACAATTCTCACTTCATCATTATTATCAAAGTAACTATCATCAAATAGGTTCACCAAGTGTATAAGTACAAGCAAGTGAGACATGCAATTAGAACATAGTTCAATTATTCACAACCATCAACAAAATCCACCAATGTACATATACACCAATCCACACAATCACAACATTCACCAAATTTCACCGATACACAATTCATCAAGTCACATATTCAATTATGTCACAACCCATCAACCATTAAATTCCAAATGTCACAAGTATGTATTCATCAAACACACTTATCATCAAGAATCACCATTCACATGCAACAACAAGATAACATTTCAATATGCAATGCGCCTATACTCGACACATATATGCATGTGGTACCAAATCTCCTCAAAGTCGTCACCCATGATGCAACAAAAACATCATATGTAAGAGTACACCTCCTTTTACATGTAAGAGTACACCTCCTCTTACAACCAATTATGTAAAAGTACACCTCCTTTTACATTTCAACATATGACTCAATATGACTATGATGCATGGACATACAAGTAAAGACGCAATAATGCAAAAACTCTAACATATATATCCACCAACAACAATGTAAAAGTACATCTCCTTTTACATTAATCAACTCAACAACAATTGCATTATCAAGCATTTACGTCCACACAATCAATCAAGTCATAATTCAATTAAGAGTCATCACCACATTATCATCAACATAATTTATCAACAAACATCAACATCATCATCATCATCGTACTTATCAACATACATCAACATCAACTATATCATATAGTTCCACAACTCCATACCAATCCTCACAATTCAATTAATGGAGAAAATACAACACATCATGATAAACATCATATTCAACACCTAACAATCATTCACATATCCTCAATTAACCATATGAAACCATTCACTAAAGATTTATAAAGTAATCGGCTCAAAAGAACCATTTTCAAAAAAGTTCGTCTATCATTCTACCATTTTCAAAATAATTGAAGCAATTGAACCAAACCAAGTAAACAAGATCCAACGCCTCAACTAAGTATACCTCTAGGCCACATATAAGTGCAGTAGAGAATACATTTACATTTCACCGGCTAAATACGACGAATTCATGAGAATCTCAAAGTCCGTCTCCTTTATCACCTTTCAAGAAATTTCTATTTCAAAATAAAAACAAGTTAGATCGATCATATCATTGTTTAAATACCATTAAACACCTTAATTGAACTCATAAAACTCGAGTTTCGAAGTTTAGAAACAATCCTTAAGGTTTGCGTCGACTTAGAAATAGTTATGCGGATTTTTCGTTAAATTTCCCTAAGACCTCCTTGGAGTATTTTCCTCATAACTCAAAATTTAAAAATCATTTTCAAGTAAAACCAAAGCCACTGGAAAGCTAACAAAATTATCTACAACTTTCATGTTTACACCGAAGACCAATTCAAAACAGACACGTGTGAAAAAGACGTAAGAACACGAAACAAGGAATGCTGTCAGAGAGCATTTCGCTTAAGCGAAATCAATCTCGCGCAAGCGAAATCAATGTCGAGAGAAAACCCAATTTCGCTTGAAAATTCGCTTGGGGCTTCGCTTAAGCGAACTGGGCCATGTTTCTGATGAACACTTACGGGTTCTAACCCCTTATCACCCAAAAATCCCAATTTTGATCACTCCAAACCCAAAACTCAATCCCAAAGATGTTTATAGGTCATATATGCTTCAAAACACTTAAACATGCATACAACTTGCAATCACAACATCAATTCATCAAAATTCACCAATTCACCAAAACTCTCACAACTTTCAACAACAACAACAAATCTCCTCATAAGTCACCAAATCATGATTCCCAATGCATCAATTCATCAACAACACATGTTTAAACAACAACAACAACAACATTTGAACATGAATTTATCATCAATCTAACAACCACAACATTATTCATCATCAATTTCAAACAAAAACTCATCATGTTCATATATACCTATTTTGACATACAAATTCAACAACAACAACACAATTATCATTCAATTCATGCATATAATCATATCATCAAAATTAAAAACGAATTTCTACATCTAAAATCAAATTAACCACTTAACAACAATTATGCAAAAGAATTAAGGTAGAAATTAAACTACTAGATTATGATTAAAGACTAACCCTCTTACCTTAATTCTTCAAAATCAACACTAAGGCTTCACTTTAGCTCCCAAAGCTTGAATCTCTAGCCTCCTCTAGCTCTCTCTAGATCTCCTCTTCAGCCCTTCTCTTCTCTTGTTCTTTCTCTCTCTACCTCTTCTCTTAATAATGAAAAATGATGGTAAAAACCATATTTTCTCTACAAACAAGAGTTTATATAGGTTCCACCTAAATAGGCTCAACTCACAAAGTCTTAATGGGTCTAACCCATTTCTATTCTAACCCAAAATGTTACTACTCACTTAACGATAAAATGTAATATTAACGGTCACTTACCGGTTATAAAATAATTACTACACTCACTCTAGTGGCTTAGTAAAATAACAACTCTCACTAAGCACTAAAAATAATCCTCAGCAAAATTACAAAATTACTCCTACTCTCAAAATGACCAAAATGCCCCTAAGTCCAAAATGACTAAAATACCCTTCTAACACCGAATTCTACAATTCTCGACCAAAAATACACACAGAGGCATATAATCACATATGAGCACACATAACACATAACGAAACAATTAAAAATAAATCTAGCAAAAAATCGGGCTGTTACAGTTTTTGTTAGTTTGATTTAAAACATGTGAGAGATATAGCTTTGGTTCTGACGCAACAGCGTGGTCTTAGAGCTATAGCATGTCACATTGTTGGTATTGGGGGATAACCAGATTTGAAATGACAAGAGAGGAACTGAAATGGTTAGATCGTGGTTCAAAGTTGTAATTACAAAGGGATATGGTTTGTGCACTACTGCAGAGGGGGTACTCTCTCGGACACGTTGCATTGGAGGATTGTGAAGCTGTATCTTCCATTTTTCACGCACTCACTACTCCCAAGAGCTATAACTCCATTCATCAGTACCTACACATAAATATGTTACCCCTACAACTTTCAAAACCATTGTTCCTCTCTGAAAAGTGTCAACTTTTCAACCATTCCACTGCCCGATTCATTTATAATCCAACCCTTATAAATACCAACTCTGAAAGCTCTTCTCCCTCATTTCTTGTTTGCGAAATTTCCCTAAAAACTTAAACTTTCTTTCGAATCCTCTCAAACCACAAAACCTGAAGATTATTGCTCTTCCTACAACAATGAAATTCTCCAAAGCCACCACTTCAAGAGCCTCACAAGCCCTCTCACGCAGTGAATCGTTTGAACACCAGGATACATCTTTGCATTCTGGTGATATGAATCAACTCCAAGCGGTTGAATCCCATTTCCAAAATGACCTGACCCTCACTAAATTCCAGGCTAAATAGATAAGAGGGAGATTTTCTCAGAAAAGGGGTGGATTTCTCCATTCCATTCCCGTACCTTTTATCCACCTTCTTAGCTACAACCCTTGATAGCTTGCATTGGAAAAATATGATGTCCCATCAAAATTCCTATAATGAAACATGGGTAAAGAAATTTTAATCCTAAATTCTGACTCAGAAGCAAGATGCAGCAATGGTCAGAGGGATGCCGGTTCCATTCTCTTCACGGTCCATCAACTACCACTTTGGCCTCACAAGGGCTCCAACTAAGGGTGTTCAAAACCGAACCAATCCACTAGAGAAAACCGCAAACCAAACCAATCAAAACCGAAAACGCAATGTATTCAGATCACTTTTACTTAACCGCATGGTTTGGTTCAGTTTGTGGTTTGTATCTTATCAACCGAACCAAACCGCAACATAAGAAAAACGCTAATTGAACCTATGTCACCTAAACCAATACTGAAGAAACTCGATGAATTTTTTTATAAAATGACATTTTGTTCTCTTGCTAAGTTTCTTCTTTGCTTTTTACTTAAAAAATGTATTTATATGCTACTTAAAATTTTATAGAATGATTAATCTTAGTTTTTTACATTTCTTACATAATGTGATTATTTTTGTTCACCTTTTTAATTTCATCCATATTATTTTGTGAAAATAAAATTGTAATGTTGGATGAAATTTAAATCATTGTTAGAAACACAACTGGAAATATGTTGTATCATAGCTTTGTAAAAAAAACTCGATTTTAATGTTGGAAACTAAAAATTATATTATCTCAAAAAAATAAAAATAAATAACCAACTGATCCAATCCAAAGCCAACCTTGTTTAGACAACATTGCAAGGTTAAACTCATGAAATGTTCGAAAGCCTATTCCACCTTTCTTTTTTTCCTTACATAATGTCTCCCATTTAATCCAATGGATTTTACGTTCACCTTGCTTGCTACCCCACCAGAACTTACTAATCATACTTTCAATATGCTCACATAAACCCATCGGAAGTAGAAAACAACTCATCACATACGTAGGAATAGCTTGAACCACTGATTTGATCAAAACTTCTCTCCCAGCAGTTGATAGAAATTTTTCTTTCCAACCTTTCAACTTCTTCCACACCCTATCTTGGACAAAATTGAAAACCTGTTTCTTAGACCTACCAACAAAAGCAGGCAGCCCCAGATACTTTGAATGACACTCAACAGCCTTAATTTGCATCCAACCTTGGAACAAAATTTTTCGATCATCAGGTACATTTCGGCTAAAAGAGATTTCAGATTTGTCCAAATTAATAAGTTGACCAGAAGCAGATTGGTAAGTATTAAGAATTTCTTGAATGGTCTGAGAATCTTGAAAAGAATCCTTACAGAAAATGAGGCTATCATCTGCAAAAAATAAATGATTAATTTTTGGAGCTCCTCTAGCTATTTGAATTCCATGAAGGCCCTTTTCTGCTTGTGCCTTATTTAGAAGCCCAGAAAAAACCTCAGCACATAAGATAAATAGGTAAGGAGATAAAGGGTCCCCTTGACGGAGACCTCGCTGAGGATAAAACTTCTGACAAGGACTGCCATTCAACAACACAGAGAAAGAAACAGTGGAAATACAATTGAAAATCAAGTTCTGCCATTTCTGAGAAAAACCCATAGACTGAAGCACCTCAATCAAAAATTTCCACTCGATACGATCATATGCTTTTGACATATCTAGCTTTAACGCCACACACCCCGTCTTGCCTTTTCTTTTTTTCCTCATATAATGGAAAGATTCAAAAGCTAGTAAGGCATTATCAGTAATTAAACGTCCTGACACAAAAGCACTTTGGAATTTTCCAATGATATCCGAAAGAATCAATTTCAACCTATTTGCAATTGTTTTCGTAATTATTTTAAAAATGACATTGCAAAGAGAAATAGGTCGAAAATCATCTGGCACCTTCGACTTCTTCTTTTTTGGAATAAGACAAATATATGTATAATTAATGTTGCTCGGATTTCAACCACCATTGAGAATCCTCAAAGCAAAAGAAGTCTCATCTTTGCCAACTGTACTCCAAAATTGTTGATAAAATAAAGCAGGCATTCCGTCCGACCCTGGGGCAGCATGAGGCTTTAAATTTTTAGCGGCTAGGAAAACCTCATTTTCTGTGAACTCAGCTTCCAATATGTTACGCATAGCATCCGACAATCTATCTTTGACCACTTTCACAACTTCAGTAATTCTTTCTGGGTGACTTGTAGAGAAAAGATCTTGAAAGAAATCATTAAAAACTCTGACAATATCTTCCTCATCATCAAATTTTTCCCCATAATCGTCACATATAGATTCCACCCGATTTCTAGATCTTCAAAAAACTAGATTCCACCCAATTTCTAGATCTTCAAAAAACTAAATTCATGAATATTGGTCTAAATTCATAAAATTATACTATGAATATTAGTATAATTTCATGAATTTAAACCAATATTCATGAATCTAGTCTTTTGAATAATATATAGTCCCCGTGAGCTTAGCTCAAATGGTAAGGACAATGCATAATATATGCTTCCCTCAAAAAAAATGAATCTAGTCTTTTGAATAATCACGACTGATCACATAATTTAGACTAATTTTTATAATTTTCTAGCCTAAATTATATATACACACACACATGCATGAACTTAGGCTAATAAATTTAGTTTTTTGAAAAATTACAACTAATCACTCACACACACACACATATAGTGTATTTTTCGTTAAAGTATAATTTCATGAATTGAATCTAGTCTTTTGAATAATCACGACTGATCACACACACACACACATATATATAGTGTATTTTAATGAATTTAGACTATTTTTTTGAAAAATTACAACTAATCACTCTCTTGTCAAAAAAAAAAACTAATCACTCACACACACATATATAGTGTATTTTTCGTTAATTTAGACTAATTTTTATATATGCATGAACTTAGGCTAATCAATTTAGTTTTTTGAAAAATTACAACTAATCACTCACACACACATATATAGTGTATTTTTCGTTAAATTTTTCGTTAATTTAGACTAATTTTTATGATATTTTTTGTCTTTTGACGGTGTCCGGGTTTCGAACCTCGGACTTTGCATATATTATGTATTGTTCTTACCAACTGAGCTAAAGTCATGAGAACACCACTCATTCGTGAACTTAGACTAATAAATATAACAAAAATATAGATGATTTTTTTTTCTTCATAAATGTTAGTCAAAATTCATGAACATTTATATATATATATATATATATATATATATATATATAACTAAAATACAAACAATTGTTTTTTTTGTAAATATTAGTTAACATTTAGTAAAATATAAAATAAATAAAAGTGATCCAAAATGAAATTAAATAGAATAAATATTACTAGAAGATAGAAAAATAAATTATTTTATATTCATTAAATTATACTATACATATGTGATAAAATGTTAAATCAAATATTGTAAAAAAAGGTAAAAGTTAGACAAAATATTTTTTCATAATGATTAGTCTAAAATTCATGAAAATATACCATATGAAAATATTAGAAAAGAGTGATACAAAATGAAATTAATAGAATAAATATAACTAGAAGATACACAAAAGAAATTATTCTATATTCATGAATTATACTATATATATGTGTGAAATCAAAAAAATATGTGTGAAATCAAATATTGTAAAAAATATACTATATATATGTGATAAAATGTGAAATCAAATATTAATATTGTAAAGAAAGGTTCATGAATTATACTATATATATGTGTGAAATCAAATATTGTAAAAAATATACTATATATATGTGATAAAATGTGAAATCAAATATTAATATTGTAAAGAAAGGTAAAAGTTAGACAAAATATTTTTTTCATAATGACTAGTCTATATTCATGAACTTTAACAAAAAAAGTCAAAATTCATGAAAATATACCATATATATTTGTAAATTTGTGATTCTTAATAAAAAAAAGTTTATAAATTGTGATAAGTATGTGAAATCAAATATTGTAAAAAAAGGTAACAGTTAGACAAAATATATTTTTTCATAATGATTAGTCTATATTCATGAACTTTAACAAAAAAAGTCAAAATTCATGAAAATATACCATTTATATTTGTAAATTTGTGATTCTTCAAATTTTTTTTTTATAAATTGTGATAAATATGTGATAAAATGTGAAATAAAATATTGTAAAAAAGGTAAAAGTTAGACAATTTTTTTTTCATAATAATTAGTCTATATTCATGAACTTTAATAAAAACAGTCAAAATTCATGTCAATATACCATATGATTTGAAAATTTTTATATGATTTGAAATTTTTTGATTCTTCAAAAAAAAAAAGTTGATAAATTGTGATAAAATGTGAAGTCAAATATTGTAAAAAAAGGTAAAAGTTAGACAAAATATTTTTTCATAATGATTAGTCTATATTCATGAACTTTAACAAAAAAAGTCAAAATTCATGAAAATATACCATTTATATTTGTAAATTTGTGATTCTTCAAATTTTTTTTTTATAAATTGTGATAAATATGTGATAAAATGTGAAATAAAATATTGTAAAAAAGGTAAAAGTTAGACAAATTTTTTTTCATAATAATTAGTCTATATTCATGAACTTTAATAAAAACAGTCAAAATTCATGTCAATATACCATATGATTTGAAAAATTTTATATGATTTGAAATTTTTTGATTCTTCAAAAAAAAAAGTTGATAAATTGTGATAAAATGTGAAGTCAAATATTGTAAAAAAAGGTAAAAGTTAGACAAAATATTTTTTCATAATGATTAGTCTATACTCATGAACTTTAACAAAAAAAGTCAAAATTCATGAAAATATACCATATATATTTTAAAATCTGTGATTCTTCAAAAAGAAAAAAAAGTTGATAAATTGTGATAAAATGTGAAATCAAATATTGTAAAAAAAGGTAAAAGTTAGATAATTTTTTTTTCATAATGAATAGTCTAAATTCATGAACTATAATTAAAAAAGTCTAAATTCATGAAAATATACCATATATATTTGAAAATTTGTGATTCTTCAAAAAAAAAATTATAAATTGTGATAATTATCACTATAGTTGTATTTATACCACATCATTGATGATTGATGTAGCATAGCATATATAATCACATGTATAACTCTATGCCAGTTATACCGTATTAATTCACTCATTCCCCAAAACACCCTTTACAAAACACGAATTCCAATTTTCCAAAATAACAAACCCATGGGCACAAATGTAAATTCCACTCAACCCAATACATTGCCGATCAAAACACCAGAGGCTCGTTCGTCCACCATGGATTTGAAGCTTGAAGCAAAATCAAATTCTAACACGTTTTCCCCCAATTTTTTCCCAGTTTTCTGAATTCGATTATTCAATTACACCATTGCAAGATTTGAGGTTTGTTTTACGTGTTTGTTTGTTTTTTTGCGTCAATTTTGAGCCTGCTTTTGTTCAATTTGGTTTTCAATTTCAACTTCTAGGGTTTTGATTTTTTAATTGGTATTGATTTTTAGCTTTATTGGGGTAGTTTGTGTATTAAATTCTTCGTTTTTATTGTATTGATTGTATAATTAGGGTTTATTTATGTTGTTAATTTTCTATGTATTTTTTTTTGTTTTGAATTATGAACTTGAACTTATGAATTAACTGAATTTTATGAAGTAGAGGTTGAATAGTATCTGTTTGTATGAATTAAGCTAAATTCATGATCTAATTTAATTTTAATGGTATTTATCTGATTACTTTGTATAGTGAAATTTGTGATTAGGAAAAAGCTTGAGGTTAATCAGAGGAGTAGGTTTTTTTTTTATACTGTGTGGTGATTTCATGTTATGATGGCAAATAATGCTTTGATCAGAGGAAAAAACATAGTCGAAAAAGTAGACTGGAGTTGGTGTTGGAGGGAAAATAATGCATTTCTAACATCTGTAGCACGGACACTACTAATGGAAGGCATGTCTGGTGTTTGACACCGACACGACAACGGCACATGTGATTAAGTTCAATTAATTAATTTTTCAAAAAAAATTACCGGTGTTAATGAGTCAGTGTCGTGTTCATGTCTGTGTCAGTGTTTTATAGCTTGTAATCAATGGTGTTCTATATGTTTTCATACAGGCTGACAAATTCAGGAGTAAAATTCAAATGTTTTGATGGGTTCATTTGTAAAGTGAATGTTAGGGAATGTTTGATAGTTTCTAGATAACGAAACAGTAGTTGTCATGAGATTGACTACTTGTTTTTTTGTTGGAAGTATGATAATGAAGTCTAGTTAATAGGGCCATGACTTGTGTTTCAAATTCAGACGATAATAAGTTGTAGTAATTGGTGTTAGAAATTGAAACTGTACACTGTTGTAGCAATTGGTTTTTGAAGTGTAGACAGTGAGTTGTAGTAGTATTTGGTTTGAATGAAGTTTGTTGTTGACAAAATCTTTATAACATTTGTCATAATAATGTAGTTTTCGTCTTGATGCTGTGTTGAGCATTTATGTCTATTAAAGTACATTTCTGCATGGTACTATGCTGTCATTATTAGACTTGTGTAAGCCAAGTTTGGTTGTGTATTTATTTGATTTATTATATATTTACAATCCATGTGACGAGCTTGAGACTTGAGACGAACTTGCAGAAAGTTTTTTTTCATTCAATAATCTTCTGTTACAAAAGATTTTTTCATTTATATCAGAAAGGGTTTCTAGTGGTGTCAATAAGACTAGAGATATTTATACCGTATCTAATAACTTGGACCTTTTTTTTTGCAAAAATGTTTCATTGTTTCTGAATTAAACTGTTACTTAGATATCATATAGCTGATTTAAACTTAGTTCAAGGTTCATTGTCTATGGAGTCTTTGTATTATCAGTCTTTAGGGTATATCTATTAAAATAAAATCTTGTACTAGATGTTAACTCTGAAATTGAAGTTAACAGAGCTGATTCTTAAACCTTTTATTTATTGTCCACATGATTATCTCTGCATCATATCCAATGGAGTTTGATTCTCTGCTATTAATTTGAACCTTTCAGGTACGTTGTCCAATTGTTCCCTTGCGAATCAAATTTGCCCTTTATGTGCTATAGTGCCACATCTGTGTCATGCAATACTCTCTGTTCTGTATTTTTTGTTTAAAAGATGTGCGGAAATTAGTGCAATGGCAGCATCCAACAAGTTTGACGTATCTTCCACCAGCCCAGATAGACCTTTGTACACTGGGCAGCGAGGATCCCACATAGCTGCTTCATTAGATAGATCAGGTAGCTTTCGTGAAGGCATAGAAAATCCAATTTTGTCCTCTCTTCCAAACATGTCACGAAGCAGTTCTTCAGCGACACAAGGGGATGTGATGAACTTCTTCAGTTGTGTGCGTTTTGATCCAAAATTAGTTGCTTTAGATCATAAGTCTAATCGTCCCATGGATTATAAACGACATGTCAGTGCTGCTCTGGGAATTTCACCAGATGAATCTCCATCTAGTTATGCAAAAGGCAAGCAATTGACATCCATAGTACCAGAAGATATCAAAAGACTCAGGGATGGTTTACATGCAAACTTTAGGAGGGCAAGGTAGTTTTTTAAATGCTCTTTTACTTGCATTGAAGTTACAACTATTTAATAACACTGTACAACTCAACAGGGATCGTGCTAAAATGTTCAGTGAAGCCTTATCTAGATTCAACAAAGATTTCCCAAATATAAATTCAAAGAAGAGAGCTCGTTCGGAAAATTTTTCTACTGATCGTTCTAGTTTTACATTAAGTGATCGGCCAGTTTTGGGCCCAAACATAGGTAAAATTGGCATTCATGGTCATGCAGTAACGGGTAGTTTTGAACATGACCAGCAAAAGTTGGAAGAAAGAACCAAAACTGCTGTTCCAAACAAGCGCACTAGAACTTCTTTGGTTGATGTCAAGGTATTTCTCGTCTTTTGTGCCTCCTAATGGTATATCTTTGGTTTCTTGCTGCTCTCAACTTAATAATGCATGATAGTAAGCAATAATATATGACTATATATAAACTGAATTCATAAAATCCAAAAAGTTCGATATATCTTTGTCTGACATGAAGCCTGTTTTATGTTTGTCTTTGCATAAGTTGCGAATTATAACATTTTACCTCTGTTATTTGGTGGAGTTACCACCTTATGTGTATAAACCTATTATAAAATTATGAGATGAATGGCTATGCACTATAAGTGTAATTTATTTTTACACATGCATCCAATCAAATCACCATGATGTCACTTTGTTATGTCAGTTCCTAAACTATCTCCATAAATGTTTACGTGGTAAGGTGTAATTGAATGCATGTGTCAAAAAGATTTATGCTGACTATTCTAAAATTATTTTTATGTTTATTGCATATATGTGTTTCACCCTTAAGCATGTATGTATGTATGTCTGTAATGAACTCTTTCATCCTTATTTTATTGTTTTCAAACTAAAAAAAAGATCAAACAAATAATACTTGTTTTGGAAAACAGTTTTGAAAAACTATTTTACCAAACAAATTTTAAAAACTAAATCCAAAACACAATCAAAGAAGCGTCGAATATTCTTTTATATTTTATGGTTTTTTTGTTTTAATATGGCTTTACAACTTTGTTTGTACTACTCTTTATATGGAGTGTCATATTACATATTAACTTGGTATGCTTCAAACTCTGTTGAGCAAATCTGACTTGGGGCGTGTTTAATTCTAGATGGATGTGCGGACTAATTCGCTCGTTAGATCATCTGGAACTGTAGATAGAGAGAAGGATATCCTACGACTTGCTAATAATGGTACAGTTCATGGCGAGGAACGGATTTTTCCCATTGTAGGTGATGGTTGGGAAAAGTCTAAAACAAAGAAGAAGCGTTCAGGCATCAAACCAGACGGGTCTTCAAGTACAACATCGGCAAAACCTGTTAACAATTTCCAGGAAACTAAGCAAGGAATGCAACAAAGACTAGCCACTGATGCTCGGTCAAAATTGAGTAACGACTCTCATTCTTTCAGGTATGAGTGTAATTGTGTGCCTTTATCTTTTCATAAACAAAGAATCAGCTTATATATGCTCTGATAAAGTATTATTTAGCATTTTGAACTTCAAGTAGAGGAAAATTTTCAATGATTGTTCTTAGGATGAGGTTTTCATTGGCGGAATTCCATTGCTGGGTAAACTGTGATATTAGTACTACATGCACCAATTCAGGATGAATTAACAGTAATGTCCAATTTATACATAAAGAAGGGTTTGAAGCCTTTCACCATTTACAATATAAATGAAAAATTGAAATGACTTTCATTATTATTATTATTATTATTATTATTTTTTTTTTTATGATTGTATTTTGTCCATGAATGGAAGAGAATCCAATAAATTACCATTGGTAGACTGAGTACATTAGGTATCTATGCAATTTGGTCAATTTATTATTTGACATTAAATGACTATAGCACAGTAAAAAATTGACGTCATAAATACTGATAGAAAAAAAATTAACTTTAAAATTTACATTTTCAAACTACAATGTTTTATATTGGTTGAAAAAAGACAATGTGTATTAGTAGATTGCATTTAAACCACAATTAATGATGCAATGTACTAATACACTTTGTCTTTTCTCAGTCAGTGAAAATGTAAATTTTATATTACATTTTTTTTCCTATCAATATTTATGATGGCGATTTTTTATTGGCACTAGTCAACTAATGTCAAATAATAGTTGACTTAATTGCATAAATATTTGATATAATAAGAAAAACCAATTTCGTTTATAAATATTCCCCATGTATATAAATATTCTCCATATATATATATATATTCCCAATGTATATAAATATTCTCCAATATATATTTGTTAAATATGTTTTTGTTTATTAGTACATTGCATCTAAATCACAATACGCATTGTGGTTTAGATGCAATGTACTAATAAACAAAAATATATTTAACCAATATATATATATATATATATATATATATATATATATATTGTAATTAGTCTTCCAATGGTAGTTTGTTACCTATTACGTTTTAGGATATATACATTGTATTTAAAAATTTAAAAAATAAACTAGAGAGCCGTTGCAAATTTTCCTTTTATGGCGAAAGGCTTAGTCTATAAATTGGACATTACTGTGAGGGATTATGCTCAATGATTTAAGTATCTTCAATGAGAGATGACATGTAGACATTTTTTCTTCTTCTAATTTCGATTGATTTTCTCTAATTCTTAGGCTATGCATATGATATTTTCATGTATCTTTGTCTAGGTTGGGCCTTTCTAATGGATCCAGTAGAAAGGCCCAACCTAGACAAAGATACATGAAAATATCATATGCATAGCCTACAAATTATAGAAAATCAATCGGAATTCAGAAGAAGAAAAAATATGTACATGTCATCTCCCATTGAAGATACTTAAAATCATTGAGCATAATCACTCACAGTAATGTCCAATTTATAGACTAAGCCTTTCGCCATAAAAGGAAAATTTGCAACGGCTCTCTAGTTTATTATTTTAATTTTTAAATACAATGTATATATCCTAAAACGTAACTGGTAACAAACTACCATTGGAAGACCAAGTACAATGTATATATCCTAAAACGTAATTGGTTTTTCTTATTATATCAAATATTTATGCAATTTGGTCAACTTATTATTTGGCATTAGTCGACTATAGTGCCAATAAAGAATTGCCATCGTAAATATTGATCAGAAAAAAATATAATTTAAAAAATACATTTTAAATTATATACATTCTACTTAGTCTTCCAATGGTAATTTGTTACCAATTACGTTTTAGGATATATACATTGTATTTAAAAATTAAAAAAATAAACAAATTTTCCTTTTATGGCGAAAGGCTTAGTCTATAAATTGGACATTACTGGAGAGATTTTGCTCAATGATTTTAAGTATCTTCAATGGGAGATGACATGTAATTTTTTTTTCTTCTGAATTTCAATTGATTTTTTGTAATTTGTAGGCTATGCATATGAAAATTTCATGTATTTTGTCTAGGTTGGGCCTTCCTAATGGAACTGCTGGAGCTGGAAAATCAGATGGCATCTCTCAGCAAGCTGGGTTGGGCACACGCGTCTCTACTCCTAGAAATGACACCGATAGCAATTCTGCTGTCAGTGATAGGCGGGATCGTCCTCTTAATTCAGACAAGGAAAGGATGAATTTCAGAGCTGCTAACAAGTAAGCACACTGTAGAGCCTTATGATTTATTGATTCTGGAAAGAAAGCTTTATTTTATCCGTAGCAACAATTTTCCCCACATCATGTTCATATTGCCCCTTCCTTGCTTTTGCGGGGTTGTTCAGTTGTTTCATTTCCGTGTATTTGTCGATCCTTATGAACTGTCATCAGTATTGATAGTTACCTTCTTTATTGTGTTTTAATTCTTTAATTGATTAGATGTTTTGAATTAAGCAACTGCTCTAGGATAAGAATAAGTGGTTGGTTTCGTCTTTTTAAAGAGGTTTATGTTTGAAATTTGTTGTGGGATAGTGTAACTATAGTTTGTTGATGTTTATCGGTCCTAGTTGTTTACTTTTACTTTTTTCTTAAAGGATGATCTCTGTCTTTCTTTTGAACATATTTTATAATTGATAATTGATTTAGTTTTTATGTTTTTTATATTCCCAGGGCAACGGTCCGTGATGAATTCAATTCAACTAGCCCTAATTCAAGCGCAAAATTGAATACATCTATTCGGGCGCCACGATCAGGTTCAGGAGTTTCTGCTTCCAAGATGTCACCAGTTGTTAACAGAGAAACTGTTCCTAATGATTGGGAACTATCTAATTGTACCACTACAACCAAGCCCCCTGCTGGTGTTAGCACAAATAATCGCAAACGTGCAGCATCAGCGCGTTCATCTTCTCCACCTGTTGCCCCCCTCTGGCAGCCGCCACACAAGAGCTCCCGTACTGCCAGAAGAACAAATTTTATTCCCGTTGTTTCAAGTAATGCCGATTCCCCTGCTTTGGATTCTGTGTCTGATGCGTCTGGCAGTGATCTTGGGTTAGGAGTTGCCAAACGTTTGTCTGGCGGTTCTCCCCAGCAAATAAGATTAAAAGGCGATCCGTCATCTTCAGCTGCCTTCTCTGAAAGTGAAGAGTCAGGGGTGGCTGAGATGAAGCCTAAAGAGAAGGGCAGGAAACCGGATGGGATAGACCAGAAAGCTGGACAAAATGTTCAAAAGGTTTCTAACATGGTTCCTCCAACGAAAAAAAATAAGCTTGCATCCAGGGAAGAACGTGGAGACGGTGTTCGGAGGCAAGGAAGAACAGGGCGGAATTTTCCTGCTACAAGGTCATTGACGCCAATGACATCTGAGAAGCTTGGAAACATAGGGACCGTAAAGCAGCTCAGAAGTTCAAGACTAGGATTTGAAAAGAGTGAAAGGTTAGAATCCCTCTTTCTAAATCATTGCTACAGGGCCTGTTTGTGTTTTTTTAAAAGAACATATACCCTTTAATTATAGATTTATTTCCAAAAGTTATAAAAATTATGCAAGCTCTGAAGAAAGTATTGTGAAGTTGTTTATTTGGGAACGGACTAAAATCTTACTATGAAATCCGTGCAGCAAGGCAGGTCGTCCACCAACCAGGAAACTTTCTGATCGGAAGGCATATACTCGTCAAAAGCACTCAGCTATTAGTGCATCAGCAGATTTCCATGGTACTGGTTTAAGTGTCAAGAAAAACATATTGAAGTTAAATTTCCATTTGTAATACAGCTATATCATTATTCACTTTTGGTTTCGTTGTTTTAGTAGGTCCAGAAGATGGACATGCAGAGCTAGTGGCTGCTGTAAAGGGTCTAATCAACTCTGGTATCAATCTTACTAAATACTATCTAAATGTGATACCTAAATACTTATTATCTGATGGAGTAGCTCTGACTTTTCTTATTACTGCAGGTCGTGCTATTACTGGCCAATTTTGGAAGCAGATGGAGCCTTTCTTCGGTATGATAATTGAGGAGGATGTTGCTTACTGGAAACAAAAGGTGTGAATCCTATCTTTGTTAGTCATTATTAGTGACAATTATTGTTACTATACTTTTTAAGAGTTTGTGTTAGGTCAATGCAGCATGACTCTTGTCTACCTTATCCATGTTTAGAGGTTTCACATGTAATAAAAGAGCACAATACAGCTGTGCTTTAAATTTGTCTTTTGTCCATGATATTATTGCACTTAGGTTGCCTTTGATTGATTATTTATAAATTAGACTCTAGTTTTTACTATAAATAAGTAAATGTTCCTTTTGTCTCGAATCTCCCTGATGTTACCTGGAACTATGACATTGGCTGTTATATAACATCAGGAGATTTGAGACAAAAGGAACATTTACTTATTTATAGTAAAAACTAGATTCTAATTTATAAATAATCAATCAAAGGCAACCTAAGTGCAATAATATCATGGATAAAAGACAAATTTGAAGCACCGCTGTATTGTGCTCTTTTATATTTTGATATATATTAAAAGTTTCGTCTCAGTTCTTGCATACATTATATTTGTTGTTAGTTATGATAATAGCATGATTTAGTTGATCCGGTTTTCTTCACTAATTTAGTCATCTTTCAGATAAATCTTGAGTCAAGCGGATTGATGCCAACTCCAGTTTCTTCAAATATAGATGATTGTGAAGCTGTTACTAATGGGTTAGGGTTGATGGGTTGTGCAAGAGATATCGGACATGATGCTCAAAGGGGTGCTGGAATTGTCGGTGAACAATCGCAACTAACTAAAGGGGATTGTAAAGCAATTCCCCTTTGTCAAAGGCTGTTATCTGCTTTAATTTCAGAGGAGGGTTGCAGTGGAAGTGAAAATTTCAATTTTGATGCATATGATACTCAATTTGAGACAAACGGGGAGTTGGAACTGAACCATCTGGATAGCCACCCGCTAGCTAATTATAACTTCACTGCTCATTCTGCTTGCAATGGTTATAGGACAACTCAGAAGCCAGAACATCATGATACTATAAATGATGTAGTTGATATTCCATCCAATGGGTTGGAATATGATGCCATGGATATGAATGAAAGGCTTCTCTTGGAGCTTCAAAGCATTGGAATTTCCCCAGACCCTGTGGTAAGTCACTTTCCTAATAACTTTTGTGCTATTTTTCATGACATCTTATTGTGGGAATGAACATTATCAGGTTTGGTTTAACTATATTTGTTCTAGTTTATTCTGCTATACTTTCAGTAGACTACTGATCAATAGATCTAATGAGTTTTTTTTTTCTTTTTTATTTTCTTTTTCAAGTTCTGTCTATTATTGTTAAATATTGTATGTTTTTGTAGTACTGATTTTTTCTCTTTTAATTTTTCTAGCCTGAAATATCGCAAACAGATGATGTAGCAATATTCGACGATTTGACTGGGTTTGAGGAGAAATATCAAAGACAGGTACTAACTGATGTTGAATGTACTAATAATTGCTAGTCATCTAAATGTTTTTTTGCCAATATTTTTTTTATCATTACGTAATTTTTTAAAAACATTGCTTCCCAAATTCATGCTAATATCAGACTTTTTATTGAAGCAATATAGACCAGGCCTAGACATCTTATTTATGAACTTAATTCTGAACTTTATGGATGTGATTTTGATATTATATAATTGTCGTTGTAATTTTATTTTCATGTATACCGTAGGTTTTCAAGAAGAAAGACTTGCTAGAAGGGTTATTGAAATCTGCCTCAGTGACCAAAGAATGTCAAGAAAAGTAATTGCACTTTCATTTATGCCCTGATAATTTTCTGGATTTAAACCTTTGTTGCTCATTGCTGATGTAAAATTTTGATTAACAGGGATTTTGAGCAACGCGCTCTAGACAAACTTGTTGTGATGGCTTATGAGAAATACATGGTAACCCTCTTAAAGTTCAATATTACTTTTTTTATATAACCAGTTTTACAGTTTTAAAATAGTATTTTTGCACTCCAACCTAGTCAATTATCCCTCAGGCCAAGTGCTCTGTTACAATGGTTGAAAGGGGATCTTTTCATTGGACTAGGTATTAGGTAGTATGGACAGAGTGAAGACATGGTCTAAATCTGATTATTTAAGTATGCGACGGGAACTAGAACAAGGAACACATATAATGTATCATATGCCCTATATAAGTGTTGGTGATCCCAATCTCTATGACTTGTGTGGATTGTTGAGGTTATGGAAACCTACCATTTGCAACACAACCATTAATTACACTATTTTTTTTTTTTTTGATTTTTTTAAATTCAGACTTGTGACCTGTTTGACCTATTTTATTTTAGTGTTCTATCATAGAAATCAGAATCCATACTCTGCATGAATATCTTTTTTAAAATTGTCTCGGAGTAAGAGTTAACACTCCATAGCCAAATGTAGATGCCATCATATTAGAAAATGTTCATTGTTTTATATTTAGGTTTCATGGCATAGTAAGTTGACAATAATTGGTTGGCAGGCTTGTTGGGGCCGCAATCCCTCAGGTGGGAGAAATACAAGCAGCAAAGTGGCCAAGCAAGCTGCATTGGGATTTGTTAAACGAACATTGGAGCGGTACCATCAATTTGAAGATACTGGCAAGAGCTGCTTCAACGAGCCTTTATTCAAGGATATGTTCTTTGCTGCTTCTTCCCAGCAAAGTGGCATGGAGGCTGAATCTGCAAAACCTCATGCTTCTTCTGTTTCTCTGGAAGCAAGAACAGGTATCCTGTTCAATATCTTCTTGAATAAATGGTCTAATCTATTATTTTGTATCTTGTTGTGTTTCCTATGATCATCTTAGCCAAAATCTCACATGGCTTTAAACCTTTAATTTATGCTTGTTTGTGCAATCCTGTCTACTCTCCTTGTCCATAATGATGTCTTCCCAATGAAATACTGCGACTAAGGCAAAAGGTACTGCCAGCTAAGAAAGTCAACTGGCGACTGAGAGGCGTCCTTTTTTCCTAGCTGTCAGTATTTTACTCAGTACATGATTTTGGACATATGGAGGGGCAAATGATTTCTATCCTTCATTGCCTGAACGGTTATATATAAGGTTTTATTCTCCACCCCTCCAAGTATAGACTAGATTTTAATTTTTAATTTGTATTTCTTCTGCAGGTTCCATTAGTTCACGGAGGAGCCCTTCACAATTTAGTCCGAACATGAATAATCATGATGTCAATTTATCAGATATTTATCCTGTTATAAACAACTCATCTGAACAGACAAGTGGGAAGGAAGATCTTTGGTCAAACAGGGGGAAGAAAAAGGAATTGTCCCTTGATGATGTCGGTGCTTCAAGTGTTCCATCGGGCATTAGAGGTTCTCTACCAAGCAGCACAAAAGGTAAGAGAAGTGAAAGAGACAGAGATGGAAAAGGGCAGAGCAGAGAAGTGCAATCCAGAAATGGAACTACCAAAGCCGGTAGGCCAGCACTCTCTAATACTAAAGGAGAAAGGAAACCCAAATCAAAGCCTAAGCAGAAAGCAGGTCAGCATTCTGTTTCTGTTAATGGCCTCCTTGGCAAGCTATCAGACCAACCTAAACCAGAATTGCCATCTGGTTCAAAATCAAATGAAAAGTCTACCAATAGCAATGCCAAGGAAAAGAATGAGTGTGCCCTGGGTGAAGATGAACCTATAGATTTGTCTAACCTGCAACTCCCTGGAATGGATGTGCTTGATGACCAAGGTCAGGATATTGGTTCGTGGTTGAATATTGATGATGATGGATTGCAAGAGGATGGGTTTATGGGCCTTGAAATTCCAATGGATGACCTTTCCGACTTGAACATGATGGTTTGAAACAGCTTTCAATGTATATTACCGTTCATTATACCAATGACAAAGGAAACAAAGTACTTTAAGTTATGACTAGTTACAGAGGATGGTCTTGTGGCTAATCCTTACCTTAATTAGGTTATATAGATTCTTTGGTAGATTACCCTCTCCCAAGTTTTTGAGTTACTTTCAGCTGTTTCGGATTTTGCTAGTCTTGAAGTTCATGACTTCCAGTGTAAAAACCTTTTTGTTCAAGTAACAAGTTAGTATTCCCAGTGATCATAAGTTAGCAGACATTTGTATCCTGGTTGTAGCTCTTATAGATCAGAGAACAAGTCCTTTGTACATACATTTAATATTTTAATAAAATCAGCTTTCATTTACCGAAAGGACTCCTCCCCACCCCCCACCGCTCCACCACACACACACCCCAAATTTTTGCTTTGTTATTTTGTATTTTGCAGATGAAGCTGTCAAGCAGTTTACGATGCTTCGCAGTGTTCGTGCAGGATTTTCCTGGAAGCTTTCAGGAAAATAGGTGGCCATGTAAAATATGATCACTTTGTGTTTGATCAAATGATGAGTACTGTTTGTTTTTCTCTTCGTCGTTGCTATCCTTATGATTTATGTATATGGACAGATTCTTGTAATCTATCATCCATTGTTCAGGTTTCAGGCTGGCTATCCAATATTTGATTTATTAGCTAAAATTCTTAAGCTCTTGTTATGGTTTTTATAGTTTTTTTAAAGTGAATCTGGATTATAAATTTTCAGTGATCTTTGTAACAATCTGTATGTAAAAGTTGGGCCTAGGAACTTCTGATGTCCTTGCAGTTGATTTTACTGCTATTTCTTTAGTTGGGTGAGGAACTGCATCTAATTATTGCAGGGGGCAACGTAGGAAACTTACCTCAAATGTTCAATAGACATGATCCTCCTTTCTGAGAAATTAATATGCAAAGGAGTTTTATTATCAAACAAACGAAAGAATTGAACTGTTCCTTTTTACACAGGTAAATAAGCTTTGAATCTTTCTTGGCTTTCCTGACTCATTTTAGTTCGAGCTCTTATCTCTGTGTCGTTATATGTATTGGAAGTTGCTTCTTGGCTTTTTGACAATTTTACCTTTCTCCGGATGGACATGTCCAAACAGGATTTGTCTGGATTATAAGTTTGGACGGGATTTGTCCGGATGGGTGTACACTTTAGATGGATGATATGTCATCTTATTGTAATGTTCCTATAGCCAACTGTCATGACATTATCGAAATCTTCATTACTAATAAGCAGTTTACGTTAATATCTTCAAATATAAGAGCAACTTCATAGTTAGTTGAATGTTTGTTTAAGAAATTTTGTACTCGAAAAGACCAAATGAAATGGGTTCGAGATCAAGAAATCAGATTATCACCTGTTACTGTTGTTACAAGTTCAGATCACGGTGTAGATATAAGAACGATTACATTGGTATTGGGATGTGAAAGAGGTGCGAAATGTAAAGAATACAAGTAGTCATTGAAATGCATCGAAATTGGATCTAAGAAATGTGTGTTCATTCAGATTGTGGGATGATCTTTTGAGCGTTGATATGTGGAAGGTCAACACTGTGTCAAAAAAGAAGTGATGACAGAAGCACTAGTAGGTCATCAATATGCAGGTTGCTTTATTGGGTTGTTTCTCACATGATCAAAAGCATGAACCAATGATGAAACATTCTTCTCACAATTGAAAGAAAGAAGTGTCCACAATGTGAGTATTATAAACATATTGTAATGCATGTTACAAATGTAATAAGTCTTACAGTGGTCCTAAACTAGAAAGACAACATCTCATGGTATTTCTGCTGGCCGATAACTATTTAAATAGGTATAAAATGGTGGGTGATTTGGATACATTTAGAGATATATTTTGGTCCCACTCAGATTGCATTAAGTTGTTAATGCTTTCCACTGTGTTGTTGATGAATTCAACAAATAAAATTAACACATACCGTTTACTTAGCTTCTTGACTAAGTAGAGTATAGTAAGAGTCAGGTAGATCCTTCTGAGTCAGTATGCTTCTTACTGAATCATGCTTAAACTTTGATATTCATGACTCTGACTCAACTCCCTCTTTCGCCTTTCTTATCCCATTGCTTGATTTAGGGTTTCTGAATTTGGAATTGGGAATTGGTAGGGGTGTTCGCGGTGTGGTTTGGTTCGGTTTTGAGGCTAAAAGTCAACCGAACCACAAGATAAAAAAAGCATGCTGCTTGGTTTGGTTCGGTTGACTTTTAAAATAAAATCCAAACCAAACCAAACCAATGCGGTTTGGATTGGATCGGTTGGTGCAGTTTTTTTTTTTTTTTTGAGGATACAATTTTTTGTTTCGAATATTAAAATCGAGTTAAAAAGCTATAACACAACATATTTCCAGTATTGTTTTTGACAATGTTTTAAATTTCATTCAACGTTATAGTTTTATTTTCACAAAACAATGTAGATGAAATTAAAAATGTCGACAAAAAATAATCCTATTATATAAGAAATTTAAAAGACTAAGATTTATCATTCTATAAAATTTCAAGTAGCACATAAATACATTTTTGAAATAAAAGTAAAAAAGAAACTTAACAAAAGAAAAAATATGTCATTTTATAAAAAATTTCATTGAGTTTCTATGACTATAGGTCTATGTGACATAAATTCAGTTAGCGTTTTTCTTATGTTACAGTTTGGTTCGGTTGGTAAAATAAAAACCGCAAACCAAACCATGCAGTTGAGTCAAAAGGTGATCTGAATACATCCAACCCAAATGCAGTTTTTTGCTGTTTCGGTTTGGGTTGGTTTGGTTTGGTTTGCGGATTTGTTCAATTTTGAACACAGTGGTTCAGAATTGCAATTGGAATTATGATTTATGAGTGATTGAAAATTGAAATTGCAATTGCAATTGGGTTTCAGAATTTAGGAGTTTGCCCTTCTTGACATTAATTCTGACTACAACCTTGCATGAAGTGATACTTTATATTTTCTAGGGTTAATTAAGGAAATAGTCCTTATAAATATCCAGAATTTTTTTTTTGAAGGAAAATATTCAGAATTTTGTTTTTAGTCATTACAAATAAAAATCATACTTTTTAGTTTCTGTGACATTTTTCTATAACACTTTAGGGATTAAAAATATTGACGGAATCTTTCTACAGGGACTAAAAAATGACGATGAAAAACTTTACAATGACTAAAAATGCTGACGGAAAACTTTATAGGGGCTATAAAATGTGATTTTCTTTTGTAGGGACTAAAAACGAAATTCCTAATATTTATAGGAACCATTTACTTATTAACTCTATTATGTCATTCTTAACCCATGATTATTACTCGAGTCTTTATAATTTTCAATGACTAGGAAGCATGATATATATCGTGCTAAGAATTTGATTCCCAATATCATCTTGTGTGCACACTCTTTCTGTTCTCTAATGCTCACTCTTTTATTGAATGAAATTTATGAGTTCCTCCACTTTATGTAGTATCTATTTTCTTGCATTGATTTCACCCAATAAGATAATGAATATTCGAAAATGTCGGAAAGAGAATGTTTTCCTAACACCCATCTTCAAATACCTTTGTCGAATCGTTTTTAAGCATCTAGAAAGTCGTGAAAAATATGCGTCTAATATAATAAACTATATGTCCCAGTCTTGTAATGTAACACCCATACTAAACTGTCTAGAATATCTAGCATGCGTGTTAAAATTGATACTGGATACATTAAAAAGTACAATAAAATTTGTTTGAATGACTATAAACATCACTACAAGTTCGTACATCTGATTAAATATCATCTGTCAAATACATAAGAAATCATCTACGTCTGGTACGAAATGTGTATATGATGGTAAATCATTCAGCTTCTTGTCTACCTCTTCTTGCCACGATCAACCTGCTTATCTGAAAGAAAATAAAAGGGATTGGGGTGAGACATGATGTCTCAGTGAGTTCCACCTATCCTAGGCTGTAGGCAATCTCGGGGAACCAAAGATCGCCATCTGTCTGTACATTTACCTAATTTAGGATTTGCTGTTCTACTATAGTTGAGAAAATTTATGTCTTGCAATGATCTCCTCCTTCCTATTGAACCATGTTCTCATATAAATAACTCAAGCACATAAATAAATACACAAAAGCTCAAGATTTGAGATTTAGCTGAGAAAGTTTGTTATGATTAAAGTCATATAAAAATGGATATAAGTTCAACAAGACCCATCCGGAAAGTTTGTTATGATTAAAGTCATATAAAAATGGATATAAGTTCAACAAGACCCATCCGTAGAGGCAGTCCGAGATGGATTTTTTTTTTGATGTCCGGGGTTCGAACATCGGACCTTACATATATTATGCATTGTTCTTATCAACTGAGCTAAGCTCAGAGGGACAGTCGGAGATGGATTGAAAAGCTATACACACCTTTGCACAACAAATCATATAATTCAATATATATTTAATATATTATGTTACCTATTGAATTTTTTTTCCTTTCTAGTCACACCCATTAAACCCTTTAAAAACTTGATTACACCTAAAAATAACCAAAATACCTTTAGTTTAAAAGTAACTTTCTAATTGTCATCCTATTCTTTGTTTATATGAAACCCTTTCTAAACTTATGTTGAATTTCTGTAATATGTTCATTGATTTTCAGTTTGAAACAACTCATATATTATTATTATTAGGGAAGAGAATTGAAAATCAAGAAGCTACAAAGTGCACCTTAAGAAAAATGCATATCTATACGTTTACACCTTTAAAATTCACGAATAGATAAAAAAAGATTCCAGTTTTGAATGATATTAGACAACTTGGTCATTCTTGGTCATTCTGCTAACTTGTAAGGACTAGTTTGACAGTGACTAATATAATGTAGAGACTAATTTTCAAGTAAATGATATTAATCAACGGCCGATTTTCTAATAAGTGATATTATTCATAGACTACTTTGTTAGCAAGAGATATAATTCAAGGACTAAAACAAAAATAAATTAGATACAAGTTAGCAAATATTGTTTTTTTTTTTTTAAGAAATCAAAATGGAATTATATAACCACAACGAGTAGCACCGAAGCACAAGATGTGCCTAGGCAACCATTACGAAGTTACAAAAAGTCAGAATATACAATAGAGCAGCGAGACAGATATTAGCCAATGCCCAAACATGCTAACGGGCTTGACCACCATCGCTGTGTACCAAAAACAAACACAGTCTTTTTAGCTTTCAGCCACCCTAAAGATAACAATTTAACCTTATCTAGTAAACGGGGAACTATGGTTAGCAAATATTGTTTAAAATCCGACTGAGTCGGCGACACCTCTAAATTATGGGTTAAGGTTTTTGGTGGTGGCTGAGGTTTGAATCCTGAACTTTGCATATATTATGCATTGTCCTTACCAACTGAGCTAAGTTCACGAGGACTAATAAATAGTTTTAAAAAGGCTATAGTAAATACATAAAAAAAACCACTTAATTTTTTTTAAGCATAAAAAAAAAAAGATGTCGCTAGAAAATTACATTCACCCGTTTTTTTTTTTTTGGTCAAATTTTATTCACTCATCCTTTTTTTTTGAAGGAATTCAGTCATCCTTAAAAATTCAATTTTAGGAAAAAGAATAATGGACTTTATGGTAAAAAAAATACAACCCTAATTTTTTTTTTGTGCAAAAGAGGGAATGCAACCCTAATTTTATTAACCAATATTTGAAACTTGTTCCGTTGCGCCGTTTCCTCCCATCGTCTCTTCTTCTTTTCTGGATTTACAATGTGTTAATGTGCCTCCGTCGCTTGTGTTAATGCGCCTCTGTCGCTTTGTAATCAAGAAAATAGAAGTTTGACTAGTTACTCTCTAGGTTATTCCTTCTTGTTTCTTGATCGAGGAGGTGGTTTGGTTTACTTTTTATTCGTTGAGGAGGTGATTTGGTTTACTTTTAATATGAAATTACTCTTTTTTCATCCCCCTTCTCTTATTCTAAATAAATGATTTTTACATAGATCAAAGTTTTTCTTGTGTTTTTTCATCTCTGTGTGATGTTGTTTTGTTTGTCGTATCAGTGTTGTTTGATTTCTCGTCTTGGTGCGGTGTTCGTTTGGTGATTCAAATTGACATATCAATTTCAATCTATTACATATTCAATCACATGACTAGGTTTTCAACGTTGTAGATTCGGAGGTATGAGTTTTCCAATCACCTTAATTTTATCACATATTATTTGCGGTCATTTTGTTATGCTAGTGAGTTTGTTCGCAAAACATATCATTTTTTATTTTTTAAGATGTTGAATTTGTATCTAATGTACCATACCAATATGAATGAAATAATTTCGTTTGTTTTAGTCGATACACACAAATAAGAAAATGATCAATTGACACCATGACGGTCAAACTTAATATGACATCCCCGAAAATTCCTTATCACATAATCGTATTACAAAATCTTAGCATAAATCATGTCTATAAAATATGGCATTAAACAAAAATGATTTATGTGAATAAGATACATCAAAATTAAAGTTTTATCAATTTTCTAAAAACAAGTTAATTTTAAAGTATCTTTATTATAACGTATACCTGATTCACATAAGAGAATTATGGACAAGAAAAAATCTCAACCTATGAAGTACATTTACGGACAATAGATACGACACAGACACTAACATGCCAACACCAATAATAATTTAAGAAAATGATATTATTTAATGTAATCATAAATGTCATGTTGGTGTCAATGTCAAACATCGTCGTGTGTCCAAAATCATGACACACCTAATCCAAGAAGTGTCCGTGTTTCATAGATTTTTAATATAAGAATCCATTTCCAATGTTCCTTCCCCAGTTGAATCTATTTCTATTCTATAATTTAAAAACAGATTCCTTGTTTTGTTGCATTGATATATATTGCTCCCATGCGCCCTTGAGGATCTTCCATGATTTTCACGCCCATACCTTCGGTCTCATGTTTGTTACGTAAACTGCTTCTATTGGTCCTCCACAATTTTTATGTAATTTTGTTGTTAAGAAATGAAATATATTATATGGTTCAAACTTGATCTCCATTATAGTATTAATATCTGTAGAATGGAGCAGGATTGTGAAAGATACCAAGGCCCACAAAAACTTGATGAAAAAGATTGAAATTAATCAGAATCACTGTCATGTTTTAAATCTTGTAATGGTATTTGTCATATTACAAAGAAAAAGGTTCCTTTTAGATATTTGTTATTGAATGATGTAAACCTAACCTTTAACCAACCTAACCAACCAACCACATTCTTGCATCATATTCAACAAAGGAACAAATGTAAAACCCCAAAATTTCTCCTTTTGTTGGTGAAGAGAATATTTTGTGCAAGACTTTTTTCCCTAAAGTTTAAAAATAGGGCAATCATCTTTTAGGTATTTGTTTTCATTTTTTATGTAGCAACCAACACTTCAGAATGAATGTATAAAATGTCTAATATGTATCAGTTTCTGACATCTACATGACATCTATACATGTGATTATATTTAATTGTTTTACAACTTTTATATTTTAACATTCCTAAGTTAATATATTTCATTTTCCTAAATTATTAGTGTTGACTTGTTAGTGTCATTGTCGTATCCGATGTTTGTGAATGATTATTTTATTTTTTACAATAAAGAGAACATATATGTTTCATTGTTTATAATCTCATATATACAAGCATATAACTAACCATTAATGGCATCAACTTGTTGAAGATATTAATTTTGTTTGTTCCTCCTTTCATTTTATTCCTTTTCCATCAATCATATCATATATCTATTTTATGAAGTTTGGAAACACAATTTATTAGTGCTTTCACTGTTTCTAGAGATAAATATCTGTGCTCACAAAAAACAGTTCTATATATGCACAATATTTATTATTGATAGCAATGGAAATAGGAACAATCACAAAGTAGGTGGGAGCTAGCATGACCAATAATATTAGCCATATTGTATAATAATGTAGACAAATGAAAGCAAAAGAAAATGAAATCACAATGAAAATTCAAGTGGTAGAATTTGTTTCCCTAACTTTAAGGGAAACTAAATTCTTGTACCATTTCTTGTTGTTGGTTTTATTTATTTTTTTTGTCATTTTTAATGACCCTATTTTTTCTTGTCTTCTTGTTTGGTAGAGTGAGACAATATAGGCACCGACCTCATCAATATTTTTGGCATTAGTTTCTTGAATCATCTTTTGTTTTCTTTGACAGGAATCAAAAGGGTTGGTTCTGAGGTTGAAATAGAAGATTTTTGTCCTATTGACTCATAGGATTTAATTATATAAAGTCAAAAAATGGTAAGCTATAAATGTTTTTGTATTTTATAGTATAGTTGCAACTTTGCAAGATATTTTTGGTGTTTATATAACAAACAATTCAAGTGTTACTAAAGAAGAGTGTTAAGGAAGGTTAAAAATTATAGGATTCTAGAGGATAAGGATATTTTTAGAAAGAAAAGAAAACTTATGGAGGAAATAAGTTCGACGGTTGCAGTGCCATTTTCAATTGGGAATTTAATACAAAAAGAGAAAACAGTGACAAATCACATGGAAATAACTGATTTAAATCTTATGAAAAATACATCATCAGTTTTAATATTAAATCCTGCTTCAATTGAGGGTTGTCAGTCTTTTTCTGTTGGAAGTTGTGAAGACGGCGACACGGATATTAGTCCACAACATCAACAAATATCAGTGTCTCTAGAGGTTAAGGAGGATCAAGTTGCAGCTGAACCGGTCTCGGAAATGGTTCTTGAAAGTGACAGTTTTGAAAGAAACGATGAGGAGTTCAAGACAGCTAAGGATTTTCAGTGTATACATAATCCATCCTCTCAATCTTCTGTTAGTAGCAAAAGCAGTCCTTTTACGGGGGAGTCTGCAGTTTCGAGGACTAATTTGTCTGAAATGAACACACCGAATACTGTCACGGTTGATGATAATATCGAGGATGATAAGTATGGTTTGAATGAGCTAGTGTCGAACACGGCTTCAGTTGTAATGAAACATGAGAGTGAAGATATAAGTATCTCAGATGGTCCTGATTCGAAACCGATTGCAGCGGTTCATGAGATGTCAGAGAAGCAAACATGCACAACAAGCTCTGATAATGGTTTGGAATTGAGCAATACTCCTCTTTACGGTTTCTCGTCAGTTATTGGAAGGAGACAAGAAATGGAAGATACTATTGTTATTAAACCTCAACTTTTTCATGTACCTTCAATGATGCTAATGGATGACCATGTGAATGAAAACACAAAAGATTCCCTAGCACACTTTTTTGGTGTTTATGATGGACATGGGGGAAGTCAGGTATACCTTAAATTCCTTCCTGTCAATTACTCTCTCCGCTCTTTTTTAACTGTCACTTTTGCCGAAAAAATTCGTTTCTTTTTACTTGTCGTTTTCAAAGTTCAATGCAACATTAACTGTTGTTTTGTTAATAATATCCTTAGTTATTTATTTCAGAGAGAGAAATAGGTAGACTAGGATAATAAAAAGTTAAGAGCAATAATATTTATTGGTTTTTCCAGAAAGGAACGGAGAGAATATACGGTTTGTGTGTATTATTGAAGTTGATTCATCCCATTTACCAAGTTTGTGTGATGGCTTCATAGGTTGCCAATTACTGTCAGAAACATCTTCACTCAGTTTTGGTTGAGGAGATAGAAGCTGCAGAATCAAGTTTATCCGAAAACAACGAAAAAGACAACTGGCAAGATCAATGGAAGAAAGTACTCACCAATTGCTTTCAAAAAGTAGATGATGTGATTGTAGGAGTTCCTGAAGCTAATGTTGGAAGGAACAGTAACGACGGATCTGAGTCAAGTACTGAGGAAACTCTTGCTCCTGAGACTGTTGGATCAACTGCACTGGTTGCAATTTTGACTCAAAACCACATAATAGTTGCGAATTGTGGTGATTCAAGAGCGGTCTTGTGTCGAGGAAAAGAAGCACTTCCATTGTCTATTGACCAAAAAGTAAGGCATTTGTTTCACAATTTGTTTGCTGGACTCTTAGAAGCTGAAGTGATCTGATGCAGGAAACTTTATTTCCTGTTTGCAGCCTAATAGAGAGGATGAGTGGGAAAGGATAGAAGCTGCAGGAGGAAGGATCATACAATGGAACGGATACCGAGTTCTTGGTGTTTTGGCAGTGTCGAGATCCATAGGTATGTGTTTTACTGCATTGTTTTTGAATTATCACTAACAACTTATACATATGTACATAATTTATGATCAATTCTGAATCATTAGATTTTGAAACATGTAAAAAAAAATTCTAAGCAAATCAATGACTTTGTAAACTTTCTCTATTGATTACTCAACATGATGTTGTTCATGTAACATTATCTTTTGATAACAAATAAATTTGTTTAGTGAGTGCTTAATTACGTTTAGTGGATGGTCAAAGAATAAAACAAGATGTCACAACTCATTGACCGTCCATTGGACACAATCAACCACAATTTTGAACATCGTTAACCACAATTTTCAAGTGTATATTTGAACGCAAATTGTGATTAATAGATATCATGTATATTTGAATTTCGAATACTGGAAATTGCGGTCATGTATATGTGGATCACTAACGAGTTGCAACCTTGTTATATTTGTTAACCATCCACAAAATGTAATTAACATATATTTGAATTGTGTTAACCATCGAAATTTATGTCTTTTGTTTTCTTAATTTTATCATCCATATTGAGTTTATACTCATCTTTGCTGAAGTGGAATTTTTCTTCATATCCACCACCAGGTGATAAATACTTGAAACCATGGATAATTCCAGATCCAGAAGTCAAGTTTGTCCTCCGAGAGAAAAACGACGAGTGCCTTATTCTAGCCAGTGATGGTTTATGGGATGTGATTACAAATGAAGAAGCGTGTGACTTTGCTCGAAAGCGAATCCTTATTTGGCATAAGAAGAACGACGGAACCAATGTATCAACCGGGCAAGACCAAGGAGTTGATCCTGCAGCTCATTATGCCGCAGAATGTCTATCAAAAATTGCTCATCAAAGAGGAAGCAAAGATAATATCTCAGTTATTGTTATTGACCTGAAGGCTCAGAGACAGTTCAAGAAAAAAACATAAAATAGATCAGCATTTGCAGTATTTACAGATATACTATTTATTTAATTTTTTTCAAGTATTTCTCAGTCACTAGTATATTTATTTAGCCCTGGATATTTTTTTCATAAGGGCTATGTTCTATATACTAAAGTTTGCAGTTTACAGGGATACCTCAGTTTAAGATAAGGTATCACCTGAGGATCTTCCCAAATCAAAATTCTACATTATTTTTTAGTTATGTAAAATTTTCATGTTAGCTAGATTATAACAACATAAATGTATAAATTCCTGTAACCTTATTTTTTTTAAAATTTGTATAATTTCTATCATTTTTAGTTTTCATAGTGATGATAAAGTTTGAGTTTAGTACTCCTGCCAATGTCTGAAGTCCATCTGTAACGGTATATGTTTTTGATGTATATGACAATAAGAACGATTTGATTCTTAACTATTTCTTGTTTATTTTGATGAGTTTTAACATAAATGATGATATAATAAATATTTATCATTCAACAGTTTGATCAACAAGAATCACATTCATTTTGAAGTTATTAACAGTATATCAGTTCTCAAGTATCACATCAGTGAAATTTTATCCTTCGTTAAATTACACGATTAACGAACACTTGAGGCGCTGTAACACTATTCAATAATATTTTACTGCATAATGGTATTTCAAATTGAAGGTAGAAAATTAGCACATCCCACAATTACTTGTAGTTTAAGTAATGTCTTTAACTGGGTGATACTGGCTTTTGAAGAATATTTCAATCTCAAGCAACATAATAAACCCTATTTCAACACAAAGGATCACTCTAATAGAAAATAAGAATTCGGTCATATCATTTCGGATCACGAAAACATGATCATCTGTTGTGTTTTCAGTTTACACTTACAAGCCACTGCCTCATTTTGTTCATATAGTGAACTACACTCAAATTAGAATAATCTTTTACCCTTAGTTTGATATGGTTGCAAGTGTAGACCCTGCATTGGAGAAATAATCTGAAAGATCCACATGCAAGTCATCATACATGTTGACAAAAGGATGCCTCTGAAATTTAGATAAAATAAATACACTGTAAGAACTAGTATTTACTAATTAGTCTATTTTACAAGACATGTTCATATCGATAATAAGATGTATGCATACCAATAGGTTTCGAGTTGATGGTCTGTCCCTCGGATTTTTCTGTAAACTGACACAAAGAAGATTGATAGAAGATCAGAAGCCTCATCAAATCAACATAAAATTTATGACATAAGCTGAATAAAAGTGATTGAATGTGCCAGATTATAAGATTTGGTTAAACACAGATGAAGGTTCGTTCCTCGAAACTATATAAGATATCACAAATATTCTTGAGACTGAACAATTTAGATACTGAAGTATATAGTTAATGTTTACCATGCTGAGATAAATGAGCAAAATTCAGGAGAACATTCATCAGGTGGAGCACTAGGTGAAGGTTTTTCAACAATTGCTTCAATAAGAAGAAACAAATTTTCCCATCCTTCACTATTATCCGGTGGTGTATACGGAAACTTCCCAGTAGCACACTTGAGCAACATCAGTCCTAAGCTCCATATATCACTTTTGTAGTTGTAGCCTTGTTCGCTATCGCTTGCTTTGATTCTTTCTGGCTGTAAAATGAGCACGATGGATATAAATTGTAGTCAGGAATATGGTATCACATATAGTCCTGTCTGGATTAACTTCTTTGACTCTTTCGAATAACTTATGAAAACAACTTATAACATATATAAAAACAGTTTGACTATATTTTATCTTTTGTTATTGAAATAATTTATACATAAGCACTTATATGATAAACATGTATGCTATAAGTGCTTGATTAAGTTGTTTATCCAGACAGGACCATAGTTGGTTAGAAGAAAATGATAAATAACTGATAATATTTTACTCACAGACATATAGTTGTATGTACCAATGAAAGTATTTGCTTGACCAGATGTAGATTCCATGATTGCACTTACACCAAAATCAGTAATTTTCACCTCCCCTCTATGATTTATCAGTATATTAGAAGGTTTCAAGTCCCTATGAATAATATGTTTCTCATGGTGAAGATACATCAAACCCTTTAGTACCTACATTGTAGAACCAAGAAAACAAGAAAGAGACGATCTAGTTAGGCATTCAGAAAATGCGTTATAGGTTTAAGGCTGAATTACTTTAAATTGGTCCTTGAAATTGTAAGACTGTCAATCTAGTCTCTCGCATTATTGATATTCCAAAACGACCTCTGAAATTGAAAACTTCTAATCGAATTTTTCCATCCATTGGTATCTTTAAGTACTAGAACTACATTAAGTCGATAATATCAGGGATAATATACAACCGTACAACTTTAAGGACCAACTTGACTATTTACTCGCTTATTGTTTGTTCCTTACCTGCTTACAAATGGCAGCAAGAAATGGTTCTGGAATTGTTTTAACTTTGTTGAGAAGATCCTCTAAGGACCCTCCATCCATGTACTCTAAGATGATTGATATGGTGCCATTATCATAGATTGACTGATAGCAAACAACCACATAAGGACATAGTGCCGATTGATTGATTTTTAGCTCTTTTGCTATCTGCTTGCATGTTGCATCCTCAAGATTCATTTGAATTTGCTGATTGTAAAAAATACATTGCATGTAAAAAAAAGAGAATAAAGTGAAATGTGAGCTATGAAGCACGTGTACGGACACGGACACTGGACATCAGATACGACACTGACACGCCGACACCGCTAATAATTTAAGAAAACCACATAATTTAGTGTAATCATATGTGTCGGTGTCAGACACGACGCGTGTCCGACATTGGGACAGGCCTAATCCGAGGAGTGTCTGTGCTTCATAGAATTTGAGTATATGCGAGGATTTATATAGTAGCAAGTATAATACCTTTAATGCAAAAAACTGATTAGTCCATTTGTGTTGCACCAATTGGACTATCCCTCCATTTCCTTTTCCAATCACTTTGATTGTATCAATCTCTGCCAAACTTATCTGATTGTCTATTGGCTTGATAGGTGGTTGCTGAAAATAGCACAAATATTAAACTCAAATAGCAAATTTATCAGAATTCAACAATCTGCTCTTAAAGTTATAGTGACTGAATAATACATCAAGTCCTAGACTCAAACTTCCACGCCAATACCATAATTGTACCAAAAACCACCATGGTTGTATGCTACAACTGATTATCACATTATAAAGTATGAAATTTCTATGGTAAGTTGTTTTTGGTCAATTTAAATGTGGAGAAGTGAGGTGTCCGGGGTTCGAACCCCGGCCCCTGCATATAATATGCAATATCCCTATCAACTGAGCGCTCACGGGGATCTATGGAAAACTATTAATTAAGTTATTTAAATTCATTGAAAAACTTATAAAAAAAATGATGTCAGTCATATGAGCAATTGTGATTAAAATCTTATGCAGCTCACAATATTAAGATTTTTTTGCTTTTAGTCCTTATAAAAAATTGATTAAATGGAAAGAAAATCAGATCTATTTATTTATTATTAATTCATGAAAAATATTATCAAAAGCTAGAGAAAGTAGGCTCAATGTGCAAAATCAATGTTCACCAAAAAAATAAGCAAAATCAACCCCACTTCTCTCTCTGTACATTTTGTGAATCCAAATATTATACTCAATATGTTTGTCTTACTATAAGGATTTAATCAATATTCCATTTTTTTTTTAATAACAAATAGTACTCTAGTTTAGTTTTCAAAACCTTCTAAATAAGGTAATTTCAGAAAAATCAGGTAACCCCTTGTCACAGAAAACATTTCATTAGAGACAAGACAACCAAATCCAAAACAAAAAACAAAAACAAATAAAATAAATGAAAAACATGTTAGATATATAATTCAAAAGAAACAAAATAAACAAATGCAAGATAAAAGTAGAGAGAGAGAGAGAAATATGTTACAGTTTCAACTTCACTTTGAGAAACAATTCTAACTCCATCTTTATTAACAAGCAAGTTCCCTTCTTTAAAAGTACCACTTTGAGTCCTACAAATAAATTTCAATTACTTAAAAAAAACCATACACACAAAACAAACAATTATTATAATCACATTCATATACTTAAAGTAAGAGATCATCACTCACAGAAACTTTGCAAAAGAAGCTTGATTAGATGAAGGAACATTGAGTTTGAGATTTGGAGCTAAACATCCTTTCTTCATGATTATTTTGGCTCCTAAGCTCTCATGTGAGAGCTATAAGAAAGATTTTAATGTAAGATATTGGTCATAGTATTTATGTGACTAACTAAATATATGTACTATTATATAGTATAGTATGTATTGACTATTAGTATTTAATGATAGTATGAAACTAAAATTTAATTTGCAATGTTTGGTTGGTGTGAAGATTCAACCTTGACTATAGGAGAAAAAGGAGAGAGTTTGAAGATGAAGAAGACTTGCAATATTGACTTTTCAGACATGTTACCCTCTTAACACACAGTTTCTTGCTCTTTTGTTCTTTTCTCACGTGCAACTGCCAAACATTATATTTTCATTTATTAGTTTGAAGAGAAATAATAGATTTTTCCTAATAATAAAAAATAAAATAATAGATTTATTATTTTTAACAATATTTTTTTTGGAGGAAAGATAGAATAGTTATTAATTAAACCGACACTATTTGTTAAAAAAAATTAAACCAACACTAATGACCATTTTACAATCATTTTGGAATAGATTTACACTAAGTATTTTGAGGTTATAATTTTAAAGTCTTACTAATAAGTTACTATTTCATGAATAAAAGAGTCATTGCTTTGCATAATCTCTCAAAATTATGTATAAAATAAAATAAAAAATGAACCCTTTAATTAAACTGTCTATTTTGAGTGATTAAATTTTTGGTTAAAAATGAATATGTGGGGTTGATAATTGTAAGGGACTATTTGTGGAAATTTTTTAGAGACTAAACTTGGTGCCACGTTTTTGCAAAAGATTATTTACACGTGACTGAGTTATTTCTCAGTAGACTTTCCCTAAAGTCTCTTGTGATCCCATAACAAGCCCTTCAATCACTTTCTTTGCCTAATTTCTATGCTGCTTGCTATAAATAAATATATAGCCGCCATCAATTTTTGGAGCGGCACGCAAAGTGGAAGATTTGGGGTTTAAGGCTTTGTTTGGAAGAGAAAAGAAAGTAGTAGGAAAGATAATAAAAGAAAAGATTGTTGAAGGAATGAAAGTGAGTAGAAAGTGAGTGGAAAGTTAGATGATTTTTTTGGTTGTTTGGTATGAGTGAAAGTGACTATTTTATGTGAGGAAAGAAAGATGTATATTTGATAAAAGACATAACTATCCTTATATTATATATGTATATATTTATAGAATAAATATTAATTTATTTAATATTTTATTTTTGTAATTAATTAATTTTTATTAAAAATTGCCACTACACCCAGTAATTTATATAAATAAATGTTTATGAAAGAACAATATAAAAAATCAAAAAACAAGTGACGCTGTAAGCCAAAAGCACAAATTAAAAATTAAAATGTAAATGTGAAAAAAAGGGTAGATATGTCATTTCAGCACATTGAAACTTTTCATCATGCTTTCTTCGCATCACTAGACGGAAAGTTTTTTAACATGGGCCCCTCCCAAAAGATGTTTTTTTTTCCTTACCGACAGTGCATCCAAACAATGGAAGGAAGGGTTTTCTATAATCTTTCTTTCTTTGCTCCTTTCCATCCACTCTTTCCTTAGAACCAAACAGTGCCTAAATGTGGGACGTCACAAAAGATATTCAACTTAATAATATCGGTATTATCAGCTGTGCTAGATCTTAAAGATGGGAGGCCATCTCTTTTAATCATCCAAATATCTAGAAAAATACTAGTTCTATTTTATTATAAAATTTTTAACATCAAAACACGTGATTGATATGTTAAGATTTACTATTTTTATTTTGGTGCTAACTCTCATGTTCTTGAAAAGGTATACCTATGAATCTGGGGCAGTGAGATAATAATAATCTAATCAAAAATTGTTTCATCCAGAAAACGAGCTCATGTTCTTATGGACGATTCGTTTTTTAGTGTAGCTTATTAACCACTTGAACTCAATCATTTAGTTAATTTTACATTTTTCTTTTAATTCTGCGGTCTTTATTTTAGGGTATAATATATTTTTAGTCCTTCACACTTAGAAATATGTGTTCTTAATGCTTGTTTTGGTCTATCATATTGATTTGAATTCCTAAAATATTGATCATAAATAATTAATTAGAAAATAAATATCTATTACAAGAACTAAAAATAAAAATGACTTGAACATTCAAACAGACTCTCATTATCCTTGTTTTGTTTTGAAGCATCAGATAATAGTTCACAGATAGTGTTTAATGTTTATAGTCCTGCAGAATCCAATCAGAACTTTCTTAGTACTCATATTTCGTTTTGATTTTAAAAATTAAATAGGAATAATGTTGCTATCAGTAATCTATCTCTAGGAATATATGAGCCAGTTTAAGTAAATTTTAACAAAAGCTATTTATTTCAACAATTTGTACATAAAAAACTCCTCTTGACTTGTTGCTTGATCCAAACTTAGCCTTCAAAGGTATAGTATGGTATGAAGCTAAACGCTTCATACTAAAGGCGTGTCCAATGTCTGATACGTATCAGCGTCTGATACCAACATATATGGTTACATTAAATCTTTTTGTTTTTCTAAGTTATTGCAGGTGTGATGTGTCAGTATCATTTTCGGTATCCGCGTAGTGCTTCTTAGGTATCAAATTACTGGCTATGAACTATGATGTATTCCTAATGAAGATCTAGCTCACAATGGTCTGCCTCTGCATTCTCTAATATGTCAAAGGAAAATGATAATAAATTAATAATTATATAATGTCTAAGCTGACTTTATGTTATAAGAGTTCATGGTTGAGGGAAAATGAGGAAAGAGAGGATCTCTTGTAATCACACAATCAAAATTCATATTAAAAAAATATGGGGAGAAATATGATACAAGATGTGTGTATATAGTATATACTACTACATTAAATAACACAATCTAATCACTTCTCTAACTAACTTGTAACACCCTATCAAACTCAGCAACAACTTTTATACTCCTTCACTCTATTAAAGAGTTCATAGTAACTATGCAAGATATATATTGCTTTTTTCAACATTAAAGTTTCATTGCTGTATAAAAAGCTATAATATTTACAAGCCCTTCCTTGACTGCAATCCTAATGAAGATCAGAACTGGCTGTAATGAGATTGCTTCACTGTGCATGATAGCAAGTTGCGCCGAAGGATTAAATTCCGATCATATTGAAAGAGAATTTCGAGAGTAGCTGTGGGACCGCAGATATAATTGGCCCGTATGTCTGTGAAATACACATGTTAAGGCGTCAACACAGTCATCAACTCAAACTCAAGCATATTTGTTCATACTTCATACCTTATGATTGTCACGAATTTGGCACAACGGAACTGATAGCAACTTCATGTTCTTTGGCACCGTGAACCTTCGACTTTCTGGAAGCCGTACAAGGAAGAGTTTTGTACATTCCTACACCATGAAGATAGATCGTGAAACTATGACATCTAACATTAAAACTTGCTTAATAAAATGCCTTTTGAAAAATGTACCTTTGGATGTTTGACATTAGGAGGTAAGAAAGGGTACATTAATGTTTCAAAATCAGGTCTCCACCACATTCCAAGGCACTCCCCCACCTAAATTAAGTAAATTACATTTCATATATGCTTATAGTGAACAAATCATTTCATTCATATGTAGAAAGAGTACAATATAGGCTTTTTCAGCTTGCATAGAAGCATTATCCAACCCAATTTTGATTCCAAAGAGTGCAATAACATAAACCTACAAGATTCAAAATTCTACTGATATATCTAATATATTTTTTTGGACTAAAAGATATATCTAATATAGGTTGATCATTTTGTCAACTCTTGAATCAGAGACATAAGGCTAGTATAAGACGATCCGTTCTCCATCAAAGCAACTCTACACTTTTCTCTCATCTCTTTTACCTTCCTCGTAATCTCATCACTTCCGTTCATCAATGTACTAACACCATTTTCAACTTCTTCCGCCTGCACCAAATCTCCACCTACCCTATAATCCAACCTAATCTCCACTGCTAATCCCAATTCTCTAACCATTTGAAACGCGTTCATTTGTTGCTCTGCATACACCGGCCACGTGGCAATCGGCACACCATACCACAAACTCTCCAATATCGAGTTCCAACCACAATGCGACACAAATCCACCCACTGCCTTATGGGCCAACACCTTGGCTTGTGGGACCCACCCACAAACTATACCCATCCCCGCAGTCCGTTTCAAAAACCCGTCCGGTAGAACATTCTCGTAACTTGTGTAATCTCTTGGGTCTGCTGACTGGGCCTTCGGAGGTCCACGTAAAGCCCATAAAAATCTAACCCCAGCGCGTTCAAGCCCAATAGCAATTTGCTCAACCTGTTTGACTTCAAGACTACCCAAACTACCGAAACATAAAAACACCACAGAAGCAAGAGGCTGCAAATCGAGCCACTCCATTATATAATTATATTGAACCGGGTTTGGATCCCATTCGGCTGGTCCAACAAGATCAATAACAGGCCCAATTGTGTAAACCGGTGGAAGCTGCGAATCATCATAAAGTGATTGAAGAGCATAGGGTTCAAGCTCTTGTAACGTATTTACCACAATACCCTTTGTTTCTCTGTACCTTCTCGCATGATACGAAATCCACGAATAAGCGTCTTCTTCGGATTTCCATTTCAAAACCATGTTAGGCAAAACTTGTTTTGGAATCGGGTTTCTAAAACTCGTAATTTCAAACTCAGTTTCTAATTCAACCGATTCGAGTTTCGGAAGGTTTAGCGTGAATCCAAGGAAACTCGCGGGAGACGCAAAGAAAAGGTAGCATGGGACGGAGATCTCATTGGCAACATCGATGATGGTTGTGGAGAACATGTCAACGAACAAAGCAGCGAGTTTACCTGTGCCTGTTTTTGTGAGGTCGAGGAGTGTGTTTTTTATGTTGGTTTTATGTTTCTGTATAAGGAGGGAGATGTAAGTTATGAAGGATCGATATTGATCGGGTGTAGGAGGATCTACGGTTGGGAGGTGGATGAAACGGATATTAGTTGCTGATGAAGAACGGGATTGGAGGTAAGTGTTAACGAGCGGTAGTTTTGGGATTGTGATAACGAGAATGGTTGCAGAGAGTTGAGGGTGGTGTTTGGTTAGATGGTTAGCAAATTCAACAGTTGGAACCATGTTTCCAATGGTTGGTGTAGAGATGAAAACTACCTCGTATTTAGTCATGATGATTAAGGATGGATAGAGTCACTACTATAGTCTATAGCAAATACTTGTTTGATATACTCATATGAATGGATGCATATTTTGAATATATAGTATAAGGAATGGAGATAGTGATTATGGTTTTGGTCTTTTGGAGTGTAGTTACGTGCCTAAAGCATATTCCTCAAAAGGAAAAAGGTGATAGAGAACTTTTAGATAGGTGGATCAAATGCATAGAATTGTGTAAAGTATATAATATTAAAAATAATTTTAAAATGTAGCATAGAATTCAACATTACCAATTATTCAAAGGGAAACTGCGTCACTCTTTTACCAAATTCAATCTTACTATTAGTGTCATTGTTTTTGACCAAGAGGAAGTTTCCTCTCTTCTCCTAAATGACGATTGTTACACTTCATCTATTTTAAAGTAAATGTCGTTAAAGCTTTTCTAGTCATATTAAGAAAAACAATAGTATGTTAGACCAATATCTCAAGTCAAGGAAATAAAATAAATAAGGCACAAATCATCATCATAATGCAACGACATCTCCCTAGTTATTTTTTCCTAAAAAAAAAAAAAAATCTTCCTAGTAATTGCATTCATCAATTTATTTTATTTTCCTTAAAAAAAATCAATTTATTTTATTTCCTCATTCATTGTAATTACTAGTGTGTTGTTTCTCGTTTCATAATTTTTGGTCAGATGAATCAGGTCTTGTACAGCCTTGATCATATCATATAATTCAAGCATATTCAACCTAGCTCTCTTTTTACGGTAGATATATACACAAATGAGTGTATCAAGTTTTTTTTGTTAGTATGATATCGGTATGAAGGATGCATCGTCGTTTAAGAGTGACTAATATATGTCAGAAAACATGTGGACCACATCAGTTATGTCCTACTCTTTCAACCGAATTTTTCTCCATATACATGAGCAGATATCAAAATTAACAAATTATCTTTATTCAATATCGATTATTCATTTTCATGACTGCATAATAGTGTATATAGAAATAAAGTGAGTAGTGTACATAGTATAATTCGTAGGTAAAATTAGAGAAAAAAAATAAATTAATAGCATTTATAATAAAAAAATAATATAGTTAATTTAAATTCTTTTCATTTGTTAGCACGATATTGAAGTAGAAATAACAATCACAAGGAAAGTTTGAATTGTGAATCATTTTAATATTAGTCTATAATTAAGGTGATGATTCTCAAGTTGAAACTTGAAAAAAAATAAAACTTAGTTAAGTTTAGAATGTTCTCAAGTGTTAGCATAAGAATTAACAAACAATATGATGATGATATATGTGAAATGAATTAAAACTTTAATGTTGAAAGTAAAGAATAAGGTTAGAGAATTCAACACACAAGAATAATATTGGTTCACCCAATGTGGGTGACTCCTGTTTTCACCTTTGGTGAGATTTTTTCAGTATTATACTTGAAAAACCTTCACAACTAGTACACCTAACACCTCTGCGACTAGGGACTATACAACTAGTATTCTATAGCCTCAACTGCCTTACAAACTTGCGAGAGAAAGCACCTTGTGAGAGAAAGAAATAGAGAGTGGTATGATAGATTTGATATGTTGATGATGTAATCGGAAAAGAACGATGGAGAAGGAAAAACAAGAGATGTTCAATGGGTGTAAGAAAATTTTGGGTTTCCAAATATTATTGAGTAATAGTAAAATGAAAAACTAGTACGCAATCAATAATAGCAATTAGCAAAATGCACACCAAGTATCTGATCAGAATATAAAATGCAAGCCACTTTGCAATCACTAAAACAATATTCAAATTAAAATGCAAACAAAATTCGAAATCAGAAACAGTATCAATATAAAAAAAAACAGAACCAGATTATAAGTTTAAAAAGAAAGGATGAATTTAATACCTCCCATTCTGCCAAATTTTCATCAGCAGAAAGCTTCCTTCCCAGCTTACGCTTCAATCCATCGGTGTCTAGAAATCAATAAATGTGTTCCCTAGTAAAAACTCGTAAAAATATTGGCAAACATTTCGAACTCGGTCCATGTTTGAAAGATTCCTAATCCTAGCATACCTGATTCACCTGGCCTTAAACGGCCACCAGGAAGTTTAAAGATGGAATTTTTTATTTGAAACAGCAACAAATGTGGATGTTTGAACAACTCAACCTAAATCAAGAACAGTTACATTACCATTTCAGAATCATACTGCAAAACCGAATTCTAATAGACAAGATAAAGAGTATCAATAAAAAAAACTTCAAGCTAAGTTTTCCGGTCAAACATGCTTTACCAAACCTCAATCTTCAAGAAGAAATTTGTAAGTTTACATCTGAAAGAAAATAGTGAAAATGAACACTAGAAGTTCAAAAATTTACTAGTTGCTTAATTGAAGAGAGCTTGGTAACAAAAAAGAGCCAAGGTTTAATAGTTCTTTTTGCGAAGACTAAGAATGACGGCAAGTGGAAACAGTGTAACAGTTCTTTTTGAACATATATGCTTTCAAAATACAGAAAAGCTGCAGGTTTAAGCCCTGTGAGTCCCGATGGATACAAATCAAATCCATACGTTAATTAAGTTTAAAGATAAACCATTTGATGACTCAAGCTTTTTTAACAGATTTTTTTTCCCTCTACCTCTAAAAATCAAACTATTCTCCATCTAGTAAGCCATCCTTACCAATGCATCTATGAGTGTTTTCCACGCATGACTAAATCACCTAAGAAGATATTCTTCTGTCTTTTCTACGACAAGAGCTACCCTAATTTTCTCTCTTAACAATTGTATTCCTAATCTAAGCTTGTCCTGTGTGACCAACCATTCATCCGCAAGCACATCTAAAAACGAAAATAAAAAACGCAATGACTTAAGGTTGAACATGTATAATTATATAAAAGTCATTCGTATTCGTGCATATTTTGTAATTGCTCAAGTGTAAACATTCTAAAAACTTCTTTGTTTGCTAGAAGCCTTTCTATATTGGCAAACACATTGTGAATTTGTGATTGTGATTATTGATATTGTAGCAAATTACAGTTAATTGATGCAGCTACAGTAGTAGCTGTGATGTGGTCAACATTAAAATTCTTAAATGTCGCGGCTGTAATCATGGTCGAAAACCATTTTTCAAAGCAGCGCCTTTCAGTTCGCCTAGCTGTTTACTTGTCTTTTCCAAATCATAAAAAACACAAGTATCTTCTTTTTTTTTTCAGCAACTTAATGGCTAGACTCACGCTATAAGTGTAGAGAAATGGGGAATCCGGAGTTCAAACCCCAACTCTTAGAGCTACGAACAGAACTACATTTACATTACAATTCAGGATTATTGTATTATGGACCACTTTGAGAGAGTACAACTTGTCCTTTCTACCAAAAAAAAAAAGAAAAAAGAGAGTACAACTTGTCTTAAAAAAAAAGGACTAACCATCATAACAGCTTCAACACAAGTTCGCATTCCACGGGCATCATAGCTATTAACAAACAAACATGCAAAAATAAAAAAATAAAATGAGTTCATTCATTTTTAAAAGAAAGAGAATTAAATTAATACACGAAAATAGGAAAATATATAACAGAAAAAACGAACTTGGATTTGAATCTTTGAAGAGAGTGATCTTTGGAAGGAATAGCATCTTTTGATCCAAAATAGTAAGAATTCAGAGGATATATATTCACTTCCACTTTCTCATCATCGTCATCCCTTGTTCCGTTTTCACCCATCATTACTCCTCAATAAAACTAACTTCACTCAAATCAAACACTTCAAAGATGCTTTGTATGTTTCAAAATATGTGCCATCTCTGGTATTTTTATAGATTAGAAAAGAGTGAAGAATAAAATAGAGAATAAGAAAGAGAAATGAAGCAGAGTGGAAGTGGAAAAGAGATAGCGTGTTATGACAGGTGGTAGAGTGACAGGAACCTGATCAACGTCCTTGCAACGACATGTTTGTTTTTGGATAATGTTCGTCGGTGCTCAAACTGAAAAGACAACAACTACTCCATTCTTTATCTTTTTATCTCACGGTATGTTAATTTAATAATAATTAGTGCTTGGAGCACTTACTAACTAAGTGCCCGTTTGGTTCAGCTTTGAATATAATTGATTCTGAGAGAATTGATTCTGATAGAATTGATTCTGACAGAATTGATTCTGAGAGAATTGATTTATGTTTGGATACAATTATGTAGAATTGATTAAACAAAATGATTTATGTTTGGATGCAATTATGTAGAATTGCTTTTGAATGTATAATTACTAAAATAGACATAGCTAAAGGAGAATTGATAAAGAATGAGAATTGATAAAGGGCAATAAAGTAAAATAACATGTTGTAATAATAAAATATACAAACCTATACACGTTGTTCAAGGAGAATTGATTCTAGAAAAGCTAGAAGCTAGGATTTGTAGCTTCATGGAGAATTGCTTTTGGAGGATAAAAGCAATTCTGAAAAGCTGAACCAAACACGTTGTTTTTGGCTAGAATTGCTTTTGGCACTGTAGAGAATTGATTTTGGGCTAGAATTGCTTCTCAGAAGCCAAACCAAACAGGCCCTAAGACCATGTCCAATGGCAAAAAATATTCAATAACCTTCGACACCCACTTTTTTAATTCCCAACACTCCACATCATTTTCTCTCTCTTAATTCAACATTCATTCAATTTTTACCACTCCAAAAATTTTCATTCAACACCCTACCCCACCACTTTTTATTTCTTATTCTTATTTAATTTATGTTTTTATAATTGCATAAAATTATAATTATCGATTATAATTAAATTAAAATAATACAAATAATTTTTTTAAAAAAACAATATTTTTTTAAATAATTTATTTTTATTTTCTTAACTTAAAATGTAATACAACAAACTAAGCACGCGACACACGATTAGCTTAAAATGCAAAACAACAAACAAGCACACAACACACACGTAATTTATTTAGTACGATACAAATGATCTTCAATTACGAAACATTCCAAACTTTGTCCATATGTGCTTCACTAGATCTGCCTGCAATGCGTGGTGAACATTTGGATCACGCAACTCGGATCTAGCACGCACATGATTTGCAAAAGTGGGTAACACCTCGGTCGAGTATGGTTGCGGTGTACTAGATCCACTTCCCTCAGATTGCTCAAAATCGCTCCAACGTTGAGCATATGTATCTCGTTCATCCTCAACAATCATATTGTGTAATATGATGCATGACCTCACGATGATACCCAAATCGGCTATGTCCCACAAGCGAGCTGGTTCACGAATGATTTTAAATCGAGCTTGAAGCACTCCAAAAGCACGTTCGATGTCCTTCCGACATCCCTCTTGATGTTTTGAAAATAACTTATCGGGTTCACTTTGAGGAAGTCTAATTGATTTGACGAAAGTTGGATAAGAAGGGTAGATACCATCAGCTAGATAGTATGTCATATTATAGGGACGTTGATTCACAAAGAAATTCACCCTTGGAGTCTTTCCCTGTTCCACATCATCAAACACTGGTGACCGGTCTAGAACGTTTATATCGTTCAACGTTCCCGGACATCCAAAAAAGGCATGCCAGATCCATAGATCATGAGATGCAACTGCTTCAAGAATAACTGTGGTGGTTCCCTTATCCCCCCTGGTAAATTGACCTTCCCATGCTTTAGGACAATTTTTCCACTCCCAGTGCATGCAGTCAATACTCCCGATCATCCCTGGGAACCCCCGCATTTCACTAACATGTAGTATTCTTTGCAGGTCATCTTGGGTTGGTGCTCTCAAGTACACTTGCTCATACAGTCGTATGATTCCTTTGCAGAATCTAAGCAAGCACTCCAATGTTGTACTACTTCCTATTTTGATGTATTCATCGACCTCATCTGCTGCCACACCATATGCTAACATTCGCATTGTTGTGGTACATTTTGCTAATGGTGATATACCTTCTTTGTTGGTGGCATCAACTCGCTGGGTGAAGTAGTTATCACTACTTGAAAGGTCTCCAACGATTCGAAGGAAAACGTGTTTTTGCATCCGAAACCGACGACGAAACATTGCATCGTCATATGTAGGCTCATTGGCAAAGTAGTCGTCAACGAGTCTTTGGTTAGCTGCTGCATGATCTCTATTTAAATATTTTTTTTTACGAGATCCACTACCTTCCTCTAGTTTTTTTCGACACTGAATAAATCGGTTGACGATATAAGTGTCTTCAGCATCACGTTTTTGGAAGTAGGCTTTCATATCAAAACCAAAAGGATCCATTGATAGTGTTTGGATGTAGATATTGGAAGTAGATATGAATGCAATTTGAGAAAGGAAATAGTTTAAACAATATTCAAGTGGCAAATATGTTTGGAAGTAGATATGAATGCTATTCAAGTCCCTATATATATATAAGCAAATAGTTAAAGCAGGGGGAGTGAATTATTAAAGTGTTTGTTAAAGCACGGGGAGTGAATTATTAAAGTGGATGTAACACTGACAAAATAGTATGCATAATTAAAGTTTTGTATGCATAGTAAAGCAATACCATGGGATGTGAAAAAACTAGTGAGGAATACCATGGGCTGTGAAATTAAAGTTTGTGAAAAAAGTCACGGGACAAATATTATGCATAATTATTAAAGCAACATTGAGGACTAGACAACACTGACAATTATTTAAAGCAACATTGAGGACTAGACAACACTGACAATTATTAAAGTAAACACTGAGGACTAGACAACACTGACAATTTTGACCGAATACAAACAAATATTAGTGAAATTAATTTCCAAACAGCTCACGCTCCAAGTTTTCCACCATTTTTTTCTGTCATCGAGATGCTCTCGGGAAGTTAACTTTATGTACATGTCCATTTTCTTCAATTTGTTTTTCTCTTGTTGCACTGCGGTGTACTTTTCCATTTTTTCGGTGTACTCTTTAAAGTGTTCCATCTCTTGCACCTTCATTTCTTTGAATTGAACCCACTCCTGTTCCACCTCCTCCAAGCCAGCGTCCTTGCTTTTCTTTTTTCCTTTTTTTTTGGCTGCCTCCCTACCCATTGGACGAGCACTAGATCCTACAGAGTCCTCGTGAGATCTCTTAGATCCACTACTTCCTGAGCCAACACTTCCTCCCACTTGACTGCCATAACGGGGTTGATCACGGAGAGCGCGCCATTCTTCCTTTAAAGTAAATTGAACATTCTTCCCACCTGCATATATTTCTTGGGCTTTTGCCAACACATCATCTTCCGACCAACCGCTTGCTTGCTGACGCTTAGCGGTATCATAAGCACCAACCCATTTATTTATTAATTTGCTCATATAATTAAAACGGTTTCGGCATGCAATGACATCGCGTGGAGAATCGAATGAGCAATGGTCATTACAATACTCAGCAATTTTACCCCAATATGATTCACTTGTCTGGTTTCTCCCGATAACACTGCATGTTCCATATTTTATCCACCCACTAATTAACACCAAATTTTGTTCAGTGTTCCATGCTGGTTGCTGGTTTTTCTTGCTCTTAGGAGTTGTATCCTCTGGAGTGACTTCATTAGCTATTGTCATTCCACCACGATTTATTTGTGATGAAAATTCAGGATATTCACCAACACTCTGAAAACTTTCATTCATCATTGGCATATAACCGTTAAATGGGGGTGTTTGAGATGAATATCCCATCATAGATCTAGAATATGGATGAAAGTTGTTTGGAACAGAGGATGGGTGATTGAAATTTGAGGCATAACCAAAATTAGGCATGTTTTGAGGATTTTGGTTGGGAAATTAATTTGGGTTTTGAGGATGTTGGTTGGGAAATTGATTTAGGTGTTTATAATTGTTGGGATTTTGGTAGCTAAATGGGTAATTAGAAGAATTTTGGGTGTTGAATTGATTGTTATTGGGATCCATTTTACTAATCAAAGACTAAAACTTCAAAAGAAATGCTAATAATAAGATTAAGAGAGTGAAAAACTTGATTTTTTTTCTGTGTCCAAATCAAATGATCCAAGTCTCTATTTATAGAGGAAAAAAAAATCACGAATTTTGGTAAAAAAAATAAATAAAAAATTATTTGCAATGAAATAATTGAGTCCAATTGTTAAGAAGATAAAAATCCAAGCAGCCAACCAGATAACACCACGTGTCACATCTTTATTCAAAAGCTTCTTCTCTCTCCGCGTTTACAGTGTTCCACGCGCCCTGTCGGTGCGTGTGTTACACGCGCTCGCCTGGACCAACAGCAAAGCGCCGCGTGGCATGGCCGGTGCAGGTCTCAACATATTGAATGCATTCATCACTTCCCTCCTCCATCTCATCTTCAATACCCTCTTCTCCAATCATTCAACAACTCTAAATACCCTTTCAATAACCCCATTGGACATGGTCTAAGAAACAAATGTGAATTTGAAAAAACAAGTGTTATAGAGAAATTTGTTGGGATTTTCCTTTCTAATTTTGGTATAATATCCCGCCTAATCAAATGTTAACATGCGTGTTAAGGGTGTATGGATTGTTCTCAAACTTCAAAGTTTTGTTGAGATATTGACTAATAATTTTTAACCCCGATTCTCTTTTCGCTGTTGAGAATGGATTTATGTCCTTCAATTATGGGTTCTTTAACTCATGTTAAGAATCTTAAGTACAAAGTTTTTGTAAAATTAAGAAATGCATAAATGAAAAGTCAAGCAAAGGTTAAAGAGATAAAATAAGAAAAATAGTTTGTTTGATTGATTGTGTGTTCAATAAAAGATACATATATGATATTTATAGACAGAGAGTTGCTATTCAGTACGACTAATGCAGTAAGAAATTTCACGGACGCGTGCAAAATCCTAATATTCACGCGCTACAGTTTCTAACCTTTTTTAAGAATAAAAAACCAAGACAAAACAAAAGCAATATGGTTGGTGGTGTGAGCAACAGATCATCACTATTATAATAAAACTGAGTGTGTCTTCACTAGTTAACACATTAGCAACATAACATCACTATTATTCTAAGAAAACATTCTCCTCTGAAATAGCTCTTGTTCTTAACAATTGCTCCGGTTGGTCGTGTGAGCCATAACAAAAACCTCCGCAAGCACACCGCAAACTTCCTTCAGTACATCACCCACGTCTACGACCTGCCAGTTGTTGCTATCGATTGCTGCCATTGGAAAAAATCAGCATCGTTGCGAGATCCAAGCAGAACCCATATTAGAGTTGAAGAGGTGTGTCCAACAATGACGGTCAGTTCACTTTTCCGGTGACGGTGTCGGCCATGAGTTAGTGAAAACAAAGTAAAACTCCAAATATCAGGGTAATCGGTAGAGGTGGGTTTACTTTTCCGGTGACGGTAGCAGCCATGAATTGATGCCAGTGAAGTTGTCTTGACAGAAATTTGGAGAATATGAAAATAGTCGGCGGTGTAATGAGTTGAGAGACTAACACACATTTTGTAAAAAAAAAAAAAAAAAAGGCTAACACGCGTTCGTATATTTCCGTATTCAAAACTCCCGTACCAAATATCTTTTTCCTTATAGACAATACTTGTCCTACTCGTAGAGATATCATGGCATAGAAAATTTAGCCTTGCTCAACCATTTTCATGGGTAGTGCGTGATTCTCCCCATTACCGTGAATATGTGTCACTCTGCGTTCGACGTTTCTATTAATGACACTATAAACATGGAACACGAGTAAAACATCAAATTGTCAATTTTCACTTAGCTTTGACTACTTATAGCACTTATATTACATTTGTGCATCTTTATGAACTTAAGAAAGACTCAACTATTAAAGAGGATTCTTCTTTCTTTCTCTTTTCCCTTTCTCAAACCCAGCTGTCACAACTTTTTTTTTTCTTCATCTATTAAATATGGGTGATTTATGTTTACTTTTAATCTGAAATCAGCCCTCCAGATTGTTTTTCTTTCTCTTCTAGTTAAATAAGCGATTTTCACATATTTCCAGTTTTCTTTCGTTTGTTTTTGTGATTTCGTCGTCTAGCACGACTTTGTTTATTTTGATTTCCCGTCTTTGTTCGGTGTGTTTTTAAATTTTATGTTTTAGTACGGCGTTTATTTGATTCATGTTGAAAGATTAGTTTTGATCAAATGCATATTGAATCAATGACTTTTTCATCGTCAACATTGCAGATCCGAAAACATGAGTATTTCGGTGGCTTGTATATACTCATATTTGTAGACATATGTACTCTACCATTTTATCCTATTAACATGGATGTGTGAGTTTGTTCGCAAATTCATCTTTTATGTTTTAACGGCGTTGAATTTGTATTGTATCGATGTACTCTACAAATTTGAATGAATGAATATCATTTATTTGTAAAAAGAAAAAAAGTATTGAACTATTTCGTATTCGACTATTTTCTATTTGTCTAACCATCGATCGACTATTCGTAAATTCAGGTACCGTTATCGGCTAGCAACTTATTTACTTTTTGGTGCATCATTTTTTATTCCAATTTTATCTTTTAATTAGATTTTTATTTTCTTCATTTAATCATTTCTAATCAACCAAATAACTACAAATTTTAAATAATTGTATACACTTTTACAATTTCTATTATTTTTATGGATGAAAGTTGAAAGAAGATGAATACATTAGGATCAAGGCCTCAAACATAAAGGGGTCTCAAAATTTGAAAAATAAAATAAAAAAACTTGTATTTATGGACAAAATCCGTCACTAAATGTCATTTTTTTTTGTAGGTAAAAGTCTAGAATTCAACTATTTTACTGTCAATTATACATAATCCGTATGTAAATGTCGGTTTGTTTGTGGGTAAAAGTCATGTTTGAACTATTGTTATTATATTTAACTAGAATGTAGATGTTTGTCACTCTAAGTGGTGTTGAATTTTTTTTCAATACTTTTTAAATTAAAATTGTCAAGATTACAACGGGGCCTCTGAATTGTTTGAGACAGCCCTGATTAGGATATACAATTTCACAACTTCTTTATCGTTTAATTTTTGTTATTGTTGTGCGTTTGTCCAAATAATTTTATTGGTATTTGTGGCTATGTAAGCCTTTCTCAAGAGAGTGACTGTTAAAAAGAAAAAATTGTTAAAAAGATAATATCTCTAACATTTATCTTTCAAAAATACATATACCACAAAAGTAATACATGCGTGAAAAATACACTATGTGAAAAAGTGTTAATGTTGGATTTATTTTTTATTTTTAAAGATGGGGTGTGTATCTATCAAAACTTAGTTAAATATAAGAGTCATCCAAGTCCATTTAACTTGATCCACATCGGCCAGTGCTGATAATGGATTGGGCTAAACGTTCCAATCTTTAAGATTTGGTAAGCACTCCTCCCATCTATTTTTGCTCATTTCCGTCAAATAGTCGAACGTGAATTAACTCATATAGGTGTATTTTCAGTGTGGGTTAATTCATATATGTGTATTTTTCAGCGTGAGTTAACTTACGTAGGAGTTAACTCACGTAGGTGAGAATGAGGAAAGACAGATGGGAAAATAACAATTCTCTTAAGATTTGGGTCTTGTTTACATAACAATTTTTCCTTTTTTTTGTTGACAAATACACAACAAGTTAGTTTGTCAAGAATATTCTTCGTTTAATGTTTATGATTTTGATGTATTAAAAATAAAGAATACGACAACTTCTATTGTAATGTATTTGATTGTAAGACATGACAAACTGGGAGCAAGAGACGGTACAAAAGGAAAAGCGACTTAAACGATGGTAAGTACCGGACATAAATATACAACAATTTTGTGACAACTTTTAAAACAATATTTTTTTTTTGAAATTCAAACAACTTCATTAGATATCAGAAGTGTTACAAACAGTAGCAGAGCTAATGATAGGAAAAGCATATCCTACCCATGAGTTACAACCAGCTTGCATAGCATGGCCAACAAGTCTGTGAGCTAGAACATTTAAGTTTCTACAAACATAATTAATAGACACACTACTAAAATCTTCCATAAGGGCCTTACAATCTAGGACTATCAAATCAATACTAGCAAGAGAATTTGAACCTCTAAAACATTCAACAACAGCAAGAGCATCAGATTGAATTATAACATCTTGAAGACCTTTTTCCTTTGCTAATTGGAGACACCAACGAATAGCTAGAGCTTCAGCCAGAACAGGTTCAGTACTCACTTTCTCCTTATTGCAGGCTGAGAAATAGACATTATCTGGCCCATCCATAAAAACGCAGCCAAACGTGGTGAAACCTTCCGGAAAACAACCTGCATCAACCTGAATAACATGAGCATTACAGACAAGACTAGGAGCGGCTGCAGCTGCTGCTGCACCGTGTGGCTGCAACTGATTTCGCTTCTTCTGCATGGTGTGATTAAATTCAACAATAAAGTCTAGTGCTGCATTAGCGACAACAGGGGGGGTAGGGACTGGTCTGATTGAACACCACTTGATTTCTATAAAACCACATTTTCCACAGAGTAGTGCAAACTAATTGTTAACCTAGCATATCTTTCTTAACCAACCAACCTAACAGCCAACTGTTTAAATCAAGGTTTGAAGGCACATGAATCCCAAGGCTAGATGAGAACCAGGTAAGCTTGGAAAAATTACAATCCACGAAAAGATGTTGAATTGTTTCAGTGGCAGAGTTGCACATTGGGCATAACGGTTCAATTTTAATTCCTTTCTTGCACAGATTTGCTCTTGTAGGTAGGATGTTTTTTGACAGCCACCAAATGAAGTTCTTGACTATATTAGGAAGATTCACCCGCCATATTTCTTTCCACAGCTTTTCATGGGGGTCGTGAGATGATCCTGGTAAACTGTTCTTCCTTTCATCCCCTAATAAATGATAAGATGAACGCACAGAGTAATTCCCATCCTTTTCTCCAGACCAAACCAAGGAATCTTCAGGGAGCCTACAAGATAGATGAATACTTACAATGAGTCTTGACTCAAATGAGTTAAAATTGGAGAAGACTAAGTCTCTGTTCCACTGTTTAGTATCTTGGCCAATAAGCGCGCTCACATAAGCATCTTGTTGAAGTGTCCCAGTTCGACTTTTAACTATTGTGCTGCCCTTGCTCGGAAGCCAGTTATCATGCCAGATCCTGACTTTTTCTCCATTTCCAATTCTCCATTTACTTCCTTTCACAATTACTTCTCTAGCACTCATGATACTTCTCCATGCATAGCTTGGTGAGAAACCCAACTTTGCGTCCAGGAAGCTTCCTCTAGGGTGGTAACGACTTTTAAAGATTTTCCCCATAAGAGTATCTTCTCCAGTCAACAACCTCCAACAGTGTTTCCCCAGCAGTGCTTTGTTAAAGTCACTAATTCCTCGAAATCACATCCCTCCTTTGATCTTTGCCTTGGACAATCTCTCCCAGCTCATCCAGTGAATTTTTCGTTCCCCTTCTTTTGCACCCCACCAAAATCTTGCCAACAGTCCTTCAATTTCATTACAGCAACCTTCCGGTAATTTGTAACAACTCATGATATAGCTCGGAATGGCTTACGCAACAGCTTTGATCAACACCTCTTTCCCAGCCCTTGAAAGAAATTTTTGCTTCCATCCTTTCAATTTCTTCCAGACACGGTCAATAACAAAAGAGAAAATCTCCTTCTTGGATCTGCCAAACACGACTGGGAGACCTAGGTATCTAGTATGAGACATCACAGTCTTTACATTCATCTGATTACAGATCATTTCTTTTTCCTCATCACGCACATTTCGACTAAAAGATGCCTCTGATTTGTCCAAATTGACGACTTGACCAGAAGCCCTCTGATAAGAATGTAGAACCTTCAAAATTCTCTCCGCTTCTACAGTGTTAGCCCGAGCAAACAACAAACTATCATCGGCAAAAAGCAGATGTGAGATCTTAGGTGCCTGCCTGGCCACTTGAATACCATGGATATTATTGAGTCTGGCCTCCTTAGATAGCAAACCTGATAGGACATCAGCACATAAAATAAACAAGTACGGGGAAAGGGGGTCTCCCTGTCGAAGGCCCCTTTAAGGAGAGAAAAGTTTGCTGGGTTGGCCGTTAATCAGAATTTGATAAGTAACAGAGGAAATACATCTTAAGATAAGTCCAACAAATATCTGGAAATCCCATAGCCTCCAACAGTCCTTGAACAAAACTCCACTCAATTCTATCATAGGCCTTTGACATGTCAAGCTTGAGAGCCATTGTTCCTTTCTTCCCCTTCTTCTTCTTTTTCATCCAATGAAAACACTCCATAGCAATAAGTGCATTATCAGTGATCAACCGCCCCTTAACAAAAGCACTTTGTTCTTCATCAATTATATCCGGTAAAATTGCCTTCAGCCTATTTGCAATGGTTTTGGTTACTATTTTCATCACCACATTACAGAGGCTAATTGGCCTAAAGTCCTTGGGGGATGAGGGGTTCTTGCATTTTGGTATGAGAGCTATATAGGTCCTATTCATTTCTTCCAGACTTCTTCCACTGTTAAGAACATCAAGAGCATAATTCTGAACTTCCCCACCTACTATGTGCCAGTACTTTTGGTATAATAAAGCAGAGAGACCATCTGGTCCGGGGGCTTTAAGCGGATGCATCTGGAAAATGGCTTTTTTCACTTCAAGATTAGAGAAACTAGTAGCACACATTTCTTTATGATCATTGTTCAACTTTCCTCTCACCACCTCACACACAACATCAATATCATCCGGATTGGAGGAAGAAAAAATATCTGAGAAATGGTCAACAAGGATTCTTTCAACATGATCCTCTCCCCTCCACCACACCCCATCACCATCCTTAAGCTTCTGTATCTCATTGGTTTTCCTCCTTTGATTAGCCTTTCCATGGAAGAATTTTGTGTTTTTATCCCCTTCCATAAGCCACATTGCCCTGCTTCGTTGTCTCCACATGGTTTCCTCTATTTTCAAATGTTCATCTAATTGTTTTTCTAATGTTTTGAATCGAAGCAGATCATCACGGGAGCTAGACCACAAGTTACTATCACTGAGAAGTTTTTCAAGTCTTTTAATTTCAAACCTAACAGAGCTCATATTAAGGTGTTCAAAGGAGATATTTAATTGTTTCATACCCTAGATCCGACCAGAGAGGTTGTTACTGCCTCCGGTCCAAGTATTACAGATAATTTCCTCTGAATTCGCCTCTCTTGTCCAGGCCTCCTCAAACCGAAAAATACGGGTCTTTTTCTTACGACCCCGCAAAAAGACAGATTCCAAATCAATCAAAATAGGAGCATGATCAGAACCATACCTGGGAAGGTGTAGGACTCTGATAGGAGAGAACCGGCTGATGAACTCCTTTGTGGCTACCGCTCTATCCAGTCTGCATTGGATATTTTCTTCAAGTTCCCGCTTGTTAGTCCAAGTGAAAGGATGCCCTTCAAAGCCCAAATCTATAAGACTACAATTATCCAAAGTGTTCCTCCCCAGCATAAGCTGGTTTGGATTCCTTGTGTTGCCCCCCATCTTCTCATTTGAGCTGATGATGTCATTCAGGTCCCCAAAGCAGACCCACTTGTTCCCAGTAGATGAGCCTAGTTCCTCAATAAGCTTCCAAGTTTTCTTTTTGTTACATTCCTCTGGAAAACCGTAAATGCATGAAAAATGACAGTGCTGGTCAGATTCACCATCAATAAAATGTCCCCCAATGTGATTCAGTGAGTAAGATGAAACAGTAAGTTTCATAGGATCTCTCCACAATAGAGCCAAACCTCATGCTCTCTCTTTCCCTGTACCTCTACAATCCACAGCCAAACAAGAATTAAAACCACATTTCTGTTTTATGCCTTCCATCTCGAAACTCTTCAATCTAGTTTCCATTAGGAAGACACAAATGGGATTTTCTAACCGGATGAGCCTCAACAAGGCTCGAACTGCAGGGGGATTCCCTAACCCCCTACAGTTCCAACTCAGGATTTTCATTGGGGTAGGAGGTGTTGGTCATCCAACACCCCCTCTGGTAATTGCAAAGAATTTTTGTCAACAGCGATCTTCCTCTTTTGTTCCACCCCACACAAGATCATTGGGTCGCCTTCTGAAATTGTTACCTCTACCAGTTGTCTCTTTCCCAATTCAGACACAAGTTGTTGTTCTAGTTTCTTCCCCTTTCTATCACCTTTCTTCCGACTCCATTTCCTTGTTGGCTTGTTTTGCGGCTTTGGCTTGGGCTTTGTTGAAGATCCCGGGCCAATCTGTTGTGAGTCCTGAGGTGTAATTGCAACATTCCCCAATGATTCTGCCACACTTTCTACTTCACTCTGCGACTTTTCCAGCACCGTATTGTCAAATGGTTCCGGTTGAAATGTTTTTTGAACTGTATTTGCCACAGATTGTTCCGCTTCTACACCTTTCCCCTTGTCGTTCTTTAAGCCCCCATGGTTGTTGCTTGGTGTTGCAAATAAGCTTTTTCCACACGAACCGGAACTGGTTTCCTTCTTAATGTCATTAGGGATCTTTGGTAGGGGAGAAGCTTTCATCCACTGACCAAAAGGCAATTCTTTTTCCTCTATTTCATCAAACTCAGTTTCATCTTTCCCTTCCATCTCTTCACAGTCTTTGATCTGGTGTCCAATACACCCACATACAAAACAGAAAGTTGGTAATCGTTCATACTTGAAGTAGATACGGAGATTCTTCCCTTGGTATTTGACAACAGTTCCTCTCTTAAGGGGTTTCCGAAGGTCAATCTCAACTTTGACACGAAGGAACTTTCCCATACGGTTTCCTTCATTACTATCCACCTCCATATATTTTCCAAGAACATCACCAAGCTTCTTCGCCATCGCATCTGAGCGCAGTTTCAATGGCAAATCGTATATCCTTGCCCAAAACTCTCCCGAGTGCATCTCCAAATCAGAAGGTTGTTCGTCGCCGGAGAGTCGCTTAAGTACCACAATGTTTCGATCAAAGCTCCCCGGGCCATTTTTAAGGACTAACTCAGCATCCCTCTTTGTTGCAAACCGAAAGAGGAACAAGTTTTTATTCAGATCTTGAACCTCCACATGATTTTTCAATCTCCAAGCTTGAGTAATTACCTGTTTGAAGATCCTGGCATTGAAAGGGCTATCTGTCCAGAGCTTACCAACAAGAGAATTTGCAAAGTGTTCATCACCAAAAGTCTCAATTTCACCCGCATCTACTCCTTCATCTTCTTCTTCCTTGGTGAGATCCACCTTTTTCCAGCTACCCATGGTGAGAAGCAAAGACACAGAACCAGGAGCACCTAGTGGCCGGAACCGATTTCGGGTTAGAGATAGCCAAGATTTCTAGGCGGTGATGCCTCCACAAACTAAGACGAAGCTAGTTTGGTTGGGGTGGTCACGATAAGGTTAGAGAGAGAGAGTCACACTTCTCTCTCTTTTTATTGATAAAAAACAATTGAGAGAGAGATGAAGAGAAAGAGGAAGTAAAAACACAATGAGAATATGAAAGAGATTTGTCCAAAAATTATCTTAAAATGATTGTACAAATATCATTTCTCTTCGAATATTAAGTTTTGTGTTGGAGACTCGTATCCTTGAACCATCATATAAGGGTCACTTGGTGGGTTGTTTCTTTCTTTGCTTTGCTTGTAGGTGTACGTTTTCTTTCCCAACCTGTCTCTCTGCCCTACCCTCCCCTTAAAATATACACCATCTCCCCCAAAATAGATCGAAGCTTTCTTTGAATCACAAAATAATCTATTTTACTCATCTATGGTTGATGTGTTATCCACGTACTCAATCGATGCAAACAATGTTTGATATTTATTTTTGAATTAGATGAAGTGCAAGTGTACTTTGTCTTGTGGGGTTTCCATGCCATTGTTCTTTGGTGTATTGTAAAATAAAATATATCAATAGGGGATAGGATATGAGGAAATATGAAATGATAACGCCCTCGTGGCCCCAAGAAATGGACAATGAAATAAACAATATTCTTAGCAAGGTTCTTTAGCTAGCATTTGTTGGGTAAGAGATAATATTTGTCATTAACTTTATTTATAATTTGATGTGTACACGCTCATTTGATTGAACTCCAAAATTAAATTGTTAAAACTCTAGTTCGATTCTTGGAATTGTGTTTTTAGAAAAAGGATTCAACTGCGTGTATAAAGAAGTGAATGTTCCCCTGTCGACTCGAAGATTGGTCTCATATTAAATTTAAATGACATAAGTAATGGAGATACTTTAAAATATCTAATGGATTTAAAAAGAAACGCTCAAAAACAAAAGTTTAGTTTGCGGGCTTAATTGCATTCTAATCAAAGTAATATTAATGATTTTTTTGTTTACAAATATTAGTGAGTTGTTTACCTTTTGTTTTTTTGAAGGGTGAGTTGTTTACCTTTGTTTGGTTGCTTTCTATATGGATGATAAATGTCTCCTGAATTTGAACAAAAAATAAGAGGGTTAAAAAGTTTAAGAAATAAATATGTTTTTTGCGCTGCAAAATATCTCTTACTTGTTTTAGACTCACTTAAGTTTAATCTCTCTACTAAGAGATTTCAAGTTTGATATCCCATTTTTCTTCTAAATTTCAAGTATATTGTCTTGCTATTGTTTTTCTGGAGACTGGACAAACAAATGCAGGTGAACAACACATATAAACTTACAAAATTTTGTTGTATCCTTTATATTCTTCTTTAAAAAATCTATGCAATCTATGTTGACTTCCATTTTTTTTTTTCGGTGTCCATGGTTCGAACCCTAGACCTTGCATATATGTATTGTCTATATCAACTGAACTAAGCTCACGAGGACACTTCTATCTTTGTTGTCAATAGGGAAAATAAGTTGTATAAATTCTTGAACCGTGAAAACTAGCGATCGTGAGACAACATTTAACGAAAAGTAATTTTATAGTAACCACATTTAATTTGTTTGGTCAACAAATGTTAGTTTAGTTCGTTAGATATTGATTATACCCCATAAAAGTGAGTTAAACTTATATTATACCTCTTTAAAATGTTGTAATGTGTAAGTAAATGACATGTTTTGTGTACACCATATGAGTATGTAAATAAATTAATTTAAAGATTAAAGTTTTGTGTACACCATGCACCACAGGTCTCAATTGTGCATGTTGATCATGGCATCTAACTATTAAGCTTGTTTAAATAAGTGACTTGTTTGTAGCCTATAACATGAACGTTTATTATGATGAACACTTGTGTTTAAATTATTTTTATATAAACTATTTTGAAGAACTTGAGAACATAAGCAGCTTTTAAAACAATGTCATAATCTTTTTGATTAATTTTTCCATACAATTTGAACCAAAGTTTCATTTGGTTTCCGTCTTTAGACGAAAGTGCACTTTCCTTCCTTGTTGTGAAAAAGGACATAAGTTTCAATGATTGCAGCCACGCTCCAAATCCAATTATATAATTTAAGCAAAACCTGTACGGGTAGAGAAGTTTCCGGTACTTGTTTGTCTTTATGATTTCTGACCTAGCTGGAGGGACAAATACACAAACCAAAACAAATTTAAAATTTCCCACTACAGAATAAGCTGTTTACGCAAGGAAGTTAGGAAAGAAAATTACTTGGAGACAAAAATAAGTGATTCTTCTAAAAGTAGGTTTAATTTGGTTTTTCTGCAAATAAAATACATGTTTTTTTTTCTTTCAATCTCCAATTTCAACCTTATACTTGTAGATTTAGTTGGACGAGGAAGACAAGTTTAAAATATTGGGTAAATAATTAGGTGTTATTGTGTGCAATTACCAACCTTTTAGGGCCGTTTGAATCGACTTATTTTTGACTTTGTGAAAAATAACTTATACAAATAAATAAACTTTTATGTTAATTTATAAACTCTCACTAGCTAAAATTGTATTTTTATAATGATTTTTTTTAATAAACTACCTTAACAAACTTATAAATAATGTTCTTTTTTTAAAGAAAACTTATAAATATTAAATAAAAGCTTTTTTTTAATAAACTACCTTAACAAACTTATAAATAATGTTCTTTTTTTAAAGAAAACTTATAAATATTAAATAAAAGCTTATTTATTTGTATAAACTGTTTTGAAGTTAAAAAATAAATCAATCCAAACAGACCATTAATATATCACTATAGTTTAAACTTAGCACATGTTTGGTTTCAATTATTTGAGGGTCAAAAGTGATTCTAGAGATTATAAATTTGATTTTAACATGTTTGAATGATTTAAAGGAGATTTGGGTTTGCTTGTAGAATTGATTTTATTTGAAACTATAATTTGTAGCTTTTGACTTTACAATTGATTTTAGCTTTGAAGTCATTGTTTTTTTAAGAAGCTAAATTAGCTCACCTAAATTGATACCGGGAGAATTGAACATGATACCTCAAGTAGGAGCATACTCCCATATCCAAGTCAATGCCCACCATTTTTATTAAGATGATATTACTAATTTATTTTCAATATGAAAATATCAAAACTTAATTGGTATTATTTTTTATCGATAACTAAATTGAGTTGCAAAATTATGAAAATTAAAATAGATCGTTATCGTTAGACTTGTAAGAGGTTGACATCTTTCTCACAAGAGATATATTTTGTTCATATCCACCTGCCAAGAATCCAACTGTACTCCACTCCAATGGTCAAGAAATGAGAAGAAAAGAAAACGATGGATTTAAGTAAAGTGCTCTTGTTTAGTCATCTTAAACACAATTATATTGATTGAAGTTGGTCTACGATTTGGTCATTTACTTGAAAATTCTGAATAAGATAATAATTGATTAGGACGACACTAATTCGGTTATGCTGGGTTATTATTTTTAAAACTTTTAAACTAGTTTCTTGAGAAAATAATTTAAACTAGAAATGTTGGTCATATCATAGGTTTGTGTTCACCGAAGGGATTATGAAACCATCTTTCTTGTTGAATAAACATTGAAAAAACTTTGTGATATTAGAGAGACGAGAGAGGCTCCCTAAGCATGATTTGAACACAAAATCACAAATATGTGAATATTGTTCGTTTGTCCCTTTGAGAAAAATTGCAAGAACATTTGATTACATAAATAAGGATATCCAATTTTTTTAATAAGTGTGATCAAAGGCACAATAGATGCCTATGACAAGATTACATACATATTCTTGAATACTTCCAAACGATGGTCGCAACTAATAAAATGAAACATCATGATCAAAACTAGGTCATCCCTAATACATTAAACAGATGAGGTCATCCTAAGTCCAAAGTGAATCACAAGATGAACTTTCCCTAAAGACACAATGTAGCAAGATAGTTTATCAAATCAGGCTCACCTAATCCATTTTTGATCACAAGTTGTTTAATGTCATCCTACTATAAAGTCTAACCAATGACTCAAGTTTAGGTACATTATTCATAACCTTAAAAGTTTGACACCCACAACACTTGTTTACTTGAAAGTAAGATTATTTATAGATACATGGCCTATATTTTGGAGTTATAACTTATAAACCTATCACGAGTTTCTTCACCCTTCACTCAATTTGCACCGTGAATCTCATGTCTAGTAAGGTAAAGATCACATTACATTTATCAATCTTCTCATACATAAAATTTGATAAGGACATGGAATAAGTTTCTTTGTCATGGAAGTAGCTTAAAAGAAACAAACATTGTAATAGTAACGTGTGACTCCAAGTGAGTATATGTGTCGTCAAACATGGAATAGATAGATACTCACATTTGTTATTCCCTCCCTCCTTCAAAAAAGTTGACATCTGTATCCAATTATCCATTCCACCAAATATCAATAAATAAACAGACACAGAACCAAACATACAAACAGAGAAAGCAACCAACCAACCAATTCCCATAACTTTGTCACTAACATTATTCACCAACACAATACAATGCCCCATCGTGGTGGCGCGTGGAACTCATCGCCACCGTTACTCAGCCCACCACTCCTCATCATTCTACTCCCTATCCTCACCTTCACCCTCCTCTTCCTCACCGTCCCTCCCCTTCTCTCCGCCACCACCAACCTCCTCCAACATACCTCCTCCGTCAAAACCAGCTGGAACTCCCTCAACATTCTCCTCGTCGTTCTCGCCATCCTTTTCGGCGTCTTCGCTCGACGAAATGACGATGAAGAACCATCAACACCTCATCAAACCACCACCAACAACAACGTCATTCCCGATCAAAACGACACGTTCCGAAGAGTTTCAGTGTCGTCTGAACGAACTGAAACTTGTGGCTATGAGTCACAACAATGGTATGGATTCTCTAGTGCGGAGATTAATCGGTTACAGTCACCGGTTGTAACCGGTGTTACTCGCATGAGAAGGAGTAGTAGTTCGTATCCAGATCTACGTCAGATGGAAACCGGTGATAATGGTTACAAGTTTCGTTTCTTTGATGATTACGAAATCGAGAAACAGTTTCGTTCACCGGCGAGGGGGACATTTTCCGTCTCAGACCACCGCAAACGGTTGCCGGAAGATCGGAGTCTTGAAGAGAAAGAAGAGAAAGTTCACGTTAAGGAAATTCCGGTGGATACCTTTGAAGTTCGTTCTTCTTCTCCGGTGAAATCAACCATTCCGCCACCGCCAGTGCCAGCGCCTCCTCCACCGGTTTCAGCTCGGCGTCATTCAAACCAGATACATCGGAGAGTGGAGAGTAGCAGCGAGATAACGGAGGTTGAAGATACTGAATTCACAAGGATCCATACTCCATCGGCGGAAACGGCGGATACTCCGCCGCCGTCACCTCCTCGGCTGTCGGTGAAGACACGATCTGAGCGAAAGAAGAGTAACGTGAAGAGAGAGATAGCAATGGTTTGGGCTTCCGTGCTATCTAATCAACGAAAACGAAAGAAGAAACAGAAACCGAAAAACGATCATAATCACCATTACGATAATGTTGAAGAGTTAACAGACAATGCAACAGCGCCACCAGTGACGATGATGCCACCGCCTCCTCCGCCACCACCTCCGTCAGTTTTTCACAGTATCTTCAGAAAAAGCCACGGCAAAAATAAAAAAATCCATTCAGTGCCAGCGCCACCACCACCTCCGCCATCAAGGAGATCGTCTAAACCGAAGAAACATATCCCTCCGCCACCACCGACTCCTCCACCAGCAACACCACGCCGGAGAAGTCACACAAAGCCGCCATTGCCTAACAAATCAAGCAACTTCATTGAGACGGTTGAAACCTTCAATGCAGGCAGCCAGTCGCCATTGATCCCCGTTCCACCTCCTTTACCACCATTCAAAATGCCGGCGATGAAGTTTGCAGTTCGTGGCGATTTTGTTAAGATTCGAAGTAACCAGAGCTCCCGAAGTACATCACCGGAGCGGGAGCACATTGATGTGGAAGTAATGGAAACCATTGCCGTTGTGAATCATAACGGCGATGTGACTGGGCCCGTTTTCTGTCCCAGTCCTGACGTGAATGCGAAGGCTGCAACATTCATTGCTCGTCTTAGGGGTGAATGGAGGCTACAAAAACTTAACTCCATCAAGGAGAAAGGCAATGGCTCATTGCCTCATGCAAGAGATTAGTTACACTAAATAGGGTTTTAAGCAATGGTCCGCGATCTCAGCTACAACATAATGATTTTCGATGTGTTTACTCGACTGCGGTTGAGACTACATCGTACACATCTGAATTGTGACATGACTGCAACCGTTATTGCGACCGTCGTTTAGAACCTTACACTACACTTTGTAAAAAAACCTATTGAGAAATTGGGCTCTAGTTATGGTTTTTTGGTTCAATTATTAGAGCCTACTGAACAATTTTTTTGAGAGATTTGAGTTTTGGTTTGCTTGGTTTTGTTGATTGATATTGATGCATGGTATTTTGTTACTATGGTCCCAAAGATGATGCATTAGAATTTTTTAAGTATAACTGATTTGTATAGGAAGATAGCTGAGGTGAAGCTCTAATTCTGTTTTTGATGTGCTATTAGAGCTTCTACCAGATTTATTGAGTGTGAACTTATGGTTTGGCAAAGCTTGTATGTTTCTATAATATGCAGCAATGAACCTCTGATTGTATTTGACTATTTGTTGAATAAAGACGTGATTTACTACAAATATATGAATTTAATTGGGTTTGGCAACAATCAAGACTTGTTAGCTATGTGGTCTGTTATAGATATTTGTTATCTCGGCATTTTAAGCATTTCGCCCTTAATGTTTGGGGTTGTGGAATGTTATAGAACATTTATTAGTTGTTACTTTGGTTTATTATCGTAAGCATTTCACTCTTAGGGACCTCATGTTTGGAGGATGTGGACTGTCATGGGATACTTGTTATCTCAGCTTATTATTTTGAACACTTCGTTCTTGCAGGCATAAGTTGTCATGTGGATTGTCATAAGTCATCGTGTACATCTCAGACTAAAATTCTAATCCTAAATAAGGTCATTGCTGAAGTAGATGTTGCCCCGAGTTTGCATACTCAGCCCATCACCCCTTATTCGACACATGCAAATGTCGTCAAAAGGGACCATGATCGGAATTACTGGCCTACCCACATACTTAGAAACGGGTGCAGGATGTAGGGCAGCTGTTGAGAAAATGGTCGAAGCAGTTGTCGTCTTGAAAGATAAAAGCATAAGGGTTAGGAAAAAAAACTAAGTTACTTGTTCCTTGGTTAAACGCCCGAACGTTTGTCACGACACATCGTCTGCAAAGTCCATTGTTACTATTGATATTTCGTTCAAAAATATTGTGTTTTGCGAAAATTTTCAAAGGTGACTTTACTTTATCATTGTGATGTATACATGAAAAATTAAATATCACAAAGAAAGTAACGTTTCAATTTTCAATCATGTACTATAATTTTCAAGCCTAATAAAGGAGAACCACTTTCATTAGGAATCTTTGCTTTCTCTTCCCCAGTCAAATATGAAGTGAACAATGTATGTCCTAATCCATGCAAGCTTAATTCGAACCCCACATTTACATCGTTATAACTTATAATAATGCATTTTTAAAAAAATAATCAATATAATAGTAAAAGAAACTCTTCATTTGAAAAGTTTATTTATTTATTAGGTAATGGCAATGTTGTGCACGCACTAATAATATGAAAACTGAAAAGAATAACATGCATAATAGAGTGATTCAAAGATGAAGCATTGTTTTATCTTGAACATTTTTTATGAAATGTTTATCTGGTCTTATAAAGCTGTGATATTTTCTGCTCATTGGTAACTAGTAACTAGTTAACAGTTTTGCTTAGAAAATTCAATTCGAAAAGGAACAAAAAAAATAGAGCTTGGACATGTACAAATCAACTTTATCAAGCATGGACAAAGTATGACATGAACTATCTTATTTAAGACAATAATTTTAAGCTTTAAAATGAAGCGTGTTCACATAAGTAAGTTGATAGAGATGGTGATAAGATGTTTTTGATTGCTAAAGCCAGTTTATATATGTTTAACTATTTTATGGATCACTAAACTAATGAATTTTTTAAATTATTATGTGGATCTTTAAATTATTAAATTTTTAAATAGGATTATGAATTAAAATATATTATAATTGAATCTCTAAAATTGTCAATTATATATTTTTAGATTCCTAAACTAAGTTTTTTAATTAGATCCCTAAACTCTTAAATAACTTGTAATTAAGTCCTCATGAGTCCCCGTGAGCTTAGCTCAGCTGGTAAGGACAATGCATAATATATGTAAGGTCCGGGGTTCGAACCCCAGACACCACCAAAAAAATCAAGTCCTCAAGTCCTCATGAAATTTTAAATCATTTTTGATTAGGTCCTATAATTTTAAATCATTTTTGATTAGGTCCTATTTTTAATTAATTTGTAATATAGTCTCATTTTAAATCATTTTTAATTAGGTCCTATTTTTAATTAATTTGTAATATAGTCTCTAAATTAAAACACCTAATTATAAATTATTCACATACATCAAGTCCTCAAGTCCTCATGAAATTTTAAATCATTTTTAATTAGGTCCTATTTTTAATTAATTTGTAATATAGTCTCATTTTAAATCATTTTTAATTAGGTCCTATTTTTAATTAATTTGTAATATAGTCTCTAAATTAAAACACCTAATTATAAATTATTCACATACATTTTTTGTCGGTAAGTCTAACTTAAAGTAAGAGCTTTAGTAGCTTAACCCTTAGACTGATTCTGAATACGCACGAAACTGAGACACTATTTGATAGATCCATAAAGGAGTGTAGGAAGTGGATGTGACCACATTTGAATTTTTTTATCAATTGAACTAATTAAAATATATGAACAGAAGCTTAAATTTGGGTTGGCAGCCACCAGTTTTGCTTCCACTAATTTGGCTAAGCTAACAACATCGACAAAGTTGTAGTGTTTGAGCAGAATATGTTAAGTTTGAATGTCACCATATAGAGATAAAACACTTCAAAAATGCTTCATATGGTAGGCCAGTCACTCGATTAGATAAAGTGAAAATGAAAGCACCAATAAATGATGCTAATGGTAATCAAGAGAGTGCAAAGAATATGCAAATTTCAAGCACTAGGTAGCTCCAAAAGAAGAAAAGTATATTTGGATTTTTTAGTAATTGCTTCTAATCTTTATTCTAGCCACACACCTATTTTATAAAGACTGGAATGACACATATGGGTACCATATACGATAACAAAATTGATAATGACATAAATTTGAAATAGAGGAGAAAATTGCAACCTAATAAAATCTAGCTTTACTAACCTAAAATAATCTAAACAGAAAGATAATAAAATTGCAGGATCATTACTTTTTTCACCTGAGTTTCTCACACACCCTATTTAGATTTTAATGTCCGAAATGTTTCAAGGTGTTTTAGGAGGTTTTTATGGGTTGTTTATACCGTTCAGATTCTATAATTAGAGATAGTATAATGAAAGTGAAGCTCAATGAAATTCAAGTGAAGACAAAACTATAGTAATATATATTATTTTATATCTAAACAGAAAGATAATAAAATTGCAGGATCATTACTTTTTCCACCTGAGTTTCTCACACACCCTATTTAGATTTTAAAATCCGAAATGTTTCAAGGTGTTTTAGGAGGTTTTTATGGGTTGTTTATACCGTTCGGATTCTATAATTAGAGATAGTATAATGAAAGTGAAGCTCAATGAAATTCAAGTGAAGACAAAACTATAGTAATATATATTATTTTATATCTAAACAAAAAGATAATAAAATTGCAGGATCATGACCTTTTCCACTTGAGTTTCTCACACACCCTATTTAGATTTTAAAATCCAAAATGTTTCAAGGTGTTTTAGGAGGTTTTTATGGGTTGTTTATACCGTTCGGATTCTATAATTAGAGATTTTATGGGTTGTTTATACCGTTCGGATTCTATAATTAGAGATAGTATAATGAAAGTGAAGCTCAATGAAATTCAAATGAAGACAAAACTATAGTAATATATATTATTTTATATCTAAACAAAAAGATAATAAAATTGCAGGATCATTACTTTTTCCACCTGAGTTTCTCACACACCCTATTTAGATTTTAAAATCTGAAATGTTTCAAGGTGTTTTAGGAGGTTTTTATGGGTTGTTTATACCGTTCGGATTCTATAATTAGAGATAGTATAATGAAAGTGAAGCTCAATGAAATTCAAGTGAAGACAAAACTATAGTAATATATATTATTTTCAAGACATTGTTATATATAGTAGTCATTAGTATAAATGAATGTGGAATGCAAGAAGAAAAACTGAGAATATACATTGGTGTATCCCATTCAAAACCATTATAAAACTACAACCTCAACTACTAATACTAGGTGCATGTTTGGAACAGCGGTGAGTTTGACAAAACTTCGGTGATACCGTAATTTTATTCAAGCTCCTAAGTGTAGCTTTTGTTGAAATCACGGTGACACATTGTGATTTCACTTAACATACACGAAGTATGATTAGTTCGGTCATACTACGGAAATTAATCCACGTTGGGACTCGGAGACATCTATCACAACAGATTTGTTGAACTTCCTATCATTTTAACTTTATCTTCATCTATGATTGATCATTTAGTATTGGAACAGTTTGCATCTCTGATTTCTTTTTCTCCTTGAGAATAACCTGCCTAGGCATAACCTCTAACAGAAAGCTTGCTCCATTCCACACTGATGCAGAAACCTTCAATATTTGGAAAACCACTGACAATTTATAGGACAAGAATATCGGAACAGTCAGCGCCATCGTTGCCACCGTAAACATTCCTTGAAGAAGAATGAACATTAACAAGCGGTTTTGATCCCCGAGCAAGCCACTTAAGCGCCACCACATGTTATTTGCTTTCTGAGCTTTTTTAGACAGTTCCCTAAAAAAATGTAAGATTAATAAAATGTTTAGTGTCAAAGAATGATCTGCTACAATAAAACACCTACTGTACAAAAAATGGTCTGAAGGAAGGTTTTAAATAATAGTCACGTGTCCATGAGTTGTCCGCTCAGTGGTAAGAGCTTGACCTTATAACCTCAAGGGACGACAGTTGCAAAATGATCGCTAGTGCCACTTTAAGAAATGATAAATAATAGTAAAGTACATTGCGACCCTTGATATCGTAGAGAAAAGCGGCCAAGTACAGCTAGTGTGGTTCCAATCACGATTGTGGACCACCTTTTCAAAGTCTATTGGTCTAAAGCAAACATAACTGGCTAAATCGAATGAGAAGAGATGATTACCTATAGGAAGTCATGACTTCAGGATCTCTTAAAAACCGTTGTCGGCGTAAGACATTGACAATGAGGTAGTATAGAATCTGCCACAAGGTGTAAACTACTAAGGGAACCAGAAACAGCCATGTACATAGATAGGATTTATCTTCAATATAAGGCCATGTAACTCTTGCGGCAGCTCCCTCTGGTCGCATAGCTTCTAAGGTCTCAGGATTCCACCATCGAATGGTAAAGAAAACCAATCCTGGAGAAAAAAAAATCATTAAGGTATAATGAATATTATAAATGGATGCATAAAGTAACGTAGGCGACAATGACATGTCTATCACAAATCCATTCTAATGGTAACATCTATCAAATATTGTCATGTTTAGGTAGAACCGTAGAAGTTCTAATTCTTCATCATATAAACAAATACAAAAATCACTTTTATACTAATTGTACAGCATGAAACATGGGGAGTTAATAAATATTGTTAAGACTCCTAAATGGTTTTACATCCGACAGATTAGTAATGCAAGGGTGTAGAGATGAAGAAAAGAAAACATCCAAAATCAGGCAGGCGTGTCAACAAACAATAGGATTTGGTTCAACAACTAGTAGTAGGCCAAACCAGATACCAAATATATTGCAACATGTAAATAACTAAACCAGATACTGAATAACATTGATCAAATTTTTCCATTTTAAGGCTAAAACAATATAAAATTGTAAATTTGCTAGTAAAATCGAGAATTTACCAATGTTATCAAAAAGAGAGTTTACATGTGAGTTAACTCGTTTTCGTGACCTATAACCGTAAACTCGAGAGTTTGACAACCATGACTACTACCATGGTTGAAATCAACACCAAAGAAATGAAAAATACCAGTGCATTGGTGGTGTTTTTTGTGGGGTAGCAAAATTGCAGCTCTATTGACCAGCATAAATAGAAGAAGAAAATAACAGTATAATGTTAAGCATAAACACACAAAAATCCGATATTAAAGCAAAATATTTGTATGTTGGATGATATTAATTGAAGGTTCTTTACATTGCTTTTGCATAAACACATGTTTAATAAGCTCATTTCCTAAAAAAAAAAAAAAAAAGTTTAATAAGCACACATTCCTGCATCTTTAGCCTTTTTGTTTTCTTATAAACTTTTAAGTGCAAATTGTGAGATTTACACAAATACAGTAAGGCACACATCTACAAAATTTTCCAGCTTCAAAACTTGTGATCAAGAAAGCTTATTTTTATCATCATTGAACAATATTCGAAGTTGATCACATATATGGGACTTTAAATACTAAACTTAAACATCTCCTTGTCTTATATGTTAGTTTCCAGGGTTCAGACCCTGGATCTCCTTCTTAAAACTTCTTTGGCGTCGCTTAACTCACCAACCAAGCTACCTACATGGGATAACAAATATCTATATCTATTTGAAAAAAAAATTAATGGATTAAACTAAGGTCAATGCTAGATACCACTCTAGAATCCTATAAATTTTCAATGGGAAAATAATGATAGTAGAACTTGAACAAAGCAAGTAAAATACTTTTCATCAGAGATTTGTTTCACGGATATGTCCAATATTGAATCGAATGCATATCATATGTCCAATAATGATAGTAGAAGCCAATGATTTTGAACAAGTTTATTATCTTGCTGAAAAAATGAATATTAAATATTGTAGGTATAACATACCTGGTAAAAGATGGATAAGAACACTAACGATTTTGTCAAGCGAACTGAACACCAAACTGCAACGCCAAACAATCAATGCCCATGCTAACGGACCCTAAAACCACACTTAAATAAATCACACATTCGACCAATGAACCATTCGTATGCTAGGATGTCAAATTACTAAGGATAAAATGCTCACCTCAGCAAATGAAAAGCAGACCAGAAAAAGTTTCTCATTCTTTGGATAAAAAAGAAGGTAAACCAAAAAGATTGTATTGGCATAGTAGCAAAAGTCCTGAAACACATGAACAATAGTTTAATCAACTTATTCTCATTACTTATGTTTCTACAACAATAACTGAACAAATTAATAAGGTTATCCTTAGGATAATGACAGCGATGAGCATTGTAGTCAGGATCGAGTGCTGGCTCGTAGGATCGTACGATTCTACGTCCTACAGCACCTCGACCGTGCTTCGACTTTACTCCAGTATGTTTTTGCCCTGTTTTCCTCTGTTTCCTCTGTTTTTTGCTATTATTCCTCTGTTTCCTCTGTTTTGTCTATTATTTTTTTGCTTGGTTCCTCTGTTTTTCCTCAATTTCTCTGTTTGTTTTTCTTGGTTCCTCTGTTTTTCTTCTATTTTCTCTATTTATTTCTCTCAACTTTATCAAAAACCTACCGATCCTACTTACGAACCGCGTTACGTTCCTTGTGTTTACATTCTTTTACCGGCCGACCGATCCTGAGTACATTGGCGATGAGGCACTCCTCCAATGTTTACATAAGTCTTCTTCCAATGATTTTTCAGCCACGTGTCTCAGAAAACATTCAACCTTAATAAATACACTTTTTGACAGTATAGTTTTTTGTTTTTGAAGAAGTCAAACTTGCCCACCGAAATTGGCACCGTGGGAGAAATGAACCTGAGACCTTGAGAGGAGCACACTCCAAGGTCCCAAGCCAACACCACCAGGCCAACACAAGTGGATTCTTTTTGACAGTATAGTTAACATCACATATGGTTTAGGGATCTAGATTCACTACTATAACTGCGTCATGCAGTTACATGTAGGAAATAATCTCGTTCATTTCGCGATCGGATTGCTCAGATAACACATTCAACTAATCAGCTTTAACTATAATCTCTATCATTGATTTTTTATTAGATGGTAGTGATTGCTAACCAGGTTTCGCATTTACTGCAGGGAATCCGATAACATGGTTTTGACACTTAAAAATTATTGTCTTTGATCTTTCCTCACACAATGCCTATGCATGCTACAAAAGGACCAAAATTGTGCCAGAATGCCAATGAAACTAATACCTATCTAGCATTGACCCATCATATGGTAGACGTGTCCAAGTATAGTATCCGACACATGTCAATATCCAACACCAACACCACAGTGACACAAGTGATTACATAGAATTCCTATTATTTTCACAAATTCTTAGTGTCAGTGTTTCTGTGTCGTGTGTCTGATGTTCATATTTGTGCTTCGTAGACTAATAATCATCCAAAAACAAAAAATATATGCATCCAGAAGCAAGCAATGGTTTTACAAATGCAAAATAATTAAATTTCAAAATCAGAATTTGAGATATGTTAATTTACCAGGAGATAGTAATGCCATTTCTTGAACCTATAGTATATCCAACGAAGAGGAACAAAGACAAAGTAGAACAAACAATACACTAAAGGAACATCTTGTGGTCCTGTAAAAGAGAATAACACAAAATTAAAACAAAAATTATGAGACATTAAAAATTTTACTACAAAAAGAAAATTGCCCCGAATCATTTAGAATGATAGATTTATCAACTTACTTGCTCCTAAGATGAAACAAAATCCACCAAAGCCAAGAACATTCAATAAATGAGTAACCTGAAAAAACAACAAAAACACATCAAAATTAAAACTTTTTTCAATATTCACATACCCAAATGGCCATAAATGATGAAAAATATAGAATTGAACAAAACAAAATAAAATACTTGCCAAAATCATCAATAAATAAAAAAACACCGACATTTCTGATTGAAGGGGTGTCCCAACATAAAAAAACATACCTTGTTGATGAAACTTTCATGTTCTTCAGCACGTTTAGCGATCTTAACAGCTTGTTTAGACAACACCTCCTTTATTTGAGACAAAAACAAAACAAACCCACATCGTAAAAATAAAAAAACATAGTTTGTGTTGAAATGAAATGAAAAAAGAAGAAAACAAAAGAAAAAAACACGATTTGAATGTAACCTACCTTTGACCTATCCCTCAAACGTTTTCTAGCCGCTGCAGAAGGTTCGATGTCGGTGTAATCTACGTGCTCTTCGTTTTCAGACATACTCATTGAACAACAACGTTGGATGGATCCAGAACAATGTTATGTTTTGCAGAAACTGTTTTTTAAAGGAACGAAGGATCCAGAAAAAGTACAACTAGTATATTAGAGCATCCACAATGTACTTCCTTAACAAAGACTCCTTAAATGGACCCCACGTGACACATCACTTATTTATAATTTTTTAATAAAAGTACCTATTAAGGGCTCAATGACTCCAATGGCAATACACTAATAAGGACTCCAATGAAAAATACTTAAATATGTCCCACTAGTTATGCAAGTGGGACCAAGTAGTACACATTTTATTACTTTTTTAAACATGGGACCCGTAGTTACTCAGGAGAGAGAGGGTCCTTATATAGTTGTCCGTTCCTTAACGGGGACTCAATTTTTCTTCCTCCAATGGAGGGTCCTTAACGGGGAGTGATCCTTGTTAAGTAAGGACCCCCCATTGGAGATGCTCTTACTCCCTCCGTTTCAAAAAATGAGCGTCGCTTTAGCTTTTGGCACACAGATTAAGAAATAGAATGAAATAATCATTGGATATAACGCTTTTACTAAACTGCCCTTACTTTATAAGAAAAAGATAAAATTAAAGTTGCATTGAAAATTGTGTGAGAGAAAAGTTGGAGAGGGTAAAGTTGGAAGAAAAAAATTAAAGTTGTATCGGAAATGTAAAGCGACACTCATTTTGAAACAATTTTTTTTGGCTAAAGCGACACTCATTTTGAAACGGAGGGAGTATTATGATTACGATACTTCAAAGAAAAAAAATGTTATTATGATTACGTGGAATTAGAAAATTGAAAATTGAAAATTTAAATAAGAAATACATTTTCTAATAAAATAGTTTAATTGGTATACATTAGCTTTACACCCATGAAATTTGATTTTTGTATAGTCATACAACTAATTTTGTAATGAAACTATGAAAGATTTGTTTGGAAACACACGTTTTTGACCTTGTAAACTTATAAGCTACGACTAAAATAGACTTTTTTTTACAAGATTAAAAGAATACTTATTTGATAATAGTCATTTTTTTACAAGTATATAACATAGTTTTACCAGGGATGTCAATGGATACCCATGGGTACGGACAATATGATACCCGTCCCCGCCCCGTTGGATAAGTCCGTCACCGCCCCATTGGATAAGTATGATACACGTGCTCACCCCGTATCCTCGTGGGTACCCATTATACGGGTACCCGTGGGTATTGAGGTATCCATGGGTATCCATGGAGTTTTGAATTTATTTATTTTTTGGTACAAATAATAACTTTTTTTAATTACCAAAAAACTTCAACTTTTAAACATCCATACACAATCCACTCAAAATTTCATAAATCATACATAATTCATAGAAAATTCATGATTCTTATATAATCTTTATGTTTTATGATGTGAATGAAGTGAAAACGGTGAACTTAATAAGATTAATTAAAAAAATTAAAATAAAAATAGGTTATTATTGAGGATTTTTAGGTGGGCAGTAACATTTTCTTCAATAAGGTACCAACTTTAAGTAATAAGATATGCTATATAAAGATATATTAGTAATTTACTTAATTTATTATCGGGTTTGTGTACCCGTGGGTATGGATACAATCCAATCCGTCTCTGTGTCCATATAATAATGGGTAGTCAAATACTCGTTTATTATACCCGTGGATACCCGTTTAGCTACCCGCTCCATGCTCGTGACGGATTTTACCCACGGGTACCCGTGGGCATGGGTATTTTTGCCACCCCTAGCAAAGGCAGGTATTAACTGCAATTTAGTACTGTAACACCCCGTTTTCCCAACATGAAAATTTCTTATTTAAAATCAAATGATCAGAGTAAATCCAACATAAACGGGATATCACATTTCTCAAAAATCTCAAACTGAATAAATAACGATTTATTCTCCATTAATAGTCATCATAATATTAATTCAAAACTTTGCAGCGGAATAAGTTCAAAAGTCATAAATAGTCTTGGCACGCAGGCCTCATCACAAAAGTCATAAAATCTCAGTTCAACAAAAGTTTATCAAAGTTTCATAAACAATACGTAAAGGAACAGAAAACGGTTTCACAAACTCCATCCCGTTACGTATCAGAGCACCTAAGGACACAATGAGAGATAGTCACCCACGACCGCAGCTAATCTTTAGTACCTGCAATTTACCCGTACGAAGAGCAACGTTTTCAAGCAGAAAGGGTTGAGATTTCTCAAACATTAATATCAAGCATATAAATCATATAGAGTACATTTAACAACATAGCATCTTATAATTTAAACAATTATAATCAATAGATAGGCATCATTATTTCATCTTAGCAAGTATTCATCACAAACAGTCACAATCATCTTCGCATATCGTCTCGGATAATAATCATCACAAGATACTTCATTAAAATGACACAACTCAACGACTTGACTCGACAATGCGTCTAAACTCGACTATGCAACTCTTAACGTCTTAAACCATCTCGAATCATCATGAAATGCAAATGCATGTGGTACCATTCTCGTCTCATATGAGCATCAATATACTCTTAGGACATAAGTCCTCATCGTCATGGTTGAGCAAAAGCTCTCATCGTCGTGGTTGAGCAAAAGCTCCTAGGGCAATTGAGCGATCGTCTAGAAATGATTATGCATGGACTCATCTTCTTACGTCTCAAACATCATGAACTTCTATTAACTTCTCAAAGACTCCAACAATTTGGACGACATCTCATGTAGACTCATGCAGCATAATTAAACGATTAACAACAACATGACAATAAAGAACAACATCTCAATATATGAATATCATTCAATAAGCAATAACATCTTAAAACATCATACGTAGTTCACATAATGATCATATAACAATTTCACCTTATGGCAAAAGAAACTTATCCTATAAACCTTAATTAAAATCTCTCTCATTAAGTTTATTGATTTGGGGCCTTACTATACATCTTAGGACCCCTTTAGAGGCATAAAATTAGGTCAAAAATAGTCTAAGTTAACACTTCATCGTGGCACGTTTGGACAGCCTAAAAATGGTTTTGTTTCTGGAAAAATCGTGGCACGTGGGCTTCCATCGTGGCACGTTCTTAGTTCGACAGACAACATCAGATTTTCTACCTTTCACGTTTTTGTGCGTAAAACCCAAACCGTTAATCCGTTTTTGATGCCGTTTTCGGCTACACGCTCCTGACACTAAGCTCTATCATATTCTACAGAAAAATTCAAGTTTAAACCACTCAAAACTCGTTTTCCAAAACCTCACAACCCTAATTCTTAACTCACCGACATCTCATCTAATCACATAGTTTTAGCTTCAAAATTACTTCTGATAATCATCATGGGGATTAGCTAAGGTCTAATTATAGTCTATTCATCAATCTAATAACTTTTCATTAATTAATCCTCAATCTCACTCAAACCCTAATTCATCAATCTCTCAAAAACTAATCCCTAAACATGTTAGATTTAATCAAATGATTTACCGACTTAGTATTAATGCTAGATAGTCTCACCCTTACCTTATAACAGATGAAACCAGCAGCCTCCAGGTCTTCTCTCTTAGGTTCTTCTCTTCTCCTTTCTCTTCTTTCTTCCAAAAGCGTTTAACGTAAAAACATTTTCTAATTTATGTTGTTATATTTATCTCTCCTTATTACTCTTCTAACCTTTAAACTTGCTCATCTCACAACACACCCTACTTCTTAATATTTTATTTTATTTTCATATCTTATTTTATTTAATAATAAAATAATTCATAACATCTCATAACATCTCTAAAATCACATAAATCGCATAAATCTCATATAGCTCACATAAATCATATAAATCACTTAAATCTCATAATAGTCACATAAATCACATAACTCTAATATAAACCACTTGAATATATATATATATATATATATATATATATATATATATATATATATATTCTAAACTCGTCAAAATGATTAAATAATTAAAGTGGGCGTTACAACTCTCCCCCACTTAAAGGATTTTCGTCCTCGAAAATTTACCTCGAGCAACAACTCTGGGTAAGACTCCAGCATCTTACTCTCTAGTTCCCACGTCAAGCTTTCACCAGTTGCTCCGTCCCACACGACTTTCACAAGGGGTATCTCATTGCCTCTTAACTTCTTCACTTCGCGGCCTTCAATCCTCACTGGTAAAGTCTCAACCGTAAGGTTATCTCTAACTGGCACATCGTCACTTTGGATCACATGAGATGGATCCGGAACATACTTCCGAAGTTGCGACACATGGAACACATCATGCAAATTCGAAAGATGCGGTGGTAAACCCACTCGGTAAGCCACCGTTCCCACTCTTTACGATATTTGGTACGGTCCAATAAATCTCGGAGTCAGCTTCTTTGACTTCAATGCACGTCCAACACCAGTCATGGGAGTAACTCTTAGAAAAACATGATCTCCTTCTTGAAAGTCAAGGTCCTTCCTACGCTTATTATGATAACTCTTTTGTTGACTCTGCGACGCCTTCATCTTTTCTCGAATCATCTTTACCTTCTCAGTAGTTTGTTGAACAATCTCTGGTCCTAAAACCACATTATCGCCTAACTCAAACCAACATAACGGAGTTCTGCACCTCCTACCATACAAAGCCTCGAAAGGTGCCATTCCAGTACTAGATTGATAACTGTTATTGTACGTGAACTCTATTAACGGAAGATGGCTATCCCAAGTCCTTCCTTGCTCGAGTACAAAAACTCTCAACAAGTCTTCCAACGTCTGAATCGTTTTTTCCGACTGACCATCTGTCTGTGGATGATACGCCGAACTCAACCTCAACTTAGAACCTAAAGCCTCTTGCAAACTTTTCCAAAATCTAGAGGTAAATCTAGGATCTCTATCTGATACAATGCTCGAAGGAACACCATGCAATTTCACTATATCTCGAATATAAATCTCCGCCAAATGAGCCACTGGAAAACTAGTATTGATCGGAATAAAATGTGCCAACTTCGTCAATCTATCAACAATCACCCAAATAGCGTCATTCCCTCTAGGAGTATTAGGCAAACTTGTCACAAAATCCATGGATATACTATCCCATTTCCACTCTGGCACATATAAATGTGCCATCAATCCTGCAGGTTTCTGATGCTCCACCTTCGACTTCTGGCAAATTAAACAAGAATATACAAAGTGTTCCACATCACGTTTCAATCCAGACCACCAAAACAACTTCTTCAAATCATGATACATCTTTGTAGCTCCCGGATGAATACTCAAGCTACTTCTATGACTCTCTTCAAGAATAATCTTCTTCTTCTCATCATTGTACGGAATACAAATTCTACCTCGAAACCTCAACACACCTTGATCATCGACCTTAAAGTTACTATCTTCAGTCTGATTACTAGCAACCAACAAGTCTACGAACTTAACGTCCATTTTCTGCGCTTCTCTAATACTTTTTAGGAATTCATTGTCAATCCTTAGCATTCCCAGCTTAACACTCTGAGGTGACAATTCACAAACTAAGGTCAAATCTCTAAACTGTTCAAGTAACTCAAACTCTTTAGCCATCATAGCAGACATATGTAAAGTCTTCCTACTTAAGGCATATGCAACAACATTAGCTTTACCCGGATGATAATTCAATTCAAAATCAAAATCCTTCAACAATTCCAGCCACCTTCGTTGTCTCATATTCAATTCCTTTTGATCAAACAAGTACTTCAAGCTCTTGTGATCACTAAACACTTCAAACCTCGAACCATACAAGTAATGTCTCCAAATCTTGAGCACAAATACTACTGCCGCCAACTCAAGATCATGGGTAGGATAATTTCTTTCATGAGTTCTCAACTGTCTTGATGCATAAGCAACCACTTTACCATCTTGCATAAGCACATCACCTAAGCCCAACTTGGACACATCACAATACACCACAAAAGGTTCATCGGGCTTCGGTAGAATCAAGATTGGAGCCGTCGTCAGCCACTTCTTTAATTCATTGAAACTGTTCTCACACCGAACGCCCCACACAAAGGCTTTTCCTTTACGGGTCAACTGCGTTAACGGGAGTGCCAACTTAGAAAACCCTTCTATAAATCTTCTGTAATATCCTGCTAAACCCAAAAAGCTTCTAATCTCTGTAACCGACTTAGGAGTCTCCCATTGTGATACTGCATCAACTTTAGATGGATCTACTGCAATACCACTACCAGAAATAACGTGGCCAAGGAAACTTACCTCTTTCAACCAGAATTCACACTTCGACAATTTAGCATAAAGCTTCTTCTCCTTCAGCACTTGCAAAACAATCTTCAAATGCTCAGCGTGTTCTTCTTCAGACTTAGAGTATATCAAAATATCATCGATGAAGACCACTACAAAACGATCCAAAAATGCATGGAAAATGCGATTCATATACTCCATAAACACTCCAGGTGCATTAGGCATAACTTTATATTCATAATGCCCATAACGAGTTCTAAAAGCTATCTTCTGCATATCTTCATCTTTCACTTTAATCTGGTGATATCCCGATCTTAAGTCAATCTTTCTAAACACACGTGCACCCTCTAACTGATCCATCAAGTCATCAATTCTTGGAAGTGGATACCTATTCTTTATTGTCACCTTGTTCAACTGTCGATAATCAATGCATAGCCTCATACTACCGTCTTTCTTCTTAACCAACAATACCGGCGCTCCTCAAGGTGAAACACTTGGTCGTATAAACTTCTTATCAAGCAAATCCTCTAACTGCTTCTTCAACTCCGCTAATTCAGATGCTGACATACGGTAAGGTGTCATAGACACATGCTTCATTCCCGGAACAAGATCAATCGAAAATTCCACTTCTCTCTCCGGTGGCACATCTGGAATTTCATCGAAAAAGACCTCTGGAAAATCGCACACCACTTGTAGTTTGTCAATCACTGCTCGATTCTCCAATGATAAACATGCCATCAACGAAAACATCAGGATTCCATCGCGTTCCAACTGTTTAGTAGACAAAAATTCTGCTCCACTTTCTTCTTCAGCAGAAGAGAAATACACTGACTTACTAAAAAAATTAATGTGAACATGGTTGTACTCTAACCAGTTCATACCAAGGATTACATCCATTCCAGTCAAAGGTAAACAAACTAAATCAATCTCAAAGTCCCGACCAAACATAGACAAAGGATTTCTTAAACAAACAAGAGAAGTAGTCACCGAACCCTTAGCCGGAGTTTCGACAACCATTTCTCCATTCATATCAGATATAGCAAGACCCAGCTTAGTAGCACAATCATAGGCAATAAAACAATGCGTAGCTCCAGTATCAATAATTGCAACTAAAGGAGTACTATTAATATAACAAGTACCTCTGATCAAGCGATCCTCGTTCTCTGTCTGAGTGCCAGCCAACGCAAAAACTCTTCCAGTAGTCTGAGCCTTCTTAGGCTTATTGCATTGCGACCCAATATGTCCCTCTTCTCTGCAGTTAAAGTACACAACATCATCAAACTTGCACTCAGTACTAGTATGCCCCTTCTTTCCACAACGGAAACACCGCTTCACATCTCCAGGACAAGCATTACTCTTGTGGCCCTTCTCACCACAATTATAACAGACAATCTCAACAGGCGCTTCTTTCTTCTTAGGCTTCCTCTCGTCGTTAACTCTTTGCTTGCCCTTATCAGCCGGGGCACTATAAGGCTTAGGACGACTCTGCTGACCCTTGCATTTCCTCTCATTCACAATCTTGTAGTGAGCCTTAGTATCATCTTCATAAATCCTGCAACTGCTCACCAGCTCAGAAAAGTTACGGATCTGCTGATAACCGATTGCTCTCTTGATATCAGCATGCAGACCATTCTCAAATTTGATGCATTTAGAAAACTCAGCAGTCTCAGCAACATAATGTGGATAAAACTTGGCTAACTCCACAAACTTAGGGGCATATTCAGTCACAGACATATTCCCTTACTTCAACTCAAGGAACTCGATCTCTTTCTTCCCACGAACGTCCTCCGGAAAGTACCTGTTTATGAATTCTCTCCTAAACACGGTCCAAGTCACAACAGCACCATCTTGTTCCAAATCAGATAGCAGACTCACCCACCAATCATCAGCCTCATCGGCCAGCATATGCGTACCAAAACGCACCTTCTGATCCTCCGTACATTGCATAACTCGAAAGACTCTCTCTATCTCCTTGAGCCACGTCTGAGCCCCATCAGGGTCGTACCTTCCTTTGAAAGTAGGGGGATGATTCCTCAAGAACGTCTCCAGCATCCTCACTTCAGCATTAGCACCCGCATTAACATTTGGTTGTTGCCCAACAGCTTGAGCCACAGCCTCCAGAGCAGCAGCAATAGCAGCGTCGTTTCTTCCATCCATTCTAGTCCTCTTATAACAGAAAGCAACAATCAGAATAACATAATAAATGTATTCCAACTGTTATACAACACGACTCGACTCAACTACTTGGCCGGACGGAACAACCTGCTCTGATACCAATTGTAACACCCTGTTTTCCCAACATGAAAATTTCTTATTTAAAATCAAATGATCAGAGTAAATCCAACATAAACGGGATATCACATTTCTCAAAAATCTCAAACTGAATAAATAACGATTTATTCTCCATTAATAGTCATCATAATATTAATTCAAAACTTTGCAGCGGAATAAGTTCAAAAGTCATAAATAGTCTTGGCACGCATGCCTCATTACAAAAGTCATAAAATCCCAGTTCAACAAAAGTTTATCAAAGTTTCATAAACAATACGTAAAGGAACAGAAAACGGTTTCATAAACTCCCATCCCGTTACGTATCAGAGCACCTAAGGACACAGTGAGAGATAGTCACCCACGACCGCAGCTAATCTTTATTACCTGCAAGTTACCCATACGAAGAGCAACGTTTTCAAGCAGAAAGGGTGAGATTTCTCAAACATTAATATCAAGCATATAAATCATATAGAGTACATTTAACAAAATAACATCTTATAATTTAAACAATTATAATCAATAGATAGGCATCATTATTCCATCTTAGCAAGTATTCATCACAAACAATCACAATCATCTTCTCATATCGTCTCAGATAATAATCATCACAAGATACTTCATTAAAATGACACAACTCAACGACTTGACTCGACAATGCGTCTAAACTCGACTATGCAACTCTTAGCGTCTTAAACCATCTCGAATCATCATGAAATGCAAATGCATGTGGTACCATTCTCGTCTCATATGAGCATCAATATACTCTTAGGACATAAGTCCTCATCGTCATGGTTGAGCAAAAGCTCTCATCGTCGTGGTTGAGCAAAAGCTCCTAGGGCAATTGAGCCCTCGTCTAGAAATGATTATGCATGGACTCATCTTACATCTCAAACATCATGCACTTCTATTAACTTCTCAAAGACTCCAACAATTTGGACGACATCTCATGTAGACTCATGCAGCATAATTAAACGATTAACAACAACATGACAATAAAGAACAACATCTCAATATATGAATATCATTCAATAAGCAATAACATCTTAAAACATCATACGTAGTTCACATAATGATCATATAACAATTTCACCTTATGGCAAAAGAAACTTATCCTATAAACCTTAATTAAAATCCCTCTCATTAAGTTTATTGATTTGGGGCCTTACTATACATCTTAGGACCCCTTTAGAGGCATAAAAATAGGTCAAAAATAGTCTAAGTCAACACTTCATCGTGGCACGTTTGGACAGCCTAAAAATGGTTTTGTTTCTAGAAAAATCGTGGCACGTTGGGCTTCCATCGTGGCACGTTCTTAGCTCGACAGACAACATCAGATTTTCTACCTTTCACGTTTTTGTGTGTAAAACCCAAATCGTTAATCCGTTTTCGATGCCGTTTTTGCCTACGCGCTCCTAAGACTAAGCTCTATCATATTCTACAGAAAAAGTCAAGTTTAAACCAATCAAAACTCGTTTTCCAAAACCTCACAACCCTAATTCTTAACTCACCGACATCTCATCTAATCACATAGTTTTAGCTTCAAAATTACTTCTGATAATCATCATGGGGATTATCTAAGGTCTAATTACAGTCTCTTCATCAATCTAATAACTTTTCATTAATTAATCCTCAATCTCACTCAAACCCTAATTCATCAATCTCTCAAAAACTAATCCCTAAACATGTTAGATGTAATCAAATGATTTACCGACTTAGTATTAATGCTAGATAGTCTCACCCTTACCTTATAACAGATGAAACCAGCAGCCTCCAGGTCTTCTCTCTTAGGTTCTTCTCTTCTCCTTTCTCTTCTTTCTTCCAAAAGCGTTTAACGTAAAAACGTTTTCTAACTTATGTTGTTATATTTATCTCTCCTTATTACTCTTCTACCCTTTAAACTTGCTCATCTCACAACACACCCTACTTCTTAATATTTTATTTTATTTTCATATCTTATTTTATTTAATAATAAAATAATTCATAACATCTCATAACATCTCTATAATCACATAAATCGCATAAATCTCATATAGCTCATTTAAATCATATAAATCACTTAAATCTCATAATAGTCACTTAAATCACATAACTCTAATATAAACCACTTGAATATATATATATATATATATATATATATATATATATATATATATATATATATATATATATTCTAAACTCGTCAAAATGATTAAATAATTAAAGAGGGCGTTACAAGTACCACATATATAAATCCTTTTACATGATCTACATCAAAGGTAGATATTAACTGCAATTTAGTATCCAGTCCTTTCAGGTGAACAAACTTCTGAATCAGACAGATAGTTGAATGCCTCTCTACTTGATTTATATCATTTTGCCTTTCAGTTTCAACGTATATAAATCATTTCACATGATCTACAGTAAAGGCAGATATTAACTGCAATTTAGTATCGAGTCCTTTCATGTGAATTATACGCACTTTTAAAAAACTTGTTTTAAAGGAGAGATGTTCAAATTACGGAATATTAACATTCTTCGTAAATTTGAGAATGAAGGTCGCATAATCCAAATATTTATGATGCATGGTCTAAGGCATGGGGTTCAGTAATGTATTTTGTAATAAAATTGTTCCGAAGGAAAAATGAACAAATTAATGAATTTTGCACAAAAATTATAAATCTTTATCGAAATATTTATGAAAGCTTTATCAAGAGCAGGAAAACATCATAAATTACATATTAGTTAAAATTATAAAAGTGAGCGCTACTGTCATAGAGTTACCAAAAAGGGATTAACACCAATATTTACGTGACACAAAATGAGCTAAAGAAACACATTAAACTCTTAAGCGTCTTGTGTAGGAACTTGGTTATTAATAATCTGACCGTTAAAAAATAAAAAATCTCTTTGACGTCAAAAAAGTAATATCAGCTGAGCAATATTCAGTCTCTTCACATATGCTTAGTAATATTCAGTCTGAAAGATTACATTGAAAGAATAGATGGTAAAATGACGGATAATTGTGAATGATTGTAATATGTCAAAATATAAACCTTAAAAACCATGAACTATCAACTTAGTTTTACATAGTTAAAAATAAAAAATTGTAAAATAGTTAAAAGTTTTTAAAAATATAAAAACTAGAAAATAGTTAAAAAAAATTGGTGAGGTAGCACTCAACGAAGCAACAATAAAAAAATTATATGCATTAGCGTTACAAAAAAACAGACAGACGGACATAAAATATTACTCTAAACGTTAATGTGTTTATATATTAGCGAGGTTGAAGAAAGGAGATAAAAATATTTGGGATCACTAAATGACAACGTGAATAAAAATATTTGTGAGATTGTGATGATTAAACAATATTGAAATTAAATATATAAGTGATAAAAAGATAATAAAATTCCTTTGAAAAAAGGTAATAAAATTAAATGGAACCTCCTTAAAAAATTAATGGAACGGTTAAAAAAAATAAAGTTAAATGGAAGAAAAAAACATATTGAAATATAATATTAAAAAATAAAGAAAAGGTTCCCAGCGTGAGTTGAAAAGATGTGCTTGTGAAATAAATTGTCGAGAAGTAGTTTTTTAAAGTAACATTCAACAGCTTCTGGTCAAAGCTCATTCCATTCAATTTTATGCGTTCAAAAAAAGTACTTTTTTTAGTAAGTACTTAATTGATATTGTATTCGGCCTAACTTCTCCTTAAAAATGTAGAGAAGTTTGAAAAAAGTCGGGTCAAACGATACCTTAATCTCACCCAACGGCAATGTAAAAGCAAATGAATTTGGGAGTAAAAATTGAAAAATAGTTAAAAATATAAAAATTGGAAAATAATTAAAAGTTATTAAAAATATAAAAATAAGAAAGTAATTAAAAAAATTGGTTAGGGGCAAAAATGGAAATTCATAGGCCAACCCTAAAAAAACCTCCAATAATTGAATTACCAAAATGCCCCTCCTAGGGGCAAATTGGTCAATTCACCGGACATTTCTTTTTATATTAGTATATATAGATAACGTTTTATAAGTTAATTCAAATAGATTATAATTTTTAATTTTTTCTCACAATTTTTTCTTCGCAATTTTAATTGGAAAAAGTTTTAAATATGACTTTTGTATGTTTTTCATATTTATAAATTAATTCAACCATTAAATTTATCAAACTTTACAAATTCAATTAATTAACTTATTTACTATCCAATATAAAATAATTTATCAACTATCTATTATAATATAGCTTATAAGGTATTTATTATAAACTAGCTTATAAGATATTCACTATTTTTAACAAACAAAACTTTTCATTCTATGCTTCCTCTTTGAAGGACATTTAACCAATCCTTGGCATGTCCCTTAAGGGATTATCCAAACAACCTAAGGCATTTGTCCGATTCCGAGATTCCATCTGGGCGGATAGTGTTGCAAGCTTCTAATAGAGCGGGTGTTGTGTTATTTAAGAAGACCTTAAGGGAGGTTAGTGTAATATTATGTAGAAATATTTAAAATAGTAAAGATTTCATTATTGATATAGATGTCGTTATGAGTCACGTTTATGAATTGTACAACAATATTATTTAGTGACTCATTTATCATGTTTTCATTGTTTTTTATAGTCATTTTTCTAAAAGATATAATAATAATAATCTACAACAATAAAAAATAATATTTTATAATATGACATGATGGTCTGACTTCTTTGATTCTCAGTTGTTTTCAAATATGTTGAGATATGCAGGTTTCAAAGTGTGTTGTTTGTCTCCACTCTAGTTCTTCAAGCTCGAAAGAGTTTTTATGCTTGTTGATTTGTTTAGGGAGTTCTTGACACTTGGATTTTGATATTGTGCTCACAGTCGATCCATTAATTGTTTTTCACAGAGGTCCATTTTTCATTTTTTTTGTAACCTGGTTCCGCGCCCGTGTAAATTTACTCTTGTTGATTAGTGAATTTTTGTTACGATAGATTTGGGTTGATCAACATGGTCTGATTTATTATGTTGTATCCTCGTTTTTTGTTGTACCTGAGTCAGGTTTAATGCCCTCGGTCTCTTTATCTATTTTTTTATTTAATATATTTTTTCTTTTGACTATGAAAAAGATTAAAAAAACAAATGCAAATTCTTTTTTGAAAAAAAAACAAAATTGAAAATGTGTAATTTTTTAAAAAGTAGGTATATGCCTTGTAATAAATATTTTGTAATTCTGTTTAACTTTTTAGATAATTAAAAGTTGAATTATAGAAAAATTTGTTTTAATTGGAATTAATATTAAATTTGTTTGTTCTTTAAAAAAATATTCAGTTGGTGTGTTTTATTGAGTGAATTTGTTTTATTTTGTTTTTAAGAGAAAAAAAATATGGGGAAGTTGAAGCAAAAAACACAAAAAGATATAATTTTGATGACGTGTCAAATTTAATAGGGGGTAAGATTGTATTTTTGGTAGACATTAATTTCATAATTAAAGAATAGAAGATTGTATTTTTTTTAACTCTTGATATTCAAAAGTTGAATTATAGGAAAATTTGTTTTGATTGAGATTAAGATTAAGTTTGTTTGTTTTTTAAAAAAAGATTGAGTTAGTGTGTTTTATTGAGTAAGTTTGTTTTAGTTTGTTTTTTGAAGAGGAAAAATAGGGGGAAGTTGATGCAAAAGACACAAAAGTATATAATTTTGATGACGTGTCAAAAAATTAAGAAGGGCTAAGATTGTATTTTTGGTAGACATTAAGTTTCATATATAGAGAATAGACTAAACCATAATTCTACTCTAAAAAAGAAAGAGTAAATTACACTTCCCTCCCCTCAAACATACTTGAATTACACTCACCTCCCCTCTTATGTTAAAATATACATTTTCCTCCCTTGAAAAATAAAATTTATACTCCCCTCCCTTAAAAGATACTTGAATTACATCCCCCTCACTTAATAATTAAATATGCACTACACTTTAATATATTTTAACATAAATCAATATTTTTATGATATATATTAATTTTGAACCACCATTTAAAAAAATTAATTCATTTCTTTATAATTTAAATGTCAATTTAAATATTTTTCTATTGATTTTATAATTTAGAGTATAAAATTAACTTTTTAATAACCATGATTTAATGTCTTTAGTAATTTTTCACATATTTCAATTTTATTTTGGGTTGTTTCATATTTTATAATAGAGTTTAAAACTACATGTTAATGAATTTGTGAATAAAAAATATCAAAAAATATGTATTCAATTTTTTATTATATTAAAATAGACCTGCATTACTATTTTTTGAAAGTGTGTTAGATTATTATTTTTTTGCAAGATTATTAGAAATAAAATAAAAATATTGAGGGAGTAAAGTGAAGATTTTAACATAAGAGGGGAGGAGAATGTAATTCAAGTTTCTCTTAGGAGAGGGGAGTGAAAAGTTTTCTAATATATTTTGAATAAGAGGGGAGGAGAGTGTATATTTTAACATAAGAGGGGAGGGGAGTGTAATTCAAGCATCTTTGAGGGGAGGGGATTGTAATTTACTCAAAAAGAAATCGCTACCCTAGTCTAATAAAAAGATAAAATCTGAAAATTTAAAAACAAGAAAAACTAACCTAGTTCTAAACTTAAAAATAAGTTTCATCGGTCGAAATATCAACAATCTCCAGAAACAGTGCCAAAAACATGATGGACTAAATTGGCAAATGCACCAAATCGCAACAAGTAGTAAAGTAGTAAGTTTTATCGTTCTCCATAGGGATTTTCGTTCAAATTTAATTAGTAAAACTTATTTCAAAAGCGAAAAGTAAATAAAAGTTTATAGAATTGCAGGGTTAAATTTCCTTGCCCAATGCAAGATTAGGTTTTTGTGATTCAGATGATTAACGATTAAAGTTTCCTTGATTCCCCCTTCGTCTTTATTAGAATTATCTTTTAAGAAATAAAACAACTTATGTGGTGCATCACTGATTTAATGTGCCACGACGGGAAAACCCATACTAGGCTCTTTAGATAACTCGTGTAGGATCCACCAGAGTAGTGTACTACGTTTTTCAAAAGAGCGGAGTAATGACGGAGACGACTCCAACCTTAACTTCCTAAGCTCTATAAGAAGTAGTAATTAGAAAACCAATTAATCGGTAAAATTTCAGGTTGTCAGTGCCTACTTTAATCCTACAGATCAATCCTCAAGGTTACACTCGTAGTTAACCAATTGACGAAGTATTAAGAACGAGCATAATCTAATTTAAATATCAACACATTCAAAAGTATAAACTGAATGAAAACTTTATTAATAAATTCCAACAAATAAGAAGGGATTCATTGTGGAACTCTAATCAAGAGGTTTATCAGAACAAAATAATAGAAAAACATACCCTAGAAAAAATAAAAGGAGGAAGAAATCCACCTTGAATTTCTGATGCTCTACCCTTGCTCTGAAACGTCAATGTTTCTGAATGAATAAAATAGTGTGCAAGGGTCTCTATTTGTAGCATTAGGTTACTTAGGGATTAAGAGAAGAAAACTGGACTTTATCCGCCGATCCAGTTTGGAAAACAAGCAAAAAGGGGTTTTTACCTAGTACCAGGCGCACAGGTTAGGCGCAAGGCGCCTCAGGCAGCATGGAATGTTGTCTTTGGTGCAGGGGCGTCTGAGGCAGCCCCGCAGGTGTGATTTCTTGCATATTCTTCCCGATTTCGATCGTATTTCCGTCTTAAAACACCTTGGAAGTGGAAATGAATTTTCTTCACTTTTTATATTGTCTTTAACAACCTTCTAAGAACTCTTGATCTTCAATTCTTCATCCTTGATCCTTCATGTGATGTCTTGATTTGAAGATTTACACTACAGGAAAGTCACAATCAGTCATATTAAAAGTCGCAAAACACTTTTTTTCTTGTAGTGTTACATGAGTCCTCACTACAAAACACTAAAAAAAACGTATGAAGTTGCATGATCTAGGATAAAACTGAATTACAACGACTTGATTGAAAACAATACAATATGTTTCTCAAACCATTAACAACTCCTCTAACTCTTATCTTATTTGTCTTCAAATTCAAAGAAAAAGTATTAATAATTTAGCCAAAATGTCATATATGATGCTTTGCCATCAGTTATCATCACATATCATCTGACTTACTCAACCATATTTAGTATTGATTTCCATCTATAATTCAAAATCTTTGCATCGAAAAGCTCACAAGTATTGTTCCCTATGTTATATGCCTTGCAATTTTCTATGAAATGTGCTTTTGTCCATGATTCGTTTAGCCATTTATTGAGATACTGATGCACGATCGGACTAATGGCAAGTGTACCAATCGTTTACCAAGCAATAAAGTGATAAGTAGAGTATATCGTATCAACAAAGATTGTTCTTTCGTCCAAAAAATTCGCATTACTTATTTTTATTAAGTTGACGATATAAAAGGTAAGGGTTAAAAAGACTTGCAATTTTTATCTGTTTGCAACAGAGCAAGTTTACCTGTTTTTGGTTGCAGAAAAGTAAGCAGCGGTTATGATTCTTCAAATCCCCTCTGTATATTCATTGTTGGATAATAAGTAAAATATATGTCGCGTTTATTTATCTTAGATAGACTATACAAGTGATGAGGCCGTTGGGATGTTCCTAATTGGATAAGGCACCACCTGACCCTATGGGATTTAACACTGAGTATCTAATTAGGCTTTTCCCTTCGATGGCTAACTTCACCTGCTGATCGCACAGTGATCATTACGTGTGGGATCTTGCTAATTCATAGGTAATTGAAACATAAACTTTATATTGGCTTTCCAATGTTTCCCAAGGCAATGAAGGCCATGGTACCCTTAGGTCTGACCATATATGAATTTTAGGACCCTCATAGCACACTTTCTCTACGCTTTCTTAGTAGTTCTACAAACGGGCAGCCCTAATCTACGTCTACCTTACTAAGGGTTTCAAGAGAATCGTTCTATTAGGTTGTAGCTCTAGGTTGGACAACTAGGTGCTTGTTTCCCTAATTACTAACCAGTTAATTCCTAGGTTCGGTAAGACACCACCCGACTCAATGGGATTTAACACTGAGTACCTACACCTAGGGTCAACAATTCTTATGGTATCTTTGGTTAATTAATAATCACTTACTTCCTAGACAGATAGTTATCAGTAAAGGGATATAAATATCAAGATATTAACATCCGGTTAATGATAGCAATATTAGGCCCTCTCACAACCTAAATACCTAATCTAGGGTTGCACCTCTCACATAAATAAAACTGCAGACTAATAAAACTTAATAGCGAACAAAAAAATAAATAAAATAATAAATGACATATTAAAATAAATAAATATCCAAAATATACAGAGGTTCATCTTAGAACTCTAACCTAAAAAGATTTAGTTATACATGGTAACTAAAAACAAATTACTAAAGATAAAAACATACCCTAGAAAATCAAGGAGAAGATAGAAACTCTCTTGAAGCTCCAAAGTCGCCTTCCTCTTGAAAATTCGGAATGAGGAAGGCTGATATTTATCGTGAGAGTTTCTACCTAGGTTTGGGCTAAAAGTGCTGGCTTTACCCAAAACGGAAGCATGAAAAAACAGTTGCGCCCCAAGTTTTTGCTTGCACAGGGCGCATGCAAAATCCCCTAGGCGCATGTGAGTGTATCACATTGCTTCCCTTGGGCGCATGGATGATGCACTAGGCGCATGAGATGTGAATTTCATGTCCTAGGCATTTTTCCGGGCCCAATCTCCGATTTTATGTCGTTTTTAGGTCTTCATCTTCAAATAACTTGCCTTGGTGCTTTGGGAACATAATTCCTCCCAATGTAAGTCTTTTGAGGCCTCATGGATCTTTATTCTTGTTTCTTGAATCTTTATATATAATTCTTCGAATGTTCTTGATTTGCCGATTTGTATGATTTATTCATGAATTACTTTAAAAACCCCATAAAATTTATATGTTTCGGGAAAACTAGAATTACAGACTCAAATATAGAAAACATTTACAAAAGTCCCAAAATCTTAGGTAATCGTTCTAATACTCCTCATTTTTGCTGCTAAATCCTACTAAAATAAACTGAAAAACATGCTAAGAATAACGTAAGATGACCTGTCATCAGATACTCCCAAGCCTTCTCATTCAGTCTCTTAACCCTCCCCATCATGTGATTGAACTGAGTAGGAGTTGTTGCCTTAGCACATTCCTAGACCACCCCTTTCAACTCCTTATCTTTCCATTGCTTGTTAAAGTTCCTTCAAAGGTGCATGACACAATATCTATGTGGCACCCATGGCATCAATTCATGCATAGCAAGAATCAGACCCTGCCAAATTTCAAAAAAAGTTATTATCACATTGATCCTTATAAAATACCACTTACTGTCAAAATTGTCCCTATATTACTACACTTACTATCAAACAGATCATAAAAGTACAACATTCAAAATCAAGTTGATTCTAAAATTAGCAATTATAACATACATGCAGAATATAATAACAGAATATAAATGTATCAAAATAGAATATAATCCATGCAATATTTTGTTACCTTTTGCATGTCTGAAATAAAATTCAATCTGTTTTGCACGTTGTATCCTAGCTCCTGATGCAATAGTGTCAAAAACCACTTCCAATTATCCCTATTTTCTACATCCACAATGGCATAAGCAATGACAAAATTGCAATTATTTTCATCTTGTACCACAACAGACAATGGTTTTCCCTTTTCTACATGCATGATCAGGACAAACATAAAATGTTTTGAATTTTGGTGGGGACTATGGAATTTGTATGGTATTCATCTTCACAAAAGAACCTAGTTGCTTCTAATTAACTCATGCACATAAGCTTGCAGAAGTTCATACTACTCCCTTTCACTACCTTCAACCAACTGCCATGTTTCCTTTGTTGCACTAAAAATCAAACAGCCATCAAGTATAACCCCGTAGTGATGTTTCATCAGATCAAAAAACTTTACTCAAGTTCAAGTTATAATACATATTTTGTTAAGAAAATGTTTTACGCAAAAACTTACAAAAATATATAGCTGTGTTTATATGTAGCTTATACACGTTTGTGAATTACATAGACTAGTAAGAATTTAAGTTGAAAACGCGCAATTCAATTTTATTCAAATTTCAAAGTGACTTCCAGTACATAAATAAGATAAGACGCTTTGATTCCCAAGGGTTACATGAAAACTGAGGGAATCAAAGTGTAACTAGGTACATAATAGTGATCCTGATCATTTTTCTTTCTTAATCTAACGATCTATAACCGTTGTAGAGGATCTGAGTTTTGTCTTATTCCATACTCATACATATATCTAGTGAACTACGCGTATAATATGATTTAATTCGGAAACATGGAGTTCAAAGCTGCTGAGATACATCCTTTATCTCGGAAACATGTGTCTTAAAACGAAGAACAGATCGTTTAACATACTCCTTTATCTGATTGCTGTAATTAGTTTCAATATCATGGAATCTATCCCAAAGCATAATTCCTCCATAGTTCGAAGTCTGTTTAATGATAGGAAGAACCTTAGAAATGAGATAATTTGGTGCTATATAACCACCACCAGGAGCTGCTGGTAGTCCCATGAAAACGGTATTATTTGGTAGAACTAAAGATGTCCAAGCATTCCATGATTGTAAGAGCCAGTTTTGACATGAAGGGTTATTGTAGAATTGAACAAGTACATAATCAAACAAGCCAGTTTTGATAGCTTTGTCAAGGTAGTGATCTGGTATAACACATTTGGGTGCCGCAGACAAGTAAAAGTAACTGCAAGAGATAAAAGGTTGATTTGTTAATTAGGGTGTAAGCAAAGAAGAATTCAAAAATATATTGAATAGAGAGCTAAATTTTGAATGATAAACATTATATGAGTCATGCGAATAAATGTCCTTAGAACACTTTTTAAAGTTTCAAAAAAGAAAACAATTGATAAATTTTATATGAAAAATGCTATTTCTCTAGAGCATAAAGAAATCAAAGAGAATAGAAGACATCATCAACTAAATTGGCACCCCTTATTTCAAACCACTATAACTACTCTATTAACCACTGTTAATAAAACAAAATTAATAAAGTTAAGCTCATTTTATCTTATTTTGCACATTCAATGATTCTCTTAAGAAATGTTTTACTTCTACTAGGAGTAATGGAGTATAGTTTATGAAGTGGTAATATAAATATAAATATAAATATTAGCATGTAAGATGATGTTTGATTTGTCTCGACAAATATTTTCAAAATATTAAATTTTTATAATTTTTTACTTTAGATAATTAAAGATATTAACGGTCAAAATTGTGCATTGACTTATGTGAAGTGGTTGACTTGGACATATATTTTGAAACGGAGGGAGTAATAAATTGACACAATTTCCTAAACAAAAATTCCATTTTAGGTTCCTTAACATGGGGCACAAGTTAACATTTTCCTATGTTATACTTTCTCTATCATACTCACATCACATTATACACTTCAGATGATTTAACTTTACCTCTCATACTCACATTATATTTTTTCTTTCTCTCTTTATTGCTATAGTTTTCGTGTCAATAGATATTTTTCTTTGAAAAAATATGGTTGTTCATTATGTTGTTAAATAAATGGATGTTCAAATAACAAATCTCTATAATAAAGCGTGGTGTCTTGTCTTTGGTTCACAAGCATATGCCACTTTCTTTGGTCTACCATGCAACCTTATTCTTTACGCACACAAAGGCACGTGCAACTTTATTCATAAAGAAATATATCATGACATGGAGATATCAGAAAGGAGCACTTCATATGTAAGAACGTAGTTAAAATTATCTCTTTTATAAAAGTGGGGATGATGTGTTCAACTTTTTCTTCATCATCTTCATATTTTTTTAAATTTTTTTTCCATATATATTTTTAGTTTTATAGTTTCAAGTTGTACAGCGGTCAAGTTGTACTACTAGCTAGTACTATCATGCTAAAACTTGTCATTCAAAAAATATTACCTGTTTTGTTGTCTTAGATTGTCAAGGTCCCTAGCAAGGTCATCCCAGTAAAGATTTGTACCTCCTTCAATGTCAAAATCAATACCATCTAAGGTAACACTTCCAAGTGGACCAAATTGACCACTAAGAAAGTTAGTATAGAGGTAATTAGCAACATTTTTAGCATCTTCTGGTGAGCTAAGGGAGTAGGGTCCAATTGCACCTCCGAGGGAAAGTAAAACTTTGACGCCTTTTTGTTGACAATGTTTTATTTCGGGTTCGAGTTTTGTACAAGGGCTCCAGTCACCACAATGACCTGCAAAGTTCCAACTTGGGACTCTTCCTTCTCCAAAGACATTGAGGAAAGCTAAGAGTACAATCTCGTAATTACCAGTGTCACATGTTGATGTCAAGGTGCCATCTCCTAGGTTTTGGCCCCAGTAGATGGCAATGCCACCATCACTTGAAGATGCTTTGATAGTGAAGGGAAATATTGTTAAGACTAACAGAAGGAGCAATGCTTGCCTTTTTGTATCCATTTTGTGCTTAGCTAGTTTGATTACTTTAGAATGATTGAGCAACCCTTTTATAAGGTCTCTGATAGGTTATGTACAGTTATTTTATTACTGGTAAATATTGAGTAACTTTTTTTTGAGGAAAAATATTGAGTAACTTAGCATCCAGCCCACCAAAATAGACTTTTTGGGACACGTTTTGTTTATGAAAAAATAAAAAATAATTGTCCCAGGACCACATTGTATGGACCACATTGTAAAAATAATAATAATAATGGCAATGCCCTCCTGTTATGTAAATGCCCTAGTTCTAAATTATAGGGAATAAAAAGAAGCTGGTTAAATGTTCAATGTTCTACGGACTCTTTGATATTTTCTTTCACAGAATTTCCTTTTTCATATAAACCATGGCAGTAACTTCCTTTTCCACGGTAACGTTTTCTACTTGACAAATTTCATATAAACCAATTGTATTGTCCCTTTCCACTTATGACGGAGCCAGAATGCATGCATGCAAAGCAAAATAGTCAAGGTATGTCGGTACATCGTGAAATGCATGTGTTTTATGGCTCTTTCGGCTCTTTTGGACTGTCTTTTTTACCTTTCAAAATTACCTTCAATTTTCAATGCAAATAACACATATAATAAAATGTAACATATTGTACATGTCCAATTTTTTCCTTATCATTTAGAAAAGATAATGGAAGAAAGTGAATTAATATATTAAAAAAGAATGTAACAAACACAATATTTTTTTTGTTATCACACAAAATATATCATGTAAGAAACACGATATGAGTATATGTCCTACTTTTTTGTTATCACTCAAAATATAATTGTGAGAGTTAACTTAAAATCAGGTTCTGCAGGAATTGTGGCACGATTGAAGGGCAACGTGGCACGATGGGATGTTTCAGTTATGAGTCAAGTCACTGGAAAAAATGTGGCACGATGGGATCGCAACATGGCACGATGGTGCGCTGGCAGCGAATAACATAAACATATCTTTGGGTGCAGATTTGTTCCAAATTTTAAGTGATACTTTTACTATAAATATAGACTTTGTATCAGACTAAACTTTGAGATAGAGGGGGCTAAAACAAGGGTTTAGAAAGGCAACAACAAAACTAGGGTTTGTATAGAGTTTGTCTCTTGGGAACAAACACTAGGGTTTGAGGGTTGATTACATTGGGAAACACTATTAGGATTGAGTCTCTTGGTTACGGGAAGAGATTGGGGCTTTGGGTAGAATTAGGCGAGAGACTTATTCTTGTAACCCATTGATATCACTTTTTGTAAAGTTACTCATCATTATAGTGGAACGGAGGGATGCTCTCTCCCCAGACGAGGTCAATTTGGACAGAACTGGGTCAACAAATTCTTTTGTGTTCTCTCTTCTTTTCTCATGTTGTTTTCTACTTTTGCTTGTGATTATAACTTCCATACACTTTGTTTTGGTTGCTTGACTATCCCTTGCTCCACACATCAAGTTGTTATTGGTGTGAGTTTTCATCGAATTCACCAACAATTGGCGCCCACCGTGGGGCAAGAGTCAAAGGATAATCAAGTATCATGGGTTCGAAGTGGAATATTGAGAAGTTTACCAGAGATAACGATTTTGGGTTATGGAAGGTAGAGACGGAAGCAGTGTTAATACAACAAAAATGTGAGAAAGCTTTGAAGGGTGAAGGTGCGTTATCGGTCACCATGTCACGAGTAGAGAAGACAAAGATGGTGGACAAGGCCAGGAGTACCATTGTCTTGTGCCTCGGGTATAAAGTTTCGAGAGAAGTAGCAAAGGAAACAAATGCGGCATTGATGTGGTCAAAGTTTGAATATTTGTATATGGCAAAGTCTTTGGCTCATCGGCAAGTCCTAAAGCAACAACTTTACTCATTCAAGATGGTAGAGTCAAAGTGAAATTCTGACACGTTAGACTTAAGATGTTCTAAGAGATGTTTCAACACGAAACACAAAAAAAAAATGTTGTATACGATGTTTAGAACATTAAGCTAACCAACATAATAAAACAAAATAACAGACAAGAAAGAAAAAGAGGCACATAGAAATTGTTAACCCAGTTCGGTGCAACGTCACCTACTCTGGGGGCTACTAAGCCAGGAAGGAAATCCACTAGTGCAGTCCGTATTCAAAAGCTCTCAACAAACCACGTTTGCACTTATGACCTAGGACCTGCCCCAACAAGATTTCAACCTAGGAACTCCTAGATCTGAGATCCCATCTCACTCCCTTACAACTGATCACACACCCCTGTGATTCACAAATTACAGACGCATATAAAATGAAGTTACCTTCAAAACATGACAACATGCAACCTTGCTTAAAAGCTTAGATGCAGTTCACAGACTACCTAACTCCTTGCTTAAAAGCTTCGGAGTAGTGCACAAATTACAACTCAAAGTACAGTCCTAAACATGCATCAGGATGATACACGAAAGGCTCACAAACAAAAGACTCAAAACCTAGATAAACTCTATTTCTGAAAATAATGTCTTGAATAATTCTTCAGGTCTTGCAGCCTCCTTTAAATACTGAAGCAAAGCGCGTCATCAACTCAATCAGGCTTCAGATCAAACCGGTGACTCATTACTCAATCAACATGGCCGGATAAGGAAACTCCTAAAAAGTAGGCACATTAAAAGTCACATTATCATCACCTTAAAAACACTTTCCTAAGTCATTACCATTCCCTTAGGAAATCACATCGTTCTGATCTTCTCATAACTGCACACGGTTTTGACCAACATATGCTGGCGTGGATTCTTTCAATCAAGCGAACGCGTGCGTAAACCTAGGCAAGGCACAAAACGTACAGACCAAGCCTGGATGTTGGAACATTGTGTTCCACATCTGAATGAATATTTGTTTTAGGCAAAAGTGAAGCCAACATACAAATATCCAGCAATCTCCCCCTTTGGCAAATTTTTGGCTAAAACAACTTGAGGCCAATTCAAATAAATCAGAGAGATAACACACGCAACCTTTCCTTCAATCTTCAAAAGAACTCTACCTTGAAGAAAGGTTCACAATCTCAGATTACCAATAGATACCATAAATACAGTTCTTCAGTCATCATTCATAATCTTCAGGACTAGATGAGATATATTACAGATCTCAGATTCTGCTTCCAATATTTTCACACAACAATTAACACATGGAAATATGCAGACAAGAGAACTAGTAGGTATCATCATAGAGAATCAGAGTCTTGCAGCAGCGGACATATAAGGAAAAATAAATTCGTATAACATCCTAAATAGACAGTCAACTGTCACATCATGCTACTCATATAAACATGAAAAGAATAAACTCCCAGACAACATTTAATAGCTCAAACAAGATGTTCCAACATCCATAGAAACATTCAGGGACACATAAAAAATACTCCCCCTCAAGGAGCACAATCAGTAAAGCTAACTCCCCATGAATATATGCATGCTAGGTAATATATTGTTGTCAAACTTCAAACTCTTAGTGCAACAAGAGAACATGCATACATACACAGAATTCCAGAATACCAGAATACTGATGTCTCAACATCAATAAGCACATTATTTGCTAGCACAGTCAGGATCGTCAGGATCATACAATATGGATAACTACTCCCCCTTTTTAGCCATAAAATATGCCAAATTAGAATTTGAGAAAAGCATAAATTATAGCTAAGAATAACTGAGGCTGTGAAAATTAGCTGCTATAATTCCTCATGAACGCAAATACCCAGCTTGCTCCTCAGTTTCTCAAATTGTTTGACATCTAAGGCTTTTGTGAAGATGTCAGCCAGTTGTTCTTCAGTAGTCACATGCTCCAGAGTTACTACTTTGTCTTCAACAAGATCCCTAATGAAGTGATGCCGAATGTCAATATGCTTTGTGCTGCTGTGTTGTACAGGATTCTTGGAGATGTTGATAACACTCAGATTATCACAGTACAATGTTAGAACACTTTGTTGAACATCATACTCTTCCAGTATTTGCTTCATCCATACTAACTGAGAGCAGCTACTTCCTGCAGCAATATATTCTGCTTCTGCTGTTGATAGAGACACAAAGTTATGTTTCTTGCTGAACCAAGACACTAGATTGTTCCTAAGGAAGAAACAACCTCCTGAAGTACTCTTTCTGTCATCTGCACTACCTGCCCAATCTGCATCACAATAGCCAATCAACCTGGAATTGCCACTGTGAGAATATAGAATTCCATAGTCTGTGGTGCCATTTTTGTACTTCAGAATCCTCTTGACTTGAACAAGATGACTCATTTTGGGCTCTGCTTGATATCTAGCACAAACTCCTACAACAAAAGTTATGTCAGCTATGCTTGCTGTAAGATATAGGAGACTTCCAATCATACTTCTGTACAGACTGTGATCAACAGCTACACCATTTTCGTCTTTGGATAACTTTAAGTGAGTGGCTGCTGGTGTTCTTTTATGACTGGCATTGTCTAGCCCAAACTTCTTCACAATATTCTTGGCATACTTTCTCTGGGAGATGAATATTGTGTCTTCCATTTGTCTGACTTGTAGACCAAGAAAGTAAGTCAGTTCTCCCACAAGACTCATCTCAAATTCAGACTGCATCTGATGAACAAAATGTTGAACCATCTGATTCGACATTCCTCCAAACACAATGTCATCAACATAAATCTGTGCTATCATGAGTCTTCCTTTGTCCTTCTTAAGAAACAGGGTTTTGTCTGTTCCTCCCTTCTTGTACCCTTGATGGGTCAGGAATTCTGTGATTCTTTCATACCAAGCTCTAGAAGCTTGCTTCAACCCATACAGTGCCTTCTTTGGCTTGTACACATGATCAGGAAAACTTGGATCAACAAATCCCTTTGGTTTCTCAACATAGACTTCTTCATGGAGGTACCCATTCAAAAAGGCACTCTTCACATCCATTTGAAACAATTTGAACTTCAGAATACAAGCCACTCATAAAAGTAACCTTATGGATTCAAGTCTGGCAACAGGTGCAAATGTTTCATCAAAATCTAATCCATCAACTTGTGTATAACCTTGTGCTACTAATCTTGCCTTGTTTCTGTGTATAACCTTGTGCTACTAATCTGCTTTGTTTCTAGTAACAGTACCATTTTCATCTGACTTGTTTTTGTAGATCCATTTTGTCCCAATGACATTTATGTTATTTGGTCTTGGCACTAGATCCCATACTTCACTTCTTTTGAACTGGTTGAGTTCTTCTTGCATGGCTTCAATCCAGAAATCATCAGTGAGAGCTTCCTTCACATTTTTGGGTTCAAATTTGGATACAAAACATGAGTTGGAGATAACATCATTTGCTCTTCTGGTTCTGATTCCTTGATGTGGATCTCCAATAATGAGCGCTTGAGGATGATTCTTCTGAACTCTAATTGAGGGTCCTTTGCTTGTTTCTCCATGCTCCAGCTCAATATCTTCAGAGTTAGTTTCAGGTTCTTCAATAATTTCAGGCTTTACCTTTTCTTGAGCAGATGTTTCAGGATATGCTTCAACACCTGGTACAACTTCAAGAATCGGTTCTTTAACCACATCATCTATTACAACATTGATGGATTCCATAACAACTTGAGTTCTGTTGTTAAACACTCTATAGGCTCTGCTGTTAGTAGAGTACCCCAGAAAGATACCCTCATCACTTTTTGGATCCATTTTTCTTCTGTAATCTCTATCTGCTAGAATGTAACACTTGCTACCAAAGACATGGAAATATTTTACAGTAGGCTTTCTTTATTTCCATAGTTCATACAAGGTAGTTGAAGTACCTGTTCTCAAGGTTACTCTGTTATGAACATGACAATCTGTATTCATAGCTTCAGCCCAAAAATAAAGAGGAAGATGTTTAGCATGCAGCATGACCTTGGCTGATTCTTGTAATGTCCTGTTCTTCCTTTCCACCACTCCATTCTATTGAGGTCTTATGGGAGATGAGAATTCATGCCTGATTCCTTCTTCTGCACAAAATTCATGAAATCTGGAATTTTCAAATTTTGTTCCATGATCACTTCTTATCTTGACAATACCTCTATTTTTCTCTCTTTGAAGTTGGATGAAAAATTCCTTGAGTGATTCAAAAGTGTCTGATTTTTCTCTGATAAAATTCACCCAGGTGAATCTTGAAAAATCATCAACAACCACCAGAACATATCTCTTTCCACTAATGCTGGCCACTTGCATGGGTCCCATTAAGTCAAAATACCAATCTTCACTAGAGGATGCTCTTAAGGAGGTATGGGCTATTAGTCCTAAGCATTTAGGTTTCCACTCTTTCTTGACTCCTCTCAAGGTTGGACTAGGTTGATGTTGTCTCGGTAAACCATACAGATCATAACAGAAAGGTTTTTTATGACCCTGTCTGTGGCAAAAATGACACTTCCAAGAGAGATTTTCTTTTACTGCGTCAGTTTTAGGATGTTGTACAGAATGTTCCAACTTTGCACCTCTACCAGTGATATTATCTATTTTAATTGAAGCTACAAACTTAATTTTCTTAACTGGTTTTCCCTTCTTGGCCTTATGATAGTGTTCTAAAGCCTGAACATAGCTACTGTTTTGAAGTTCATGTTTTAGGTGTTCATGTGTAAAGCCTATGCCATTTGGTTCACCTATCACTTGACCTTCTAACATCCTATCTAGAACATCAGTTCCAGCGGTCATCATTCTAACTTGTTTAAGGACATTATCAAGTTGAGAATTAAGTAGCATTACCTCTTTTTTTAGATCAGAGATTTTAGCCAGATGACCAATCCTCTCTTCCTGAAGATGATTAATGATTTCTTCCTGCTCCATCACATGCCTCGAAGTGCTTGCATCATGAATGTCTTGATCACCATAAGACACAGTTACTTTCTCATGGTCAGAATCTTCATCAGATTCAGACCCAGATTCTACTCTCCCAGTCATAGCACTGACACGTTTAGCAGCATCACTATCAACATCCCCATCTGTTCCCTCATCATCAGACCAGGACTAAATCATTCCCTTCTTCTGCTTCTTGAGAAAAATTGCGCATTCAGTTCTGATGTGACCATAACCTTCACACTCATGACATTGTACTCCTTTGTAACAGTTATTCTTTTCCTCATTTTTGTCATACCTTTGATTACCTTGTTGCCTGTCAGTGTTCCATATGATGTTTTGCCCATTGCCTTTAGGTCTGCTGTTTACCTGTTAAAGAATCTTGTTAAACTGTCTTCCTAGCATCACCAGGTCTCCTGACAGATTCTCATCCTCTACACCCTCTTCCAATCCTTCATCATTAACTGTGTTTGCTGTAAAAGCAATGCCTTTTCCCTTCTTCTCAGACCTGTTATCAACAACAAGCTCAAAGTTTTGAAGAGAACCTATGAGCTCTTCCACCTGCATGTTGGACACGTCTTGAGCTTCTTCAATGGCTGTGACCTTCATGTCAAATCTCTTTGGCAGAGATCTGATAATCTTTCTTACCAATTTTTCATCTGACAATTTTTCTCCAAGAGAACCAAACGAATTGGCAATGTCACGAACATTCATGTGTATAGTCTCATCCTCTTGCATTCTCAAACTTTCAAATTTGGTCGTCATCCTTGAGCTCTTTACCTTGGAGGTACCTTTATGAGCTGTTTTAAGGATGTCCCAACCATCTTTGGCAACATTACATTTTTTGATAAGTTTGAACATATTCTTGTCCACTCCATTGAAAAGAGCATTTAGAGCTTTAGAGTTGGCAAGAGACAGTTCATCTTCAGGTAAGGTCCACTCATCTTCTTGCTTCAAAACCGTGGTTTTGTTGCCATCTTTGTCAAGAACAACTGGATGTTCCCAACCTTTCATCACAGCCTTCCAAATCTTGCTGTCAATAGACTTGAGATAGACACTCATACGTGACTTCTAGTAGTCATAATTTGTTCTGTCCAGTAACGGTGGTCTGTTAACAAAACCTCCTTCCTTATCCATATTAAAAGAATAGATCTCCTCTGGATCTCACCCAATAACAGGCAGGGTGCCTGCTTTGCTGCCAATTGAAATTATGGAACGTTAGACTTAAGATGTTCTAAGAGATGTTTCAACACGAAACACAAAAAAAAATGTTGTATACGATGTTTAGAACATTAAGCTAACCAACATAATAAAACAAAATAACAGACAAGAAAGAAAAAGAAGCACAGAGAAATTGTTAACCCAGTTCGGTGCAACGTCACCTACTCTGGGGGCTACCAAGCCAGGAAGGAAATCCACTAGTGCAGTCCGTATTCAAAAGCTCTCAGCAAACCACGTTTGCACTTATGACCTAGGACCTACCCCAACAAGATTTCAACCTAGGAACTCCTAGATCTGAGATCCCATCTCACTCCCTTACAATTGATCACACAACCCTGTGATTCACAAATTACAGACGCATATAAAATGAAGTTACCTTCAAAACATGACAACATGCTACCTTCCTTAAAAGCTTAGATGCAGTTCACAGACTACCTAACTCCTTGCTTAAAAGCTTCGGAGTAGTGCACAAATTACAACTCAAAGTACAGTCCTAAACATGCATCAGGATGATACACGAAAGGCTCACAAACAAAAGACTCAAAACCTAGATAAACTCTATTTATGAAAATAATGTCTTGAATAATTCTTCAGGTCTTGCAGCCTCCTTTAAATACTGAAGCAAAGTGCTCCACCAACTCAATCAGGCTTCAGATCAAACCGGTGACTCATTACTCAATCAACATGACCGGATAAGGAAACTCCTAAAAAGTAGGCACATTAAAAGTCACATTATCATCACCTTAAAAACACTTTCCTACGTCATTACCATTCCCTTAGGAAATCACATCGTTCTGATCTTCTCATAACTGCACACGGTTTTGACCAACACATGCTGGCGTGGATTCTTTCAATCAAGCGAACGCGTGCACAAACCTAGGCAAGGCACAGAACGTACAGACCAAGCCTGGATGTTGGAACATTGTGTTCCACATCTGAATGAATATTTGTTTTAGGCAAAAGCGAAGCCAACATACAAATATCCTACACAAAGGCCATCATGAAGCTACTTGTGAAGTTCAACAAAATCATTGGTGATTTGGAGAACACTGAGGTTCGTCTTGAGGATGCGGGTGCTCTGATGGTGTGTTGTTGCTTGGATGATGAAGGATGTGATGTGCCTCTCCTTGGGAATGATGCCTAGTGGAGCGGTGGTCGTCTGGAGAAACGTTAAACACTCAACATCAGCCTGGAAAGGTGGTGGTAAGAATACTCATGACCAGTCTGGAGAGGCGGAGGCAACAATACTCATGATCTACCTGTTGAGGTGGAGTTTCAAGGTTGAAGACATAGTGGGATGTACACATTTGCTAGTTGAGGTAGAGTACGCTCAACTTGAGGTGGAGTTGAACACACTGGTAATGGTACGACTATGGAAGTCCTTGAGTGCTATGCTCTAGTGGTGAGCAAGGGATTTCTTTATGAAGACGGAAGGCATTCCAGCGGTTGAAGAATGTATAGCACGATTTGCGGGATTACCCTAAAAGAAGGCCAAGGGTGATTGGATGCAAGGAGATCTTCAAGGAAGCGGGAGATGTCCTGTGTTGAAGAAGTTATGGTGAATGCTTGTGGAACTACATAAAATTCCTAGTGTAATGGGACTGCAAGGACCTTTGAGAAGGCCTATGACATTCTGATGGCTGAAGGGGTTAAGGTTTATACTTGTGGATTACTCTAAAAGCCGAGGGTGATTGGGCACAAATAGATCTTCAAGGAAGCGGGAGATGTCCTGTGTTAAAGAAGTATGGTATAGTCTTGTAGAACAACCTGAAATTCCTATTGTAGTTTGATACAAGGATCTTCGAGAAGGCAGAAGACATTCCGATGGCTGAAGAGGTTAAGGTGTGCACTTGTGGAACTACCTAAAATTCCTTGAGTAGTTTGGACACAAGGATCTTTAAAATGGAGAAAGGCATTCCGATGGTTGAAGAGGTTAGATTGTAAACTTGTGGAGCTACATGGTGTAGTGGGAAGCAAGGGAAAGAGCAGCAATAGTGGTTGATGTTAAATTGGCATCATCACAGATTTGGAGTCAAGGTGGAGAATTGTGAGAGTTAACTTAAAATCAGGTTCTGTAGGAATCGTGGCACAATTGAAGGGCAACGTGGCACGATGGGATGTTTCAGTTATGAGGCAAGTCACTGGAAAAAACGTGGCACGATTGGATCGCAACGTCGCACGATGGTGCGCTAGCAGCGAATAACAGAAACATATTTTTGGGTGCATATTTGTTCCAAATTTTAAGTGATACTTTTACTATAAATATACACCTTGTATCAGACTAAACTTTGAGATAGAGGGGGCTGAAACAAGGGTTTAGAAAGGCAACATCAAAACTAGGGTTTGTATAGAGTTTGTCTGTTGGGAACAAACACTAGGGTTTGAGGGTTGATTCACCTTGGGAAACACTATTAGGATTGAGTCTCTTGGTTACGGGAAGAGATTGGGGCTTTGGGTAGAATTAGGCGAGAGACTTATTCTTGTAACCCATTGATATCACTTTTTGTAAAGTTACTCATCATTATAGTGGAACGGAGGGATGCTCTCTCCCCCAGACTAGGTCAATTTGGACAGAACTGGGTCAACAAATTCTTTTGTGTTCTCTCTTCTTTTCTCCTGTTGTTTTCTACTTTTTCTTGTGATTATAACATTCATACACTTTGTTTTGGTTGCTTAACTATCCCTTGCTCGACATATGAAGTTGTTATTGGTGTGAGTTTTCATCGAATTCACCAACAATTGGCGCCTACCATGGGGCAAGGGTCAAAGGATAATCAAGTATCATGGGTTCAATGTGGGATATTAAGAAGTTTACCAGAGATAACGATTTTGGGTTATGGAAGGTAGAGATGGAAGCGGTGTTAATACAACAAAAGTGTGAGAAAGCTTTGAAGGGTGAAGGTGCGTTACCGGTCACCATGTCACGAATAGAGAAGACCGAGATGGTGGACAAGGCTAGGAGTGCCATTGTCTTGTGCCTCGGGTATAAAGTTTCGAGAGAAGTAGCAAAGGAAACAATTGCGGCATTGATGTGGTCAAAGTTCAAATATTTGTATATGACAAAGTCTTTGGCTCATCGGCAAGTCCTAAAGCAACAACTTTACTCATTCTAGATGGTAAAGTCAAAGGCCATCGTGGAGCTACTTGTGGAGTTCAACAAAATCATTGGTGATTTGGAGAACACTGAGGTGCGTCTTGAGGATGCGGGTGCTCTGATGGTGTGCTGTTGCTTGGAGGATGATGGACGTGATGTGTCTCACCTTGGGAATGTGATGGGATAAACTGCAAGTGCACGGTTTACTGTTGTAGTAATAAAAGGATATCGTTCCGACAGGGAGTTATGAATTCAATTAACTATCAATAAGGATTAGAAAAGAGTTTTGGATTAAAGTTTGGATTTTTAATTAAAAGAAAAGAATAAAAATAAAGAGCCTTGGGATTATTGGTTCATCTAAATACAAGTCCTTCACAAATAAACCCTTAAATTTATAACTTTACATTAGACCTAATTTCTAACGACAAGTTTCTCTTTGGCCTATCACATCTCCTTTCAGTCTCAGTGAGTGTGTTCCTCCAACTGTAACACCCCGTTTTCCCAACATAAAAATTTCTTAAATCAGAGTAAATCATCTCAACGGAATGTCACATTTCATAAAAATCGTAAATGGACTAAATAAATATTTATCCTTCAAAAATATAACAACATAGATTTTAAAATCTCGCAGCGGAATTATTTCAACGTCATAAATAGTCGTTGGCACTAAGGCCTCACCATAAAAGTCTCATAAATAGTCTAAACATCATAATTAGTAAAATCCGACAACTTCATTAAAAAATCTCATAAGACAATACGTAAAGAATAGGAAAACAATGTCAAAACTCCCATCCCGTTACGTATCAGAGCACCTAAAGACACAATGTGAGGAGTCCTCTCACGACCACGCCTAATCTTGATTACCTGCAAGTTACCCATACGAAGAGCAACATTTTCAAGCAGAAGGGGTGAGATTTCTCAAACAATAATATTAAACAGGTAACTCATTAAATACATTTAACAACATAAACTTCATATAATTCAACTATTATATTCAAATACATTGTTAATCATCAATCATCTTAGCAATATATATCATATAACAGTCATAATCATCGTCACATAACATCATACAAATATTTCATCACATAACGTCTTAATCATAACATCATCACATATCACTTCGTTAAAGCATCACAATTAACATCTTGACACGACAATGCATCAAACTCGACTATGCAACTCCTAACATCTTAAACCATCTTCAATCATCTTAGACATCTTGATAATGCAAATGCATGTGGTACCAATACAGGGCATCAATGCCCCAACATATATGAGCGTAAATAGGCTCTTCAGGGCATCTATCCCCCAACAAAAGTGAGCAAAAGCTCCAGGGCATCAAGCCCCCAACGTAAATTGAGCAAAGCTCCAGGGCATCAAGCCCCCATCTTTAATGAGTATGCAATGGACTCAACTTCCTACAACTTAGACAACATCATGAACATCTCTTATAATTCCATTAACATGGAAAACTTCTTAAATCTTTACAACTTAGACCGACATATGACATTAAATGGTCAACAGCAGCAAAACAACAACAAATGCAACACTCATAAATTCATATCATAACAACATCGTAATTTAAGAGCATCAAATGATAGTTAACAACATAAACATCACATCAACATAAGCTTCATAAATAACACATAAAGTGCATATATAGCAATCTTATATCATTAATAATTTAGTCCTCTTAACTTAGTCTTTCAGGACAGCTTCTAATAACTTAAACATAATTCATTCCCTACTCAAGGTCCATCTTTAAGCTACATGTGCGAAAGAATCACGATAAATCAAATTGGGCAGAATGGGCTACTTGCTCGCTGCGGCGAGTGGGATTGCTCGCGGTGGCGAGTAAAACATGCTTCCTGGAGTCTCAAAAGGCTTGCTCGCAACGCGAGTGGAATTGCTCGCGGTGGCGAGCGGTGATGTTCATAGCTCGCGAGGCGAGCGATGATGCTCGCTGCGGCGAGCGATCAATGTCAGTACGGCCAGAATTCTTTTTTTCTCAAAATTTCACCTAATCTCTAGGTTCTAATCACAAAACAGCCTCTAATAATCATCCTACGGATTATCTAATGTCTGTTCACAATTTTTACATCAATTCATCCAATTTTCATCATCTAATTCATCAAAACCGCTCATTAACCCTAATTCTTAATTCCTCACAAATTCATCCTAACTCATGTTAGATGCAATCTAATGAATCACAGGTTTAATATTAGTGAAAGATAGTCTCACCCTTACCTTATTATTGCAGAAATCGCAGCTCTCTCTTCTCCTCTTCTCTTGACTTTTCTCCCCTTTTCTCAAAAAACGTACGTTCAGTAAAACTTTTCTAAACCTTACTCCTTCTATTTATAACACCTCTTCTTATTCTTTCTATTTCCTCTTTAACCACTAAACTCTTTAAATTTATAAAACAACGCCACATCTCTATATTTATTTTTATTTTCAATCTTATTTTATTAAACAATAAAACAAGTCACAACATCTCATAACATCTCTAAAAATCACATAACTTCACATAAATCATATAATCTTATAAATTACTTAATCACATAAAAATCATATAAATCACGTAAATCTCATAGATCACATAAATCATATAAACATATGCTAAAACTCATTAAAAGAATTAAATAATTAAAATGGGCGTTACAACTCTCCCCAACTTATAGAATTTTCGTCCTCGAAAATATACCTCAAGCAAACAACTTTGGATAAGACTCCAGCATCTTACTCTCAAGCTCCCACGTCAAGTTTTCACCTGTCGCTCCGTCCCAAACGACCTTCACAAGAGGTATCTCTTTGCCTCTTAACTTCTTCACTTCACGACCTTCGATCCTCGCTGGTAAGGTCTCAACCGTAAGGTTGTCCCTAACTTGCACATCATCTTTTTGGATCACATGAGATGGATTAGGAACATACTTCCGAAGTTGCGACACATGAAACACATCATGCAAATTCGAAAGATGCGGTGGTAAACCCACTCGGTAAGACACCGTTCCAACTCTTTCCGATATATGATATGGACCAATAAACCTCGGAGTCAACTTCTTTGACTTCAATGCACGACCAACACCAGTTATGGGAGTAACTCTGAAGAACACATGATCTCCCTCTTGGAACTCAAGGTCTTTCCTAAGCTTATCATGATAACTCTTTTGTCGACTCTGCGACGCTTTCATCTTTTCTTGAATCATTTTCACCTTCTCAGTAGTCTGTTGGACAATTTCTGGTCCTAAAACAACATTCTCACCTGATTCAAACCACACAATGTAGTTCTACACCTCCGACCATACAAAGCCTCGAAAGGTGCCATTCCAATACTAGAATGATAACTGTTATCGTACGTGAACTCTATCAATGGAAGATGACTATCCCAAGTTCCTCCTTGCTCAAGTACACAAACTCTCAACAAGTCTTCCAACGACTGAATCGTTCTTTCCGACTGACCATCTGTCTGTGGATGATACGCCGAACTCAACCTCAACTTAGAACCTAAAGCCTCTTGCAAACTCTTCCAAAATCTAGAAGTAAACCTTGGATCTCTATCTGTCACAATGCTCGAAGGAACACCATGTAGCTTCACAATGTCTCGAATATAAATCTCTGCCAACTGAGCTACTGGAAAACTAATATTAATCAGAATGAAGTGTGCCGACTTCGTCAATCTATCGACAATCACCCAAATCGCATCATTCCCTTTGAGAGTATTCGGCAAATTCGTCACAAAATCCATGGATATACTATCCCATTTCCACTCTGGCACATCTAACGGTGTCATCAACCCTGCAGGTTTCTGATGCTCCACCTTCGATTTCTGACAAATCAAACAAGAATACATAAACTGTGCCACATCACGTTTTAATCCAGACCACCAAGCTACTTCTTTGACTCTCTGCAAGAATCATCTTCTTCATTTCATCATTGTCTGGAATACAAATTCTACCTCGAAATCTCAACACACCTTGATCATCGACCTTAAAGTCACTATCTTCGGTCTGATTACTAACAACCAACAAGTCCACAAACTTAACATCAAATTTCTGCGCCTCTTTAATACTCTTCAAGGAATCACTATCGATCTTTAGCATTCCCAGCTTCACACTCTAGGGTGACAATTCACAGATTAAGCTCAAATCTCTAAACTGTTCCAGCAACTCAAACTCTTTAGCCATCATAGCAGACATATGCAAAGTCTTCCTACTTAAGGCGTCTACAACAACATTAGCTTTACCCGGATGATAATTTAAACCAAAATCATAATCATTCAACAACTCAAGCCACCTTCGCTGTCTCATATTCAATTCCTTCTGATCAAACAAATACTTCAAGCTCTTGTGATCACTAAACACTTCAAATCTCGAACCGTACAAGTAATGTCTCCAAATCTTAAGCACAAATACCACTGCAGCCAATTCAAGATCATGAGTAGGATAATTTATTTCATGAATCCTCAACTTTCTTGATGCATAAGCAACCACTTTTCCATCTTGCATAAGCACACCACCTAAGCCCAACTTGGATGCATCACAATACACCACAAAAGGTTCATCGGGCTTCGGCAAAATCAAAATTGAAGCCGTCATCCAACGCTTCTTCAATTCGTTAAAACTGTTCTCACAATGAACATCCCACACAAAGGTTTTACCTTTACAAGTCAACTGCGTTAACGGAAGTGCCAACTTAGAAAATCCTTCTATAAATCTCCTGTAATAACCAGCCAATCCCAAAAAGCTTCTAATCTTTGTAACTAACTTAGGAGTTTCCTATCGTGATACCGCATCAACTTTAGACGGATCAACTGCAATACCACTACCAGAAATAACATGGCCAAGAAAACTTACCTCCTTCAACCAGAATTCACACTTTGACAATTTAGCATATGGCTTCTTTTCTTTTAGCACTTGCAAGACAATCTTCAAATGTTTAGCATGTTCTTCTTCAGTCTTAGAATAAATCAAAATGTCGTCGATGAACACAACCACGAAGCGATCCAAAAATGCATGAAAAATGCGATTCATGTACTCCATAAATATACCAGGTGCATTTGTAACACCGAAAGGCATCAGCTTATATTCATCATGTCCATACCGCGTTCTAAAAGCCATCTTCTGCATATCTTCATCTTTCACTTTAATCTGGTGATAACCCGACCTCAGGTCAATCTTGCTGAACACACGTGCACCCACTAACTGATCCATCAAATCGTCAATTCTCGGAAGTGGGTACCTATTCTTTATAGTTACGTTGTTCAACTGTCGATAGTCGATGCACAACCTCATACTACCGTCTTTCTTCTTTACCTGTATATCGGCGCTCCCCAAGGTGAAACACTCGGTCTAATAATCTTCTTCTCAAGTAAAAATTCCAACTATTTCTTCAACTCAGCTAACTGGGATGCCGACATACAGTAAGGTGTCATAGACACAGGCTTCGTTCCCAGAATAAGATCAATAGAAAATTCGACTTCTCCCTCCGGCGCCACATTAGGAATTTCATCAGGAAAAACTTCTGGAAAATCGCATACCACTTGTAGCTTATCAATCACTGCTTGATTCTCAATAGACAAAGATGCCATCAAGGAAAACATCAAAATTCCATCGCGCTCTAATTGCTTCAGCTGCTTAGTAGACAAAAACTCTGCTCCACTTTCTTCTTCAGCAGAGGAAAAATATACCGACTTACTAAAACAATTAATGTGAACATGGTTGTACTCTAACCAGTTCATACCAAGGATTACACTCAATCCACTCAAAGGTAAACAAATCAAATCAATTTCAAAATCTCTACCAAACATAGACAAAGGACATCTTAAACAAACAAGAGAAGTAGTCACCGAACCCTTAGCTGGAGTTTTGACAACCATTTCTCCATTCATATCAGACATAGCAAGACCCAACTTAGAAGCACAATCAAAAGCAACAAAACAATGTGTAGCACCAGTATCAATAATAGCAACTAAGCTAGTATTATCAATGTAACAAGTACCTCTGATCAAACGATCCTTATTCTCCGTTTGAGTACCAGCCAAAACAAAAGCTCTCCCAGTGGTCTGAGCCTTCTTCGGTTTCTTGCATTGAGACCCAATATGACCTTCTTCGTTGCAGTTAAAGCACACAATATCCTCATGCTTACACTCTATAAGTGTATGTCCATTCTTGCCACAACGAAAGCGCCGTTTTATATCCATAGTACAAGCATTACTCTTATGGTCTTTTTCACCACAAGAGAAACAAACAACCTCAACAATCGCATCCTTCTTATTCAGCCTCCTCTCATCATTAACTCTTTGCTTCCCTTTATCAGCAGGAGCACTGTAAGGCTTCGGGCGACTCTGCTGACCGTTACCTCTCTTATCATTCACAATCTTGTAATGAGCTTTCGTATCTTCCTCATAGATTCTACAGCTACTCACTAACTCAGAAAAGATACGGATCTTTTGGTAACCAATGGCCCGCTTAATGTCAGCACGCAAACCATTCTCAAACTTGATACACTTAGAAAACTCAGCAGTCTCAGCAGTATAATGTGGATAAAACTTAGCCAGCTCCACAAATTTTTCACATACATGTTATCTTGCTTCAGCTCTAGAAATTCAATCTCTTTCTTCCCGCGGACATCCTCTAGAAAGTAACTTCTTAGGAACTCCCTCCTAAACACAACCCAAGTAACAACAACACCATCTTGCTCTAAATTAGGTGGGAGACTCACCCACCAGTCATCAGCTTCCTCAGCTAGCATGTGCATACCAAAACGCACCTTCTGATCCTCCGTACATTGCATAACTCTGAAAACTATTTCAATCTCTTTGAGCCATGCCTGAGCACCATCAGGGTCATACCTTCCTTTGAAAGTAGGGGGATGATTCCTCAAAAACGTCTCCAACATCCTCACTTCAGCATTAGCACCAGCATTAGGATTAGGCTGTTGCCCCACAGCTTGAGCCACATCTTCCAACGCAGCAGCAATAACAGCATCATTTCTTCCAGCCATTTTCTTAGTTCTCTGCACAACATGATAATGGTATTCCAACTGCTAAACGACACAACTCGACTCAACTAATTGACCGGACGAACCGACCTGCTCTGATACCAATTGTAACACCCCTTTTTCCCAACATAAAAATTTCTTAATAAAATCAGAGTAAATCATCTCAACGGAATGTCACATTTCATAAAAATCGTAAATGGATTAAATAAATATTTATCCTTCAAATATATAACAACATAGTCTTTAAAATCTCGCAGCGGAATCATTTCAACGTCATAAATAGTCGTTGGCACTAAGGCCTCACCATAAAAGTCTCATAAATAGTCTAAACATCATAATTAGTTCAATCCGACAACTTCATTAAAAATCTCATAAGAATATACGTAAAGATTAGGAAAACAATGTCAAAACTCCCATCCCGTTACGTATCAGAGCACCTAAAGACACAATGTGAGGAGTCCACTCACGACTACGCCTAATCTTGATTACCTGCAAGTTACTTATACGAAGAGCAACATTTTCAAGCAGAAAGGGTGAGATTTCTCAAACAATAATATTAAACAGGTAACTCATTAAATACATTTAACAACATAAACTTCATATAATTCAACTATTATATTAAAATACATAGTTAATCATCAATCATCTTAGCAATATATATCATATAACAATCATAATCATCGTCACATAACATCATACAAATATTTCATCACATAACATCTTAATCATAACATCATCACATATCACTTCGTTAAAGTATCACAATTAACATCTTGACTCGACAATGCATCAAACTCGACTATGCAACTCCTAATGTCTTAAACCATCTTGAATCATCTTAGACATCTTGATAATGCAAATGCATGTGGTACCAATACAGGGCATCAAGCCCCCAACATATATGAGCGTAAATAGGCTCTTCAGGGCATCAAGCCCCCAATAAAAGTGAGCAAAAGCTCCAGGGCATCAAGCCCCCAACGTAAATTGAGTAAAGCTCCAGGGCATCAAGCCCCCATCTTTAATGAGTATGCAATGGACTCAACTTCCTACAACTTAGACAACATCATGAAAATCTCTTATAATTCCATTAACATGGACAACTTCTTAAATCTTTACAACTTAGACGGACATATGACATTAAATGGTCAACAACAGCAAAACAGCAACAAATGCAGCACTCATAAATTCATATCATAACAACATCGTAATTTAACAGCATCAAATGATAGTTAACAACATAAACATCACATCAACATAAGCTTCATAAATAACACATAAAGTGCATATATAACAATTTCACATCATTACTAATTTAGTCCTTCTAACTTAGTCTTTCAGGCCAGCTTCTAATAACTTAAACATCATTCATTCCCTACTCAAGGTCCATCTTTAAGCTACATGTGCGAAAGTATCGCGATAAATTAAATTGGGCAGAATGGGCTACTTGCTCGCTGCGGCGAGTGGGATTGCTCGCGGTGGCGAGTAAACATGCTTCCTGGAGTCTCAAAAGGCTTGCTCACGAGGTGAGTGGACTTGCTCGTGGTGGCGAGTAAAGAGGTTGCTCGCAGTGGCGAGCGGTGATGTTCATAGCTCGCTGCGGCGAGCGATGATGCTCGCTGCGGCGAGCGATCAATGTCAGTACGGCCAGAATTCTGTTTTTCTCAAAATTTCACCTAATCTTTAGGTTCTAATCACAAAACAGCCTCTAATAATCATCCTACGGATTATCTAATGTCTGTTCACAATTTTTACATCAATTCATCCAATTTTCATCATCTAATTCATCGAAACCGCTCATTAACCCTAATTCTTAATTCCTCACAAATTCATCCTAACTCATGTTAGATGCAATCTAATGAATCACAAGTTTAATATTAGTGAAAGATAGTCTCACCCTTACCTTATTATTGCAGAAATCGCAGCTCTCTCTCTTCTCCTCTTCTCTTGACTTTTCTCCTCTTTTCTCCAAAAACAGACGTTCAGTAAAACTTTTCTAAACCTTACTCCTTCTATTTATAACACCTCTTCTTATTCTTTCTATTTCCTCTTTAACCACTAAACTCTTTAAATTTATAAAACAGCGCCACATCTCTATATTTATTTTTATTTTCAATCTTATTTTATTAAACAATAAAACAAGTCACAACATCTCATAACATCTCTAAAAATCACATAACTTCACATAAATCATATAATCTGATAAATCACTTAATCACATAAAAATCATATAAATCACGTAAATCTCATAGATCACATAAATCATATAAACATATGCTAAAACTCATTAAAATAATTAAATAATTAAAATGGGCGTTACACCAACAATCACGCCTATTCTAATGGGTGATTGCCTTTGGAACCCTTGAAGCTCGAAACTTTATGTATCTCAAGGTTTTCTTGACTATTCTCATGTTTCGCAATCCTTGTCTAAATTCACTTGTTCAAATATCAAAGCTCCGCGTTCACTTTATGAATTGATATTTGAGATGATGAATTAACAATTATCAAACCCTCCGCGTTCACTTCCACAGTTTGATAATGGTTAATTCATGTTAAAATGGTGAATTTAGATTAGAAATTAGGGTTACATAAAATTAAGGTTTAAGGTTTGTTCTGATTACGATTGTGTCATTTAGACTTATTCAACAATCCCAAGACAAGAAAAATCTACTCACTCACGTTCATTGTAGACATAGAAGAGAAGAAGAAGAAGAAGAAGAACATAAAATTAAATAACAATAAAATAAAGGTGAACTTTTATTCCAAGAACAAAAGATGAATTGTTGTGATAGCTAGCTACTCTATTTATAGTCTTATGTCGACTTAAAACCTAAGCAACTAATTACTAGAATGTTCCACAAGAAACTAATAGGTAGCTTGTCTTTGAAGCAAAAGCAGCAAAAGGTAAATTGGGGGCGTGTCAAGCTTCTATTGGTTGGCTTCATATTTTCGTATCAAATCTTCATATTTTGGTGAGGGATCTTCAAATTCTTTGCACAAGATATTTTTGTGTGAGATCTTCATATTTTTAGCATGAATTCTTGCACAAGATATTTTTATATGAGATCTTCATATTTTTTGCATGAATCAACTCCAATTCTCCTTTCTTTTGCTCCGAGACTCCATCTTTCAAATATTTGTTCCTAAAATATAATAATATGCAACTGAAGTAAAATAGCTCTAAAATGATATAATATTAAAATAAAATAAACTTAAATCTAATTAAAAAGGACTTAAATATTATATTAAAACTAACTAATTATCTATCCTATACCCAATCTTTCAGAAAGAGACAATGGCATCAAACTAACATTCTCTCCCAGATCACACATGACTTTCTCAAAGGTTTTAGATCCTATGACACAAGGTATGGAAAATCTTTCTAGATTTTTAAGTTTAAATGGCAATTTGTTCAAAAGTATTTCAATAAAATTCCTAAACTTGTCATCTAACTTTGATTTAACAAAATCTTGTGTTAATGGAATTTTAGGCTCATGATGGTGAAACATATGACTTATCATTTTCTCCTATGGCTTTCTCACCTTGAGGCTCATCACTCCCTATCTCTCCTTCATTGTTCATAGCTTTGACAACAGAGTAATCTAATTGTTTACCATCCCTAAGAGTAATAGCACTTATTTGGTCTTTGGGGTTGGTTTCAGTTTGACATGTAGGAGAGGAAGCAGCCGCTTGTTGGGCTACTTGAGAGATTTGAGTTTCTAGCAATTTTTGGTGAGTAGAAATGGAGTCCACTTTAGATGTAAGCTTGACAACAGAGTCATTCAAAAATCCAATTTGATTTTTAAGTTCTTGAAATTCCTTGGATTGATCCATAACATAATTTTCTAGTAAAATTTCCAAGCTGGATTTTTGAGGGACTCCTTGGTTGTTTGCATAATCGGGCGGTGCTGTTTGTTGTCCAAAGGGATTTTGAGGTGTTTTGTTATAAAAAAATTTGGTTTGGCCTCATCCCTTGATTATATTTATCATAGTTTAATTACTCGGGACTTTCAACAACACTTCCTAGTTGGTATTCAACGCTAGTATGGCCAATTATTCCACAAAATTCACATGGTCGTGAAACAGGAGTAGATGTGACAACACTTACACTTAATTTATCAAATTTTTGAAAAAGTGTGCCCACTTAGCAGATAGATGATCAAGGGTAGAAATTGCATACATATCTGCCTCTTTTTTAGAGGGTGAAGGAGCAACATTAGTGATGTCCCTTTCGTAGGTCCACTGATAGTGGTTTTGTGCCATGTCCTCGATCAAAGCATATGCTCATGTGTATGTTTTATTCATCAAAGCTCCACCTGTAGCTGCATTAACATAGATTTTTGTGGTACACAAAAGACCATTATAAAAAGTGTGAATAATAAGCCACTTCTCTAAACCATGATGGGGACAAAGTCTAAGCATTTCTTTGAATCGCTCCCAAGCATCGTAAAGAGATTCCCCATCCTTTTGAGTGAATTGTGTGATTTGATTCCTTAATTGAACAGTTTTAGAATAGGGAAAGAATCGGGCAAGAAAAGCTTGCCTCATCTGGTGCCATGAAGTGATAGAACCAACTTCCAATGAATGAAACCAAGCATTAGCTCTATCCCTTAAAGAAAAAGGAAAGAGGCGCAGCCTTACGGCCTCTTGGTTTGCATTCAAGGTTCCACTGAGTCTTAAAAAAGTAGAAATATGAAAATTCGGATCCTCAATGGGTGATCCGGAAAATTGATTTTGCTGCACTAAGTAAATAAGTGCAGGTTTTATTTTAAAATTATTACCAACTGTTGGGTACACAATAACAACATATGGCTCATCTGAAGATGGGATTGCATACTCTCTAAGAGTGCGCTCCTCAGCCATATCGATATTATTTTGTGTTTCCAAGAAGGTACCGGTAAAAAGAATGAAATAGACAAGATAGAAGAAGAAAAAAAAAAGAATATTTTATTAATATATATATATATATATATATATATATATATATATATATATGTGTGTGTGTGTGTGTGTGTGTGTTTTTTTTTTTTGGTCTAATCGTTAAATAAAATTAATCAAATTGCAATAACTCCCCGGCAACGGCGCCAAAAACTTGATGGGATAAACAGCAAGTGCACGGTTTACCGTTGTAGTAATGAAAAGATATCGTTCCGTCAGGGAGTTATGAATTCAATTAACTATCAATAAGGATTAGAAAAGAGTTTTAGATTAAAGTTTGGATTTTTAATTAAAAGAAAAGAATAAAAATAAAAGAGCCTTGGGATTATTGGTTCATCTAAATACAAGTCCTTCACAAACAAACCCTTAAATTTATAACTTTACGTTAGACCTAATTTCTAAAGACAAGTTTCTCTTTGGCCTATCACATCTCCTATCGGTCTCAGTGAGTGTGTTCCTCCAACAACCACGCCTATTCTCATGGTTGATTGCCTTTGGAACCCTTGAAGCTCGAAACTTTATGTGTCTCAAGGTTTGTTAGACTATTCTCATGTTTCGCAATCCTTGTCTAAATTCACTTGTTCCAATATCAAAGCTCCGCGTTCGCTTTATGAATTGACATTTGAGATGATGAATTAACAATTATCAAACCCTCCGCGTTCGCTTCCACAGTTTGATAATGGTTAATTCATGTTAAAACGGTGAATTTAGATTAGAAATTAAGGTTACATATAAAATTAAGGTTTAATGCTTGGTTTGGTTTGATTACGATTATGTCATTTAGACTTATTCAACAATCCCAAGACAAGAAGTGTCTACTTACTCACGTTCATTGTAGACATAGAAGAGGAGAAGAAGAAGAACATAAAAGTAAATAACAATAAAATAAAGGTGAACTTTTATTCCAAGAACAAAAGAGGAATTGTTGTGATAGCTAGCTACTCTATTTATAGTCTTTTGTCGACTTAAAACCTAAGCAACTAATTACTAGAATGTTCCACAAGAAACTAATAGGTAGCTTGTCTTTGAAGCAAAAGCAGCAAAAGGTAAATTGGGGGCGTGTCAAGCTTCTATTGGTTGGCTTCATATTTTCGTATCAAATCTTCATATTTTGGTGAAGGATCATCAAATTCTTTGCATAAGATATTTTTGTATGAGATCTTCATATTTTTAGCATGAATTCTTGCACAAGATGTTTTTATATGAGATCTTCATATTTTTGGCATGAATCAGCTCCAATTCTCCTTTCTTTTGCTCCAAGACTCCATCTTTCAAATATTTGTTCCTAAAATATAATAATATGCAACTGAAGTAAAATAGTTCTAAAAGGAAATAATATTAAAATAAAATATACTTAAATCTAATTAAAAAGGACTTAAATATTATATTAAAACTAACTAATTATTGACTCATCAGAATGATGCCTAGTGGAGCGGTGGTCGTCTGGAGAGACGTTAAACACTCAACATCAGCCTGGAAATGCAGTGGTAAGAATACTCATGATCAGTCTAGAGAGGCAGAGGCAACAATACTCATGATCTACCTGTTGAGGTGGTGTTTCAAGGTTGAAAACATAGTGGGATGTATGCATTTGCTAGTTGAGGTAGAGTGCGCTCATCTTGAGGTGGAGTTGAACACACCGGTAATGGTACGACTATGGAAGACCTTGAGTGCTATACTCTAGTGGTGAGCAAGGGATTTCTTCATGAAGACGGAAGGCATTCCGGCGGTTGAAGAATGTATAGCACGGCTTGCGGGATTACCCTAAAAAAAGGCCAAGGGTGATTGGATGCAAGGAGATCTTCAAGGAAGCGGGAGATGTCCTGTGTTAAAGATGTTATGGTGAATGCTTGTGGAACTACCTAAAATTTCTAGTGTAGTTGGACTGCAATGACCTTCGAGAAGATGGAAGACATTCCGATGGCTGAAGGGGTTAAGGTGTATACTTGTGGATTACTCTAAAAGCCTAGGGTGATTGGGCACAAGTATATCTTCAAGGAAGCGGGAGATGTCCTGTGTTAAAGAAGTATGGTATAGTCTTGTAGAATAACCTGAAATTCCTAGTGTAGTTTGATACGAGGATCTTCGAGAAGGCGGAAGACATTTTGATGGCTGAAGAGGTTAAAGTGTGCACTTGTGGAACTACCTAAAATTCCTTGAGTAGTTTGGACACAAGGATCTTTAAAAGGGCGAAAGGCATTCCGATGGTTTAAGAGGTTAGATTGTAAACTTGTGGAGCTACATGGTGTAGTGGGAAGCAAAGGAAATAGCATCAATGGTGGTTGATGTTAAATTAGCATCATCGCTGATTTGAAGTCAAGGTGGAGAATTGTGAGAGTTAACTTAAAATCAGGTTCTATAGGAATCGTGGCATGATTGAAGGGCAACGTGGCACGATGGGATGTTTCTGTTATGAGGCAAGTCACTGGAAAAAACGTGGCACGATTGGATCGTAACGTGGCACAATGGTGTATTGGCAGCGAATAACAGAAACATATTTTTGGGTGCATATTTGTTCCAAATTTTAAGTGATACTTTTACTATAAATATAGACCTTGTATCAAACTAAACTCTGCGATAGAGGGGGCTGAAACAATGGTTTAGAAAGGAAACAACAAAACTAGGGTTTGTATAGAGTTTGTCTCTTGGGAACAAACACTAGGGTTTGAGGGTTGATTCACCTTGGGAAACACTATTAGGATTGAGTCTTGGTTACGGGAAGAGATTGGGGATTTGGGTAGAATTAGGAGGGATACTTATTCTTGTAACCCATTGATATCTCTTTTTGTAAAGTTACTCATCATTACTCACCAGGTCAATTTGGACCGAACTGGGTCAACAAATTCTTTTGTGTTCTTTCTTCTTTTCTCCTGCTGTTTTCTACTCCTGGTTGTGCTTGGATGCAAGGAGACCTTCAAGGAAGCGGGGGATGTCCTGTGTTGAAGATGTTATGGTGAATGCTTGTGGAGTTACCTAAAATTCCTAGTGTAGTTGGACTGCAAGGACTCTTCGAGAAAGCGGAAGACGTTCCGATGACTGAAAAGGTTAAGGTGAATGCTTGTGGAACTACCTAAAATTTATAGTGTAGTTAGACTGCAAGGACCTTCGAGAATGCGGAAGACATTCCGATGGCTGAAGTGTTTAAGGTGTGTACTTGTGGAACCACCTAAAATTCCTTGAGTAGTTTGGACACAAGGATCTTCAAAAGGGCGGAAGGCATTCCGATGGTTGAAGAGGTTAGGGTGTAAACTTGTGGAGCTACTTGGTGTAGTGGGAAGCAAGGGAGAGAGCATCAAGGTGTTGATGTTAAATTGGCATCATCACTAATTTAGAGTCAAGGTGGAGATTGTTGTGAAAGTGACTCAATATTGAAGAAATTGGAACTCTGGAAGCAGAAAATCGGTGGCCGATTTTCAGGGCTCGGTGGCAGAATTTGACCTGTTTTTTTTGGGCTTCTGTTTCGTAATTGTCCCCCATCTTTCAATGGTGAAGGGTATGATTATTGGAAAGACAAAATTAAAATTTTCATTGAGGGAATTGATTGTGATATTTGGGATGCTATTGAAAATGGTCCATTTATTCCCACTCATTTAGTCAATAATGCTGTGGTGAATAAACCAAGATCCCTTTGGACCAAAGATGGAAAGAGAAATGTTCAATACAATTTGAAAGCTAAGAACATTATTACAACTGCATTAAGTGTTAATGAATTCTTAAGAACATTATTACAACTGCATTAAGCGTTAATGAATTCTATCGCGTATCAAATTGTACAACCGCCAAGGAAATATGGGATACCCTTAAATTGACCCATGAAGGTACTACCGAGGTCAAAACGGCTCGAATGAACACATTGACTCATGAGTATGAATTATTTAGGATGAAATTGGGAGAAAGCATCCAAGATATGCAAAAACGATTTATCCATATAATTAATCATCTCAGAGCTCTTGGAAAAACTTTTAATAACGAGGATTTAATTAACAAAGTTCTTAGATGCTTGAGTCGAAGTTGGCTACCGAAAGTGACTGCTATTTGTGAATCTAAAGATTTATCTTTTATGTCTTTGGCTACTTTGTTTGGAGAATTGCAGGAACATGAGCTTGAATTGAATCGTCTCATTGATAGCGAAGAAGGTGAAAAGAAAACGAAAGGTCTTGCTCTCAACGCTAGAATCAATGAAAGAACTTCATTCAATCCAAAATGCTACAAGTGTGGTGAAACGGGTCACATAAAATCCAAATGTCCTTTAAGTCAAAAGAGATATACAAAAGGAAAGAGGTCTTATATTGCTTGGGATGACAAAGATACAAACTCATCCGATGAATCGCAAAATGAAGTAGCATATTCATGTTTCATGGCAAACCATGAGGAAGATGAGGTAAATTCTATTGAATCTGAATATGACTTAACTTATGATGAGTAATTTACTATTTGTAAAGAATTAAATGATGAGTCAACTAAACTTAGAAAAATTGTTTCTACCTCTAAGAAAACTATTTCCACTCTTGAATCAAAAATTGGCACTTTAAATAAGGAAATAGTAATTCTTAAAGAGAAACAAGTTTTTGTAAGTGAAGTATCTTCTTGTACCTCTTGTGAAAATAAAAAGGATAATATTTTGAAGTGTGATGATTGCAATATTTTGAAAAATAAAATTGAGGATTTGCAAAACACACTTGCTAAATTCACAATGGGAAGAGAAAACTTGAACATCATTTTGGGAAATCAAAAGGGAACTTATAATAAAGCCGGTTTGGGATATCATCCGAAAAATCATGAAAAACTTTTTAGAAAATTCTTTCTCCCAACAAAACCTCAAGTTCCCCTTTTGTTAAATTTTTTTATTGTGGAAGAGAAGGTCATACATCTTCTATTTGTAATATTAGAAAGAACAATGGTATGCATGAGAAAGTGAAGTGGATTTCAAATGGCACATTGTCTAAAACTAACTCACAAGGACCCAAAATGATTTGGGTACCAAAAGTCAAAACTTGATTTTGTTTTATAGGTGTGCTTGAAGGCCATGAATTAAAAGTTGGTACAATTATAAAGGTTATTCAAAGCACATGGAGGGGAGAGATAAAGAAGTTCTCCTATTATTACAAGAATATTGGCTATGCATCATATGGTGACTTTATCAAAAGTTCTTCTCCAAAATGAAATTGCAAATTCAAGAGAAGCAAAAATGGTTCATTCTTTTCGCTTAATTTTTATTTTATTTTTTGCTTTCAATTTTCCTGAATATATGTCTTGCCATGATTGTTTCTTTCCCGCTTTTTGATAATGCCAAAAGGGGAAGAGTTATGTGATTTGCATGTTTCAGGGGGAGTAGATTTTAGTTGTTTGCATATAGTGAGGGGGAGATAAATCTGCACTTATCTCTGTCATATATTTTATTATTGATTATTATTGATCTAACCCTTTCATTGAGCAAATCACTCCAAGAGATGTTTGTCATTATCAAAAAGGGGGAGAATGTGAATATATTCATTGACATAATTACAATGGTTTTGATGATTGACAAAAGAAGTCCTAGAATAACAAAGATGCAAAAAGCGGAAAAGAAGATTCAAGCTTTCTAGTCTTGGATTTTATTTTTATTTATATTAGGACTTTATGTAAGTAGTAGAAAAAGCTCTCATTAAAATAAATCACACACTCGCAATGATTTTTTTAGATGAAAGTGATTTTACATAAAAATATATTTTTGCATGAAAAATCATAAGTTATCATGGAAATTTTTTTGACCATTAAAATCATTTTAGCATGCATTTGTTTTGTTCTCTAAATTGTAAACAATATGTTGATGCTTTCAAAGGAAGATGCTAACCATGTTTTCAAAGGACGAATATAATTGATTATGATTTCTATACAATCAATTTTCATTAAAATTGTTTCAGCAAGCTTCCTTTTCAAATAAATGTAATCGATTATAATGTATTACATAGGTCATAGGCTGCAACGTGATTTGTTTTCATAACAAAACTAGTTACAAACCCGTGCTTCGCACGGGTTGAATTACGTATTTTTTTTTTAAAATTGCTCTAAAAGAGAATATTCAAATTACAAAACATTGTCATTCTTCTTAAATTTGAGAACGAAGTTTGCATAATAAGAATTTTGGTTCTTCATTGTCTAATGCTAGTCTAGTGAGGAAGAAAAAAAAAACCATAACTAAGAAACACTTATTCTGCTAGTTACATAAACTGATATTATTCCCTTGATCTCAGCTTGAAAAAGAAAAAAGCGAACAAACATGCACAACATTAAATAACTTATGATGCAAGTCACTGAAACAAACACTATTCATATGAGCAAAGAAAAGCACACAACGAGTTTCGACAAATCACAAATGTTTTAACTGCTCATACTCATATACCAAATATTTAGACTATCAAACTATAATTAAGGTTTGAATAAATTGAGTTGATGGTTTCAAGTTCGCATCTTCGTCACTTGACCGAAATGCATACTCGACCAACACAAGGTGAGATGCCAATAAAATAAAATTAGTGTTCGATTATTCACACCATCTAACAAAGAAAATGTTAGATCCTCGTTTGCCTGTATAAAGGGCGGATTCTCTTCTAAGATGATGATTTCAGGACTCAAAATTCAATGCCTTATCTACTCTACCCTCACTTATTAAAAAATTACAAATTTGTAAAATTTATTGTAAGAGTAAATACTTAAATAAAAAATTGGCCAGGGATACAATGAACCAACCCCAAATGCGTAAATACCAGGTGATCAAATCTTATCTCCGGCATACAACTATCACTCAAAAAAAGGAATTGAGTACTTCATCGGAGCCTTCTACTTACTATTACAACAACATGGTTTATGGATTCTCAATACAGCCTTTGAATGCTTTCAACCATTCGGCACCAATCGCCCCTGAACAGAATAATAAAAACATATTGTTAGCATGTTTCTCTGCGCGGATGACTATTTTGGTTTTAAAATTGTGGGAATCAGATGATTTAACTCTTAAATTGGAGAACTTCAATCAATTTAATCCCTCCAACAAAATATCACTTTTAAAAAACATCCATCAAAACTTATGAAATGTCTCCATATTAGCTTCTCTCTTGCATATAAAGAGGACACCATAAATGTACCTCCCTGCAATGTATATCAGTCTTCGAATGCATGACGAACTATTCTTGCAAATTGTCAAAACAGTTTTTCTAACTCCATCACTATATTTATATATGTATAAATAATGAAAGGGTTAATGAAAAATCTCATTGTTTGGAAGTTTACAAACTTATCAAATGGAAGAAACAGAGAGTAGTCATTCCCTTTTCGAACCCTCATTTTTTTTTGTTCCCTTTCAAATTGCAGGTTATAGAACCTATAAAGAAACTTTACATTTGTGACTCTTCCACTTTGTTCAATCAATTAATCATCCAAACAGGGAGAAGAAGGGATACATATCCTTTCCATTCCATCCATTCCCTTATACATTTTTCATTAGTATTACAGTTCCCCATAGGACCGGTTAGAGCAGGCATTTTAACAAACCATTTCTAGCAAATTCATGGCGATTTTAAGTCCCAAAAACTTGAAGTCATGTTGTGACAGCAAGGAGAAATGCACACTGTAAATAAGTCTAAATTATTGTCAAATAAAAAAGTCAAAATTATTTTTCCCTTCTCCATTGTCTCAATCTACCCAGCACAGTTGGAAAAAATCTAACACCAAATTTATACTAAGAACTAAACTGTATTTTTAGATTCAATTTCACAAAATAAAGACATCAATGCATCAACAGAGTAATATTACCTCGGATAACAATATCACCAAGTCCAAACATTGAAAATGGCCTTGTAGAATCTGTTGTGGGGAACAAAAGCGGCAAAACAATTTAATTAACAAAATTAGAAAGAACTTCATAAGTTTTTTTTATCAGATAGTTATCATGGCCAGTAGACTACAAAAATTAACACGATCGTGTATAAAAATTACAAACAAATATTTCCATTGCACTCAGCAAAGATTTTAACCTTGATTGGAGCATCAAATGATTTCGCAACGCTAACCATTACAAAAGTGAAGAAAACCCAGAAAATGTCATATACAAAAAGACCAGCCTGCAAAATATATGAATGTAAAAGAGTAAAAAATGAAGATTTGAGCACTACCAAGTTCAATTTAAAAGAAGGAAAAAAAAACATACCAAGATAATGGCACCATTCTAATAGAGAATCTATGTCGAACAATACATTTGAATCAATTAAAATTGCTGAAGAATCAAGTAAAAAAGATTGAAAAAGAGTTGAAGCATATAACAGACCAAGTTACAATGATTTCATAAAAAAAAAAAAGAGAGAGAGAGGATAGCCTGCGCATCAAGTTAAAGGTAGATTGCTGCATCAAATCGCGGCATCAATGGTGGAATGAATACATCAGTTACACTTCTTCTCAAATTGTTAAAATTTCAAACCAAATTATATCAGCAGTCATATTGTTTCTCTCTTTGTGAATATTATGTGACACTTGTTATTAGATAGAATAGCACATCAAGCAAAGGTAGATTGCAGCGTTAAGTCGCGGTGTTAATTACAGTAATGAAGATTGATTTACAATCATATACCAAGTTTACAAACTTGTAGCATTTAGATAGAAATTTAATTTATTTTTCTGTGCCCATCTTCTACAGAATAAGCTTAATTTGTAAAAAGGTATTGTTCCATTTCAAACCAGGAAAGTGAATACCAAAAATATGCACAAAACATATTTATTGGTTCAATTAACAACCATGAGTTAATAAAAGAAATGATTGACAGGCAAAATCATACACTCTTTCAAATTTCAACACAATATACTAATTCAACTGTGGAACAATTGTTTGATGTGAATCCAAAAATATTAAACCTGTTAAGGACGATTAAATCCAAAACTCCGTTCTTTGGATAAATTATCTAAATATCATGATCAAATTTTTTCAAAACATTCTTGCAGTTGGCATAATTTCCTCCCAACCAAAGATGGCAATCCAAATTCAGTACTTTGAATTCGTAAAATCTCAACAATCTTAACCTGATATGTAAACCGCTTAACATTAGATGCAATTGATGGATTATAGAGATAACAAAGTGCAAGAACACATTAGCATAATTACATGCAACTTATTTAATTACATAAAGTTAACTGTGGCAAGTTACACTGCCAAACTTAATATATTACAATCAACCAAAAAAGCCACATCTGTTGCATAATCCAGAACCATTCCGCAAAGCATCAAACCACTATTATAGAGCATAGATCAAATAACTTCGCACATTAGAATGGCATATCCTCAAAAAGGCAAGAAAACATGTAACTGATCACTCCTTGTCAGTGCATTTAGCCAACTTAATGGAAGATAACTGCGTTGGATCACAATCGTTAGATGCAATATTTCTTTTACGCTTCTCAGCAAATGAACGTCTTGCAGGTTCTGCAGAAATGCGCCTACCACTTTGATCCAGACCACTTTTCCCACTCACAGAAACAGACCCCTGTTAACACAAGAGCGAAAAAAATCTAGTCATTCTATACAGCAAACTGTATAAATCAAGATCGAATTTAATTCTCTTGCAATTAAAGTTCACACAAAATATAAGTACTAATCATTGATCAAATATCAAAGGGGTATTATTCTTCCACAAACAATTTCCTTATCAGTCACATGTGAGTACTAACCAAGTTAAACCTTTCAGAAGCCAGACCTATATATGAGTCACAACCTTTCAGACATTGAGCAGAAGTATTTCCAGACCCTCTGCCTTTTGAGTTTTGCAAAAAAAAAAAAATGAAGTTGATTAGTTGTGACTGATTAACTTGATTAGTTGTGACTTTGATTTCCAGACCCACTGCCTTTTGGGTTTAACTTGATTAGTTGTGACTGATTAACTTTGATTCCAGACCAATTACCTTACCAGTATTAGAACTGAAAATATGTTTATTATATCATATTATGTGGTGAGAATGTACATTTATATAGGTAGTAGGAGTCTCCTAGTTAACCCCTAATTAATAAGGAAGATTAATCAACACAATCAATACAATAACTAGTGGAGTTAAAACTAAATAGTCACAATCTTTTCAATATCTCCACTAAGTACTTGATTAATTATTCTAACAGTCCCCCTTCAAACCGAGGGTGTCACAAACCCTCAGTTTGTCTCTAAGATAGATGAATCTAGCAGTGGACAAAGGTTTAGTGAGAACATCTGCCCACTGATCTTGAGCAGGCACATGAGAGACCACCAGCTCCTTTTTGATAACCTTTTCTCTGATAAAGAAAATATCAAGTTCCATGTGCTTTGTTCTTGAATGAAGCACAAGATTGTGAGCTAAAGAGACTGCACTCAGATTGTCATAAAAGATTTGAGGGACTTTACTTTTTACTTGTAGTTCCTTAAGTAAAGACTGTATCCAGATTATTTCAGCAGAAGCTTGTGCAAGACTTCTGTACTCAGCTTCTGCACTGGATCTAGCAACAAGTGTTTGTTTCTTTGCCCACCAAGATACCAGATTAGGACCCAAAAAGATGCATGCTCCAGAAGTACTTCTTCTGTCATCAGGGTCTGAAGCCCAATCAGCATCACAAAACCCCGTGATTGCAAGGGGCTCAGTAGTACTGGCAGGTGTGAGAAGTAGGCAATGATGCAGAGTTCCTTGTAAGTATATAAGAATTCTTTTTACTGCTTTCCAGTGCTCCTCCTGAGGTGCAGATAGAAACTGACACACCTTGTTCACAGAGAAGGAGATTTCAGGCCTTGTAATAGTGGCATACTGCAGAGCACCAACTATAGACCTGAAGTAGGAAGGATCAGAAACATTGTTGGAACCAAACTTTGATAATTTTGTGCTGGATGCCATAGGTGAGGCCATACTGTTGGCATTTATCATGTTGGCTCTTTGAAGCAGATCTTTGATATATTTTGATTGGGACAAGAGTAGAGAACCTGATGGTGAATGGTGAACCTCTATGCCAAGAAAATAGTCCAGTTTTCCCAAATCCTTGAGAGAAAATTCTGAGTTAAGCTTATGCACCAGTTGTTGAATGGCAGTGGTAGAATTCCCTGTGATGATAATATCATCCACATATACTAAAATAAAAATACATTGAGTTTTAGTATGTAGGGTAAACAATGAAGGGTCACATCTGCTTGACTTAAAACCAAAGGTAAGACGAGTTGCTTTGAGTCTTTCAAACCAAGCTCTAGGGGCCTGTTTCAATCCATAGAGTGCCTTATTTAGCTTACATACCAGGCTCTTGTCAGAAGCTTCAAAACCAGGAGGCTGCTCCATGTATACCTCTTCAGTAAGCAAGCCATTGAGAAAGGCATTGTTTACATCAAGCTGTTGGAGAGGCCAATGTTGAGTAATGGCTAGAGTTAAAATTGTTCTCACTGTGACTGGCTTAACAACTGGTGAAAACGTCTCTGTAAAATCAAACCCAGCTTGCTGATGAAACCCTTTTGCAACCAGGCGTGCCTTATACCTATTGACAGTACCATCAGGGTTCTCTTTGACTCTGAACACCCACTTGCACCCTATAGCATGTCTGTTTGCAGGAAGAGATACAAGTGTCCATGTTTGGTTATTCATCAGGGCATTAAACTCATCTTTCATAGCCAGATGCCACTTAGGATCTTTTAGAGCAGTTTTGTATGATGTAGGTTCAACATGGGTGAGTAAGAGAGTAGGATGAAGTCTGGGTTGGACAATACCAAGCTTACCTCTTGTTCTCATAGAATGAGTGTTGTTAGGATGAATTCTATGAGGAACAGGAGGAGGAGACACAAGACTAGCAGAGTGAGAGTCAATAGTGGCAGCAGAAGACTCAAGAGAGGAGTTTTGTGAAGGAGAAGGAGATAAAACAGTAATGGGAGTGGGATGTAGCACACTCATAGGTGTGGATGAAAAAGTAGGACTATGAGATGTATTTGAAGAGTTGACAGGAGTATGAGTAATAGGGGATGCAGGTTCAGATTCAATAGATGGAGGGTGGTGAGCAGACAAACCTGAACCAACAGATGAAGAAGAATGAGAGTTTGAACTAACAGTTGAGACAGGTGTAGGTAAGAAGGTAGACAAAGTTGGACCATCTGGTTTAACATGGTAATTTGATTGAGAAGGAAACAGTTCATGGAAAGGAAATTTTGCCTCATTAAACACCACATCTTTGGAAACAAATATTCTACCAGAAGCATCTAGACATTTGTAACCTTTGTGATGACTGGAATACCCTAAGAACACACACTCCTTGGAATGAAAATCAAGCTTGTGAGAGTTATAGGGTCTTAAAAATGGGAAACAAGCACACCCAAAACTCTTAAGAAACTTATAATCTGGAAATTGGAAATTGAGTAAAAAGAAAGGTGACTTGTTAGCTAAAGTTGGTGTAGGCAGTCTATTAATGAGGTAAGTGGCTGTGAGAAAAGCATGATCCCAGAATTTGAGGGGCATTTGAGCATGGGATAAAAGGGTGAGGCCTGTTTCTACTATATGCCTATGTTTCCTTTCAACAGACCCATTTTGATGGTGAGTATGAGGACAGGTGAATCTGTGTGTGATTCCAAGATCATTAAGATATTTGGTGAAGGGTAAAAACTCACCACCTCCATCAGTTTGAACAGATATGATTTTGTGGTTTAATTAAAGCTCAATCATAGTCTTAAAGTTCTGAAATGTGTGGAGTGTGTGGGATTTAAGTTTCAAGGGAAATATTCAAGTGTATCTAGAGTAGGCATCTACACAAGTAAGAAAATATGTATATCCACATGAGGACTCAACAGGTGCAGGACCCCATAAATCACAGAAAATTAACTCAAGTGGTTTAGTATATGTCATTTTAGATGCATAGGAAGGAAGTCTATGAACTTTACCAAGACAACAAGCATTGCAAAAATCTGAAATATTTTTATTTGGTAATTTGACATTACAAAGTTTGATAATGCTTTGAAGCACCTCATGATGAGGGTGTCAAAGCCTACTATGCCAAATGCTATACAAAGAAGGAAAGGACTTAACAGAACTGCTAGTTGAACCATTTGATAAGTGTTCAACATTATTACACTGAACATTACTAGAGCTGAAACTGTGATTGACTTCTAAAGGAGTAAAAGTTGAAGAAGTATATTGAGCTGAAACTTTATTGCTGACTCTAGGAGTATGGCAGATAGGAGCAGGAACCTTGAATGACTTGGTGTCCTCAAACTGATACAGGCCATCAGGTCCAAGAACACCTCTTAGGAGCACCTTAGAAGAGTCCTGAGATTTTACAAAACAATGATTAGCATGGAATTCAAAGTAAACATTATTGTCTTTTGCAAACTGACTGACACTAACAAGATTCTTTGTTATAGAAGGAACAAACAACAAATTATTTAGTTTTAAAGTAGTAGTAGGGTGTAAGGGAGAAGGAAACTGTAATGAACCAATAGAGGTGATGGCCAAACCTTGTCCATTTCCAATATGGACCTGATCAAAACCTGAAAGAGACATGGAATCCATGAGGTTGGATGCATCAGGGGTGACATGATGGGTAGCACCTGAGTCAGGGTACCAGACATTGTTGAATGAATTGTGTGGATCTGAGCCAGTTAAGAAGGCCTGTGGAGCTTGACCTCTCTGATTCCCAACCTGAGACTGTGTAGGAGGCCTAAAAAACTGTCCAGAATGCTGAGGACGTGACATGTTTTGAATCCATACATTTGGAGGTGCACCATAGCCTCCTAGTGAGCCATAGGAACTGTAGTAATCATACTGTGGGGCAGAGAAACGGTAGTGACAATAGCTTGCATCATGACCAGTTTTTGAACATATTTGGCACTGAACATTGGATCTTCCACCAAAACGGCCACCTCGTCCTCTGAATCTACCACCAAAACGGCCACCACGTCCTCTGAACTGGCCATTTCTTCCTCCAAAATTAGGGTTAGAGTTAGGAAACTGATTGTTTCCAGTGCCATCAGTATAATTGTGGTTTTGAGAATTAGGACCATGAGATTGGGATTCTGAATTTGCAGTTTTAGTGAGATTAACTGAAACAGGTTCAGCGATAGCAGCTTTCTTGAACTTCTCATTTCTAGATTCTTGTGTGAGAAGCTGAGATTCAAGTTCATCTAAAGAAACAACCTCAGATTTCGCATTCACACTAGCAACAATAGGGTCAAACTCTTCAGGAAGTGCTTCAAGAACAACTTCAATTAGGTCCCTGTGAGAGACTGGATCTCCAATTGAAGCAAGAGACTCTGAAATTGCGCGAATTTGAGCAATGAATTCAGCGACAGTGCGTGAACCTTTCGTAATGGATCTAAGCTCAGATCGAAGTTGACGCGAACGCGTCTTCATCTGCGTGAAGCAGTAACTATGAATCTCATCCCAAACCTGCCACGAGTGGCGAAGGAGAACGAATCGCGAAAGTAGCGAAGGCGAAATTGTTGAAAGAATCAAGGTGCAGAGCAATGAATCTTGTTCTTCCCATTCAGTGTAAGCAGGATTCTCCGTTCCTGCTTCGCGTGCTGCATCTGTGAGATAAACCGGTGGAATCTCAAGTGAAATCACAAATTTCACCATCTTCGTTCCGCGAAGAACACCTTCGACTTGTTGCTTCCATTGAAGGTAGTTTGTATCATCAAGCTTAACAAAAACTACTTGTTTGAAGGTTTTGGATGCTGCAGCAGTTACGCGTTGCGCATCAGAGGGAGTAGGAGAAGGCGTAGCAGAAGACATGGCTCTGGATCAAGAAGCTCAAGATACCATATTAGAACTGAAAATATGTTTATTATATCATATTATGTGGTGAGAATATACATTTATATAGGTAGTAGGAGTCTCCTAGTTAACCCCTAATTAATAAGGAAGATTAATCAACACAATCAATACAATAACTAGTGGAGTTAAAACTAAATAGTCACAATCTTTTCAATATCTCCACTAAGTACTTGATTAATTATTCTAACAACCAGACCTATATATGAGTCACAACCTTTCAGACATTGAGCAGAAGTATTTCCAGACCCTCTGCCTTTTGAGTTTTGCAAAAAAAAAAAATTTGACCTTTCAGAAGGTTTTTATATGCCTGTATTGAGTCCTCCTGCTCAATGTTAGAAATACTTCTGCTGTGATATCACCCCAATTAGGACCTCATGTGGAAGTGCCTGCACTAGGTAAAAGTTTCATTCCCAGCTTTAAGTAATTTTAACATTACTTTTGTGTCGGTATGATGTCATTTTCTTGCTTCTGTATGAAAAAGCGAGATTTATGATCTATGTTTAAGTCACACTTGTGACTGATTCAAAGTGCCAAGGAAACCAATCTATCATAACTCATCACATGCATACTTCTGCTATCCTATACAATCCTATAAATAGATCAAAATCATTTCAAACGATAATGTTGACATACCATAGGAATGGGAACTGGTTTCAAGCATTCGACAGAAGAAGTCATCTCCTCAACTTTCACGGAGAGTTGAATTATCACAGACAATATTCTATAACAACATAGAAAACAAAACATTATTTACAAAAATATATATCGCAGAATCAATATAACTTACTACCACTTCAATAAATCATACTAATCGAACTATCCAAATCAAACATTAAGCCGTGAACTATTAACTAAAAACATACAGAAGAATAATATTAACATACCTCAGAAACTGGAACTGATTTGAAGCATTCAACATAAGAGCTATCTTGTTCAAGTTTCACAGACTGAGTTGAATTGTTACCGACAATATTCTAGCACAACACAATTAAAATCAAAACAAAGGTCAGAAAAAATAAATAACAAAATCAATAAAACCTACTACCACTTGAATCAAATATTAAGAAAATGAGAACTCATTAAAAACATGCAAACAGTAAACCATACCACAGCAACTGGAGTTACTTTTGAACATTCAGCAGGAGCACTCATCTTCTTAAACTCTAATGATTGAGTTGGATTATTATTGACAATATTCTATAACAACAAAGTGAATAAACGAACACAAGTCAAAATTAAACAAATAAACAAATAAATTGCAGATAAGTTAAATCAACAAACAAGAGCAACAAACCTCGTCAACTTCTTGTACATTTGACTGCATACCATATGGATGAAGGTGACGCTTAATTCTTTGAATCACAGTAGGATCAGACGAAAAACCTTGCACAGATGACTGACGATAATATGGCTGATACTTAACACGCAACGCCAACTCAAGGCCAAGCAAATTGTCTAAATGTTTGGGATATATCATAGGATCATCTTCACCAACCTTCAGGAACAAACACAATTATAAAAACCAGAATTCCTATATACAAAGTTACTACATATTCAAAGTACAACTAATACTAAATCTCACAATTAAATTTACCTCTTGCATTGTCTTTCTAAGGGCATCAGCAGTTACACCAAGAATCTGAAGACATTCCTTGTCCCAAAACACAAAGTCGGATTTATCACCATCATACACAACTTGCACAACCACCTTATATCTGAAAAAAAGATGGAATTCATTGTAAAAACAATTTATAATAATAAAAAAGTATATGCCAAACCAAAAGATATCAACTAATCACATAAAAATTTATATAGACAACCTTGTTAATGGAACTTCAACATCCTCTCCACATGTGCATTTATAGCCAGCACCATTTGACCTTGAAGGCTTTGGACATTTGGTACAGCTCTCATAATACCAGCCACTCTTGATTAGGATTAAACTTGTTTGTTGTTCCAACAGTAATGCAATATGTGTTCTAAAATAAATTACATAACAGAGTTAACATACAAATACATCATTAACCAATTATCTAAAAACATTTTCAAGTATAAATAAAATTAACCTGCATCAAATTCATAAATTCACCGATTGGCTTAACTAGAGAGAGATTCGAGAATTCATCATTTTGCGGCCTCTGAGAAGAACTTGAACCTTGACACAAAGTCTGAGTAAGAGCATGACCATGAGCTTGAAGACTGCAAAATCAAACTATCTAATTAACATGACATTTCAATATTTCAAACAATATAAGGAATTGCGAAAAGAATAGATACTGAAAATGATTGTACACAACCATGGTTGGTTAAGTGTCTAAATTATAATTTATATATAATTTTATACCATACATAATTTTTCATGTCAGAAGAATTGAGTGATCATAGAGGAAACCTTTAAAAGGGCAAATTGGAATATTTTAGTGTCCGCACAATCTTGATCAAGTCAGATATCAGAAAAAGCAAATAAACAATATAAGCTCAGCAAGAAGCTTCTCTATACCGCATCATCATCCTGTGAAATTCAGCTCTTTTTAAAATTGGTGGACTACTTATGGACAAAGGTTTGATGATATAGACTAATCAAGTCGAAGCAGCAAAAAAAAGTATGCAACCAAAGTGATCCAATGGCATCATTATATTTTACAAACTTGATTGATTTTAACCAAAATAATCATGACTTTACCAACAAACTATATCAGTTAATGTGCATTATATGTCAAACACCAGCCATCACTTATGTGTATGTTAATATAATCAAACACTCTGATATAGAGCCGAGGTTAAGCTAAAACATGAGTCGAGACTATTTATGCAACTACGTAAGGAAATCTACCTATCTTAAGTCTGCCAAAGATGCTAAAACTAAACAAAATAGCTTTAAAACCAAAACAGCCTGATACAAACTATAATTACTGCAAAGCACCAAAGCTACAGATCAGCAACACACAACTATGCATCTGGACATCAACCTAGCAGCAACAGGACACACCTAAACATAAAACTATCCTTGAAAACAAATCAAATCTACATTGTATAAGAGCAACTCTAAAATAGGTTAAGAACATTCACAACACAAAGTTAACATACCTAGCCTTAAACCTATCAACAATTGGATGCTTAAAATTGATAAGCAACTTTGAGCCAGTCCAATTGTTACAATCATTCGGCTTACCGTTATCTGAAAAATAAGAACCAAAAAATCAATGCAAAAAATTACAAACAGCAGTAAAAACTAACAAACTATTACATGCTCAAAATACTAACATCCAAGTTTACACTGTGCATGAGTTAATATCAAGACAACATGACATGTATTCTTTCGTTCAGCAAGATATTTCATCAAATCCAAAGAATATTTATCCCATAATGTCGCATCAAGCAGGTTTCCACTACACCAGCAACAACATTCTCAGACACATATCCACTACCAAAAAAAATATACAATATAACGTCAAAAAATCATAAAATCATACGCTTCATCTTTAAGCACAAGATTGGTACACAGCTTTTTTCCAGATCCAAACACCGACGTCTTTACGATCTCATGAATAAGACCAATGATTTCTTAAAAAAAAAACTGTCATTATCATCTTCACACTTAAAAAACCAAAAACAAACAAATTTAATCAATAAGGAACAACAACTATACCATACAAAACATCGGGCTTGAAATTTCCATCTTCAATTTCCTTAAAGGACTTAAATCTGAATTCATGGGAGTGAATATCAATTAGCTTGTCATTCCTTGTCACCTTTGTACCAAAGCAAAACACCACCTTAAACGGATGATCAACATGCTTGAACGCAGAATCATTATCAAACACAAGACAATTATGTAAAACATAAGTCTTGTTATCTTCAATCAGTGACTTCCAATGCTCAAGGTCTTTGTTCCGAGTTATGGCATGAATGCGATCACCCTAAATCCATAAACAAAAGAAAAAGGAGAAAATAAATTGAGATGCATAACACTAATCAACAAAAAGAAATTTTAAAGAACTATCCACCACACAAATCCAAAATAATTTTCCTAACCTTGGCATCTCCAATAATAAGTTCCATATGTTTGTTACCATTACTGGCAGTGACAATCCATGAGTCAAGAACCCTAAATCCAATTTTCCAAACATCTAAATCCTTTTTCAAATCCTTGATACAGTCATAGTCCCTAGACATTGTGAAACCTACATAAATATAGATCAATTCATCATATAACCACTATACAATACAACACTGATTTGTAATTGCATTCCTTAACAAAACCACGTAACCAAATCAACCAAATATTTTTTCAAATGCTTCTAAAAGATTCATTGAATAGAAAATCTGCATTGATGCTATACCAGAAAAGGACTTCTACACAATAGATTACAGATAGAAAGTATATTTCTTTAACAAATCAACCAAAAAAATTTCCAAATTCCAAAACTCAGCTAAATAGCTAAGAGTCTTGCTCAGTGTCATTGAATTGTCTCCCAAAGAATCATTGAATAGAAAATGTGCATTGATACTGTGACAGTAAAATACTTTTACACACAAGATGGAGCCATTAAATAGAAAAATCATAAGATTCAAAACTACTACAGACATTCCTGAACATGTTATTCGTGCAAAGAACAGAAACAATGAGAATCATCGTACTCTAGCAATAACAACATTGACAAAAACATTACTTGATGATGTCAAGAAAATTTTCAAGACTACTTCTAGAATCCCATTTCTGATCCCCACAACCGGTATTGTATAATTGGACTTGTCAACCTGTTTATATATTTATTACTTCACTGTTATAGTTTAGTTTAGTTAATGTATCAAATGACCAAATTTTCAACATCAACAATACCAATGCAAAATTTTCGTCATTACCAAACAGTATGAATACCATTACCAGAATTTATATTACCACTTCCAAAGTTTCATCATCATACACATACCACAACCAAACAAAACAAATAAGACCAGAATTTTTAATACCAGTTCCAAATTATCATCACCATACACATACCACAATCAAACAAAACAAATAAGACCACACCAACTCAACAAAATCAACATCCACGCATGCAAAAAAAAAAAAAAAAAACCAAAAAACCAAACAACAGTACGCATACATGGAGGAAAAAAAAAAGAATAATAGAGCAAAATCAAAACAAACCCAATCAGCAATTTTTAAACAGAAATTCATAAAATTATACAAAATTAAACCAACATCTCTAAATCAATTAAAACAAACACAACATAAAAACTAAAGAAAATCACAATCGACTAACATGCATGAAGAAGAGAAGCAAAGAAACATCATAAACAAACATGCATGCAGAAAAAAAAAGACGACCAAACAAAACTGAGATGATGATGGAGAGGATGGAACCGTACACAAACCTGAGAAAATTGAGAGTAACTTGAGAGAATGAGAGAAATTGAGTAACGAAGCATGAAAAATTGAATCCCCCCAAATTGTATCAATTGCAATATATAGGGTAAAAGGGGATGAGGTGTCAATAACAAAATTTTACCAAATTGAAAATTACACCAATGCCCTTCAATGCACTTATTAAGGGCAAAATTGGAATTATCATGGCCTTGTTTTGTCTGCTATAGAAAGGTTGATTGATACACAATTAATTATGGTCAATCAAATTTGTTTCCATTGGAATTAATTATTTCTTACCGTTGGAAACATTTTGATATGCCATAAACGGCTAGTTTTCTTTTAAGACATCTCATTACCTTTTTTCCTATAAATAGGTGTCTTGCACTAGCTCTTTGAAGAACTTAGATTTGCATTCAAACTTTGTGAAATTTTTTATTTCATCACTCTCATTATTTTTGCACTTGCTAATTCATTATCTTGAGAGCTATTTTATACTACATAGTTGAGTTGCAGTACTTGTGCTTCAATTTGTTTTATCTACACATTTGGTGTATTATTCTATTGTTATAATTCTATTGTATTGGGTGCGATCCCAAGGTTTCAAGAGAGGTGATATCTCTTGGATTTAGAGACTCTTCTACAAAGGATTGTTTTGTTTGGTGAGTGCTCGTTATTTGTAAAGGTTACCAACTTATCCTAATTAAAAGCTTTAACAGTGAAAATCTCAAGAGGTTTTCCATGGGGACTATACTAGGCCTTGGTGTTTTAGGCCGAACTAGTATAAATTTCTTGTGTCTTTTCTCTTATTCCTTTATCTCTCTTACTTTATTTGTTATTTATTTTAGGGCAATATCTCAAGTTTTCATCTTTATTAAAAACCTTTATAAGCACTTTATTTTATTTGGTTAAACATTTTTTTAAGTGCTTGTTTTAAATCGTTTTATAAAAATGACAATTCACCCCCCTCTTGTGTGTTTGAAGTCACTTGTTCAACAATTTTCGGTGGCCTAATGGTACAATTCGGTTGCCGAATTTGACATTAGAAAATAAAACAGAAACGTATTTTCGGACCTAGATTTGTTCCAGTTTTTTGAGGATTCTTTTACTATAAATATAGTCTTTGTATCAGAGTAAACCTTGAGATAGAGGGGGCTGAAACAAGGGTTTAGAAAGGCAACAATAAAACTAGGGTTTGTATAGAGTTTGTCTCTTGGCAACAAATACTAGGGTTTGAGTGTTGATTCACCTTGGAAAACACTATTAAGATTGAGTCTCTTGGTCACGGGAAGAGATTGGGGCTTTAGGTAGAATTAGGCGGGAGACTTATTCTTGTAACCCAATGATATCTCTTTTGTAAAGTTACTCATCATTATAGTGAAACGGATGACTACTCTTTCCCCCAGATTATGTCAATTTGGACCGAACTGGGTAAACAGATTCTTTTGTGTTCTCACTTTCTTTTCTCTTGGTGTTTTCTACTTTTACTTGTGATTATAACTGTTAACCACTTGTATTGGTTGCTTTATTATCCCTTGCTCCACACATCAAATATTATTGGTGTGATTTTTTCATTGAATTCACAATAAGATCATTTGATGGTATAAAACCACCACCAGGAGCTGCATTAGGTGATGTTGGTAATCCCCAGAAAAATAATGTGTAGCTAAAGATGTCCAAGCATCCCATGATTGAAAGAGCAATGTAGTAGTCAAGTAAAAGTACGTGTAATTGTTAGTCATTGTTTGAGTCAAAAAAATGGACCGAAAGTTATATTTTCACCCATGATATAGCCCTAGGAAGTACTACTATTAGTAGTCTTATGAATAGTTTTTCTCGTTTAATATATTTGTTTTTAATTTTCATTATTCGTTATTTTAAAATACCAATTAAGCTTTAATTACTTTATTTTCACTAATAAAAGTATTATTTATAAGAGGGTTTTAGTAAATGAAATTCATTTTACCATATAATTTGTGCATTCAATAATTTTCATAACAAATGTGCATAATTTTAAATGACACTTGATATAAGATGAATGAATTATTAAAAGTTGACATTTAAAAAAAAAAAAAACATCGTTGAACGGACCATTCTTGTTCTCGTATATTGTCAAGATGCCTAACAAGGTCATCCCAATAAAGATTTATACCTGCTTCAATGTTAAAATTAATACCACTTATCCAAGGGGACCAGCTTGTTTTTTTTTTCTTCCTTTTTTTGACTAGGAAGTGTAAGTAAGCTAGTAAAGAGATAATTGGCAAAAAATTTAGCATGGTCTGATGAGCTAAGCGAGTAAGTTCCGGATGGACCTCCAATGGAAAGGAAAACATCAATATCATTATTTCGACAGTGCATGATTTCGGACTCGAGATTTGCGCAAGAACTCCTGTCACCACCGCAATGATCTGTGAAGTTGAAACTTAGTGTTCTTCCGCCTCCAAAGACATCAAGGAACCCTTAGAGTACAATATTGTAAAGACCAGTGTCACATGTTGATTGCAAGGTGCCATCTTCTGTGTTTTGGCCGCAGTAGATGGCAATCCAATCACTTGATGGTGTGATAGTGAAGGAGAATTTTGTTAAAATCAACAAAAGGATTATTTGTAATGACCCAAAGATAGGCCAAAGAGAATATAATAGCCTAAGTAGATAAAGATTATGATGAGTTAGTTGTATTAGGTATTTTAGTGGATGAGTCACCATGTTCTAGAAGGATCTAGAGAGATCCTTATATTAGGTGGTGGTGGTGGAAGTGGTGATTACTACTGTATGTTGGGTCATTACACTTCTACCACCACCACCTAATAAAAGGATCTCTCTAGATCCTTATAGAACATGGTGACTCATCCATTAAAATACCCAAAATAAACCAGTGGCATGCTAATATCATTTTTAATACAAAATAAACTCAACAAGGGGCGTAAATAAGTCATCATAAACAAGTTCCTTAATATTACATATCTAAAAGCAACAAAATCATAAACATGATCAATCGTTCATTAATGGAAATCGTGTTGTTGGGATAAACTCCATGAGTTGTGGTTAAGTAAAACTAGATCCTCAATAATCAGGACATGATACTCTTATAATTCCAGGTGTTGTTTTTTGTGTTGGAGCAAGACCTCTGACTAGTGTTTTCTTAGACATCTCAGCTGAAATAATTGGTCCTATCATGCGATACATTCTTTGTAGGTGATCCATGTCATACAATTCAAAGTATTGATTCTGTCCCCTACACTTACTATATCAAATTGATTCTTGTTGTTTTATAATAATTACCAGAGTAATCCAAAATAAGATCTTACATGATCGACAAGTGGTTCTGCATGTATGATGACAAGTCATCTTACGTTATTCTTAACATTTTTTTCAATCATTTTCAGTAGGTTTTAGCAGTAAAAAGGAGAAGTATTAAAACGATTGCCTATGATTTCGGGACTTTTGTAATGTTTTCTATATTTGAGTCTGTAATTCTAATTTTCCCAAAACATAGCAATTTTAGGGGGTTTTGAAGTCATTCACAAAGAAATCATGCAAATTGGCATATCAAGAACAACTAAAGAATTGTCAATATATTGGGAAGACAAAGAATGCAGATTCAAGAGGTCTAAGGAGACTTTACATAGGAAGGAATTCTATTTCCAAGTTCCGAGGCAAGTTATTTGAAGACGAATACCTAAAAACGACGAAGATCGAAGAAATGGGGCCCGGAAGCACAAGCGCATGCGCCTAGGCCATTCTGATAGAGGCATATATGCCTCAAGCATATGCAAAGAGGCATATGCGCCTCTATGCTATGCGCCCCAAGCATCTCAAAATGTGGAGGCGCAATCGTCATTTTATTTGGTTTTTTGTGGGTTTAGCCCGCATTTTTATCCCAAACCAAGTTAGAAATCTCCACTATAAATACTAGTCTTCCCCATTCAGAAATTATTGTTCAGAACTGTAACAGTTCAAGTGGAAGGCGACTTTGGAGTTTCGGGAGAGAATCAATCTTCTCCTTGATTTTCTATGGTATGTTTCTAGGGTATGTCTTTGATGAAGTAGTTTTGCATCAAACAAGATAAGTATTTGCGTATCGTCTCCACAGGGAATAGTGCGTTATCAAGGACATTTCAACATCAATTATCATTCCAAGTATTAAGAGTACTTGTTTGTTTGAATTGTAATTAGCTAAACTAAATTGCAAAAGTAAAAGTTTGAGATTAATAAGGATTGAAACTTGTTAGGAGTATAGTTCCTTAACCAAGCGTCACACGTAACCTACCGATCCATACGAATTCTAGCTTTATAAACAATATTATCACAATCAATTCTAAACTATCCTTCGTGTCCAAAGCGATATAATTAATTCTAAGGTATCGTTTAAACATTCGTGTCCAAATCCCTTAAACGATAACAAAGTCGATCGGATAACTTAATCGACCGTGTCCAGCCTGATTAAGTCAGGGCCGTCCCTGAGAATTCGGAGGCTCGGCTCTGGGAATGAAAAGAGGCCAGTGATAAAATCAAAACGTATTTTTTTTAAAAGAGCAATGCTCTATTTATATTTTTTAAAAGATAAATACAACGTGCCGTATATATGTGGTACACCCATAGGTGAAAATAACTACCGTATACATGAGGAATCCCCACCTAACACCAAAAGCAAGAGGAAAATTAAACCTGCACAAAACAATCAAAAGTCACGCGCTTTTTGCACCCCCTTTATTGCAGGATAGTGTACTACTGGATAGTATACTACTGGGTATAATTTTTTTTTTTGAGGCCCATCCTTGGGGGAGGCCCAGCTCGGTTGAGCTGTTTGCACCCCCTCAAGGCCGGCCCTGGATTAAGTATCCGAAAGCATTAAACTCTTGATTATGGTGATTATCAAAGATTAACAAACTTGTCAAGAATGATATAACCTAAGATAGATTGCTACTCTAGCTCTAGATTCAAGAGTTTGTGTCCAAAGCATCTTGAATCTCATTGAAAGAATTAACACAAGAATAACAACAATATTGAATATAAATTGCTAGAACCATATATTGCAAGATCAAAAGATTACATGTTAGCAAGAATCAAGTACCTCTCATCCCAACAAATGGTATTTAGCTACACATCATCATGGAAGCCTTGCAAGGATGTATTGAAAAGGAAGGATTCATTACACCTTGTGATGTCTCAACAAAGGAAGAAAGATCCAACTTCCAAAATCACTCTCCCTCTATATGATCTACCCTATTTCTCTCTATAAAATATCTAAAACTAAAACCTAAGAGAAAAACTAAGAAAGTAACCAGCCTTCTCTCCAAGAATAGCAAGTGGCTATTTATAGAATTCTGCCATGCTTGAGCTCGCCTCGCGAGCAGTATTACTCGCCATGGCGAGTGATGCTTCCTTCACCATTAAGATTCTGCCACGTCACCCTTGGAGGGTCAAACCGCTCTTACTCGCAACGGCGAGTAGCTCTGCTCGCCTCGCGAGCAAGAGGGTGCTTACGGCTTTTTGGCTTTGTTTTGATGCTCGCCACTGCGAGTTGCAGTGCTCGCCTCGCGAGCAATGGGGTACCTGCGGCCCTTTTACACTTTTCTTGGCTTTTTCATCCTTGCTTAGTGTCTTGAGGTCAAATCCTGCGCAATTGGGTAAAGTAAGGCAATTAAAGCGTAATAAGGCAATTATCACTTTTATCTCGGCTTTTCCCTAAATAACTTGCAAAACAAGTAACAAAAATGCTTAAAATATAACATGAAAGTATCACTTCCTAGCACTTATCAGTCTTCCTTCCGGGCCCAATCTCCGATTTTCCGTCGTTTTTATGTCTTCGTCTTCAAATAACTTGCCTTGGTACTTTGGGAACATAATTCCTCCCAATTGTAAGTCTTCTGAGGTCTCTTGGATCTTTATTCTTGTTTCTTGAATCTTCACAATTCTTCGGATGTTCTTGATTTGCCGGTTTGAATGATTTATTCGTGAATCACAGACTCAAATATAGAAAACATTACAAAAGTCCCAAAATCTTAGGCAATCGTTCTAATACTCCTCCTTTTTGCTGCTATATCCTACTAAAATAAATTGAAAAACATGCTAAGAATAACGTAAGATGACATGTCATCAGATACTCCCAAGCCTTCTCATTCAGCCTCTTCACCCTCCCCATCATGTGATTGAATTGAGTATGAGTTGTTTCCTTAACACATTCCTAGACCACCCCTTTTAACTCCTTATCTTTCCATTGCTTGTTAAAGTTCCTCCAAAGGTGCACGACACAATATCTATGAGGCACCCATGACATTCATTCATGCATAGCAAGAATCAGACCCTCCCAAATTTCAAAAAAGTTATCATCACATTGATCCTTATGAAATACCACTTACTGTCAAAACTGTCCCTAGATTATTATACTTACTATCAAACTGATCATAAAAGTACAACATTCAAAATCAAGCTGATCCTAAAATTAGCAATTATAACATACATGCAGAATATAATAACAGGATATAAATGTATCAAAATAGAATATAATCCATGCAATATTTTGTTATCTTTTGCATCCTAAAATTCAATCTGTTTTGCACGTTGTCTCCTAGCTCCTGATGCAATAGTGTCAAAAACCACTTCCAATTATCCCTATTTTCTACATCCACAATGGCATAAGCAATGAAAAAATTGCAATTATTTCATCTTGTACCACAACAGACAATAGTTTCCCTCCAAACTATCCTTTCATAAAGCATCGATCTAAACCAATCAACGACCTATATCCCGCCATCAAACCTTTTCTACATCAAATCTTTTGAATTTTGGTGGGGACTATGGAATTTGTATGGTATATCATCTTCACAAAAGAACCTGGTAACTTCTAATTAGCTCATGCACATAAGCTTGCAGAAGCCCATACTACTCCCTTTCACTACCTTCAACCAACTGCCATGTTTCCTTTGTTGCCCTTAAAATCAAACTTTACTCGAGTTCACATTATAATACATATTTTGTTAAGAAAATATTTTACGCAAAAACTTACAAAAATATATAGCTGTGTTTATATGTAGCTTTAGCTTATACACTTTTGTGAATTACATAGACTAGTTAGAATTTAAGTTGAAAACGCGCAATTCAATTTTATTCAAATTTCAAAGTGACTTCCAGTACATACATAAGATAAGACGCTTTGATTCCCAAGGGTTACATGAAAACGGAGGGAATCAAAGTGTAACTAGGTACATAATAGTGATCCTGATCATTTTTCTTTCTTAATCTAACGATCTATAACCGTTGTAGAGGATCTGAGTTTTGTCTTATTCCATACTCATACATATATCTAGTGAACTACGCGTATAATATGATTTAATTCGGAAACATGGAGTTCAAAGCTGCTGAGATACATCCAGCTATTGCCTCTGAAACTTGTGTCTTAAAACGAAGAACAGATCGTTTGACATACTCCTTTATCTGATAGCTGTAATCATTATTTCCAACATCATGAAATCTATCCCAAAGCATAATTCCTCCATAGTTTGAAGTCGTTTTAATGAAAGGAAGAACCTTAGATATGAGATCATTTGGTGGTATATAACCACCACTAGGAGCTGCATTAGGTGCTGCTGGTAGTCCCATGAACACGGTATTATTTGGTAGAACTAAAGATGTCCAAGCATTCCATGATTGTAAGAGCAATTTAGGATCTGAGTTTTTTATATCATATTGACATGGAGGGTTATTGTAGAATTGAACAAGTACATAATCAAACAAGCCAGTTTTGATAGCTTTGTCAAGGTAGTAATCTGGCATAAAACATTGGGGTGCCGCAGACAAGTAAAAGTACCTGCAAGAGATAAAAGGTTGATTTGTTAGTTAGGGTGTAAGCAAAGAAGAATTCAAAAATATATTGAATAGAGAGCTAAATTTTGAATGATAAACATTATATGAGTCATGCGAATAAATGTCTTTAGAACACTTTTTATGATTCAAGAAAGAAAACAATTGATAAATTTTATATGAAAAATGCTATTTCTTTAGAGCATAAAGAAATCAAAGAGAATAGAAGACATCATCAACTTGACACCCCTTATTTCAAACCACTAGCTACTCTATTAACCAGTGTTAATAAAACAAAATTAATAAAATTAAGCTCATTTTATCGTATTTTGCACATTCAATGATTCTCTTAAGAAATGTTCTACTTCTACTAGGAGTATAGTTTATGAAGTGGTAATATATTATAGCATTATGCTAACTTGATTTCTTAGGGAACATGTTAAGAATTCCATAAATGGTAAATATTTATTATGAAACATTAATTTTCAATCTTTATAATAATAAATTTACACAATTTCCTAAACAAAAATTCCACTTTAGGTTCCTTAACATGTGCCCTAAGGGCACAAGTTAACATTTTCCTATATTATACTTTCTCACATACTCACATTATACACTTTAGGTCATTTAACTACCTCTCATACTCGCATTATATGTTTTCTTTCTCTCTTTATTGCTATAATTTTCGTGTCCATAGATATCTTTCTTTGAAAAAATATGGTTGTTCATTAGGTTGTTAAATAAAATGTGGTGTCTTGTCTTTGGTTCCCAAGCCATATGCCAGTTTCTTTGGTCTACCAAGCAACCTTATTCTTTACGCACATAAAGAAATATATCATGACATGGAGATATCAGAAAGGAGCACTTCATATGTAAGAGCTAATCTTAGAAGAAGATGAAGAACCCTGTTTTGGGATGTGGTCAAGAAGAAAAAAATATCTCTTTTATAAAATTGGGATGTGGTCAACTTTTTCTTCATCATCTTCTTCATTTTTTTTTATAACTTTTTTTCACATATATATTTTTAGTTTTATAGTTTCAAGTTGTACAGCGGTCAAGTTGTACTACTAGCTAGTACTATCATGCTAAAACTTGTCATTCAAAAAATATTACCTGTTTTGTTGTCTTAGATTGTCAAGGTCCCTAGCAAGGTCATCCCAGTAAAGATTTGTACCTCCTTCAATGTCAAAATCAATACCATCTAAGGTAACACTTCCAAGTGGACCAAATTGACCACTAAGAAAGTTAGTATAGAGGTAATTAGCAACATTTTTAGCATCTTCTGGTGAGCTAAGGGAGTAGGGTCCAATTGCACCTCCGAGGGAAAGTAAAACTTTGACGCCTTTTTGTTGACAATGTTTTATTTCGGGTTCGAGTTTTGTACAAGGGCTCCAGTCACCACAATGACCTGCAAAGTTCCAACTTGGGACTCTTCCTTCTCCAAAGACATTGAGGAAAGCTAAGAGTACAATCTCGTAATTACCAGTGTCACATGTTGATGTCAAGGTGCCATCTCCTAGGTTTTGGCCCCAGTAGATGGCAATGCCACCATCACTTGAAGATGCTTTGATAGTGAAGGGAAATATTGTTAAGACTAACAGAAGGAGCAATGCTTGCCTTTTTGTATCCATTTTGTGTTTAGCTAGTTTGATTACTGTAGATCGATTGAGCAACCCTTTTATAAGGTCTCGGATAGGTTATGTACAGTTATTTTATTACTGGTAAATATTGAGTAACTTTTTTTTTTAGGAAAAATATTGAGTAACTTAGCATCCAGCCCACCAAAATAGACTTTTTGGGACACGTTTTGTTTATGAAAAAATAAAAAATAATTGTCCCAGGACCAAATTGTATGGACCACATTGTAAAAATAATAATAATAATGGCAATGCCCTCCTGTTATGTAAATGCCCTAGTTCTAAATCATAGGGATTAAAAAGATGCGTTAAATGTTCAATGTTCTAGGGGACTCTTTGATATTTTCTTTCACAGAATTTCCTTTTTCATATAAACCAATTGTATTGTCCCTTTCCACTTGTGATGGAGCCAGAATGCATGCATGCAAAGCAAAATATTCAAGGTATGTCGGTACAACGTGAAATGCATGTGTTTTATGGCTCTTTTGGATTGTCTTTTTTGCCTTTCAAAATTACCTCCAACTTTCAATGTAAATATCACATATAATAAAATGTAACATATTGTACATGTCCAATTTTTTCCTTATCAATTAGAAAAGATAATGGAAGAAAGTGAATTAATATATTAAAAAAAACGTAACAAACACAATATTTTTTTTGTTATCACACAAAATATATCACGTAAGAAACACGATATGAGTATATGTCCAATTTTTTTTCCTTTATCCATAAAAAAAAATATAACAAACTAGATCAAATATATGTCACTATAAATATAATCAATAAGAAAATGATCGTTATTTTATTTTTATTTTATATACAGACAAGCCAAAATATGGTAAGTTGATAAATAATTTCATTATATGCTTTGACATTAATTTGTAGATAAATAGATGTACAAATAATTTCCATCAATATTTAAAAACTGTAATAAAAAAATATAAAAACAAACATAATAAAATATACACAAACGTTAGTCAGTAAGAAGAACGGACAGACAGACATGGTAGTGTCCGTCTTTCCGCTAGTGTTTATAACATTACTTATCTATCACGGTAGAACTGGTCTAGTGATTTTGATTTGGATATATGTTTTGATATATAACATAGTCATGATCACTTTCTTCAGTTTGTTTATTTAACAGATGCATGGTTTTAAAGCACGATGCTCTTTTTTACAGCTTATTTGACTCTTTTGTGCTTGAGTTTTGTGGAACGAAAGAAATAATAGATTATTCAAGAATAAGGAAAGTTTCATATACCAGTTGTATTGTCCTTTCCACTTATGTCGACGGATCCTGAGTGCATGCAGAGCAAAATGGTCCAAGTTTGTCTGTACAACATGAAATGCATGTGTTTTATGGCTCTTTTGAGCTGTCTTTTTCACCTTCCAAAATTACCCTCAACTTTTAATGCAAATAACACATATAATAATATGTAACAAATTGTACATGTCCGATTTTTTCCTTATCATTTAGAAAAGATAATGAAAGAAAGTTAATTCAAATATTAAAAAAAATGTACGAAATACAATATACATTTTTGTTATCACACAACAAACACGATATGCGTATATGTTCAGTTTTTTTTTTCATTTGTCCTTAAAACAAACAATATCTAATATATGTCACTATAAATATAATCAATAAGAAAATATTCCTTATATTATTTTTATATTATATTTTTTTGGTAGTGGTCGGGGTTTGAGCCCCGGACTTTGCATATATTATGCATTGTCCAAACCAACTGAGCTAAGCTCACGAGGACTTACTTTTATATTATATACAGACAAACCAAAATTTGTCAAGTTGATAAATAATTTCTTTATATGCTTTGACAATAATTTGTAGATAAATTGATGTACGAATAATTTCCATTAATACTTAAAAATTTAAAAATTGTAATCAAAATTATACAAACAAACATAATAAAATATACACACATGTTAGCGCGGTAAAAAGAGCGGACGGACGGTCTAGTGATTTTGATTTGGATATATGTTTTTATATATAAAATATTTAGGATCACTTTATTCAATTTGTTTATTTAACATGTGGTTTTAAAGCACGATGCTCTTTTTTACAGCTTATTTGACTCTTTTGTGCTTGGGTTTTGTGGAAAGAAAGAAACAATATATTATTCAAGAAAAAGGAAAGTTTCGTATTCCAGTCGTTGGGTAAAGTTAAGTTACATTCTTTTTGGTGGATGAAGGCAACATGTAACACCCTAAACCCTTAAAACGATTGTCATACCCCAATTTTTGACCTAAGAATCAATTTCACACTGTCTTTTGGCCCGAAATATTTTTCTGTCCTTTCAAGTAAAATTTCGGCATAGAGGTATTTTAAAATACCTCATTTTTGGTTTGTTTTTAGGCCCATTTTTTTTTATTTTTACTTATTTTATTTTAGTCTTTTTCTTTTTAAAAAAAGAAAACTTTTACTTATTATCAATTTTATTTTTATTTCATTTTCTTTTTCTATTTATTTATTTATTAGTCTTTTTTAGTTAAATTAGTTTTAAATTTTTTTAATTTTTTTTTTTCTAAAGGGTCCAAGGCCAATTCTGGCTAGCGCCACCATTTGTGACCAAATCACGGTCAGGTCAACTTTTCCATTTCAAAATCATCAAGCTCAATTAACACCATCAAGTCCATTAATCAAAAGCGGTCTCTAATTTCCAATTTCAGAAATCAAAGTGGCCTTTAAAAAGAAATGAAAATCATCAGCAAAATGATTGAGAAGAATCGAAAAAGAGTTGTAACAAAAAGTTGACAAAACGAAAACACCATCAGTCACAACACCAGAAAAAACCACCACAAAAAATCCAGCAACATCATCACAGCCACAAAAATTGTAACCAAAAAACAACAATACAAATCCACCGTAACCAAAAACCAACAAATCCAAATCCACCACACAAAAAACACCAAATCTAAAATCAACCGCGAAAATCTGAATCAGTCAACAAGTCTGAATCCAAACACAAAAAACGATCCAAATCCAAATCCAAGGATCAAAAAGGTATAACCTTTTATTTCTTTCTCTTTTAGATATAGGTTTTTTTGAGTTTTTTTTTTTTTTTGGGTTTCGTTAAAATAAAGAAAAAACCGTAAGAAAAAGGAGGAAGGAACCGAAAAGAAGAAAAAAGAAAAAAAACAAGGAAAAAGGCATTCCAGCGAGGCGACGCCGCCACCTTGGCTGGCCGACCACCTTGCCGGAACTGGAAATGTCTCTTTTATTTTATTTATTTATTTATTTATTTTTTGTTTTATTGTTTATTTAGTTAATGTCATTTAAATTTTGTTTGTTTATTGTTTTTCGTTCATATTGTGTCTTAGGGTTAGTAATATCAAAAAATCACAAAAATATGCAATGTCCTTTTATTATTTATTTTGTTCTTATATGTCAAAAATACCAAAAAATTTATGCTTAACTTGTGTTTCTTTATTTCTAATCCAATGGAAAAGGATTTGCTTTGACCCGGTGTCACTGCGTAATTCTCGCTCGTTTATTCATTGTTATTTTAATTTTAGACCATAAAAAAAATCAAATAACATCAAAAAAATATTCAAAAAAGGAATTCTTTTTTTTTTCTTCTAAAAAAACCTTGATTCTCATCAAGAGATTTTTTTTTTCATTTAATTTCCTTTAGTAAATACTTTAATGCATTTAAGTATATTTAAACCATTTTCTTAAAAAAACTAAAAAACACCAAAACAAATCTTTTCTTTTGCCATTTGGATTTTATTTTCAAACCTTTTTTTAAAAAAATAAATAAAAAACATCAAACAAATCAGGTGGTTTCTTTTACCCCTGAGCTACGTGGTTTTGATCCCTCACGGGTACGTAGGCAAAAGACTTTGTCTTTCCAAATCAAAAAATAATAAAAAGTATTTTCTTTTTCCTTCATTACACTAATCTTTTTTTTTGCAAGCAAAAAATAATTAATTTTAGCCAAAAATAAATAAACGCAAGAGGTTCCTATAGAGTACTATAGATGTTTAGGATGTTAATACTTTCCCTTTACGTAACTAACCCCCGAAGCTTAATATCTTATTTTGATTGTGGGTTTTTATTCGAACTTTACCCCTTTCCCTTGGAAAAATTAAAGCTCGATGGTGAATCCTAATTTTGTGAGTCAACGCTAATCAATATCTTGGTCTTCCAAAATCACAGCAAAAGAAATTGTGACTTCACTGGGGACTCCCCTAAGAGGGTTGAGCCTAACTTGCTTTTTATTTTTGTGCTATTATCTTTGTTTTATTTGATTGCATATATGTTTATTTTTTGGGGTTTTTTTAGTGGTGAGATAGGTCCCTAACCGGACTTAAGGGAAACAATAAGATAGGATGGTGGTATAATCAAAGGGTCATGCCAAGAGTAGTCTTGAGCCATGTTGCACATGTGATATAACCCCACTCAGTGGAGGCCTCATGAAAGTAGTATCCAGTCGTCACGAGTAGTCATGTCGGCGTCATTACTTTTCAATATGAGTGTCTAGTGAAGCTGAGGACCTTTAGAGTTACCTTAACCCATCATAGTCTTTTAGGACGTAGTGCGGTGGCTAATCAAGAGTAGTCTTGAAATTAGTTCATACGCGAAGATACACTCAAACGAGATTCTCTTGCGAATATTGTTGGACCTGGAGTCAGTCTTGTAAATCAACAATATCCGAAAGGAGTCAATGACATTGGGAACTTGGCAGAACCCGTAATGCAGGTACAAATAAAACCATAGTCCTTACCATACGGGGGCTCTTACCCTTGACTCCATCATTATAGACCTAAGCCTTAAACCATGTTTGTAATATCTTTGTTGCATAATCATGCATGCATACATTCATAAAAAAAAATTCTCATTAATGCCGAAGGACTTAGATAAGTCATCTTGTAAACATCGCAGGTATGAACCTTGTGAAAAGGAGCACCAAAAAATACAACTTCAAAAATCATAATTAGACTTTAGCTTTTTACTAGGGACTTTTGAGTCATTCCCTTGTCTTTGATTTCGCTTTTAAAAAAAGAGAGAATTGTTTGTAATCTTTTATAATTAAATAAAACAAGGTTCTTTGTGATGTTTACAATTGCTTTGAAAGTCCTTCGAAAGTAAAATAAAACTGTCCATTTATCATAAGCATCATGCATCATTCTGCATTCATAGTTTCAAAGGTATGAGCCTCACCCTTTGCTCTTTCATACAAAAGGTCAATCTGTCTCGGTCAAAGAAAGTGGTCCGACGTCCTCGCTCAAAGTCAACTCGCACCTACAACACTCGTTCAAACAAGAAAAAGAGAATGAATCAGTTTGAATAAGAAAATCACGAGATTCGTGAAGAGGTAACAACCTTCCAGGCCGAGCTAGAGAAATTGAGTAAGTTGGTATCTTTGCTGGCGGTTGTGCAGAGTCGGCCACCACCTCCTACTTCTCTGAGCACTCAAGCTCAGACAACTGTTTCCACTATTCCAGTTTCGATAGTACTCCTCAGTACCACACAACATAATATGCCCTAAGGTCATCCCTGAGGCATGCCTTTTAGTTTGGTGTAGTATTCCCCCTATGTCTCCGAGGCTCCAATGTCTACTACACAATATGCAGTTCATGTTCCTCCGCCCGGTACAATATTCCCTCAAGCTACCATGACTTTTTTAGCTTCGTTGGTTCATACCATCCCACAAGACAATATACCTATTTATCATACCGAAAGTGTGGGAGCTTACGATAGGATGGATGACTTGCAAGAAAGGTTCGATGAGACGTAGCGGGAAGTCAAAGCTCTCCGCGTGAAAGAATTGTTCGGGAAGAATGCTCATGATCTTTACTTGGTGCCTAATGTCAAAACACGTCCCTTATTTCAAAAAATACAAAGGGAATACTTGTCCCTAAAAGTCATCTTGTGATGTATGCAAGGAAGATGTCCACTCAAACCAACAATCATCAACTCCTCGTCCATTACTTCCAGGATAGTTTGACTAGTGCCGCCTTAAAGTGGTACATGAGTTTGGACAGCGCTAATATCCGGATATTCAATGATTTGGGCGAGGAATTCATTCGCCAATACAAATAAAACTTGGACATGGCCCCGGACAGAGACCAACTTCGGGCCATGGCTCAGAAGGATAAGGAGACCTTCAAAGAATACGCCAAATGGTGGAGTGAGGTCGCTGTTCAAATTATCCCACCTCTGGAAGAGAAGGAGATGACCAAGATTTTCCAAAACACTCTTGGTTCATTTTATTATGAGAAGACGATTGCAAGTGCACCCAGTGATTTCACAGAGATGGTGAACATAGGTATGCGTCTGGAAGATGGGGTCCAAGAACGACGGCTGGTTAGAGAAAGTGTTCCAACCAACAGACTTCAAGAATAATTTTTCCAGAAAGAAAGAGCAAGAGGTGAGTATGGTGAAAGGGAGGCCTCAACAATAGTATATGGGTTATCAACAAGTCGCCTTTATTATTCCCGCCACCAATGTTGTTTAGAATCCAAGCTATCAACCACATTTTCGACAATATCAGCAACAATATCAACAACAGCCTCGACAACATGCTCCGCAACAGTTCGTCCCACTGAATAATGTTCAAAAGGCACCACAATTTGATCCAATCCCTATGAAGTACACAGAGTTGCTTCCCGCCTTGCTTGAGAAGAATCTCGTCCAGATTAGGGTGCCTCCTCAGGTGCCTATGAGATTTCCGGTTTGGTATAGATCTGACCTTTCTTGTGCCTTCCATCAAGGGGCATCAGGTCATGACGTTGAGCACTGTTACTCCTTGAAGACCAAAGTCTAGAAGTTGATCCAAGCCAACATTCTGTCCTTCAAAGACTTGAATCCTGATGTGCAAGTTAATCTGCTACCGAATCATGGTACCTAGTGTTGTGACACATGTAGTGGTTTTGCGCAATTGGGTCACTGTTGATGTTCCTTCCGCTACTCATTTGTTCAAATAATGTGTTTGTTTGTTGTTTTCTGTTTTTAAAAAATTCTTTCGTCCCGCCCGAGGCAAAAGTGAACTTGTGTAGGGCTTTCTTTTTGCTTCATGTATTTCCATCTTCAATAAAATGTCGTTTTGATCACGACTATGTTTTTTTTATTTTTGTGCTTTTGTTTTGGAAAAATGGTAACACAAAGAACCTAAAAAGAATAATCATTTCCAAATGTCTGCATACAATTATTCACTTGCTAAACCAAACATAAATCATATATGCAGATTAAACAATGATAAACCCATTGAACACCTTAACCATGTACTCCCTCCAAACTCTGAATTCCCTTGTGTTCGAAGCTGAAAAAGAGGAGGATGAAGAGATTCCCGATGAGCTATCTTGTTTACCGGAGCATGAAAGAAAAACCATTCAGCCTCACAGTCGTGGCCTTTCTCTATGTGGGGCATCGATATGATTGGTAAGATCAAGCCAAAAGCTTCAAATGGACATCACTTCATTCTAGTGGCTATTGATTATTTCACCAAGTGGGTCGAAGCGGTATCTTACGCCAAAGTAACAAAGAAAGCGGAGGACAAGTTTATCAAGAATCAAGTCATCTACCGCTATAGTATTCCCAGCAGGATCATTACATATAAGGGGACAAATTTGAACCACAAGATGATAAAGGAGTTGTGCAACGATTTTAAGATTGAGCATCATAATTCCTCTCCTCACAGACCCTAGATGACTGGTGTTGTCGAAGCTGCAAATAAAAATATCAAGAAGATTTTCTAGAAGATGGTAGTTACTTATAAAAACTAGCACGAGATGCTACCATTTTCCTAGCATGGGTATCGTACTTCAGTATGCACTTCAACCCAACCCCCTTTTCCTTAGTATACGACATGGAGGTAGTGCTCCCCGTGGAAGTCAAGATCCCATCAATGAGAGGCCAAATTGTCTGAGGCTGAATGGTGCCATAGTAGGTATGATCAGTTGAACCTAATTGAAGAGAAACGCATGACTGCCTTGTGTCATGGACAACTATATTAAAAGAGGATGAAACAAGCTTTTGATAAGAAATTTCGTCCCCATGAAGGAAACCTTGTGCAAAAAATATATTATCTTTTCAACCAGACTCCAAGGGCGCATGGATGCCTAATTACGAAGGCCCATATGTTGTCAAGAGAGCTTTTTCTGGTGGTGCAATGACTGCGACTACGGATGGTGATGAACTCGCATGTCCTATGAAGGCCGATAGAGTTAAGAAATACTTTGTCTAAAAATATAAGAACAACTTGGTAAGTCACAAACCTGAAAAGGTGGCTTACGCAAAAATGAGCGTCTCGGTGGACTGAAAACGCGAAAGGGCAGTCTAGCAAAAATTAGAGACATGAACAGAAGATGATTATCCTGATAGGTTGAAAACCTGAAAAGGCAATCTTTGCAAAAGTTAAGGATTATGACAAAGTAACTCCATCGGGTCAGACATGATTCACATGAGGCATCTTAGCTGTCAAAAGACCTCCGATTTGATGCATCTGAAAATCAAGGACTCGGGACAGTGGAATTTAAAGTTGTTAGGGAGAATAGCGGTTGTTGTGTTCAATGTACCTTTCCCATATATTTACCATTTTCCAAATTTTGTAAAGCTTGGTGGGGCAGCGCCATTGGCAGGCCACCACTCAATTAATAAAATTTGAGCATGTGCCCATTTGTTTGGAATTCTCATTTATTTTGTTTTTGCGAAATTCCTTCTATTTTTTATGGTATACTTAAAGCAAAAATTTTCCATAAAAATAATAAAACTTTTTCATGTGTTTTGAAAAATGTAAACAACAAACACACTCTCTTTGAACTCATGAGTAGGAGAAGTGTATGTCAACATCTACCTCGAGAATGGTTGAACTCCGCAAGAGAAACAAGGCTAAACGAGGTGGGGGGGACTTTTGTTTTGAACAAAATACTGTCACAATCAAGAAATACAAAAAAAAAAAAAAACTCGCTAAGCTGAAAACCTGAAAGGGTGGGTTAGGCAATAGAGAGCGTCCCGGTGGATTGAAAACCCGAAAGGGCGGTCCATGCAAAAATTAGAGGCACAAAAAAGGAAATATACTCCCGGTGGACTGAAAACCTGAAAAGGCGGTCCAGGTAAAAGATAGGATTCTAAAATAAAAAAAAAGGCATGATGGCTAAAGTGTGACAATGGAAGAACACTCTGTGCCGGTTTACAAATGGCGACTTCTTCCAGAATTTTAACTAACAATGGGCTTTCTCCCCATGAAGTATCTACTTCCCCATCAAAATTACTACCTTGTGCCATGTTTTACCCCATTAGTGGCTTGATTTGTCTCCATTGATATAATCCCCGATGAAGTTTGCCGAGTGTTTGTACTGCGATGTCAGTTCACCTCCCATCTTACTTGTCTTGTCTGTTTCAAGTGTAAATGTTAGGATTCGATTGGTTTTCAGTCAAAAAAATGTCTGAACCAATGAAACCTTGATCGGTTTGGATTGGTTCGGTTTTCACTATTTTTCAAAAATGAAACCGAACCAAACTAATCGGTTTGGTTTAGTTTGGATTGGTTTGGTTGGTCGGTTTATTTAAAAATACAATTAAATAAAATTCATATTCTCACAAAATATTTTAGTGAATGGATTAAATCATATTTTATGTGAATGGATTAAGGGAGTGTGGTTGCGGCTAGGGTTTCTTTTTAGTGAATGGATTAAAAAGTATTTTATGTTTAATTTTGGGCCTAACCAATAACCATAAGTTTGTGTGAGGTGGGATGATATTAGTAAAAAAAGGAGTGTGGTTATCATCGGATTGGTTCATCGGTTTCGCGGATCTTGAAATGAAAACCATGAACCAAACCAAACTACATTGGTTTCGATTGGTTCGGATCGGTTTCAAACTGAACCAAACAAGGTCGTATATTTTTTCGGTTTGGCTCGGTTTGAACCTTCGGTTTCGTTCGTTTTGTCCGAACCACTTACACCCCTATGCTTCATCAAGTTCACCTGTTATATACAGTCATACAGTTATATAGCCATACAGTTATACATTCATACATACATTCATACATTCATACACTTGTTTGGCCGTATCTCTTCAGTTCGGTCCTGACCCAAACAACAAGTAGCAAGTTCCTCGTGTTAACAACTTGCGAATACATTTAATTTTCTCAAAAGTGTCACCCCCGGTGTGTCTGGTCAAGAGATGTCACTAAGCAAATATTTCAAGCGGCATGTTCTCCATACGAACAACTTGCAAATATATTCAATTTTCTCAAATATATGTCACTATATATATAATTAATAAGACGATGATCATTATTTTATCTTTATTTTATATACAGACAAACCAAAATATGCCAAGTTGATAAATAATTTCGTTATATGCTTTGACAATAATTTGTAGATAAATAGATGTACAAATAATTTCCATTAATATTTAAAAACTATAATAAAAGATATACAAACAAACATAATAAAATATACACAAACGTTAGCGTGGTAAAAAGATCGGATAGACAGACACGGTAATGTCCGTCTTTCCGCTAGTGTTTATAACATTACTTATCTATCACAGTAGAACTGGTCTAGTGATTTTGATTTGGATATATGTTTTGATATATGACATAGTCATGATCACTTTCTTCAGTTTGTTTATTTAACAGATGCGTGGTTTTATTGCTATTTTTTTTATAGCTTATTTGAATCTTTTGTGCTTGGATTTTGTGGAACGAAAAACATAACAGATTATTCAAGAATAAGGAAAGTTTCGTATGCCAGTTGTTTGATAAAATTAAGTTACATTCCTTTTTGTGGATGAAAGCAACGCGTGCTAATTTTGGTTTAGGCTATGACATCTGGTGGTCGAGTACGCTTGCTTGTTTGAGCATCGACTAATTTTTGTCTAAGCGTGTTTTGATTTTTGGTTGACTTTGTTGTAAACTTTTGTGGACTTCTTTGGCACACCTTGTGTTAAAGAGGTTTCTGTTTTTGTGTTAATATAATCCATTTTTGCTTGTTAAAAATAAATAATATTACAATAATTGTTAGTTATAATATGATTTTGAATTCACAATCATTTTTTTTTTGAAAGTCACAACCATTTTTTATTTCATAAAGTTTACATACAATATTACAATGACCGTTACTTATAAAATGAACATTACATTTGGTTATAAGTTTATTTTTGAGATATCTCTCAATCGTTATTTTTTTCACTTATAGCTCACTTTTAAAAGGTGGTACTGTCTGTTTATTTAACTAGAAAAGTAGGTACTATCTTGGTATCTACAATTGATATTGATGTTCTCGTCACAAGGTAAAAAAGATAGAGAAATAAATAAATTTATGACTGTTAATCATTCTTTATGTTCAAAACGAGCGTAGTGAAATCATGCATGAATTAAGACACAAATCGTAGCACAAATCTTTGGGTGACATATAACCATGCATGGTATTTGTACATCTATTTTGTGACAACTTCTTGACTACTTTCTCTTTCATACTCACATTATGTTTTTATTCTCACTTTTCCTTTTTCTCTCTCCATTGTTTTTGACCAATGAAAAGTGAGAAAAAAGAAGTTGTATCAAAAGTTGTCTCAAATGGTTGTTCAAATATCACTACTCTATTTTTAATCATGAGGTCTATTTTTTTTTCTCTGTTATTTTTAATCCTGAGAGCTCCCAACGAAGATAAGAAATTAATGGTGACAAACCGCGAAAGACCCGATGCTCAAACGATGTCCCTCCACACTTGAAAGGCTGATTGATAGGTACCACAAAATTTATGGACACCACTTGTGTACCATTGGGATACCAATGTTATATAACATTGACCAATGAAGGTGTGCCACATAGGAAGGTCTAAAGAGGAAAGAGAAAAGATATACATATGAAGTGCTATGTGGCATACCTTTATTGGCCAATGTTATATAACATTGGTATCTCAATGGTACACAAGTGGTGTCCCAAAAGTTATGTACCCCGTGGGCCAGAAGAACAGAAACAACCTGACAGGTACAAGAGTCGGGAAGTCACAAACTCCTATAACCCCCTACACGTCATCATGATGCTTTGTTTTCCCCTTGCGACTTATCCAGGTTGACGAATCAAAAAACACACTTCATCCAAGGAGACTACCCATGCATGAACCAACCCCGAGGACACCGGACTGGACGACATGAAGTTACGGTCCAGGTAACTCGAAGACACTAGACAACATCAGGCTGGGCGGCACGAAGCTACGGTCCCGGTGACTTAAGGGATCCTGGAAATCCCAAACCGGACGACACTAAGCTATGACAACTGAAACTCCATGGATCTCACAGGAAATACTCCTCAAAGCATGTGAGGCCCTCAAATCCTGAAAGCCATGTCATGGGACTAAGTCTCATACCTCTAAGGCATACTTCAAACGAGAGAGCTTTATAAAGCTACAGTCTTCTTCAACCTATGCCTTGGGGGGCTACTGTTCTCGACCGCCAAAAACCCAATTCAGCTCCGCTTGGGTCTTACCCAAGTCCATTAAGCAGGAAACACCATATGATGGATACGTCTAAAATCCACCAGATTACGGTTCGTGTCGAGGGTTATACAGAAGGTCCGGGGATTGACCACGCCCACACAGGTCGAAGGCCACACCTTGGGGTCGAGGGTTACCCAGGTCCGTACCAACATGTACGATTGTCAGGATAAGGTTTTCTAGCCAAGCCCTACCTAACTCCTATTTATACTCAAGCGTTAGCTTTATGTCAGGTATGACACTTCTTACCCTAAACTTGTGCTCTCTTCTCATGAACCCCTCACTTAATTGGGCATAGGAGTGTCTGCAGGAACACAACCCCAACTGTCTCATCGGAGGTTGACGATCAACCTCGTCAAAGTCATCAGTGGATCAACCCCAACAGGCGGCAGATCCAAGTAGCTCAACCATTCTCTTTAGTCCAACCGCATCAATAACCAAAACACAAATCCAATAATCCTTTAAGTAAATAGACCGAGATCCAATGGTAATCCATCCATAACCAAAACAACAAATCTTTATATTCTCCAACCAAAGCAAAATAGAATACTGCGGCGGGATATGACAGCACGTACTGTTCTTCGACATGAAATACATCGACGTTTAGCTGGAGAAGTGAGACACCTTCCTCTAATGTTAGGTTATAGCAATAAAGGATAGTGGGCGCGTGGGGAGGATTTTTTTGACAGAAAGAGAGTGAAACTATTAATTTGGGTGAGAAATTACTTTAAATGGTGTGCATTTAATAACAATTAAAAAAGAGAGAAGGGGTATTTCTTGTCAAAAGAAAATAGGTGTAGAATGTTAATAAACATCTTTTAATATTAAGGGGCATTGCCCATTTATAAATGTTTTATTTTGAACTGTACTAATATCTATATATGTCATTTTGAGATTATGGTTGGTGATACAAGTTTATACAGAGGATTTTGATTCTGGAAAGTACTGAAATTATAAAGGATATTCCATCGAATAACCTCAAGTGTTTGATCTAGTGGTAAAAAACGTGACATTGAATTCGAAGATTATGTCTTCTAACCTCACTACTTTTTTTAGAGAGAGGTAAATGTAAATTCATTTATAAGTATTATTTGTGCATTAAAATCTTTTCTAATTTGGACTGTGGTACCATCCGATCAACATTAATTTTTATTTAATCAGAAAAAACATCAACCAGTGGTCGCAATATTACCATCAATATATTTAATGTCAATTTTAATTATGAATCGAAAAAATACAAAAAATATATGAAGGAGAATCGAAAGAAAAAAAACAATCGTAAGGACAAAAATTATCATTTTAAAGGCTAAAATAAAGGAATGCGATCACAGATGCAACAAATGTTATATTTAAGAGATCTAAAAGTCTTGTTTTTTTGTCACTCATGTACGTCTAAAGGTCCAATTTAAAAAAGGAATAACTAGTTTTGTAGACGTGATAAAATAAAGATCAAAAGTAAAATTTCTCATTTTATATATGAGTGTATTTGTCTAATTATTTTATTTTATTTTACAAGAATGTGTAATTATTAAACTTTTTTAAAAAAAAAGTCTAATTTTTTTTTTGAGGGAATGTCTAATTATTTTATAAGTGACACATATCTCTAATTATTTTATAAATGACACATATCTTGTAGTATATTGGAAATTCTTAAAACACAATAAAATCCTGGAAAATGGTCCTTTTCCACTTATGTCGACGGAGCCAAAATGCATGCATGCAGAGTAAAATGGTCCAGGTTTGTCTGTAGTGTACAACGTGAAATGCATTCGTTAAAAAAAAAAAAAAAAAGTGAAATGCTTGTGTTTTATGGCTCTTTCTGTTCTTTTGAGCTGTCTTTTTTACCTTCAAAAATTAACTTCAACTATCAATATAAATAACACATGTAACAAAATGTAATAAATTGTGTATGTCCTATTTTTTCCTTATCATTTAAAAAAGATAATGGAAGAAAGTGAATTCAAACATTAAAAAAAAATATGTAACAAACACAATTTTTTTTTGTTATCACAAAAAATATATCACGTAACAAACACGATATGAGTATATGTCCCGTTTTTTTTCCTTTATCCTTAAAAAAATATAACAAACTAAATCAAATATATGTCACTAAAAACACGATATGAGTATATATCCAGTTTTTTTCCTTTTGTGGACTTCTTTAGCACACCTTGTGTTAAAGAGGTTTCTGTTTTGGTGTTAATATGATCCATTTTTGCTTGTTAAAAATAAACAATATTACAATGACCGTCAATTATAATATGATTTTGAATTCACAATCGCTTTTTATTTCATAAAGTTTACATACAATATTGCAATGACCGTTACTTATAAAATGAACATTACATTTGGTTATAAGTTTATTTTTGAGATATCTCTCAATCGTTATCTTTTTTCACATATAGCTCACTTTAAAAAGGAGGTACTGTCTGTTTATTTAACTAGAAAAGTAGGTACTATCTTGGTATCTACAATTGATATTGATGTTCTCGTCACAAGGTAAAAAAGATAGAGAAATAAATAAATTTATGACTGTTAATCATTCTTTATGTTCAAAACGAGCGTAGTGAAATCATGCATGAATTAAGACACAAATCGTAGCACAAATCTTTGGGTGACATATAACCATGCATGGTATTTGTACATCTATTTTGTGACAACTTCTTGACAACTTTCTCTTTTATACTCACATTATGTTTTTATTCTCACTTTTCCATTTTCTCTCTCCATTGTTTTTGACCAATGAAAAGTGAGAAAAAAGAAGTTGTCTCAAATGGTTGTTCAAATATCACTACTCTATTTTTAATCATGAGGTCTATTTTTTTTTCTCTGTTATTTTTAATCATGAGAGCTCCCAACGAAGATAAGAAATTAATGGTGACAAACCGCGAAAGACCCGATGCTCAAACGATGTCCCTCCACACTTGAAAGGCTGATTGATAGGTACCACAAAATTTATGGACACCACTTGTGTACCATTGGGATACCAATGTTATATAACATTGACCAATGAAGGTGTGCCACATAGGAAGGTCTAAAGAGGAAAGAGAAAAGATATACATATGAAGTGCTATGTGGCATACCTTTATTGGCCAATGTTATATAACATTGGTATCTCAATGGTACACAAGTGGTGTCCCAAAAGTTATGTACCCCGTGGGCCAGAAGAACAGAAACAACCTGACAGGTACAAGAGTCGGGAAGTCACAAACTCCTATAACCCCCTACACGTCATCATGATGCTTTGTTTGCCCCTTGCGACTTATCAAGGTTGACGAATCAAAAAACACACTTCATCCAAGGAGACTACCCATGCATGAACCAACCCCGAGGACACCGGACTGGACGACATGAAGTTACGGTCCAGGTAACTCGAAGACACTAGAAAACATCAGGTTGGGCGGCACGAAGCTACGGTCCCGGTGACTTAAGGGGTCCTGGCAATCCCGAACCGGACGACACTAAGCTATGACAACTGAAACTCCATGGATCTCACAGGAAATACTCCTCAAAGCATGTGAGGCCCTCAAATCCTGAAAGCCATGTCATGGGACTAAGTCTCATACCTCTAAGGCATACTTCAAACGAGAGAGCTTTATAAAGCTACAGTCTCCTTCAACCTATGCCTTGGGGGGCTACTGTTCTCGACCGCCAAAAACCCAATTCAGCTCCGCTTGGGTCTTACCCAAGTCCATTAAGCAGGAAACACCATATGATGGATACGTCTAAAATCCACCAGATTACGGTGCGTGTCGAGGGTTATACACAAGGTCCGGGGATTGACCACGCCCACACAGGTCGAAGGCCACACCTTTGGGGTCGAGGGTTACCCAGGTCCGTACCAACATGTACGATTGTCAGGATAAGGTTTTCTAGCCAAGCCCTACCTAACTCCTATTTATACTCAAGCGTTAGCTTTATGTCAGGTATGACACTTCTTACCCTAAACTTGTGCTCTCTTCTCATGAACCCCTCACTTAATTGGACATAGGAGTGTCTGCAGGAAAACAACCCCAACTGTCTCACCGGAGGTTGACGATCAACCTCGTCAAAGTCATCAGTGGATCAACCCCAACAGGCGGCAGATCCAAGTAGCTCAACCATTCTCTTTGGTCCAACCACATCAATAACCAAAACACAAATCCAATAATCCTTTAAGTAAATAGACCGAGATCCAATGGTAATCCATCCATAACCAAAACAACAAATCTTTATATTCTCCAACCAAAGCAAAATAGAATACTGCGGCGGGATATGACAGCACGTACTGTTCTTGGACATGAAATACATCGACGTTTAGCTGGAGAAGTGAGACACCTTCCTCTAATGTTAGGTTATAGCAATAAAGGATAGTGGGCGCGTGGGGAGGATTTTTTTGACAGAAAGAGAGTGAAACTATTAATTTGGGTGAGAAATTACTTTAAATGGTGTGCATTTAATAACAATTAAAAAAGAGAGAAGGAGTATTTCTTGTCAAAAGAAAATAGGTGTAGAATGTTAATAAACATCTTTTAATATTAAGGGGCATTGCCCATTTATAAATGTTTTATTTTGAGCTGTACTAATATCTATATATGTCATTTTGAGATTATGGTTGGTGATACAAGTTTATACAGAGGATTTTGATTCTGGAAAGTACTGAAATTATAAAGGATATTCCATCGTATAACTTCAAGGGTTTGATCTAGTGGTAAAAAACGTGACATTGAATTCGAAGATTAAGTCTTCTAACCTCACTACTTTTTTTAGAGAGAGGTAAATGTAAATTCATTTATAAGTATTATTTGTGCATTAAAATCTTTTCTAATTTGGACCGTGGTACCATCCGATCAACATTAATTTTTATTTAATCAGAAAAAACATCAACCAGTGGTCGCAATATTACCATCAATATATTTAATGTCAATTTTAATTATGAATCGAAAAAATACAAAAAATATATGAAGGAGAATCGAAAGAAAAAAAACAATCGTAAGGACAAAAATTATCATTTTAAAGGCTAAAATAAAGGAATGCGATCAAAGATGCAACAAATGTTATATTTAAGAGATCTAAAAGTCTTGTTTTTTTGTCACTCATGTACGTCTAAAGGTCCAATTTAAAAAAGGAATAACTAGTTTTGTAGACGTGATAAAATAAAGATCAAAAGTAAAATTTCTCATTTTATATATGAGTGTATTTGTCTAATTATTTTATTTTATTTTACAAGAATGTCTAATTATTAAACTTTTTCAAAAAAAAGTCTAATTTTTTTTTTTGAGGGAATGTCTAATTATTTTATAAGTGACACATATCTCTAATTATTTTATAAATGACACATATCTTGTAGTATATTGGAAATTCTTAAAACACAATAAAATCCTGGAAAATGGTCCTTTTCCACTTATGTCGACGGAGCCAAAATGCATGCATGCAGAGTAAAATGGTCCAGGTTTGTCTGTAGTGTACAACGTGAAATGCATTCCTTAAAAAGAAAAAAAAAAAAGTGAAATGCTTGTGTTTTATGGCTCTTTCTGTTCTTTTGAACTGTCTTTTTTACCTTCAAAAATTAACTTCACCTATCAATATAAATAACACATGTAACAAAATGTAATAAATTGTGTATGTCCTATTTTATCCTTATCATTTAAAAAAGATAATGGAAGAAAGTGAATTCAAACATTAAAAAAAAATATGTAACAAACACAATTTTTTTTTTGTTATCACAAAAAATATATCACGTAACAAACACGATATGAGTATATGTCCCGTTTTTTTTCCTTTATCCTTAAAAAAATATAACAAACTAAATCAAATATATGTCACTAAAAACACGATATGAGTATATATCCAGTTTTTTTCCTTTTGTGGACTTCTTTAGCACACCTTGTGTTAAAGAGGTTTCTGTTTTGGTGTTAATATGATCCATTTTTGCTTGTTAAAAATAAACAATATTACAATGACCGTTAATTATAATATGATTTTGAATTCACAATCGCTTTTTATTTCATAAAGTTTACATACAATATTGCAATGACCGTTAATTATGATACATTTGGTTATAGATTTATTTTTGAGATATCTCTCAATCGTTATCTCTTTTCACTTATAGCTCATCACTTAAAAGGAGGTATGCTGTCTGTTTATTTAACTAGAAAAGTAGGTACTATCTTGATGTCTACAATTGATATTAATGTTCTCGTCACAAGGTAAAAAAAAAAATAGAGAAATAAATAAATTTATGACCGTTAATCATTCTTTATGTTCAAAATGAGCGTAGTGAAATCATAGCATGGAATAAGAGACAAATCGTAGCACAAATCTTTGGTCCAGGTTTCATATAAACCAATTGTATGTCCTTTTCCACTTATGTCAGTTGAATAACGTGAAATGCATTAACTACAAATTTCAGATAAACCAATTGTATGTCCTTTTCCACTTATGTCGACGGAGCAAGAATGAATGCATGCATGCAGAGATGGTCCAGGTTTGTCTTTACAACGTGAAATGCATGTGTTTTATGGCTCTTTTGAGTTGTCTTTTTCACCTTTCAAAACTACCCTCAACTTACGATACAAATAGCACATATAATAAAATGTAATAAATTGTACATGTCCGATTTTTTCCTTATCATTTAGAAAAGATAATGAAAGAAAATGAATTCAAATATTAAAAAAAGTATAAGAAATACAATATACATTTTTGTTATCACACAAAATATACCGCACAACAAACACTATATGTGTATGTGTCCAGTTTTTTTCCATTTATCCTTAAAAGATGTAACAAACTAGATCTAATATATGTCACTATGAATATAATCAATAAGAAAATGATCGTTATTTTATTTTTATATTATATACAGACAAACCAAAATATGTCGAGTCAATAAATAATTTCGTTATATGCTTTGACAATAATTTGTAGATAAATCGATGTACGAATAGTTTCCATTAATATTTAAAAATTTAAAAATTGTAATCAAAATTATACAAACAAACATAATAAAATGTACACACAAGTTAGCGCGGTAAAAAGAGCGGACAGAAGGTCTAGTGATTTTGATTTGGATATATGTTTTTATATATAAAATATTTAGGATCACTTTATTCAATTTGTTTATTTAACATATGGTTTTATAGCACGATGCTCTTTTTTACAGCTTATTTGACTCTTTTGTGCTTGGGTTTTGTGGAAAGAAAAAAATAATAGATTATTCAAGAACAAGGAAAGTTTCGTATAACAGTTGTTGGATAAAGTTAAGTTACATTCTTTTTGGTGGATGAAGGCAACATGTAACACCCTAAACCCTTAAAGCGATTGTCATACCCCAATTTTTGACCTAAGATTCCATTTCACACTGTCTTTTGGCCCGGAATATTTTTCTGTCCTTTCAACTAAAATTTTGGGAGAGAGGTATTTTAAAATACCTCATTTTTTGTTTGTTTTTTTGGTCCATTTTATTTTTATTTTTATTATTATTTATTTTATTTTAGTCTTTTTATTTTTTAATTTTTTTTTACTTATTATAATTTTTATTTTTCTTTTCTTTTTCTGTTTATTTTTTAATCTTTTTTAGTTAAATTAGTTTTAAATTTTATTTTAAAAAAAAATGTCTAAAGGGTCCAAGGCCAATTCCGGCCTGCGCCACCATTCGTCGCCAAATCACGGTCAGGTCAACTTTTCCATTCCAAAATCATCAAGCTCAATTAACACCATCAAGTTCATTAATCAAAAGCGGTCTCTAATTTTCAGTTTGAGAAATCAAAGTGACCTTTAAAAAGAAATGAAATTCATCAGCAAAAGGATATAAAAGAATCAAAAAAGAGTTGTAACAACAAGTTCACATAACCAAAACACCATCAATCACAACACCAGAAAAAACCACCACCAAAAATCCAACAACATCATCACAACCTGTAGACCATGATTTTCGGGTGTCAATCCATTAATTGATTTTGAACCTTCAATCGTTTGGACTTCTCGATTTTATTCGTGGGAAGGGAAAAATGAGAAAAAAAAACCCTTATTTTTGGAACCGGGGGTCGGTTACGATTGGGGAAGGTGTTAGGCACCCGCATCGTCCACGGTACTCCGTGGTAACCTCTTACCTACTTTATCTTGTGCTAAATTCATTTGTTTATTTTGAAAATTATTGTCTAAAAACTTAAGTGAAAGAATGGAGGGAGAAGAAGTATGTTTTTGTTGTTTTTTATTTGATTGATTTGGAAGGAATAAATCCCTTGCCTACGTACCCTAAAAGGGATCAAAACTACCGTAGTTCACTCTTAAAAATATTTTTTGGTGGGTTAGGTTGATTTTAATTTGTTTTGAAAATGGTTTTGAGAAGGGTTGCGAGACCTCAAGGTATAGAAGAATAAAATGGTGTGAAGTTGGTCAATTTTAATTAAGAAATTTAGTCTAAGTTTAATTAAGATTCATTAGAAATTTGATTAAGAAAATAATTTGACTTTTTACTATTTGATTTTTGAGATAAAAAGACTTTTCTAAACTAATCGGTTAAGCTAGCGTAACGACGTGGAAAAAAAAAGCGAGCGTAAAGCGATAAATAAAGTGATAGTGTCGGTGCTCGTGTCAGTGTGTGCATTTACTACGTTATTACATACCCTTCCTAAATACATTCTAAGAGAAATAAGAAACAAAAGAAAATTGCATCACTTCCCTAATTATACACACTAAACCAATGGTAATAATAAGACGAATGACGAAACAATTTAAAAATGCATGCAATGATCCTTCATTATGAATTAGACAAATTAGTAACGAAATAAACCACAATAAAAACATAAACAAACAAATCCAAAATATTATAAAGAGAAACAGTGATAGTAAATAGTGAAAATAGACAAAGATTAATAGTAAAAAGACAGTAAAAGTGAAAATCATATAAAAGAGTAAAAATCATGTTGTAAAACATTTAAAAATAGTGAAAAACAAGCAAAAACAATAAAATAAAAATTGGCTCAGCACTGAATTAATTTAGACCGTCTGATGAATCAGAGGGTCTAAATTGAATAACAGTAAACTCATCATAGCCACTTGATCTTAGATCAAGAGTGCAGAAAAAACAAGGGGAATAAACACTAATAAAACGAAAAAGAAGGCAAAGACACAGGGACCGTCAGATTTACAACCTGACGGCTAAAAAGAACAGTGTACAGAAGGAAACATCAAACAGGCGCATATATAAGCTAAGCGGAGGGTTAACAGCAGCCGTTAGATCAAAGATCTAACGGCACACAAGGATAGCGCATGGTACACTTACTAGGCGCGCACACACAAGATCAGACAGTGGTATATAAGCATGATTAACACACAGACACACATAACCCTAATTCCCTCAAAATTCTCAGCCGTTCAACTCTCTTTTTTCTCAAACGGATTTCTTCTTTCTCAACTATTCAATCGTACAAACACAACAACAGATGAACATACAAGCAAACATGAACAAATAAACCCTTCAATCATCACTTCTGTAATCTCACCAAGGCTGCAAACACCAAATTAATCACTTAACATCGATTCTCCTCTTCCTTATAAACAATCAAACACTCACATGATAACAATAAAACACACAAACAAACTCGACTGAACTCTCCAAATCGTATTCCTCAGATTCATAAAAATTCACTCAAAACTTGGTTTCAACGCAAACAGAGAAGGACAAACTCAAGCATGAAGACAAACACCGATCTGGATTTTAAAAGTCGATTTCATGCAAACGATTTATCATACAGCGCAAATCGCAAATCAAAAGAGGATACGAACACAGATCGAACCAAAGAAGGAGGAAGTGATGATACTTGTAACATCCCGCCTGTCAGTGTTTGAACTATATCAGTCGATCGTCCCAGAGAACTTATTTTGAAAGATAGTTTTATGGAGAATATTTATTACGTAATATCAGCTTATTACGGAGTAAGTGTTAGAGACGGATTTAACACGCTTAAAGAAAGGGCAATTTGGTAATTGCGCTGTTAAAGGATATTTATTTGGGAAAGGGACCAAAATATCTCATTTTCTCTTCTTCCTTCTCTCTCTAGGTTGGAGAAAGGATTTTGCTCTCCCTTCTCTCTTCTCCATCGATCTCCCTCCTTCTCCTCACCTCACCACTTCATCAAAACTACTTCCTCACATGGCATGCTTCTAGATTATGTTTCTCAACATCTCTTAAGTTTGGGGTTTTGTTTGATTCTTCTTTTCTTCCTTTCAAGAATGGATTCAAGTTAGGGTTTTGATCAAGTTGGAAGTTGAAGCATGTTTTCGTGTAAGCTTGGGTTGATTCATGGTTAAGAAACAAAGAGGAAGATGATTGAAGATTGATTAGTAAGCTAAGGCCCTGGATGTGAACAAATCAAGAACTAGGGTTTGTTGAATAAAGCTTTGGGTTGGATTTGTGATGAGCTAGCAAGGATGAAGATGTTACGGATTGCAAGAAAACTACAAGAGTGAGATGGTTTGATCAAGAAAGCAATAAGGACCAAAGCTTGGGTTTTGAGGCATGAAGTGAAGTTGATGCTTGGAAGCTTTTGGGAATCAATTGTAATCTTTTAGGTGAGTTCCATAGATAGTTTTCCTACCCTTTGGGATCATGTTTATGCCATGTTAGATTATTATGAAAGCTATGAAAATTCTAGGGTTTATGTATTATGTTATTAGCCCCTTTTCTTGCCATGCTTGCTAAACATGTTAATACTTGCTATATGAGTGTTTTATAAGTATCCTATGATCAAATATGTACCAATATGCTTAGAGACACTTGGTTTGAGGTTTTTGGGTCAAAAATACCATTTTTAGGGGTTCTGGACTGTCACAACTCGCCACGGCGAGCTATTGCTCGCCACAGCAAGCAGAAGCAGCAGAACACATGATCTGCTCGCCTCCTACTCGCCATGGCGAGTAGGTACTCGCCTCCCCAGCAATGTTGCTCGCCATGGCGAGCAAGTGGTGCCTTCTGGTGCTGCTTGCTCGTTCTGGCAGTTTCGGTGTTTTTCATTCCGGAACTTTTTGTGCAGTTTTTTATAAAAGTAAACCCCTCAAACCAAGGTCCTAAATGATGATCAATGAAAGCAAGATTTTTATGATAAAGAGGCAAGTATTAAGCATGGTAGTAAGGCAAGGCATGCGAGAGAATTATGTCATGTTTCGGGTAGCAAGATAATCTTTAAGAAAAGGGAAGAACTAGAGCCCTGGTATAGTTATCGAGAACTAGAATAGTTAGAAAGAATAGAATGCTTTACATTAGTGATATGCTTGATAGACGCGAGGTAATGAGAGTATTATCTTCGCATAGAAGCAAGGGCCATACGTGTATGGCAAGACGTGAATCGATTTCACATCCATTCACAAAGTAAGTTAAGCAAGCATATACGTTTACCTCTAGTGGGATCGTTTAAGGATCCGAGGTATAAGAGATTGTATGTATAGATTTAACCTTCATTCATGCATAAGACCAAGTTTTAAGAAGAGTGTTATGTCTCTTGAATTCCTTCCAAGGTTGGATTCAAGGGGTTCCCCAAGGGGAATGGTTAAGCCGAAAGGGAGCCGCATTTCACTAAGTTAAGGTGTCATGTCTTTTGTATTCCTTCCAAGGTTGGGTACAAAAGGTTCTCCAAGGGGAATGGGGTAAGCCGTAAGGGACCCGCACGTTCACTAAGGGAGTCCGGTGCGCTATTGCAAAGCATTTTCACCGGTAGTAAGGGATTAACTTCTGGGGTTACTCCACTCGGGACTAATCCGTAAAATGAACTCAGACAAGTTGTTTGTTACACGCTAACATAATCAATGAAGCTAACTATGCATATCTATCATACATGTTTATGTTATGTCATAGAGCCTTGACGTAGATCGTCAAGAACATGTAGAGACTTGGCGTAGTTCGTCAAGAAGTAGTAAGATAGCAAGAAATCACTTAGGTGATAAGAGAGGATATGTTGTAGATACAACATATTAAGCAAGTAGAAGCAAGTAAAGAAAGATATGCCGACGACGATCTTAGGTTACCCCTAATCGTCCGGTTTAGAATCGTGTCATGATAGAGATATAAGAGAGCCTTGATGCTTAGAGTGTACTCTTGGCAATGCGGTTTTAGTTCCCCATTCACCGCCATGACACGTATAGCTGAGAAGCCTATAACAAGTTAGGAATATTAAGACGGCCCTAGCAAGCACCGCCGTCTAAGAAAGTAAGTCCCCACACACGTATAATCAACCGGCAGGTTGTATTGTAGACACGTGGCGACCGTAGGTTTCCCCCGTGGTTGCCTATAGCCTAGGGTTAAGTGGAACTCACTGAGACATTATGTCTCATCCCAATCCTTATTTGTTTCAGATATCAGGATGGTTTAGCAAGCTAGTAGCCGGATGGATGTTTCAGCAAGTGTTCATTCGTACCAGCTGCAGCATGATATGGACGTTCAAGGATGCATTTATCATATTTTAGAAAAGTTGAGTTGTAATCTTATTGTACGAACGCATTTGTTGTATACGATATTCCTTCGAAGTTTTTATGTTGTAAATTTTTAATGTATCCAGTACTAAACTAATACACATGCTAGACTTTCTAGATACGTCTAGTGTGGGTGTTACAATACCTTAGAAAAAAAATCAGAGAAACAGAGGACTTCAGACGGAAAACAGCAACAAAAACTCCAATCCAGCAAGCCTTTTCGTCGATCTGGACGCGTACGAACTTGATCTGGACGAATCTCCTTCTCTCTCTTTACATCGCTGCCTCCTTATTGTTTTAACTGATGGGAAAACACGTTCAGGACTGATTGCTGATTATTGTTGTTACTAGAAATCACGATTTGGACCTCTGTTACTTGAATCGGTTTAAGCTAGAAATTAGGAATTGTAACGTTTTTGAATCGGTGAACTGGTACTAAAATTGAGCTTAGTAATTTGGATAGAAAGTGTTGTAGATTAGAAATGGTTTACTGGAAAATCAAAGATGTTGAGTGATGAACTTGATGAATGTTCATCATTTTTCATACTTTCTTTGTGTTTGATCCGTTTTCAGATGAGAGAGAGAGTTTTTAGGTGTTTGTCATGAATTTTGCGTCGCTACAGTGTTATTGATTGGTGACCACCCTGACTGCAGTAAATGCAGTCCTATTTATAGGTGCAGATTAGGGTAAATTGGACCAAAGGACCATTTAGCATAGGACACCTGGACAAATGGATCAGAACAAGGACTAATGGACAATAATAAAAACAGCAATAATATTTAATTGACAAATGAAAAAACGAAAATTATTAATAAAATGAACATGAAACAAATAACAATGACAAGAAATAACATATAATAAAAATAAAAATAGTTAAGAAATTTATAAACCAATAAATTAAAAAAGAGAATAAAATAACAATGATAAAGTAAATGAAATGGTCCCTTTCGGTAAATGAGGTATTTTAAGATACCCCTCTGCCGAAATTTTGACCGAGATAAATAAAAATTGCAGTGTTTTTAAAATACGAACAAAAACTTTTTAAACGTTTAAACATACGAGCAAAGTGGGATTTAAGAAAAGACTTTAAATATTTTAAAAGTACGAAATTTAAATGCCTAAAAATACGAACAAAGTGATTTTGACTACATAAAAAGCAAATAAAAATTTACTTGCTTTAAAATACCAGATAAAAGGTTTTAAGGGATTAAACAACGAATAACGATACTTTAACTGGTTAAAACGAAAAACAGAGAATTTGAACCATTTTAAAATACGGATAAAAATGGGTAAAAACAGAGAAAAGTGGTCAAAATTTGGGGTATGACATATGCCCCTATTTAAGTTTCTCCGTCACGGGGATTTAAAAAGACAATTTTCAAATCAACGGGTCGGAGAGACTTAAATATTAAGTACACCGAATTTTGACCAGTTGAAAAGCTGAAAATAAACTGACTGGGGAGCAAACAAATAAACATCATTGGGGAGGAAAGAATGCCAATTACCTTTAAAGCGATAATGGCGAACATTACAAGAGATGAAACTGTCTATTACCTTTAAAATGGTAAAGACCAATATGTTACCTTTAAAATGGTAAAAATGAACAGTTAAGGCAGTCTACTATCTTTAAAATGATAGAGACTAAAAAATTTAAATAGTTTTCTACCTTTAGAATAGTAGAAAACTGGTCTTTACTTTTAAAATAGTAAAGACAAGCAGTTAAAACAGTCTACTATCTTTAAAATGATAGAGCCCAGGAAATTTAAACAGTTTTCTACTTTTAAAATAGTATAAAACCGGTCTTTACCTTTAAAATAGTAAAGACAGTCTACTATCTTTAAAATGATAGAGACCAAGAAATTTAAACAGTTTTCTACCTTTAAAATAGTAGAAAATCGGTCTTTACCTTTAAAATAGTAAAGACAGTCTACTATCTTTAAAATGATAGAGACCAAGAAATTTAAACAGCTTTCTACCTTTAAAATGGTAGAAAACCAGTCTTTACCTTTAAAATAGTAAAGACAGTCTACTAGAGAAAACTAGACAATGTCTATTAGAGAAAACTAGAATAGCTTAAAATTGCTACATGTTTCTAGATTGTTCTATTAATCTCTAAATTAAGCTGTAGCCTAGAAACATCTAATATAATCTAATGTAGAAAAGGCAAACAAAAGCCTAGGTTATTCTAGTTTTAGAAACATCTTCAAGCACCTATAAATCGACTTATATGAGTGCAATTGTATTAAGTCTTCGAGATATATTGTAAACAATATTGAAGGCTACACCATATTATATTCTCTCCTCCTACAGTAATTATTCTAATGCATTGCCTCTTGCCCATACTACTAAACCTTCCACCACCGGTTCCTATACTATATTTTTCGAACACATTCTAAGGAATGTCCTGAAACGAAGGATATGATTTAAGGAAAACTAATTGTAAAATAAATGTCTTACACTTTGTAAAAAAAATTTAGTTAAGTGAGTATCCTCTTTGATTGAGTGTCATTACAATTCACAACTTGTTGTAAATCAACCTAGTACGCATTAATATAATCAACTATCAATAAGTTCTTATATATGATAGGTATGCGATTTGAATTGCAATCTATCTATCTATCTATCTATATTATTATTATTATCTATCTATCTATCTATCTATCTTCTATATATCTTTGAATTAGAAATTTGAACTATTCTTATTCTTCCATTGAGATGATGTGGCACATGTTATACCCTAATTTTGGACCTAAAAATACTTGTTCAATTCTTCTTTTCTTGCATTTCAAGTCATTTGAACTATCTTTGATCAATTACATCTTTCTCTGCATTTTATTTCAATATTACTTGCAAAAATTCACATAGAAGGGTATTTTAGTCATTTCCTGTGTTAAAATTTCTTTCAAACTTTAAAAATTTGTGTGAGTCCTTTCAAATAGTTTGAATAAGTCCTCATTTCAATTCCATGTCAAAATCCATTTTTTTTTAAATTGCATTTGAAGTCATTTTGAGTCAGTTTAGCCCCTAGGGGCATTTTAGTCTTTTCAGGTGTTAAAACTCTGTTTAAATTCTAAAAATTGTCTCTGAGTCTTTTAAATTGATTTAAATAAATTCTTGCTTTAATTTCCTGTTAAAAGTCCATTTTTTAAATTGCATCTGGGTCATTTTTAGTCATTTTAGTCCCCAGGGGCATTTTGGTCATTTCACACGAAATTTCGGCAGAGAGAGGTTACTTTAAAGTACCTCATTTAGGTAATTGGTTCATTTTAGTCCGTTTTGTCAATTTTAACCGTTTCACTTTACGTTTGTTCCAAATTATGTCTTTTAATTCAATTTTATTATTTTTTATTCTTTTTTTTAAAGTTTCCAAACATTACATTCAAGTCCTTTTAGTCCTTAATAATTTTCTTTTTTTTAGGCCTTTTAATTTCGCATTTTGCATAATAGTCCTTTTTTGTTTCAAATTTTTTTAAGTCTTTTTATTAAAATTGCAGTTCAGTCCTTTTTTCTATTTTGCAGTTTTGTCCCTTTAGTTTTTTGGTTTGCAGAACAGTCCTTCAAATTTCCCAAAATTGCAAAAGAGGCCCTTAAGTCTCAAACTCAGCAAGGCCGAATACCTCAGGTCCAATCCAGGTGTCAATATTCCATTGGAGCTTCAGGACACATGTCAGATGTATAAAAAGCCCCAATCATTACCATTCCAGTCACAATACAACAACTCAGCAAAAATCATCACAAACACAAAAATTGATTCTCTCTCATCTCCTCAAGAATCAAAATCCTAACCGTTTCCAAAAAATACCAAGAACACGAAGAACATTCAAAACCCTAATTATCCAGAATCACAAATTGAGCAAAATCGAAGCAATTTCTTCACCGTTCTCAGTGACTCAAAGACGAGCCTTCATCACCGAACGGTATTCCTCTGCAATTCAAGCACAAATCCTCCACCAGAGGTGGGAATTCGTACGATCGCAGAGAGTTTGAGAGTGAAGAAGGAGGAACAAAGAAGATTCGAATCAGAGAAGAAGAAGAGAAAGTTCACTGGTTCAATTCGCAACAACAAATCACTTACCAGAAGTTCAGAGAAGAGTCGCGAAGGTTTCGTCCGTCTTCTCACTCGAATCTCCAGGTAAATCCTCAGAACCTTCTCATTTTCGCATAAAATTATCATCGAAGGCTCGAATTTGGAAATAAACGGTAAATCGAAGAGAAAACTTCGAAAAGATTCAAAAAAAATTCGAAACGAAACCCTAAAAATGTAGATCCTCAGAGATTCACCGTTTATTTCACAAAACAGAGTTCAAATCCATAATCAGCACAAAAAATAGGTTAGATTAGGGTTTAGTCTCAAGAAAATTAGGAAAAAGTTTGAAACCCTAGGAACCGTAAAGTATGAGTTCCGATCTACATAGATCTAGACTTCGTTCATGTTTTCTGATGCTTGATTCGTGTTCAGAACAAAAAATAAACGGTGAAAAGCTTTAGATCGAAGAGTTTTGGTGTGTTTGAGTGTTAGTTAGGTTTCTAGTACCGGAATCTTCACCGGCGGCGGTGAAACCCGCCGGAGAAGATGACCAGAGGTCTAGAGAGAAAGGAGAGAACTTGCAACGTAGAGAGAGAAAGGGAAGTGGAAAATGAATTAGACCGGTCACCAAGCCCTTATATAAGCCTTTGGACCGGCCTGGTTCAACTAGTTTGCTTCCTAGACCGTTGGATCTAGGGTCGATCCATCTGGATCAATCCAACGGTCCTTGCAATCTCCTGAAGATCCAGGATCCATACAGGTTTGGTTTGGGCTTATGTTTTTCGTTTGTTGTGGATTTCTCGCTAGATACACCCCTGGACTTTGATTTTTACACCTCCTGCGTGTCAAAATTTTGTGTAAAAACTCCAAACAAATTTCCACGAGTTTTTGGTATTTTCTTTAGTGGTTTTATGATATTTTTGCATGATAAAAATTTGACTAAAGATAGGTGTATTAATTCTTGTTACTTGTTTGCTTTTCTTGTTAATTTTTTTTGTGAAATCTTACTACATTTTGACCATGTTACCTTGTTATGTGATGTTGATCCTTGATATGTGATTTTGTGATGTGTTTATCTCTGGATATATGTTTGTGTTTTACAGTTTTGTGTGTCCAATTATGAGTTTCTTGTCTTGCAAGTAATGAGAGATTTCTTGTGAAAATGAAGTGTAAAATATGCTTAAAGTGTGCTATAAAGCTTGGCATGACATTCCTTCATAATTCTTGTGTTAGAACTGAACTAAAATACTTTGTAAAGTGGTCATGATATGAGGATTATAGGTCATGTGTTTGCCTTGTTATTGTGGTGAATCTTTAGGCATATTTTACTACTTGTTTTGCTAAGTTTTGCCACTTTGTTAGTACCACCTTACTTACCTATATCTCTATGCCTTATATTACTAACAATTTCCTCTATTGTATTTCATACATCATGAGCATTTCATCTTCCATCTCACATCCTCATCCTTTTTCTACACTTTAAAGTTCATGCCAAAATTAGAATGTAATACTTAGGATTTTTTGTACTTTACTTTTATGCCATTTTAAATTCTTGCAAGACCATAGAATGTATCTAGGCCAATGATGTAATAAGGACAATGGACTCTAATGATGTACACCGACACAAGCACCGACACATGCACACACATCACTTTAGGTATATGGCTAGAATATGCATGTTTAGATGTATGTTTAGGATTGTATGTTTAGATGAATGCTTAGGATTTACACTTAGAAAAAATCTATTTTCCAAAAAATATGAACAACATCACTCAAATATTTTTCTTAATAAACCTTGGGATCAAACTCCCATTGAATTTTCCCTTTCTTTTCTTAAACAAAATCTTAAAGAATTTTAATCATACTTAGACCATATTTTGCAAATGACTAATTCAACCTTACGATTTCACAACCTTACGCCCTAGAGGCCTCTCAATCTCCATTCTTCTCCCTCCAATTCTTCACTTAGAAATCCTTAGATTTAAACAAACATTTTCAAATAGCATTTAAAAATAAAGCGCGCGCGTAGAAATTAAAGACGGTTCCTATAGGTTACTATAGTCGTTATGGGTGCCTAACACCTTCCCGTAGCGAAAACAACTCCCGGACCTCGATTCTCAAGGGTTTTGCTTACTTTTTCCCTTCCCAAGAAAAAATAAGATATCACCGGTTAAAAAGGTTCAAACGTAATTAATGTTTGACACCCGAAAACCAAGATAAAACAGCACATCTAAAAAAGCTTCACACATTCTTTATGTGTTTATGAATCATAAACTCCAATGCATTCATTTTTATTACATTATTATTATTAACCTTTGAACTACTATTTTTTTGTATTCCATAACTCATATTTCTTAACTACAAACATTCACTCACTCATTATATATATACAACCACTAATATGATCTCAATATTGTTAGTTTCTACTAATGAGACTATTTGTCCTACATTGAAAAAGATTGTGTATATAAGTATGTGATTTTTTGCACCAAATTTTGGATTTTGTTCATCGCCACTTTCAAGCAATAATTGGATAGAACATCTTCAATTTTGTATTACAGTTTTTCTACTCACTTCTACTCTTCATCTCTTGATTATCAATTGGTTTCTATCTATCTATCTATCTATCTATCTATCTATATTATTATTATTATTATTATTATTATTATTATTATTATTATTATTATTATTATTATTATTATTATTATCATTATCATTATCATCATCATCATCATCTTTGTAAAAGAAACTTGACTAATTCTAGAACTAGAATTGTGCCTATGCGACACATCTAAAAAAGCTTCTCACACTATTAGCATCTTGACTTTCCATCTTATTATGCATCTTTAAAGAATAAACTCATGAGTTTCCCTAACTATAACAATTCCATTTAATATCTACTCCAAAATTTCTAAACAAAATGCGTAAACTTTGTTGCGGATTCGATGAGAAAACACACCAATAACAAACTTGATGTGTGGAGCAAGGGATAATTAAGCAACCAAAATAAAAGTGTATGGAACAATTATAAACACAAGCCAAAAGTTGAAAACAACAGCGAAAGAAAAGGAAGAGAGAACACAAAAGAATCTGTTTACCCAGTTCGGTCCAAATTGACCTAGTCTGTGGGAGAGAGCAGCCCTCCGTTCCACTATATAATGAGTAACGTTACAAAGAGGTATTGAGTTACAAGAATCAGTCTCTCGCCTAATTCTACCCAAATCACAGCCTCTTCCCGTAACCAAGAGACTCAATCCTAATAGTGTTTCCCAAGGTGAATCAACCTTCAAACTTTAGTTTGTTGCCAAGAGACAAACTATATACAAAACCTAGTTTGATTTCTAAACCCTTGTTTCAGCACCCTCTATCTCTAGGTTTACACTGATACAATGCCTATATTTATAGTAAAAGTAACTCCCATAAAATTGTACCAAATCAGGCCCAAAAAATACGTTTCTGAAAAATAACAGCACGCAAAATCGGGCCCCAATTTTCCAAATCGGGCGCTGATTTTTCCAGCACCAACAGCTTCCAACATGCGTCCAAAATCGGGCGCCGATTTTTCCAGTTCCAGCAAACATGAATTTTGGCCTCCAAACTCCAATTTTGAGTCACTTTCACAACAATCTCCACCTTGACTCCAAATTAGTGATGATGCCAATATAACATCAACACCTTGCTGCTCTTTCCCTTGCTTCCCACTACACCAAGTAGCTCCACAAGTGTACACCCTAACCTCTTCAACCATAGGAATGCCTTCCGCCCCTTTGAAGATCCTTGTGTCCAAACTACTCAAGGAATTTTAGGTAGTTCCACAAGTACACACCTTAACCTCTTCAGCCATCGGAATGTCTTCTGCCTTCTCGAAGATCCTTGTATCCAAACTACACTAGGAATTTCAGGTAGTTCTACAAGACTACACCATACCTCTTCAATACGAAACATCTCCCGCTTCCTTGAAGATCACCTTGCATCCAATCACCCTTGGACTTTTAGGGTAATTCCACAAGCCGTGCTATACATTCTTCAACCTCCGGAATGCTTTCCGTCTTCATGAAGAAATCCCTTGCTCACCACTAGAGCATAGCACCCAAGGTCCTCCATGGTCGTACCACTTCCGGTGTGTTCAACTCCACCTAAAGCTGAGCTTCCAACCTCTCAACTAGCAAATGAGTACATCCCACTATGTCTTCCACATTGAAACTCCACCTCAACGGGTAGATCATGAGTATTCTTACCACCGCCTCTCCAGGCTGATCATGAGTATTCTTACCACTGCCTCTCCAGGCTAATGTTGAGTGTTTAACATCTCTCCAGACGTTCACCGCTCCACTAGGCATCACTCTCAAGGTGAGACACATCACCTTCTTCATCCTCCAAACAACACACCATCAAAGCACTTGTATCCTCATAAGCCTCAGAGACAATTTGTGCGGAATTACCATTAATCTCCGCACAATCCTTCTTGAAGTAACCCATCTTGTTACACTTAAAGCACTTAAACTTTGGCTTGTTACTACTCTTCCTCCGGTTACCTCTACCTCCACCATTCCCTTTTGAAACACTTAGGCCTTCCCCGTTTTCATCAACTATCAAATCCTTCGACTTAGTTAACTCCTTGGTTCTCAAAGCTGCTTGAACTTCTTCCAAGGTAACAGTGCCTTCTTTTCCATAGAGCATGGTATCTTTAAATGATTCAAAAGATCTAGGTAGAGCTCACAACAAGAGTATAACTTTATCTTCATCCTTAAGATTCAACTCAATGTTCTCCAAGTCATCAAGGATTTTGTTGAACTCCGCAAGTTGCTCCATGATGGCCTTTGACTCCACCATCTTGAATGAGTAGAGTTGTTGCTTTAGGAATTGCCGATGAGCCAAAGACTTTGTCATATACAAAGATTCCAACTTTGCCCACATCGATGCCGCGGTTGGTTCCTTTGCTACTTCTCTCAAAACTTTATATCCGAGGCACAAGACAATGGCACTCCTGGCCTTGTCCACCATCTCGGTCTTCTCCGCTCGTGACATGGTGACCGGTAACGAACCTTCACCCTTCAAAGCTTTCTCACACTTTTGTTGTATTAACACCGCTTCCATCTTTACCTTCCATAACCCAAAATCTTTATCGCCGGTAAACTTCTCAATATCCCACTTCAAACCCATGATACTTGATTATCCTTTGACCTTTGCCCCACGGTGGGCGCCAATTGTTGCGGATTCGATGAGAAAACACACCAATAACAAACTTGATGTGTGGAGCAAGGGATAATTAAGCAACCAAAATCAAAGTGTATGGAACAATTATAAACACAAGCCAAAAGTTGAAAACAACAGCGAAAGAAAAGGAAGAGAGAACACAAAAGAATCTGTTTACCCAGTTCGGTCCAAATTGACCTAGTCTGGGGGAGAGAGCAGCCCTCCGTTCCACTATATAATGAGTAACGTTACAAAGAGGTATTGAGTTACAAGAATCAGTCTCCCTCCTAATTCTACCCAAATCCCAGCCTCTTCCCGTAACCAAGAGACTCAATCCTAATAGTGTTTCCCAATGTGAATCAACCTTCAAACTATAGTTTGTTGCCAAGAGACAAACTCTATACAAACCCTAGTTTGATTTCTAAACCTTTGTTTCAGCCCCATCTATCTCCAGGTTTACACTGATACAATGCCTACATTTATAGTAAAAGTAACTCCCATAAAATTGTACCAAATCTGGCCCAAAAAATACGTTTCTGAAAAATAACAGCACGTAAAATCGGGCCCCGATTTTCCAAATCGGGGGCTGATTTTTCCAGCACCAACAGCTTCCAACATGCATCCAAAATCGGGCCTCGATTTTGCAAATTGGGCGCCGATTTTTCCAGTTCCTGTAAACATGAATTTTGGCCTCCAAACTCCAATTTTGAGTCACTTTCACAACAATCTCCACCCTGACTCCAAATTAGTGATGATGCCAATATAACATCAACACCATGCTTCTCTTTCCCTTGCTTCCCACTACACCAAGTAGCTCCACAAGTGTACACCCTAACCTCTTCAACCATAGGAATGCCTTCCGCCCCTTTGAAGATCCTTGTGTCCAAACTACTCAAGGAATTTTAGGTAGTTCCACAAGTACACACCTTAACCTCTTCAGCCATCGGAATGTCTTCTGCCTTCTCGAAGATCCTTGTATCCAAACTACACTAGGAATTTCAGGTAGTTCTACAAGACTACACCATACCTCTTCAATACGAAACATCTCCCGCTTCCTTGAAGATCACCTTGCATCCAATCACCCTTGGACTTTTAGGGTAATTCCACAAGCCGTGCTATACATTCTTCAACCTCCGGAATGCTTTCCGTCTTCATGAAGAAATCCCTTGCTCACCACTAGAGCATAGCACCCAAGGTCCTCCATAGTCGTACCACTTCCGGTGTGTTCAACTCCACCTAAAGCTGAGCTTCCAACCTCTCAACTAGCAAATGAGTACATCCCACTATGTCTTCCACCTTGAAACTCCACCTCAACGGGTAGATCATGAGTATTCTTACCACCACCTCTCCAGGCTGATCGTGAGTATTCTTACCACTGCGTCTCCAGGCTGATGTTGAGTGTTTAACGTCTCTCCAGACGTTCACCGCTCCACTAGGCATCACTCTCAAGGTGAGACACATCACCTTCTTCATCCTCTAAACAACACACCATGAAAGCACCTGCATCCTCATAACCCTCAGAGACAATTTGTGCGGAATTACCATTAATCTGCGGATAATCCTTCTTGAAGTGACCCATCTTGTTACACTTAAAGCACTTAAACTTTGGCTTGTTACTACTCTTTCCCCGGTCACCTCTACTTCCACCATTCCCTCTTGAAACACTTAGGCCTTCCCCGTTTTCATCAACTATCAAATCCTTCGACTTAGTCAACTCCTTGGTTCTCAAAGCCGCTTGAACTTCTTCCAAGGTAACAGTGCCTTCTTTTCCATAGAGCATGATATCTTTAAATGATTCAAAAGATCTAGGTGGAGCACACAACAAGAGTATAACTTTATCTTCATCCTCAAGATTCACCTCAATGTTCTCCAAGTCATCAAGGATTTTGTTGAACTCCGCAAGTTGCTCCATGATGGCCTTTGACTCCACCATCTTGAATGAGTAGAGTTGTTGCTTTAGGAATTGCCGATGAGCCAAAGACTTTGTCATATACAAAGATTCCAACTTTTCCCACATCGATGCCGCGGTTGGTTCCTTTGCTACTTCTCTCAAAACTTTATCTTCGAGGCACAAGACAATGGCACTCCTGGCCTTGTCCACCATCTCGGTCTTCTCCGCTCGTGACATGGTGACCGGTAACGAACCTTCACCCTTCAAAGCACTTTTGTTGTATTAACACCGCTTCCATCTTTACCTTCCATAACCCAAAATCGTTATCGCCGGTAAACTTCTCAATATCCCACTTCGAACCCATGATACTTGATTATCCTTTGACCTTTGCCTCACGGTAGGCACCAAGGGATAATTAAGCAACCAAAATCAAAGTGTATGGAACAATTATAAACACAAGCCAAAAGTTAAAAATAACAGCGAAAGAATAGGAAGAGAGAACACAAAAGAAAATTTACCCAGTTCGGTCCAAATTGACCTAGTCTGGGGGAGAGAGCAGCCCTCCGTTCCACTATATAATAAGTAACGTTACAAAGAGGTAATGAGTTACAAGAATCAGTCTCCCGCCTAATTCTACCCAAATCCCAGCCTCTTCCCGTAACCAAGAGACTCAATCCTAATAGTGTTTCCCAAGGTGAATCAACCTTCAAACTTTAGTTTGTTGCCAAGAGACAAACTCAATACAAACCCTAGTTTGATTTCTAAACATTTGTTTCAGCCCCCTCTATCTCCAGTTTACACTGATACAATGCCTATATTTATAGTAAAAGTAACTCCCATAAAATTGTACCAAATCTGGCCCAAAAAATACGTTTCTAAAAAATAACAACGCGCAAAATCGGGCCCTGATTTTCCAAATCGGGCGCAGATTTTTCCAGCACCAACAGCTTCCAACATGCGTCCAAAATCGGGCCCCGATTTTGCAAATCGGGCGCCGATTTTTCCAGTTCCAGCAAACATGAATTTTGGCCTCCAAACTCCAATTTTGAGTCACTTTCACAACAAACTTCTTAAAACTCCTTTCACTTATAAGAAGAAAAAAAACGCAGACAATCATAAGTAGGCATGAAAACCAAAAGATTTTAGTTATTACTCTAATTAAATTCCACCTATGTCCACATGCCAAAAAAACGTATCATATACATCGAATGAATTTGAACTATAAAAGCCAAAATTGAAAGTGGAATTATGTATATCAAGGTGACTGTCTATTTCTCAATAACTTTCCTATTCTTTCTCTTACCCGTTTTGCATAATTGCATCTCAAGATTTGGCATTGTTTTCTCCGTTATCAACCACCTACTATGAGTCTATGATGTTCCTTCCAACACCAAAGTCTAGGATGGCGTTTATGATCTCATCTAGAAATATTGTATTGGCAAGATTGTGTCAGTATATAACCAACACTAATCTCAAATTCCTTTTATACTCATCATGTGGCATTTGATAATTTGCTTCATAATCTCTTGGCTTGAATTAATCAAACAGTTCAGCCCTAATTTTTTCTTAGATATAATATTTGTTAGTCTATATTTTTTAACTTTCTATTTTTTTCTTTCTTTTATTCCTTAATGTGGATATGACAACATTAAGGAATTCTATATTTTTGAATTAATTTGGATTTTATTTTTTCATGTGAATCAGGGGAAGAGGATAAACGAGACACTTCTATTTTCAGTTTTGTTGCGTCCTTTTACTACTCGAGAAGTCAATGAGAAATGGCAGCTCATGTAAGGTATATGTTTTTAATCATAACTAATATTTGTTAAATAAATAAATAAATATATTTAATTTTGTATTATGTTAAACCAAAAACTATTCTTACATTGTGAATTACTTTAGTCATTGAAGATTAATTGTTTGCATGTGCATTAGCTTTGATGTATATCCGTGTTAGTTTGTTTAACATATGTGGTTGATTTTTGCTTCTCATAATTATTATTATAATGTTCAAAGTTTGATTTGCTTACTTTCATGATTTACAAAGGCATGACTATGTAGATATTGATGTATGATTTGTACTCTATTTCATTTAGAGGGAATAGATGACCAAGCTAGCTCTGTAAAGTAATGGTTTTCCCCTTCAAAATGATTTTGACTTTTGAGGTGGCTTGGCTATATACGTCATTCATGGTTTCTCTATGGTGAAATATTCATCTATGTTTCAAAGGTACTCCCCTTCAATTCAAATTTTACGTTCTTTCTGTTTTACATGTATTTTTGTTGCAGCTACAATAATTAGTTTTTCAATAGACACTCTTGCTTGGATTGAGTGTGTTTTTTTTTTTTTTTTTTAAGAAGCTAAACTAACCCCCTCAAATTGGCACTAAAGAGAATCGAACCTGAGACCTTGAGGAGGAGCACACTCCAAGGTTCCAAGAGGATTGAGTGTTGTTAATATCTTAGTCATGAGATTATCGTCCATTGAACCAAATAAATTGATATACTAAATAATTCTTTATAAGTTATCTGATGAAGCAAATTGTAGGAGCTAAATTAATAGAAAATTTCCTTCTTCATAGTAGGAATAAATAATAGTACTCCAATCAATGAATAAAGTAAAAAAAAAAAAAAAAAAAAAAAGAAGATCAAAATTGCAATGTTGATTGTGATTTTTATATTTGGACATGATTGTTGCAATTAAACATACTCTTATTATGTCTTTTGAATATAATCCTTATGGCCTTTTAAACTTCGTACCATTGTTCCCATAAAAAAAAAAAAAAAAACGTCATACCATTGTTTCGATTATATACTTACGTTGTTTGTTGTCTCGAATATGTCTTTTGAATTTAGAAAGCTTAAATTTTTCTTAAGTACAATCATGATGTAGTGACATTTTTAGAGAAAGTTCTATGTGACATCTTTAGAAAAAAGTATCACTCTCTTTTATATTATCTAATTTTAATTTAGAATTGTGATTATTTGGAACTGTTTGAAAACTAATAAAAGCATTCTTATCTTAAAATAATATTTTTTTTTTGAAAGAAAAAAATAATAGTTTTATATTCTCAATATAATAGTGCTATAGAGCGAAACATAATAATAAAATTAAAAATGCAAAAATAACATATATATTAGAAAACATAAACTTTACCATGAAAAGGAAAACACAAAAACAACAACAAAATGATAAGAAGGAAAATCAAACCACTAACTAAAAAAATTCAAACTAATAAAAGTCGGAGTAGCATTCCATGTAGCGGAGGTTTGTTTGTTAACTTCAAAAGGCGCTAATTTATCAACAAAAAAATTGTCATTTTAATAAATATGAGAGACCTTAAATAAGATATAGGAAAAGAAAAGTAAGCAGTCACGTTGTATAATTTTCAAGGACATCATCAAAAAATAAAAAAGACAAAACCATCGAAGATTAATCATATGGAAATCAGAGCTTATTTCAACTTTTCTTATAAACGATATTGACAACAAACATGACTGCACCATTGTGATCCCAAAAAAGTAACACTCTAATATCATTACACTTTTAGGATAAACTATAATATCTATATTTAAAATTATAAAATACCATAAGATTCACCAAAAACTATATTCATCGTCATTAAAATATTTACATAAACCTATTATATAAATCAATACAAATTCTCATATTTTTAAACAACACTCATATTTTAATATAAATCAATATCAAAAATAAAAATATCACCACATTTCAAAATATTATAAATCATTAAATTTTATATAATTATACTTATCTCAAATTTTTATTTTCCCATTTGTAAAAATATTCCAAACACTAATTTAATCAAACCCGTGCAACGCACCGGGTTATATACCTAGTATCCTCTTAAATGAGAGTTAAAATCCTAAGAATAATTTTGTGTTAAATAAATCAAACACAAACTCAAACTCAAGCAAATGTACTTCGACCATAAGGTGGCAAACAACCTTTGTATTAAAGAGAAGTTTGAAAATACAGGTAAACAATTGATTCCTTAACAAAGCATGAGCTATAAATTGTGAGAAGACTATACTAGAAAGTACAACAAACAACTTGTAAAATTACATGATGTCATCTACTCTATGATATAAGATGTCTACTGTCTTAACGACTGCATGTACAATCTCACAGATCTTTGTACTATTCCAATGGTTTTTTTCTCTCAAGGACTATATCTCTAGCACAATATAAAGAACATAACTCAAAATGTGAAGTTAGAACAATCCAACGAATATAAGAAATAAGGAAATCCAACTAATATAAGGAATAAGGAAGACCACAAAGGAGGGATAATTAAAGAGAACATAATTATAAAATAAATTTTATACACTTGGTAAGATAACTGTTGATAGGAATATCAATGGAACACGTTATGTGACTATAATAAGTACTTTCTTTAGACGAGAGAGAAGAAGTAAATAAAATCAAAAGGCATGTTCAATATTCACAAAAATATATTCACAAGAATATCCACTTAAATGAAATGAGAGTTAGAATCCTAATAATGATTTTGTGTTAAATCAAACATAAACTCAAAATAATCACTACAAGAAACTGACATATATCTCTGGAGGTTTATAGTGACCGTTCTAGAAACTGTAGGTATAGAAAAGCTATACCCACGGAAAAAGCAATCACCGTAGCTATAGAAATGAAAAACAAAACAAAAGAGCACCCAATGAAAAGTTTTCCTGAAATTAAATAACTTGCAATTGAAGTAAAATAGTTCTTGATAGCGGCGCTATAATCTTCCCCGCAAAAGTTCTGAATATTTTCCCTAAAAAAAATTCTAAATATTTGCCCCCAAATTCAACCACAATATTTTTCCCACACAAAGATTATTCACAGAATCCCAAATCTGAAACCTGAAATCTCCAAATCGAACGCTTCACCTCCAGAAATTCAAATCTTGAAACCTTAATCATGACCGAAATCATGTTAAGATGACTCGCCTAAATCATTTCTCTCCTCACAAATTCTGACTCGCATCATCGATTCGTGAATTGGATTGCTCTTTTTGTGTTCCATTTGCATTCCAGTTCTTTCTAGTTTGTTTATGCTCTTTCCAGTTCTCTATTTGTTCTTTATTCACAAATTGTTGGTACATTTTGATTTCTATTTTGTTTTCTTCAATTTTTCTTCGAATTTTAATTTTCGATTCATTTTAGTAATTGTTTTGTGTCAATTTTGCTTCAAATTTTGATTATTGATTCATTTTAGCAATTGTTCAATTTTTGGGTTCATCTTGAGTAACTATCTCTATACGGTTAAAACAATATCCTTTGTGTTCTTCTTGACGCCAGGATAGAATTGTTTCTTGTTCAATGATATGGAAGACCAAAATAATGAATGATTAATGTAATGGAAGGGACAATATTTTTATACATAATGTTCTATGTGGTAGTTTTTCCGCTGTTGCAAGCATTTCTCAATGGATGCATCTATTAACGAATAGGCTAACAAGGGTAGTGCACGAGCTCTTCTTCTCATCGTACGTAGTCTTCTTGTTGTTACTCGAGTTTATATTAGATTTAGAACTTGATTGAAAACAATTTCAATTATAATACTCTTATGTTGTCATTTTTATTTATTTTATAATTTCACATGCTTGTAAGATTTGGCCTTAGTTTTTAATATAATTGAAGTTTGATTTCTTTGTTTCATAAATTCATTGTATTATTTTTTAATGAAATTTTAATTTAAAAATAAATAAATATAAGGAAGAAAATTTGCACCAGTAGGTAAGACATTTTATCGGTTCCTAATAAGCTCTTTACCTAAAGCCACAATCCATAGGTAAAACATTTTATCATATCTCAATAAGCTCAGTACCTGCGGTCAAAATCCGTAGGTACAACCACTCCGATTGCCAGAGTTCCATCACTATAGGATATAGCGACGGAAAAATCCATAGGCATATCATATATATTGACCACGAAAAAGACAGCCCTAAGTATCGGTATTGTGTGCTATACCTACGGCTAAATGACCTTTATCTACGGTTTTCTGCTAATGTCAAGTATATATGTGGCATTAAAAGGAATCTAAAGGGAACATGTTAGTACCCCATTTAAATATGACAGACTTATTTTTCCAATAATAGAAAATGACAAGGACTTATGTCCCATCTCAAAAAATGATAGATTATTAGTTGTAATGATTATTTTTTTAGTTAGGATTATGGTTAGTTATGACTTTCTACCCATTTGACCAAAGTGTCAGTTTGCAAACAAAAAAAGATTGATCGGTGACACAACTTGAATATGCTAAAGTAATCAGATGCTTGATGTATGCCTTGACTTGTACTAGATCTGACATAGCATATGTTGTGGGAAAATCAAGTCAGTATATTAGCAATCCAAGTAAAGAACACTAGCACGCTATGAAACGAGTATTAAAATACTTGAAGAGAACAATGAACTATTGTTTAACATATAGTGGAGACCCTTCTATTTTGGAATGATACACAGATGCTAGTTTGGTAACATATGTTGAAGATCATACTTCCACAAGTGGATGGATCTTCAACCTTGATGGAGGTGCAGTTTCTTAGGATTCAAAGAAATACACATGCATTCCCGACTCCACCATGGCTGCCGAATTTATTGCATAAGAGGCAGAATGGCTAAGAAATTTATTGTATGAGATACCATTTTGGCAAAAGCTAATGGCGCCAATATCCATACATTGTGATAGTAAATCCACACTATCAAAAGCTTATAGCCAAGTTTATAATGGGTCAAGGCATATTGGTTTAAGACATAGCTATGTAAGAGACTTTATTTCTAATGAAGTAATATCCATCATGTTCGTAAGACCAAAGAAGAATATTGCAGATCCTTTGACTAAAGGTATGACAAGGGATATGAAGGTGAGAAAAACACAAGAAGGGGGGGTTGAATTGTGTTTTAAAATTTTCTTCGTTCCTCCTAAAACTGAAACACTGGTCAGAAGCTAAATGAGACAGCTTCTCATGTGATGTTCAGAATCTAAATGCAGCGGATAAAAACAGAGAGAGAGAAGAAGAAAGACACAAAGCAATTATACTGGTTCCTTCCACAATCCGGAAGTAGTCCAGTCCCCCTTGCACTTCCAAGGAGATTTCACTATAATGTAATATCTGATTACAATTGCTCAAGCACACAACAAGAGACTTCCTTTGCTCAAGCACACTTTGCAAGAGTCTTCCTATGCTCAAGAACACAATCAAGAGACTTCTATGCTCAAGCACAACTGCAAGAGACTTCCTAAACAAACAAGATTACACAGAAAATTGTTTGAGATTGAACACTTGATATACAATCAGAGGTGCTCACAATACAAATCAGATACAGACTCTATGAAATTCTAGCGCACTTGTTTTAATATGTTCTGTCAGATGTTATAACGTTTGCGATGTTCCGATTAATGTTTCAACATCAAGTGATAAATAGAAAATAAAACAAGAAAATAAAGTGCAGAAAAATAAAGAACACAGGAAGTTTGTTGACCCAGTTCAGCACAACACGCTTACATCTGGGGGCTACCAAGCCAGGAAGGAAATTCACTAGTGTAGTCCTTATTCAATAGCTCTCATCAAACTCCTCGTTTACACTATATGACCTAGGACCTACCCGTATAGACTTCAACCTAGGAACTCCTAGATCTGAGATCCCATCTCACTATCCTAATGGTCAGTCACTGCCCCAGTGACCTATCAGACCTCAAACACAACAAAATAGAAGTTACCTTCCAACACAAACAACCAAACCTTGTTTCACAACTTCGGTTTGATGCACAAGAGTATCAATACTCACAAAATCAGTCCTAAACAAGTATCATAGGCGACACAAGAAAGGCACACAGTTAAGATTCTAGACTTGCATCACAAACGATACAAGAACAAAATACATGAAGACTCAAACCCTAAAAATCTAAACTTTTTAGTATGACGGCTTGAATGAGAAATTAGGTCTTGAAGTCTTCTTTTTATACTGAAGCAGCTTGGGCTAAATAAATCATTGGGCTTCAGTAAACTTGCAGATCGGTTCAGCAAACCTGCAAAACAGAATCAAAAACAAATATGGAAATTCCTAACATGTCGGAACCTATTTAGAAACATTCCAGATCATAAAAAATATTTCCTAAAATAAAATATCTATTTTAGAAATATTCCACAGCTGATTCTGATAAGATATGCGCGTTACTTGGTCAGTAAGTAAAGGAAATATGGTTTCCTTAAACGATAAAATACGCGCGTACAGATAAGGCAGAAACTCAGGCACACTGAACCGTGCCAGGATGTTGGAACATTATATCCAACATCTTACTGAGTTGCCTAACCACATGCTGGAACATTGGTTCCAACTTACAGATCAAGGATATTTGTTGTAGCAACAATGCAGCCAATACAAATACCCAACACTCTAAGACTTAAGAATTTCTAGAATAAGACTTTGAGAGACAGAAATTCTAAGTGAATGCAGAAAAATTTCAGCAGAGGTTTAACACTTGTAAAAATGTTGAGAGTATTTCGTTCAGCATTGCCAAAACTCTAAGTCTTCACTCCTTTATATAGAGGGTTTGAAAGAGACGTTGCGAAATTGCCAGCACACCAAAAGAGTCGTTGTTGAAGCTTGATCTTTCACCAATGATCTTTTGCCTGATTTGGTTGTTGTCCTATGAAGAACCAATTTGAAATCCATTCCTAATCCAAAGGAACATCTTTGCAGGCATAACTGTTTTCTGGAGCTGTTTTCTTGTCTTGTAGCGTCGACACAAAACAGAGTAGTGGAGAAGGTGGTTGTACAGTTCGTACATAGTACAATGTCAACGCTCTTTGAAGATAAGCTTCCAATGCCTTCAAATCTTCACCAAAATGACCGTTACAACGTTCCACTAGTCTTCTGCATTACTTTCGAATCCAATAGACAGCTTTTGAAGTGTTGATTCTTGAATCTTCAGCTTGTGGTGATTATCAGCTTCTGATGGAGTCGCTTCTGAACTACTTGCTTCTAATGAACTTCAGCTTCTGATGATTTTCAGTTTCTGATGACTTTCAGCTTCTGTTGACGTCATCATTCTTCAGGAGCACTTCTCTTATGATGCTTTAAAGCTCCCTTTTCTTTGTTGATCCCTTTTCTGTACACTTGAACAAATATTAGCTAGTCCAATTGATAATTTTTAATACCTTGTTATCATCAAAACTCTTTAAGGTTCATTGTTAAACACATTGTTAAACACATTTTCCAGATACAGCTTAAGACCTCTAGCTTTCTCAGCTGATTGCAGATTCTTCAAAAATCTTCTAACAGTAGCAGCTTTGATCTTGATACATTTCTTGCCCACAGCTTCTATCAGGTCAGAAGCTCTTCTCTTCAAAGATGCCCATTCTTCCTCAAAGACAACAAGCAAAGAAGGCATGCTTCTAAGATGAACCAGGATTTCAGGATTGTTTTCTTGAAGAATGGAAGGAAAATTCTTCAGAGGTTCTGACTCAGTTGTGGTCCTTTCCATCCACTTGTCATCGACAAGAAGTTTGTCAATGATCCTCACAGCATACAGAGACTTGCTGTGTAAGATCCGGTCAGAAGTGGTAACTGTGAAACAACTATCAAAAGCTTGTTTGTATCTCCTCAGAGTCTCCAACAGCTTTCCTTGGTGGAAGATTTTAGACAGAAGCCTTCCAGAAGGTACTTGCTTCTTTTTCTTGTTGATACCTTCTTTGATAGCCCAACACAGATGGTGCATGATGTATCTTGGAAGATTAATCCTTTGAAAAGTAGCCATTGTGTACAAGGCTAGTTGATGATCATGAATAGGTTGGTCAGACCCTCATCCTCCTTGAAAAAAGCAATTGATGCAAAACTTTAGGAGCAGTCTGTGACAATCCTCCATTTCCACAGTCCTAGCCTTCGGGTTTCATTTCAAAAACAATCTTGTGTAACATTCCAACATGATATCATCCTTGCTGACATCCCACTTAAAGTATCCTTTTGAAGATACTCTGCAGGCTTCAGCAATAACTCCTTCCGTGATGGTTACTGGAATACCCATCACCACTGACCTAATCTCCATTCCTTCAAAAGGTTTCAAACCCATTTCTTCTCTAGTCTTCCCTTTCTGACTAGAATCTCTATCCACAGTCAATTTCTCTTCTAACTTTGCAGCTTCCATGTCGTAGACTTCAGCCCTTAACCAAAAGTCCTTTACCAGATTCTCATATGTTGGTCCATTCAACATACAGAAATAACCATGTAACTTCTGAGGTTTAACGAAAGCCTCCATGTTCACCTCGTATCTCTCTAGAGAAGTGAAGCCAAAAGGTGTTTCCTTTTGAATAATCAAAGATTCTGCTGGAATAGACATGGTCTTTGGTTTGATAACTAACCCCGATTCTGGAGCACCTTGTTGTTGCATGTTTGAAGTAGATTCTGGAACGTCTCATTGCGAGCTTGATGATGCCATTTATGATGATGATGATGATTTAGGGTTCTAAGTTTGAAGATTGCGCTTACTTCGCAAGAACAGGTTTGAAAGATGAAGTGTTTGTTGTGAAGTGAGTAGTGTGTGAATTTGACAATGTGTTAAAAGTAAAAATGATTGCAATTCAGAAAAACAACAAACAAACATAACATTAATGACAATTGGGGGCGCGTGAAAGTACTTTCAAAGCTATAAATCATCATTGCCCTTTTGAGTTATACACCAATACAAATAAGCCACGTAAGAAGTACTCAGAGAAACTACCAAGTTAGTGGGCCAGGAGTTACCATAAAAAGTAACTTCCAACGTTTCCACTAGCTCTACTATTCAGAAGCACAAAATCCAGTTTCTGGACTTTAGATGCTGACGTCATCATCAGAAGCACATTTTCCTCAGAACGTCAATAAAGAGCTTTTGATGGACGACAACTTCTGAATTGACTTCAGAACCAAAAATCATATTCAGGAGCAAGCAAGCTTTAATCAAACACGTAATGCATGTTCAAATTTTTCTTTATAAAATCAAATCTTTCAATAGTTAAAGGCTTAGTAAATATATCACCCCATTGATTCTCAGTATCAATGAATTGTATATCTAAAACTCCAACATAGTCTCTGGTAAAATGGTGTTTGATTTCAATATGCTTAGATCTTGAATGCAAAATTGGATTTTTAGACAAACAAATAGCAGCAGTATTATCACAATATATGGGAATACTGTTAGCAATTATCTGATAGTCTTCCAACTGATGTTTCATCCAAAGTAATTGTGTACAACAACTTGCAGCTGAGATGTATTCTGCTTCTGCTGTAGACATAGCAATGATTGCTTGTCTTTTGCTAGCCCAGGATATCAGATTATCACCCAGAAATTGACAATTGCCACTGGTTGACTTTCTTTCAATCCTATCACCAGCATAGTCAGCGTCACAGAATCCAACTAGCTTATAATCTAAGGATTTCTTATAAAGGAGTCCAAGATTAGTTGTTCCCTTCAAATACCTGAAGATTCTCTTGACAGCAGTCATATGAGATTCTCTAGGATCTGATTGGAATCTTGCACACAAGCATACACTGAATAAAATATCTGGCCTAGATGCAGTGAGGTATAACAAGGAACCAATCATATCTTTGTACAACTTCTGATCTACTTTTGCATCTTCATCTTCTTTGCTTAGTATGCATATATGATGCATTGGAGTGTTCATTACTTTACAATCTTCAAGCTTGAACTTCTTCAGAAGCTCCTTTGTGTATTTTGTTTGATGAACATAAACTCCATCTTTACATTGATTGATTTGAATGCCCAGGAAGAATTTTAGCTCTCCCATCATGCACATTTCATATTCATCATGCATTAACTTAGAGAATTCCTTGCAAAGAGATGCATTAGTAGAACCAAATATTATATCATCAACATATATTTGCACAACAAGAATATCTTTCTCAAGAGTCCTTATGAAGAGTGTAGTATCAACCTGTCCTCTTTTAAAATCATTTTTTATTAAGAAATTACAAGCTCTGGGAGCTTGTTTCAAGCCATATAGTGATTTCTTCAGTTTAAAAACATGATCAGGATAATTAATATCCTCAAAACCAGGAGGTTGCTTGACATACACTTCTTCTTCTGTGACACCATTAAGAAATGCACTCTTGACATCCATTTGATATAATATTATGTCATGATTAACTGCATAGGAAAGAAGTAACCTGATTTCTTCCAATCTTGCAACTGGAGCAAATGTTTCAGTTTAATCAATGCCTTCTTGTTGACTGTAACCTTGTGCAACAAGTCTTGCTTTGTTTCTTGTTACTTCTCCTTGCTCATTCAACTTGTTTCTGAATACCCATTTTGTTCCAATAATGTTCTTATGCTGAGGTTTGGGTACCAGATCCCACACATCATTTCTTTGAAATTGATTTAACTCTTCTTGCATAGCTAATATCCATCCTTCATCTGAAAGTGCTTCATCAACTGTTGTAGGTTCAATCATTGATATCAGTCCAATCATTGAATCTTCTTTTCTGAAGTACGATCTTGTTCATCTAGGACTATCTTTGTTTCCAACGATTAGATTCTCAAGATGTGAAGACTTGTGCTTGAATGTGTTTTTGGGAGGATCTGCTTGATGTGAGCCATCTTGTGCTTCATCAGAAGCAGCTTCATCTTGAGCTTCTGATGTGGGTTCAGCTTCTGGACTATCTTCAGATTCAGCTATCTGATCAGCTTCTGGAGTATCTTCAGGAACCTGTATCTTTGCAAAACTTTCATCTTGCTTTGAAGTTTTATCTTTAAGCTCTTTGTCATCAAATTTAACGTGCATAGATTTTACAACACAGAGTGTTTCTGAATTATACACTTTTTATGCCTTTGACCTTTTAGAGTAACCTAAGAAGATTCCTCTTTGGGCCTTGGCATCAAATTTATTTAGGTAGAGCTTATTATTTAGAATGTAACATGTACATCCAAATTGATGAAAGTAAGAGATATTGGGTTTTCTTCCTTTAAAGAGTTCATATGCTGTTTTCTCCAAGATAGGTCTGATATAGATCCTGTTTTGGACATAACATGTTGTATTCACTGCTTCTGCCCAAAAATGTTTTGCTAAATTGTTTTCATGGATCATGGTTCTGGCCATTTCTTGTAAAGTTATATTCTTTCTCTCTACAACCTCATTTTGTTGTGGAGTTCTAGGAGAAGAAAATTCATGGACAATTCCATGTTTTTCACAAAAAAGCTTCAAATGGCTCATTTTCAAACTCTCCACCATGATCACTTCTGACTTTTAAAATCTTTGATTCTTTTTCAGATTGAATTTGAGTGCAGAAACTACTGAATACATCACAAGCAACATCTTTACTCTTCAGGAATTTTACCCAAGTTCATCTGCTATAATCATTAACAATGACTAATCCATATTTACTTCCATATAAGGATGCAGTACTGACTGGTCCAAATAAATCAATATGGAGTAGTTCTAAGGGTCTGGAGGTTGAAACAATGTCTTTAGTTTTAAAAGATGATTTCACAATTTTCCCTTTCTGGCATGCACCACAGAGTGCATCTGAATGATAGTCAATATCAGGTAGCCCTTTGACAAGTTGTAACTTACTAAGCTTAGAGATAAATCTCCAGTTAGCATATCCCAACCTTCTGTGCCACATCCATTTCTTATCATTCACTGACAGAAGGCAAATCACCTTCTGGTCAACCAGTTCAGAGAAATTGATTTTGTAGACATTTTCTATCCTCTTTCCCTTGAACACAATGTATTTGTCTTCCTTGTTGATTACAATACAATTGGCTTTCTCAAATAACACATCATAACCATTATCACAAAATTGGATAATGCTCAAAAGGTTATGTTCAAGACCATCTACCAACCATACATTATTAATTGAGGTAGAGGAATTACCAATAGTTCCTGTACCGATGATCTTGCCAGACTGGTTGCCTCCAAACTTCACATTTCCTCCCTTTTCATTGTTAGGATGAGGAACATGGACTTCTTTCCTGTCATGTGTCTTGAGCAACCGCTGTCTACGTACCATGATTTTTGTTTCTCCTTTGCTCTTAGACATACCTACAATATTGACATTTCCAGATTTAGGTACCCATTGTCTTATGGGTCCTCTCAGGTTAGTACTAGAAGTTTTACTCTTCACTTATTATACCTTGTGTTGTGAGTTTGATTGCTTCTGATTAACCATCACCTTAGGTTTAACAACCTTTGGTTTTGGTACTTCTGGAGCAGTCACTGTTCTCTTCTGAAACTTAGACTTTAGAACCTCAGATTTTAGTTTTACTAGACTCTGAGGAACAGGTTTTGATCTTTTTAGGATCCTGATCTTTAAAGTCTTAGAATCAGTGTTGATTATAGCCTTTTTCTTAGAGTTCTTTGGCTTTGAAGTAATCTTAGCCTTAGAGCCAGAAGCTTCAGGTTCTGATTGAACAACAGTTTCTAACTCAGGTACAAAGAAGGTTTTCAATCCTTCCTTGATGCATTCACAACATGTTTTGAGACTGATTTCATTAGGTTTCCCTCCTAAAAATCCAATCCCTTTGCCATTGTTTCTGTAAATGCTGTAAATCATTGAAGCAACTCTACTTCTGTCAATACCAGACATGATAAAATATTCAAGAGCAATTTCATGGTTGCTTAAAGGTTTTTCATTACACTTTTCTTGTAGCTTCTGACACAAGAACCTGAGCTTATCTTCATAAGTTTTACAAATGAAATCAAAGCCCCTAAGTCCTTCTTCAGAAGCTTTCAGATTCAATAGAGTTGATTTTTGTTGTTTCACTAAATCAACATATTTTTCTTTTAAATCCTTCAACTCATTGGTTCTTACTTCAAAATGTGTAAGAAGTTCCTTAAGTGACTCAACATGTTCAACTCTAGGAATCTTAGAATATACCTTGTTTTCATCTTCAGAGTCTGATTCTGATCCAGCTTCTGAAGTTACTGTAGCTACTAAACCATCAACTATCTTTGCACCTTCATCATCTTCCTCTTTATTAGATCTGGATTCATTTTCCAAATCATCCCAGGTTGCCATTAAACTCTTCTTAATCTGCTTCTTGAATTTGTTTGGTTTGAAAGTTGACTTGTCCTTTGACTTCTCTTTCTGAAGATCAGGGCAATCAGCAATGAAATGTCCATGCTTCTTACAGTTGAAGCAACCCTTCTGATCTTCTTTCTTTGAGCTTCTGAAACTACTCCTCTTGGTCAGAAACTTTCTATTCTTCCTGGCCAGATACTACAGTCTGTTGAAGAGCAAAGCCATCTCAGTAGCATCTTCTTCAGAGTCTGAACCAGATGGTTCTTCTTCTTCAGATTCAACTACTTTGAGAGCTTTTGATGACTTGCCTTTGGATGGAAGAGCTGTTGATTTACTCTTCTTAGTAGACTCATGTTCATTAAGACTTAACTCATGAACTTTGAGAGAACTAACAAGATCTTCAACACTTAAAGTGTTTAAATCTTTAGTTTCCTCAATGGCAGTCACCTTTGGTCTCCATCTAGCAGGCAAACTTCTGAGTATCTTTCTCACATGGTCAGAAGCAACATAACTCTTCGTTAGTATTTGCAATCCAGAGACTAGAGTCTGAAACCTTGAGTACATCTCCTCAATGGTTTCAACATCCTTCATCTTGAACAACTCATACTGATGAACCAACAAAAGAGCTTTTGCTTCCTTGACCTTCTTGCTGCCTTCATAGTTAGAACAGAGAGAAGCAAAGATAGCTTTAGCAGTGGATTTGTCACTTATCTTCATGTACTCTGCTTTAGGTATAGAAGTGGCAAGAGCTCCTCTGATAATATGATGCTTCTTGTAAAGTTTCTTCAATTCAGGCATATGTTTCTTTCTATCAACAGCAGTTCCTTCTTCATTAAGAACCAAGTCACCAACACCATCTTCAAGTATATCCTAAAGTTCTTAATCTAAACTCATGATATAACTGTAGAAGTTGGTTTTCCACCAAGAAAATTCTTCAGCATCTCCATTGAACTTAGAAAACTTTCCTACACTGGATTTCTTACTGTCACTATAATCATATGCGACAGTATGATGACTAGTGTGACCAGGTCCACTAGGAATAGGAATAGGAGATTCACCAGACATCGGGGATGAGAAATAGAACCCCATCCCCATCCCCAACGGGTTCGGGTATCCCCGCCCCATCCCCGTCCCCACATTGAATAATATTTTTTAATAAAAAATATAAGTTTTTTGCAACCCATAGTGAAATATTGTAATGCATTATCCAACAATATGTTCACTTTAGCATTTTTTAGACCGATTGATTTAGTTGCTCCTTTAAATATCAATGGTAGCTTTTATAACACAGCAATTATCAAACAAAATAACATGACATATCAACATAAAATAGTTTTATGCATTTGGGACGGGTTTGGGTATGGGTTTGGGGTGGGTACCTATATACCTGTTACCCGTCCCATACCCGTGTTTTGAAATCGGGGAAAACCCAAACCCATACCCAAACCCAGTCAAAACGGGGAAAACCCGTCAAATTGGGTTTGGTTCGGGTGGGTAACCACGGGTATGGGTTTTGTTGCCATGCCTACCAGACATGTTTTTCTCAAATCTTTCTCTGTTACACTGTTAAGTGTTAAGACAACAGACCAAGCCTCTAGATACTAATTGAAGGTGAGAAAAACACAAGAAGGGGGGGTTGAATTGTGTTTTAAAATTTTCTTCGTTCCTCCTAAAACTGAAACACTGGTCAGAAGCTAAATGAGACAGCTTCTGATGTGATGTTCAGAATCTAAATGCAGCGGATAAAAACAGATAGAGAGAGAAGAAGAAAGACACAAAGCAATTATACTAGTTCCTTTCACAATCTAGAAGTAATCCAGTCCCCCTTGCACTTCCAAGGAGATTTCACTATAATGTAATATCTGATTACAATTGCTCAAGCACACAACAAGAGACTTCCTTTGCTCAAGCACACTTTGTAAGAGTCTTCCTATGCTCAAGCACACAATCAAGAGACTTCTATGCTCAAGCACAACTGCAAGAGACTTCCTAAAAAAACAAGATTACACAAAAAATTGTTTGAGATTGAACACTTAATATACAATTAGAGGTGCTCACAATACAAATCAGATACAGACTCTAAGACTTAAGAATTTCTAAAATAAGACTTTGAGAGACAGAAATTCTAAGTGAATGCAGAACAATTTCAGCAGAGGTTTGACACTTGTAAAAATGTTGAGAGTATTTCGTTCAGCATTGCCAAAACTCTAAGTCTTCACTCCTTTATATAGAGGGTGTGAAAGAGACGTTGTGAAATTGTGATGAGTCATAATTTAGTCTATTTTAATGCATTATTTAGTATCGTTTTATTTAGATTTAGTTTTATTTTATTTTAATATTATTTCCTTTTTGAATGTTTTACTTCAAATTGCATTTTATTTTATTTCAGGAACGAATATATGATGGAAGGTGTCTTGGAGCAAAAGAAAGAAGTCTGGAGCAAATACAGTGCAAAAATACGAAGATACGGAGACAAAAATATGTCTCCTTGAAGTCAGAAGCTTGGCACGGTCCGTGCCAACATGTGGCAGGGCCGTGCCACCCTCCAGAGTCTCGTTTGCTGCTTTTTCTTCGGGCCCAAGTTACCCTGTTGTAGTTTTACTAATTAGCCCTTATAGTTGCTTCGATTTTAAGTCAATTGTAAAGCTATAAATAGAGTAGCTCTCCATCATAAACATTCATCTTTTGTTCTTGGAATAAAAGTTCACCTTTACTTTATTTTATTCTTCTTCTTCTTCTCTATGTCTACAATGAACGTTAGTGAGGATCAGAATCTTCATATTTCAACCTTTTTAAGACTCAGTGGAACCTTGAATGCAAACCAAGAGGCCGTAAGGCTGCACTACTTTCCTTTTTCCTTAGGAGGTAGGGCTAGTGCTTGGTTTCATTCAGTGGAATTTGGTTCTATCACTTCATGGCACCAAATGAGACAAACCTTTCTTTCCCGATTCTTTCCTCATTCTAAAACTGTTAAATTAAGGAATCAAATCACACAATTCACTCAAAAAGATGGAGAATCTCTTTACGATGCGTGGGAGCATTTCAAAGAAATGCTTAGACTTTGTCCCCATCATGGTTTAGAGAAGTGGATTATTATTCACACTTTTTATAATGGTATTTTGTATCCTGATGAGTCATAGATTAGTATATTTTAATGCTTTATTTAGTTTAGTTTTAAATAAGATTTGATTTGATTTTATTGCATTTTATTTCCTTTTAGAATATTTTACTTTAAATTGCTTTTTATTTTATTTTAGGAACGAATATATGGTGGAAGGTGTCTTGGAGCAAAAGAAAGAGGACTGGAGCAAATACAGTGCGAAAATACGAAGATATGGAACAAAAATATGTTCCCACCAAGTCAGAAGCTTGGCACGGCCAGTGCCAACATGTGGCACGGCCGTGCCACCTCCAGAAGTCTCTTTTGCTGCTTTTTCTTCGGGCCCAAGTTACCCTGTTGCAGCTTTACTGTTTTACCCTTTTAGTTGCTTAGTTTCTAAGTCGATTGTAAAGCTATAAATAGAGTAGCTCTCCACCATAAACATTCACCTTTTACTTTGTTTATTTCAAGTATTATTTCAATAAAAAGTATTTATTTCCTTTTTACTTTCTTTGCAATTTATTTTACTGTTTATCTCTCTTCTTCCCCATGTCTACGATGAACATGAGTGAGTAGACTTCTTCGTCTTGGGATTGTTGGGGAGTCTAATGACTCAATCCTAAACAAAACAAGCCTAAACCCTAATTTCTATGTAACCCTAATTTCTAATCTAGATTCACCGTCTTAACGTGGATTAACAATTATCAAACTGTGGAAGCGAAAACGGAGGGTTTGATAATCGTTAATCCATCATCCCAAACATCAATTCATAAAGCGAGAGCGGAGTCTTGATGTTGGAACAAGTGAATCTAGACGATAATTGCAAAACAGTGAAATAGTCTTTGCAATTATTGAGACAAAGAGTAGTTTCAATCCTCTATGCATCTTCTAGTAATCATGTCAGCGAAATAGGCTTGGTTGCTAGAAGTAAACTCTCACCGGACTTTCATCGGAAAGGTGAGGGGCTAAGGGAAACCGGTCTTTAGAAATTAATGTGTAAACCATGAAATTAGATGTTTAGGTCTTGTCTAGTGAAGGATTTGTCATTATGATGAACCAATGATCCCGAGGCCCTTTATTATTATTGTTATTTACTTTCAGCAATTAAACCCCCTTTTTGTAAACTTTTCTCTCTTCTAATCATTCTCTAAAAGTTAATTGAATTCACAACTCCCTAGCGGAACGATACTCTTCTTACTACTATTACTTCGATAGGCCGTGCACTTGCGGTTTGGCCCTATCAAGTTTTTGGCGCCGTTGCCGGGGAGTTGTTGTAATTTGATTAACTTTTTAATAGTGATTAGAGAAAAAAAATATTTTTCCTTATTTTATTTCTTTTTATATTTCTTAAAAAAAAAAATCTTTTGTTTTATTTTATCTTGTTTTATATTTATATTTCTTTCCAAAAAAAAAAAAATCTTTTCCTTTATTTTATCTTGTTTTATTTCTTTCTTTTTCTATTTCTTCTTTTGCCTTTAACTTCTTGGGAAAATAATAACGATATGACTAAGGAATGCACTCTCATAGAGTATGCAATCCCATCTTCAAATGAGTCATACGATGCTATTGTGTACCCAACGGTTGACGACAATTTTGAAATAGAACCTGCACTTATCGAGTTAGTGCAGCAAAATCAATTTTTTGGATCACCCACTGAGGATCCGAATTTTCATATTTCAACCTTTTTAAGACTCAGTGGAACCGTGAATGCAAACCAAGAGGTCGTAAGGCTGCACTACTTTCCTTTTTCCCTGGGGGGTAGAGCTAGTACTTGGTTTAATTCATTGGAAAATGGTTCTATCACTTCATGGCATCAAATGAAGCAAACTTTTCTCGCTCGATTCTTCCCCTATTCTAAAACAATTCAATTAAGGAATCAAATCACACAATTCACTCAAAAAGATGGAGAATCTCTTTACGATGTGTGGGAGCGTTTCAAAGAAATGCTTAGACTTTGTCCCCATCATGGTTTAAAGAACTGGCTTATTATTCACACTTTTTATAATGGTCTTTTGTATCCCACAAAAATTCATGTTGATGCAGCTGCAGGTGGAGCTCTGATGAACAAAACATACACAGAAGCATATGCTTTGATCGAGGACATGGCACAAAACAACTTTCAGTGGACCTACGGAAGGGACACCACTAATGTTGCTCCTTCACCCTCTCAGAGAGAGGTAGGTATGTATGAAAATTCTTCCCTTGATCATCTAGCTGCTAAGGTTGACACACTCACACAAAAATTTGATAAAATAAATAATAGTGCTGTCACACCTGCCCCTGTATCACCTCTTTGTGAAGTTTGTGGTGTATTTGGCCATATTGGCATTGATTGCCAACTAGGTAGTGTTGTTAGAAGTCATGAGCAAGTAAACTATGCTCAATATAATCAAGGGTTTAAAAACAATCAATTTATTTTTCAAACCCCTCAAAATGTTTTTGGACAACAAACAACACCACCTGGTTATGCAAACAACCAAGGAGTTCCTCAAAAATCCAGCTTGGAAATTTTACTAGAAAAATGTGTTATTGATCAATCCAAGCAGCTCCAAGAGCTTAAAAATCAAACTGAATTTTTGAAGGACTCTCTTGCCAAACATACATCGAACGTAGACTCCATAGTTACTCACAGTAAGGTGATAGAGACTCTGACTTCTCAAGTACCCCAACAGGTGGCTACTCCCTCTCAAACCTCCGAAGTCCTTCTAGGCCAAACCAAAACCAACACCAAAGACCATATAAGTGCCATTATTTTTAGGGATGGTAACCAATTCGAGGACCCCGGTTTGAAAATTCAGAACAATGAAGGAGACATAGGAAGTGATAAGCCTCAAAGTGAGAAAGCTATAAGAGAGAATGACAAGCCATTTGTTTCACCATCTCATGAGCCTAAAATTCCCTTAACACAAGAGTTTGCTAAATCCAAGTTAGATGAGAAGTTTAGAAATTTTATTGAAATACTTCCAAACAAATTGCCACCTAAACTTAAGGATCCAGAGAGATTTTCCATACCTTGTGTCATAGGATATAAAACATTTGAGAAAGCCATGTGTGATTTGGGAGAGAATGTTAGTTTGTTGCCATTATCCCTTAGTGAGAGATTGGGTATAGGATAGTTAAAACCACTTTCTAACCGTCAAGCTAGTGACTCTAAACAAGCGCTTCGTGGGAGGCAACCCACGCATTTAATTGCTTTTGTTTTGCTTGTTTTTGGTTGTTTTAAGTGTTTTGTAGGTAATTGTCCAAGTATGATTCAAGAAAAGTGAAAAATTTTGAAGCCCCCAGGACCAGAAGGTTGGCACGGCCCGTGCTAAGGCTGGCACGGCCGTGCCAGGTTTTTAAGGCAAATTTGGAGCATGAAGTCAGTAAGTTTGCACGGCCCGTGCCAAGGGTGGCACGGCCGTGCCCGACCTCTACACACCATATAACATAAAAAAAATTTCTTCCTTCTTCCTCATTCACAAACCACAACCGTCTTTCATCTTTCAAACTTCTCTCTAAACCTCCATAACCTTCAAACCTTCAAACCTTCATATCTCCCTCAAAACTTCACCAATTCACTCATTTCTTTCACCAATCAATCACAAACTTCATTCCAAACACAAACCACCCATCAAAAACATCTTTCATCCACTCAAACCCATAATTCACCAAACCCTAACCCAAAAACCACAAAATCTTAACCAATCTCCACATATCACAAACTTCATTCCAAACACAAACCACCCATCAAAAACATCTTTCATCCACTCAAACCCATAATTCACCAAACCCTAACCCAAAAACCACAAAATCTTAACCAATCTCCACATCTAAACCCATAAACCTCACTAGAACATCAACCCCAACCCTCAACCACCCTTTTCTACAAAATTCTTCACAAACCCTAACCTTCACCAAAATTCCATAATCAACCCAAGGTCAAAGGTCTAATGGCTTCAAGAAGAAATGGCAAGGAACCGACAACATCTTCCGGAGGACCTCCATCAAAGAAAAGGGCACCGGCAAAGAATCATGGCATCACCTTCAAGGATAACAACCAAAAAGAAAGGTATAAAGTCCTTATCACTAAACCTTTGCATCCTTGTAGGTACCCTCATTTTCATACTATGAATACCTTAGGGATTAGGGACAATGCTTTTGAATTGCTGAATAGATTAGGATGGGGTGAGATGATTAGTCCTATGAGGGGGTATGAAAATTTTACTTATGAGTTTTTAAGTTCTATCCAATTCAAGAAAGATAAGTTGAATTTAGATGACCCCGATCATAGAGTCTCCTTCCGGCTTTTGAATATTGATTACGAGATGTCCCTTGAAAACTTTTGCACTGAAATGGGCTTCACAAATGCGGGGTTCATCCATGACTCTTGGAATCAAGCTTTAAAGCCGGAAGACTATAACCCTGCTAGCTTTTGGACACGCATAACTGGTCTAGATCAATACGTTTCACGTTCAAACAAGGCTAGTAACATCCACAACCCAGTTCTTAGGTACCTTCAAAGGGTAATGGCTTGTACCATTTGGGGTAGGAAGGAAGTAGGAACATGTAGGACGGATGAAATCTTTATGCTTTGGGCTATGCTTCATAATTACCCGGTGAATACTTGTTTTTACATGCTTGACTACCTTGCCTCAATAGGAACTAAGCCTAATCTTGTAGCCGACATAGTAGTGGGGGGTGTTATCACATTCATTGCTAGTAAGTTTGAAGTGAGCGAGGAGGAAGGGATACATGAAATTCAGGGCAACAATAGGCTTAACATAGAGACTCTAATCTCTATGAAATTCATTACACATCATCCACCCATGCAATATGCCCTTAAAATCAATGTGCCGATTCTGTTTTTGCTTCCTAACCCATCTCGGGCTAACACCGAGGTGGAGGAAAATTGGTTGTATGTTGATAATGAACAGGTACATGAGCAACATGATGAAGGAGAAGGTGCTAACTTGCACCATGAGGAGGAGCACCATGACCATAATGCCGGAGAACTCAATAATGATGAAAGATGGGCATGGATGCGAACCGAGGTTGAAAGGATAAGCACCGAGCAACAAAGGCAAGGTGTCGAACTTTTGGGGCTGAGAAATGATGTCCAAAGGGGCAACCGCTTGTCGGAAGAAAACAATGCAATGCTCCGAAGGATGATGCACCAATTCAATCTCCAAGGTCCTCCTTATGGACCTCAATGAGAACATGTGAGCTTTCCTCTTCCTCTTTTCCCTTCTTCTTCTTCTTCTCTCCCTAATTCTTCTTCTTCACTCCTTCTTCTTCTTCTACTTCTTCTTCCTTTCTTTTAACTTCTTTTTCTTTTGAATCATTGAGGACCACTACAAGAAAAACTGCATTTTGCGACCTTTAAAATGGCAGATTGCGACTGTTAGAAGGGTCGCAGATGTACAATTGCGACCCTTCCCCAACAGTCACGGATGTTGGGGTCGCAAGTGTCTTTTGCGACCCTTCATAGAACAGCCGCACCAACTGCCGCAAAAGGCACTGCGACAGTTGCTAAGGGTCGCAAATGAGGAGATTCAAATGGATTTCAAGGGACTTGCGACAGTTGGGGAAGGGTCGCAGATGCATAAAATTTATTTATAAAAAAATATTGCGACAGTTTGCAAGGGTCGCAGATGTTGAGTTAATTTAAAAAAAAATCAGTTTTTTCCTGAATTTTTAATAGAACTATTTACTAATAAAAAATATATAAAACTAAAATAATTCATAATAAAAAATATGAACAAATTCATAAACTAAAATATGAATTTTACATTCATATTCATATAAAATACAAACAAGTGATACAATAAGGTTTCTTGAGTTCCTAACATGAAAATTTAATCAATTATGTAGATGATATTTGGCGAGGAAATTGTTTTGATCAACTAGAGATGAATAGACTCCAAAGAATGCTATGCTCTGTTTGGTGATTCTAAGTCTTCCACCTAAAAATAAGTCAAAGATTATATAAGACACATCAATTAACAAAAATAAGCAATAATGTCACGCAAGTCATGATTCTAACTTATCGCGCAATTAAACTTATAATTACTTTCTGATATATTTGTCAAAAATAACCACTATGGAATAACCATTAGCTATTTATTACAGAGAAGCTTACAAGACCAATTAATTGCTTTCAATGTGAAACAAATAAATCATTACCCTTTCATTCAAAACACCAGTCTTGAGTTCAAGCAAAACTCTAGGTACTCCAGTATGGATGCTAGACCAGCATCTGAACCCTCCAAATTTAGTGAAGGAACTCAATAATATCATTACCTTTGTATTCTTAGACTACTCAAATTTCATCAAAATAACTTAAAAGTCTTGGTATCTAACCCAGATTCGAATTTGCTTGCCGAAAGTTACATTTACAAGTAGACCAACAAACTTATCATTAAAATAATTTTCAACATTCTCAACCTCGAGTAATTCAACCCATAGCACTATTGTTTATCTAGACCATCATATTCTATCTAAATAGTACCAAAATCATAATCTATACCCACCACTTAATAAAATACTTCAACGAAAAATGGTAGAGGGCAATGCATGGAGGAAATGAATAGAAAGCTAGATTTCTTACCAGATTAATTGCTCTAGAGCTTTCCTGTCAAATTTATCAATCACATCAGCAGGTCTTTTGAGAACATTGTATGCCTAAGAAATTTGAGAAACAAAAATGGTTGTTTTATGGACAAGATAGTTATCATCAATTAATTCATTCACTATACAATAAAGAGACCACATATCAATAGTTGTTGAGTATTGTATTCAACACAGCTGCATGCTCTTAAATACAAGACCGACATAGCTTAAATACCTGAGGAACCTAAAAACCAACCGTCCCTAAAAATTTAACCGGAAACCAATTTTCCGGAGCCCCGAAAGAGGCCAAAAAAACAGAACAGCAGCAAAACAAATGGACTTTGAACAAGCCTCATGTATCAACTTTAGTGTTAGAATTCTTAAAAAAAAGCATGGATCATCATGTATCAAGTAACATCATGTTTTTGCTCCAAGTGATTGATATGTATCATTTAGAGTTTATGTTTGTCGACACATTTTATCTATTTAATAACTACGAGTTGAAATATTATTACATGGTTCATTTTCAATTTACCTCACATCTTCATTTTTAGTTTGAATATGATTAATCAATATATGAACAGTGATACATATTAGAATATTGCATACAAAATCAGATTCCAATCTCCCTAACCAAATTCTCTATCAAAACACAAGGCACTTGTCATACAGACCTACACACTGAACATTAGTAGAAAACAGATCCAAGCCTGACCAATTACTTAATATATGTAAATAAATATATCAGTCAAAATGAAATCACTAGATATTGCAAATAGAATATTTAGATTTTTGAGAATATCTACTTTGAATGTATTTTTTGGGAATGAGACCAAGCTTCCTTGACATTGAATTGTTGCACATAAAAAGTTTAAGCATCTTAAAAGTCCAGATCATTTTTCCATGTAAAAGCATCTATATCAGCATTAAGTGTAAATTAAAAGGGTGTTATACCTTCTACAGCGACCATACATTTCCTTTCCAAACAAACTGCACATGGATATAAGCATATAGGTGCTAATTCACTTGTCCTCCAGCCACATTCTCTGTTTGGAATACATAAAATTTGAAGCAGAGTAAAGTAGCTTTGATCAAGTCAAGTATAGATAAAATTATGTACCAAGTTCACTCATTATTGTCAACATTAGCGCATTAAAATATTAGAAGTGCGTCAACTTTCATTCACTTAAAAACTTGATAATATAATAGGTTGATTTGAACAAATATAACCTAATTTGGTTTAAACTATAAATAAAATGAAAATATCAAAGCACTTTCAATGAAGCTTGACACTCTGAAATTAAATATGTAATTAATGAACCTTAAAAAGACTAAACTCCTCTAGTTAGCAACAAATAGTTTGTTTGCTTTTGAGCTAGGGATCTATCCACACCATAGTATTGGCAAAAACCATTTTCAAAATCTCTAACTCAAACAAATATGCACATAATCACATGACAAACAACCTACAAACATAAATTTGAGTAAATTTTTCCTGGTATCATAGAATTTTATTTGGAACTCTTTGATAATCATGCTTGTCACCGCATTCAAAGTATAATCAGTTAAATCCACCTGCTGCCTGCTAGTTGACTAGAAATCAGAGCAGAGTAAATAAATTCATGGAAATAAATGTCATTATTAAAATCAATATATGATAATTTCTATGAAAATTTCTCACATGGTTTTTCCCATAAAGACCAAAGCTGCTGTCAACCAATATCAATCTTCAAAGGTTATTGATTGTTAGGAAGAAATTGGATGAACTTTGAGAGGAAGGATCTGAAAGACACATACCTGACAATGCTCATAAGTGGAAGAGATGTATATGGCGAAGGAAGAACTTGTAAATTTTCGGCTGGAGGTGTTCTTAAGGTGTACTCAAGCCAACTTCTATGCCATGAACGAGCAATCATCAAGGGAGTCCATCCTCAAAACAAAATCAATAGAGTACACAAAACAATTTGAAATCCATCTAAGATACATAGTGCTTGAGACAATAAAAAACTTTGTTTGCTTCATGCAAGTACAACAAAGTGTCATACATAAACTTATAAAATTGTACATCATTCCAATACGATAGATAGTGAGTCTCGTAGCAAGTTAAAAACAAGGGGTAAAGGTTGTTAAATTTCCTATGATCTAAATAGATCAAAATGTTTATATCTTTAACATGTCAAACTATAAATAAGGTAAATTTATCAGTATCACACATCAAACATGACAAATACTATGTATTTATACATACCCATTTGCATTCTTAGCAGTCAGACTAGCACCCTTGGCAATCAATAGCTGAAAGAAACAGATAATACACAACAGTGATGAATTAATAGAGTTCAAAGATCAATTAACAAAATTAAAAGGCAAATGATTTAGGTTGCAGCTTGCAGATTGACACGCATGCCATGATCAATTAACAGAACTAAGAAGTGAGAAACCCAACGACAGAACCCATTTGCCATGATTCAATTAACGTGACAAAATAAGCATATTAACATAACCCATTTGTACAGAACCCTTCTTTCTCATAACTTAACCCATTTGCAATGATTCAGTTAACAGAGCAAAATTAGTACAAAAATAAAGTTAAAACTTAAACATTATTAAGCAAAGACCCAACAAGAAAAACATAAACTTGAGCATTGTTAAACATAAACCCAGCATTAAAAATAAAAACTATTGCAGTAATAAGCATCGTTTCAGTAAGAAAAACATCTACTTGAGCACTATTAAACAGAAACCTAGTATGAAAATCGTAAAGTATAGCAATAATAAGCAGAAACCCAGTAAGAAAAATGAAAAGTTGAAGCTTATTGAGGTTCAAATGCTAACCGCAGCTCTGATAAAGGTGGGTCGTGATGAACAGAAGGAAACGAAAGTGAGAACCCTAGAATGAAAGGTTTGCAGAGACGAGTGAAGGATTTGAGAAAGGTGATCGGTTGAACAAGATTGAGACTCGGCGGTGTGGTTGGCGGAGAAGCACGGCGGCGTGGCTGGTGGAGATCGGAGGGTGTGAGAAAGGATATTGCTTTTTAGGATTTCATAGATTGAGGGTGAGAGATGAAAGAGATTTAGGGTGAGATGAAGATTTTGAGATTGAGAGAAATTGAAATTGGAGGTTTTAGGGTTTGAAATTGGGAACCGGGAGAGTGAAATTGGGAAGCGGGAGATTGAAAATGACAAAAGGGGGAATGAGTGAATTGGGGAAAACGTGTGATATATCACAAAAGCTGCGGCTGTTTGCTAAAGGGTCGCAATTTTTTCTAAAAAATCTGCGGCGGTTGGGTTCAAGTGTTGCAGAAACTGTCACAAATGTACATTAGAGGCAGTTTTGAGCTAAGGGTCGCAAAGTATGTGTCGCAAAATGCTAAATTTCTTGTAGTGGACAATGCTTCCCCTAAGTGTGGAGGGGCCTAATAAAGTGTCTAGAGTCATAGTGTCCAAACTCCCTTGAACTTTATTCTTTTGTTTTGTTTTTATGGTGAAAGGCATGACTAGTAGCTTGTGTTTAATGTAAAAAATGGCATGAAATTTTTTGTTTTGTCTCTTCTTTAGGTTGCTTCTTGTACATGAAAGTAGTTTCTTGTGTTTCTTATGTTCTTGCTATACCCATGTCTTGTTTTATTGTGAAAATCTCCAATTAGAAAAGCACCCGGTTGCAATCCTTGAGCAAATGTATGAATAGGTATTTTAAGGAACACGTTCTATCTTTAGTGTTAACTTAGACCCTTTAAAGTCTTAAGAGTAAAAGTAGTATAAGTTTGTGTGGGAAATTAACCAATGTTCTCAATTGTTATATTCTTAAATTGTTAAAGTTAAAAGGGGCGGGAGAATGGCACCAACATGTGGGGGAAAGGACAATCCCTAACTTCCTAATTGTGGTGGTGACTCCCTAATTTGAACTTAAAGTGAAACAAATTCATCAATGCTAGGGGGAAAGGACAATTACATCCAAAAAGACTTCCTACGCGGAGATGAAACAAATAATAATTTTGCAGCACTGCTTAGGGTGATTTTGAATCTAGGGGGAAAGGATAATTACATCCGAGAAGACTTCCTACGAGGATAGATAGCCCCTAAGCATCTGCAGCCCCTTGTACTTAATTGTTAATCTAATCTAATTTTGACTTAAATTCCCATCACTCTTATATGAAATGAAGAAAGGACTTTTCTCGGTTACTTTAGCACTAAGGATAAAACCTATTCCTCATAATATCTATCTTATACAGGAGCAAGAAAAGGGTTGGACTGCACACACACTCACTTGAGACTTGATGTTGGGTAGAATAGGTTCATGAGAAGTATTTGAAATTGTAATTAGTGTACTTGAAGCAAAGCCTTTCTTTTGAGACATGTGTTCTTAATATTGCCATGAATAAAATCTTTTGTTGCCTGCTATGTCTATTGCCTTTTGCTTGAGGACAAGCAAAGATTCAAGTGTGGGGGAGTTTGATGAGTCATAGATTAGTATATTTTAATGCTTTATTTAGTTTAGTTTTAAATAAGATTTGATTTGATTTTATTGCATTTTATTTCCTTTTAGAATATTTTACTTTAAATTGCTTTTTATTTTATTTTAGGAACGAATATATGGTGGAAGGTGTCTTGGAGCAAAAGAAAGAGGACTGGAGCAAATACAGTGCGAAAATACGAAGATATGGAACAAAAATATGTTCCCACCAAGTCAGAAGCTTGGCACGGCCAGTGCCAACATGTGGCACGGCCGTGCCACCTCCAGAAGTCTCTTTTGCTGCTTTTTCTTCGGGCCCAAGTTACCCTGTTGCAGCCTTACTGTTTTACCCTTTTGGTTGCTTAGTTTCTAAGTCGATTGTAAAGCTATAAATAGAGTAGCTCTCCACCATAAACATTCACCTTTTACTTTGTTTATTTCAAGTATTATTTCAATAAAAAGTATTTATTTCCTTTTTACTTTCTTTGCAATTTATTTTACTGTTTATCTCTCTTCTTCCCCATGTCTACGATGAACATGAGTGAGTAGACTTCTTCGTCTTGGGATTGTTGGGGAGTCTAATGACTCAATCCTAAACAAAACAAGCCTAAACCCTAATTTCTATGTAACCCTAATTTCTAATCTAGATTCACCGTCTTAACGTGGATTAACAATTATCAAACTGAGGAAGCGAAAGCGGAGGGTTTGATAATCGTTAATCCATCATCCCAAACATCAATTCATAAAGCGAGAGCGGAGTCTTGATGTTGGAACAAGTGAATCTAGAAAATAATTGCAAAACAGTGAAATAGTCTTTGCAATTATTGAGACAAAGAGAAGTTTCAATCCTCTATGCATCTTCTAGTAATCATGTCAGCGAAATAGGCTTGGTTGCTAGAAGTAAACTCTCACCGGACTTTCATTGGAAAGGTGAGGGGCTAAGGGAAACCGGTCTTTAGAAATTAGTGTGTAAACCATGAAATTAGATGTTTAGGTCTTGTCTAGTGAAGGATTTGTCATTATGATGAACCAATGATCCCGAGGCCCTTTATTATTATTGTTATTTACTTTCAGCAATTAAACCCCCTTTTTATAAACTTTTCTCTCTTCTAATCATTCTCTAAAAGTTAATTGAATTCACAACTCCCTAGCGGAACGATACTCTTCTTACTACTATTACTTCGATAGGCCGTGCACTTGCGGTTTGACCCTATCATATCCCACAAAAATTTATGTTGATGCAGCTGCAGGTGGAGCTTTGATGAATAAAACATACACAGGAGCATATGCTTTGATCGAGGACATGGCACAAAACCACTATTAGTGGACCTACGGAAGGGACATCACTAATGTTGCTATTTCACCCTCTAAAAAAAAGGTAGGTATGTATGAAATTTCTTCCCTTGATCATCTAGCTACTAAGGTTGACGCACTCACACAAAAATTTGATAAAATAATTGCTAGTGTTGTCACACCTACTCCTGTTTCACCACCATGTAAATTTTGTGGAATACTTGGTCATACTAGCGTTGAATGCCAACTAGGTAGTACTGTTGAAAGTCCCAAGCCATTAAACTTTGATAAATATAATCCAGGGATGAGGACAAACAAATTTTTTTATAACAAAACACCTCAAAATCCCTTTGGACAACAAACAACACCGCCCGGTTATGCAAACAACCAAGGAGTCCCTCAAAAATCCAGCGTGGAAATTTTACTAGAAAAATGTGTCATGGATCAATCCAAGCAATTTCAAGAACTTAAAAATCAAATTGGATTTTTGAATGACTCTATTGTGAAGCTTACATCTAAAGTAGACTCCATTTCTTCTCACCAAAAATTTCTAGAGACTCAAATCTCTCAAGTAGCCCAACAAGCTGTTGCTTCCTCTCTTACCACCGGAATCTTTCCATGTCAAACCAAAACCAACCCCAAAGGCCAAATATCTGATATTACTCTTAGGGATGGTAAACATTTAAAAGACTTCGTTATCAACGCTAAGAACAATGAATGAGAGATAGAGAGTGATAAGCCTCAAGGTGAGAAAGCCATAGGAGAGAATGATAAGTCATTTGTTTCACCACCTCATGAGCCTGAAATTCCTTTAACACAAGGTTTTATTAATTCCAAGTTTGATGACCAGTTTAGGAATTTTATTGAAATACCTCCAAACAAATTGCCACCTAAACTTAAGAATCTAGGGAGTTTTTCCATACCATGTGTCATAGGATCTAAAACATTTGAGAAAGCCATGTGTGATTTGAGAGAGAATGTCAGTTTGTTGCCATTGTCCCTTTCTGAGAGATTGGGTATAGGATAGCTAAACCACATTCTTACCGTCAAGCTAATGACTCTAAACAAGCGCTTCGTGGAAGGCAACCCATGCATTTAATTGCTTTTATTTTGTTTGTTTTTCGTTGTTTTAAGTTGTTTTGTAGGTAATTGTCCGAGCATGATTCAAGAAAACGAAAAAAAATTGAGCCTAGGATGCCAGAATGTTGGCACGGCCCGTGCCTGTGGTGGCACGGCCGTGCCAAGCCAAAACCACCTAAAAACCAACACAATGGCAGAATGCTGGCACTGCCCGTGCTAAGCTTCTGCACCATATACCCTCCAAAAATTTCTTCTCCTTCCCCATTCACTCACTTCTCTCTAAAAACTCCATTAACCCCCAATCTTCAAACCTCCATAACTCCACCAAATCCAGCAAGTTCTTAACCAAATCATCCTCATTCATCATTCCAAACATAAGCCACCAATCAAAACCAACCTTCACCCATCCAAACACCAAAATCATAGTCCATTAAACCCTAACCCAATTTCTTCACCAATCTTCATCAACAAACTCAAAAACCTTCCTTAAACCACCAACCCCATCACTAAACTAACCTTTCCCACACAAAACCAAACCTTAACTCAAACCAAAACAAAATCAACAAGGTTAATGGCATCCAAGAGGAAAGGAAATTGAAGTGGTGCAAGCAGCAAACAACAGCCCACAATCATGAGATCCAATTCAAGGATTCTAGGCAAATGAATAGGTAGAAATCTCTAATCTCTAGAACTATCTCTCCTTGCAGGTACCTTGATGTTAATGGATAGACTAGAAATAGAGGAACATGTGATTAAGCTGTTGAATAACACAACCTGTGATTAGGTACCTTCAGAGGGTTATGGCTTGTACCATTTGGGGTAGAACCGAGTTAGGGAACTCTAGGACAGATGAGTTCTTCCTGATATGGACTATGGTATATAACCATCATGTGAATATTTGTTTCTACTTGCTTGATTATCTTTCCTATGTAGGTAATAGGTCTGACGGTAAGGTAGAGATAGTGGTGGGTGGAATCATAACATACATAGCTAGGCAATTTGAAGTAGGTGAAGATGAGGGGATAAAACCAATTGAGGGAAACAATAGGCTGAACATAGACACCCTCATAGCTATGAATTTCATAAAACATCATCCACCCATGTAATACCAACTTAAGCTCAATATGCTTATTTTGTTACTACTTCCTAACCCATCTCGAACTAGCATCCAGGTGGAAGAAATTTTTTTGTATGTTGATGATGACCAGGTACATGAAGAGCAAAATCTTGATGAAGGAGAAGGTGCTAACTTGCACCATGAGGGAGAGCACCATGACCAAGAAACCGGTCTTCCTCTTCTTCTTCTTCCTCTTCTTCTTCTTCTTCTTCGTCTTCTTCTTCTTCTTCTTCTTCATTTAAATCATTGAGGACAATGCTTCTCCTAAGTGTGGGGGGAGCCTAATAAAGTATCTAGAGTCGTAGTGTTTTCAAACTCCCTTGAACTTTATTCTTTTGTATTGTTTTTATAGCGAAAGGCATGATTAAGTAGCTTGTTTTTAATGGAAATCATATGGCATAAATTATTTTGTTGTCCTCTCTTAAAAAGGTTGTTTCTTGTGCATGAAAGTAATTTCTTGTGTTTTTAAGTGTTCTTTCTATACCGACATCATGTTTTATTGTGAAAAATTCTCCAATTTAAAAAGCACCCAGTTGGAAACTTTGAGTAAATGTATGAATAGGTGTTTTAAGGAGCTCGTCCTATCTTTAGTCGTAACTTAGACCCTTTAAAGTCTTTAGAGTAAAAGTAATATAAGTTTGTGTGGGGAAAATCAATGTCCTTAATTGTTTTATCTTTTGTAAATTGTTAAAGTTAAATGGGGCGGGAGAATGGCACCAACATGTGGGGGAAAGGATAATCCCTAACTTCCTAATTGTGGTGGTGACTCCCTAATTGAACTTAAGTTCCAAATCCCTCAAATGAGGAAAATAAATTCATCAATGCTAGGGGGAAAGGACAACTCATCCAAAAAGACTTCCTACGCGGAGATGAACAAAAATTTTGCAGCTCTTCTTAGGGTGATTTTGAATCTAGGGGGAAAGGACAACTCATCGATAAAGACTTCCTACGAGGATAGATAGCCCCTAAGTAATCTGCAGCCCCTTGTGCTTAATTTGTTAATCTAATTTAATTTTAACTAAATTCCCATCACTCTTATATGAAATGAAGAAAAAACTTTTCTCGGTTACTTTAGCACTAGGGATAAAACTTGTTCTTCATAATATCGGTCTTATACAGGAGCAATAAAAGGGTTGGACTGCACACACACACTCACCTGAGACTTGTTGTTGGGTTGAAGAAGTTCACAAAGAATGCTTGAAGTCATAATTAGTGCACTTGAAACAAAACCTTAGGAGAGACTTGTGTTTTTAATTGTGTTGCCATGATTTAATCTTTCTTGTTGCTACTATGTCTATTGCCTTTTGCTTGAGGACAAACAAAGATTCAAGTGTGGGGGAGTTTGATGAGTCATAATTTAATTTATTTTAATGCATTATTTAGTATCGTTTTATTTAGATTTAGTTTTATTTTATTTTAATATTATTTCCTTTTTGAATGTTTTACTTCAAATTGCATTTTATTTTATTTCAGGAATGAATATATGATGGAAGGTGTCTTAGACCAAAAGAAAGAGGTCTGGAGCAAATACAGTGCAAAAATACGAAGATACGGAGACAAAAATATGTCTCCTTGAAGTCAGAAGCTTGGCACGGCCCGTGCCAACATGTGGCACGGTCGTGCCACCCTCTAGAGTCTCTTTTGCTGCTTTTTCTTCGGGCCCAAGTAACCCTGTTGTAGTTTTACGAATTAGCCCTTATAGTTGCTTAGATTTTAAGTCAATTGTAAAGCTATAAATAGAGTAGCTCTCCATCATAAGCATTCATCTTTTGTTCTTGGAATAAAAGTTCACCTTTACTTTATTTTATTCTTCTTCTTCTTCTCTATGTCTACAATGAATGTTAGTGAGTTGACTCTTCTTGTCTTGGGATTATTGGATAAGTCTAATGACGTAATCCTAATCAAACCAAACCATAAACCCTAATTTTATATAAATTTACTTTCTAATCTAAATTCACTATTTTAACATGTATTAACCATTATCAAACTGTGGAAGCGAACGCGGAGGGTTTGATAATTGTTAATTCATTATCTCAAATATCAATTCATAAAGCGAACGCGGAGCTTTGATATTGGAACAAGTGAATTTAGACAAGGATTGCAAAACATGAGAATAGTCTAGCAAACCTTGAGACATATAAAGTTTCGATCTCAAGGGTTCCAAAGGCAATCACCCATGAGAATAGGTGTGGTTGTTAGAGGAATACACTCACTGAGTTCGAGAGAAGCTTTGATACGCTAAAGAGAAACTTGTCTTTAGAAAGTAAACCAAATATAAAATTAGAGGTTTAGGGTTTGTTTGTGAAGGATTCGTTGTTATGATGAACCAATAATCCCAAGGCGCTTTTATTTTATTATTGTTATTTTCTTTTAATAAAACAAAAATACCAACTTTCTACCTTTTAAACTTTCAATCTAATCATTGTTAAAAGTTAATTGAATTCATAACTCCTTGTCGGAACGATACTCTTTTTACTACTACTTCGATAGACCGTGCACTTGCGGTTTGGCCTATCAAATTGCCAGCACACCAAAAGAGTCGTTGTTGAAGCTTGATCTTTCACCAATGATCTTTTTCCTGATTTGGTTGTTGTCCTATGAAGAACCAATTTGAAATCCATTCCTAATCCAAAGGAACATCTTTGCAGGCATAGCTGTATTCTGGAGCTATTTTCTTGTCTTGTAGCATGGACACAAAACAGAGTAGTGGAGAAGATGGTTGTACAGTTCGTACATAATTCAATGTCAACGCTCTTTGAAGATAAGCTTCCAATGCCTTCAAATCTTTACCAAAATGACCGTTACAACGTTCCACTAGTCTTCTGCATTGCTTTCGAATCCAATAGACAGCTTTTGAAGTGTTGATTCTTAAATCTTCAGCTTGTGGTGATTATCAGCTTCTGATGAGCTTCAGCTTCTGATGGAGTCGCTTCTGAACTACTTGCTTCTGATGAACTTCAGCTTCTGATGATTTTCAGCTTCTGATGACTTTCATCTTCTGATGACGTCATCATTCTTCAGGAGCACTTCTCTTCAGATGCTTTAAAGCTCCCTTTTCTTTGTTGATTCCTTAGCTCTCATTTTTTCTTCAGAACCTTTGTATGATGTAAAATTTTAAACTATGGTTCTGTACACTTGAACAAATATTAGCTAATCCAATTGATAATTTTTAATACCTTGTTATCATCAAAACTCTTTAAGGTTCATTGTTAAACACATTTTGTTCCAACAAGATATGGTGTTCAAGACATCATTTTGGATGGGACTCAAGTCATATCTAATTGATTACCAATAGTAGAAACTCAACCCACACTTGAGTAACATCAAGTCTTGGGCTCAATGATGAAAGTACATTATTAGATTCATTGTAGTACTTGACAATAGATACATCCCAAGATTAAAAGTACTTGTACCATAATATTAAAAAGAGTAGGATAAGATTTTCTCTAAATGGACATATAGCATATATTTGCTGGAATGCACACTTATGGGGCATTCCCGATATAGTCTACCTATGTGATAATGAAGTTTTAGCATTTATTCTTAACATTATTCTTAACATTTTTTTTTCAATCATTTTCAGTAGGTTTTAGCAGTAAAAAGGAGGAGTATTAGAACAATTGCCTATGATTTCGGGACTTTTGTAATGTTTTCTATATTTGAGTCTGTAATTCTAATTTGCCCAAAACATATCAATTTTAGGGGGTTTTGAAGTCATTCACAAAGAAATCATGCAATTTGGCAAATCAAGAACAACTAAAGAATTGTCAATATATTGGGAAGACAAAGAATGAAGATTCAAGAGGTCTAAGGAGACTTTACATAGGAAGGAATTCTGTTTCCAAGTTCCGAGGCAAGTTATTTGAAGACGGATACCTAAAAACGACGAAGATCGAAGAAATAGGGCCCGGAAGCACAAAAGCATGCGCCTAGGCCATTCTGATAGAGGCATATATGCCTCAAGCATATGCAAAGAGGCATATGCGCCTCTATGCTATGCGCCCCAAGCATCTCAAAATGTGGAGGCGCAATCGTCATTTTTTTTGGTTTTTTGTGGGTTTAGCCCGCATTTTTATTCCAAACCAAGTTAGAAATCTCCGCTATAAATACTAGTCTTCCCCATTCAGAAATTATTGTTCAGAACTGTAACAGTTCAAGTGGAAGGCGACTTTGGAGTTTCGGGAGAGAATCAATCTTCTCCTTGATTTTCTATGGTATGTTTCTAGGGTATGTCTTCCTTCCGGGCCCAATCTCCGAGTTTCAGTCGTTTTTATATCTTCGTCTTCAAATAACTTGCCTTGGTACTTTGGGAACATAATTCCTCCCAATTGTAAGTCTTTATTCTTGTTTCTTGAATCTTCACAATTCTTCGGATGTTCTTGATTTTCCGGTTTGAATGATTTATTCGTGAATTATAGACTCAAAGAAAACATTACAAAAGTCCCAAAATCTTAGGCAATCGTTCTAATACTCCTCCTTTTTGCTGCTAAATCCTACTAAAATAAATTGAAAAACATGCTAAGAATAACGTAAGATGACATGTCATCAGATACTCCCAAGCCTTCTCATTCAGCCTCTTCACCCTCCCCATCATGTGATTGAACTGGGTATGAGTTGTTTCCTTAACACATTCCTAGACCACCCCTTTCAACTCCTTATCTTTCCATTGCTTGTTAAAGTTCCTCCAAAGGTGCACGACACAATATCTATGTGGCACCCATGACATTAATTCATGCATAGCAAGAATCACACCCTCCCAAATTTCAAAAAAGTTATTATCACATTGATCCTTATGAAATACCACTTACTGTCAAAACTTCCCTAGATTATTATACTTACTATCAAACTCAGGGGCGGAGCCATGTATAAGAGACTGTGGGCACATGCCTGCACTTGATTTAGGAGAATTTGTTTAGTAGTTATATATTTGACCAATATGACTCACATCCATCACTCCACCACTAACACAAATAACATACCCCTTTAGTCTTTATTTATGGTGTTATAAAGTGACTAATACTTTCCATTGGCCTATATACAAAAACACTCTTCTGTTTCATAATAATTATAGCAAACCAATTTGTGTCAATATTTGTTATTTTTACAATTAATTACATTTTCATAACAAATTAATATTATGTTATCCACTCCAAGTTATTTTATTAAGGTTCATTAGATAAATTTTTTGTTATTTTCCTTTCATTTATAATTTCTCATTGATATTGTAAACATAATTAACTAATATAACAAGTGTACCGGGACACTCTTTAAGGATTTTAAGTTCATAAATTTTTCTTTAAAAAAGTTAAATACTAAAATTTTTAATACATTGAAAACACAAAATTTCATAAAAATATACCATTTAATTAAAGGTCTTAAAAAGTGTCTGGGGACGCTCATTAGCATTTCTATACTATAAGCATCTTTCATTCTCGCATATTGTGTTTTCAATTTCTCTCTAGTCTCTCAAGTCGTCTTCTCTTCTCATTCTTCTCTTTCCTATATTCCATTATTGGACTTCTCAGAGGAAATCCCCTTCTTATAGATTTCACTTTATTTTTCCATCTTATGCAATTTATAATTTGTTTATTATTATAATGAGATTCATTATATATTAAACAAAATAAATCTATCAATCTACTATACATATATATAATGCTATAAATTGATATATATGGTGTGTTTGCTAGTCAATATTTTTGGATCTGCTACCGTATATAATGCCCCCACTAGTAAAAATTTCTGGCTCCGCCACTGATCAAACTGATCATAAAAGTACAACATTCAAAATCAAGCTGATCTTAAAATTAGCAATTATAACATACATGCAGAATATAATAACATAATATAAATGTCTGAAATAAATTTCGTGTCAATCTATTTTGCACGTTGTCTCCTAGCTCCTGATGCAATAGTGTCAAAAACCACTTCCAATTATCCCTATTTTCTACATCCACAATGGCATAAGCAATGAAAAAATTGCAATTATTTCATCTTGTACCACAACAGACAATAGTTTCCCTCCAAACTATCCTTTCATAAAGCATCGATCTAAACCAATCAACGACCGATATCCCGCCATCAATCCTTTTCTACATGCATCAGGACAAACATAAAATCTTTTGAATTTTGGTGGGGACTATGGAATTTGTATGGTATATCATCTTCACAAAAGAACCTGGTTACTTCTAATTAGCTCATGCACATAAGCTTGCAGAAGCCCATACTACTCCCTTTCACTACCTTCAACCAACTGCCATGTTTCCTTTGTTGCCCTTAAAATCAAACAACCATCAAGTATAACCCCGTAGTGATGTTTCATCAGATTAAAAAACTTTACTCGAGTTCACATTATAATACATATTTTGTTAAGAAAATATTTTACGCAAAAAATTACAAAAATATATAGCTGTGTTTATATGTAGCTTATATACTTTTGTGAATTACATAGACTAGTTAGAATTTAAGTTGAAAACGCGCAATTCAATTTTATTCAAATTTCAAAGTGACTTCCAGTACATACATAAGATAAGACGCTTTGATTCCCAAGGGTTATATGAAAACGGAGGGAATCAAAGTGTAACTAGGTACATACTATGCATAAAGGTACTTAACATAATAATGATCCTGGTCATTTTTCTTTCTTAATCTAACGATCTATAACCGTTGTAGAGGATCTGAGTTTTGTCTTATTCCATACTCATACATATATATAGTGAACTACGCGTATAATATGATTTAATTCGGAAACATGGAGTTCAAAGCTGCTGAGATACATCCAGCTATTGCCTCTGAAACTTGTGTCTTAAAACGAAGAACAGATCGTTTGACATCCTCCTTTATCTGATTGCTGTAATCATTTTCAACATCATGAACTCTATCCAAAAGCACAACTCCTCCATAGTTCGAAGTCGATTTAATGATAGGAAGAACCTCAGAAATGAGATCATTTGGTGGTATATAACCACTACCAGCTGCATCAGGTGATGCTGGTAGTCCCATGAAAACGGTATTATTTGGTAGAACTGAAGATGTCCAATCATTCCATGATTGTAAGAGGAATGTAGCATTTTGATTATATTCACATGGAGAGTTATGGTAGAATTGAACAAATAGATAATCAAACAATCCAGTTTTAATAGCTGGGTCAAGGTAGTAATCTGGCATAGGACATTGGGGTGACGCAGCCAAGTAAAAGTAACTGTAAGAGATAAAAGGTTGATTTGTTAGTTAGGGTGTAAGCAAAACGAATTCAAAATAATAGAGAGCTAATTTTTTAATGATAAATATTATATGAGTCAAACGAACAAATGTCCTTAGAACACTTTTTAAGGATTTAAAAAAGAAAACAATTGATAAATTTTATATATAAAAAGCTGCTTTTTATTTCGTCAATGTGTAGAATACACAACCACCAAGATAATTTTTCCACTTTGAACTTTGTAACAAGGAAACTTGTTAGCATTTTCAGTTTCATATAAAATCAAATCATCGAAAAGAAGTATACGTAAGAGTTAAGACGAGATTAGGGTGTGTTTGATTCGCGCAAATAGAACAATATATGACATGACAGAACATTAGAGGACGTTACATAAATACATTGAAGAGCTATACAGAGATGATATTTTTCTTTTGTTGGAAAATCACATATGCAATAATTTAAAAAAAAAAAAAAATACTAGTTAAACATTTTTTTGAAGGAAAATACTAGTTACACATTACTTACCTTGTTTTTTCACTAATAGGATTATATATGTATTCCTTTTAAAAAATAAGAGTATATATGTATGGAAAATGCTACTTCTCAAGAAAAATAGCTTCAAAAATTTTTCAAGACACAGTTGGCAAATTTTAATTGGATGATTAATTTGTCCACTTCCTATTTTTCAGCCACACCTCCTTGAATTGTGGCAAATAGTGCATTGTGATTGGCTATTCTTTATTCTTGAAGAATTCTTGATGTTATTTTTCTAGAGATATAGCATTGCTCTGTATGTATTTTCCTTCAAAAAAAAAAGAGTATATATGTATTTATTCTATCATTCCTTACAAAAAAAAAAATGTATTTATTGTATCTCTAATCACTTTTTTTTTACTAAATTAAGAGCATAAAGAAATCAAAGAGAATAGAAGACAACATCAACTAAATTGGCACCCCTTATTTCAAACCACAAAAGAATCTATTAACCACTATTAATAAAACAAAACTAATAAAATTAAGCTCATTTTATCTTATTTATATATTATAGCGTTATGCTAACTTGTGTCCTTAGGGTACATGTTAAGGAAACCATAAATGGTAAATATTTATTATGAAACATTAATTTTCAATGTTTATAAGAATAAATTGACATAATTTCCTAAACAAAAATTTCATTTTAGGTTCCTTAACATGTGCATAAGGGCACAAGTTAACATTTCCCTATATTATAATAAGAGAAATGATATTTATACAACTTTTTTATAACAACTTTTGTGACCATTTTTTCTTTCATACTCACATTATATTATTTCTTTCTCTCTTTATTGCTTTAATTTTCGTGTCAATACTTATGTTTCTTTGTAAAAATATGGTTGTTCATTATATTGTCAAATAAATGGAAGTTCAAATAAGTGTGGTGTCTTGTCTTTGGGTCCCAAAGCCATATGCCACTTTGTTGGTTTCAAGTTGTACAGCGGACAAGTTGTACTACTAGCTAGTACTATCATGCTAAAACTTGTCATTAAAAAAATATTACCTGTTTTGTTGTCTTAGATTGTCAAGATCCCTAGCAAGGTCATCCCAGAAAAACTGTGTACCTCCTTCAATGTCAAAATCAATACCATCTAAGGTAACATTTCCAAGTGGACCAGATTGACCACTAAGGAAGTTAGTATAGAGGTAATCAGAAACATTTTTAGCTTCTTCTGATGAGTTAAGGGCTCCTAATGCTCCGACGGAAAGTAAAACTTTGAACCCTTTTTCTTGACAGTGTTTTATTTCGGGTTCGAGTTTTGTACAAGGGCTCTCAGCACGGCCACAATGATCTGCAAAGTTCAAACTTGGGACTATTCCTCCTCCAAAGAATTCGAGGTAAGCTAAGAGTACAATCTCATAATTATCAGTGTCACATGTTGATGTCAAGGTGCCTTCTTTTACGTTTTGGCCCCAGTAGACGGCAATGCCACCATCACTTGATGATGCTTTGATAGTGAAGGGAAATATTGTCAAGACTAACAAAAGGAGCAATGCTTGCCTTTTTGTATCCATTTTGTGCTTTTTGTGTTTAGCTAGTTTGATTACTGTAGATCGATTGAGCAACCCTTTTATAAGGTCTCTGATTAGGTTATGTACATTTATTTTATTCTAATTTTAAATAAAAACTACTGGTAAATATTGAGTAACTTAGCATCCATCCCACCAAAATAGACTTTTTGGGACAAGTTTTGTTTATGAAAAAATAAAAAATAATTGTCCCAGGACCACATTGTATGGACCACATTGTAAAAAAAATAATAATAATGGCAATGCCCTCCTGTTATGTAAATGCCCTAGTTCTAAATCATAGGGATTAAAAAGAAGCTGGTTAAATGTTCAATGTTCTAGGGGACTATTTGATATTTTCTTTCACAGAATTTCCTTTTTCAAATAAATCAATTGTATTGTCCCTTTCCACTTGTGACGGAGCCAGAATGCATGCATGCAATGCAAAATATTCAAGGTATGTCTGTACAACGTGAAAGGCATGTGTTTTATGGCTCTTTTGGACCGTCTTTTTTATCTTTCAAAATTATCTTCAACTTTCAATGCAAATAGCACATATAATAAAATGTAACATGTCCAATTTTTTCCTTATCAATTAGAAAAGATAATGGAAGAAAGTGAATTAATATGTCACGTAAGAAACACGATATGAGTATATATCCAATTTTTTTTCCTTTATCCTTAAAAAATATATAACAAACTAGATCAAATATATGTAACTATAAATATAATCAATAAAAAAATGATCATTATTTTATTTTTATTTTATATACAGACAAACCAAAATATGCTAAGTTGATAAATAATTTCGTTATATGCTTTGACAATAATTTGTAGATAAATAGATGTACAAATAATTTCCATTAATATTTAAAAACTATAATAAAAAATATAAAAACAAACATAATAAAATATACACAAACATTAGCGTGGTAAAAAGAGCGGACAGACACGATAGTGTCCGTCTTTCCGCTAGTGTTTATAACTATTACTTATCTATCACGGTAGAACTGGTCTAGTGATTTTGATTTGGATATATGTTTTGATATATAACATAGTCATAATCACTTTCTTCAGTTTGTTTATTTGACAGATGCATGGTTTTAAAGCACGATGCTCTTTTTTATAGCTTATTTGACTCTTTTGTGCTTGAGTTTTGTGGAACGAAAGAAATAATAGATTATTCAAGAATAAGGAAAGTTTCGTATACCAGTTGTATTGTCCTTTCCACTTATGTCGACGGAGCCAGAATGCATGCAAAGCAAAGTGGTCCAGGTTTGTCTGTACAACATGAAATGCATGTGTTTTATGGCTCTTTTGAGCTGTCTTTTTCACCTTCGAAAATTACCCTAAACTTTCAATGCAAATAAAATGTAAATGCAAATAAAATGTAACAAATTGTACATGTCCGATTTTTTCCTTATCATTTAGAAAATATAATGAAAGAAAGTGAATTCAAATATTAAAAAAATGTACGAAATACAATATACTTTTTTGTTATCGCACAACAAACACAATATGAGTATATGTCCATTTTTTTTTAATTTATCCTTTAAAAAATGTAACAAACTAGATCTAATATATGCCACTATAAATATAATCAATAAGAAAATGTTCGTTATTTTATTTTTATATTATATACAGACAAACCAAAATATGTCAAGTTGATAAATAATTTCTGATTAGGTTATGTACATTTATTTTATTCTATAAAATAAATTTTATTCTAATTGTTAATAAAAACTACTGATAAATATTGAGTAGCTTAGCATCCATCCCACCAAAATAGACTTTTTGGAACACGTTTTGTTTATGAAAAAATAAAAAATAATTGTCCAAGGACCACATTGTAAAAAAAAATAAATAATGGCAATGCCCTCCTGTTGTGTAAATGCCCTAGTTCTAAATCATAGAGGGGACTCTTTGATATTTTCTTTCACAGAATTTCCTTTTTCATATAAACCAATTATATTGTCCCTTTCCACTTGTGACGGAGCCAGAATGCATGCATGCAAAGCAAAATAGTCAAGGTATGTCGGTACAACGTGAAATGCATGTGTTTTATGGCTCTTTTGGACTGTCTTTTTTATCTTTCAAAATTACCTTCAACTTTCAATGCAAATAGCACATATAATAAAATGTAACATATTTTACATGTCCAATTTTTTCCTTATCATTTAGAAAAGATAATGGAAGAAAGTGAATTCTTATATTAAAAAAAAGAATGTAACAAACACAATTTTTTTTGGTTATCACACAAAATATATCACGTAAGAAACACGATATCACGTAAGTGAATTAGTTTTTTTTTTTTTTCTGCTAGTGTTTATAACATTACTTATCTATCATGGTAGAACTGGTCTAGTGATTTTGATTTGGATATATGTTTTGATATATAACATAGTCGTGATCACTTTTTTCAGTTTGTTTATTTAACAGATGCATGGTTTTAAAACCCGATGCCCTTTTTTACAACTTATTTGACTCTTTTGTGCTTGGGTTTTGTGGAACGAAAGAAACAATAGATTATTCAAGAATAAGGAAAGTTTCGTATACTAGTTGTTTGATAAAATTAAGTTACATTCCTTTTGGTGGATGAAGGCAACACATTCTAATTTTGGTTTAGGCTATGACATCTGGTGGTCGAGCACGCTTGCTTGTTTGAGCATCGGCTAATTTTTGTCTAAGTGTGTTGACTTTGTTGTAAACTTTTGTGGATTTCTTTAGCCCACTTTGTGTTAAAGAGGTTTCTGTTTTGGTGTTAATATAATCCATTTTTGCTTGTTAAAAATAAATAATATTACAATGACCGTTAATTATAATATGATTTTGAATTCACAATCGTTTTTTATTTCATAGAGTTTACATACAATATTACAATGACCGTTAATTATAATACATTTGGTTATAAATTTATTTTTGAGTTATCTCTCAATCGTTATCTTTTTTCACTTATAGCTTATAACTTTTAAAAGGAGGTATACTGTCTGTTTATTTAACTAGAAAAGCGCTATCTTGATGTCTACAATTGATATTGATATTCTCGTCACAAGGTAAAAAAAAAAAACAGAGAAATAAATAAATTTATGACTGTTAATCACTCTTTATGTTCAAAACGAGCGTAGTGAAATCATGCATGAAATAAGAGACAAATAGTAGGACAAATATTTGGGTGACATATAATAATGACAGTTGAATAACGTGAAATGCATTAACCACAAATTTCATATAAACCAATTGTATGTCCTTTTCCACTTATGTCGACGGAGCAAGAATGAACGCATGCATGCAGAGCAAAATGGTCCAGGTTTGTCTTTACAACGTGAAATGCATGTGTTTTATGGCTCTTTTGAGTTGTCTTTTTCACCTTTCAAAATTACCATCAACTTTCAATACAAATAGCACATACAATAAAATGTACATGTCCGATTTTTTCCTTAACATTTAGAAAAGATAATGAAAGAAAGTGAATTCAAATATTAAAAAAAAAATATAAGAAATACAATATACTTTTTTGTTATCACACAAAATATATCGCACAACAAACACGATATGAGTATATGTCCAGTTTTTTTTCTTCCATTTATCCTTAAAAAATGTAACAAACTAGATCTAATATATGGCACTATAAATATAATCAATAAAAAAATGATCGTTATTTTATTTTTATATTATATATGGACAAACCAAAATATGTCAAGTTGATAAATAATTTCTTTATATGTTTTGACAATAATTTGTAGATAAATCGATGTACGAATAATTTCCATTAATATTTAAAAATTTAAAAATTGTAATCAAAATTATACAAACAAACATAATAAAATATACACACATATTAGCGTGCTAAAAAGAGCGGACAGACAGTCTAGTGATTTTGATTTGGATATATGTTGTTATATATAAAATATTTAGGATCACTTATTCAATTTGTTTATTTAGCATATGGTTTTAAAGCACGGTGCTCTTTTTTACAGCTTATTTGACTCTTTTGTGTTTGGGTTTTGTGAAAAAACAAATTTCAAAAAAGGTCCATATTTACTAAACCTTACACCACAGGTTCCTATACTATATTTTTCCAATAGTGGTATCAGTGTTGTGTTGGGTCATTCACTGATCGTAGCAAAATATTACCTCGTGTCACCAACTATTTATTCTACAACATGAATTCTACTATCATACTAAACTAGAAAATCCAATCTATGACTCAAACACAAAAGGATTACATATAACCACAAGTCCCCACTCTATTTGAGTTCAAACCCAAAACTAAGAAGGCAATAGAGTTCAGGTAACCTAACAACCAAATCCTCTTAAGTTCAAGTCCAACTAATGTAGCAAACCTATAGTGAATAAGGCAAGTTCAGATAGAGCACAAGCCCATACAATAAATAAAAATGGAGACATGTGGTCTCTGATGCTCAACTTGAGTTCAAGCCTGGTAAGTTATAAGCACAAGCCCACACAATAAATAAAATATTTGATGTGTGGAGCAAGTAATAATGAAACAACCAAAATAAAGTGTATGGAAGTTATAAGCACAAACCAAAAATAGAAAACAACGAGAGAAAGAAAGAGAGAACACACAAAATTTGTTTACCCAGTTCGGTCCAAAATTGACCTAGTCTGGGGGAGAGAGCAGCCCTCCGTTCCACTATAATGATGAGTAACTTTACAAAAGAGATATCAATAATGGATTACAAGAATAAGTCTCCCGCCTAATTCTACCCAAAGTCCCAATCTTTTCCCGTGACCAAGAGACTCAATCCTAATAGTATTTCCAAGGTGAATCAACCCCAACCCTAGTGTTTGTTGCCAAGAGCAAGCTCTATACAAACCCTAGTTTTTGTGTTGCCTTCTAAACCCTTGTTTTCAGCCCCCTCTATCTCAAGGTTTACTCTGATACAAGGTCTATATTTATAGTAAAAGCATCCCTCATAAATTGGTACAAAATCAGGCCCATAAAAATACATTTTATTTTTATGCTTCTGTGCGAAATTGTGCTCCAATTTTGCCAGATCGTACTCCAATTTTTTACGAATGGAAGTGCCAATTCTGCTCTCAAAATCGTGCTCCGATTTTGACAGATTTCAGACTTCAATTTTGAGTCACTTTTACAACAGATACATATTTCAAGAATATTCTAGTTAAAAAAATGACGATGTATATTAGAGAAAACTAGAATAACTTAAAGTTGCTACATGTTTCTAAATTGTTCTATTAATGCCTAGATTAAGTTGTAGCCTAGAAACATTTAAAATAATCCAATGTAGAATAGACAAACAAAAGCATAGATTATTCTTGTTCTAGAAACATCTTCAAGCACCTATAAATAGGTGGCAAAACTGCTTGCATCTTTGTTCATCTATGTCTTTCATTGTAACTCATATTTTTAGGGAGGGTAACCATTGTGCTGACAAATTAGCAGACATTGGTTTTTCTATTCAATCTCAACATTGGTGGGATAGTATTCCTAGACAGATTATATGGGATTATGATAGAAATAGATTGGGTTTACCTCTCTATAGGTTTTGTTAACCTTGAGGGTCAGGTTCTTGTCCCCCCTCTTTTTTGTTGTTGTTTCTTTTTTATTATCTATCAAATGGGACTGGGACTTGTCTGTTGACAAGTTTCCTTCTCTTAAAAAAAAAAGCACCTATAAATCGACTTATATGAGTGTAATTGTATTAAGTCTTCGAGATATAATGTAAACAATATTGAAGGCTACACCATATTATATTCTCTCCTCCTACAGGAAGCAAACTACTAATGCATTGCCTCAGGGGCAATTTTACCCCCCAGCTAGCCCGGCACGCGCCCGGGCTCAACCCATACTTTCTTTGTATCGCTACGAGAAATTTACAAGAAATTTGACTTTTAGTGACGGCCAAAATCCGTCACTATAGGGCAAATTTCCGTAGGTAAATCTGTCTGTCATTGCCAAATGACTGTCACTGTATGTTTTCCACCTTTACCTACGGAAAAAACCGTAGGTAATTCTAAGGAGACCATTTTAAAGCATTATGAACCTCTACCTACGGTTGCGGCTGTCACTAAAACTTATCGTTGTTTTATTTTTCCCAGGCTCCAAAAAATTTCTGGCTCCGCCACTGCATTGCCTCTTGCCCATACTACTATACTATATTTTTCCAGCAGATTCTATGGAATGTCCTAAAACGAAGGATATGATTAAGGAAAACTAATTGTAAAATAAATGTCTACACTTTGTAAAAAAAAATTAGTTTTTTTAACAAGTAAATAAAATTTAGTTAAGTGAGTATCCTCTTTGATTGAGTGTCATTACAATTCACAACTTGTTGTAAATCAAACAAGTACGCATTAATATAATCAACTATCAGTGTTTTTTTTTTTTTTTGAAAGATATCAATGAGTTCTTATATATGATTGGTATGCGATTTGAATTGCAATATCCTCTTAAATGAGAGTTAAAATCCTAAGAATAATTTTGTGTTAAATCAAACACAAACTCAATCAAACAAATGTACTTGGACCATAAGGTGGCAACAACCTTTGTACTTAAAGAGAAGTTTGAAAATACAGGTAAACAATTGATTCCTTAACAAAGCATGAGCAATAAATTGTGAGAAGACTATACTACAAAGTACAACAAACAACTTGTAAAATTACATGATATCATCTATTTTTCTTTGGTTTTCTATTCTAGTACCTTGAAAATATTGGACTATTTTTAGGACTAGATTCTTAAAGGATATGAAGCCTGTTTCAAATTATTGTAAATCTTCTATTTTTCTAGGCATAAAGACTCATATTGACCTGGTGCATGACCATTCTTTTTGAAAATTAGATATGTTTCTATTATAAACTTTTCGTTATATTGATGGCCTTCTGCTTTTATTTTTGAGTTACTTCATATTTTATGTCACCATGATTCATCTCTACTAACTTCTGTTGCGCATTTTCTTCATAATAAAACTTTACTGAATAGGTCTAATTATGGATCTGTCTTTCATCAAATCCACCCTCTAAATGCTTCACTGCTTGTAGATTGTTTGACAATTGAATTCCAACTGATGAAAACTTGAGAGATTGTGGATGCACTATTATATTGTTTCTGATTGTAGCCTCCTATCAAGCACGAATACACAGACAAACATAGGATACGACACAAACACTTTTCACATCGACATTGATAATAATTTGAAAAAATGACATAAATATATAGTGTAATTATATATGTTGGTGTGTGTCGGCGTGTCCGACACTGAAACACACCTAATATGAGGAGTGTCCATGCTTCATAGTCTCTCCTACCAAACAAATTTTTTTTTTTTTGACAACAATTTGTTTTGCTGGGCATGTTTAGTAATCATCTCTAGGGTTGATTTAGTTATGTTGTGCGTTTTCCAATTTATTTATCCTTTGCAGATTCCATCCTTCTATTTGCAAAAGGAATTGGGGACCTTAAGTTTGTAAACATGCAAAAGGAATTGGGGCCCTTCTATTTGTTAACAACATAGAGATTCATAGTGAATAATAAGAGAGACGGCTAGGGTTTCATTCATATGAGAAAAAGTCACACAAGTAAGGTTTACAATAGAGTATAAATACTAGAAACTTAGAAAAGACAAAGCAACCCTTACTAGAATATAATAAACAATATAATGATATTATCTAACACCTCCTCTCAAACTCATGATGCATTAACAGGGAGCATCAAAAGTTTGTCAATCAAGAAACGAAAACGTTTGATGGAATGTGTCTTGTGAACAAATCAGCAATCTGCAAGGAGGACGAGACGAACGGTAGAGTAATCGTTCCATCTTGAAGATGATGGCGAGTGAAGTGACAGTCAATCTCAATGTGCTTGGTGCGTTCATGAAAGACCGAGTTATGAGCAATTTGAATGGCACTCTTGTTATCACAATACATTGGAGTTGGCTCAGAAAGAGTGACACCCATATCAGAAAGTAACCAACGCAACCAAACTATTTCAGTGGTGGTGGACGCCATAGCACGGTACTCAGCTTCTGTAGAAGAACGAGATACAATATCTTGTTTCTTACTCTTCCAAGAAATAAGAGAGTCTCCAAGAAAGATACAAAAACCTGTGGTGGACTTACGATCTGTCGGGTCGTCAGCCCAATCAGCATCAGAATAAGCACGTAACTCTAATGAGGACGATGACGGCATTAGAATACTCTGAAATTGTGTTCCCCGAAGATAACGAAGAATGCGAAGAACAACTGCCCAATGTACTGTTGTGGGAGAGACAACAAATTGACTGACAACATGAACGGCATAAGCAATATCAGGTCTGGTAATCGTAAGGTACACCAAACTGCCAACTAACGTACGATACAAAGTGGGATCTTCCAGAGGAACACCATCAGAAGGAGCATATTTCACATTCAACTCAAGAGGACTATCTACTACTCTAGTATCAGAAATGTGAGCCTGTTCAAGAATGTTGGCAATGTACTTGGATTGGGAGAGAAGGTAGCCTCTCTTAGAGTAGGCAACTTCAATCCCCAAGAAGTAGCGAAGAGTACCTAGGTCCTTCATCTCAAACTGCTTGGCTAATTGTAGTTTCAAATCATCAATCCCAACAACATCATCACCTGTAATAATCATATCATCAACATATAATGAGAGTAAAATACGACCATGAGAATTGGACCTAACAAACAAAGCAGAATCGTGATCACTAGAGCGGAAGCCAAGAGATGTAATCACAGTAGTAAACTTCTCAAACCATGCTCGTGGAGCTTGTTTCAAACCATATAAAGCCTTCTTCAACTTACACACTTCCCCCTGATTATGAGAAACACCTGGTGGAGGTTCCATATAAACTTCCTCTTGAAGTTGACCGTTTAGAAATGCATTTTTAACATCCATTTGAGAAATATGCCATTGACGAATAGATGCAACTGCAATAAGAGTGCGAATAGTAGTCATCTTAGCCACTGGAGCAAAAGTTTCTTCATAATCCATACCATATTGTTGAGAAAATCCTTTAGCAACAAGGCGTGCTTTGTAGCGCTCAACTGACCCATCAGACTTAGTTTTGATTTTGTATACCCAACGAGACCCAATAGCACGTTTTCCAGAAGGAAGAGGTACTAATTCCCATGTATCTGTCTTGTGCAAAGCAGAAAGTTCTTCGGCCATAGCCTGCTGCCAAAGAGGGTCAAGAATAGCCTCTTTATAGGAAGAGGGCTCAGATAAACTATGAATAGAGGTTAGAAAAGAAGCAAAAGAAGCTGAGTAGGTGGAATAGACAAAATCAGGCAATTGAGTAGACTTACGATGACGAGATGGATAACGAGGAGGAGAAGAAGGAGGATGAGGATCAACAATTGCAGGAGGTTGTTGGGCAGCCGAGGGGACAAGAGGGATGTCAATATCTGGAGTAGAAGTAGTATCAGTCCTGCAATTCTCAAAATTACAATCACTAGAAACATTATCATCAAGGCCAAAAGGATCAATATGGGTTAGTTTCGAACTACTATTAATATGAGAATCAGAGGAAATAGAGTAAAAAGGAATGTGTTCAAGAAAAACAACATGACGAGAAACATAAAGTTTTTTTGTATTAGGATCATAACAACGATAACCTTTTTGACCATCCCCATAACCAAGAAAAACACATAGCCGAACGGGAAGACAACTTACTACGTTCTACTTGTGGACGAAGAACAAAACAAGTAGAACCGAAGACTTTCATAGAAGAATAATCAGGGACAAAACCGTACAATTTTTCAAAGGGAGACAAACCTGATGTGACTGACGATGGGATTCTATTAATAGCATGAACAGCAGTAAGAACTGCTTCACCCCAAAATTCACTGGGAACTGAAGCAGACAACAAAAGGGATCGAGCAGTCTCAACAATGTGACGGTGTTTCCTTTCTACAACTCCATTCTGTTGAGGAGTATCAGTGCAAGATGACTAGTGAATAGTACCATCATTAGAAAGTAATTCTTTGAATTTGGTAGAGGTATATTCACCACCTAAATCACAACGAAAACACTTTATAACAGCATTATGTTGAGTCTTAACCATAGCACGAAACATATGATAAATATCAAAAAATTCAGAACGGTTTTTCATAAGGTAGACCCAACAGTATCGAGTATAGTCATCAATAAACGAAACATAATATCTAGATCCACCTTTAGTAAGAACCGGTGATGGACCCCATACATCAGAGTGAACTAAATCAAAAGGTGCTTTTGAAATGGAAACACTTTTATTAAAAGGTAAAGCTGAAAATTTAGCAAGTTTACAACCACAACAATCTGAAATATCAATGGTTTGTAACTCTCCTAAAGCTCCAGTAGAAGCTAAATACTTTAATCTAGAAGCAGAAACATGTCCAAGACGGGAATGCCATAAATAAAAACTAGAAGACGAAGAATTCAAACGAAAAGATGATAATAATTCAGTTGTGGAGGTAGAAGTTGATGCTGCAGTTTTTGGGACTCTCAACTCATCCAAAACATAAAGTCCCCCTTGTCTATGGCCTGTCCCAATCAACCTCCCGGAATGTGGATCCTGCACATGACAAGAAGTGGAAGAAAACATAACTGAGTAACCAGCATCACACAATTGACTTACAGAAGCAAGACTCAAAGTGAGGTTAGGAATATAATAAACATCAGAAAATGACAAATTAGGTGTGGAGATAGAACCAATGCCTGCTAATGGCATGGGAGTGCCATCAGCAGTTCTAATCGACAAAGACAATGTAGGACTCAAAGACACAAATGATTTATCATCATATGACATATGGTGTGATGCTCCAGAGTCAAGAATCCATATGGAAGGAGACATACCTGACATATTAGAAGAGTTCAAACCTTTAACAGAGGAGACAGACATGGCATGTGGCTGAGTGGCAAGAATCTTTTGGAGCTGCTCTACAATATCAGATATTTGGGAAGTAGTCTCAGATGGGTATACATGACCAGAACTAGAACCAATGGTAGTAGGAGCACCAACAGCAACATTTGATGACTGGCTCTTAAAATTCTTTTTATTTCCTCTTAACAGCTTGGGACATTGTGCTTTCCAATGACCTTTCTCCTTACAAAAAGCACATTTATCAATACCAAGTCCAACCCTCCCTTGATGTTTTCCTTTGTGAATAGGAGCAACAAAAACAGATGGAGTAGCAGAGAGAGTTCCTTTATCTGAAGTCGAATTGGAGTGAGACTTGAGTCTGATTTCTTCTGCCAACAATTCATTAACAACTGAATCAACATTTGGAAGAGGACTACGATGAAGAATACCCCCACGAAGGCTCTCAAAATCATCCCGAAGAGCCATGAGAAACTGAACTAAACGTTGCTCTTCTCTTTGGTCGGTGTAAGCTTTGACAACTTTTAATTCAGCCGATTCCATAAGAGCCAATTGATCCCACAAATTAGTCATAGCAAAATAAAATTCCTGAATGGTCATATTATTTTGTTTAAGAGCCCTAATATCACTTTCCAGCTGATACCGTTTTGCAAAATTAGACTGATTATACAAACGCTTCAAATGATCCCAAACCTCTTTAGCAGTATCATATTTTGCTAGTTGCATACCTATTGACTGAGAAACCGAATTATTGATCCAAGTAAGGATCTTTGAATTACTAACATCCCATGTTTCCAACTCTTTTGAATATTTTGCTTCATCCTTTTTATCAGTAGGCTTAACAGAAGTTCCATCAACATAATTCCACATACTTTTTCCTTTAAAAATTTTTTTCATTACATAACTCCAATAAGAATAATTTTCTCCATCAAGTCGGACACTAATTGACTGAAGAGAATCATCTTTTTCACCAGCCATTTTAAACAAACTATGAAAACACTAATTTTTTTTTAATAGAACGTGATGTTACTGTCAAGGTAGGAGGCAATATGTTGGACTTTTAATCACCAAAACTTGTAGGATATGCCTTTACTGTGTTGACTAGTAAACAAGAATAATGAAAACCAAACAAATAAAATCCAAGAGACAAGTGTTACCTTGAAGATTGCAAACCACCAAAATTAGTATCATCCACACAAAATCGTAATCTCCAATCAAAACCCCAAATCGATCACAGCCGTGATCTCCAAAAGCAAGTCAAAACCCCAAACTGAATCACCAATAATTCATATATATTGGGATGAGACATAATGTCTCAGTGAGTTCCCCTAAATCCTAGGCTATAGGTACCTCAGGGGAAACCTAAGGTCACCACGTGTTTAAAATACAACCTGGCGGTTGATTATACGTGTGTGGGGACTTGCATACTTAGACGGTTGTGCATACTGGGGCCGTCATAGATTCATCTTATCTTGTTATAGGTTTTACTAACATCATATGTGTCATGGCGGTCAAGGGATCCTAGGACCGCTAACTCAAGATACGTTAAACGCATCAAGACTTAACTTAACATATTCATGACACAATTCCTAAACCGGACGATTAGGTGGACCTAAGAACGTCTTCGGCAAAACATTCTTTACTTGTCTATTTGCATAACTTGTACTTGTCTAATAGCATCTCGTGCTCTTGCTCAATAACATAGTCGTACATGAATTCATTCTTACATAATCATAAACATAGTCAGAGTCATACTTGGTTAGCGTTGAACAAACATTATTATCTGAGTTCATTTTACGGATTAATCTCGAGTGGAGTAACCCCAGAAGTTAATCCCTTACTACCGTTGAAAAACCTAGCTAAGGCACACCGGACTCCCTAAGTGACGTGCGGGTCCCTTGCGGCTAATCCCATTCCCCTTGGAGAACCTCACGTATCCAACCTTGGAAGGTATACAGAGACACGATGTTATTCTTACCCGTTAGACTTATGATGTTCCAAACGATGTTCCAACACAGTACACAGAAAAACAGATGTTGTATATGATGTTTAGAACATTAAACTAACAGTCATAAACATAATAAAGCAAAATAACAGACATGAAAGAAAAGAGGCACAAAGAAATTGTTAACCTAGTTCGGTGCAACGTCACCTACTCTGGGGGCTACCAAGCCAGGAAGGAAATCCACTAGTGTAGTCGGTATTCAAAAGGTCTCAGCAAAACACGTTTTCATCTTACAGTTTTTCTCCAAGAGAATCAAATGAATTGGCAATGTTAAGAACATTCATATAGTAGTCCTGTATAGTCTCATCCTCTTGCATTCTCAGACTTTCAAATTTGGTCGTCAGGAGTTGAATCCTTGAGCTCTTTACCTTGGAGGTACCTTCATGAGCTGTTTTAAGGATGTCCCAAGCATCTTTGGCAACATCACATTTTTTGATGAGTCTGAACATATTCTTGTCCACTCCATTGAAAATAGCATTTAGAGCTTTATTGTTTGAAAGAGCCAGCTCATCTTCAGCAGAAGTCCATTCTTCTTCAGGTTTTAGAACTGCAATTTTATTCCCATCTTTATCAAGTGCCACTGGATGTTCCCAACCTTTCAACACTGCCTTCCAAGTCTTGCTGTCAATGGATTTAAGGAAAGCACTCATTCGTGATTTCCAATAATCATAATTAGTTCCATCCAATAGAGGTGGTCTATTAACGAAACCTCCTTCTTTCTCCATATTGCCAGAATAGATCTCCTCTGGATCTCACCCAATAATAGGCAGGGTGCCTGCTCTGATGCCAAATGTTATTCTGGCCCGTTAGACTTACGATGTTCCAAACAATGTTCCAACACAGTACACAGAAAAACAGATGTTGTATATGATGTTTAGAACATTAAGCTAACAGTCATAAACATAATAAAGCAAAATAACAGACAGGAAAGAAAAGAAGCACAAAGAAATTGTTAACCCAGTTCGGTGCAACGTCACCTACTCTGGGGGCTACCAAGCCAGGAAGGAAATCCACTAGTGCAGTCGGTATTCAAAAGCTCTCAGCAAACCACGTTTGCACTTATGACCTATGACCTACCCCAACTTAGACTTCAACCTAGGAACTCCTAGATCTGAGATCCCATCTCACTCCCTTACAATAGATCACAGTCCCCTATGATTCCCAAATTACAGTCTCAAATCAAATGAGGTTACCCTCAAAAATAACAACATGCAACCTTGCTTAAAAGCTTAGATGCAGTTCACAATCTACCTAGCTCCTTGCTTAAAAGCTTCGGAGTAGTGCACAATATTACAACTCAAAGCACAGTCCTAAACATGCATCAAGATGATACACGAAAGGCTCACAATAAATCAGAACTAAACTTGCATCGACCGATACAAGAGTAGAACACACAAAGACTCAAAACCTAGATAAGCTATATTTTGTAAAACAATGTCTTGAATAATTCTTCAGGTCTTGCAGCCTCCTTTATATACTGAAGCAAGGCGTGTCATTCCTTCAATCAAGCTTCAGATCGGATCAGTGACTTATTGATTAAGCAACATGGCCGGATTAGGAAACTCCTAGAAAGTAGGTTCATTAAAAGTCACCTTAAAAAAAAATACTTTCGTAAGTCATTTTAACAATTCCTTAAGAAATCACATATGTTCTGATCTCCTCATCATTGCACACGGTTCAGACCAACTCAAGCTGACTTGGATTCCTTCAATCAAGCAAGCGCGTGCGTAAACATAGGCAAAGCACAGAACGTACATACCGATGTTGGAACATTGTGTTCCACATCTGAAGTGAATATTTGTTTTAGGCAAAAGTGAAGCCAACATACAAATATCCAACACACGACACCGTCAAACCTTGCTTACTCAGTGACATGCGGGCCCCCCTTGTGGAGCTTATCCCGTTCCCATCATGAGAACCCCTTGAATCCAACCTTGGAAGGAAGACAAGAGACATGGCACCTACATTATTCATTTTAAACATAATCTTAATCTTATCATGAAAGGTTAAACCTATTCATGTTTACTTGTTTACCTCGAATCCTTAATCGATCCAATTAGCGGTAAACTTCATACTTGTTCATACTTACTTATGTGAAGAGATTAATTATCAATTCACGTCTTAACATGTTTGCTTTGAAGGTGAGAAAAACACAAGAAGGGGGGTTGAATTGTGTTTTTCAAAAATTCTTCGTTTCTCTAAATAACTGAATACACTGATCAGAAGCTAAGTGAGACAGCTTCTGAAGTGATGATCAGAATCTAAATGCAGCGGAATAAAACAGAGAGAGAGAAGAAGAACGACACAAAGCAATTATACTGGTTCCTTCCACAATCCGGAAGTAGTCCAGTCCCCCTTGCACTTCCAAGGAGATTTCACTATGAGTAATATCTGATTACAAATGCTCAAGCACACAAGCAAGAGACTTCCAATGCTCAAGCACACAAGCAAGAGACTTCCTTTGCTCAAGAACACAATCAAGAGACTTCCTGCTCAAGCACAACTGCAAGAGACTTCCTAACTAAACAAAATTACACAGAAAATTGTTTAAGGTTGAACACTTGATATACAATCAGAGGTGCTCACAATACAAATCAGATACAGACTCAATGGACTTAAGAATTTCTAAGATATGACTTTGAGACACAGAAATTCTAAGTGAATGCAGAACAATTTCAGCAGAGGTTTGGTACTTGTGAAAATCTTGTGAGTCTTTCGTTCAGCGTTCTTGCATTACCAATTCTCTAGGTCTTCACTCCTTTATATAGAGGTGTGAAAGAGACGTTGTGAAATTGCCAGCACACCAAAGAGTCGTTGTTGAAGCTTGATCTTTCACCAATGATCTTTTGCCTGATTTGGTTGTTGTCCTATGAAGAACAAATTTGAAATCCATTCCTTATCCAAAGGAACATCTATGCAGGCGAGACCGTATTCTGGAGCTGTTTTCTTGTCTTGAAGTGCAGACACAAAACAGAGTAGTGGAGAACGTGGTTGTACAATTCGTACAAAGTACAATGTCAACGCTTTCGTCCAAATTGCAAACACACACCTTCAAACACCTTTGAAATGACCGTTGCAAGCTCCACTAATCCTTTGTTTGTGTTTTCGAATCCAATAGACAGCTTTTGCATTAATGATTCTTCAATTCTTGATTCTTTGCAAATCCAGTTGATATTCAGCTTCTGGTGAAATGGCTTCTGATGAGGCAGCTTCTGATGATGCAGCTTCTGATGATGCAGCTTCTGATGAGATGACTTCTGCAGCTTCTGATGATGCAGCTTCTGATGATGTGACTTCTGGACCTCTTGTCTTCAGGAGCACTATTCTTCAGGAGCGCTATTTCTTCAGGAGCAGCTTGACTTCAGGAGCGCTTTTTCTTCAGGAGCAAGTTGCCTTCAGGAGCGTCCAAGCTTCAAATTTTTGTTGTTTCCATAGCTCTTTATTTGCTCATTCAGAACCAATGATGATGTAACTTTATAATTATGGTCCTGTACACTTGAACAAATATTAGCTAATCCAATTTACAATTTTTAATACCTTGTTATCATCAAAACTCTTTAAGGTTTATTGTTAAACACATTTTGTTCCAACAATCTCCCCCTTTTTGATGATGACAAACAAAAGTATTTAAAATTGATCAATTGCTGTTAATCTAATTAACAAGTTGACTTTGGGGTTCTGAGGTTTGTAAGCTCAGAATCTGAGGTTTGTAAGCTCAAACTCCCCCTGAGTCTGATAGTCTTTAAGGTGAGGTTTGTAAGCTCCCCCTAAGTTCTATCCAGGTTAATTAAATTCATTTTGCGCGCAATAATTATTATCAGAGCTTAAAAGCAAAATTGAATCATTGAAAGAATTTACTTATAGATAAGAAGAATGGTTCAATTAACTTTACTTGAATTTTGATACTCCTTCGTTCATTCATAGCTTATACCAATAAGGTAAAAAGATAGAAGTTTTTCAAAAATTTCAAATGCCATTAATGGGGCTCAGAGCCTTTAAATACTTGTCACATATACTCCCCCTTTTGTCATTATCAAAAAAAATTAAAATAAATCTAAGCACAAAAGACAAAAAGATATGAGAAAAACTCAAACGTGAGAGAGTATACTAAGCAATGAACTAAATAAATCAGAGCAAAAATCATGTATATTCAATTGTCAGAAGCAGCTAAACAGTCAGAATCAGTAAGCATTCAGAAGCAAAGAGAATTAAAACAGAATGATTTCAGAAGCAAGGACTAGGAATTCAAAACAAACAACAAACAAAAAGAAAAACACAAGGGTGTGCAACTAAGTGTTGGTTTGATGTTGTTTCTTCATCTCCTCCATTTCTTCAATCTTCTTCTGCAACAGTTCTTCAAGCTGTTGTTGCCTCTGGAGAAGAGCCTGTTCCCTTTCCTTAGCTTCTAGCTGCTGCTGTGCCATCTGTTTCTTCAGAAGCTTACACAACCTTGCTTCTCTGGTCAAGTAATCCGTTTCTAAGAAGAAAGGCTGGTTTGCCAGGAGCAGTGTAGAACTTCTTACTCTGAGACTCTGATTCAGATGCTCCATTAACTTCCTGACCGAAGCTTCCTTGCTTCTGATGCACTTAGCCCTTAAGCTTTCAATTAGCTCAGTTGCCCGGTTCTGAAGTGATGCCCAGGAGTCTTCATATGCACTTGTGAGATCAATTGTCCTTCGTTGATCCACAAGATTAAGCAATTGACTAAGGATTGTCAGAAGCTCAGAATTGATATATCCAGATTCCAGGATGTTTGTGGGTGGATGTTCAAGGATTTCAAGATCAGAATCACTGATTTCTAAGTCTTGAATAGGGTTAGGAACTGGAATGGTAAGGTGTGTTTGTGTGTTAGAAGATGAGGGCTGGTCAGAATCAATGTGTGTGGTGGAGGTTGATGCTTGAACATTGACTAGAGAGATGTCAACATCCATGGGAGTTGGTTCAGGAGAGTGTTCAGGTAAAGGTTGAAATTCAGTTTCAGATGGTGGTTGTTGTGGTGAAGTTGATGTTTGAGTGTTGAGTTGGGGGTCAGTGATGGCTATTGGTGATTGTGGGGGTGTTGTGGGTTTTTGTGGTTCAGGTGTTTGTTGATGGGGGTTTTCTGAAACAACGTTTTCAGAAGCAGCTGCTTCTGGAGTTGCTTCAGAGGCTTTTTCTGAGGCGGACTCAACATTTTCAGGAGGAATCATGTTGAGAGGTTGAATGCAAAGGGGTTGAGGGTTAAGGCGAAAGATAGAATCAATGACTCTTTCTCTCTGCACAGCCAGTTCAGCTAACTTCTCATTAACTATGTGGCCAACTGGTTCATAAGAAGTTGACGAAGAGGGCTTATCGTTGGTTTTGGTTGATGTTGATTGGCTTTTTACTGGTTTTTGAAAAAGTTGAGCTAAGGGTACATCATCATCAGAATCATCAGAATCTGATAATGATGCGGATGCGGAATCTGAAGATATATTAATTACCTTTTCTGGTTCAGGATCAGAATCCTCTTTAGCAGATTCACTGGACACCTGCAACAGTTGCTTGGCTTCTGAAACTACAGACTCTCGTAGCTCAGCAGCAATTTCCAGAACTTTTTCAGCGGCTGCTTTCTTCTCTTGTAACTCTTTTAACTTCAAATCAGAAGCAGCTTGAGCTCTTAAGGTGATATGAGGAAAATCCTTGGTTCTCCTCAAGGCTGGCTTTCTCTTCCTCTTTGGTATAGCAGGTTGATCAAGAGGAATGTCAACACCCATGATCATCCTGGAGTCCATGTCTTCAATGGCTTCTTCAATAGAAGGTACTGATGAACTACCAATTTTGAGCTTGTCAGCAGCAACTTTTGTCTTTTTAGTAGTTTGTTCAACCTCTAGATATTGCTCTGCAGTCATCTTCCTTTTTGACTTTCTGCCTCTGGCTCGTGGCAGAGCACCACCATACATTTCCTCTGGAATATCTTCCAATCTGATTCTCTCATTGGTTGCCTCAAAATGTTCCTTGATATAGTACAATTGCACTTCAATGGGATCCTTCTTGCAGATGGGTGGAAAGTCCTTCATAAGATCAGACATAACAAGTGATTCACTTAAATCAGTTTGAAGTTTGGTGACTTCACTGATTAGCTTCATATTCAATAGAGTATGAGCATTAATGAATTTTCCAGTTTTTGTGTCAAGTAGCTGATCTGTGAAGCCTTGAGATTGACTGAGACTGTTCAAGATACCTCCTTGATAGAATATCTCTGAGAGGAGTCTTCCATAAGGAACCCAGGGTTTATCCAGTAGCTGACTCTGCTTCAAACACTCTACCAAGTACTTGAACACGTATTTGGGCACATTCACCTTTTCCTTCTTGATGAAGTGCTGGAGAAGGACCTTCTGAGCTAGATTTGGTTTCACACAGTCACCACTTGGAAACAGGGTCTCATTCTGAATCTTCAGAAGCATCTTGGTTTCCATGCTCAATTCAGCATATTTCTTCTCCTTCTCAGAATTGTAAATCACCAAGTTGGCTTGCTTTTTCCAAATGCGTTTTTCAGCAGCATCTGAAAGATCAATTCCAGAGTAGTATCCAGAGGCTGCAGCCTTGAGAACATACTCTATGTGCCATTGTGCAATTCTTATTGGAATACCACAGATGCTGGATCTGATTTCATCTTCAACAAATGGCGCAAGACCCATTTCTTCTCTTGTTTTCCCTTCTAATTCAGGATACATTAGCACCATTTGACTTTCCTCAGATAAGGATGCCGCTTTGTTGTAAAATTTTGCTCTTACCCAGAAGTGTCTAACCAGAGCTTCATATGTTGGTCCATTCAACATTCTGAAATAATCCATGAGTCCTTGCTCTTCATAGTAGCTTCTGATAGAACACCTATGAAAATTCAGAGAATCAAAGTCCACTGGATTCTCTATCTGAACTTGCAAATCCCATTCTTCCAATTTCATGCTTCTTCCTCTGTAGTCATATTCAGGGACCATTCTTGAAGTAGATACTGAATCTTTTCGTTGCGAGCTTGATGATGCCATTTGATGATTGACGAAGATTTGAAGAAGATGAAGATTTTAGGGTTCTAAGGTTGAGAGAATGCGCTTACTTCGCAAACGGTTTGAGAGCAAATGTGTTTGTTGTGAGTGAGTAGTGTGTGAATTGACAAAGTGTTAAAAGTAAAACGATTGCAATTCAAAAGAGACAAACAAACATAACATTAATGACAAAATTGGGGGCGCGTGAAAAGTACTTTCAAAGCTTTTAAATCATCATTGCCCTTTTTAGTTATACACCAACACATACAGGCCACGTAAGAAGTTCACAGAGTAACTACCAGGTTAGTGGGCCAGAAGTTACTTTAAAAAGTAACTCCCAACGTTTCCACTTATTCAACTATTCAGAAGCAACAAATCCAGCTTCTGGACTTCAGATGCTGATGTCATCATCAGAAGCGAGTTTTCCTCAGAACCTCAATAAAGAGCTTCTGATGGACTACTGCTTCTGAACTAACTTCAGAACCTAAAATCCTATTCAGGAGCAAGCAAACATTTAATCAGACACGAAGTGCATGTTCAAATTTTTCTTTATAAAATCAAATCTTTCAACAGTTAAAGGCTTAGTAAATATATCAGCCCATTGATTTTCAGTATCAATGAATTGTATATCTAAAATTCCTTTTTGAACATAATCTCTGATAAAATGGTGTTTGATTTCAATGTGCTTAGCTCTTGAATGCAAAATTGGATTTTTAGACAAACAAATAGCAGCAGTATTATCACAATAAATGGGAATACTGTTAGCAGTTATCTGATAATCTTCCAACTGATGTTTCATCCAAAGTAGTTGTGTACAACAACTTGCAGCTGAAATGTATTCTGCTTCTGCTGTAGACATAGCAATAGTTGTTTGTCTTTTGCTAGCCCAGGATATAAGATTATCACCCAGAAATTGACAATTGCCACTGGTTGATTTTCTTTCAATCCTATCACCAGCATAATCAGCATCACAGAATCCAATTAGCTTATAATCTAAGGATTTCCTATAAAGGAGTCCAAGATTAGTTGTTCCCTTCAAATACCTGAAGATTCTCTTGACAGCAGTCATATGAGATTCTCTAGGATCTGATTGGAATCTTGCACACAAGCATACACTGAATAAAATATCTGGCCTAGATGCAGTGAGGTATAACAAAGAACCAATCATACCTCTATACAGCTTCTGATCTACTTTAGCTCCTTCATCTTCTTTGCTCAGGTTGCACGTAGGATGCATTGGAGTGTTCATCACTTTACAATCTTCAAGTTTGAACTTCTTCAGAAGCTCCTTTGTGTACTTTGATTGATGAACATAGACTCCGTCTTTGCATTGATTGATTTGAATGCCAAGGAAGAACTTCAGCTCTCCCATCATGCTCATTTCAAATTCATCCTGCATTAACTCAGAAAATTCCTTGCAAAGAGATGCATTAGTAGAACCAAATATTATATCATCAACATATATTTGCACAACAAGAATATCTTTCCCAAGGGTCCTTCTGAAGAGTGTAGTGTCAACCTGTCCTCTCTTAAAATCATTTTTGATTAAGAAATTACTTAGTCTATCATACCAAGCTCTGGGAGCTTGTTTCAAGCCATATAGTGATTTCTTCAGTTTAAAAACATGGTCAGGATATTTAATATCCTCAAATCCAGGAGGTTGCTTAACATACACTTCTTCTTCTATGACACCATTGAGAAATGCACTCTTGACATCCATCTGATATAATATTATGCCATGATTAACCGCATAGGAAAGAAGTAACCTGATTGCTTCCAATCTTGCAACTGGAGCAAACGTTTCAGTGTAATCAATGCCTTCTTGTTGACTATACCCTTGTGCAACAAGTCTGGCTTTGTTTCTTGTTACTTCACCTTGCTCATTCAGCTTGTTTCTGAATACCCATTTTGTTCCAATAATGTTCTTGTGCTGAGGTTTGGGTACCAGATCCCACACATCATTTCTTTGAAATTGATTCAACTCTTCTTGCATAGCTAGGATCCATCCATCATCTGAAAGTGCTTCATCAACTGTTGTAGGTTCAATCATTGAGATTAGTCCAATCATTGACTCTTCTTGTCTGAAATGTGATCTTGTTCTTCTTGGACTATCTTTGTTTCCAATGATTAGCTCCTCAGGATGTGAAGACTTGTGTTTGAATGTGTTTCTGGGAGGATCTTCTTGATGTGAGCCATCTTGTGCTTCATCAGAAGCAGTTTCATCTTGCGCTTCTGATGTGGGTTCAGCTTCTGGACTATCTTCAGACTCAGCTATCTGATCAGGTTCTGGAGTAGCTTCAGGAACCTGTATCTCTGCAAAACTTTCACCCTGCTTTGAAGTTTTATCTTCAAGCTCCTTGTCATCAAATTTAACGTGCATAGATTCTTCAACACAGAGTGTTTCTGAATTATACACTCTGTATGCCTTTGACCTTTCAGAGTAACCTAAAAAGATTCCTCTTTGGGCCTTGGCATCAAATTTCTTTAGGTAGAGCTTGTTGTTCAGAATGTAACAAGTACATCCAAATTGATGAAAGTAAGAGATACTGGGTTTTCTTCCTTTAAAGAGTTCATATGCTGTTTTCTCCAAAATAGGTCTAATATAGATCCTGTTTTGAACATAGCATGCTGTATTCACTGCTTCTGCCCAAAAATGTTTTGGTAAATTGTTTTCATGAATCATGGTTCTGGCCATTTCTTGTAAAGTTCTATTCTTTCTCTCTACAACTCCATTTTGTTGTGGTGTTCTAGGAGAAGAGAATTCATGGAAAATTCCATGTTTTTCACAAAAAGCTTCAAATGGCTCATTTTCAAATTCTCCACCATGATCACTTCTGACTTTCAAAATTTTTGATTCTTTTTCAGATTGAATTTGAGTGCAGAAGCTACTGAATACATCACACGCAACATCTTTACTCTTTATGAATTTCACCCAAGTCCATCTGCTGTAATCATCAACAATGACTAATCCATATCTACTTCCATATAAGGATGCAGTGCTCACTGGTCCAAATAAATCAATATGGAGTAATTCTAAAGGTCTTGAGGTTGAGACAATGTCTTTGGTTTTAAAAGATGATTTCACAATTTTCCCTCTCTGACATGCACCACAAAGTGCATCTGAATGATAGTCAATGTCTGGTAGCCCTTTCACAAGTTGTAACTTACTAAGCTTAGAGATTAACCTCCAGTTAGCATGTCCCAACCTTCTGTGCCACATCCATTTCTTATCATTCACTGATAGTAGGCAGATCACCTTCTGATCAGCCAGTTCAGAAAAATTGATTTTATAGACATTGTCAACTCTCTTTCCCTTGAACACAATGGATTTGTCTTTCTTGTTGATTACTGTACAGTTGGGTTTTTCAAAAAGCACATCATAACCATTATCACAAAATTGACTTATGCTCAAAAGGTTATGTTCAAGACCATCTACCAACCATACATTATTAATTGAGGTAGAGGAATTACCAATAGTTCCTGTACCTATGATCCTGCCTGACTGGTTGCCTCCAAATTTCACATTTCCTCCCTCTTTCATTGTTAGGCTGAGGAACATGGACTTGTCTCCTGTCATGTGTCTTGAGCAACCGCTGTCTAGGTACCATGATCTTTGCTTTGGCACTGCTCTTAGACATACCTGCATTATTGACATTTTTAGATTTAGGTACCCATTGTTCTATGGGTCCTGGAAGGTTAGTACTTAAGGCTTTACTCTTCACTTCTTGTACCTTGTGCTGTGAGTTGGGTTGCTTCTGATTAGCCATCACCTTAGGTTTTGGTACTTCAGAAGCAGTAACTGTCTTCTTCTGAAACTTAGACTTCAGAACCCCAGATTTTGGTTTCACCAGACTCTGAGGAATAGGTTCTGATCTTTTCAGGATCCTAACCTTTGAAGTTTTGGAATCATATTTGATCATAGCCTTTGACTTAGAGTTCTTTGGCTTTGAAGTAATCTTAGCCTTAGAACTAGAAGCTTCAGGTTCTGATTGAACAACAGTTTCCAACTCAGCCCCTTCTGGTACAAAGAATGTTTTCAGACCTTCCTTGATGCATTCACAACAAGACTTTAGATTGGTTTTCTCCAGTTTCACTTCTGGAAAGCCAATTCCTCTGCCATTGTTCTTGTAAATGCTATAAATCATAGAAGCCACTCTGCTTCTGTCAATGCCAGATATAATGAAGTCTTCAAGAGCAATTTCATGATTACTTAAAGGTTTTTCATTACACTTTTCTTGTAGCTTCTGACATAAGAACCTGAGCTGGTCTTCATATGTTTTACACATGAAGTCAAAGCCCCTAAGTCCCTGTTCAGAAGCTTTCAGATCCAATAGAGTTGATTTTTGCTGTTGTACCAAATCAGCATATTTTTCTTTTAAATCCTTCAACTCATTGGTTCTTACTTCAAAATGTGTAAGAAGTTCTTTAAGTGACTCAACAAGTTCATCTCTGGGAATTTTGGAATATACCTCATTTTCATCTTCTGAGTCTGAATCTGATCCAGCTTCTGAAGTTGCTGTTGCTACCAACCCAACAGCTACCTTTGCATCTTCATCAGCTTCCTCTTTATCAGATCCAGATTCACTACCCAAATCATCCCAGGTTGCCATTAAACTCTGCTTAATCTGCTTCTTGAGTTTGCTTGGTTTGAAGGTAGACCTCTTTGACTTGTCCTTTGACTTTTCTCTTTGAAGATCAGGGCATTCAGCAATGAAGTGACCTGGCTTCTTACAGTTGAAGCATCCCTTCTGATCTTCTTTCCTTGAGCTTCTGGAGTTACCCCTTCTGGAGAGAAACTTTCTGTTCTTCTTGGCCAGATATTGAAGTCTGTTTGAGAGCATGGCCATTTCAGCAGCATCTGGTTCAGAGTCTGAACTTGACTGTTCTTCCTCTTCAGATTCAACCACTTTGAGAGCTTTTGATGACTTGCCTTTGGATGGAAGAGCTATTGATTTACTCTTCTTAGTAGACTCATGTTCATTAAGACTTAACTCATGAACTTTGAGAGAACTAACAAGATCTTCGACACTTAAAGTGTTTAAATCTTTAGCTTCCTCAATGGCAGTCACTTTTGGTCTCCATCTGGCAGGTAAGCTTCTGAGTATCTTGCTTACATGATCAGAAGCAACATAGCTCTTCTTTAGAATCTGTAGACCAGAAACTAAGGTTTGAAACCTTGAGTACATCTCCTCAATAGTTTCATCATCCTTCATTTTGAATAACTCATACTGATGTACAAGCAGGAGAGCCTTTGCTTCTTTGACCTTCTTGCTCCCTTCATAATTTGAACAGAGAGAAGCAAACATAGCTTTAGCAGTGGATTTGTCACTCATCTTCATGTATTCTGCTTTGGGTATGGCAGTGACAAGAGCTCCTCTGATAATATGATGCTTCTTGTAAAGTTTCCTCAGTTCTGGAGTATGTTTCTTTCTATCCACAGCAGCTCCTTCTTCATCAAGGACTAAACCACCAACGCCGTCTTCCAGAATATCCCACAATTCTTCATCTAGGCTCATGATGTAACTGTAAAAATTGGTCTTCCACCAAGAGAACTCTTCAGCATCTCCATTGAACTTTGGAACTTTTCCAACACTGGTTTTCTTACTATCACTATAATCATGTGAGACATTTTTATAGCTAGTATCACCATCAGGAGGAGGAGTAGTCATGTTTTTCTCAGATCTTTGACTGTTGCACGGTTAAGTGATACACAACAGACCAAGGCTCTAGATACCAATTGAAGGTGAGAAAAACACAAGAAGGGGGGTTGAATTGTGTTTTTCAAAAATTCTTCGTTTCTCTAAATAACTGAATACACTGATCAGAAGCTAAGTGAGACAGCTTCTGAAGTGATGATCAGAATCTAAATGCAGCGGAATAAAACAGAGAGAGAGAAGAAGAACGACACAAAGCAATTATACTGGTTCCTTCCACAATCTGGAAGTAGTCCAGTCCCCCTTGCACTTCCAAGGAGATTTCACTATGAGTAATATCTGATTACAAATGCTCAAGCACACAAGCAAGAGACTTCCAATGCTCAAGCACACAAGCAAGAGACTTCCTTTGCTCAAGAACACAATCAAGAGACTTCCTGCTCAAGCACAACTGCAAGAGACTTCCTAACTAAACAAAATTACACAGAAAATTGTTTAAGGTTGAACACTTGATATACAATCAGAGGTGCTCACAATACAAATCAGATACAGACTCAATGGACTTAAGAATTTCTAAGATATGACTTTGAGACACAGAAATTCTAAGTGAATGCAGAACAATTTCAGCAGAGGTTTGGTACTTGTGAAAATCTTGTGAGTCTTTCGTTCAGCGTTCTTGCATTACCAATTCTCTAGGTCTTCACTCCTTTATATAGAGGTGTGAAAGAGACGTTGTGAAATTGCCAGCACACCAAAGAGTCGTTGTTGAAGCTTGATCTTTCACCAATGATCTTTTGCCTGATTTGGTTGTTGTCCTATGAAGAACAAATTTGAAATCCATTCCTTATCCAAAGGAACATCTATGCAGGCGAGACCGTATTCTGGAGCTGTTTTCTTGTCTTGAAGTGCAGACACAAAACAGAGTAGTGGAGAACGTGGTTGTACAATTCGTACAAAGTACAATGTCAACGCTTTCGTCCAAATTGCAAACACACACCTTCAAACACCTTTGAAATGACCGTTGCAAGCTCCACTAATCCTTTGTTTGTGTTTTCGAATCCAATAGACAGCTTTTGCATTAATGATTCTTCAATTCTTGATTCTTTGCAAATCCAGTTGATATTCAGCTTCTGGTGAAATGGCTTCTGATGAGGCAGCTTCTGATGATGCAGCTTCTGATGAGATGACTTCTGCAGCTTCTGATGATGCAGCTTCTGATGATGTGACTTCTGGACCTCTTGTCTTCAGGAGCACTATTCTTCAGGAGCGCTATTTCTTCAGGAGCAGCTTGACTTCAGGAGCGCTTTTTCTTCAGGAGCAAGTTGCCTTCAGGAGCGTCCAAGCTTCAAATTTTTGTTGTTTCCATAGCTCTTTATTTGCTCATTCAGAACCAATGATGATGTAACTTTATAATTATGGTCCTGTACACTTGAACAAATATTAGCTAATCCAATTTACAATTTTTAATACCTTGTTATCATCAAAACTCTTTAAGGTTTATTGTTAAACACATTTTGTTCCAACATGCTTGGTCATTCTAATTCATATTCGAAGGGAATATACTTCGCGTCTTATCATACTTAGGATTCTTGCTTAATATTCTAATTCTCGACTAACTAAGCCAAGGCTCTACATTCATTCCCCTTCTTAGTTCATTTCAACCCGAATAATCAGCTTAAACTCTCTTATGCCATTCTTGCCATACATGCTAAGATTGCCATGATTTTCAACTCAAGGATCATTATAAAACATCTTTCATGGCAATTTTAACAAGAATATAACAAGATTAAAGGCAAGGGTACTAAACTCATGTTTTTCTAATCTTAACATAATTCATGTTTTCCTTGCAAAATAAAGCACATAATCCCAAAGGTCGGCTCTATCTAAGAACTCACCATAAGAATTCTGGATTCTCTCAATATCTTTTGCCATAATTCAAAGCTCCTTGATGAGTCAATATTTAGTCTATTTTTATGCATTATTTAGTTTAATTTTATTTAGATTTGAATTTATTTAATTGCAATATTCTTTCCTTTTTGAATCTTTTTACTTCAATTGCATATTTTATATTTCAGGAATGAATATTGGATGGAAGGAGTCTTGGAGCAAAAGAAAGGAGTCTGGAGCTGATTTGGAGCAAAAATACGAAAGATTTGGAAACAAAATATAAGTTCCCCAAGTCAGGAGCTTGGAACGACCCGTGCCAACATGTGGCACGACCGTGCCACCTCTCAGGATGCCTTTTGCTGCTTTTGCTTGAAGCCCAAGTTACCCTGTTTTAGTTTTACCCAATAGCCCTTGTAGTTGCTTAGATTTGAAGTCAATTGTAAAGCTATAAATAGAGTAGCTCTCCATCACAAATATTCATCTTTTGTTTTTGGAATAAAAGTTCACTTTTACTTTATTTTATATTCTTCTTCTTCTCCTTCTTCTCTATGTCTACAATGAACGTTAGTGAGTAGACTCTTCTTGTCTTGGGATTGTTGGATAAGTCTAATGACATAATCCTAATCGAACCAAGCTTTAACCCTAATTTCATGTAACCGTAATTTCTAATCTAGATTCACCGTTTTAACATGAATTAACCATTATCAAACTGTGGAAACGAAAGTGGAGGGTTTGATAATTGTTAATCCATCATCTCAAATATCAATTCATAATGCGAAAGCGGAACTTTGATATTGGAACAAGTGAATCTAGAATGGAATTACAAAGGCAGCGAAATAGTCTTTGCAATTCTTGAGACATGTGTAGTTTCAATCCTAAAAGCTTCTTCTAGTAATCAAGTCAGCGAAATAGGCTTGGTTGCTAGGGGTAAACTCTCACCCGATTTGATCATGAAGGTGAGGGGCTAAAGGAAACCGGTCTTTAGAAATTAAGGTGTAAAACATGAAATTAGAAGTTAAAGTCTTGGCTAGTGAAGGACTTGTTGTTATGACGAACCAATGATCCCAAGACTCTTTTATTTTATTATTGTTATTTTCTTATAATTAAAAATCCCAACTTTATTCTCAAAACTCTTTTCTAATCGTTGTTGAAAGTTAATTGAATTCATAACTCCCTGTCGGAACGATACTCTTTTTATTACTACTTAGATAGACCGTGCACTTGCGGTTTGGCCTATCAAGTTTTTGGCGTTGCCTGGGAGTTATTGCAATTTGATTAATTTTTTTTAACAATTAGACTGAAAAAAAAAATATTTGTCTTTATTTTATTTTTCTTTCTTAAAATTTTTTTTATTTTATTTTATTTTTCGTTTTATATTTCTTTCTTTTTACCGGTAACTTCTTCGAAACACAAAATAATATCGATATGGCCGAGGAACGCACTCTCAAAGAGTATGCAATCCCACCTTCAGATGCGTCATACGATGTTATTGTGTACCCAACAGTTGGTAAAAATTTTGAAATAAAACCTGCACTTATTCACTTAGTGCAGCAAAATCAATTTTTCGGATCACCCACTGAGGATCCAAATTTTAATATTTCAAACTTTTTAAGACTCAGTGGAACCTTGAATGCAAACCAAGAGGCCGTAAGGCTGCACCTCTTTCCTTTTTCCTTAGGGGGTAGAGCTAGTGCTTGGTTTCATTCATTGGAAATTGGTTCTATCACTTCTTGGCACCAAATGCAGCAAGTTTTTCTTGCCCGATTCTTTCCCTATTTTAAAACCGTTCAATTAAGGAATCAAATCACATAGTTCACTCAAAAAGATGGAGAATCTCTTTACGATGCTTGGGAGCGTTCCAAAGAAATGCTTAGACTTGGTCCCCATCATGGTTTAGAGAAGTGGCTTATTATTCACAATTTTTATAATGGTCTTTTGTATACCACAAAAGTTTATGTTGATGCAGCTGCAGGTGGAGCTTTAATGAACAAGAATTACACTGAAGCATACGCCTTGATTGAAGACATGGCTCAAAATCACTACAAGTGGACCGACGAGAGAGCCATCACTAATTCTTCACCCTCCAAAAAGGAGGAAGGTATGTATGAAATCTCTAACTATGATCACCTTGCCTTTAAGATTGATGCATTAACCCGAAAATTTCAAAAAATAAATGTTAGTGCCATCTCTTCTTCTTTTTCTTCTGCATCTCCTTTTTGTGAAATTTGTGGTGTATTTGACCATATTGGCATTGATTGCCAACTAGGTAGTGTTGTTAAAAGTCCTGAGCAAGTAAATTATGCTCAATATAATCAAGGGTTTAGAAACAACCAATTTTTTTTTCAAACCCCTCAAAATCTTTTTGGACAACAAACAACATAACCCAGTTATGCAAACAACCAAAGAGTCCCTCAAAAATCCAGCTTGAAACTTTTTTTAGAAAATTATTCTATAAATCAATTCGAGCAGCTTCAAGAGCTTAAAAATCAAACTGGATTTTTGAAGGACTCTCTTGCCAAACTTACATCAAAAGAAGACTCCATAGTTACTCACAGTCAGATGCTTGAGACTCAGACTTCTCAAGTGCCCCAACAGGTGGCTACTTCCTCTCAATCCTCTGTAGTCTTCCTAGACCAAACCGAGACCAACCCCAAAAACCATATAAGTGTTATTACCCTTAGGGATGGTAAACAATTAGAGGACCCCATTGTGAAAGTTAAGAACAATGACGGAGAGATAGGGAGTGATGAGCCTCCAAGTGAGAAAGCCATAGGAGAGAATGAAAAGTCACTTGTTTCACCATCTCATGAGCATGAAATTCCATTAACACAAGGGTTTGATGAGTCCAAGTTAGATGAGCAGTTTAGGAAATTTATTGAAATACTTCCACACAAATTGCCACCTAAACTTAAGAATCTAGGAAGCTTTTCCCTACCTTGTGTCATAGGATCTGAAACATTTAAGAAAGCCATATGTGATTTGGGAGAGAATGTTAGTTTGATGCCATTGTCCCTTTCTGAAAGATTGGGTATAGGATAGATAAACCATTCTCTACCCATCAAGCTAATGACTTTAAACGAGCGCTTCATGGGAGGCAACCCACGCATTTATTTGCTTTATTTTGTTTGTTTTCCATTGTTTTAAGTGTTTTGTAGGTAATTGTCCAAGTATGATTCAAGAAAGTTGAAATTTTTTGAAGCCCATGTGTCCAGAAGGTTGGCACGGCCCATGCTCCCAGCTGGCACGACCGTGCCAGACTTTGAAAGCCAAACATGCCAAACTCCAGAAGGTTGGCACGGCCCGTGCCAATATGTGGCTCGGCCGTGCCTGATGTCTAGGTGAGTATGACCTCAAAATTTTTCTTCTTCTTCCCTCATTCTCAAACACGAACCTCTTTCATCTTTCAAACTTCTCTCTAGAACCTCCATAACCATCCACCTTCAAACCTTCATATCTCCATCAAATCTTCACCAAAACAATTAATTTATTCCCCAAATCAACTCTAAACATCATTCTAAACAAAACCCTTCCATCAAAAACAACTTTCATCTACCCAAACCCATAATTCACCAAACCCTTATCTCCCTAAAAGCTAACCCAAAAACCACAAATTCTTAACTCATCTCCACACCTAAACTCATAAACTTTACCTAAACATAAACCTCAACCCCAAATCAACCTTTTCCACCAAAAAAATTTCCAAACCCTAACCGTCATCAAAACACAAAGTTAAACCAAGGTCAAGGACAATGGCTTCAAGGAGACGTGGAAAAGAACCAGCAAGCAGGAGAATCATCACATACATATCTAGGCAATTTGGAGTGGGTGAAGATAAGGGGATCAATCCAATTGAGGGAAACAATAGGTTGAACATAGACACCCTCATTGCAATGAATTTTATAAAACATCATCCACCCATGCAATACCAACTCAAACTGAATGTGCCTATCTTGTTCCTACTTCCTAACCCATCTCGGACTAGCATCGAGGTGGAAGAAAATTTGTTGTATGTTGATGATGATCAGGTACATGAAGAGCAAGGCCATGATGAAGGAGAAGGTGCTAACTTGCAGAGATGATAAAATTTTGCAGCACTACTTAGGGTGATTTTGAATCTAGGAGGAAAGGACACCATCTCCATAAAGACTTCCTATGAGGATAGATAGCCCCTAAGAAATCTGCAGCCCCTTGTGCTTAAATTGTTAATTTAATCTAATGTTTAACTAAATTCCCATCTCTCTTATATGAAATGAAGAAAAGGACTTTTCTCGGTTACTTTAGCATTAAGGATAGAAGTTGTTCCTCATAATATCTGTCTTATACAGGAGCAAGAAAAGGGTTGGACTGCACACACACACTCACTTAAGACTTGATGCTGGGTTGAATAGGTTCATAAGGAATGCTTGAGATTGTGATTAGTGTACTTTGAAATAAAACCTTAAGAGAGACATGAGTTTTTCAATTGGGTTGCCAGGTTAAATCTTTTTGTTGCTGCTATGTCTATTGCCTTTTGCTTGAGGACAAGCAAAGATTCAAGTGTGGGGAGTTTGATGAGTCAATATTTAGTCTATTTTTATGCATTATTTAGTTTAGTTTTATTTAGATTTGAATTTATTTTATTGCAATATTATTTCCTTTTTCAATCTTTTTACTTCAATTGCATATTTTATATTTCAGGAATGAATATTGGATGGAAGGAGTCTTGGAGCAAAAGAAAGGAGTCTGGAGCTAATTTGGAGCAAAAATACGAAAGATTCGGAAACAAAATATAAGTTCCCCAAGTCAGAAGCTTGGCATGACCCGTGCCAACATGTGGCACGGCCGTGCCACCTCTCAGGATGCCTTTTGCTGCTTTTGCTTGAAGCCCAAGTTACCCTGTTTTTGTTTTACCGAATATCCATTGTAGTTGCTTAGATTTTAAGTCAATTGTAAAGATATAAATATAGTAGCTCTCCATCACAAATATTCATCTTTTGTTCTTGGAATAAAAGTTCACTTTTACTTTATTTTATATTCTTCTTCTTCTCCTTCTTCTCTATGTCTACAATGAACGGTAGTGAGTAGACTCTTCTTGTCTTGGGATTGTTGGATAAGTCTAATGATATAATCCTAATCGAACCAAGCTTTAACCCTAATTTCATGTAACCGTAAATTCTAATCTAGATTCCCCGTTTTAAAATGAATTAACCATTATCAAACTGTGGAAACGAAAGTGGAGGGTTTGATAATTGTTAATCCATCATCTCAAATATCAATTCATAATACGAAAGCGGAGCTTTGATATTGGAACAAGTGAATCTAGACAAGAATTGCAAAGGCAGCAGAATAGTCTTTGCAATTCTTGAGACGTGTAGTTTCAATCCTAAAAGCTTCTTCTAGTAATCAAGTCAGCGAAATAGGCTTGGTTGCTAGGGGTAAACTCTCACCGGACTTGATCAGAAAGATGAGGGGCTAAGGGAAACCGGTCTTTAGAAATTTAGGTGTAAAACATGAAATTAGAAGTTAAAGTCTTGGCTAGTGAAGGACTTGTTGTTATGACGAACCAATGATCCCAAGACTCTTTTATTTTATTATTGTTATTTTCTTATAATTAAAAATCCCAACTTTATTCTCAAAACTCTTTTCTAATCGTTGTTGAAAGTTAATTGAATTCATAACTCCCTGTCGGAACGACACTCTTTTTATCACTACTTCGATTGACCGTGCACTTGCGGTTTGGCCTATCAGTCCTACCATTGCTTTCCCTTCAACCTTCTTATCTTTCTCTTAGAAGCCTTATTTTCAGACCTCCGCTTCAGTCCTTGTCCATTCAATATGGCTTACATACGCAAAACCCGTAGGGTCCACCCTGCAATTTCCAGCATCAGTGCATTGACTTTAACAATTTAATTAAAATATCAAACAATATCGATTTTGAGCAAAAGACCACTGTTGGAAAGATAAGGGTGTCATGATTACAAATATAATTTTTGTTTTGAGGGTTAACGATCCAATTAGTACATTTTAACAAAAGAATGGGCATTGGTACAGAAACAATACTGAAACTTTGCTCAAACTTGTAGGTAGCTTTTCTCCTACCATACTTAATAGAATTTAACAACTCTTGTGTCTAAACTGTAGGGAATTTCGTTAGCTATCCATATAAATAACAACCACTCAATTCAGAGTTACATGGAGAGAGTTCTTACCATTTTAGTGAAACCCTGTTCCAAAAATCCATAGTCAGAATCCAGCAGAAAAATACCAAACTTTAAACATGTTTTCCGAACTCTTCAAATCCGAATCATACAAAATTTGTGTCCAAACTGTAGGGAATTGAATGAGGAATCCAAAATTTCAGCAATCATTCAATTCCAAGCTACATAGAAACAGGTACGAATTAAAAACCAGAACTTGAGCTTACCACTATTTCATGAAATTCATCCATAATCAACCTCAATCCCACTTCATACTTTTCTTGAATCCTTAGACAACTTTGTTATGTACCCAAGCCTCCACTTATAATTCTCATCTTCAAATCATCTTCTTTGATCATAAAGGAACCATATCATGCACAATTTCATGCTTCTACTTCAATATAAGCAAAACCTTAACTTCTTGAGATTCTCTTGGTGAAGAGGAGTAAAGAATCAACCCTATTTTCAAGCTTCCAAGTAACAAAAGATTTTGAAGGAACCTTGTAAAACATGCTTCTTGATTTTGGAAAAAGTTTGGGAAAGATTGAGGAAGAAGAAGAAGAAGAAGAGAAAGAAAGGAAAAGGTTGGTGGAGAAGAGGAGAAAGAGAGCGTGGGAGAAGAGAAAGGAAAGAGCAGAATTCATTCTGTGAAAATAGTGCCTTGCATAGTAATATAAAATAATTGCAACGGCACTATGCAGCCTGGGAGTTGCTAGCCAAAAGTCCTTTTTGTCTTAAACGTGTTTATATTGTCTCTTAAATGTAACTCGGGCTTGACCCAAAATTTATTTAATAAACTTTCCCTGTCATACTTATTTTTCCATGAACATTAGTCCCCTTACACATTAGACTGGTAATATTCCAAATACCATTGAGCGGAATATTACACTGCTAGGGCATTTGTGGCTTTAAAAAAAAGTTTTAGTACGGTATATCAATTTTGAAAGCAATAATGTTTCAATCAAAATGGAAGTGGCTTAGTGGTAAAAGTTGTAAAGTGTAGCCATATGGTACTTTTTTTTGTTGAGGGAGTAGCCATATGGTACTTACTTGGTTTGAATCCTTGGAAAACCTTTTTTTTTCATAAAATTTATTTAGACCCACCAAAAAGGGTGGGATTAGGGTTAGGTCGGACTGTCTAACAATCAAAATGGAAGTGGCTTAGTGGTAAAAGTTGTAAAGTGTAGCCATATGGTACTTGGTTCGAATCCTTGGAAAACCTTTTTTTTTCATAAAATTTATTTAGACCAACCAAAAAGGGCGGGATTTCTAACATTTATATGTATTAAGATTAAGATAAGATAGTTAAATAGCTTAGAAATCAACGGTTGAGATGCATTTGGTGCCTACATCAATGGCCATTATTCATTGGCGCCAAAATAAGTAGGATTAGGGTTGGCACAATTTGTTAATAATATTATTCATACTAGACCATCGACCCGTGCTAACGCACCGGTCATATGGAATGTAATATTTGACGGTAATAGGTAACAAAATAGTTTAGAAGAATGTCATGATTGTCATATAGTATTTCATAATATTAAGAAGCATAGACGTTGTTATTGTACCATAACATAATATTTCCATGACATCGTCCTTGATACCGTAACGTAACATAACAGGTTAAGTATAGCGAGATGGGTTGACATTTAAAAGTAAGAGATTAGGTTAAGTATAGCGAGACGAGTTAACTGTTATTCCTTTTTAAAAAAATAGCAAATAATTAGGAACATAATTTTATCTTACTTTAGATAAACATTAAATGCAAAAGTGTGGAGGGAAAAATTATGTTAAGTATAGCGAGAGGGGTTAACATTTATAAGTAAGAGAAGAGATTAGAAATCCTTATCCTTATTTATTAATTTTGTTAGGTCTGCAGCAGCTTAACATAATATTTTCCCGCTCATTTGCTGTATTAGGTTAGCAGTAATTTAACCTAACAAATTCCATCTAAAAAAATGCATCCCACCAATTTCATTCATATCCTCTTGCCTTTTTTTTATGGACAATAGTTTGTACACTTATTTAATACTAAAAAATGCATTGCACCAATTTCATGCCTTTTTTTTTTACAATATTTTGTACACTTTTTTTTTTGAAGGAAATATTTTGTACACTTATTTAATACTAAGGAAATGCATCGCACAAATTTCATGCCTTTTTTTTTACAATATTTTTTACATTTTTTTTGAAGGAATTATTTATTTATTAATTTTATTAGGTATGCAGCAACTTAACCTAATAGTTTTCCTCTAAAATGCTGCATTAGGTTAGCAACAATTTATCCTAACCTATTCGATCTAAAATGCAGCAATCTCTAATATTTCTCCTCACTGATGAGCTTTTCATTCATATCCTGTTGTGTCATCATTTGTATATATCTATTGTTTATGTAGACTTTTTTTTGACAAGTTGTTGTACACTTATTTAATAGGTTTACAAACAGAATACCCTAATTTCCATACAAACTCGGCCACCCTAATTTTTGCAACAACTAAACCTAGAAAATTCCCTCCAAATGATTCAAATTAGTTATTTTATAATCTCACATGCTTGTAAGACTTGGCATTAATTTTTAATATAATTGCAGTTTGATTTCATTGTTTCATAAATGCGTTGAATTTATTTTTGGATAAACAGTGTTTTTAGCCCCTGTAATATAAGCCATTTTGGTTTTAGCCCCTGTAAAATAAAAATTTTAAATTCCACCCTTGTAAACTAAAGATTCTTCAGATTTGGCCCCTGCCCCCAATGAGTCAGCAGAATCTTTGACGTCACAGTGACGTGGCATGCTGCGTCACTTTTTTTGATGACGTGGCACGCTGACTGTATAATTAATTTTTTTATTTTTTTATTGGGGTACACGTGGCATTTTTGAATTTTTTTTAAAAAAATTTTAAAAAAAATTAAAAAAATGAAAAATAAAAAAAAATTGAAAAAAAATCTGAAAATTAATAAAAAAATTATGAAAAAAATGAAAAATGAATAAAAAAATTGAAAAAAATATTAAAAATTTCTGGAAAATTGAAAAATTAATAAAAATGAAAAAAAATACGGAAAAAAGTTTAAAAATTCTGGAAAAATTAATAAAAAGTAAAAAAATCTGAAAAAATACCGAAAAAATTTAAAAATTTTGGAATAATTAATAAAAATAAAATAATATAATAAAATGAAAAATAATGAAAAAATAAAATTTTGAAATTTTCTAAAAAAATTAAAATTCTGAAGAAAAAAAATGAAATTTTCTGAAAAATTTTAATTAAAATTTTCGAAATTTTAATTAAAATTCTGGAAAAATTCTAATTAAATTTTAATGAAAAATAAAAATTATGAAAAAATTAATTTTTCTTGAACATTAATCATTTTTAAAAAAATGAAATTTTCATTAGTATTTCTTGAAATTTCAAAATTTTCATTAGTATATATGTCGAGCTTAGGTTTTTTCAGTGTATTTATTTCCAAAAATATTTTTGGGAATTTTTGTGTATTTATAAACCGAGAATAAGGGAAAAATATGTGTATTTATAAACCGAGCTTAGGTCTTTTGTGTATTTTTCGAAATTTTGAAATTTTCATTAGTATATTTTCCGGGAATTTTTGTGTATTCCGAGCTTAGGTTGAATGACAAGTACTTTCCGAAAAAAAAATATGAATTTTTTTCCAGAATTATTTTCCGGTATTGAAAAAAATTTGGAAATATAATTTTTTTCCAGAATTTTTTCATTTTTTAATTTTTCCAGATTTTTGTTTTCATTTTTATTAATTTTTCCAATTTTTTAAAAAAAGTTCAGAATTTTTTTCATATTTTTATTTTTTTAAAAAAATTTAAAAAAAATATTTTTTAAATTTTTTAATTAAAAAAATCAGAAATGCCACGTGGACATTCATTTACACACGTGGCATTAAAAAAAATTGTAAAATAAAAAAAATGCTACGTCAGTGCCACATCATAGATTCTGCTGAGTCACAGGGGTCAGGGGTCAAACCTGAAGAATCTTCATTTTACAAGAGTGGAATATAAAAAAAAAAAATTTACAGGGGCTAAACCCAAAAGTGTCATATATTACAGGGGCTAAAAACACTGTTTACCATTTATTTTTTTAGTGAAATTTTGATTTTTCAAAAAAAAAAATGATAAGAAATCAAATTTGGACAAGTTACTATTGATTTCATAAGGCCATAGGTAAGACATTTTATTAGTTTCTAATAAGCTCTTTACCTAAAGCCACAATCCGTATAAACTCAGTACCTACGGTCAAACTCCGTAGGTTGTTCGATGCCCAAAGTTCCATCACTATAGGATACAGCGACGGAACAATTCCGTAGGTATATGATAACTATTGACCACGAAAAAGACAGTTGTAGGTATAGATACTTTATCTACGGTTTTCGGCTGTCACTAAATGTCAAGTATGTGGAATTAAAAAGAATCTTAAGGGAACATAGTACCCCATTTAAATATGAAGTCTTATATATTTTGCCCATAATAGAAATGACAAGGACTGTCCCCGTGAGTATAACTCAGTTAACAGGAAAATGCATTGTTATATGTAGGGGTCGGGGTTCGAACCCCGGACACCCCACTTATTAACCTTGAAAAAAGTGAATTCTAGACACTAGGCTACATGCCAAAAATAAAAATAAAAATGACAAGGACTTGCTTAGCCCATGATAGAAAATGACAGAAACTTAGTTGTAATGATTATTTTTTTAGTTAGGATTATGGTTAGTTTTTTTTTTTTTTTTAGAAAAGGATTGTGGTTAGTTATGAGTATAATACGGTAACTGTATGTTTGATTCTAATATTATGTTAATCTTTATGTAGCAGAAATCAATAGGTGCTACTTAAAGAGTAAGTTGTATGATTAATTGTATGATCTAACAGCTTCACTCTTTTGTACATAAGTAGATTAATTAATTGTATGATCTAACGATTTCAACATTTCTATACTAGTGGACAACTTCACTATTTTTTTTCTAAAAAAAAACTTCGCTCTATTTTAAATCACAAAATCATTGTGTAAACGCGAATCATAAATTACTACTATTTGTTTTTCGGTTTAATTGATTTAATGGTCCCTAACTTAATTGATTTTTGCAAAAATGGTCCCATAACTAAAAAAACATCTCAAAATAGTCCCTTAAGTTTCCTTCTGTTATATGTTTTAGTCTTCTCCGTTAACACCTAAACCTTAAATGTCTAAAGTGGACCAAGATTTAGGTGGTCCATCATAAACCTTATTAAAAAATTTAATTTTAACCATTTGATCTTTTTTCTTAAAAGATGAATGTTGGATCGTGAAAGTCTATTTTATCTTATAGTCTATTTTAACCTTATGTTGAATCTTTTTTCTTAATTTTTGCACAAGATCTTTTTCTTCATCTTCTTCCTTTCTCATCTTCATCACCTAAACCCATAAATTCAAAAATTAAAATTGAAAGAGGGAAATAGTACGAGAACAAATTGACTAAACCTATTAAAACCTAAAATCAAAATCACTCTTTAACTCTATAGGTAGGAACAAAACCAGATAACTACAAACTAGTTCTCCGAGACGAAACCACCGTCGTCAGTTGCAGCACGTCGACGAAGAAGAGGAAGAGGAGCCATGGAGGTCTCTTCATTTGAACACAAAGCCAGATCTGAGGCATTTCAGATCTTGTTTCCAGGGGAAAGTTATCTCAAATGCGTGCTTGTAGAAATTATCTAGTTCCTAGTCATTGCCTTTACGTCGATGATATTCTCATCTTCTGCAAAGCCACACTATCTAACATTAAGCATCTTATGAAGTTGTTTGAAGATTATAGAGAATACTCAGGACAAATTATCAATGCCAATAAAAGTAAGTTCTACACCGGAAGTTCCTTTTTCTAGACAGGTTGTTATAGCCAGCTTAACCGGATTCCAGTATGGGTCCCTGCCTTTCACTTATCTGGGTGTACCTTCATACAAATCTGGTTTAGATGTGTCCTAACTTGAAAGCTAGAAAAAGTAGGGACACTTGTAGACACGGGTACACCAGCAGTAAATGGTGGCACAAAGGTCCCCGTTTCAGGTTGTGTCATTTGGGCGGTTATAGACGAAGCGGTTGTGGGAGCGGTTGCAATATCCCAGACTGCTTTCAGGATTGCCGACTGACCCCACAAATTAACACGAGTCTTTTCAGCGTGTTTTGTCCCCACTCGCACACTCTCCGGGAAGCTTCTCAGAAGGTCACCCATCCCAAAATTGCTCAAAGTCAAGCACGCTTAACTGTGAAGTTCTTGTTGATATAAGTAGTACCAAACAATTCTTATAAGCCTTCCTTCAACCAAGCAGTCTCATATCTGCAAGACTGCAGGATCCTTCTCATTCCGATGTGATTCAGTTTTGCCTAGAAGCATGCCAGGAGCCAGACAACTACTCGCCCACATCAGCCTCGGGCATTACATGCCCACCAAGCAGAGGCATTACATGCCCACGAGCTTCCGCTTGGTTCGTCCTCGAACCACATCGTACTGGGAGATGTCTACTCTGATACCATTTGTAACATCCCACACTGCTTTCAGGATTGCCGACTGACCCCACAAACCAACACGAGTCTTTTCAGCGTGTTTTGTCCTCACTCGCACGCTTGCCGGGAAACTTCCCGGCAGGTCACCCATCCAAAGACTACTCCAAGTCAAGCACGCTTAACTGTGGAGTTCTTATGGAATGCGCTACCGAAAGGAAGATGCATCTTATTGATATAGGTAGCACCAAACAATTCTTATAAGCCTTCCTTCAACCATGCAGTCCCATACCTGCACGGCCTCATGATCCCTCTCATTTCGATGTGATTCAGTTTTTCCTAGAAGCATGCCAGGAGCCGGACCACTCCCCGCCCTCATCAGCCTCGAGCGTTACATGCCCACCAAGCGGAGGCGTTATAGCGGTTACTCCCATTTTCCGTCGAAATCGGCATGGCCATGGTTTCCCTCACGACCGTCGGTACACTAGCGCCCACTGCAGTGGCGGATGTCTATGTAATTTGTTCTTGTGAAAAGGATTGCGATGATTATGATGACATAGAAGCACCAATATTGGCGGATTTAGTCATTATTTTCAAAGCTTTACTACTTCTTAAATGCATGCACAAAAATGAGAATTCTTCTTTAGAAAAAGTTTACTGAAAATAGTAGCCAATCTTCAGAGTAACTGTTTCCACAAGAAGGGTTTTTAGAAAAATGGTTATTTTGTAGAAAAAAGTTTTGAAATTTTTTCGAAGATTATGGCAATCTCTTCCAATGGTTTTTGTTCGAAAAAGGCACAATGGAAATTGCTTCCAAAGGTTTTTGAAAAAGATTTTTTAAAAAGTACAATGGAAATCTCTTTTCAAGGTTTTTGAAACAGACTGCAATGGAAATTTCTTTCCAAGGTTTTTAAAAATACAATGGAAATTTCTTTCCAAGGTATTGAAAATTTTTTTTGAAAAAGATGCACAAACAGGGTCCCACCGGGCATGCCAATTTGTTTACCGGTGTTTTTGGTAAACAATACAAGATGATTTTGATTATTATGAGTAGGACCAAACCAGAGATCCTAGGACATGTTGTGCATTTTTTTTTCTTGCGTTCATCGAGTTTATTGGTTGCTTAACAAACGGGACGAGATCGTGTGGGGTCTTTCGACAGAAAAAGGTTTTTAAAGCAGGGTAAATGCATTAAGTTTAAATTATAGAAACTTAAAGGAAAGATAAAATACAATGCATTAAAAATAAAGGTGGTTCGACAAATTCTTTACATACACTCTTTATGACTTTTTTCTCTCGTGTCGGTACTTCGAGTGTTTTAGAATTTTGTATAGGTGATTTGCGACTCATTTTCCCTAAGGAAAACTATAATTTATACATAGAAAATAACTTGGAAAGAAACTAATGACACGATGAACACTCCTTCCATGTAGACAACCGCTTGTCTCCCACGTTCTCCTTTGAGAAAACCGCTTCTCTTTTGAAATTCGAATCTTCCCGCTCCAAAGGCAGTTGCTTGACTTCGACCGTTTTGCTACTTGACTCGAATCCTGTCAAACTTCAATGCTTCGAGACCTTTTATGCTAAGTTTAACATCTCGTCGAAATTTCTTTAACTGAGGAAAAGGCTTCGATTCCTGCAAGAGTGGAAGTTAACTAATGTTGACCACATTAAATGAGGCTGGTGAAAATACCAGCTAACAATTACATTAAAAACACCCTAAAATTGCTATGCTTCGGGAAGAATAGAATTACATACTCAAACATGGAAGACATTACAAATGTCCTGAAATCATAGGTAAATGCTCTAATACTCCTCTGTTTTGCTGGTAAAACCTACTAAAAACGATTGAAAAACTTGCTACGAATAACGTAAGATGACCTGTCAGCACATGCAAATAAAGGTGAATATACTTGCTCAAGTGGATACTATTGGCTTCTTCAACAAAATATAGATTGGAATGTGAATTGTAACATGAACTGGCTTTGGCTCCTTAAAGTATCAGCAAAACTCCAACACTTTCTATGGGTTTGTTGTCATAATGCTCTCCCTATTAATGTCCGTCGACATCATTGCAACACAATAGCTTCTCCAAGATGCACCTGTTGCTCTTCACCCATAGAGGATATTCTTCACTGTTTACGTGATTGCCCGCACTCTAGAGTGCTTTGACTCCGCTTAAATATGGGGCATTATAATAATTTTTTCTCTGAATTTGATGTCAAGGGTTGGCTTCATGAGATGACAAATGGTACTTCTTCTATTTTGTTTGTTACAGTTGTATGGTATGCTTGGTGTTGGAAAAACAATACTATTTTTTAGGATCAACATTGGCATATTCAAGATGTTGTGTGAAAGACCATTTGGTTATGCATTTCTTAGCTCATTGGATCCCCCCCTTTGGAAGGTACACTCAAACTCAATATTGATGGCAGTTTCTAGAAGATTTTGGTTGTTTAGGTGCTGGTATTGTTGTTTGTATTCATGATGGAGATTGAATAGCTGGTTTTCACACAATGAAGTTGGGTGTGATGCGTTATTAGCTGAGTTACGTGCTATCCCAATGGGTCTTGATTTTTGTAGTAAAAAAGGATATGTCAACATTATTTGTGAGTGTGATTGTTTGGAAGCAGTTGACCTGATTATTTCTGGTCGTTATCATACCTTGTCTTGGACATATTAATAGAAAATAGAATTGAGAGAGTTAAGAAAGATATAAGAGAGTTGTTGTGCCATGACAAAAATCACTGCCCTGAAAGCAAATTTTCGGTGGACCTCCAGTGCAGTCCAATATCTGGTTTTGCTCCCCAAGGTTTACACAACTGCGTGTCTGAACCCGTGCACTTGAGATCAAACACGATGGAGCTTCACAAACAATGCCCAAGATAAGAAGAAAAGATTAGAAAGCTGAACCATGCACAAGAAACTCATCTCGTCCCTCTTTCCTATATCTTTATCTTCATATATAAAGATACTAGAATTAGAGGTTATGCTTAGGGATATCAATGGGTATCCGCGGGTACGGGTAGTATGATATGCATCCCCGCCCCGTTGAATAAATATGGTACCCGTTCCCATCCCCATACCCATGCAGGTATCTCTATACGGGTAATCCACGGGTATTTAGATACCCACAGATATCCGCGGGTACCCATAGATTTTTGATTTTTTTTTTTTTTGTACAAAGAAAAATTCAACTTTTAATTACCTACAAAATTCAACTTTTAAAGATCCATACATAACATGTTCCATTCAAATTTCATAATCCATACCATAGTCGAACTAAAATAAGGATTCTTACATAATCCCAAGCAAATTCATCATACCAAAAAAGATTAAATCAATTCAAATCCATAAAACAATTAGAAAGCCCTAAAATTAGTTTATTCCTCTAAAATTAGAAAGCCCTAAATTCTAAAATCATAAACAAGTAATCATTCTAAGGAGAAGAAGAAACGAAAAGAAAAGAGATAAATAGAAATTTTTGACGCTCTTGAGAGAAAGAACAGAGAAAACTAAAAAGCCGTACAGTAAACAAGGGTTTTTATACACACATGAATATTTTAGTAATTTACGTAATTTATTAACGGGTACTGATACCCGCGGGCATGGGTATCATCAAATCCGTGTCCGTGTCCATAAAGTAACGAGTAGTTAAATACCCATTTAATATATCCGCGGGTACCCGTTTAGCTACCCGCCCCGTGCCCATGATGGATTTTTGATAGAGCCAAACCGCAAGCGCACGGCCTATCGAAGTAATAGTAGTAAGTAGAGTATCGTTCCGCTAGGGAGTTGGTCAATTTAATTAACTTTTAATGAATGATTAGAGGAGAGAAAGTTGATTAGAAAGGGTTTGATTGCTGAAGGTAAAAACAATAATAATAAAGGGCCTTAGGATCATTGGTTCATCTTAATAACTAATCCTTCACTAGACAAAACCTAAACTTCTAACTTCATGGTTTACACACTAATTTCTAAAGACCGGTTTCCCTTAGCCCCTCACCTTTCCGATGAAAGTCCGGTGAGAGTTTACTTCTAGCAACCAAGCCTATTTCACTGACATGATTACTAGAAGATGCATAGAGGATTGAAACTACTCTTTGTCTCAATAGTTGCAAAGACTATTTCACTGTTTTGCAACTATTGTCTAGATTCACTTGTTCCAACATCAAAGCTCCGCTCTCGCTTTATGAATTGATGTTTGGGATGATGGATTAACGATTATCAAACCCTCCGCTTTCGCTTCCACAGTTTGATAATTGTTAATCCACGTTAAGACGGTGAATCTAGATTAGAAATTAGGGTTACATAGAAATTAGGGTTTAGACATGTTTTGTTTAGGATTGAGTCATTAGACTCCCCAATAATCCTAAGACTAAGAAGTCTACTCACTCATGTTCATCGTAGACATGGAGGAAGAAGAGAGAAATACGGTAAAATAAATTGCAAAGAAAGTAAAAGGAAAATAAAGACTTTTATTGAAATAGCAATTGAAATAAACAAAGTAAAGCATGATTGTTCATGGTGGAGAGCTACTCTATTTATAGCTTTACAATCGACTTAGAAACTAAGCAACTAAAAGGGTAAAACAGTAAAGCTGCAACAGGGTAACTTGGCCTTGAAGAAAAAGCAGCAAAAGTGGCTTCTGGAGGTGGCACGGCCGTGCCACATGTTGGCACTGGCCGTGCCAAGCTTCTGACTTGGTGGGAACATATTTTTGTCCCGTATCTTCGTATTCTTGTGCTGTATTTGCTCCAGTCCTCTTTCTTTTGCTCCAAGACACCTTCCACCATATATTTATTCCTAAAATAAAATAAAACATAATTTGAAGTAAAATATTCTAATATAAAATAAAATGCAATAAAACTAAATCAAATCTAAAATAAAACTAAACTAAATAAGGCAATAATTAATACTATCTATGACTCATCAATTTTATCCGCGGATATCCGCGGGCACGGATTTTTTTGCCACCCCTAGTTATGCTAAATCCTTTTCATATGTTACTTTTCGGTTATAGCCAAATTAACCAAGCAATAAATAGTAATATAATTATAATACTAATGGCAATAAAGGAAAAGAGTTGGTAGTTGTTTGCTAGGATGATTAATCTTGGAATTGGTCCAATGAGTAAGTTGAGAAGACAAATAACTTTAAGAGTAACGGATAATTGATTGCTATTATATCAAACAATCCCCCACTAATGGCAATCAAGGAAAAGTAATTGATATTTGGACAAAGAAACGAAATTTGAACCTTGGGCAAGGAAAGGTTTTTTCATGCTTAAGTGTTAATTACATGAGGATTGAATTAACACATAGTGAAGTGAGGCAACACTTTAAATCTATTAAGTGAAATTACTCTTGAACTTGATAGATTTTAGATGAGACCCCCACAACACACACTTTTACCTTTAAAATTGTGATAGCTCCATGATAATTATTTCCATCATAATTAAGATCTTTATCACCTTGGTTGCTCATAAGTGCTCTAGAAAGATTGCCTAAGTCTTTCATAGAAGGCGGTCTAAGCCTTCACACTCAAGTAGGTAAATTCATCAAGTGCGTCTCAAAAGCACCACCTTAAAAGGCTATGAATTTATTAAGAACATAAAAAAAAAATGTTCAACCTCAAATTTAACAAGCGGCGAGTCCATCAAGTCCATCTCATAAGGATCACGCAAAAATTAGGGCTATGAATTCATTTAAGAGCTAAAAGCTCAATCTCATATTAAGCACTACCACACCCCATAGGGATGAAATAGGAGTATTCATATGGCTTCGTTTAACCAAAAATTGGGTATCAACCATATATTTTCCTCCACTCAAGGCTTTAATTCATCCCCCTCGATGTATCCATGACAACTTTCCTGGTTAATCCTTTCACATAAGGATCTTAAGTTTTTTTTTTCTTTTCTCACTACTCATATAGTGAGATAACATTATTTTTATTTCTTTTCACAAAAGAATTTGTGTCGTCTCTTGTAGACACTAATATTAGTCACATAACTTATAGCTTGTGAACACAAAATATTTATAAGGTGGGGATCTCCTCAACAAAGGTATCTCATTAACACCAAGTCTTTCATCTATTATGCTTCTTGACCTTCAAATTCAAGAGCTGAGAATTTTGAGTCCATTAGTAAATTTGACCATGAGAAATATCACATCATCATGAAATAAATAAGTGTTTTACAATGGAACTCACCTCATCCTTATTGGAGATCCAATTTACAATATAAATTCATTCTAAGATAAACAATCGTCAAAATGTAATATCCAAATTACTTTTTAGATATTTTGGAATACATGATTATCCATTCAAATAATCACCATTGAAATCATGAGTCTATATACTCGTTCTATTCATTATACCACATGCAATGTCGTGTATAATATAATTAACAAAATACATAACAAAATCTATTATCTCACTCTCAAATTGAGAGACTATCTTTTGAAATTCCACTTAATATCCATGAGATTACCTTAAGCCAAAATCACTAATTTCAAACCATATTTAGCATGAAATTCAGTTCACTTCTAATGCCTTATTTTATTTTAAATATAACAATAAAATAGCGTTGGTTAGCTCTTACATACTCATAGATAATGAAATTATCTTAAGCATAGACTTTTATTCATAATTTATCAACATCTTCTACTCCTACTAAAAGTGAAAAATTATACAATCTATGTTGTTTTTCTCTAATACTTTTACTTCCATTTTGGTCTAACAATTTCAATATTTTGAACCCAATTGAAAATAACAAGACTAGAAGCAAAACTAATTAACATCATTTACCAAATTAAGGAAAATCCTCATAACCCCCACATTTTAAAAGAATTTAGGTAAGGAGAATAATTTTTCTATCAACACTGCATCAAATGTATAACTTTCTCATCAACAATACATCAAATGCATAAACTAGTACATGCATAACTTCAAATATCACAAAATATTTATAGACAATATAATCAGTCACAACTATACTCATTCCCACACAATTTATCTTATTTTTATTAAAAAAGTGAAATGGAGCTACTTTCAATTATTGTCAAATTCAGCCATGACAAAACCAATAACATATTCAGATGTTTGTAAGGGGGTTTTCTTAACGAATAAATAATCAAATTCATGCCTCTACTCTTCATAAAAATCTCACAATTGTGCTTATAATATTTTCGAAGAAAGCCATGAAACCGTATACTTTACTCTCAATGTTTCCAGTTTATAAATCATTGGATTACCATATCAAAATTCCACATGATATGCTAATGATATGATTAACACTGTGTAGACATAACTCAAATTATAATAAAAAATATCACAACATAGAAATTGCAATTTATCACAAAGCCAAAACATATTTATACAATTTCTAATCATGGAGATAAAAAATCTTTTATCAATAGATTCAAAAATATATCTACATACATGTCCTTGAGTTTAAGGCACTTACTTGGAGTTTAAGCTCATCTTTTTACCTCAAATTAGATGGCGATTCATTTGAACTCTCACCCACAACGTTCTTTAACATCCATTTGATGAGTGTATCGAGTGATTCTTTCCATGCAATTCGAACCAACATGAGACATAGAAAATCATAAAGTTAATATTTCCAAATATAAATAATTAAATAAATAAAGTTTGCTTTCAGATTGTTAGAAATATTAATAGAAAATAGAATTGAGAGAGTTAAGAAAAATATAAGAGAGTTGTTGTGCCGTGACAAAAATCACTGCCCTGAAAGCAAATTTCTGGTGGATCTCCGGTGCAATCCAATATCCGGTTTTGCTCCCCAAGGTTTACGCAACTGCGTGTCTGAACCCGTGCACTCGAGATCAAACACGATGGAGCTTCACAAACAATGCCCAAGATAAGAAGAAAAGATTAGAAAGTTGAACCATGCACAAGATACTCATCTCGTCCCCTCTTTCCTATATCTTTATCTTCATATATAAAGATACTAGAATCACAGGTTATGCTAAAGCCTTTTCATATGTTACTTTTCGGTTATAGCCAAATTAACCAAGCAATAAATAGTATTATAATTATAATACTAATGGCAATAAAGGAAAAGAATTGGTAGTTGTTTGCTAGGATGATTAATCTTGGAATTGGTCCAATGAGTAAGTTGAGAAGACAAATAACTTTAAGAGTAACGGATAATTGATTGCCATTATATCCAACACCTTGCATGTAACACCCACGGCTGACGAGAACAGGGGAGTGGTCGCCGATGCACAAGGCACGACAATGAGCGGCTCCCGACAGTTTCTAGAGGAACCGAATCACATCAGAATGATTGGGATCCTGAGGCCGTGTAGGTATGGGACTACATGGTTGAAGGAAGGCTTATAAGAATTGTTTGATTCTACCTATATCAACAAGATGCATCTTCTTTTCGGTAGCCCATTCCACAAGAACTCCACAGTTAAGCATGCTTGACTTGGAGTAGTCTTATGATGGGTGACCTACCTGGAAGTTTCCCGGTAAGCGTGCGAATGAGGACAAAACACGCTGGAAAGACTCGTGTTGGTTTGTAGGGTCAGTCGACAATGCTTAAAGTCGTCTGGGATGTTACATTGCACACTTATGCAACTGACATCCTTCATATTAGAGATGCTTTACATGAAAATGGAAATACAAAATTGGTGAATGTTCTTAGGGAATAAAATATTTGTGCAGATTTTATGATTAAGGAAGGATCACATGCAAGGTGCTTTGCTCACTGAAACTGTCCATGCCTGGCATGGAATCTCTCATCTTGAGAGATAAGGTTGGAACTTAATTTTGACTCTCCCTCTTTTTTTCATTTTCTTTTTGTCTCGTTAGATTGTAACACTACAAAAAAAAAGGAACTAAAATATATAGAAATTTTTTATTGAAAAAGAACAATTATTTATTAAAAAGATATGTTTAATATAAAATAGATAAGTTCTAATATAAACTTACTATTTTGAACGTTTTGTTACTAATGCTATTTTGAACTTCTTAACATGTGCAAATTTGCACATGAAAGAAAAACTCTTTATTATGTAACACATCTCAAATGATAGTTATATGGTTGACTTGACAGCCGGAATGGAAGAGTTAATGGTTAGAGTGATAAAAGTGGTTTTAGGTGTGATTTCTATCTCTAACAAATACTAACAAATTAAACACAATAAAATTAATTTGAGACATATTCAAAGGTTGTTTGAGAACGATTGAGCAACCCGTTTTAATTAATGTGATTATTCTTTAAACAATTGAATAAAATTTAGATAAAGGAGTCCCCACGAGTATATAAAAATGCTCTTCTCCCAACAAGATTTGCTCACATCCAACCAAACTTCCGAAAACACCCTCGACACGAGTTAAGTCACGCATGTGTTAAACACAATGTGATTTAACTCACGCAGTGTGAGTTAAGTCACACATGTGATAAATACAATTTGACTTAAGTCACATTGGTTACAGGTCTGCGTGAGTTAACTCATGTTGTTACTGATATATCAGCAGACATCATTGAATGCTATGCAACTAAGTCATTAATTACCCGTAATCTTTACACAATTATAATTGAACCTAATTACGCTAGTTTAATAACATAATCACATAATCGCACAGAAACGATCTAAATTACACAAATTTGTCGTTTACCACACAATCATGTAATCACACATAAACGATCCAAATTATATAAATTTGTCGTTAATGACGCTTAATCACACTTAATGACACAGAAACGATCCAAATTACACAAATTTATCCTTAAATTCCAAAAATCACATAATCGAACATAAACGATCTAAATTACACAAATTTGTCGTTAAATTACACATAACACAAATTCATTAAAATTCAACATTACGGATACAAATTCAAACACATTACACTATTACACGTTAATAAATATTACACTTCAACGGATCAGACATAAAGATGTAAGATGTTATTCTCAACCATTACACTAAACATGTAAGCAACGTCGCTATCATCTTTGAGAAGTTGTGGATAATACACGGTCTTTCAAAAGTCCTCTTCCTTATCCTCCCCCAAGTCCACGCATGCACCTGTACTGTTACATTAGATGTTCTTTGATTTTCACCAATATGGATATAGTATCTGTTAAGATGTGCCTTCAACTCGTCCAACTTGTCGGTGGGGGTTAAAAAGACCTTAACCTTCATGCTCTCGTATCGGACATGAGCTTCAATTGGAACCTTTGCATCTTCAAACATGTTACACTTCACAAAATATAATGGAATAACAAGTATGAGAATAAAACCAAATGAAAGATAAAATAAATAGTTGAATAATTTGAGACAAAAAAAATGCAAGCAATAATTGGCGTGACATAACCGGCCACCAAAAAAAAATTCACTTCATATATTTAAATAACATATATAATATTAGTTACATATTGGCCACAAATATCAGAATTACATAATCGGCCACCAAATAATATGTCCATGTAATATCGACAAAATATAGGATGAACACCGACCAAAAAGTGTCATAGCCTATCTAACTAGACTAGTGATAGTGCATAATCTTCGTCTTCTTCCATGACTTCGAATTCTTGTTTTGATTTTTCCGGAGTGGGAGTGTCACAAATAATTGTATTGTGCTCATTTGTTGGTTTCTTTGGTGGCTTCGGCTCCTTAGACATGGGGTCGTGGAAGGCATCTTGTCTATCCATAAAAACAAAATGTCATTTCTCTGCCTCACCAATCTTGTTATTACTCCATTCCCCCCAAGGCGATGGTAACAAACAACATTCTTTCAAAAAAACATGAAGAAAGTGGCTGGGAATTAAGCCAAGACACATGATGTTGGAATGTGGGTTAGGTGGTGGAGCACCTCGAACTGGGAAATATGACTCACATATACCTATTTCAGGAAAAAACCAATTGAACAACGGCTCTGTTGTAGCATGTTGCAATAATGTGACCCATATCCGGTAATGTCAACCACTTATCTTCATGTGTAATTCCACTACTATTTGTTGGAGGGTGTAAACCATCCAAAATATATTTATAACGCTTCTCGGTACCAAATTTCGGCAAATAGTCACTTTTATGATTTTTCAACTCATGAATAAGTGCACTACAAACCAATACATGATTTTCCTCATCCATTCCCAAGTGTCTAGCTATGACCCGGAATCTACAATTACCATCCCCTTTACGGTCCGTTTGGTGCGCAGGATAGTAAAACAGGATATGATAACACTATCACATCCTACTAAAATCCGTTGTTTGGTGCATCATTAGGAAATGATAAAATAAACTTATTGCTTATCATATCATATTGCTTCTTGTAATTTTAATCCTTCGTTTTTGGTGGGTTAGCAACCTGATAGGATAAGTTGAACCTGATATGCCAAACCGCAAGTGTACGGTCTATCGAAGTAATAGTAGTAAAAGAGTATCGTTTCGCTAGGGAGTTGTTCAATCTAATTAACTTTAAAAGAATGATTAGAGGAGAAAAGAGATTAAAGAGAGGAGGTTCAGTTGGTTGAAATTAAATAACAATAATAAAAAGGAGCCTTGGGATCATTGATTCGTCATAATAACAAACCCTTCTCTAGCCAAGACTTTAACTTCTAATTTCATGGTTTACACCTTTATTTCTAAAAACTGGTTTCCCTTTAGCCCCTCACCTTCCCGATAAAAGTCCGGTGAGAGTTTACCCCTAGTAACCAAGCCTATTTCGCTGACTTGATTACTAGAAGAAGTTTATAACGATTGAAACTACACATGTCTCAATAATTGCAAAGACTATTTCGCAGTCTTTGCAATTATTCTCTAGATTCACTTGTTCCAATATCAAAGCTCCGCTTTTCACTTTATGAATTGATATTTGGGATGATGGATTAACGATTATCAAACCCTCCACTTTCGCTTCTACAGTTTGATAAAGGTTAATTCATGTTAAAACGGTGAATCTAAATTAGAAATTACGGTTACATGAAATTAGGGTTAAAGCTTGGTTTGATTAGGATTATGCCATTAGACTTATCCAACAATCCCAAGACAAGAAGAAGTCTACTCACTCATGTTCATCGTAGACATGGGGGAGAAGAGAGAAAGCATAAAATAAATAACAAGAAGGTAAATAAAAAGATGAACTTTTATTAGAAAGACAATTGTCACTTATTGAATTCCAAGAAAAGATGATTGTTTATGATGGAGAGCTACTCTATTTATAGCTTTACAATTGACTTAAAATCTAAGCAACTATAAGGGCTAATCAGTAAAACTACAACAGAGTAACTTGGGCCCGAAGAAAAAGCAGCAAAAGAGACTCTGGAGGGTGGCACGGCCGTGCCACATGTTGGCATGGGCCGTGCCAAGCTTCTGACTTGTGGTAGACATATTTTTGTCTCCGTATCTTCGTATTTTTGCACTGTATTTGCTCCAGACCTCTTTCTTTTGCTCCAAGACACCTTCCATCATATTTTCGTTCCTGAAATAAAATAAAATGCAATTTGAAGTAAAAGATTCAAAAAGGAAATAAAATTAAAATAAAATAAAACTAAATCTAAATAAAACGATACTAAATAATGCATAAAAGTAGGCTAAATTATGACTCATCAGAACCCATCACACGCGCATTTCTTCTATTCATTCAAAGATCCTCCTTTGACTCCCTGTTCTGCCTCCTATCGTGTTTCTTCTTCTTATTTTTTTTTTGTTTCTTTTCTTTCTCTCCTATTTCTACGTTCTATGATTTGTTCAAGTTTCTTTTTTCTTGTTGTGCAGTTTCAATTTTTTTTCCCGATTTCCTTCATCTTCCTGTTCCCAATGGATTTCAATTGATTTTCTTCCAATTTTTGTTCCCAATTGATTTCACTTAGTTTTTTTTTTCCTCTTCCTGTTCCCAATCCATTTCAATTGATTTTAATTAGTGCATCTTGATTTAGATCTCTATCATCTACTCAACCGTGATTTCAATTCAATAATTAGTTTGATTTGCAATTTTAAACTCTGAATTGTTTTGATATTTTGATCGATCTAGAAAGAGAGATTTGTTCATAAAAAAAATGTTTTGTTCGATTGGTTGAAAATTACATCACTGTGCATTAATATAAGAAAAATTCTTACATGAACTCTTACCTAAGAGGTCATTCTTACACCCAACAAATTAAAATCAAACATCTCATTAAAATAATAAAAATAATTAATATCATAATTTTTTCTCATTATTTTTAATATTTCTCTCTCCTTTTTCCACTTTCATTAACCAACAAAAACCACCCACCACCATTTATGTTTCCATTTCCTTAATTAAAATCACATTTTTTTTAAAGTTAATAACATGTGTCATATTTTTATTGGTTGGGTGTAAGAATAATCTCTTAGGTAAGAGTTCATGCAAGAATATCTCTTCACATAATCGGTGTTTCGGTGCATCGTTCCTAACAACGACAACAAAAATATTTGTTCAATTTATTTAAAATTCCAACCATATCAAAAAAGAAGACATTGAGAGCAATCATGAATATTAACATCTCAAAAGAAAATCATATTAAAATAGATGAAATTGGTTATGAAAAAGAAGAAATTGGTGTTACACACACGACAAAACCGGGTAAATTGATGAGTGTACCAAACATATGAAAGGATAAAATAATGCTATCATCTTATTTATCATGTGTGCACCAAACATAAGATAGGATAGTGTCTATCATGTTATTATCATATCCTATCCTTATCCAATTTCTAATCATATCATGTCTCTATCATATCATGCGCACCAAACGGGCTCTTAACATTCACAATTTTTTCAATAAAAGGTCTCATGATCTTTGCATGTGTGTAATGTATGGTATATTCAAAAAAGGTTGTGAAGTAGGAGTCGAAGCTTGTGAGCGGGAGTAAGTTCCAAGACTTTCACCTTTCCTCTTTGGAAGCTTAATCTTGGGTTTTGAGGATTGACTATCGAGATTTTGAGAATCAACACGCTCCCACGCAGAGGGGATTCGACCCATGGATGTCGATTTCGGTGTAGGCCTCACCTTTTTAGGTGCTCCCTTGGTTACCACTTTTCTTGGAGGTGGAGACAACACTGTGTCCTCCGGAAATTCTAGTTGACAACATTGTGGAGTTTCATCTTGTAAGGGGCTCTTTTGAGACGTTCTAGAATGGCATTCCATCCTCCGTCACAGAGAAATGTTCATCAACCTCTTCTCGATGTACACTTAACCTTTGCCAATGAGGGTGTACTTCATCCAATAGAATAGGCAATTTTTTCTTTCTCTTCATGGCAATAATACATGCACAAGGCAACCCGTAGCTTGTCTTTTTCACACAACCACAATCTTCTTTATCAAAACCGAATGTCCTAGAGCGTGCTAATTCGTCATCGATAAAACCCAATGCGGCTCTAGATACATACCCCTCCAACTCAGAGAATAATTTGTGTCTTTTGTAACTGTGTTCCATGACAGTTATGCTCCTCCCAAAACTTCCTTGTATCTAACCTAATTGGATAGCCAACATTTTGTCTATTTCATCCCAACATGATGCCAAATCTTCCACACTACTCCTCAAATATTTTTTCAACTTTCCATGAGTCGATTCAACAATGTTGGTTGTTCTACCCCCTAGATGCAATACTTTATTATGCCATGCCCTCACAAATTTCTTCTAAACGGTGTTTAAAACTGTGGTTTCAACATATGCAAAGAACTTTGGAAATGGCTCGCATACCTCTTTGAATTTTAATAATGCACTTGCATATGAATCCTCCGTAGGAGATTCAACCACCTCTTTCCAAACCCTCATGATTTTCTTAACAAGATCATAATGCTTATCCTCTTTCACTTCTTTCTCAACAACTTTTGCATCCGTAGGCTTCACTTTGACTCTACAATCCGTGATGCACTTAGCTTTGACATTATTCCCAATATGAAAACTAGATCTCCTACCCGTGCTATCGCACAGGTATATATAGTGTGAAATAAAAGAAAGCAAGATGTAAAGATATAATATTTGCTGCTGTTTAAGAAAGTCAATTACACAATAATCTCAAAGGTTCATATGTAGTGTGTACTATAATAAAGCAGGGGATGACAACAAAAAAATATGTGGATGTAGTAGAAATTTCATAAGATACATGTGTGGTATGCCAACTTTTTTTTTCAAAATTTTACATATAAAATCATAGTCAATTTTCTATGCCATGAAATATAATCGAGACTTGTATTAAACTGCAAGAATGACCATACAAACCTCAATTGAAATATTAGCTAGGAGTTAGGACATAACTGAAACTCCTAATGGTTATTAGTGAAAAAAATTGGTATAAATTGGTATGCATGATCCTCACCGTCTAAAAAGAACATGAATTATGATAGTAAACATGAATCAAAATGCTATATTTTATATTACTTCAATGTACAAAAATACTCATGATATTAATTGCAATTATCATATCCTTTACCCTTATTAGTGATTATATATTTCAAAAAATTTCTTTATAGACAACATTTGTGGGGCACAGACCGGCCAATATTTTTTTTTTTTAAAAACTCAGTATCCGATCCAAGAATCGACTAATCTAAGGGGACCAATCCCACTTGCGGGGGCCCCGTTTAAAGCCAGAGCAAGTTCTGTATGGACTTAGCCCACCGAAATTGGCACCAGAGGACCAATATGTATATAACAAAAACAAAATATATAATAGAAAACATAAGATGTGTACTTAAAGGTTTCAAAAGTGGGGCTGAATCCCTAATACCGTTGAGAAAAATAATGAGGAATTTATTTTTCATTCTATTGATTAAATTACTGTACACTATTATATAGATTTACATGAGTTTAAAGTGCTGTTACAGAGAGAGAAAACTGAAGCTACTAATAGAAGGCTGTTACAGGGCTATAGAGCAAAAGACAGATAAGACTAAAACATATTTACAACTTACGAATCCAAAATTATTAAAAGAAAGATAGAATAGCAGTAACTATATTGTGAGAACTACAACAAAAAGCAGTGATAATGACAAAATCCATTTGCAAAACTATGGACTTCATTTGAAGTGGGGATAGGAACCTGTTGACAAACTATTTTTGGAGTGGTCTGTCCAGCTCTAAGCATTCAAATTTGGTGCTTAGCTTAAGTAAGCAATCACCCTAAGCTGGCCATGAAAACTAAATCCTTTGTTTCATGCAGCATTGGAATCTAAAATTACGTCATTTGAGATGCCTAAAGTAAGTATCATAGACCATCAAAAGCGTCGGATGTGTGCAAGACCGTATAAATGTTCTTCAGAAATTGGAATTAGCTAGCTAACTCCTGCATGAACAAATAGAACTTATCTTTAACATAAATTTCATTTTTTCTCCTTACAAAGCATCACATGTAACACCCCGTTTTCCCAACGTAAAAAATTTCATAATTAAAAATCAGAGTATTTCACTTTAAACGGAATGCTACACTTCTTAAAAATTCATAAACTGAATGAATAACAATTTATTCTTCAAAATCATTTAACATAAGTAATTCAAAACTTCGCAGCGGAAATTAGTTCAACAATAAAAATAATCTTTGGCGCGCAGGCCTCAACATAAAAATCTCATAAGTTTTGTTCAACATTTATTCATAAAAATCCATAAGTAATACGTAAGGAATAGAAATAGAAGACATAATCTCATCCCGTTAAATATCAGAGCACCTAAGACACACTTGTGAGGAGTCCACTCACGACCGCAACTAATCCTGGTTACCTGCAAGTTACCCATACGAAGAGCAACATTTCCAAGCAGAGGGGTGAGATTTCTCAAACAATAATATTAAGCATATAAATCATATAAAGTACATTCAACAACTTAAACATCTTATAATTCATTAATCATATCTAACAACTTAAACTTCCTTAACTAGTGTCATTATCTTCTTATATTGGTCGTAAAACTATCTTAATACTAATTGATGACATCCTGTCATTACGTAATATTAGGGACTTATTGTGACATTTTGATAGAGTTCTCATGCAATTTATACTGTTCTGGAGTGCAAAAAGCTTAAATATTGAAGTCTGTTCGAAGGAAATCGCGTCACGCCAATTTCAAGCCGTGCTGCGATTTTTGAAGCAAAATTACATCCTCCCTGTCTGAGGGAAATCGCGGCACGCCATTATACAAGGCGCGGCGCGATTTTGATGGGTCAGGCCCATGACTTCTATAAATACTGCACTAATCCTGAAGAACAAGGGGTTACGATTTTGGAGAGCAAAGTGCGATTTTGAGACATCGGAGACGGCTAGAAGGGCGATTTCTTCAACCTTTTACCAATTCATGTATGTTTTAATTATTTCATTGATTATACTATTTGTAAACTCGATTATGAGTAGCTAAATCTCTTAGAGATTAGATCCGAGATGAATCTTTGTAACCCTAATTGACACATGTTGCTGTGAAACTCTATTTTGTTTATGAATTCAATTCTAGTTTATTCAATTCAATTGTTCTTAATGCTTTTTATATCTTGATCACATATAACTTGATTTCGTGAGAACGAATGACCACTGACCATGGCTTTCGACTTAGACCTAATTGAATTGTTCTAATAAACAGGGTTAGTCTAGGAATAGATAATCGTTTGTTAGTGATAATAGGTTAACGTTCGGTAAAACCTTCAAGAATTATTAGACCACCTAAGGAATTAGGGGCTGTAGTTTAAGAAGAGGATCCTAACTCAAGGGATTGATTAGGGCTATTTTGTTAATCATCGTAAATTAGAAGAGGATTCATAACAAATAGGTGCAGTAGACCAATTAGGGGAACTTAGAGGATTCGACGGATCTGATCTCATCTCTCCCATATTTTCTTAACAAATCTTTATTTTCTGATTCTTGATTTAATTAAAATCAAATCAAATCTACTGCCTAGTGGCAAAACAAAATAAATTTTATACATCCTACTTTTATAACGTAATTGAATTATTGAAGTTAAAAACAGTCCTCGTGGGATCGATATTTTTACTACTTCGATAGTATTTGGTGCACTTGCCAAACATCTATCAAGTTTTTGGCGCCGTTGCCGGGGACTGTTGAGTCATTTCAATTTGGCAATTACGTTATTATTTAGGATTTCTGTCTTTTATATTTTTGTATATATATATATATTAAAAAAAAATATTATGCTCTTTGTTTTCTTCTCATTGTACTGTGCTACTGAAAAGTTTATCCAAGTTTTGCAGCTATGATAGACAGGGTACTCCTCTATGACACAGAAGAGATTGCTAAGTTGCAATATGAAAAATATATGCTATCTTTTAAGATCAAAATTTTGGACAACAAAATCTCGAGTTGTGATCGTCATGAGGCAAATCAACCAGGTAGTGATGGTGAAGGGAAGAAAGCGATGATCAACATCGATTACAATACTCAACTTCAGAATATTTTAGATGATTTCTTGGTGTCAAATCAAGTTTCATTTGAGAAGTTTGATGTTCAGTGTGGTGATCTTGTTGAGAAAGCACATGAGTCTCAGAGGAAGCTGGTTCAAATGAAGAGTGAGTGTCACAAGGTTCAGGTGGAAGAAAAACCCAAAGTGAGGAGTGTTGATATATTCCCAAAGTCTGAACCAACGGAGGTTGAGGAAATCACTCGTGTGCAGATGGATGCACGTCATTCTCTACGGTGGGAGAGCTTAAACTCTAAAGGTTTAACAGTGAGAGCATGGGAGCATCTACTTCTTTGCTACAAATTCATGGAATTCCTACCAAACAAGAGGAAGAAGAAGGATGATATATTCTTTCTGACATATTTGTCACCCTAACAGTGGTTGAAACGTCAAGCTCAATGACGTAAAAGAAAGCGCTGGGTGGGAGGCAACCCACTGTTTAATTTTCAGGTATGATTTTATTGCTTTCAAAAATAAAAACACAAAAATATTTTTCTTTTCTTTTTAATATGAGGCAGGAAAGTTTTCGAAAAATTGTTCTAGTACCTCCTATCAAGAAAATCATGCAAGGTACTGATGTCTTGCATGATTCTCTCTTCAAAAGTTTTTCAAAAATTCAATAAGACTCAGGCATTTTTCAAGAAAACAAGTTTTGGCATGAGAGAACTCCCTGTTTCTACAAAATCGCGCCGCGCCTGTATATGGCCGCAGCGCGATTTTTCTCCTCAGCCTATAAAAACCTCACTATTCATCATCATTTTCATTCCATTTTTCCTACTTTTCTCTACCAAAAATTTCCCTAGACTTCCCATTCACGAATTTTTCCCATCTTAATCTACCTTATCACTTCCTAAACATCATCAAACCACAATCCAATCACAAATTCATCAATCCAAACCATTATCATTCACAATCCATCATAATTTTCCCAAACTTCACAAAACTTCCTTTTCACCATCTTCCTTAACCAGAAATAGCCTCCAATCCACGAAACACCCGCTCAAAGAAAGCCACCAACCCCAAGCCATCCACAAGCAAAGCCAAACGCCCTCGTACCACATCTGAACCACCCGAAAACACCATTCATTTTATCAATGACCAAGCCCAAGAGTTCCACAAAGCCATGAAAAGTTTTGAAGTTGTGGGGGAGAGGAAGTTTGAATTCACAAAGCTTGTGAATTATCCGTTCTTTGAGGCTGAGTTACGAAGGAGAGGGTGGACGAAGTTGAATGAGATGATCTATGAAGCGAACAACAAAACCGTGATCGTCGAATTCTTTGCAAATGCACGGGTTTCCGATACACCTTTTCAATCTTTTGTTTGGGGCAAGATCATTGATTTCAGCCCTGAAGCCCTTAATGCATTGCTGAATGTTCAACCGCCGGAGGAGTGTTGGGTTGAGAAACTGAGGAGGGAAATCACTGACGATTTCAATGCCACCAAGCAAGATCAAGGGGATGGCATCTTTGAAGGATTGAGGACACCGGGGGCTGGACACTCGGATGATGATGTGAACATGAGCTGATCTACTGATGGATTAGCATTTTCTGCTTTGTATTTTATTTTCAGTCATTTTTCTTTTGATGTATTTTCTTTATTTTCTTTTTAATGTCGAAGTCCATTGAACTTATTTCCCTATTGTAATTGCTCCTGCACTTGTTTATTATTAATGAATTTGTTTTGTTTCATGTGACCTATTCCAGTTTAGTAACAGTTGTTTGATGAAACGGTATTCCAAAAGTTCTAAAGGAGGGGTGACTTGATTCAAAGGCGAAGTGTACGGCGTTGCTAGGTAGTCACATACTCCCAGAAATCTCAGCCATAAGGTTCATTGCCAAATTTTGTTTTTCAATTTACTTATATTTAGATTAGTTTTCCATGCAACTACATTTCTAGAACTTGCATTGTTTCTCTATTATTGATTGGTCTTTGTCAATTACACACTGAGGCAAAAGTGCTTGGTCCTGTGAGCCTTTTTGAAGCCGACCCTGTTTTAATTTGTTGAATTTATCCTTTCTTAACCAATTGTGAGCCGGTAGGATTAGAACTTTTTGTTCGGTGACAAACTACATTACAAGCCTAGAGACTTTTAGGACTTGTCCCTTAATGTATTTTCTGAGTTAAGGCATTGTAGAATGTTGCTAAAGATTAAGTTTGGGGTTGCTATTGGAATTTGCAACCAACTAAGTTTGGGGTGGGGGTACTAGAGAATAAGAGAACAAAAATGAAAGAAATAGGAAATTGTCATGCAAAATACACACAAAAATGGTGTATCAAAAAAAAAAAAAGAAATTGAATGATGAAAAAGGGACAAAACATTGAAAATCTGAGTAACTTCAAACTCGATTGTCCCTAAATGTTAAAAATGTTCTCTAGTACCTTTGCATTGATTGTATTTCCACAAGGTGAATGAATGAAGGATTGAATTTTGTGCTTTAACTTACGTAGGAATGCCTAACTCAAATTTTGTGTAACCTACTTATCCAAATATATCCCACCTTTCACCTAAGCCCCGTTATAACCCTAAAGACCTCAAAAGTGTGTAATGATATTGACTTTGATTGATGTTTAGAAACTTTTCAAGCGTATGGTAATATGTAGACCTGCATATCGACTGGTAGAACCCTATTTCATATTGATGCGTGGAGTTGTGAACTGGTGGATGCGAACAAGTCAAACTAGCTCATCTTTAGCTAGAAGGAGAATGAACTTTTAGGTACTATCGTTTTGTCAGGTAACTGTTATTTTACTGTCGTTTGTCACTGTTGCAAGCAAATTCCTTGAGGACAAGGAATGGTTTAAGTTTGGGGTTGTGATGACATCCTGTCATTACGTAATATTAGGGACTTATTGTGACATTTTGATAGAGTTCTCATGCAATTTATACTGTTCTGGAGTGCAAAAAGCTTAAATATTGAAGTCTGTTCGAAGGAAATCGCGCCACGCCAATTTCAAGCCGTGCTGCGATTTTTGAAGCAAAATTACATCCTCCCTGTCTGAGGGAAATCGCGGCACGCCATTATACAAGGCGTGGCGCGATTTTGATGGGTCAGGCCCATGACTTCTATAAATACTGCACTAATCCTGATGAACAAGGGGTTACGATTTTGGAGAGCAAAGTGCGATTTTGAGACATCGGAGACGGCTAGAAGGGCGATTTCTTCAACCTTTTACCAATTCATGTATGTTTTAATTATTTCATTGATTATGCTATTTGTAAACTCGATTATGAGTAGCTAAATCTCTTAGGGATTAGATCCGAGATGAATCTTTGTAACCCTAATTGACACATGTTGCTGTGAAACTCTATTTTGTTTATGAATTCAATTCTAGTTTAATCAATTCAATTGTTCTTAATGCTTTTTATATCTTGATCACATATAACTTGATTTCGTGAGAACGAATGACCACTGACCATGGCTTTCGACTTAGACCTAATTGAATTGTTCTAATAAACAGGGTTAGTCTAGGAATAGATAATCGTTTGTTAGTGATAATAAGTTAACGTTCGGTAAAACCTTCAAGAATTATTAGACCACCTAAGGAATTAGGGGCTGTAGTTTAAGAAGAGGGTCCTAACTCAAGGGATTGATTAGGGCTATTTTGTTAATCATCGTAAATTAGAAGAGGATTCATAACAAATAGGTGCAGTAGACCAATTAGGGGAACTTAGAGGATTCGACGGATCTGATCTCATCTCTCCCATATTTTCTTAACAAATCTTTATTTTCTGATTCTTGATTTAATTAAAATCAAATCAAATCTACTGCCTAGTGGCAAAACAAAATAAATTTTATACATTCTACTTTTATAACGTAATTGAATTATTGAAGTTAAAAACAGTCCTCGTGGGATCGATATTTTTACTACTTCGATAGTATTTGGTGCACTTGCCAAACATCTATCACTAATCATAAACATCTTCATATATTATCAATTACTAATCTTAACATCATCATATAACATCAAATAATAGTCTCCAACAATCATCACATAGCATCAATATTAATCACAAACGTCACCACATTTCATCAAACATTATTTATAAGCATCAACACCTAATATCAAATATAATCATAAGCATCATCATGTAATTTCACATAATTATTATTATCAAAACATAGCATTACCAAAAACAACTTCATAATCCAATTCGTAATCAACTTCATATATCAACAAAATTATCACTCACTCATAAATCATTCGTCTTCATTCATCATAGCACTTCATTAATAATTTATCAACTTGACATCTTAACAACTTGACAACTTGACATCTCAACATCTTAACAACTTCGACTCGACTATGCAACTTGTACTTCTCAAATCATCTTAAATCATCTTAGACATCTTCATTATGCATGTGGTACCACCAGGGCATTAAGCCCTCTTCTCTAAGGTCATAAAGGACCTGTCGGGCATTAAGCCCCCATCTCTAAGGTCATAAAGGATCTGTCGGGCATTGAGCCCCCATCTCTAAGGTCATAAATGACCTGTCGGGCATTGAGCCCCCATCTCTGACTATGCAACGACACAACTATAATGCAACGACATAACTTTTGTACAATTTAGACAACTTCATGAACATCTATGACATCCTAACATCTTGACAACATAACATCTTAACAATTTGATGACTTCATAACGACTCGACGACTTAACAACTCTCATCATCTTAACGTCATAACATCTTGACATCTTAGCATCTTGACAACATATGGATCACATAAATAATTCATGTCATATCATAATATAACAATATCAAATGATAATAAACAACATCTTAAAACATCATATTCATCAATCATAAACAACTTCATATAACATTGTATTTAAACATCGACAATAATTCACTATGTATCTTTGTAAAAACATAATAAATTATCCACAACATATTTTCATGTCAAACCAAAGCTACTGGAAAGATATCACAAATATCAACAACTTTCATGTTTACAACAAAGATCAATTCAAAACAGAAACATATGAACAAAACGCAATAACATGAAACAGAGAATGCTGTCACCGTACAATTTTGCTAAGACCTCCCTGTAATATTTTCATCATAACTCAAAGACCAACCATCATTTTCACGTCAAACCAAAGCCACTAGAAAGCTAACAAAATTATCTAAAACTTTCATGTTTATGCCTAAGACCAATTCTATACTGATGAATACCAGTTTTCATTTTAAATTCAGAAAAGTTGTGCTGAAAGTCCATAAAAATTCACGGTGACCTACGTGCAGTAATTTGACCATAACTCAAGTTCTATAAATCCTTTTGACGTGAGACCAACGGCATTAGAAAGCTAACATTCATACCTACAACTTTCGTGTTTATACCTAAGACCAATTCCGCACCGATCAATCCCAGTTTTAATATCAAAATTCGGGCAGAATGCAGATTTTCTTCAAGTTTCACATAATCTCATGGTGCTAACCTCAAAACAACTTCCAATAATCATCCTATGGATTATCTAAGGTTTGTACACAATTTCTACATCAATTCAACAAGTTTTCATCATCTAATCATAAAATGTTTCTCAAAACCCTAATTCTCAAATTCTCACAAACTCTCATCAACTTGTTAGATGTAATCTAATGATTTAACAACTTAATATTAATGCAAGATAGTATCACCCTCACCTTAGATTAATTCCTGAATCAGCAGCATCGTTCTTCTTTTCTAAGACATTATTCTCTTCTCTTGACTTTTCTCTTCTCTTCTCTTCTTTCTTGTTCTCCTCTTTTCCAAAAAGCGGTTTTGGGTAAACTCTTTCCAACCTAAGCTTCTCTATTTATAATACTAAAATATTCTTTCCAAATCTATTTAGGCCCAACAACTTATTCTTCTTTCTATTCTAACCCCCAAATCCACTCACACTAATAATCCTCATATTCTAATAAATAATATTTCTCTACTAAATATATAATAATACACCAAATAACAAATATATATCTATAACAACTAACAAATATATTATGCTAGTAAATAACAACATATAACATAACAAAATATCACTCAACAAAATATATTAACTAAATTATAAAAAGACATCTAATCTCAACAAATCATATATCCCTAATATACATCATATAAATATATAAATATATTCTAAAACTAATTAAAATAATTAAATAAAAAGGAGGCGTTACATCACACACATTTCATTTTGTCATTGCCAGCATATAATAGTTGTATCTAAAATAGGCAGCAGAATAAAGCAAGAGTAAGACATAGTCAGGTAGATAAAATAACAAAATCAAATCCCAAAAATTTCCTTCTTTATTTGTTGCATGTGTCATTGTATGTATTGTAAAGAATCTCACACTGAAATGTAAGAATTATATTAAAACAATTGCATCCGTCTTACGTTTGGTTCATGTGAAACACCATACCTAGCTAATTTTAGTTCTTTTATCCCTCCCTTATCACAGTAGCTACATCTTAACTTTGAAAATTTTCAATACCTCTTCTCCAAACAAATTACAATCTAATATTTGCTATCAAATATTTTATCAGTTTACACTTTTCCAAACTTGCAAAAGCTCATAACGATCAATACATGTCCCAAAATCATGCTAATTCTTAGCAACACCAGTCAATTGCAATCAAAAACTATTAAGAGGACCCTGCTTACAGATTCAGTTAGACATAGGACAATTGATTGTATTATCAAAGTACCTTAGTGAGAATACATTACCATACCATTGCCACTGAATGCCCCTTTAGCACAACTGTCGCTTGAACCTCTCAATATAACACATTGTGTGGCTGCTGTAGGAGAAACAATAATCAAAGAAGGGTATAGAGACTTGTGCTCTACTTAAACTTTTCATTAGGCTTCTCTAAAAATTTGAGCAATTAATTTCTGAAAAATAACAAAGAAATGACTAAGAAAGTTATACTTATTGAGTATTTTAATCGAAACAAACTAAAAAAGAACATTAAAACCTTTAAAATAAAATGCATTTGAGATATTTTTGAAATGTGTTGTTCTCTTAAGATTTAAATCACAGAGTTAAACAAATTTACATAACATTGCTTTTCAAGTTTCAGGAATCAATTTAGCAGCCACATTTGAAACAATATATCTAGTAGACCAAGCAAAAGCAAAATTAAAGATAAAAGAAGAATAAGAAGCTATCTAAAGAAAACACAACCGAATGCAAAAATCACCAAAATAATGTAAAAAAAAAAAAAGAAGAGATAAAAATCAATTGAAAGCAAAATAGATCTACACACATCAATATAGTATGTGTTTGGCACCACTTCTTTTGGCTCAAAACGTGGGTTACTTTATATAAACGCTGTTTTGCTCTTTTCCATAGCGTTTGGCTGAATGAAAAGCAATTTTGTGAAAAGCGGTTTCTGTCCCCAAAACTCAGTTTTCCTGAAGCTCAGATTCATAGCTTCTGCGGCAACTCAAACGTGGTTTGAGATTTGTTTTTTGCTGACAAATGTATTTTCCCTATTTACCCATGCTTCTCAAGCTACAATTCTTTTCCCTTCAATTTTCAATTTTTTTATTCTCTGGAACACTCTCTACTTATTTTTCCAGATCTGGTGAAAAACGAAAATGGGTGAGGAAGAACAAGGAAATCATTCAATCTCCATGAAAGCTTCAACCAACACAAGAATGAAAAATTAGAAATTTTAGGGAAGAGACTAGGGAATTAGAGTGGTAAAAGAATATTGAAAGATGAGAAACCGTTAAAGAAGAATATTGAAAGATTTAGAAGGAGATTGAAATGGAAGTAATGGAATCAACCATAGAAGGCTCTGGAGAAATGGAAGTGAGGCTATGACATATGAGAGCCACCAGCCACGTGATTTTTTTTAACAAGAGAGGCACACTTATTGGATTATTTTTAGTTTTTTTACTATTGGGTTGGGTCAATGTTTTTTATGTTAACTGGAGTATTTCTTTTTTAAAGGATTTGTTAATAGGGGTGTGATTTTTTTACATATACTGCATTTTTGTTTTGTATGAACATATAATGTATCTCTTTTAGTTGCAATTTTTTTACGCTTATGTTTCTATTAGAAATCACCCGATTGATAAAAAATTATTAAAAATAACTTTTATATATTAATATTATTTTAAAATGAATTTTTGAAGTAGTAAAATCAATTTATAATAAGTTGAAATAATTATCTAATGAGAATGAGATATTTACTTTTAAATATAATTAAAAGGGTAGTTTGGTCATTACACACTTAAAATCAATTTTGATTCATACTATCCAAACAACATCAACTCATAAGAATCACTTTTAAAAAGTGTATCCAAACATAAATCAATTCACATCCAACTCACTTTTAACCAAAATCAATTCTCTCAAACTCAATTCTATCAAAATCAATTCTCACCACCGCTATACCAAACACACACATAGATATTTTATGTCCTAAACAAACAATCCAATTCGAGTCCACACCTGACATTCTCTATTTCTACCAATCAATTCACCAGAAGTCGAATTCGACGAAATCCCAACATCAATTTTCCTGCACAAAACCTTCAAAATCCTCGTCCTAAACGGCCTCCACGAACGAAATGAAGATTCAGCCACAAAACCTTCCATGATTGCATTACAGAGCTACAGGCACATTCAAAACCATCCCGATAAAATTCTGAAGTGCAATCCCTAGCCTCTAGTCGCATCAAATTCAGTCCATAAAATTTACATAACATAACAATTAAGATCACAAAAGGAACACATGCAAGCTTGCTAGAGTGAAAGAAGATAATGGAGGCAGGGTAGAGAGGTATCCAGAATTCAAAACTATGGTAAATAAATTGATATAGTCATCGAAGAAATGCTATACTATTAAAAGCAAGGTTTAGTTTCCAAACAATCCAAAGACTACTTCATACAGAACAATAAAGCAATAAAATTAGATTAAACAATAAATACAAATATAAAAACATGTATTAATCAGTAAATTAATACTATCACAAAATGAAATATTGAAGCATTTCATGAAACACATTTATTGAAGCAGCCTATAATATAGTCATGTCTTGGACATATAGGCACATATAAGAATGAGTAGGGAAAGCATGACTGCAAGAAAATGTTGGTTGGATTACAATAGTATCAGGTAGCATTATGTGTGCATTCTAAACAATTAGGCTTGAACCGCAGTCTAATATCTATTTTTCGAGAGAACCTTCAAAGATATTAACTCAAAGAAATCATCGTTTTCCTGTATAAGATGTAACAAAAGCCAAATTACTACCTCAATAATAATAATTTAATAATATTAAAAATAAAAAGGAGCATATATTGGTAGCCCCTAATATGGTCCTCATTTTTAAGGGTCTATCAATGGTCCCCTCTAATTAACCTTCAACAACCGGTTCAAAGAAAATATTGTTTCACCGTTTCACACAACAAAATATAGTTTATGAGTGATTACTTTTATGTCCTTTTTCTTCTCTATCTGTAATCATTTTCATCCCCTTTCTTTGTATATGGCAACAACATTCCTTTCTTCTTCTGTCTCTTCTTCACCTTCCCCTGGGTATAGCCGCATGTTACTTGCTGCAACCCATCATTTTTTGGATCCGGTTCAGTGATATACGGGTCTGAATTAAGTTAAAATCATTCATAAGGAGACACATAAGTTATGTGTTGAAATTGAAATTAGAGATCCAACACAAAAGAACTTGTGTCTAGTGATCCAACACAAAAGAACTTATGTGTCTAGTGATATAAAATCATTCAAAAGAACTAATTTGTTTTGCAAATTTTCTGGATTGAATTAGGATTTGCTTTTGTCAATGGATCTGGAAACATCATTGTAGAATGTCCAGTATCATGTTGTTAACCCTTTTTGGTCTGTTCCTTGTTTCATTTACTTTGAGAGGCTTAACAACTGAGAATCAATTTTTCAATACAAATTTCCTATGTAGAATGAGGTGAATAAAATTGTTGTTGTGAGAAGAAAGGAAAACAAGATTGTGAATATTTAATATAATTGAATAAAAGATGATCGATCTAAAAATTAAGATGAAAACAATAGCTTTGTAGTCTTTGTGAAGGAGCAAGGAGAGTTTACCAGTTTGGAAAGAGTGTTATGAAGAAGCACAACAAGTTGGATTTGGAGATTTTTGTGTGTTTTATCGTTGTTGTCAGATTAATCTATTTTGTTGAGGATGGTGCAGTAGAAAGGAGCTGAGTTATTTACAAGAAAACAATAACACAAACCAAAAAAAGGAAGTGACCGGCTATAATGGGTAATTTAAAGAGGTCCACCAGTGGTCCCTTAAAATTGAGGACCATATTAGGGGCTGCCGCATATATTAATACCAAAATTATAGTCCCAAGGCATCCAATGTTCTGGGCAGCACATGCATTAGTTGAGGAAGAATGAACAAACCATGTATCTACATTTCAAAAATTAAATTAATATTAACAAAAAACACAAAAAATTAAGTCCAGGAGTCAAAGTCTAAATCATACATACATATAATATATCAATGAGTAAGAAATTAATTAAGAAATTAGAAAGAGAATGGTTGGAACATACTTGGGCTCTTGGGTTTCAAGAATGGTTGTAAGAGCGTGAAGCGATTTCTCGAGATTGAGATTGTTTAGCGCCTGAACAGCAGCATCGATGTGAGGTTTAGATGCGGAGGATGATTTGAGTGAACGGACGATGTTGGAAGGAAGGAAGAAAAACACAGTGAAGACTCAAGCAATGTTTAAGGTTTAAGTTATCGGAGTGAGAATCCACATGAAGACTGAATGAATTTGGAGAGAATAAGAGAAAAGAGTAAAGAGGGAGATTTAACCTGGTGTGAAGAGAGAAACAGAGAAATCAACCAAGATCTCGACGGAGGAGGCAAGGGCGAGCAGAGAAAGGGAGATGCCATGGGAGGGGAGGGAGAGCAGAGGATTGTAGAGATGAAAACAATAACAATGGCTCTCTCATCGTTTCAATGCATTGAAATTGAGCGGTGTGTATTTGTCATTGGAAACTGAATAAAATAAATGCATTGTAACTTTCAAAAACAACTAATTTCAAAGAAGGTTTATCAGTCGTTGATTTCAATTGACATTGAAATCAACGGTCAGCATTGTTTTGGAGCCAAAACCATCCGGATTAGGGTTGGCACAAATTGTTAACATTGTTATTCATATTAGAAATAAGTATGATAACAAAGTATAAAGTCATTTTCAGGGAGAACTTTGGCAACGACATTCATCAAAGCGTTGTCCCTATCGGTGACAACCACGTTAGGCATGTTGAGTTTTGAGGTCAATAGACCAACCAACATCTCAAGTGCATAAGTAAATGTATCCTCTTGTTCAGAGGAATGAAAGGAAAAAACAATAGAATACGTCATTTTGGTAGAGGTGACACCAACAATCTCAAATAACGGTATTCGGCAGGTATCAGTTTTGTAAGTGGAGTCCATGACCAAAACGGTCGAAAAAGGGTTAAGCATATTAACTGACTCCAGATGAGCAAAAAGAATGTGTCTTCAAAAGTGGTTTCCTCACTATGCTCTTGTGAAATAGACATATTTATGCTCCTCCAACTTTGAAATCAAGTAGTTCATCTCCGTCATGTCACCTCTTATCCCTTTGCACCATTTACTTCACGCATTGTACACTTGCTTGATGGTCGTCACACTTTCTTTGTGTTTTCCTTCAAATCCGCGATAATATTTCTAGGCACCACCAAGCTCTTTGTCATGTCGATAATTATTTTCTTCTCCCCCTCTTTTAGTCTACCCGCAAGAAGGTGGCCAACTAACTTTGGCGTCAACTCATGGTTGTGAATTCCACAAAGCATTGCAATCCACCAATCTTTTGTATCCTTTTCAAAGAAACCACACAACCTAAACGGACATTCACATTTCCTTGAGCCCTAGACTTCAAGTATTAGTTTATTGCTCGTCTTAGGTGGTTTGTATTCACCACTCCTTTCACATTGCATCGTCAAGAATGACCTTTTTAAACTAGATTTATCTATAGATATAGTAAGTCTAGCCCTTGCCACTTGTCGACGAACCCAACCAAGTAAATCATCCCGCTTTTGCCATCTTTCGTATGTTATAAAAAATGAGCCGGTGTCTACTTCAATACCGCGAACCTTGCCAACACCGGTAGGTACCGGTTTACGTTTTTCTTCAATATGAGCAATGTGAGCTTGAAAGAGAATTTTGATTTTCAACTTCACATTTACGGTTGGTTTGCCATCGCCAAAAGCTTCGATTATTGTCGGTTTCGGTTCAACGTCATCATCCGCCATATTTTCAACCATAACACTATGTCTATTGAATAACAAAATAACAAGGAAAAAATAAATAACTTGTGCAACAAGCTAACAAAGAAAAAAAGTGGCGCAAAATTTCAAAAACATAACACTACTCTTGCGAGACTTAAGCCATGATGGGCATTACTCATGCGTGACTTAAGCCACACTGACTTAACACCTGCATGAATTAACTCACGTTAGCCCTTGCGAGAGTTAACTCACGTTCAACCTTCTTCCCAAAACTGACAAACCAAGCCCAAAAACCAGCAAAAACAAATGAGTTTAGATGATACATTACCTGATATTTGATGCTTGATGAATGTGGGAACTTGCTTCCTGACGATTTGCAATGATTTGGAATGAAGATTTTGTCCCAAAAAATAGCATTTTTTGGATTTTTTGAGGTAGAGGGAAAGAAAATGGTGCTTGGAGTATGGACTGATGGGTTTTGTACAAAAACAGTAAACTCAGCGTGAGTTAACTCACGCAGCGTGGAAGTGAGCGTTTTTTGTTATGAGAAAATCAATTTTCGCGAGTATATTCATTTGATAGAGATGTTGCAATATGTAGAGGTTGAGGTTTAAATTATAAATTTCAACCTTTCTTATGATGTAAATATCTAGTCATGAGTAATGCTAGAAACAAATTATTTTGAACACTCTTTCTAATACTCACTCTGTTATTGGTTTAAATCATTGTGTTTATACACTTTGAAAATTGAACCCACACAAAGTGGTGGGACATACATTGATTTTATCCGATAAAAGAGGGAATGTTAGAGAGAGTGTTAAAAAATGAATGTTGATAGCATTCCTCCTCTAATCATTAGTTTACTTGAGGATGGTACTATTGCCTCTGTCAAGACAGATGGTACTATTGCCTTGGACACTTGTGTCACAAACCGAGGAGCAGATTTTTTAACCCAATTCTTTACCTGGTTGCTGCAATTACTTTCAACATCATGGAATCTATCCCAAATCATAAATCCTCCACACTTACGGGTATGACAAGTTTTGTCAATGTGAGGTAGAACATTAGAAATGAGATCATTTGATGGTATAAAGATGTTGGTAATCCCCAAAAAACATAATATGTAGCTAAAGATGTCCAAGCATCCCATGATTGAAAGAGCAATGTAGCATCAGCATTTGCTTGATCATATTGACATGAAGGGTTATTGTAGAATTGAACAAATATATAATTAAACAAGCCAGTTTTGATAGTTGTGTCAAGGTAATAATCTGGCATAATACATTTGGGTGTAGCAGTCAAGTAAAAGTACATGTAACTGTAATTGTTAGTCAGTGTTTATGAGTAAAAAAATGGACCGAAAGTTATATTTTCACCCATGATATATGAAGGTGAGAAAAACACAAGAAGAGGGGTTGCATTGTGTTTTGGAAAATTCTTCGTTTCTCCTACAAACTGAACACACTGGTCAGAAGCTAAGTGAGACAGCTTCTGAAGTGATAATCAGAATCTAAATGCAGCGGAATAAAACAGAGAGAGAAGAAGAACGACACAAAGCAATTATACTGGTTCCTTCCACAATCAGGAAGTAGTCCAGTCCCCTTGCACTTCCAAGGAGATTTCACTAGAATGTAATATCTGATTACAAATGCTCAAACACACAGTAAGAGACTTCCTTAGCTCAAGCACAACTGCAAGAGACTTACTATGCTCAAGAACACAATCAAGAGACTTCCTTGCTCAAGCACAACTGCAAGAGACTTCTAACTAAACAAAATTACACATAAAATTGTTTAAGGTTGAACACTTGACATACAATCAGAGGTGCTCACAATACAAATCAGATACAGACTCTAAGACTTAAGAATTTCTAAGATATGACTTTGAGACACAGAAATTTTAAGTCAATGCAGAACAATTTCAGCAGCGATTTGGCACTTGTAAAAATGTTGAGAGTCTTTCGTTCAGCATTACCAACTCTCAAAGTCTTCACTCCTTTATATAGAGGTGTGAAAGAGACGTTGTGAAATTACCAGCACATCAAAAGAGTCGTTGTTGAAGCTTGATCTTTCACCAATGATCTTTTGCCTGATTTGGTTATTGTCCTATGAAGAAGCAATTTGAAATCCATTCCTAATCCAAAGGAACATCTTTGCAGGCGAAGCCGTATTCTGGAGTTGTTTTCTTGTCTTGTAGCGTGGACACAAAATAGAGTAGTGGAGAAGGTGGTTGTACAGTTCGTACAATAGTACAATGACAACACTTTCATCCAAATTGCAAGCACATGCCTTCAAACACCTTTGAAATGACCGTTGCAAAGTTCCACTAATCTTCTGCTGTCCTTTGAAGAATTTTGATCCATGAAACAACTCTTGAATCCTTGGATTTTGCAAATCCAGTTGATCTTCAGCTTCTGGTGAAATGGCTTCTGATGAGGCAGCTTCTGATAATGACGTGGTGCTTTAAGACCTCTAGTCTTCAGGAGCACTAACCTTTAGGAGCACTTGACTTCAGGAGCGCTTTTCTCTCTTCAGAAGCAGATTAACTTCAGGAGCGCTTTTGTCTTCAAGAACGCCTAAGCTTCAAGTTTGTTGATTTCTTTTGCTCTTTATTTGCTCATTCATAACCAATTGATGACGTAAAGATTTAACTATGGTCATGTACACTTGAACAAATATTAGCTAGTCCAATTTACAATTTTTAATACCTTGTTATCATCAAAACTCTTTAAGGTTCATTGTTAAACACATTTTGTTCCAACAATCTCCCCCTTTTTGATGATGACAAACAATAATATTTAAAATTGATCAATTGTTGTTAATCTAATTAACGAGTTGACTTGTGGGGTTCTGAGGTTTGTAAGCTCTAACTCCCCCTTAGTCTGATAGCCTTTAAGGCGAGGTTTGTAAGCTCCCCCTAAGTTCTATCCAGGTTAATTAAATTCATTTTGCGCACAATAATATCAGAGCTTAAATAAAATTGAAAGAATTAGATTAGAGATAAGAAGAATGGTTGAATTAATTTTATTTGAAATTTGATACTTCCCCTTTTTTATACTCCCCTTTTTAGGTAAAACACAAAGATAGAAATTTCTCAAGATTTTCAAACAATATTATCAGAGCATAAACTAAGTATACTTAAGATATAAACAAGTAATATTATTCGTAAGCGACAAGAGGACACAAAGTACAGAAGCACAAAATAAAGTTCAGAAGCATAAAGTAATCAGAAGTGAAAACTAAGTCAGAAGCAGAAATAAACAACATATATTTAGAAGCATAAAGAAACAATCAAGCTATAGGTGTGCAACTAAAGGTTTGGCTTGTTTTTATTCTCTAAAATCTTCTTCAGAATCTCTTGGGTTTCAGCATATTTCTGATTCATCTCTGACTTGTTCTTCTCTTCCCTGATTCTTGCTTGTTTCATATCAGCTTCCAACTTCATCATCTTCAGCTTCTACTCTTGTAGCTCTATTTCTAGCTCTCTATTCCTTTCCTTCAGCACCTTGTTTTCCTGAACTAGAGCCAGATCAGGTGCAGCATTCTTCAGATTAATCTTCGAAAGGAATGATAAGTCGAGATCCTTTGGGTGAATGTAGTTGGGAAGAAAATCTTCAGGTTCTCTTCCTCTGATGCTTAGTGGATTCTTCACCCAAGTTCCAAGGACCTCTGTGTCTTCAATATCCTCATCAATCCCATTAATCCAGTTTTCTAACTTTTGTTTGGCTTCCTCCTGAGCTTGTAGACATGAATCATGCAGAGTTGAAATCAGATTGATGACTCTCTCCTTAATCCTCCTCCATTGCTTCTGATAGCTGATCTTGTGACTCAAGTCACTTCTTCCTTCAATCAGCCTGAGAACTTCAGAAGTAATGTCTTCCCACACACCTTGCAATACATGAGAGTCCATGAATATGGTGGGTGGTGAAGGTTGTTTGGATGGTTTTGGAGGGGCTATGGGTACAATGGCTTGGGTAGTTGGTGATTGACCATTTGTGGTTAGAGGTTGGCTGGTTGAGGGTTGATCAGCAAAATTGTCAATAATCATATCAGAGGTATGATCATGTTGATCATCCTCAGAATCAGTATCCATATCACACACACCATTGTAGTGGGTGACCTTGACAATTTGTACGGGTAAAGGAGTTGTGGAAGAAGGGGTTGTCTCAGGAACATGATGTTCAGGAGCAGCAGTTTCAGGTTCAGGTTCAGTTGTTGTTTGTTCAAGAACAGTGGATTCAGGAACTGGTTGTTCAGGAACAATGTGTTCAGGAACGGTCTGTTTTGGAATGGTTTGTTGTTGTGGTGATGGAGTCTTTTCTGGTTCAGGTTGTTGTTGATGGGGGCTTTCTGAAATGACTTTTTTAGAAGCAGATGCTTCAGAAGCCATTTCAGAGGCTTTCCCCGAGTTAACGTAGAGACAAGATTTGGGTAATTCACCTAAGTAATGGCTTTCTAGGTGATCTAAGAGTGAAGTGTCTTCAGGTGGGATAGAAGATGTGGTACAAAGTGTGTGTGAGACTTGAGATACCTGAGATAACGTTGCTGAGTTATCAGCAGCTTCTGAAGTAGGCTTTGGTATTTCAGATTCTGAAGCATCAACTTTCTTCGTAGACATCTGTGCAGTTACATTTGTAATCTGCCTTACTTCAGCCATCTTCTCCGCAAGAAAGCCTTCATCCTCATCCAGTCCAGCTTCTTTGAGTTTGTCATCCCTATCCTGAATGATTTTGGCTTGCTTTTCCTTCTGTTTTTCTAGCATCTGGTTAGCATAGTCAGATGCTGCTTTAGCTTCATCAGAAGTAACTTCAACCATTGGAGTGAAGATAGGTGCAGCAGCCTTCTTCTTCTTCTTGGGCTCATTTTTTTCCTCTTTTTTCTTTTCAGGAACTCCATCTTCTTGCTCCTGAGTGATTACTAGGTTGGTCAGAACCTCCTCCTCTTTGAAAGAAATAATCAATGCAGAATTTCACCAACATTCTATTGTGAATTTCCATTTCTGAAGTCTTGGATTTTGGATTTCCATCCAGAAGCAAGTTGCAGTAGCTCTTCAGTAGGATATCATCCTTCTTTACTATCTCTTGAAACCTTCCTTCAGCATCCACTCTGCATGTTTTCGCAATAACCTCCTCAGTGATGGTTACAGGAATACCCATCACTTCAGACCTTATTTCTAAGCTACTGAATGAAGTAGGACTCTTTTCCATCTTTGTCTTTCCCTTCTTTGATACAGCTTGCAATTTTACCTTTGCATCTTCTCCTTCGTCGACTTCAGCCCTTACCCAGAAGTCTTTAACCAGGTTCACGTACGTCAGCCCATTCAACATCTTGAAGTACTCTGACAGCTTCTGAGCTCCTACCAACATTTCCATGTCTACTTCATAATTTTTGAGTGAAACGAAGTCCACTGGTGATTCTATCTGAACGATTAAAGATTTCAGAGGAATAGACATTGTTCTCTGTTTGCAAACGGACCCAGATCCGGGTGCTCTTTGTTGTATACTTGAAGTTGATTCTGGAACGCTTGATCTCGAGGTTGCCATTGAAGAAGATTTAGGATTCTAGGGTTTTTTCGCTTACTTCGCAAGAGGTTTGAAAGCAAATGTGTTTGTTGTGAAGTGAGTAGTGTGTGAATTAACAAAGTGTTAAAGGTAAAACGATTGCAATTCAAAAGAGACAAACAAACATAACATTAATGACAAATTAGGGGCGCGTGAAAGTACTTTTCAAAGCTATTAAATCATCATTGCCCTTTTAAGTTATACACCAATACAGATAAGCCACGTCAGAAGTTTTCAGAGTAACTGCCAAGTTAGTGGGCCAGTGTTACTACAAAAAGTAACTTCCAGCGTTTCCACCAACTCAACTATTCAGAAGCATAAAATCCAGCTTCTGGACTTCAGATGCTGACGTCATCATCAGAAGCGCATTTTCCTCAGAACCTCAATAAAGAGCTTCTGATGGACAACAACTTCTGAACTGACTTCAGAACCTAAAATCCTATTCAGGAGCAAGCAAGCTTTAATCAGACACGTAGTGCATGTTCAAATTTTTCTTATAAAATCAAACCTTTCAACAGTTAAAGGCTTAGTAAATATATCAGCCCATTGATTCTCAATATCAATGAATTGTATATCTAAAATTCCTTTTTGAACATAGTCTCTGATAAAATGGTGTTTGATTTCAATATGCTTAGCTCTTGAATGCAAAATTGGATTTTTAGACAAACAAATAGCAGCAGTATTATCACAATAAATGGGAATACTGTTAGCAATTATCTGATAGTCTTCCAACTGATGTTTCATCCAAAGTAGTTGTGTACAACAACTTGCAGCTAAAATTTATTATGCTTCTGCTGTAGACATAGCAATAGTTATTTGTATTTTGCTAGCCCAGGATATAAGATTATCACCCAGAAATTGACAATTGCCACTGGTTGACTATCTTTCAATCCTATCACCAGCATAATCAGCATCACAGAATCCAATTAGCTTATAATCTAAGGATTTCCTACAAAGGTGTCCAAGATTAGTTGTTCCTTTCAAATACCTGAAGATTCTCTTGACAGCAGTCATATGAGATTCTCTAGGATCTGATTGGAATCTTGCACACAAGCATACACTGAATAAAATATCTGGCCTAGATGCAGTGAGGTATAACAAAGAACCAATCATACCTCTGTACAGCTTCTGATCTACTTTAGCTCCTTCATCTTCTTTGCTTAAGGTGCACGTAGGGTGCATTGGAGTGTTCATCACTTTACAATCTTCAAGCTTGAACTTCTTCAGAAGCTCCTTTGTATACTTTGATTGATGAACATAAACTCCTTCTTTGCATTGATTGATTTTGTTTTATCTTGGTTTTCGGGTGTCAAACATTGATTACGTTTGAACCTTTCTAACCGGTGATATCTTATTTTTTCTTGGGAAGGGAAAAAGTAAGCAAAACCCTTGAGAATCGAGGTCCGGGAGTTGTTTTCGCTACGGGAAGGTGTTAGGCACCCATAACGACTATAGTAACCTATAGGAACCGTCTTTAATTTCTACGCGCGCGCTTTACTTTTAAATGCTATTTGAAAATGTTATTTACACCTAAAATTTGCTAAGTGAAGAATTGGAGGGAGAAGAATGTTTTTGGATTTTTATTTTAGTTGAATTGAAGGAATTTTGTTCCTTGCCTACGTACCCGTTTAAGGGATCAAATCCACCGTAGTTCTCTCTCAAAAATGTTTTTGTTTTTGTTGGTTGATTTTAAGTTTGAAAATGGATTTTGAAGAATAGAAAGAGGCCTCAAGGGCATGAGATTAGGAAATAGTGAGGTTGGATTAGTGAATTGCAAAATATGGTCAAAGTAGGATTAGAGTTCATTGAAATTTGATTTAAGAAAATGGAAAAGAAAATACAATGGGATGTTGGATCCCAAGGTTTATTTGGAAAAGCTTTGAGTGAAGTTGTTCACATTTGTTTGGAAAATTGGTTTTTTCTAAGTATGAGTCCTAGGCATTCATCTAAACATACAATCCTAAACATACATCTAAACATGCATATTCTAGCTATAGTGGTGTGTGTGCATGTGTCGGTGCTTGTGTCGGTGTACATCATTAGAGTCCATTGTCCTTTACATCATACCCTAGATACATTCTATGGCCTCTTTGCCAAGAAATTTAAATTGCATAAAAGTAAAAGTACAAGAAATCCTAAGTGTTTACATTCTAAATTTGGTATGAAATATAAATTGCAAGAAAGTTAAACTAGAATATGAAATGAGATGAGCTTATGGGATACATGAAACAAGAAAAAAAAAAGGGTTAGTAGCACATGACAATATCAAGAAGTAAAATCAAGTAAAAATTACTATAACAAACGCAAAGAAATTACCACAAAAAAACATAGCAAAAATGATGCAAAATAGAGCTAAAATCCTACTACAAAATGCAAGGTTCACATGACTTATAATCCTCACATTTTAACACATTTTGAAGACATGAACTCAGATTGTAAAATGGGGATCAAAGGGATGTGATAGACCATGCATTTTAATAGTGAATTTAAGCATATTTTACATTATTTATTCACAAACGAATCTTGCAAAGCAAGCAACTAGGCACAAGACACACATTCAACGAAAGACATACTCACAGTAGCAAAAATCCTCACAACATCACATATCATGAATTACTAGCATCTATCAAGAAATGGAATTGAAACTAGGCAAGAAAACCACAAGTTTTTAACATAAAATCTTACAATTAAAGCAAGAAAAAAATCCACACTATTTTCTATCAATTTTCCAACACAACTACTATCATAAAAGAGTCACAAAAAAATAAAGAAACACACAGGAATTTTTATAGAATTTTTCAAGAGGTTTTCAATCAAGCAGGGGTGTAAACAGCAAGAAATTGCAAGAAACTCAGGGAAAAGGGGGGGTGCGCGTAGCATTCTGGAAAAAATAAGCAAATAACGTTGGGCCTATGAGTTGGAGCGGGTATGGGCATGGGGCGGTTTGTTAATTGAACCGGTTAGAACCTCTTCTTCTCCATTTTCACAGAACGCCATTTCCTCTTCTTCTCAATCGCTTTCAAACTTCTTTTTCTTATACACAACAATTGATCATACAAACCAAAACATACACATGATTAACACTGAACACGAAGCTAAACAACGACAAACCTGAAGAACAATCAGCACCAAACTGAAACTCAGCTCCACCGATTTCCTTCTTCTTCGTTTGATTCGATTCAGTTCCGACTTTGATTAAATCCGCTTCTGGAAAATCCTTACCGAAACAATGCAGTTCTTTCGTTCTTCGCTGATTCTTTTAGAAGCTTCGTAGCCTCTTCTTTCTCCCTAGCAGCATCATCACGCAACCGGCCGAATCCGTCGCGCTTCCGTATGGCTTCTTGAGCAAGTACCTTTAATCGGTTGAAGGAGGTACGTAACTCCGTTTTGGCTTTCTCAGCGGCGATGCGCGTTTGCTTTTTCTGATCAAGCTCGGCGAAAATCTCACGGAATCTTTCGACGGAGACTTCTTCCTATGAAGGTGAATTTGATGTGATCGGAATTGGACGAGGTGAATTCAATTTTCAGTGTTTGATTTGGTTTGGGGTGTGTAGAATCTGATTGGAATATGGTGATGATGGATTTGTTGTGGATTGAAGGTTGGTGATGAAGATTGAAGGTGGTTATGGTGGTTGAAGTGATGAATGTGGTTGTTTATGGTGGTTGAAGTGATGAATGTGGTGGAGGAAGAGTTAGTTAGGGTGGTTGAAAAGTTAGTTAGTGGTGGTTTTTGTGGTGGTGAGAATTAGTTATGGTGGAGAGAGAATGGGAGGGAAAAATTGAGAGAAAGAGTTTTTGTGATTTTTTGTGAAAAATGATTGAAGTAATTAGTTGTAAAAAAATGATTAGTTATGGACCTTGACCAACTTTGACCTATTTATAGGTGATGTGGAAATGCTTGGACCAATGGGAGTGAGACATGTGGCACTTGACTTGTAACAAACCTTGACTTTGACTTAAAAAGGGATTAAAATGCAAATAACAAAAGTACAAGGACCAAAATGGAAATTAAAACTAAAATTGAATTGAAAAAAGTAAATTGAAAATTAACGTAAAGCGAGACGATTAAAAACAACGAAGCAGACAGGAGTTTTTATGTGAAATGACCAAAACGCCCCTAGGGACTTAAAACGACTAAAAATGACTCAAATGCAATTTTAAAATGATTTTTTAACAAGGGATTAAAGCAAGAGTTTATACAAGCGAATTAAAAGACTCAGAGACAATTTTTAGGGTTTTAAACAGGGTTTTAACACATGAAAAGACTAAAATGCCCCTAGGGGCAAAACTGACTCAAAAAATGACTTCAAATGCAATTTTTGAAATGGATTTTGACATAGAATGAAATAGAAACTTATTCAAACTACCTGAGAGAACTTAAACAAATTTTTAAAAGATTGAAAGAAATTTTGACATAGGAAATGACTAAAATGCCCTTACATGTGAATTTTGCAAATAAAATTGAAATAAAGTGCAGAGAAAGATACAATTGATCAGATATGGTTCAAATGTCTTGAAATGCAAGGGAGGAAAGATTGACTAGTATTTTTAGGTCCAAAATTAGGGTATAACAGCTGCCCCTATTTAAGTTTCTTTGTCCGGAGAGTCAAGAGACGAAGTCTTAGAGTTGACGGGACGAAGATACTTAAATATTAACATTTGCACTGTTTTTGGACGTAAAAATACGCTTTCAGATTTTCAAAATTATGAATGCTATGCAATATTTGATTATGAATGCAAGACGAACGACTGGAGTCTATGGAACCTGTCATGTCACCAGGGATTCAGATAGACATTGGCAGGGTAGACAAACCAGGGATAGAAAGTAAGGTACAAGCTGTTCTTTGGGTCGAACTAGTCACTTGACCAAGAAATACAAAAACAAGAGATAGGTGCAAGCTGTTCTTGGGATTGAACTTGGCACTTGACCGGAAACATAGACACATAGGCAGACACGAGCTGTTCTTTGGATCGAACTTGACACTTGGTTGAAAACACAAACAGATAGGCAGACACAAACTGTTCTTTGGGTTGAACTGGCCGTTTGGCTGGAGACATAGACAAAAGGGTTGATACAAGCTGTTTCTTTGGATCGAACTTGCTTGTGGGATTATCACCACATCATGTGGGAGAGTGCAGACTGTTCTCTTAGATCGAACTTGTCGTTTGACCGATAACAAAGCATAAGCTGGGTACAAACTGTTCTTCAGATTGAACTTGCCGTTTGACCAATAACAAAGCATAAGCTGGGTACAAACTGTTCTATCGAACTTGCCGTTTGACCAATAACAAAGCATAAGCTGGGTACAAACTGTTCTATCGAACTTGCCGTTTGTCCGGAAGCATAGGTATATAAGCAGGTACAAGTGGTTCTTTTTTGGATCGAACCTGGCACTTGACCAGTAACAAGATACAAATTGAGAGTCTGGTTTAACAAGATACCAATTGAGGGTAAATTGTCATTGACTTAATTTGAAAGTAGACATGACCATTTTGGCTGGCCCAAGAGTAAATTGAGAGTAAATTGACATTGATTCGAGTTGAAAATTGACATTGAAAGTTGAGATTGAAAGTTGAGATTGAACAGAGACATAGACATAGACATTGGAAATTGGAATTGGATTGAGACATAGATATTGACATTGGATTGGAGAGTTGCAATTGACATTGAAATTGGATTGAAATTGGATTGAAAATTGACATTGACATTGGATATTGACATTGACATTGAAATTGGAATTGAAATTGGAAATTGACATTGGAATTGGAAATTGGCATTGGAATTGGAAATGAAATTGGAGATTGACATTGACATTGTCATTGGATGTCAACATTGGAATTGTCATTGAATGTTGACATTGACATTGTTATTGAAGTTGAGATTGCTTTGAATTTGACAGTTGAAATTGAAATTGAGATTGGAAAGTTGAGATTGCATCGAATTTGACAATTGAAATTGAGTTGAATTTGACAGTTTGACATTGAAATTGAGATTGGAATTGACATTGGAGATGGGAAATTGCTTCGAATTTGACAGTTGAAATTGAATTGAATTTGACAGTTGGAATTGAGTTTGACAGTTGAAACTTGGATTGAATTCGGCCGTTGAGAGTTGGATATGCAACATGTATGCATGGTATAGTAAGATTATTGGGTGTATGAGCACATAAAATGCATGATTATGCATGTATGAATGCTTGAAATGCATAATTGATTGGCAGTTTGACAGGGAAATTTCACAAAGGCAGACTAAACATTGGAAGATTGGGCACGTAATGGCTCGTGCTGCAACATATTCATGGGGGAAAAACCTCTTTGGAGAGACCGTCGTTGGGAGACGTATCAAAACCATGGCTGAGGGCAATACAACTTGTAGAAGAGGGACCTTTGGAAAGTCCTTGGATACAGGTCGCCGCTGCTAGGCGTGTCAGTGCTGGGTAAACATTGGATGTTCGCATCTGCGGTCAATGCTTTTTTAGTATTCTTTTCATCTTTCATTTTCAAAACCCCACTTTTTCCTGAACCGCCCTTTCGGGTTTTCGATTCACCGGGGAATAAGATTCTTTTCATTGCCCCATTTTTGCCTGAATTGCCTTCATAGGTTGTCAATCAGCGGGGTGCTCATTTTTGCCTAAGCCGCCCTTTCGGGTTTTCAGCTTAGCGAGCTTTTTATTTGCATTTTTCATTTTTTCTTTTATTTTCATTCTGTTTTTTAATTCTTGCCATTGACCACAGATCATCCTGGGGAGTAACCTGCTTGTAACATGTATTGAAATAGACATTGCCATTCATTCATGCATGCATGTTTCATTGAAATGTACCCTATTGCTCAGGTTTGCTTTCAAAATAGACAGAAAAAGATTTTCAATTTTCAAAAGATGTTTGTTTCAGTCATTAACATTATCGAATAGAAAGAAAATGTTTTGTATATAGCATTGAAGGTAGAAAGAAAAATAGAGTTTCAAACAACAGAAAGGCTCAAATTGATGTAGAAGAGTGAAAGTCAGCCAAGGGCACGACTCCACGGATTTACAAAGCTTGGAAAATGGTAATTTTATTGGTTGGTGATACATTGAACACGATGACCGCTATATTTCATAAAAATTTTGAATTCACAAGTACAGAAGTCTCTGATGAAGACGACCATTGACAGTTGCAGATGCCCCAAGGGGTGATGGTGATTTGCCAGATATAGTTACTTGTCTTTTATTATCAACCTCATTTTTGCATGAACCGCCCTTCCGGGTTTTCGGCTCATCGAGGCGCTCATTCTTGCCTGAGTTGCGTACAATCTCAGCGAGCTCTTTCATATTCATTTTTTTTGTCCCTAACTTTTGCCTGGATCGCCCTTTCGGGTTTTCGATCCACCGGGAAGCGCATTTTTGCCTAGGCCGCCCTTTCGGGTTTTCGACCTACCACGCTGTTCTTTTCTTTCTAGACAAAGTATTTCTTGATTATATCGGCATTAACAGGATTTGGGAGTTCAACACCATCCATGTGTGTAAGAATCAAAGCACCCCCAGAGAAAGCCTTCTTGACAACGTAAGGACCTTCATAATTAGGCGTCCACTTGCCCCTTGGGTCGGGTTGCTGACTTATCCTTCTTTTCAATACAAGTTCGCCTTCCTTGAATTCTCGAGGTCGGACTTTCTTGTCAAAAGCATTCTTCATTTGCACTTGATACAACTGTCCATGAGTCATAGCATTCATACGTTTCTCTTCAATCAGGTTCAATTGGTCATACCGACTTTGACACCATTCAGCCTCAGTTAACTTTGCTTCCATGATTACTCGAAGAGATGGAATCTCCACTTCCAGAGGGAGAACTGCTTCCATACCATACACCAAAGAGAAGGGAGTTACCCCGGTTGAACTGCGCACTGTAGTACGGTAACCATGCAAGGCAAAAGGTAGCATTTCATGCCAGTCTTTGTAAGTAGTGACCATCTTCTGAACAATCTTCTTGATGTTCTTGTTAGCGGCCTCAACTGCACCATTCATCTGAGGTCTATAAGGAGAAGAGTTGTGATGTTCAATTTTGAATTCTTCACATAGAGCTTGCACCATGCTATTGTTCAGATTGGAACCATTGTCAGTGATGATCTTGTTGGGAACACCATATCGACAGATGATGTTATTCTTGATAAACTTGACAACCACTTGCTTGGTCACATTTGCATAGGAAGCAGCTTCAACCCACTTGGTGAAATAATCAATTGCCACTAGGATGAAACGATGTCCATTGGAAGCCTTTGGTTCAATTCTTCCGATCATGTCAATGCCCCACATAGAGAAAGGCCATGGGGAAGAGATAACATTGAGGGCATGTGGAGGCACATGAATCTTGTCAGCATAGACTTGACATTTGTGGCATCTTTTGGCATGTCTGTTGCAGTCACGCTCCATAGTTATCCAGTAATAGCCGGCTCTTAACAGTTTTCTTGACATGGCGTGACCCGAAGCATGGGTCCCAAAGGTACCATCATGTACATCATGCATCAACTTCTCAGCTTCTTGTTTGTCAACACATCTCAACAAGACCATGTCATAGTTCCTCTTGTATAGGATTTCTCCGTCCAGAAGGAATTTGCTAGCCCATCGTCTCAGAGTCTTTTTATCCCTGTTGGAAGCACCAGGTGGATATTCACGATTTTGCAAGAATTGTTTGATGTTGTAGTACCAAGGCTTTTTGTCATTCACATCTTCATTAGCTTGATCTGGCATATTTTCGATAGTAAACACGTGAGCGGGTCTATCAAGACGCTGCACTTTGATTACAGGCACATCATTCCAATGGTTCACCCGAAACATGGAAGACAGAGTAGCAAGAGCGTCAGCCATCTGGTTTTCATCCCGAGGGATGTGGTGCAGCTCAACCTTGGTAAAGTATGTCAACAGACGTCTTGCATAGTCACGGTAAGGGATCAGCTTCTCATGATGAGTCTCCCATTCACCCTTTATCTGATTAATAACAAGTGCAGAATCTCCATAGATGTCAAGGTGCTTAATCCTCAGGTCGAGGGCTTCTTCAATGCCCAAGATGCATGCTTCATATTCAGCTATGTTGTTTGTGCATTCGAAAGTTATTCGGGCAGTGAAAGGAATGTGGTGCCCCTGTGGAGTTACAATGATGGCTCCTATTCCTTTACCATAAGCATTAACAGCACCATCAAACACCAACCCCCACTTGCTATTGGGATCTGGCCCTTCATTGATCAGTGGCTCTTCACAGTCTTTTGCTTTCAGATACATAATCTCTTCATCAGGGAAATCAAACTTAATCGGCTGGTAATCATCAAGAGGTTGGCAAGCAAGATGCTCAGCAAGGACACTTCCTTTGATTGCTTTCTGAGCTTTGTATACAATGTCATATTCAGACAACAACATCTGCCAACGTGCGATCTTTCCAGTAACAGCAGGCTTTTCAAAGATGTACTTGATTGGATCCATTCGGGATATCAACCAAGTTGTATGATTCACCATATAATGACGCAGGCGTTTGGCAGCCCAGGCTAAAGCACAACAAGTCTTTTCAAGCATCGTATACCAAGTCTCGCAGTCGGTGAACTTCTTGCTCAGATAGTAGATAGCATGCTCTTTCTTACCAGTCTCATCTTGTTGACCGAGAACACAACCCACTGAATCGTCTAACACTGACAGATACATAATCAAAGGCCTCCCTTCCACTGGCGGGACAAGGATAGGTGGTTCCAACAGGTATTCTTTGATGCTATCGAAAGCTTCCTGACATTCATCATTCCATACAACAGGCTGATTCTTTCTGAGCAATTTGAAAATGGGACCACAAGTAGTAGTCATGTGAGATATGAATCTTGAAATATAATTCAGACGTCCGAGGAACCCTCTGACTTGCTTCTCAGTTTGAGGGGCCGGCATCTCTCTGATGGCTCGGACTTTGTCAGGATCAACTTCAATGCCTCTCTGGCTGACAATGAAGCCTAGCAACTTTCCGGATCGTACACCGAATGTGCACTTGTTAGGATTCAACCGCAGCTTGTACTTTCTCAGTCTTTCAAACATCTTTTTCAAATACACAACATGCTGCTCTTCATCACTTGACTTCACAATCATGTCATCAACATATACTTCAATCTCTTTGTGAATCATATCATGGAACAGAGTGGTCATACCTCTTTGATAGGTAGCACCAGCATTTATCAAGCCAAACGGCATCACTTTATAACAGAACGTTCCCCACGGGGTGATGAAGGACGTCTTTTCTCTATCTTCAGGAGACATTCGTATTTGATTATAACCAGAGAAACCATCCATAAAGGAGAACACCTTGGATTGAGCAGTACTGTCAACAAGCACATCAATATGAGGCAATGGGAAGTTATCTTTTGGACTGGCTTTGTTCAGATCTCTGTAATCAACACACATTCGAACTTTCCCATCTTTCTTTGGTACTGGTACGATGTTGGCAATCCACTCAGGGTATTCAGCTGTCATGAGGAAACCTGCATCAATTTGCTTTTGTACTTCAGCCTTGATCTTAAGAGCCATGTCTGGACAAGACCTTCTCAATTTCTGTCTGACAGGAGGACATTCAGGTCTTGTCGGTATCCGATGTTCCACAATCTTGGGATCTAGTCCCGGCATATCTTCATAGGACCATGCAAAGACATCTGGATAATCATGGAGAAGCTGAATGATCTTCTTTTTCACTTCTGGCTCTAGTGCAGCACCGATCTTGATCTCTCGCTTGTTCTCTTCAGTACCCAGGTTGATGAGTTCAATCTCTTCCTGGTGAGGCTGAATGGCTCTTCTTTCTTGCTCAAGCAGTCGAGTGATCTCATACGGTATCTCTTCATAATCATCATCCCCATCTTCAGCTTCATATACAGGGAATTCAAAATTTGGAGGAACCATAGGGTCACTGTGTTCAACGGGTTTATTGTGGTTCAATCTGCATAATATGATTGGGATGATTTTAGAAAAAGTTTTTCATGCAGATTTTTGAAATTAATAAGAAAAATACAGATGTTTTGGTTTTCTCTGGCATTACCATTATTTCCAAGAAAAAAGGCACTAAAAAGTAAAAAACAAAGAGTCGTGAGAAAAACGACAACTTTTATTGATAACGGCAATGCCGAAACAAACATGCCCTTACAATGATATCACTTTCGTCTTGGGCAGAGCGAAAGGATTGTTATTTTGAAAACAAAAAACATGAGCAACAAAACACATTACATGGAAGCATGCATGACTAAAGGAACATCAATGGCTTCCCAATTTCTCACAGTGCCTCCTGGTATAACAAATGCAGGCACGTAACCACCTTCAGCAGCATCTTCAGTAATAGCATTGATGAACCCAGCACTGTAGAAGGTTCCCTTTGAAACAGCAGATGTCGGGGAGGATCCAAGGCCCTCTTTACGCTTGTTTTCCAAGATCTGAATCACTTTGCCCCAGCCAGCAGCTTGCCCTTCTTGAACAGCCTTCTGGGCATCCTTCAATGAAGCCATGCTAGCACCAGCCCTCCGGGGTTCTGCACCCTCAACAGTCAAGCCAATCACACATACATCACTGGCAATCAAATGCTTGTCATCCATCAAGCTCTGGATATCACCTTGCACCACACAACAGCCCATAGAATTCTGAAGACGTCCTGAACAGGAAGCATGATCATGTTTGAACAGAGAAGCCTGGCAAAGCTTGACATGTAATGGCACCAAGGGAGTAACAACATTGCGGACATCCAACATGGGATCCTCTTGAGGAACGAGGACTCTTTCAAAAGCCTCAATCATGTTGACAGCAGCATGGTTTGGAAGCGGGTTGTCAAGAATATGAGGAGCACTATTCTCAAAAGTCAACCGTCCCTTTTCTATTAGGTCTTTCACAATATATTTCAGAGCAAGGCAACCCTCAACATCATGGCCCTGAGCCCCCTGATGGAATGCACATGTTAGATCCTGTCGGAACCTGGGAGGCAATGGATTAGGCGGAGGCTTGCCTGGTCTAGTGACACAGTGCCCCTTGGCCAGTAGAGTTGGGAGCAGCTCACCATACCGCATTGGTATTGGTGGAAAAGAAGGTTTGGGTCGGGGACCCTGTTGTTGCTGTCGTTGCTGTTGAGCAGGAGGCTGTTGTTGCACTTGCTGAGCGATGGCATTGACGGGCACTGGTGGTTGGCCCGGTGGCAGAGGATATTGCTGGTAGAATGGTGGGAAGAAAGGATGCTGAGAGTATTGCATGTAGTGATAGGGCAGAGGTATCTGTGTGGCAGCTGCAGATGGATTACCAGACACCATCCCTACATCAGATTCTTTCCTCTTGTGATGACCGTTACCGTACTTCTTTGGTGCACTGGTTGATGATTCACCTTTCTCGAGGACAATAATACCATCTCGGACAGCCTCCTCTAGTCGAGTGCCCATTGTAACCATATCAGAGAAGTTGTTTGGGGCAGAGACTATCATTCTCTCTTTGTATTCCTTCTTCAGAGTCTTCAGGAATGTTTGTGTTAACTCTTCCTCATCAAGTCGAGGAGAAACACGGGCAGCTGCCCCTCTCCACCTTTGAGCATATTCACGGAATGTTTCATCTGATTTCTGAGATAGGGCTTTGAGAGAGTCCCTGTTTGGCCTCAGACGGGTGTTGAACTCATATTGACCTTCGAAAGCAGCAGCGAGTTCCTCAAAGGTATGGATGTTATCCTTGCTTAGACTAGTGTACCAATCTGCTGCATCATCTGTCAAACTACTCTGGAAGCAGTGGATCATTAGGGCATCATTGTCGGCATAGTTAGCCATCTTTCGGACATACCGGATAACATGGTTGTGTGGGCAAGAAGTCCCATTGTACTTGTCAAATTCTGGCTCTTTGAATTTCTTAGGAACCTCAAATCGGGACACCAAGCATAGGTCACGAGCTTTAGCAGGAGCACCATTGTTTCCTCGGCTAGCCTTGACCTCACGGAGTTCTCCAGCCAACTCCCTTAACTGTCTCTTCATAGCTTCCATTGCGGGATCCTGTCCACGCGGAGTATCAACATCAATCACCTGTTGCACAGTGTGCACAATAGGGTCGGTAACAACAGTAGTCACTTGAGGCATAGCAGTAGACACAGGAATCTGTCCTTGACCAGCAAAACCAGAGACACCAGCGGCAGTATTAGGAGAGTAGTAAGCTGAGAGGCCATAAGGACGGCCGTTGGGCATAACAAAACGAGCATCAGTAGCCACAGTAGACAGTGGGATAGAGGGAATCACCTCAGCAATAACTGGAACAGAAGTGGCTGGTTGTTCCTGTACAGCCATCATAGCGGACATAGCGTCATGAGCCTTAGCCAAGTCTTCTTTCATAGCAGCCAATTCGGCACGGAGCTGAGCATTTTCTTCTTCAAAGTTAGCCATTATCCTTCTCTTGTGAAATCTGGTCTGATGAATTCTATCTGGTTGGTAGACTTTGCGAACACGAGCCACTTTTCAGACTGCGGCGGACAAAACCAGGAGGCAATGAGCACGAGAGAAGTTTTTTGTGGTCAATGAATGCATATGATGCATGAAATGTGCTGATGTATATGCAAAAAAGACTCTTTTTAGGTTATCGAAGGGTTTTAGACAAATTATGAACTTGTAAACATTACTAAACAACAATTAACATAAACGGGAATCAAACAACTAACATATAGTTTTACAAGACAAAACCAACATGAACAAATGGAAATAACAACAGGAAATGGAAATCCTCAAGCATAGGAAGTGGAAGCGTCGTCCTCAGAGTCGGACTCATAGTCGCAGTATCGTGCGTAGAAGTCACGGGCACCCCTAGCTCTCTTGGAGTCCCTCATAAGCAACCTATCTTTCTCTTCAATCTCTCTCCTAGCCTTAGCTAACTCTTTCTTCAGTGTCAAGACCTCATGAGTCTGCTGCTCACCCTTTCCATCCAAAGTCATGATCAAGTTCTCAGCCTCATAGTATCTAGCTCTCCACTGATGCTTCTCCCGACTCTCCATAGCTAGGTGCTCCTGATACATCTCCTGGGTAGGTGGGAGTAGAGGCAAAGGCATGGTAGGGACAGATGCAGACACATATCTCATAGAGGGGTAAGGCGTACCAGCCTCCTCAGCTCGGTTTATCACCCACTGTGTATAGGCCTCATGAGCAATACCGGATCTTACACCCATATGCTTCACCTCTTTCTTCCGAAGTTTGGTCCAAGCTTGCATGAAATCTTCTCTAATGCCTGTGGGAGCATTGGAGTAGTGAAAGAAGTAAGGAGCTGTAGCGAGATTGATGGGCTTATCTTTCATCGGAAAACCAAATTGTCGCAAAGCAAGCTCCGGGTTGTAGTTGATTCCACCCCGGGTACCAAGAAGAGGTACATTAAGAAACTTTCCACCACCAAAGATGATTTCCTTAACCCTAGAAGCGGGAGTGAGCCAAACCACTTCATTAGGAGTGAGAGCCATAATCCTCTGTGAAATAGACCAATTCCTCGGATTGTCGTGGAAAGACTGCGGAAGGTGCGAAATAAACCACCTATAGAGGAGAGGCACACAACAAAGAATGTATCCACGACCTTTGCTGGAACGATCGTGAATAGCATGGTATGTGTCAGCTAGCAAAGTAGGAACCGGATTCTTGGAGTGGAAGATCATAATAGCATTCATGTCCACGAAGCCATCAAGATTCGGAAAGAGAATAAGCCCATAGATGAGAAGTGCAAGAATAGCCTCAAGAGTGTCCTGACAAGTGGTATTGAGGTTGGCTTTCCCAAGAAGATACTCTGAAGTGAACCCTCGGATATGTGCCTTAGTAACAAGATTCTTGGAGACATCGGTGGTCTTGAGATAGAGATCTTTAGCAATAACCAATGGAGGAAGAGGATTTTCAGGTCCTGAGAAAGGTATCCCCTTAGCAATAGATAAACCCATCAAGGAAGAATAAGCCTCTAGAGTAGGTACCAACTGAAAGTCTGGGAAAGTAAAGCACCGATACCCCGGATCATAGAATTGCACTAGAGTGTGCACAAGCTTCTCATCCACATTAGTATGGAGAATAGGAAGTAAAGCCCCGTAACGGCGTCGGAAACCAGTCGGATCCTCAATCTTGAGTGCCAAATCCCTCAAACTAGCCAAATCCACTTCCTTGAACTTGTAGGACTTAGTCATCTTCATGCCTACAATGTTTACAAATTCAACTTGTCTAAGCCCTTCGATAACAATGCATGACAAAAAGTTTATGCATGTATGCATGTATGCATGAATGCATGATTATGTTCAAGTTCGGAGAAAACATGGTGGGTTTGAAGTTCAAAGTCGAGGAGTCATGGGTGGACACGGTGTCCGGTGAAACTAGGGCTTTAGGATAATAGTAACCGGGTTCTAAAAAGGTTCCCAAGTTGCAACCTCTCCGACGTATCTCATGGTGTCACGAGACAACCCTCGCTCCATGATTATACGTGGAAGGTCTAACTTGAGTGTAGTATCGCGTGACGACTAAAACTCGAGACAACACCCGGTTTAGCCTCCGCACTACATCCTAGAAAATGGCCATGGATGGGTTTGGTTATCTACGGTTCATAGCGTCATAGAACAATTAGAAGCAAAGTGCCTAAACGCGACAACTCGCGCCGACAACATCACCCCCAAAATGCCTCAGCTATGTGGGATTGATCGCGTAATCCAAAACACGAGGCAACCCCGTGAATGAATTGTCGATTATATCCCTCCTAAATCCTAAGTTCACTCAGCCCGGGTGCAGGACTTTTGATATTCTTACCCCACACGTTTGCAAGAAATTAAGCATTTATTCACATAGGAAAGCAAGTAAAAGAAGCAAGTAAAAATACAAGCGCAAGCGTGGAAATAAAGACTAGGCGTAACTCTCGAATCTCCCCAGTGAAGTCGCCAGCTGTTTTATCTTGGTTTTCGGGTGTCAAACATTGATTACGTTTGAACCTTTCTAACCGGTGATATCTTATTTTTTCTTGGGAAGGGAAAAAGTAAGCAAAACCCTTGAGAATCGAGGTCCGGGAGTTGTTTTCGCTACGGGAAGGTGTTAGGCACCCATAACGACTATAGTAACCTATAGGAACCGTCTTTAATTTCTACGCGCGCGCTTTATTTTTAAATGCTATTTGAAAATGTTATTTACACCTAAAATTTGCTAAGTGAAGAATTGGAGGGAGAAGAATGTTTTTGGATTTTTATTTTAGTTGAATTGAAGGAATTTTGTTCCTTGCCTACGTACCCGTTTAAGGGATCAAATCCACCGTAGTTCTCTCTCAAAAATGTTTTTGTTTTTGTTGGTTGATTTTAAGTTTGAAAATGGATTTTGAAGAATAGAAAGAGGCCTCAAGGGCATGAGATTAGGAAATAGTGAGGTTGGATTAGTGAATTGCAAAATATGGTCAAAGTAGGATTAGAGTTCATTGAAATTTGATTTAAGAAAATGGAAAAGAAAATACAATGGGATGTTGGATCCCAAGGTTTATTTGGAAAAGCTTTGAGTGAAGTTGTTCACATTTGTTTGGAAAATTGGTTTTTTCTAAGTATGAGTCCTAGGCATTCATCTAAACATACAATCCTAAACATACATCTAAACATGCATATTCTAGCTATAGTGGTGTGTGTGCATGTGTCGGTGCTTGTGTCGGTGTACATCATTAGAGTCCATTGTCCTTTACATCATACCCTAGATACATTCTATGGCCTCTTTGCCAAGAAATTTAAATTGCATAAAAGTAAAAGTACAAGAAATCCTAAGTGTTTACATTCTAAATTTGGTATGAAATATAAATTGCAAGAAAGTTAAACTAGAATATGAAATGAGATGAGCTTATGGGATACATGAAACAAGAAAAAAAAAAAAAGGGTTAGTAGCACATGACAATATCAAGAAGTAAAATCAAGTAAAAATTACTATAACAAACGCAAAGAAATTACCACAAAAAAACATAGCAAAAATGATGCAAAATAGAGCTAAAATCCTACTACAAAATGCAAGGTTCACATGACTTATAATCCTCACATTTTAACACATTTTGAAGACATGAACTCAGATTGTAAAATGGGGATCAAAGGGATGTGATAGACCATGCATTTTAATAGTGAATTTAAGCATATTTTACATTATTTATTCACAAACGAATCTTGCAAAGCAAGCAACTAGGCACAAGACACACATTCAACGAAAGACATACTCACAGTAGCAAAAATCCTCACAACATCACATATCATGAATTACTAGCATCTATCAAGAAATGGAATTGAAACTAGGCAAGAAAACCACAAGTTTTTAACATAAAATCTTACAATTAAAGCAAGAAAAAAATCCACACTATTTTCTATCAATTTTCCAACACAACTACTATCATAAAAGAGTCACAAAAAAATAAAGAAACACACAGGAATTTTTATAGAATTTTTCAAGAGGTTTTCAATCAAGCAGGGGTGTAAACAGCAAGAAATTGCAAGAAACTCAGGGAAAAGGGGGGGTGCGCGTAGCATTCTGGAAAAAATAAGCAAATAACGTTGGGCCTATGAGTTGGAGCGGGTATGGGCATGGGGCGGTTTGTTAATTGAACCGGTTAGAACCTCTTCTTCTCCATTTTCACAGAACGCCATTCCCTCTTCTTCTCAATCGCTTTCAAACTTCTTTTTCTTATACACAACAATTGATCATACAAACCAAAACATACACATGATTAACACTGAACACGAAGCTAAACAACGACAAACCTGAAGAACAATCAGCACCAAACTGAAACTCAGCTCCACCGATTTCCTTCTTCTTCGTTTGATTCGATTCAGTTCCGACTTTGATTAAATCCGCTTCTGGAAAATCCTTACCGAAACAATGCAGTTCTTTCGTTCTTCGCTGATTCTTTTAGAAGCTTCGTAGCCTCTTCTTTCTCCCTAGCAGCATCATCACGCAACCGGCCGAATCCGTCGCGCTTCCGTATGGCTTCTTGAGCAAGTACCTTTAATCGGTTGAAGGAGGTACGTAACTCCGTTTTGGCTTTCTCAGCGGCGATGCGCGTTTGCTTTTTCTGATCAAGCTCGGCGAAAATCTCACGGAATCTTTCGACGGAGACTTCTTCCTATGAAGGTGAATTTGATGTGATCGGAATTGGACGAGGTGAATTCAATTTTCAGTGTTTGATTTGGTTTGGGGTGTGTAGAATCTGATTGGAATATGGTGATGATGGATTTGTTGTGGATTGAAGGTTGGTGATGAAGATTGAAGGTGGTTATGGTGGTTGAAGTGATGAATGTGGTTGTTTATGGTGGTTGAAGTGATGAATGTGGTGGAGGAAGAGTTAGTTAGGGTGGTTGAAAAGTTAGTTAGTGGTGGTTTTTGTGGTGGTGAGAATTAGTTATGGTGGAGAGAGAATGGGAGGGAAAAATTGAGAGAAAGAGTTTTTGTGATTTTTTGTGAAAAATGATTGAAGTAATTAGTTGTAAAAAAAATGATTAGTTATGGACCTTGACCAACTTTGACCTATTTATAGGTGATGTGGAAATGCTTGGACCAATGGGAGTGAGACATGTGGCACTTGACTTGTAACAAACCTTGACTTTGACTTAAAAAGGGATTAAAATGCAAATAACAAAAGTACAAGGACCAAAATGGAAATTAAAACTAAAATTGAATTGAAAAAAGTAAATTGAAAATTAACGTAAAGCGAGACGATTAAAAACAACGAAGCAGACAGGAGTTTTTATGTGAAATGACCAAAACGCCCCTAGGGACTTAAAACGACTAAAAATGACTCAAATGCAATTTTAAAATGATTTTTTAACAAGGGATTAAAGCAAGAGTTTATACAAGCGAATTAAAAGACTCAGAGACAATTTTTAGGGTTTTAAACAGGGTTTTAACACATGAAAAGACTAAAATGCCCCTAGGGGCAAAACTGACTCAAAAAATGACTTCAAATGCAATTTTTGAAATGGATTTTGACATAGAATGAAATAGAAACTTATTCAAACTACCTGAGAGAACTTAAACAAATTTTTAAAAGATTGAAAGAAATTTTGACATAGGAAATGACTAAAATGCCCTTACATGTGAATTTTGCAAATAAAATTGAAATAAAGTGCAGAGAAAGATACAATTGATCAGATATGGTTCAAATGTCTTGAAATGCAAGGGAGGAAAGATTGACTAGTATTTTTAGGTCCAAAATTAGGGTATAACAGATTTGAATGCCAAGGAAGAACTTAAGCTCTCCCATCATGCTCATTTCAAATTCATCCTGCATTAACTTGAAGAATTCCTTGCAAAGAGATGCATTAGTAGAATCAAATATTATATCATCAACATATATCTGCACAACAAGAATATCTTTCTCAAGGGTCCTTCTGAAGAGTGTTGTGTCAACCTGTCCTCTTTTAAAATCATTTTTGATTAAGAAATTACTTAATCTATCATACCAAGCTCTGGGAGCTTGTTTCCAGCCATATAGTGATTTCTTCAGTTTAAAAACATGGCTAGGATATTTAATATCCTCAAATCCAGGAGGTTTCTTGACATACACTTCCTCTTCAATGACACCATTAAGAAATGCACTCTTGACATCCATCTGATATACTATTATGCCATGATTAACTGCATAGGAAAGAAGTAACCTGATTGCTTCCAATCTTGCAACTGGAGCAAACGTTTCAGTATAATCAATGCCTTCTTGTTAACTGTAACCTTGAGCAACAAGTCTTGCTTTGTTTCTTGTTATTTCTCCTTGCTCATTCAGCTTGTTTCTGAATACCCATTTTGTTCCAATAATGTTCTTATGCTGAGGTTTGTGTACCAGATCCCACACATCATTTCTTTGAAATTGATTCAACTCTTCTTGCATAGCTAAGATCCATCCATCATCTGAAAGAGCTTCATCAACTGTTGTAGGTTCAATCATTGAGATCAGTCCAATCATTGAATCTTCTTGTCTAAAATATGATCTTGTTCTTCTTGGACTATCTTTGTTTCCAATTATTAGCTCCTCAGGATGTGAAGACTTGTGCTTGAATGTGTTTCTGGGAGGATCTGCTTGATGTGAGCCATCTTGTGCTTCGTCAGAAGCAACTTTATCTTGTGCTTCTGATGTGGGTTCAGCTTCTGGACTTTCTTCAGATTCAGCTATCTGATCAGGTTCTGGAGTATCTTCAGGAACCTGTATCTCTGCAAAACTTTCACCTTGCTTTGAAGTTTTATCTTCAAGCTCTTTGTCATTAAATTTAACGTGCATAGATTCTTCAACACAAAGTGTTTCTGAATTATACACTATGTATGCCTTTGACCTTTCAGAGTAACCTAAGAAGATTCCTCTTTGGGCCTTGGCATCAAATTTATTTAGGTAGAGCTTGTTATTCATAATGTAACATGTACATCCAAATTGATGAAAGTAAGAGATATTGGGTTTTCTTCCTTTAAAGAGTTCATATGTTGTTTTCTCCAAAATAGGTATGATATAGACCATGTTCTGGACATAACATGATGTATTCACTACTTCTGCCCAAAAATGTTTTGCCAAATAGTTTTCATGGATCATGGTTCTGGCCATTTCTTGTAAAGTTCTATTATTTCTCTATACAACCCCATTTTGTTGTGGTGTTCTAGGAGAATTCATGGAGGATTCCATGTTTTTCACAAAAAGTTTCAAATGGCTCATTTTCAAACTCTCCACCATGATCACTTCTGATTTTCAAAATCTTTGACTCTTTTTCAGTTTGAATTAGTGTGCAGAAGTTACTGAATACATCATATGCATGATCTTTACCTTTCAGGAATTTCACCCAAGTCCATCTGCTATAATCATCAACAATGACTAATCTATATTTACTTCCATGTAAGGATGCAGTACTTACTGGTCCAAATAAATCAATATGGAGTAGTTCTAAGGGTCTGGAGGTTGAAACAATGTCTTTGGTTTTAAAAGATGATGTCACAATTTTCCCTCTCTGACATGCACCATAGAGTGCATCTGAATGATAGTCAATATCTGGTAGGCCTTTGACAAGTTGTAACTTACTAAGCTTAGAGATTAACCTCCAGTTAGCATGTCCCAACCTTCTGTGCCTCATCAATTTCTTATCATTCACTGACAGAAGGAAAATCACCTTCTGATCAGCCAGTTCAGAAAAATTGATTTTGTAGACATTATCAACTCTCTTTCCCTTGAACACAATGGATTTGTCTTCCTTGTTGATTACAATACATTTGGTTTTCTCGAAAAGCACATCATAACCATTATCATAAAATTGACTTACGCTCAAAAGGTTATGTTCAAGACCATCTACCAACCATACATTGTTAATTGAGGTAGAGGAATTACCAATAGTTCTTGTACCTATGATCTTACCAGACTGGTTGTCTCCAAATTTCACATTTCCTCCCTCTTTCATTGTTAGGCTGAGGAACATGGACTTCTCTCCTGTCATGTGTCTTGAGCAACCGCTGTCTAGGTACCATGATCTTTGCTTTGGCACTGCTCTTAGACATACCTGCATTATTGACATTTTTAGATTTAGGTACCCATTGTCCTATGGGTCCTGGAAGGTTAGTACTTGAGGCTTTACTCTTCACTTCTTGTACCTTGTGTTGTGAGTTGGGTTGCTTCTGATTAACCATCACCTTCAGTTTTGGTACTTCAGAAGCAGTAACTGTCTTCTTCTGAAACTTAGACTTCAGAACCTCAGATTTTGGTTTCACCAGACTCTGAGGAACAGGTTCTGATCTTTTCAGGATCCTGATCTTTGAAGTCTTGGAATCAGATTTGATCATAGCCTTTGGCTTAGAGTTCTTTGGCTTTGAAGTAATCTTAGCCTTAGAGCTAGAAGCTTCAGGTTCTGATTGAACAACAGTTTCCAACTCAGCACCTTCAGGTACAAAAACTATTTTCAGACCTTCCTTGATGCATTCACAACAGGATTTTAGATTGGGTTTCTCAAGTTTCACTTCTAGAAAACCAATTCCTCTGCCATTGTTCTTGTAAATGCTAAAAATCATAGAAGCCACTCTGCTTCTGTCAATGCCAGATATGATAAAATCTTCAAGAGCAATTTCATGGTTGCTTAAAGGTTTTTCATTACACTTTTCTTGTAGCTTCTGACATAAGAACCTGAGCTGATCTTCATAAGTTTTACACATGAAGTCAAAGCCCCTAAGTCCTTGTTCAGAAGCTTTCAGATCCAATAGAGTTGATTTTTGCTGTTTTACCAAATCAGCATATTTTTCTTTTAAATCCTTCAACTCATTGGTTCTTACTTCAAAATGTGTGATAAGTTCTTTAAGAGACTCAACAAGTTCATTTCTGGGAATCTTAGAATATACCTTGTTTTCATCTTCTGAGTCTGAATTTGATCCTGCTTCTGAAGTTGTTGTAGCTACTAATCCAACAGCTACCTTTGCGTCTTCATCAGCTTCCTCTTTGTTAGATCCAGATTCACTTCCTAAATCATCCCAGGTTGCCATTAAACTCTGCTTAATCTGCTTCTTGAATTTGCTTGGTTTGAATGTTGACTTCTTTGACTTGTCCTTTGATTTTTTCTTCTGAAGATCAAGGCATTCAGCAATGAAGTGTCCAGGCTTCTTATAGTTGAAGCATCCCTTCTGATCTTCTTTCCTTGAGCTTCTAGAGTTGCTCCTTCTGGTTAGAAACTTTCTGTTCTTCCTGACCAGATACTGAAGTCTGTTGGAGATCATAGCCATCTCAGCAGCATCTTCTTCAGAGTCTGAACCAGACGGTTCTTCTTCTTCAGATTCAACTACTTTGAGAGCTTTTGATGACTTGCCTTTGGATGGAAGGGCTATTGATTTACTCTTCTTAGTAGACTCATGTTCATTGAGACTTAACTCATGAACTTTGAGAGAACTAACAAGATCTTCGACACTTAAAGTGTTTAAATCTTTAGCTTCCTCAATGGCAGTCACCTTTGGTCTCCATCTGGCAGGCAAGCTTCTGAGTATCTTGCTCAAGTGGTCAGAAGCAACATAACTCTTTTTCAGGATTTATAGCCCAGAGACTAAGGTTTGAAACCTTGAGTATATCTCCTCAATAGTTTCATCATCCTTCATCTTGAATAACTAATACTGATGTACAAGCATGAGAGCCTTTGCTTCTTTGACCTTCTTGTTGCCTTCATAGTTTGAACAGAGAGAAGCAAACATAGCTTTAGCAATGGATTTGTCACTCATCTTCATGTACTCTGCTTTAGGAATAGCAGTGACAAGAGCTCCTCTGATAATATGATGCTTCTTGTAGAGTTTCTTCAACTCAGGAGTATGTTTCTTTCTATCCACAGCAGCTCCTTCTTCATCAAGAACCAAGTCACCAACTCCTTCTTCTAGTATATCCCATAGTTCTTCGTCTAAACTCATGATATAACTATAGAAGTTGGTTTTACACCAAGAAAATTCTTCAGCATCTCCATTGAACTTTGGAATCTTTCCAACACTGGATTTCTTATTGTTGTCATAATCATAACCAACAGTAGTATGGTCAGTTCCAAATCCAGATGGTCCACTAGACATGTTTTTCTCAGATCTTGGACTGTTACACTGTTAGGTGTTATCAACAGAACCAAGGCTCTAGATACCAATTGAAGGTGAGAAAAACACAAGAAGGGGGGTTGAATTGTGTTTTGGAAAATTCTTTGTTTCTCCTAAAAACTGAACACACTGGTCAGAAGTTAAGTGAGACAGCTTCTGAAGTGATAATCAGAATCTAAATGCAGCGGAATAAAACAGAGAGAGAAGAAGAACGACACAAAGCAATTATATTGGTTCCTTCCACAATCCGGAAGTAGTCCAGTCCCCCTTGCACTTCCAAGGAGATTTCACTAGAATGTAATATCTGATTACAAATGCTCAAACACACAGTAAGAGACTTTCTTTGCTCATGCACAACTGCAAGAGACTTCCTATGCTCAAGAACATAATCAAGAGACTTCCTTGCTCAAGTACAACTGCAAGAGACTTCTAACTAAACAAAATTACACAAAAAATTGTTTAAGGTTGAACACTTGATATACAATTAGAGGTGCTCACAATACAAATCAGATACAGACTCTAAGACTTAAGAATTTCTAAGATATGACTTTGAGACACAGAAATTCTAAGTGAATGCAGAACAATTTCAGCAGAGATTTGGCACTTGTAAAAATGTTGAGAGTCTTTCGTTCAACATTACCAAATCTCTAAGTCTTCACTCCTTTATATAGAGGTGTGAAAGAGACGTTGTGAAATTGCCAGTACATCAAAAGAGTCGTTGTTGAAGCTTGATCTTTCACCAATGATCTTTTGCCTGATTTGGTTGTTGTCCCATGAAGAACCAATTTGAAATCCATTCATAATCCAAAGGAACATCTTTGCAGGCGATGTCGTATTCTGGAGCTGTTTTCTTGTCTTGTAGCGTGGACACAAAACAGAGTAGTGGAGAAGGTGGTTGTACAGTTTGTACAGTAGTACAATGTCAACGCTTTCGTCCAATTTGCAAGCACATGCCTTCAAACACCTTTGAAATGACCGTTGCAAAGTTCCACTAATCTTCTGATGTCCTTTGAAGAATTTTGATCCATGAAACAACTCTTGAATCCTTAGATTTTGCAAATCCGGTTGATCTTCAGCTTCTAGTGAAATGGCTTCTGATGAGGCAGCTTCTGATAATGACGTGGTGCTTCAAGACCTCTAGTCTTCAGGAGCACTAATCTTCAGGAGCACTTGACTTCAGGAGCGCTTTTCTCTCTTCAGGAGCAGATTAACTTCAGGAGCGCTTTTTGTCTTCAGGAGCACTTTGCCTTCAGGAGCGCCTAAACTTCAATTTTGTTGATTTCTTTTGCTCTTTATTTGTTCATTCAGAACCAATTGATGACGTAAAAATTTAACTATGGTCCTGTACACTTGAACAAATATTAGCTAGTCCAATTTACAATTTTTAATACCTTGTTATAATCAAAACTCTTTAAGGTTCATTGTTAAACACATTTTGTTCCAACAATATAGCCCTAGGAAGTACTACTATTAGAAATCTTATGAATAGTTTTTCTCGTTTAATATATTTGTTTTTAATTTTCATTAGTCGTTATTTTAAAATACCAATTAAGCTTTAATTACTTTATTTTCACTAATAAAAGTATTATTTATAAGAGTGTTTTAGTAAATAAAATTCATTTTACCATATAATTTTGTGCATTCAATAATTTTCATAACAAATGTGCATAATTTTAAAAGACACTTGATATAAGATGAATGAATTATTAAAAGTTGACATTTAAAAAAAAAGAACAGTGTTAAACGGACCATTCTTGTTCTTGTATATTGTCAAGATGCCTAACACAGTGGCGTATCCAGGACCCTGGACCAAGGGGTGCAAATTTTTTTACTTTATTAATATTAAAATTATAAATTATAATATATATATATATATATATATATATGAGTTACCAAATTATGATCTAGTAATATTTCTTAGGATTTAATTAATATGCGCCAATAATGTAACATGATTTTATATGCATGTTTCTAATGATGTGTTGTTGTATCATTTACTATAGTTAAAAACATATGAGTTGTCATATTTATTAATTGACGTAGAAACACATCATAAGATGCACATGTAGAATAATTTTACAGTTAGTGCATAGAAATTATCCTCTTTTTCTTCTTAATATAAAATTTAAACTACTAAATTTACATTTTTGTTACTTTTACCCAATAAAAATATTAAATGTTTTATTCTTTTTAATAATCACATCAAATTTTATTTTTTTGATATATTATAAGTTCAAGTATTTATCACTAAGAGCTCTCCAAAATAAAATTCAATCTATTTTGCATGTTGTCTCCTAGCTCCTGATGCAATAGTGTCAAAAACCACTTCCAATTTTCCCTATTTTCTACATCCACAATGGCATAAGCAATGACAAAATTGCAATTATTTCATCTTGTACCACAACAGACAATAGTTTCTCTCCAAAATATCCTTTCAGAAAGCATCCATCTAAACCAATCAACGACCTACATCCCGCCATAAAACCTTTTCTACATGCATCAGGACAAACATAAAATCTTTTGAATTTTGGTGGCGACTATGGAATTTGTATGGTATATCATCTTCACAAAAGAACCTGGTTGCTTTTAGTTAACTCATGCACATAAGCTTGCAGAATTTCATACTATACCTTCAAGGCTTCAACCAACTGCCATGTTTCCTTTGTTGCACTAAAAATCAAACAGCCATATATCAAGTATAACCCCGTAGTGATGTTTCATCAAATCAAAAAACTTTACTCAAGTTCACATTATAATACATATTTTGTTAAGAAAATGTTTTACGCAAAAACTTACAAAAATATATAGCTGTGTTTATATGTAGCTTATATACTTTTGTGAATTACATAGACTAGTTAGAATTTAAGTTGAAAACGCGCAATTCAATTTTATTCAAATTTCAAAGTGACTTCCAGTACATACATAAGATAAGACGCTTTGATTCCCAAGGGTTACATGAAAACGGAGGGAATCAAAGCGTAACTAGGTACATAATATACATAAAGGTACTTAACATAATAGTGATCCTGATCATTTTTCTTTCTTAACCATCGTAAAGTTGGTCGTACAGGATCTGAGTTTTGTCTTATTCCATACTCATACATATATATAGTGAACTACGCGTATAATATGATTTAATTCGTAAACATGGAGTTCAAAGCTGCTGAGATACATCCAGCTATTGCCTCTGAAACTTGTGTCTTAAAACGAAGAACAGATCGTTTGACATGCTCCTTTATCTGATAGCTGTAATCATTATTTCCAACATCATGAAATCTATCCCAAAGCATAATTCCTCCATAGTTGGAAGTTGGTTTAATGGAAGGAAGAACCTTAGAAATGAGATCATCTGGTGGTATATAACCACCACTAGGAGCTGCATCAGGTGATGCTGGTAGTCCCATGAAAACGGTATTATTTGGTAGAACTAAAGATGTCCAAGCATTCCATGATTTTAAGAGCAATGTAGCATCTGAGTTTTTTTTATCAAATTGACATGGAGGGTTATTGTAGAATTTAACAAGTACATAATCAAACAAGCCAGTTTTGATAGCTTTGTCAAGGTAGTAATCTGGCATATAACATTGGGGTGCCGCAGACAAGTAAAATTACCTGCAAGAGATTTTTTTTTTTTGAGAGAGGTACCTGCAAGAGATAAAAGGTTGATTTGTTAATTAGGGTGTAAGCAAAGAAGAAATATTGATTATTTTTTCAATAAAATATTAAAAAATTTAGTATAATTCTTATAAAGAATGAAATGATGTTTTTTTTTATGGGATAATATTTTCTAAAATATAAAAGTCGATAAATATCTCTTTATTACATAAAAATTATCGTTAATTTATTGATTTATGACAGGTGTACCGGTACACTTTAATTTAAAGATGTACCGTAGAAACTCCCAATATATTATAGCATTATGCTAACTTGAGTTCTTAAGGCACATGTTAAGGATTCCATAAATGGTAAATATTTATTATGAAACATTAATTTTCAATCTTTATAATATTAAATTTACACAATTTCATAAACAAAAATTCCACCTTAAGTTCCTTAACATGTGCCCTAAGAACCAGGGGCGGAGCCACCTCTTATTGAGGGTGTGCACCTGCACCCCCTGAGATTGTAAAATTTCAACCAATTATATCCGTTTATTTGCACTTGCACACCCTGAGAAATTTATTTTGCACCAGCATGTTGTTTCACTTTGAGATTTTGCACTTATCTAGTTATTCTTATCTCACCTTCTGACGCATAAAGAGGTGCTCTGACAAAAATTTTCACTTGTCTTCGGTCACACTCAAGCTTCTACCATTCTACTTTCTTAAGTTAAAAGTGTTTAGATTACTTTTTCTCATTTTTTTTATTTGTATCACTTCAAATTAAGTTCTCAGGGTTAAAATAAAAGTAAATGTAATGTCATGATCAAGACTTTAGCACATGGCCAAGCTCCCAGTTTGCATATTTAATACGGAAAATACTTTTTTTTTAGGGAAATACGGAAAATACTTATGTTACAAATATTTGGGCACAATCTTTCAGCACACACATAACAAAATATATATCATTTTTCTTCAAAAAAAATATCATTCAATTATTTTAAAATAGATATCATTTAATCTTTCTTATTTTTTATCTTTTCTCAAATATGTGAGTGTACCCTTATATTGTGTCCATCCAATACTAGTTCATATAATACTCAACAAATTAAATCATTTTTGTTTATTTCACTCATTATCCTTTTTTACTATATCCATTCTAAAATTATTATGGAGCATCAATTTGTCATATAAAAATGTCTAAAATAAATATCATTTTGCTTTTCTAATTTTATATTAATTATTTATCTAATTATACTTCTAAATTAATAATGTCTACATACTTTTGAATCATGAAAGACATGAAAATTTATGTGCTTACTTTTATTTATGTTTGGAAAAAATAATTTTTGATTGAGTAAAAAATTATGAAATTATAAATTTTGTTGTTTAAATTATTTACGCCAAAAACTCCGCACCCCCTGACCCAGGGTCCTGGATACGCCACTGCTAAGAGCACAAGTTAACATTTTCCTATATTATATTTTCTCATATTCACATTATACACTTTAGGTGATTTAACTACCTCTTATACTCACATTATATTTTCTCTCTCTTTTGCTATAATTTTCGAGTCCATACATATTTTTCTTTGAAAAAATATGGTTGTTCATTAGGATGTTAAATAAAACGTGGTGTCTGGTCTTTGGTTCCCAAGCCAGATGCCAGTTTCTTTGGTCTACCAAGCAACCTTATTCTTTACGCACACAAAGGCACGTGCAACACAGATTTGGGCTCATAAAGAAATATATCATGACATGGAGATATCAGAAAGGAGCACTTCATATGTAAGAACTAATCGTAGAAGAAGATGAAGAACCCTGTTTTGGGATGTGGTCAAGAAGAAAAAAAAATATCTTTTTTATAAAATTGGGATGTGGTCAACTTTTTCTTCATCATCTTCATTTTTTTTTTATAACTTTATTTTACATATATATTTTTAGTTTTATAGTTTCAAGTTGTACAGCGGTCAAGTTGTACTACTAGCTAGTACTTTTTTTTTGAATCGGGTACTACTAGCTAGTACTAGCATGCTAAAACTTGTCATTCAAAAAATATTACCTGTTTTGTTGTCTTAGATTGTCAAGGTCCCTAGCAAGGTCATCCCAGTAAAGATTTGTACCTCCTTCAATGTTAAAATCAACACCATCTAAGGTAACACTTCCAAGTGGACCAAATTGACCACTAAGAAAGTTAGTATAGAGGTAATCAGAAACAGTTTTAGCTTCTTCTGGTGAGCTAAGGGCTCCTAATGCTCTGAGGGAAAGTAAAACCTTGAACCCTTTTTCTTGACAGTGTTTTATTTCGGATTCGAGTTTTGTACAAGGGCTCTCGGCATGACCACAATGATTTGCAAAGTTCAAACTTGGGACAGTTCCTCCTCCAAAGACATTGAGGAAAGCCAAGAGTACAATCTCGAAATTACCAGTGTCACATGTTGATGTCAAGGTGCCTTCTTTTACGTTTTGGCCCCAGTAGACGGCAATGCCACCATCACTTGATGATGCTTTGATAGTGAAGGGAAATATTGTCAAGACTAACAAAAGGAGCAATGCTTGCCTTTTTGTATCCATTTTGTGCTTTTTGTGTTTAGCTAGTTTGATTACTTTCGATCGATTGAGCAAACCCTTTTATAAGGTCTCTGATAGGTTATGTACAGTTATTTTATTACTTAAATATTGAGTAACTTTTTTTTAGGAAAAATATTGAGTAACTTAGCATCTATAAGCAAGGACCCTCCTCGAATTAGACGTGTGTCCGACACCGAGACTTGTAATTACACTGAATTATGTGATTTTTTCAAATTATTAATTGTGTCGGCTTGTAAAACGCGGATCATAAACTATTACTGCATGTTACTAGCTGTCTCTATATTAGTGGCGACTCGAAGATAGGAATCCAACGTGAGAGAAAATTTCGATAGGTGCAAATCCCACTAATCACTCTTCGAAATTAGAACAACCAATTAGAGAACTACACGTTATTAGGATTAAGAAGCTGGTTAAAAATAGGGAAATGCTAACTGGTGCCCGGGGCACTGGCTAAGAATATGAAGAAAAAAAATTATATAGTAATTAATGCATTGAAATTGTGTAATTAATCTATAATAAAGTCAAAAACATGTTTCCTTTTATGGTAATAATTCAATTTTATGGTATGCTTAACCAATGCCCAGGGGGCACCGGTTAGCAGTACCTTAAAAATAATAATTTTTTTTAGAGAAATGTTGAAGGCTCAAGTTAATGATGTAAATATAGAAATAATTTATTGAAATATGTGTATTGCATTTAATGTTTAACTTTTTAATAAGCTGAATGCACAAAATTTTAGAGAGTATTTGTAACACCCCGTTTTTCCAACATGAAAATTTCATAATAAATCAGAGTATTTAAATCATAAACGGAATGTCACATACTTCATGAAAGTCATAAAATAGATAATAATAATTATCCTTCAAAATTCAACATCATAAAATCTGAAACTTCGCAGCGGAAAATAGTTCAACATAATAAAAGTCTTGGCACGCAAGCCTCATCAGAGATTTCACAATTTTTAGTCAATTTTTCTTCATAAAAAGTTCATAAAAGACACGTAAGGAATAGAAGTAAAAGCAAGCCCCCATCCCGTTACGTATCAGAGCACCTAATGACACAGTGAGAGATAGTCACCCACGACTGCAGCTAATCTTGATTACCTGCAAGTTACCCATACGAAGGGCAACATTTTCAAGCAGAAGGGGTGAGATTTCAGAGTCAATAAATTAAGCATATAATTCATCAAAATGCATTTAACAACATAAAACATTATTAACATATCAAACATTTATCACTTAGCATCATATCAAATTATAATCAATTATTATCATCAAATATCATCATTAGTTCGTAAACAAATATCATCTTTAATTCATAAGCAAAAATCATCTTTAAATCATAAACAAGTATCATCGTATATTTAACAACTTAAGACATCATAACATCAGCATTAATAATCATTTAGTATCATAATATTATCATCATCAATCATAAACAAACATCATCATCAAAACATCTTCATCAATCATAATCAAACATCATCTTATAATCATCATAACAGCTTCTTAATCAAACTCATAATCAACTTCATAATCATAATCATAAACAACTTCATATTCGACTCGACTCTTGACTTGACAATGCGACTCAACTTGACAATGCAACTCTTCACAACTTATATCATCGTAAACTTCTTGATATGCAAATGCATGTGGTACCATTCGGGGCATCAAGCCCCCAACATATATGAGCGTAAATAGGCTCTTCAACAAGTGAGCATAAAGCTGTCGGGCCTCAAGCCCCCAACATAGTTTGAGCATTAAGCTGACGGGCCTCAAGCCCCCAACGTAGTTTGAGCATTAAGCTGTCGGGCCTCAAGCCCTCATCTTTAATGAGTATGCAATGGACTCAATCTTCCTACAACTTAGACAACAACATGAACATCTTTTACAATTCCATAAACATGAACAACTTCTCAAATCTTTACAACTTAGACCGACTCATGCAACTTCAAGACTTTAAATGGTCAACAACATTGAACAACAACAGATTACAACATATAACAGTGCTTGAATGTCTCAACATCATTTGAGGAATAAATTACATCAACATAAGTATCGTAAAACATCATAATATTACTCATACAACATTACTAACAATCTCAGTCATCTAACAGACTTTTAGAACATCTAGAAGTATCCTAAACAACCCTCATTCTTACTCCTAAGATCAACTCATGGCTACACGTACGAAAGGATCGCATGGAAACACAACTTGGGCAACTAACAGCTTAACTCGCAACGGCGAGTATATTGCTCGCAATGGCGGGCAACTGGCTTGCTCGTAGTGGCGAAGGGTTTTGCTCTCAATGGCGAGTGTCTGGGTTAGCTCGCAATAGCGAGTGATCTTGCTCGCAATTGCGAGCGATGAAGTTCATAGCTCGCAATGGCGAGTGGTACAGCTCGCAGTTGCGAGCGATAAATGTCTGTACGGCCAGAAACATGTTTTTCTCAAAATTTCACCTAATCTCTTTGTTCTATCATCCAATTAACATCTAATTATCACCTTATGGAATATCTAAGGTCTGTATACAATTTTTGCATCAAACTAACATCTTTTCATGGTTCAATCATCAAAATCGGTCTTTAACCCTAATTCTCAATTCTCACAAAACTCAACCTAATCATGCTAAATCCATTTTTTCAGAATCATACCCTTAATAATATTGAAAGTTAGTCTCACCCTTACCTGGTTATGATGAAATCGCAGCTCTCCCTCTAGTTCTCCTCTTTTTTGACTTTTCTCCCTTTTCTCCAAAAGCGTTTCACGTAAAACGTTTCTAACTTATGTTTGCCCTATTTATTTCTCCTTATTACTCATCTCACCTCTAAACTTACTCTTTCCACATCACAGCCCAACTTCTAATATTTTTATTTTATTTTTCATATCTTATTTTATTTAATAATAAAATAAGTCATACCAACATCATAACTTCACAAATCATATACTTCACATAAATCTCTATAATCACATAATTTATCTATAAATCATGTAAACTACTTAAATTCTTAAATCATATAAATGACGCGCATGTAAATCGTATAAATATATGTTGAAAATCATCAAATAATTAAATAATTACGACGGGCGTTATAATATTTCTTCTTTTAGGTTTCTTAACATGTGGCATAAGGGCACAATTTAACACTACCCATTTTTTTAATACTCCACTTGTAGAAAATAATAATGGTATGCCCTCTGAATTCAACTGTTACAGAAAATACATACTATTAGGGTGTTCAAATCCAAACCGATTCAAATTAAAACCGCAAACCGATCCAAAAAAACCAAAAACCGCACAAAACCGAATATTATTGGATGGGTTTGGATGACATTTTGTGAAAACCGCTTGGATTGGATCGGATTTTGGATTGATTTTTCAAAACTGAATCAAACTGAACTGAACCGCATATAAATATTTTAATATATATTTTCATTTTTATAATTATAATATATTATATTAAGCTATTATTTTTTTCTTTTCAATTTTTTAATACTACGTATGCGTTTAATTTAATCAATTTTGTTTCTTTTTTCGTATGTTTTAAAGATAATCAATAATTATTATTCTGCACTATTATTTTTTTATAAATCATATGCTATATTTTGTATTGAACCTATTATTTGATCATATTTTTATAAGATTATTATTAATAAAAAAAGGTACAATTTGTAATTTGGACATCCAAAAACTGATCCAAATTAAACCGCAATAATTTGGATCAGATCGGATCGGTTTTTAAAACTAATCATCCAAAACCAAACCGAACCGCATATAATTTTATCTTTGGATCGGATGAGTTTTTGCTTCAAAACCGATCTAAACCGGAACGCGAACACCCATACATACTATATGCAAAGTTCTTGATTCAAACTTCGGCCATCACAACAAAAATGTTATGGGAAATTTTGACTATGACGAATTCTCCGAAAAATCCATCCACATACGAGATGTGGTGCTACGAATATAAATAGATTAGTAGAATTTGTATTATTTATTTTTTATTTGAGTTTAAAATTAAAGTATATTTTTATTTTATTTAATACTATAACTTAAAGAACGATAAAAACGAGAATAATATTTTAAAAAAGGGGCTGCCATGTACACTATTTGAAATGGTAAACATCGAGGGAATAGTTGCTGTAAGCCTACTATTTTACGGTTTATATATTTAAAAATCGAGCCTTGTAATTTGGTTTCTTTGACAATTTTATCGTTGTTTTGAGTCTTTTATTCATAAATCATGTAATTCGGCAAATAAGAAACCTAATGAAATTTTGTGAAGTCTCCACATGAATTTTAGTTCAACTTAGGAACCATGAACTGCATTAATTTTTTATGTTTAACTATATAAGTAATAAATAAAATTGACCCGGGGTTCGAACCCCCGTGAGTTTAGCTCGGTTGGTAGGGATATTGCATTTTATATGCAGAGGCCGGGGTTCGAACCCCGAATACTCCACTTCTCCACAATTAAATTGTGTGAGCTCTAGCCACTAAGCTACTTGACAAAAAAAAATTGACCTGTGCAACAATATAATTTTGTACTCTTTTTATCTTTTTTCTTTATAATTTTTTTTATTATCGTTTGATTGTAATATTGTATCTCTGATAATCTAATTTGTGCTTATCGATCGGCCCATAATCTTACGGGTTAAAGATTATTTATTGATCTCTATTATAGTCTAGAAGACCCGTGCATCGCACGGGTCAAAAGTCTAGTTTCAATTATATGATTTTAGGAAATAATTGGTGATTTGCCATATATGACTATTTATTATTAAATAATTGGTGAATTGGCAAAATATGATTTGCCAAACATCAATATCTTTCAATGGCTAATGTGATTGACAAATTTGTTTGATTCTGTTTAGTGGCCTTCTACGGCCTATATAACTTTCCATTATAAAACAAAATAGATTTTTGATTAAAATATTTCAGGATTCAATGTTTGTTAATAAATCCAAAAGTTCTAATTTCTTATTTGTATTTTATAAGTTATCCTGTTTTATTTTATCTTTTGAATTTGGTTCGAAATGATATATATTGAAGAAGTGTTATTTGAAGATGTGTGATTTAAAGATGTGTTATATAAAAATGTGTTATTTGAAGATGTGTGATTTCAAGATGTGTTATATAAAGATGTGATGTTTGACGATGATGCTATTTAAAGATGTGTATTTGTCGAGTCATATAAAGATGTGCATTGTCGAGTCATTACTTTGTGTTCATGCATTCATGGTCGAGTGTATTTAACGATGTGATTTAACATACTTTGATGGTGTTGTACTCAAAGATGATGTTCTCTTTAAAATACTTTGATGATGTTGTATTCAAAGATGATGTTCTCTTTAAAATACCTTGTCACATGGACCAAAAAGTCCCCATTTTCTTTGTTCACAATTAATTTAATACAAGGATGTTAACGTAATTTTCCAACCCTTTATCATTGTCTCCCTCCTTGTCTCCCTCCTTGTCTCAGTCGTAATGATCAATCTATTGCAAAATAAAAAGTGAAAAACTTTGTCTTCTTCCATGTGGTTGAGAAACATGCTTTGTAGCTCTTTCATGTCTTATAGAAACCTTCAATTTATTTTATCTTTTTGATTCAATGCATGCCTTGAATTACAAATTTATTTCATTAAAAAATTAAGAAATATAAGAGACCTAAAATTTTTTTTTTTTTTTCAATCATAAGGTGTTTTTCATTAGTTACCCCAATACAAGAGATGTTCTATTTACATATTCTTTGAGGTTACGTTTCTTTGGTGTTCTTGCTGAACTGCTGGAGAATATTTTATTTTCTTTAATAATACCTGAAATCATATTCATTCCACAAATTCTCTTTTTAATTGGTTTGGTTCAATAATCTTTTCTGATGCATGTGTTATTGTGTGACTTATATACGAACTCCTTTTCATTATTTTGCTATTTGAGAGTAGTTGAAAATAGTGATAGGGACACAGTGGAAGATGGAAAGAGAAAATTGGGAATTTTGTTTTCATAATACATTTATTTAATTACAATCATACCCCTTTGTTTTGACTTTTTTTAATAAAGAGAACTTGAGTATTTGGTCCAAACTAAAAAGGTGTTGGATGGTAACACACCTACTATTTTTGGAGTGGGTGTGCATTATAATTACACGTGTGTGTATATATATATATAAGATAGGATCCGTTGACACCAGGTGTCAAATTTTATATTGACACCAAATCATATCCCTTGATTTCATTTGATCCAATGGCTCTTGTTCATTCACTTAACCCACATGACATCTCGTCCGCACTAGATACATTGATTTCTCCACTATTTTTGTTATTTTTCTTCGGCTGATGATTGATGATGAAGCCTGTAGAAAACAAAATGAATTTTGACGAAGATTATGTAGTTCTAGTTCTTTTTGTAGGAATTTTTAATTTATTAATTATTTATTTTAAAGTGTTATTATTTTTATTATTAATTTTATTATAATTAATAGTTACTCTTTGACTTAGTATACAACACGTTATATTTTTATCTAACGGTACAATACTCATTACAAGTAACTTACTGTTTGGTCAATCCTTATTATTAGGAATTATGGTTTTGCCTATAACGTTCCCATACATGTGTTAATTCTTGCTTATAAATAGGAACTGATCTGTACGTGTATAGGGAGATATATAGTGGGCTGGGAATAGAGAAATGATACAGAGTACTGAAGTATAATTGTTTCTTCCATCATTTATTTTCTTTTAGTCACTAATAACAAATAACAATTAAGTTCCCTTGAGCATCCAAGAGTTGTTCCTGTGCCTTTGCTAGTTCACGTGCAGTGTTAGTGAGATGTGGCTGTTGTATCCTGGAGAGCACTAGCTTTGAGGCCAACTGCATCAGGTCATTGACCTGTGGTGGCGAAATGCTCTTAAGCCCAGTGCAATTGCACGCCTCAGCCAACGACCGATAAGCTCATTCTTTCTTCTTTATTTTACTAAGAATTATATCTATAATTGCTGCTATATTTCTTGATTATTATTTCTATTTATTAATTAATTCTGTGTCAAAATTTCCAACACTTTTGTCCCCGGGTTGTTGTGAATCTTGAGAACTATTGAAATTTTGATTGTCAATTTTTATACCTGAAGAGCTTTGTTTATTTTGGTAGTTGTTGGATTGAAAACAATTTATATTTTAAACAAAATTATAATTCGGGGAGAAAGCAACAACCAAAAATTCGAATTGCTAGGGATACATGGACTGCGAAAGATTTTTTTTTTATTTGTGATAGCTAAAGAAATCAGGTTAAACATTCTTAAAAAAAAATAAAAATAAGGTTAAACATTTTAAAATTTAATCTTTTTTTCAATTCATATCCACCACTAATTGAATAGTGGGTTTTAATTTCGATGAGAACAACCCATAAAATAGATAAAGCATTTGTGAAGGTGCGCAAGGGGAGAAGAGATGAACGAAAACTGCAGATAGCAGATGGCGTACGTATAACAAGAGAATGAAGATGGAGAAGGTGAGGTTCAGTGCATCACGCGTTAGGTACAAGGATAAGTGAATTAACAAGAGCCATTGGATCAAATGAAATCAAGGGATATGATTTGGTGTCAATATAAAGTTTGACACCTGATGTCAACGGATCCTCTCTCTCTCTCTCTCTCTATAAATATATATATATATATATATATATATATATATATATATATATATATATATTTCAAATGAGAGGACTTTTTAAATGAGAGGGTGAGAGGAATTAATTTGGACTGTTGGATCTAAATTAATGCCTGAGATTAAACTGCTCTTAAAAAAGGGTCAATCACTGTAACCTACACCATTCCTCTTCTCCACTTCATCGTTCCCTCTAACCGGTAACTTCCTCCCTGGTTCTGTTTCTGTGTTCGCTCTCTTCTTTCTCGCGCAAGCGTGCATGATCTTTTTTCGCTGCTTCTATCCAATCCAGTTCTCCCATGTTCCATCCTTCACAGCAAAGTGGTGCGGTATCCATTAAAAAGGGATTCAACTAATATTCTTTTCAAATCCTTCTAACTTTTTGATTAATTTCTAGAAGAGCATCTTTTAATTTGACGGTGGCTTCCGAGATTAGATTGGCAAATGAATGAGGATTAGAGATGATGGAATTTTTCTTCTTAGTGACCTTTAATTGTAAAACATGTGCTGCATAAATGATATACAAATTGGAAAGATAATTAAAGAAAACAACAATCTCCATAGATAAGGCAATACTCATGCACCATGCAACAAAATTGAATAGGTGTCGGATATTGATGAATGATGATTCGAATATCAGGTAGAGCTTTTCGATTGGAAACAAGAATGAAATTTCGTAGAATTGGTGGAAGAAGACGAAGCGATTACAAATGGAAAGGGGTGTACGTGTGCTTGTGTAGAAGAGAGGCACGTGAAGAGTATTAAATCTAAGCCATTAAATTTGATCAGAGGGTCATTATGTAATCCTCTCATCTCTCACCATAAGTTAGTGCTCTCACTTGATACACTCCCTATATATATATATATATATATATATATATATATATATATATATATATATGACATTTCAAATGAGAGGAGTGGTTATTACGAGAGATGAGAGGACTTATTAATAACCATTGGATCTAAACTAATCATGTTACTTCATCAATAGCTATGCAGTCAATTAAAACAAAAAATATAGCTCTTCGTCTTTCCTTTGCACACGCTTCTCAATGCAACTTGTACAGAACCCTTTAGCTGGCGATGGCGATGCTTACTGCTTTTGTTAGAAGATTTCTATGGCCACCTAAATCATACATACCCAATTGAATGTTTTTTTTTTCTTTCTATTTTCCATTTTCTTGACCTGTTTCTTATCAATTGATTGAATTTTTTAAAAAGGGTTAATTTAAGTTGGATTGGATTTGAACAATAGTAGACTAAACTATAATTTCACTCCTAACCAAATCAGCTTGTGTTTATTTGTTAGTCTTCTACGAAATTACTCTAACTAATTGGAATTTCTCTCCCAAAGCTATCATAATCTTTCTTTTCTTTAACAAAATCTTATTATGTTTTCTTTCTATTGAACCTAAATTGAGGTAAAGGAAAGAAAGGAACAGAATAACGTTGAAGAGATCCTTTCTATAGAGTAAAAAATCAAGGAAGAACAGTACATAGAAGAGGTAAAAAGAGCAGTCACTTATGACTTATGCAATAGAGAGAGAACGAGATAAGGAAAATGGAGAAAGCCAATTTACTCTTAACACTCCTCTTGTAACACCCTGATTTTTAATATTATTTTATTAATATACTTATTAGATAATATTAGTATTATTATTATTATTAGTAGTAGTGTTGATTGTTTGACATTATTATTTTTTATTTGAATTTAATCGGTTTTAACATGTTTGGGTGAGGTTGTTTAGTTAATTGGGATATAGACATTGGATTAATAAGGGTAGTATAGATAATCTAGGGATTTAAATTAATGGTAGTAGTTTAATTAAAAAGATAATAAGAGAAAATAATTTTTAAGAAGAAAAATAGTCTTTTTGGTAAAAATAGGGAAGTGGGGTGCAAATAATATACGTGTCTAAAGTTTATTTGTGAAAATAAAAATAAATAAAATATGAATTTGTTAAAAAGATTAAGTGAGAAACAAACTCAATTGGTGATTATAAATAGAGGAGAGCATTAGAGAATTAGGGTTACAACAAACAAAGAAAAAGATTAGAGATCAAAGAAAAATAGGGTTGTTGAGAAAACAGGCAAAGAGAGAAGAGCTTCGAGAGACATTCAACCGTAGAAATTCATCTACTCGACAAAATTAGAGGTAAGGGGGGAGTCTCTATTCTTCGTAAGGGTTGTATGAACATATGAGTAGTGAAGGGTTGTGTTTTTCGTCCTTGTTTTCATGATCTTTTAATAATTTAATAAATTCTCGTTAAATTCGTGTTCTAATTTGCTGCTTGTGATTTTTGGTATACCCTTGTCTTTGAATTCATTATTTGCACGAGCTATATTCATATTATTAATTTTGTGTTTCAATTGATTATTACTCCTGGAACGGTTTCGAGAAGGAATTAATTGAGTTTATCAAATCGAAAGTACATGGTTCATTAATTTTAAATATAATTCAATTCTAACTCTTTATATATCCCTTCAGTTTTGTATACAAGAGACGTACACCCTCCGGTCACTATTATAAGCAAAATTTTACTTTTTAGGTTCATTCAATAAATGATATATGTAGTCTATTTAATGGACCACATACATCATTTATTGAATGAACCTACAAAATAGAATTTTGCTTATAATAGTGACCGAAGGGTGTATATGAATATTGTACTGTGATGCATGTCGTATCAACTAATTGGTTCCAATTTCAATTATATGATATTAGGATCACATGAAATAATTATCTATGACTATTTATTATTAAATAATTGGTGAATTGGCAAAATATGATTTGCCGAACATCAATCTATATCTATCTATCTATATATCTTTGTAAAAGAAACTTGAGTTAACTATATGCAAGCATTATGCCTATGTGACAATTCTAAAAGAGCTTATTTTCACTCTTATTCTATCTTCTTACAACTACATCAACTTTGTGTGCTCTCCTTCCTTTCCCAAATTTATCAACTTCTTCATCACAGTAGAATATGATTATTGTGTAACAAGTAAGTAGATCACTTTGATCATACAACTATTAGAGCATCTACAATGGAGACACTCAATTGTGAGGTCTTAAACGGATCCCACATTGACACATCACTTTTTTATTGTTTTTTAATAATAGTACCTAATAGGTACTCAACCACTCTAATGGAGACCCTCTAACGAAAGGTCTTAAATGGGTCCCACCAATAACTATTTATTTAAGACACTATTATCTATTTTATCATATTAAATTGATTAAAATGTAAAGTTACAAAATTTATATGAGCCGTAGCTTATTAAAAGATTGAAAAATAATTACAGTTTGAAAAATAATTAATAATAATATTGCCAAATATTAAAAATTACAAATTATTTAAAATGATGATAAAATTACATAATTAAAACAATAACAAGTTTTCTAAAATCTAAAATTACATAATTAAAACAAACAATAACTAATTTTCTAAAATCTAAAATTACATAATTAAAATAATAACTAATTTGAAAATTTGCAGGATTTTGAAAATTTGGATTAGGATTAGGAGGAGATTGATAATTAGACATGAAATTGTAGAAATTATTTTGGTTTGGATCCATTGTCCAAAATAATATAACGATACAATATTTAATTATGAGTAAATAAGATAGGAATGGATGAATAATTTTTAGGGACTTTGAGGAAATGAGAGCAAGAAGGAAAAGCCAACGATACAGTGCAATAGCATTTTGGAAGTTAATATATATATTACATGGAACAAGAATGAAAAGCTAACTTTAAATTGCAACGGTCATAAATAAATAACATAAAAAAAGCCAACGGTAAATTGTAATTGGAAAGGAACAAAGTAATAATGATTATTGTATTCAAATATGGTGTAGGATCCACTTAAGAATGGGGTCTTAAGTGAGACCCCAAAAAAAATTTCTCCAATGAGGGTATCTATTAGGCACCGGGTCTTAATTAGTAAAGACATTACAATTGGAGATGATCTTATTTTCAGTTTTTCTTTTTACTGATTATTTTCAGTTATTTTTTTATAAGCATATTATCTGTTCACAAGTAAGTACATTAGAAACTCTTTAAATTAATATTTGGTAAATTAATACTCTCTAAAATAATAAATTTGTCCGGTCCCGACTTGGGTCAATGTAAAAAATTGAAAAACTCGATAAAATAATAAGATAATAATTTTTCGGGAGATCCCTTTATAATTTTTGGTCTCAAGAAAATCATAAATTAATAATTCATAGAAACTTGCTTAAGAATACATTGAACACATTTGTTCCACTTGTTTACATTTAATGTACTTCAAAAGTCGTTATTGATTTCCAATGCATATGAACACAGTAGTTACTAATTTACGTTGAGTCCCAAGGTTCGCTGCAACGTAATTGTAAGAGGCATAGACTAATCTGTCTTTTTGTTTGGTATGTACGGTATAATTACTTAAAAACTCTTTAAATTAATAATTATTAATTTATCGATAAATTAATAAATTTCTCCGATCATGACATTATTAATTTATAGAGTTTTAACTATAGAATGAGTCTTCCTCTAAAAAAACAAACTATAGAATGAGTCTGATATATTCAAAATCATGTAAACCAGCTGTATGTAAGCCACCTATGTTTTAAGTGATGTGAAAATTAATCATTTACTTTGATGTTGTCCTTTTCTAGGTGAGAGAAGATAAATACTTCACATCATTTTGTGGAGAGTAAAAGGAGACCGTAAAGATCCCATCATACTTTGACGTTGTCCTTTTCTTAGTGAGAGAAGAGAAATACTTCACATCATTTTGTGGAGAGTACAAGAAGAACCGTAAAGATCCCATCATGCAAGTGAAATATGGGGAATTAGTCACTTTAGTTCCTGAATAGGGAACGATTCGTCAATTTAGTTCCTGAATGCAGATATATTGCAAAATAATCCCTGAATGTAGACTTTGTTACTCAATTTAGTCCCTGAATGCAGACTCCGTTAGTCAATTTAGTCCCTGAATGTAGACTTCGTTAGTCACTTTAGTCCCTGAAATTGACCATGCAGGGATTGTTTTGCATATTATCTGCATTCAGGGACTAAATTGACGAATCGTTCTCCATTCAGGGACTAAAGTGACTAATTCCCCGTAGGAAATCAATCACACTCACTCATCTATCTATTTATCTTTCTTCTATCTATATTATTATTATTATTATTATTATTATTATTATTATTATTATTATTATTATTATTATTATTATTATTATTATTATTATTATATCTTTGAATTCTAAACTAATTGAATTCTAAACTTGAGTTATTTTTATGCAAGAGTTGCGATAATGTGGCATGTCTATTTGAGATCCTGCTTTTCGTTCTCTATTGATTGAAACCTTGCCACCTCTCTTAACTATTACTTTAATTCATTATTCATTTTCCACTCGATCAATTTAATGCATGTCCATTTAGGCATGGCAATGGGGCGGGGCGGGGACGGGTTTTGCCTTCTCCAACCCCATCCCCTACTCCCATATACTTACATGTTACCCTACCCATACCCATCTCTAATAGGTTCGGGTATTCCCGCCTCATCCACATCCCCGTAGTGAATCAATTTTTTAATAAAAAAGAGTTTTTTTTTTTTTTTAAAGATTCAATGTTAATATTGTAATGTATTATCCAAGAATTTGCGCTCATTTTAACATTTCCTTACCGAATAATTTGGTTGATCCTTTAACCATCAATGAAAGTTCTCGTGTCATGATAGTTATCAAACCAAATAACATGACATATCATTATCAACCCCCACAACAAAAACAAAAACATGACCTTTCACATTCGGGTAGGGTTTGGGTATGGGTTCGGGGTGGGTACATATATCCCTGTTACCCGTCCCATACCCGTATTATGAAATCGGGGAAAACCCAAACCCAGTCAAATCGGGGAAAACCCGTCAAATCGAGGATTGTTTGGGCGGGTACCCATGAACACGGGTTTTGTTGCCATGCCTTCCATTCACAATGAACCTACCATTAGCTTAAATTCAATACAAAATAAGGTCATTTTTGTTAACTAATTAAGAACAATTTGTTAGAATGATACATATTCATATATAACCATAGGTTAAGCTATTAAAAGGAGGATTAACTCTCTCCTATAGTTTACCGTATAGTGTTAGCATACATGCATGCAAACATTTTTCACACTTTGTCTTCATTTTAATTAGTGGCAAATAAAATTATCAATCAAACATTGCAAAAATGGTGCGGTATTTAGCAAGGGTTTAGTTTCAAATAAAAATTCATCACTTTGAGTCAATCATCTCTTCAAAACTCTTACTATTGTATATACACTATTCAAATCATAAATATTTAATTTCAATTTTACTATTGTGCTAAATATTTTTATTATATATAAATTTTTGTTTTGAGTTATCATCCTTTCTCCAAACACCTCTTGAATGATACTTTTAATTTTGTAGTATGATCTTTGTTTCTCTTTCTTACTTTTCGCACATGTCTTGCTCTATTGGTTTTTGTAGAAGAATGGAGACTCAAGTTACTCTACAATAGAGATTTCTCAAATTTTTATAGCCCTACTCTTTTAACGCCATCTTGCGAACAATCTATCTATATATCTTTGCAATCGAACCTTGGATTGTTCCTAAACCTCCATTGTGCTGATGCATCGTCGTTTAGAGAAGCTTTCAATCTCTCATTTAACATAATGGTTAAAAAAATAAAAAAATAAACTTCTACATTATACCATTAAATGTACATTCATGTATACTGATATATAAAGTTCCAATTCTACATTTTTTTAAGCAAATTTTATTTGTAACGAAGCACGAAGGAAGTTCAATGGCAATTTTTTATTTGAAAAGTAAAGTTCAATGACAATTTGCAAGTCACAAACAACGTAAATCTTTAATGGTACAATTTATTTTTCTTTCACTTTAATGCTTTTTGTTATGAAAAATTATGTTCACTCTTTTTTTTCTCCAGGAGACCTTTCATTTTTATAGTAGGTTTTAATTACACAACAACTAATTAGTTCACATGTTTTATTGCACTAATATATTTTTTTTAAAACCAAATGTAGTGATTATTTAATATATAACTTATTAGTTCTCTCAAAAAAAAACTTATTAGTATGTTGATTTTAAACCAAAATTGATTGAGTAGCCAAAAAAAAACCAAAATTGAGTGTATTTTTTTTTTTTTGGTTACATAAATTGAGTGTAATTAAATTTAAAAAAGATTTCTTTTTTAATCAATTCTGTAAATGTTGTTCATCTTTTATATATTTTTGAAGTCGAATTTATATAGTTGCTTAAGTATAATGTGTCGTTATAAGTTGTACAAGTTACCTTGAAACATTTTTCCATTTCGTAAATAAATAATAACCAGAAATTTTAATAGTCTCTATGATAAAATCAAACAGTAAACACATTGCACGGAAAAAAATAACATTTTATAAAACCCGTGCAACGCACGGGTTAAATACCTAGTATCTTTCAATGGCTAATGTGATTGACAAATTTGATTCTGTTTAGTGGCCTTCTACGGCCTATATAACTTTCCATTATAAAACAAAATAGATTTTTGATTAAAATATTCCAGGATTCAATGTTTGTTAATAAATCCAAAAATTCTAATTTCTTATTTGTATTTTACAAGTTATCCTGTTTTATTTTATCTTTTGAATTTGGTTCGAAATGATATATATTGAAGAAGTGTTATTTGAAGATGTGTGATTTAAAGACGTGTTATATAAAGATGTGCTATTTGAAGATGTGTGATTTCAAGATGTGTTATATAAAGATGTGATGTTTGACGATGATGTTATTTAAAGATGTGTATTTGTCGAGTCATATAAAGATGTGCATGCATTGTCGAGTCATTACTTTGTGTTCATGCATTCATGGCCGAGTCTATTTAACGATGTGATTTAACATACTTTGATGGTGTTGTACTCAAAGATGATGTTCTCTTTAAAATACTTTGATGGTGTTGTATTCAAAGACGGTGTTGCTTTTAAAATACTCCCTCCGGTCCTAAATATAAGCAAATTTAACTTTTTAGGTTCATTCAATTAATGATGTATGTGGTTCATATTATGGACCACATACATCATTAATTGAATGAATCTAAAAAGTCAAATTTGCTTATATTTAGGACCGGAGGGAGTACTTTGATGGTGTTGTACTCAAAGATGATGTTTTTTTAAAATACTTTGATGGTGTTGTATTCAAAGACATGCAGTGTTGATTTTAAAATACTTTGATGGTGTTGTATTCAAAGATGATGGGATAAAATTGGTGAGTAGGTTTGGTACCATATGCATATAGAGTCGAGTTAGGGACATTGCATACATAACTGCAAGTCTACTTGAAGATGTGTAATTAAAAGATGTGTGATTTAAAGACGTGTAATTATTTAAAGATGTGATATTCAATGATGTGCTTCTAAATGGTCATGTGTGAATGATATGTATTTTGCTAGATGTCTTTTTCATATTCTTAAATGTTGATTGATGCCTATGTGATTTTTATTAAATGAAATTTTATATTTAAATGTGAATAGTATCTGACTGTGATGTATACATGTCTAAATCTAATTGAAGTGTTCTTTTATCTGGATCTATATATGTGTTTATGCATTTCTTATGTTGAATATATTCTCACCCTCTAGTGGCGGGTTGGGCGCCTGCACCCTTGTGGTGTAGATTTGCAGGAAGAAGTTTAGTAGCAATGAGTCTCTGAGGATGGCTTTGAAGCCTACTCGTTTACCTAACGCTTTTGGGAGTCTTTACAGAGTCGATGCTCTGATCTGTGACACTAGGGATTGAGGATTTATTTTATTTTATTTTAGATTAGGTTTTAGAAATCTTTTGAATTCAGTTTTGATGTTGATACAAATGATGTGACAGTTACTTTAATGTTTTGAAAATTGTATTCCGCTGCGACGTTTTTAATTTAAATGAAGTATTAGATGTGTGACACCCTTGCTTGCTCAATTATTTATTGTACTTTTATTAAAAAATAATATGTGGGGATTAGGGTGTTACATAGTGGTATCAGAGCAGGTCGGTCCAGTCACACCAAGTTTATGATTTTTTTTTATTCCCTTGTATGCGACATGAGTTAAAACATTGTCGCTACTTGTTTGAGTCAGATAATTTTCGAGTGAGAAAATTCTTTAAGTGGGAGAGAATTGTAACACCCTGATTTTTAATATTATTTTATTAATATACTTATTAGATAATATTAGTATTATTATTATTATTATTAGTAGTAGTGTTGATTGTTTGACATTATTATTTTTCATTTGAATTTAATCCGTTTTAACATGTTTGGGTGAGGTTGTTTAGTTAATTGGGATATAGACATTGGATTAATAAGGGTAGTATATATAATCTAGGGATTTAAATTAATGGTAGTAGTTTAATTAAAAAGAGAATGAGAGAAAATAATTTTTAAGAAGAAAAATAGTCTTTTTGGTAAAAATAGGGAAGTGGGGTGCAAATAATATATGTGTCTAAAGTTTATTTGTGAAAATAAAAATAAGTAAAATATGAATTTGTTAAAAAGATTAAGTGAGAAACAAACTCAATTGGTGATTATAAATAGAGGAGACCATTAGAGAATTAGGGTTACAACAAACAAAGAAAAAGATTAGAGATCAAAGAAAAATAGGGTTGTTGAGAAAAGAGGCAAAGAGAGAAGAGCTTAGAGAGACATTCAACCGTAGAAATTCATCTACTCGGCAAAACTAGAGGTAAGGGGGGAGTCTCCATTCTTCATAAGGGTTGTATGAACATATGAGTAGTGAAGGGTTGTGTTTTTCTTCCTTGTTTTCATGATCTTTTAATAATTTAATAAATTCTCGTTAAATTCGTGCTCTAATTTGCTGCTGTGATTTTTGGTATACCCTTGTCTTTGAATTCATTATTTGCATATGCTATATTCATATTATTAATTTTGGGTTTCAATTGATTATTACTCCTGGAACGGTTTCGAGAAGGAATTAATTGAGTTTATCAAATCGAAAGTACATGGTTCACTAATTTTAAATATAATTCAATTCTAACTCTTATATATCCCTTCGGTTTTGTATACAAGAGACGTACACCCTCCGGTCACTATTATAAGCAAAATTTTACTTTTTAGGTTCATTCAATAAATGATATATGTAGTCTATTTAATGGACCACATACATCATTTATTGAATGAACCTACAAAATAGAATTTTGCTTATAATAGTAACCGGAGGGTGTATATGAATATTGTACTGTGATGCATGTCATATCAACTAATTGGTTCCAATTTCAATTATATGATTTTAGGATCACATGAAATAATTATCTATGACTATTTATTATTAAATAATTGGTGAATTGGCAAAATATGATTTGCCGAACATCAATATCTTTCAATGGCTAATGTGATTGACAAATTTGATTCTGTTTAGTGGCCTTCTACGGCCTATATAACTTTCCATTATAAAACAAAATAGATTTTTGATTAAAATATTCCAGGATTCAATGTTTGTTAATAAATCCAAAAATCCTAATTTCTTATTTGTATTTTACAAGTTATCCAGTTTTATTTTATCTTTTGAATTTGGCTCCAAATGATATATATTGAAGAAGTGGTATTTGAAGATGTGTGATTTAAAGATGTGTTATATAAAGATGTGCTATTTGAAGATGTGTGATTTCAAGATGTGTTATATAAAGATGTGATGTTTGATGATGATGTTATTTAAAGATGTGTATTTGACGAGTCATATAAAGATGTGCATTGTCGAATCATTACTTTGTGTTCATGCATTCATGGTCGTGTCTATTTAACGATGTGATTTAACATACTTTCATGGTGTTGTACTCAAAGATGATGTTCTCTTTAAAATACTTTCATGGTGTTGTATTCAAAGACGGTGTTGCTTTTAAAATACTTTGATGGTGTTGTACTCAAAGATGATGTTCTCTTTAAAATACTTTGATGGTGTTGTGTAACACCCCGTCTTCCCAACATACAAATTTCTTAATAAATCAGAGTATTTCTTCGTAAACGGAATGCCACATTTCATAAATATCATAAACGGAATAAATAATAATTTATCCTTCAAAAATATTCAACATAAATGTCCAAACTTGCAGCGGATTTAGTTCAACGTCTAAAAATAGTTTTTGGCACTAAGATCTCATCATAAAAGTCTCATAAATAGTGTAAAACATAATGACTAATTCAGTCCAACAACTTTATTATAAATCTCATAAAACAATTTGTAAGGAATAGAAACAAGTCAAAACTCCCATCCCGTTACGTATCAGAGCACCTAAAGACACACTGTGAGGAGTCCACTCACGACCATGCCTATTCTTGATTACCTGCAAGTTACACATACGAAGAGTAACATTTTCAAGCAGAAGGGGTGAGATTTCTCAAACAAATAATATTAAGCAGGTAACTCATTAATTACATTTAACAACATAATTTCATATAATTCAACAATTATATTTAACATATAGATTTCAGCATATAACGGTCATAATCATCGTCACATAACATCATACAAATATTTCATCACATAACAGTCATAATCATCGTCACATATCATCATAATCATATTTCATCTTTATACACTTCGTTAAAACATCACAACTTAACACCTTGACTCGACAATGCATCTAAACTCGACTATGCAACTCTTAACGTCTTAAACCATCTTGAATCATCATGAAATGCAAATGCATGTGGTACCAATCTAGGGCATAAGCCCTCGTCGCTTATGAGCATAAATATACTCATAGGGCATGAGCCCTCGTCGCTATTGAGCAAAAGCTCCTAGGGCATAAGCCCTCGTCTCTGTTGAGCAAAAGCTCCTAGGGCATGAGCCCTCGTCTTTAAAATGAGTATGCATGGACTCAACATCATATATCTTAAAAACTTCATGAACATCTTATAACTCTTGACTTTTACGACATTTACATCTTAAATAAGATCAACAACAACATTTACAACACTTATAAATTCATATCATATCAGCATCATAACATTATAGTATCAAATGATAATAATGACATCTTAAGCATCACATCAACATAAGCATCTTGAATAACACATATAGTGCATATATAACATTATCACATCATTAATAAAATTTAGTCATCTTAACTTAGTCTTTCTGGACATCTTCTAATAATCTAGACATCCTTTAATTCCTCCTCAAGGTTCAACTTTAAGCCACACGTGTGAAAAGATCGCAAGAAAATAGTTTGGGCAGAATGGGCTAGTTGCTCGCTGTGGCGAATGGGCTTGCTCGCTGCGGTGAGCAAAACATGCTCTATGGAGTCTCAAAATGGCTTGCTCGCGGTGGCGAGTAACTGGCTTGCTCGCTGTGGCGAGCGATATTGCTCGCGAGGTGAGCGATGAATGTTCTTAGCTCACGAGGCGTTCGATGAATGTTAGCTCGAGCAGAATTCCATTTTTCTCAATTTTTCACCTATCACTTGGTTCTAACCTCAAAACAACTTCTAAATATCACCTTATGGATTATCTAAGGTCTGTACATGATTCATACATCAATTCATCGGTTTTTCATCATCTAATCATCAAAATCACTCTTAAACCTAATTCTTAAATTCTCACAAATTCAACCTAAAACATGTTAGATGTAATCTAATGATCTACAAACATAATATTAGTGAAAGATAGTCTCACCCTTACCTTACAACAAATGAAATCGGCACCCTCCAGGTCTTCTCCTCTTCTCTGACTTTTTCTCCCTTTATCACCAAAAACTGAACGTTTGTTGTAAAATTTTTCTAAACCTAACTTCTCTTATTTATACCTCTTCTATTCTTTTCTATTTCCTCTTAAACCACTAAACTCTCTAAATTTATAAAACAACCCCATATCTCAATAATTATTTTATTTTCAAATCTTATTTTATTAAATAATAAAATAAGTCACAACATCACATAACTTCTCTAAAAATCATATAACTCACATAAATCTCATAAATCAATTAAATCACATATAAATCATATAAATCTTATAAACCACGTCATTCAAATATATATATATATATATATATATTCTAAAACTCATTTAAATAATTAAATAATTAAAGTGGGTGTTACAACTCTCTCCAACTTATAAGATTTTCGTCCTCGAAAATTTACCTCAATCAAACAACTCTGGATAAGATTCCAACATCTTACTCTCAAGCTCCCACATCAAGCTTTCACCAGTCGCTCCCTCCCAAACGACTTTCACAAGAGGTATCTCCTTGCCTCTTAACTTCTTCACTTCACGACCGTCAATCCTCACCGGTAATGTCTCAACCGTAAGGTTATCTCTAACTTGCACATCATCACTTTGGATCACATGAGATGGATCCGAAACATACTTCCGAAGTTGCGACACATGAAACACATCATGCAAATTTGAAAGATGCGGTGGTAAACCCACTCGGTAAGCCACTGTTCCAACTTTTTCTGATATCTGATACGGACCAATAAACCTCGGAGTCAACTTCTTTGACTTCAGTGCACGCCGCACACCGGTCATGTGAGTAACTCTTAAGAACACATGATCTCCCTCTTGAAACTCAAGGTCTTTCCTACGCTTATCATGATAACTCTTTTGTCGACTCTGCGACGCTTTCATCTTTTCTTGGATCATCTTTACCTTCTCAGTAGTCTGTTGAAAAATTTCTGGTCCTAAAACCACACTCTCGCCTGACTCAAACCAACACAACGAAGTTCTACACCTCCGACCATACAAAGCCTCAAAAGGTGCCATCCCAATACTAGAATGATAAATGTTATTATACGTGAACTCTATCAATGGTAGATGACTATCCCAAGTCCCACCTTGCTCAAGTACACAAACCCTCAACAAGTCTTCCAACGACTGAATCGTTCTTTCCGACTGACCATCTGTCTGAGGATGATAAGCCGAACTCAACATCAACTTAGAACCTAAAGCCTCTTGCAAACTCTTCCAAAATCTAGAAGTAAACCCTGGATCTCTATCTGACACAATGCTCGAAGGAACACCATGCAGCTTCACTATATCTCGAATATAAATCTCTGCCAACTGAGCTACAGAAAAACTAATATTAATAGGAATGAAATGCGCCGACTTCGTCAATCTATCAACAATCACCCAAATAGCATCATTCCCTTTAGGAGTACTGGGCTAACTCGTCACAAAATCCATGGATATGCTATCCCATTTCCACTCTGGCACATCTAGAGGTGTCATCAATCCCGCAGGTTTCTGATGCTCAACCTTCGGCTTTTGACAAATCAAACAAGAATACACAAACTGTGCCATGTCACGTTTCAATCCAGACCACCAAAACAACTTCTTCAAATCATGATACATCTTCGTAGCCCCCGGATGAATACTCAAGCTACTTTTGTGACTCTCTTCAAGAATCATCTTCTTCATCTCATCATTGTCTGGAATACAAATCCTTTCTCGAAACCTCAACACGCCTTGATCATCGACCTTAAAGTCACTATCTTCAGTCTGATTATCAGCGACCAACAAGTCCATAAACTTAACATCAACTTTCTGCTCCTCTTTAATACTTTTCAAAAATTCACTATTGATGAGTCTATATTTAGTCTATTTTTATGCATTATTTAGTTTAGTTTTATTTAGATTTGAATTTATTTTATTGCAATAATATTTCCTTTTTGAATCTTTTTACTACAATTGCATATTTTATATTTCAGGAACGAATATATGATGGAAGGTGTCTTGGAGCAAAAGAAAGGAGTTTGGAGCTGATTTGGAGCGAAAATACGAAAGATTCGGAACAAAAATATAGAGCCCCCAAGTTAGAAGCTTGGCACGGCCCGTGCTAACATGTGGCACGGCCGTGCCACCCCCCAAAAGTTCCTTTTCCTGCTTTTCTTCGAGCCCAAGCTACCTTGTTTTAGTTTTACCGGAATACCCTTGTAGTTGCTTAGATTTTAAGTCAATTGTAAAGCTATAAATAGAGTAGCTCTCCATCATAAACATTCATCTTTTGTTCTTGGCATAAAAGTTTACTTTTACTTTATTTTATATTCTTCTTCTTCTCCTTCTTCTCTATGTCTACAATGAACGTGAGTGAGTAGACTTCTTCTTGTCTTGGGATTATTGGATAAGTCTAATGACATAATCCTAATCGAACCAAGCTTTAACCCTAATTTCATGTAACTGTAATTTCTAATTTAGATTCACCATTTTAACATGAATTAACCATTATCAAACTGTAGAAGCGAAAGTGGAGGGTTTGATAATTGCTAATCCATCATCCCAAATATCAATTCATAAAGCGAAAGCGGAGCTTTGATATTGGAACAAGTGAATCTAGACAATAATTGCAAAGGCAGCGAAATAGTCTTTGCAATTATTGAGACATGTGTAGTTTCAATCCTTATAAGCTTCTTCTAGTAATCAAGTCAGCGAAATAGGCTTGGTTACTAGGGGTAAACTCTCACCGGACTTTTATCGGAAAGGTGAGGGGCTAAGGGAAACCGGTCTTTAGAAATTAAGGTGTAAACCATGAAATTAGAAGTTAAAGTCTCGGCTAGTGAAGGATGCGTTATTATGATGAACCAATAATCCCAAGGCTCTTTTATTTTATTATTGTTATTTTCTTATACATAAAAATCCAAACTTTATTTCCAAAACTCTCATCTAATTGTTATTTAAAGTTAATTAAATTCATAACTCCCTAGCGGAACGATACTCTCTTACTACTATTACTTCGATAGACCGTGCACTTGTGGTTTGGCCTATCAAGTTTTTGGCGCCGTTGCCGGGGAGTTATTGCAATTTGATTAATTTTTTTTACGATTAGACTGGAAAAAAAATCTTTTTCTTTATTTTATTTTATTTTTTTTCTTTTTCTTTTATATTTCTTTCTATATATATATATATATATAAATATAAAATATTATTTCTTTTTCTTTTCCTTTTTTCTTTCTCTTTATAATCTCTCTCTTTCTCTCTATTTTTTTCTATCTCTAACTGTTTTGATTTCAGGCATGACTCAAAACCTTTACCAATGGCCCGTCCCCCCCCCCCCCCCCCAACCACCTTGTAAGGATTATGAAATATTTGGTCATACTAGTGTTGAATGTCAACTAGGTAGTGTTGTTAGAAGTCCCGAGCAAGTAAACTATGCTCAATATAATCAAGGGTTTAGGAATAGTCAATTTTTTTTTCAAACCCCTCAAAATCTTTTTGGACAACAAACATCACCACCCGGTTTTGCAAACAACCAAAGAGTCCCTCAAAAATCCAACTTGGAACTTTTGATAGAAAATTTTGAATTAGATAACGTTAGGCATAACCAAGAGTTTAAAGTCAAAGCTAGAATTTTGAATGACTTTCTCAATAGGCTTTCCGCAAAAGTGGATTCTCTTTTTACTCACAACAAAATGCTTGAGACTCAAATCCCTCAAGTAGCCCAACAAGTAACCTCTTCCCCACAACCCTCCAGAGTCTTCCCGAGTAAAACTGAAACCAACCACAAAGGCCTGATAAATGCTATTACACTTAGGGATGATAAGCAATTAGAGGACCCTGTTGTAGAAACCAAGACAATTTAGGTTGGGGTAGAGAGTGAAAAACCAAACAGTGAGAAAGTTGTAGTAGAGAGTGAAAAGCTTAACATACCATCACCATATAATCCAAACACTCCTTTACCACAAGGGTTTGATGAGTCCAAGTTAGATGAGCAGTTTAGGAAATTTATTGCAATCATTCAAAGCAAATTGTCATCTAAACTTAAGGATCCAGAGAGTTTTTCCATACCATATGTCATAGGATCCAAGACTATAGAAAGAGCAACGTGTGATTTGGGGGAGAATATTAGTTTGACGCCATTGTCCCTTAGTGAGGGATTAGGTATAGGATAGAGAAACCTATTAACCGTCAAGCTAATGACAATAATAGAGCGCTTCGTGGGAGGCAACCCACGCATTTTATTACTTTTGTTTGGTTTGTTTTTCTTTGTTTTAAGTTGTTTTGTAGGTAATTGTCCGAGTGTGATTCGAAAAAATTGAAAAACTTTGAAGCCTGCTGACCAGAGAGGTGGCACGGCCCGTGCTAAGGCTGGCACGGCCGTGCCAGATGTTGAAAGCCAAAAACCCAACAAACTCCTGAAGGTTGGCACGGCCCATGCCAAGGTTGGCACGGCCGTGCTCGATATCTAACCCACTATATCCTTCAATTTTTTCTTTCTTCTTCCTCATTCTCAACCACAAACCTCTTTCATCTTTTAAACCTCTCTCTAAAACCTCCATAACCACCTTCTAACCTTCATATCTCCCACAAAACTTTACCAAACCACTCAATTCTTTCACCCAATCAATTCTAAACTTCATCCTAAACAAAACTCTTCCATCAAAAACAACTTTCATCCACCCAAACCCTTAATTCACCAAAACCCTTATCCCTTTAACCTAACCTAAAAACCACATATTCTTAACCAATCTTCACGCATAAACTAATAAACCTTACTTAAACATCAACCCAAACCCTAAACTTCTTTCCAAACCCTAACCTTCACCAAAATACAAAGTCAACTCAAGGTCAAGGTCTAATTGCTTCAAGGAGAAGTGGCAAGGAACCAACAAGCTCTTCCGGAGGACCTCCTCAAAAGAAAAGAGCACCGGCTAAGAATCATGGCATCGTCTTCAAAGATGACACCCAAAAGGCTATGTATAAAGTTCTTATCACTAAACCTTTGCATCCTTGTAGCTACCCTGATTCTCATACTTTGAATGTCTTAGAGATTAGGGACAATGCTTTTGAACTGTTGAATATATTAGGATGGGGTGAGATGCTTAGACCTACGAGGGGGTATGAAAATTTCACTCATGAGTTTTTGAGTTCTATTGTTTTTTCTAAAGATAAGTTGAATTTAGATGACCCCGATCATAGAGTCTCCTTTCGGCTTTTGAATTTTGATTACGAGATGTCCCTTGAAAATTTTTGCAATGAAATGGGCTTCGCAAATGCAGGGTTCATCCATGACTCTTGGAATCAAGCTCTAAAGCCGGAAGACTATGACCCTGCTAACTTTTGGAAACGCATCACCGGTTTAAATCAATATGTTTCACGTTCCAACAAGGCTAGTAACATTCACAACCAAGTGCTTAGGTACCTCCAAAGAGTGATGGCTTGTACCATTTGGGGTAGGAAGGAAGTAGGAACATGTAGGACGGATGAACTATTCATGCTTTGGGCTATGCTTAATAATAATCCTGTGAATACTTGTTTTTACATGCTTGATTACCTTGCCTCCATAGGAACTAAGCCTAATTATGTGGCTGATATAGTAGTGGGTGGTGTTATTACATTCATTGCTAGGAAGTTTGGAGTGAGTGAGGAGGAGGGGATAAATCAAATTGAGGGCAACAATAGGCTTAACATAGAGACACTAATCTCTATGAAATTCATTAAGCATCGTCCACCTTTACAATATGCCCTTACACTCAATGTACCTATTCTATTTTTGCTTCCTAACCCATCTCGGACTAACACCGAGGTGGAAGAAAATTGGTTGTATGTTGATAATGTCCAGGTACATGAGGAACAAAATGTTGATGAAGGAGAAGGTGCGCACTTGCACCAAGAGGGAGAGCACCATTACCAAGAAGATAATCAAAGATGGACATGGATGCGAACCGAGGTTGACATCATAGTTGTTTGTTTGGATTTCCCATCTTTATATGGTATATTTTTATTTTATTTTTTGTAGTGCAGTGTTTTAATGTTTTAGATTGAAAAGTTAGTTTTGATCGAGTGTTAGATTTAATTAATGATTTTGACGTCGTCAACGTTGCATATTTAAAGACATGAATATATAATCATATTTATAGGTATATGTATATTGTCATTTTATACTAGTAACATAAATGTTGTGAATTTGTTCGTAGATTCATCATATTTGTTTTAACAACTTTGAATTTGTGTTGTATTTATATAAATTATCAACTTGAATAAATGAATATCGTTTATTTTTGTCAAAAAAACTGAAACGATTATGGTTAAAAGTTATTACTCTAGTATTTACAACATTTTTTTTTACTTGCACGATGCATAAATTTTTGCTCATAAAATAATGTACGTCTTATATAGTACATAACCTTACCATATATAATTCATAAGACCAATATATAAAAGAATAGCTCAATCAATCTTAAGTAATCAAATGAGCAAAATATGGGTTCCAAAATGCAAACGTTGATCCTTTTGTTGATCTTAACAATATTCTCCATCACTATCAAAACATCATCAAGTGATGGCAATATTGCCATCTACTGGGACAAAACCTAAAAGATGGCACCTTGACATCAACATGTGACACTGGTAATTTCAAGATTGTACTATAAGCTTTCTTCAATGTCTTTGGAGGAGGAAGAGTCCCAAGTTGGAACTTTGCAGGTCATTGTGGTGGCTGGAGCCCTTGCAAAAAACTCGAACTCGAAATTAAACATTGTCAACAAAAAGGTGTCAAAGTTTTTCTTTCCCTCGGATGTGATTCTGGATCCTACTCCCTTAGCTCACCAGAGGATGCTAAAAATGTTTCTGATTACCTCTATACTAACTTCCTCAGTGGTCAATCTGGTCGACTTGGAAGTGTTACCTTAGATGGTATTGATTTTGCCATTATACATGGTTCAAATCTTTATTGGGATGACCTTGCTAAACATCTTCACAATATAAGACATCGAAACAGGTAAATTTACTTTGTTTTATGGAATGAAAAATGTCAGTGTACTTTTCCATGGCTAGAATATCTTAGATTTTTAAAGAATTGTTTACACAAGTTCTAAGATGTTGTTGTTGTTATATTTATTTATTTTCTTAACAAATTAACATTTTTCTTTTAAGATTACGTAGAGTTTTTAGTAAAATTTGAAAGTGCAAAAAATTCTAAAATGAGTTTAGTCTAGTCTCGTCACAATTTAAATGAAAAATATTATGCATGAACATTTGATATGTTAGCTACGTGGATTTGAATTTGTAATTCTTTATTTTTAAACATTTAATGAGTGTGAATTTCATAGTTAGACTCTTAAAAAAAAGAGTTTAGTCTACTAAATTACCCTTATTAATTAATACTCTTTTTGTTCTTTTTTATAAAAGAAAATAAAGTTTATTTTAAAAAAGAATTTTCAGCCATCGAAGTTATTAAGTTGAGCCTCGAGTTAAGGGAGATGAAATACAATAAATATAATTGTAATTAATATTTTGTTGATACTTGAAAATGACGGAATATGCAGACAAATATTCTGAATCTGTTTAAAAAAAAATCCAAATCTAACAATTAATATAAGACCAAGAAACTATATGTTAGTGTTATGTTGTGACAGAACTATCAAAGTATTCTTATCGTTATGAGTAGATATAGACACTATGATATCGTTATGAGTAGATATAGACACTATGATTTAAACATTCTCTTTAACATTCACTTATTTTATTCTATTTTTAGAAAACTCGATATTTGATCGAAAAACCGACTAATTTGAGAGACCAGTTGCACTGCCCACTTAGGAGGGGGGATTTAAAGTCAGAGAATAACTAGCATAGCTTTGTATGGATTTAACCCATCGAAATTGACATCAGGAGGAATCAAATATGAGACCTTGGTTTAACAATTACTATTTTATTGGATGAAACTCATGTGAATCTTATTATCATAGAATGAGTGATAGATAGTGTTAGAAATTAGAACTTAGAATGTAGGGGATCATTTTCAAAGTATAGTACCTACATTCAATCCACCAAATCATAGAATGAGTGATAGATAGTGTTAGAACTTAGAACTATTGATAGCATTTACATTTCATGGCTTTAACATTCTGGCTAACTAATTAAATCACTTATAGGTATTTCTACTTGGCTGCTACACCCCAATGTTGTATGCCAGATAAGTACCTTGACAAAGCTATCAAAACTGGCTTGTTTGATTATGTACTTGTTCAATTCTACAATAACCCTCCATGTCAATTTGATGGAACAAATTCAGATGCTACATTGCTCTTACAATCATGGAAAGCTTGCACATCTTTTGCTCTACCAAATAATACCGTTTTCATGGGACTACCAGCATCACCTGATGCAGCTCCTAGTGGTGGTTATATACCACCAAATGATCTCATTTCTAAGGTTCTTCCTATCATTAAACCGACTTCGAACTATGGAGGAGTTATGCTTTGGGATAGAGTTCATGATGTTTGAAATGATTACAACAATCAGATAAAGAAGTATGTTAAACGATCTGTTCTTCGATTTGTGACACAAGTGTCCGAGGCAATATTTGGATCTGTCTCGGCAGCATTGAACTCTATGTTTCTGAATTAAATCATATTATAAATTAATAGTGATTGCGCAATGCACGATATATATGATGTGTATGAGTATGGAATAAGAGAGAACTCGTAACATCTACAGTCAACTTAACGGTGGCTATAGGTCGTTAGATTAAGAGAATAAGCATCACTTGTTATGTTAAGTACCTTTATGCATGTTATCTATCTATCTATCTATGTAGCTGCACTTTGATTCCCTGGGTTTTCATGTAATCCACGCGAACCAAAGCATCTTATGTACGTACTAGAAGTCGCTTTGAAATTTGAATAAAATTCACTTGCGCGATTTCAACTTATATTCTTACCGATCTATGTAAGTCGTGCCAACATATTGGATAAATTCGTATCTAGATTTCTAAAAGCTTTTGTGCAAAACGTTTCCTCAACAAAATATATGCATTACAAACACGAGTTTTTTATTTTATTTTATTTTGAACAGCTCAATATTATCGCAAAAACTCAATCCCAAGTACAAGATGCATCCGGATTTGAGACTAGAATTACAACAGGACCAAAAAATCTAAAACAGAAAATGCCAGAAGAAAAAGGAAGAGAACACAGTATGGCACAATCAACCCACACTTAGATTTTTTACATTTACCTTCCTAAACTAGAATTGAAAAGGAAGTAAGCAAATCCATTGTATAAAAACATTGAAACACTTCATATCAAATATAAGACGCAAATCCATTGTATAAAAACATGTGAAATCGAATTCTTCATGAGCTGTCAACATATCAAACAGTCCATCGAATCCACAAACATAATGATCCCTCTCCTGAACAGGTTTCATCTCGATGGAATTCTATCAAGAAGAAGTTCTCAAGATAAGGCGCAAACTTTGATGGAGCGCAACTCTTCCATAAAATTCGGAAAACCATAGCCTCCAAGTGTGATCTTTTCGACTGAGGCAGGAGAATGTTGACAAGCAACAAGTAAGAAACAATCAAGCTTACTTCTATTAGAAAAAAAAAACTGCTCACTGATAGAATTAGTTAAAACTATTATTTAACAAATGCTAGTTAGTTACTTGTCTGGGAAGTTAGTTATTTTTCTGTTTCTTAGGCTTCAAGTTATTATCCTCTACTCAAGGATGTAAGCTTGTATTGCCATAGGAATCATTATATTACTATAAATACTACTTATACTCATTGAATCACAAGGGGGAAATGATCGTTACACTCATTAGCTTTCTTTCATAGTATTGCCCATGTCGTAGATTTGTGCATAAGGTGATGGATGAAACTGTTATTAATTTCGTGCAAATAATTTTGTGCAGACTTTTTTATATTTTTTCCTTTTGATAACAATGTTCTCTATGATTTGTCATTTTTATTTTGTTGATTTCCACCTTTCATTACTTTCACTAAATTTAATTTATGATTATATTCATTTTTGTTGATGCAAATTGAATGTTGCTCATCTGTTTTTTTGAGACTATGCATATTGATCACTCTCAATAATCACTTAGTTTAATTGTTTTTATGAGTTTGAATGTAACTCTACAAGTAATAATGCATCCAATTTGATACTTATATTTGAAAATCTAAAAAACACTGTATCACACAAGTTGGAGTCTAGTGATATCTAGATGGTGAAATATAGTTAATAAATGTAGTGATTATCATTTTGAAATATCTAGATAATTGTTTTGAAATATTCTTATTTCAATTATCATGAGGATAACTTGGTCAGATTGTTGAACGTTGAACTTTCACTCACCTTATGCTCTACACAGCTTTGCCAACTGTTTTATCAACATCTCTCTATTTTTACCAAACAAAACATATAAAGAGTGTTTTGAAGATGGGACAAGTCGGTTCAACCGATTCGGCCAGGAGTTGAACCCCTTACTAATCTGATCATAGTTTATGATTGGGCATGCACGAAAACCAGCGTTATGTCATCAAACCGGTCGAAAATTTGATTGAATCGGTAATAACCTTCAAATCAGTTTACAAAAAATGGGTAAACGGTAACCGAAAAACCTCTCCCAACAGGTATATGGAAGGAAATGGTGGAAATTTCTTTTCCTTTTTTGAAGGAGAAATAGTGGGAATTTATGTTTTGGAGTAGGAAGCATCCTGTTTTGATGGGAATAATTTATGTTTTTGAAGGAGAAATGGTGGGATTTATGTTTTAAAGTAGAATTGCAATTTGTCACAACCAACCAAAACTTAACACCTTATACACATAAAGTAAATAAATATGAGAGAGAGAGATAGATTTCCAATAAGGGGGTAAAGACAAAACCTCCGAAGCCCAGATACTTCAAAATGGATGACACACCGTTTCCCCTGAGTATTCTGCACTAATACCTGCTCGATACTTCCCGATACGTATCAGGAGAGTATAGAAGATTAAATTTTATTTAAAAAAAAAACAATTATCTGATACATTTCAGATACATCTGGGATATGAGAGATAGGAGGTGGAAAACCGATATGTGCGGGCTACCTGATGTTTCTATTATATTTGGTATATATATAATTGACTAAGTAATTATGTTTTCTATTTAGTATATATGATATATGTAATTGACTAATTGTCGCTTTCTTTATTATCAATATGACTTACATTTAAATTTCTATTGTTGTCGCTGTCTCTTTGTTTGAGAAGGACAAAACTAAAAGTTACTTTTCAACCAAAATTTACTAATTGTATCATATTCGTATCGTATCTTGTATCTGAGCTTCATAGGACAAAACTAAAAGTTATTTTTCAACCAAAATTTTCCCAACTAAAGACAAAACTAAAAGTTAGTTTTCAACAAAAGTTTTCCCAACTTTCATCTCCTCCCGCCATTTATCAGTCATGTTTCAGTTTTCATCTTCTCACCAATGTCAAGCATAATCAATTTTTAGGTTATTTGTATGGGTATGTTTGATGTTTGTGTTCTCTCCTTCACAAATTATATGACATCTTGATCATTTAACACGTATTAAGAAATGTAATTAATTTTACATAAGAAAGAGATATTATGAATTGTTTTACAAAATTGTCCTTAGTAATAAATATTTAAGAAATGTCATTAATTTTACATAAGAAAGATAAATTAAATAATTGAAAGAAAATAGAGTAATAAATATTTAAGAATGTAACAGGAAAAATAACGTTAATGATTCATTGATATTGTAAAACTATGTATCAATGAGTTTTTTTTTTTTTTTTTGAAAGATATCAATGAGTTCTTATATATGATTGGTATGCGATTTGAATTGCAATATCCTCTTAAATGAGAGTTAAAATCCTAAGAATAATTATGTGTTAAATCAAACACAAACTCAAACTCAAACAAATGTACTTCGACCATAAGGTGGCAACAACCTTTGTACTTAAGAGAAGTTTGAAAATATAGGTAAACAATTGATTCCTTAACAAAGCATGAGCTATAAATTGTGAGAAGACTATACTACAAACTACAACAAACAACTTGTAAAATTACATGATATCATCTATTTTTCTTTGGTTTTCTATTCTAGTACCTTGAAAATATTGGACTATGTTTTAGGACTAGATTCTTAAAGGATATGAAGCCTATTTCAAAATATGTTAAATCTTCTATTTTTCTAGGCATAAAGACTCATATTGACTTGTTGCATGACCATTCTTTTTAGAAAATTGGATATGTTTCTATTATAAACTTTTTGTTATATTGATGGCCTTCTGCTTTTATTTTTTAGTTACTTCATATTATGTCACCTTGATTCATCTCTACTAACTTCTGTTGCGCATTTTCTTCATAACAAAACTTGGACCATTTCATCTTTAATGGTGGAAAAAATCAAATCTCTTGTGCCTAATTTGACTGAATAGATTAATCAAATCTCTTGTGCCTAATTTGACTGAATAAATCTTAGCCTAAATGGATTTGTCTTTCATCAATTCCACCCTCTAAATGCTTCACTGCTTGTAGATTGTTTGATTTGAATTCCATTTGATGAAAACTCCAGAGAGTTTGGATGCACTATTGTTTTTTATTGTAGCCTCCTATGAAGCATGAACACACAGACAAACATCGACACAGATACCGACACGTCGACATCAATAATAATTTGAAAAAAATGACATAAATAGTGTAATTATATATGTTGGCGTTGTGTCTATGTTACACACCGATGCATGTTCGACACTGGAACACACCTAATAATTAATATGATGAGTGTCCATGCTTCATAGCCTCCACTACCGATCAGAAAAAATTTCTTACAACAATTTGTTTTTCCTGTGCATATTTAGTAATCATCTCTAGGTTGATTTAGTTATGTTGTGCGTTTTCCAATTTATTTATCCTTCGCAGATTCCATCCTTCTATTTGCAAAAGGAATTGGGGCCATTAAGTTTGTAAGGTTATTGCAGCCACAATAATTACCTACGTCGGTGATTTGGTTTTGCATAAACTCTCAGATTATAAAAATTTCATGTTTCTCTCTTCATCAACTCGTTTCTAAACCTACTTGGCTCCCATAACACAATTAATACACAATTAGTAGCATTAGAATCGATAATGTATCACCTTAGAGCTGTGTTGCACGGGTGCGGTACGGCACCCGGTACGGGTGCGGGTGCGGGTACGGGATACGGCATTTCTCAAAAAACAAAGGTACGGGTACGTTGGGATAAAAAAAAATTAATTTAAAATAACATAGCATGAGGAAATTATATTGCTCAACCGGCGGATTCAAATTTGTAGTTCCAGTAGGAAAAGGAACTTGTACTGGATTTGCTTTTTCATTAGCAATTCTGTCAAGTTCTTTCATCTCAGCAAGATATTCATTAGTCACTTTTGGACAAATAGCTATCCCTTTTTCTTTTCTCGGAGCAAATGACATCCTATTCTAAAATAAGAACCCTTGTATGATATATTGCAATAGTTGCAGTTCCAGGTTGCATTATTTCATTTTCCTTCACATTTAATTTTAAATGAAAAACCTCATTTTCTCAAGAAAAAAACGGTTATGCGTACCCTGAGAGTACCACCGCCGTACCGTAACCGAACCCGCGGAGTACCATACGAGTACCAGTACCCGCGGAGTACCCGGTACGGGTACGTTTTGCAAATTGGAGTACCCGTGCTTCAGAGCCTTAGAGGGAGCAAGACTGTTCCATTATTTATGTAAATCCCAAATCATATCTTCCAAAAGTTGTAGATATAAAACTGAAAAGGAGACAATAATAGATTCAACATAAAACATACCTCTCCGGCACCAATGATCTCCCACAAGAGATAGTAAACTTTTAAAGAACTTGTAGTGACATTGCAAAATATTCTCTTTCTACTTTTTTTTAATATGTGTGTAAAAACCTTAAATAATATATATTTTAAAATGGAGGGAGTATAAAAATAAGGGGAAATTACACTTTTGATGAAAAATGTTAGTTATATATATGTATAATTGCAATTCAACAATGACTAACAGCATTAAACTACAAATCATGAAACCTTAATCATGACTTATCATGTAAAGATGACTCGCCTAAATCCTTTCTCTCCTCACAAATCATGACTCGCGCCGTCGATTCGTGAATTAGATCGCTCTTCTCCGTGTTCCTTTGTGTTCCATCTGCGTTTCCAGTTCTTTCCAGTTTGTTTATGTTCATTCTACTTCTCTATTTGTTCTTTATTCACGAATTGCTAGTACATTTTGATTTCTCTTGTTTTCTTCAATTTTGCTTTGAATTTTGATTATTGATTCATTTTATAGCAATTGTTCAATTTTTGGGTTCATCTTGAGTAACTATCTCTATATACAGTTAAAACAATGTCCTTTGTGTTCTTCTTGACGCCAGGATAGAATTGTTTCTTGTTCAAGGATATGAAAGACCAAAATAATGGATGATTAATGTAATGGAATGGCCGATGTTTTTATACATAATGTTCTACATATGCTAGTTTTTCCATTGTTGTAAGCATTTCTCCATGGATGCATCTATTAAAGAATAGGCTAATTAACAAGGGTAGTGCACGAGCTCTTATTCTCATCGTAGTCTTCTTGTTGTTACTCGAGTTTATATTAGATTTAGAACTTGATTGAAAATAATTTCAATTATGATACTCTTATGTTGTCATTTTTAGTTATTTTATAATCTCACATGCTTGTAAGACTTGGCATTAATTTTTAATATAATTGAAGTTTGATTTCATTGTTTCATAAATGCGTTGTATTTATTTTTTTAGTGAAATTTTGATTTTTCAAAAAAAAAAAAATGATAAGAAATCAAATTTGGACAAGTTACTATTGATTTCATAAGGCCATAGGTAAGACATTTTATTAGTTCCTAATAAGCTCTTTACCTAAAGCCACAATCCGTATGTAAAACATTTTAGGGTTAATTAAGTTTTTAGTCCCTATAAATATTCATAGTTTTGTTTTTAGTCCCTATAAAATAAAATCACACTTTTTAGTCCCTGTGACATTTTCCTTAAGCATTTTAGGGACCAAAAATGTTGATGAAATTTTTTTATAGGGACTAAAATTGTTAATGGAAAATTTTTATAGAGACTAAAAATGCTAATGGAAAATTTTATAAGGATTAAAAAGTGTGATTTTATTTTATAGGGACTAAAAACAAAATTCTGAATATTTATAGGGACCATTTACTTAATTAACCCAACATTTTATCATCTCAATAAACTCAGTACCTACGGTCAAACTCCTTAGGTAAAAGCAAAATGTTTTGTTCGATGCCCAAAGTTCCATCACTATATGATACAGAGACGGAACAATTCCGTAGGCATATGATAACTATTGACCACGAAAAAGACAGTTGTAGGTATAGATACTTTGTGCTATACCTTCGACTAAATGACCTTTATCTACGGTTTTCGGCTGTCACTAAATGTCAAGTACGTGGAATTAAAAAGAATCTTAAGGGAACATAGTACCCCATTTAAATACGAAGTCTTATATATTTTGCCCATAATAGAAATGACAAGGACTGTCCCCGTGAGTATAACTCAGTTTGCAGGGACATGCATTGTTATATGTAGGGGTCGGGGTTCGAACCCCGGACACCCCACTTATTAACCTTGAAAAAATTGAATTCTAGCCACTAGGCTACTTGCCAAAAATAAAAATAAAAATGACAAGGACTTATGTCCCATATTAGGAAATGATAGAGACTTGCTTAGCCCATGATAGAAAATGACAGAAACTTAGTTGTAATGATTATTTTTTTAGTTAGGATTATGGTTAGGTTTTTTTTTTTTTTTGTTTTGAGAAAAGGATTGTGGTTAGTTATGAGTATAATACGGTAACTGTATGTTTGATTCTAATATTATGTTAATCTTTATGTAGCAGAAATCAATAGGTGCTACATAAAGAGTAAGTTGTATGATTAACTGTATGATCTAACAGCTTCACTCTTTTGTACATAAGTAGATTAATTGTATGATCTAACGATTTCAATATTTCTATACTAGTGGACAACTTCACTATTTTTTTTTCTAAAAAAAAAACTCCGCTCTATTTTAAATCACAAAATCATCGTGTAAACGCGAATCATAAATTACTACTCCCTCCGTTACTTTTTAAGTGTCGTTTTAGAATTTTTACCACAAAAATAGCGCAGTGTATTTTTGCACATCTTTTTCCCATTATACCCTCATTTTAATCCACTAATAATTTCCTATTTTTTTGTACACATTTTATCTTTCTAATAAATTTAATATGTAACAAACAATTGTTATTTGTTATTTATTACTCTCTTTCTCCAACAAATTTTTATTTTTTTGCGCGCTTTATCTCTCTCTCATAACAAACAATTTTTAATTTTCTAAATACTGTGTATATCTCTTTAATTATTTTAAGTCTATATCAAAATTATTCTATCTTCACGTTAATCAAAAGCTAAGAAAAAATTAACTTTCCTCCAACTCCTTTAATCAAAATTAAGGCTTCAACTATGGCTTCAACCAATGTTAGATTCACATCGTGTGACATAGATTTGAATGTTGAGATTACTCCTTTGCCAGATTTAAATACTGATGTTCATGGAACCATTATCATAGGTAACAAAATTTTGTTTAAATTTGAAGATAACAAGAAACAAATTTTGTTTTAAAACAAAATAAACAAACTTTGTTTAAAAAAACAAAGTTTAATTTTTCAAATATATAGCATTAATTAGTTTTATTGAAAAATATAAGAGTAATTGACAAAGGGTATAATTGACAAATCATACCCTTAAAATACCAAAACGACAGTTAAATAGGAACGAAAAATTCAACCTAAAAAGACACTTAAAAAGGAACGGAGGGAGTACTATTTGTTTTTCGGTTTAATTGATTTAATGGTTCCTTAACTTAATTGATTTTTGCAAAAATGGTCCCATAACTAAAAAAACATCTCAAAATAGTCCCTTAAGTTTCCTTCTGTTATATGTTTTAGTCTTCTCCGTTAACACCTTAACCTTAAATGTCTAAGGTGGACCAAGATTTAGGTGGTCCATCATAAACCTTATTAAAAAATTTAATTTTAACCATTTGATCTTTTTTCTTAAAAGATGACTGTTGGATCGTGAAAGTCTATTTTATCTTATAATCTATTTTAACCTTATGTTGAATCTTTTTTCTTAATTTTTGCACAAGATCTTTTTTCTTCATCTTCTTCCTTTCTCATCTTCATCACCTAAACCCAGAAATTCAAAAATTAAAATTGAAAGAGGGAAACAATACGAGAACAAATTGACGAAACCTATTAAAACCTAAAATCAAAATCACTCTTTAACTCTATAGGTAGAAACAAAACCAGATAACTACAAACTAGTTCTCCGAGTCGAAACCACCGTCGTCAGTTGCAGCACGTCGATGAAGAAGAGGAAGAGGAGCCATGGAGGTCTCTTCATTTGAACACAAAGCCAGATCTGAGGCATTTCAGATCTTGTTGCCAGGGGAAAGTTATCTCAGATGCGTGCTTGTAGAAATTATCTGGTTCCTAGTCATTGCCTTTACGTCGATGATATTCTCATCTTCTGCAAAGCCACACTATCTAACATTAAGCATCTTATGAAGCTGTTTGAAGATTATGGAGAATACTCAGGACAAATTATCAATGCCAATAAAAGTAAGTTCTACACCGGTGCAGTTCCTTTTTCTAGACAGGTTGTTATAGCCAGCTTAACCGGATTCCAGTATGGGTCCCTGCCTTTCACTTATCTGGGTGTACCTTCATACAAATCTGGTTTAGATGCGTCCTAACTTGAAGGCTAGAAAAAGTAGGGGCACTTGTAGACACTGGTACACCGACAGTAAATGGTGGCACAATGGTCCCCATTTCTGGTTGTGTCATTTGGACGGTTATAGACAGAGCGGTTGTGGGAGCGGTTGTAACATCCCAGACTGCTTTCAGGATTGCCGACTGACCCCACAAATTAACACGAGTCTTTTCAGCGTGTTTTGTCCCCACTCACACGCTCTCCGGGAAGCTTCCTAGAAGGCCACCCATCCCAAAATTGCCGACAGACCCCAGACTGCTTTCAGGATTGTCGACTGACCCCACAAATTAACACGAGTTTTTTCAGCGTGTTTTGTCCCCACTCGAACGCTCTCCAGGAAGCTTCCCAGAAGGTCACCCATCCCAAAATTGCTCAAAGTCAAGCACGCTTAACTGTGAAGTTCTTGTTGATATAGGTAGTACCAAACAATTCTTATAAGCCTTCATTCAACCATGCAGTCTCATACCTGCAAGACTGCAGGATCCTTCTCATTTCGATGTGATTCAGTTTTGCCTATAAGCATGCCAGGAGCCAGACCACTACTCGCCTACATCAGCCTCGGGCGTTACATGCCCACCAAGCAGAGGCATTACATGCCCACCAGCTTCCGCTTGGTTCATCCTCGAACCACATCGTACTGGGAGATGTCTACTCTGATACCATTTGTAACATCCCACACTGCTTTCAGGATTGTCGACTGACCCCACAAACCAACACGAGTCTTTTCAGCGTGTTTTGTCCTCACTCGCACGCTTGTCGGGAAACCACCCATCCAAAGACTACTCCAAGTCAAGCACGCTTAACTGTGGAGTTATTATGGAATGAGCTACCGAAAAGAAGATGCATCTTGTTGATATAGGTAGTACCAAACAATTCTTATAAGCCTTCCTTCAACCATGCAGTCCCATACCTGTACGGCCTCAGGATCCCTCTCATTTCGATGTGATTCAGTTTTTCCTAGAAGCATGCCAGGAGCCGGACCACTCCCCGCCCTCATTAGCCTCGGGCGTTACAGCGGTTACTCCCATTTCTGTCGAAATCGGCATGGCCATGGTTTCCCTCACGACCGTTGGTACAATAGCACCCACTGTAGTGGCGGATGCTTGTGTAATTTATGCTTGTGAAGAGGATTGCGATGATTATGATGACATAGAAGCACCAATATTGGCGGATTTAGTCATTATTTTCAAAGCTTTTCCACTTCTTAAATGCATGCACAAAAATGCGAATTCTTCTTTAGAAAAAGTTTACTGAAAATAGTAGCTAATCTTCAGAGTAACTGTTTCCACAAGAAGAGTTTTTAGAAAAATGGTTATTTTGTAGAAAAAAGTTTTGAAATTTTTTCGAAGATTATGGCAATCTCTTCCAACGGTTTTTGTTCGAAAAAAGCACAATGGAAATTGCTTCCAAAGGTTTTTGAAAAATATTTTTTAAAAAGTACGATGGAAATCTCTTTTCAAGGTTTTTGAAATAGACTACAATGGAAATTTCTTTCCAAGGTTTTTAAAAATACAATGGAAATTTCTTTCCAAGGTATTGAAAAAAGTTTTTGAAAAAGATGCACACACAGGGTCCCACCGGGCATGCCAATTTGTTTACCGGTGTTTTTGGTAAACAATACAGGATGATTTTGATTATTATGAGTAGGACCAAACCAGAGATCTTAGGACATGTTGTGCATTTTGTTTTCTTGCGTTCATCGAGTTTGTAGGTTGCTTAACGAACGGGACGAGATCGTGTAGCGTCTTTCGACAGAAAAAGGTTTTAAAAGCCGGGTAAATGCATTAGGTTTAAATTACAGAAACTTAAAGGAAAGATAAAATACAATGCATTAAAAATAAAGGTGGTTCGACAAATTCTTTACATACATTCTTTATGACTCTTTTCTCTCGCGTCGGTACTTCGAGTGTTTTAGAATTTTGTATAGGTGATTTGCGACTCGTTTTCCCTATGGAAAACTACAATTTATACATGAAAAATAACTTGGAAAGAAACCAATGACACGATGAACACTCCTTCCATGTAGGCAACCGCTTGTCTCCCACGTTCTCCTTTGAGGAAACCACTTCTCTTTTGAAATTCGAATCTTCCCGCTCCAAAGGCAGTTGCTTGACTTCGACCGTTTTGCTACTTGACTCGAATTCTGTCGAACTTCAATGCTTCGAGACCTTTTATGCTAAGTTCAACATCTAATCGAAACTTCTTTAACTGAGGAAAAGGCTTCGATTCCTGCAAGAGTGGAAGTTAACTAATGTTGACCACATTAAATGAGGCTGGTGAAAATACCAGCTAACAATTACATTAAAAACACCCTAAAATTGCTATGCTTCAGGAATAATAGAATTACATACTCAAACATGGAAGACATTACAAATGTCCCGAAATCATAGGTAAATGCTCTAATACTCCTCTGTTTTGCTGGTAAAACCTACTAAAAACGATTGAAAAACTTGCTAAGAATAACGTAAGATGACCTGTCAACACATGCAAAGAAAGGTGAATATACTTGCTCAAGTGGATACTATTGGCTTCTTCAACAAAATATAGATTGGAATGTGAATTGTAACATGAACTGGCTTTGGCTCCTTAAAGTATCAGCAAAACTCCAACACTTTCTATGGGTTTGTTTTCATAATGCTCTCCCTATTAATGTCCGTTGACATCATTGCAACACAATAGCTTCTCCAAGATGCACCTGTTGCTCTTCACCCATAGAAGATATTCTTCACCGTTTACATGATTGCCCGCACTCTAGAGAGCTTTGGCTCCGCTTAAATATGGGGCATTATAATAATTTTTTCTCTGAATTTGATGTCAAGGGTTGGCTTCATGAAATGACAAATGGTACTTCTTCTATTTTGTTTGTTACAGGAGTATGGTATGCTTGGTGTTGGAAAAACAATACTATTTTTTAGGATCAACATTGGCATATTCAAGATGTTGTGTGAAAGACCATTTGGTTATGCATTTCTTACTATCCCAATCTTGGTTTGGACCCACACTCATTGCGACTCTTAGCTCATTGGATCCCCCCCCCCCCCCCCCCCCCCCCCGGAAGGTACACTCAAACTCAATATTGATGGCAGCTTTCTAGAAGATTTTGGTTGTTTAGGTGCTGGTGCTGTTGTTCATATCCATGATGGAGATTAAATAGCTGGTTTTCTCACAATGAAGTTGGGTGTGATGCTTTATTAGCTGAGTTACGTTCTATCCAGATGGGTCTTGATTTTTGTAGTAAAAAAGGATATGTCAACATTATTTGTGAGTGTGATTGTTTGGAAACAGTTGACTTGATTATTTCTGGTCGTTATCATACCTTGTGTTGGAAATATTAATAGAAAATAGAATTGAGAGAGTTAAGAAAGATATAAGAGAGTTGTTGTGCCATGACAAAAATCACTGCCCTGAAAGCAAATTTCCGGTGGACCTTCGGTGCAATCCAATATCCGGTTTTGCTCCCCAAGGTTTACACAACTCCGTGTCTGAACCCATGCACTCGAGATCAAACACGATGGAGCTTCACAAACAATGCCCAAGATAAGAAGAAAAGATTAGAAAGCTGAACCATGCACAAGATCCTCATCTCGTCCCCTCTTTCCTATATCTTTATCTTCATATATAAAGATACTAGAATCAGAGGTTATACTTATGCTAAATCCTTTTCATATGTTACTTTTCGGTTATAGCCAAATTAACCAAGCAATAAATAGTATTATAATTATAATACTAATGGAAATAAAGGAAAAGAGTTGGTAGTTGTTTGCTAGGATGATTAATCTTGGAATTGGTCCAATGAGTAAGTTGAGAAGACAAATAACTTTAAGAGTAACGGATAATTGATTGCCATTATATCAAACAATCCCCCACTAATGGCAATCAAGGAAAAGTAATTGAAATTTGGACAAAGAAACGAAATTTGAACCTTGGGCAAGGAAAGGTTTTTTCATGCTTAAGTGTTAATGTCACGAGGATTGAATTAACACATAGTGAAGTGAGGCAACACCTTAAATCTATAAAGTGAAATTACTCTTGAACTTGATAGATTTTAGATGAGACCCCCACAACACACACTTTTACCTTTAAAATTGTGATAGCTCCGCGATAATTATTTCCATCATAATTAAGACCTTTATCACATTGGTTGCTCATGAGTGCTCTAGAAAGATTGTCTAAGTCTTTCATAGAAGGTGGTCTAAGCCTTCACACTCAAGTCGGTAAATTCATCAAGTGCGTCTCAAAAGCACCGCCATAAAAGGCTATGAATTTATTAAGAACATAAAAAAAAAATGTTCAACCTCAAATTTAACAAGCGGCGAGTCCATCAAGTCCATCTCATAAGGATCACGCAAAAATTAGGGCTATGAACTCATTTAAGAGCTAAAAGCTCAACCTCATATTAAGCACTACCACACGCCATAGGGATGAAAAATGTAGTGCATATAGGAGTATTCATATGGCTTCGTTTAACCAAAAATTGGGTATCAACCATATATTTTCCTCCACTCAAGGCTTTAATTCATCCCCCTCGACGTATCCATGACAACTTTCCTGGTTAATCCTTTCACATAAGGATCTTAAGTTTTTTTTTCTTTTCTCACTTCTCATATAGTGAGATAACATTATTTTTAATTCTTTTCACAAAAGAATTTGTGTCGTCTCTTGTAGACACTATTATTAGTCACATAACTTATAGCTTGTGAACACAAAATATTTATAAGGTGTGGATCTTCTCAACAAAGGTATCTCATTCACACCAAGTCTTTCATCTATTATGCTTCTTGACCTACAAATTCAAGAGCTGAGAATTTTGATTCCATTAGTAAATTTGACCATGAGAAATATCACATCATCATGAAATAAATAAGTGTTTCACAATGGAACTCACCTCATCCTTATTGGAGATCCAATTTACAATATAAATTCCTTCTAAGATAAACAATCGTCAAAATGTAATATCCAAATTACTTTTTAGATATTTTGGAATACATGATTGTCCATTCAAATAATCACCATTGAAATCATGAGTCTATATACTCGTTCTATTCATTATATTACATGCAATGTCGTTTATAATATAATTAACAAAATACATAACAAAATCAATTATCTCACTCTCAAATTGAGAGACTATCTTTTGAAATTCCACTTAATATCTATGAGATTACCTTAAGCCAAAATCACTAATTTCAAACCATATTTAGCATGAAATTCAGTTCACTTCTAATGCCTTATTTTATTTTAAATATAACAATAAAATAGCATTGGTTAGCTCTTACATACTCATAGATAGTGAAATTATCTTAAGCATAGACTTTTATTCATAATTTATCAACATCTTCTACTCCTACTAAAAGAGAAAAAAATATACAATCTATGTTGTTTTTCTCTAATACTTTTACTTCCATTTTGGTCTAACAATTCCAATATTTTGAACCCAATTGAAAATAACAAGACTAGAAGCAAAACTAATTAACATCATTTACCAAATTAAGGAAAATCCTCATAACCCCATAGTTTTAAAACTCGGCTCGGTCATCGACTCGGCAGAGGCACTGAGTCACTGAGTCGATGGTTGAACCATCGGGTCATTGGTTGAACCGCATGACAGAATCGGATGACTCGGTTAGATAACTCGGTGTTAAGATTAAATTTGTATAGGTATTTAATTAGATTAAATCGGATTGAACCGGTGACTCGATTACTCCAACAACTAAAATAATAATATATATATATATATATATATATATATATATATATAAAATAAAAATAAATATCCAACAAACATAATTTAATAGACTAATTATTCATGCGATAAAAAAAAGCGAAGAGTAATTATTCATGAGCTTTAAATAAAATATTTGAGCTTTATAATTATATTTTTGTTAGGGAAGCTTTATAATTATATATGTCTATGATTTTGTCCGTTAATATTGTGAGTTATTTTTATAAAAAAAATCGATAGGTATTTGCCTTGTAAAGTATTAAACGTTAATTTTGTGAGGCATTTTAATCAACTAAAAAATAATAATTGATGGGTATTTGCATTGTACAGTATTCAATATTTTGACAATTATAATCTTATCCAAAAATTTGCTTAATATATTCTTATTAAAAGAATATTTAAAACAAAATGAACAAGCACTTCAGTGGTTAGGAAGTTGTTTCTTATTGGGTGGGTCACAAGTTCAACTCCCATCTGTGGCATTTTTTGTAACATGATTTAACTTAAAAGCAAAAAAAAAAAAAAAAGAGAAGAACCGGTTCAACCCATAACTCGGCCGAGTCACCGATTTTTACCGAGTTTGACCGGTTCTCGCCGAGCCAACTGCATGGCCGATCCGAAGGTATGCTCGAACCAGTCTACCCACCGGTTCCCGGTTCGACCGGTCCAACCGGCCGGTTCGAGCCGAGTTTCAAAACTATGCATAACCCCCACATTTTAAAAGAATTTAGGTAAGGAGAATAATTTTTCTATCAACACTGCATCAAATGTATAACTTTCTCATCAACAATACATCAAATGCATAAACTAGTACATGCATAACTTCAAATATCACAAAATTTTTATAGACAATATAATCAGTCACAACTATACTCATTCCCAAACAATTTATCTTATTTTTCTTAAAAAAGTGAAATGGAGCTACTTTCAATTATTGTCAAATTCAGCCATGACAAAACCAATAAAATATTCAGATGTTTGTAAGGGGGTTTTCTTAACGAATAAATAATCAAATTCATGCCTCTACTCTTCATAAAAATCTCACAAATTTGCTTATAATATTTTCGAAGAAAGCCATGAAACCGTATACTTTACTCTCAATGTTTCCAGTTTATAAATCATTGTATTACCATATCAAAATTCCACATGATATGCTAATGATATGATTAACACTGTGTAGACATAACTCAAATTATAATAAAAAATATCACAACATAGAAATTGCAATTTATCACCAAGCCAGAACATATTTATACAATTTCTAATCATGGACATAAAAAATCTTTTATCAATAGATTCAAAAATATATCTACATACATGTCCTTGAGTTTAAGGCACTTACTTAGACTTTAAGCTCATCTTTTTACCTCAAATTAGATGGCGATTCATTTGAACTCTCACCCACAACGTTCTTTAACATCCATTTGATGAGTGTATCGAGTGATTCTTTCCATGCAATTCGAACCAACAAGATACATAGAAAAATCACAAAGTTAATATTTCCAAATATAAATAATTAAATAAATAAAGTTTGCTTTCAGATTGTTAGAAATATTAATAGAAAATAGAATTGAGAAAGTTAAGAAAGATATAAGAGAGTTGTTGTGCCGTGACAAAAATCACTGTCCTGAAAGCAAATTTCCGGTGGATCTCCGGTGCAATCCAATATCCGGTTTTGCTCCCCAAGGTTTACGCAACTGCGTGTCTGAACCCGTGCACTCGAGATCAAACACGATGGAGCTTCACAAACAATGCCCAAGATATGAAGAAAATATTAGAAAGCTGAACCATGCACAAGATACTCATCTCGTCCCCTCTTTCCTATATCTTTATCTTCATATATAAAGATACTAGAATCAGAGGTTATGCTAAAGCCTTTTCATATGTTACTTTTCGGTTATAGCCAAATTAACCAAGCAATAAATAGTATTATAATTATAATACTAATGGCAATAAAGGAAAAGAGTTGGTAGTTGTTTGTTAGGATGATTAATCTTGGAATTGGTCCAATGAGTAAGTTGAGAAGACAAATAACTTTTAAGAGTAACGGATAATTGATCGCCATTATATCCAACACCTTGCATGTAACACCCACGGCTGACGAGAACAGGGGAGTGGTCGCCGGTGGACAAGGCACGACAATGAGTGGCTCCCGACAGTTTCTAGAGGAACCGAATCATATCGGAATGAGAGGGATCCTGAGGCCGTGTAGGTATGGGACTACATGGTTGAAGGAAGGCTTATAAGAATTGTTTGGTACTACCTATATCAACAAGATGCATCTTCTTTTCGGTAGCCCATTCCATAAGAACTTCACAGTTAAACGTGCTTGACTTGGAGTAGTCTTATGATGGGTGACCTACCGGGAAGTTTCACGGTAAGCGTGCGAGTGAGGACAAAACACGCTGGAAAGACTCGTGTTGATTTGTAGGGTCAGTCTTATGATGGGTGACCTACCGAGAAGTTTCCCGGTAAGCGTGCGAGTGAGGACAAAACACGCTGGAAAGACTCGTGTTGGATTGTAGGGTCAGTCGACAATGCTTAAAGTCGTCTGGGATGTTACATTGCACACTTATGCAATTGACATTATGCAATTGACATCCTTCATAATTGACATCCTTCATATTAGAGATCCTTTACATGGAAATGGAAATACAAAATTGGTGCATGTTCTTAGGGAATAAAATATTTGTGCAAATTTTATGGTTAAGAAGGGATCACATGCAAGGTGCTTTGCTCACTGAAACTGCCCATGCCTGGCATGAAATCTCTCATCTTGAGAGATAAGGTTGGAACTTAATTTTGACTCTCCCTCTTTTTTTCATTTTCTTTTTGTCTCGTTACATTGTAACACTAAAAAAAAGGAACTAAAATAGAATTTTTTTTATTGAAAAAGAACAATTATTTTATGTAACTGACATCCTTCATATTAGAGATCCTTTACATGGAAATGGAAATACAAAATTGGTGCATGTTCTTAGGGAATAAAATATTTGTGCAAATTTTATGGTTAAGGAGGGATCACATGCAAGGTGCTTTGCTCATTGAAACTGCACATGTCTGGCATGGAATCTCTCATCTTGAGAGATAAGGTTGGAACTTAATTTTGACTCTCCCACTTTTTTTTCATTTTCTTTTTGTCTCGTTACATTGTAACACTAAAAAAAAGGAACTAAAATAGAAAATTTTTTATTGAAAAAGAACAATTATTTATTAAAAAGATATGTTTAATATAAAATAGATAAGTTCTAATATAAACTTACTATTTTGAACGTTTTTTTACTAATGCTATTTTGAACTTCTTAACATGTGCAAATTTGCACATAAAAAAAAAAATCTTTATTATGTAACACATCTCAAATGATAGTTATAAGGTTGACTTGACAGCCGGAATGGAAGAGTTAATGGTTAGAGTGATAAGAGTGGTTTTAGGTGTGATTTCTATCTCTAACAAATACTAACAAATTAAACACAATAAAATTAAATTGAGACATATTCAAAGGTTGTTTGAGAACGATTGAGCAACCCGTTTTAATTAATGTGATTATTCTTTAAACAATTGAATAAAATTTAGATAAAGGAGTCCCCACGAGTATATAAAAATGCTCTTCTCCCAACAAGATTTGTTCACGCATGTTAAGTCACGCATGTGTTTCACCAATATGGATAAAGTATCTGTTAAGATGTGCCTTCAACTCGTCCAACTTGTCGGTGGGGGTTAAAAAGACCTTAACCTTCATGCTCTCGTATCGGACATGAGCTTCAATTGGAACCTTTGCATCTTCAAACATGTTACACTTCACAAAATATAATGGAATAACAAGTATGAGAATAAAACCAAATGAAAGATAAAATAAATAGTTGAATAATTTGAGACAAAAAAATGCAAGCAATAATTGGCGTGACATAACCGCCCACCAAAAAAAAATTCACTTCATATATTTAAATAACATATATAATATTAGTTACATATTGGCCACAAATATCAGAATTACATAACCGGCCACCAAAAAATATGTCCGTGTAATATCGACAAAATATAGGACGAACACCGACCAAAAAGTGTCATAGCCTATCTAACTAGACTAGTGATAGTGCATAATCTTCGTCTTCTTCCATGACTTCGAATTCTTGTTTTGATTTTTCCGGAGTGGGAGTGTCACAAATAATTGTATTGTGCTCATTTGTTGGTTTCTTTGGCGGCTTCGGCTCCTTAGACATGAGGTCGTTGAAGGCAGCTTGTTTATCCGTAAAAGCAAAATGTCATTTCTCTGCCTCACCAATCTTGTTATTACTCCATTCCCCCCAAGGCGGTGGTAACAAACAACCTTCTTTCAAAAAAACATGAAGAAAGTGGCTGGGAATTAAGCCAAGACACTTGATGTTGGAATGTGGGTTAGGTGGTGGAGCACCTCGGACTGGGAAATATGACTCACATATACCTATTTCGGGAAAAACCAATTGAACAACGACTCTGTTGTAGCATGTTGCAATAATGTGACCCATATCCGGTAATTTCAACCACTTATGTTCATGCGTAATTCCACTGCTATTTGTTGGAGGGTGTAAACCATCCAAAATATATTTATAACGCTTCTCGGTACCAAATTTCGGCAAATAGTCACTCTTATGATTTTTCAACTCATGAATAAGTGCACTACGAACCAATACATTATTTTCCTCATCCATTCCCAAGTGTCTAGCTATGACCAAGAATCCACAATTATCATCCCCTTTACGGTCCGTTTGGTGCGCAGGATAGTAAGACAGGATATGATAACACTATCATATCCTACTTAAATCCGTTGTTTGGTGCATCATTAGGAAATGATAAAATAAACATATTGCTTATCATATCATATTGCTTCTTTGTAATTTTAATCCTTAGTTTTTGGTGGGTTAGCAACTTGATAGGATAAGTTGAACCCATCACACGCGCATCTCTTCTATTCATTCAAAGATCCTCCTTTGACTCCATGCTCCGCCTCCTATCGTGTTTCTTCTTCTTCTTCTTCTTCTTCTTCTTCTTCTTCTTCTTCTTCTTCTTCTTCTTCTTCTTCTTCTTCTTCTTCTTCTTCTTCTTCTTCTTCTTCTTCTTCTTCTTCTTCTTCTTCTTCTTCTTCTTCTTCTTCTTCTTCTTCTTTTTTTCTCTTTTTTCTCTCCTATTTCTACGTTCTATGATTTGTTCAGGTATCTTTTTTCTTGTTGTGCAATTTCAATTTTTTTCCTGATTTCCTTCATCTTCCTGTTCCCAATGGATTTCAATTGATTTTCTTCCTCTTTTTGTTCCCAATTGATTTCACTTATTTTTTTTTCCTCTTCCTGTTCCCAATCCATTTCTGTTGGATATTTGTATGTTGGCTTCACTTTTGCCTAAAACAAATATTCACTTCAGATGTGGAACACAATGTTCCAACATCCAGGCTTGGTTGTATGTTCTGTGCCTTGCCTATATTTATGCACGCGTTTGGTTGATTGAAGGAATCCACACCAGCATGTGTTGGTCAAAACCGTGTGCAGTTATGAGAAGATCAGAACGAATGTGATTTCGTAAGGAAGTGGTAATGACTTAGAAAAGTGTTTTTAAGGTGATCATAATGTTCTTTTTAATGTGCCTACTTTTTAGGAGTTTCCTTATTCGGCCATGTTGATTGTGTAATGAATCACCGGTTTGATCTGAAGCCTGATTGAATTGATGACGCGCTTTGCTTCAGTATTTAAAGGAGGCCGCAAGACCTGAAGAATCATCGAAGACATCATTTTCAGAAATAGAGTTTATCTAGGTTTTGAGTCTTTTGTTTGTAAGCCTTTTGTGTATCATCTTGATGCATGTTTAGGACTATATTTTGAGTTGTAATTTGTGCACTACTCCGAAGCTTTTAAGCAAGGAGTTAGGTAGTCTGTGAACTGCATCTGAGCTTTTAAGCAAGGTTGCATATTGTTATGTTTGAAGGTAACTTCATTTTATAAGGGTCTGTAATTTTGAGTATCACTAGGGTTGTGATCAGTTGTAAGGGAGTGAGATGGGATCTCAGATCTAGGAGTTCCTAGGTTGAAGTCTTGTTGGGGTAGGTCCTAGGTCATAAGTGCAAACGTGGTTTGCTGAGAGCTTTTGAATACGGACTGCACTAGTGGATTTCCTTCCTGGCTTGGTAGCCCCCAGAGTAGGTGACGTTGCACCGAACTGGGTTAACAACTTCTTTGTGTCTCTTTTTTTTTTGTTTGTTATTTTGTTTTATTATGTTTATGTTGTTAGCTTAATGTTCTAAACATCGTGTACAACATCTGGTTTTCTATGTTTCGTGTTGAAACATCTCTTAGAACATCTTAGGTCAAACGTGCCAGAATTTCAATTGGCATCAGAGCAGGCACCCTGCCTGTTATTGGGTGAGATCCAGAGGAGATTTATTCTGGTACTATGGAGAAAGAGGGAGGTTTTATTAACAGACCCCCTTTACTAGATGGAACCAATTATGACTACTGGAAGTCACGTATTACTGCCTATCTAAAGTCTATTGACTGCAAGACTTGGAAAGTTGTGATGAAAGGATGGGAACATTCGGTTGCTCTTGACAAAGATGGCAATAAAACCACAGTTTTGAAGTCAGAAGATGAATGGACCTTACCTGAAGATGAACTGTCTCTTGCAAACTCCAAGGCCCTAAATGCTCTCTTTAATGGAGTGGACAAGAATATGTTCAGGCTCATCAAAAAATGTGATGTTGCCAAAGATGCTTGGGACATCCTCAGAACAGCACATGAAGATACCTCCAAGGTAAAGAGCTCAAGGATTCAACTCCTGACGACCAAGTTTGAAAGTCTGAAAATGCAAGAGGATGAGACTATACAGGACTACTATATGAATGTTCTTGACATTGCCAATTCGTTTGATTCTCTTGGAGAAAAACTGTCAGATGAGAAGTTGGTAAGAAAAATTCTCAGATCTCTGCCAAAGAGATTTGACATGAAGGTCACAACCATTGAGGAAGCGCAAGACATGTCCATTATGCAGGTGGAAGAGCTCATAGGTTCTCTTTAAAACTTTGAACTTGTTGTTGATAACAGGTCTGAGAAGAAGGGAATATGCATTGCTTTTACAGCAAACACAGCTGATGATGAAGGACTGGAAGAGAATGTGGAGGATGAGAGTGTGACAGAGAACTTGGTGATGCTCGGAAGACAGTTTAACAAAATTCTCAAACAGGTAAACAACAGACCTAGAGGTAATGGGCAGAATATCAGTTGGAACACTGACAGGCAACAAGGTAATCAAAGGTATGATAGAAATGAAGAGAAGAACAGTCGTTACAGAGGAGTACAATGTCATGAGTGTGAAGGTTATGGTCACATCAGAACTGAATGTGCAACTTTTTTCAAGAAGCAAAAGAAAGGGATGATTGTGTCCTGGTTTGATGATGAGGGAACAGATGGGGATGGTGAGAGTGATGCTGCAAAACGTGTCAGTGCTATGACAGGGAGAGTAGACTCTGAATCTGAATCTGATAATGAAGATCTTGACTATGAAAAAGTTACTGCTCCTTATTGCTATCAAGAGATGCATGATGCAAACATTTCCAGGCATCTGATAGAACAGGAAGGAATCATTAATCAACTTCAGAAAGAGAGAACTAGTCATCTAACCAAAATCACTGATCTAAATAAAGAGGTAATGTTACTCAATTCTCAACTTGATAATGTCTTCAAATAAGTTAGAATGATGACCACTGGAACTGATGTTCTAGATAGGATGTTAGAGGGTCAAGTGATAGGCAAACCAAATGGCATAGGCTTTACACATGAACACCTGAAATAAGAACAATAAAATAGTAGTTATATTCAGGCTTTAGAACACTATCAGAAAGCCAAGAAGGGAAAACCAGTTAAGAAAATTAAATTTGTAGCATCAAGTAGAACAGATAATATCACTGGTAAGGGTCCAAAGTTGGAACATTCCTCAGAACATCCTAAAACTGAGTTAGTAAAGGAGTATCCCACCTGGATATGTCATTTTTGCAATAGACATGGTCATAAAAAAACCTTCTGCTTTGATCTTTATGGAGCACCTAGATTATACCAACCTAGTCCAACCTTGAGAGGGGTCAAGAAGGAGTGAAGACCTAAGTGCCTAGGACTAATAGCTTATACCTCCTTAAGAGCATCATCCAATGAAGATTGGTACTTTGATAGTGGGTGTTCTCGCCACATGACAGGGATGGACAACTTTCTTGGAAATGTTAGACGTTACGCCAAAAGCTATGTCACCTTTGGGGATAGAGCTAAAGGGAAGATTGTGGGTATTGGTGATCTAGTTAGTGAAGGATCCCCAAGACTGAATAATGTATTGTCGGTCAAAGGACTGGCAGCCAACTTGATCAGCATTAGTCAACTGTGTGACCAGGGGCTAAGTGTTAATTTCAGTAAAATTAAGTGCCAGATCCTAGATGGAAAAGGTAAAGTGAGCATGAAGGGTACTAGGTCAAAGGACAACTGTTATTTATGGATCTCTCAAGAACAGGCTCTCATATCCTCATGCAAGCAGAGCAAAGCTGAAGAGGTCAAACTGTGGCATCAAAAACTAGGTCACTTAAATATGCAAGGAATAAGGAAAGCTATCTCTCTAGAAGCAATCAGAGGTATACTCAAACTGGAGATCACTGATAGAAGTATTTGTGGTGAATGTCAGATTGGTAAACAGACTCGAATGTGCCACCCTGGGTTGGAACATCAAGGAACTTCAAAAGTTCTTGAGCTCCTTCATATTAACTTAATGGGACCCATGCAAGTTGCCAGCATTGGTGGAAAGAGGTATGTTCTGGTGGTTGTTGATGATTTTTCAAGATTCACCTGGGTGAATTTTATCAGAGAAAAATCATATACTTTTGAATCACTCAAGGAACTTTGCATCCAACTTCAAAGAGAGAAAAATAGAGCTATTGTCAGGATAAGAAGTGATCATGGAACAGAATTTGAAAATTCCAAATTTCTTGAATTTTGTGCAGATGAAGGAATCAGGCATGAATTCTCATCTCCCATAACGCCTCAACTGAATGGAGTGGTGGAAAGGAAGAACAGGACACTACAAGAATCAGTCAGGGTCATGTTGCATGCTAAACATCTTCCTCTTTATTTCTGGGCTGAAGCTATGAATACAGCTTGTCATGTTCATAACAGAGTAACCTTGAGAACAGGTACTTCAACTACCTTGTATGAACTATGGAAAGAAAGAAAGCCTACTGTAAAATATTTCCATGTCTTTGGTAGCAAGTGCTACATTCTAGCAGATAGAGATTACAAAAGAAAAATGGATCCAAAGAGTGATGAGGGAATCTTTCTGGGCTACTCTACTAACAGCAGAGCTTATAGAGTTTTTAACAACAGAACTCAAGTTGTTATGGAATCCATCAATGTGGTAATAGATGATGTGGTTAAAGAACCGATTTTTGAAGTTGTACCAGGTGTTGAAGCATATCCTGAAACATCTGCTCAAGAAAAGGTAATGCCAGAAATTGTTGAAGAACCTGAAACTAACTCTGAAGATACTGAGCTGGAGCATGGAGAAACAAGCAAAGGATCTTCAATTAGAGTTCAGAAGAATCATCCTCAAAAGCTCATTATTGGAGATCCAGATTAAGGAATCAGAGGCAGAATAGCAAATGATGTTATCTCCAACTCATGTTTTGTATCCAAATTTGAACCCAAAAATGTGAAGGAAGCTCTCACTGATGATTTCTGGATTGAAGCCATGCAAGAAGAACTCATCTCCCAGAGCAAGTATGCTAAGAATATTGTAAAGAAGTTTGGGCTAGACAATGCCAGCCATAAGAGAACACCAGCAGCCACACACTTAAAGTTATCCATAGATGAAAATGGTGTAGCTGTTGATCAAAGTATGTATAGGAGCATGATTGGTAGCCTCCTATATATTACAGTAAGCAGACCTGATATAACTTTTGTTGTAGGTGTTTGTGCTAGATATCAAGCAGAGCCCAAAATGAGCCATCTGGTTCAAGTAAAAAGGATTCTGAAGTACATAAACGACACCACATACTATAGAATTCTATACTCTCACAGTGACAATTCCAGGTTGATTGGCTATTGTGATGCAGACTGGGCAGGCAGTGCAGATGACAGAAAGAGTACTTCAGGAGGTTGTTTCTTTCTTGGGAACAATCTAGTGTCTTGGTTCAGTAAGAAACAAAATTCTGTTTCTCTATCAACAACATAAGCAAAATATATTGCTGCAGGAAGTAGCTGCTCTCAGTTAGTATGGATGAAGCAAATGCTTGAAGAGTATGATGTTCAACAAAGTGTTCTAACATTGTACTGTGATAATCTGAGTGCTATCAACATCTCCAAGAATCCTATACAACACAGCAGGACAAAGCATATTGACATCCGGCATCACTTCATTAGGGATCTTGTTGAAGACAAAGTAGTAACTCTGGAGCATGTGACTACTGAAGAACAACTGACTGACATCTTCACAAAAGCCTTAGATGTCAAACAATTTGAGAAACTGAGGAACAAGCTGGGTATTTGCGTTCATGAGGAATTATAGCAGCTAATGTTCACAACCTCGGGTATTCTTAGTTATAATTTATGCTTTGCTCAAATTCTAATTTGGCATATTTTATGGCTAAAAAGGGGGAGTAGTTATCCATACTGTATGATCCTGAACTGTGCTAGCAGATAATGTGCTTATTGATGTTGAGACATCAGATTTCTGGTATTCTGGTATCTGCTCTAGATGTGTGCATGTATATGGAATTTTGTTTATGTATGCATGTTTTCTTGTTGCACTAAGAGTTTGAAGCTTGACAACAATATATTACCTAGTATGCATATATCCAGGGGGAGTGTTAGAATTACTGATTGTGCTCCTTGAGGGGGAGTATTTTTATGTGTCGCTGAATGTTTATATGGATGTTGAAACAATCATGTTTGAGCTACTGAATGCTGTCTAGGAGTTTATTCTTTTCTTATTTATCTGAGTAGCATGTTGTGACAGTTGACTGTCTGTTTAGGATGTTATAGGAATTTATTTTTCCTTATATGTCCGCTGCTGCAAGGCTCTGATTTTTTCAAGTATGGTACCTGTTTCTCTTATCTACTATTGCATATGATGATTTGTGAAAAATTGTTAAAGTAGGTTCAGAGATCTGTAATATACTTCTTCTATGTCCTGAAGATTATGTGTGATGACTGAAGAACTATATTTTGGTATTTGTTGATAAATCTGAGGATGTGAACCTTTCTTCAAGGTAGATTTTTTTTTGTGTGAAGATTGAAGGAAAGGTTGCGTGTGATATCTCTCTGGTTTGATTGAATTGGCCTCAAGTTATTTTAGCCAAAAATTTGGCAAAGGGGGAGATTGTTGGATATTTGTATGTTGGCTTCACTTTTGCCTAAAACAAATATTCACTTCAAATGTGGAACACAATGTTCCAGCATCCTGGCTTGGTTGTATGTCCTGTGCCTTGCCCATGTTTACGCACGCGTTTGCTTGATTGAAGGAATCCACGCTAGCATGTGTTGGTCAAAACCGTGTGCAGTTATGAGAAAATCAGAACGAATGTGATTTCCTAAGGAAGTGGTAATGACATAGGAAAGTGTTTTTAAGGTGATCATAATGTTCTTTTTATTGTGCATACTTTTTAGGAGTTTCCTTATTCGGCCATGTTGATTGTGTAATGAATCACCGGTTTGATCTCAAGCCTGATTGAATTGATGACGCGCTTTGCTTCAGTATTTAAAGGAGACTGCAAGACCTGAAGAATCATCAACGACATCATTTTCTGAAATAGAGTTTATCTAGGTTTTGAGTCTTTTGTTTGTAAGCCTTTCATGTATCATCTTGATGCATGTTTAGGACTGTATTTTGATTTGTAATTTGTGCACTACTCCGAAGATTTTAAGCAAGGAGTTAGATAGTCTGTGAACTGCATCTGAGCTTTTAAGCAAGGTTGATTGTTGTTATGTTTGAAGGTAACTTCATTTTATAAGCCTCAGTAATTTTGAGTATCACTAGGGTTATGATCAGTTGTAAGAGAGTGAGATGAAATCTCAGATCTAGGAGTTCCTAGGTTGAAGTCTTGTTGGGGTAGGTCCTAGGTCATATGTGCAAACGTGGTTTGCTGAGAGCTTTTGAATACGGACTGCACTAGTGGATTTCCTTCCTGGCTTGGTAGCCCCCAGAGTAGGTGACGTTGCACCGAACTGGGTTAACAACTTCTCTGTGCCTCTTTTCATTTTGTTTGTTATTTTGTTTTATTATGTTTATGTTGGTTAGCTTAATGTTCTAAACATCGTGTACAACATCTGGTTTTCTGTGTTTCGTGTTGAAACATCTCTTAGAACATCTTAAGTCTAACGTGCCAGAATTTCAATTTCAATTGATTTTAATTAGTGCATCTTGATTTAGATCTTTATCATCTACTCAACCGTGATTTCAATTCAATAATTAGTTTCATTTGCAATTTTAAACTCTGAATTGTTTTGATATTTTGATCGATCTAGAAAGAGAGATTTGTTCATAAAAAAAATGTTTTGTCCGATTGGTTGAAAATTACATCACTGTGCATTAACATAAGAGAAATTCTTACATGAACTCTTTCCTAAGAGGTCATTCTTACACCCAACCAATTAAAATCAAACATCTCATTAAAATAATGAAAATAATTAATATCATAATTTTTTCTCATTATTTTTAATATTTCTCTTTCCTTTTTCCACTTTCTTTAACCAACAAAAACCACCCACCACAATTTATGTTTCCATTTCCTTAATTAAAATCACATTTTTTTTTAAAGTTAATAACATTTGTCATATTTTTATTGGTTGAGTGTAAGAATAATCTCTTATGTAAGAGTTCATACAAGAATATCTCTTAACATAATCGGTGATTCGGTGCATCGTTCCTAACAGCGACAACAAAAATATTTGTTCAATTTATTTAAAATTCCAACCATATCAACAAAGAAGACATTGAGAGCAATCATGAATATTAACATCTCAAAAGAAAATCATATTAAAATAGATGAAATTGGTTACGAAAAAGAAGAAATTGGTGTTACACACACGACAAAACCGGGTAAATTGATGAGTGTACCAAACATATGATAGGATAAAATAATGCTATCATCTTATTTATCATGTGTACACCAAACATAAGATAGGATAATGTCTATCATGTTATTATCATATCCTATCCTTATCCAATTTCTAATCATATCATGTCTTTATCAAATCATGCACACCAAACGGGCTCTTAACATTCACAATTTTTTCAATAAAAGGGCTCATGATCTTTGCCATGTGTGTAATGTATGGTATATTCAAAAAAGGTTGTGAAGTAGGAGTCGAAGCTTGTGAGCGGGAGTAAGTTCCAAGACTTTCACCTTTCCTCTTTGGAAGCTTAATCTTGGGTTTTGAGGATTGACTATCGAGATTTTGAGAATCAACACGCTCCCACGTAGAGGGGATTCGACCCGTGGATGTCGATTTCGGTGTAGGCCTCACCCTTTTAGGTGCTCCCTTGGTTACCACTTTTCTTGGAGGTGGAGACAACATTGTGTCCTCCGGAAATTCTAGTTGACACAACGCCTCTTTGAAGTGGAGTTTCATCTTGTAAGGGGCTCTTTTGAGACGTTCTTGAATGGCATTCCATCCTCCGTAACAGAGAAATGTTCATCAACCTCTTCTCCATGTACACTTAACCTTTGCCAATGAGGGTGTACTTCATCCAATAGAATAGGAATTTTTTTTCTTTCTCTTCATGGCAATAATACATGCACAAGGCAACCTGTAGCTTGTCTTTTGCACACAACCACAATCTTCTTTATCAAAACCGAATGTCCTAGAGCGTGTTAATTCGTCATCGATAAAACCCAATGCGGCTCTAGATACATACCCCTCCAACTCAGAGAATAATTTATGTCTTTTGTATTTGTGTTTCATGACAGTTATGCTCCTCCCAAAACTTCCTTGTATCTAACCTAATTGGTTAGCCAACATTTTGTCTATATCATCCCAACATGATGCCAAATCTCCCACACTACTCCTCAAATATTTTTTCAACTTTCCATGAGCCGATTCAACAATTTTGGTGGTTCTACCCCCCTAGATGCAATACTTTATTATGCCATGCCCTCACAAATTTCTTCTAAATGGTGTTCAAAACTGTGGTTTCAACATATGCAAGGAACTTTGGAAATGGTTCGCATACCTCTTTGAATTTTAATAATGCACTTGCATATGAATCCTCTGTAGGAGATTCAACCACCTCTTTCCAAACCCTCATGATTTTCTTAACAAGATCATAATGCTTATCCTCCTTCGCTTCCTTCACTTCTTTCTCAACAACTTTTGCATCCGTAGGCTTCGCTTTGACTCTACAATCCGTGATGCACTTAGCTTTGACATTATTCCCAATATGAAAACTAGATCTCCTACCCGTCCTATCGCACGGGTATATATAATGTGTAATAAAAGAAAGCAAGATGTAAAGATATAATATTTGCTGCTGTTGAAGAAAGTCAATTACACAATAATCTCAAAGGCTCGTATGTAGTGTGTACTATAATAAAGCATGGGATGACATCAAAAAATATGTGGATGTAGTAGAAATTTCATAAGATACATGTGTTCTTTAGGTGTGAAGCACCAAATGCATGATTCACTCATTAAGCAAGAACCATTTAAATCTATTAGATCAGATGAGATTAGATTTAATAAAAAATGTGGTATGCCAACTTTTTTTTCAAAATTTTACATATAAAATCATAGTCAATTTTCTATGCCATGAAATATAATCGAGACTTGTATTAAACTGCAAGAATGACCATACAAACCTCAATTGAAATATTAGCTAGGAGTTAGGACATAACTGAAACTCCTAATGGTTATTAGAGAAAAAAATTGGTATGCATGATCCTCACCGTCTAAAAAGAACAGGAATTATGATAGTAAACATGAATCAAAATGCTATATTTTATATTACTTCAATGTACAAAAATACTCATGATATTAACTGCAATTATCATATCCTTTACCCTTATTAGTGATTATATATTTCAAAAATTTTCTTTATAGACAACATTTGTGGGGCACAAACCGGCCAATATTTTTTTTTTTTTTAAAACTCAGTATCCAATCCAAGAATCGACTAATCCGAGGGGACCAATCCCACTTGCGGGGGCCCCGTTTAAAGCCAAAGCAAGTTCTGTATGGACTTAGCCCACCGAAATTGGCACCAGAGGGCCAATATGTATATAACAAAAACAAAATATATAATAGAAAACATAAGATGAGTGCTTAAAGGTTTCAAAAGTGGCGCTGAATCCCTAATACCATTGAGAAAAATAATGAGGAATTTATTTTTCATTCTATTGATTAAATTACTGTACACTATTATATAGATTTACATGAGTTTAAAGTGCTGTTACAGAGAGAGAAAACTGAAGCTAATAATAGAAGGCTGTTACAGGGCTATAGAGCAAAAGACAGATAAGACTAACACGTATTTACAACTTACGAATCCAAAATTATTAAAATAAAGATAGAATAGCAGTAACTATATTGTGAGAACTACAATAAAAATCAGTGATAATAGCAAAATCCATCTGCAAAACTATGGACTTCATTTGAAGTGGGGATAGGAACCTGTTGACAAACTATTTGGAGTGGTCTGTCCAGCTCTAAGCATTCAAATTTGGTGCTTAGCTTAAGTAAGCAATCACCCAAAGCTGGCCATGAAAACTAAATCCTTTGTTTCATGCAGCATTGGAATCTAAAATTACGTCATTTGAGATGCCTAAAGTAAGTATCATAGACCATCAAAAGCGTCGGATGTGTGCAAGACCGTATAAATGTGCTTCAGAAATTGGAATTAGTTAGCTAACTTCTGCATGAACAAATAGAACTTATCTTTAACATAAATTTCATTTTTTCTCCCTACAAAGCATCACACACATTTCATTTTGTCATTGCCAGCATATAATAGTTGTATCTAAAATAGGCAGCAGAATAAAGCAAGAGTAAGACATAGTCAGGTAGATAATATAACAAAATCAAATCCCAAAAATTTCCTTCTTTATTTGTTGCATGAGTCATTGTATGTATTGTAAAGAATCTCACACTGAAATGTAAGAATTATATTAAAACAATTGCATCCCTCTTACGTTTGGTTCATGCGAAACACCATACCTAGCTAATTTTAGTTCTTTTATCCCTTATCACAGTAGCTACATCTTAACTTTGAAAATTTTCAATACCTCTTCTCCAAACAAATTACAATCTAATATTTTCTATCAAATATTTTATCAGTTTACACTTTTCCAAACCTGCAAAAGCTCATAAAGATCAATACATGTCCCAAAATCATGCTAATTCTTAGCAACACCAGTCAATTGCAATCAAAAACTATTAATAGGACCCTGCTTACAGATTCAGTCAGACATAGGACAATTGATTGTATTAGCAAAGTACCTTAGTGAGAATACATTACCATACCATTGCCACTGAATGCCCCTTTAGCACAACTGTCGCTTGAACCTCTCAATATAACACATTGTGTGGCTGCTGTAGGAGAAACAATAATCAAAGAAAGGTACAGAGACTTGTGCTCTACTTAAACTTTTCATTAGGCTTCTCTAAAAATTTGAGCAACTAATTTCTGAAAAATAACAAAGAAATGGCTAAGAAAGTTATACTTATCGAGTATTTAATCGAAACAAACTAAAAAGGAACATTAAAACCTTTAAAATAAAATGCATTTGAGATATTTTTGAAATGTGTTGTTCTCTTAAGATTTAAATCACAGAGTTAAACAAATTTACATAACATTGCTTTTCAAGTTTCAGGAATCACTTTTGCAGCCACATTTGAAACAATATATCTAGTAGACCAAGCAAAAGCAAAATTAAAGATAAAAGAAGAATAAGAAGCTATCTAAAGAAAACACAACCAAATGCAAAAATCACCAAAATCATGTAAAAAAAAAAGAGATAAAAATCAATTGAAAGCAAAATAGATCTACACACATCAATATAGATATTTTATGTCCTAAACAAACAATTCAATTCGAGTCCACACCTGACATTCTCTATTTCCACCAATCAATTCACCAGAAGTCGAATTCGATGAAATCCCAACCAAGGTTCTAAATAACGGTCGCGGTCGGGATCGCGGTCGCGTTAAGGTTGTCGCGATTTCGGCTGTAACGGACGATGCGATACAAATAACGGTCTTCGCGGTGTGAATTAATCAAAACGTTTCACAAAACATATAAAAACTATTTATATTATCATATAATGTATAATAACTTAGATTAATACTTTTTTCCATAATTATAACATAATAAATATACAATCAAAGTTCAAAGTTTTAACATTAAAGTCCCAATTTTTTCTCTAAAATTTCATCTAATATTTATTACCTAAATACTCAAATTAAATGGTTGAATTAAGAGTGTCAATTTAAAATTACCTTAAACTTAAATAAGAGATGAATGCACACATTTTTTTTTGAGTTTAATTAATAAATATATGAATAAACAAATAAATCATCTAAAAGTAATTATTAATTATTATTATTATTATTATCCATCGACACTTCCATTCCATCCACCCCTTCTACCACTGCCCACGTGGCCTTCATTTTTTGCCTCATCCAACCAAAAAAAATAAAAACAAAAAATGGCATATTCACTTTCTCTTTCATCAAACCACTTTCTCCCTCTTTTTTCTCCGATCAAACCTCTCCCTACCTACCTGCAACTCTCTCCCTCACACAAAGCTCTCCAATCCCTCTCCTCTTTAATTTTTCTTTTTCTTTTTCTTTTTTATTTCAGACCTTCTTCTCTCCTCAAATCCCTCTCTCTTTTTGCATCTCTCTCACAACTTTCTCTCTGCAATTCTGATCTCTTTTCTCCGAGCAACCGCGCCGCCTCACTCCGCCGCCCACCGCTTGCCGCAGCCGTACTTACTATCTCACTCGAAATCGTCAGATCTGAACGTAAATACTGATACCGGAGTCCGTAACGGTGTTTCGCGGTCGTAACGGCGTTTCTTGCCCGTAACATCATTCCGTAACGGTCGTAACGGTGATTTTGCTGTGATTTTTGTTCTCAACGTGAAAAGGTCCAAAAACGGTCACGGTGGCTGCCGATACCGATTTGTAACGGCCGCAATCCCGGTACCGGTCCGTTTTTTGAAACCTTGATCCCAACATCAATTTTCCTACACAAAACCTTCAAAATCCTCGTCCTAAACGGCCTCCACGAACGAAATGAAGATTCAGCCACAAAACCTTCCATGATTGCATTACAGAACTACAGGCACCTTCAAAACCATCCCGATAAAATTATGAAGTGCAATCCCCAAGGTTTCAAAAAACGGACCTGTACCGGGATTGCGGCCGTTACAAATCGGTATCGGCAGCCACCGTGACCGTTTTTGGACCTTTTCACGTTGAGAACAAAAATCACAGCAAAATCGCCGTTAAGGGGTTACGGAACGCCGTTACGGCCGCGAAACACCGTTACAGCCGCGAAACGCCGTTACGGACTCGTTCAGACTTGAAAATTCAGTCAGAACTTTTTTCTCACTTTTCTCTCTATACAAACATTCAATGTGAAACATAAGCTTAGATTCATGATCAGCGTGAAAATCCAAGCAAAATGGTATTTTAGTTTGTGAGATTTGGTGTCCATTTGAGATTTTGATTTTTTTCATGAGAATGTTCATGTTTGTTGTTGTTTCACGTGAGGCTAGAGGAAGAAGAAGGAGTTGACCTCCTTCCTTCCTTGTTGACCCGTGGGACCCATTATTCTTTTGTCCTATATGCAGATTTCAAATGCACCCCCTTCCCCTGCTTCTGCACCCGTTTTTTTAACTCTTTGATTTAGATTTTGTGGCTGTGATGAGCCTTTAGTGATTAAGTTTGGACCCCTTGATGCATCAAGTGGTCCAGATTTAATCCAGCTGAGCCAATTTTGTTTTTATTTATTTCTTCACCATTTTTATTATTTTTTACACCATTTTTGGCACTTTAATGCCTCTTTTTTATTCATAAAAATTTATGATGTGAACTAAATGTAGTTAATTGATCATAAACTTTGCTTAAAGATATGCTATGAGTACTTATTTATTAGTTAATTTATTTTCAATCTGTCAAACATTCTATCTTTACTAAATGTAGTCTATTTTTATTATTATATTTACTTTAAACATGTTATAATTATGGAAAAAAGTATTAATCTAAGTTATTATACGTTATATGATAATATAAATAGTTTTAATACGTTTTGTGAAACGTTTTGATTAATTCACACCGCGAAGACCGTTATTTGTATCGCAGCGTCCGTTACAGCCGAAATCGCGACAACCTTAACGCGACCGCGATCGCGACCGCAACCGTTTTTTAGAACCTTGGCAATCCCTAGCCTCTAGTCGCGTCAAATTCAGTCCATATAATTTACATAGCATAACAATTAAGATCACAAAAGGAACGCATGCAAGCTTGCTAGAATGAAGGAAGATAATGGAGGCAGGGTAGAGAGGGTATCCAGAATTCAAAACTATGGTAGATAAATTGATATAGTCATTGAAGAAATGCGATACTATTAAAAGCAAGGTTTAGTTTCCAAACAATCCAAAGACTACTTCATGCAGAACAATTAAAGCAATAAAATCAGATTAAACATTAAATACAAATATAAAAATATGTATTAATCAGTAAATTAATACTATCACAAAATGAAATATTGAAGCATTTCATGAAACACATTTATTGAAGCAGCCTATAATGCAGTCATGTCTTGGACATATAGGCACATATAAGAATGAGTAGGGAAAGCATGACTGCAAGAAAATGTTGGTTGGATTACAATAGTATCAGGTAGCATTATGTGTGCATTCTAAACAATTAGGCTTGAACCGCAGTCTAATATCTATTTTTCGAGAGAGCCTTCAAAGATATTTACTCAAAGAAATCATCGTTTTCCTGTATAAGTTGTAACAAAAGCCAAATTACTACCTCAATAATAATAATTTAATAATCTTAAAAATAAAAAGGAGCATATATTAATACCAAAATTATACTCCCAAGGCGTCCAATGTTCTGGGCAGCACATGCATTAGTTGAGGAAGAATGAACAAACCATGTATCTACATTTCAAAAATTAAATTATTATTAACAAAAAACACAAAAAATTAAGTCCAGGAGTCAAAGTCTAAATCATACACACATATAATATATCAATGGGTAAGAAATTAATTAAGAAATTAGAAAGAGAATGGTTGGAACGTACTTGGGCTCTTGGGTTTCAAGAATGGTTGTAAGAGCGTGAAACGATTTCTCGAGTTTGAGATTGTTTAGCGCTTGAACAGCAGCATCGATGTCAGGTTTAGATGCGGAAGATGATTTGAGTGAACGGACGGTGTTGGAAGGAAGGAAGAAAAGCACAGTGAAGACTCAAGCAATGTTTAAGGTTGAAGTTATCGGAGTGAGGATCCACATGAAGAATGAATGAATTTGGAGAGAATAAGAGAAAAGAGTAAAGAGGGAGATTTGACCTGGTGTGAAGAGAGAAACAGAGAAATCAACCAAGATCTCAACGGAGGAGGCAAGGGCGAGCAGAGAAAGGGAGATGCCATGGGAGGGGAGGGAGAGCAGAGGATTGTAGAGATGAAAACGATAACAATGGCTCTCTCATCGTTTGGAATTGAGCGGTGTGTATTTGTCATTGGAAACTGATTAAAATAAATGCATTGTAACTTTCAAAAACAACTAATTTCAAAGAAGGTTTATCAGTCGTTGATTTCAATTGACATTGAAATCAACGGTCAGCATTGTTTTGGAGCCAAAACCATCAGGATTAGGGTTGGCACAAATTGTTAACATTGTTATTCATATTAGAAATAAGTATGATAACAAAGTATAAAGTCTTTTTCAGGGAGAACTTAGGCAACAACATTCATCAAAGCATTGTCACTATCGGTGACAACCACGTTAGGCATGTTGAGTTTTGAGGTCAAAAGACCAACCAACATCTCAAGTGCATAAGTAAATTTATCCTCTTGTTCAGAGGAATGAGAGGCAAAAACAACAGAATACGTCATTTTGGTAGAGGTGACACCAACAATCTCAAATAACGGTATTCGGTAGGTATCAGTTTTGTAAGTGGAGTCCATGACCAAAACGATAGAAAAAGTGTTAAGCATATTAACTGACTCCAGAAGAGTAAAAAGAATATGTCTTCAAAAGTGGTTTCCTCACTATGCTCTTGTGAAATAGACATATTTATGCTCTCCAAGTTTGAAATCAAGTATTTCATCTCCGTCTTGTCACCTCTTATCCCTTTGCACCATTTACTTCGCGCATTGTACACTTGCTTGATGGTCGTCACACTTTCTTTGTGTTTTCCTTCAAATCCGCGAGAATATTTCTAGGCACCACCAAGCTCTTTGTCATGTCGATAACTATTTTCTTCTCCCCCTCTTTTAGTCTACCCGCACGAAGGTGGCCGACTAAATTTGGCATCAACTCATGGTTGTGAATTCCACAAAGCATTGCAATCCACCAATCTTTTGTATCCTTTTCAAAGAAACCACACAACCTAAACGGACATTCACATTTTCTTGAGCCCTAGACTTCAAGTATTAGTTTCTTGCTCATCTTAGGTGGTTTGTATTCACCACTCCTTTCACATTGCATCATCAAGAATGACCTTTTTAAACTAGATTTATCTATAGATATAGTAAATCTAGCCCTTGCCACTTGTCGACGAACCCAACCAAGTAAATTATCCCGCTCTTGCCATCTTTCGTATGTCATAAAAAATGAGTCGGTGTCTACTTCAATACCGCGAACCTTGCCAACACCAGTAGGTACCGGTTTAGGTTTTTCTTCAATGTGAGCAATGTGAGCTTGAAAGAGAATTTTGATTTTCAACTTCACATTTACGGTTGGTTTGTCATCGCCAGAAGCTTCAATTATGACCGGTTTCGGTTCAACGTCATCATCCGCCATATTTTCAACCATATCACTATGTCTATTGAATAACAAAATAACAAGGAAAAAATAAATAACTTGTGCAACAAGCTAACAAAGAAAAAAAGTGGCGCAAAATTTCAAAAACATAACATTACTCTTGCGTGGCTTAAGCCACGCTGGGCATTACTCATGCGTGACTTAAGCCACGCTGACTTAACACCTGCATGAGTTAACTCACGTTAGCCCTTGCAAGAGTTAACTCACGTTCAACCTTCTTCCCAAAACTGACAAACCAAGCCCAAAAACTAGCAAAGAGAAATGAGTTTAGATGATACATTACCTGATATTTGATGCTTGATGAATGTGTGAACTTGCTTCCTGACGATTTGCAATGATTTGGAATGAAGATTTTGACCCAAAAAATAGCATTTTTTGGGTTTTTGGAGGTGGAGGGAAAGAAAATGGTGCTTGGAGTATGGACTGATGGGTTTTGTACAAAAACAGTAAACTCAGCGTGAGTTAACTCACGCAGCGTGGAAGTGAGCGTTTTTTGTTGTGAGAAAATCAATTTTCGCGAGTATATTCATTTGATAGAGATGTTGCAATATGTAGAGGTGAGGTTTAAATTATAAATTTCAACCTTTCTTATGATGTAAATTTCTAGTCATGAGTAATGCTAACAACAAATTCTTTTGAACACTCTTTCTAATACTCACTCTTTTATTGGTTTAAATTATTGTGTTTATACACTTTGAAAATTGAACCCACACAAAGTGGTGGGACATACATTGATTTTATCCGATAAAAGAGGGAATGTTAGAGAGAGTGTTAAAAAATGAATGTTGCTAGCATTCCTCCTCTAATCATTAGTTTATTTGAGGACGGTACTATTGCCTCTGTCAAGACAGATGGTACTATTGCCTTGGACAATTGTGTCACAAACCGAGGAGCAGATTTTTTATCCCAATTCTTTACCTGGTTGCTGCAATTACTTTCAACATCATGGAATCTATCCCAAATCATAAATCCTCCACACTTACGGGTATGACAAGTTTTGTCAATATGAGGAAGAACATTAGAAATGAGATCATTTGATGGTATAAAGATGTTGGTAATCCCCAGAAAACATAATATGTAGCTAAAGATGTCCAAGCATCCCATGATTGAAAGAGCAATGTAGCATCAGCATTTGCTTGATCATATTGACATGAAGGGTTATTGTAGAATTGAACAAATATATAATTAAACAAGCCAATTTTGATAGCTGTGTCAAGGTAATAATCTGGCATAATACATTTGGGTGTAGCAGTCAAGTAAAAGTACCTGTAATTGTTAGTCAGTGTTTATGAGTAAAAAAAAAGGACCGAAAGTTATATTTTCACCCATGATATAGCCCTAGGAAGCATAGTTTTAAAAACCGGCTCGGACCGGCCGGTCCGACCGTGAACCGGACACATGACTGGTTCGAGCCAATTATTGGATCACCCATGCAATTGAATCGGTGCCTTGTCATCAAACCGGTTGTCGAACCGGTACGGAAAACCGGGTCAAAGGTCAAACGCGCGTTTTTTTTTTTTTGGTCAGAAACTGAAAATGTTAAAAATCTTAAATATGGATCACACAGGAATCAAGAATCAAACCTGTTACCAATGGCAGCACAAGGATGCTATTCAACCGCTGGGCCACTGATAGCTTTTTGTTTTATAAATGCAAATTTAATTTAATAATAATTAAACATTGAAGGCACTTCTAATTTAATGTTGAATTTTTTGTTTTCAGTAAAGAAATATAGACTTACTCCAATATAATATTGATGAACTGAATGTTTTATTTTTAATATTAGGAATTTTTTTATAAGAATCAAATTATAGAATTAAAATATGTAAATCACTTTATATCATATTTTGTCAAAGAAAAAAATCACTTATACCATTTTTTTATAATATATTAAAAAAAATTATTTATTTATTATATTTATAGTTATGGATATAAATTGTTTAATCCGGTTTAACATCTATGTAAACTTGTTATAGAGACCGAGTCATACAACCGAGTCATCCGGTTTAATCCGATTCAGTCATGCGGTTCAACCAGTGATCCAGTGGTTCGACCATTGACTCAGTGACCCAGTGGCCTTGCCGAGTCGATGACTGGTCCGAGTTTTAAAACTATGCTAGGAAGTACTACTATTAGTAATCTTATGAATAGTTTTTCTCGTTTAATATATTTGTTTTTAATTTTCATTATTCGTTATTTTAAAATACCAATTAAGCTTTAATTACTTTATTTTCACTAATAAAAGTATTATTTATAAGAGTGTTTTAGTAGATAAAATTCATTTTACCATATAATTTTGTGCATTCAATAATTTTCATAACAAATGTGCATAATTTTAAAAGACACTTGATATAAGATGAATGAATTATTAAAAGTTGACATTTAAAAAAAAACAGCGTTAAACGGACCATTCTTGTTCTTGTATATTGTCAAGATGCCTAACACAGTGGCATATTCAGGACCCTGGGTTAGGGGGTGCAAATTTTTTTACTTTATTAATATTAAAATTATAAATTATAATATATATATATATATATATATATATATATATATATATATATATATATATATGCGCCATGTAACATGATTTTATATGCATGTTTCTATTGATGTGTTGTTGTATCATTTACTATAGTTAAAAACACATGAGTTGTCATATTTATTAATTGACGTAGAAACACATCATAAGATGCATATGTAGAATAATTTTACAGTTAGAGCATAGAAATTATCCTCTTTTTCTTCTTAATATAAAATTTAAACTACTAAATTTACATTTTTGTTACTTTTACCCAGTAAAAATATTAAATGTTTTATTCTTTTTAATAATCACATCAAATTTTATTTTTTTGATATATTATAAGTTCAAGTATTTATCACTAAGAGCTCTCCAAAATAAAACTCAATCTGTTTTGCATGTTGTCTCCTAGCTCCTGATGCAATAGTGTCAAAAACCACTTCCAATTATCCCTATTTTCTACATCCACATTGGCATAAGCAATGACAAAATTGCAATTATTTCATCTTGTACCACAACAGACAATAGTTTCCCTCCAAAATATCCTTTTAGAAAGCATCCATCTAAACCAATCAACGACCTACATCCCGCCATAAAACCTTTTCTACATGCATCAGGACAAACATAAAATCTTTTGAATTTTGGTGGGGACTACGGAATTTGTAAGGTATATCATCTTCACAAAAGAACCTGGTTACTTCTAATTAGCTCATGCACATAAGCTTGCAGAAGTTCATACTACTCCCTTTCACTACCTTCAACCAACTGCCATGTTTCCTTTGTTGCACTAAAAATCAAACAGCCATCAAGTATAACCCCGTAGTGATGTTTCATCAGATCAAAAAACTTTACTCGAGTTCACATTATAATACGTATTTTGTTAAGAAAATGTTTTACGCAAAAACTTACAAAAATATATAGCTGTGTTTATATGTAGCTTATACACTTTTGTGAATTACATAGACTAGTTAGAATTTAAGTTGAAAACGCGCAATTCAATTTTATTCAAATTTCAAAGTGACTTCCAGTACATACATAAGAGAAGACGCTTTGATTCCCAAGGTTTACATGAAAGTGTAACTAGGTACATAATATACATAATAGTGATCCTGATCATTTTTCTTTCTTAACCATCGTAAAGTTGGTCGTACAGGATCTGAGTTTTGTCTTATTCCATACTCATACATATATATAGTGAACTACGCGTATAATATGATTTAATTCGGAAACATGGAGTTCAAAGCTGCTGAGATACATCCAGCTATTGCCTCAGAAACTTGTGTCTTAAAACGAAGAACAGATCGTTTGACATGCTCCTTTATCTGATAGCTGTAATCATTATTTCCTTTATCATGAAATCTATCCCAAAGCATAATTCCTCCATAGTTGGAAGTTGGTTTAATGGAAGGAAGAACCTTAGAAATGAGATCCTTTGGTGGTATATAACCACCACTAGGAGCTGCATTAGGTGCTGCTGGTAGTCCCATGAACACGGTATTATTTGGTAGAACTAAAGATGTCCAATCTTTCCATGATTTTAAGAGCAATGTAGCATCTGAGTTTTTTATATCATATTGACATGGAGGGTTATTGTAGAATTGAACAAGTACATAATCAAACAAGCCAGTTTTGATAGCTTTGTCAAGGTAGTAATCTGGCATAAAACATTGGGGTGCCGCAGACAAGTAAAAGTACCTGCAAGAGATAAAAGGTTGATTTGTTAATTAGGGTGTAAGCAAAGAAGAAATATTGATTATTTTTTCAATAAAATATTAAAAAAATTAGTATAATTCTTATAAAGAATGAAATGATTTTTTTTTATGGGATAATATTTTCTAAAATATAAAAGTCGATAAATATCTCTTTATTACATAAAAATTATCGTTAACTTATTGATTTATGAAACAGGTGTACCGGTACACCTTAATTTAAAGGTGTACCAGTACACCTTAATTTAAAGGTGTACCGTAGAAACTCCCAATATATTATAGCATTATGCTAACTTGAGTTCTTAAGGCACATGTTAAGGATTTCCATAAATGGTAAATATTTATTATGAAACATTAATTTTCAATCTTTATAATTATAATAATAAATTTACACAATTTCCTAAACAAAAATTCCACTTTAGGTTCCTTAACAAGGTAAGGGTGGGACTATCATTCAATAATCTTGAGTCTATGATTCTGAAAATTTCATTTAACATGTTGTAGGTTTAGTTTTTGAGAATTGGAGAATTAGGGTTAAGAGTGATAATTGATGATTTATGTTATGTTGTTGTTGTTTTGTGGTTGTTGATGATTGTTGTTGTTAATTTCATATTATGAATTAGGGTTTAGGGTTTAGGGTTAACATTTTCCTATATTCTACTTTCTCTCATATTCACATTATACACTTTAGGTGATTTAATTACCTCTTATACTCACATTATATTTTTTCTCTCTCTTTATTGCTATAATTTTCGAGTCCATACATATTTTTCTTTGAAAAAATATGGTTGTTCATTAGGATGTTAAATAAAACGTGGTGTCTGGTCTTTGGTTCCCAACCCATATGCCAGTTTCTTTGGTCTACCAAGCAACCTTATTCTTTACGCACACAAAGGCACGTGCAACACAGATTTGGGCTCATAAAGAAATATATCATGACATGGAGATATCAGAAAAAAATATATATATATATTTTTGGGATGTGGTCAAGAAGAAAAAAAAAATATCTTTTTTATAAAATTGGGATGTGGTCAACTTTTTCTTCATCATCTTCATTTTTTTTTTTTATAACTTTATTTTACATATATATTTTTAGTTTTATAGTTTCAAGTTGTACAGCGGTCAAGTTGTACTACTAGCTAGTACTATCATGCTAAAACTTGTCATTCAAAAAATATTACCTGTTTTGTTGTCTTAGATTGTCAAGGTCCCTAGCAAGGTCATCCCAGTAAAGATTTGTACCTCCTTCAATGTCAAAATCAATACCATCTAAGGTAACACTTCCAAGTGGACCAAATTGACCACTAAGAAAGTTAGTATGGAGGTAATCAGCAACATTTTTAGCATCTTCTGGTGAGCTAAGAGTGTAGGATCCTATTGCACCTCCGATCGAAAGTAAAACTTTGACACCTTTTTGTTGACAGTGTTTTATTTCGGGTTCGAGTTTTGTACAAGGGCTCCAGTCACCACAATGACCTGCAAAGTTCCAACTTGGGTCTCTTCCTCCTCCAAAGACATTTAGGAAAGCCAAGAGTACAATCTTGTAATTACCAGTGTTACATGTTGATGTCAAGGTGCCATCTCCTAGGTTTTGGCCCCAGTAGATGGCAATGCCACCACTTGAAGATGCTTTGATAGTGAAGGGAAATATTGTTAAGACTAACAGAAGGAGCAATGCTTGCCTTTTTCTATCCATTTTGTGTTTAGCTAGTTTGATTACTTTAGATCGATTGAGCAACCCTTTTATAAGGTCTCTGGTAGGTTATGTACAATTATTTTATTACTGGTAAATATTGAGTAACTTTTTTTTTTTAGGAAAAATATTGAGTAACTTAGCATCTATGAAGCAAGGACCCTCCTCGAATTAGACGTGTCTCGGTGTCGGACACGACACGTGTCCGACACCAACACTTGTAATTACACTGAATTATGTGATTTTTTTCAAATTATTAACTGTGTCGGCGTGTCAGTGTCCGTGTCTTGTCCAATATCCGTGTCCGTATCTGTGCTTCATAGCTTAGTATCCAGCCCACCAAAATAGATTTTTTGGGACACGTATTGTTTATGAAAAAATAAAAAATAACTGTCCCAGGACCACATTGTATGGCCCACATTGTAAAAAAAATATAATAATGGCAATGCCCTCCTGTTCTAATCTATCTAAATCATAGGGATTAAAAAGAAGCTGGTTAAATGTTCTAGGGGACTCTTTGATATTTTCTTTCACAGAATTTCCTTTTTCCATATGGAAAATGCTAACAAGTGCTCTAAGGGTATTGTTTAACCATCTAAAAGTGGTAATTTTTGCATTGGAAATTGTACGGTTATGACTTTTAAAAGTGTTTGACTTGTATTTTCAAGACATAGTTTCTTTTTTTGGGTTCCTTAAACAATGTCCTTAAGGCACTTGTTAGCAAGACCCTTTCCATATTAATCTCCTTAACATTTCCCTTTTTTAATCACAAAATCATCGTGTAAAACGCGGATCATAAACTATTACTGCATGTTACTATCTGTCTCTATATTAGTGGTGACTTGAAGATAGGGATCCAACGTGAGAGAAAATTTCGATAGGTGCAAATCCCACTAATCACTCTACGAAATTAGAACAACCAATTAGAGAACTACACGTTATTAGGATTAAGAAGCTGGTTAAAAATAATAATTTTTTTTTAGAGAAATGTTGAAGGCTCAAGTTAATGATTTTTTTGGAGGGAAATGTGCTTATAGCATTTTATTGATAATAATAGTCTCAATACAAATGGGTATCTCATAATAGACAGCGGAACTAGCAGAACACGTGGCCTCTCGTGCAAGAGTATGAGCCACCGCGTTGGCTTGTCGCCTAACAAACTCCACCCTGGAGTTAGAAAATAAATTACGAAACAAAGAATGACAGGAAAAAATAATGCAACCAAATTCGGACAAGTCGTTCCTGCTAGAAAGGAAAGCATCAACTGTTACCTTCGAGTCTGTTTCAAAATCTACGTTATCAAATTGCATATCGCTTAGCCATTGCAAAGCAGAATGCATCCCCTAAGCTTCTCCCACATCCACCGAAACAGTACAAGGATATGTAATAGTCTTAGCCAACACAAAGCTACCTTCCGAGTCGCGAACACAGATACCAACACCTGTGCGATTATGATGGGAAGAAAAAGCCGCGTCGATATTACATTTGTATCGACTTGACAAAGGGGGCGGCCATAAAGTTCGATTGTGTTGGTGTGAGAAGGAGGCCCCCGTGTTCGCATCTATTGCATGTTGAGGGAGCGAAGTAGCTGCAAGGGCATCCGGAGCATTCGCTAATTGCCAATATGTAATCATATTCCGAGCACGCTCTACTACTACAACACTCATTTCTGTAACATCTTCCCAAACAAGAAAGGTTGCGATGTTTCCAAAGACTCCAAATTACGGTTGACAGGCGTTGTGTTAACTCAGCAGACAGGTTCTGTAAGAGATAAAAAATAGCGTTCGTACCTGACGCGGTATGAGTGAGGGCGTGCTGCACCGAGCCCCAAAGACCGGTTCTGTTCCACACCTGTATAGCAAAAGGATAATCGAAAAAAACATGCAAAAGATCCTCATAAGTAGAGTCACAGCTAGAACAGTTAGTAGGACAAACAACGCCTTTGTCTAACAGACGAACACGGGTCGGTAAACATCCCCTACACATCTGCCATAGTAAATTCTTAACCTTTGGTGGAACTTTAAGATTCCAAATACCAGACCAGTACCCCGGGCGCCATAAATAGGACGGATCAATTAATTCTGTAACACATAACCTGTAAGCACTACGTACAGAGTAGCGTCCGTGTCTTTCTGCTTTCCAAATAATTCTATCTTCATCAACCTGGGAGATAAGTGGCGTGTGAAGTATTTTATTTGCAACATCCACACTAAATACCTGTCTAACCACCTGTTCATTCCAACTTTTTCATGTAAATTCATCAGACTGTTAATAGTGAAATTATGAACAAAGTGAGCACCTGAAATATCACTACTAATGAACTCCCCATTTGACAACCATGGTTCATTAAGAATGGAAATGGATGCACCTGAACCTATACTCCAGCGTGCTCCCCCACGCACTACAAACCTAGCACGCATAATACTTCGCCAGACATAGCTCGGATTATGTCCAACAGTAGTCGTGAGGTAGGAACTGGACGGAAAATATCTAGCTTTAAAGATTCGAGCAACAAGAGAATTCGGTTCGGTAATAAATTTCCATCCCTGTTTCCCTAACATAGCTAAACTAAAAGCAGAAAGGTCCTTAAAACCCATACCTCCATGCATTTTTGGTGCCGACAGCTTCTCCCAGTTCATCCAGTGTATTCCTCGTTGCGTCGTTTTGCCATGTCCCCACCAAAAAGAATTCATCATCTTTTCAATGGAGTCAATCAAATTACTAGGTAGCTGAAAAATACTCATCACGTAAGTGGGAATAGATTGCAAAACAGATTTTATCATTACCTCGCGACCTGCTTTTAAGAGACATTTACCACTCTAGGAGTTGATTTTCTGCCAGACACGGTCTTTAATATACGCAAAAGTGGCTTTGCGGTCTCGACCTATCATAGAAGATAGGCCGAGATATTTACCTGACCCAAAACAATTTGAACGCCAAGAATGTCAGTAATAGTGGTTTTAAGGTCGTCAGGGACATTGCGACTGCAATAGATCTCTGATTTCGGCAAACTGATCGCTTGACCCGAAGCTAACTCATAAGTGGATAAAATATTTTTCATAACATATGTGTGCTCCTCCGTAGCTTTGAAAAATAGAAAACAGTCATCAGCAAACAAAAGATGGGAAACAGAAGGTGCTTGGCGACAAACCTTTGTTCCCGTAAGAACACCTCTAGTCTCGGCATCTTTGATAAGTGACGATAAGCCTTCTGCACAAATAATAAACAGATAGGGGGAAAGAGGATCCCCTTGACGTAGACCACGTCCGGGAATAATAGGGCCAACCTGCTTACCATTAACAAGCACAGAATAGTCGATTGACTCTACACACATACGCATTCAGTGAATCCATCGATCATGAAAACCCATTTTATTTAAAACAGCCATCAAATAATTCCAATCCATACGATCATAGGCTTTACTAATGCCAAGTTTGAGAGCAACGTACCTATCTTCCCCGCGTGTCTTGGCTTTCATGAAGTGAAGAACTTCAATTGCTACCATAGCATTATCTAGAATGGAGCGACCGGGAACAAACGCAGACTGGTTATCAGAGATGCATTGTGACAATACGTTCTTCAGCCTGTTTGCTAAAACCTTAGATATAATTTTATATAACACATTACATAGTGCTATTGGTCGCCATTCCTTCATGCCAACCTGCGTAGAACCTTTAGGAATAAGTGCAATGTTAGTAATGTTTAAATCAGGTGAAAACTGTCCTATATCTAACCAGCCACAACATTCCTTAAAGATATCATCACTACATAGGTTCCAAAAATGTTGGTAAAAGCCCGGACTATATCCATCGGGGCCAGAGCATTTGTCCGGATTCATAGAGAAAATAGCAGCTCGAAACTCGGCCTTTGTAAATGATGTCGTGAGTACATCATTATCATCAACAGAGATGCATGGAGTAATAACATCAATTACAGAAGAAAACTCACTATTCTGTAGTTGAAAAATATTCACAAAATAATTCCGCGCTACATCTTGCATGCCTTGCTCGCTAGTAATATTATTGCCTACACCGTCATCAAGAGAGGTGATACGATTTACCTTTTTCTGGGCTGTTGCCGAGGCATGAAAAAACTTGGTATTTCTATCGCCATAATTTCTTCTCGAAACCGTTCCAGGAGTAATAATCAATTGAAACACAAAATTAATAATATGAATATAGCATGTGCAAATAATGAATTCAAAGACATGGGTATACCAAAAATCACAGCAGCAAATTAGAACACGAATTTAACGAGAATTTATTAAATTATTAAAAGATCATGAAAACAAGGAAGAAAAACACAGCCCTTCACTATCCATATGTTCATACAACCCTTATGAAGAATAGAGACTCCCCCTTACCTCTAGTTTTGCCGAGTAGATGAATTTCTATGGTTGAATGTCTCTCTAAGCTCTTCTATCTTTGCCTCTTTTCTCCACAACCCTATTTTTCTTTGATCTCTAATCTTTTTCTTTGTTTGTTGTAACCCTAATTCTCTAATGCTCTCCTCTATTTATAATCACCAATTGAGTTTGTTTCTCACTTAATCTTTTTAACAAATTCATATTTTATTTATTTTTATTTTCACAAATAAACTTTAGACGCATTTATTATTTACACCCCACTTCCCTATTTTTACCAAAAAGACTATTTTTCTTCTTAAAAATTATTTTCTCTCATTCTCTTTTTAATTAAACTACTACCATTAATTTAAATCCCTAGATTATCTATACTACCCTTATTAATCCAATGTCTATATCCCAATTAACTAAACAACCTCACCCAAACATGTTAAAACGGATTAAATTCAAATAAAAAATAATAATGTCAAACAATCAACACTACTACTAATAATAATAATAATAATACTAATATTATCTAATAAGTATATTAATAAAATAATATTAAAAATCGAGGTGTTACAAGAGGAATGTTAAGAGTAAATTGGCTTTCTCCATTTTCCTTATCCCGTTCTCTCTCTATTGCATAAGTCATAGGTGACTGCACTTTTTACCTCTTCTATGTACTATTCTTCCTTGATTTTTTACTCTATAGAAAGGATCTCTTCAACGTTCTTCTGTTCCTTTCTTTCCTTTACCTCAATTTAGGTTCAATAGAAAGAAAACATAATAAGATTTTGTTAAAGAAAAGAAAGATTATGATAGCTTTGGGAGAGAAATTCCAATTAGTTAGAGTAATTTCGTAGAAGACTAACAAATAATCACAAGCTGATTTGGTTAGGAGTGAAATTATAGTTTAGTTCTACTATTGTTCAAATCCAATCCAACTTAAATTAACCCTTTTAAAAAAATCAATCAATTGATAAGAAACAGGTCACGAAAATGGAAAATAGAAAAAAAAATATTCAATTGGGGTATGTATGATTTAGGTGGCCATAGAAATCTTCTAACAAAAGCAGTAAGCATCGCCATCGCCAGCTAAAGGGTTCTGTACAAGTTGCATTGAGAAGCGTGTGCAGAGGAAAGACGAAGAACTATATTTTTTGTTTTAATTGACTGCATAGCTATTGATGAAGTAACATGATTAGTTTATATCCAAGGGTTATTATTAAGTCCTCTCATCTCTCGTAATAACCACTCCTCTCATTTGAATATATGGAATCGATGACACTTGTATCTATGGAAAGTAATTCTATTGTAAATGAATGATTTTGTATATATTGATGTTGAAAGGAGTTCGTCCGTGGAGTGTTTTAAAGGATTGTGGTTCATTTCTACTGGATGCAATGAATAAATTTAAGTATCAGGCGTTGTACCAAAAAAAAAAAAAATTTAAGTATCAGGCCTTAATCTTGTCACATTTTTTTACGAAAATCTTTATTCTTTAAAAAACTGGAAATTAAAGCATGAGGAGGAAGATGCAATGGCACCATATGGTTTGTGAGGGATGGGCAAAGGCACGCGCGCGTATACAGAACAAAGATATTGTAGGTGTAGTTTTAAAGTTAGTATTGATTAGAGCCGTTGATTTAAATTGAATGGTCATGATTAGCTCCTCTCACCTCTCCCAGTAAGAGCTCCTCTCATTTGATACATCCCCTAAATATATATATATATATATATGGTTATGATAGAAGACACCTTTTATGAAGGTGTCTTTTATCAAGTTACTCTATGAGCATTTGCGAAAAGACACCAACTTACTTTTATGAAGGTGTCTTTTAGCAAAGTTATAACTAAAAAGTGAAAATCACACCTTAAGGTGTGACTTGTTAAAAGACACCACCAAAGGGTGGCTTGTAACAAAACCCATATATATATATGTGTGTGTGTGTGTGTGTGTGTGGATAATGCTAATGCACACCCACTTCAAAAGTAGAAGGTGTGTTAACATCCAACACCTTGTCACATGGACCAAAAAGACCCCATTTTCTTTGTTCACAATTAATTTAATACAAGGATGTTAACGTAATTTTCCAACCCTTTATCATTGTCTCCCTCCTTGTCTCAGTCGTAATGATCAATCTATTGCAAAATAAAAAATGAAAAACTTTGTCTTCATCCATGTGATTGAGAAACATGCTTTATAGCTCTTTCATTGTCTCCCTTATTATGTTTTCTTTCTATTCAACCTAAATTGAGGTAAAGGAAAGAAAGGAACAGAAGAACGTTGAAGAGATCCTTTCTATAGAGTAAAAAATCAAGGAAGAACAGTACATAGAAGAGGTAAAAAGAGCAGTCACTTATGACTTATGCAATAGAGAGAGAACGGGATAAGGAAAATGGAGAAAGCCAATTTACTCTTAACACTCCTCTTGTAACACCCCGATTTTTAATATTATTTTATTAATATACTTATTAGATAATATTAGTATTATTATTATTAGTAGTAGTGTTGATTGTTTGACATTATTATTTTTTATTTGAATTTAATCAGTTTTAACATGTTTGGGTGAGGTTGTTTAGTTAATTGGGATATAGACATTGGATTAATAAGGGTAGTATAGATAATCTAGGGATTTAAATTAATGGTAGTAGTTTAATTAAAAAGAGAATGAGAGAAAATAATTTTTAAGAAGAAAAATAGTCTTTTTGGTAAAAATAGGGAAGTGGGGTGCAAATAATAAATGTGTCTAAAGTTTATTTGTGAAAATAAAAATAAATAAAATATGAATTTGTTAAAAAGATTAAGTGAGAAACAAACTCAATTGGTGATTATAAATAGAGGAGAGCATTAGAGAATTAGGGTTACAACAAACAAAGAAAAAGATTAGAGATCAAAGAAAAATAGGGTTGTGGAGAAAAGAGGCAAAGAGAGAAGAGCTTAGAGAGACATTCAACCGTAGAAATTCATCTACTCGGCAAAACTAGAGGTAAGGGGGAGTCTCTATTCTTCATAAGGGTTGTATGAACATATGGATAGTGAAGGGTTCTGTTTTTCGTCCTTGTTTTCATGATCTTTTAATAATTTAATAAATTCTCGTTAAATTCGTGTTCTAATTTGCTGCTTGTGATTTTTGGTATACCCTTGTCTTTGAATTCATTATTTGCACGTGCTATATTCATATTATTAATTTTGTGTTTCATTTGATTATTACTCCTGGAACAGTTTCGAGAAGAAATTAATTGAGTTTATCAAATCGAAAGTACATGGTTCATTAATTAATTTTAAATATAATTCAATTCTAACTCTTTATATATCCCTTCGGTTTTGTATACAAGAGATGTATATGAATATTGTACTGTGATGCATGTCGTATCAACTAATTGGTTCCAATTTCAATTATATGATTTTAGGATCACATGAAATAATTATCTATGACTATTTATTATTAAATAATTGGTGAATTGGCAAAATATGATTTGCCGAACATCAATCTATATCTATCTATCTATATATATCTTTGTAAAAGAAACTTGAGTTAACTATATGCAAGCATTATGCCTATGTGGCAATTCTAAAAGAGCTTATTTTCACTCTTATTCTATCTTCTTATAATAACAACACTATTGAAACTTAGTCACCCTGTTTATTAATCATCTCCACTATTTCAATCAATTTAATGTCTAATTTTAATAATACAAATCTAAAACGTTTTCTAAAATGTCAAAAAAATTGAGGAAGAAAATAAAAGGCCAAATACGTAACTGTAATTTTCATAAGTGTTTGTCTTAACTCTCCGCTTAAGTTGGACATTTTCATTGCCGAGTCTTTATTCACCTATCAACTTATCTTGAATGTTTCATGTTTACTCAGAATCTCAACAACCATAATTTAATACATTCAATTAAACCTGGCATTAATATGGCATATATGACAGGGAAGAAAAAAACGTTTTAAGAAATGAATTTATTAGTAGAGAATATCTTATATAAGTTTGCAAGATCCCATATGCACTTCTCCATATTTTACAACTACATCAACTTTGTGTGCTCTCCTTCCTTTCCCAAATTTATCAACTTCTTCATCACAGTAGAATATGATTATTGTGTACCAAGTAGTGGTAACAAGTAAGTAGATCACTTTGATCATACAACTATTAAGAGCATCTACAATGGAGACACTCAATTGTGAGGTCTTAAACGGGTCCCACGTTGACACATCACTTTTTTATTGTTTTTTAATAATAGTATCTAATAGGTACTCAACCACTCCAATGGAGACCCTCTAACGAAAGGTTTTAAATGGGTCCCACCAATAACTATTTATTTAAGACACTATTATCTATTTTATCATATTAAATTGATTAAAATGTAAAGTTACAAAATTTATATGAACCGTAGCTTATTAAAACCGTAGCTTATTAAAAGATTGAAAAATAATTAAAGTTTGAAAAATAATTAATAATAATATTGCCAAATATTAAAAATTACAAATTATTTAAAATGATGATAAAATTACATAATTAAAACAATAACAAGTTTTCTAAAATCTAAAATTACATAATTAAAACAGACAATAACTAATTTTCTAAAATCTAAAATTACATAATTAAAATAATAACTAATTTGAAAATTTGCAGGATTTTGAAAATTTGGATTAGGATTAGGAGGAGATTGATAATTAGACATGAAATTGTAGAAATTATTTTGGTTTGGATCCATTGTCCAAAATAATATAACGATACAATATTTAATTATGAGTAAATAAGATAGGAATGGATGAATAATTTTTAGGGACTTTGAGGAAATGAGAGCAAGAAGGAAAAGCCAACGATACAGTGCAGTAGCATTTTGGAAGTTAATATATATATTACATGGAACAAGAATGAAAAGCCAACTTTAAATTGCAACGGTCATAAATAATTAACATAAAAAAAGCCAACGGCAAATTGTAATTGGAAAGCAACAAAGTAACAATGATTATTTTATTAAAATATGGTGTGGGATCCACTTAAGAATGGGGTCTTAAGTGAGACCCTGGGTCTTAAAAGACCCCAAAAAAAATTTCTTCAAATAGGGGTACATATTAGGTACCGAGTCTTAATTGATAAAGACACTACAATTGGAGATGGTCTTATTTTCAGTTTATCTTTTCACTGATTATTTTCAGTTTTTTTTATAAGCATATTATCTTTTCACAAGTAAGTAGAATGATTCTGATATATTCAAAATCATGTAAACCAGCTGTATGTAAGCCACCTATGTTTTAAGTGATGTGAAAATTAATCATTTACTTTGATGTTGTCCTTTTCTTAGTGAGAGGAGATAAATACTTCACATCATTTTGTGGAGAGTAAAAGAAGACCGTAAAGATCCCATCATACTTTGATGTTGTCCTTTTCTTAGTGAGAGAAGAGAAATACTTCACATCATTTTGTGGAGAGTGCAAGAAGAACCGTAAAGATCCCATCATGCAAGTGAAATGTAGGAAATCAATCACACTCACTCATCTATCTATTTATCTTTCTTCTATTTATACTCCCTCCGTCCCAGGATATCTGAACCAGTTTGGTTTTTCACACAGATTAAGAAAAATGTATAAATAAAGAGAAAAGTGGAATATATTGAATTGGGATTGATGAAAGTAGTATTAATTAGAGTTATATTGTATTGGGAATGATGAAAGTTGTATTGAAAATTGAAATGACTCAGTTATTTTGGGACACTTTTTTTTAGTAAATAGGTCAGATATTCTGGGACGGAGGGAGTATTATTATTACTATCATCATCATCATCATCATCATCATCATCATCATCAATCAATATATCTTTGAATTCTAAACTAATTGAATTCTAAACTTGAGTTATTTTTATGCAAGAGTTGCGATAATGTGGCATGTCTATTTGAGCTCCTGCTTTTCGTTCTCTATTGATTGAAACCTTGCCACCTCTCTTAACTATTACTCTAATTCATTATTCATTTTCCACTTGATCAATTTAATGCGTGTCCATTTAGGCATGGCAATGGGGCGGGGCGGGGACGGATTTTGCCTTCTCCAAGGTCCCCATCCCCTACTCCCATATACTTACCTGTTACCCTACCCATACCCATCTCTAATGGGTTTGGGTATTCCCGCCTCATCCACATCCCCGTAGTGAATCAATTTTTTAATGAAAAAAGAGTTTTTTTTTAAGATTCAATGTTAATATTGTAATGTATTATCCAAGAATTAGCGCTCATTTTAACATTTCCTTACCGAATAATTTGGTTGATCCTTTAACCATCAATGAAAGTTCTCATGTCATGATAGTTATCAAACCAAATAACATGACATATCATTATCAACCCCCACAACAAAAACAAAAACATGACCTTTCACATTCGGGTAGGGTTTGGGTATGGGTTCGGGGTGGGTACATATATCCCTGTTACCCGTCCCATACCCGTATTATGAAATAGGGGAAAACCCAAATCCAGTCAAATCGAGGAAAACCCGTCAAATCGAGGATTGTTTGGGCGGGTACCCATGAACACGAGTTTTGTTGTCATGCCTATATCCATTCACAATGAACCTACCATTAGCCTAAATTCAATACAAAATAAGGTCATTTTTGTTAACTAATTAAGAACAATTTGTTAGAATGATACATATTCATATATAACCATAGGTTAAGCTATTAAAAGGAGGATTAACTCTCTCCTATAGTTTACCGTATAGTGTTAGCATACATGCATGCAAACATTTTTCACACTTTGTCTTCATTTTAATTAGTGGCAAATAAAATTATCAATCAAACATTGCAAAAATGGTGCGATATTTAGCAAGGGTTTAGTTTCAAATAAAAATTCATCACTTTGAGTCAATCATCTCTTCAAAACTCTTACTATTTTATATACACTATTCAAATCATAAATATTTAATTTCAATTTTACTATTGTGCTAAATATTTTTATTATATATAAATTTTTGTGTTGAGTTATCATCCTTTCTCCAAGAGTAATGATATTTTGACATCCATTTGATGACAACTTTGTTGACAACCTTGTTTTTCTCACTTTTTATTGGTCAAAAACAAAGGAGAGAGAAAAAGGAAGAGAGAGGATAACAACATCATGTGAGTATGAGAGAGAAAGTTGTCCAAAAATTGTAAAAAAAATGGTTGTCAAAATATCATTTCTCTTTCTGCAAACACCTCTTGAATGATACTTTTAATTTTGTAGTATGATCTTTGTTTCTCTTTCTTACTTTTTGCACATGTCTTGCTCTATTGGTTTTTGTAGGAGAATGGAGACTCAAGTTACTCTACAATAGAGATTTCTCAAATTTTTATAGCCCTACTCTTTTAACGCCATCTTGCGAACAATCTATCTATATATCTTTGCAATCGAACCTTGGATTGTTCCTAAACCTCCATTGTGCTGATGCATCGTTGTTTAGAGAAGCTTTCAATCTCTCATTTAACATAATGGTTAAAAAAATAAAAAAAAACTTCTACATTATACCATTAAATGTACATTCATGTATACTGATATATAAAGTTCCAATTCTACATTTTTTTAAGCAAATTTTATTTGTAACGAAGCACGAAGGAAGTTCAATGGCAATTTTTTATTTGAAAATTAAAGTTCAATGACAATTTGCAAGTCACAAACAACGTAAATCTTTAATGGTACAATTTATTTTTCTTTCACTTTAATGCTTTTTGTTATGAAAAATTGAATGTTCACTCTTTTTTTTCTCCAGGAGACCTTTCATTTGTATAGTAGGTTTTAATTACACACCAACTAATTAGTTCACATGTTTTATTGCACTAATATTTTTTTTTTAAAACCAAATGTAGTGATTATTTAATATATAACTTATTAGTTCTCTCAAAAAAAAACTTATTAGTATGTTGATTTTAAACCAAAATTGATTGAGTAACAAAAAAAAAAAAAACCAAAATTGAGTGTATTTTTTTTTGGTTACATAAATTGAGTGTAATTAAATTTAAAAAAGATTTCTTTTTTAATCAATTGTGTAAATGTTGTTCATCTTTTATTTATTTTTGAAGTCGAATTTATATAGTTGCTTAAGTATAATGTGTCGTTGTAAGTTGTACAAGTTACCTTGAAACATTTTTCCATTTCGTAAATAAATAATAACCAGAAATTTTAATAGTCTCTATGATAAAATCAAACAGTAAACACATTGCACGGAAAAAAATAACATTAAGCGTATTTTTATAAAAACCCGTGCAACGCACGGGTTAAATACCTAGTATCTTTCAATGGCTAATGTGATTGACAAATTTGATTTTGTTTAGTGGCCTTCGGCCTATATAACTTTCCATTATAAAACAAAATAGATTTTTGATTAAAATATTCCAGGATTCAATGTTTGTTAATAAATCCAAAAATCCTAATTTCTTATTTGTATTTTACAAGTTATCCTATTTTATTTTATCTTGAATTTGGTTCGAAATGATATATATTGAAGAAGTGTTATTTGAAGATGTGTGATTTAAAGATGTGTTATATAAAGATGTGCTATTTGAAGATGTGTGATTTCAAGATGTGTTATATAAAGATGTGATGTTTGACGATGATGTTATTTAAAGATGTGTATTTTTCGAGTCATATAAAGATGTGCATTGTCGAGACATTACTTTCTGTTCATGCATTCATGGTCGAGTCTATTTAACGATGTGATTTAACATACTTTGATGGTGTTGTACTCAAAGATGATGTTCTCTTTAAAATACTTTGATGGTGTTGTATTCAAAGACGGTGTTGCTTTTAAAATACTTTGATGGTGTTGTACTCAAAGATGATGTTCTCTTTAAAATACTTTGATGGTGTTGTATCCAAAGACAGTGTTTATTTTAAAATACTTTGATGGTGTTGTATTCAAAGATGATGGGATAAAATTGGTGAGTAGGTTTGGTACCATATGCATATAGAGTCGAGTTAGGGACATTGCATACATAACTGCAAGTCTACTTGAAGATGTGTAATTAAAAGATGTGTGATTTAAAGACGTGTAATTATTTAAAGATGTGATATTCAATGATGTGCTTCTAAATGGTCATATGTGAATGATATGTATTTTGCTAGATGTCTTTTTGATATTCTTAAATGTTGATTGATGCCTATTTGATTTTTATTAAATGAAATTTTATATTTAAATGTGAATAGTATCTGACTGTGATGTATACATGTCTAAATCTAATTGAAGTGTTCTTTTATCTGGATTTATACATGTGTTTATGCATTTCTTATGTTGAATATATTCTCACCCTCTAGTGGCGGGTTGGGCGCCTGCACCCTTGTGGTGTAGATTTGCAGGAAGAAGAAGTTTAGTAGCAGTGAGTCTCTGAGGATGGCTTTGAAGCCTACTCGTTTACCTAACGCTTTTAGGAGTCTTTACCGAGTCGATGCTCTGATCTGTGACACTAGGGATTGGGGATTTATTTTATTTTATTTTAGATTAGGTTTTAGAAATCTTTTGAATTCAGTTTTGATGTTGATACAAATGATGTGACAGTTACTTTAATGTTTTGAAAATTGTATTTGTTGGAACAAAATGTGTTTAACAATGAACCTTAAAGAGTTTTGATGATAACAAGGTATTAAAAATTGTAAATTGGACTAGCTAATATTTGTTCAAGTGTACAGGACCACAGTTAAATTTTACATCATTAATTGGTACTGAATGAGAAAATAAAGAGCAAAAGAAATCAACAAAATTGAAGCTTGGACGCTCCTGAAGGCAATATGCTCCTGAAGACAAGAAGCGCTCCTGAAGTCAAGTTGCTCCTGAAGAGAGTAAAGTGCTCCTGAAGACTAAAGCGCTCCTGACGGAATAGTGCTCCTGAAGAATAGTGCTCCTGAAGACTAGTGCTCCTGTAGCCTGGAAGTCCTGAAGCGCCACGTCATCATCAGAATCTACAACATCAGAAGCTGCCTTATCAGAAGCCATTTCACCAAGAGCTGAAGATCAACTGAATTTGCAAAATTCAAGGATTCAAGAGTTGTTTCATGGATCGAAATTCATCAAAGGACAGCAAAAGACTAGTGGAACTTTGCAACGGTCATTTCAAAGGTGTTTGAAGGCATGTGCTTGCAATTTGGATGAAAGCGTTGACATTGTACTATTGTACAACTGTACAACAACCTTCTCCACTACTCTGTTTTGTGTCCACGCTACAAGACAAGAAAACAGCTCCAGAATACGGCTTCGCCTGCAAAGATGTTCCTTTGGATTAGGAATGAGTTTCAAATTGGTTCTTCATAGGACAACAACCAAATCAGGCAAAAGATCATTGGTGAAAGATCAAGCTTCAACAACGACTCTTTTGATGTGCTGGCAATTTAACAACGTCTCTTTCACACCTCTATATAAAGGAGTGAAGACTTAGAGAATTGGCAATGCTGAACGAAAGACTCTCAACATTTTTACAAGTGCCAAACCTCTGCTGAAATTGTTCTGCATTCACTTAGAATTTTTGTTTCTCAAAGTCTTATCTTAGAAATTCGTAAGTCTTAGAGTCTGTATCTGATTTGTATTGTGAGCACCTCTGATTGTATATCAAGTGTTCAACCTCAAACAATTTTCTGTGTAATTTTGTTTGTCTAGAAGTCTCTTGCAGTTGTGCTTGAGCATAGAAGTCTCTTGATTGTGTTCTTGAGCATAGGAAGACTCTTGCGAAGTGTGCTTGAGCAAAGGAAGTCTCTTGCTGTGTGCTTGAGCAATTGTAATCAGATATTACATTATAGTGAAGTCTCCTTGGAAGTGCAAGGGGGACTGGACTACTTCCGGATTGTGGAAGGAACCAATATAATTGCTTTGTGTCGTTCTTCTTCTCTCTCTATTTTATTCCGCTGCATTTAGATTCTGATTATCAGTTCAGAAGCTGTCTCACTTAGCTTCTGATCAGTGTGCTCAGTTTTTAGGAGAAACGAAGAATTTTCCAAAAACACAATTCAACCCCCCTTCTTGTGTTTTCTCACCTTCAGTATTCCGCTGCGACGTTTTTAATTTAAATGAAGTATTAGATGTGTGACACCCTTGCTTGCTCAATTATTTATTATACTTTTATTAAAAAATAATATGTGGGGATTAGGGTGTTACATAGTGGTATCAGAGCAGGTCGGTCCAGTCACACCAAGTTTATGATTTTTTTTATTCCCTTGTATGCGACATGGGTGGAAACATTGTCGCTACTTGTTTGAGTCAGGTAATTTTCGAGGGCGAAAATTCTTTAAGTGGGAGAGAATTGTAACACCCCGATTTTTAATATTATTTTATTAATATACTTATTAGATAATATTAGTATTATTATTATTATTAGTAGTAGTGTTGATTGTTTGACATTCTTATTTTTTATTTGAATTTAATCCGTTTTAACATGTTTGGGTGAGGTTGTTTAGTTAATTGGGATATAGACATTGGATTAATAAGGGTAGTATAGATAATCTAGGGATTTAAATTAATGGTAGTAGTTTAATTAAAAAGAGAATGAGAGAAAATAATTTTTAAGAAGAAAAATAGTCTTTTGGTAAAAATAGGGAAGTAGGGTGCAAATAATATATGTGTCTAAAGTTTATTTGTGAAAATAAAAATAAATAAAATATGAATTTGTTAAAAAGATTAAGTGAGAAACAAACTCAATTGGTGATTATAAATAAAGGAGAGCATTAGAGAATTAGGGTTACAACAAACAAAGAAAAAGATTAGAGATCAAAGAAAAATAGGGTTGTTGAGAAAAGAGGCAAAGAGAGAAGAGCTTAGAGAGACATTCAACCGTAGAAATTCATCTACTCGGCAAAACTAGAGGTAAGGGGGGATTCTCTATTCTTCATAAGGGTTGTATGAACATATGGGTAGTGAAGGGCTGTGTTTTTCTTCCTTGTTTTCATGATCTTTTAATAATTTAATAAATTCTCGTTAAATTCGTGCTCTAATTTGTTGCTGTGATTTTTGGTATACCCCTGTCTTTGAATTCATTATTTGCATATGCTATATTCATATTATTAATTGGGTTAATTATGTTTTTGGTCCCTACAAAATTGCGACCTTGTAAGTTTAGTCCTTACTTAATTTTAATAGCATTTTTAATCCCTACAAATAATTTATGCACTCAATATTAGTCCTTACTCAATCCAAATTTGTTTAATTTATGCTTAAACTCTTAAGTTTTTCAACAATTTTTTCCAGGCGTGTTAAGAACGTTATTAAAAGGTCCTCCGAAAAAAATATCGCAAAAATTTGATTTCTACGTCCATATTTTTGTTACTTATATCTTAAACTTTTGTCGTTTTAAAAAATTCATATTTAATTTATTTTAGGTTAAAAAATTATAGATTTTAGTAAATGAACCTTTCATAGTGTTCTAAACTTGTATAAAAAGAATCGTTAAAAAATTTAAGAGTTTAAGGATAATTAAAAAAAAATTATTTTAGCAGGGACTAAAATTATAAGTAAATTTTTTTTTTGTAGGGATTAAAAATGCTATTAAAATTAAGTAAGGACTAAACTTACAAGGTCACAATTTTGTAGGGACCAAAAATATAATTAACCCTTATTAATTTTGTGTTTCAATTGATTATTACTCCTGGAACGGTTTCGAGAAGGAATTAATTGAGTTTATTAAATCGAAAGTACATGGTTCATTAGTTTTAAATACTAGTATAGTGACCCGTGCCAAGCACGGGAAATAAAAAACTTTTTTTGATCATATTTATAGATTTTATGTTATGTTATCTTAAAGATATAAATGTAGTTATAATTTAAATTTGACATGAAAAAAATATCATCTTAATTTTGTATATATTTTGAAATATCTAAACATCGTAGATAACGATTAAAGTATTTGGATATTTTTTTTTTGTAGTGAAAAGTATTTGGATTTACACTTATACTAATTATTTGTAGTATAAGATGTACTCAGTGTTAAACTTAGCATATATAATATTTTTGCAAAAATACGCCGACGTACTGTATATTATTATTTCTTGACATAATGTATTTTATTAATCATAAAATCTAAAAAATTTGTTTTTTTATATAATAGTCAGTGTCAGATGTATACATCTAGTCTGTGAATGCAAACGTTAAATTTTTTATAGGTGTGTATAAATATAGTTTGGGCTACAGAAACGACGATTGTTATTTGTTTTTATTTTTTATAAAACCAATGGTCTAATCTGCGTATTGTTATACCTAAAAAATGCATCAATTAAAAGTCAATGGCAGGAGGATCTGCTTATATAGAAATTGCATGTCCCGTAATGACCAGTACGCCTTACAAAGAAATTAAAAAAAAACGACTTCCAAACAATACACAACTTTAGTTTTCTAAATTATAGCAACAACAATTCTAAAACATAACCAATGATCATATTTTTTGAAAAACTTCATGATACACAACATTTGTGGTCTCCTTGCAAACATTATTATCTTCATCCAAGATGAGCAGCTTCAACCCTTTTCAAGAAATAACTCGAGAGACAACGACATAGAGTTGTCCATGCGTGAACACGGGCTTAGGAAGATAAACTCCCACTCGAGATAAAGATTGACCCTGACTTTTATTTATTGTCATTGCAAAACAAAGCGTCAATGGAAATTTCCTGCGCCTAAATTTGAAGGGTAGTTCTGGATCACTCGGAATAAGATTCATCCTGGGAATGAATACCCTGGTACCTGCCCTTTTTCCTGTAATTATGGTAGCAACTATCGTGCTCTTCCCTAGATGTGTAACTGTTAGCCTCGTACAATTACACAGTCCATTGGCCTGATCGATGTTTCTCATCAGCATAACTGGGCATCCGACCCTTAGTTTCAACCAGTGATTTGGAATTCCATAGCTCTTAATATCATTAAGAAATTCCGTTGTGAACCACTTGCTCTAGACATCAGAATTTTCGCCCGATCGACAAACAGAATCAGAGCTTAAATACTCTTTCTCTTCACCTTGAATCAGTGACATCATATATTCGTTAACATGCTCAACTGAATCAAGCGTTGGTGCGAGTATTCCCCTTTCTTGGAAAAATAGCGGATCACCGAGGTTATCATTCAAATCGGGATACACAAAGTCTATAAGTGACATCAACGGATTTGTTGTGTCTGATATGAGCAAATCTTCAGGAATTTCTACCTTCATTTCAGCATTCTCATCTGAAGCGTCGTTTCCGTCTCCAATTGAGAGTATCCACTTGCTAAAATTAGCAATTTCTTCCTGCTCTGCATGTACCGAAGATTAGCCATGGCAATGGGGCGGGGTGGGGACGGGTTTTACCTTCCCCATCCCCATCCCCGATTCCTATATACTTACCCGTTACTCTGCCCATGCCCAACGGGGATAAGAACTTGAATCCCATCTCTGTCCCGACGGGTTCGGGTATCCCATCCCCGTCCCGACGGGTTCGGGTATCCCATCCCCGTACCCGTAGTGAATCATTTTTTAATAAAAAAAGGTTCTTTTTTCCAACATCAATGGCAATAATGGACAGCATTATGTTCCCTTTGTGAGCAACGTTGACTGATTGAGAGAGAACCCAGAAAAGTGTCGTCTGACAATGACATTTGTCATTTGGACTGGAGTGAAATGATCTAGAGTTGTGCTTGTATTTATGTAAAAAGGGTGTAAAAAAAAGTAATTTTTTATATTTGGGACGGGTATGGTATGGGTTCGGGGTGGGTAAATATAACCCTGTTACCCATCCCATACCCGTGTTTTGAAATCGGGGAAAACCCAAACCCATACCCAACCCCAGTCAAAGCAGAGAAAACCTGTCAAATCGGGGAGGGTATGGGCTGGTACCCACGGGTATGGGTATTGTTGCCATGCCTACCGAAGATGCACCCAATCTCATATTAACAGTAAGCCTCAACACATTACAATAAGCCCATATCTTTGAACAAAATTTTAATCAGAATATTACTTTAAATTCAATTGAAAATTCACACAAAAAAATATATCACACAAAGTTAGTGAATATTTAAGTTATTTGACAAATAAATCAACATAAATTTAAAGTAAACTTAATATATATTATAAAGTTTTTTTTGATGAAAAGTAGTTTTGTTTCAGGGGATGGGGTTTGGGTAGCTTAGCTGGTTTGAGTTTAGGAATAAGGAGTTGAAAGGTCAGCGTTTCGAACTTTGATGAATGCGTAAATATTAATCTAACAACTAATTGCCAACATCCGTCATTAAAAAGTATAAAGTATTTATAAATTTTTGTTTGGGGGAGTGGGGTGTTGAGGTTTTGGGTATCTCGGCTGGTTTTGGTTAAAGGATAAGGAGTTGAGTCATGTCGTGGGTTAAAACTTGGACGAAGGAGTAGATACCTCTAGCATAACTTATGTCCTTTTATGCTCTTTAGCTGGTTCCACTAATCTCTTTTTTGTCTAACCTCTCTCTTTATGTGTGTGTGTGTGTGTGTGTGCGTGTGTGTGTGTGTTCTACTACTAATATTTAGATGGGATTTCCATATAATTATGATGAAGTTAACACCAAATAAGCAAATTATATGTATTCATATAGCCGTGCTAAACTCGTGTAAGAAATTTGTATATTTTTCTCAATTCGCGAAATTTAGTGATTTTTTTTATTATATCCATCAGGTATCGCTCCATCGTACATCGTGGTAAGTGGGTCACTTTCATAGTCGACCTCCTAAACACAAAACTAAATTGATTATTAGTAGCTCTAGTCTATTTTCTTAGTCTCCGTTCAATCATTCTTGTCCATAACTTTATGGCATGACTAATAATTTTAATTCCTTTATAATTTGCACAATTTTGTATATTCTCCTTGTTCTTATAATTATAACTAAATTGTTTTTCCCCATTTATCCAACATTCGCTTTGACCTCATAATTTCGTTTAAATTTTTGGCGACTCACTCGTTGTCTCTTTCTCCAAAATTTTCCCACAATCTAACCGGTATGTTTGCAGGCCTAACTTTCTTGCCATTACTCATGTTTTTCAACGTCTCTTTTACCTCATATTCTTGAATACCACAATAGTAGTTATAGTTTCAATCCCCCTATCAAATGTCTAGCATGTTAGAGTTTGGTAAGATCTCATAACATTCATTAAATCAATTATAGAAATAATTCGTCCATTATCCTTTATCGAAATCTCTTGTTTTTCTTTCTCGTCCCTTAGCAAGACTATATATAGATTTTGCTCCCTCCTTGGTGCCTAAGGATTGGTATAATCCATCAAAAGTTTGGGTTCTTGCTTCGTTCAACGCATTCGTGGTCTCTTTCTTAGGTCTTGTAATTTTCCCAAATTTCGGCACAGTTACACGTAGGCTGCTCTTTAAAACATTGCATTTTGATTCTCACTTTTCTTTGAACATTATAGTTCGACCACTTACATTCTTTACCCCTATATCCAAAACCTCTTTATTCTCCTAGTGACTCTTCTACTGCTTTTCTAACCTCATGTGTCATCTTTTCCCACATATCATTTGGGAATTCGTGCAGTTTTGTGAAACCTCCCTATAAAATCTTATGTTAGTAAATATTTAATTTTCACCCTTTAAATGCCACCGCTTGACTCTTGGAATCTAATTATGGCTTCTTCTCTTCACTCCCCTGAAACCCTTACATTTATAACCAATCGCATATGTTGGGTAGTTAAATTCTCTCTAGGTAATATTTTATAGTTCAAACAAATATTTGTTAGATTCCTTAATAAGAAAGAAATATATATGAGAACATTGCACCACACTCTTGTATATGATAATATGCTCCTATCATTTCCTAAAATATAGGATGGATTTTCCCTCCACATTTATTTCCCTGAGGCAATACTCACATGCACACCTTCAAAACTTCTCAAAATACTACCTACATATGCCCATTTAGATCCCCTCTTAGAGAATATTTTCTCCTAGTGTTATATTTTGAATTAAGCATCCTAAGCCCTCCCAAAACCATACTTTAAGGTGTTTTTACAACCCTACTTAAGGTGTGTAATCACCAATAACATTAAATATGTATTGCTCCACTACAAATTTTAGAAATATGATCTGATCTCCAATCATTTTTACATCCATAATATCATTCTTTCATTCCTTATCAGCAATATTGCCTACCCCATTTCTCGATCTAACTTACAACACTAAAGATGTATTGTTCCACTATAAGTCATAGGGCTATGATATGATCTTTTGTCCTTCTTACATCCATAATATCCTTCTTTCATTCTTTATCAATAATAATCTCTACCTCATTTTTCAATTTAACTTTGTCAGTGTATCAATGCTTAAATCCTGAACTGTCTAATTCTTTTGTCTTTTTATCCACTCACTTAATTTATTGTATGCACAAAAAATTAATCTTCCTTCTAGTCATAATATCAATTAATACCATATATCTTCCTAAAAGAGTGCCTATATTTCATGTTCCAAAAAGTATCATACTCGCATGTAGTAACTTCTTTATCCACACTCGTGCACGAATATGTAGGAACCTTGCTTATTTTTCACTGCATCTAGGTGGGGATATAAGGACTCTTTCTTATTTAACGTTGTACTTTAACTCTACATCATGTTTCTTGTAGGAAACGACCAAGCATTCAAATTATTACATATTTGGTCTTTGTTATATAGATTTAATAAAGTTTTACGTAGGCCGTTGAGGTATAGCACAAATTAAATTTATATTAAACTCATTTCTACATGTAAACTAACAAATTAAAATTATAATTAAACTCATTTCTACATGTAAACTAACACATTAAATTTTGATCCAAAATGTTTGTCCTATAATTTAAGTTGTATTGACATGCATATTGTGTATAAAATCAAATAATTGTATCAACATGAAAATATCAATGTTTTTTTTTTATACCAAATTTCATTAAAATAATCAATTTTACTCATTTAATTTAAAACAAAAATTTAAATTCTAAGTGTCTTCCCTAAAAAAAAAATCTATGTATTGGAAAGATGGATGCGATAAAATTTAAACATAGCCATTTTTTTCTTAAATTATATACATAACCATAATGTTCAAAATATATATGTATTTTTCTAAAACTTTTTAATATATGTTTAAAAACGGTACATTTGTAACAGAATCACTAAAAATATGATTTTAATGCTTAAATGATGCTGATTCCATGATGACTTTCTCAGGGAAAATTTCTCATTTCCTTTTATGGCTCATTCAATTTCAGAATGATTTTTTTCATTCTCTTAGTCAAACATTGGTTGATTCATATATTAATTTAATTATTTTATAAAATTATGGTACCATATTGAAAGTTAACCTTGTCTTGTTGTCCTGTATGACCATGCATCAGAAACAACACTAAATTTGTTAATAGAATACAATTGATCTTCACTTAATTCTTTCGCATACTTGTATATGAGAGTACGCCTAACAGATGTGTAACTTCTATTAAAATTGTTTTGATCAATATATTATGACTAAATCATTTATCAATAGTAATATGTATCATATTCTTTATCAACAAAAAAAAACCGCATCATATTTAAGTTGTTTAAATGCATAATTCTTTGATCAAATTATGTCAATAATATTCTCGATCAATTTGGAATAGTTATAACTGCTTTCGGTTCCTATCATATTAATATTATTTTGGAACCATCATGCACTAATTTAGAATTGATTTAAAAAAAATGTGAATTCCATCGTTAACCTATTTTCATGTATCACCTGTATTTTTATATATACTGAAGCTCAATGTTATTGTTACATTATAGTTATAATAGAATGAACTGATTTATATGATATAAACCTTTTTAATGAAAATTATTGAAACAATAATGAAAAAAGTCTAAGATGTATTATTATATATTGAAACAATAATGAACTAATTATTTAATAATAAATAGTCATAGATAATGATACATTTTAGAAATATAACTTTTTAAAATTAATAATTTATCACACATGTTTCCTTTTTTTTTCCTGTCAATAAATGCAAAATATATTCCCATTAAAATTAGTTGACTTAATTGATCATTTAATTTCCGTCTTGAAGGCTATGATTTGCATCAATAAAAAGTTATTACTCTCACTTAGATCGTACATGATGATTGCTTATTCAAAACATGTGTGTACTTTCTTGCAAAACATGTGTGTACTTTTTTGAGAGAAAACGTGTATACTTGATCACTTATAATCCAAAAAAGAAAGTTTTTTATTTTTTTATTTTTAAATTCAATAAAAGAACATTGATGCGGATGGTTTTATTTTTGGTCAAGTAGCCTAGTGGCTAGAACTCACACAATTAAATGTGGAGAAGTGGGGTGTCCGGGGTTCGAACCCCGGCCCCTGCATAAAATATGCATTGTCCCTACCAATTGAGCTAAGCTCACAGGGACTATGTTTTAACTTCACTTTTATCACTTTCTATCTAACCGAGATAGAGAAGAAAAGGAAAGAACATCTTTTATAAGAAACAATAGATTCAATTTACTTTATTTGATTTCTGTCTCTCCCCCTATGTATTTATAAAAAAAATTATCACAGTGTTCTCTCTTCTCATTTTTTTCTCATAATCAGACATTTCCTACAACAGAAACAATAAAAGTAAGGCACAACAAAAGTTTTCACATTTCAGGGTCATAGACTATTTTTTTTTCCTTCAAAATGTAAAAGTATTCTACATAAAGAACAACACAAAACACAACATGTACTTTGATTATACATAATAGTACAACATGATATTTGCCTTATATAGACTACAGAAAAACAGTAGTCATTATAAACCACATACTTAAAGAAAAAAATTGAACCCAAATAATACATCTTGTGCTATATAGGAAATTGATTTATAGTATGTACACGGAAACAAAAACACACCAGCTGCATCAACTTGAGAGGATATTCCATGCAAGCAAAATTAATTTCACCACCAGCAATATGAAAATATTGTTGAATGCCCTTCTAATAGCCTTTATACCTCCCACCCATATAACGATATAACTCTAAGATTATAGGAGGTGCATGACATTAAAAAAGGAGGAAGGTTTTGCACAAAAGTATAAAAAGCTCTACAATTTTTTAACAAAGATGTGAGCAATTTGGAATGGCTAGTTTGTGTGCCTTATATAGACAATAATTGTATGAATTATACATTTTTCTATTAATGGCAAATTAATAATTAATAATAAGTAATTAAATGAAATTATTGGAAATGATATGAATTCCTTTTTTTTAAGCATAAGTTTTTTATTCAACAATCTTTATAATAATTGCAGATTTTGATTTCCATATACATGTTACAAAATGAAGAAAAGAGGAACAAACTTATTAGGTTCTGTGTAACTATTTTTGGTTTTTTTAAAAGGAATATTCTTTTATAAAAAATTTATTTTTTTGAAGAGTATAAAAAATTAATTTGATAGTCACTATTTGTTATTCTTTTTAAGAATTTAATATTATAAGTTAGTTCATTTCATTAATTAAAATGTGAATTCGTTAAAAAGAATCATATGAGATGATAAGGTTATATCATAAACCTATAATTGGTCTTCCAAAAAAAAAATACAATATAGCTCATATATTAGCTATTAAGCAAAATATAATATTTTTTTAAATGATTTGCATTTGAAAAAAAAAATAAATAGGTTTTTTTGTTAAGGTTTTTAATTCCAATTAAATACCTCCAATTCCGATTTTTTTTGGTTTAAGGTTTATTTTTTTAGGGAAGGTTTAACGTTTATTTTAGCAAGTCCATTAAATACAATTAATTAAAATATTATTTTTTTGTTAAGGTTTTTAATTCCAATTAAATACCTCCAATTCTGATTTTTTTTGGTTTAAGGTTTATTTTTTTTTTAGGGAAGGTTTAACGTTTATTTTAGCAAGTCCATTAAATACAATCAACTGAAATCATATTTTTTTATATTCTTTGCCAATCACCCATTTATGATATTCTTTGACTAATGAACTAATGATGCCCAATTCCGATTTTTTTTCTGTCCTAAAATAAAGTATCCGATTGTTTTTTCTTTCCTAAAATAAAGATTGAACAATTCAACGAAATTTATTCAAAAAAAATTCAGTTTAACGAAATAAAAATGTGACTTACATTTTATACTTTGTGATAAATTATAAATCTGATAATCTTTTTAATAGGTTAAAAATATACGCAATTTATTCTGCATATTTAAATACGTTATAACTGAAATATTATATTATATAAAACAATCTCGTTAAAATCTCATTCTTTAATATCAACTATATTTAAATACGTTATAACTGAAATATTATATTATATAAAACAATCTCGTTAAAATTTCATTCTTTAATATCAACTATAAAATATATGATAATAAAACATTACATTACACGATTATACAAACAATATAATAATACAATATAATTGGTCTTCAAAAAAAACAATATAATTGATATTCATGGTTCAATATAATAATTAGAAAAAATGATTTTTTTTCTTTCCGAAAATAAAGATTGAACAATTCAACGAAATTTATTCAAAAAAAATTCAGTTTAATATCAACTATAAAATATATGATAATAAAACATTACATTACACGATTATACAAACAATATAATAATACAATAAAATTGGTCATCCAAAAAAAAAAACAATATAATTGATACACATGATTCAATCAATATAATAATACAATAAAATTGGTCTTCAAAAAAAAAAAACAATATAATTGATACACATGGTTCAATATAATATATGATAATAAAACATTACATTACATGATTATACAAACAATATAATAATACAATATAATTGGTCTTCCCGATTATACAAACAATATAATAATACAATATAATTGGTCTTCAAAAAAAAAAACAATATAATTGATACACATGGTTCAATATAATAATTAGAAAAAATTAATTAGAAAAGTTAATACACAAAGTTACAATAATGCAAATGCTTGAGAATAAAACAATCTTAGAGTGCCACATGTCGTGACTTGAAAGAAATTCTAAAACATTAAAATATAGTGACACGTGTCAAGAAGAGAAGAGAAGAAAAATGGAATAGGTCCTAAATTTATATAGTATAGATAATTCAATTCTAACTCTTTATATATCCCTTCGGTTTTGTATACAAGAGACGTACACCCTCCGGTCACTATTATAAGCAAAATTTTACTTTTTAGGTTCATTCAATAAATGATGTATGTAGTCTATTTAATGGACCACATACATCAATTATTGAATGAACCTACAAAATAGAATTTTGTTTATAATAGTGACCGGAGGGTATATATGAATATTGTACTGTGATGCATGTCGTATCAACTAATTGGTTCCAATTTCAATTATATGATTTTAGGATCACATGAAATAATTATCTATGACTATTTATTATTAAATAATTGGTGAATTGGCAAAATATGATTTGCCGAACATCAATATCTTTCAATGGCTAATGTGATTGACATATTTGATTCTGTTTAGTGGCCTTCTACGGCCTATATAACTTTCCATTATAAAACAAAATAGATTTTTGATTAAAATATTCCAGAATTCAATGTTTGTTAATAAATCCAAAAATCCTAATTTCTTATTTGTATTTTACAAGTTATCCTCTTTTATTTTATCTTTTGAATTTGGTTCCAAATGATATATATTGAAGAAGTGGTATTTGAAGATGTGTGATTTAAAGATGTGTTGTATAAAGATGTGCTATTTGAAGATGTGTGATTTCAAGATGTGTTATATAAAGATGTGATGTTTGACGATGATGTTATTTAAAGATGTGTATTTGTCGAGTCATATAAAGATGTGCATTGTCGAATCATTACTTTGTGTTCATGCATTCATGGTCGAGTCTATTTAACGATGTGATTTAACATACTTTCATGGTGTTGTACTCAAAGATGATGTTCTCTTTAAAATACTTTGATGGTGTTGTATTCAAAGACGGTGTTGCTTTTAAAATACTTTGATGGTGTTGTACTCAAAGATGATGTTCTCTTTAAAATACTTTGATGGTGTTGTGTAACACCCCGTCTTCCCAACATACAAATTTCTTAATAAATCAGAGTATTTCTTCGTAAACAGAATGCCACATTTCATAAAAATCATAAACGGAATAAATAATAATTTATCCTTCAAAAATATTCAACATAAATGTCCAAACTTGCAGCGGATTTAGTTCAACGTCTAAAAATAGTTTTTGGCACTAAGGCATCATCATAAAAGTCTCATAAATAGTCTAAAACATAATAACTAGTTCAGTCCAACAACTTTATTATAAATCTCATAAAACAATTCGTAAGGAATAGAAACAAGTCAAAACTCCCATCCCGTTACGTATCAAAGCACCTAAAGACACACTGTGAGGAGTCCACTCACGACCACGCCCATTCTTGATTACCTACAAGTTACACATACGAAGAGCAACATTTTCAAGCAGAAGGGGTGAGATTTCTCAAACAAATAATATTAAGCAGGTAACTCATTAATTACATTTAACAACATAATTTCATATAATTCAACAATTATATTTAACATATAGATTTCAGCATATAAAAGTGATAATCATCGTCACATAACATCATACAAATATTTCATCACATAACAGTCATAATCATCGTCACATATCATCATAATCATATTTCATCTTTAGACACTTCGTTAAAACATCACAACTTAACACCTTGACTCGACAATGCATCTAAACTCGACTATGCAACTCTTAACGTCTTAAACCATCTTGAATCATCATGAAATGCAAAAGCATGTGGTACCAATCTAGGGCATAAGCCCTCGTCGCTTATGAGCATAAATATACTCATAGGGCATGAGCCCTCGTCGCTATTGAGCAAAAGCTCCTAGGGCATAAGCCCTCGTATCTGTTGAGCAAAAGCTCCTAGGGCATGAGCCCTCGTCTTTAAAATGAGTATGCATGGACTCAACATCATACGTCTTAAAAACTTCATGAACATCTTATAACTCTTGACTTTTACGACATTTACATCTTAAATAAGATCAACAACAACATTTACAGCACTTATAAATTCATATCATATCAGCATCATATCATTATAGTATCAAATGATAATAATGGCATCTTAAGCATCACATCAACATAAGCATCTTGAATAACACATATAGTGCATATATAACATTATCACATCATTAATAAAATTTAGTCATCTTAACTTAGTCTTTCTGGACAGCTTCTAATAATCTAGACATCCTTCAATTCCTCCTCAAGGTTCAACTTTAAGCCACACGTGCGAAAAGATCGCAAGAAAATAGTTTGGGCAGAATGGGATAGTTGCTTGCTGGAGTCTCAAAATGGTTTTCTCGCGGTGGCGAGTAACTGGCTTGCTCGCTGTGGCGAGCGATATTGCTCGCGAGGTGAGCGATGAATGTTCTTAGCTCGCGAGGCGAGCGATGAATGTCAGCTCGAGCAGAATTCCATTTTTCTCAAATTTTCACCTATCACTTGGTTCTAACCTCAAAAAAAACTTCTAAATATCACCTTATGGATTATCTAAGGTCTGTACATGATTCATACATCAATTCATCGATTTTTCATCATCTAATCATCAAAATCACTCTTAAACCTAATTCTTAAATTCTCACAAATTCAACCTAAAACATGTTAGATGTAATCTAATGATCTACAAACTTAATATTAGTGAAAGATAGTCTCACCCTTACCTTAAAACAGATGAAATCGGCACCCTCCAGGTCTTCTCCTCTTCTCTGACTTTTTCTCCCTTTATCACCAAAAACTGAACGTTTGTTGTAAAACTTTTCTAAACCTAACTTCTCTTATTTATACCTCTTCTATTCTTTTCTATTTCCTCTAAAACCACTAAACTCTCTAAATTTATAAAACAGCCTCATATCTCAATAATTATTTTATTTTCAAATCTTATTTTATTAAATAATAAAATAAGTCACAACATCACATAACTTCTCTAAAAATCATATAACTCACATAAATCTCATAAAATTAAATCACATATAAATCATATAAATCTTATAAATCACGTCATTCACATATATATATATATATATATATATATATATATATATATATATATATTCTAAAACTCATTTAAATAATTAAAGTGGGCGTTACAACTCTCTCCAACTTATAAGATTTTCGTCCTCGAAAATTTACCTCAATCAAACAACTCTGGATAAGATTCCAGCATCTTACTCTCAAGCTCCGACGTCAAGGTTTCTCCAGTCGCTCCGTCCCAAACGACTTTCACAAGAGGTATCTCCTTGCCTCTTAACTTCTTCACTTCACGACCGTCAATCCTCACCGGTAAGGTCTCAACCGTAAGGTTATCTCTAACTTGCACATCATCACTTTGGATCACATGAGATGGATCCGGAACATACTTCCGAAGTTGTGACACATGAAACACATCATGCAAATTCGAAATATGCGGTGGTAAATCCACTCGGTAAGCCACCGTTCCAACTCTTTCTGATATCTGATACGGACCAATAAACCTCGGAGTCAACTTCTTTGACTTCAGTGCACGACGCACACCGGTCATGGGAGTAACTCTTAAGAACACATGATCTCCCTCTTGAAACTCAAGGTCTTTCCTACGCTTATCATGATAACTCTTTTTTTGACTCTGCGACGCTTTCATCTTTTCTTGGATCATCTTTACCTTCTCAGTAGTCTGTTGAACAATTTCTGGTCCTAAAACCACACTCTCGCCTGACTCAAACCAACACAACGGAGTTCTACACCTCCGACCATACAAAGCCTCAAAAGGTGCCATCCCAATACTAGAATGATAACTGTTATTATACGTGAACTCTATCAATGGTAGATGACTATCCCAAGTCCCACCTTGCTCAAGTACACAAACCCTCAACAAGTCTTCCAACGACTGGATCGTTCTTTCCGACTGACCATCTGTCTGAGGATGATAAGCCGAACTCAACATCAACTTAGAACCTAAAGCCTCTTGAAAACTCTTCCAAAATCTAGAAGTAAACCTTGGATCTCTATCTGACACAATGCTCGAAGGAACACCATGCATCTTCACTATATCTCGAATATAAATCTCTGCCAACTGAGCTACAGAAAAACTAATATTAATCGGAATGAAATGCGCCGACTTCGTCAATCTATCAACAATCACCCAAATAGCATCATTCCCTTTAGGAGTACTGGGCTAACTCGTCACAAAATCCATCGATATGCTATCCCATTTCCACTCTGGCACATCTAAAGGTGTCATCAATCCTGCAGGTTTCTGATGCTCAACCTTCGGCTTTTGACAAATCAAACAAGAATACACAAACTGTGCCACATCACATTTCAATCCAGACCACCAAAACAACTTCTTCAAATCATGATACATCTTTGTAGCTCCCGGATGAATACTCAAGCTACTTCTGTGACTCTCTTCAAGAATCATCTTCTTCATCTCATCATTGTCTGGAATACAAATCCTTCCTCGAAACCTCAACACGCCTTGATCATCGACCTTAAAGTCACTATCTTCAGTCTGATTATCAGCGACCAACAAGTCCACAAACTTAACATCAACTTTCTGCGCCTCTTTAATACTTTTCAAAAATTCACTATCAATCTTCAGCATTCCTAACTTAACACTCTGAGATGACATTTCACAGACTAAGCTCAAATCTCTAAACTGCTCAAGCAATTCGAACTCTTTAACCATCATAGCAGACATATGCAAAGGCTTCCTACTTAAGGCATCTGCAACAACATCAGCTTTACCTGGATGATAATTCAAACCAAAGTCATAATTTTTCAATAATTCAAGCCACCTTCGCTGTCTCATATTCAATTCCTTCTGATCAAACAAATACTTCAAGCTCTTATGTTCACTAAACACCTCGAATCTGGAACCATACAAGTAATGTCTCCAAATCTTAAGCACAAATACAACTACAGCTAATTCAAGATCATGAGTAGGATAATTTCGTTCATGGATTCTCAGCTGTCTTGATGCAAAAGCAACCACTTTACCATCTTGCATAAGCACACCGCCTAATCCCAACTTGGACGCATCACAATACACTACAAAAGGTTCATCCGACCTTGGCAAAATTAAAATTAGACGGATCAACTGCAATACCACTACCAGAAATAACATGGCCAAGAAAACTTACCTCTTTCAACCAGAATTCACACTTAGACAACTTAGCATAAAACTTCTTCTCTTTCAGCACTTGCAAGACAATATTCAAATGCTCAACATGTTTTTCCTCAGACTTGGAGTATATCAAAATATCGTCGATGAACACAACCACGAAGCGATCCAAAAATGCATGGAAGATGCGATTCATATACTCCATAAACACACCAGGTGCATTACTAACACCAAAAAGCATCACCTTATATTCATAATGTCCATAACACATTCTAAAAGTTGTCTTCTGCATATCTTCATCTTTCACTTTAATCTGGTGATAACCTGATCTCAAGTCAATCTTGCTAAACACACGTGCACCCACTAACTGATCCATCAAATCATCAATTCTTGGAAGTGGATACCTATTCTTTATAGTCACTTTATTCAATTGTCAATAATCGATGCACAGCCTCATACTTCCATCTTTCTTCTTTACTAGCAACACTGGCGCTCCCCAAGGTAAAACACTCGGTCTTATAAACTTCTTATCAAGCGAATCCTCCAACTGTTTCTTCAACTCAGCTAACTCAGATGCCGACATACGGTAAGGTGTCATAGACACATGTTTCATTCCCGGAACAAGATCAATCGTAAATTCAACTTCCCTCTCCGACGGCACATCAAGAATTTCATCAGGAAAAACTTCTGGAAAATCGCATACCACTTGCAATCTATCGATCACTGCTTGATTCTCAATGGACAAGGACGCCATCAAGGAAAACATCAAAATTCCATCGCGTTCTAACTGTTTCAGTGCTTAGTAGACAAAAACACTGTTCCACTTTCTTATTCAGCAGAAGAGAAATACACCGACTTACTAAAATAATTAATGTGAACATGGTTGTACTCTTACCAGTTCATACCAAGAATTACATCCATTCTGCTCAAAGGTAAACAGACTAAATCAATTTTAAAGTCTCGACCAAACATAGACAAAGGATATCTTAAACAAACAAGAGAAGTAGTCACCGAACCCTTAGCTGGAGTTTCGACAACCATTTCTCCATTCATATCAGACATAGTAAGACCCAACTTAGAAGCACAATCAATAGCAATAAAACAATGTGTAGCACCAGTATCAATAATAGCAACTAAAGGAGTATTATCAATGTAATAGGTACCTCTGATCAAACAATCCTCAATCTCTGTCTGAGTACCAGCCAAAGCAAAAACTCTCCCAGTGGTCTAAGCCTTCTTAGGCTTCTTGCATTGCGAACCAACGTGTCCTTCTTCATTGCAGTTGAAACACACAACATCATCAAACTTGCATTCAGCACTAGTATGTCCCTTCTTACCACAACAGAAACACCGTTTCACCTCTCCAGTACAAGCATTACTCTTGTGGCCTTTCTCACCATAATTATAGCAGACAATCTCAACAGGAACTTCTTTCTTCTTAGGTTTCCTCTCATCGTTAACTCTTTGCTTTCCTTTATCAACAGGAGCACTGTAAGACTTCAGACGACTCTGCTGACCTTTACCCTTCCTCTCATTAACAATCTTGTAATGAGCCTTAGTATCCTCTTCATAAATTCGGTAACTGCTCACCAGCTCAGAAAATTTACGAATCTTTTGGTAACCAATGGCTCGCTTGATGTCAGCACGCAAACCATTCTCAAATTTGATGCACTTAGAAAACTCAGCAGTCTCAGCGGTATAGTGTGGATGAAATTTAGCTAACTCCACAAACTTAGCAGCATACTCAGTCACATTCATATTTCCCTGCTTCAACTCAAGGAACTCAACCTCTTTCTTCCCGCGAACATCTTCCAGAAAGTATCGGTTCATGAATTCTCTCCTAAACACAGCCCAAGTAACGACCGCACCATCTTGCTCTAAGACAGGTAGAAGACTCACCCACCAGTCATCAGCTTCCTCAGCCAGCATGTGGGTACCAAAACGCACCTTTTGTTCCTCCGTACATTGCATAACACGGAAGACTCTCTCAATCTCTTTGAGCCACGTCTGGGCTCCATCAAGGTCATACCTTCCTTTGAAAGTAGGGGGATGATTCCTCAAAAATGTCTCCAACATCCTAACCTCAGCATTCGCACCAGCATTCACATTAGGCTGTTGCCTCATAGCTTGAGCCCCAGCTTCCAACGCAGCAGCAATTGCAGCATCATTTCTTCCAGCCATCCTAGTTCGCTGCATCATACACAACAATCAGAACAACAAAATAATGGTATTCCAACTGTTAAAAGACACGACTCGACTCAACTACTTGACCGGACGGACCGATCTGCTCTGATACCAATTGTAACACCCCGTTTCCCCAACATAAAAATTTCTTAATAAATTAGAGTATTTCTTCGTAAACGGAATGCCACATTTCATAAAAATCATAAACGGAATAAATAATAATTTATCCTTCAAAAATATTCAACATAAATGTCCAAACTTGCAGCGGATTTAGTTCAACGTCTAAAAATAGTCTTTGGCACTAAGGCCTCATCATAAAGTCTCATAAATAGTCTAAAACATAATAACTAGTTCAGTCCAACAACTTTATTATAAATCTCATAAAACAATACGTAAGGAATAGAAACAAGTCAAAACTCCCATCCTGTTACGTATCAGAGCACCTAAAGACACACTGTGAGAAGTCCGCTCACGACCACACCTATTCTTTATTACCTACAAGTTACACATACGAAGAATAACATTTTCAAGCAGAAGGGGTGAGATTTCTCAAACAAATAATATTAAGCAGGTAACTCATTAATTACATTTAACAACATAATTTCATATAATTCAACAATTATATTTAACATATAGATTTCAGCATATAACAGTCATAATCATCGTCACATAACATCATACAAATATTTCATCACATAACAGTCATAATCATCGTCACATATCATCATAATCATATTTCATCTTTAGACACTTCGTTAAAACATCACATTTTAACACCTTGACTAGACAATGCATCTAAACTCGACTATGCAACTCTTAACGTCTTAAACCGTCTTGAATCATCATGAAATGCAAATGCATGTGGTAACAATCTAGTGCATAAGCCCTTGTTGCTTATGAGCATAAATATACTCCTAGGGCTTGAGCCCTCGTCGCTATTGAGCAAAAGCTCCTAGGGCATAAGCCCTCGTCTCTGTTGAGAAAAAGCTCCTAGGGCATGAGCCCTCGTCTTTAAAATGAGTATGCATGGACTCAACATCTTTCGTCTTAAAAACTTCATGAACATCTTATAATTCTTGACTTTTACGACATTTACATCTTAAATAAGATCAACAACAACATTTACAGCACTTATAAATTCATATCATATCAGCATCATAACATTATAATATCAAATGATAATAATGGCATCTTAAGCATCACATCAACATAAGCATCTTGAATAACACATATAATGCATATATAATATTATCACATCATTAATAAAATTTAGTCATCTTAACTTAGTCTTTCTGGACAGCTTCTAATAATCTAGACATCCTTCAATTCCTCCTCAAGGTTCAACTTTAAGCCACACGTGCGAAAAGATCGCAAGAAAATAGTTTGTGCAGAATGGGCTAGTTGCTCGCTGCGGCGAGCAAAACATGCTCTCTGGAGTCTCAAAATGGCTTGCTCGCGAGGCGACTTGGTTTGCTAGCGGTGGCGAGTAACTGGCTTGCTCGCTGTGGCGAGCGATATTGCTCGCGAGGCAAGCGATGAATGTTCTTAGCTCGTGAGGTGAGCTATGCTGCTCGCTGCGGCGAGCGATGAATGTCAGCTCGGGCCGAATTCCATTTTTCTCAATTTTTCACCTAATCACTTGGTTCTAACCTCAAAACAACTTCTAAATATCACCTTATGGATTATCTAAGGTCTGTACATGATTCATACATCAATTCATCGGTTTTTCATCATCTAATCATCAAAATCGCTCTTAAACCTAATTCTTAAATTCTCACAAATTCAACCTAAAACATGTTAGATGTAATCTAATGATCTACAAACTTAATATTAGTGAAAGATAGTCTCACCCATACCTTATAACAGATGAAATCGGCACCCTCCAGGTCTTCTCCTCTTCTCTGACTTTTTCTCCCTTTATCACCAAAAACTGAACGTACGTTGTAAAAAAATTTTAAACCTAACTTCTCTTATTTATACCTCTTCTAGTCTTTTCTATTTCCACTTAAACCACTAAACTCTCTAAATTTATAAAACAGCCCCATATCTCAATAATTATTTTATTTTCAAATCTTATTTTATTAAATAATAAAATAAGTCACAACATCACATAACTTCTCTAAAAATCATATAACTCACATAAATCTCATAAATCACTTAAATCACATATAAATCATATAAATCTTATAAATCACGTCATTCACACACACACACACACACACACACACACACACACACACACACACACACACATATATATATATTGATGAGTAGGTTTGGTACCACATGCATATAGAGTCGAGTTAGGGACATTGCATACATAACTGCGAGTCTACTTGAAGATGTGTAATTAAAAGATGTGTGATTTAAAGACGTGTAATTATTTAAAGATGTCATATTTATTGATGTGCTTCTAAATGGTCATGTGTTAATGATATGTATTTTGCTAGATGTCTTTTTGATATTCTTAAATGTTGATTGATGCCTATTTGATTTTTATTAAATGAAATTTTATATTTAAATGTGAATAGTATCTGACTGTGATGTATACATGTCTAAATCTAATTGAAGTGTTCTTTTATCTGGATCTATACATGTGTTTATGCATTTCTTATGTTGAATATATTCTCACCCTCTAGTGGCGGGTTGGGCGCCTGCACCCTTGTGGTGTAGATTTGCAGGAAGAAGAAGTTTAGTAGCAGTGAGTCTCTGAGGATGGCTTTGAAGCCTACTCGTTTACCTAACGCTTTTGGGAGTCTTTACCGAGTCGATGCTCTGATCTGTGACACTAGGGATTGGGGATTTATATTATTTTATTTTATTTTAGATTAGGTTTTAGAAATCTTTTGAATTCAGTTTTGATGTTGATACAAATGATGTGACAGTTACTTTAATGTTTTGAAAATTGTATTCCGCTGCGACGTTTTTAATTTAAATGAAGTATTAGATGTGTGACACCCTTGCTTGCTCAATTATTTATTGTACTTTTATTAAAAAATAATATGTGGGGATTAGGGTGTTACACCTCTCATTTGATTTATTGTACTTTTATTATTTATTGGACTTTTATTTTATTTTATTTTATTTTATTTTATTGTACTTTTATCAAAAATTTATAAAAATAATAATACGCATTATACATCGCAAAAAAAATTATACGGAGTCGCGTAACAAAAAAACATACACACATAAAATATTACTATAAACGATAATATGTGTGTGTGTGTATTTTTGAGGTTGAAGAAAGAAAATAAAAATATTTGGTATCATTAAATGACAGCGTGAATAAAAATATTTGTGAGGTTGTGATGATTAAATGATATTGAAATTAAATATATAAATGATAAAAAAAATAATATAATTCCTTTGAAAAAAAAGGTAATAAAATTCAATGGGACCTCCTTAAAAAAAATTAAATGGAATGGTTCAAAAAAATTAAATGGAAGAAAAAAACGTATTGAAATATATTATTAAAAAATAAAAGAAAAGATTCCCAACGTGAATTGAAGAGAAATACTTGTGAAATAAATTGTCGAGAAGTAGTTTTTTGAAGTATCATTCAACAACTTTTGGCCAAAGTTCATTCCATTCAATTTTATGCATTAAAAAAAGTACATTTTTTAGTAAGTACTTAATTGAAATTGTATTTGGCCTAAATTCTCCTTAAAAATGTAGAGAAGTTAAAAAAAATAACAATTGATACTTAAAAAAGTTAATTAGACAGTATTTAGACAAATCGTTGCTAAAAATATTTGGTATCATTAAATGACAGCGTGAATAAAAATATTTGTGAGGTTGTGCTGCTTATATGATATTGAAGTTAAATATATAAGTGATAAAAAGATAATAAAATTCCTTTGAAAAAAATGTAATAAAATTAAATGGGACCTTCTTAAAAAAAATTAAATGGAATGGTTAAAAAAAATTAAATGGAAGAAAAAAACGTATTGAAATACAATATTAAAAAATAAAATACCCAACATGAATTGAAGAGAGATACTTGTAAAATAAATTGTCGAGAAGTAGTTTTTTGAAGTAGCATTCAACAACTTTTGGCTAAAGCTCATTCCATTCAATTTTATGCATTAAAAAAATACATTTTTTAGTAAGTACTTAATTGATATTGTATTTGGCCTAACTTCTCTTTAAAAATGTAGAGAAGTCGAAAAAAAACTGGGTCAAAAGGTATCTTATTCACCCACAACGGCAGTGTAGACGCAAATGAATATGGGAGGAAAAAATTGGAAAATAGTTAAAAATAAAAAATAGTAAAATAATTAAAAGTTTATAGAAATATAAAAATTGGAAAATAGTTAAAAAATTGGTGAGGTAGCACTCAACCAAACAACACTAAAAAAAATTATATACATTAGCGTAACAAAAAAACAGACAGACGAACATAAAATATTTCTCTAAACGTTCATATGTGTATATATTCGCGAGATTGAAGAAAGGAGATAAAAATATTTGGGATCATTAAATGATAGCGTGAATAAAAATATTTGTGAGATTATGATGATTAAACGATATTGAAATTAAATATAGGCTAAAATATGGTTTTAGTCCCTGTAAAAATTTTTTGTAGATTTTGGTCCCTGCAAATTTTTTTGTTTTTTAAAATAGTCCCTGGAGGGACTATTTTCAAAATCAAAATATTTTGCAGGGACCTTTTTAAAAAACAAAATATTTTGCAGGGACCAAAAACTACAAAATAGGTTCAGCTATCATGTGCCACGTATGCAAATCATCACAAAAGTAGGGTCAGGGACTATTTTCAAAAACAAAATATTTTGAAGGGACCAAAAACAACAATTTTTTTTACAGGGACTAAAATCAAAACGAGACTTATTTGCAGGGACTAAAACCATATTTTAGCCTTAAATATATAAGTGATAAAAAGATAATAAAATTCCTTTGAAAAAAATGTAATAAAATTAAATGGGACCTTCTTAAAAAAAATTAAATGGAACGGTTAAAAAAAATTAAATGGAAGAAAAAAACGTATTGAAATACAATATTAAAAAATAAAATACCCAACATGAATTGAAGAGAGATACTTGTAAAATAAATTGTCGAGAAGTAGTTTTTTGAAGTAGCATTCAACAACTTTTGGCTAAAGCTCATTCCATTCAATTTTATGCATTAAAAAAAATACATTTTTTAGTAAGTACTTAATTGATATTGTATTTGGCCTAACTTCTCCTTAAAAATGTAGAGAAGTCGAAAAAAAACTGGGTCAAACGGTATCTTATTCACCCACAACGGCAGTGTAGACGCAAATGAATATGGGAGGAAAAAATTGGAAAATAGTTAAAAATAAAAAATAGTAAAATAATTAAAAGTTTATAGAAATATAAAAATTGGAAAATAGTTAAAAAATTGGCGAGGTAGCACTCAACCAAACAACACTAAAAAAATTATATACATTAGCGTAACAAAAACACAGACAGACGGACATTAAATATTACTCTAAACGTTCATATGTGTATATATTCGCGAGATTGAAGAAAGGAGATAAAAATATTTGGGATCATTAAATGATAGCGTGAATAAAAATATTTGTGAGATTATGATGATTAAACGATATTGAAATTAAATATAGGCTAAAATATGGTTTTAGACCCTGTAAAAATTTTTTGTAGATTTTGGTCCCTGCAAATTTTTTTGTTTTTTAAAATAGTCCCTGGAGGGACTATTTTCAAAATCAAAATATTTTGCAGGGACCTTTTTAAAAAACAAAATATTTTGCAGGGACCAAAAACTACAAAATAGGTTCAGCTATCATGTGTCACGTATGCAAATCATCACAAAAGTAGGGTCAGGCACTATTTTCAAAAACAAAATATTTTGAAGGGACCAAAAACAACAATTTTTTTTACAGGGACTAAAATCAAAACGAGACTTATTTGCAGGGACTAAAACCATATTTTAGCCTTAAATATATAAGTGATAAAAAGATAATAAAATTCCTTTGAAAAAAATGTAATAAAATTAAATGGGACCTTCTTAAAAAAAAATTAAATGGAACGGTTAATAAAAATTAAATGGAAGAAAAAAACGTATTGAAATACAATATTAAAAAATAAAATACCCAACATGAATTGAAGAGAGATACTTGTAAAATAAATTGTCGAGAAGTAGTTTTTTGAAGTAGCATTCAACAACTTTTGGCTAAAGCTCATTCCATTCAATTTTATGCATTAAAAAAAATACATTTTTTAGTAAGTACTTAATTGATATTGTATTTGGCCTAACTTCTCCTTAAAAATGTAGAGAAGTCGAAAAAAAACTGGGTCAAACGGTATCTTATTCACCCACAACGGCAGTGTAGACGCAAATGAATATGGGAGGAAAAAATTGGAAAATAGTTAAAAATAAAAAATAGTAAAATAATTAAAAGTTTATAGAAATATAAAAATTGGAAAATAGTTAAAAAATTGGCGAGGTAGCACTCAACCAAACAACACTAAAAAAATTATATACATTAGCGTAACAAAAAAACAGACAGACGGACATAAAATATTACTCTAAACGTTCATATGTGTATATATTCGCGAGATTAAGAAAGGAGATAAAAATATTTGGGATCATTAAATGATAGCGTGAATAAAAATATTTGTGAGATTATGATGATTAAACGATATTGAAATTAAATATTGGCTAAAATATGGTTTTAGTCCCTGTAAAAAAAAATTGTAGATTTTGGTCCCTGCAATTTTTTTTGTTTTTTAAAATAGTCCCTGGAGGGACTATTTTCAAAATCAAAATATTTTGTAGGGACCTTTTTAAAAAACAAAATATTTTGCAGGGACCAAAAACTACAAAATAGGTTCAGCTATCATGTGTCACGTATGCAAATCATCACAAAAGTAGGGTCAGGGACTATTTTCAAAAACAAAATATTTTGCAGGGACCAAAAACAACAATTTTTTTTACAGGGACTAAAATCAAAACGAGACTTATTTGCAGGGACTAAAACCATATTTTAGCCTTAAATATATAAGTGATAAAAAGATAATAAAATTTCTTTGAAAAAAAGATAAAATTAAATGGAACCGCCTTAAAAAATTAAATAGAACGGTTAAAAAAAATAACGTTAAATGGAAGAAAAAAAACATATTGAAATATAATATTAAAAAATAAAGAAAAGGTTCTCAACGTGAGTTGAAAAGAGGTGCTTGTGAAATAAATTGTCGAGAAGTAGTTCTTTAAAGTAACATTCAATAGCTTCTGGTCAAAGTTCATTCCATTCAATTTTATGCGTTCAAAAAAAGTACTTTTTTTAGTAAGTACTTAATTGATATTGTGTTTAGCCTAACTTCTCCTTTAAAATGTAGAGAAGTTTGAAAAAAGTCGGGTCAAACGATACATTAATCTCCCACAACGACAATGTAGAAGAAACTGAATTTGGGAGAAAAAATTGAAAAATAGTTAAAAATATAAAAATTGGAAAATAATTAAAAGTTATTAAAAATATAAAAATTAGAAAATAATTTAAAAAAATTGATTAGGGGTAAAAATGTAAATTCATAGGCCTAACTTCTCCTTAAAAATGTAGAGAAGTTTGAAAAAAGTCGGGTCAAACGATACCTTAATCTCCCACAACGATAATGTAGAAGTAACTGAATTTGTGAGAAAAAAATTGAAAAATAGTTAAAAATATAAAAATTGGAAAATAATTAAAATAAATTGGTTTGGGGCAAAAATGGAAATTCATAGGCCAACCTAGGGGCAAAATGGTAAATTCACAGGATATTTCTTTTCATATTATTATATAGAAAATAACCTTATCAAAGACCTTATAAAAGGATTGCTCAATCGATCTAAAGTAATCAAACTAGCTAAACACAAAGCACAATATGGATAGAAAAAGGCAAACATTGATCCTTTTGTTAGTCTTAACAATATATATATATTTCCCTTCACTATCAAAGCATCATCAAGTTGTGGCATTGCTGTCTAATGGGGCCAAAACCTAGGAGATGGCAACTTGACATCAACATGTGACACTGGTAATTACGAGATTGTACTCTTAGCTTTCCTCAATGTCTTTGGAGGATGAATAGCCCAAAGTTGGAACTTTGCAGGTCATTGTGGTGACTGGAGCACTTGCACTTGTACAAAACTTGAACCCGAAATAACACACTGTCAACAAAAAGGGATCAAAGTTTTATTTTCCATCGGAGGTGCATCTGGATCCTACTCTCTTAACTCACCAGACGATGCTAAAAATGTTCCTGATTACTTCTATGCTAACTTTCTCAGTGGCCAATTTGGTCCACTTGGAAGTGTTGCCTTAGATGGTATTGATTTTGACATTGAAGGAGGTACAAATCTTTACTGGGATGACCTTGCTAGGGATCTTGACAATCTAAGACAATAAAACAGGTAATATTTTTGAATGAGAAGTTTTAGCATGATAGTACTAGTAGTTTTGATTGTCTCATATAAGTATTTTTAAGATTATGTACATTTCTTAAAAGAATCATTGAGTGTATAAAATTTGAAGATAAAAATGGGTTTAATTTCGCAGAAATATTTTTATTAATGGTGGTTAGGTTAGTGGTTTGCAACAAAGCCCATACACGTGGGTATCCGCCTGTACCAAACTCAAATTGACAGGTTTTTCTAGCTTTGACTGGGGTTTGGGTTTTCTCCGATTTCAAAACACGGGTATGAGACCGATAATGGACATATAAGTACCCACCCCAAACCTATACTCAAACCTGTCTCAAACGTAAAAAATCAATTTATTATCCTTTTTATATAAATAGAAACTCCAATCCCTAATCATTTCACTCACACAATTAAAGTCTCAATCTTTAAGACGACACTCACTTCTCTAAGTTCTATTTCTCCTTCCACATTTCACCCTCTCGGTCTCTTTATTCCCCATAACCTAGTCATTGATCGGTATCATCTCTTTGTTGGATAATGCATTACAACATTGAGCTCAAGGCTGAAAAATACTTCGTTTTTTATTAAGAAAATTAGCTACTGTGGGGACGGGGATACCCGAATTCGTCGGGTACGGGGAGAAGATTCGATTTCTCATCCCTATTGTGTATGTGTAGGGTAACAGGTTAGTATTTGAGAGTATGGTATAAGAACGGGGAAGATAAAACCCATCCCCACCCCTCCCCATTGTCATGCCTAATAAGGGGTGCCAACATAGTTTGGATGTCTTGTATTTTCTTTGATGTTTTTATGCTCTTACTTTAGGCAACAAATAGTGGTTTTGTTGTTGTGTGCAAGTGTGTGTTATATGTCCCACGTCGGATAGAACAGTAAAGGTTGAACACCTTATAAGTAAGAGGACCCATAAACCTATTGCCTAAAGGTTTTGGGTAAGAGTGTGGCGTGTCTCTTGCTTGTGTGGTTGTTCTAGACTCGATGTAGACGGTCCCCCAGGCTCCCCTCGTGACTCAACAGTGGTATAGAGCCCCGGTTCGACGAAGGGTGCGGCCGAGGTGGCTGGTCAGTTGCGCAGAAAACAGCAACGACGGTACAAGAAGCAAGTGTAACACCCCGTTTTTCCCAACTTAAAAATTTCATAAAATATCAGAGTTATCATCATAAACGGAGCATCACATTCATCAATACGAGCATCACATTCATCAATACAACATTTCCAACAATCATAGTAATAGACGGAGCATCACATTCATCAATACAACATTTCCAACAATCATAGTAATAGAAAATACTATTTATTAAAACAACCTGTCTTTATAAAATTATTAAAACAACCTGTCTTTCTTCAACAAGTGAGCATAAAGCTGCCGAGCTTAAAGCCCCCAACGTAATTTGACCATAAAGCTGCCGGGCTTAAAGCCCCCAACGTAGTTTGAGCATAAAGCTGCCGGGCCTAAAGCCCCCATCTTTAATGAGTATGCAATGGACTCAATCTTTCTACAACTTAGACAACAACGTGAACATCTTATACAATTCCATAATCATGGACAACTTCTTAATTCTTGCAACTCGACCGACTCATGCAACTTCAAGACTCTAAACGACACAATACTCATCAACAATGGAACAACAACATTTATCATAAAAATGCGTTTACACATATATCTCACATAACATAACCTTCAATAATAATATTCACTTCATAAACATGGCTTAATAAATCAAGGGGACCTATTAAAATGGTCAGAATAAACTCCTAGTGCACGAAGCAAAATTCAGAAAATGGTCATACTGGACCAGGGACGCTAATAGGACGCTTTTGGGACGCTTTGGCGTCCTCTACAAAAAGGATAGGACGCTTTCGCGTCCTAAATGTCGTAACTCAGGACTTGGACGCTTTCTGGACGCTTTTGGGACGCTTTCGCGTCCTGTTCATAAAAATTATGGGCAACTACATGGTGAGGACGCTTTCTGGACGCTAATGGGACGCTTTTGCGTCCCGCTTCAGATTTCAGAAAAATTGTTGCGATTTCAACATGGTTTCACCCAAAAATCCCATCTTTGATCCCTTAATCACCCAAATGGTTTCACAAACATGTTTATAGGTTCAGTAGACAACATGGGAAGCAAAACAACATATAATTATGTAATTCAACAACATAATTCATCATAATTCATCATTTATCATAACTCATCTAACCCTAAAATCAAGAACAACAATTCATCAATTTTCAAAATTATATACCATGATTATTGAAAGGAATCCCACCCTTACCTTAATTCAGCAAATTCTACAGCAAAAGAAATGGACTCCCTCTTCTCTTAGCCTCTTCTCCTAGCTTTCTCTTCCTTCTCTCAAAAACCAATTTTTCTTGATTGTACGTGAAAAATGTTTTGTTTCTCACTTTTCTTTCTTTTACCCAAACTATAACCTCTCCTTTTCTTTTAACTCCCTTAATTTCTATTAATTCCTCATTATTCCCCTTAAACCAAAATAAATACTATTTCTATATTATTTCTATTTCTCATAATATCTTATCAAACAATAAAACAATATTCATTCCAACACCAGTCCATAAATCATATAATAAAATAGAATTACACCATATATCACATAAAATCACACCAAGCATATATTTCACATAAAATCATATATTTAAAAAATAAAGTCATATAAAAATATTCACACATCTACTAAAAATAATTAAATGAAAATGGGGCGTTACAGTAAGTGGCTTCTTGTACAGCAACGTCGATACAAGCAAGTAAAAAGCTTCCGCTCTGGGGGGGAGCACGATAAAGTGATGGACTCAAGCTTCCGCTCTGGGGGGGAGCACGCAGAGGCTCCCCTCATGACTTAACAGTGGTATAAAGCCCCGGTTCGACGAAGGGTGCGACCGAGGTGGCTGGTCAATTGCGCAGAAAGCAGCAACGACGGTACAAGAAGCAAGTGGCTTCTTGTACAGCAACGGCGATACAAGCAAGTAAAAAGCTTCCGCTCTGGGGCGAGCACAATAAAGTGATGGACTCAAGCTTCCGCTCTGGGGGGGAGCACAATAAAGTGATGGACTCACACTTGAGGGGGGTGTTGTTGTGTTCAAGTGTGAGTTATATGTCCCCATCGGATAGAACAGCAAAGGTTTAACACCTTATAAGTAAGGGCCCATAAACTCATTGCCTTAGGGTTTTGGGTAAGAGTGTGGCGTCTCTCTTGCTTTTGCGGTTGCTCTAGCCTCGATGTGTGGGTTGTCCCCCAAAGCTCCCCTCTCTGACCCAACAGGTTTGTGATAAAATTAGTACATCTGATGCTTTGAAAATTTTATCTTGGTATTTATGTATTCCGCATGTTGATGGGATAGAAAGAAACTTTTTATATATAAAACTTATCAATTGTTTCCTTTTTGGTATCATTAAAAAGTACCCTAAAAGCACTCGTTAGTTTGACTCGTATGATATTTATCATAAAAAAAAAATAGCTTTCCATTCAATATATTTTGAACCCTTCTTTGCCTACATCCTAACTAAAATCAACCTTTTATCTCTTGCAGGTACTTTTACTTGGCTTCTGCACCCCAATGTTTTATGCCATATCACTACCTTGACAAAGCTATCAAAACTGGCTTGTTTGATTATATACTTGTCCAATTCTACAATAACCCTCCATGTCAATATGATATAATAAACTCAGATGCTACATTGCTCTTACAATCATGGAAAGATTGGACATCTTTAGCTCTACCAAATAATACAGTTTTCATGGGTCTACCAGCAGCACCTGATGCAGCTCCTAGTGGTGGTTATATACCACCAGATGATCTCATTTCTAAGGTTTTTCCTTTCATTAAACCAACTTCGAACTATGGAGGAATTATGCTTTGGGATAGATTTCATGATGTTGGAAATGATTACAGCAATCAGATAAAGGCGTATGTTAAACGATATGTTCTTCCATTTATCACACAAGTTTCCGAGGCAATAGTTGGATCTATCTCGGCAGCTATGAACTCCATGTTTACGAATTAAATCATACTATAAATCGATAGTGATCGTGTAGTTCACTATATATATGTATTAATGTATGATTATGGAATAAGACAAAACTCGGATCCTCTACAAGCAACTTTACGATGGTTACAGATCGTTAGATTAAGAAGAAAAAAAATGTCAGGATCACATATTATGTTAACCTTTATGCATATTATGTACCTGTGGTTTTCATGTAACCACAGGTACATGAAAACCTGTGGGAATCAAAGCATCTTATGTATGTACTGGAAGTCACTTTGAAATTTGAATAATATTGAACTATGCGTTTTCAACTTAAATTCTTACTAGGTTATGTAATTCCCGAAAGTGTATCAGCTGTATATAAACACAACTAGATGTTTGTAAGTTTTTGAGTGAAACATTTCCTTAACAAAATGGTTTGCAACGGTTTGGGTGATATGGAAGGAGAGGAATAATCGTGTCTTCTGAAATACGATATCCAATCCTTTAATTCTCACAGAGAAAGTCAAGTTAAATTCCTTCTTATGGCTGAAGTCTAAATAGGTGGCATTAGCTTATACTTACCACGATTGGTGGAGACACCCGCTTTCCTGCATGGGTGTGCTTTTGTAATGTTTTGTTCCTTTGATGAACCTTCGGGTTCTGTGACTTTGTAATTATGTAAACACTGTTTTTGGGTTTTCTTTTTTGCGCACCTTGTGCAAGAGGGAAACACCTTTGAATAATATATATTCCATTTTGATTTGTTTAAAAAAAACAAAATATGTATTATAATGCGAACTCGACTAAAGTTTTTTTTTCCTTCTTTATAACGGCTAACTTTTATTGCAAAAACTCAAACCCAAGCACAAGAATAAATCAGCAAAGAACGGAAAATGACAGAAGAAAAAGGAACCAAAGACAATGTTCCAATCCACCACTATACTCCCTCCGGTCACTATTATAAGCAAAAAACTACTTTTTAGGTTCATTGAATGAGTAATATATGTGGTCATTAATATAGACCACATACATCATTTATTCAATGAACCTAAAGAGTAGTTTTTTGCTTATAATAATGACCGGAGGGAGTAAAGTATAACCATCAATGGCAAAAAATGGCACAAAGACAAAATAGCAAACCCATATACAGAATGTCACAACCAAAAGGTGATAGACTCTTTGATTGCAAATGTCCTAAAAAAAAAATTGAAGTTGATGCTACGGAAAAAGTGATGGAAGAAAATGTTGCTGCAACTGAACAAACTAATGGTGTTGTTGAAACTCTGATTCAAGCAACACTGACTCAAGAAACTGTCACTCGAGCAACCCAGCAAACTCGGAAAGGAAAGTCAGGCAAAGGAAAAGAAAAGCTAATTCTTGCACCAAAGAGAAAAAGACCGGTAAAAAGTGTCAGCTTGTTGAAAGTTGTTTCCTTTGATTACTAGTATTAATTAAGCCTTTAATTGGTTTTGATTAAGCAGTATTTTTTATTTTAAGCGGTGTCATTAGTTTTCCTAAAACACCCTCTTAGTTTAGATCTCCTACTCCACACATGTGTGTTGTTATCAAGTTGTGTGTTTGGAGTCAAGTTTCGTGTTCAATGTGTTCAAAACTGAACAATAACGGCCACCATCATGGCTCCCGTGAATCTCTCCTCAGCGGTTACGATACCCACGAATTCGTAACCGTCGAGTCTTACATGTGTCTTACAACAGCTATGCAAACTCCTACCTCTATATAAAGAGGAATATCATCAGTAGTCCCCAAGGGTTAGAATCCACTCTCTCTCTCCCCATTATGATCGCATATTGACTTGAGCGTCGTAATGTCTGCACGTACAAAACTTTGCAGGGATAGTCAATGTTCTTGGGAACCCTTTGATATTTGCTTTCACCAAATTTTCTTTTTCATATAAACCATTCCGATAATTTCCTTTTTCACGGTAATGTTTTTTAGTTAACAAGTTTCATATAAACCAGTTGTATTGTCCTTTTAACCATGTGGAGTCATGTTCCACACTTATGACGGAGCCAGAATGCATGCATGCAGAGCAAAATAGTCAAGGTTTGTCTGTACAAAATGATTACAACTGCCTTCACTGAATCCGGAGCCAGAATGCATGCAGAAAAACACGTTTTTATGTATAAAGGCATTGACATCATAGTTGTTTGTTTGGATTTTCCATCTTTATATGGTATATTTTTATTTTATTTTTTGTAGTGCAGTGTTTTAATGTTTTAGATTGAAAAGTTAGTTTTGATCGAGTGTTACACTTAATTAATGATTTTGACGTCGTCAACGTTGCATATTTAAAGACACGAATATATAATCATATTTATAGGTATATGTATATTGTCATTTTATACTAGTAACATAAATGTTGTGAATTTGTTCGTAGATCCATCATGTTTGTTTTAACAACTTTGAATTTGTGTTGTATTGATATAAATTATCAACTTGAATAAATGAATATCGTTTATTTTTGTCAAAAAAAAAATAAACGATTATGGTTAAAAGTTATTACTGTAGTATTTACCAGCATTTTTTTTTTACTTGCACAATACATAAATTTTTGCTCATAAAATAATGTACGTCTTATAAGTACATAACCTTACCATATATAATTCATAAGACCAATATATAAAAGAATAGCTCAATCAATCTTAAGTAATCAAATGAGCAAGATATGGATTCCAAAATGCAAACGTTGATCCTTTTGTTGATCTTAACAATATTCTCCATCACTATCAAAGCATCATCAAGTGATGGCAATATTGCCATCTACTGGGGGCAAAACCTAAAAGATGGCACCTTGACATCAACATGTGACACTGGTAATTTCAAGATTGTACTATTAGCTTTCTTCAATGTCTTTGGAGGAGGAAGAGTCCCAAGTTGGAACTTTGCAGGTCATTGTGGTGGCTGGAGCCCTTGCAAAAAACTCGAACTCGAAATTAAACATTGTCAACAAAAAGGTGTCAAAGTTTTTCTTTCCCTCGGATGTGATTCTGGATCCTACTCCCTTAGCTCACCAGAGGATGCTAAAAATGTTTCTGATTACCTCTATACTAACTTCCTCAGTGGTCAATCTGGTCCACTTGGAAGTGTTACCTTAGATGGTATTAATTTTGCCATTATACATGGTTCAAATCTTTATTGGGATGACCTTGCTAAACATCTTCACAATATAAGACATCGAAACAGGTAAATTTACTTTGTTTTTTGGAATGAAAAATGTCAGTGTACTTTTCCATGGCTAGAATATCTTAGATTTTTAAAGAATTGTTTACACAAGTTCTAAGATGTTGTTGTTGTTATATTTATTTATTTTCTTAACAAATTAACATTTTTCTTTTAAGATTACGTAGAGTTTTTAGTAAAATTTGAAAGTGCAAAAAATTCTATGAAAAATGAGTTTAGTCTAGTCTCGTCACAATTTAAATGAAAAATATTATGCATGAACATTTGATATGTTAGCTACGTGGATTCAAATTTGTAATTCTTTATTTTTAAACATTTAATGGGTGTGAATTTCATAGTTAGACTCTTAAAAAAAAGAGTTTAGTCTACTAAATTACCCTTATTAATTAATACTCTTTTTGTTCTTTTTTATAAAAGAAAATAAAGTTTATTTTAAAAAAGAATTTTCAGCCATCGAAGTTATTAAGTTGAGCCTCGAGTTAAGGGAGATGAAATACAATAAATATAATTGTAATTCATATTTTGTTGATACTTGAAAATGATGGAATATGCAGACAAATATTCTGAATCTGTTTAAAAAAAATCCAAATCTAACAATTAATATAAGACCAAGAAACTATATGTTAGTGTTATGTTGTGACAGAACTATCAAAGTATTCTTATCGTTATGAGTAGATATAGACACTATGATTTAAACATTCTCTTTAACATTCACTTATTTTATTCTATTTTTAGAAAACTCGATATTTGATCGAAAAACCGACTAATTTGAGAGACCAGTTGCACTGCCCACTTAGGAGGGGGGATTTAAAGTCAGAGAATAACTAGCATAGCTTTGTATGGATTTAACCCATCGAAATTGACATCAGGAGGAATCAAATATGAGACCTTGGTTTAACAATTACTATTTTATTGGATGAAACTCATGTGAATCTTATTATCATAGAATGAGTGATAGATAGTGTTAGAACTTAGAACTTAGAATGTAGGGGATCATTTTCAAAGTATAGTACCTACATTCAATCCACCAAATCATAGAATGAGTGATATATAGTGTTAGAACTTAGAACTATTGATAGCATTTACATTTCATGGCTTTAACATTCTGGCTAACTAATTAAATCACTTATAGGTATTTCTACTTGGCTGCTACACCCCAATGTTGTATGCCAGATAAGTACCTTGACAAAGCTATCAAAACTGGCTTGTTTGATTATGTACTTGTTCAATTCTACAATAACCCTCCATGTCAATTTGATGGAACAAACTCAGATGCTACATTGCTCTTACAATCATGGAAAGCTTGGACATCTTTTGCTCTACCAAATAATACCGTTTTCATGGGACTACCAGCATCACCTGATGCAGCTCCTAGTGGTGGTTATATACCACCAAATGATCTCATTTCTAAGGTTCTTCCTATCATTAAACCGACTTCGAACTATGGAGGAGTTATGCTTTGGGATAGAGTTCATGATGTTTGAAATGATTACAACAATCAGATAAAGAAGTATGTTAAACGATCTGTTCTTCGATTTGTGACACAAGTTTCCGAGGCAATATTCGGATCTGTCTCGGCAGCATTGAACTCTATGTTTCTGAATTAAATCATATTATAAATTAATAGTGATTGCGCAATGCACGATATATATGTATGTGTATGAGTATGGAATAAGAGAGAACTCGTAACATCTACAGTCAACTTAACGGTGGCTATAGGTCGTTAGATTAAGAAAATGAGCATCACATGTTATTATGTTAAGCACCTTTATGCACGTTATCTATCTATCGATATAGCTAGACATTGATTCCCTAGGTTTTCATGTAACCCACGCGAACCAAAGCATCTTATGTATGTACCGGAAGTCACTTTGAAATTTGAATAATATTCACTTGCGCGATTTCAACTTATATTCTTACTGATCAATGTAAGTCGTGCAAACATATTTGGATAAATTCGTATCTAGATTTTTTAAAAGCTTTTGCGCAAAACGTTTCCTCAACAAAATATATGTATTACGAACACGAGTTATTTATTTTATTTTTTTGAACGGCTAAATATTATCACAAAAACTCAATCCCAAGTACAAGATGCATCCGGATTTGAGACTAGAATTACAACAGGACCAAAAAATCTAAAACAGAAAATGCCAGAAGAAAAAGGAAGAGAACACAGTATGGCACAATCAACCCACACTTAGATTTTTTACATTTACCTTCCTAAACTAGAATTGAAAAAGAAGTAAGCAAATCCATTGTATAAAAACATTGAAACACTTCATATCAAATATAAGACGCAAATCCATTGTATAAAAACATGTGAAATCGAATTCTTCATGAGCTGTCAACATATCAAACAGTCCATCGAATCCACAAACATAATGATCCCTCTCCTGAATAGGTTTGATCTCAAAGGAATTCTATATAGAAGAAGTTGTCAAGATAAGGCGCAAACCTTTGATGGAGCGCAACTCTTCCATAAACTTCGGAAAACCATATCCTCCAAATGTGATCTTTCGGATTGAGGCAGGAGAATGTTGACAAGCAACAAGTAAGAAACAATCAAGCTTACTTCTATTAGAAAAAACTGCTCACTGATAGAATTAGTTAAAACTGCTATTTAACAATTACTAGTTAGTTACTTGTCTAGGAAGTGAGTTATTTTTCTGTTTCTTAGGCTTCAAGTTATTATCCTCTACTCGTGTAGCTTGTATTACCAAAGGAATCATTATATTACTATAAATACTACTTGTACTCTCATTAAATCACAAGGGGAAATGATTGTTTCACTCATTAGCTTTCTTTCAAAATAGCTTGTATTACCAAAGGAATCATTATATTACTATAAATACTACTTGTACTCTCATTAAATCACAAGGGGAAATGATTGTTTCACTCATTAGCTTTCTTTCAAAATATTGCCCATGGCGTAGATTTGTGCATAAGGTGATGGATGAAACTTTTATTAATTTCGTCCAATCAAGTTCAGCAATAAGTTCAAATTTACTCTGTGAAACTAAAATGATAGATTTGGAGGTAAATAATGAACATTTTTGCCAATGTTATCCCTAACATGTGTTATAAATGGAGACTAATATGTAATAAACTTTCCACATATGAGAATATTTTATCTTTTCTTTATTATATTAAATGTTAAATAGTCTGCAATCAACCTTAATCCCGCCCATTTTAGCGTGTCTAATTAGTTTTTATAGGAAAAAAAGGTTATGTAGGGAATCAAACAAGGTAGCACATGAGAGCACTTCTCAACTTTAACCACTAAGCCACTTAACATTTTTGCTGAAATAATGTCGCTTCTAAAATAGATATACAATACTAAAGGTCTTTTTAAGTCACTAACGCCCTAGCGGCTCCTTTTCTGATAGTGGTTCATTTTCATTATTAGCAGTTCCTTTTCTGATAGCAATTCCTTTTCTTTATTATTTTTTTTCTTTCAGTTACCACATAACATTTCCTTTTCCTTTTTATAAATTCAACAACCCTTGCGGTTAAGACCAATTTCTTGGTGCAGGCTTTTGTATATTTTTTTTTCCTTTTGATAACAATGTTCTCTATGATTTGTCATTTTTATTGTGTTGATTTCCACTTTTCATTACTTTCACTAAATTTAATTTATGACTTTGATTACATATTCATTTTTCTTGATGCAAATTGAATGTTGCTCATCTGCTTTTTTGAGACTGTGCATATCGACCGCTCTCAATCATCACTTAGTTTGATTGTTTATATGAGTTTGAATGTAACTCTACAAGTAATAATACAACCAATTTGATGTAGGAGAGTTTCCATAGTATTTCATTAGTATTTTATCATTTCAACATAATTTTATTATTTGTTTGTTTTATTTAAAGTTTGTTATTTTTGCCTCATTAGGGTTTGTTATTTCCATATTTAAGCTTAACAGTTGTAGCCTAAGAGGCAACTTTATTCATTCAATAATATTTTAGAGAGTTTTCTCAATTTCTGGTGGATTTCGGAACCCTATTTTCACAAGTTTGTCGGTTGCAAACTTATTTCTTTTCGATCTAGGTTTAGCGCTTGCTAGCCTACGCTTCCGACTGCGTCAGTTGGTATCAGAGCAGGTTTCTCCTGTTCTTTTTCTAACGTGATCAGTCATGGGAGATCAATCGGTGACGAAAATCGCGGCTTTAACGGCTGCGTTGACAGCTAAGGTTGACGCCATCAACAACAACAACCGCAACAACAACAACAACATAAATAATCCGAACAGGAGAGGAGAACAAATTTCGAACATTAGGGTTCATAATAACAACCATACTATTGTTATGTACCAAAAATCAGAACATACCCGTGAATCTAATTTGGAATACTATGAGCGTAGATATTACATCAAGTTGAAGGATGATTGCTACAAGTTTAAAATCTCTGATTCGATATACCGTTATCTGTTTTGTTACAACAAAGATTACTCCTTGACCGCTCTTTTAAGACATGCTTCCAGAATGGCAGGTAACTCGCATAAGATGATTAAAGATATTGCTAAACATTATGTTTTGATAAAAATAAGCCACTTGATGTTGATATTGCTGGTGATAAGCCACCTGGTGTCGGTATTGCTAGCGGTAAGCTAGTTAATTTGAGTGTCGCTAATCAGAAGTCACTTGATATGAATGTAACTAAGGGTCAATTACCTAATGTGAATGTTGCTGATAGTTTTGTTGTCACAATGGAAATCAATAACCCATATCTCAGTTGATGTCGCCGAAACCGCCGGATCCACCATCAAAAGTGTCGGATCTGCCTATCACCTAGCCATCACCTTCGACGTGCCTCTTAGGTTATAATGAGGAGACTGATGCACAACCATCTCCAACAACAAGAAAGTTTCCATTTCTTTTAAACGACAACATCTGCAGCACATAATTATCATCAGATGTTCAAGAAAAATCTAAACATAATGGCTTTAATGATATTGAAGCTTCTTTCACATCTTTCCTTAGAACCATCCTCTTTTTATCAAGGCTCTACTAGAAATATAAATCCAACTACACTTTCTCAGCAATCCATTCATGGTATTGAAGCTTCAGTTCAATCTCGGAGAGTGGATGCTGTCAAAGTTCAAACTAAGAACAAAAGTAGCCTCCATCTTAAGGTCGAGTTCTTGTTGTGAATTCGGACTCAAAATCACACCAATACAAACTATGATGTGTGGAGCAAAGGAAAGTGGTAACCAATAACAAAGTAAACACAAGCAATAACAGCAATAACAGCACCTAGATCTAATCTAGGAATCAAAGTGAAAAGCTCAAAACCACAAGAATATGAAAGCAAGAAAGAAAACAACAAACACACCAAGAGATGATTACCCAGTTCGGTCCAACTTGACTTACTCTGGGGGAGAGATTGATATCTCCAATCCACTATCAATGAGTTCTTACAAAGGGATACAAATGGTTTACAAGAAATTAGCTTCAACAAGCTCACAAAGAACAAACCTAATTTCTACCCATTTTCCCAATCTCACAAATGAACAAGACACTCAATGATTTTCTCTCACCCAAGGTGTTTACAATGTTTCCCAACCCAAGAGAACCTCACTACAAAGACACTCAACCCTCCCTCCTTTGAAGTCCCAAGTTTCTCTCTCTTCAAGCTCTCCTTCAAAATATGCAAAGAACACTTAAATAGTACCCTGCAACTGTAAAAATGGTGTCACATTTTGCCAAATCGTGACACGGTTGGTACGTACGACCCAAGGTACGACCAACCTTATCCTGAAAACGTGCCCAGCAAGCCGAAAATCGTGTCAATTTTTCCCAAAATCGTGTCACGATTGGACACCCTGCAAAACATGCTCACGGCATAGGAAAATCGTGACACGCTTGCTAAATCGTGTTATGATTCTAATCATTCCCAACTTCACAAATTTGAAGGCATAAACAACATTTCTCCACCTTGACTTCAACTTGGTGATGATGTTAATTTAACCATCAACCACCATGATCCTTTTCTTTTCCCCTGCATCCAACTACACCAAGTAGCTTCACAAGTATACACTATACCCTCTTCAACCGCGGAACGTCTCCCGCTTCCTTGAAGATCACCTTGCATCCAATCACCCTTGGTTTTTTAGGTAATCACACAAGCCACACCATACATTCTTCAAACCCCGGAATGCCTTCCGTCCTCATGAAGAATTCACATGCTCACAACTAGAGCATAACACCCAAGGCCTCCATAGTCGTCCCATTCTCGGTGTCACCCACTCCACCTCAAGTTGAGCTTTCTCTACCTCAACTTCAAAATGCGTACACACACTATGCCTTCACCTTGCAACTCCACCTCAAAGGTTGATCATGAGTATTCTTCACACCGCCTCTCCAGGCTAACCATGAGTATTCTTTCCACCGCCTCTCCAGGCTGATGTTGAGTGTTTAACGTCTCTCCAGACGACCACCGCTCTACAAGGCATTAATACCAAGGTGAGAAACCTCACCCTCTTCATCTTCCCAACAACTCACCACCAAAGCACCCGCATCCTCATACTCCTCGGACACAACTTGCGTAGAGTTCTCATTGTCCTCCGGACAATCCCTCTTGAAGTGACCAAACTTGTGACACTTAAAGCACTTGTACTTTTCCTTGTTACCACTCTTTGAGCTTCCTTGGTTACATCTACCTCCACCATTTCCTCTTGAAACACTAAGGCCTTCACTTTTTTCATCCGCTCTCAAGTCCTTGGACTAGGTCAACTCCTTGGTTCTCAAAGCCGCTTGAACTTCTTCCAAGGTGACAGTGCCTTCTTTGCCATAGAGCATGGTATCCTTGAAGGATTGAAATGATCTCGATAGAGCACACAACAAGAGTATAACTTTGTCTTCGTCCTCAAGTTGCACCTCAATGTTCTCTAAATCATCAAGGATTTTGTTGAACTCTGTTAATTGCTCCGTCACGGTCTTTGACTCCACCATCTTGAATGAGTAGAGTTGTTGCTTAAGGAATAGCCTATGAGCCAAAGATTTGGTCATATACAATGACTCCAAATTTGACCACATCGACGTCGCGGTTGATTCCTTCGCGACATCCCTCAAAACTTTGTCACTGAGGCACAAGACAATGGCGCTCCTAGCCTTGTCCACCATCTCGGTCTTCTCAGCTTGTGTCATGGTGACAGGTAACGCACCTTCACCCTTCAAAGCTTTCTCACACTTTTGTTGTATCAACATCGCTTGTATCTTCACCTTCCATAACCCAAAATCGTTACTTCCGGTGAACTTCTCAATATCCCACTTTGAACCCATGTTACTCACTAAACCAATTCACTCTTATGCCCCATGGTGGGCGCTAATTGTTGTGAATTCAGACTCAAAATCACACCAATACAAACTATGATGTGTGGAGCAAAGGAAAGTGGTAACCAATAACAAAGTAATCACAAGCAATAACAACAATAAGAGCACCTAGATCTAATCTAGGAATTAAAGTGAAAAGCTCAAAACTACAAGCATATGAAAGCAAGAAAGAAAACAACAAACACACCAAGAGATGATTGTCTAGTTAGGTCCAACTTGACCTACTCTGGGGGAGAGATTGATCTCTCCAATCCACTATCAATGAGTTCTTACAAAAGGATACAAATGGGTTACATGAAATTAGCTTCAACAAGCTCACAAAGAACATACCTAATTTCTACCCATTTTCTCAATCTCACAAATGAACAAGACACTCAATGATTTTCACTCACCCAAGGTGTTTACAATGTTTCCCAACCCAAGAGAACTTCACTACAAAGACACTCAACCCTAAAGTTCCCTCCTTTGCAGTCCCCAAGTTTCTCTCTCTTTAAGCTCTCCTTCAAAATCTGCAAAGAACACTTAAATAGTACCCTGCAGCTGTAAAAATCGTATCGTTTTTCCAAATCGTGACACGGTTGGTGCATACGACCCAAGGTACGACCAACCTTATCCTGAAAACGTGCCCAGCAAGCCAAAAATCATGTCACGTTTTCCCAAAATCATGTCACGATTGGACACCCTGCAAAACATGCTCACGTCATTGGAAAATCGTGACACGCTTGCTAAATCGTGTTACGATTCTAATCATTCCCAACTTCACAAATTTGAAGGCATAAACAACAGTTCTCTGACTCGCCGCCTCAAAAATATAACTTTACATAGTCAGAAGAGCAAGCATATGACGAAAGTACGTCGATGGACAGTGACGGATCCAGGAATCGTGGAAAGTGGGGGCACCACGTATACATAAATTTGAAATATTAAATAAATAAATAAATATATATATATATATATATATATATTTATTATATTTCATTTTTAATAGCATAAATATATATCATAATTGTCCTCTACGATTCTCATATTTTGGAAACATTGAATGATTTTCTCATTATCAATACCAACAAAAGTATCTCTCTCTATATAAGTAACTAAACAATTATTTAACCATCATCTCCCATGTGATTTCACATCCTATTCTTGACAATATTCATAGCAGAGAAAGCCCTTTCAGCTGTTGCAGTTGCCACAGGTAATATCAAAGATAACTCTAAAAGCAAATATTCCAACGGGTAAGCAATATGTCTTCTTGTCTCCACTAGCTTTATGGAAAGATCACCAAGTTTGATCCTTTCACCTTCATCAAGTGCTTGAGGTTGAGGATTAGGAGTTGATGACTCCTCTGGCAATCTTCTTTTCAAAAATCTTTCCATTGCTTAGTGCTAGAAATCAAATAAAAATACCACAATTAAAATTTGGTGATCATTTAGCAAACTTATGTACAATAACGAATAACCCCAAATAAATACTAACAAACCCTAACAATGGAATTTCCACCATTAAACAAAAATTCAAGACCAATAAATGAAATAAACAAATTAAAAACTACAAATAAATAAGATTGGAAATATAAAATAAGGGGGCTTACCTATTAGAAGATTAACTATGGAGGTTGAAGAAAACAGCGGCAGAAAACTGAAGAAGGGAATGGAGTGCAGCAAGTATGATGGTGTTGTTCTTTGTTATTAGTGTGTTCTATTCACAATAAGATTGGAAACGATGCAGAATCGGATTCAGAATGGATTTGTGAGTGAGGGAGGGTGATGGCAAGAAAATGCTGAGAACTGAGCCTGAGCGGACGAGAGAGAGAAAACAGAAGAGGTTATTGGATTTGTTTTGTTTTGTGTGTCAAAGTGTGGGTGTGGGTCTCACTTCTCTCTCACTCACGTTTCCACTCCTTTCTTTTATTTAAGGGAAATGTTAACTTGTGCCCTTAGGGCATAAGTTAAGAAGACAAATGTAGAAAGTTTTCCTTGAAACTTACTATTTTTTTTTTATTTTTTTAATTGGAAATGGGTGTGTATGTGATGTTGTGTTAAAGTGTGTGTTTATGTGTGGGCCAATAGAAAAGTGTTGTGTATTTTTGTGTGGACCATTTAATCAACATTTCAACTATAACTATATATTACTATATTACTACCACTAAAAAAAAATTCTCAAAATTTAGTGCAGACACAAGCCTACACACTCTTGTGCTTGCATCCGTCCCTGTCGATGGAGAAGAAATGGTTATCAACAGAAGCAACTTCCGTCCTTGAACATTTGGTTTCCAATCTTAGCTCCACAGTTGTTGCTGACCGGAGAAACCCGACGCTGGTGCACATCCGTAAGTCAGAGAAGATGAAATTGTCTTATGGCTCAACATCTCCACATGTTACCGCCGTCTCTGATTATGTCTCGGACACAATTGCCATGGCCGAAACTCATCTTAGGGATTTTGGGGTTATAAAAATGATACCGATTCCATAATTCTGCAAAAACCACCACCGCAAGACTCCTCGGAGCACGCAGTTGCGCTGATTCCTCGGACCTCCACAAGACCACCACCGTCCTCCATTCATGTTTTCGACCTTGGCCCGCACCTTTTTCTGCACAATGGAAGTGTTACTCTCACAATAGTGATGGAGGGCTTTGGGCGGGAGCTTTCACAGCTTACAAGTTCAACAAGACGTGACCATTGGCATTTGGCTTGCATTAATAAGGGAAATAGTGTTTCTAAGTTTCTATCAAAGTACAACATAAATTGCCCGATAGAAACATGGGAGATGCATGCTAGGACAATATTGGGAATCATAAGGCTACATACAGCAAGAGAATTGCTAAGAATATCACCTCATGTCCCACAAAATTCTTAATATTTTCCTTATATAATGAAATACCAAAGGGTGATTATGTGCTTGAAGAGCTTCCAGATAGCCTTAAAAAGGTTGATTGTGGACAGACATGCAGTGCAAGCTCTATCCTCAAGAGTATGAACCTTGCCGGACCAGTAGTTTCCAATTCGATGGTAGAAGAGGTGATTCAAGTAGACAAAAGTGTTGATGTTATTGATGATTGTAACAGCCTGATTTTCGTTAGATTTATTTTATTATTTATTTATGAGTGATATATGTGCTCTTATGTGATTAATTACCTCTGTGTGTATTTTTGGTTGGGAATTGTAGAATTCGGTGTTAGAGGGGTATTTTAGTCATTTTGGGCTCAGGGGTATTTTGGTCATTTTACGAGTATGGGTAATTTTGTAATTTTGTTGAGAATTATTTTTAGTGCTTAGTGAGAGTGGGTATTTTACTAAGTACTAGAGAGAGTGTAGTAATTATTTTATTTACCGGTAAGTAACCGTTAGTGTTACATTTTACCGTTAAGTGAGTAGTAACATTTTGGGTTAGAATAGAAATGGGTTAGGCCCATTAAGGCATTGTGAGTTGACCCCAATTAAGTAAAGCCTATTTAAACACTAGTGTTAGTAGTGAATAGGGTTTTTGCCAACAATTGTCATTTGGGAGAAGAGGAAGAAAGAGATAGAGACAAGAGAAGAGAAAGGGTTTGAAGGAGGAGAGCTAGAGAGAGCTAGAGGTCCAAGCTTTGGGAGATAGAGTGAAGACTTAGCTTGAGTTTGTGGAGAATTAAGGTAAGGGGGTTAATCTTTACTCATAATCACTTAGTTGTAGCTTCTACCCTAAATTCCTACATAAGTGCTTATTTGAATAATTGGTTATTTGTGAAATTAATGGTGAAATTCGTGCTTATGTTGTGATGCAATGTTTGGGTATGTAAATTGAATGTTAATTGAGTTGTTGATGATGAAATTGCAAGCTTAAATCATGTACATATGTATGCTTTGTGTTTTACCCAAAAATTATTGATATGAGATGTTGTTGTTGATGAATTGTGATGAATTCATGATTGGTTGTTGTTGTTGATGTTGTGAGGTGTTGTTGTTGATGAATTGAACCTTGGGTAATCATTGTTTTATCTTGGTTTTCGGGTGTCAAACATTGATTACGTTTGAACCTTTTAAACCGGTGATATCTTATTTTTTCTTGGGAAGGGAAAAAGTAAGCAAAACCCTTGAGAATCGAGGTCCGGGAGTTGTTTTCGCTACGGGAAGGTGTTAGGCACCCATAACGACTATAGTAACCTATAGGAACCGTCTTTAATTTCTACGCGCGCGCTTTATTTTTAAATGCTATTTTGAAAGATGTTATTAAACCTAAGAGTGTTCTAAGTGAAGAATTGGAGGGAGAAGAATGTTTTTGGATTTTTATTTTAGTTGAATTGAAGGAATTTTGTTCCTTGCCTACGTACCCGTTTAAGGGATCAAATCCACCGTAGTTCTCTCTCAAAAAATGTTTTTTTTGTTTTTGTTGGTTGATTTTAAGTTTGAAAATGGGAGTTGAAGAATAGAAAGAGGCCTCAAGGGCATGAGATTTAGAAAAGAGTGGGGTTTGATTAGTTATTTGCAAGAAACAAGTCAAAGTATGATTAAAATTTGTTGAAATTTGATTAAGAAAATAAAAGGAAAATTCAATGGGGTTTTGACCCCAAGGTTTATTATGAAAAATGTTTGAGTGAAGTTGTTCACATTTGTTTGGAAAATTGGTTTTTTCTAAGTATAAGTCCTAGGCATTCATCTAAACATACAATCCTAAACATACATCTAAACATGCATATTCTAGCTATATTATAGTGATGTGTGTGCATGTGTCGGTGTTTGTGTCGGTGTACATTATTAGAGTCCATTGTCCTTTACATCATACCCTAGATACATTCTATGGCCTCTTTGCCAAGGAATTAAAGTTGCATAAAAGCAAAATACAAAAAAACTCCTAAGTATTTACATTCTAATTTTTTGTATGAAAATTTAAAGTGCTAAAAAGAATATGAAGGGATGAGGAAGTGGGATGGAGAAATGCTTGTAATACTCATGGAACAAGGGGTAGAAATGTTAGTAGAGAGAGATGAAAAATGATGGGACTATGAACAAAGAAAAATGGTATGGAAAGATAGTAAAAGTTAGAGGTAAAAAAACAACCAAAGGGGCCTAAAAGGCTAATAATGGGAGAAACAAGGTCATGGCCTATAATTGTTCAAGTCATGCTTGTTTTCAAATAGCTTTAGGTGCTGAATTACTTGGATATTTGAACAAGTGGATCCTTGCGAGCTTCAGATCCTTTTGGTAAGCTTCGAAACCGAAAATAAATCGGTGTTGATCTTCTTCTTCTTCGAACTGGTCTGATTTTGCTTCGATTTCCCTTCTTCTCTCTTCCTTTATCCCTGTGATCGCACGATTTGTCACTCCAGTGATGAATCTGTGCTTGAATTGCAGGGAAACAAGCTCGATGATGAAGATTACGCGAGTAATCCCTGAGAGTTTGTTGAATCCGAAAACCTTTTCGATGAATTGCAATTTTTGATCTTGATTCTCAGAAACTTGTATTGATTTTCGTGTATTTGGCAATGGATTGGTGAATTTGTGATAGTTCTGTGTTGAATTTGCAAAGAATTGGTGTAGTTTTGTGTTTGTTACGGTGGTTCAAAGGCTGAAAAAGTTTGTTAGAGTTTTTGTTAGGGTGGCGCGTGGGCGCGTGGAAATGAATGGTGTCAGTTTTTTTTGGTGAGTTGGCAATGAATCCTTGGCTCTGTGATGCTGATGTGTTGTATTTATATCTGACATGTGTACTTGTGAGCCAGTGGCAAGCTGCCACGTGTTTCTTGACTTGTTTGGACTGGAACCTGGACTTTTGGCCTTGAAGGACTGATCTGCAATTCCTAAACATCAAAGGACCAATTTGCAATTGACTAACAAACTTTAAAACAAAAAAACTTGACTAAAATTCGAATAAAAACTTAAAAAGAAATGAAAATGAGATAGAGGGACGAAAATGCAATTACTAAAAATTTGAGGACTAAAAGGAAAATTAATAAAATTGGAATAAAATTGGTAAACTTGACTAAACGTAAAGTGAAACCAATAAAAAACACACAACGGACTAAAACGAGCCAATGGCCTAAATGAGGTACTTTAAAGTACCTCTCTGCCGAAATTTCGTGTGAAATGACCAAAATGCCCCTGGGGCTAAAACGACTGAAAATGACTCAGATGCAAATTTAAAATGGATTTTTAACAGAGAAATGAAACAACAGTTTATTTAAACCAACTTGAAAGACTCAGAGACAATTTTTAAGATTTGAACAGAGTCTTGACACTTGAAAAGACTAAAATGCCCCTAGGGGCAAAACTGACCTAAGATGACTTCAAATGTAATTTTTTTGAAATGGATTCTGACATGGAATGAATCAAAGATTTATTCAAACTTATCTGAAAAGGACTTTAAACAAAATTTTGAAAGACTGAGAGAAATTTTGACACAGGAAATGACTAAAATGCCCTTCCATGTGAATTTTGCAAATAACATTGAAATAGAATGCAGAGAAAGATGCCATTGATCAGAGACAGTTCAAATGACTTATAATGCAAGAAAAAAAGGAATTGAGTTAGTATTTTTAGGTCCAAAATTAGGGTATGACAGCTGCCCCTATTTAAGTTTCTTTGTCCGGAGAGTCAAGAGACGAAGTCTTAGAGTTGACGGGACGAAGATACTTAAATATTAGCATTTGCACTGCTTTTGGACATTAAAATACGTTTTCAGATTTTCAAAAACATGAATGTTATGCAATACTTTGATTATGAATGCAAGACAACTAACTGGAGTCTATGGAACCTGTCATGTCACTGGGGATTCAGGTGGACATTGACAGGGTAGACAAACCAGGGAGTAAAGAATAAGGTGCAAGTTGTTCTTTGGGTCGAACTAGCCACTTGACCAAGGAATACAAAACAAGAGGTGGGTGCAAGCTGCTCTTGGGATTGAACTTGGCACTTGACCGGAAACATAGACATATAGGCAGATACCAGTTGTTCTTTGGATCGAACTTGACACTTGGTTGAAGATACAAACAGATAGGCAGACACAAACTGTTCTTTTGGATTGAACTGGCTGTTTGGCTGGAGACATAGACAAAAGAGTTGATACAAGCTGTTTCTTTGGATCGAACTTGCTTGTTGGATTATCACCACATCATGTGGGAGAGTGCAGACTGTTCTCTTAGATCGAACTTGTCGTTTGACCGATAACAAAGCATAAGCTGGGTACAAACTGTTCTTCAGATTGAACTTGCTGTCTGACTGATAACAGAGCATGAGCTGGGTACAAACTGTTCTTTTTAGGTCGAACTTGTCGTTTGTCCGGAAGCATAGGTATATAGGCAGGTACAAGTGGTTCTTTTTTGGATCGAACCTGGCACTTGACCAGTAACGAGATACAAATTGAAAGTCTGGTTTAACAAGATATCCATTGAGGGTAAATTGTCATTGACTTAATTTGAGAATAGACATGACCATTTTGGTTGGCCCAAGAGTAAATTGAGAGTAAATTGACATTGATTTGAATTGAAAGTTGACATTGGAAGAGGGGTTGAGAATTGAGATTGAGCAGAGACATAGACATAGACATTGGATTGAGAGTTGCAATTGACATTGGAATTGAATTGAAAATTGACATTGACATTGACATTAGATTGGAATTGAATCGAAAATTGACATTGACATTGACATTGGCATTGGATATTGACATTGACTTGGAAATTAAAATTGACATTGACATTGGCATTGACATTGACATTGACATTGGATATTGAAATTGACATTGAAATTGACATTGGAGATTGTCATCGGAGATTGACATTGAAATTGGAATTGAAATTGACATTGAAATTGACATCGAAGATTGTCATTGGAGATTGACATTGAAATTGGAATTGAAATTGGAGATTGGAAATTGCTTCGAATTTGACATTGAATTGAAATTGAGATTGCTTCGAATTTGACATTTAACATGGTTTGAAATTGAGATTGGAAAATTGAGATTGCATCGAATTTGACAGTTGAAATCGAATTGAATTTGACATTGGAATTGGAATTGAAATTTGAAATTGAATTTGACGGTTGACAGTTGGATATGCAACATGTATGCATGGTATAGCAAGATTATTGGATGTATGAGCACATAAAATGCATGATTATGCATGTATGAATGCTTGAAATGCATGATTGGTTGGCAATTTGGCAGAGAAATTTCACAAAGGCAGACAAGACATTGGAAGATTGGGCACGTAGTGGCTCGTGCTGCAACATATTTACAGGGGAAAAAACCTCTTTGGAAAGACCGTCGTTGAGAGACGTATCAAAACCATGGCTGAGGGCAATAAAACTTGTAAAGGAGGAACTCTTGGAAGATTCCTGGATACAGGTCGCCGTTGCTAGGCGTGTCAGTGCTGGGTAAACATTGGATGCTCGCATCTGTGGTCAATGCTTTTATATATTTCATTCTTTCATTTTTTTATTTTCACACCCCACTTTTGCCTGAACCGCCCTTTCGGGTTTTCGATTCACCGGGGAGTAAAGATTCTTTTTATTGCCCCATTTTTGCCTGAATTGCCTTCATAGATTGTCAATCAGCGGGGTGCTCATTTTTGCCTAAGCCGCCCTTTCGGGTTTTCAACTTAGCGAGCTTCTTATTTTCATTTTTCATTTTTCTTCTTCATTCTTTTCATTTTTGCCATCGACCACAGATCATCCTGGGGAGTAACCTGCTTGTAACATGTATTGAAATAGACATTGGTATTCATTTATTCATGCATGTTTCATTGAAATGTACCCTGTTGCTCAGGTTTGCTTTTAAAATAGACAGAAAAAGATTTTTTCAGTTTTCAAAGATGTTTGTTTCAGACATTGACATTATCAAATAGAAAGAAAACATTGAAAGTAGAAAGAAAATAGAATTTCAAACAATAGAAAGGCTCAAATTGATGTAGAAGAGTGAGAGTCAGCCAGAGGCATGACTTCACGGATTTACAAAGCTTGGAAAATGGTAATTTTATTGGTTGGTGATACATTGAACACGATGACCGCTACATTTCATAGAAATCTTGATTTCACAAGTACAGAAGCCTCTGATGAAGACGACCGTTGACAGTTGCAGATGCCCCAAGGGGTGACGGTGATTTGCCAGGTATAGTTACTTGTCTTTTATTGTCAACCTCATTTTTGCATGAACCTCCCTTTCGGGTTTTCGGCTCATCGAGGCGCTCATTCTTGCCTGAGTTGCGTACAATCTCAGCGAGCTCTTTCATATTCATTTTTTGTCCCTAACTTTTGCCTGGATCACCCTTTCGGGTTTTCGATCCACCGGGATGCGCATTTTTGCCTAGGCCGCCCTTTCGGGTTTTCGACTTACCACGCTGTTCTTTTCTCTTTAGACAAAGTATTTCTTGACTATATCGGCATTAACAGGATTTGGGAGCTCAACACCATCCATGTGTGTAAGAATCAAAGCACCACCAGAGAAAGCCTTCTTGACAACATAAGGACCTTCATAGTTAGGTGTCCACTTGCCCCTTGGGTCGGGTTGCTGACTTATCCTTCTTTTCAATACAAGTTCGCCTTCCTTGAATTCTCGAGGTCAGACTTTCTTGTCAAAAGCATTCTTCATTCGCACTTGATACAACTGTCCATGAGTCATAGCATCCATACGTTTCTCTTCAATCAGATTCAATTGATCGTACCGACTTTGACACCATTCAGCCTCAGTTAATTTTGCTTCCATGATTACTCGAAGAGATGGAATCTCCACTTCCAGAGGGAGAACTGCTTCCATGCCATACACAAGAGAGAAAGGAGTTGCCCCGGTTGAGCTGCGCACTGTAGTACGGTAACCATGCAGGGCAAAAGGTAGCATTTCATGCCAGTCTTTGTAAGTAGTGACCATCTTCTGAACAATCTTCTTGATGTTCTTGTTAGCGGCCTCAACTGCACCATTCATCTGAGGTCTATAAGGAGAAGAGTTGTGATGTTCAATCTTGAATTCTTCACATAAAGCTTGCATCATACTATTGTTCAGATTGGAACCATTGTCAGTGATAATTTTGTTGGGAACACCATATCGACAGATGATGTTATTCTTGATAAATTTGACAACCACTTGCTTGGTCACATTTGCATAGGAGGCAGCTTCAACCCACTTGGTGAAGTAGTCAATTTCCACTAGAATGAAACGATGTCCATTGGAAGCTTTCGGTTCAATTCTTCCGATCATGTCAATGCCCCACATAGAGAAAGGCCATGGGGAAGAGATAACTTTGAGGGCATGTGGAGGCACATGAATCTTGTCAGCATAAATTTGGCATTTGTGGCATCTTTTAGCATGTTTGTGGCAGTCACGCTCCATAGTTATCCAGTAATAGCCGGCTCTTAACAGTTTCCTCGACATAGCGTGGCCCGAAGCATGGGTCCCAAAGGTACCGTCATGTACATCATGCATCAATTTCTCAGCTTCTTGCTTGTCAACACATCTCAACAAGACCATGTCATAGTTCCTCTTGTATAGGATTTCTCCGTCCAGAAGGAATTTGCTAGCCCATCGTCTCAAAGTCTTTTTATCCCTGTTGGAAGCACCAGGTGGATATTCACGATTCTGCAAGAATTGTTTGATGTTGTAATACCAAGGCTTTCCATCATTCACATCTCTATCAGCTTGATCTGGCATATTTTCAATAGTAAACACATGAGCGGGTCTATCAAGACGCTGCACTTTGATTACAGGCACGTCATTCCAATGGTTGACACGAAACATGGAAGACAATGTAGCAAGAGCGTCAGCCATCTGATTTTCATCCCGAGGGATGTGGTGCAGCTCAACCTTGGTAAAGTATGTCAACAGACGTCTTGCGTAGTCACGATATGGGATCAACTTCTCATGATGAGTCTCCCACTCACCCTTTATCTAATTAATAACAAGTGCAGAATCTCCATAGATGTCAAGGTTTTTAATTCTCAGATCAAGGGCTTCTTCAATGCCCAAGATGCATGCTTCATATTCAGCTATGTTGTTTGTGCATTCAAAAGTTATTCGAGCAGTGAAAGGAATGTGGTGCCCCTGTGGAGTTACAATGATGGCCCCAATTCCTTTACCGTAAGCATTAACAGCACCATCAAACACCAATCCCCATTTGCTATTGGGATCCGGCCCTTCATTGATCAGTGGTTCTTCACAGTCTTTTGCTTTCAGATACATAATCTCTTCATCAGGGAAATCAAACTTAATTGGCTGGTAATCATCAAGAGGTTGACAAGCAAGATGCTCAGCAAGGACACTTCCTTTGATTGCTTTCTGAGCTTTGTACACAATATCATATTCAGACAACAACATTTGCCAACGTGCAATCTTTCCAGTAACAGCAGGTTTCTCAAAGATGTACTTGATTGGATCCATTCGGGATATCAACCAAGTTGTATGATTCACCATATAATGACGCAGGCATTTGGCAGCCCAGGCTAAAGCACAACAAGTCTTTTCAAGCATCGTATACCGAGTCTCACAGTCGGTGAACTTCTTGCTCAGATAGTAGATAGCATGCTCTTTCTTACCAGTCTCGTCTTGTTGACCGAGAACACACCCCACTGAATCATCTAATACTGACAAATACATAATCAAAGGCCTTCCTTCCACTGGTGGGACAAGGATAGGTGGTTCTAACAGGTATTCTTTAATGCTATCAAAAGCTTCCTGACATTCATCATTCCATACAACAGGCTGATTCTTTCTGAGCAATTTGAAAATGGGACCACAGGTAGTAGTCATGTGAGATATGAATCTTAAAATGTAATTCAGACGTCCGAGGAAACCTCTGACTTGCTTCTCAGTTTGGGGGGCCGGCATCTCTCTGATGGCTCGGACTTTGTCAGGATCAACTTCAATGCCTCTTTGACTGACAATGAAGCCTAGCAACTTTCCGGATCTTACACCAAATGTGCACTTGTTAGGATTCAACCGCAGCTTGTACTTTCTCAATCTTTCAAACATCTTTTTCAAATACACAACATGCTGCTCTTCATCACTTGACTTCACAATCATATCATCAACATATACTTCAATCTCTTTGTGAATCATATCATGAAACAGAGTTGTCATACCCCTTTGATAGGTAGCACCAGCGTTTATCAAGCCGAACGGCATCACTTTATAACAGAATGTTCCCCACGGAGTGATGAAGGACGTCTTTTCTCTATCTTCAGGAGACATTCGTATCTGATTATAACCAGAGAAGCCATCCATGAAAGAGAACACTTTAGACTGAGCAGTACTGTCAACAAGCACATCAATATGAGGCAATGGGAAGTTATCTTTTGGACTGGCTTTGTTCAGATCTCTGTAATCAACACACATTCGAACTTTCCCATCTTTCTTTGGTACTGGTACGATGTTGGCAATCCACTCAGGATATTCAGCTGTCATAAGGAAACCCGCATCAATCTGCTTTTGTACCTCAGCCTTAATCTTGAGAGCCATGTCTGGACGAGACCTTCTCAATTTCTGTTTGACAGGAGGACATTCAGGTCTTGTCGGAATCCGATGTTCCACAATCTTGGGATCTAGACCCGGCATATCTTCATAGGACCATGCAAAGACATCTGGATAATCATGGAGGAGCTGAATAATCTTCCTTTTCACTTCTGGCTCAAGTGCAGCACCAATCTTGATCTCTCGCTTGTTCTCTTCAGTACCCAGGTTGATAAGTTCAATTTCTTCCTGGTGAGGCTGAATGGCTCTTCTTTCTTGTTCAAGCAGTCGAGTGATCTCATACAGTATCTCTTCATCATCCTCCTCATCTTCAGCTTCATATACAGGGAATTCAAAATTTGGAGGAACCATAGGGTCACTGTGTTCAACGGGTTTATTATGGTTCAATCTGCATAATATGATTGGGATGATTTTAGAAAAAAGTTTTTCATGCAGATTTTTGAAATTAATAAGAAAAATACAGATGTTTTGGTTTTTTCTGGCATTACCATTATTTCCAAGAAAAAGGCACTAAAAAGTAAAAAAAAACAAAGAGTCGTGAGAAAGACGACAACTTTTATTGATAACGGCAATGCCGAAACAAACACGCCCTTACAATGATATTACTTTCGCCTTGGGCAGAGCGAAAGGATTGTTATTTTGAAAACAAAGAAAAACATGAGCAACAAGACACATTACATGGAAGCATGCATGACTAAAGGAACATCAATGGCTTCCCAATTTCTCACAGTGCCTCCTGGTATAACAAGGGTAGGCACGTAACCACCTCCAGCAGTATCTTCAGTAATAGCATTGATGTACCCAGCACTGTAGAAAGTTCCCTTTGAAACAGCAGATGTCGGGGAGAATCCAAGGCCTTCTTTACGCTTGTTTTCCAGAATCTGAATCACTTTGCCCCAGCCAGCAGCTTGCCCTGCTTGAACAGCCTTCTAGGCGTCTTTCAGTGAAGCCATGCTAGCACCCGCCCTCCGGGGCTCTGCACCCTCAACAGTCAAGCCTTGAAACGACGTCCCTTCAGCGGACCCTGCTTCAACACAAGAGAATGATGATACCTGGCTAACTAGATATGCTTCCTCACCATGCACAGTGACAATCTTACCATTCCTCATGAACTTGAGCTTCTGATGCAAAGTGGAAGTTACCGCTCCAGCGTCATGGATCCATGGTCTTCCGAGGAGACAACTGTAGGAAGCATTGATGTCCATAACTTGGAAAGTAATCTGAAATGTCTCGGGACCAACGGTAATTGGCAAGTCCACTTCCCCGAGAACATCCTTGCGGGATCCATCAAAAGCTTTAACCAGATAGCTGCTACCCCTCAGAGAAATTTCATGATAGCTCAATTGCCTTAGTGTGGATTCAGGCATTACATTCAGAGACGATCCAGTGTCCACCAATACATTGGATATCATATCAGACCCACAGTGTACCGAGATATGTAGAGCCAAGTTGTGGCGTTTCCCTGCTTCGGGGAGCTCATCGTCACCGAACCCCAAGTTGTTGCAGGCAGTAATATTACTCACTATCCCATCAAATTGATCCACAGAGACTTCGTGGTCAACATAAGCTTGCTCCAGTATCTTCATTAACACCTTCCTGTGAGCTTCTGAGCTCATAAGTAGAGACAAGATGGATATCTTTGATGGGGTTTGTAGCAGCTGGTCAACAATCTTATAGTCACTTTTCTTGATAAGCCTCAGGATTTCGTCCAGATTGGACTCTTCAATAGATTGGCCTGCTGGGCCGGTGTTCTTGTCAACAGGAGGAGCAACCGGTGGAGTTACCGTGGCAATAGGTGTCACCACCTTCTTTTGAAACAAGGGTGGACGGACTTTTCCACTTCTCAGAGTTGTAATTTCACTGGCAACATTGTCAATTGTAGCTGGGGATACCAGAGGCACCTCCACCCCGTTTTCAACCATGGTTGCATTGTATTTGTAGGGAATTGCTTTGGTAGAGGTATAAGATACCGGACCAGGTAGCCTGATCACCAAAGGCTCAACATTCTTTGCCTGAGATACACTTTCAACAGGAGAGTCATGGAACACTGGCACAATCACACATACATCACTGGCAATCAAATACTTGTCATCCATCAGGCTCTGGATATCATTTTGCACCACACAACAGCCCATAGGATTCTGCAGACATTCTGAACAAGAATCATGATCATGTTTGAACAGAGAAGCCTGGCAAAGTTTGACATGTAATGGCACCAAGGGAGTGACAACATTACGGACATCCAATATGGGCTCTTCCTGAGGAACAGGGATTCCTTCGAAGGCCTCGATCATGTTAACAGCAGCATGGTTTGGAAGCGGATTATCAAGAACATGAGGAACACTGTTCTCAAAAGTCAACCGTCCCTTTTCTATCAGATCCTTCACAATATATTTCAGAGCAAAGCAACCTTCGACATCATGGCCTTGAGCACCCTGATGGAATTCACATGTTAGGTCCTGACGGAACCTGGGAGGCAATGGATTAAGCGGAGGCTTGCCTGGTCTAGTAACACAGTGTCCCTTAGCCAATAGAGTTGGGAGCAGCTCACCATACCGCATTGGTATTGTCGGAAAAGAAGGTTTGGGTCGGGGACCCTGTTGTTGCTGCCGTTGCTGTTGAGCAGGGGGCTGTTGTTGTGTTTGCTGGGGGATGGCATTGACGGGCATTGGTGGTTGACCCGGTGGCAGAGGATATTGCTGGTAGAATGGTGGGAAGAAAGGATGTTGAGAGTACTGCATGTAGTGATAGGGCCAAGGTAATTGTGTAGCAGCTGCGGATGGGTTACCAGACACCATTCCTACGTCAGATTCTTTCCTCTTGTGATGACCGTTACCGTACTTCTTCGGTGCACTGTTTGAAGATTCACCTTTCTCAAGGACAATAATACCATCTCGGACAGCCTCCTCTAGACGAGTTCCCATTGTAACCATATCAGAGAAGTTGTTCGGAGCAGAGACTATCATTCTCTCCTTATATTCCTTCTTCAGAGTCTTCAGGAATGTCTGTGTCAATTCTTCCTCATCAAGTCGAGGAGAAACACGGGCAGCTGCCCCTCTCCACCTCTGAGCATATTCACGGAAGGTTTCATCTGATTTCTGAGATAGGGCTTTAAGAGAGTCCCTATTTGGCCTTAGACGGGTATTGAACTCATATTGACCTTCAAAAGCAGCAGCGAGTTCTTCAAAAGTATGGATGTTGTCTTTGCTCAGACTAGTGTACCAATCTGCTGCATCATCTGTCAAGCTACTCTGAAAGCAATGGATCATCAGCGCATCATTATCTGCGTAATTAGCCATCTTTCGGACATACCGGATAACATGGTTATGTGGGCAAGAAGTCCCATTGTATTTGTCAAATTCTGGTTCTTTGAATTTCTTAGGAACCTCAAATCGGGATACCAAGCATAGATCACGAGCTTTAGCAGGAGCACCATTGTTTCCTCGGCTAGCCTTGACCTCACGGAGTTCTCCAGCCAACTCCCTCAACTGTCTTTTCATAGATTCCATTGCGGGATCTTGTCCACGCGGAGTATCAACATCAATCACCTGTTGCACAGTGTGTACAATAGGGTCGGTAACAACAGTGGTTACTTGAGGCATAGCAGTGGATACAGGAATCTGTCCTTGACCAGCGACACCAGAGACACCAGCAGCAGTATTAGGAGAGTAGTAAGCTGAGAGGCCATAAGGACGGCCGTTGGGCATAACAAAGCGAGCATCAGTAGCCACAGTAGACAGTGGGATAGAGGGAATCACCTCAGCAGTAATTGGAACAGAAGTGGCTGGTTGTTCCTGTGCAGCCATCATAGCGGACATAGCGTCATGAGCCTTAGCCAAGTCTTCTTTCATAGCAGCCAATTCGGCACGGAGCTGAGCATTTTCTTCTTCAAAGTTAGCCATCATCCTTCTCTTGTGAAATCTTGTCTGATGAATTCTGTCTGGTTGGTAGACTTTGCGAACACGGGCCACTTTTCAGACTGCGGCGGACAAAACCAGGAGGCAATGAGCACGAGAGAAGTTCTTTGTGACCAATGAATGCATATGATGCATGAAATGTGTTGATGCATATGCAAAAAAGACTCTTTTTAGGTTATCGAAGGGTTTTAGACAAATAATAAACTCGTAAACATTACTAAACCACAATTAACATAAACGGGAAACAAACAACCAACATATAGTTTTACAAGACAATTTCAACATAAACAAATGGAAATAACAACAGGAAAAGAAATCCTCAAGCATAGGAAGTGGAAGCATCATCCTCAGACTCAGACTCATAGCTGCAGTATCGTGCATAGAAGTCACGGGCACCCCTAGCCCTCTTGGAGTCCCTCATAAGCATCCTATCTTTCTCTTCAATCTCTCTCTTAGCGTTAGCTAACTCTTTCTTCAGTGTCAAGACCTCATGAGTCTGCTGCTCGCCCTTTCCATCCAAAGTCATGATCAAGTTCTCAGCCTCGTAGTATCTAGCCCTCCACTGATGCTTCTCCCGACTCTCCATAGCTAGATGCTCCTGATACATCTCCTGGGTAGGTGGGAGTAGAGGCAAAGGCATGGTAGGAACAGATGCAGACACATATCTCATAGAGGGGTAAGGCATACCGATCTCCTCAGCTTGGTTTATCACCCACTGTGTATAGGCCTCATGAGCAACACCGGACCTTACACCCATGTGCTTCACCTCTTTCTTTCGAAGCTTAGTCCAAGCTTCCATGAAATCCTCTCTAATTCCCGTGGGAGCACTGGAGTAGTGAAAGAAGTAAGGAGCCGTAGCAAGATTGATGGGCTTATCTTTCATCGGGAAACCAAATTGTCGCAAAGCAAGCTCCGGGTTATAGTTAATTCCACCCCGGGTACCAAGAAGAGGTACATTAAGAAACTTCCCACCACCAAAGATAATTTCCTTAACTCTAGAAGCTGGAGTAAGCCAAACCACTTCATTAGGAGTGAGAGCCATAATCTTCTGTGAAATAGACCAATTCCTCGGATTGTCGTGGAAAGACTGCGGAAGGTGCGAAATAAACCACCTATAGAGGAGAGGCACACAACAAAGAATGTATCCACGACCTTTGTCGGAGCGATCGTGAATAGCATGGTATGTGTCAGCTAGCAAAGTAGGGACCGGATTCTTGGAGTGGAAGATCATAATAGCATTCATGTCCACGAAGCCATCAAGATTCGGAAAGAGAATAAGCCCATAGATGAGAAGTGCAAGAATAGCCTCAAGAGTGTCCTGACAAGTGGTATTGAGGTTGGCTTTCCCAAGAAGATACTCTGAAGTGAACCCTCGGATGCGTGCCTTAGTGATAAGATTCTTGGAGACATCGGTGGTCTTGAGATAGAGATCTTTAGCAATAACCAATGGAGTAGGAGAATTTTCAGGTCCTGAGAAAGGTATCCCCTTAGCAATAGATAAACCTATCAAGGAAGAATAAGCCTCTAGAGTAGGCACCAACTGAAAGTCTGGGAAAGTGAAGCACCGATACCCCTGATCATAGAATTGTACTAGAGTGTGCACAAGCTTCTCATCCACATTAGTATGGAGAATAGGAAGTAAAGCCCCGTAACGACGTCGGAAACCAGTTGGATCCTCAATCTTGAGTGCCAAATCTCTCAAACTAGCCAAATCCACTTCCTTGAACTTGTAAGACTTAGTCATCTTCATCCCTACAATGTTTACAAATTCAACTTGTCTAAGCCCTTCGATAACAATGCATGACAAAAGTTTATGCATGTATGCATGTATGCATGAATGCATGATTATGTTCAAGTTCGGAGAAAACATGGTGGGTTGGAGTTCAAAGTCAAGGAGTCATGGGTGGACACGGTGTCCGGTGAAACTAGGGCTTTAGGAAGTAGTAACCGGGTTCTAAAAAGGTTCCCAAGTTGCAACCTCTCCGACGTATCTCATGGTGTCACGAGACAACACTCGCTCCATGATTATACGTGGAAGGTCTAACTTGAGTTTAGTATCGCGTGACGACTAAAACTCGAGACAACACTCGGTTTAGCCTCCGCACTACGTCCTAGAAAATGGCCATGGATGGGTTTGGTTATCTACGGTTCATAGCGTCATAGAACTATTAGAAGTAAAGTGCCTAAACGCGACAACACGCGCCGACAACATCACCCCCAAAATGCCTCAGCTATGTGGGATTGATCGCATAATCCAAAACACGAGGCAACCCCCGGAATGAATTGTCGATTATATCCCTCCTAAATCCTAAGTTCACTCAGCCCGGCTGCAGGACTTTTGATATTCTCACCCCACACGTTTGCAAGAATTTAAACATTTATTCACATAGGAAAGCAAGTAAAAGAAACAAGTAAAAAGAGCGCTAGCGTGGAAATAAAGACTAGGCGTAACTCTCGAATCTCCCCAGTGAAGTCGCCAGCTGTTTTATCTTGGTTTTCGGGTGTCAAACATTGATTACGTTTGAACCTTTTAAACCGGTGATATCTTATTTTTTCTTGGGAAGGGAAAAAGTAAGCAAAACCCTTGAGAATCGAGGTCCGGGAGTTGTTTTCGCTACGGGAAGGTGTTAGGCACCCATAACGACTATAGTAACCTATAGGAACCGTCTTTAATTTCTACGCGCGCGCTTTATTTTTAAATGCTATTTTGAAAGATGTTATTAAACCTAAGAGTGTTCTAAGTGAAGAATTGGAGGGAGAAGAATGTTTTTGGATTTTTATTTTAGTTGAATTGAAGGAATTTTGTTCCTTGCCTACGTACCCGTTTAAGGGATCAAATCCACCGTAGTTCTCTCTCAAAAAATGTTTTTTTTGTTTTTGTTGGTTGATTTTAAGTTTGAAAATGGGAGTTGAAGAATAGAAAGAGGCCTCAAGGGCATGAGATTTAGAAAAGAGTGGGGTTTGATTAGTTATTTGCAAGAAACAAGTCAAAGTATGATTAAAATTTGTTGAAATTTGATTAAGAAAATAAAAGGAAAATTCAATGGGGTTTTGACCCCAAGGTTTATTATGAAAAATGTTTGAGTGAAGTTGTTCACATTTGTTTGGAAAATTGGTTTTTTCTAAGTATAAGTCCTAGGCATTCATCTAAACATACAATCCTAAACATACATCTAAACATGCATATTCTAGCTATATTATAGTGATGTGTGTGCATGTGTCGGTGTTTGTGTCGGTGTACATTATTAGAGTCCATTGTCCTTTACATCATACCCTAGATACATTCTATGGCCTCTTTGCCAAGGAATTAAAGTTGCATAAAAGCAAAATACAAAAAAACTCCTAAGTATTTACATTCTAATTTTTTGTATGAAAATTTAAAGTGCTAAAAAGAATATGAAGGGATGAGGAAGTGGGATGGAGAAATGCTTGTAATACTCATGGAACAAGGGGTAGAAATGTTAGTAGAGAGAGATGAAAAATGATGGGACTATGAACAAAGAAAAATGGTATGGAAAGATAGTAAAAGTTAGAGGTAAAAAAACAACCAAAGGGGCCTAAAAGGCTAATAATGGGAGAAACAAGGTCATGGCCTATAATTGTTCAAGTCATGCTTGTTTTCAAATAGCTTTAGGTGCTGAATTACTTGGAGATTTGAACAAGTGGATCCTTGCGAGCTTCAGATCCTTTTGGTAAGCTTCGAAACCGAAAATAAATCGGTGTTGATCTTCTTCTTCTTCGAACTGGTCTGATTTTGCTTCGATTTCCCTTCTTCTCTCTTCCTTTATCCCTGTGATCGCACGATTTGTCACTCCAGTGATGAATCTGTGCTTGAATTGCAGGGAAACAAGCTCGATGATGAAGATTACGCGAGTAATCCCTGAGAGTTTGTTGAATCCGAAAACCTTTTCGATGAATTGCAATTTTTGATCTTGATTCTCAGAAACTTGTATTGATTTTCGTGTATTTGGCAATGGATTGGTGAATTTGTGATAGTTCTGTGTTGAATTTGCAAAGAATTGGTGTAGTTTTGTGTTTGTTACGGTGGTTCAAAGGCTGAAAAAGTTTGTTAGAGTTTTTGTTAGGGTGGCGCGTGGGCGCGTGGAAATGAATGGTGTCAGTTTTTTTTGGTGAGTTGGCAATGAATCCTTGGCTCTGTGATGCTGATGTGTTGTATTTATATCTGACATGTGTACTTGTGAGCCAGTGGCAAGCTGCCACGTGTTTCTTGACTTGTTTGGACTGGAACCTGGACTTTTGGCCTTGAAGGACTGATCTGCAATTCCTAAACATCAAAGGACCAATTTGCAATTGACTAACAAACTTTAAAACAAAAAAACTTGACTAAAATTCGAATAAAAACTTAAAAAGAAATGAAAATGAGATAGAGGGACGAAAATGCAATTACTAAAAATTTGAGGACTAAAAGGAAAATTAATAAAATTGGAATAAAATTGGTAAACTTGACTAAACGTAAAGTGAAACCAATAAAAAACACACAACGGACTAAAACGAGCCAATGGCCTAAATGAGGTACTTTAAAGTACCTCTCTGCCGAAATTTCGTGTGAAATGACCAAAATGCCCCTGGGGCTAAAACGACTGAAAATGACTCAGATGCAAATTTAAAATGGATTTTTAACAGAGAAATGAAACAACAGTTTATTTAAACCAACTTGAAAGACTCAGAGACAATTTTTAAGATTTGAACAGAGTCTTGACACTTGAAAAGACTAAAATGCCCCTAGGGGCAAAACTGACCTAAGATGACTTCAAATGTAATTTTTTTGAAATGGATTCTGACATGGAATGAATCAAAGATTTATTCAAACTTATCTGAAAAGGACTTTAAACAAAATTTTGAAAGACTGAGAGAAATTTTGACACAGGAAATGACTAAAATGCCCTTCCATGTGAATTTTGCAAATAACATTGAAATAGAATGCAGAGAAAGATGCCATTGATCAGAGACAGTTCAAATGACTTATAATGCAAGAAAAAAAGGAATTGAGTTAGTATTTTTAGGTCCAAAATTAGGGTATGACAATCATAATTGTGGGGTTTACCATGACTTTGTGTTGTTTTTGTGGTTTTGATGAAAAATGGGTCAAATGATGATTTTTGTTAAGAGGATGTTGTAGTGCAAATTTTATATGGAATTGAGTGTCTTTTCATGTTTAGAAATGTTTAAACAAACTTTGGGATCAAATTTGAGCTTTGCGAAAATGAGGTTTTTCCCGAGACTGGACTGTCATAACTCGCATTTGCAAGTAAATCACTCGCAGTTGCGAGTTGCACAGGACAAAACTCCCTATTTCGCGTTCTTGTGTCTTTTTCGCACGTTTCTGTTTTGAATTGGTTTTCGGTGTAAACATAAAAGTTGTAGATAATTTTGTTAACTTTCCAGAGACTTTGGTTTGACTTGAAAATGATTTTTGGTTTTTGAGTTATGATGAAAATACTCCAAGGTGGTCTTGGTGAAATTTTACAAAAATTCCGCATAACTACTCTTAAGTCGACCCACACCTTATGGATTGGTTCCAAACTTCAAACTTATGTTTTATGAGTTCAATTAAGGTGTTTAGTAGTATTTAAACTATGATGTGAGGGGTCTAACTTGTTTTGATTTCAAAATGGAAAATTTCTTGAAAAGTGTTTCGGTGAGACGAACTTTGTGATTTTTATGAATTCATCGTATTTGGCCGATGAAATGCTTATGTAACCTCTACTGCACGTATATGTGACTTGTGAGGATACATGGCATAGGCAATTGAGCTCGTTTACTTGGTTTTGGCTTAGGTGCTCAATTATTTTCAATGTTGTGATTTTTGGAGACGAACTTGGTAGAAAATGATTTTTGAGAGCCAATTGCTTATGAACCCTTTATGAATAGATTAATATGATGATGAGATGATGGTTGTTGAAGGTTGAATATGATGTTTATCATAAATGTTGTATTATTCCACTTTGCTTGGTTTATGAGAAGTATGTGGAATTGTTGTGGGATATTGTGTAGTTGATGATGATTTATGTGATGATGACTCTTATGTGAATTATGATTGTTGAATGTGTGGACATGTATACTTGATAATGCAATGTTGTTGAGATAGTCAATGTAATTGGAGGTGTACTTTTACATTGTCGTTGTTGTGGTGAAGTTGTGCATTATCGGGTCGTTGTTGTATGTCCATGCATCATATCATATTGAGTCATATGTTGAAATGTAAAAGGAGGTGTACTTTTACATAGTTGTTGTAAGAGGAGGTGTACTCTTACATGTAAGAGGAGGTGTACTCTTACATAGATGTGCGGTTGGCATCTAATGACTGTTGTTATGGTACCACATGCATATATGTGTCGAGTATAGGCGCATTGCATATTGAAATGTTATCTTGTTGTTGCATGTGAATGGTGATTGTTGATGATAAGTGTGTTTGATGAATACATACTTGTGACATTTGGAATTTAATGGTTGATGAGTTGTGACATAATTGAATATGTGACTTGATGAATTTGTGTATTGGTGAAATTTGGTTAATGTTGTGATTGTGTGGATTGGTGTATATGTACATTGGTGGATTTTGTTGACGGTTGTGAATAATTGAACTATGTTCTAATTGCATGTCTCACTTGTTTGTGCTTATACACTTGGTGAATCAATTGAAGATAATTATTTTGATATTAATGATGATGTGAGATTTGTATATGTATATACGCATATGATGTGGTGATTTCTTTGATGATGATGATTACTTGCTTATAACTTTGAAATGATGAACTGTACTTGTGTTAAGTTAAGTATGCTAAGTGAAGAACGAGGTGAGTAATCCTTTCATTGATTGTTATTGATAAATGATGAGCTTGTGTCAATGTCTTGATTAGAGATTGAACATGTCTGTTATGCTATGATAGCTTGAGGTGCAAGTAATGGGGGATATTAACCATATGATGCTAGTATTCTAGGAGGGACAGTTATGTATATGTGATATGTATGAATCATTGAATGCTATGTTTTTATATGTTGATTATGATTAATGTAATGCTTACCCCCAGTGGTTTCGACCGCCTACCTGTCTGTATGGATGGGTAGACGTTGTGCAGGATTAGTCGCTTGGTGAGTTGCTTGTTGGATGTTTGGATAGCGGGAGCTAGCCTCCGTTATCATTTTGGAGTTATAGTATAGGGCTCTGATTAGGTTGAGTCAGTGTCTTTTGTTGTGTTGGACTTATTGTTTTGTTGAGGTGTACTCATTGTTGAGACTTCAGAGGATTTTATGTTGATGTCGATGTATGGCCATGACATATGTATTGATGGAGATATATGTTTGTATTCCGCTGTGACTGTTGAGATATTATTATATATGCGTGCTGGTTGTTGTTTAGATGAGACGTAGCGTCTATTTCTTGAATATTTGTTATATTCGCATGTTTTATCGCTTTAATAGAAATAGGGTGTTACAATGATAGTCCCTCGTTGGAGTCTTCTATTAAAAAATCTAGGGAGGAAGAAAAGAAAGTTCTCATTGCTAAAGCTACCAATGAAGAAAGAAAGAAGGAATTAGAGGAAGTAAAGATGAACATTAAAAAAGCAACTAACGAGGTTAACAACTTAAGAGGAGCTTCAATATTGCTTCAATCAAAACTAGAAGAAGATAACTTAATTCTCAACAACGTTAAAGAAAGTATTCGCCTTGCTACTATATTTCCTCGATGGGATAAAGGCAACAGCTATATTTTTCGAACCAAACCATCTTTGCATTTCATTCAATGGGATCCAGGAGGGTGATCTCTTGTTCATTGGACGAGTCAGCATGTTTGGGAAGCTCTTTATTAGTATGAGAACTCGGGGTCGAGTTCTTCAGAGGTGGAGGAGACTGATGTAGGAGAGTTTCCATAGTATTTTATTATTTCTACATAATTTTATTATTTGTTTGTTTTGTTTAAAGGTTGTTATTTTTGGCTCATTAGGGTTTGTTATTTCCCTATTTAAGCTTAACAGATGTAGGCTAAGAGACAACTTTTATTCATTCAATAATATTTTAGAGAGTTTTCTCAATTTATGGTGGATTCCGGAACCCTATTTTCCCAAGTTTGTCGCTTGCAAACTTGTATCTTTTCGATCTAGGTTTAGCGCTTGATAGCCTACGCATTCGACTGCGTCACAATTTGATACTTATATATGAAATCTAAAAAACAAGTGCATCACACGGGTGGAGTCTAGTGATATCTAGATGTCGAAACATAATTTATAAATGTAATACGTGATTATCATTTTGAAATATCTAGATGATTGTTTTGATATATTCTTATTTCAATTATCATGAGGATAACTTGGTCTGATTGTTGAACATTGAACTTTCACTCACCTTATGCTCTACACAGCTTTGTCAGTTGTCTTATCAGCAACCCTATATTTTTACCAATCAGAACTTATAAAGAGTGTTTTGAAAATGGGACAGGTCGATTCCACCGATTTGGCCAAGAGACGAACTCCTTACCAGTTTGATCATGGTTTATGATCGAGCAAGCGCAAAAACCGGTGTTACATCATCAAACCGGTCTAAAATTAGATTGAACCAGTAATAACCATCATACCGGTTTGCAAAAAAATGGGCAAACTGTAACCAAAAAACCTCTCGCAATAGATAGATTGTAGGAAATAGTGGGAATTTTTTTTAAGGAGAAATTGTGGGAATTTATGGTTTGAAGTATGAAGCATCCTATTTTGGTGGGAATTTATGTTTTTGAAAGAGAAATGGTGGGATTTATGTTTTAGAGTAGAATTGCAAATGGTCACAACCTACCAAAACTTGACACTTTATACACATAAAGTAAATAAATATGAGAGAGAGAGAGAGAGAGAGAGAGAGAGAGATTTATTTTTCAAATAAAGAGGTAAAGACAGAAAAATTAAAAGTTACTTTTCAACCAAAATTTTATTGAACAAGTGACTTCAAACACACAAGAGAGGGGTGAATTGTGTTCTTTAGAAAACGATTTAAAATAAGCACTTAAAAAATGTTTTAACCAATTAAAATAAAGTGCTTATAAAAGGTTTAAATAAATATAAAAATAGATATGGTGAGATAAAATAAATGACAAATAAAGTAAAAGAGATAAAGGGATGAGAGAAAAGACACAAGAAGTTTATACTAGTTCGGCATAAAACAACAAGGCATAGTCTAGTCCCCAAGGAAAAGTCCCTTGAGATATTCGCTGCTCAAGCTTTTAATTAGGATAAGCTGGTAACCTTTACAAATAACGAACACTCTCCAAACAAAACAATCCTTTGTAGAAGAGTATCTAAAACCAAGAGATATCACCTCTCTTTAAACCTTGGGATCGCACCCAATACAAATAAGAGTTACAACAATAAAATAATACACCAAATGTGTAGATATAGTACGTGTTTGCCATACCGGTGGAAGTGGGAAAAATGCCATTTTGGCTAAAGCTCCAATTTGGAGCTTCTGCTTTTTCACGGCAGATTTGCTTTGGTAACTGTGCCTGCCGTGGTTTTGGTTGGGAAAAAGCTATACCAAACACACGCATAACAAATTGAAGCACAAGAACTACAAGATAAACTATGTAGTATAAAAGAGCTCTCAAGATAATAAATTAGCAAGTGTAAAAATAATGAGAGTGATGAATAATAAGTTTTGACAATGTTTGAGTGCAAAATATTAGTTGTTACAAAAGTGATAGCACGAGGCACCTATTTATATGAAAATGGTAATGATGTGCTTGAAGAAAAAAAATAGTCGTTGTGACAAATTGAAATCCAAGTATGGCATATCAGAATATTTCCAATGGCATGAAAGACAATTAATTCCAATGGAAACAAAATTGATTCACCAAAATCAAATATGTGAATGCACAATCAATTATACGTTGATTTTGAAAACACGTAAGGCAAATTGCAAGCTTTGTAGTCTATATCCAACATGTCAAAGTCAAGGTCATAAAGAAATATGATTTTCCATATATAAACATGGTCACAAATAAATATGTGCAGAATAATATTTCATTATATACTTTGATTTATGAAATGATTCAAATCATGCTCGAATATATTTTTAATGTCAAAACAATTATGCAATTTCTAAAATCAATTCTTGGTTTTCATGCAAAAATATTTTCATGCAAAATTACTTTTAAATAAAAATCAATGTGAGAGTGTGATTTATTTTCATTAGAGCTTTTTCTACTACTTACATAAAGTCCTAATATAAAAATAAAATCCAAGACTAGAAAGCTTGAATCTTCTTTTCTGCTTTTTGCATCTTTGTTCTTCTAGGACTTCTTTTGTCAATCATCAAAACCAAATCATTCCTGTCAAGGCATATATTCACATTCTCCCCCTTTTTGATGATGACAAACATCTCTTGGAGTGATTTGCTCAATGAAAGAGTTAGATAAAAAATAATCACAATAAAATGTATGACGAGATATGCGCAGATTGAGCACCCCCTCACTATATGCAAACAATTAAAATTCACTCCCCCTTAAACATGCAAATCACATAACTCTCCCCCTTTTGACGTTATCAAAAAGCGAGAAAGAAACAATCATGGCAAGGCATATATTCAGGAAAATTTAAAGCAAAAATTAAAAATAATAAATTAAAAAGTGTGAACCATTTTTGCTTTTCTTGAAGTTTTCATATCATTTTGGAGAAGAACTTTTGATAAAGTCACCATATGATGATGCATTGCCAATATTCTTGTAATAATAGGAGAACTTCTTTATCTCTCCCCTCCATGTGCTTTGAATAACCTTTATAATTGTACCGATTTTTAGTTCTTGGCCTTCAAGCACACCTACAAAACAAAATCAAATTTTGACTTTTGGTACCCAAATCATTTTGGGTCCTTGTGAGTTAGTTTTAAGCAATGTGCCATTTGAAATCCACTTCACTTCCTCATTCATACCATTGTTCTTTCTAATATTACAAATAGAAGATGTATGACCTTCTCTTCCACAATAAAAACATTTAACAAAAGGGGAACTTGAGGTTTTGTTTGGATGAAAGAATTTTCTAAAAAGTTTTTCATGATTTTTTGGACGATAGCCCAAACCGGCTTTATTATAAGTTCCCTTTTGATTTCCCAAAATGATGTTCAAGTTTTCTCTCCCCTTTGTGAATTTTGCAAGTGTGTTTTGCAAATCCTCAATTTCAATTTTCATAATACTGCAATCATCACACTTGAAAATATTTTCCTTTTTATTTTCACAAGAGGTGCAAGGAGAAACTTCACTAACAAAAATTTGTTTCTCTTTAAGAACTTCTATTTCCTTGTTTAAAATATCAATTTTTGATTCAAGAGTGGAAATAGTTTTCTTAGAGGAAGAAACAATTTTTCTAAGCTTAGTTGACTCATCATTTAATTCTTTACAAATAGTAAATAACTCATCGTAAGTTAAGTCATATTACCTCATCTTCCTCATGGTTTGCCATAAAACATGAATATGCTACTTCATTTTGTGATTCATTGGATGAGTTTGTATCTTTGTCATCCCAAGCAATATAAGCCCTCTTTCCTTTTGTATATCCCTTTTGACTTAGAGGACAATTGGATTTTATGTGACCCTTTTCACCACACTTGTAGCATTTTGGATTGAAGGAAGTTCTTTCATTGATTCTAGCTTTGAGAGCAAGACCTTTATTTTTCTTTTCACTTTCTTCACTATCAATGAGACGATTCAATTCAAGCTCATGTTCCTGCAATTTTCCAAACAAAGTAGCCAAAGACATAAAAGATAAATCTTTAGATTCACAAATAGCGGTCACTTTCGGCAGCCAACTTCGACTCAAGCATCTAAGAACTTTATGAATTAAATCCTCGTTATCGAAAGATTTTCCGAGTGCTCTGAGATGATTTATCATATGGATAAATCGTTTTTGCATATCTTGAATGCTTTCTCCCAATTTCATCCTAAGTAATTCATACTCATAAGTCAATGTGTTCATTCGAGCCCTTTTGACCTCGGCAGTACCTTCATGGGTCAATTTAAGGGTGTCCCACATTTCTTTGGTGGTTGTACAATTTCATACACGATAGAATTAATCAATGCTTAATGAAGCGGTGATAATGTTCTTAGCTTTCAAATTATATTGAACCTTTTTCTTTTCATCTTTGGTCCAAAGGGATCTTGGTTTATTCACCACAACATTATTGACTAAATGAGTGGGAATAAATGGACCATTTTCAATAGCTTCCCAAATATCACAATCAATTCCCTCAATGAAAATTTTCATTCTCTCTTTCCAATAACCATACCCTTCACCATTGAAAGATGGGGGACAATTTATGGAATTGTTGTTTGAAGTCATCTTGCCTCTTGAGACGATTAGTCCTTAACAAGAGTTCAAGCTCTGATGCCACTTGTTGAACAAGTGACTTCAAACACAGAAGAGGAGGGAGGGGGGGGGGAGGGTGAATTGTGTTATTTAGAAAACGATTTAAAATAAGCACTTAAAAAATGTTTTAACCAATTAAAATAAAGTGCTTATAAAAGGTTTAAATAAATATAAAAATAGATATGGTGAGATAAAATAAATGACAAATAAAGTAAAAGAGATAAAGGGATGAGAGAAAAGACACAAGAAGTTTATACTAGTTCGGCCTAAAACAACAAGGCCTAGTCTAGTCCCCAAGGAAAAGCCCCTTGAGATTTTCGCTGCTCAAGCTTTTAATTAGGATAAGTTGGTAACCTTTACAAATAACGAGCACTCTCCAAACAAAACAATCCTTTGTAGAAGAGTATCTAAAACCAAGAGATATCACCTCTCTTGAAACCTTGGGATCGCACCCAATACAAATAAGAGTTACAACAATAAAATAATACACCAAATGTGTAGATATAACAAATTGAAGCACAAGAACTACAAGATAAACTATGTAGTATAAAAGAGCTCTCAAGATAATAAATTAGCAAGTGTAAAAATAATGAGAGTGATGAATAATAAATTTTGACAATGTTTGAGTGCAAAATATTAGTTGTTACAAAAGTGATAGCACGAGGCACCTATTTATATGAAAATGGTAATGAAGTGCTTGAAGAAAAAAAATAGTCGTTGTGGGATTTGGATCCTCTCCATCTTATGTCCCTGCAGCAGCCTCTCAATCTAATAATCAAACCATTAGATACATCCAATGGTTGATAGGGAAAGGCAATAAAATGTTGAAATACATAGAAACGAAATTGAGAACTACCAATTAGGAAACATGACCACTAGACTTCCAAGTTTTCTTTCGCGCTTATCTTTCTCAATCAATGAAGATTCATTAACTTTTAGAGGAAAAAGTTTGGCCACTTCTTCCCATTAGTATCACAAAACCTATTATATATCAGGATTCATTAATTTTTTTAGAAGGAATCAGTTTAAATGACTTTTGAGGGGATTAGGGAGTTTTTGGTAAGCTTTTGGTTGTATTATTTGTTGTGGGGGGTTGTTCTTTTTTCTTCTCGCCTCAGTCATGTTTAGCAGGTAGAGGTTTTTGAGGTTTTTCTTTCTTTACTGCTTGCATGTATTTAGCAGCCTTAGGTGTTGTTGTTTGGTGCGCCTAATTCAAAATAAAAGAATAAGTCTAAATGGCTGTTCTTGTTTATAGTTTTATGAGAAGCAAGCTCCATGATGTAAATTGTCACTAAAGAAGATTGTGATTGGACCGTTTAAGTTTCAAGCACCATCTATTAACACCTGCACAGTTTGTTTTATTAGAATTATGACATAAATGCAACCGGATTTTACGTGAAAATAATTAATTTGGAGTTTAAGACTGTTTTCTCAAGATTTTATTGCATTTCCCTATCAACCATTGGATGTATCTAATGGTTTATTTATTAGATTGAGAGGCTGCTGTAGAGACATAGGATTGAGAGGATCCGCTCACGTCGTTGTGACAAATTGAAATCCAATTATGGCATATCAGAATATTTCCAATGGCATGAAAGACAATTAATTCCAATGGAAACAAAATTGATTCACCATAATCAAATATGTGAATGCACAATCAATTATATGTTGATTTTGAAAACACCTAAGGCAAATTGCAAGCTTTGTAGTCTATATCCAACATGTCAAAGTCAAGGTCATAAAGAAATATGATTTTCCATATATAAACATGGTCACAAATAAATATGTGCAGAATAATATTTCATTATATACTTTGATTTATGAAAGAGCGCTGCTATACAGCACGACAAAATCAACACACGAAAGGCACACGACATGTTGAACCGCACTCAATTTACTTTATTAATGGATTTCTTTTTGGTTATTGATGCTTTTGGATATAGTAGTATATTAAAAAACAATGTTAAGCAATAACTGATATACATAACCCACTTCCAATTATAAATTACAGAACAAAGTTACCAAAGCAATGGTGAGGTAAGACACGTATTTAGACCACCAAATGAGATGTTTTTATGATTTCTCATAGGAAATATACAACACAAGCAAAATTTGTCATTTTCTGTTGAATCCAAATTGAAAAAAATAGCAAATGGTAGTTACAAATATGTTCGTGCAAATTACACGACAAACATTGTCGTGTATTTCAACATTTTCCTTTATGAAATGATTCAAATCATGCTCGAATATATTTTTAATGTCAAAACAATTATGCAATTTCTAAAATCAATTCTTGGTTTTCATGCAAAAATATTTTCATGCAAAATTACTTTTAAATAAAAATCAATGTGAGAGTGTGATTTATTTTCATGAGAGCTTTTTCTACTACTTACATAAAGTCCTAATATAAAAATAAAATCCAAGACTAGAAAGCTTGAATCTTCTTTTGCATCTTTGTTCTTCTAGGACTTCTTTTGTCAATCATCAAAACCAAATCATTCCTGTCAAGGCATATATTCACAAATTTTCCCAACTTTCATCTCCTCCCGCCATTTATCTTTCATGTTTTAGCTTCCATTTTCTTGACCCGGTTTTTCTTGACTTGTTGTGATTCTTTATAATCTTCTTTATTAAGGGTATGTTTGGTTTGCAGAAGAATGTGTAAAGAAAGAAAGTGAAAGGAATGAAAGTATAAGGAAAGAATGATAGTAGAAAGTGAGAAGATTTTTTTGGTTGTTTGGTATAAGAGAAAGTGAATAGAAAGTGGAAGGAAAGAATGATGTGTATATTTGTAAAAAGACAAGTACATCCTTGAAAAGTTTTAACTAAATATGTCATTTTAAATTAAATATTTTATCTACATATTTAAATATATTTTAATCTAAATATAACAATTTAAGTATTTTTTTTTTACGCTGAGAGAAAAAATTTGTAGAGTTTGTGTCAAAATCATTAATTGCCTAGTATGCTTAGAGTTGTACATGGCATGATGCAACGTTTTAATGCCTTAAAAATGACACAATGCTAATAATATAATCAAGGCTATTTTGGACTTTTTTTCAAGAAGTTGTTGTCTTTTACATGTTTCCGACCATGGATGTGTGGAAAAATTTTGAGCGTGGGTCCCACCACAAAACTTTCTTTCCTCATCTTTTTTATGTGCTGCCAAAGGGTGGAAAGGTACTGTATCCACTCACTTTCTTTCCCTAGCCTTTCTTTCTTTAATCTTTCCAAGGATCCAAAAAATAGCCTTTCTTTCTTTCTTTATTCCTTAATGTCGATGAATCCTTTTCTCAAGCTCTGAATCGGGTCGGAATTGGTGTGTGTATTCGAGATGATGAAGGTCGTTATGTGTTAGCCAAAACTGAATGGATGACTCCGATCCTTGACGTGGAATTGGGTGAGGCCTTAGGTTTATTATCAGCAATGTATTGGGTTCGCGATCTGCAACTGGGTATTGTGGACTTTGAGCTTGACTCCAAAATTGTGGTAGATAGTCTTTATGGTAGTAATTGTAGCGTCTCTAATTTTAGCGCAGTGATCAATGACTGTAGACGCTTGTTAGCTTCTGATTTAGTAACCTCTGATGTTAGGTTTATTCAGAGACAATCCAACGAAGTCGCTCATAGCTTTGCTAGAGTGGCTTTGCGTCATGCTAGTTTCCATATTCATATTTGGATTCCATCTTGTATCTCTACTATTATTATGAATGAAATGCAATAAGTTTATTCTTGTAAAAAAAATCTATATTTACTTATAAATATGGGCGCCGTTTTCAGTGCGCAACATCAATGGGTCTCCTACGGTGCATGAAGTATTATAACCCCTTTTTTTTTTGACATTGCTGTTTTTAAATTGAAACTGTAGGTGATGAGTATTATAACAATTATACTCGCGTGTTGAAGCAAAGGTCAATTTAGGTAGTTCATATTTTCCAACTATCCTCTTTTTCTTGGCTTGTTGAAGATGTTAATTATTTCCAACTATTTATATTAATATATCAACTATATTCAAATAAAAATAAATTAATTTTTAGTTTAATATACATTACTTTCTCCGTTCCTTTTTAAGTGTCGTTTTGGAATATTCTCTCTGTTCCTTTCTATTCTTTTGCACACACTTTCTCTGTCCAATAAATATAACGTGTAATCTTTCTCTTGTAACAAACAATTGTTAGTCACTCTCTTTTCCGTCAACAAATTCTTATATTTTTAGCACACTTTATCTCTCTCCCATGACAAACAATTATCAATAATCTAAATATTGTACACGTATTTTTTACTAATTGTAAAGCAAAATAAAAATTATCTCAACTTCACATTAATCAAAATCAATAGACGTCAACTGAAATTACCCAAACGAAAAACGATATCAAACAAAATCATTACGACCGCTGGATATGACCTAACTGAACTTAGAATAAACCAGGAACTCAAACTTCACCGATCAGAATCTTAGAGATAAGTCCATTCGATAAACTATCCCTTCAGAAACGATAAACTATCCCTTGAGAAACATAGTCAACATCGAAGTATGTTTGTTCGTCGACTGAAACTCATTTAAACGACAAACGGTATCAAACAAAAACATTCTCACAGCTGGATATGACCTAATTGAACTTAGAATCAGTCTTAGGAAGATTCTCAAAGAACGAAAGCTAATCTTATGAAAATTATCATAGAACGATGGTTAGTATTTGGAAGATTGTTGTATAACAGGATGTTAATTCTTAGGAAGACTCTCATAGAACGTAAGTTAGTCTTTATAGGATTATCATAGAACACAAGTTAGTCTTTGGACGATTCTCATAGAATGAAAGTAAGTCTTTGGATGATTCTCGAAGAACGAAGTTAGTATTTCAAATATTCTCATATAAAGAAGGTAAGTCTTTGGAAGACTCTCGGATAACGAAAGTTAATCTTTGGAAGATTCTCATAGAATGAAAGCAAGTATTTGGAAGATTATCATAAAATGAGTGTAAGTCTCTGGAATACTCTCGGAGAACGGAAGTTAGTTTTTGAAAGATTCTCATATAATGAAAGTAGTCTTTTAAAAATAGACGGAGGGAAGAATCATAGATAAGAATCGTAGTCTTGGTTCTTAGGAAGATTCTAATAGAACGAAAGTCAATCTTAGTAAGATTATCATAAAACGAAAGTCTGTCTTAGTAAGATTATCATAGATAAGAATCTTAGTAAGTTTCTCACATATAAGAATCTTAGTTCTTAGGAAGATTTTCATAGAGCATAAGTTTGTCTTAGTAAGATTATCATAGATAAAAATCTTAGTCAGTTTCTCGTAGATAAGAATATTAGTTGTTAGGAAGATTCTCGTAGACATGTTTTTTTTTGTTTGGTACAATTTGAAAATAAAAAATATTTGTACTTACAATTTTAAACAAAATCAAAATTTTATATAAAATACCGTTCATAATTTACATGTGTTAGCGCAATAAAAAGAGCGGAGAGACGGACACGTGAGAGCCCGTCTTTTCGCTAGTTTTGATAATGCAGATTACGACATAAGGACAATTTTTTAATCTATACTATATATAAAGAAAATAAGTTTGAAATACATGAGTTTGAACTGGCTTTTTCATGACCTATTTTACCCTTAATTTAAACTATTTTATTTATTATTTTTCTTTAATAATACTCCCTCCGTTCCTTTTTAAGTGTTTTTTTAGGGTGAATTTTTCGTTCCTATTTAACTGTCGTTTTGGTATTTTTAACGGTATGATTTGTCAATTATACCCTTTGTCAATTATTCTTATATTTGTGAATAAAACTAATTAATGCTATATATTTAAAAAATTTCAGTTTGTTTTTTTTAAACAAAATTTGTTTGTTTTGTTTTAAAACAAGATTTGTTTCTTGTTATCTTCAAACTGATTTTTTTTTTGTTACATATGATAATAGTTCTATGAAGAGTTAAAATTATATAAATAACATGAGTAGTACTTTTGTCAAAAAAAAAAAAAAACATGAGTAGTACTTGTAAAAAATTTCAAGAAATATGCACAAGATTTGGAAAATTGAAAATTGTTTGCTACGAGAGAAAGATAAAACGCACAAAAAAATAGGAATTTGATGGAGGAAGAGAGTAGTAACTAACAATTGTTTGTTACATATTAAATTTATTGGAAAGATAAAGTGTGTGTGCAAGAAAATAGGAAATCATTAGTTGATTAAAATGAGGGTATAATAGGAAAAAAGTACACTTCGCTAATTTTATGTTAAAATTCTAAAACGACACTTAAAAAGGAATGGATGAAGTATTATTTTAAATTTTAAGATTTTAATTAAAAATTAAATCCTGTTAAAATAGGAAAAATCTCATTACAATAGGAACAATATTATCAGTATTATATATGACGGGATATAGATTTTGGGCTGATTTTTTTATAATTTTAATTATGTCATTAAACAAATTTTCGTATATTAATGTTATATTGTTGGTGGTAATAAAAAAGATAAGGATTTATATTATATTTATTATATTATTGCTGCTATTGAAAAAGATAAACATGGTTTTTTAAGTTTGTTACAATTTAAAAGTCGTAAATATTTATACTTCTAATTTTAATCAAAATCAAAATTTAATATAAAATACCGTTCATAATTACATTCATTAGCGCAACAATAACAGCGTAAAGACGAACACTCACGTGCTCGCCTCTTCACTAGTAAATAAATATAAGGACAATTATTAATAACGTTTTAAAATCTGGTCTTGTAATTTTTTCCAGTACATATGGTGTAAATCAGTCCGTTTCAATGGTTTTCCACAATATCCAAATGCCATAATTCAACTATATTTGTCAACAGTATTTTTGGTTAATGAAACTACAAATTCCACAATGTTCATCAACAATACAAATTTTAACAATCAACTTTTGAGAACTTTTAAATTAATCCCTACCGTTCACTTAAAATAAGTAAATCCAATGGCTCCTAAACAATTTGAAACAAACAAAAATAAAAATTAAGAGGTCTTGCACGGTGACAGACCCATAATGGTCTCGTACCGTAGCCACAGCCATAAATATGACCGAAAAAAAGAAGAAGAAAAACACATAGTTTAAGACACACCGATCACAAATTATTACTGCATTTTACGTACTATACCCGTCCCAATCCGGGGACCCGAAGTCAGTAATCTAACGTGCAAAACCCAGCAATCACTACAAAGTAAATGAAGACTGAACTTAAAGGAACTTGTTCCACGTGACCACAACCCTACAAATAATTGATGCAAAGACATTGTCACTTTTTTTTAATACAAATGATGATTGAATATAAAAATGTTAAAATATGTCTTAACGGTATTTTTTTAACGAAATAAAAGAACAAAGTTTTTTTGTCAAAAAAAAAAAGAACAAATTTTTGTCGTAATGTAGTATTTATTATTTTAATAAATGTTTGATTTTTATTTTTTGGTAAAATACAAAGTGTTCGATTTGTATTTTAAGCCATGATTTCTTTAACAGATAACTCATAACTTAAACAATCAATTTTTTTTTTTGTTACACTTGAACAGTCAATTTAAAACAATTGTTTTTTAATATAATCTTCATCGAAAAACCTTTAAAGTACATATGAATTTAACTTTCTAAATATAATTATATTTCTCGAACTAGTAGTTTTTTCATTTGATTATGCTTGAGAACTTGCTTTATTGATTAAAGAGTCTTTTGCTAATAGTTTAGACCATCAAACATATCTTCTTTCTTGTTTATATTTATTTATGATGGAAATAGTATATTTAGTTCCTCTCACCGCTCTCAAATATCAACACGAATCAATTTTAATTATGATGGTCTAGAATATAAGAAAATATTATTACCTACTTGACTCAATATAAATATATTCTGAAAATTCCTTCAAATTAATTTAAAATTTATAATTTCAAAAATGTTTATTCTTATATTTCTAATGTGTAGTTTGGAGAATGCAATTATATTTTAAATTTTATAAATAACATATGGAGTGTCATTAGAGTATGTTAGTAAGAGTTCTCGTGAGTTTAACTCAGTTGATAGGGATAGTGCATAAAATATACAAAGGTCCGGTATTCGACCACTAAAAAAAATGAGTATCTCAGTAGGAATCATAATTCATTACGACAATATTTTGTAAGAATCAATGTAGTTTTTGGAATTGATATTTTTAGAAAGAAAAATAAAGTATCCAAAGTCCACTTTGGATAGGCTGGAAAGCTGGAAGCTGTACGTTAAAGATTAATTAATGTTTACCTATTGACTTGGTCAAGAAAAAAGTACTTTTTATTTACAAGTTAGATAAGAAGATTACTAGTTTATAGTTAATTATATCGTACAATATAACCTTATCCTAAGACCTTTATATTAGGGTTTCTCAATGGATCCAAAGTAATCAAACTATCTTACACACAACACAATAACCGCAATATGGTTTCAAAAAGGCAAGCATTGACCCTTTTCTTGGTCTTAACAATATTCCCCTTCACTATCAAACCATCATCAAATGGTGGCAATATGGTTGTCTATTGGGGTCAAAACATAGAAGAAAGCACTTTGAAATCAACTTGTGACACTGGTTTTTACAAGATTGTACTCTTACCATTCCTCAATATCTTTCAAGAAGGAAGAATCCCAAAGTTAAACTTCATAGGTCATTGTAATGACAAAAACCCTTGCACAAAACTTGAACCCGAAATAATTCATTGTCAACAAAAAGGTGTGAAAGTTTTTCTTTCCATTGGAGGTGACTATGAAACCTACTCTCTTGGTTCAATAGAAGATGCTAAAAATGTAGCTAATTATCTATTTACTAACTTCCTTAATGGTCAATTTGGTCCACTTGGAAGTGTTACTTTGAATGGAATTAGTTTGGATATTCAAGGAGGTCCAGATCAATGGGAGTTCTTTGCTAAGTATCTTCTCTACATACGACAAAATTACAGGTAATTTTACTATTTTTTTTCTTTAATTAGAAATGTCAATATGTTTAGTACTATATATGTCCATAAATAAGTACTACTATTAAGATGACTTAAAATTATTTAAAAAAAAAAAAAATTAAGATGACTTAATTATGCTTTTAATCCTTATAAATATTGGGTAGATTGATTTTGGTCCCTCCCTAATTTTTTTGTTTTAAGATGCTTATTGTTAAGTATTTAATGATGTGACAGTCCACCTAATTTTTTTTACTTACCCTTAAATAATCTTCTTAAATAAAATTTGAATAAATCTACAAGCTCAAAATCCTTCACCATGTTAATTGTTTATTCTTGTTTGAGTCACTCCTTCACCATGTTTATGTCAAATGAGGGTTTCGATTTCCTTTTCAAGTTATTGTCCTTATTCATATTTAGTCGTCATTTATTTATATTCTTTATCTTTCTCCTCTCACAATGTTTTTTTCTTTGTTGTATTATTTTTCTAGGAACACCATTTTGGTTGTTGTTGTTGTTTTTTTTGTTTTTTGAGGGATTTGGTTGTTGTTGTTGTTTAGTGTTTTTCATTCATTTTGGTTTTTTGTTGTTTGAGGTTAGGTTTGAGAGAAGTTATTTTAAGTGTCAGAGAGAGGAAGAAATGTCATAATGCAAAATAATGTTTGCTCAGGTTTCCTTGAATTTATTTTTAAAAGATTTGTAAAATTATTTAAAAGGTGATGCAGAAATTTGGTGGACTTCTGCGTCATTCAAAATGAGTTAGAACAATATTTTTCTTTTTGTATAAATCAAGTATCTTCGTACGTTATATGGAGGTTAATTCTTCAAGTAAGTATTTTTAAACAAAATAAAAGTTTTTGGAAATTATATTTACATTGAGCAAATACATATTTAAGTCTTTTTAGATTATATATATATATATATATATATATATATATATATATATATATATATATAGTTCTTAAAAAAATCATTAAGTGCACATATTTAAGTCTTTTTAGATTATATATATATATATATATATATATATATATATATATATATATATATATAGTTCTTAAAAAAATCATTAAGTGCACAAAGTTATATGATACAACTAGTTTAGTGTACTAAAGTATTAATATATTTTATTATTTTTATACTAATAATTATATTAACGATTTATAATTAGAAGTTTTAATTGATTATTAGTGATAAAATAAAAAATAAAACTATTTAGATTTATAAATGGATAATTAATTATACATTTAATTAATTAATATAAGTTCAATATGAGTGAAAGTCGGGAGGACCTATATTGGAATAATTAATGAGACCGTAATTGGCCATCAACTCTATATGTAGTATAGATTATGGTCTCAGCATACACATTACATATTCTCTCCATCTCTAAATAGTGCCTAAAGGCATTAAGGCTATGTGTGGATGAGAAAAGAAAGTAAGAGGAAAGATAGTGAAAGGAAAGATTGCATGAGGAAAGAAAGGGAATGAAAAGTGAAGGGATTGTTTTGGTTGTTGGTTTAATAGAAAGTGGATTAGAAAATTGGAGGAAATAAATATCTATTTTTTCTAATTGACAAAGATACCCTTATATATACACACACACCCCTTTAGAAATAAAAAACAATAAAAGTAGGGGTGTTTTGGACTTTTTAAACAAAAATGATTGCTTCCCCAACCTTTCTGCCCATATTGCCATGGAAAGGTTTTTTGTGTGGGACCCATGTGTCTCATTCTTTCGTTAGTTAGTTTCACTTGTTCCAAACCATGGAAAATGCTTCTTTCCCTTGTCTTTCTTTCCCCTCACTATTTATCCATAGAAACAAACACACCCTAAGAGTTCAAATTGAGGAAAAACCGCAAGCCTCGTCAAAATTATTATCGTTGATGCTGAAAGACCTTTCAACATGAAGTCGTGTATTCTCATATCGTTGATAGATCAACATGTCTAGATCCTAAAATTTATAGATGCTCATATATTTATTTGACTTCAACACTAAAGTATGAGTATAGTCATAATATTTGGGACTCCACTTTGGTGTCATAGCTTGTGTGTCATTGGTGCCATAACTTGCATCTCCACCACACACACACATCACACACACATCCCCACACACATCCACACACATCAATGGCCAGGATTTCCCCAATGGCACCAATGGCACACAAGCTATGTTATGGAAGTATTTTCCTAATATTTGTTAATTGTGTATGTCTTGTATTGATGAATTATTAGATTAATTCCAACAAATGGTATCAAAGCGGATTTTCGTGTTTAATTTATTGAGATATATTACTATTGATCTATGTGGATTATCCATGTTTTGGTTTTGGTTCCTTCTTCTCTTGTTTATGAACCTTATTTTACTAGGCAAAGGCTACGGTAGGAGACCTCTTTAGGTCTCCTACCGTAGGAGACTTGAACCTTTTTTTTTTTTGCAAAATGAATAGAAGTCAGCCGTTGGATTATGAACCTCTATGATAGCTAGCATGAACTGATAGCACCTAATATTCTACCCCATGTGTTTCCAATATGTTTTTACCCTTCTGTTTCTCTCCGTTTTTTCTTCTCTCGTCACTGCGACTCCACCGCCGCATCGTTACAGTGTTCCAGCTTCCTTAAAACATTAATTCGTCTTTCATCACAATAACAACTAACACTACAAAATTTGAATGTGAAAACAACATGGTTTCAAAACTGTGAGATAACAACAAATTGATTATGAACATAAGAGAGTGATTTGTAAAGGGACAAGCTTATGGTAAATGCATGTTTGTCTGTTTGAAGAAAGAACAGTATGGCCATAAGGTTCATGAAGCGACTCGTAGTTCTTTAGATCTTGATCCAAATATTGATTATTATTAGGGTCGCAAAACTTAAAGTCGTTTTTCGTGATGCATTCAATTGATTATTATTTTGATCTTAGTCTAGCGATGGAGATTTTGATAAGCTTTGAGCGTTCTGGAAGAAAACGAATCAAAAATTTGATTATTATAACTTTTTCAGTTTGGATCTAAGTTTAGAAGATGGAGATCGGCGTCGACGGTGATGTCGGCAGTGTTAACATCGGCGTTAATATTTGACAGAGAGCTTAGTTAGCTAACCGTGTGAGAGAGAGGAAAAAAATATTCTGGTGTAGACAAAAACTTCTGCTACAGTGTCACCGACGGTGTTGTTTGGATTGGAGAAGATGAACAATCCATATAAACAGGATACCATGTGGCAAGAAACATGTGTTGTTTAAAAGAGGGCTTTTAATCTCAATCATTTAATTCTAATCTAAGGGTCAATAAACATTCATATTATTCTCACATAAAAAAATCATATTAGTTGTAAAAAAAAAAAAAAAAAAGAGGTCTCCTACGGTAGGAGACCTAAGAAGGTCTCCCACCTTAAACGGCGCCTATTTTACTATATTATTATTAACTAACATGTGACCTTGAAAAATCGAGTGTAAATTATTTTTACAAATAGCTCAATTGTTTTTTTTTTTTTACCGACAAATGCAAGTCTTTTTTACCAACAAATACTCAATTATTAGTCCTCCTCTACTCCTTATGCATCGAAAACATGAATGACAAAAAAGCAAATTGATTTGATAGCCCTCTGCTCAATTGCACCAAAACGTACATGATAAAATCATAGCATATGCTTTTGCATCACCGTGGTCCAAAATAAAAGAGAAATGATATTTTGACAACCACTTTTTGATAATTTTTGGACAATTTTATCTCTCATATTCACATGATGTTGTTATCCTCTCTTTTCCTTTTTCTCTCTCCATTGTTTTTGACCAATAAGAAGTGAGAAAAACAAGATTGTCAACAAAGTCGTTATCAAATAAATGTCAAAATATCATTACTCAAATAAAAAGTCTCAACTTTATTATAGAGACGGACCTACCTATAGGGTCAGGGTGCGTACTCTCAATTTTGAACCAAAAAAGAATGGTATTTTCAAAAGAAATGATATTTGAACATTTTCTGACAACTTTTATCATAGTTTTCTTTTTCATATTTACATTACTTCCAACGATCACATTTATAAGTAATTTTTGCATTTTCACATTCATTGAATGAGTGATGTATATAGTCCATATTTATCAATTATTTAATAAATCTGAAAAAGTAAAAGTTGCTTATAAATATGACCAGAGAAAGTATTTTTTATTTTATCTTTCTATTATTTTGGTATTTGTGCAAATATTCAATTTTTCTTTGTAATTTATGGTTGTCCCATAAACTATCAACCAAAAGGTTGTTCAAGTAATTAAAGCCATTTTAGTACTCACTCCCTCCCATTTTAAATGACTTAATTTAAAAATGTGCATTATTCGTATAACATATTTTGACTATATTTTTCTACTAATATATAAATACAAATTATAGCATATATTTTTCTACTAATATACAATTAAAATTATGCATTGACATACGTGACATAATCAACTATAATATATAATAAGGCACAGAAGCATTAAAAAGTATAACTTTTCTCTTTCTTACTTATATTTTGTTTTTATTTTATTTCTTTATTTTTTTCTCTATTGTTTTCAATGAATAAAAAGAGAGAACAAAAAGTTGGTCGCGAAATAGTTATACAAATAATCATCAATTCTCTCATTTATATTTCTCTTATTTACCCGTTACATCAAACAACACATCAAATTTACTTTATTCCTTAAATATTTTTATCTTCTTAGACCATTTACAATGGTTTCAACACTCAACACACACCTTTTCTTTACCTTATTTTCTCTCTCTTCCACCTAATAATTCAACACTCATTCAACTTTTAGACTCTTCAATGATTTATTTTAAAAATATTTAACACTCTACTCCACCACTTTTTATTTCATATTCTTATTTAATTTTAAATTTTTGTTTTTATGATTACAAAAAATTACATTTATCCATTATAATTAAATTAAAATAATAAACACTTAACAATTTATCTTTTAGATTTTTGTATAAACAAAATTTATTTAAATAATTTATTTTTATTTTATTATCTTATATTATTAATAAAAAGGTTCATCTTAAATAAACTCTAGAAATATCAATAATCATTATCAAAACAAACAAACATTACAAATAACTTAAAATGCAATACAATAAACTAAGCACGCGGCACACAAATAACTTAAAATGCAAGACAACAAACTAAGCACACAACACACAAGTAACTTAATTAGTACGATACAAATCATCTTCAATCACGAAACATTCCAAACTTTGCTCATATGTGCTTCACTAGATCTGCTTGCAATTCGTGATGAACATTTGGATCACGCAACTCGGATCTAGCACACACATGATTTGCAAAAGCGGGTAACACCTCGGTCGAGTATGGTTCTCATGCTTTAGGACAATTTTTCCACTCCCAGTGCATGCAGTCAATACTCTCGATCATCCCTGGGAACTCCCGCATTTCACTAACATGTGGTATTCTTTGCAGGTCATCTTGGGTTGGTGCTCTCAGGAACACTTGCTCATACAATCGTATGATTCCTTTACATAATCTATGTAAGCACTCCAATGTTGTAGTACCTCCTATTTTGATGTATTCATCGACCGCATCTGCTGCCACACCATATGCTAACATTCGCATTGTTGTGGTACATTTTGCTAAGGGAGATATACCTTCTTTATTGGTTGCATTAACTCGCTGGGTGAAGTAGTCATCACTACTTGATAGGTCCCCAACGATTCGAAGGAAAACATGTTTTTGCATCCGGTACCGATGACGAAACTTGCATCGTCATATGTAGGCTCATTGGCAAAGTAGTCGTAAATTGACGACTACTTTGCCAATGAGCCTAAATATGACGATGCAATGTTTCGTCGTCGGTACCGGATCCAAAAACATGTTTTCCTTCGAATCGTTGGGGACCTATCAAGTAGTGATGATTACTTCAACCAGCGAGTTAATGCAGCCAATAAAGAAGGTATATCACCCTTAGCAAAATGTACCACAACAATGCGAATGTTAGCATATGGTGTGGCAGCAGATGCGGTCGATGAATACATCAAAATTGGAGGTACTACAACATTGGAGTGTTTATGTAGATTCTGTAAAGGAATCATAAGATTGTATGAGCAAGTGTACCTAAGAGCACCAACCCAAGATGACCTGCAAAGAATACTACATGTTAGTGAAATCGGGGGTTCCCAGGGATGATCGGGAGTATTGACTGCATGCACTGGGAGTGGAAAAATTGTCCTAAAGCATGGGAACCATACTCGACCGAGGTGTTACCCGCTCTTGCAAATCATGTGCGTGCTAGATCCGAGTTGCGTGATCCAAATGTTCATCACGAATTGCAAGCAGATCTAGTGAAACACAAATGGGCAAAGTTTGGAATGTTTCGTGATTGAAGATGATTTGTATCGTACTAATTAAGTTACTTGTGTGTTGTGTGCTTAGTTTGTTGTCTTGCATTTTAAGTTATCTGTGTGCCACGTGCTTTGTATATTGTATTGCATTTTAAGTTATTTGTAATGTTTGTTTTGATAATGACTATTGCTATTTTTAGAGTTTATTTAATTGAAAGATTAACCTTTTTATTAATAATATAAGATAATTAAATATAAATAAATTATTTAAATAAATTTTGTTTTTACAAAAATCTAAAAGATAAATTGTTAAGTGTTTATTATTTTAATTTAATTATAATCGATAATTGTAATTTTATGTAATCATAAAAACAAAAATATAAAATTAAATAAGAATATGAAATAAAAAATGGTGGGGTAGAATGTTAAATGTTTTTAAAATAAATCATTGAAGAGTGTAAAAGTTGAATGAGTGTTGAATTATTAGGTGGAAGAGAGAGAAAATAAGGAAAAGAAAAGGTGTGTGTTGAGTGTTGAAACCATTGTAAATGGTCTAAGAAGAGAAAAGTACTTAAAGAATAAAGTAAATTTGATGTGTTGTTTGATGTAACGGGTAAATAAGAGAAATATAAATGAGAGAATTGTTGATTATTTGTATAACTATTTCACGACCACCTTTTTGTTCTCTCTTTTTATTCATTGAAAACAATAAAGAGAAAAAAAAATAAAGAAATAAAATAAAAACAAAATATAAGTAAGAAAGAGAAAAGTTATACTTTCTAATGCTTCTAGGTTCATGCATGTAAGTGGTGGAGTAGAGTGTTGAATGTTTTTAAAAAAAAAAATCATTGGAGAGTGTAAAAGTTGAATGAGTGTTGAATTATTAGGTGGAAAAGAGAGAAACTGACGTGGAGTGTTGGAAAAAGAAAAAGTTTGTGTCGAGCGTTGAAACCATTGTAAATGATCTAAATGATCTTAGAGTCTCTCTCACATATTTCTCTTCAAACCAAACACGCCATTAAGGAAGAGTGGAAAGATAAATTGGACAATTTATGTGTGTGGTCTTGTGAAATCTTGAGTATGGCTGTGGCTTTTATTTTCAATGCAACTGTCGATACATTATGTTCTATACTTACATGCATGAACATAAAAGTATAGCTTGAGTTAGTTTTAATTTTTTGCTTGCTGGACATTATGGATTTTGGAGAACGTATGGTTTTAAATCTTTTGATAATTCATGAGTGACTATGCAAAATATTTTGTACTCGGCTTTCGGAAATTGTGTTGCTTAAACAAAATATTCATTTTTCATATTTGATTTGAAATTAAATATTTGGTTTATTCCATGATTGTGATATTTGAACTTATTGTTATTAAATTCTCTATGATAATATATTGGGTTAAATATATTTTTGATCTCTACAAAAATTTAGAATTTTGTTTTTAATCCCTATAAAACAAAATCACAACTTTTGGTCTCTATAACATTTTCTTTTAGCACTTCTAGAGACCAAAAATGCTGACGAAAAGTTTTACAGAGACTGAAAATGTTGATGAAAAAGTTTATAAAAGACTAACAATGCTGGCGAAATTTTTTACATGGACTAAAAAAATGCAATTTTATTTTGTATAGACTAAAAAGGAAATTCTGAGTATTTATACAGACCAAAAACATATTTAACCCTAATATATTTTTCAATCATGCATTTTGAGAATATTTCATACAATTCTTGTTTGATTTTAAGTTTGCTATCGCAACAAGAGCTGCCAAGTAATCTTACGATTGTGAGGAATAGAGTAAACTTACGGATTCAACCTACATTTGTGGGTAATATCTTGTATGTCCAAGTCATTCTCCATTTAATTTATTAAATTATCGAGTAATTGTGGTCGAGTTGGTTGAAATAATAAGTTGCACACATCAACTTCTGCTGCATAAATGGTTCAAGAAACAATAACCACTTGCCAATGGGGTTTGTCACCCATCTCTTTGTATGTGTTTCTGGATTACCTTCGTTGTTACATAAAGACCTTTGAATTTTTCTCTTTACCCAAATAGATTTGCTCATTCTCATAGTAAATGACCAAAATGCCCCTGCGTAAGTTAACTCCCGCAGCATGAGTTAACTCACGCTAGTGCAAATCTCATTCACTCTCAGCATGAGTTAACTCACGCTAGGGCAAATCTTAGCGTGAGTTAACTCACGCTAGTGTAAATCTCTTGTAAATCTCTGCATGACTTAACACACGTAGCGTGAGTTTACTCACGCAAATTTAACACAAGCGTGAGTTACTTTGAGAATGAGCAAATCCATTTGGGTAAAGAGAAAAATTCAAGACCTTTCATCATGGATCCAAGTATTCCTATAATTTTTGATAAATCAACATGTGATAGTGATAGCATTCAGAACCCACAAAGACTCAAGAGGGCCATAATTAAGCCAGCATGGACTAAGAATTATATTCTCAAGTAGTATTGGGCCTTGTATTTATTTTACTTATCTTTGTAAGGACCTATCATGTGACCCAGGCCCATAAGTTGTAATAGGTCTAAACACTGTAGCCTAGCTACTTAAAGAGCTAGTGTGCCTCCTTGAAGGCTATGAACAAATCTGAACTTATTTTATCATTTCTTTATGTGTTATTTTCTTTCTTTGTTCTTTGGCATAGCTTAGAATTTGTTACGATCCTACTCAAATCCATCAGCAGTGCTTGGAAGAAACCCATCATGCAACCCACCTCCACTTCACCGAACAAATTGGAATTCTCAATACAAAACTGGACAACCAACAACACCTACTAGACTCACACGACGAAAATTTGCTCAACATCATCAACGCTCGGCACGACTCACTCACAACTCTCATCACCACCGCGCTGCAGCAACGTCCTCCGCCATCTGACCCTCCTCCGCCTCCACCGTTAACCTCAGGTAACGAATCTGCTCACTCTACTACAAACGCAATATTGTCCTTTCCAGCCTCTCCCTTACCATCACACCATACCCATTTTTCCACTGTCCTCAACACACCCACAACCGGTCTCATTAACCCAGTCTCAAGCTCCAATACTCACACTACCACAAACACCATATTTACTTCACCGACCGCTTCCTTACCCGTTTCTCTGTCGATAAACTACCAACACACCCCTTCCCCACAACCAACCATATATCCATCACCATACCCACAAACACCCCAACTAAACCACAATTTGAATTTTGGTAACAATATTCCTTTTGGCATCTTTCCCTCACAAAAATCACCCTACCACACACCTGCACCTAACTCCTATATCTCACCAACACCCCAAAACCAACCTCCTATTCCTATCCGACAACCTAAAATTGAACTCACACCGTTCAACGACAACAACCCGATATAATGGTTGTTTCAAGCAGAACAGTTTTTTGCCTTTTATAACATCCCCACCGAGAACCGTTTGTCACTGGCCTCCTTTTATATGAAGGGTGATGCCCTTAGTTGGTACAAATGGATGTACCAAAACCACCAATTGTTTGATTGGGCCTCTTTCTCTAAAGCATTGGAACTACATTTTGGTCGCTCCACCTATGAAAACCACCAAGCCCAATTGTTCAAATTGCGTCACTATGGCTCGGTTTCCGAATATCAAACACAATTTGAAAAGTTAGGAAACCGCGTGCTTGGCTTACCCCCTGATGCTTTACTCAATTGTTTCATCTCTGGCCTCATTCCCGAAATACGCCATGAACTCGCCGTCCAACGACCTTACACCATCACACAAGCTATCGATCTTGCCCAGCTCATTGAGGCAAAGATCAAGGACTCCAAATCCCGACCCACAAGGCCTTACTCCCAAGCCACCAGCACGCCTTTAAACCACCCAGCAGTTCTTTCCACAGTCCCAAAACAAGCTGCAATTACTAACCCTCTGCCTACAAAACTTCAAATTCCTAACCACACCACCCCTCCTTCCAAGTTACCTATCCGGCGTCTTTCCTTAACCCAAATGCAAGAACGGCGTGCTCAAGGCCTATGTTATAATTGTGATGAGAAGTATGTAATGGGCCACCGATGTGCCACTGGACGTTACTTATTGATGATTTTGGAACCCGAATCCAAAGAGGAAACCGACAACGTCATTGCCGAACCTGAAACACTTGATGAGGAACCCTCATATTTCCATTTATCACCGCAAGCTCTAACCAGCCAGAGTTCGACCAACACCCTCAAATTCAGAGGTATCCTTTACGGCCTACCCGTTTTTGTTTTGGTTGACACCGGTAGTACCCATAATATCCTACAACCATGCATTGCTACTCATCTCGACATACCACACTCCCCAATTTACCCATTTTCGGTCATGGTTGGCAACGGCTCCCGTATTCACTGTGATCGTTTTTATCCTAATGTCCCTATAACACTTCAAAGCAACCTTTTCCACATTCCCTTTTATCTATTACCTATCGAAGGAGCCGATGTTGTCCTCGGTATGGAGTGGCTAAATCCCATTGGGGCAAATTTCTCCATCCCTTCCATCTCCTTTTCGCACAATTACACAACCATCACACTTACAGGAGAACAAACCTCTCATCCCACACAATCTACTTACCATTTTATACGCCACCTTGTCCACACTGATTCTATCGCGTCCCTACACATAATGACTTGCTCTTCAACCATCGAACCACAACAACCAACTCCTCCCAACACAGAAATTCTGCCAGCTGACTTTCCCCATGACATACGGTCACTCCTCCACACATATAAACCAATCTTTCAAACACCCCATGGCCTACCTTGTAACACCCCGTTTTCCCAACATGTAAAATAATACATAAAGATCAGAGTATTCAACTTAAAACAGGATGTCACACTTCTTCAAAATCATAAATGGAATAAATAACAATTCATCCTTCATAAATTGGTCAACATAAATATTCAAAAACTTCGCAGCGGATTTTAATTCAACAACATAATTAGTCTTGGCACGAAGACCTCATCAAAACATCTCGTAATAATCCAAAAACTAAATCATAGTCATGTAAAATCATAAGCAGTATGTAAGGAATGGAAAATAGCCACAAAAGTTCCCATCCCGTTACGTATCAGAGCACCTGAAGACACAGTGAGAGATAGCCACTCACGACAGCAATCAACAACTACTTATTCTCGATCACCTGCAAGTTACTCATACGAAGAGCAACATTTCCAAGCAGAAGGGGTGAGATTTCACATTCAATAATAATAAGCATATAATTCATCAGCAGAATTTAACAACATAAATAACACTTATTTAACTATGTTACTTCTTCGTAATACTTCTTAATTCAACTCCTTAATTTATTGATAACTTGACAACAACGACAATAGATCAACTACGACATCCATAACTTCGACTAGACATCAAGGACGATGCAACAACAACTCTTTAACTTGACAATGCAACAACAACTAAGACATCATGCATGTGGTACCATTCAGGGCATAAGCCCTCGTCTCTATTGAGCATAAAAGGCTCCCAGGGCTTGAGCCCTCGTCACTTTCAAGCACAAGGCTCCAGGGCTTGAGCCCTCGTCGCTATTGAGCAAAATGCTCCAGGGCATAAACCCTCGTCTTTAGGGGTGAATGACTAGCATTCCAGGGCATGAGCCCTCTTCTCTGACAATGATGATGCATGGACTCAACAACAATACTTGACGACCAACGACTTCGACGACATCGACAAACAACTTACAACTTTAACAACATCGACAAACAACTTACAACTTTAATGACATTGACGACAACAGTGGTGACGACAACGACAACGACTTCACATCATAATCATGTTCATCAATCTTAAACAACATCATATAACATCGTATCAAATATCAACAATTCATCATGCATCTTTGTAAAAACATAATAAATTATTAACAACATATTTTCATGTCAAACCAAGGCTACTGGAAAGATATCACAATTATCAACAACTTTCATGTTTACAACAAAGATCAATTCAAAACAGAAACATATGAACAAAACACAAAAACATGAAACAGAGAATGCTATCACTGGCAATTTCGCTAAGACCTCCTTGGAGTATTTTCATCCTAACTCAAAGATCAAACATCATTTTCACGTCAAACCAAAGCCACTAGAAAGCTAACAAAATTATCTAAAACTTTCATGTTTATACCTAAGACCTATTCTGTACCGATCAATACCAGTTTTCATTTCAAATTCGGAAAAGTTGTGTTGAAAGTCCATAAAAATTCACTGTGACCTACGTGCAGTAATTTGACCATAACTCAAGTTCTATAAATCCTTTTGAAGTCAAACCAACGACATTAGAAAGCTAACATCCATACCTACAACTTTCGTGTTTACACCTAAGACCAATTCTCTACCGATCAATACCAGTTTTCATTTGAAATTCGAAAAAGTTGTTCAGAAAGTCCATAAAAATTCACTGTGACCTACGTGCAGTAATTTGACCATAACTCAAGTTCTATAAATCGTTTTGATGTCAGACCAACGACATTAGAAAGCTAACATCCATACCTACAAATTTCGTGTTTATACCTAAGACCAATTCCGCACCGATCAATACCAGTTTCTATTTCAAAATTCGGGGCAGAGATAAGAAAAAAATCAGGAAAATCAACTTATATTATTCAAACTTCACATTCATTCAAAATCATCACAATCAACAACAACAACTCAACATAATTCATACTCAATTCATAATATGACATTAACAACAACAATCATCAACAACCACAAATCAACAACAACATAACATAAATCATCAATTGAGCATAATTCATCAATTAAATTGCAATTCAAAACCCTATCTTCTTTTCAAACCCTAACTTCTTTAATCATCAAAATAAAACAACAACAAACATGTTAAACCCTATTTCAGAACCATATACTTATGATTAAAGAAGGTTAGTCCCACCCTTACCTTAGATTGATTAGCAGCAAGGTCTACAGACTTCTCCTTCTCTGACTCTTCTCTTCTCTTCTCTTCTCTCTAAACCTTGTTTTCTCCAAATTCTTGTTTTTGCATATATTCCTCTTTCAACCTAATATCTCCTCTATTTATATTACTAATTACTCTTCTTAAATCTGATTAGGCCCAATAACTCTCTTCTTTCTATTTCAGCCCCCAAATCTACTTATTCTAATAATTATATTTCTCCACTAAATATATTCTCCCACTAAATATCTTCTTCCACTAAATATACTCTAATAAATAATAAAATAAAGTCACTCAATAAAATATCAACATATCACATAATTAAATAAATCATATAATTCGACTCTATCTCAAGAAAAATAATTAAATAACAAGGAGGGCGTTACATACCTCCCACTCACCCACACGATCACCTTATCCCACTCCTACCAAATACCGCTCCCATCAATGTTAAACCTTACCGTTACCCACACTCCCAAACTGAAGCTATGACCACAATAATCCGGTATATTCTTAAAGATGGAATAATCACACCAAGCAACAGCCCATACTCTTCCCCAGTTTTATTGGTTCGAAAAAAAGATGGGACATGGCGGTTTTGCGTTGATTATCGAGCCCTCAATGCTGTCACGGTCAAGGACCAGTTTCCAATACCAACCATAGATGAACTTTTGGATGAATTGGGAGCAGCAACTGTTTTCACAAAGTTGGATTTGTGTTCGGGTTACCATCAGATTCGAGTTATGCCAAAGGATACACACAAAACAGCTTTTCGCACTTTTGACGGACATTATGAGTTCTTAGTTATGCCTTTTGGTTTGACTAACGCTCCCTCTACTTTTCAATCTGAAATGAATGATTTATTCCGTCCATTTTTACGTAAATTTGTTTTAGTTCTTTTTGATGATATTTTGATTTATAGCACTTCTTTGTTTGACCATTTACACCATTTGCAGTTGGTTATGGAATTGCTTTATCAAAATCAGTTTTTTGTCAAATTATATAAGTGTGTCTTTACAGTACCTCAAGTGGATTACTTAGGACATGTTATTTCTGCCGACGGCGTGTCACCTGACCCGGAAAAGATCACGGCTATCTTAGACTGGCCGGTTCCTCTCTCCCTCACCGCGCTATGTGGATTTTTGGGTATTACAGATTCTACCGTCGATTCGTTCAGAATTATGCTACTATTGCAGCACCTCTCACAGATTTGCTAAAAGCTACAAAATTTACATGGAATACATCAGCAGATGAAACTTTTACAAATTTAAAAATCATTATGACCACTACACCGGTTCTCCTTCTTCCAGATTTCTTTAAGACCTTCACACTGGACACGGACACATCTGCTGTAGCTATTGGGGCAGTTCTGTCACAAGAAGGCCATCCGCTTGCCTTTTTCAGCCGAAAAATGTGTCCTCGGATGCAACGGTCTTCAGTCTATGTCCGGGAGATCTTTACTATTACGGAGGCCATCAAGAAATGGCGACAATACCTAATAGGAAGACATTTTCATATATTCACAAATCAGAAGAGCCTCAAGGAGTTATTGACACAAACAATACAAACTCCAGAACAACAGAAATGGGCTGCAAAACTCCAGGGATTCAGTTTTGAGATTTGTTACAAACCGGGCAAAACAAACCTTGTGGCTGACGCTTTGAGTAGGAAACACGCCCCAGATACAGCAACACTACTTCTGACTGTTTCTTCAGTTGTTCCAAACATTCTGCAAGACCTACGCACCTTCTATTCCAGTCACGAACAAGGCCAACAACTAGTCTCAGTTCTGCCAGACTCCAACAGCTCACTCTACACTTTTAAGGAAGGCTTGCTCTTCTTCAAAGACCGCATATTTCTTCCAGACCTCCCTGACTGGTGATCAGCTATCATTTTTAAGTACCACAACTCTCCATCTACAGGACACTCAGGCACTAAACCAACTTTCTCCCGTCTGGCAACATCATTCCTATGGCCAGGAGCACACCGTGATGTCAAAGAATGGGTCAAACACTGCTTCGTGTGTCAACAAAATAAATACCTACCAACAAAAAAACAGGGCTTATTACAACCATTGGAGACACCGAAACAAGTCTGGGAAGACTTATCTATGGACTTTATCACACACTTACCAAATTCACATGGCCACATAGCTGTTTGGGTCGTTTGTGACAGATTGTCCAAATTCGTCCACTTCATCGCCTTACCCACCAGATTCGGTGCCAAAGATCTTGCCCTTCGTTTCTCCACAGAAATCTGCAGACTAAATGGAATACCCAATTCAACTATGTTAGACAGGGACCCTATCTTTTTAAGCACATTTTGGAAAGAACTTTTTAGAATCCAAGGCACAACACTGAGATTCAGTTCAGCATATCATCCGGAGATGGACGGACAAGTGGTAAATCGGAGTTTAGAAACATACCTTCGTTGCTTAGCCAGCGATCATCCCAAGCAATGGTTCAAATTTCTACACTTAGCTGAATACTGGTTCAACACCAGCTTTCACTCAGCCATTAAAATGTCCCCCTTTGAAGCTCTTTATGGCAGATCACCCTCAACAGTCCGTGACTATGTGAAAGGCCAAACCAAGTTGGTTGACCTTGAATCCTCCCTGCTACACAGACAACAGATTTTCAGCAACCTCAAAGAAAACTTCAATGGCAGTAAATAGAAAATGGAGGCCCAGGCAAATCAAAAGAGAAAAGACAGTACCTTTGAAGCTGGGTAGATGGTGTGGTTGCGCCTCTAGCCTTATCGGCAACACACAGTTCACCGTCGTACCTTTCCTAAGTTGGCAAAACATTACTACGGACCTTTCACCGTCCTCCGCCGTATCGGCGTTGTAGCCTACGAGCTCGATCTCCCTCCTTCCTCTCGGATCCACCCGGTTGTACACGTTTCTCGGCTCAGAGCATACTATGGAGACAAGCTCACAAGCCATTTTCGACCTATCCCACCCGACCTTGAAAAAGCTCTGTGTGATCCTGTTGTAGAAATGGAAATAGATGAGGTTCTCAGCACATGAAAGGAACCAGAAGAAGAGAAAGTATCAAATGACAAAGAGAAGAACGAAGAGGTCTCTAAACCAAAGGAAGGTGAAACACAAGTCTCTCCATCAAACACAAATGACTCTCACCCACTTTCCGAAGACGTTGTGGTTTCCCATACCACTTTAACCCCACAACCCAACTCTACACCACGTGATCATTTTCCCATTAACCAAGGCTTATCTCCACCGTCAGATGATCTGCCACTAGCTGTAAAGAATTCCTTGAAACTCTCACCCACTTGTCCCAATGTCCCTATTTCCCACAACAAATCTCAACCACTCAATTCAACTACCACCACACTCACCCATCCAGATGAGTCTCTGAGTCAGTCAAAGAGGGTGCACCATACGACTGCCCCCGCTGGATCGCTCAACCCAAACGTTTCTTCTGGACCGGATAGTATTGATAGCATTCAGAACCCACAAAGACTCAAGAGGGCCATAATTAAGCCAGCATGGACTAAGAATTATATTCTCAAGTAGTATTGGGCCTTGTATTTATTTTACTTGTCTTTGTAAGGACCTATCCATGTGACCCAGGCCCATAAGTTGTAATAGGTCTAAACACTGTAACCTAGCTATTTAAAGAGCTAGTGTGCCTCCTTGAAGGCTATGAACAAATCTGAACTTATTTTATCATTTCTTTATGTGTTATTTCCTTTCTTTGTTCTTTGGCATAGCTTAGAATTTCTTACGATCCTACTCAAATCCATCAGATAGATCCAAAAATTTATACATGTTCATATGTTCATTTCGCTTCCGCGTTAAAGTACGATTATAGTCATAATCTTTGCTATTGAGCATCTCTTGTATTGATGAATTATTATATATTAGTAGAAAAATATATTAATTGATGTTTTGTTGATATTTAAAAAAATAAATAAATAACATGCGGCAGACAAATATACCAAATCTAAGACTTAATATGAGACAAGAGGAACTATATGTTAGTATTATGTTTTTTTGATGGAGATATAAAATGTTCAACTTTCTTATCTTTTCTTTGTTTAACTTCTCACACTAACTAATTATATCTATTATAGGTACTTTTATTTAGCTGTTGCATCCCAATGTATTATTCCAGATCAGTACCTTGACAAAGCTATCAAAACTGGCTCATTTGATTATGCAATTGTTAAATTCTACAATAACCCTAAAATTCAATATGATCGAATAAACTCCAATGATACATTGCTTGCACGATCAAGGAATTCTTGGACGTGGTTAGTTCAACTGGATAATAAAGTTTTCATGGGACTTCTAGGATCAGCTACTGCAGCTCCTAGTAGTGGTTACATACCACAAGATTATCTCATATCTAATGTTCTTCCTCACATTTTACAATCTTATAACTATGGAGGAATTGTGATTTGGGATAGATTCCATGATGATGAAAATAGTTACAACAAACAAATAGACGAGCATGTTAAGCGGCATGCTCTTCAATTTGTGACGCAAGTTTTCAAGGCAATAGAAAAGGTTTGTCTCGGCATCTTTGAACGTCTTGTTTCCGAATTAAATTAGCTTTGTTATCATCCAAATCTAAGGATCGTGATCTTTAACCCATTTTTTAGCTGCAAAAGTAGTCTTAGTTTTATGTGGTTTTTGCTAAGCACTGCTGGGTTTATTTGTTTTCTCAAATATTCTTTGAGTTTGCCTTAATGTACCACCTTTTGGCTGGATTTGTTATTTAGGGAGGGTGAATTTTGTACTTCAGTTTTGGAGTGAAACATTGTGTTTGGTTCCTTTTTCTTCTGCCATTTTCTGCTCCTGCATGTTCAGTTCTGTTGTAACTTCAGTCTCAAATCTGGGTAAGTCTTGTGCTCAGGGGAGTAATAGACTCTTTGGTCGTATCAAAATTTTAAAATAGTCCCTGATTGTACATTTGTTAGTCTAAATAGTTCTTGATGTTGAAATGTTTCACTAATATTGTTATATTAGTCCTTCAACATACTTACTTATTATCATGTCAATCATTATAAGTACTTTACGAAGCACAAACACTTACACACACCAGATAGACAACACAAACCATGATGAGTCGACAACCCATTGTAAGTAATAATTTAAGAAAATGATGTAATTGAATGTAATCACGTGTCTTGTCGGCGTCTGACAATGATGCGTGTCGAACACACCGAAAACACCTTCAATCAGAAGTGCCATGCTACATACTACTTACTTATTGTCATTTCAGCCCTATAAAAAGCGTTACTGTGAGCATTGAAAGAATATTTTAGTGTCAAGACTATTTTGACTAACTTAGTGAAAAATCAAGGACTATTTTAGAATTTGGATACATTAAGAGATTATTGTGACTAATCATTACACATTCAGGGACCAAAATGACCACTACTCCAAAAGTTAGCCGTTCAAAAAAGCAAACTTAACTCGAGTTCACATTACATACTCCCTCCGTCCCTTAATGTAACCCCCCTTTGCATTTTTCACATTTCTTAAGAAAAATTGTCAGTGTAATTAATGTGTCTGTTTTGTGTATTAATATTACCAAATTGTCATTTGTTTGTATGTGTATTAAAGTTGACTATTCATATTTCAAGACAAGTTAGTAGTATTAATTAGAGGTATGTTTAGGAAAAAAGTAATAAATGCATCTAGTAATTTGAAAAGGGGGTTACATTTAGGGACAAAAATAAAATCAAATGGGTGGTTACATTAAGGGACGGAGGGAGTATATTGTTGTGGAAATGTTTCACACATAAACTAACAGAAAACAGAAATATAGTTACGATTATAACCGATACCTTTACACGAAAGGTAAGAACATTAGTTGAAATCACGCAAGTGAATATTATTCAAATTTCAAAGTGACTTCAGGTACATACATACGATGCTTTGGTTCAAGTGGGTTACATGAAATCCCAGGGAACCAAAGTAGATATAATCTTAAGTTTACTTCTGAGGTTTGACCCCCCAAATTTTTTAAATGTTGCGATTTTGTCCCATATGAAAAAATAACAAATTTGGTCTCCTATGAATTAGCCCTTATATTCGTCATTTTTGCCAATTTTGATTTTTCAACGCCTATGTGTCACTTCATTAAATGAGTTGGCGTGCCACATGTGTAAACAATCATTTTAAAAAAATAAAAAGGCCACGTGTATAAAGAGACAAATTAAAAAAATAAAATAAATAATAGAAAAGGGAATGGCACATGATTATCTTTACTATATCAAATTATAAGTATTGAATATGTAAAGAGAACTCATAAATAACAAAGATCATAATCATAATAATAGAATTTTACTATCTTCACATGTTTAAAGCCTATATCAATAATGATCTCTCCCATACCAATTATCATAAACATAACATTGATTATACAAAAATGATATGGACCATTCGATCTAGAAATAAAGTTAATTTATCATGTGAGGTTTATCATTACAATCAATAACTACTCTTATGTTCAACCACAAATATGATTCATTTTTCAAAATATTTTTGATATTATTTTATCAATTTTGCTACTTCAACAACACATTCAATACGCATGAATAATATTTCTTTAATTTGTTTTGATATAACTTATACTAAGATCAAATAGATCTTATATTATTTGAATTGTGGTCAAGAACTCAACCACAAACCTATGTATATCAACAATGAGCAAGGAAAATAATAATTTTTACAATTCTTCATGGATATTTTAATATTAAATTTTAGTTATTCAGAAACTATAGCTCAAATCTTCATAAACAGTGATCAAGAAAATTCCTTATCTAAGTGGTAATTATTCAAAGAATTAATAGTAAAAACATCCCTAAAAAAATGGAACAAATACACGCCCAAAAATACGTTTATGTTTTTCTTCTTCAGCGTGAAATTGGGCCCCGATTTTAGCACTTCGGGAACCAATTTTTGTCGAGACGCAAGTCTCAAAACTGATCCAAAAATCGGTTTGAGTCACTTTCAACAGACTCAAGACAATAAAAGTTAAGAAACAAGGTATCGGTAAACATATAGCTCATAAACTAAAGTCGTTAAGGATAACACAAAGATTGATCAGAACAAAGACAAAATATTTATTAGATAATGGAATCAGAACCAATAATTAAAGAAACCTATGAAATCTTAGAATAAACATATATCATCATCCAAGCCTAACCTTCAATTGATAAAAAGTACATTCCCATATGCAAGCCAACAAAACAATTAACATAAAAAGGTTATAAAGATTCAGCTGAAAAAATAAGATTTACTATCATAAAGTTGCAACTAGAAATCATGATAAGGCAAGAATGAGCAGACCATAGTATTTACGTCATTTGGGTATATGAATAGAAATACTCAATGAAAATGGTTATCTCACGTACAAGCACGCAACACAACAAGTAATGTTGTGAAAAGAAAAAAAACATGAATCAATATGACATCTGATAGTTAGATCTTCATGGGAATATCATGTTATAAAATAAACTAAAAGGACAATATCAAATATGAAGAAGATGAGAGTTGAAAAAAAGTGTGTTCACATAGGGAGACAAGAGGGTTAGGAGTTAGGAAAGTTAAGGAGTTTAAATTAGCCATTTTATAAAAGTGGTGTTGGAGATTGTATGTGGATCAGGGAGGGTTGTGGTTTATGGTAATGTCAGCAGAATGTGGGATTTGAGGGTGGTCAGGTTAGAATAGGGGGTAGAAAGTCATATATGTGGAGCGAAGAGTTGATAATGGGAGAGTACATCTTTCTAGAGTGACCTTCGCTAGAGGGTGTTAGTTTGCGGTCAAGATTTAGGCGTTTGTTTAAAACATGTGTTGATTCTAATGTTTCAATAGCCGATATATGGCGATTAAGTTGGGGGATTGATGGGCAAGGGTGGAGATAAAGAAAGAGATTATTTGTGTGGGAGGAAGATCATTTGAGGGATTGTAGTTTGTTGTTGGATAACATTTTTTGGTAAGAAAATTTACCTGGTAAATGGATTTGGAAGAATGATCCCTTTGATGGTTATTCTGTCAGGGGGTTTATAATATTCTCACTTAAGGTGATCATTGTGCCACTAATGTGCACTCAGACTTTATTTTGGAATAAATCAATACCTCTGAAAGTCTCAATTTTTGCGTGGAAACTCATTAACAACATGATACCTACAAAGGATAATTTGGTTCGTCGAGGAGTAGTTCCAACAGGTTCTATGTTGTTCTTGGGGAAGCAGCAACCAAGAGGAAACAATCAATCATCTTTTCTTTGAGTGTGACTTTTACGACAACCTTTCGCATCTAATTCTTCTTTAGTTAGGAATCTACACTGCTCAACCTTGTGATATTAGTGCTCGCACACTTCAGTTTGGCGGCGCTTATGTCTTCAAGAAGGAAATATGTGCTTGTTTTCAAGTGATTTGGTTGGCTTGCATTTGACTCATTTGGAAAAAGTAAAATGCAAGAATATTTAGCGGTAAACAAACTTCTTTGGATCAACTTTTCGAACGTGTCAAACTTCATTCTTGGTGGTGGCTAAAGGTGCATAAACCAACTCAATTTGTTGATTTTCATTCGTGGTGGACAAACCCTTCTCTTTTGTATAGATTTCAACACTATGTAATGGTGGTTTTGTGTTATTTACTGTTTTTTTAAACTTCCTACTACTTTGTATTCCTTCTTTTCTCTTTGAGAAACATCTTGTACTTAATTTAATTATCTTTTAACCTCTTAAAAAAAGTTGTGTATTATATTATCCAGAAGTAATCTTTACATTGCATATATGACATATTTAAAGGAACATAGAGACAAGTGAATAATCACATTACAACCTACGTCCTCCGGTCACTATTATAAGCAAAAATCAACATTTTAGATTCATTTATTAAATGATGTATGTGGTCTATAATAAAGACTTATGTACATCATTAATTGAATGAATCTAAAATGTAGATTTTTGGTTATAATAGTGATCGGAGGGTGTACTCACTAATAAGAGTTATAAATACTTAAAAAGTTAATTGATGAGCATCCATTAATTAATTACTAGTTAATACTCACTAATGATTATCTTTTTATGGAATATTAACATAAAATGTTGTAGCTGCTATAAGAAAAAGCATAATATGATTTAATGTTTATATGAATATATTATTATTTCTTTTTTCTTTCAAAAAATATTATTATTATTATTTCTTTTTATTGTAGATTCTAAATATCAACGAGAATTGAATATTCATAAATACTTTTTTTTTTGAAAGGAATATTCATAAATACTTGCTACCCCATAAATATCTATATATATAGACGGGAGCCTCGTCTGTCATCCCTAGCTAGCCAAGGGTGCTCTTGATAATTTTTTCTTTCCTATTGACAAATCGTATAATGCATTAAAATATTCTGAATGTGACTTGTTGGTACACGTAACGTAACATACAAATGTAGTGTACAGGTAAGGTAAAGTATATTTGCACATTTTCTTTATAAGAAAAACTATCATATTATCATGCACATTAAAGAATGCATACGTATCATATCATACGGGACAAAAAAATAATACGGAACAGCTAAGCAATAATCAAGAGCCTTCAACCTTTTTTTATACTACAATAAAATAAAAAAGTTACCTTTTTTCAGTAATTTTTGTTCATGGACTAAAAAAGACAATGAAATAAGTAATTTTATTTTCTGGTGCAGAGATAAGTGTACTTTTTGCATTTCACTAATCTTAAAGAGTAAAAGACCATTTCTTTGACAAAACTTATGTAAAGGACTTATAATAGCATGCAGAATAATATTTGAACTCAAGTTTAAGCTCATTCATTGCAGTTTATTTTCTGGGTTTTCTATATTATTATGCGTTTTAATTTCATGATTGTTTGTTACTTTTTGATTTTCAGAATCCCATGCGCTGTATTAAAATTTGAGTTTAAGGACTAACTATATTTGAACAATGATTTTTTTTTTAATGCAATTGTTCAATTAGATTATTATCAATGCATGGTCCTCAAACTCTCTAACATTTTTAAGTTCTCATAGCTGATGCTACGGGCAAAAGTTGAATGAGTGGTCATCTTTTTGTGCTTGAATAAGTTGAACGAGAGGTTCTTTATAAAAACAAGGCTTAAATATGTTATTCGTCCCTGTAAATAGGGGTCGCTTAAAATTTCGTCCCTGCAATCGCTAATCCTTTTTTTTTGCCCCTGCAAAGTTTAATCAGTTAAAAATTCGTCCCTTGACCCAGTTAATGACTGCCACGTCATCAAAATTACCAGAATGGCATGGGAATTGACGAAAATACCCCTGGGCTAATTTTTTTTTCCTTCAAAAATTTTTTTTTTTCAAAATTTTGAAAATTCTTTTTTAAATTAAAAAAATCTGAAAAAATAATTAAAAGTCAAAAAAAATTCGGAAAAAGACTGTTAAAATTAAAACTGAAAAATTTTCGGGAAAAAATCGTAAAAAAAATTCGGGAAAAAACTGAATTTTTTTTAGGGAAAAAAAAATAAGGCAGGGGTATTTTCGTCAATTCCCATGCCATTTTGTTAATTTGATGACGTGGCAGTCATTAACTTGGTCAAGGGACGAATTTTTAACTGATTAAACTTTGCAGGGGCAAAAAAAAAGGATTAGCGATTGCAGGGACGAAATTTTAAGCGACCCCTATTTGCAGGGACGAATCACATATTTAAGCCTAAAAACAAATACTATATACATTAACAATTGAAGCAATTGCTAATATATATTGTATTTGTTTTAGGAAACTGCTTTTTGACTAATTTTATTGTTGTTGGGAAAATTACTAATTTATATTAGATTTTATCTTTTGATTTAAAAGTAAAGGTAAAATGTTACCACTTATTACCAGATCTTACCTACTACAAACTTGAGTGAAGAAGGACAATCTCATGACATGAAGAAAAGAAAAGAAAAGAAAAAAAATTGGACAATCAGTCAATAACCATAACCATATGAATAATGAAAGTAAAATTCAAAGAAATCTTGGTCAAAGATGAAGGTTTTTAGAATATAAAATAATGACCGATTAATTTTTGAGATCGATTCTACTTATATTAGCAGAAGACTCAATTGAAGTTAGAATAAAGTCTTGTATGAATTGCTCCAACACAATAATTAGTAGCACCTGAACGATTCGAACTTGAGACCAAAGATGAGTATGCATAGCAACATAACTTGTATCTGAAGGTACGTTCTCGAACCCACTTTGATTTTGACGGAGAAAACACAAAGTAAGTGGATTTGAATTTTTTCCGATTTCAAAAGACGGTGGCAAAGCAGGTAATGAGGTCACTAATACTCACCCGAATTGTAGAACTCGCTCCACTTGTATCAAAATTACATTTTTATCTCTCTCAAATTAGAAGCCTTTAAACAAAAACATGAAATTGCATTCATATTTTATTTTTATTTTGAAGGTAACCTTATACAAGTTGTTCCCCCTAATTTATATTTGAAAAAAATCAAATTGTTAAATTGTGTAGTTTTGGACACGTTTTTCTTAAATAGAAAAGTAAAACAATGTGGTCCAAGTTTTGGATGGAACGGGACAAGGATACTCAAACCCCCATCGAGTACGGAGCTTGGATTATATTCTTTTAACCTTGTTTGAATTGTTGACGTATACAAGAAAGAGAAAAACCGTCTCTATTCCATCTGCGTACTAATGTCATGTCTAGAGAGAAGCACACCCTAAATTTAAAGCTTTACAAAATGTTACTCCGTAGTTATTTTTTAAATTTCAATTATTTGATTGAGTAAAAAAGAAAAAGTATATGTCAGTCAAAAAATTGAAAAACTTTTTTACATTTAAGTTTTGTCAAAAAAGAAATAAACTTTAAATTGAAACTAGATAAATTTCATTTATTAATTTAATGAATTTATGATAAAATAGTAAAATATCATAAGGGGTTTTTATTACATAAATTTTTCTACAACCTACCACTATTTCTTTTACAAATACCAGTACCATATCACTATATCATTTAGAACTCCAATTATTCAATAATGTTAAATTCTTTTGATTTTGGTTTGATTTTTGAAAGAGGTAGCGGCAATTCTTAGAGAGAGAAAACAAAGGAGAGAGAAATTGTCGTTGAAGCAGAAGAAGATAAACTAACAAAGCTATGCTATCTCTATTCTCACACAACTGTAACTTATGTAAGATTTCATTTTCCTCTTTCTTTATCACTTTGACTTTTCATTTACCAAAATTTCACCTTTTCAATTTCAATTCCAGAAGGAGAATCTTCTCATGAAAATCAATCAATTCAATCTATTAACCTAAACTCATTCCCTTTCTCTTCACCAGGTACTCAATCTCTTAACTAACCCCTTTTTTTTTGTATTAATTAATCATGTTTAATTAATTTATGCTATTTGTGTTTAATTTCAAAATTTAAAATATGGGTTTTGTTCTGTTTCATTGGAATTAACGTTAATTTACTTAAAGTTTATTTTTTTTGTTTTTATTTGAAAATTTTAAAATCTGGGTTCCGGTCTGTTTCATTGGAATTAACGTTGGTTTACTTAAAGTTTGGTTTTTTTGTTTTTATTTCAAAATATAAAATGTGGGTTTGGTTTGGTTTTGTTTTATTTGAATTAACATTAATTTAGTTAATTTTGTTTTTTTTGTTTTTATGGGTAGAACAGGATGTTGTCGAGAATGGAAAGTGGTAAGAAGAGTAGTGGGGTTTCTGGTAGTCAAAAGAAATTGTTAAAGGATGTTGAAACTATGAATAAAGCTATGTACTTGGATAGAAGTGCTTCGAGGAATTCGGTGTCTGGTTCGAATTCGAGGTCTAAAACTGGTGGAAAATCGTTGTTTCCTGATCCGAAACCGAGGGGTAAAGGAAGCAATAGTAATGATGATAATGATGGTTTGCAGAAGGATAAAAGGTCTATATGGAATTGGAGACCGTTGAAGGCGCTTTCGCATATCCGAAATAAGAGGTTTAATTGTAGTTTTTATCTTCATGTACATTTGATTGAAGGGATGCCTTCTACTTTTGATGGTTCGAGTTTTTCGGTGTATTGGAAGAGGAGGGACGGGGTTTTGGTGACTCGTCCGGCTAAGGTGGTTCAGTGTGTGGCTGAATTTGATGAGAAGTTGACTTATACTTGTTCGGTTTATGGAAGTAGGAGTGGACCTCACCATTCTGCGAAGTATGAAGCAAAGCATTTTTTGCTTTATGCTTCGCTTCTCAGTGCGCCGGAGCTTGATTTGGGGAAACATCGAGTTGATCTTACGAGGTTGCTTCCTCTCACTTTGGAGGAGCTTGAGGAGGAGAAGAGCTCGGGGAAGTGGACTACAAGTTTCAGGTTATCGGGAAAGGCTAAGGGTGCCGTGATGAATGTCAGTTTTGGGTATACGGTTGTTGGTGATAACACCAGCGCGGCAAAAGATGGCCATAATGCTCCTAATGTGTTGACTTCGAGGCAGAATAGTCTTGCGTTGACGAAGCCAGATGTTAAACAAAGACAGTTTGATGGAAGCAGCAGCATGAGGCGGGCCGGAAGTTTACAAAACTATAGCAGTCGGTACTCGTCTCAAGCTGCGGAAGAGGTAAAGGATCTTCACGAGGTGTTGCCATCGTCTAAGTCTGCACTAGCCAGCTCAATAGGCGTCTTATATAAGAAATTCGATGAAGAAAAGGCGTGCAGCTCTCTGGACAATGAATCTGATCCTGATTTGTCAAAAGAAAATCTCGAGCCAATCAAACCAGATGGATATACTTCCTCTGATATCAGAAAAGAAACGCCTGAAGTGCATGCATCTGATATCAGAAAAGAAACGCCTGAAGTGCATGCAGTTAACGATGGAAATACATGTCCAGTGCTTGACACACCTGAACTTGATGCATTTCATGAAAACCTAGAAACAGATAAGCCAGATGGCTGCCTTTTACTTGATTCTGGAAAAGAAAACCCTGAAGACCGTCAAGATAATGAATTTTTTGTTGTTGATAAGGGTATAGAAATGTCATCAATTGAACCTGTTAAAGTAGAGGAGTCATTCTCAAAGGCTTCTGAAGATACTTCTACAGTTGATAGTACTTTTACCTATGATACTGCAGGCTTAAAAGTATCTTCTGGAGATAGTTTGATACACAATTCTCTTGATGAGGCAAATGATGGTTGTAAGGATCAGTCAGTGGTAGATGAATCCGCTTACAAAGAGGATGAATCTTCTGGAGATAGTTTGATACACGATTCTCTTGATGAGGCAAATGATGGTTGTAAGGATCAGTCAGTGGTAGATGAATCTGCTTACAGAGAGGATGACTTATTCACAAATGAACTGCTGCAAGAATTAGAATCAGCTATAAATAGTGTCTCAGATTTCGAGACAGCGGCTCTAGAATCTCCTAAAGTTGCAGAATTCAAATCTGAATATAAGATGAGAAAGACACATAGCTTTGATGATGTTACAGAATCGGTTGCAAATGAGTTTTTAAGCATGCTAGACACAGCCCATAGTCCAGCAGGCTCGGATTCTGAAAACGAGCCGGAGTCTCCGAGAGAGCTTCTCTTAAGACAGTTTGAGAAGGAAGCCCTAGATGGGGGCTTCTCTTTATTTGATTTTGATATGGACTGTGAGGATGAAGCTGATGATGGCTATGATGCTTCTAATGGCTCTGAGCAGTGGAATTTCTCTGAGGGTATGCACTCATCATCCTTGTTCCAAGACCTTCAGAAGGAGCATCTCGTTGAGTCTCAAGATGTGAGGGGAAAACAAAGGGCTCAAATGCTAGAAGATTTGGAAACAGAAGCCTTAATGCGTCAATGGGGTTTGAACGAGAAGGCTTTTCATCATTCTCCACCAAAAGATTGTACCGGTTTCGGAAGTCCAATTCAATTACCACCTGAAGAGCTTCCTACGTTGCCTCCTCTTGCCGAGGGGTTGGGCCCTTTTCTTCAGACAAAAGACGGAGGCTATCTACGATCTATGGATCCCTCAATTTTCAAGAATACCAAAGCTAGTGGGAGTTTAATCATGCAGGTTTCCAACCCTGTTGTTGTACCTGCAGAAATGGGTTCCGGGATAATGGAAGTTTTACAGTGTTTGGCTTCAGTTGGAATTGAAAAACTCTCAATGCAGGCAAAGGAGTTAATGCCACTGGAAGATATCACGGGGAAGACAATACAACAAGTAGCATGGGAAGCTATGCCTGCCTTAGAAGGAACAGAAAGGTTAGTTTATACTGTTTTGTATCATTGATTTTGAGGTTAATTTATATATAAGGTCTTATATGATAAGTGCTTAATTAAGTTTTTTAACCAAACATGGGCTTACATGTTTCTGAATGAAATTTTTCTTTGCTTTTTTTTAGGCAATGTCATTTGCAGCATGATTCAATAATAGGTCAAGATACAACTTTTGCGCAAAAGGACTTGAAAGGAACACCACCATCTGGACTGAAGTCCAGCAATTTCAATTCAAATTCGGTGGCCAACCACACAGGCTCAGAGTTTGTTTCAATTGAAGATCTTGCACCGTTGGCTATGAACAAAATCGAAGCACTTTCAATGGAGGGATTGAGAATACAATCTGGGATGTCCGAGGAGGATGCACCATCTAACATTGTTGCACAATCCATTGGGGAAATGTCAGCTCTGCAAGGCAAAGGCATTGATATTAACGGCTCCCTCGGCATGGAAGGGGCTGCTGGTTTGCAGCTGATGGATGTAAAAGACAGCAGTGATGTTGGTGTTGATGGGATAATGAGCCTATCGTTAACTCTTGATGAGTGGATGAAGCTGGATTCTGGTGACATTGACGATGTAGATAATATCAGTGAGCATACTTCGAAACTTCTTGCAGCCCATCATGCTAACTCTTTCGACTTTATCCGTGGGAGTTCAAAGGGAGGAGTTAGGAGACGAGGCAAAGGCTCCGGCAGAAAATGCGGTTTGCTAGGAAACAATTTCACAGTAGCGTTAATGGTGCAGCTCCGTGATCCTCTGAGAAATTATGAGCCAGTTGGAACACCAATGCTTGCTCTTATACAAGTTGAGAGAGAGTTTGTCATGCCGAAGCAAAAAATATTTTGTAGTGTGTCCGAGTTACGTAACAACGACGACAAGGATGATGAGGAGAGCGAAATAGTAGCAAAGATGGAGGACGCAAATAAAGAGGAGAAAATTTCTGAAGCAGAACTCATTCCTCAGTTCAAGATTACTGAAGTTCATGTGGCAGGTCTTACACCTGAGCCTCAGAAAAAGAAGCTTTGGGGCACCTCGACGCAGCAACAATCTGGTTCACGCTGGTTGCTTGCTAATGGAATGGGGAAGAACAATAATAATAAGTTTCAACCAATGAAGTCAAAAGCTGCATCTAAATCGATTGCTCCGGTTACCACAAAGGCACAACCTGCTGCCACTTTGTGGAGCATTTCTTCACGCATATTTGGAAAAGCGAAAGAACCGGAAACACTAAATCCACATATAAGAAACCCTAATGTCATTATACCAAATGACACTAATAGACTTAGTTGACTGGAAAGTGAATTCACAATTCAGATTTTTCTTGAAGAAGACATACGGGGGGAGCCTGTGCCTAGAAATTGATTTATTTTGTTAGAGCATCAATCAAGTTGGACTGGTCCTTCAATAATTGCAAGGTGTGAAACGTGGTTATTAGAGAGAACAACATAGGCTTATTTATCTTTTGTAAAGCCACTTGTTACTTTTTCTTTCATCCGTTTTATTTATGTCATGTACTTATGTCATATGAAACTAGTGTGTGCATATTCCATCAGGTAAATTATATATTTGCAAATGCAAACTTAGGTTGCAAACTTGTGGCCTCTTCCATGCAATAAAATGTTTGTTTCCAGGGATATTATTTTCAGGAATTACATTTTTACTTATTTGTTTGGTTAAAAAATTTAAATTTCCAGGAAATGCTTTTAAAATTGATTTAAAATAACAAATTCAAAAAATTAAAATCCAAATAAATGAGACTGGTAGTCGAAGTTATAGAAAGTTGTTTTATTTCCATGGGAATGTTAAATTCCCATCCTATTAGCATTGGAATAACAAGTGTAGAATAAAATTTTGTTTAATTATACTTTAATTTTATTGGTTTTTTACATACTTATTTAGATCATTAAATCCTCTGGAAAAAATTAGTTCAAAATTTGATTTAATCCTCTGTAAAAAATTAGTTCAAAATTTGATTTTTAGGTCTAAATTTTCATTACTTTAATATTGAAATTTTGGCGTATAAGTAAATTCTTATTTAATGCATTACATCTTAAAAATATATATAATTTTTTTATAAAAGATTTTTTTATAATGTTCTTAACGTGTCCGTAAAAAATATTCAAAAATTTAGAAGTTTAAGCATAACTAAACAAATTTTAATTTAACAGGGACTAAATCTGCATGCTAAAAAATGTTCCAGGGACCAAAACATGCTACTTTTTTTTTTATGAGGATTGAAAACAAAATTTGTTGGAATTATAGGGACCAAAAATTTATTTAATCCTAAATACAGTAACCATTATTTTATGAGAAATGTTAGTTGAAGACACTCTTTTAGACACAAATATGACATCATGCATTGTTCACCATAATTATACGGTGAATAAAGCTTTCTTTTTGCCAGACTTTTTTTTAATTTTTTTTTTTTATCATAGAGGAATATATTTGGAACACAAATTTGGTTGTCATTAATCAATTTGTTAGAAAATTGTTGTTCTGACTTTGAATACTTCCTAATAACACTAGAAAATTACTTTAAAGCCCCCAGCGGTAGTTAACTATCGTTGAGAAAGCCGGCAGCAGTTAACTGCCGCTGGCTTCAACGGTAGTTAACTGCCGCTGCGTTTTGTATCTTAGGAACGCAGAAAACTCCAGTTTCTGGTTACAGAGTTCAAAACAACACAAACCCAACTTCACCCCAACTTTAATTGCACGGATTTGAGCCAAATTTCTTCAAGTAATTAACAAGTAAGTTATTTTCTTCCTATTTACATGCAATGTAGGTTGTTCAGGGTGTTAGTTTTCATAATTTTAGCATAAGTTTAGTGTTTAGGTTAGGTTTTTGAAATTGCAAATTATGTTAGAATTTGATGTTATAATGTATGGTTCTTGCTGACATTGTTGTTTAGAGTAGGTTTAGGTACAATGTAGTTGTTTATATGTTCAAATAACATTAATTGTGCTCCTAATTTAGAATGCACATAAGGTGTTTGATGAAATGCCTAAGTGAGTTATTCTTACTTTTTTTGTGCTATTTTTGTGCAAATTGGTTAAACTTTATAATGTATATATCAGTGTTAATTAAATGCAATTCCTATTTCGTTTGATCTCCAATTATTGTAGGTACTAACTCTCTTGCTAAAATAGTTAGTAATTAGTTATTAATATATGTAAATATGGAGTCCACTTGTCGACTCCATTTAATCTTAATCTTAGACTCCATTTAAAAAAGTTAGTAATATATATATGGTCTCCATTTAATATATGTAAATATGTTCCATGCCTTAGGTTGTGTTACTGTAAAAGTATATAGTTTTTAGGAAATGCTTAAATACATTGTCCACGTATTTATGTTAATTTTAATTTGTTTTTGTACAGATATGGTTGGGGAGGAGGATGCGCGGGAGCGGCGTATTAGAGAGGGTAGGGTGCGCAAAGGTAAACATGCTATGACAAATAGCCATAGAAAGGAGCTGGAGAGATGTCTGACACACTGACGATCATCAGGGATGTGGTGCAGATAACTGATAATATTGTGGCCAGGAGCGGCGAGATGACTAAAGAGGAGATTGTTCAGGATGTGATTCGGATTGGCAGTACTGGTCGCCCTGCCCTTACGTATCAGATTGCCAGGCAGCGCAGGGGGCAGATGCATCGTAGGCAACAGGGTTAATTATCATTAGGCTTTTTTATGTACATTTTGACTTTGATTATGATGATGTATTATTATGAAATTATCCGTACCTTGTGATATTTCTATGACATTTACGTACGTACGTTTTATATTATTTCTTGCGCTTTAATTTTATCATGTTAAATATTATTTCGTACATTTTATAATCATGAATTTGCAATTGGATGAAAAAGAGTGAAAAAATTTGTTTTTAGTATGTGTAAAACATGTTCAAATGAAAAATGGAATGAGAGCCGCTGGAAATTGAACCAAACACGCAGCAGCAGTTAACTGCCGCTGACTGTAGCGGCAGTTAACTACCGTTGTACTCAGCGGCAGTTAATTGCTGCCGATTTGTAGAACGGTAGTTAACTACCGCTGGGGGATTTTTAGAAATTTCCATGTGTTATTATGAAGTTTTGTATGTCAGAAAAACAATTTTCAATTTGTTATTGCATTAACGCAAAAAATGTACGTTGTTAACCACTTTTGGAATCCATATACTTATGCAATTTTTTAAATTAAAATAAGTGGTTCATGTCGTCATAATGATTAATGAAATTTATGTTTCAAAAGTGTTTAATAAAAGTTTGTCAAAAAAAAAAAAAACATACATTTCAAAAGTGGTTAATGAAGTAGTCTCATAATCTCTTGTATTCACGTTGTTAGTTTTTATGATTTTTTTTTTTGACAAAAGTTTTTATGATTTTTTTTTTTCAAAATTTGGTGGAAATGTTAGTGTTTAGGGTTGGATAATTTATTGAAATTTAGGGTAGTTTGTGATCCTATATATGCATGTTTTGACCATAAAAATGTTATTTAGACTAGATTCAAGCTCAATGTGGTAGTATAAAATTAAAAATAATACAGTGAATCAATGTTGTATATTTTACACTCAAAGTGTTCGATGAAATGCCTGAACGAGTTTTTCATTAATTTTTTCATTGTTTTTGGTTGTGTAGATACTAGTTTTAACACCCGTGCAACGCACGGGAAGGATTTGATTAACAAAAATATATAATATAAAATGTTTACAATAGCTAAAGAAAAAATTTGGTTGATTCATAGTTGCTTACATAAAACTTTATTACCCTTCGTATTTTTTAAGAATATAAAACTTCAAACTTAGTGATACCGATGCTACATAAAACTCTATTGCCCCATGTGTTTTTGAGGAATATAAAACTTTGGACTTGAATATATTAGGGCTACATAAAACAACTATTGCCCCTCGTGTTTTTCAATAATATAAAATTTTGAACTTATTGATACTAATGTTACATAAAACTCTATTGTCATAGTGTTTTTGAGAAATATAAAACTTTGATCTTAATGATATTAATGCTACATAAAAACTCTATAGCCCCTGTGTTTTTGAGAAATATAAAACATTAGACTTAATAATATCAATGCCATATAAAACACTAATGTCTCGTGTTTTGGAGGAATTTAATATTCTTGGACTTAATGATAGTAAGGCTACATAAAATACTATAGCCCCGGTGTAGTCGAGGATATGATAAAATAGGCATAACTATAGGAATAGACACCATTATAACTCAAGTAAAATAGGCCCTTTAATGGATCATGTTCATTAAGGACAGAAATAATATACAGTTGAATTATAAGGGAGATATGATAAATTATAAGTGACATTAAAAAGAATGCATATAAAGTTATTGCTTTGAAGATGTGTGTTCAATATATTTCCAGTGTCCTCAACTATACCCTTTTTTTACTTTTAAAACAATAACCTGAATTTTGTTTGCAGGAGTTATAATTTATATTATACTCCTGTGAACATTGAAAATGATTGTGCTTATAATAAAAGACAAAAAAAAAAAAAAAAAAAAAAAAAAAAAACTGGAAAGGAGAAACATAGTAAGGATTGCCGCTGATAACAATTTCAAACATAATATAAATGATACTAACTAATATGAACGTTGCAATAACCAGAGCATTAAGCTAATGAATACTAATAGAAAGAAACTCGAAGGGAACACTACTATGACAGTAAATTTCAAAGAAGCAAATACAAATACAAAAAGTCTAAATTTTTCTAAATTTGAAACATTTTATGTTGTTGGACAACCATACTATTGATGTCTTGGTATAAGTTGGGTATCAGATCCTGAAAAAGAAAAAAAAAAAGTTTCAGAAATCCAGAATATGTTTAAAAAATTGCATAGGTTAAGTTGCAGACCTCTAAAAGAGCTATTAAAACTCAAACACAGTACCAAAGAAACTCAAGCAACACATAAAAGTGATAGTACCAAAACAAACTTAGGTTCACACATAACCTTGGTTATACATTTTAATGGCCAACTAATCTGATACAACCATTTAAATTTACCTTTCAATTTAAGGAAAAAGTTAATGTACATATTCTATTCGGACCTCTAATTTGTTAGATCATATCATCACTAACCAGCAAGAGATGATACCACAAGGCACAATTAATAGCATATATATTATTGACTGCAACAGAGGTCACCCAATTCCATAATATGTAGTTTTAAATGATATACCTGCAATTGAACCAAAAGCTTCAACATCCTTATGTCTAACCGTGGGTGCTCATTCACATCTCTAAATATATTGGATAGAGCAGCTGAAGCGGCGTTGTCTTGCAATTGGCCCAAAACATGCAACCTAAAATAACAGCAAATATAGCATAGACAGAGGTGCAGGCTTACTAATTTAAGTAGATTCAAATGTGAAAATTGAAAATATAAGCAATTCCCTCATCAAGAGTCAATAAAATTAATAAAATAACTTTCATTATTTGTAAATTGTCTAATATGGTATTCATTGGGTGAAACATATTTCACCCTAATATTAACTGATTCATATAAAAATATGGAATAAAGTATAGGTAGAAAAGATCCAGACACACATGAAGATCCTTTGACTCAGTCGGAAACATTACAATCATAATAAAGTTTCTAACAGCACAAACTCTTGCATTGATTAACATCGATGCATATAGGATTGATCCCATATAAAATAGTGATTATAATTTCTAATAGGATTGATCCCCCCTAATATTGCTATACTTTTATTCCACCAAAAAAACACTAAACAAAATTGACCTGTGTATCTCAATTGCTGGTGTGATGTCTACGCGATTAGTAGCTGGCAAGCAATGCAGCTGACCGAGTCAATATGTAGACAAAAATACACTAAAGATAGTTATAATTCTCCCTGCAAAATAATGTACCGAAGCAGAAAGTTAAAAACTGCAAATTCCATTCTAGAATATTGATTATATAGATCTAAATTATATATATGATATACTCAACTACATAAAACTCTAAAGATGTAAAAAATGTGACTATTGTGAAAGGCAAAATTGACATGAAAAATGCATTTTGTAGATTGATTGATTAGTCTCAAAGGGGACCCTAATGACTAAACAACCTAATAGTTTATAGCTATTGCATCAATAAAAGTATAACTATAGCTTTAAGGTTTACAAAAGACAAAAGGAAAAACACCGTAGGTTGGATTGATGTCAACAACCAGAAAAAAATACATAACATAACATCAATGGGATTATAGCATAATTAAAATCAAACAAATAAAGAATAATAATAAGCTTAATGAAAAACACTCGATCTGTCAGAGAAAAATAACTAAACATCAACCAAACATAAAACAATTACTTGTAAAATGAAAAACACCATAAAAAAAGAGGCACACCTTTGATTCTCTACAATGAAACAAACTGCATAAAAAGAAAAAAAAGAACCAAAAGACAAAGGAACCTCACCTAAATATACACAGAACCTTCAAAAGACAACCCACTGAAATAATTTCAGAACCTGCAAAAAAGAGGAAAAAGGATCAGGAAGATGAGGGATGAGAAAGCCATGGATTTTACAACCACATATAATATTAACACTCCTACACCTTAATTCAAACAATTATACAAACATCTGTGGGTTGAACAAATCAGCAGCAATGCATTTACAAAATTGAAATAACTAATTTAGAAACTTGATTCATGACATAAATGTAAGTACCAAAAACATAACAATCAACAGCAGCAATGCATTTACAAAATTGAAATAACTAATTTAGAAACTTGATTCATGACATAAATGTAAGTACCAAAAACATAACAATCAAAAATGAAATCAACTTATAACAACAACCAATTCACGTTTCAGTTAAAAATCAAAAATTATTTATTGTGTTTTCAACAGTAACATCAAAACAAAATCATCCACTACAAAATTGAGAGAGAGAGAGAGAGAATGGACCATGAGAGCTTCAAAAATCAGCAACAACACTTTATTTTGGGGCTTCGCTATGGCTACTGCTAGCTTTGTTCCTCATTGTACTCGAGGTTTCTTCAATTTCGAGGTTCGCCATTTGTTCTTCACAAAGAATGATAAACAGAAAACACCATGAAATAGGAGGGAGAGAGAGAGAGAGAGAGAGAGAGAGAGAGAGAGAGAGAGAGAGCTTCTGGTGAAAATATCCATGGATCTCCACCAAGGATTGGACCGGAGAAGAAGAAGAATAGTGAAGGAATGAGAAGATGTAAGAGTGAGATGGATATACGTTTGAATCTCTGAGGTGAAACTTGAACTTGAAAGGTTGAGTTTTGAGATGTCTGTTTGAGTTTGTCTAAATTTTTGGATCTGGCAGCATCTTCACTTGTCTTTTAGTGGAATTTGAATTTCAAATTAAAGGATTTCCCTCCTATTGCAAGAAAGCTAAATTTGGCTAAAATAGTGAACTTTTAGTTTTTGTGATGTACATGTGGATGGCTTAGAAATTTGACACTTGTCAAAATCTACCCAAAATGAGACCTACATTAGTCTAATATTAAGATGTATGAGAATTCAAACCCACATAGGCGTCGATTGGGCAAAGAGACCATGGCTGACGGTGTTCGCGGGGAGAGAGTGGCAGAAATCCCTACTAAACGGGGAAGGGGGCCTAGGAACCCAGATGGGGTAGAGGGCTCACACGGGGTCATTCGCAGGTGGTTGGTCCTACACAAAATCAATACCATGCGGCTGAGGAGCAGATGTATGATCTTACCGAGCATCAGTATCATGATGATACTCAGGATCAGTACTATTAGCATGAGCATGACAAGGAGGTTCAGCCTGAGCAACATGAGAGGAGAACGTAGAGATAAGGGAGAGTTTGTGTGTGTGTGTGTGTGTGTGTGTCAATATATATATAGGGAGGGAGAGAGAGTTACATTACTTAGTTAAAAACCGAATTCAGTTGTACACGGATTAAAAGAGATTGTTAAAAAAACATACAAAAACTAAAATGACTTTGAAGACTTATCGTAAGCATCAATTGATTCATGGTTGGGGGGATATTTAAAAGAAATTATGTTAGTTTTGTTTACAAACCATGTTATGTGCGCTACACATCAATCTACATATATTTGTAGTTAATAATAATTTCATTTTAATAGCTTATGGAATGTTAAAGAAATATATCACATTACTACAGAAAATAAGCAAGAAGATCATTAAAGAACAAATCATGCCGACTTAGCTCAGTGGTAGAGCGCGTGGCTTTTAACCACGTGGTCGTGGGTTCGATCCCCACAGGCGGCGATAATATAAAAATTTAATATAAAAATTTAATTTTTAATTTTTTGTATTCAACTCTATAAAAATTTAATTTTTAATTTTTTCTATAAAAATTTAATTTTTAATTTTTTGTATTCAACTCTATACTCCATTTGTTAGTGGGATAAACGGCGATTAAAAATTTAATTTTTAATTTTTTGTATTCAACTCTATACTCCATTTGTTAGTGGGATAAACGGCGATAATATAAATTTAATTTTTTGTATTCAACTCTATACTCCATTTGTTAGTGGGATAAAACTTGTCAATGAACCAATTATTTTGGAGGTTAACAAAAATTTTACTTCCAAAATTATTAACAAATTGATTATTAACAAATTGATTGTTGTAGATATATTGTTTCTTCAAATCAATATCATTGCTTCTATTTTTCTAATTTTTAGACATGTGAATGCATTTGTTAGCAATTTTGGTAAGACTTCATGATTATTTTGCTCAAACAATTATACTCAGACCTGTGGATGTACGAGTTATATTTTTACCAACTGGCTGGTGCTGGAGGATATCAACATTTTCGCTCCCTGACTTTTTATATCAGAGAAAATCCAAACTTGCACCCGCATCCAATCAAAGTAGGAATTCATGTTGTCTAGATAATTTCATTTTAAATTATTTTTGAATGTGTATCATCAAAATACATTTTAGCAGATGCATAAAAAAGATGGAAAAAGTTAGAACTAATTATAGTCTAAAATTAACATAATAGTTGCTTAAATAGTTATAAATAGTTGCTTCAACCTAATATTGATTTCAAGGAGCAGGGATTCATCCCTTAAATGATTTTCATTCTGATAAACAAACACAACAGTTTCTACTTTTTTAAAAAAAAATTAATCTCTAAATAATTGAATATCAAAATCCCTTTTTTATAATCCATAACAAGTAGTCCTTGATATGTTTGATATACAAAATCACAGTGATACTGTGATTTTATTGAAGTTCTGTCAAAATCACAGCGACGCTCTGATTCCGCGAATGTGGCAGATCACAAACCTGAAAAATCCAATGCAGCATGCTTGCGAACATAGAATAGAAGAAACTGAGAACATGTAGCAGAAATTGTTCTCTGCACAAACAATTATTTTTCCAGGTACTAAGAACATATAAATATCCCAATATACAGGGAAAAGGTAGGAGACATGTTCAAAACCAGTCAACTATCAAATATTTAATAAATAATATCCACAAAATAAGTTGACGGGACTGAAATGCACGAAAATGGTACAACACAGAATGTCTAAGCAACTAACTAGTTAGCTGTCCAGCATGGAGTTACAGCAGCGAGAAGAAGTAACTCACTTCCCTATGGTATTCAAGACCGGACTCTCTTATTGTTGCAAGCAGGACACTTGTACTGCTTGATGTGCTCAGCCCGGGCAGGAGTGATCTTCACACATTTTCCATGATACCACTTCTCACATATGTCGCAGCAGATCCAGAACTCATCTGATGCAGATACATAGCTTTCACCGCATGCAGCGCATTCCCCTTGATCCTCCTCTTCGTCGTCCACTCCCTCGTCATCTTCTTTTGCTGGCGGCTTTGAATACTTTGCCAGTTCAGATCCACGCTGCATGAGGAAACAATCGTGAGCAACACATATTTTGTAAGGAAATAACTACCGACGACTCCATTCAGCATTATTATAAGACATTTCCTACATCTATTCAAGCAAAATATATGAATCTACAATAGTGACAGAGCTAGTGTTGATGCATCACTCGAGTACAAAACAATGAATAATGCAATTATGTTACTAAAAAGCTAGAAGAAGAAATAAAAATGAAAATATACAAGGAAGAGAGAAGGTTGAAGAATTATTTACCGCTTTTGAGCCTGACTTTGACTTGTTGCTGTTGTGACTTGAGACAGATGGCTTTTCCTTAGTCTGCTTCTTAGCAGATCCGGTCACAACCTCAAATATTGTTGGCAGATCATTAATCAGAGTGAAAAGGCGTTTCCTACATGAAGAATTACAATGTATCACAGATCAGGATATAAATAGCACGTATACTTGATTCAAATGAACTAATTTTTGTTTTTCATTTTTGTAATCTTCTTGACATTCATAAACACACAAGTTCAGACCAATGCACTTGCACACACAAATTGTATTGCTAATAACATGTCATGTAGACCCATGCAAACAATGCTAAGCATCAAACATAGAGATGCGCATGGAAATTTTATTGCTAACAGATTGTCATGTAGATCCATGAAAACAATGCTAAGTGTCAAACAACCTATTTTGCATAAAGAGAGAAAAGCTTAGAATCTCAAATGAAAATTCTTGATAAGAGATCATTCCTCCCTGATGAGCATGAGTGATGTGACTGACAAGAAAGCAGTCATTGAACTGTTAAAAGAATTGTTCAACTGCAAAAAACATTTTCAAACTATTTTTCCATTTTGATATTGCATAACACAAAACTAAATGCAAACTATAGGCAGTAGATGGATCTTGTCAACATCATAAAAGTTTGTCATGACCGAAAATCTTCCTATGCATCATAAATAAGGAGAATAAAAGTTTGTCATGACCGAAAATCTTCCTATGCATCATAAATAAGGAGAATATGTTAAATATTGCATAGATACACATAGCTGAGAACAATCTCAGTCTTCCTCTCCACACTATTTCTTTTGACAATTTAAGCAAGGAAGTGGTTTATATTTTATGCTGATTTTAACTGACAAAGTAAACCAAATCAATATTGCCGCATAAGAAACATAAGTTCAGCAGTAAAAGAAAATGAGATGCATCCACATATGATCTCAATCAGAACAGAAAATGAACACTGAAAAGTGAAAGAATAAGTATATGTTTGTATATATGTGGTGTGTAAGTGTTGAACACATGTTTAGGCTCATGCTACAACTTGTAGCTTCAGGAAAAAACACGGCAAAAATGTTTTGGGACACAAGAAATATAACGATTAACGGAGACGCGGTTCCAAACATTCCATAACATAATAAAGGATTGGAGGAAAAGAATTATCATACCTGTCGGCTTTATCAAAGCCAAATCTTGCGCCGAAGTAGAAAGCAACAGAGAGAAGCCATGTATCACTGTGAACAGCAACTAAAGATAGCCAATCCTTTTCTTGCATCCCATCCCTAGCAAAGTTGATGCCCAATGCAGGTTCCGGAAGTTCAGGAGGAACTTCTTCAGCAGGTAAAGTGACTTCCCATAATTCGCCAGGATATCCATACAGAGAAAGATTCTCCTTTTCTGATGTAGAACATGTTAAACAAAACACATCAACAAATTTCATAATGTAGTATACATCGATTCATTTTTCTGCACTACTTGTAAATTACATAATTAAATAAATCAAACATATGAGAAAAAGAGAAAAGAAATAAGCACATATGTTTGATATAACACCAGGTAAAAGGTTTTCTAGTTTAGTTTCATAGCACTTGAGAATAGATGAAGGGTTAATTCAATTTTTTTTTTCTGGATTCGGGGTTGGGTTGTTACTGGATTTGGTGTATCGGTTTGAGATAGATAAGATCTCACAATCCTACGAAATCTACATGGATATTTATACTAGATTTGGGATCATTGCAGTGGTTCAAAAACACAGAATCATACAATTATACGTGTTAAATCACGATTTATACAGCGTTGAAATAAAATCATAGTATCATACATATCATGGCATTCAATAAAATACGATATTCACAAGCATACTCATTCCTTTTTAAACAATGTCAATCCAAAATCAAATACACATAGGGTTTATGAAATAATAGGATTTTGGATATTCATTAACATTAATTCAGTCAAAAACCATTTTTGAAAACATATACAATCCGAGCTGTTCTTAGGGTTTCACAATTCACATAGGGCAAATTTTCATTAGATTCAACTTCTTGCAAACGAAAAATAAACCCAAAACAGACACATATGCAGCATTAGTGCACTGCAGACAATAAGCCCAGATAAGTTCATCAAAACAATTCAATACAAACAGAATATAGAATATGGCAAAAATTGTAGGTCAGAACTCAGAAGAAGCATAACATTTTTCAATTCAGACTGATTTCAAAGTCTGTGAGAAAACTACTTATATAGATCAACAACGAGGAAAAACAAGTTTGTCCAAATGACAACATTGTCAAAACCAGATCGAACTGGCTGGTTCAACTGCGAACCAGATCAAACCAACCAGTTCATTTTTTAAAATTAAAATATTTTAAATTTAATAGTCATGTAATTTTTAACTGTGGTTAAACCGATTGAACTCACTGGTTCTATCTCCGGTCTGGATCTAACAACATTGACAGTGAAACATCATTACACACACAGCAAAAGGGCTGTTTTCAAAATATCTCAATTTCCCAATTCAAATCACAACGTTCATAAGTTCACATAATCACTTAATCAGCAAAATTATAAAAATAAAAATAAAAAAAAATAAAAAAATAGTAAAATTGAACTCACTCTATTAAATTTCATCTTTCTCAAAAAAAAAAAAAAAAAAAACTTTTTCATCATTCAAACCCAAATCCACAAACAATACAGTATATAAGTATACAAATTAACATCAATCTTAAAAATAAAATGAAAAACACATAAATTGAGACCGACAAACACAAAACAATCTTAAAACAAGAGTAAAAACCCTAACCAGGGTCACACTGCTGGTAAAAATCTTCAACATCTGCAATAACAACAAAAAAAAAAAAACAATTAAAAAAACAAAAATCAAAATTAAAAAAAAAAAAGAGAGAGAATTAAGCTTGAGAGAGAGAGAGAGAGAAACCAGTGGTGAGAGCTTTAATCAAGCCAGCTCTACGGCCCTTGAAGTCACGGAAGACAGCTTCAACAGTACGAGGGTCAAACGGAGTTCCATCACCAGCAAGTTCCATGACCCTTTTTCTCTCTCTTCAAAAAATGGGTATTCAAAAGAACGAAGTGAAAGAAAAATGGCAAGCGAGAGAGAGAGAGAGAGAGATTTGGATTTGCAGCAGCAGCTGAAGAAGAAGAAGAAGATGAAGATGAAAATGAGAGGGAAAGAAGACTGTAAAGCAAATTTATATAATAGGGTGTGGATAAATAGATGGATCTCATTAATTTTGCTAACTCTACTTAAAATAATATTTATTTTCTTTTCACTTTATTTTATTATAAAATTATTATTATTTTCTCTCTTTTATTATTTTAAAGTTAATAACAATAGATTGAAAAAACAATGGCACTTATACTTGTATTTATTCCCCGGAGTCAAAGAAGAAGATTTTTTTTTTTAACGAGATGGTTTAGTAATCCAGAGTTCGATTAAATTACAAGAATTCATTAACACTTGAGTGATGTTGGTGCAAGCGGTTGATGTGATGTGTAAGTATGTGTTTGATATACACTTTGCACGTTTAAACACATCTCTCAATGCAAATTTTAACGCAAAAGTCAAACTCTACATATTGTAGCTTATGTGCAAATGGCGTTTTTTTTCAATTCCAGTGCTACAACAAACACAAGTGTTTTGAATCTCAACGTAATGTGTTTCATTATTATTTATTTTTTTTAAGAAGGTATGTGTTTTATTCTTATTCATAATGAAAATCAACCTTTTTTTTGCAAGAAAAATCAACTATTGTTATTTCAAGAAATCTTTAATCATGATTTTTTATACCTTAAGGGTGTGTTTGGGAAGAGGGTTTAGGAGGGGAAGGGAGGGGAGGGCTTACATTCCTTTTTTAATTTAAAGACATTATAAAATGATTTTTAAAAAATTAAATTAACAACATGATAAATGATCATATAATACTTCAAAAACACTTAATTTATCTTAAAAAGACATTTTACATTGTTCGTAATTTAAAAAATTGAAGTGAGCCCTCCCGTCCCTTCCCCTCCTAAGCCCTCCTCCCAAACACACCCTAAATAAATCATGATTTTTTATGATAGTTCAATTTTACATAAAGACAATTTTTTATATTGTTTTAAAAGGAATTTATATTTACATATTTTTGGGGTTTTTTATATTAATTTTAAAATAAGTTAATGAGTGTTGTGTAAAATAATAGAAATTCAGCACAAATCAGATGCTTATGAAGAATATTCAACTGTGTCTATATTAACTGCTTTGGTAAGAGTGTATTGTTTCCTAAATCCAAGGAGGATATGGGTTCAGAGTTTATGACCATCAGACAAGTGATGACGTCTTTTAAGGAGGAGGTCCATGTGTTTATGATGTTCGCTTCTTTGAAGGTAGAGGGTGAGCCTAAAGTTATCAATCAGCTAGTGGTGTGTGAGTTTCCATATGTGTTTCCAGACGACATTAGTGATTTGCCACCGGAGAGAGAGGTCAAGTTTGCTTTTGACTTGGTACCTGAGACTAAGCATGTGTCGCTGGAACTGTACAGGATGTTGGCGACGAATATTGGGTAAGTTGAAGAAACATTTGGAGGAATTGCAAGAGAAGAAGTTCATCAGACCTAGTGTTTCACTATGGGAAGCACTAGTGTTACTTGTGTTTGAACAAAATTGGTTTGTACAATTCCTTTTAAGGTTTTGATGATAACAAAATATTGAAGAACAGTTGGATATATTAATATTTGTTCAAGAGTGCATGATCATAGAATATATTCATCAAAGTATTGAAAATGTATTAGAGCATCAGAAGCACAAGAGAAGCTTAAAAGACTTGTAAAAGATCTGAAGAAAGGAAAATCAGAAGTCAACATCTTTGATCAAAAGAAAATGACGCCTCTCATCAGACTTTGTGAGGATCATCAGACTTAGAAGACCCCATCAGACTTAGAAGACCCTTGGACTCAACAGATCCTTAGGGACCCAGAATCCACGTCAGATTTATCGTCTTCTATAGTTGTCTCCATCAAGGATTTGAGTACAATTTTGTCTTCTTCTGACCACGTGTAGAAACAAACAAAGAACTTCAAGGACAGAGAGAATGAACGGATACTTCCAGTTCCAGCAAAGGATTTTTGAATGACTATCCAACTGAATTATCCATATCAGGCAATGGCTCAACGTCCTGGATTTGAAGCTTCTCAATGACTCTTAATGCGCTAACTCTCAAATCCATGTCTATGAAAGGAGTTGAAGACTTGAAGAAGATTAATAAGACTCAGTTATTTTACTGTATCATTACTTTGTCAAAATCAAATAGCGCAAAAACACTTAGGAATTTCTTATCAACTTTTATATTTTAGAAATCCTAAAATCTTAAAAAGTTTGTTCAACACTCTTCAGTTTACACTACCCATTGTATATCAAGTGTAAGAACATATTTGATTACTTGTAAACAAATAGAAGTCTCTTGATTGTGAAGCTTGAGCATCAGAAGTCTCTTTCAGTTGTGATTGGGCAATAGAAGTCTCTTGAAGTTGTCCTTGAGCATTGGAAGTCTCTTGTCTGCATGCTTGAGCATTAGAAGTCTCTTGGAGTTGTCCTTGAGAATTGGAAGTCTCTTGCAGTTGTGCTTGAGCAATGGAAGTCTCTTGGTAGTGACCTTGAGCATTAGTAGTCTCTTGCAAGTGTGCTTGAGCATTTGGAGTCTCTTGGAAGAGTCCTTGAGCAATTCTAATCTGTGAGGTTATAGTGAAATCCCTTGGAAGTGCAAGAGGACTTGACTACTCCTATGTTGTGGGAGGAAACAGTATAAAATTCTCGTGCATGTTCTCTCTCCCTCTCTCATCTATGTATTCTCTTATTATCCGCTATATTCAGACTCTGTGCTAGACTCTGAACCCATCAGAGTCTGACCAGTGATAACATTTAGAAAAAGAACCAGAAAAAGCCAACACAATTCAACCCCCTTCTTGAGTTTTTCTCACCTTCAACTTGTTAAAAAGAAAGATGGTAGTATGAGGTTGTGTGTGGATTATCGTCAGTTGAATAAAATTACTATTAGAAATAAATATTCTTTACCTAGAATCGACGACCTGATGGATTAGTTGATTGGTGTTTGCGTGTTTAGTAAAATAGATTTGAGATCAAAATATCATCAGATTCAAGTGAAGTTGGAAGATGTGTCGAAGACTAGTTTCAGACCCCGATATGGATATTATGAATGTTGAGTGATGTCATTTGGTGTGTCCAATGCAGCAAGAGAGTTTATGGAATATATGAACAAGATTTTCCATCCGTATTTAGACAATTTGTCAGAGTGTTCATTGATGATATTTGGTATAGTCTAAGTCGGATGAGGAGCATCAGAACATTTGGAGATAGTGTTGCAGATTTTAAAAGAACGGAAGTTGTATGTTAAAATGTCCAAGTGTGAATTTTGGTTTAAAGAAGTGAGTTTCTTGGGCCATGTAATTTCTAGTAGTGGAATAACGTTTGATCCTTTTAAAGTAGACACAATGCTGCAATAGGAGGCTCCTAAGTCAGTTACAAAAATGAGAAAATTCTTAGGTTTGGAACAGTATTATATAAGGTTCATCATAGGATTTTCAAAGTTGGTGTTGCCTTTGACACAATTGGCTCGAAAGGGATAGTCGTATGTGTGGGATATGCAATGCAAAGATAGTTTTCAAGAGCTCAAGAAGAAGCTGACGTCGGCGCCAATTCTGATTTTGCCAAACCCAAGTGAGTTGTTTATAGTTAAATATGATACATCTAATAGAGGGTTGAGTGACGTGCTTATGCAGAACGGGCAGGTTGTAGCTTATGTTTCGAGACAACTGAAGATTCATGAGAGAAATTATCTGACACATGATTTAGAGTTAGCAGTTGTAGTGTTTGTACTTAATGTGTGGAGGCATTACTTGTATGGGTCGATGTTTGAGGTGTTCAGTGACCATAAGAGTCTGAGGTATCTTATTGTCAAAAGGAGTTGAATATAAGGCAGAGGAGATGGTTAGAGATTTTAAAGGATTATGATTTTGATTTGAGTTATCATCCAGGAAAGACAAATGTAGTAGCAGATGCCTTGAGCAGGAAGTCCTTGCACATGATGAAACTTATGGTCAAAGAGATGGAATTAATATAACAATTTAGAGACATTTGTTTGGTTTGTGAGGTGATGCCTGTAACACCCTATTTCTAATAAGCGGTAAAACGCGCGAATACATCAGACATATTCTAGAAATAGATGTTACGTCTTCGAATAAACCACAATTATACATGCATAAAGATCATGTTTACACAATATAGCAGCGGAACATACATATAATTCATAAAACATCTCCAAATATCAACATGATACAATTGTATCCTCCAAATCTCGAATAACAAAATATCTCAACAACTACGAAATACATAGTCAAAATAAAACAACATGCAAGAACTATCCTAGATCAGAGCCCTAATCTAGACACTTGCATGAAAAAGAGGAACTCTACTCCTCGGCATCATCAAACAAACAACTAAGCATCCTGCACTCCATCTACCTGTCCATACAGAAAGGTAGGTGGTAAACCACTGAGGGTTAGCATTACATCATCATAATCCACGAAAAACATATATCATGAACGTTGGAAATGAAAGAATATATTCAAGAATAACAGTCCATACATATATTCACAAGTATCCACATCACATGCATATTATTCTTTACCATCATTCCAAGTTCATCTCAACAAGTGTATCATACACATATCTCAAATTCACCTTGTCAAACAACAATTAACCCTCAATAATTCAATCCACAAATTACAGTTAGCAAATCAATCATCAAACACATTGCAATGCAATTCAATCCACCAACAGTTTATGCAATGATTCTAGACTCATCTAGATGCATGTGGTGCCAATCACCTCCAGGTCGTCACCTTCGATGCAACAAAAACATCGTACTCACCTCAATTGGATATAAAATCTGCTACCATCAGTCTTGGATATAAAATCCACCACCATCAGTCTTGGATATAAAATCCACCACCATCAGTTATGAATGCATGAACATATGACTCGACTCAATGCATATGTTCACACAAACAATAATCACCTCAACGTCACCAATACTTGTACACATGCAATCAACAACAATTCACCACCACTTAACATATGTACAATCACCAACCACATCCATAATTCAAGCAACATATAGTTGTCACATATATACACCACCAACAATCAACATTTAACATGTTCAACAAATAACATAACATAAACATGTTCATCACCATTCAATTAGTATATATGCATCGACAACAATTCACCACCACTTGACATATATACAATCACCAACAACATCCACAATTCAATCAACATATAGTTGTCACATATATATACATCATCAATCATCTCCACATAAATCAACATATAGTTGCCACATTTCCACATAATTCCTTACAATCCAAATAAAGGAACAAATACAACATATGATCACAAACATCATATTCATCACTCAACAACCATTCATACATCATCTCATAATCATATTAATCTATTCATAAAGGGTTCATAAGTAATTGGCTCTCAAAAATCATTTTTAGTCAAGTTCGTCTCTCAAAATCACAACATTAAATTAATTGAACACTTAAGTCAAAACCAAGTAAACAAGCTCAATTGCCTATGCCTTGTATTCTCACAACCCACATGTGTGTGCAGTAGAGGTTACATAAGCATTTCATCGGCCAAATACGACGAATTCATAAAAATCACAAAGTTCGTCTCAATTATCATTTTTCAAAGAATTTCCCAATTTCTAAGTAAAAACAAGTAGGTTCACTACATCACAGTTTAGCCACCTTAGTTTCACTCTTAAAAATCAAGTTTCAAAGATTAAAAACATTCCACAAGGATTAGGTCGACTTAGAACTAGTTATACGGGATTTTTGTAAAATTTCACCAAGACCACCTTGGAGTATTTTCATCATAACTCAAAAACCAAATATCATTTTCAAGTCAAACCAAAGCCTCTGGAAAGCTAACAAAATTATCTACAACTTTCATGTTTACACCGAAAACCAATTCAAAACAGAAACGTGCGAAAAAGACACAAGAACGCGAAAAAGGGAGTTCTGTCCTGTGCAACTCGCAACTGCGAGTGATTTACTTGCAACTGCGAATTATGACAGTCCAGTCTCGGGAAAAACCTCATTTTCACCCCAAAACTCCAATTTTGACTTCCCAAAGCTCAAATTTGATCCCAAAGTTTGTTTAAACATTTCTAAACTTGAAAAGACACACAAATGCATATCAAATTTGTCCCAAAACATTCTCTAAACAAAAATCATCATTTGACCCATTTTCCATCAAACTTCAAAAACAACACAAGTTCATAGCAAACTTCATCAATTATGATTACCCAATGTTTTAATCATCAACAACAACACCTCTCAACAACAACAACAACAACTAAACATCATGAATTCATCAACAATTCATCACAACAACACTTCATATTATAATTTTTGGACAAAAATGCAAAGCACACATATAACCACAACTTAAGCATGTAATTTCATCATCAACAACTCAATTACCATTTAATCCACATACCCAAACATTGCATCAAAACATGTACACGAATTTACAAGCAATTAGGCTCAATTCAACAATTTCACAAAATGGTTAAAAAGAAAAAGATGTGAATTATGGTTGAAATCTAACCCTCTTACCTCTAACACCAAGATTTTCTAACCCAAGCTTCAATTTAGCTCCTAGATGATGAATCCCCTCTTTGCCTTCTAACCCTTGTTGTTGTTCTTCTCTCTAGCATCTATCTCTTCTCTTCTCAAATGAAATGAAATGAATAATGTTGTAAAACCTAATTTCACCAACAACTAGAGTTTATATATATGCTCTACTCAATTGGGCTTATCTCTCAAACCTTAATGGGCCTAACCCATTTCTATTCTAACACCCAAAATTCTCACTTAACGGTAAATTATAACACTAACGGTCACTTAATGGTAATTAAAATAATTACTACACCCTCTCTAGTAACTTGGTAAAATAATACTCTTACTAAGCACTAAAATATCCTCCAACAAAATTACAAAATTACCCCTGCTCTCAAAATGACCAAAATGCCCCTAAGTCCAAAATGACTAAAATACCCTTCTACACCGAATTCTACTCTTCCCAACCAAAAATACACACAGAGGCAAATAATCACATATAAACACATATAACACATAAATAAATAATAAAATAAAACTAGCGAAAATCGGGCTGTTACAATGCCTGGTAGTGTGAAGTTGGGTATGCTGAAGCTGACAACTCAGATGTTAGAAGAGATTAAATAAGGACAGAAAACCGATTTGGAGTTAGTTGATCGCTTAACGTTGATAAACAAAGGAAAAGAAGTAGATTTCAGAATAGACAAGAATGGAATTATGAGATTTTGGGATAAAGTTTGTGTGCCATATATGCTGGAACTAAAGCAGAGCATTTTAGAGGAAGGTCACATGAGTAGTTTGAGTATACACCCCAGAGCCACTAAGATATATCAAGATCTTAATAAGATGTTTTGGTGGACAGGTATGAAGAAAGATGTAGATGCGTTTGTGTATGCTTGTTTAGTATGCGAAAAGTCAAAAATAGAACATCAGAAGACATCTGAATTGATGCAACCTTTGAGTATTCCGGAGTGGAAGTGGGACAATATTTCTATAGACTTTGTTGTGAGTTTGCCAAAGACCACGAAGGGGAGTGATTCCATTTGGGTGATTGTAGATGGTTGACTAAATCGACCCATTTGATACCCATTAGAATAAATTATCCATTGCAGAAGTTAGCTGAAATTTACATTGAGAAGATAGTTAAGTTGCATGGTGTTCCTTTGAGTATTGTTTCGGATAGAGATTCGAGATTCACATCAATATTTTGGGAAATTTTGCAAGGGGCTTTGGGAATTAAACTGAGGTTGAGTTCTGCTTATCACCCTCAAACTGATAGTTAGACTGTTCAGTCATTAGAAGATTTGTTGAGAGCATGTATACAAGATAAAGGAGGGAGTTGGATACTAACTTTCCATTGCTTGAATTTACTTATAGCAACAGTTTTCACTCTAATATTGGAATGACACCTTTCAAAGCATTGTATGGTATGAGATGTCAAACGCCTTTGTATTGGTATGAATCTGGTGAGCGTGTGTTACTTGGACCAGAGATTGTTCAGTAGACTACTGAGAAGGTTAAGATGATTTAGGAGACGATGAAAGTATCGCAGAGCAGGCAGGAGAGTTATCATGATAAGCGGAGAAAGTCATTGAAATTTCAAGAAGGGGGTCATGTGTTTCAGATAGTGACTCCGTTGATGGGTGTTGGTCGTGATTTGAAGTCTAATAAACTTACACCATGTTTCATAGGTCCATATAAAATTATCATGAGAGTAGGAGAAGTGGCCTACCAAGTTGCTTTACCGTCGTCTCTCTCGAACCTTCATAGTGTATTTCATATGACACAACTTCGAAAGCATGTTCCTGATCCATCTCACATAATTCAAATGGATGAAGTGCAAGTGAGGGACAACTTGACTGTTGAGGCTTTACCTTCAAGGATTGAAGACCGAGAAGTAAATAATTGGATAGGCAAAGAGATTACATTAGTGAAAATGACATGGGGATGATTTGCTGGAGGAAGCGTAACATGGGAGCTGGAGAGTCAAATAAGAGAATCTTATATGAGGTTATTTTATTCAGGTAATTTTTGAATACGAAAATTCTTTAAGTGGGGGAGAGTTTTAACACCCAAAATTTCTATTTAATTAGTTTTGTGAGATTAAATTGGTGGAGTCTTAATTATTGTTCCGATGATAATGCATTTTGCTTGAGTATTATATTATTTACGAGAAAATAGAGTTGATGATTATTGACGTGATGTGAGGGTTAATATGATGAGGAGAAGAATTAAATTAAATAATAAAGAGGTGGGAGGTTTGAGATTGAAGTAGTAAATAAGTGAGGGACGAGGAAGAAAAACTGTGGTAAGTGGAGGAGAGAGAAATAATAATAAGTGAATGGCTCAAATCCCCTAGTATAAATAGAAAGTTAGAAATCAGAATGAACACTCTTGCTGAATGTAGAAACCGGAGAAAAGCAGAGAGGATAAGAAGAAAACCCTAGCTGAAGAGAAGAGAGCCAAAACAGTGTTTCCAGAGAATTCAAGGTAAGGGGGAAATCCTTTCATCTTAGGGTGTCTTTGTTGTAATAGTAGGGTTGTTTAATCTTATGAATTTAAGTGTTGTTATGATGAAAATTATGGTGAAAGAATGATGATGAACATATGTGATGAGGGTTAATGTTGTTTGTTGAAATATTAGGATTGAAGAAACCAAAACTAGGGTAAATGAATTGGAAATTTAAGCATGGAAACGTGTGTAATTGGGTAGGTTAAGAAGAAATTAGTGTTTGAATGATAGGGTAACCTTAGGGTGATAATTAAGGACGAGTTTGGTGAGTTTAGGGTCGAAAATGGAGTCGGAGAAGGTTCCCCAAGGCGAAATCGCAGTAGAACTGCGATTTTCTGTCACAGACAAAAGCGCACAGTCGTGCCACCTAGGTGCACGGCCCATGAGTGACTTGTTGTCCCCGTGCTTTTGTTTTGCGTTTTAGGGAGCGCATGATCATGCCCCCAAAGAGCACGCACGCGCACCCTTCTCAAGCTTAGAAAACCCAACTTTTTCTCCCCATTTAAGTTCCTAAAGTGAGGGATAGGGTCCTAAACCTATGTACCTAATTGAGGGGATGCATTTAGGTGTCTTTAGAAGTAAAGTTCTTAAAAATATGGCGAGTGAAATGTGAGTTAAGGAAGCCTAAGGTGAAGTCAAGAGGGGTATAGAGGGATGGTTCAAGAATAAATAACAATGCCAAGAGTAATTCCTTAGGGTAATGAAGAGTTTAACATTATAAATATATTAGAAGGATGTAAACTAGGTAAATCAAGAATACGGTGATAGCAGCTTACAATAAAATGATGATGTCAAAGAAGATTAAATAAATGAACATAGGGACTTAAAACACAATGAACTAGACGTAGAAATAGAAGGCACTATAAGAAAAGGTAATGGCGGGATAGAAACCTTAAACTGAGACGAAGAATAGGGTATGCGGTTAGAGTAAAACGTGTAGTAAATGAGAGAAAACTAACGTTGAGTGTGAGTTCTAAACGTGATGATAAATAACGAACAAATGAAATATATATATATATATATATATATATATATATATATATATATATATATATAAAACTATATGATGTTGATTAATGATGAGATAATGATTATTGTATGACGAAGATGAATGATGTGACAAAATGACGCTTATGAATGACGAATAATGACGATGATGTATCTTGTTTACAATGACGAGTAAATGATGAAATGAATTATGTTGTATGTGTGATATATTGATGATGTGATAATATGTGGTATTTAGTGAGTCTTTCTTCATGCATCATATCATATTTAAGAAAATGACGAATGACGATTGTATGTTTAGTAACACAACTCTGATATACAATAAAATGACGAGTAGAAACCGGTACCGGTATGCATATAGATGATAGGAGTACATTTGCATATAAGTGGTGATATTTGATTCTTTGTGTATGTGATCATGTAAAGAGTCTGTAAATGATTGACGTATGACTTGATGAGAAATTATGAAGATGCTTGTAAAGCCTAACTATTGACGTTAATTCTGTTTATGCATTATTCATATGTTCCAATTATATGTTATGAAGTATATTCTCACCACTTTCTTGTTATTTTATTTAGGGAAATTATTTTGTCGAACACGTGCTCTGATCTTGTTATTTTATTTAGGGAAATTAATTTATGTTATGAAGTTTAAAGTTTTAGAAGTTTGTTTATTTTAGCTTGATGCGAGGATTCAAATTGTTTTATTGTTTGACTTGAAATACTCCGTTGCTGAATTTATGATTATTACTTGATGAAATGAAGAACTGTCGAGCATGTGCGACACCTTATCTTTAAATATATTCTTTTTATTTAATAAATCAAAGACGATATTTTAGGGTGTTACACTTTACCATAAATCTATCTATAAGTGTATGCTCTTCTGTGTTATTCTAGGCTGCTATAAGATTTAGATTTCATTCAATCTCACCACTTGTGGAACCCTAAAAAAAATAAACCTTAACAATATACTTCCTCCGGTCCTATTTACAAGAGAAAGTTGACTTTTTACATACATTGAATAATGTATGTATCTAGTCAAGAATCTAAACCAAATACATAAATTATTTTATGTATCTAAAAAGTAAATTGTTTCTTGTAAATAGGACCGGAGGGAGTATAATGGCAAGCAAATTTGTGTTAATGAAATTATTGAGAATATACACTTGCATAGACTAGGTCAATAGAATTTGATTTGGAACATAAAATCTCCATCCAAAATTAAGAATCTTGTTTCGCGCATGTGTTGTGATTGTTTTCCTACTTGAGTATGACTTAGTAACAGTGGTATAAATTTCCTAACAAATTATGGAAAAAGTGGAAATAATTTTGAGGAGATCATTCATGCTCTTTTGGGATGCCTGAATACCATCCAAGTCCGGTGCACAATGAACCTATGGGATAAGATTGATACGATACTTCTTCAGAACTATAATATGGTTGACGTAATTTTTACTTTGTTACATCAGCCTGATCCGTCTCAGAGTGATGGAGTATAATTTAAGGAGGTGGGAGTATTTTTGGTCAAAAAAGAGAGAAGTATTAATTGCAACACTTATTGATAAGTGAGAGAATAGTTTGTCAATCCATAGTCAATAAAACATTTAATGAAAGGGGGGAGTAAATTTTTCACTATTACAAAGTCAATAGAACATTGATTACATTTAATGAAAGCATTCACTTCACATTGCTATTAATTTCATTATTTTATTTTGATAGAAAAAGTTAAGGGTGAGAGGATGGTGTTTGGTCTAAGACATGAAATACTTTAGGATTTAAATAACACTTATTAGTATATCCGTTTTTTGTTAATAAAGTCGATCTTTCTCTTTGGTAAAAAATAAAGTTGATATTTATCATGATAAAAATATTTTTTTAATATATTTTATTTTAATTATTATATTTTCAAGTCAAATTTGAATTAAAATTAGTTTATATTTTTTGGTCATGAAATAACTCTCCCGTTCTCAAATAAATGAACTCTAATAGTTGTTTCAATTATGTTTAATTTTTATTTATTTTTTGACAAGAACTATGATTATTATGTTAAAATTAATACAAAACTTGATTTTATTGATTAAATTTAATTAGATAAAAAAAGAACAGAATTGAAAACAAAATAATTTTTAAATGAAAAGCAAAAGTGGAATTAGACCAAAAGATCAAATTCCTTATGAATTCATATGGTATGTATTTTAAAGATCTAGAGCTAGAGTAGACTTCTCTTGTCTCCTGAGCTTAACTCAGTTGTTAAATACATGAGGTTCGAACTACAGACACTTTACTCAATCACTTTAATAGCTGAATTTATATCTACTAGACTCTTGACGAAAAAACGTATATAAAATAAAATACAATTCATCATTAGGAAAAAAATACCATTCATACCTCCACTTAGCACTGTTTATTTTCAAAGTTCAACACATCATTAAATGTTACTTTACCTCTACTCCCTCCGCTCACTATTATAAGCAAAAATCAATTTTTTAGGTTCATTCATTAAATGACGTATTTAGTCTATATTATTGACCAAATACATCATTTAATGAATGAACCTAAAAAGTTGATTTTTGCTTATAATAGTGACCGGAGGGAGTATTATCCTTAGATATTTATTTAAGAGAGAGAAATATATGAAATGAGATCTTAAATGATTAAGGTTATTGTAGGAAAAAGATAAATTATTGAATCAAAAGTAATAAAATTATTTGTTGTTCTGATTTGTGTAAAAGGTTAAAATGTGACAATTAAAAAGGAATAACAGAAGGAGTATTTTTTAGTCAAGTAATTTAGTAACTAGAAATCATCTTTAACACAATAATTGATTTTTATATTATATTAAACTAGCAGAAAGACGGACACTCAAGTGTTCATATTTTTCATCTTTTTATTGCGCTAACACATGTAGATTATCATCGATATTTTATTGTAATTTTGCGTGTAAATTACAAACGATGTTTTATATAGTTTTTTTATATTGATTAAAATTATAAGTATAGATATTTGTGACTTTCAATTGTAAAAAACTCAACAAACCATATTTATCTTTTTCAATGACAACAATAATATAACGTTATAATAGAAAAAATTGTTTAACGATATAATTGGAATAACCAAAAAGTCAGTCCAAGATCCCCTATACTCTTTAATATAGTATAGATTACCATTGAAAAAAATGATATATAAATTTAGGAAGTTTCTACATTACATTGACAAATGAAAGTATTTTGATACATTTTAATTTTATATCATAAATTAATAATTATTTTTATGATTTAATGAACAATTATTGTTGACTTTTTATTTTAGAAAAAAAATCATATCATAAGAAAAAACAATATTTGACTGTTTGTAAACATTATTCTAATTTCATTATACTTTATGGTAAAAAATATTTAATATTTATTATTATGAGTAATAGAGAATAAAAAGAATATAATTTAATTTCACAAATAATTTAGTCATTATAATTTTTTAAATAATAGTATTTTTTTTGAAAAAAACCATTTAACAATTTAAAGACCAAACATATCAATCAAATCGCTAAATATATAATAAAAATCGCCAAACAATTTAAATATATTTCTTCAAAAAAAAAAAATCGCTAAATATATAATAAAAATTCTCATAAAGTCTAATATATTTTGTGTATAAATACGAAAGGTTCGGGGAGAGAGACAATCACACTTGCAAAACCAAATACATATATCTTTGTTTGCTTAGAGAAGTTTGTGCAAAAAGAATGAGGTCGTTTTTGATAGCAGCAATCTTGGTTCTCATGTTACCAAAATCACCAAATGCAATTGGTGATCCTGAACATCATCATGAAGATGATGAAGCTTGGGATGACTATGAGATTAATATGAATAACGTTGTTTATGTTGAAGACAACGCTGATGATGGCAACACTGATGACAAAGACAGCCATGACGAGTACGAGGCTGATGGGGACATCGATGAGGCAGATGATGGTGGTCATGACGAAGACGACAAAGATCGTCGATTAATCTCAAATCTTTTACAAAAAAAGAGATTAATTCCAAACGGAATCTACGACATTGAAGAAATGCATGCTGATTATCGAGAATTGGTGGATCCAAAGAACATTTTTAACTTTGATGGTCATGATTATTATCATGTTAAAGATGAAGATGATACTTATGATGAAGCTGAGGAGGTTGATGATGGCAAAGAGGAGAAGGACGACGATGATAAGGGACAGTCTTGAAATTCTTTTTTGTTAAAAATTATGAGAGTAAATATTATTAATAATAAAACTTTATCTCAACTTCTCTTTTTGCTATGTTTTTTTTCTTCAGTCATCATATATAATATAATAAGAATTATCCAACTGTGTTTGGTAACGAGGAAAAACTAGCTTATAGCTTCTTGAATTAGCTTATAAGCTTGTTGGATCAAAACATGACGTGTTTGGTAACAAGCTTTTCTCTCGAGCTTATAGCTTCTTTTGAGAAGCTATTTCAAGTAGCTTTTTAGCTTAGCTTGTAGCTTTTTATATTTTCTTCCAATTTTAACCTTCTTAATTTTATTTAATTATTTTTTAATAAAAAAACCACCCATGTTCATATGCAATGTAACTACCCACTTTTTATATCCTTAAAAAAAAAAAAAACTATCCACTTTTTATATTTTGGGCAACCAGCCCCTTGCATGGATACCACTCATGTTGTAGTTTTTTTTTTTTTTTTTTTTTATATTTTCTTTGTTCACATTTTTTTTACGTTGCTTTTAATTTATATAATATAATATATAATTTTAAATAAAACCTACAATAAATAGTGAAGCAATTTTAGTTAAATAAAAAATATTAATTGAATTCATAAAACACATTTATCATTTTGGAGATGAAATTAATTTGATTTGAATTTAAATATTTAAAAAGAAATGAAAAAGTAAAAAAATTATATATAATTTATTAAAAAAATAAACAAACATGTCCTTTATGTCATTTTATATTAATCAGTCACTTCAACAGCTAATTTTACCAAACACATTATTTTTAATAAGCGAGCTTTTCAGTTATAAGCTATCAGCTATCAGCTAGCTTATAGCTTATTTTTACCAAACAGAGCCCCAATATCATGTTTTCCAAATTTGTAGCTTCGATCCTTCAAGAAAAATGCTTGCAGCAAATTATTTGTTATTTAAATATTAGTTTACTATTTACTTATAATTGCTTATTTATAAGATAATAAGGGGTAAAATATTTTTTTTGCCCAAATATGAAGGGTGAGATAAATGAGTACAACTAAAAACCATGAAAGCAGTATGTTTTGAACTTTCATTCAGACATGTTTGATCAAATTTCATGTTAACTGTTAAAATTAACCTTATTTTTTCCGATGAAAAACTCTCTAATGCTTGGGAAACCTATCTTTTATTTGAAAACGCTCTGCTAGGGTTTTCCACTAGCTTGAGTGCCGCGCCAACTTTCTCAATTCAGATTCACACAATTGATTATTATGCTTCCTATTCTTAATAGTTGATTGATTCCAATTTATTTGGGGAATTGGTGCATGCTTTGGATGCTACCGATTGTGAAATTGTTTCTGCCTTGTACACTTGGTTTTTTACGTGGGTTTTGCTTCAAAGCATCAGGTTTGGATTTATTTGCTCGGTGAATTAATTGAATTGCTATCCTTTCCGTGACCTCATCAATTGTTGGATTGAAGGGTCCACACAGGTCAGACTTTCCATGGCTTTTGCTTGGCTGTCAGAGCTTTTAGTTCACAAGGTGGTTCCTTCCTCGTCAGCACAGATTTCTCCACCAAAGGTCATCTCCTTTGTGCAGGCGGTCAAGGCTTCACATGTAACCTCCGCTGAACCGCTTCCCATCCCTTCCGTTCGTTGGGACACTCTGTCAATTAAGATTACACATGAGGCATATGTCCGAGGGTTAGAAGCTTGTAAGTATAATCTTCGGGGCAGACTTGTATTGAATAAGGGGGATAAGCCATATACCTCCAAGGACATTGCTGCAAAGTTGCAGAAGCTGTGGAAAACAGCAGGACAATGGCGTATGATTTCACTTGGACGTAGTTACTATGACTTTGTTTGCGAGTTTGGAGGGGAAGGGAGGGGAAGTCTTGGTTTAAAAGGAATGAGTAAGTGGAAGAAATAGAGGAAAATGGGAGAGGAGGGCTTTGGGGGTTAACTTTTCTTCATGATACAAAACCCTCCTCATTTGGAGGAACTAAAAAATTGTATTGGAGGAGGGTTTTAGGGGGTTTTGGAGGGTTAATAAGAATTTTTCAAATTTAATCTATGTTGTTATAATATTTTTAAAATTAAAAATAAAGTAATCATATGCATTAAATTATCATTCTCTAAAAAACTAATCTTTTAAAATTTTTGAAAGATTTCTCTATTTTTCCTCATATTTTGCACCCCTCAAAGCCTTTCCTTTCCTTCCCCTCCAAACTCCCAAACAAAGCCTAAGAGTTTTCTTTTGCAACTTATGTCGACTGGAGAGCAATTTGGGCTTTAGGTACAGTCAGTTTGAAGTCGGGGGTGATACGTCTATTCGAATGGACGAAGGATTTTAATGCACATACTCAACGGCAGACGCATGTTCAGGTATGGATACGATTGTGGGAACTGCCACATGAATATTGGATGGAGAGAACCTTGAATGTAATAGCAGGGGCTATCGGGACTCCTTTGCTAATTGATAATGGTACGAAGAACAAACTGTTTGGTCATTATGCAAGGCTTTTGGTGGACTTGGACCTTTCCCGCAACATATTTTATGAAAGTATGCTGGAACGGGAAGGTTATGCATTTACGGGGGCGGGGGGTTACCTGACTTTTGCACACATTGCAAAAGTATTGGACATAATGTAACATCCTTCCGGTGGTTACACCTGAAAAAACAGACAAACAAGAGAAGGTTCCGCGAGTGGACAAAGGGAAAAAATTGAACACTTTCAGAAGCAGTCCTCACAAGGATGGCAATCGAAGGATAATCCTTCCGGTATTGGCTCCTCCAAAGCTTTTGAGGCTCCGACACAGGTTGTTCCTCCTCATCACCAGAAGGAGGTGCACACAGTTTCCATAGTTAGCCATGGGACTGACTCTGCAGAAGGGCAAACAGAGAGGGAGAACATTGATGTACATGTTACTCATAATGAGCAGTCAGCATACCATATTGATGTGTAGGTAGAAAGTCATATTTCTGTTATTTCTCTTGATACATCACATATAGAAAAGTCTCATACTTAGTTTCACATGCCATTGCACAACATCACCGATGATATAGTTAGGCACCAGTCACAGTCACCATTGAATAGCACGGTTTTAGGGCAGATTGCAAGTGAGTAGGTGGTTGAACTGAAGAAGCCGGTTCTCACTTTGGCTACATATATTGTGCCGGAAGTTCAGAATATTACCGTTGATCCTGATGTAGCTGCACATAAGCCGCAACTTCAGAATGAACTTGATCTTGTTAGCGAATGTCTTATTCAAGGTAAGGATGCTGATGTCCCATTTACGCCTTATCTGACGAAGAAGCAGAGGAAACATCTAAGTAAATTCTACAACACTCGTTCCAAGGGTCAACCCAAGGGCAGTTAAGCAACATTCTTCTGGAGGCATTTTTCTTTGCTTTTCTTATTTTTTTTATTTCGTTTTTCTTGCTTTTTGAGGGTTTTAAATTGGTCCCCCTCTTGTACATATATTTTCCCTTTTTTTAATATATTTTATGAATAGAAAGCATAAGATAGGGGTATCTGTCTTTCAAAGTCACCTTGATACCTCACCAATCTCTTGACCTATAAAAAAAACTTATCTACTATTATAACTTTTGGAGAACTAATAAAAAGCGTTTATGACATTTCTTGTAAGCTTTTTCTGGCTTATCTCCATTAGTTATCCAAGATAACTAATGAAATTGGTACCATAAACAAAAATAATTTTACTTTATATATTTAATTTTTCCTATAGAAATTAACTATATATCATGTTGTAAATGATATCATTATGTGGATGTACTCAAACTTTGGAAGCGAGGGAGGAAGGGGTCATATGTGTATGAAATTGTTTCAAAGAAGAAATTGATTGAGATGTAAGATGTGTATGGCTTGGCTATGCAACTTCATATTTTTTTTTTTTGTTATATTGATAAGAAGTTTTAAGACACATAAGATGAGTTCTCTCATTTCAACCGAATCTCTTTTATTTATCCATTCAAGTTATTTATTGTATGTCATAAATTTTATTTAATCAATTGAGTTTGAAAGATTAAGTGAGATGCAACATCTAGCCAATTTTACTACGAAGCAATTGGAAATATAAGTTTTATTGCCAAATTTTATTTTTGAAATCAAATCAATGACTTTCTCTTTTATTTTACCCCCTTTCTTAATGTCACATATCTTATTTGAATCGACACCTCGTTTCATTTATTTTTGAAATGAAATCAATGACTTAATCGTTTAGTTTATACCTTTGTTAATCTCAGAACATATTTGGATCGATACTTCGTTTCATTATTGGAAAGGTATGTTTTATGGCTGAATTTTATTTTTGAGATGAAATCAATGACTTGCTCTTTTAGTTTACCCCCTTTCTCACAACGTATTTGGATCGATACCTCATTTCATTTTTTTTAGGGGACATCGTTTCATTTTTGATCTTATTTTAAGATCAATATAAATATTTTATTTCATTTTTGTATAATTATCTTTCTTTTTCTATAATATATTTAAGGGTTTTGTTAACCGGTGCTCCTGAGGAATAATCGATTACTAGGGTCTTGTTAAGGAATCCAAAAGTATAAATTTTGTCTTGTAAATATAAGTTGTTACTTTTGATCAAAATTACACCAATGAATAAAATCTTACTTCGTTTTGGCTGCTTAACCAATGTCTCTGGAGCAAAAGACACATAAATTGTAGTGGTTCCCTTTCTTACCTAACGGTAGTCCACTCCCCTCACACCCCGTGAAGAATTTTCAGTATGTCAGCATCTTTGTTACAAAGCAAGATAGCACCCTACCCTACTATATTTACAAAAAAAAAAAAATCTTCACCAAACCCTATGATAAAATTGTCACAAACAAACAAGATATCACCCCCTCTATCTTTAAAAATAATTCTCACCAAACACCAATAAGAATTTTACAAAGTAATGAAGAAATAATTTTGTGGATATATCATATCAATATCACTTTCAAATGAATATATCTTAATCCTCATAAACACTTTTGGATATGAAAATATAATCAAGGTTTCATGAAGTTTCAAAGTTTTTTGTGTGAAAGTGATATTTGATCTATGAATATTTGAATATGAAATTTCGTTAATGTTGTATTGATTTGAAATATATTTATAGAGGCTTTAGAAAATGTCCACGAAGCAATGCTACTTTTCAAAGAGGCTCCACAATGAAAAGGAACGAGTTTAAATCACACTGATTCAGAAAAATTGAGTTTCTGTATGTGATAATTGATTACCAGAGTCTTGTAATCGATTACCACAATGTAACGTTACATAAATTTGAATTTTTTAAGTTGGTAATCGATTACCCCTGTCTGGTAATCGATTACTGCACCCTAGTAATCGATTATCCCTATCTGGTAATTGATTACTGCACCTTAAAAATCAATTTTTCAAGCTTTTCAGAGCTTGCTTCATATGGACTCCCTTTTTTTGTTTTTTTGTTTTGTAAAGTAATTTAGTGGCTATAATTCACTTGTTAAACTGAATAAGTGGGGGTGTCCTGTGTCCGGGTTCGAACCCCGGCCCCTGCATATAACAATGCATTGTCCCTGACAAATGATCAAAATAATTTAGGAAGTTTCTACATTGCATCGACAAATGAAAGTGTTTTGATACATTTTACTTTTAGACCAATAAATTAATAATTATTTTTATGAATTAAAGAACAATTTTTGCTGACTTTTTTATTTTAGAAAAAATCATATCTTAAGAAAAAAACAAAATTTAATTGTGTTTTAAACATTATACTAATTTTTTTTACATTTTATCATAAAAAATATTTAGTAATTATTATTATGAGTAATTGAGAAAATAAAAAAAAAGAATTTAATTCAATTTCACAAACCATTTAGGTAAATAATAATTAGTCATTATAATTTTTTAAATAATAGAAAAAAAACATTTAACAATTAATTCAAAGACCAAACATATCAATCAAATTGCCAAATATATAATAAAAATTCTCATAAAGTCTAATATATTTTGTGTATAAATACGATGGCTCGGGGGGAGAGACAATCACACTTGCAAAAACAAATACATATCTTTATCTGCTTAGAGAATAGTTTGTGCAAAAAGAATGAGGTCGTTTTTGATAGCAGCACTCTTAGTTCTCATTTTACCAAAATCACCAAATGCAATTGGTGATCCTGAACATCATCATGAAGATGATGAAACATGGGATGACTATGAGATTAATATGAACAATGTTGTTTATGTTGACGACTACGCTGGTGATGACAACGACAGCCATGACGAGTACGAGGATGACGGGGACATCGATGAAGATGATGCTGGTAGTGATGACGACAACGAGGATCATATATTAATCACTAATCCTTTACAAAAGAGGAGATTAATTCCAAACGGAATTTACGACCTTGAAGAAATGCATGCTGATTATCAAGAATTGGTGGATCCAAATAACATTTTTAGCTTTGATGGTCATGATTATTATCATGTTCAAGATGAAGATGATACTTATGATGAAGCTGAAGAGGTTGATGATGGCAAAGAGGAGAAGGACGACGACGAGGATGATAAGGGACAGTCCTGAAATTCTTTGTTATGTAAAAAATTATGAGAATAAATATTGATTAATAATAAAACTTTATCTCAACTTTTCTTTTTGCTAAGTTTTTTTTTTCTTCAGTCATCATATATAATATAATAAGAATTATCCAGTATATATCATGTTTTCCAAATTTGTAGCTTCGATCCTTCAAGAAAAATGCTTGCAGCGAATTATTTGTTATTTAAATATTAGCTTACTAGCTATTTAGTTATAATTGCTCATATATAAGATATTTTTTATGACCAAATATGAAGGGTGAGATAAATGAGTAGAACTGTAAACCTTGAAAGCAGTATGTTTTGAACTTTCATTCGAACATGTTTGATCAAACTTCATGTTAACTGTTAAAAACTCTCATGTTTGGGAAACTTATCTACTATTATAACTTTTGGAGAACTAATAAAAAGAGTTTATGACATTTCTTGTAAGCTTTTTCTGGCTTATTTTCATTAGTTATCCAAGATAACTAATGAAATTGGTAGCATATACAAAAATAATTTTAATTTATTTTACTTTTTTTTTCTTCCTATAGAAATTGCCAATATATCATGTTGTTAATGGTATCACTATGTGGATGTACTCAAACTTTGGAAGGGAGGGAGGGGTCATATGTGTATGAAACTGGATCAAAGAAGAAATTGATTGCCAAGTAAAATGTGTATGGCATGGCTATTGATAGGTATATGCAGCTTTATTTTCTTTTGTTATATTCATAAGTTTCAAGGCATATAAGGTGTGTTCTCTCCTTTCAACCAAATCTCTTTTATTTATCCATTCAAGTTATTTATTTTTTGTCATAAATTTTATTTAATCAATCGAATTTGTTAAATCAGGTGAGATGCAATATCTACCCAATCTTACTATGAAGCAATTGAAAAGATATGTTTTATTGCCGAATTTTAATTTTGAAATGAAACCAATGACTTTCTCTTTTAGTGTACCCCCTTTCTTAATGTCACATCTCATTTGGATCGATGCCTCGTTTCATTTATTTTTGAAATGAAATCAATAACATACTCTTTTCGTTTGCACCTTTGTTAATCTCACATCATATTTCGATTGATACTTTGTTTCATTGTTGCAATTTGCAAAGGTATGTTTTATGGCTGAATTTTATTTTTGAATTATCCTATTAGGCCCCCAAACAATACTATGAATAATAGAAAAAGGTTTTGAAGGTTTATATGTCTGGGCAGGAAAAGAATTTTGGTGATGTTTTGCAAGTTCACAAATTTAACATTGAAAAGTAGAAAAATCTTGATCAACAAACAATTTTGGAAATATTGTTTTCAAATATTTGAAACTTGGGTGACCCAATCTTAAATGCCACAACATAACATCATCCTTATTATTTGAAACAAAAAAGAATTCAGAGAAAGAACTTATTTGTCCAAGTTGATGTTCAGTTTCAAGTTCATCTTCAAGGTAGTAGAGTCTTACATTCTGCTTAGCACTGTCAATCGTCCTCTCCGAGATTGAATCTTGAAACAAACAATGAGTATCAAAAAAATGAGTTTGACACTTTTTATCCCGGGTTAATATACTGACAGACAATACGTTACACGACAAATTAGGGACATGTAAAACATCTTGAAGTGTTAATAATGGAGAAATAACGACAAAACCTTTTCCTGCCACGGCTGAAAGAGAACCATCAACAATCTTAATTTTTAAATTACCTGCACAAGGACTATATGAAGAAAACATACTAGACTCTCCTGTCATATGATTGGTAGCACCTGAATCAACAATCCAAGTACGAATTGGTTTGACACTAAGAAGGGCTAACTCTAAAAAAATTATCGTTTTGGGCAATGTAACTGAAAGAAAACGTACTAGAAGTTGTTTGAGACTCAAGAAGCTTGTACAGTTGTTCATTAATGGACGGAAGTGAGTTTGAGAAATATTACTGCCCTTTGATCAGAAGTATCTAAAAGTGCACCCATCATCACCCTTTGCCACGTCTTCTCTCCTCTGGTCTTAGATTTATTCACCCTCTTTTAATTTTCACTTTTTAATCCGACCCAGACATTGCAAGCCACAATTTTTAGTTTTTTTTCCTCAATGAATAGTGCACGCATGAACAATAGCGTGAACTGTGCCGTGATATGAACATAATGATGGCGCTAGGGTTTATGCGGAAGCAAGACCCGCAAAAATCAAGGGCTCCGATGACATGTAGAAATTACTTTATAACTTGAGAGTTTTTTTTTTTATTTCAATAAGAATAATGCTCCTTTTAAGGAGTGATATTGGAATCTTTTCCCTACCGTCTCTATTCTCAATCCTTCCATGCACCCTTGCAATAGCCAAATCTTAATTTAAACAATCAGATAGGGAAGCTAATAAAGCTTGTATTGATATCAAAAGCTAAAGATTTATTAAAGATTGTTGCAACTTGCAACATCATTTATATAATGAATAAAATCAACAATCATTCAACAAAAAAAGTTAGCAACATCAAAGTTCCTGATATTTGCTTTTATCAGTACATATTTACAAGCACATAAAACGTTCAAATACATTATCCAAAGTTGGCCTCCAGAATTTACATGTACTTCTACAATGGTATTGATTCCACAAGCTAATCCATGCTTGTAAATGTATAGTAATGAAAGCATCAAATTCAAACAATATCTCGAGCACAAGCATCCTCCACAAAACCTTACATCAGGTCTCATCATATCAAGATCAGAGCACGGAAGTTGGATTCTGGAGAAGACAAGTCGCGACTCATGCCAAAGGATCGGATAAATGTTGGTTCTCAGATTCAGTTCTTTATCCCACATTACTTCCTGCAAATTAGAAAGGTCTTTTCAACCTGGCATGCACATTTACCTGACCTCCAATATAGCAACCGAAAATTTTACATGTTTCATTATGAAAACATATTTGTTCCTTCCTATAAATATATTCCTATGGAATAAAAATCAAGTTCTTTTTCAAAAGATTGTTCATAAGGATTATCATTGAAAGCATTTATGCTTTCATAGTGTAAGGATCATACTTGTAACAAACAACATTCATCTCGGATCTAACGCAATTTATTAGACTTTGTGTGAAAGGAGCACAATATACAGTTATGTGATAAGTAACAATATACAGCTGAAAATGATTTTACATAATTAAGCATTTAGCTCATTGTAAACCTCATGTGTAAGCTTAAAGTGGCTAAAACTTCAAAATATAAGACATTTAAAAAAATATAAATAATGTTGCTAAGGTTTATGGTAAAAATGTTTTCATTTTTCATTTCTAAAAACATCCTCTTTATGAAGCACCGACATAGACAATGGACTTGACACTGACACACATTGATTCGTCGACTCCTGTAATAATTTGAGAAAACAACATATTTGAATGTAATCACATGTGTGTCATGTTGGCGTCGGTCACCAGACACGTCTTCAATCAATTGAAAAACTTATTCAAGTAGAAACAATTAATTAGTTTATAATAATGGTATACCTGAACCAATGAATCTAGTTATGGTGCTTTTTTTCTTTTGTTTCAGTATGTTCCAAGTTCTGCAAACTTTCTGTCTCTGAAACTCTCGCTTCCACAAATTGTGGTGATGAAGCATTGAGATACTCATCGAATTTTCTCTTTCCACAAGGATTGACTAATATCACATCCTCCTTCGTGCTTGTTTTCTTATTGAACACATGGATTCCCATTTGTGTACTAAGATTGGAATTCCGAGAACTCTCCAGTGGATTAAATATCAAATATTAGCGCAAGATAAAGCAACAAACCTGACTAAGTAAAATTCTTCTACTTGAGGAACTCAATGATTTGCACTCTATTGCAGATATTTTTTCAAGATTTGGTGGAATCCCTTTAATTTCCTCAAGATATTCACAACCATCCAATTTAAGGACCCTAAGAAGGTGACATTCGTTAAGGCACTTGGGGAAATTTTTGAAATTGTTCTTCGACAAGTTTAGATGTTTCACACTAGCACACCACTTGAGAACCATCGGGAGACATTCATCTGAGAGGTTGCAATCTACGAGCTCAAGATAATCCACATTTGAAGACATTGTTGAACTAATTATATCATTATGTTTTGGCAATAATAGACCACAACAACCCGATGCATTAATATCTGACAAGTTAGGCATCATAAAAATGTCACTTGAAAGCCTAAGTATTTTGCAGTCGTATATTGTTAAGGCATAAACTGCACTGAGATTTTGAAATGAAAATGGCAATTCTCCTATGGAACTATCTGCCAACCAAATATGTTCTATATTTGTCATCTTGCATAATAATTCTGGAAAACTCTTTAGGTTCCTACATCTAGATAGTTCCAATTTCTTAAGAGATGCCAACTGTAAGGGAGGAAAGCTCTCGAGCTTGCTACAACCCTGTGCATTTAAGATTTCAAGTTTATTTAGGTACCCAATCGAATCGTGAATTGTAATTAAATTATTACACTCTTCAAATGAGAACTCTTTTAAGCTTTGAAGACCTGAGACATCGGGTATTTTCATTAAATATTGACAACGGTTAAATGTCAAGACTTTCATATTCTCGAACTTCTGCATAAAATCAAAGAAGAAACAAATAAATAAATAAAAAACCAGACAATATACTCTCATAGGGAATTTATAAATATACACAATTGGAAAATGAAATTATTTCACTTGCCTTATTCGAAAAACAAGATGATAGAGACTTTGAAGGACATCCTTTCCATTTCAATACTCTCAAACTATTTGGAAGATACTTGGGATCTTCTGAAAAATGGTCATTTTCAATGATAAGTGTTTTGAGTTTTTTCATCTTCTTGAAGGCCTTTCCATTCCAGTCTGTTACGGATTTCATGGAATCGAAATTCGTATATATCATTTCAATTTTACTAGTTCCCTTCGAACAAAAAAAAAAAAAAAACGAATCAACCACAATACAAATAAGAAATAGAATGTACAATTAATTAACCGTAAAAAAAAACTATTTGTCATATATATGTCCAAAAAGAGCAAACTATAGTTAAAGAGAAATTAAAAAAATTGTTTGTAGATATGAATCTTACTGTATTTTCCTGTAAAACATGAACTATGTCGTTATAACACCACAATCTACTGCGTTCTTCAGGCTCTTTAGGTGATTCTTGCCGAACGATTTCTTTACCCATGTCCTCTATCAAGTCATGTACTCTAACATAGACATCATGAGATCCCCAATAGTATTTAGTATTAATCTTTATGAGAGATTTATCAACCAACCCTTCGACTTCGAGGTGGCTTTTTATGCAATGACCATAATGACCATGAAGCAACAAGCAATATCCAAAAAGACACTCTTTTGTTCTTCATCCAGAGCATCAAAGCTTATTTTAAGTATATTTTGGATATCTTCAGGTGGTATCCTTTCATACTTATCTAATGCACATTTCCAATCTGCTAAACACTTTCCAAACAAGTTGGAACCCACTACTTCTAAAGCTAATGGGAGGCCAGCAGCATATTTAACTACACGGTTTAAAATATAGTTATAACTAGAATCAATTTCGTTGCCTTTAAATGCCTTCCACCTTAACAGTTCAAGAGCTTCTTCCTCATTTAATCCATCTACTTCATATATTGTTTTAATCCCATGACATGTTAACAAATGTTTGTCTCGAGTGGTAATGATGACTCTGCTGCCACGACCAAGCCAACCAGGCTCTCCGACCAAAACCTGCAATTGCTTTAGTTTGATTCTCGATGACGAACTTTCTTTTGACATAGCCTTTGCTTTATGATTGGAATACCTTCATTAACATGTCCAAATTTAGTTTCAAATCCGATTGATTTGGAGAGAAGCTGCTCTTGAAGATACTCTAAGCCATGTTTAACTGAATTTTCTCTCACATTGTGAAGGAAACACTTACATTGTCGGTGTCTGTAACTATTTTTTCAATAAAATCACGTTCATATTCATTTCTGTCCAATAAAAAAATATTTAAATACATGCATCAGAATAAAAATCACATATACGTCTTGATATGTAATAACAAATATAATATTGCAAATCAAATTGTTTCAACATGCAATGACCTAATTTTTTTTTTTAATTTTTTATTTTATTTTATTTTTTTTCTATGTAAAAGAAAAACAGAAAACATATATCTTTGCTCTATAACACATTTAACTTAAGGAAGATAATATATATTTGCCTTCTATTTATTATGTGTAATTTCTTAGAACTGGATTTGAAACAGGGTTTTGCAAAAAAAAAAAAAATCTCAACAGAATACATGTGCTGGTTGTGAGGGGGTGTGTTGACCCACTGTATTCAGTTGATTTTTTTTGGAAAACTGTGTTTCAAATCCGGTTTGTCCCTCCTCCACTGCTGTGACACTTTCCGGCATCTAGATTCTTCATTTTACGGTTCAATCAGCCACTATCAACGACGTTACCGCCTTTTCCGACGACTTTTTCAGCGACTGACCACCACCATCTGCTACACCTCGTCCAGACCCGCCTGTCCCCCAACGATCCGCCATAGACCACCTCTGACGCGCCCACATGCGCCACCTGAACTTCTTGTAACATCATCCACACGGTTTTCATCATATGTCTCTCTTTTCTCTCTTATTCAACATAATTAATGCTTGATTATATTATGTTAATTGATTCAACAAAAAACGAGGAATATATATATATATATATATATATATATATATATATATATATATATATATAGGGGTTTGCTAGGATACACCCACTAGCTTTTATTAAGGTGTGTTTTAGCAAAGATATAACTAAAAAGTTGTTAAATACACCTTAAGGTGAATGTTGCTAAAACACACCTTCTAAAAAATAAGTGGGTGTATGTTAGCAACTCCTATAGGCATTTGCTAGGATACACCCACTTATTTTTTAGAAGGTGTGTTTTAGCAAGTTATAACTAAAAAGTAGTTAAATACACCTTAAGGTTTAGCTTGCTAAAACACTCCCACATAAAAACTAGTGGGTGTGTTCTAGCAAATCCCATATATACATATATATATATATATATATATATATATATATATATATATATATATATATAATAAACATCATCAAAACACAAACCTAACACTATAAGCAACTTCATTCTCCCCCTTTTTGATAATTTCAGTCTAGTGTTGATGTTGGCTTAGCTCCCCCTAAAACTTGACATGCAAGAAATATAAGAAAATAAGCAAATAGCAAACAAGGAAAAGATAGCTATATGAAAAGTGTGAGCAAGATAAGACTTAGGATAAGAAGAGGTACATCATATGCATCATATTCATCAACATGTTTTCTCCCCCCTTGACAACTTCAAAAAGGGGTAGTAAACAAAATGTAACAAAATAGAGAAAGGTAGAAACAATAAAGGAATCACAATTAAATACAAGCAAGCATGCAAACATTAGGAAAAAAAAATATACATGCATAAAGACACCAATAAACATAAGCATAGACATAAACAAGACAACAATCATCACAACATAGTATTCTTCCTTTTGACAAAGTCAAAAAGGGAAGGTGCTCAGTGTGATTATTACAAAATAAATGCCCAAAGCATAATGTCATAAACAAAATCAAGCGACCATGCAGTTCATTTTGTGTGCATTTTAACAAACAAGATTTTATAGAACACCCTCAAAAAAACAACATGTAAACAATCACAATTGAAATACAAGTAATCATGCAAGGCAAAAACATATAAAAGAGATAGCATGCAAGAAGGGATATATAAAATCAACCAGAAAAATCACTCATTTATTACATCGCAATTTTACCATGAGAGAAATAAGAACACAATATAGGGTAATAACGGTAATTTTCAAGGATTGGCACATTTGACGTTCAATGAAAATTTCTTACCTATAACCAAATACTTACTCCCTTGTTTAAGTGCTTTTAAGTGAGATGATGATTAAGGAGAGGTCTCTCGTGGCAGTCCAAACACGATAAGGATACTGGTAAGGTTAATTATTTGACATCCTCGTATACGCCTTCAATACACTTTTCCTCTTGATGTCCTTGCAAGCATGGAGCTTACAGTGGAGTGACATTCTCGACTTGGCTCATGATCAACAATCCTATAACACGCTTAAAACAAACAAACCTTTTCCAACTTATTGGATAAGGAAAAAAAACAAAGGACCACCATAATTGATTTGTGAATATTGAGATGTGTTCACATTCCAAAAAAAATAAATATGGGAGTCATGGACACATAACCAACTAAGTGCCTTGAACAACCCAAAAGAAAAAGTTCCTTCCACGGTTGCAAGACACTCTTGCATTAATCAATTTGGAACCTTTAAGTCCCCAACTACTGTTGAGTCCTTGGGAACTTCAACTTATCTAACGTGGCAATGAGGTGTGGTATGACCACTTCTTCCACAATAGTGATACCTAATGTTAGGTCCATGTAATTTACTTTGATTTTTGTTGTTTTTAACATAAGAGTACTTTTTGTAAGGTCTCTTAAAAGGATCTCTTTTATCTTTTGAATTCATAGCAAACACTACGGGAACTTTGGAGGCTTGTTCTAGTTTACGAGTTAGAGATTTAATCTTTTTGCGTAAACTAGGACAAGTTTCACAACTTGCAAAATCTATCCAATTTAAATCATACTTGGATGAATTTGCTTTAAGTGACTCAATGCGAGGAATTACAGTTTTCTCATTTACTAGAGATGCATGTTATAACAACCCGATTTTTAGTTTATTATTATTTTAATTATTTATAATTTATTTGTTTATTTGATAGGGTATTTGCTGTGTATTAGAAATTGTAGAGTAAAGGGTACTTTGGTAATTTATAAGTGAAGAGTATTTTGGTAAATTATAATTGAAGGGTATTTTTGTGAAGTTATTAGAAAAGAGTTTTTGAGGAATTAAGAGAATAGTGGTGTATGAGTAAATGAGAGGTTTAAGTGAAGTAATTGTGTAGTGTTTTCTTTATGAGGAATGAATAGAGACTAAACTCATTTAGTGTTGAGTGAACGAAACCCAAAACAATTGGATATAAATAAGTGGAAGTCTTTGTGAATTAGGTTTAGAAAATTATTTGTAAACTTTTGAGAAAGAGACGAGAGAAGAAAAGGGGATCTAGTGAGAAAGAAGAGGAAAGCTTAAGGAATCAAGAGGAGATAGAGTTTGCACTATATTTCTCAATGAGCATCACATTCTCATTATTAATTGTCATTGCTATTAACTCATATGAGTTAAACTATTCTAATATAGGTTTGTTAGGACATGTTAGTTAGTTAGTGTAAAGAGTTAAACTATTGTAATATAGGTTTGTTAGGAGTTAGTTAGTCAGTTTTTTTATTGAGTTAGTCTCAATGAATTAAGTTATCATCTATTATACATATATATATTAGGGGAACTCATTGTATTTTATATCTTACAAAACAGAGCATTGAGCAAATAGTAAAGTAATATAATTACAAGCATTGAAGAACATTGAAGATCATCATTCATCATTGATCATCAACTAGAAGGGTAGACAAGACATGACATATTTCAAGCTCATTGGTGTTGTATTGAGGTCACGGAGAAAAAGAAATAGGATGCAAGATTAAGAATACAATGTTGCTGGGTTTCCAAGGGGAAGAATAAATAGGATGCAATATCAAGAAAATAATGTTGCTGGGTTTCCAAGGGGAAGAAGAATGCATGTGTTCTTGGTGCGGTACAACTTGGCTTACTCTTGATAATAGTAACTTTTCTTCGCATTGGTTTCCTTTTCCTAGTTCTCAATTAATTCATTGAGTAATATTCATGTGTATTTCTACTTAGAATTGATGATGAATCTTTTAAGAGTGCTTACACTTGGTCTTTATGAACATGAATGAATAATAATAATAACATTAAAAAGATTCTTGTTGAATCTTTCTTTTTCTATCTTTTTTCTTTTTTTCCTCTATTGTTATGTAGAACTCAACAAACTACTCACTATATTTTAAAATTTTCTAATTGAATTTTAACATATTTTTTCAACAAATTTATTTATTAAACCATAAATTAAAATTAAAATAATACTAAATATTGATTTTTTTTTTTCATGTTTGCGTGTCACTCCCATGATAATTTGATTTTAAATTTTTCTGTTTTTTGAAAGAAAAAAAATTTCCACAAGCTAAAATGATATATATTAAACATTCAGTTGAAACGTCCTGCACAAGACGTGCAAAAAGCAAGACACTGCTAAATATTTACAGACAACAAGATGCCATACAAAGAAAGGCACCCTCAAATAACAGATAAATATAAATTACAAGTGCACTCCCATACAAAGGAGCGGATGTATCCACCAGTCATAATAACAGTAATTAAAAGATATGTTATTTGCTTTCATCCACATAAAAGAGTTGTGTTTGATTTTCTCCATAAGAACGAGAGTATGTGAAGCCTCGTTTTGAAAAATACGTTTGTTCCTGTCTTTCCATATCACCCAAACATAAGCATACCAAATACCTGTAAAATAAGATTGTGTACACTGGGGTAGTCCCGCCATATAGCAAAACTGATGGTAGTGTTGTCGTAAATCATTATGTTGAACCAAAGACAATCCTAACCAAGCCGATACCAATGACCATAAAATAAAAGAGTTGCCGCAAGATAAAAATAGGTGTCCTGCTATTTCCATAACTTCACAACCAATCACACACAATGAATTATTTGCCTGAATTATATTCCTTCGTAACAAATTGCCTCGCGTCGGAAGTCGATTACGAAGAAGGCGCCACACAAACAGAGACACCTTTGATGGTATGTGCCTATGCCAAACATTGTCGACAAGACTCCTATCCGAGTGATTCCCATGACTGACAATAAATCGATAAGCCTCCCGCACCGAATATCCATGATCAGTGTCAAGAGTCCATCTCCAATTATCAGCAACATTAACCTATAAAGCACAGTTATGTAATAATAATGAACACTCCCTCACACTCTCCTCCTCCCAAGCTAGCAAACGCCGACGCCATACCCACGCCCCTCCTCCATCTTCCCAACCATCTCTCTCCATATCAGCCATCGTACATACCTTATTTACAGCCAAATCAAAAAGCCTAGGATATTTGAATCGCAACGGCGACTCCCCGACCCAATGATTATACCAAAATAAAGTACCAAGACCATCTCCCACCACCCGCCGAATGTTCCCATCAAACCAATTCCCTACTCCCTCACCAACCCCCCCACGAACATTACATAACATCCTCCACCAAATTGAACTATGACTGCCCCACCTCCCTCAAACGGTCACCCTCCTCACCATATCGTGCTTTTAAAACACGGTACCATAGCCCTTCTTTTTCCACCAACATCCGCCAACACCATTTCCCCAACAAAGACATATTAAACTCTCTCAATCTCCTAACCCCCAACCCACCATCCTCCTTTGGGACACAGATATCAACCCATTTAATCCAAGAATTTTTTTTTATAATCCTCACTCCCACCCCAAAAAAATCTTTTAAAAATAGATTCGATAAGAGAAATTATACCTGCAGGAGCCTTGAAAAAGGAAAGAAAGTAAACCGGGAGTGAGGACAGGACATATTTCAACAGTATCAGACGGCCACCAAAAGACAAGAACTTATTATTCCAAGACGATAAGCGAGCAACTATACGGTCAATCACAGGTTTCCAAAAACTCAATTTTCTAGAATCCCCACCAGTTGGAAGTCCCAGATACACAAACGGAATGGACCCCCTTCTACAATTCATAACCAACACAGCCTCCGCCAACCACAAATCATTAACATTGACACCAGTAAGCATACTTTTGTGAAAATTGACCTTTAATCCAGAAATTTCCTCGAACAAAAGCAAAATCGCACGCATGGATTGCACGTTTAACCAACTCTTTTCACCTAAAATGAAAGTATCATCAGCGAACTGTAGATGTGTGAGCCGCACCTCCCCATCTCGGCCCACCCCATAACCATTGTAAAGTTGTGCATCCACCACAGCTTTCATCAAGATATTAAACCCTTCGGCGGCCAGTAAAAAAAGGAACGGCGATAGTGGATCCCCTTGACGTAAACTCCTCTCTATCTTAAATTCATCTGTAGGGCAGCCATTAACAAGAATCGACGTTGTTGCCGTACCCACACATTTTGATATCCACTTACGCCACAAAGTTGGAAAATTCATATTACTCATCACTGAATCAAGATAATTTAAATCCACTGAGTCGTAAGCCTTTTCGAAGTCTACTTTGAACATAAGAAGTTCCTTGTTAAAGCGCCTGGCTTCATCGACTGCTTCATTTGCAATAAGAATTTCATCTAGTATTTGCTTCCCTTTAACAAAAGCGGATTGAGAATCAGATATCACTATACCAAGGACTCCTCGTAGTCTATTCGCCAACAAATATCTCAATAAATATCTCAATAATATATATATATATATATATATATATATATATATATATATATTAATTTGATACTATCTGCTACATATTTCATTTAAAGTTTTAATTATTTTTCAAATTTAAGTAGCATAAACATCTAAACAAAATAGATATATATTTTCCTTATATTTTACAACCTTTTTAATATATTTTTCAATATGATTTTTATTTTCAAAACGATCTATAGAAAACGCTCTCTATATATTTTAAACTACATAAAGTAACATATTCAAATTTAAATAGCATAAACATCTAAACAAAATAGATATATATTTTCCTTATATTTTACAACTTTTTTAATATATTTTTCAATATGATTTTTATTTTCAAAACGATCTATAGAAAACGCTCTCTATATATTTTAAACTACATAAAGTAACATATTCAAATTTAAATAGCATAAACATCTAAATAAAATAGATATATATTTTCCTTATATTTTACAACTTTTTTAATATATTTTTCAATATGATTTTTATTTTCAAAACGATCTATAGAAAACGCTCTGTATATATTTTAAACTACATAAAGTAACATATTTAGTGGATAAGATCAAAATAATATTTGAGATTTGTTGAGATATTTATGCAAAATAAAATACCAGGTTTAAAAAAATAGAAAAATTAATAAAAATATTGAGAATAAACATGAAAGCGACATGTGACAAAATAACTTTACTTCATTTATATACTATATTATACTATATATATATATATATATATATATATATATATATATATATATATATATATTATGTTTAGAGGTTTATGCTACTTCAAATTTGAGAAACAATTAAAACATCAAATGAAATATTTAGCAAATAGTATCATATTAATATATGTATTTTGGTGAGATATTTATGCTAAATAAGAAACAAATATTAAAAAATAGAAGAAAAAAAATTTAAAATCAAATTATCATGGGAGTGATACGCATACATAAAAAAGGTAAAATCAATATATAGTATTATTTAAATTACTGGCAGTCTTTTATATTTACGTATACGCGCACATAAATGAAAGAAAGGAAAAGGCAAAAGAATATAGGAAGAGAAATAAGAGATCAAAAAAATAAGTATTGTTTATGATGTTTACCACTTAAGTTCAAAGTGGTGACTGCTTAAATTTATAATTTGTTAAAAAAATAATGGAATGTCAAAAAATTTATATGGTTATTTAAAAAAATAATTAAATATGTTTTTTATGAACTAAGAGTGTGGTTAAACATCAAGATGAAACATGGAGATCCCAACATATTTGGCACCTCCAAGACACTTCTATCATTTGTTACCCACTCAGAATTAACAAATTTTTGTTTTTATTCTCTATAAAAAAAATTGGTATTTTATCGTCCCTACAAAATGTTCATGCATGTTGTTTTAGCCATTGTTGTCAAGTCATAATGATTTTTTTTTTTTGAAAACATGTTTAAAACATCATAAAAAAGTTCTTCTATAAAAAAAAATGAGTTCATGATTTGATTTCTTAGTCCAGATTTTGTAACTGTTTTCTTGAACTTGTGTTGTTTCAAAAAATTATATTTAATTCATTGTATGTTAAAAAAAAAAAACTAAAATTTGATCATTTTCTAAGAACAAAAAACACATTTACCCTTAAAAGAATTTAGTTATTTGATAGTTAATAGATACACTATACATAAATGTGTTAAGGGTTAGAATTTAAATTAGTTTTTTTTTCTTCCAAACATATATAATACCTGTTATCACATGACATGGATGACTTCAAGAGTCATTTAATATATTAAGCATTAAGAAGATTGAATTCTTTTAAAAATGTATTGGTTGTTTTATGTATGTAGTTAGTTGGTTGTGTTCTTGGTTATTGATATGCATGACTCCATGAGTTAAATTTAATACATGAGAATGATATGGAAAAGTAACAGTGTAATGAAAATTTATGTTTTTATTTTAAACTTCATAATATATTGGTTGTGTCATGCAATCAATCAAATTATCATTTTTACTCACAATTTATCCTTTATTAATTTGTCTATTATTTACCTATATTTTTAGTGGTTCACAAAAACCCAAAAATTTGTACTTGATACTCTTTGAAGAAGTTAAAGAACCTACAAGTTTATAATATATTGGTGGTGTCATACAATCAATCTGCCTTTTATTTACCTTTGTTTTTAGTAGTTCACAAAAAAATCCAAATTTTTTTAATTAATACTCTTTGAAGAAGTTAATGAACCTACAACAGAGGCACATTGTTCATTCCTCAGCGTAATCACATGAAGAAAAAAAAAAGAATGACTGTTGTGAGTTATTATTTGAATCATTGGATAACTTTCAAGGTCAACAATAAAGGGAGCCATTCATTTAATTCTCGTGGGCACCGAAAATCTCAAGGTCAATCATGTTTGTTGGTGTGGTGGCGTTGTCGGCATTCATGTTGTAATGGTTTGCGCATGCACTCGATTAACATTTACACTATTGGGTCATTATTATAAGCAAAAATCCACATTTTAGATTCATTCAATAAATAATGTATGTGATCTATATATAGACCTCATACATCATTTATTGAATGAATCTAAGAAATGAATTTTTTTTGCTTATAACAGTGATCTGAGAGTGTAGGCTGTAAAATAATACTCGATGTACATTTTATACATAGTCTTTATGTTGTTTGTTTTATTAACAAAGTTAACTGAATCATTTAGTTAACTAAATCGGTTATTCAGTTGAAGAGCCATGCCAATTTACTTGAAAAAAGGAATAAAATTACTTCTTCGACTCCATACTCTTTTTATAGGTGAAATATCATGAACATGTAAACTCGTAGGGTGTGTTTGGGAAGAGGGTTTAGGAGAGGGGAAGGGAGGGGAGGGCTTACATTTCTTTTTTAATTTAAAAACATTATAAAATGATTTTAAAAAAATTGAATTAACAACATGATAAATGATCATATAATACTTCAAAAACACTTAATTTATCTTAAAAAGACATTTTACATTGTTCGTAATTTAAAAAATAAAAGTGAGTCCTCCCCTCCCCTCTCCTCCTAAACCCTCTTCCCAAACACACCCTTAGTGTATTACTGCAATGATTCAATGAACAGTTTATTTATAGTTTTTTTTTTTTGAGGAAAAACAGTTTATTTATAGTTAATCCCTTATATTACGTTGTTATAAAGTTTACATTTATTCTTTAATGCCACATGTAGACTGCAAAATCGAATTTTTTTTCAAAACAAGATGAAGCTATCTTTATTTTGTAGCAAACAAAATGCAACATCAAATTTACTCTAATATAGGTGTGCAGCCTATTCGGGATGCGGTATTTACTCATTTCAAAAATCAGTTTGCAAATCCAAATGTAATAAGACCGGGGGCGCAAAATTTATCTTTCAAGACTTTATCTTTTGCCGAAGGAGGTGGACTAATAAAGTCGTTTTCTGAACAAGAGGTTAAAGCAGCAGTGTGGGACTGTGATGGGGTCACTTTTGGTTTTATAAAGGATTTTTGGGATGTATTGAAATGTGATGTGATGCATTTTTTAGCAGATTTCCACCGGAATGGCAAGATGACCCAAGGTATCAATTCTACTTTCATCGCCCTTATTCCGAAAGTCGATAGCCCGTAGAGACTGAATGATTTCAGACCGATTTCTTTGGTGGGGTCCATTTATAAAATTTTATCCAAAGTGCTCGCTAATCGGTTACGTATGGTTATTGGAGGGTTGATCTCAGAGACTCAGTCAGCGTTTGTCAAGGATTGCCAGATATTGGATGGTGTTTTAATTGCTAATGAAGTGGTTGATGAGGCTCGCAAGACAAAGAAGGAGTTGTTACTGTTTAAAGTGGATTCTGAAAAAGCTTATGACTTGGTAGATTGGGGGTATTTGGATGTGGTAATGAACAAAATGGCGTTTCCGGTACTTTGGAGAAAATGTATTAAAGAATGTGTGACAACGGCAACTGCTTCAATTTTGGTGAATGGAAGCCCTACATATGAGTTTCCGCTGAAAAAGGGTCTTAGACAAGGGGATCCTCTCTCTCCTTTCCTTTTTCTTTTAGCAGCTGAAGGGTTAAATATTATGATGAGGTCGGTTGTGGAAAATAATTTGTTTAAGGGGTATGAGGTTGGCGCTTCTAACCCGGTGGTGGTTTCCCATTTGCAGTTTGTAGATGATACGTTGCTTCTGGGTACTAAGAGTTGGGCTAATGTTCGAGCGTTAAGAACAGTGTTGACTCTGTTTGCTGAAATGTCAGGTTTAAAAGTGAATTTTCACAAGAGTTTATTGGTTGGCATTAATGTGGGGAATTCGTGGTTGACTGAGGCAGCATCTATTTTAAATTGTAAAGTGGGTAAAATCCCGTTTTTGTATCTTGGTCTCTCAATTGGTGGGGATCCTCGAAGGTTGGCTTTATGGGAACCTATGATGTCTACCATTAAAATTAGACTGTCTAAGTGGCAGAGTCGTTTTCTATCTTTTGGGGGCCGTTTGATTCTTCTCAAGTCTGTCCTGACCTCGCTTCCTGTCTATGCTCTTTCCATTTTCAAAGCTCCGTCAGGTATAATCTCTTCCATTGAAACTTTATTTAAAATTTTTTTTTGGGGAGGGTGTGAGGAAAACAGGAAAATTTCCTGGATTGCTTGGAGCTCTGTTTGTTTAGGTAAGGAGTACGGAGGGTTGGGGGTGAGGCAGTTGAGGGAGTTTAATATAGCTTTGTTAGGAAAGTGGTGATGGCGGTTGTTGGTGGATAGAGGAGGTTTTTGGTATAGGGTGTTGGTGGCAAGATATGGTGAGGTTGCTGGGAGGTTGGAGGTTGGGGGCCGGAGTGCTTCTTTTTGGTGGAAGGAGTTAGTGAAGATTAGGGATGGGGTGGAGGGCGCTGAAGGTGGTTGGTTTGGGGGGGAGGGTGTCGAAGGTGGTAGGTGATGGAAAAAATATGTTTTTTTGGTTAGATAAATAGTTAGGAAATGTTCCTTTGTGTAGAAGGTTTGGTCGTTTGTTTGATTTAACGACAAATAAATTTTGCACGGTGGCAGATATGTGTGTTAATGGTGGGGAGGATGGGGGAGAAGTGTGGAGATGGAGGAGGAGATTGTGGACGTGGGAAGAAGAAATGTTAGCGGAGTGTAGGCTATTACTTGATGGTGTATTTCTGCAGGATAATATTCTTGACAGATGGCAATGGGATCCAGACATACATGATGTATATACAGTGCGAGGTGCTTACCATATTCTGTCAACTCCGGTGGCAGCACCTCTTGACATGCATAGCGATCAAATATGGCATAAGCATGTTCCTTAAAGGTCTCCATTGTTGCTTGGCGTTTATTGAAGGATAGGCTTCCAACCAGAATCAATCTTGTCAGGCGCGGCATATTGCAAGTGGCGGGGAATAGGTGTGCGGCAGATTATGGGAACGAGGAGTCCGCAGCGCACTTATTTCTTCATTGCGGTGTTTTCGGTTCATTGTGGCAGCATCTTAGGGCCTGGATTGGAGTGGCGGGAGTAGACCCGGCTACCATTTCTGATCATTTTACACAATTTATTCATTGTACAGGTTCGTCAAAAGCTCGCCGTTCGTTTCTTCAATTATTGTGGCTTCTTGTGGTTTGGCTTATTTGGAGTGAACGTAATAACAGAGTCTTCAAAAATGTCGAAACTCCAATTGTTCAACTTATAGATAAAGTAAAGTTTCATTCTTTATGGTGGCTGAAGGCTAATAATGCCCAGTTTGTGTGTGGTTTGCATAGGTGGTGGTCGGACCCTTATGTCTTGTTTGGGTATCGACTGAACCTGTTTTGTGTATATACTTTGTATGACTCTTTGTTTTTTGGGATGGTCTTCTTCGTACATCTTGTACTGAGAAGCTTACATCGCCAGTGTTAATATATATCATTTTTATGTCTTCAAAAAAAAAAATATACATTGTAAAATCATATACTATACTATGAAAACCACAGTACTATCATTTTTCCATCAACTAAGCTTCTCTTTCGAAGTTAACCTGCACAAATTCGACTCCCTAAAGCGCTAACTATCATTTTTACTTTCTCTAAAAAATCATTATTGATATTTATCAAACCCTTAATCATGAACAACCCTCAAATGGTCAAAAACACTCTTCGCAATATCTATTTGACTTCTTATTCTTCATTGCTAAGGTATATCCTTCTCTCTGTACATTACGTTTTTAACATTGTTCTTTGAGTCTAAAACCTTACCACTTTTATATAAGGTTGTGCCACCTATGAGGGATGGAACAAGTCTCATGAACTCTAATCCTTCACTTAGAGTTTATTCAACCATTTTCAATCTTTCCCTAATTAAGAGTATTATTATTCCTAAAAATAGTAGTTTTCTTCTATATAAATTAGTATTCTTATTAATCTTGTTGTGATATTTTGTTGAAGATTTAATCATACAATGTATCCAAGATGGAATTGGAAGCTCGAGTTCATCCTCCAAGAACTTCCAATCTCATCAATATTAATGTCTTAAATAAGATAGGAACATTTAATTGTCTTAACTAATTTATGAACATTTAAAGTGATGTTAAGGTCCATGGCCTGAATATGAAATTATGATAAGTCCATGTTCTACCTTGATGAGATCCCTTCGGTTGGGAGGTGGATTTAGTGCAACCAGGGAACACTAGAATATATTATGCCTAGGTATCATATAAAGAGGGGTAATTCCTCTGTGACTCAAGGTGATTACTTTGATTGTCTGCATATATCATGCAACCCTTTTGTGCTCTTGCATGTCGCATAAGGGATATTAGGGAGATGAGAAAGGATATGAGGGCTTGAGTGTGCCAAATGAGTCTTAAGTGTGGCCTTGTGAGGAATCAAGTGTCTGTGTTGGGGGAAAATACCCAGAGAATATGATGAGTGAAAGTGTTCATGTGATATAGTGTCATTCATCATAGATTGTCTGAGAGGTCATGCATGATTTATTAGAACAAACCAAGTGTGATAGTATAATTGCAAAAAATACTTCATTCATTATTTATAAAATGAAAAATGCTAACCAATGCCTCTAGAGCACCGGTTAAGGAAGCCAAAAGAAGAAATTTTAAGTTGAAAAAGACACTTTTAAACTTTTGATGTATTGACTTTCTTAACCAGTGCCCCCGACTCTGGTTAGCATTACCCTTATAAAATTCATGACGGCCTAACCTCTTTGATGTTGAAGCTGATGATTGGTCTATGCTAGTAAGACTTCTACCAAAATTCAAGTGCATACGCCAAGCACACTCATAACATGGGAAATTGAATTATATGTTACTTTCTTCGTTATTGATGTCCTTTGTCTGGTTGCACACTTAGACATAAGAAGACAAAAAAAACTGCTCTATCAGATGCTATGATAGAGATAACTCACATAATAAGATAAAAGCTTACGTGGATTCTGGGTCCCTCGGTCCAAAAAGCCAGTCAGATTCTGTGTCTGATGTCCTTCAGAGAAACTGGAGATCACTCTCCAACTTCTGTGAGGCATCCTTCTTCTAAGGATGTTGACTTCTGGTTGACCTTCCAGTAGATCTTCCACCATAGTCTTCTAAGCTGCACAATCCCTTTCTAATGCTCTTCATATGTCCTTGTTCCATGATAGATAGATCATACACACTTGAACATATGTTAGTATTCCAATTGTTCTTCATTACTTGTTATCATAAAAACCCTAGATGACTTATATGAACCATTCTTGTTCTAACATTCTTGTTGTTCATCCAATTCAGCAAGGCCTTGATGTCATCATTTGTTTCATGTTAAGTGGTAATTGCAGCGTCCAACTTTGATTCCTTAGTTTCTTGCTTCTACCTCTGAGCAGCTAACTGATTTTTGATCTTAGACTCAAAAGTTTCCATGTTAGATGTTGAACCAGAAGAGTTCTCAAAAGCAGTTCTGCTGAGTATTAGGTGTTATGTCTTCAGATTCACAACCTCATCCTCAAATGGTAAAAAATCATGATATAATCGAAGGCCATCATCAATGGTGACATGTCTGAAAGGTGGAAGTTACATGTTTGCAATGCATCTGAGATCCAACATGTCCATCTCATGAAGCACTTCTGCTAGCCAAAGTCTTAGAGCTCATGTGTTTGCTTCCACTCCTGCCTTGCTTAATTCTTTCAAATAATTTAGAGCCTTGTCCACCTAGAGGCTCTGAGATTATCCCACTTGGCAAAGTGATCCTCAAAACTGTAATCAGACAGCCTTTCCTCAAGCAAATCTTGAACTCTATTATATAAATGTACTAAACTCCATAAGTTTAGGGTGATTAGGTGGTGGTATAAAAATGTTAAGGTTATGTGTTAATGGACAATTTAGGCAAGTATAGGAAATCGTTACCAAGTAATAAAGTGATAAGTAGAGTATCGTATCAACATGGATTGTCGCTCCAACTAGGAAATTTGTCCTACTTATTTAAAACATGATATAAAATTAATAAACAATAAAAATTTAGTAAATGGAGGGAGTTTGTGCAATTTGATCTGTTTGCTCAGAGCGAGAGTTTAGGAGTAATCTATTTTTGATTGCAGAATGTTAGCGGTGGTTAGATTTCTTCAAATCCCCACTATTCATTTGTTGGAATTAAGCAACACTCAAGTTATTCAGGGATTTGTTAAATGATACCCATTTAAGTGTGAGTTTGTGGGGGTGTATCCTCTCCAGCTATTGAGTTGCACCGGATAAACCTAAGGTTATACACGTGTAAAAGGCATAGGGTTGCCAATCCCAGAGGCACAATGCACCTTCGTATGGAGTATTACGTGGGGGTCCTACACTCAGAAAAGTTGTGACATGACTTGTCACTTAGTAACAACAAAGGAAATTATTGCTTGGAGGTTCAAAGGGGTTAGCAAAGGATAATAATAATAATAATAATAATAATAATAATAATAATAATAATAATAATAATAATAATAATAATAATAATAATAATAAGGGTGGATTGAAAGGCTCAAGGTACCAAAAAATATTGTCTCGTGTGTAGTATAACATGACCGATAGTCCATAGAGAACAACCGCAAATTCAAGCAAAAATAGCATTCATATGGAACATTCAATATAGAAAGAATTATATTATAAGAGTGGATTGAATATTAGGCTCAAATTTTCACCGGATATGCTATACAGAAAAGATAAGGTGATTATGATGAGTATCTTGCGCAACAAACCCCAATAGTTATCAAGCTCTTGAACTTTGGGAGTAAGCTAGCCCTCTACTGTAAACGTTCTTAAACAATTTTCTGAGACTAAAACAATTTATGCTTGAAATGGAAAGGTTATATAATATAAAGTAAAGATTAAAATTAAATAATAATGAGGATTAGCAACAATAGAAGAAAGAAATTGTTTCTAACAAGAAATCTTAGCTTAACTTATTAAAAAGGGGAATTGCAGAAAGGCTTGAAAATTTCAAATCCCATGGGTTGCTTCGCATGCAACGTTTTGTTTAACATCCATTAGCTTGACACCTCGACCACTGTTATGGTGGCTTGTAAGAAAGAAAAAACAGATCCTCCTTCCTCTTACTCTTGTTTGGAAGGAGTTCCATGAATTTGGTATAGCGAGGTAAGTGTTCACATGCTCTCATTAGTATGATTTTAGAATCAATGTCGCCCTTCCTTCTTTTAGAACAATGAAACCCTTTCTGCCAATGAAACTTCTTGTGTCTATGATGTCACAAAGATCTTGTTTGCTTCCACCATAACGTCCTCCACTACCCCTAATGGATGTTTAATTATTTTATGCGAGCGTTTTGGAGTAACGTTTGATGGATTTACTTGAACTCCTCCGTTGTTCCTTAGAATTGATGACGATAGCAGGTTAACACTCAGACTTAGATCATGTGCAGCCTTTCCTACAGACAAATTCCCAATAGAGTTAAAACTTCCTAGGTTCTTCTTCATTGAAGGTAACCGTCTTTGAAATATTGTATTACAGTTTCCGATTAGTGTAATAGATTATTCGCTCTTCCACTTAGAGGAATATGGTAATGGTAACTTGATGTAGTAGAGCAGCTCGCCAGGATTCTCACTTTCTTCTAGGATTTTTTTCCTGCTCGTTCTAAAAATAGAGTCCTTATCGATCAATGGTTCTCTTGGTGTATGAGTTCCTTTGTCTGCTTCATTCACCCCTTCTACTTCTGGATTTCCTAAGAGGATACTTATTTCTTTTTCCTTAACTTGTTCCTCACACTCGATGGCTTGACAGGTTTCTTGTTTGGCCATATGGTAGTTTTGGAATTTTGTCAGAGTTGACTGTATCTCGGTTAGGTTCGGAGATCTCTCTCTTTGAGTTGCGTGTTGCTGATCGTAAGCTACTCTACTGTATTCATGGAGTTTCTCCCAATAACTTTCGGTTGCTTGCATCATTCTTGCGAACATATAATCCAAATGCCTTGTATCCCGATGTTCATCTTGATAACTCCATTAAACTGGGTGAGATTGTTGCAACTATTGATGTAATTATTGAACTAGTTTGCAGCAAAATAATCCACGAATCGTTTTCTAAAACAATCTTAAACACAATACCCAATTCGCAATATTATATCATTTCAAGAAAAGAAAGTAGCACTGTTACAGGAGTGACTGTAAATAATAATAATTATTGTTATAATAATAATAATAATAATAATAATAATAATAATAATAATAATAATAATAATAATAATAACTAGAACGCCGACCCGTGCATCGCACGGGTCTCACGGGCCGGAATAATTTGATACATAATAAAACGAAGAATTAATTAAGTTTTTAGTCCTATAAATATATCAAATCTCACTTTTAGTCCTCATAAATTTTTTTGATAGATTTTGGTTCCTATAAAAAATTTAAGTACGTAGTTTTAGTCCCTAAATTAAAATTTGTTTAATTATGCTTAAAATTTTAAATTTTTTAATGATTTTTTACATATTTGTTTAAAACATTATAAAATGTTCCTTCGCTTAAACACATACTAAACAAAGGCAAGCATACTAACTTGGTTTTGTCAATCTGTACTTTTAATTTAACGTGTGAATGCGCGGGATCTAGTTACTCAAGCCAAATCAGTATTGAGTTTTCTTCATCAAGCATACCAACTTGGTAAATGACTATCTAACATTCAGAAAAATATTAACACCTTCCGGAGGTAGATCTAAAAATAAATTTCGTACATTTAGAGGTCGAAGCGCTAATAAAAGACAATGATAATAAATTTTTGAAATAATACTTATGCCAATGAATAAATTTATTTAGATGGACCGGAAAAAGTTTCCTTAGCTAAGTAAATATAGCCGACACAACAACTTGAAGAAAATTAAAAACCAAACTGTAAAAAACAAAAGGAAAAAACACATATTATTTAATGTCTGATTTATGCAGATTGAAGGAATTCGATAACAAAGCAAACGGCTCCAGCATTCGAGCAAGCTAAACATCTTTGTCGTCCTTGTGCTCAATTTTGACACGAACAACTCTGGTAGGTTTTGTGACCGACGTCTAGCCAGCTTCATCATCATCAACAGCCACAGAGTCAATGCTATTAGAGGACCTCTTAGCACCTCTTTTGGTGGTTGGTGTGTCAATCACACATGTATTGCTGCATGAGTCCTCATCCTCTGGTACATCCTGTAGACATTGGCGACAAACAATTTGATCAATTGTGTTACGGATTAAACCTTTACGGACTCATGAAAGATTAATGTAATAATTACCATCTGAACATTTGAATTGTTTGGCGCAGCACCATCCACACTAAGCTCAACAACAGATCCATCGTCGGGTTTCTATCACGTATACATCAATAAAGGGAAGTAATTAGCAACACGATTCTTCCTTTATGTGCATTATTCTATAACAATTATAAAACCGTAATATCAGTTATGTTCTACCTTCAAATTATACTTAAACATAAACTGCTCAATGACACCAACATCATCAGATGCCTTCTTTACGGCATAATTCCGATACTTCTTTACGACATTTCCTTCACCAACCCCAACCTTGAAAAGAATTTGCTTGTCAATCAGCACATTAAAATCAGCAGGATAATCATTGCCTACTACTCCCTGCTCAAAAATAATAAAATGTTAGTACAAATTTTCGTCGGTAGATATACCTCATATATAGACCACACATTTATACAATTATATAATACACGACTACCTCATCACGTTCATTGATCAAGTCTTGCACATTACGCCCAATAAACTGGGTCACCTGGCGATCAAAAAGAGCAAAAGTAGTGGACCCTGTGTCGTCCATCACGATGACATGCAGCTTGAACCTATCAAATAATCAACTATATTAATACAATTCCACGCATGATAAAAACAAAAATTATATTCAGATAAACTTTGTTTACCTTGGGACTGCACCCTTGCAAGTTTTACACTTGCGACAACGGAGCACTCCATTGTCAATGGTGGCCAATGAAGCGCACTGGGTGCATGATTGAAAGTACCAATCAAGCCCAGTTTCGATCTCACATATAGTGGCAAGCACCGAACCTTGACAGATCTGTAAATATTTCGTAGCCTTTTGCATAAAAATATTGAACAAAAATAACAAAGATGAATCCAAAAATACATCTAAAAATTTCATTAAACAGATAGCCACCTCAGTTGACTCAATCATGCTTTCAATTGTCATTCGGTTGGTGTTGAGCAAGTCATCTGATAAAGACGCGGAGCTGTTCATTGAAATCTGGCAGACACTTCGGGTTAACTGTATTGATGCATTTTTCATTCTAATAAAAGGGCACCAATGTCAATAGAAGAGTAGCGAGACTCAAGTAGCAAGGTAAGGGACGACAACATATAACTCATGTAACCTATTAATAATAATTGGACAATAATATTTGACAGTGTTACTATTAATATTGTGCTGCCCTTTTCTGTGTGCACATCTTCTCAAACTTTCTTACTTATTACAAATTCTAACATGCCATCAGAAAACTATTGTTAGTGGATATCTTTAGGGTCGTATGCCAAATAAGCTACCCATGAACGATGGGAGGACCTCCAGACAACTTAATTACGACCAAAAAAACTTGCCTTTATTCTATAACATATAAAAATGTAAATGGTTACCCTGTCATGTACGCAGCGACTTCAGGCAAATCGCCAATAAGTATCAGCTTAGTCCTATTAAAGGCATTAGCAACTCCCATAGCACCTAATTTTTCAAAAATTCAACAGCAAGTGAAGATAATTTCACATTTCATTCTTGATATCAGCAGAAAGCACAAACTTAAAACATGACATACCTAAATACATGCGTGTCTTGCAGAACTGCAATATCAATATAGTAGGTGTGTGGTTGTCATGGTTGCCAAAAAAGGTCACAATTTTGTCAGCATGTTCACCCCAAAGAGAGCAATGCAAGTGGTTGTTTCTGTAATAAAATATTACCAAAATATAAACTCAGGAACATAAGGTATATTAAAATTATATTACATGAACCAACTACAAAGAAATAGACAAAGCTTACTCAAGATCCTCTAAAGTGAGATCAATAACCCTGCTTTTCCTTCCATCCTTTTCAGTTTCCCTTATATCACCTCTTTCAATTACATGACCAATAACATCTGAAAATACGTATACAAAAGCAAAAACAAATAACAAATGTATGAAATTCCTAAAGGAATGCTTATAGGTAGTAATAATGTACAACGCACATTCAGAATTGAAGTCTTTGAAGTCTTACCCGTAGACACTTCCTCGACAGTTGAAGAGAGAATTTAATTGAATGGCTTGAACTCAAAAACGTTCATAGGGATAGCATGCGAGTGTACTTTGGTAAAAGTTGAATTGTGCATCATACTAAGCTTATGTTTGTGTGAAGTTACCTTAGAAGGACCTTCATTAAAACCTACAATTGCATTTTCAAGCTGATATGTACCCCCTTCTTCAACCATGGACGTGAACTTTGCCACCAAATCTTTTCTAGCTGTGGCGTGAATACGTACCCTATTGACGACAACAACATCAGTAAACAGCTGGTTAAATTACATAACTAAAAAACAACGATGACATTAGTTTAATTTTAAAGCTAAGAGTGCAAACATGTAAAAACCTTTTCATCGACCAGTAACATGTTCATGAAAATGATGCTAGTGGGGACCTTCTTCTCTCGAATCAACCAAATGTGAGCAACTCGCACACACATTTTGAGGTTCTTTCTTCCTTCAGAAACAGCTGAGATTGGAGTGTATTTGGCAGACATCATTGGCCGGTTTTTTCCTTTCCAAGAAAGAGAATGCTTGCTTAGATTGAGAAGGTCTGGCTAATAGGTTATGATGTATTTATAGAAAAAGGTGCAATACGTGTGAGTAGGATATGATGGTTGAGCAATAAAGAGTATTACTTATCACGTTAAGCACAAAATAGTGGAACAAAATTAGGAAATGGCCAACATTTTAGGATAAGGATTAATATGAATCAGCCTGAAATTAATATTGACATACTGTGTTTACTAAGGATTGACATCTTGATAAGCATGAAAGATTGAAATACTCGCTATTTTTAGGAAATAGCATAATTTATTATGCACATTGTGTTGACTTCTCTGCATAAAAAATAGGCAATTTTGTTTACTAAAGATTGACATACTGATAAGCATGGAAAAATAAGACATTCTGTTAACTAAAGATTGACACATTGATGAGGATGAAACACATGACACAAATTAATATGAAAGAGTTTTTGCGTAAAACAGAAGATATAATAGGGCCAATTTGTTTCGGAAGTAGAGATAAATATGAAATAGTTGTTTCGGAAAACAGAAGAGATAAATATGAAATAGTTGTTTCGGAAAAATAGGGCTATAGATAAATATGAAATAGTTGTTTCGGAAAACAGAAGAGATAAATGTGAAATAGTTGTTACGGAAAAATAGGGCTATAGATAAATATGAAATAGTTGTAGGGCCAATTTGTTTCGGAAGTAGAGATAAATATGAAATAGTTGTTTCGGAAAATAGAAGAGATAAATATGAAATAGTTGTTTCGGAAAAGAGAAGAGATAAATATGAAATAGTTGTTTCGGAAAATAGAAGAGGTAAATATGAAATAGTTGTTTCGGAAAATAGAAGAGATAAATATGAAATATGATCAATGGCTAAAATTGAATGGCGCCTAAATGTGCAAGATCCAATGGCTTAGAAAAGTGGAGGGAAAAATGGGGGGAAAATATTAGGGTTAGGGTTAGCTTTCGGGGTTAAGCTTTAGTAAGTAAGATGATGATAATAATAATAATAATAATAATAATAATAATAATAATAATAATAATAATAATTATTATTATTATTATTATTATTATTATTATTATTATTATTATTAATATACCCCTTTTTTATAGATTATAACAAAAACAACTAACCTAGCTAAAAGTACGCTACCTTAAATAAAAGCAAAACATCTAACTAACCTAAGAATTTTGACTCATTGTCATATTAATCATAATAATTTGAGAGTACTACTAACAAGTTGCCTATGTTTCCCTAAAAAAAAAAAACAAGTTGCCTATGTTAATTCTAGACTCAATCTAACAATAGTTACTATTACTATGTCTCCTAATAAAAATACTATTTTTAATTATTACCTAAAAAAAAAATTACTATACACAATCTAACATTTTCTTTTGAGTTTTTATGCGTTTCGGGTTCTGACGTCGGATTTTGCACTATATTTCTCAATGGACATCACATTCTCATTAGTAATTGTCATTGCTAGTTAGTTAGTTAATTTTTTTATTGAGTTAGTCTCAATATGAACTATGTCATCATCTATTATATATACGGGAACTCGTTGTAGTTTACACCTTATAAAACAGAGCATTGAACAAATAGCAAAGTAATATAATTATAATATAATAACAAAGAGAAAGCGTTGAAGAACATTGGATATCATCATTCATCATTGATCATCAACTAGAAGGATAGACGAGACATGACATTTTTCAAGTTTATTGGGGTTGTATTGAGGCCACAAAGAAGAAGAAATATGATGCAAGATCAAGAATATAAAGTTGCTGGGTTTCCAAGGGGAAGAAGAAATATGATGCAAGATCAAGAAAATACTGCTGCTGGGTTTTCAACGGGCAGAAGAATGCATTTGTTGTTGGTGCGCTACAACTTTGGTTTACTTTTGATACTAGTAATTTTTCTTCTCATTGGTTTCCTTTTCCCAGATCTCAATCAATTCATTGAGTAATATTCAAGTGTATTTTAACTTAGAATGTTTTAAGAGTGCTTACACTCGGTCTTTATGAACATGAATGAATAATAATAACATTAGAAAGATTCTTGTTGAATCTAAGAATCTTTCTTTTTCTATCTTTTTTCTTGTTTTCTTCTATTGTTATATAATCCCTCCGTCCCTATATGTAAGCACCCTTTTATTAGAGGCAAAGGGTGCTTACATATAGGGACGGAAGGAGTAGAATTCAATAAACACGCTCCCTGACTTCTCTCTAGGTTTGCACCACGCCGCCGTCCTTCTCAATCCACATCTTCGCTGTTCCAGATGTAGATGTCGGTGGATGGTGGTGTGACGATAGTTCAACCGTCCACACCGCCGCTTAGCCCTGATCATTCGTCGGTGGTTCGTTGGAAGTTTGGGGTTCTCTGGTTCGTTCTTACAACCCGGTTTTCAATCCGGATCTGTTTTCTAAAAACCACTGTCGGTGCAACCGTGGTGGTCGATTTCTTTTGGTTTTGCAAACTGACGCTATCTGCCTTCTGGTGGTGGTTGTGGTGATCTTTTCGCACCAGCAACTTACTGTCGTTACAGTTCTGTGGTTGTTGTAAAAATGATCGCTATTCTTCTGTAGGTGGTGATGGTTCTAGTGGTTCTAGCAAAGTTGGGTTGTGTGTTGTTGACATGTTTCTCGAGATGGCATTCTCTTCGCCGGTCTTGTGTGTAGCTCGAAAGAGTGTGGCCTTTCTTCTGGAAAATGCTCTATATATTTTAAACTACATAAAGTAACATATTTAGTGGATAAGATCAAAATAATATATGAACTTTGTTGCGATATTTATGCAAATAAAATACCGGGTTTAAAAAATAAAATATATACTAAATAGAACTTTATATATATATATATATATATATATATATATATATATATATATATATATATTGTTTAGAGGTTTATGCTACTTAAAATTTGAGAAACAATTAAAACATCAAATGAAATATTTAACAAATATATAGTATCAAATTAATATATGTATTTTGGTGAGATATTTATACTAAATAGGAAATAAATTTTAAAAAATAGAAAAGAAAAAAAAGTTAAAATCAAATTATCATGGGAGTCACACACATACATAAAAAAAGTAAAATCAATATATAGTATTATTTAAATTACTGGTTGACCTTTATATTTACGTATACACACACATAAATGAAAGAAAGGAAAAGGCAAAAGAATATAGGTGAAATAAGAGATAAAAAAAATCGTATTGTTTATGATGTTTACCACTTAAGTTCAAAGTGGTGACTGCTGGAATTTATAATTTGTTCAAAAAACAATGGAATGTCAAAATATATATTTGATTATTTAAAAAAAATAATTAAATATGTTTTTTATGAACTAAGAGTGCGGTTAAACATCAAGATGAAACATAAAGATCCCAACATGTTTGGCAGCTCCAAGAATGTAACACCCATACCAGACGTATCTAGAAAGTCTGGCACATGCGTTTTATTTAGTACTGGATACATTAAAATATACAACAATAAAAAAAAACTTCGAATGAATTTATATACAACATAACACGTTCGTACAAAAACAATACATCATATCATGTCTAATAAATAAATTACATCCTTGAGATCCATAGTCTTCATGCTTCGGGTACGAACGACTCTTGCTGAAAAATCCATCCGGCTACTACCTTGACGTCCAACCTGATATCTGAAACAAGTAAGGATTGGGATGAGACATAATGTCTCAGTGAGCTCCGCCTAATCCTAGGCTATAGGCAACCTCAAGGGAAACCTACGGTCACCACGTGTCTACTTTACAACCTGACGGTTGATTATACGTGTGTGGGGACTTGCATGCTTAGACGGTGGTGCATACTAGGACCGTCATAATCTTATCTTACTTGTTATAGGCTTCACTTCCTATACATGCCATGGCGGTCAAGGGGGAAAATCTAGGACCGCATTGCCAAGTATACGATCTACGCATCAAGGCCTAACCTAACATAATCATGACATAAATCTAAACCGGACGATTAGGGGAAACCTAAGATCGTCATCGATAACATGTTCTGTACTTGCTCTATTCCATGCCTTATACTTGTCCTATAGCATCTAATGCTCTTGTTCTTGAACTTATTCATGCATGGAAATAAATCTTGCATTTCATAACATAATCATAATCATGAGAAACATAATCGTAGCTAAGTTCATTCATTAGGTTAGCGTTGAACAAACAATTATTATCTTGATTCATTTTACGGATAGTCCTGGGTGGAGTAACCCCGAGATCAATCCCATACATGACCGATGTACGTACATCGGACTCCCTCGGTGTCGTACGGGTCCCTTGCGGCTTGAACCGTTCCCCTTAGGTCGAGAACCTCCCGTATCCCCCTGGCGTGGATAACAAGAGACACGAGCACCTACGTCTTGTTAATTTCAGTGACATGCGGGTCCCTTACGGCTTGAATCGTTCCCCTTAGATCGAGAACCTCTTGTATCCCCCTGATGTGGATAGCAAGAGACATGCCACCTACTTATTAAGTCATAGTCTTGTCGTACGTATACATAAACATATTCATACTTGCTTGCTTAATACCTCGGACCTTTGAGTCGATCCGATTAGCGGTAAAAACATACTTGTTCATGCTTGTAAGTTCTTAATCATGGTGGAGTGATTAACTAATCAAACCACATCTTACATACATGCTATCTTATCCTTAATCATGTGCGAATATAGTATACTTCGCGTCTTATCATTCTAGGGATCTTGCTATCTAGCTAGTTCTCAACGACTATGTCGAGGCTCTAATTTTTCCCTTGCTTAAAGAATAATTTGCTACCCGATGCATGACTTATTCTCTCGTATGCCATGCCTTACTAAAATGCTTATTACTTGCCTTATATCATAAAAATCATGCTTTCTTTGATCATCATTTAGGACCTTGGTTTGAGGGGTTTACTTTCATAAAAGACTTCTTAAGAAAAATCCTCGCGAAAACTGCCAAAAACTGCCTGAACGAGCAAACAGTGCAGAATGCACCATTTGCTCGCCTAGGCGAGTAAGTTTATGGGGGAGGCGAGCAGCTGCTCGCCATGGCGAGTAGAAGGCGAGCAGAACCCCCTGTTCGACCTTCTAACTCGCTGTGGCGAGTAATAGCTCGCCGTGGCGAGTTATAACAGTCCAGAACCCCTAAAAATGGTATTTTTGACCCAAAAACCTCAAATCAAGTGTCCCTAAGTGTTTTGGAACATATTTGATCATAGGAAACTTGTAAAACATTCATTTGGCAAGTATAAACATGTTTTGTAAACATGGCAAGTAAAAGGGCAACTAACACAATACATATTCCTAGACTTTTCATAGTTTTCACATTAATCATGAATGGCATAAACATAATCCCAAAGGGTGGGAAAGCTATCTATGGAACTCACCTAAACATAACCTTGCTAATTCTTCAAGCTCCAAGCTCAAGCCATCAAACCCTAGTTTTGCTTCCTACTTTGAATCTTTTCTTCTTTAATTCTTAACCTTCAAGAAACCATACCATGCTCAAATTCATGCTCCAATCCTCACCTTCCCAAAACCCTAGCCTCTTGATCAATAACCAAACCCTAGCTTCCACAATCACATACCCTTGAGAACCAAAGAGAAGGAAGAGTTCAATCCAAACCCTAGTTGCTTCTTGCTTATTAAGTTGCTAACAATCCATGCTTGGTTCACTTCTAACAAACTTGGGAGAATTGTTTCAAAAGAGGAGAGATGGGTTGAACTTCATGAGAGGTGGAAAAAGAGGAATCAATCCTTAACCAAACTTCTAATTGTACAAGAGATCATGTGGGAGAAATATTAGTTCACTTGCCATGGAGAGGAAGAAGATTTGGTGGGGAGGAAGAGAAGAGAAGGCGTGAGAAGGAAGAGAGAAGGGAGAGCAAAATCCAATTCAAAACCTAGAGAGAGAAAGTCAAAGAGGAAATGAGATATTTTGCCCCAAAATCAAATAAATATCCTTTCCACGTGAAATTACCAAAATGCCCTTGCCTCAAGCGTGTTTAAAATGACTCTGATACTTTCCCCGTATAAAGCTGACATCTTATAAAATATTTCCATTAACTTACTTTCCATGAATTAAATGCATCTGACACAGTCGACTGGTAATATCTCGATGCTGTCAGGCGGGATATTACAAAGAAACTCATATCCTTTGTTATTCACTCAGAAATAACAACTTTTTGTTTTTATTCTCTTTAAAAAAAATAGTGGTATTATATTGTCCCTACAAAATGTTCATGCATGTTTTAGCCATTATTGTTTTCATAATGACTTTTTTTAAAACATGTTTAGAACATTATAAAAAGTTCTTCTATAAAAAAATGAGTTCATGATTTGATTTCTAGGTCCAGATTTTGTAACTTTTATCTTGAACTTGTGTTGTTTCAAAAAATTATATTTAATTCATTGCATGTTAAAAAAACTATAATTTTTTTAAATATGCCTACAAAAAGAATTCGAAATTTTAAAAGTTTACAGATGATTAAACAATTTTGACTTTAGTAGCGACAAAAACAACGCGTAAGAGACTTTTGTAGGGATGACAAACTGCAACTACTTTTTATGGGAAGTTGATAATTTTCAAAGGACGAAAAACACATTTAACTCTTAAAAGAATTTAGTTATTTGATAGATAATAGATACATTATAAATAAATGTGCTAAGGGTTAGAATTTAAATGATTTTTTATTTCAAACATATATAATACTTGTTATCACATGACATGGATGACTCCAAGAGTCATTTAATATATTAAGCATTTGGGAGATTGAATCCTTTTGAAAATGTATTGGTGGTGTTATATGTATGGCTTAATTAATGATTTGGTCCCTTAAGTTATTTGTTGGTTACATTTTGGTCCCATAAGTTATTAACGTTACAATTTGGTCCCTTAAGTTATTTGTTGGTTACATTTTGGTCCCATAAGTTATTAACGTTACAATTTGGTCCCTTAACTTATTTTTTGGTTTCGTTTTGGTCCCTTAACTTATTTGTTGGTTTCGTTTTGGTCCCAAACTACTCCCTTAACTCTAATAACTTATGGGACCAAAACGAAACCAACAAATAAGTTAAGGGACCAAAACGAAACCAAAAAATAAGTTAAGGGACCAAATTGTAACGTTAATAACTTATGGGACCAAAATGTAACCAACAAATAACTTAAGGGACCAAATTGTAACGTTAATAACTTATGGGACCAAAATGTAACCAACAAATAACTTAAGGGACCAAATCATTAATTAAGCCTATATGTATGTAGTTAGTTGGTTGTGTTCTTGGTTATTGATATGCATGACTCCATGAGTCATATTTAACACATGAGAATGATATGGAAAAGTAACGGTGTAATGAAAATTTAAGTTTTTATTTTAAACTTTATAATATATAGGTGGTGTCATACAATCTATTTGCCTTTTATTTACCTTTGTTTTTAGTAGCTCACAAAAAATCCAAAAATGTGTACTTAATACTCTTTGAAGAAGTTAAAGAACCTACAAAGAGGCACATTGTTTCTAAAAAATGTATTTTTGCTTATAATAGTGATTGTAGAATGTAAGCTATAAAATAATACTTGATGTATATTTTATACATAGCCTTTATGTTGTTTGTTTTATTAACAAAATTAACTGAATCATTTTGGTTTTATTAACTAAATCGGTTATTCAGTTGAAGAGCCATGCCAATATACTTGAAAAAAAGGAATAAAGTTACTTCTTCGACTCCATACTCTTTTTCTAGGTGAAATATCATGAACATGTAACGTCTTAGTGTATTACTACAATGAACAATTTATTTATGGTTAATCCCTTATTTTACGTTGTTATAAAGTTTACATTTATTCTTTAATGCCACGTGTAGCCTGCAAAATCGAATATTTTTACAAAACAAGATGAAGCTATCTTATTCCCTAAAAAAAAAAGATGAAGCTATCTTTATTTTGTAGCAAACAAAATGCAACATTAAATTTACTCTAATCTCTATATACATGTATTCTAAGGTGCATTTTGATGATGTGTCACTTCACCAAAGCTTCTCCTTTCTGATTAGAGTGATGCTATTGACAGCGAGACTTTTTATCCCGAACGTATAGCGAAGGAACAACAGCCATTGGATCACGTGATTTGTGGAATAAAAAGGTTGGTGGAAGTAAAAGGGAAGGTGCGCTACATGAATTATTAGGCTGTCGTGAATATTTCGTGGATTTTGTTTCGCGAGATGTAGCATTAGTCTTCTGATTAATCTCTTATACTTATGCCAAATGGCTCTCTCTTTTTCTTCATTTTTTACTTCTCTATTATGTAACCTCCTATTAATTAATTTGTGTGACTCCTTCCACTACTAATTTTTTATTTATAACCTACAAATTGAAAAAATTATTATGTAACTTCCAATTAATTTGTGTAACTTATTCCACTACTCATTGTTTATCATTTATAATATCCTACAAATTGAACAAATTTAGTGCATTGCTACTCTTTAATGCACATCTCCACCTAGAGAATTTTTTTCACAGCTTTGTTTTGACCAATATATGCTGTTCACCATTGCTCATTTTTTTCTCCATCGGGTCACCTCTTCAGATTCATCAAATACTACTTTTCGTTTACTTATGTTTGTTCCCGTTCTTTCGTACTATTTCTGATTCATCTTACTTGATTTACAGTTTATTTGGAGTATTCAACCTATTTTTTGTTTCAACTAAAAAAACCCATCGTTCTTCGTTGATTCAGATCTTTCTCTGTTTTTTCAATTCTCATATTCTTTCTTCCGGTTTTGTTGTTTTAGATTCTGATTTTTTACTTTGGTTTTTATGAATAGGAAGAAGAAATAATGGGAAAGCAAAGTGGAGGAGAAACATCATATGAACACAAGGAAAGAGCTGTTAAAGCTCTCAGAAATGCATGCTTCATCTCATGCCTAAAAGGTATCATAATTTCTCCCAAATACTTTCACTTTGTTTCGTTTATAATTTCTGTACAATTCTTCGTTTGCATCTTGGTTATTGCATGAAGGTATCATAAACTTGCATCTTGGATACTTGAACAAAACTTCACTTGATATGTTAGTAGTTTGTAATTCATGTGCAACCCTTCATTGCCTCATTCTGTTTTATAATTATTGAGTAATTGCATGCGCAAGTAAAACTCTTCATTTAGCAAGGGTGTTAATTGTTTTTATGTGGTTTATATCCTTTTGTTTTCGTGGTAGTCAATCAACTGTGTCTGATATGAGGCACCTTTAATCATGTAATTCGATGAATATTGTTCTTATTAATGTTTGATCATGACCATGATATTTAGAGTAAACACAAAAAAAATTGGTAAATGAATTACTACCCGTGTGTGTGTAGTGCCTACTAAACATTTAGCACATTTTGTTAACTATATTTGATTTTTTTTTTTTTTAAACAAAAGATTTGAAGTGTTGATAATAAGGCAAATTTCATGGTCATGATGATAGACAACATATACCTAATGGTGGTTCTTTTTTTTTTGAACAGGACCTAATGGTGGTTCTTAATTCAGAAAATTCTTATTAATAGCTTCAACTTATTTGGCTTTGCGAAGTATTGTTTAATTTGATAACAGAATTTTTCTTATGAAAATCGGAATATAATGAATATCATAAAGCTCTCAGTTTTTTTAAATAAGCACAAGACTCAAGTTTTTGTTCTGGTACCTTCGAATGTATTTAGATTTGTACCAAAATAATCTCATGGTTAGGTAATGTAATTTCCTACTTCTTCTGAATTGAATTGAGTGATCAACTTATATTAATCTTAACATAAATCATTGCATGTGGATTTGTCATGTAATGTAATTTTCTACTTATTCTAAACTGAATTGAGTGATGACAAATAAATGGTCACATGCAGATTTTTTATTTATATATATATTGTGTTTTTTTTATAAGAGGAATCACATGTTGTATTATTATATTCTTTTTAAATTGGCAAATATGTATTAAAAAAACTCAAATTCAAGCACAAGATGTACCCGAATAATAGTGATGACAACTTATATTAATCTAACAAAAAAATTTCTTTCTCTATATATATTGTGACTTCTACAAGATGGATCACATGGTTTTTTTAATCAGCAAAGATATTTTTAAAGAACTCAAATCCAAACACAAGATGTACCCGATTAAGAGGTAAAGAGACACAAAAATGACACTCTAGATAGAAAAATAAATGAGCTTTGACAACGGCCAAAACAAAAAGCCATATAGCCAAAATAAGAAAGCTACTAAGCAACAAAAATGGGGAGCTGATATGGCGACAAAAAAGCAACCCAACGGAATAAAATGTTATGTTATTTTGAAATTTTCTTTGAGTCTTTCTTTTTATTGTTTATCGGATGAATTGGAATATATTGACTTTTTTTACATTCCTAATTTTAATTATATGACATGGGTAATTGAACAATTATAGCTTTTTTATTTTTGGAATTTTTAGGTGTGAATCACATATTCTATCATAAATAAATATGTTGAGCCGCATTTGAGTATATAAGTTAAGTTTTTGAATCGCAAAGCTTCCACATAACGAAGAATATGTTAGTCCTGCTATTTGGTTTGAGATTTACACCTTCAAATATGGTTCTAAGACCACTCTTTAATACTGAAACCACTCTAATATGATATTGTGACCACTTTATAATGTGCTAAGACCACTCAATTATGGTGTTATCACCATTCTAACCTTTACGTTCTCCAAAATATCAATATGGCACTACGACCACTCAAATGTGGTGATACCACCATTGTGACTTTTTAACTTCTCCAAAAGTAGAAAAATATCGAACACTTCTTAGAAATAATAGTGTTGTTTTTGTACAAAAAGTAATAGTGTATTTAATAATGTACCTAAATAGTAGAATAAAATTTTGGACTTCTATGCATGACTTTGTATGAGTAAAATAAATTTGTAAAAACCAAAAGATAATGGTAAGACTAATTGGATGTTATGAAGATTAATATAGCATTTGAGAGGTGAGAATAAGAAGAGTCAAATTAAAGGATGAATGTACTCAATAAATAAAAATTAGTATAACCAACTCATTAGACTTAAGTCATTAATGGGATCCAACAAAGGATGAATTGTTCGAGAGTATTCAATTTCAATTTCGGAATAGAACAATTATTGTACAGACTTTTTACCTCATGGCAAAACTCTAAATTATTAGATTCTCTTCCCTATAAACCAGAGGGTTAACACAATTTTATTTAATTTTTTACAGTATTATTTAAGGTTACAAGGGAATAGAAAGTTCAAAAAATATTTTAATTTTAAATTATGATTGAACACATTTTATTCACTATAAATTTTACTTTTTGACATGTATCCATTTGATTTTTTTACCTATTGTACCAAAAAAAATTAAATTATTATATAAGTGAATCCTAATAAAACCCGTGCAACGCACGGGTTGTATACCTAGTATACATGGTAAAATCATATACTATGAAAACCACAGTACTATCATTTTTACTTTCTCTAAAAAATCATTATTGGTATTTATCAAACCCTTGATCACGAACAACTCTCAAATGTTCAAAAACACTCATCACATTATCTATTTGACTTCTTATTCTTCATTACTAAGGTTTATCCTTCTCTCTGTACATTACGTTTTTAACATTGTTCTTTGAGTCTAAAACCTTACCACTTTTATATAAGGTTTTGTCACCTATGAGGGATGGAACAAGTCTCATGAACTCTAATCCTTCACCTAGAGTTTATTCAACCATTTTCAATCTTTTCCTAATTAAGAGTATTATATTCCTAAAAAATTTAGTTTTCTTCTAGATTAGTATTCTTATTAATCTTGTTGTGATCTTTTGTTGAAGATTTAATCATACATTGTATCCAAGATGGAATTGGAAGATCAAGTTCATCCTCTAAGAACTTCCAATCTCATCAATATTAATGTCTTAAATAAGATAGGAACATTTAATTGTCTTAACTAATTTAAGAACATTAAAAGTGATGTTAAGGTCCATGGCCTGAATATGAAATTATGATAAGTCCATGTTCTACCTTGACGAGATCCCTTCGATTGGGAGGTGGCTTTAGTGCAACGAGGGAATACTAGAATTGATTATGCGTAGGTATCATATAGATAGGTGTGACGAGCCCAATGAATGGGAAAATTAATGTAATGAGCCTGAATCAATAAAGATCTATCAGCATGAATTAGTCTATTAATAAAAGTCTCTTTCATTTCAAAAAAAAATAAAGATCTATTTGTTAGATCATGGGGACGGGGATATAAAGAGGGGTAATTCCTTTGTGACTCAAGGTGATTACTTTGATTGTCGGCATATATCATGCAACCCTTTTGTACTTTTGCATGTCACATAAGGGATCTTAGGGAGATGAGAAAGGATATGAGGGCTTGAGTGTGCCAAATGAGTCATGCTCTTCTTAAGTGTGGCCTTGTGAGGAATCAAGTGTTTATGTGTTGCGGGGAAATATCAAGAGAATGTGATGAGTGAATGTGTTCATGTGATATCGTATCATTCATTATAGATTGTCTGCGAGGTCATACATGATTTTTTGTAACAAACCAAGTGTGATAGTAATTGCAAAGAATACCTTTACTCATTATTTATAAAATGGAAAATGCTAACCAATGCTTCTGGAGCACTGGTTGAGGAAGCCAGAAGAAGAAATTTTAAGTTGAAAAAGACATCTTTTAAACTTTTGATGTATTGACTTCCTTAAATCGTGCCCCCGGGCACTGATTAGCATTACACTTATAAAATTTACGAGGGCCTAACCTCTTTGATATTGAAGCTGATGATTGGTCTATGCTAGTGGGCATTGAATTTTCCATTAGTGTTGACCATAGTGTCCCATATGACATGTCAAATTTGTTGTCGAATTTGAAAGTTGCCCAAGTTTTTTTTTTTTGAGTAAAACAGTTGCCCAAGTTATTTGCTAATAGCTCATATAATGTCAAAACATAAGAGAACAAAGAATAAAACTTGAGAATTCTCCTCCCATCTTCTAACAACTTAATTAAAGTCCCTTGGCATTTTATCTCTAGGACTGACGGAACATGTTTGAACCTATTTCCACATTGCACGTGTTTGCTTGTTTTTCTTTTAAAAATAATATTAATTAATTGAATATTAGTATCACTACCAATCATCAAAGATGCTTAAGTCCTTCAAAAAAAATCAAAGATGCTTAAGGTCTTCTCATAAAAAGAGACGCTTATAAGGTCTAATATGGTTTTCAACTGATAAATGAAAAGCAGAAAAGGTATGAGTCTAACTTGTGGGTCTAATATTAACCATAAACAACAATTAAAGAGTATTGGATAAAATTGTATCAACAATATTTTCTCATTTTAACAAACATTTCATACAAACATTTCATTTTAGTTAGTTAGTGTAAGGAGTTAAACTAGTGTAATATAGGTTTGTTAGGAGTTAGTTAGTTAGTTTTTATTTTTATTGAGTTAGTCTCAATGAACTAAGTCATCATCTATTATATAGCAAAAAGATAGACGGACCACTCTTTGTGTACACCCTTTTTGTACCACTGCTGATGTGGCAGGGGCAATTTAGTAGTTTCACCTCACTATGACTCTCTCTTCTTTTTCCCTTCATTCTCCTCACCAGCCACCAACCACCACCGTCGTTACCATTCTGACCTTCCGATCTCACCATTGTCGTCATCCTCACACCAAATCTCGCCACCGCTACCACCACCATCTCAGAGCTAAACATCACCCTACCATATAGGCTGCGAGAGAGAGAGATGGCGAGGATGTTTGATGAGGGAGAGTGAGAGAGGCCGGTGGCAGCGGCCAGTGGTGGAGGCGGATGAGATAGAGGGATATTTTGTTGTCGCCGTCGCCGTCACCGGAAACGGAAGAGGATGGTGGCGGTGGAGGAGGGGGAACGGCAGAGTTGAGACTGAGAAACAAGGAAGGCACAGGTGGGTGAGACATAACGTTTTACTGTTTATTTTTATTTTTATGGATTCACATAGTACAAGGAGCCACATGTCACATTTTGGTGTGGAGGTTAAATGGGGTTTGCCACATAAGGTGGTTCACCTCAGTGGCGGAGCTACACCATGACTGGGGTAGGCCATGGCCTACCCATTTATTCTGTGAAAATACCATAATACCCCTGAGGTAATTTTAATATTACTACCATATGCCACTAGCCAACTATACCACTTTCATTCCAATTTTTCCTCCAGAACGTGAAACTGGGAAAGAAAAGAAACGCGCTTTCTCTTCTCCCTTGCATCATAACACAACATCAGTACATCACCCACCACCACCCTCACCAACCGCCACCGGTAATCCCACCACTGACACCCACCGCCACCGACATCTACTCTCTGCATCAATCTCCAGAATCAAAGTTTCATTGGTCTCAATCTCTCTACAAACCCTAAAAATGTAAGTGTATCTCTGAATTTGATTCTTCATCTGTTAGTAATGATAGTGCTTCAATTTCTTTTTGTTTGTCAATGAATTTGATTTTTGATTTGGTTTTCAATTTCAATTTTTACATAACCCTAATCAAAACAAAAGGGGATTTTTTTATTTTTTATTTTTGTAAAGAGTTGCGGCCACCCCATAATTTTTTGTCTGGCTCCGCCACTGGTTCACCTATAAGAGCTCATTATATATATAAGGGGAACTCGTTGTATTTTACACCTTACAAAATAGAGCATTGAACAAATGGTAAAGTAACTATAAGATCAATATTCATCATTGATCATCATCTGGAAGGGTAGACGAGACATGACATTTTTCAAGCTCATTGGGTTGTATTGAGGCCATGGAGAAGAAGAAATAAGATGCAAGATCAAGAATACAATGTTGTTGGGTTTCGAAGGGGAAGAAGAAATAAGATGCAAGATCAAGTAACAATGTTGCTGGGTTTCCAAGGGGAAAAAGAATGCATGTGTTCTTGGTGCGCTACAACTTTGGTTTACTCTTGATACTAGTAATTTTTCTTCTCATTGTTTCCTTTTCCTAATTCTCAATCAATTCATTGAGTACTGTTCACGTGTATTTCAATTTAGAATTGATGATGAATTAATTATGAATGTTTTAAGAGTGCTTACCCTCAGTCTTTATGAACATGAATGAATAATAATAATATTAGAAAGATTCTTGTTGAATACTCCCTCCGTCTCACAATAATTGTCTCTTTACCCATTTTTCTTTTTCTCAAAATAATTGTCACTTTAGAATTCCAATGCAGCATTTATTATATTTTTCCATTATTATACCCTTATTTATTAAATCTCATCCAACTTAACTACTCCACTAACTACAATTAATAAGGGTGTTTTAGTAAATGACACTAATTTTACCATCAAAATCAACACAATTAATCATTTCCTTAATAATCGTGCATAAACCTTAAACGACTATTATTTAGAGACGGAGGGAGTATTTCTTTTTTTATCTTTCTTCTTCTATTGTTATGTAGAACTCAACAAACTACTCACTATATTTTAGAATTTTTTAATTGAATTTTAACATATTTTTTCAACAAATTTATTTTTTAAACTATAAATTAAAATTAAAATAATACTAAATATTTATTTTGTTTTTCATGTCTACATGTAATTTTATTTTCACCTTTTTCTGTTTTTTGAAAACTAATTGCTATACTTAGCATAAATATCTCAATAAAATACGTATATTAATTTGCTACTATCTGCTAAATATTTCATTTAAAGTTTTAATTGTTTTTCAAATTTAAGTAGCATAAACATCTAAACAAAATAGATATATATTTTCATTATATTTAACAACTTTTTTAACATATTTTTCAATAAAATTTATTTTCAAAACGCTCTATATATTTTAAACTACATAAAGTAACATATTTAGTGGATAAGATCAAAATAATATATGAAGTTTGTTGAGATGTTTATGCAAAATAAAATACCAGGTTTAAAAAAATAGAAAAAATAATAAAAATATTGAGAATAAATATGGAAGTGACAAAAAAAGTTATGGATTTTATATTGTTGTTAAGTCAGAATGATTTTTTAAAAAAAAACATGATTAGATCTTTATAAAAAGTTCTTAAAAAAAAGAGCTTATGATTTGATTTCTAGGTCCAGATTTTGTAATTTTTTTCTTGAACTTGTGTTGTTTCAAAAAAATTATATTTAATGCATCGCATGTTAAAAAAATTATAATTTTTCGTAAACATGCCTGCAAAAAGCATTCAAAATTTTAAAAGTTTACGTATGATTACACAATTTTGGCTTTAGTAGAGACTAAAACAACGTGTAAGAGACTTTTGTAGGGATGACAAAGTGCCACTGCTTTTTATGGGGACAAAAACCAAAAGTTGATAATTTTCTGAGAACCAAAAACACATTTAACCCTTAAAAGAATTTAGTTATTTGATAGTTAATAGATACATTGTACATAAATGTGTTAAGGGTTAAAATTTCATTAGTTTTTATTTCAAACATATATAATACTTGTATCACATGACATAGATGACTCCAAGAGTCATTTAATATATTAAGCATTAAGGAGATTGAATTCTTTTAAAAATGTATTGGTGGTGTTGTGTATGTAGTTAGTTGGTTGTGTTTTTGGTTATTGACATGCATGACTCCATGAATTATATTTAATACATAAGAATCATGGAAAAGTAACGGTGTAATGAAAATTTAAGTTTTTATTTTAATCTTCATAATATATTGGTGGTGTCATGTAGGGGTGTTCATGTCCAATCCAATCCGAAGCAAGCCGTAGTAACCGAACTGGAAAACCAAAAACCGAACCAAACCAAAAACCGAACCATGATAAGAGTCATTTAATATATTAAGCATTAAGGAGATTGAATTCTTTTAAAAATGTATTGGTGGTGTTATGTATGTAGTTAGTTGGTTGTGTTTTTGGTTATTGATATGCATGACTCCATGAATTATATTTAATACATAAGAATCATGGAAAAGTAACGGTGTAATGAAAATTTAAGTTTTTATTTTAAACTTCATAATATATTGGTGGTGTCATGTAGGGGTGTTCATGTCCAATCCAATCCGAAGCAAGCCGTAGTAACCGAACTGGAAAACCAAAAACCGAACCAATCCAAAAACCGAAAACCGAAAAAAAAATGCAATTTTAAATGGATTAGATTGGTTTTCGGTTCCCTTAGTATAAACCGATCCAATCCAATCCAAACTGAAATATTTTTACTTGTGTGTGTGTGTGTGTGTGTGTGTGTGTGTGTGTGTGTGTGTATATATATATATTATGAGTTTTTATAAATGTTTCCTAAATTTACAATTATGTAACTATTTTCTAGACTTGTTCTTTAATAATGTTGACTTTTTTTTTCATTCTTTTTAGAAATATTATTAATTTACGATTCTACAACTATTTTCTTTAACCTACTATTTTATTTGCTTTATGTTACTTTCATTCTCTACTTATTCATCTTTTTCGTAACCTTATCTTTTTTTTTATGAATTGTCATAAAATCATATATTTTTTTTAAAAGAAAATGAAAAATATACAATAATGAAAACCGAAAACCAATCCAATCCAAACCGAATTTTTTTGAATCGGATTGGATTGGATTTGATTTTAAAATCAAACCAATTGGATGAACAAATAACAAAACCGAAAAGATTGGATCAGATGGTTTTTTTTTAGAAACCGGACCAATCTAATCCGCGAACATCCCTAGTGTCATGCAATCAATCAAATTATCATTTTTACTCGCATTTTATCCTTTATCATTTTGTCTTTTATTTACCTATATTTTTAGTAGTTCACAAAAACCCAAAAATTTGATACTCTTTGAAGAAGTTAAACAACCTACAAGTTTATAATACTATATCGGTTGGTGTCAACAATCAAGCTGCCTTTTATTTACCTTTGTTTTTAGTAGTTCACAAAAATCCAAAAATTTGTACTTAATACTCTTTGAAGAAGTTAAAGAACCTACAACACAGGCATATTGTTCATTCCTTAGCGTAATCACTTGAAGAAAAAAGGAATGACTAATGAGAGTTATTATTTGAATCATTGGATAACTTTCAAGTTCAACAATAAACAGAGCCATTCTTTTATTCTCACGGGCATCGAAAATATCGAGGTCAATCATGTTTGCTGGTGCGGTGGCGTTGTCGGCATTCATGTTGTAATGGTGTACACTCCTTGTCATTATTATACGAAAAAATCTACTTTTTAGATTTATTCAATAAATGATGTATGATTTATATATAGACCGCATACATCTTTTATTGAATAGATTTTTTCTTATAATAGTGATCGGATGGTTTAAATTGTATAACAATACTTGATGTATATTTTATACATAGACTTTATGTTTTTTTGTTTTAATAACAAAATTAATTGAATCATTTTAGTTTTATTCCCTAAAAAAAGTTTTATTAACTAAATCGGTATTCTTTTTTTTTTTTTGTTACAAGGCTAAAATCTAAATCGGTTATACAGTTGAAGAGCCATGCCAATATACTTGAAAAAAGGAATAAAGTTACTTCTTCGACTCGGTACTCTTTTTCTAGGTGAAATATCATGAACATGTAACCTCTTAGTGTATTACTACAATGAACAATTTATTTATAGTTAATCCCTTATATTACATTGTTATAGAGTTTACATTTATTCTTTAATGCCACGTGTAGCCTGCAAAATCGAATTTTTTTGCAAAACAAGATGAAGCTATCTTTATTTTGTAGCAAACAAAATGCAACATTAAATTTACTCTCCCTCAAAAAAAAAAACATTAAATTTACTCTAATATACATGGTAAAATCATATACAATGAAAACCACAGTACTATCATTTTTACTTTCTCTAAAAAATCATTGTTCGTATTCATCAAACCCTTGATCATGAACAACTCTCAAATGGTCAAAAGCACTCATCACAGTATCTATTTGACTTCTTATTCTACATTGCTAAGGTTTATCCTTCTATCTGTACATTACGTTTTTAACATTGTTCTTTGAGTCTAAAACCTTACCACTTTTATATAAGGTTTTGTCGCCTATGAGGGATGGAACAAGTCTCATGAACTCTAATCCTTGGAGTTTATTCAACCATTTTCAATCTTTCCCTATTTAAGAGTATTATTATTCCAAAAAATTGTAGTTTTCTTTTAGATTAGTATTATTAATCTACCTTGACGAGATCCCTTCGATTGGGAGGTGACTTTAGTGCAACGAGGGAATACTAGAATTGACTATGCGTAGGTATCATATAGATAGGTGTGACGAGCCCAATGAACGGGAAAATTAATATAATGAGCCTGAATCAAGAAATCCAAGAACAGAAGGAACTTTAACTTTTAGAATAGAGAAAAAAGATGAGTGAGAGAGAGAGAGAGAAACTCAAGGGGGGGTGGGGTTCACCATGGACAAAGGGAGAGGAGAGAAGCCGATTCAGAGGAGGAAGGGGTTTTTTCAGGCCCTGGACAGAAATACTACTTCCTTCTTCTTCACTAACTTCCCAGAAGATTGCTTGGAATCAGACTTATGGAGGGCATTCAAGAAGTTTGGAAGAGTGAAGGAGATCTTTGTTCCGCGCAAACTGGACAGGTTGGGGAGGAGATTCGGATTTGTGAAGTTCTTGGAGGTCTCCAATGTCGAAGAGTTGGGATTCCGGTTGGAGGATGTGTGGATCGGTGATATGAGGCTGAAGGTCAACTTACCTCGCTTCGGGAGAGAGGACAACAACGCCCCGGTGGAGACAAGGCGGCCGGTGATCGGAGTTAGTAATGACAGCGTTCCGAGGGTGGTGACTTACAAAGAGGCCATTGCTAAATCAGGGTGCAGAAGCCAGCAATCGTTGGTGGGAGAGTGATGATGCTACCTTCGGAAGATCGATTGAAGGTGTTAGAGAATTGTTATGTGGCGGTCCTGGCGTTTCCTCGGGAGGCTACTCAAGTTTCCAATTGCTTAACTATGGGAGGCTTTAAGAAGGTGGTGGTAAGATCGATGGGAGAGAAGCTTATACTTCTGGAACATGAAAATCCAGCAGAAATTGAAGCAGCTGAGAAGAAGAGGGAACCGTGGGGGAGGGCTCTTTTCGCGGAGGTTAACAGGTGGTCTCCGACTCATGTGCCTAAATTTCGCAAGGTGTGGTTGCGAGTCTCTGGCCTCCCTTTACATGTTTGGGATGAGAAAAATTTCCAGCTGCTGGGTAATTTCTTCGGTACTTTTTTGGACTTTGACCAAGCAACGATTGGGTTTATTCGGTTAGATTATGCTCGGATTCAAGTGTGTACTTCAAGACTGGGGTTTATCTCTGAAAAGGTGTTGTTGGAAGTGATGGGAGCAATTTATTCCGTTTGGGTGGTGGAAGAAGCTGTTGTGGCGGAGCAGGTAGGCCAGGTGTGGGAAGTGGCCTCTTCAGCTTCTTCTCATGGTGGTGGGAGGGAGGAGTTGGCTCAGATGCTGTTTGAAGATGGTAGCGATGCTAGCCCTAGGGAGTACAACTCAGTACACCTAGGGGGTTTGTTAGGCCATAAGGGAGAAGTAAAAATTCATTGCTGAAGGGACAAATGAGTTGTGCATAAGGAAACTTTTTAGAGGGACAGCAAAATCCCCCTCTTTTATGTCAAGAAAATTCAAATGAGCCACTGGGGAGTAGACAGGTGGAGCATGGAGAGGAGGTTTTTGTGCAGAAGGGGATAGAGTGGGCTGATAGGGTGGGCCCCTCTTCTGCAGGTCAGTCACCTACCGTTCAGATGGAGGATTATGTGGCAGGAGAACAGCTGGTCCAGGAACACGTGAATGTTGACCTGATGGAGGAATTAGCGCGTGAAGTTTGTGTTGGCTGTGAGGAAATAGATGATGTTAAGGAAGTGGGACCGGTAGAGATTGTTGGTGATGGACCCATCCATAATCCGACTTTAGTTGGGCCTGTTGGGCCTTCAGTGGAGGCTGTGATTTCAAAGGCAGCTGGAGGAGATGCGATTATCAATAGGGGGTGCCAAAAGAAAATTCTCATGTTCGGTTTCTGGAGGACGATTCTGATTTATCGGACTTCAGTGACTCTCTTGAGGAGCTAAGGGAAGATCAGGTGAATAAGGCTTTGCATAAAGTGAAGTCGAGGCATAAGAAAAAAATGTCGGGTGGAGGAAAAACACTCCCTTTGAGTTCTTCAATCTTGTTAACATATTGAAGTTGGCCAAGAGGGGTAAAGGAAGAGGAAAGAAGACCTCAAAGAATAATGCTTCTTCTAATTGTCCATTAAGTAGCCAAGAGGAGGGGAAGGATGAATTGAAGGAGGCTGGAGTTGAGTTGTATACGGATGGGGATGGTAATGGTGCAACTCATCCACCATCGGGGTTGGGGCTTATTCTTGAGGTCCAAGGAACTCAAGTGCCCGAAACTCCAACTTCGGTGCATAGTAGAGATCCTTTGAAGAAGTTGGAGGCCAACTCGTTATTTGGTTTACAAAATGAGATTGGAGTTTCCTTTACTACACCAAAGGTTGTTAATACGAAGAGGTTGGAGGTGATGGAAGTTGTTGATGTCAAGAACAAGGGAATTAGGGAGAGAAGGTCGGTTGATCAATGATTGTTACAACCTTCAATATTCGAGGTCTAGGGGGTGCGATCATGCGGAACAAAGTTAAAGAGTTGATTAGGCATAACAAGGTGGAGTTCATGGCAATTCAAGAGACAAAAATGGAGGTTATTTCTCAACAATTTTGTTATAATCTTTGGGGAGGGGAGGATTGTGATTGGGCGTATCTTCCTTCCGTCGGTAATAGTGGAGGTATTTTATCGCTTTGGAGTAAATCAAATTGTGTGTTTAATTTCTCTTTTGTGGGGGAGGGGTATGTTGGAGTGTGTTTGGATTGGGGGTGTTAAAGCATAGATGTTACATCATAAATGTGTATTCGAAATGTGATCTTCCGGCAAAGAGGAGGCTTTGGGAGAGGCTTATTGAGTTGCGTAGTAGTATGGGGGATGGGGCGTGGTGTATTCTTGGGGATTTTAATGCGGTGGGGAGTAGTGATGAGCGGAGGGGTGTTAATGGGGAGGCTTCCTCTTCTCAACGGGAGGAAATTATTCTTTTTAACAATTTTGTTAGGGATGTGGAGTTGGAGGACTTGTATGTGTTGGGTAGAAGATTTTCGTGGTATCACCCTAATGGTAGTTCTATGAGTCGAATTGATAGGGTGCTCATTTCCGATGATTGGGTTAATGTTTGGGGCGAATCATCTCTTTGGGTGCTCCCTAGAGATGTTTCGGATCATTGCCCACTTATTTTGAAAGATGGAGTTTGGGATTGGGGGCCGAGGCCATTCCGGTTCAATAACTTTTGGTTGGAAAATAGTAATTTTAAAGGGGTAGTGGAGGAGGCTTGGAGAGGGTTGCCTAGCAATGGTTGGATGTGCCACGTGTTAAGGGAGAAGCTCAAAGGCTTGAAAGTCATTATTAAGGATTGGCATAAAGGAGAGTATGGGGATATGGATGCTATAATTGAGAAATTGGTGGAAGACATCCATTCGTTGGATGTCAAGGGCGAGGAGGATGGCTTGAGTGGGGAGGAGGTCCAATGTCGCAAAAATTTGTTTGGGGAGTTGTGGAAACTTTTGAAGGCTAAGGATTCTAATATGGTGCAAAGGGCTAGATCTCGATGGTTCAAAAATGGTGATGCTAACTCTAAGTATTTCCATAAGTGTGTTAAATTGAGAAGTAGCCGGAATGCTATTAAGGCCTTAAGGGTGGAAGATAAGTGGGTTCAATCTCCAATGGATGTGAGGAGGGCGGTTGTGGATTATTTCTCTAATCATGTGGCTTCCTTGGAGTGGGAGCGCCCGAAACTTGATGGTGTGCCGTTTGATAGGTTGGGAGTGGAGGATAATGTTGGTTTGGTAGCTCCTTTTTCTATTGAAGAGATTGAAGGGGTGGTGGAGGAGTGTGAGGGGGATAAGAGTCCGGGTCCGGATGGGTTCAATTTTGCTTTTGTAAAGAAATTTTGGTACTTGATCAAAGGTGAAGTTAGAATTATGTTTGATCAATTTCATGGGAATGAAACTCTTCCTAAGGCTATGTTGGCTTACTTTGTTGCTTTGATTCCTAAAGTTAGCTCGCCCATGGAGTTGAAAGATTTCCGGCCCATTTCTTTATTAGGTTGTCTCTATAAACTCTTGGCAAAGGTGCTAGCTAGGAGATTGGCTAAGGTGATGAACTCAATTATTTCGCAAAATCAATCGGCTTTCTTAAAGGGGAGGAATATGGGGGATGGTGTTGTGGTGTTGAATGAAATTGTGGATTTTGCTAAGAAATCAAATTTGGAAGGTCTCATTCTTAAGGTAGATTTCGAGAAGGCTTATGACTCGGTGGATTGGGGCTTTTTGGTGTATATGATGGAGAGGGTGGGCATGTGTCCGAAGTGGATTGCTTGGATGAAGGCTTGTGTGTGTAGTGGTAGTATGTCTATTTTGGTTAACGGTAGCCCAACGGAACAAATTAATATTCAAAGAGGTTTAAAACAAGGTGATCCCTTAGCACCTTTTCTCTTTCTTTTGGTGGCGGAGGGTTTTAGTGGTTTAATGAGGAATGCGGTGAGGTTGAATTTGTTTGAAGGTTTCAAGGTGAAGGATGATGGTAAGGTGTACTCGCACCTCCAATATGCCGATGATACTATTTGTGTGGGTCAAGCGACGGTGGAGAATTTGTGGACCTTGAAGGCGGTGCTTAGAGGTTTTGAAATGGTGTCCGGGTTGAAAGTTAATTTTTATAAGAGTTGCTTGATGGGTATTAATGTGGATCCGAGCTTTATGGTTATGGCTTGCAATTTTTTGAATTGTAGCCAAGGTCTTCTCCTTTTCAAGTACTTGGGGTTGCCGGTAGGAGGAAATCCGGGTAGAATCACTACTTTGGAGCCTTTGATTGATCAATTGTACAAGAAGTTGTCTTCTTGGGGTAATAAACACCTTAGTCTTGGAGGGAGGATTGTTCTTCTTAATTCCGTTTTGAATGCCATCCCTATTTTCTATCTTTCCTTTTTCAAAATGCCGGTTAGTGTGGTGAACAAGGTGGTTAGAATTCAAAGGGAATTTCTTTGGGGTGGTTTGGAGGGAGGGAGAAAGATTAGTTGGGTTAGTTGGAAGGTGGTGTGTCAACCAAAAGAGGTGGGTGGTATTGGTGTTAGGGATGTTTCGTTGGTGAATTTGAGTCTTCTTGCAAAGTGGAAATGGAGATTATTGCAAAGGGATACTTCGCTTTGGAAGGAGATTCTTGTGGAAAGATATGGTCCTAAGGTTGGCGAGTTTTTGGAGGATGGTGCGGATGTGTGGCCGGCCAACGCTTCTAGGTGGTGGAAGGATTTGGTGTCCTTGGCGAAAGGGAATGAGGTAGATTGGTTTTATGAGGAGGTGGTTAGGAAGGTGGGTAATGGAGCTACAACGAGTTTTTGGAAAGTGGCGTGGAGAGGAGGTGAACCTTTTATGATTAAATTCCATAGACTTTTTTCAATTGCTACGAACCAAGAAGCAACAATTCAAGATATGTGGAGCTCCAATGTAGGCGGAGGGAGGTGGAGGTTTAGTTGGAGGCGTCAACTTTTCGTTTGGGAAATTAATCTTCTTGAGGAGTTGTTGGGGGTGTTGGAGGGTTTTGTGTTGGGTGAGGTGGAGGATGTATGGCGATGGAAGTTGGAAAAAGATGACATCTATATGGTGAAATCTTTATATATCAAGTTGGAGGGGAGAGGGTTGGCGGAGGTTGTGCGTCCGGTGGGCGAGAGGAGAGTGTTTAGACAAATTTGGAAGACCGGGGCTCCATCCAAGGTGAGAGCGTTTGTTTGGAAGGCTCTTCTTGATCGTATTCCGACGCGTGTTAATTTGGGTATTCGGAATTGTTTACCTCCCGGAGTTGGTAGTCATTGTGTTCATTGTATGGATTTTGCCGAGTCTACCTCTCATCTTTTTCTTCATTGTGATTTGGCCCGGAATGTTTGGTTAAGTTTGATGACTTGGTTGGATTTGAATTTTATAATGCCTCCGAACCTTTTTATTCATTGGGAGTGTTGGAGTGGGGGTCCTTTTAATAAGAAAGTTCGGAATGGGATTCGGATGATTTGGGAGGCCGGAATTTGGGTGATTTGGAAGGCTAGAAATGACCGTATTTTTAATAACGTTATTGCTAGTTGGGAGGACCTAGTGGAGGAGGTTAAAGTATTGTCATGGAGATGGCTGCTAGGTCGTTCTAATTCTACGGTTTGTTTGTTTTATGAGTGGTGTTGGGCTCCTCGAGATTGCCTTTTGAGGTAAGTTTGCGGCTGCTTGGTGGTGGTGGCTTGTGTTTCGCTGTTGGGGGTCCTGTGGTACTGTTTTTGGCCTGCTGTCTTAGCAGAACAGCAGCTGTTTGAGCTGTTTCTGCTGGATGTGCAGCTGGGTGTTAGGGTCGGTTCTGTCTCTTTGGCTGATGCCAATTTGGTGCTTTTCTTGGGCTTGTTCTGTGGTGTTTTGGCTTTGCTATGGGGTTGAATTTTGATGTTGTTGTTAGATTTCAAAGTCATAGCGGGTGCCATGCCTTTGTGGCTGTTGGTGTTGGCTTCTCTCATTGGGTGCACCGGTTTGTTTTTTATGGGGGTGGTTTTTTAAGGGGTTTTTGTTCGAGCCAAGTCTTTGTGGCAACCGATTTCCCCTTTGTATTTTCTTTTTTTTTTCCACCCGAGCTTATTAGTGCACCTTGCACGGGCTTGAAGGTTAATAATATTTTGCCGTTTCAAAAAAAAAAAAAAGAGCCTGAATCAATGAGGATCTACTTGTTATATCATGGGGATGGGGATATAAAGAGGGGTAATTCCTTTGTGACTTAAGGTGATTACTTTGATTGTCGGCATATATCATGCAACCCTTTTGTACTTTTGCATGTCGCATAAGGGATATTAGGGAGATGGGAAAGGATATGAGGGATTGAGTGCGCCAAAAGAGTCATGTCCTTCTTAATTAAGTGTGGCCTTGTGAGGAATCGACTGTCATTTTTTGTTGTCCGGGTTCGAACCCAAAACCTTGCATGTATTATGCATTGTCTCTACCAACTGAGCTAAGCTCACGAGGACAGAAATCAAGTGTCTATGTGTTGGGGGAAAATATCAAGAGAATGTGTTCATGTGATATTGTAGCATTCATCATAGATTGTCTGAGAGGTCATACATCATTATCCTTGAACACTAATTAAAGAAACCAAAGGAAGAAATTTTAAATTGAAAAAGACACTTTTTGAACTTTTGATGTATTAACTTCCTTAACCAGTACCCCCAGCCAATGGTTAGCATGACCCTTATAAAATTTATGAGGGCCTAACCTTTTTGATGTGGAAGTTGATGATTGGTCTATGCTACTGAGACTTGTACCAAAATTCAAGTGCATACACCAAGCACACTCATGACACGGGGAATTGAATTTTCTAGTGTTGTTGACCATAGTGTCCCACATGATATGCCAAATTTGTTGTCGAACTTGAAAGTTGCCCGAGTTATTTGCTAATAGCTCTCAACTATGCTTATCTTAATCCTTCAAACAACTATGCCGTGGAAGAAACTCTATTCAATCATGAGTTTCTTAACTCCTTAAGAGTGTTAAGTACAAAGTCAATTTATTTTTTTATGAACTGCTAAACTAAGAAATGGATACGTAAAACATAAAACGTAAAGATGAATGATAAATTTATGAAAATAACTTGATTTTGATTAATAATGTATAAAATAAAATGCACGAGAGTGATTTCTATAGACGAAAATGCACGAGTGATTTTTATAGACAAAACTATTCCTACTAGTCAATGCATCATAAACTCCAATCTCTTTCGGTTATTTTTGCGAGTAGTGTGTGTTTCTTGCCATTGTTGGGTATAAGTGGAGCCACACGTTAGGTCGGTTTCCTCTAATTTCACATTTTTTTTTCGTTTACCTTAACCATGTGCACAATCTGTCCTTCAAACATGCCTACATGAAGATAGATACTTCGATTATAGGTGTTATAAACATGAACACGAGTATAATGATGAGTTGTAAGTTTCATATGTCTTTGACTTCTTCCGACACTACAACAAATTGTGTGAACCTAGTGGACTTGAGAAAAATCTTCTTATCTCTTATTCAAATATATTGTATTCAACTATTCATTCAACTTAAAAAGAATTTGGATTATCCTACTTTTGATTGCTTTTAGTTCCGACTAAGTTAATGTATTTAGTATAAAATTTGAACCAAACATATCAACTTTCTTTGATCAAATTTTGTTTATATCTGAGGCTGGCCCAGCCTTAAATAAAAAAAAATATATGTTATACATAAATCTGATCCTATCTAACCACCCCTAATTTATATAATCAGTCAATTTGAAAAGCTATTTCATTGAAAGAATCACAACAATCATTTTTTTCGCAAAACCATTCATTTTACCCTTTTCCACAACAAAAGAGTGACAAATCCAAAGAACACCGTTAGATAAATTTCACCTCTTTCACTTAATTTTTTTAATTTCTTTCATGTTCAGAAGTTCTTCTAGTTCTGATTTTTTTTAATGAAGTTTAACTATACAAGAAAATTATGTTTTATTTTACTATGAGTCTATTTTAAAAAGAGAGCCAAGCCTCCTATTTCACAGTAACGGCCTGATATGAGGTTAGATTGACACGATGTCGATAACATTTTTCATAAAAACAAGATTTGCATGGCGCGTGTAGGATATGCGCGTGGGAGAGACATAAACAGGGAGGGGCGGCTGTGAGCTAAGCTAAGCTGAGTGATGAAAACTAAGACCCAAAGTTTGGGGAACTGTGTCCATGGCCCACTCACAATATTAGAGCATCCACAATGGAGACATCCATTTTTGGGTTCTTAAATGGGTCCCACCTGTATACATCACTTATTTATAATTTTTTAATAATAGTACCTAATAAGAACTCAATCTCTCCAACCCAGAATCTCACAAAAATTTCTTAAATGGGACCCACTAATCAACTATCAATAACTTTATATCATTACATTTCAATTTTTTAATATTAAAAGAGTGAGGGACCCGCTTAAAAGTGGGGGTCTTAAGTAAGACCCCGGGTCTTATAAGACCCCGGGTCTTATAAGACCCTGGAAAAGATTCTCCCCAATGGGGGTACCTAATAGGTACCGGGTCTTAAATGGTTAAGACCCTCCCATTGGAGATGGTCTTACTCACTCTAAACCAAAAACAATACTCCCTCCGTCCCAATTTATCTGACTCCTTGGCTCATTTCACACAGATTAAGAAAAATGTATAAATAAAGGGGAAAGTGGAATATATTGTATTGGGAATGATAAAAGTAGTATTATTTGGTGTTATATTGTATTGGGAATGATGAAAGTTGTATTGAAAATTGAAATGACTCAGTTATTTTGGGACACTTTTTTTTAGAAAATGGGTCAGATATTCCGGGACGGAGGGAGTAGTAATAAAAACAAAAAAAAAAAACAAATAGTTTATGACTTGTGAATGAATATTGATGGTAGAGTAGAGTTTGGTGCTGGTTGTTACTCTCTGTATTTATTGTACTTCTAATCCAACACCTGTTACCAAAAAAACAAAAAGTGATAAAAAAAAAAGATGATTCTAGAGTGTGAAAAAAATAGTAGCTTCATTGAGAATACAACATGGTTTATATAAGTGGGTTGGTTTGGGTTTCAATAGAGGAAACATGCCCAATTTCAACCCAACAACAAGTACAACACTTCTAACTAGTTTACTTGTCTTTCTTCTTCATACTTGCCAGATCCCAAAGGTACTCTCTCTCTCTCTCTCTCTCTCTCTCTCTCTCTTATCCTCTTTACCTTTTTTCCTTTTTTGTTTTTTTTATTATGCTCTTTATATTTTATATTTAATTTTTAATTGTTTTTGTTTTTTTTCTTCTTTTTTAGCATGATTTAAGGTTAAATTTTGGTGTTTTTCATTTGCATGTGGAGTTTGAGGTTGTTAGTTGAGATTTGGAAAGGTTGTTTTTTGTCTGTTTTGTTTTTTTGAGGTAATACTGTTTCTGTTAACCAATTCTAGTATGAATGAACTAGTTCTTTTGTTGTTTTTTTCCTTCTTTCTTTTCTATCCTAGCATATTTGATTATTTGGCATGTATGTTATTTTTATAATGTTTTTATTTTTATTTTTTTATTAATTTATTTAGTTTCGTTAAGATCAATGAGAAGTGAAAGGATAATCATAACTAATCCATATTTTGGGGGCTTGATGTCATTAATAAACTTAAAGTTTCAATTTTTTAGTACTTGGTTTTTCAAAGATCTAAGCAGAATATTGAACTCAAGTTTCAAGGCAGAGTTTTGAGTTTGATGATCCATTTTATATGGTTGGTGCCTTAGTTTGTATTCAATCCATATGAAGATGTCAGCTGACTAGTTCTTTGTGATCCCTTTGTAAGATTTTGAGAATTGTTGGATACTTATTTTAATGTGACATTTCATAATTTAGCAAATAATTTGATGAAAAATCACTATAAGTACAACAATGTATGTGAAATTGGAATGAATTAGTGTGAATATTATGGAGTTAAGGACAAAATCACTATATGTATGTTCTAATCGAGTTGTTCTCCATGGCCTAATTTATGTTTTCTAAGAAATTGTAGTGAAGAAAGTAAAATATTATCTTTTGATATGAGAGCAGCTAAGCTAATTCTCATTCTTGTTATGATTTTCATCTTTAAAAAGTTTTATTGTTTGGTTTTTGTCGATTGATTTTACATCGAATATGTTGCTTGCTGACTCTTCAATCACTACTTCTCAAGTATTCAGGCGGGTCGAGCCGTGTTAATAGCTTCATTTTCGATCCTTGTTAGTAAACTGAAAAAAACTGATTAAGGATACCTTTACTCTTTCAGTATAAATATGTTCATAATTTGGTGTTTTATGGCATCTATTGACTCATATGATCAAATCACCTAAATGCGAAAAAGCTTTTGTTATATTACCTCCCTTCACATCCTTTAGAAACACATATTTTGTGTTGTAGTTTCTTTAGTCTTGTAAATATGTCCTGTCGTGTTCCTCCTATGCTTTTACATTACTTTCTTCTATGTTTGTGATATTCTTGGCTTCAAATCTATCTTATACAGAATCATTCTCTCAGGTCAAGATCTAAATTTTAAGTAATGGCTGTGTTGTTGAAGGTTACATGAAGCCTTTTCTCTCTTTGAATCATCCTGATACCGAGTTCAATTGCTCACAAGTTGATCATAATCACTCAATGGTATGTAAAACTTCTGTATTTGGATTTTTTTGCTTCAACTTTTAGTAACGAAGCAGTTATTGTCGTCCGTTTTCAGGCTCAGACTCATGCTCATTATCCTTATAGTGATCCAATTTTCGCTGGTTCATTAGTTGCTTACGCACCGCATGCTGTTGTAAGTGTTTTGTCTAGTAATATATATCTCTTCATGAATGCGCTATTAGCACTTTTTGCTGCTTGATTTTGTCGTAATGAAATGTTCGTTGAGTTTCTTATTGAATTTCTTTTGTATAATAGTATCTTAATATGTCAATGTTTTTTAATGTTTTAGAATCAAGCTCAAATGTTGCCTCAAATGATGGGATTAGCATCCACTAGAGTTGCATTACCACTTGATCTTGCACAAGATGGGCCCATTTATGTCAATGCAAAACAATACCATGGTATACTGAGAAGGCGACAATCACGAGCTAAGCTTGAGGCACAGAACAAACTCATCAAAAATCGTAAAGTATGTTCCATGCTTTGAACTTTACTTTTTTCATTCAGGACCTTATAGCATATAAACTAGTAGCAAAGTTTTTCATGCGTGGAGCAGAAAAATGTTCCTACACTCTTACCTTTTGAGATTGTAACGAGAAATTTCTGATTTTATATAACCATCCAAGGGTGAACAAGGTTCCTCCCGTGATGACAAGTGGTAGAATTAAAATAAGCTCGTGTTACACAAAATGTCATGTTATTACATGGTGAAATTGTTATTTGAAAGGGAATGTGTTGCCTGTTTTATTGAATAGTTTACTCATCGTTTAATTTGATGCAGCCATATCTTCACGAATCTCGCCACAAACATGCTTTGAATAGAGTTAGAGGATCTGGTGGCCGATTTCTAAGCACCAAACAGCTTTCAGAGTCTAATGCAGAATTTGTCACTGGTTCACATTCTGGCCCTGACAACAATTATCAAAAGGAAGATCCTTCAGAGATGGAAAGTCATCATTCCTCAAAAACCAGAGATAACATATCTTCCATCACAAGTTGTTCCGATCGGACATGTTTTTCCAGCAACAGTTTCAGTTTTAGGCAGCCAGAGCACATGTTTCTTGGAAACTCTCCAAACATGGGGGGAGGAGCACCACAATGCAGTGGAGGACTCGCATTTGGCGGAACAAAGCAACGCGCTTCTGTTGTCCGGTGATAGTTTCATCGGACAGGCAAATCATCCTTGGCTTAATCACTTCGGTTTCGGTGTTTTCATGGTAATTTGGTCACTTTATTTTCTGCTTTTATGTGTTCTTGTGAATTACTCTTTTTGAGAGAAACTTCAAAGTGTGTGCATTAGCACTTAGAACCTTTTTATTACTTTCACATGTATTTTAAAATTGGTATTGCTTACACTTGTCTTTTGGACTGGATTGGAATAGTTTCTGCATGAAACTTTTTTGGTTTGTGATCAATATATAATTTGCTTTGGTTTGAGCTTGGTTTAAAGTATTTGAAATCCACCACTGGATAAAAGAAAGTTGTAGACATGTGTAGTAGTAGGTGATGCTGCCAAGACACGCTATAAGTATTGGATACATGTATACAGTACGGTATTTGATACGATACGTTTCTGATACGTCGATATGTACATAGAAACTCTTCTCTTCATGTCACGGAACAAAGCCAATTCCAATAATACATTGCATCAATTTATGTAGTTTTTATGCTGATGTACAAAAATGGTGGAAAAGAAATTCAAAAAGCATAATGCTAAATAAATAAGACGATTGTTAATGTCTTTTAAATAATACTTGTTTTTTTTTTTTTTTTGCTTTTAATCTTACATAAATCTATCCACATGGAATGCCATACGATGGAATCAATGCAGTGTATGCAATCATTTTTTTGAAGGCAGTGTATGCAATCATATCTGCATACAAATTCATAAAAGAAATTAATATAAATAATAATCAAAATTAGCACATGTTACATAGCAATATTTTTTTTTTTTTTTACAATGTTACATAGCAATATGAATCGCTAAGAACTAAGATATGAAGAAACATTGGTAGTTACAAGCACAAACTTGCTTCAAGGTGTAATATAAAGGTGAAAACATAGTTAAGAATGATTTGGTTTAACCACGTGCTCGTAAAATTTTGTACAACCTCTCGTCCCATTTATAAGTAATTATTTTTTAACCACATTTATAAGTAACTATTCCCTTTTCAAAATATTTAAATAACTGATATATTTGAGTTATATTATAGTTCATCTACATCAATTATTCAATAAATCAATGAATCTAAAAAAAAAATATTTGTTTATGAAATTTTATTAGATTGAATGGTGAGTTTTGCCAAAACAGACCCGTGGACACTTCTAAAATTATCCATGAACAACTTACTATGTTAGTTTAAAATATTACAACTTTTAAGGTATAAATACCAGATGAACACAATATGTTTTTAGAAAATATATTTAAAAGATAATCATTTAAAAATTAATAGAATATCATTTAAAAATTGGGCAAGCCCTCCACCTTCTCCCATGATGAACACAATTGGGCATGCCCAACTGGCTATTGATTAGAAAATGAGAATATCATTTAAAAGATATAAAACCAAATTAATAGAAGTATATACATACTCATCATTATGTATTAAAAGAGCAGGAAGAACCAATTTTTTAAATATAAATATTCATTTAACTCACATAAGCCCATCAATCACAAGAGTCTACTGAATGCACAAATAATTAAGGTAGATAATTAATTATTCACGTAAACAACATAATTCCAATTAGGAGAAAAATTAAGATATTTTTTGTTAATCATGCAATCAAGGATATATCTATCCAGTAAAATAAAAATCCATATATTCAGCAATCTTACAAATGAAATGAAGTTTGTGTATTAGAGGCATATGGAGGTGAGAGTCTACAGAGTATCAAGCCTATTTTTATATCTAATCTCTTGAAAATATTTTATTCTTTTTAGATTTAAAGATTAGTCTTGCCAAATCAAGAGGTGTGAGTCGTATTATTAAAAGGGAGATTGTGATTGTTACTAAAATCATAGTTTATAGATAAAATGGAAAAATATCAGGGGTTATACATGCATTTTGGGAGGACCATTAAAGATATCCTTTATAGAAGGTGAGTAGAGTGTGTAAACATTATTGCCAAGATGGGAGCTAGAAGTTCGATGCCTCTTATTAGGATTCAAGAGTCTTGTTCTGATTTATCTTCAACTGTTAGCAATGCTCTAGGTGTCTCTTTCCTTAGGGGGTAATATTTTTCTTTTTCTTTTTCTCTCATATGACAAAAATATATTATAGAATATAAATAATTTTCTTAAGAAATGAAGTTTGTGTATGCGTGAATGTATGTATGTGATGCAAAGATATGTTAAAATAATAATTAATACAAAAAAAAAATTAAAAGAATATAATCTTGCAAAAACATTTAAAACAATTAAAAACAAATATAATAGATTGTTTTGAATACCATTAAATCTAGATTGTGTTGGGGTGGCAAAGTCGTTTTCTCTCTTTTGGGGGCCAGTTGGTTTTGCTCAAGTCGGTCCTGACCTCTTTGCCTGTCTATGCTCTTTCCTTTTCCAAAGCTTCGTCAGGTATAATCTTGCTTGGAGCTATGTTTGTTCTCGAAAGGAGTATGGGGGTTTGGGGGTGAGGCAGTTGAGGGAATTTAATCTTGCTTTGTTAGGAAAGTAGTGTTGGAGGATGTTGGTGGATTGAGATGGGTTATGGTATAAGGTTTTGGTGGCGAGATATGATGAGGAGGCTGGGAGGTTGGAGGTAAGGGGCTGGAGTGTTTCTATTTGGTGGAGGGAGATGGTGAAGATTAGGGACGGTATTTGAGTTGATTGGGGGGGGGGGGGGGGGGTGGGGGGGTGGTTCGCTGATAGGGTGGTGAGGAGGGTGGGAGATGGGTCGAATACCTTATTTTGGCATGATAGATGGTTAGGTGATGTTTCGTTGTGTAGGTGTTTTGAACGTTTATTTGGCTTAGCATTGAATAAGCTGAGTACGGTGGCTGATATGTTCACTCTTGGTTGGGAAGTAGGGGGGATGCGTGGAGATGGAGGAGACAGTTGTGGGCATGGGAGGAGGAGATGTTAGGCGAGTGTCGCCATTTACTTAACACTTTTGTTGTGCAAATTGATGTTTCTGACAGGTGGCAGTGGCTCCCTGATACTGTGGGGGGCTATACAGTGCGCGACGCATATCAGATTCTAACTTATCAGGCTGCCCCTTTAATTGATGTAACAGGAGAGCTCGTTTGGCACAAGCAGGTTTCCTTGAAGGTCTCTATTCTTGCTTGGAGATTGTTTCGAGATAGGCTGCCAACTAAAATTTATCTCTTAAGACGTGGCATTCTTCAACCCGCGGCCATTAGGTGCGTGGTGGGGTGTGGGTTTGATGAATCGACAACTTACTTGTTTCTCCATTGTGAAATTTTTGGTTCGATATGGCAGCACATAAGGAATTGGATAGGCATTTCAGGAGTCGATCCGCTTAATCTTCATGATCATTTCTTTCGGTTTACTAACTCTATTGGAATGTCTCAAAAGCGACGTTCTTTTATGCAGCTTCTTTGGCTCTTGTGTGTGTGGATAGTTTGGAATGAACGAAACAACAGAATATTCAAACTACCATGATAGAACTTATGGAAAAGGTGTTCTATGGAAAAGGTTAAATATAACTCATTTTGGTGGCTGAAAGCTAACAATGCCAACTTTGTTTATGGCACTCATAGATGGTGGTCGGACCCGTTACTTTGTTTGGGTATCGACTGACCTTTGCTTTTGTAATTATCCAGTGACTGTTTGTTTTTTGGGGTGGCCTCTTTAGTACACCTTGTGCTTTGGAGGAACCATCGTCGTTGTTAATATATATATATATATATATATATATATATATATATTCCATTTTTTATTCTTAAAAAAAAAATATCTAAATTTATAATAACATAAGATCTATATTTTGTCCAAGGACAATTAGGATGAGATAAAACTAGAACAAAATTATCTTTATATATTTATGTGAATTTTGGTGGGTTAGTCCATACAAATCTTCGTTCTGAGTTTAAATGGGATCTTCGCAAGTAGATGGTTTGGTTGGACCATTCAAATTAGTCGGTTTTTAAGCTGGATACCAAATTATAAAAAAAAAAAGTATTTATGTGAATTTACATGTTTGCATCCAAAAATTTACCCCCTTTTGTTCTCTGACCAAAAAATTTATTCCCTTTTCATTAATAAATGGGTTTAGAAAAATTAAAACCCACTTGTATAACCATTTTGAGACAATTTTTAGAAAATCTCTCTCTCTCTCTCTCTCTCTCTCTCTCTCTCTCTCTCTCTCTCTCTCTCTCTCTCTCTCTCATAGGCATGACAATGGGGCGGGGTGGGGACGAGTTTTGTCTTCCCCATCCCCATCCCCTACTCCTATATACTTACCCGCTACCCTACCCATACCCAAAGGGGATGAGAAATTAAATCTCATCCCCGTCCCCAATGGATTCGGGTATTCCCGCCCCATCCCCGTCCCTGCAGTGAATCATTTTTTAATAAAAAAAAGTTTTTTTTTTTAAACTTCAATGGTAATGTTGTAATGCAATATTCAACAATTTGCGTTCATTTTAACATTTCCTTACCGAATAATTCGGTTGCTCCTTTAACTATCAATGAAAGTTCTTATATCATGACAATTATTAAACCAAATAACATGGTATATCATTATCAACCCCCTCAACGAAAACAAAAAAATTACCTTTCTACATTTGGGTAGGGTTTGGGTATGGGTTCGGGGTGGGTACATATATCCCTGTTACCCGTCCGGTACCCGTATTTTAAACTCGGGGAAAACCCAAACTCATACCCTAACCCAGTCAAATCGGGGAAAACCCGTCAAATTGGGGTTGGTTTGGGCGGGTACCCATGGGCACGAGTTTTGTTGCCATGCCCCTCTCATTTAATTTAATTGCAACAAAAAAATCTTATATCTCCTTTTCCCCTTTACCCTGCTTTTTTACCCAAAATCCCTCGCACCATTCGACTTCCTTCAACCAGCTCCACCCTACACTAACCCAACTTTCTTTTATCTTCGTCGTCTTCCCGCAACCAACGTCAACAAATGTCCTCATCTTAAACTTGCCTTGCTCATTTGACTGTTTTCTTGCATCATACTGTCAAAGACATTTTCTTCATATCCGTTGAGATAAGAACACCTCTCCGTATAAAATCCTATGGAGCTATCTTCAAAATATAAAGTTTTTGCTCCTTTTTATTTATAATTTCATTTCAATTTTATTCTTTCCAATTTCTCCATGAATATTGGTGTTGATTAGTAAAGAACATGCACTAATTTGAAAATGATACTGTCGAAAAAATAATCATTAAAACGTCAAAGAGGCTTTGTACCAAAAATAAATGCCAAAAAGGCTTATGAACGAGTTTTTTCTTTCTTTTTTTCTTTGCACATGTACTAAAATGATTGGCTGAAAGCATGAGAAAGAAAATGAGTTATGGGTATCAAAATGACTTTAAAGGCATCAAGTAAAACACAATTAAAGAGAGATCAAATGGTTTTTGGTGTCCAATAGAAAAGGTGTTTCATGCTAAAACACCTTCATAAAAGTGAATGAGTGTCTTGTAGCAATACCATATGAAAATTGTTGTTCACACACATAAGAAGGCTGAAACACACATATAAAATGCTGAAATACCCTTCGATAGTTAACTGCCGCCGATTTTACTATTCCTCGGCAGTTAACTGCCGCCGATTTTTTGAATTCCTCGGTAGTTAAGTGCCGAGGCGCTGTTTTATTAGATGAAACAGCCACCTGCTCCCCCTACTCACTATTTCATCATCACCTTTCTTTCCTCTTCCATCTAAACACCCAAATCCAATATATGTTTCACTAAATCTTGCTCCAAAATCATTGAAGCATCAAGCATAGGAGGTATCAACACACTTTTGACGTAAGAAAACAAGTATTAAGCATTTTAATCGGTTTATTTGTAGCTGTTTTTGGGGTTTTTGATGTCAGTTTACGTTAAACACTATCATGGGGGCATCGGCAGTTAACTACCGAAGTATTTCGGCAGTCAACTGCAGAGGAAAACTGGCAGTTTTACGTAGCTACTGCCTCTTTTTCCAAAAAAAATTGGATGTTTTTTTTGTTTTTTTTTGTTTTAATTCATTATATGTTGACTCCGGTGTCCTCCCACTTCATGCCAATGAAGTTGACACGACTAGGTTTTTTTCGACGACGTTAAATGGAAAGATAGGGATAACTTGCTTAATTGGGTACGTCATCAAACAAATAAGGCGGGATTTACAATTGTTATACAAAGATCATGTTTGATCAATCCAATGGTGCGACTAGTGTGTGAAAGGAGTGGAGCTCACAAAGTGCCGAAAAAAACCGAAGCATAAGTCAACGGGCTCTAGAAAATGTGGGTGCATGTTCATGGTTAGTGGATATCTTAGTAAACAAAGGAATGGAGATTGAACATTCTTAATGCAGTTCACAACCATGCGATGGAGTCGGCTTTAGAAGGACACATGCTTGCCGGTAGATTAAAGGAGGATGATGTAACACCCGTGTTAATTTTTTAATTGATTTAGCGAGGTTTTAAATATATTTATAAATATATGCTTATATGATTTATGAGTTAAGTGATTTACATGATTGATGTGTGTGAATTATATGATTCATGAAGTTGAGTGATTTATATGATTTATAAATGAATTATGAGGAGTATATGATTTTGTGAAGTTGTTACGTTGGGTGACTTATTTTGTTATTAAATAAAATAAGATATGAAAAAAAAAATTACTAACAAGTGGGGCTGTGTTGTGAGGTGAGTAAGTTTAGTGGTGAGAAGAGTAATACAAGTATTATAAATAGAGGATTAGGTTGAGAGAATAAGTTTTACAACGTACGTGAACCGCTTTTGGGAGAAAAGGGAGAAAAGTCAGAAAAAGAGAAGAACAAAAAGGGGCTGTCGATTTCTGCAATAACCAGGTAAGGGTGAGACTAACTTTCAATATTATTAAGGGTATGATTCTGAGAATTGAATTTAACATGATTAGGTTGAGTTTTGGTGAGAATTGGGATTAGGGTTAAATGACCGATTTGATGATTAAACCATGAAAAGATGTTAGATTGATGCAAAATTAGTTTACAGACCTTAGATATTGTCTAGGGTGTTAATTAGATGCCATATGGATGAAAGAATCATGAAGATAGGTGAAAAGTTGTGATTTTTAGGTTTCTGGCCGTACTGACATTCATCGCTCGCAACTGCGAGCAGAAACACTCGCAACGGCGAGCTGCACCCCATTGCTCGCAACTGCGAGCAACGTTACTCGCAACTGCGAGTAAGACCTTTGAGCTCGCCATTGCGAGCCAATTACTCGCCACTGCGAGTTAGGCTGTTAGTTGCCCGAAATTGTTCCGATGCGATCCTTTCGCACGTGTAGTCATGAGTTGATCTTAGAAGTAAGAAAGAGGGTTGTTTAGGATACTTTCAGGAGTTCCAGAAGTCTGTTTAGGTGACTGAGATTAGTAGTGATGATGTATAAGAATTATTTAAGATGCTTTATGATGATAAGTTGTTATGATTCATTCCCTTTAATGTTGGTATGTTATTTAAACGCTATTATATGTTGTATCTTGCTGCTGTTTATTGCCGTTGACTGTTAAATGTCTTGAAGTTGCATGAGTCGGTCTAAGCTGTCATGATTTAAGAAGTTGTCCATTTTAATGGAATTGTATAAGATGTTCACGTTGTTGTCCAAGTTGTAGGAAGATTGTGTTGTTGCATAGTCGGCGATGGGGGCTTAATGCCTGACAGGTTCTTTATGACCTTAGCGATGGGGGCTTAATGCCCGACAGGTCCAAATATGACCTTAGCGATGGGGGCTTAATGCCCGACAGGTCCAAATATGACCTTAGTGAAGGGGGCTTAATGCCCTGGTGGTACCACATGCATAATGAGGTTGTCTAAGTTGTTGTTGAAGTTGTCTAAGTTGTTGTTGAAGTTGTAGTTGCATTGTAGAGTCGTCATAACTTATATTTAATGATGATTTAATGATGATGTCTGACGATGATGCCTTGATGATGATGTTTGTTTATGATTTGATGGTGATATTTTGATGATGATGTATGTTTATGATTGATGAAGATAATAATATGATACTAAATGATTATTAACGCTGATGTTTATGATGTCTTAAGTTGTAAAATATATGATGATACTTGATTATGATTTAATGATGATTTTTGCTTATGAATTAGAGATGATAATTGTTTACGAACTAATGATGATATTTGATAATGATACTTAAATATGATTCGATATAATGCTAAATGATAAATGTTTTATATGTAAATGATGATTTATGTTGTTAAATGCATTTTGATGAATTATATGTTTAATTTATTGACTGTGAAATCTCACCCCTTCTGCGTATTGCCTCGACCGTGGGTAATGTGCAGGTAATAAGGATTAGAAGTGTTCGTGAGAGGACTCCTCACTTGTGTCTAGGTGCTCTGATATGTAACGGGATGGGGCTTGCTTTCTTATCTATTCCTTACGTGTCTTTATGAACTTTTTACGAATAAGTATTGAATCAAATTATGAGATTTTCTGATAAGGCCTGCGTGCCAAGACTTTAGTATGCTGAACTATTTTCCGCTGCATGATTTTAGATTTTGATGTTGAATTTGAGAGATAATTATTATTATCCATTTTATGTTTTAAAAGAAGTATGTTACATTCCGTTTGTGATTTAAATACTCTGATTTATGATGAAATTTTTATGTTGGGAAAACGGGGTGTTACAGATGACAAGAAGATTGTACATGACTTGACCAAGAGCAAGGTGCTTCCAAGAAATATTTTGATAAATTTGAAGAGCACAAGACAACATTGCATGACAAATATCAAGCAAGTATACAATGAACGTCAACAAATATGGAAGTCAAAAAGAGGTGACAAGACGGCGTTGCAGTTTCTAATCTCAAAGTTGGAGGAGCACAACTATGTTTATTTCTCAAGAACACAAGTGAAAGTACTACTATTGAAGATATCTTTTGGGCTCATCCAACATCTGTTAAGTTGTTTAACAATTCTCCAACGGTTTTGGTTATGGACTCCACCTACAAAACAAACATGTACAAGATGCCAATGTTTGAGATAGTTGGGGTCACCTCAACCGATTTGACATATTCGGTCGACCTTGGATTTATGACACATGAGAAAGAGGAAAACTTTGTGTGGGTTATACAAATGATGCATAAACTTCTTACGTCAAAGATGAATATGCATAGGGTGGTTTTGACTGACAGAGATATGTCTTTGATGAATGCGGTTGCAAATGATCTCCCTGAAAGTTATGCAATGAATTGTTACTTTCATGTGCAAAAAAAATGTTAAACAAATGTGCATCTTAGACTGTAGATATCCTTTGGGAAAAAGAATGGGAAAGAGGTGAAACATGGTGATGTAGTGAAGAAGATAATGAGCGCATGGAAAATTATTGTTGAATCACCCACTCAAGAGTTATATGCAAATGCATTAGTGGAGTTCCAATATGTTTGTAGTGATTTCCCAATTTTCCTAACCTATGCCATGGCCACCTTGGATGAAGTGAAGGAGAAAATAGTGAGGGCATGGACAGACCATGTGTTGCATCTTGCTTGCAGAACCACCAACAGGGTAGAATCGGCTCATGCTTTAGTAAAGAAATATTTGGACAATAGTGTGGGTGATTTGGGTACTTGTTGGGAAGTTGGTGATTCAATTAACTGCGATACAAACATCATTTGGTGATAGTGTTACCGTATTGGAACATAGATTCAAAGATGTCACTTTGTACTCTGGGTTAGGGGTTATGTGTCTAGATATTCTTTGGACAACATTGCTTTGGAAGAGGAACGTTGTAGGGGAACATTGTGTATAGACAAGGAAATTTGTGGTTGTGTTCAAAGGACATCATCACACGAGCTACCATGTGCATGCTTTATTGCTACTAAAATCTGTGAAGACAAGCCTATTTTATTGGATGAGATACACCATCATTGGCATAGGTTATGTATGGGCCAAGAAAGTAATGAAGATGGTTTTTCTGTCAAGGATGAGTGGAATGGTATTCAAGAATGTCTTAAGAAAGTCCCTTACTAAATGAAGCTTGAAATGAAAGAGGTTTTGCGGCAATTGGCATTTCCTGACACCACCATGTTGTCTCCACCACCACGAAAAGTATCAACCAAGGGAGCCAAGAAAAAAGTGGATATTGCGAGGTCTAGAGCAAAAGTGACATCGACTAGTTGAATCCCTTCTTTGTGGGAGGTTGTTGATTCCCAAAATCTGGATAGTCAACCGTCACCGTCACCAACAACTTCATCATTTTCTAAAAAAAAAACGGTGATCATATTGGTAAAACATCACGTTCCCCACTTCCACCACCTACTCGGTTTCCAAAGACTATTCCGGTTCCAACGTCTATTCCGGTTTTGAGCCCTATTGATTATATGCCAAAGTTCATGGTTCCATTTATTGAAAAAGTGGTGGATGTTATAGGCCATGGACATTGTGGATTTCGGGTTATAGCCGAGTTCATGGGATTGACCGAAGAAAGTCATATCATGATTCATAGACATCTTATTCAAGAGTTGAAAGATCATAGAGATGATTATGTGGGAGTATATGCGGGTGAGGATCGTTATAACTACATTTTAAATGGCTTATATCCTTCCGCAAATATTAGCGGTATTGCACATGTTGATAAGTGGTTGACGTTTCCGGATATGGGACACATTGTTGCTAATTATTACAATAGGTGTGTGGTCTTGTTGATAAATCACGAAATTGGAAATCCGGAATCTTATTTCCCACTAACAGGGTCACCATCGGCTAAGAAAAAACTCCCATCATGTGCCTTGGGTTAATTCCGAATCATTTCGTGCTTATTATTTTGAAGGATGGTTGTCCACTACCTCCATCATCTACGGAGTGGCACAATCACAATAAAGAAGAGACGATGACTTGGGAAGATGAGTATTTGGATCAACATGATTTGTTCCGAAATATCATGATTATTGAAAAGGGAGAGAAACCGCCGCAACCAAAAAAGGAGTCAAATAAAGCGGAACCTATTTTGTGCGACACTCCCGAAAAAGCAAAGCAACAATTTGAAGTTATTGCGGAAGATGAAGAAGATTTTATTTCACTTGATCTTCCCCAATCACTTGGTCATTAATGAGTGATTTTTTGTCGGTGTTATTCTATTTTTTTGGTAGAAATTACACCGGCGGATATTTTGGGGTCGAAATTGTAACGCCAATTTTTTGTGGCAAATATATAACTAACATTATGTAATTTATATAAATATATGATAATATGACTTTTATGTGGTGAAACTAGTGCTTACTTATTTCTTCCTTATTAATGTTTACGCATTTTATATACATTTTATTGATTATTACGTTTCGTTTAATTTCATCCTAATGTATAATTTTTTTCATAAAGCTTTTGTGAAGTGAAACATGTCTGAGGTTGCAAAAATTGACATCAGTTAACTACCGCCGGTTCCATCTGCAATTGCGTAGAATGTTAGTAGAAATTTAATTTAACGATAAGTAATGTGTTGTTTAATTATGGACACTCTTTAACGTTTTGATGAATTTCAAACATTTGTGTAATTTTAACGAAATGTCAGTTTGATTTAATTATGGACAACTGTAAAAGATAATGTATTTTTCTTGTTTATGACTGAGTATAAATTTTGTACGACTAATGTTGCCTTTGGAAATGCTCTGGTTGAATTACAGGTAAAAACTGACCGAAAATGGCTTGGTTCAATTATGTAGAACTCACTGTCTACATAATTGCTTTCCTCGGCAGTTAACTGCCGATGGAACCGGCAGTAGTTAACTGCCGATGAATTTTGGTAGTTAAGTGTCGATGAATAGTAAAATCGGCGGCAGTTAACTGCCGAGGGCCATTTTTGTCTTTTATAGGTGTGTTTCAGACTTATCAAATGTGTGAACTGCAATTTTCATACCATATATATATATATATATATATATATATATCATTACACTTTTACCTAAGGTTATTAATTTACTCCCCTTGTTCCCTCCCTTTCATTTAAAGTTTCATTTTTATACTGTTTTGAATTTGAATTAAAATCACTTTAATAAATTTAGATGTATGGAGTAAGTATCATGATAATCAATAATAAAAACAATATCAAGCAACAAGAACAACAAATCTAAATGTAAATCTAATCTAGCAATCAAGTGTAAAGTAAATATACAATCATAGCAAGAACAATAAGATAAAGAGAGTAGAGAGCAAAACACCAAGATTTGTTTACTAGTTTGGTCAAAAAAATTATCTACATATGGCGAAGAGAGCATCTCCCCAATCCGTTATCAATGTGTTCTTTACAAAGATGCACAAGGGTTACAAGAAATTAACTTTCAAAAATAAATCATAATTTCTACCATTTTCACGAATTTTTTCCTGAGACCAAGAGACTCAAAGATTTCTCTACCAAAGGTGTTTTCTAAGGATATCCTTTCTCTTTTTTTTTTTTGACAAAAAAGGATATCCTCTTTTGGTCTCTCAACATCAAAGTTGCACACAAATCTTACAGCTCCGTCTCCGGTGGGAGACCCGAATAGGTCTCCTACTGTAGGAGACATGGTTTTTTTTTTTTTTAGCAAAATGAGTATGAACTATTGGATAAAGTTTAATTAAATTTTTGATCAGAATGCTTACTATACACCTCCAACACGCAATTACTTTCTTTTATTCTAAATCACTCTTCTATTTTCTCTCTCCCCCCATCTTCCTTCTTTCTTTTCTGCAACAACACATACAACTTTAATGGAGCAAAATCAATCAAATAACCCTTCAATCTATGATTTTAAAGCAAATTTGTAATGAACATATCTTATTCACTTCTCGGTCTCTTCATTCTCTTCTCTCTAGCTACCCTCCTTGTTAAAGACTGTGCTAGAAAAATCACCACTAGTTTCAACTTTCAATTCACTTCCAAAAAAAAAATCTCTATTAATTTTTCCAAGGTTTTTAATGTCATTTTTTTATTTATTCTGCAAGTTAAAATGAAGAATATTCATGTTATGATTATCACAAGTTGCGAATGTTTCATCTTTTGAGAAACTCAGATTCCGATTCCTCTTTTCTTCTTCTTCAAATTGTTGTCCTAATTGAAACATCACCACTGTTCACTAACTTGCTACCAGCAACATGAGCCCAGAAAGAAGAATTTGAAACACTAAGGGTGTGTTTGGTAAAAATAAGCTATAAGCTAGCTGGTAGCTGATAAGCTAGCTGATAGCTGAAAAGCTAGCTTATAGCTGATGACTGATAGCTGATAGCTTATAGCTGAAAAAGCTCGCTTATTAAAATTAATGTGTTTGGTAAAATTGGTTGTTGAAGTAGCTGATAAATATAAAAAGACATAAAAGTACATATCTATTTTATTTATTTATTTATTTTGTTTATAAACAATTTTACTCAATATATTTATTTTGAAATATTTTAATTAATTTCATCTTTAAAATGGTAAATGTGGTACTAAATTAAATTGTGATTTTTGTCTAATTAAACTTTTTAACTTTGATATAATATATCTTTTTAGTTTTTTGCAAATTATATTGTTTTATTTGAAATTATAAATAGTATGTAAAATAATATATTGCAAGAGGGTGTATATGTATAAATGGAAAAAAGAAAGTGCATGGCTGTTGAGCAAACCGAAAAAGAAAAAAGAAAAAAAAAGTGGCAGTTACTTTGATAACGTGGTTTTAGTGGTCACTTATTTTTTTTTTTAAAATAAAGGTTAAAAATGGAAGAAAGTATAAAAAGCTAAAAGCTATAAGCTAAAAAGCTACTTGAATTAGCTTCTTAAAAAACGCTATAAGCTAGTGAAAAAAGCTTTTTACCAAACACATCTCATTTTATCAAAACAAGCTTATAAGCTAGTCCAACAAGCTATAAGCTAGCTTTTTTGTGTTACCAAACACAGCCTAATAAGCTTCAAAATGGGAACAAAATGAAGCTTTAAAATAATTTTAAAAAAGAAAACATAAATAAGTGTAATTTCTTATTACTTAAAGTTAACTCGTAAGCAATATTTTGCCCTAGATTTACCCTAATTTCTCTGCTTAATTTAACTACTTAAATTTAACTCGTAAGCAATATTTTGCCCTAGATTTATCCTAATTTCTCTGCTTAATTTTACTATATTAACCCTGTCTCTTCTATTATCTCTTATTGCTTAAAGTTAACCTGTAAGCAATATTTTCTCCTAGATTTACCATAATTTCTCTGCTTAATTTTACTATATTAACCCTATCTCTTCTATTATCTCTTATTACTTAAAGATAACCCGTAAGCAATATTTTTCCCTATATTTACCCTAATTTCTCTGCTTAATTTTACTATATTAACCCTATCTCTTCTATTATCTCTTATTACTTAAGGTTAACCCGTAAGCAATATTTTGCCCTAGATTTACTCTAATTTCTCTGCTTAATTTTACTATATTAACCCTATCTCTTCTATTATCTCTTATTACTTAAAGTTAACCCATAAGCAATAGTTTGCCCTAGATTTGCCCTAATTTCTCTGCTTAATTTTACTATATTAACCATTTCTATTATATTATCTCTTATTACTTAAAGTTAAACCGTAAGCAATATTTTGTCCTAGATTTCCCCAAATTTCCCTGCTTAATTTTACTATATTAACCCTATCTCTTGTATTATCTCTTATTACTTAAAGTTAACCCGGAAGCAATATTTTGCCCTAGATTTACCCTAATTTCTCTGCTTAATTTTACTATATTAACCTTATCTCTTCTATTATCTCTTATTACTTAAAGTTAACCCGTAAGCAATATTTTGCCCTAGATTTACCCTAATTTCTCTGCTTAATTTTACTATATTAACCCTATCTCTTCTATTATTACTTATTACTTAAAGTTAACCCGTAAGCAATATTTTGCCCTAGATTGACCTTAATTTCTCTGCTTAATTTACTATATTAACCTTATCTCTTCTATTATCTCTTATTACTTAAAGTTAACCCGTAAGCAATATTTTGCCCTAGATTTAATGTAATTTCTTTGCTTAATTTTACTATATTAACCTTATCTCTTCTATTATCTCTTATTACTTAAAGTTAACCCGTAAGCAATATTTTGCCCTAGATTTACCTTAATTTCTCTGCTTAATTTTACTATATTAACCCTATCTCTTCTATTATCTCTTATTATTTAAAGTTAACCCGTAAGCAATATTTTGCCGTAGATTTATCCTAATTTCTCTGCTTAATTTTACTATATTAACCCTATCTCTTCTATTATCTCTTATTACTTAAAGTTAACCCGTAAGCAATATTTTGCACTAGATTTACCATAATTTCTCTACTTAATTTTACTATATTAACCCTATCTCTTCTATTATCTCTTAGTACTTAAAGTTAACCCGTAAGCAATATTTTTCCTAGATTTACCCTAATTTCTCTGCTTAATTTTACTATATTAACCCTATCTCTTCTATTATCTCTTATTATTTAAAGTTAACCCGTAAGAAATTTTTTGCGCTAGATTTACCCTAATTTCTCTGCTTAATTTTACTATATTAACCCTATCTCTTATTAATAAAGCTTAATCTGTCTCGCTATTACTTAAAGCTTAACCCTTCTCGCTATTATGTTAGTCAAATCATGTTCCTAATTTCAATGATAATCGTATTTATTGTTCATTTCAATTAAAAGATCAAAATCTGTGTCGGGTCGATGTCATGTTACAATATCAAGGTCGATGTCATGGACATAATATGATATGATACAGTACCAATGTCTATGATAATTAATATTATGAATTTAATTAGAACAATTATGACATTCAACTAAACTATTTTGTTACATGTTGCTGTCAAATATTACCTTCGATATGACTCGTGCGATAGCACGGGTCGATGGTATAATTCAGAATAAAAGAGTCACAACACTGACAAGATCACTAATGTTAGGTTAGTACTGAGTGAGAGAGAAAATAGAAGAGTAATTTAGAATAAAAGAAAGTAATTGGGTGTTGTTGATGTATAGTAAGCATTTTGATCAAAAAGTTAATTAATCATAATCCAATGGTTCATACTCATTTTACTAAAAAAAAAAAAAAAAAAAAACAAACCATGTTTCCTACCGTAGGAGACCTATTCAGGTCTCCCACCATAGACAGAGTCATCTTTTACCCTTTAATATGTTTTTCAAGCCTTAAATTCCACTAAAAAGGTACCAACCTTTAACATATACCTTTTCTAAGAGTCTCATTTTTTGGTTCCATTAGATTCAATTTTTTTTTTTTTTTTGCCTTTTCAAACTGAAAAACTACAGTGTCTTTATATATATGGCGTTTTGCACCTCACATAGGCCACATAACAACAATATGCTGAAAATAACAAACAATTTTGCCTAGTGCAGCAGTCCCTATGCCTAGCGCATGGAAAAATAACCAAACCAAAAACAACTTCTAAAATGAGATTTCAAGGCATATATATCTCAATATGTAAACATAATATGTTCTTATTTATGGTTTTCAAAGTTTCACACAATATTAACTTTTTTTAACATGCCAAAATGAAATATATATATATATATATATATATATATATATATATATATATATATATATATATATATATATATATATATAGGGGGCGTAGCCCTTCATATAGGAGGGGTAGCCTTGGCTACCCCAAAAAAAAAATTTATTTTTGAATTAGTCGGTATGTATTTATATCCGGCTACCCCAAATAATAAACATTGAGCTACCCCAAACAAGTTTAGTTGCAAAAATTAGCATAAATAATAAAGTAAAAAAACTACAACAAAATTGATATATTTATTTGTATTGATTTGATACTTTCGGTCTCAATAACAACAATAGAGAAACCTTTTTCAACAATAAAAATTATCAAGACAATAATTATAAGCAAATTAAATGGACAATGAGTTTCTTGCAAATAAACTATTTATTTACATATTAATCTATTATTAAACAAGGCAGTTATTTATGAAATTGGGTTCTTCAAATGCATTTTACTCAACGTTTTAAAATAGCGATTTTTATGTTAAGTTTCTAAGATTTGTTAATTTTAGTCCTTAATTTATTGTTAGAGATTAAATTCAAGACTAAAAACACTTTTTTGTAAAATTTTAAAAAACTGAGACAAAAATTGAATAATTTTTTTAAGGACTAAACCTAAAAAATTATAATTTATGGGACTAAAAATATATTTTATCCTTAAATTAAATACGTCTGTTTTCAAAAAAAATTCTTCTTTATAGTTGGCCCCTGCATATATTTTTTACGAGCTTCACCGCTGTATGTATATATATATATATATATATATATATATATATATATATATATATATATATATATCAATACTGAAAGAACATTCCCCCTAGCACAAGACATACCAGAGAAGAATAACAAAGTTTAACAACAATGGTCATGCCGAAATAAAAAAGAGCAATTCGGTAAAAAAACACCACATGAAAAAATACATTAGCCAATGCCCAGACATACAAAAGGACATAACCACCAACTATGAAAACCAATGTCAAATGGGGGTTATTTGCCTTCAGCCACCAAATGAAAACAACTTGCTTTGTTTTTTCTTTTTCCAGAAGCTGATAAGTTGAGCTTATTTTATTGTTAAAATCCTGCTACTCTTTTCCTTCCAAATTACCTAAGAACAAGAAAGCCATATTAAGTGCATTACCTCTCGCCGAGATTTCGAGCCACCTGCTACGTTACCAAATTGAATAAAATGATCCAAAATTCGAAGGGGATCAACCGAAATATAACCAATCCAATTGTGCACAAGATAGCAAAGAAAGCTCGTCGCATTACTAGACAAAAACCAATGATCTGTCGATTGTACGTTGCCACAACCATTAAAACATAGTTGAACGCCAGGAGGATATATGCCTCACTTAAACAAAGTAACCATGGTAGGCAACCTCTTGCGAAGAAGGCACCAAGAAAATAAAGAGATATACACCACGTACTGAATATCATGCAACTGGATCAAGCTGCCAAATCCACTTATCCTAAACATTAGCTTGAAAATACACATTATCAAGAAATTCCCTACAATCCCCTACCAAATCCTCCTCCCACGCAAACAACTGATGCCTCCATCTCCAAGTCTTACCTCCTTCACCCCAACCTAAATGAAACATATCCATCATTGTTATCGATCTATTTTCAGAAAAATCGAATAACCATATAAACCTGTCACAAAATTTAAAATAACCTAGGCACTGATCGACCCAAAAAGGAGGATCCACAGCATTACCCTACTGGAGCCGCAAATTATCTTCAAACCAACTACTCCTCATGTAACAACCCGATTATCGTTAGATTTATTTTTAATTGTTTTTATATGTGTTTATACGTGCTTATACGTGATTATTTGCCTCTGTGTGTATTTTGGTTGGGATTATTAGAATTCGGTGTTAGAAGGGTATTTTAGTCATTTTGGACTTAGGGGTATTTTGGTCATTGTGTGAGCAAGGGTAAATTAGTAATTTATCTGTGAGGTTATTTTTAGTGTTTCAAGTGGGAACCTTTATTTTTACTAAGTTACTAGTGGGTTGTGGTAACTAGTGGTGAGCCGATAAGTATTCGATAACTTTTTACCGTAAGTGAGTAAGACTTTGTGGTTTAGTTATTTAGAGGTCTTAGGCCCATTAAAACTTTTTACGGGTTAAGCCCATTAGTGTGGACACTATTTAAGCTCTAGTCTTGGTAGAAAAATAGGGTTCACATTCATTTTGCAAAATTTGAGAGAGGTAGAGAGAGAAAGAGCAAGAGGAAGAAAGAAGAGGGTTAGAAGAGGAAGCTTGAAGAATCAAGAGGTGATAGAGATTCTAGGAGCTAAATTGAAGCTTTTGCTAGGATTATTGCTTATTGAGGTAAGGGGGCTAGTTTTCATTCATAATCCCTTAGTTGTAATCTCTTCTCTAGTTATATCCAAAAGTGCTTATTTGTGAAAAGTGATTATTGTGAATTTAATTAGTGAAATTCGTGCTCCTATTTTGACGCTAATTTTTGGAATGTAAAATTGATGCTAAACATGTAGTTGTTGTTGATTTTACATACTTAAATTGTGGTTATATGAAACTTTGTTGATTTTTGCTCAAATTGATATAAATGAGTGTTGTTGTTGTTGATTGTGATGAATTCATGTTTAAATGAGGTTGTTGTTGAATTGGATATGTTGTTGTTGCTGAATTATACCATAGGTATTCCATTTGTGGAGTTGTGGTTTGAATTTGTGAAGTTTGTGTTAAGTTATTCATGTGAATGACCAAAATGAACATTTTGAATAATTAATTGTTGAATGAGCTTTTGGTGTTGTTGGGTGAGTTAGACAAATTCAATTTTCTGTTTTGATGTTACGAAAATGGTTGTTGAGTCAATTGGGAGAAAACATGAGTTTCGTGTGAAAATTCGATTATGAATCGTTTTGAAAGTGAGCGTTTATGTGAGGTTTGGGCAATATGTTTTGGGATGGTTGGAACATGAATTTTTCTGTGTAATAAGATAGAGCTAAGTGTAAGGAACGCGTAGGCGAAAAGGGAATCGAAGTCGGATTAACGGTTTGGATTTCTCGCGCGAAATGGCGGAACGAAACTGAGTTTTCACTGTGATGTCAATCTGGCTTAAGCTAGCTCTGAGCGAGCTCAGCCTGGAGAAATCTGGCTTAAGCGAGATGCCCAGAACTGCACTCCTCGTTTCGGGTGTTTCGGGCTATGAGAATCGATCCGGGTGGTTCCAAATTGATTCTCTTGATGTAATTAAATGTATATGAGCTTTCTAAACCTTTTGTAACATCAATTGAATTGGATTTTGTTGGAACAAAATGTGTTTAACAATGAACCTTAAAGAGTTTTGATGATAACAAGGTATTAAAAATTGTAAATTGGACTAGCTAATATTTGTTCAAGTGTACAGGACCATAATTATAAAGTTACATCATCATTGGTTCTGAATGAGCAAATAAAGAGCAAAAGAAAATGAAGCTTAGATGATTATGAAGGAAAAGTGCTCCTGAAGTCAAGCTGCTCCTGTAGAAATAGCGCTCCTGAAGTAAGCCACTCCTGAAGAATAGTGCTTCTGAAGACAAGAGGTCCAGAAGCCACATCATCAGAAGCTGCGTCATCAGAAGCTGCAGAAGTCATATCATCAGAAGCTGCATCATCAGAAGCTGCCTCATCAGAAGCTATTTCACCAGAAGCTGAATCTCAACTGGATTTGCAAAAGATTCAAGAATTGAAGAATTATCAATGCAAAAGCTGTCCATTGGATTCGAAAACACAAACAAAGGATTAGTGGAATTTTACAACGGTCATTTCAAAGGTGTTTGAAGGCTTGTGCTTGCATTTTGGACGAAAGCGTTGACATTGTACTTTGTATGAATTGTACAACCACGTTCTCCACTACTCTGTTTTGTGTCCACGCTTCAAGACAAGAAAACAGCTCCAGAATACGGTCTCGCCTGCATATATGTTCCTTTGGATAAGGAATGGATTTCAAATTGGTTCTTCATAGGACAACAACCAAATCAGGCAAAAGATCATTGGTGAAAGATCAAGCTTCAACTAACGACTCTTTGGTGTGCTGGCAATTTCACAACGTCTCTTTCACACCTCTATATAAAGGAGTGAAGACCTAGAGATTTGGTAATGCAAGAACGCTAAACGAAAGACTCACAAGATTTTCACAAGTACCAAACCTCTGCTGAAATTGTTCTGCATTCACTTAGAATTTCTGTGTCTCAAAGTCATATCTTAGAAATTCTTAAGTCCATTGAGTCTGTATCTGATTTGTATTGTGAGCACCTCTGATTGTATATCAAGTGTTCAACCTTAAACAATTTTCTGTGTAATTTTGTTTAGTTAGGAAGTCTCTTGCAGTTGTGCTTGAGCAGGAAGTCTCTTGATTGTGTTCTTGAGCAAAGGAAGTCTCTTGATTGTGTTCTTGAGCAAAGGAAGTCTCTTGCTTGTGTGCTTGAGCATTGGAAGTCTCTTGCTTGTGTGCTTGAGCATTTGTAATCAGATATTACTCATAGTGAAATCTCCTTGGAAGTGCAAGGGGGACTGGACTACTTCCGGATTGTGGAAGGAACCAGTATAATTGCTTTGTGTCGTTCTTCTTCTCTCTCTCTGTTTTATTCCGCTGCATTTAGATTCTGATTATCACTTCAGAAGCTGTCTCACCTAGCTTCTGATCAGTGTGTTCAGTTTTTAGGAGAAAAGAAGAATTTTTCAAAACACAATTCAACCCCCCTTCTTGTGTTTTTCTCACCTTCAATTGGTATCTAGAGCCTTGGTCTGTTGTGTAACACTTAACCGTGCAACAGTCAAAGATCTGAGAAAAACATGTCTACTCCTCCTCCTACTGGTCCTAGTGATACTAGCTATAAACATGTCTCACATGATTATAGTGATAGTAAGAAAACCAGTGTTGGAAAAGTTCCAAAGTTCAATGGAGATGCTGAAGAGTTCTCTTGGTGGAAGACCAACTTTTACAGTTACATCATGAGCCTGGATGAAGAATTATGGGATATTCTGGAAGATGGTGTTGGTGATTTAGTCCTTGATGAAGAAGGAGCTGCTGTGGATAGAAAGAAACATACTCCAGAACTGAGGAAACTTTACAAGAAGCATCATATTATCAGAGGAGCCCTTGTCACTGCCATACCCAAAGCAGAGTATATGAAGATGAGTGACAAATCCACTGCTAAAGCTATGTTTGCTTCTCTCTGTTCAAATTATGAAGGGAGCAAGAAGGTCAAAGAAGCAAAGGCTCTCCTGCTTGTACATCAGTATGAGTTATTCAAGATGAAGGATGATGAAACTATTGAGGAGATGTACTCAAGGTTTCAAACCTTAGTTTCTGGGCTACAGATTCTAAAGAAGAGCTATGTTGCTTCTGATCATGTAAGCAAGATACTCAGAAGCTTACCTGCCAGATGGAGACCAAAAGTGACTGCCATTGAGGAAGCTAAAGATTTAAACACTTTAAGTGTCGAAGATCTTGTTAGTTCTCTCAAAGTTCATGAGTTAAGTCTTAATGAACATGAGTCTACTAAGAAGAGTAAATCAATAGCTCTTCCATCCAAAGGCAAGTCATCAAAAGCTCTCAAAGTAGTTGAATCTGAAGAGGAAGAACAGTCAAGTTCAGATTCTGAACCAGATGCTGCTGAAATGGCCATGCTCTCAAACAGACTTCAATATCTGGCCAAGAAGAACAGAAAGTTTCTCTCCAGAAGGGGTAACTCCAGAAGCTCAAAGAAAGAAGATCAGAAGGGATGCTTCAACTGTAAGAAGCCTGGACACTTCATTGCTGAATGCCCTGATCTTCAAAGAGAAAAGTCAAAGGACAAGTCAAAGAGGTCTACATTCAAACCAAGCAAACTCAAGAAGCAGATTAAGCAGAGTTTAATGGCAACCTGGGATGATTTGGGTAGTGAATCTGGATCTGATAAAGAGGAAGCTGATGAAGATGCAAAGGTAGCTGTTGGGTTGGTAGCAACAGCAACTTCAGAAGCTGGATCAGATTCAGACTCAGAAGATGAAAACGAGGTATATTCCAAAATTCCCAGAGATGAACTTGTTGAGTCACTTAAAGAACTTCTTACACATTTTGAAGTAAGAACCAATGAGTTGAAGGATTTAAAAGAAAAAAATGCTGATTTGGTACAACAACAAAAATCAACTCTATTGGATCTGAAAGCTTCTGAACAAGGACTTAGGGGCTTTGACTTCATGTGTAAAACATATGAAGATCAGCTCAGGTTCTTATGTCAGAAGCTACAAGAAAAGTGTAATGAAAAACCTTTAAGTAACCATGAAATTGCTCTTGAAGATTTTATTATATCTGGCATTGACAGAAGCAGAGTAGCTTCTATGATTTATAGCATTTACAAGAACAATGGCAGAGGAATTGGTTTTCCAGAAGTGAAACTTGAGAAAACCAATCTAAAATCTTGTTGTGAATGCATCAAGGAAGGTCTGAAAACATTCTTTGTACCAGAAGGGGCTGAGTTGGAAACTGTTGTTCAATCAGAACCTGAAGCTTCTAGTCCTAAGGCTAAGATTACTTCAACGCCAAAGAACTCTAAGTCAAAGGCTATGATCAAATCTGATTCCAAGACTTCAAAGGTCAGGATCCTGAAAAGATCAGAACCTATTCCTCAGAGTCTGGTGAAACCAAAATCTGGGGTTCTGAAGTCTAAGTTTCAGAAGAAGATAGTTACTGCTTCTGAAGTACCAAAACCTAAGGTGATGGTTAATCAGAAGCAACCCAACTCACAGCACAAGGTACAAGAAGTGAAGAGTAAAGCCTTAAGTACTAACCTTCCAGGACCCATAGAACAATGGGTACCTAAATCTAAAAATGTCAATGATGCAGGTATGTCTAAGAGCAGTGCCAAAGCAAAGATCATGGTACCTAGACAGTGGTTGCTCAAGACACATGACAGGAGACAAGTCCATGTTCCTCAGCCTAACAATGAAAGAGGGAGGAAATGTGAAATTTGGGGGCAACCAGTCAGGCAAGATCATAGGTACAGGAACTATTGGTAATTCCTCTACCTCAATTAATAATGTATGGTTGGTAGATGGTCTTGAACAAAACCTTTTGAGCATTAGTCAATTTTGTGATAATGGTTATGATGTGCTTTTTGAAAAACCCAACTGTACAGTAATCAACAAGAAAGACAAATCCATTGTGTTCAAGGGAAAGAGAGTTGACAATGTCTATAAAATCCATTTTTCTGAACTGGCTGATCAGAAGGTGGTTTGCCTACTATCAGTGAATGACAAGAAATGGATGTGGCACAGAAGGTTGGGACATGCTAACTGGAGATTAATCTCTAAGCTTAGTAAGTTACAACTTGTGAAAGGGCTACCAGACATTGACTATCATTCAGATGCACTCTGTGGTGCATGTCAGAGAGGGAAAATTGTGAAATCTTCTTTTAAAACCAAAGACATTGTTTCAACCTCAAGACCTTTAGAATTACTCCATATTGATTTATTTGGACCAGTGAGTACTGCATCCCTATATGGAAGTAGATATGGATTAGTCATTGTTGATGATTACAGCAGATGGACTTGGGTGAAATTCATAAAGAGTAAAGATGTTGCGTGTGATGTATTCAGTAGCTTCTGCACTCAAATTCAATCTGAAAAAGAATCAAAAATTTTGAAAGTCAGAAGTGATCATGGTGGAGAATTTGAAAATGAGCCATTTGAAGCTTTTTGTGAAAAACATGGAATTTTCCATGAGTTCTCTTCTCCTAGAACACCACAACAAAATGGGGTTGTAGAGAGAAAGAATAGAACTTTACAAGAAATGGCCAGAACCATGATTCATGAAAACAATTTACCAAAACATTTTTGGGCAGAAGCAGTGAATACAGCATGCTATGTTCAAAACAGGATCTATATTAGACCTATTTTGGAGAAAACAGCATATGAACTCTTTAAAGGAAGAAAACCCAATATCTCTTACTTTCATCAATTTGGATGTACATGTTACATTCTGAACAACAAGCTCTACCTAAAGAAATTTGATGCCAAGGCCCAAAGGGGAATCTTTTTAGGTTACTCTGAAAGGTCAAAGGCATACAGAGTGTATAATTCAGAAACACTTTGTGTTGAAGAATCTATGCACGTTAAATTTGATGACAAGGAGCTTGAAGATAAAACTTCAAAGCAAGGTGAAAGTTCTGCAGAGATACAGGTTCCTGAAGCTACTCCAGAACCTGATCAGATAGCTGAATCTGAAGATAGTCCAGAAGCTGAACCCACATCAGAAGCACAAGATGAAGCTGCTTCTGATGAAGCACAAGATGGCTCACATCAAGCAGATCCTCCCAGAAACACATTCAAACACAAGTCTTCACATCCTGAGGAGCTAATCATTGGAAACAAAGATAGTCCAAGAAGAACAAGATCACATTTCAGACAAGAGGAGTCAATGATTGGACTAATCTCAATGATTGAACCTACAACAGTTGATGAAGCACTTTCAGATAATGGATGGATCCTAGCTATGCAAGAAGAGTTGAATCAATTTCAAAGAAATGATGTGTGGGATCTGGTACCCAAACCTCAGCACAAGAACATTATTGGAACAAAATGGGTATTCAGAAACAAGCTAAATGAGCAAGGTGAAGTAACAAGAAACAAAGCCAGGCTTGTTGCACAAGGGTATAGTCAACAAGAAGGCATTGATTACACTGAAACATTTGCTCCAGTTGCAAGATTGGAAGCAATCAGGTTACTTCTTTCCTATGCAGTTAATCATGGCATAATATTATATCAAATGGATGTCAAGAGTGCATTTCTAAATGGTGTCATAGAAGAAGAAGTGTATGTCAAGCAACCTCCTGGATTTGAGGATATTAAATATCCTGACCATGTTTTTAAACTGAAGAAATCACTATATGGCTTGAAACAAGCTCCCAGAGCTTGGTATGATAGACTAAGTAATTTCTTAATCAAAAATGATTTTAAAAGAGGACAGGTTGATACTACACTCTTCAGAAGGACCCTTGAGAAAGATATTCTTGTTGTGCAAATATATGTTGATGATATAATATTTGGTTATACTAATGCATCTCTTTGCAAGGAATTTTCTGAGTTAATGCAGGATGAATTTGAAATGAGCATGATGGGAGAGCTGAAGTTCTTCCTGGGCATTCAAATCAATCAATGCAAAGATGGAGTCTATGTTCATCAATCAAAGTACACAAAGGAGCTTCTGAAGAAGTTCAAACTTGAAGATTGTAAAGTGATGAACACTCCAATGCACCCTACTTGCACCTTAAGCAAAGAAGATGAAGGAGCTAAAGTAGATCAGAAGCTGTATAGAGGTATGATTGGTTCTTTGTTATACCTCACTGCATCTAGGCCAGATATTTTATTCAGTGTATGCTTGTGTGCAAGATTCCAATCAGATCCTAGAGAATCTCATATGACTGCTGTCAAGAGGATCTTCAGGTATTTGAAAGGAACGACCAATCTTGGACTCCTTTATAGGAAATCCTTAGATTATAAGCTAATTGGATTCTGTGATGCTGATTATGCTGGTGATAGGATTGAAAGAAAGTCAACCAGTGGCAATTGTCAATTTCTGGGTGATAATCTTATATCCTGGGCTAGCAAAAGACAAACAACTATTGCTATGTCTACAGCAGAAGCAGAATACATTTCAGCTGCAAGTTGTTGTACACAACTACTTTGGATGAAACATCAGTTGGAAGATTATCAGATAACTGCTAACAGTATTCCCATTTATTGTGATAATACTGCTGCTATTTGTTTGTCTAAAAATCCAATTTTGCATTCAAGAGCCAAGCACATTGAAATCAAACACCATTTTATCAGAGATTATGTTCAAAAAGGAATTTTAGATATACAATTCATTGATACTGAAAATCAATGGGCTGATATATTTACTAAGCCTTTAACTGTTGAAAGATTTGATTTTATAAAGAAAAATTTGAACATGCATTACGTGTCTGATTAGATGTTTGCTTGCTCCTGAATAGGATTTTAGGTTCTGAAGTTAGTTCAGAAGCAGTAGTCCATCAGAAGCTCTCTATTGAGGTTCTGAGGAAAACTCGCTTCTGATGACGTCAGCATCTGAAGTCCAGAAGCTGGATTTATTGCTTCTGAATAGTTGAATTAGTGGAAACGTTGGGAGTTACTTTTTAAAGTAACTTTTGGCCCACTAATTTGGTAGTTACTCTGTGAACTTCTTACGTGGCCTGTATGTGTTGGTGTATAACTAAAAGGGCAATGATGATTTAATAGCTTTGAAAGTACTTTCCACGCGCCCCCAATTTTGTCATTAATGTTATGTTTGTTTGTCTCTTTTGAATTGCAATCGTTTTACTTTTAACACTTTGACAATTCACACAGTACTCACTCACAACAAACACATTTGCTCTCAAACCTCTTGCAAAGTAAGCGCATTCTCTCAAACCTTAGAACCCTAAAATCTTCATCTTCTTCAAATCTTCGTCAATCATCAAATGGCATCATCAAGCTCAAAAGTTTCAGAATCTACATCAAACATGCAAAGCGTACCAGAATCTGGGTCCATCTACAAAGAGAAGACTATGGATATTCCATGGAAATCCTTAATCGTCCAAATAGAATCACCAGTGGACTTCACTTCACTCAAGAAGTACGAAGTGGACATGGAAGGCTACGTAGAAACTCAGAAACTGTCTGGCTACTTCAACATGCTAAATGGGCCAACATATGTGAACTTGGTCAAAGATTTCTGGTTAAGGGCTGAAATTGTCAATAGAAAGCCTGTGAAGGCAGCGGATAAACCAGCTGGGTCGAAGAAAGGAAAGAAGGAGATTGAGTTGAATCCCACTTCCTTCAGTAGCCTTGAGATAAGGTCTGAAGTGATGGGTATTCCCGTAATCATCACAGAGGAGATAGTTGCTAAAGCTTGTAGAATGGATGCAGAAGGAAGGTTTCAAGAAATTGTTAAGAAGGATGATGTCCTGCTGCAAAACTACTACAACACTCTTCTGGGTGGTAACAAAGATGCTAAGCCTTCTGAAATGGAGATTCACAATAGAATGTTGGTGAAATTCAGCAACGATTGCTTCTTTCAAAGAGCAGGTGGGTCTGATCAACCCAACAACCAACAGAAGCTAGCAATCTATTTCATGACCAATCTGGAAAAGATAAACTTTCCAAGATATGTATTGGATCATCTCTGCTGGGCTATTAATGAAAGCACAGTCAAAGGAAGGAAACAAGTGCCCTATGGAAGATTGCTCTCTGAGATCTTTTATCAAGGGAAAGTGCTGGATTTGTTGAGAAGAACAATGGATGCTTCTGATAAATGCTTCGAAGTTTCTACTGCAGAGAAGACTATCAGTAGCAAGACTTTGCATTCAATGCACTTTTTCAAGACAGCTCCTAAAGATGAGAAATGGTTGGAGTTGACCACAGAAGAATCTGAGATTATCAGGGACTTTCCTTCCATAGTTAAGGAAAGTAATCCTGAACACTTAGCTAGATTAGTAGCTGAGTACGTCTTGGAGGAAGATGCGAGGTCTCAGGAGGAAGCTGCTCTTGCTAAAGGGAAAGGCAAGAAGGTCAAAGCAGTTGCTGTGTCAGAAGCTGCTGTTTCTGATGCACCTAAAGGGAAAAGGGCCAGAACTAGTTCTGAATCTGATGCTGCTCCTTCTAAAGGAAAGAAGGCCAGAACCAGTACTGAGTCAGAAGCTGCTATTGCTAAAGTTGCTAAGTCTGAAGCTAAACCTGTTTCTATCAAGGATAAAGGAAAGATGCAGAAGATTGGTGCTGCTTCTATTCCTCAGAAGAGAAGAAAAGGTAAGGCAGACTTGGTAATCACTCAAGAGCAGCTGGAGGAAGCTCTTGAAGAAATGGAGAAAGAAGAGGCTGATCCCAAGCTGAAGAAGAAGAAGGCTCCCCTTCAACTTGTGAGTCCTATGGTTGAGATGACTCCAATAAGGAAAAGGATGGCAGATGAACGTGCTTCTGAACTTATTTCAGACAAAAAGGATCTAAAAGCACAATACACTCATCAAAGAGATGAAAAGCTCAAGGCTTTGGGATTGGAAGACTGTGATAGGTTCTACAAAGATAAATTGGCTGAAGTAAGAGCCATTGCTGGTAAGCCCACTGAAGACAATGAGGAAGACGATATGATGCTCATTTTTGAAAATGCTCCAGAAGAGGGAACTTCAGAAGTAGTTCCTCAAGCTGCTGATCCACAGAAGATCACTTCTGAAGCTGGCCCTGCAGATCAGGTAATTCAGATTCCAGTCACCTCTATCCCCATTTCACCTTCTTCACCATCAGTACCTGAACCAATAGAAGACACTTCTGTCTTAGACAATCTTGCTCTCCATTACTCAGGTGAGTTACCCATAGACAAATCTACTTCAGAAAAGGCCTCTGAAGCAACTCCAGAAGCAGCTGCTTCTGAAAATGTTGTTTCAGAAAACCCCCATCAACAAACACCTGAACCACATAAACCCACAACACCCCCACAATCACCAACAGCTACCATTGACCCCCAACTCAACACTCAAACATCAACTTCACCACAACAACCACCAACTGAAACTGAATTTCAACCTTTACCTGAACACTCCCCAGAACCAACTCTCATGGATGTTGACATCTCTCTAGTCAATGTTCAAGCCTCAACCTCTTCCACTCACATTGTTTCTGACCTGCCTTCATCTTCAAACACACAAACACACTTTACCATTCCAATTCCTAACCCTGTTCAAGATTTGGAAATCAGTGATTCTGATCTTGAAATCCTTGAACAACCACCCTCGAACATCCTGGAATCTGGATATATTAATTCTGAGCTTCTGACAATCCTTAGTAAATTGCATAATCTGGTGGATCAAAGAAGGACAATTGATCTCACAAATGCATATGAAGACTCCTGGACATCTCTTCAGAACTGGGCAGCTGAGCTTATTGAAGAGATCAAGGCTAAATGCATCAGAGTCAAGCAAGCATCAGTCAGAAGGCTAATGGAAAATCTGAATCAGCGTCTTAGAGTAAGAAGTTCTACACTGCTCCTGGCAAACCAGCCTTTCTTCTTAGAAACGGATTACTTGACCAGAGAAGCAAGGTTGTGTAAGCTTCTGAAGAAACAGATGGCACAGCAGCAGCAAGAAGCTAAGGAAAGGGAACAGGCTCTTCTCCAGAGGCAACAACAGCTTGAAGAACTGTTGCAGAAGAAGATTGAAGAAATGGAGGAGATGAAGAAACAACATCAAACCAATACTTAGTTGCACACTCTTGTGTTTTTCTTTTTGTTTGTTGTTTGTTTTGAATTCCTAGTCCTTGCTTCTGAAACCATTCTGTTTTAATTCTCTTTGCTTCTGAATGCTTACTGATTCTGACTGTTTAGCTGCTTCTGATATTTTAGATATTCATGTTCATATATTTTTGATCTGATTAATTTCTTGTATACTCTCTTTTGTTTGAGTTTTTCTCAAATCTTTTTGTCTTTTATGTTTTTTTTTATCTTTTTTTTGATAATGACAAAAGGGGGAGTATATGTGACAAGTATTTAAAGGCTCTGAGCCCCATTAATGGCATTTGAAATTTTTTGAAAAACTTCTATCATTTTTTTTACCTTATTGGTATAAGCTATAAACGAACGAAGGAGTATCAAAATTCAAGTAAAATTAATTGAACCATTCTTCTTATCTATAAGTTAATTCTTTCAATGATTCAATTTTGTTTTTAAGCTCTGATATTCTTTATTGTGCGAAAAATGAATTTAATTAACCTGGATAGAACTTAGGGGGAGCTTACAAACCTCACCTTAAATACTATCAGACTCAGGGGGAGTTTGAGCTTACAAACCTCAGATTCTGAGCTTACAAACCTCAGAACCCCAAAGTCAACTTGTTAATTAGATTAACAACAATTGATCAATTTTAAATACTTTTGTTTGTCATCATCAAAAAGGGGGAGATTGTTGGAACAAAATGTGTTTAACAATGAACCTTAAAGAGTTTTGATGATAACAAGGTATTAAAAATTGTAAATTGGACTAGCTAATATTTGTTCAAGTGTACAGGACCATAATTATAAAGTTACATCATCATTGGTTCTGAATGAGCAAATAAAGAGCAAAAGAAAATGAAGCTTAGATGATTATGAAGGCAAAGTGCTCCTGAAGTCAAGCTGCTCCTGTAGAAATAGCGCTCCTGAAGTAAGCCACTCCTGAAGAATAGTGCTTCTGAAGACAAGAGGTCCAGAAGCCACATCATCAGAAGCTGCGTCATCAGAAGCTGCAGAAGTCATATCATCAGAAGCTGCATCATCAGAAGCTGCCTCATCAGAAGCTATTTCACCAGAAGCTGAATCTCAACTGGATTTGCAAAAGATTCAAGAATTGAAGAATTATCAATGCAAAAGCTGTCCATTGGATTCGAAAACACAAACAAAGGATTAGTGGAATTTTGCAACGGTCATTTCAAAGGTGTTTGAAGGCTTGTGCTTGCATTTTGGACGAAAGCGTTGACATTGTACTTTGTACGAATTGTACAACCACGTTCTCCACTACTCTGTTTTGTGTCCACGCTTCAAGACAAGAAAACAGCTCCAGAATACGGTCTCGCCTGCATATATGTTCCTTTGGATAAGGAATGGATTTCAAATTGGTTCTTCATAGGACAACAACCAAATCAGGCAAAAGATCATTGGTGAAAGATCAAGCTTCAACTAACGACACTTTGGTGTGCTGGCAATTTCACAACGTCTCTTTCACACCTCTATATAAAGGAGTGAAGACCTAGAGATTTGGTAATGCAAGAACGCTAAACGAAAGACTCACAAGATTTTCACAAGTACCAAACCTCTGCTGAAATTGTTCTGCATTCACTTAGAATTTCTGTGTCTCAAAGTCATATCTTAGAAATTCTTAAGTCCATTGAGTCTGTATCTGATTTGTATTGTGAGCACCTCTGATTGTATATCAAGTGTTCAACCTTAAACAATTTTCTGTGTAATTTTGTTTAGTTAGGAAGTCTCTTGCAGTTGTGCTTGAGCAGGAAGTCTCTTGATTGTGTTCTTGAGCAAAGGAAGTCTCTTGATTGTGTTCTTGAGCAAAGGAAGTCTCTTGCTTGTGTGCTTGAGCATTGGAAGTCTCTTGCTTGTGTGCTTGAGCATTTGTAATCAGATATTACTCATAGTGAAATCTCCTTGGAAGTGCAAGGGGGACTGGACTACTTCCGGATTGTGGAAGGAACCAGTATAATTGCTTTGTGTCGTTCTTCTTCTCTCTCTCTGTTTTATTCCGCTGCATTTAGATTCTGATTATCACTTCATAAGCTGTCTCACCTAGCTTCTGATCAGTGTGTTCAGTTTTTAGGAGAAAAGAAGAATTTTTCAAAACACAATTCAACCCCCCTTCTTGTGTTTTTCTCACCTTCAGATTTGACTTGATTTTGTGATTTGGAACTAAACTTTTAAAAAATGTTCAAACGCTTTGATTTTTCCGAAACTCGTTTTTCTCAAGGAAGAGGGGTAGGGATAAGGTTTTATACCGATTATATGATTTCTAAAAATGATTGGGAATGGTTTCATTGAGTTTCAACTTGTTTTACTTTGAAAATGAAATTCTTTTGGAAAAGTGATGAAGAGAGACGAACTTCATGATTTTGATAATTGATCGTAGTTGGCCGGTGAAACGCACATGTATAATCAACTGCACCCTTATGTGATCTAAGAGTATACATAGCTGAGGCATTAAAGTTTGTTTACTTGGTTTTGGTTAATTGTCTCAATTGCTTTAAAAGTTGTAAAATGATAGACGAACCTGTCGAAAATGATCCTTAAGGCCGATTGCCTTGCAAATCTTTTGTGAATAGCTTTATATGATTACATAAAGATGTATGAATGATTGCTAGGTGTTTAAAATGATATTTATCTTAATATGATGTATTTTCTTCTTTACTTGGATTGTGAGAAGTTGTATGTTAGTATTGAACTATGTGGAGAAGTTGATATTGATGAATACATATATGTTGATTGATTGAGATGTTGTTGGTGAATACATATATGTTAATTGAATTGTGAATGTTGTTGGTGATTGCATATATGTCAAGTAATGGTGAATTGTTGGTGAACGCATATATGTTAATTGATGGTGATGTTGATGTTTGTTGATAATTATGATTATGATTTGTTATGTATGGATTGTAATTACTTGACGATGCAATGAGGTGTTAATCATAAAGACAGGGTATATATTATATAATGGTGTAAATTATATAATGTTGATGAGTATTTAGTTATGCATTGTCGAGTCATTACTTGAAGTCCATGCATTCATTGAGTATGTAAGCACGAAGATGGGAAAATCACGAAGATGGGGGAATGAATCGGTATATCCGGTTGTATCCAAATTAATCACGAAGATGGGAATCACGATGATGGGTGGATTATTCGGTAATATTACCTCCGATGTCCAAACTTTGGTACCACATGCATCTAGAAGGATCTAGAACATTGCATGCATTTGAATAGTTGATGAGTCGTGTCATAATTGAATATGTAACTTGTTGAATTTGTGCATTGGTGAAATTGGTGAATGTTGTGATTGTGCGGATTGGTGTATATGTACATTGGTGGATTTTGTTGATGGTTGTGAATAATTGAACTATGCTCTAATTGCATGTCTTACTTGCTTGTGCTTATACACTTGGTGAATCTATTTGATGATAATTATTTTGGTAATAGTAATGAGGTGAGAATTGTATATGTATATATATATATATATATATATATATATATATATATATATATATATAGATATATGATGTGGTGATTTCTTGATGATGATGATTGCTTGCTTATAAATTTGAAATGATGAATTGTACTTGTTGAGTTAAGTATGCTAAATGAGGAATAAGGTGAGTAATCCTTTCATTGATTGATGTTGATAAATGATGAGCTTATGTCGATGACTTGTTTAGATATTGAATATGCTTGCTATGCTATGTTAGTAATGTGATAGCTTGAGGTGTATGGAATGGGGGACGATATTCATGTGATGTTAATATTCTAGGAGGGATGGGTATGTATATGTGTTATGCATGAGATCCTTGAATGTTTATGACTGTTTATGTTGATTATGATTGATGTGAAACTAACCCCCAATGGTTGGACCGCTTACCTGTTTGTATGAATGGGTAGACGGAGTGCAAGAGTAGTTTGCTTGGTGAGTACTTGGATAGCGGGAGCTATCTCCGTTATCGATCTTTTAAGTCTTAGAGTAGGCTCTGATCTAGGACGTCTGTCTTTATGACTATTCTAGATTGATTATGTTGTATTTATGTTGTTGAAATTTTGCCCATGTGTCGGGATTTGGAGATTCTATATGATGATGTATATTGATCCTATGACATGTATAATTTTGAGATGTATGATTTATATCCGCTGCGTAGTTGTTTGAATATTTATGCATGTTATATTTGTGGAAGAATTTTGGTGACGTGACGTCTATTTCTTGAATAAATTTTTTATTCGCGTGTATTATCGCTTTAATAGAAATAGGGCGTTACACCCCACATCTAAACCAACCCCATCTCGGATACGCACTAGATCCTTCCACCAAGCATAAGCCTCCCTACCACCAACCTTTACTCCCCACCCCTAATACTATAATGGGATGACAACACCCTATACCTTAATCTCCCTTTTTCCAACATCAACCTCCAACACAATTTGCCTAAAAGCGTATATTAAACTCTCTCATCCACCTAGCCTCCAAACCACCATACTCCTTTCTCAAACAAAGTCAACCTAAGTAATTTTCCTATTATCCTCACCCCCACCCCCACCCACCCCCCTTCAATTCTAACTTGATAGCCTAATTTTAATTCTGGTGAGCAACGGATCCTAAAAACTTAACCGCCGAGCACCATCACCAATCGGGATGCCCAAATATACAAAGAGCAGCCGCCCAATTTTACAATTCAACACTGAAGCTGCCTCACTTGGCCAAAAATAATTTATATTAACACCAACCAACAAACTTTTATTAAAATTCACCTTCGGCCGCGACAAAGCTTCAATAGGTGAAGAACCGCTCGTATATCTCTAACATTATCCCAACTACCCCACACACACACACACACACACAAAAATAAAGAAATTAAAGTATGATCAGCAAACTGAAGATGAGAAATGGTCGTAGGACCATAACATGAAAACCCTCTGCAGCCAGCAAGAACAAAAAAGGGGAAGGGGTCCCCTTGCCTCAACCCCCTCTCCAAAGGAAATTCCTCAATAGGACTACCATTAACCAAAACAGAAATTGTAGTCATACATATAGATTCCTTCATCCATTTTCGCCAAAGATCCGAAAATTTCATTTTTGTCCATTACATCATCCAGGTAACCGCAATCCACCGAATCATAGGCAGGCCTTTTTAAAATCCACCTTAAAAGAAAGAAACTATTTTTTAAGCTTACATGCTTCATGTACCACCTCATTAGCAACTAAGATACCATCCAAAATTTGTCTACCTTTCACAAAGGCCAACTATGACTTAGAAATCACACTACCAATAACCCTCCTCAATCCATTTGCTAATAATTTTGCCAACACCTTATACATACTCGCCACCAAAGAAATATGTTGAAAGTCATTCAGTCACTAAGGACAATCAATCTTAGGAATGAGAGCAATAAAATTAAAATTGATACCTTTCATTAGTCTATCATTACAATGAAAATCAGTTATAAATCTCATAATATCATCATTCATATCGAACCAAAAATCTTTAATAAAACCAAAATGAATGGTATCTGGCCTAGAACTCTTAAAACAATCACAATCCCACACTGCGACTTTCACCAATAACTCTTAAAACCAAAATAATTTTTCCTGTTTTGTGATTCTACTATGGATTTGAGTAGTTGATGATGAATAAAATCGCAAAATTCTGGATTTTAGGATTTATGTCGGAATTTTTACAACAATGATTATTATTAGTATTGAAGCCCGCACTAGTTTTCTAGTGAGAGAAGCTTCAACTTCTCTCTAAACTTTCTTTCTCCTTCGTTCGTCGAGGAGGGGTGGTTTTAGGTCATTTTTTGCCCTAAAATCACATCTCTACATCTTTTTCCCTATTTTCTTTCAATCTAAATAAGTGGTTTTCACATAAATCAAATTTTTCCTTTTGTGTTTTTGTGATTTCGTCGTCTAATTGAGGCGTTGTTTTGTTAGTCTTGTGCGGCGTTTGATTTCATGTCTTTTCACAGTGTTCGTTTAGTTTCTATTGAAAGATCGACATCAGTCAATTACAAATTCAATCAATGATTTGGGCGTCAACGTTGCACATCCGGAAGCATAGGTATTTCGGTGACTTAGATTTTATCATATTATTTGTAGGCATTTTGCCGTTGTATCATATTAACTTGAATGTTGTGAGTTTGTTCGCATATTCATCCGTTACGATTTTAGCGATGTTTATATCTGATGTGATATACACTCTCTTAATTTGAATGAGTGAATATCGTTTTGTTTTTGTAAAAAAAACAACAATTATTATTATTATTAAATTTGCTACTGCCGTCTGATTTTGGAGCCCACAGAACAACTTTATTTATTTTCATTTCATATATTATTATTATTATTTTATTCTCAGTAAGTAACAGATGAAAGATTGCAGTAGTAAAAGTAAAAAACTTTAAGTCTAATAACGTGCTACATGAGGGCATACCAATAACACAACAAAAATAATGGTTCTGCAATGATTTTCAGTAAAGAAAGAGTTGAACAATAATTGATGACTTTAGCAAAAAGTGACTGTGGGAGGAAAAATGAGGTAGTACAATAATTGTGTGACTGGTCCACACGGCTATAGGAAAATGAGAAGGAAGTTTCGCCACTAATGTTAAATGCATACTCATAAATAACTCTTAAGTAAAACTACATTGCCATTTTTATTTCAGTTTATGCTCTTGTTTATTTTACACAACACTCGAAAGTACTCTCATAACCATTTCTTCTTATGGCTATGCAATCACCTTCCTCCTCTTCCTCCTCTTCCTCCTTATCTTATGGTTTCAGCTTCGATGTGTTCATTAGTTTCAGGGGTACCGATACTCGATATGGTTTCACCGGTAATCTCTATAAAGCTCTTTCTGACAAGGGAATTCGAACCTTCATCAATGACAAAGAGCTTCAGAGAGGTGATGAAATAACACCGTCGCTCCTCAAGAGCATTGAAGACTCAATAATTGCCATTATCGTCTTCTCTAAGGACTATGCTTCTTCTTCATTTTGTTTAGATGAACTTGTCCACATCATTCAATGCTCCAATGAAAAGGGTACGACGGTAATTCCTGTTTTCTATGGCACAGAACCTTCTCAGGTGCGACATCAGAATGATAGTTATGGTGAAGCACTTGCTAAGCATGAAGAGGGGTTTCAAAATAACAAGGAAAACATGGAGCTCTTAACCAAGCTGCTAACTTATCTGGCCACCATTTCAATCAAGGGTACTCATCTTTATATCAATCTTGTTTTGCCACACGCACATAATATACTTACGTATAATATTCTCCCTTCCGTTTCACAATACTTGTCCATTTTAAAGAAATTACACATACCAAAGAATTAAATAAATGTTCTCATTTTTGATGAAATTCTTTGTGTTTTTTCTATAATACCCTTACTCATTTATTATTTCATTCTATTATTTCTCTTTCTACAATAAATGGGGAAGAGTATTATTGATAAATCAATAATTAATGTTGCATTGAAACTTAAAGTGACAAGTAAAGTGAAACAAAATTATTCTCCAAAATGGACAAGTATTGTAAAACGGAGGAAGTATATATATATATATATATATATATATATATATATATATATATATATATATATATATATATATATATATGGGGCTGCTAACTTACACCCACCTAAAAACACTAAGGTGCAAGTTAACAAGCTGCACTCACTTATAATTTACTAAAACACCATTTTGTTTATATTCTAATTAATTTTAAATAGAAGGGCAATTTTGTAACTAGATTAAACAAGATCCTTAAAAAAAAGAAACAAAAAAGACAATGATATGCTTAAGGTACAAAACATGTAATAAAGACAAACTTTTAAGGAAACAATATTTGGAATGATGAAAGTGAGTGTAAGTTAGTGAAGGTTGCTAACTTGCACCTTAATAATATTTATAAAAATGAGTGTAAATAATCAAGTGTGTGTATGTTACTAACTTGCACCTTAATAATTTTAGGTGGGTATAGCTTGCTAAGTTAAAGTAAGATTTTTAGGTCATGAAATTTACAATGGAACAATTATTCCAATTCAAAGAAGTATTGAATTCGCTTCTAAATTTCCTGATATTATTGAAGAAAAGAAACAGTTACAAAGATTTCTTGGAAGTCTGAATTATATTTCAGACTATTATAAAGATTTTGCTAAAGACACATCTATTTTATACAATAGATTGAGAAAAAATCCTGGACCTTGGACAGATAAGAATACTGAGGCTGTCCAAAGAATTAAATCTAAGGTTAAATGTCTTCCTTGTCTTTCTTTGGCCAATCCAAATTATTTCAAAATAGTTGAAACTGATGCATCCAATATTATTAAAATTTTGTCTCCAAAAGAATGGGCATTAGACCCTAATGGAGAAAAATCCATCAGAATATCTGAGTATAAAATTATCTCTTTTAATTACTGGGATTATATCCAAGCTTTTACCCAAGCTTTTTATTACCAAAACCCAAAGAATAAGCATTCTTGGTTTTTCTCAATAAACCCTCAAATTATTACTAAATCCATACCAAATTGGTTTTGTGATTGGTGGGCCAAATTTGGTCCCTTTGGTCCCAATGAAATATTACCAGCAAATTTGCAAGAATTATACAAGACCTGGTGTGATAATAGTCCTCTTGTATCAAAAATAAGACCGAATAAATTAATCACAGGGCAAAGTCCTATGTTATTCTTTATCAAATTCCAAATTCCTTGGATATGGAGATGGTCACTAATAGTGGCTAGAGACAGGCTTAATATTCCAGTTCTTCAGAGAATATTCTTCTATAAATGGTGGTCTAAAATGAACACTGAAGATGTTCAAACTTTAATAAAGAATGTGGAAAACACTATTAAAGAAGACCAAATTAATATGGATAAAGAACAAAGTTCTCAACCAAACCCTCTAGCTCAAATGAAGAGTTACTTTCAAAGAAAATATTCTAATGAAACTGAAAATCAAATAATGCTCAGAACAATGGAGTACATGAAACAACAATTCTGTTCCACCTTCTCAACAACTCAAAAGGATGATACAATGTCAACATCATCACAAGGATCATTCAATTCAAATTTAGCTGGAGAATCTCAGCCAGACTATGAACTTAACCCAGAAGATATAGAAGATATCTTCGAAATCATGATCCAAACCGTTGATTCCAAAGGACAAAAGGACAAAGGACATATTAAATAATTACCTTTGAAAAGAATTGAAGTAATAATTGTAAAATTTTCCATCACATGGAAAAATGGCCGACAATTCAATGGCCAACTACAATTATTTTCCTTTTTGTATTTTGTTTTTTATGCTTTTGTCATTATTGATGTGATCGATGGGGCCCACATAGCGCACCCGGCACCAATAGTCAATTATTGGTGTCGGGTGCGCTATGTGGGCCCCATCGATCACATCAATAATGACAAAAGCATAAAAAACAAAATACAAAAAGGAAAATAATTGTAGTTGGCCATTGAATTGTCGGCCATTTTTCCATCTTCTATTATCTCTTTTTATCTGAACAATTTCAAACTTTAAGCGATTTATTTCTCTTTTTAAATCATTAGTGGAAACAGGGCTTTCCTTAATATTGGATTGATGAAATCTTGATAAAACTTCACTTAATTGGTAAGGCGCTTCTATAATTAGAGGCGTTTCCTTTTTAGAATTTTCCTTTATAAGGAATTCCATCATTTTTCTTCTCAGATTATCATCTGGAATTGATTCTAAAACCTTTAAAGTTTCATCTTGTTCTTTAGTAAGAACATTTAATCCATTCATTTCAACAATAGCTTTCCAATAATCACATTGGCAATCATCATTACCTTTAGAATTATCAGAATCAGAAGATGATTCATTAATAACCTCTATATCATTATCTGAGGAAGTATTAGCACTATGTTCACTATCACTATTGATAAGAAGAACCTTTTCTAATTGAATACGAAGATTTTCATCTTCTAAATTATTAAGAGCCTTTTTAGTCCAACATTGGTTGGCATAATGGCCTATTTTGCCACACTTATGACAAGTTACATCCAAATTTTTGGCTTTTCTTTTTCTATTATCCTTATTAGGATTCTTAAATTTATTTCTAGAAAATTTTTTTCTATGTTTATGTCTCTTCTTATTAGAAGATTTATAGACATATTTATTATTTCTATGGGCTTTCTTACTAGAAATCTTATCTTTTCTCTTACTTTCATTAGTAGGAGGTTTTCCTAGGTCAAAAGCAAATTATTCACAGAATTCACCTAATTGGTGTTTCTCTGTTAATTTTTGTTTTTTCAATTGATTTTTCAACTTTAAGTCATTACATAAAGTTAATCCTTCATTAATACATGTACCAATAATTTGACCATAAGTTAAGTCTGGGTAATTAATATTTATCCCGTCATTTTTATTTCTTAAGGATTGTCTAATTTTTTCAGCAAAAAGATAAGGAAGACCATCAACAAATTTTGATTTCCAATGATCGGCATTGGGGTTTATTAATTGAAAAACTCTTGATAAAAAAGTATCCTTATACCATCTAAAATGAGTTAAAGAAGGACATCTCAAATTTTGAAGAAGAGTACTTAATTTTTCAGCTATAGGAACATTAGATCCTACAAAATGATGAAGAATAGAAAGGCACAGAGTATAAACTGCATCTTCTTCTTCAGTTTTTAAAGTAGTATTATTAGGACCTTCTACTTTAACAACTGTCTTTTTATGGTTTATGACCTCAAGTCTCTAATCTTCATTAAGATAATGGTCCCACCAACCTCTAAGTTGGCCAACAAAACCAGTTGCAATAAACTGAGCTATAGACATATCACGGTTTCCCTGTTGTTTACAAACAGTGGAATACATAATCATACGATGTATAACATCAAGAATTTGTTTCTCATTTAAACCATCTATATTCCATTCATAAATGGATTTTCTAGAATAAGAAGTTTGATAAAAGTCTTTTTCTTCAAAAAGAACATCTTGAGGTGTAGGCCTCTTATAATAATATTGTTCTACCGAACTAGAGTTATAAATAGGATTTATTTCAGCAACATCTATGTTTTGTTCTTTAAACATAGCAGTTAATTGGTCAATATTTCCAATTTCACTATCATTATCATTACTCTCAGTATTACTGGACGTCTCAGAAATTTCTTTTTCAGACAACATATTTAGTTTAAGTTGACTAAGTTTTTGTTCAAGAACTTTGACAAATTCGTCAGTTTCATTTTCCATTTTAAAACCTTTTATATTAATAGGTGGTTGAATTATAGGAGTTTCTATTAAAGATGTCGAAGAACTAGAAACATCAACAGATTTATTATCTGTTATGTGTTTTTCAAAAAGATTTTTCAAATTAATTAATTCTTTTTCCATGGAAATAAGTTGATCTCCTAAGCGAGTAAGAAAAGCATTCGCATAATTTTGAGACCTTATTATAGGATTTAATTCTTGAAGGGTAACCTGATCATTTCCAATTTTTTCACAAATATAAGTGGTGGCTTTGACATCTTTTCCTAAACTTATACATTGTTCAGGTGGAAAAGTTGAGTCAACAATTTGACCATTAGAAAGAGTCCAAGATCTTGATTTTAAGACTAATATTTCATTATTCATTTTTTCTAAAAAGTAGTTTAGAAACCATTTGACAAATGGAATATAATCCATTTTCTTAGCAAGATCATTATAAAAATCTTGTTTTATTTGGGCTAATTCCCATGGTTGAAAGGTTATAAAATACCACTTTCTAAATTCATTATATCTAGGCATTTCAAACTCATCATTGATAAGTTTTCTAAAATCACTTCCTGGTGTAAAATCCATAAAAAAAACTATTGTTTGGGGAGATGAAAACTTATTTCTGATATTTCAGATTGAGTAGGTGATTTTCTACCTGTATTATTCTGGTTATAAATTCCTTGAGGAATTTGACTTTCACTAATTATTATATTTTCTACTGACTCTAATTCTTCTCTTATTTGAGAAGTAGATGCCCTAGACAAATTACTAGGTGCAGTATGAAAATCATTGATATCATATCTAGAAGATAAACTTCTAGGAATAGTTAAACTACGACGAGGATTAAATTTTACTTCTATATCCCCTTCAGTGGTTTGAATTATCTGGTCAATATCCTTATTAAGGATAGGTTCAGGTTCAACTTCTTGTTGGAGATCCCAAGTCTCAGGGAAAGTTATTTCATCCCATCTAATTAACCTATTAGTAGCAATATTTGAGGTCAGAAGATTAGTCTGAACTAAAGTTATTTTTCCAGGAAAACTAATATTATCTGTTTTAACTTTAGGATTTAAAGTATTAAGAACTTTATAATAAACTCTATAACAGATAGCCATAATTTCACTACCTGATTTGAAATTATATCCACTAGTGTGAATTTTTAATTGCATAGCATCATAAAGATTTTTATCAGTCATAGACAAAGTTATATTAGGAAAAATATCAAAATAAACTGGTCCATGACAAAGACTAATTTCAATTAAAGCTGCTAGAGAGGATTTAAAGTCTTTACTTCTTCCATCTCTAACATAAGCCATAAGACTAGCATTTAAACCTAACAAAGTTAAAGGTTTAAAAGCTACCTGAATTAATCCAATATGGATATAATTATAATTCTTATAAGATTTTAAATCTTTCTCTCTTATTAAATTAATTACCTGACTATCATCAGAAACTTGAATATTTTGTTCAATAGTTTTCACAGCCATACGAGACAAAATATCAAACCTTCCAAAGCTATATATTTGCTTAGGTGAAACAGAAGGAATAGTCCATTTATTTAATTAATCTAAATTAGTTGGATATTCAACCAAATCTCTATTTTTAATTAAATTATCTTGATCATAATTATGATCTTCAGACATCAAAATGATTAAGATAAGTTATAGTTTGTTAAATACCATGATTATAGTTCAAAGGAATCTGCAAATTTCCAGTAACAACATCATATAGCCTTGTTTTTGAAAATTTAAGCTTCTTCTTTGTAAACACAAAGTGTTTAAACTATCAACCCGCAGGGACAGTAAGGATTTCTCCTAAACCAAAGAAGTAAGAACAATTTTAACAAAAAATTCTCAAGCTACTATTCATCTTTAAATACTCCCTCCTATGGGAAAAATTGATGAATTTTTTGCGAGAATCATTAAAATTGTTCTTTGATATATATATATATATATATATATATATATATATATATATATATATATATATATATATATATATGCGATGTGCGGAAGTATATAAGATGTTTAAAGAAAGATTTTATTTATGCGAGAGATTACAAGAGGAAGTTTAAAACTTGAGAAAAAAAGCGTGTCCTAAAAATAAAAACTAGCTTCCCTTATATAGGGAAATAAGATTCACTATTTGAACTGGTAAAAGGCTACTGTTTATTCCGGTAGCCGGTCCAAAATACGACAAAATCATTGTTTAAGCCGGGTGCGCTGTGGGCCTCATCGTCACTTAACACAATGATCACAAAACGACAATAAACTTTTACAAAGTTTTCAACAAAGTAAAAGAAAAAGAAAAAGAAAAAGAAAAAGCTAAAGCTAAAGCTGATACTGACTAAAGCTAAAGCTGAAAATGATATTGATGATGACATTTTGTGTAAAGAAAGATTCTTTCTTGGCAGATGGCTAGGCCTACAGCTTTGATTATTGCTCAATTATTTTGCTACGTGAGCTCTCAAAGAATCCCAGAATTCTTCCAATATTGGTTCTTCTTCATGTTGGGATTCTCCTGCGATATCTTCTTCAAAATCCTTTGATCCTAAGGATGAAATGGACATTCCGTCTTCATTGGATGCTGCCTTTGTTGGAAAAGAGCTATAAAATTGTTTTTTTCATGTAATCTAGCACTCAGACCATGATTTGATCTTCTTTTTCTTGAGGATATTTCTTCTGATAATAATTTTTAATTTCCTCTATAGAAAAGCCCTGAGAGCTCTGTTCTTTAATGGTTTTAGTTTCATCAATTTTGATGGTGTTGGAAATATTCATAGCTATTGCTTTAATGTCTTCAAGACTCATTTTTGTCCACCATTTAAAGAAAAAGTTTCTTTGTAAAATAGGAATATTATACTTATCTTTTGAGATGATGATTGTCCATCTCCAGATCCAGGGTATTTGAAACCTACTAAAATATAGGCATGGATATTGTCCAAAAATCATTTTACTGGATGCCACTTTAGCAATTAAGGGGCTTTTATCACACCAAGAAGTGTACATATTTTGTAATTCTTCTGGTAAAATTACTAAAGATGGTCCAAATTTTAACCACCAATCATAAAACCAATTTGGTTTGGGTTTTTCTACTATATCAGGATTTATAGAGAAGAACCATGAATGCTTATTTTTCGGGTTCTTATAATAAAAAGCCTGGGTAAAGGCCTGAATATAATCCCAGTAATTAAAGTAAATATGTTTGCCTTCAGCAATCTTAATGGCCTTTTCGCCATTTGGATTAAGACCCCAGTCTTTTGGTAATAAAATTTTATTAATATGACATTTTGAGAAGCTTATAAAGCTTTCTGGATTGTTGTTATGGTAATTATGACTAATTGTTACTGATCCAGTAACTGTTAATAATATCTCCAGATTTGGTCTGGATTTACCAAAGAGACCAGGATATCCTCTAGATTCAGGATATCTCTCTTTAATTGACCAGCTATCATTATGTGGGTCAAAGATAAATCTTCGTCATCAATATACATGACATCTTCTGTAACATGATTCTCAAAAAATTCAAAAAAAATTTATTGAGAAGATTCCTCAGCTGCAATTTGTTTGTAAGATATTATCTTACTTGTGGAGGATGAAGGGGATGCTTCATCTTTCTTTGAAGGTAAAGGCATTTGCCTTCTTTTATTGTAATGAACTGTTGTCCAATCTCCTATTAGAGGAATATTGACTTCTGGTTGAGGTAGCATATTACTACTCCCAAATCCACGACCACGGCCGTATTGCCCGCGGCCTCCTCTTCCCCTATATAAGGGGTTGTCATTCTCCCTGCAAAAATTCACGGGTTAAATAATCAGCAAGTGAATTATTTTCACCTTTAATATACTGAATATCAAATTCAAAAGCAGACAATTGTGACTAGAACTTTTTAATTGTTTAATTGTGGAGAAATGGAGTGTCCGGGGTTCGAACCCCGGCTCCTGCATATAAAATGCAAGCTCACGGGATCATACACAAATATAACTTATTTTACTATCCGCTCTTTTTTGTTTTGTTGCGTTATGTTAACTATATATTTGGCTAATTTCTTTTGTATAGTTTGATTAAAGTTTATTAACGATTTAGATATTACACAAATTATAGACAAATATACACCCTTAAAATATGTTGTAGCTACACAAATGAAAATATATTGTCAAAAAATGTTAACTATACTTTGAAATTATTCCATATTGTGTGTCATAACTCATAATACTTGAAATTACATGTATTCATCCCATCAGAACTTGGCATTTTCATATCACCATGTGCTTCGTTTTCATGTTCTTTATACATTCTCTTGGTAATTTCAACTATAATGTGCCTCCTTTACAAAGCTTGATTATACTTTTACTTTCCTCTTTGACTCAAGAAACCTACAATTCATCAATAACATAAATCAAAATTGGTTAATTTATCCAAGCAAGACAATAAAAAAAGAAGGTTATGATGATCTTGTAACTCAAATAATCGATGCCCTTAATTAGTTAAAAGTTACATAATTGATTCACTTCATTTGATTTTTGTTTTGATAATATGCACTTCATTAGTTAAAAATGGCATAATTAATGCATTATCTCATTGCCATTGTAAAAAATTTACTTTTCAAATCACATTCTTTTGACATCAAAATCTTAGATATACTTAACATAAGAATGGAGAGCATCAATTATGAGTCTACAGAAAAAGGGAAAAAAAAAAAAAGAGATTAAAATTAACTGTAAATTTGTCTCTCTCCCTCTCTCTCTCTCTATCTATCTCTCGTAGAAGAGTCTTTCCTCATGTTGATTAATATAAGAGAACAAAAAATCAACACATATAGTCTTTATGATCTTCATCTTTTTTATCGATGTCTACCGAAGTTAAAAGAATAATACCATCTAAACACTTATAAAAGAATGCTAGATGCAACAAACATAATACCATCTAAACAAAATGGAAAGAAAAAAAACGTTGATTTAAGAAAAAAGGTAAGAAAAGAATTACATCCACCAATACACTTTAGAAGGACTCAATACCCCTCTCTCAAGAACGTTTATCTCATTGGACTAAAAAGTTTTCTAATTACGGGCATCACATGCTTCAATTTGTGAGAAATACTTAGATAAATACTTGCTAATTTGCTCTTTTAATTTAAGCAATTTGTCACCAGTTTTCTTGATTTTCTTTCAGCAATTTCTGGTATAAGATATTATTTTCACATTCATGTATTTTATTTTTTTGAAAAATCTCAATGAACATGAAAGTGGGTGTAACTAAACTGTGTAACTCATAAACATTATGTTTTTCCGCTAATCTCATTCAATAATTTTTTTTGTAAGATCTTTTTTGTTTATATTGCGCTAACTCATAAACTCGTCTTTCCGCTTTTTCTACTGCACTAAAGTGTGTAACTCTTAAACATTATGTTTTTTTGGAACATATAACGAAAAAGATAAGCATAAAATAGAAACAAACAATGGAAGAATAAAGAATATAATAGGTTGATAAAATAGAAAACTTTAACAATATAATTGAAGAATATAAAACTCCCTTGTGACTCCTCCATGGACTCTATGGATTTCAGATGTGAAAACCAATGTGCCAACATCGACTATGTATGGATTTCACTATAATTACCATACATTAATTGTTCATAACTTAGAAGGAGGCATGGTGTTTTATGGCAAATGTGTTAATTGCTGTATTATGCGTGTGAATGCTCTAATCCTCGTTAGTTCTCTTCTCTCATATGTTTTCCACTATGATATCCATGCGTTTCTTTGAAATCAAATTTAAAGACTGCAACCAAAACATGGAAAATCAATCCATAGCAAAGGATTATAGAAAGAACAAAAAGGGAGAAGATAGAAACTAACCATTTTGCTTATGCATCGCTGCCGCAACAACCCCATTTTTCAGTGGTGCGATGTTCGCTCATTCCTTATTTCTTCCTCTGGAATCTCTCGTGCTGATGTTTTAAATTGAAAAGGCAGTTATGTACTGATTTTGCTGATTTTTAAAATGAAAAAGAAGCTATGTTTTTATTTTGAAATAGGGTAACCGACTTCCATTTCAAACAGTTAAGATTTTTGGAATTTTTGCAATAAGTGAAGGGTGTAATGGGTAAAAAAAATAGGCTACACCAAAAAGCAAGTATTGCCTTTATTAATAGGTATAGATTAATAGGTATAGATGATTGTTGCGCCTTCACCACCGAGACCAGATTTGTCCAAATCCTATATCTCCTTCCCCTCTCCGTCTCACCAGATCTTCTCACTTGATTTCTCTTCCTCATATGACACTATTTCTTTCTCTATCACGTTTTATTCTGTCTGTTTCTATTGATGGTTGTTGCATTCACATACCATTGGTGAAGAATAGAGCAATCAATAATTTTTTTTTTCTTGAGGAAGATTACTAGCTCGGTTAAAAAAAAAAAAAGGCTTAAATATGGGATTTGTCCCTGCAAATAGGGGTCGCTTAAAATTTCGTCTCTGCAATCGCTAATCCTTTTTTTTTGCCCCTGCAAAGTTTAATCAGTTAAAAATTCGTCCTTTGACCCAGTTAATCACTGCCACGTCAGCAATTTACAAAAAATGGCATGGGAATTGATGAAAATACCCCTGGCTTATTTTTTTCCTTAAAACAAAATTTTTTGAAATTTTTTTTTAAATTAAAAAAAAATCTGAAAAAATAATTAAAAATCATAAAAAATTTCGGACAAAAAAATGTTAAAATTAAAACTGAAATTTTTCGGAGAAAAAATTGTAAAAAAAAATTCGGGAAAAATCTGGGAAAAAAAATTTTGAAAGAAAAAAAAAGCCAGGGGTATTTTCGTCAATTCCCATGCCATTTTTGGTAAATTGCTGACGTGGCAGTGATTAACTGGGTCAAAGGACGAATTTTTAACTGATTAAACTTTGCAGGGGCAAAAAAAAAGGATTAGCGATTGCAGGGACGAAATTTTAAGCGACCCCTATTTGCAGGGACGAATAACATATTTAAGCCAAAAAAAAAAAAAGATTGAACAGAGAATGAGTGGTTGTTTTAATCTGAAGCGTTAGTTTTAATCTAAGGGCTGATAATTAATCTCTCACTCTAACATAAGAGGCCCATTTTTGACTAAATATGTTGCCTATATATATATATATATATATATATATATATATATATATATATATATATATATAGCTAGATTTCTTTGATAATATTTAAATAGTTTTAGTTAAAGCCTAGAACATGTTAAAACACTTAGCAATCATTGTCTCATTGTGTCTTATGGTTCTTGTATGTCAAGTGTGTCTTTTTTTTTTTGTGAAGGTCTTCGTTGTTGAATGACAAAAGCTCTTTTCCAAGTCCCTGATTCGATTCACATTATTCTGAATCGTATCAATTTGTCTCTTAGCCTTTGTTTCTTGTTGACCATGAATTGTGATTCAAATCACGATTCCTTGAATTGTATCAATCATGAATCGGAATCAAAATGTATTGACTCGTATCATTTTTTTGTCTCTGGTCTTGCATTTTTCCTTTTTGATTCGATTCAAATATTCTTGATTCGTATCAATCTTCATCTAGAAACTTTTGAATTGTATCATGTACTCTTGATTTGTATCAATCTTCATAGCTTCAAATTTTTCTTACCTAAATGAATCGTATAAAACATTCTTGATTCGTATCAATCTTCATATGGAAACTTTTGAATCGTATCAAACATTCTTGAATCATATCACATTTTGACAGCTTCATATTTTCCTTTTTCACATGTCTGAATCTAATCAGATTTTTACTAAATCGAATCACTATGTTGTTTTTACCTAAAATCTTGCACATATCACTCCTTCCTATATAAAAAAATACCCATACTCCTCTCAAACTATTGAATCGATTGCAACTATCTCTCTTGAGCTTCAAACCTCTCTTTCCACTAGTTCTTCAGATTAAACATTTTTCTAATAATCTTTGTGGTATTTGAGTATTAGATTGCTAGAGTGTTTTAGGGATTGTATCATTCAAGAAATAAAATATGAATAAGTAAACTACTAATAGGAAATTGGGAAGAAATAAAATAGAGGATGTCAATTCTAAATTGTTGTAATAAAAATAAACTTACTTTAATATATAGATTGTAGAAGTATATAATAATGTTCTTATTGTAGTTGGGCAGTTCCTATTTTAATGAGGTTTAACTATTTTTTATTTAATAATTTAAATAATATTATAACAGAATAAAATAATAAATAAGGTTATAGATTGAATGGAAATCTTGTTAAGAATGATTGAACGATTATTTGGAGGAGAAAATTGTTAAATGGAAAACAGATTATAGGAAGTATTAATATATATTTTTATTGTGATTTTTTTTTTGGTGAATTGGAGGGAAGTTGGATGCATAAGAGGATGACACTTGTATATTGTTGTAATATGAATAACCTTATTTTAATATATATACAGTAGATAGTAGATAAGTAACGCACCTAACCATTATCTATTCTTTATATATATATATATATATATATATATATATATATATATATATAGACACATTTATATGGGTTAATGATTTTCTTATTATAAATGGTAGGTGGTTTTCATTGTTATGGAGTGTGGCGAGAGCCCCTAAGAGCATCTACAATGGTAGTTCCCTAATAAGGACTCCTTAAATGGACCCCACGTGACACATCATTTATTTATAATTTTTTAATAAAAGTACCTATTAAGTACTCAATGACTCCAATGGCAATACACTAATAAGGACTCCAATGAAAAATATTTAAATATGTCCCACTATCTTTACATATTAAACAAAAATAATTTATCTATTACTCATTTTTACAAGTGGGACCAAGTAGTACACATTTTATTACTTTTTTAAACATGGGACCCGTTAGTTACTCAGGAGAGAGAGGGTCCTTATATAGTTGCTCATTCCTTAACGGGGACTCAATTTTTCTTCCTCCAATGGAGGGTCCTTAACGGGGAGTGGTCCTTGTTAAGTAAGGACCCCCCAATTGGAGATGCTCTAATTGCTCTTACCTAGTATCGTCCCTCCCATCCTTTACAAAAAGTAAAGTAACTTAACCAACCTTTGTTTTCATTTTCAGTGTTTCTTTCACTTTTTTGGTATCTTTCAGATCCTTCATCGTTTTCACCTCCATTGTGTTCGTATTCTTCTCGTGCACCTTCACCTTTTCCACCTCCTGTATCCTTTTTCCTTTCTTTACCCCATCCCCAAGTGTACCCCTGTGGTCCACAAAAAATGCCATAAAACCAATCTATCTCAATTCTTGTTTTGGATTCTTCTATTGCACCAACTGTAATTCAACAAAGAGTTTTTTTTACTGAGTATAATAAAATAAGCAAGCAAATACGCATACAAATTATATATATACATTGATTCTCATCTTTGGAAGGTTCAATTGCCACAACATTTATAAGAACTAGTGCACAAAGAAATAATAGGACAATAAAAGGTTTGATATTCATTCTTGATAAACTAAGAGTATTACGGTGAAATATGAATACAATCAACAACTATTTATAGTGACCATCTAAATATATAAAAAATAAGAATAGAAAGAAGTTGATTAGATAATATATATTTTACAATAAACAAATATAATATATTTATCAGTTGCCTCGTTGTTAGGTTAATAGGTCATCAATACCTATTGAGCTTATCAAAGGCTAAATTTGGACACATTTTTCAAACGAGGTAAGATGATTTTTAGTAGAACTAACTAGTGATTAAGATGGTTGATAATTTATTTAATCTGAAATATAGTTCTAGCTATTATATAAGTGTAATAATTAGGGGTAACAATATAAATGGTATTCCTATATGAAAAGATGGGGGTGTACTTATTGAGCAAGATATTCCTTTCTTTACTAGTGAGTGGAATTACCACAATTAGTTCCACGCTCATTCTCTAAAAGGAGGGAATGCCTACAAAACAAAATAGACTATGACGCTTAAGTAAGATTAGGTCTTAGCAGGTAGAAAAGAGTTAAAAGTATGGTGATAAAAATGTGATGTTTTCGTACCTGCCGGAGAGGGGCCCTATTTATAGTAGGTGATCTAGTGTAAGGCTTCTTATTGGTTTTTATCTTTTCTCCTTAACTTTGAAGCAGTTAGTCTCAAGGTGAATTCAAACGATTAGAGTAACACAACCGAGATAGGTAGGGTTGCCTATCTGATTTAAGTGAGTCCTCTATAATTAGGAACGACTTAATTATATTTAGTGTAACTAAACAAAAGATAAGTGGTGGCGCCCATATGATTCAAATCATGTCCCTATATATAGGAATGGCTAAGTAGATTTCCAAAAATTAGTTACGCTTTAAGGCAGTGGAACACATAGGTGCTTTGATGATATCTGAGGTGGAACAAGGTTGTTCATAATATACCGTAAGAGTTTGTTGTCATGTATTGTGCACTGTTCTAAAGCACTACTTCGGAGGTGGTGTAAGATTTTAGATCATGTGATGCACCACGTGACCTGACGAGGTGGTCACCTCAGTGCACCTTGACTTGACCCGTTTATTACAACTTCTTGCCTTATTGATGATAGGTCTTGGTGTTGGGAAACCCAAAATATAATTGGGCAGGGCCTTTTAGGCCTATACCATTACATTATCCCCTTATACCCTTGGTCACGTAGTGAGTAATGGATCTAAGAGTGTTGAACTGAAAAGTTTTGAATTTTATCCGATGTGGAAAAAGTTAATTTTCTTTTACAATGTAGTTTTGTCAATCTTGATGTGGGAGCTCATTTTAATGTAGTATCCCCTAGCCTCCTTAGACTTATGGCTAAGAGATGAGGTGGAAGTCTAAAGGATTTTTGAAGCGGCATCTCAAGGGTTACATCACTTTGGTTTATGAGTGTTTCAACGCGTGTATCTATTGAGACATTTGACTGATGTAACGATGATATCGTTTCCTTTAAGAGGTGTAATGAAAATTGTTGGATCTAATGGTGTTTGATCGTAATTGAGTACCGCCAAATTGTTTCCAACTGTTGATTAGTGTTCCCCTCCAATTTAAATATATACCTTTGAGGTTTCCTTTTTTGTGCATTTATTCCACCACATCAACCCTAACTCTGGTTCTTCAAGATTCTCGTGCTTTCAATTATTTTTTCCTTCAAATATTTCTTTCCTTTTCTTATATCGGGTACATTTTCATTTCTTTTACCTGTGTTAGCAATGTCTTTGTGGAAAACAATGTTGTTAGATCTAGTACGCATAAATATGTGATATATGTGATATATGTGATAAATGTTGTTAGATCAGACGGAGTTTTTGTCTTCATTGATAACATAAATATGTGATATATGTTAAGGTCTTTGTGTCGATCTGTTTTCCCCAAACCAAATGCTCTTAGATAGGGATATTCGTGGCTATTCTTGGATTAACGAGGGTATTATCAGTGCGAAATCCTAGTTGACGAACCTAAATACCATAAGGTCTTTCATTCTCACCCTTCATATTATTAGGGATCCTTATAGGTAGACGGACTTCAATTTCTTCCCTTGTACTCATGTTGATCATATATGTTTCAGAAAGGCAGGATACAATACTTTGGATTTCACTTGTATAGACACTTACTAAAAAAGTTTGGTATTCGTCTCCCCTTTTATGATTTTAAGTGTGAGGTGCTTCGTTGGTTGGATATCACACTTACGCTGCTTCGTTAGTTGGGTCTTTGTCAAATGTTTTGAATTGCTCTGTGCACATTTGAAAGTGTCTTGCACCACATATATTTTTTTCTTCAGTTTCTACCAATTGAAGCTTACGAGCCAGGTTAGTTTTTTATCCTTTAATGTCCAACCATCTCAGTCGTTATTTAGTTTGTATTCCTTAAAGGTCTCTCTAGTTTTTGAGAATTCTTTCTTCATGGTTGTTGTGTTCCTATGGAACCATATTTCTTTTATGACGCCCAACATGTTCCTAAGTTTCCTTTTTATTGGAATACTATCGCCAAAGGGATTAAATGTGTCCATTCTGAGCTAATACCTCTGATAAACCAATGTATTGAGTTTTTTCTTCCTTCAAAACTTTGAGTTCAAAAAAGATTATGGATTGCGATATGATCCAATTCATTTGAAGAGAAATTTCAATAAGTACAATGGAATCATATTGTGTTTTCTCTACAATGAATTTGATGTTGACTAACCTATTTTTGTTTTCATTATCATAAGTTCAAGAGATCAAACTTGCACCAATTGCTTGCAGAGGCAAGCAAGTCAAATAAAGTGTTTGCCAACATGAATGAATGGAGACATTCTCCAAAAGATGAGGCTCATGCTTCTAAGAAGAGGCAGAAAAATAAATGAGATGTTTCTACCTCCGAGATAGCTCCATCTCTTGCTGGTAGGCTAACCTGTTTGAGATTGGCGTCAACTGGGTATGGTTCTCTTGAAACTTCCAACATCGCAACTATATCAAATATCATTCATGTCCGTAGTTCCTCGGTTCCAATAACGAGTGAGAGCACAAAGAAGGTCGTAGTACCCAAACTAGATAAGGAGCATATTGTTAGACTTTATGGCCTTGATCTATAGGGTGAATAGATTGTACAATTCAAAATGGATAAAAATTCGCAGATATTCTCGAACGTTATCGATTTTTTTTTTTTTATGACTAAATAAACTAAATCAATTTAAAAATGTGATTGCTGCAGAGGTGAATTAAAAGAAACATCAATTTAATGACTTATCAAATTAATCTAGGTGATTAAATCTAGGTGATTAATATAAAATTAAATCAACATTAATGAAAAACTAGTTTTAAGATTGAATGTATTGAAGCACACACATGAGTTACTCGTAAAACGATAAAGAATGAAAAACACAGTTTTTGAAGCTTTTGAACAAGGTTGATTTTGTGTACCTTGAATCGTTTAGATTTGGTCGTTATGACTTAAATTTTCTGTGTCTGTGAGATGAAACTTCTCAAAATTTGTTGTATCAAAAGGATAGTAGAAAATTCGAATAAAGGTAAAATCTTTTCTCAAGACAAAGATACCCAAAAACCCGAAAAATTACGCACAAGTTGCAAATTTTTCTGCTATAAACCAATCAGAACAGAAAATAGAAGATAACCCAAGCTCTTCAATTTGACTCTTCTTTTGACACTCCTTTGCGAAATCAATCCTTGTCTGAAGCACCACTTCCACACGGAAATAGTTTCGAGGTCATAGCTTTCACTTGATGTTTTCGCTCTATTGCTTTTTTTTTTCTTCCAAAAACAATCAAACTTAGATACGAGAATAAACTCTCTGCAATTAAAAACATATAAAAAAGTGGGAAATGAATCATCTAAAGTGAGAAATTTTAAAGTAAGAAAATCAAGGACTGTTATTGTCACAAATTCATGATTTGTTATAATGTACCTAAATCTACCTTTAATTTGTTAATTAACAGTAGATATACTCATTTTGCATTCTAAAATGAGTTGCTCAATTTAGAGGAGAGACATTACTCTATTGTTAGGTGGTGTCATAACAGCAAACACAAAAGTAACAATTAAGAGTTTGTCATTCATACTTCCCTATTGATAACATTTGGAACTCAATCCGATGCTAGCTAGGATTACAAAATTTATTAATTAATGGAGTGGATTATATGGCATAAGCATTTAACATGATCTAATGAGGACACATTGCAATTTCCTAACCTTCCATGCATATATACTATGACAAGGATTATTAGCCTCAGAGACTACTTCCTCTTGTACCTGAAAAGGAATTTGAATAACATTTTATTTATTAGCATTGCACTCCAGATCGAGAATGAAATCGGTATTTCTCTCGACGCTTAAAAAGATCAGAGAATAGTTTCAGAAATGAGATAGGTTTTTTAAATGATACCTAGACTTGCTTTTGAATGATTTCTTGACCTTTCCTACTCCAGAACCTCTCTGTTTCGACTTTTTATCGTTCATGTCAGTCTGGAATAGCTCCCACATCTCCTTTGTCCTTGAAGAAGTTTTTAGCGAAGGATTAGATTTATTAGATTTCTTTTGAGGCTTCTTCACAACCTTTCCAGAATCTAGTGCTCTCTTGACGGCCTTTACTGCTGTTGCACGTCGGTATGCAAGATCAACGAGTGTCATTCCACCCTTATCATCTGTCCATTTACCCTACAATTTTATGTATTTCATTTTCAGTGCAACAGAAAGTGAGGAATAAGGAAATGCACCCCAACCTTTGACAATATAGAGAAAGTTAACAGTTAAGAAGTGATTACTTTTGGCTTGTCATCCTGCTCCTCGCCCTCCAACATCTCTCTAGCAGCTTCCAACTTTCTGCGCTTCTTCCTAGGCATATTTTTCTGCATTGAAGATTATTTCCATCAAGTAAACATGCAACTCATAACAAAGCGCACAAGCAACCTTATGTATATTTTATATGCAACAAAACAAACTGATCATTATGCACAAGAAGGTTGGTGAACACTTCTTACCTCTCGCTCTCGCTTCCTCTTTTCCTTCATTTTAAGGTATTCAGCTTGCTGGGCACTAACCACCTTCTGACAAGAACCATCTTCCTTATCCAAGGATGCCTGTTAACAGTCATTTCATTTCTTATTAACATAAGGCTGCATTTTAGCCAATATTTTGCTGAATCGGAACCAAAAAGTCAGTTAATCACTAGTTCGGCCGGCATGCCACCTTCACTTTTAAAGATTGCAGAACATCGAAGGGAAATAACAAGCCTTATTCACATAGGTTCGAAAATCTTAGGTATATACAGTATCACATCATGTATATATGGTATAATCAATTAGAAGAAAACTTAGTTTTGGATAGCCAATGTATATGGTTAGGATTGAATTATTGTAATTAACAATAACCCTAATGTATATAATACTAAGACCTTGAATGGAATGGAAGGACACACAATTTATGGTTAACCAGATTGTTCTTAGAATTCTAAAGTGATCCACTGTAAAATGGGAGAATCAATGCCTGCGTTTAGAAGAATATCAGCAAAATAAAGCAATACCATACCTTTGCTGCTTTAGCCGAAAGCTTTTTCTCCTTCTCTGTAACAAACCAGGTTCTTCTGGGGCGGGAGAAGATCTCATCCCTATGTGCAATCATGTTTTCGGCCTGCAATATCATATAAAAGCGTATGATTTTATTGATAGGAAAATGTTAAGGATGAGAAAATAGGATTAACTAAATTCACAGAATACAGTACAATACTATTAAGACAATATTCTAAGTAATGTTATTTTGGAAATGCTGTTTCTTAATATAAGAATAAACAAAACCAAGCAAAATTACATTGCGTAGTCCAAGGATTAAAGCCAAGTAAAACAAAAGTAACTGATCAATACCTTTGTGGCCTCCATTTCAGCTTTCCTTAGGATCATTTCTTCCCTGATTAAATTGAAAAATAAGAATTCGGTAAAATATTATAAAATAACAACAATGAAGCGTTAACAGATAAATGTAATCATATAAGTCAAAACCTCTCTTCTTGAAGTACTTCAGAAATTTGATCCTCCATTTGCTCAATTACTTGAGACCACTTGAGTATAGATTGCTCTGCAACAATGCGGCTTTTCAGCTTTGAACCAGCTCTCTTTGCCTAATCAATTGAAAATCAATATTCACATTTAAGATTATACAGTGGTTTGATTGATGTGTCAACTTTCTTTTTTCTCATTTTAGTTTGCATGTTATCTCCCTTATAAGAGAATCAACACACCTTTCAAATAGAAAAACCAAATTTCTGGCAGAATAAACATGCAGCAACCCGTGAAAAGAATTAAAAATAATGGTTTTTCAAGACATATTATATATAGTACTCACAATAGCTTTTAGAAGCGACCGGTCATTATCAGTAACAAATGTGACAGCAGATCCCGCTCTCCCAGCTCTTGCAGTACGACCCACTCGATGAACATAGCTTCAAAGTTGTTAAAGATGTGAAGGTCAATAACTCAGGGAGAATGAGATTATATAAGGTAACTAAAACTGAAGGATGTACTAGTACAAAACTGATAACATGTTACAATCGTCGTCAAGAGCAGAGATTTCAGTTATCAACGATATGTTTCATAGACTATACCTGGTAAGATCACGAGGACATGCAAAATTGATAACTGTTTGAACACCAATAATGTCAAGGCCCTGTCAGCAAAATTAAGTGACTGTCAAATCTATATTCAAAACGAAAAAAAAAAAACGCTAATAGGAGGCCATTAACATAGGCGTTTTTGGTTGGAGGGGAGGGAGGGATTATTTTAAACTTTAATTTTAATCGTTCATTTCTTGTTTTTGGAGGGGAAGGGATGAGAGCAAAATCCGTAGAGTTTTGACTCAATTTTGGTTCCCATCCAATATTGGAGGGATTTGGAATGGAGAGATGACGTTTTTATAAAAATTTAGAAGATTGACTTAAATCCTCCCTTCTCTAAACCAAACCCAATATCTCATCTAATCCTTCCTATCCCTTCTCTTAACCAAGCACCAAACATAAGATGACGTTTTTATTCTATTTGTTTAAACCAAACATGCCTTTAATAAGTTTATGCTTCTCTTAAGCTAATCTAGTTTCACTATCATTATCCTGTGTTGCGAATACGCGATTCAAGATATAGTAATACTATATTCAAAGTGATAAAAAAATAAATATAATTCAATTCTTCTAGAACGAATTCTTACACGAGCAGCCACATCAGTTGCAACCAAAAAATCCACTTGCTGCTTCCTGAACTGTTCCAAAGCCTATACAAATAACCAGAAGTGAGTAAACATTGCCAGAACAGCTTTCAATGTTGCAATTCCTTTTAGCAGAAAATTTATAAATAAATTTTACAAAAAAAATCCGAATCAGCATCATCAAATTAGTATCCTAAAAAGAAGACAGGAACGCAATAATTTTATAACTACAAAGCAAAATAAAGAGCTAAAAGACACAGATCAAAATATGCAACATACATCAAGACGCTGGGCCTGAGTAAGATTTCCATGAAGCTCAGCAGCTTTCAATCCAGATAATCCAAATATAATCCTCAGCCTATGCGCCGCTTGCTTTGTTCCACTGCACATCAAATGCGAAAGTATTTAGTAGTTAGAGGTGGAAGAACAGTGAACAGAAGTTAATAATACAAAATCTGTGGAAATAAAAATGTAAATTCAAAATCGGAAATATACACGGCACAGTAAAATCAACCTCATAGCTACTACCAGTCATTCATGAAAAATAATTCACTAACAGCTTTAGAAATCAACTATCACAAGCTGAATGTAAGCATAGTAACTAATCATGAAGTGATACCTGAAAATGATCACTTTAGAGGTAAAAGTTTTGGTGCACATTGCAAGGAGAACTGCTTCCTGATTGACTTCACGCATTCTTCTTATTCTAACCACCCTGAAGAAAGAAAAAAATAGCAATAGTTAACAAGGCTCACATGACAATAATAGTTTTTGCATAATTATGGTTTTTGGATAGAAATAACTTTGCACATGCACGAGAAACACTCTTCTTGTCAAGCGTAAAAAGTCTTTATGTTCTACCACCATAGTTTGTGATTGTCATTTATCATACAACATAAAGCTAAATATCATAGCATAAAGAATAGAAGTCAATGGAAGATGAATGATTAAATCATAAAATGCAAAGGGAAAGTTAAGAAATTACTCCTCAGTCAAGGATGCTGGCCGTTTTGCGGATGGATCAGCAGAAAGACGCACGGGTTTTGACAGGGAAAGTTTAATAAGATCATCAACCTCCTCGGTCATGGTTGCTGAAAACAGCATGGTCTGCCTTTTTTTGGGACACACGCGAACCTGTTAAAAATCAAATGTATTTGACATTGTTTTCCAAAAATGTGTCGAGAGAAATTGTGAAATACTAGCATATGTAAAGACAATGATTTCTGCATCATAGGGTGGACTACACTCACAAGTTCCTGAATTTCAGCACTAAATCCAAGCTCCAAAAGACGATCTGCTTCATCAAGGATTAAAACAGTGAGATCATCCAAATCCACCGACATAGAATTGCGCAAATGGTCAATCATGCGTCCTGGAGTAGCCACAACAATGTCTGGCCTTGATCTCAAGGCAGCCTCTTGCCCCTAAGATGAGAAATTACAACTTTTTAAGCATAAATCAATAGCATTACTCACCAACTAGATAGTGGAGGTTTTTTAAAACAAAAAAATCACATATTCTTCTCTCTCGCTCTCTTATTCATAAAATAAAATCACTGAACTGTGTGATATATATCATCAGAGTTACGAAATCATCAATAACATTTCATTTAAAAATATAATCCTGTGTATTTTCTGGCTGATTAGGTTGAAATAGTTCATAATAATGCTCGTTTATCTAGCAAGTCATAGAAAAACATTCATGTATCAACAAAGGGATTTCTTACAGTTTTCACATCATCACCAAGGAATGGAGACCAAAGAAGTGTTTGAAAGATCATTTTTGGGCTTATCTCATAATATATGCACTTATGTTAGTGTATGGATACACTTGTAAAACTAACTTATGAAACCTTTTCAGTTTACTTTAATAAGGTCCCATAGAATGGTTTATGAATAAGCTTAATTAAGCTTTCTAGAATAGAAGATTGAACAAGCAGTTAATTAAAATGTTTTCCCAAATGCACCCCCAAATCATAATACAATACTCAATGAAACAGTAACCTAACCTTCGTTGGCACACCACCGACAATCAAGCAACACCTTATATTATCAGTAAATTTACCAAGCTCCTCTATCATACTATGAACTCTGCCAAAAATAATCACGAATGAACATATTCGGAAAGAAAATAACATGAATCACCAGAAAGAGGTACTTTGAAAATCTACATCTATGATCTTTCAACGAAAGTTCTGGATTAATCACAATAAGAAAATGTTCAATTTCAATAAAGCTTACTTTGAATTTGATCATTGACAAGTTTTACTTAAATTTACGGCGAAAATGTATTTTACTAATTTAAAAACATAACAGAAAGAAAGAGAAAGGCACTGAGTATGTCAAAAAACAAAAATTGTATTCATTCATTGCACAGCCATGAACTGAGCTACGTATACTCATTGAATCTCAAGGCTTTTGAATGTGAAGTACTTAAGAACATGAATGTGAATCCATAGAAATCCACCCTACATATTCATACATACTAGTAGGCATGCTAAGCCAAGTAAAAGAAAAGAAATATTGACATAACACTATATACGCCACTCACTCTCCTTAACATGATAAATAAGATTCAAAAATAATAACAAAATACGGACTCTTGTACTATAATGTGAGGATACTTACTGGACTGCCAACTCTCTGGTTGGAGTAAGAATAAGAACCCTTATTGCATGCACACCTTTTGGACGGAACAGCAACCTCTCTAAGGTAGGTAGCGCAAATGCAGCTGTCTGCATGATAGCAGGATATGGACAAAGGGCGTTAAAAGAAATACTGTTATATAAAGCTCAAGCACCAAAACACAGAATCAAGGTATCAAAAAACTATAAATCACCAAATGGAAGTAACAGAAAGGCTACCTTTCCCGACCCGGTAATGGCACTTCCACATATATCACGACCAGTCAATGCTAATGGTATACAAGCCGCCTAATATTAAGATTCAAAATCCCAAAAACAAGTAAATATTTCAATCTGAATTATCCTAGAGATCATAGAACTATGTAACCAAAAGGCGAAGCCAAGTAAATTTTTCAAGACAAAGGGTCCTATATAGCACGGAGTTACAATGCTACATAACATATAAGGCTAAGAATCAAAATAACAAAAAATACAAAGCAAAAAAGAACCTGAATTGGTGTTGGTTTGGCATACCCCAAGGCCTCACAAGCCAGGAGTAAAGAGCGAGACAAATTGAGTTGCAAGAATGAATCAGCACTAAAAGAGGTTCCATCAGAAGGAGCAAAAAAGGGCTTGTTGTCACCACCAGCATTACTCTCTTCTCCGTCTTCTTCTGGTCTATAATCTTCCTAAACAAACCAAATCGCACAAAAAAAAAAAAATAATCAATTTCCGAAACAAATAACCACAACTTTCTATCATCAATCCGAAAACAACTTCCCAAACCCAATATTTGAATATAAAAGTTGTAATTTTTGAACTTCTACCATAACTCAAGAACAACTTCTCAAACATATTAGCACTTGTCTATCTTGAATAATTTTTTAAAGCAGTCTTCCTATAGAAACCCACAAATATATTTTGTAATAAAAAATTCAAAAAATGAAACAAGTAAGCACTTTTTCCTATCATGAATTACAATGCAACATTTGAAACAAGCTCTATAGCATCGACACTGCTGATTGAAAGCATTTCCAAACATGACACCGACACATTGATTACAGTGAGTTAAGTCATTTTCTTAAATTATTATTGGTGTCAAAATGTCATTGTTCGTGTATGTGCTTCATAAGAAACCATTATTTCTACAATCTTCTTAAACAAACCCATAAAAAAAATGAGTTAGATACTATAAGGGCACATATATGTATGTATATGAAAACCAAACCACAAGATTATTTTACTTGTTTATCAGGTTCAGAGTCAGAGCCACTGCAGTCATCGGTGTCGGGAAATGCAACAATGGGCATGGAGCGTTGTCTAACGGCATAGATTTTGTCGTCTACAGAGGTTGTACTCCTGCGAGCATGTTCTTCAGCTACTGATTCCGAGTATTTTGTGAAGTCCCATGGAGACTGTGTTTTCTTCTTTGAAACTCGCGGTTCTTTGTACTCTTCATCTTTCTCTTCTGCTCCTGATTCTGATTCTGATTTACCTTGCTCTTCTTCTGATTCCTCTTCTAATTCAGGATTGGAGTGTTCAATTTCTTCGTCACTGGGAGGGTCGAAGAGGAACATTGTTTGGGATAGTTGTCAATCCCAAATATCTTCTAGCTATCCGCTATAACTTCTTCTACAAGCTAACTTATCAGATATCCGTTGTTTCTACCAAACAAAGCGTAAACACCAAACCTCAAACAAAAGTTTAAGCAAATTTGGAAAATCTGGAAAAGAAACAGAAAACAAACAGATTATCAACAAAAGAATTAAAGAAACAGAAACCAAGTTTGAAAAGAAAAAACAGAGAGAAACAGAAAATAGAGGGAGAAAGGAAAGTGTGGATAGAGCAGAGAGCAAAGCAACAAACTATAGCTATGGAGCGATAGGGGATGCGACGGCGCTTGAAGAAAATGTGGCTGTGGACAGAACGGAGCGGTGGAGCACGGCCTGTGTCCAGAAGTTCGTAACGTCAAAAACCGAAACAAATGGGTTTTATTTGGGAATTTAGGGACTAAAACCCAATATACTCTTTTAACGGCAGCTCTCAATTTAAGGGCAATTTCGTATTTTTCGCTTTCCATTTGCGACCGTGCCACTCCGAGGTGTTCATTGTTTCGGGTGACCCATTCAACCCGCATTTATTCAAACCCATTTAAGTTTGGGTCTAATTCGAACCAACTCATTCAAACATGATGTAGTTTGGTTCAGGTAATGAGTTTATGATTTCAAACACTTAAAAATGTCATTTTATGAATCTTTGTCTCACCCTTTATTTCCTTTTGATATTGTGCATAGTGATTGTTGGACATCACCAACTCTTAGTTTTAGTGGTCATCGTTACTATATTTATTTCTAGACGATTTTACAAATTTTTTATGGACTTTTTCTTTTGCACATAAATCTCAAGCTTATTCCACTTTTCTTCATTTTCTAAATCACATTAAAACACAATTTGAAAAAGATATAAAATGTTTTCAATGTGATAACGGAAAAGAATATGACAATAATTATTTTCATAATGTAAACAAAATGGAATGAGCTACCGGTTTTCTTGTCTCCACACCTCACATATTTTTGGCATCATGCTCTTCATATGTTACTTATTTGTTAACTATTCTTCCAACCAAACAATTAGCTCTTCAAACACCAAATACAATTTTTTTTTACCAAAAACATCCCTCCTATTCTCAACTTAAAGTCTTTGGGTGTCTCTTTTTTCCATTAATCCCTTCCTCTACTAGAAATAAACTCCAACCAAGGTCAACACCATATGTCTTCTTAGGTTACCCCTCCATTCATAGAGGATATAAGTGTCTTGAGAGGCCGCAAGTGTACGCCTATGTCGGTTTTAGTATAAAAAGTATCGTATCCCACAGAGACCAATTTAACAAGTACCGCTTCTTGTTGTTTCTATGTTTATCTAAGGCGAAATTCAAAACAATTGGGTTTAGTGCGTAAAATAAATATTGATTTTAATTAAATATATGACGGGTAGAGACCAAAACGACGGGTTTCCATAGACGTCCGTCACTTGAGTAATTCTGCGCTAATTAAATAGTAACGAGAAAAAGACACTGTTTTGCTTTTGCAATACATTGTTGGAAATTTTTAGAAGCGTAACTCCCTTCTTTCGTATTGTATAATTACGGACTTACGAATTCTTTTTCTTAATTCAATAAATTCGTAATTAAAGGAAAAGAAGTGCTTTCGCTTTAACCTTTTCAATTACAAATATGAATTTTTCGGAATATGAATTTTTCGGAATCAGATGTCGTTTTCGCTCTTTCGATGCGTAAATGATATCTCAGTGTCTCTACTTTCATAGTAGACATTTTAAATTGCAAAACAAAACTTTTCAAATCAAATATTTAAATTCTCGTGGCAATAAAAGGGTGCGCACAATTTACATGAATTCCGTCGCCACAGCGGTCCCTGGTTTTGGACTCAAATATAACCATACAGACATAATTAAATAATTCTCTATACATGCCTTTGATAAATTCATGCTAAAAAAAGTTCAAAGAATGAAACCTGTTTAATTGATGATCACTTTAATTTTATAGAACAGCACGGCCACAATGTTCTCAAACAATTAAAATTGAATGGAACAGCTACTGCAAAGACACGCAGCAAATAGAGAAATAAAACAAGTGCAGCACCAGCATGGAATGGCCAATATAAACACGCAGCAATGGTGAAATTGAAGAGCCACGCAGCAATAGTGAGAAATATATAGCAGTAAAGAAACTCAATGGAAATTGGATGAATAGTAACTTAATAGCAGCAAATTCAATTTATTGGAATCCAATAATTCAACACCAGCGATGATAATAAAATATGGAACTAGGGTTGTCACTTTTTGCGGTGGCAGCATGAATTAAAAAGAAATAATAAAATAAAAACTAAAATTGAAATTCTATCAATAATTAGGGTTATAAAATTGCGGTAGTTAAAGATCCCTTGCAACTTAGTGTCTAGCATGCTTTTATAGTCTGATTCTTGAGCAGAAAAATTTTCAAAGGTTGTTGGACTTGTGACGTCGGTCATGCTTTCTTTCTTTCCCTCCTTTTTCTTCACTTTTGCTTTTTACACCGTATGTTCCTCAAATACATCAAAATACAAGCAGTATCCGTGCAAAACACAATAATTGACTCTAGAATAAATGGAAAACAAACTATTTAGACAGTGTATTTTGCATATTATCATGTCTTGAATTGTCTAGTCGCAAAATAATCATTTCCAGACACGATTACTTTTTACGAAACTAGCTTTCCATTCTCTTCTTCACCTGCTATGGCATCCTCATGCTATTCATTTTTTAATACAAGCCACTCCTACACCTAACCCACCACATATCAACACTACTCCTCATCCCATCCCATCAACCTCCACCCTACCTCCCTCCCCCTAATCACATTCAAAGCCAAACAATACCATTAACAACAAAAATCAACCACCAACACATATCTCTAACACTCCCTCCCCCTCCTATTATCGTCACACCTACTTCGTCTCTAGCTAATCCTCTATTATCTCCTGAAATGATCACCCGAGCTCAACTTGGCATCTTCAAACCACGACAACTTTTAAATTTTCACACTTCTACTTCACCCATCATTTCTCCCTTGCCAACTAATTCTATCAATGCATTACAAGAAAGACGAATATGATGCTTTTATTGAAAATAAGATGTGGGATTTAGTACCACATTCGGCTAATGATAATGTATTCGTAATTTGTGAATTTTCAAGCATTAGATAATATCAGATGGTTTCTTTGAAAGAAACAAAGATTTCTTAGCGGGGAATGGTTTGAATCAATAAACTGGTGTAGATTGTGGAGAAACTTTTAGTCCGATTGTAAAACCATCAACTATATGAACAATCCTCAGTATTGCTATTTCAAAATCATGGTGTCTACATAAATTGGATGTCAAAAATACATTTTTACATGGTAACAATAATGAAATTGTTTATATGCATCAACATCCTGGCTTTCGTGATCCTCGCCATCCTGATTATGTCTGTCTACTAAAGAAGTCACTATATGACCTTAAACAAGCCCCTCCTGCATGGTACCAACGCTTCATTGAATTCGTTGCTACACTGGACTTCTCACGTAGTGCATGTGACCATTCCTTGTTCATATATCACAATATTAATGAGACGACATACCTTCTCTTGTATGTCAATGACATCATCCTTACTGCTTCGTCTGATACTCTTCGTCGGTATATCATGTCTCACCTCAGTTGTGAATTTGCTATGAAAGATTTAGGTCCTATCACTTATTTTCTTGGTATCTCAGTTACTAGACATTCAGGTGGTCTCTTTCTCTCTCAACCTATGTCATCTTGAAAACCAGTCTCTACCCCCGTAATCACTAAATCAAAACTCAGTGTCAACGGTGGATTTTATCTATAGATATCATGCATATAAATTTTTTGGCATGTCTAATCACCGCTACTATTACTATTATTTTTTCTATTCTTAAGTCTATTATTACTATTATATTCATTTGATCTTTTTCATTTAATTTATTTATATACTTTGTGTTCTTTTTTAACAACTAATTGTTAATATGTGTTATTAAAAAAATCCTTTATTTTAAGGAGAAAACGTAGGTGCATTTTCCTTTCATGATTTTCGTATTGTCCTTCACATTATTAATTTTTTTTTTGTGGTTATAACAAACTTTGAAAAAAAATGTGGATTTGAAAATCATAGGTAGTTGTGAGTATTTTATGTGAAATACCACACAAAAAGTATTTAAGAAAATACACCTAAGTTTTATCCATATTTTAACTCTAACAAAAAACTTAGGTGCATATTCTTAGGTGCTTTTCATATGGTCCCTAAATAAACTAGTCTTTTTTTTTTTTTGAGAGAGAAAAAACTTGTCATGAAAAGTATGTTTTTAGCTAAGAATCATATGAAAAAGCACACAAATAAATTCACATGAGTTTTGTCCTTATTTCAGACTATTTATTTGTTTCTCAGTTTTCTCCTTCATTAATTTCATTTTAAATTATATTTCATTTAGCATAGATTTGTCATATTAATAGATAATTCATTCATTTTTTAAATATTAAATTGATAGAGAAAATTTTAGATGATTGTTTATTGTAATCAATTTTATATATTTATAAGGAAATAATTTTGTTTTCCTATATGTGCTAATTATTTTTATTCTAAACATGTCCTCTTGATAATTTTTGAATATAGATAACTAGGATTTACTCCTTAAAAAAAACAGGATTTATTTACTCTATATTTTAATTAGTTTTTCTAACAAAACTCATTATCCATTTCAATGACCGACTAATATGAGGGGATCAATCTCACCGTACATTTGCGGAGGGACTTGCAAACCGTAAAAGCGTGTCTCTAATATTTTATTAAAAATCAACAAAATTCCAATTGATGGTGATTAATTGATTAGGTCATAGGTGATAGAAAAATGGTAGTATCGTAATTTTCATAGTACGTACATAAAGATGATATGCATCTTATCTTATTTTATTTTTTATAAAAGTTTGCAGATTATATTGTTTCATATTGTTGAAGATGATATGCATCTTTTCATATTATTTAAACAGTCTCTCTTTGAGGACACAAATGCTCAATATTCTTCCACTCTTTGGAGCATTTAAATTTTATTTCTACTTGCATTCTTGCTTCAGACATTGTTTGCGACTACTTATGTTGTAACAGGCCCTTGAAGAACCTCTCGATCAACCACATAAGTGGAATCTGATCATGGATTTTTTTTATGAAACTAGAAAATTTAAACCATCAATACATGTAGATTCTAGGGCGAGGCTCAATTAAGTCGTTATATTGTTTCATATAATGCGATGATAAACTTAATTGAGTCATCAATCTACAATCCACCATTAATATAATAAATGAAACTCTTTTTATTTTTTCGGGGTCAAAAAGGTGCGACATGCATTTTCCTTTATATTTGATAACATAGTATAAAATTAGTCAAATTACACCAGAGGTCTTTTAAGTATGTATTCAACGGAAGGATGAGTAGTTCATTTAATTTAGCTAAAAATTTTAGAAGTTGAGAAGTTAAAGGTTCAAAGTTCAAATCCTAACAAGAGAAAAAAAAACTAACATAACAATTAATAATCTATCATTTTTCTTTTTGGTCAAACAACCTAGTGGCCGAGACTCGCATTTTAAGTGTGGATAAGTGGGAGTTTGGGGTTCGAACCCGATCCCTGCATATCATTGTCCTTGCAGCTACTAACTGAGTTGTGCTTACAGAACAATAATCTAACATTTACTATTAAAAAAAATGGTTTCCTCTTTGGTGTCCAATGTCAAAGCCTATGTCAAATCATTTTCGAATAAAACTATAAGAAAATTGCTGTTCACACATTAGAGAAGGCTGGGACACACATTATTTTAACACTTAGACATATTCCCTCTCCATTTTTTTGACAAACCACTAAGACGCGAACGTCGACGACTCCATCATGTTGCCGCATGTTGCCGCCGGAGGGCTCACAAAAAAGTAATCAAGATTAATGTTACCAACTAAGTGATTATGCTTCTGGTCTTTTCTTTTCATTCCTTATTATGCTTTGTAAACTATTTTCTACGTATTATTCGAATAAATTTCTACCTGATGTTGTTGGGTAGAAAATTCTGTCAAATCTGTAATGAAAAATAAATATAATAAATCATGATTTTGATGTTGTTTCTTTCATTTTTTTGTCTACTATTCTTTTTTTCTAATGAATTGTGGTTGGTACAAATAAGTGTGATCAGTTGTAATTTACATCAATCTCAATCTTATGAAGATTCATATCATTCATTCAGCCTGATGCAATTTAATTTCTTTTATTCATTTATTTTTTTGTCTACTATTCTTTTTTTCTAATGAATTGTGGTTGGTACAAATAAGTGTGATCAGTTGTAATTTACATCAATCTCAATCTTATGAAGATTCATATCATTCATTCAGCCTGATGCAATTTAATTTCTTTTATTCATTTATCTGCGATGTTGCTTATTAAGAATTGTTCTCTTTTATAACAATCATTATCATCATCATCTTTCTAGGTTTTTCTCCAAGAAAAGATCCAGATTCTATTGATAATATATACGAGGAGGAATCCATTGACTCCAATAGTAAGTTTATAGACTTACTCCAAATCACCACCATTCATTTCTTTTTAATCTAACGCTTTATGATCAGGGGCGAATGGTAGTATAAGGGAGGGGTAGCCCTTGCTACCCCAAAAAAAAATATTTTTCTGAGCGAGTAGGTATATTTTTATATTTAGCTACCCCTAATAATATATATTTAGCTACCCCAAGTTTAATTTTAAGTGAAATAATTTTTTCTATCTTTATTTAGCTTCCGGTCGAACTTCAAATTATTTGATAATGTCGTATAGGAACCAAAAAGTTAACACCCAAAAGAGATAAATAATAAATAATAACAATATTTGGTTTATTTTTCTGTCGAAAAAACAGTATTTGGTTTATTTAACAAATAAAGTAATACAATTGTAGACCCACACACTCTCAGCCCACCAGCACCACACAATTAATAAAACAAGGATGGCTTTTTAACTTTTCACTTTTGATCACAATCACATTACAATTACACAGTAAGATGGAATAGAAGAGAAGAGCCACAAACGACATGGTGACCTAAACAGCAACAACTAACATCAAGCAACATAATTAGCAACAACTAACATCAATTTTCATAAATAGCTACTATTAGTTTTTATTTCTTTTGTTGTAGTTTTTTTGGTACAATCCGCTATTCTACTGTGGCTTTTTTGGTACAAAATAGTTTATTGCCCCATTTTTTGGTATAATCCGTTCTTGTTGAATCAAGTGTATATTTTATGAAGAACATTTTATATAAGTAATAGTTATTGTGAATTTTTGTTGCCTACTTGGTTAGTTTAGTTTTAAAAAAAAATCTTTATATGTGGCCACCTCATAGAATTATTGCTAGCTTCGCCGCTGTTTATGATTCATTTAATTATCACTTACGTGGTCCTCTCTTGAATCTTCTTCTTCATCTGTTGTCACTCATCCAGATTAAATTTTCCCATCATCCAAGACTACAACACCATCATCATCTACCAACAGATCTCAATTCATTCATATTCCTATTGCAACAAAGTTCAATGATTTTTTATTACGGTATTGTATTGAAGATCCTTGATGAGTCATTAATTAGTGTTTTTTATATATTATTTGAGTCTATTTTATTTAGATTTTATGTGTTTTTATTTCCTTTTTAGAACTATTTTACTTCAATTGCTAATTATTTAATTTCAGGAACAAATATATGAAAGATTAAGTCTTGGAGCAAAAGAAAGGAGATTTGGAGTTGATTGAGGCCAAAAATACGAAGATTTGGTGCAAAAATATGAGGCCAACCACCAGAGAGCTTGGCACGGCTCGTGCCTCCAGTGGCACGGTTGTGCCACCACCCCAGACTTCCTTTTGCTGCTTTTGCTTCTTCGACAAACTGCCAGTTTAGTTTATTTCTGACCTAAAGCCCATGGTTTCTTGTGGAACATTCTATTGATGTATTTCTTGGGCCTTAAGTAGTTGTAGATTATAAATAGAGCAACTAGCAAACATATTGAATCATCTTTTGTTCTTGGAAATAATAAGTGAGTGAGTGAGTAGACTTCTTTGTCTTGGGATTGTTGGATGAGTCTAACGACCTAATCCCTATCAAACCAAGCCTCGAACCCTAATTTTAAGTAAATCTATTTTCTAATATATTTCACCGTTTTTATAATGAATTAACAAATATTAATCGATGGACCGAAAGGCGGAGTTTAATAGTTGTTAATTCATAATCACAAATATCAAGCGAAGGATCGATAGATGAAGTTTTGTTATTGGAACAAGTGAAATTAGACAAGGATTGTGAAACATGAAAATAGTCTAGCAAACCTTGAGACAATAAAGTTTCGAGCTTCAAGGATTTCAATAGCAATCAACCATGAAAATAGGCATGGTTGCTAACGAAACACGCTCACTGAGACCGAAAGCAGATGTGATAGGCTAAAGAGAAACTTGTCTTTAGAAAATAGTTCCAACATAAGGTTCTAGGTTTAGGGTTTGGTTTGTGAAGGATTTGTCACCATGACGAACCAATAATCACAAGGCGCTTTTATTATTATATTTTCTTTTAAATCAAAGAAAATCCAACCTTTTAACTTGAACTCTATTCTAATCATTGTTAAAGGTTAATTGAATTCATAACTCCCTGTCGGAACGATAATCTTTTATTACTACATTGGTAAACTGTGCACTTGCGGATTTACTGCATCAAGTTTTTGGTGCCGCAGCTGGGGAGTTAAGTAGTTTAATTAACTTTTTAATACCGGTTAGATTGAAAAAAAAATTAAATTATTGAATGCCAATTATTGAACTTGAATAATTAAAAAAATTAAAATAGCTCAAATTTAAAGGGCAGAAAGTAGGAGATGATCCAAAATGCAGTATAACTTCATGAATCAAAGCTAATATCATAGATTACCTCCCACAAATCAAAGTCTCTTCAACTAAGCAAGTAGCAGCCTACAAAATAGAAACAATATAAATTAAACTTTGGAAACACACGACTTTAAGAGAAAATGATCCAATGATAGTAAAAAAAAATAAAGAAAATGGTAATTTTATAAAACCAATTTACCAATTTCATTAGATCTTATCACTCAAAACCAAATACAAAATATGCAGAGAGAAAAAGGGCTTGAGGAAACTCTTGGCACAAATTGGGACAACAATGGGGAGTAAACAATGACAAAATTCCTATGGTAATCTAGTAAGAAGCAGTTCTGCAGTCATAAATGTGATCACCAAACATAAAACATAAAGATTAAACAATTTTGAAATCCCAAATAAAAGTAACTATTTAGTAACCCAGTTAGAGAAAATTATGAAATAGAAATTTTGGACTTTTTTGGTTGAAAGGGAGGCCACAACAGGGGAGATCCAAATATATCAAACATTCGTGTTTCAAAATTTGTCTCAGTACCCTCTTACTGTAAAATCCTAGAGAATTAAATTGCACAATCAGATTAAAAAACAATAAGGAGAAAATCAATGTTTCAATTGCTGGAAATAAAAATTGATATGTGAATAGGATAAAATAGCTATAAAATTCAATGGCGCAACACAACACAACATCCAGGAAGAACAAAACAAAAAACCCTAAAAAAATTAGAAATGGTTAAAGGAAGAACAAAAAAAACCTATCACCGTGACACCGTTGAAGAGGTGTTTGATTTCGCAACAGAGAGGACATGGTGGGAAGGGTGTGGTTGATTTCTGATTCCCAACCGGATATTCTGATTCTGATTCGTCCAATCATGTGACCTTCCACATCCACATCTTCGTATTAAATCTCAAAATGACCGCATGAATACGCATCCACCGCTGAATCCGCATGCGCAGAAGCTTTCGTATCAAAATTTTTCGTTAAGTCAACAGCATGGATGCGATTGTGAGATGGCGGGAAGGTTGCAGTTGATTTCTGATTCATGAGAGAGAGAGAGAGAGAGAGAGAGAGAGAGAGAGAGAGAGATATTTTAGGTGATAAAGTTGCAACAGAGAGGAGAGCGGTTGAAAATTAAAAGGTTGTATATTGAGAGAAGACATGTCTCGGTAATAATCAAAAGATTTCAGTTTTCCAATGAATTAGCTCATAATGGAAATGTGGATTCAAATTTCAAATTTTTGGAGTCATTTTTTTAGGTTTAAGGTTATGGAATTAGGGTTTTCATGTTTGCTAGGATTAGATATAAAGGATAAGTAAGAGATTTGGTCATACTGGTGTTGAATGCCAACTAGGTAATGTTGATGGAAGTTTTGAGCAAGTAAACTATGCTCAATATCAAGGGTTTAGGAACAATCAAATATTTTTTCAAACCCCTCAAAATCTTTTTGGACAACAAACAGCACCACCCGGTTATGCAAACAACCAAAGAGTCCCTCAAAAATCCAACTTGGAACTTTTGCTAGAAAATTTTGTATTGGACCAAACTAAGCACAACTGAGAATTTAAAATTCAAGATGGAATTTTGAATGACTCTCTAGCTAGGCTTTCATCAAAAGTGGATTCTCTTTGTACTCACAACAAAATGCTAGAGAGTCAAATCCCTCAAGTAGTCCAACAAGTAGCCTCTTCCACAAAAGCCTCCGGAATCCTTCCGAGCCAACCCAAAAGGCTAAATGAATGATATTACACTTAGAAATGGTAGGCAATTAGAGGACCCCGTTGTGAAAACCAAGACAAATGAGGGGGAGGTAGAGGGTGAAAAACCACAAAGTGAGAAAGTTGTAGTAGAGAGTGAAAAGCCTAACACATCACCACCTTGTAAGCCAAAAATTCTTTTACCACAAAGGTTTGATAAGTCCAAGTTAGATTAGCAGTTAAGGAAATTTATTGAAATAATTCAAGACAAATTGTCATCTAAACTTAAGGATCCAGGGAGTTTTTTCATACCATGTGTCATAGGATCCGAGACTATAGATAGAGCCATGTATGATTTGGGAGAAAGTGTCAGTTTGATGTCATTGTCCCTTTGTGAAAGGTTGGGTCTAGGGTAGAGAAACCTTCTAACCGTCAAACTAATGACTTTAAACGAGCGCTTCATGGGAGGCAACCCACGAGTTTAATTGCTTTTATTTTGTTTGTTTTGTGTTGTTTTAATTTGTTTTGTAGGTATTTGTCCAAATATGATGCGAAAAAATGAAGAAAAAAAAATTAAGCTGTTGACCAGAAGCAGTGGCACGGCCCGTGCCTATGGAGGCATGGTCGTGCCTGTCCTATAGCCTTGCAAAACACAAAAATTCCAGAGAGTTAGGCACGGCCCGTGCTTGTGGAGGCACGGCCGTGCCACCACAATCCCCCTATAACCAAATTTTTTTTCCTTTTTCTTCCCTCATTTAAACAACACAACCTATTTCATCCTTCAACTTCTCTCTCTAAACCTCCATAACCTAAACCTTCAAACCTCCATAACTCTCTCCAAACTTCACCAAATCACAAAATTTCTAAACCAAAACAACTCTAGACTTCATCCCAAACCCAAGCCACCCATTTATTAAAACAACAATCATCCACCCAAATCCACAAATCACGAAATTCATGTACCCCCTAACCCTAATCCAAACACCCCAATTTCTTCATCAATCCTCACCACAACACTCATATTTCTCACTTAGAACTCAAACCCGTCACTAAACACCTTTCCCACACAAAATCTTACCAAAACCTAACTTTCACCCAAACCAACCCAAGTCAAACTAGATCAATGGCTTCAAAGAGAAAAGGAAAGGAGGTTGAAGGCTCAGAAACCCTCACTACTATGTTCTTTATTAGGCCTTATGGCCCGCCTCAAAACTACCAATATGAGCTTAGACTGACTAGGGCTCAATGTCTGATTATTCTACCTAACCCGGCTAGGACTAACACGGGAGTGGTGGAAAATTTGCTTTATGTTGGTACTAACCCACAGGAACAAGAAAATCATGGTGATGATAGTGATGATGATGAGGAGGAATTTGGGCACTTGCAAGATGATGCAGTAAACCATGAAGCCGGTGGGAAATATGACAATGATCGGTGGGCATGGATACAAACTGAAATCCAAAGGATAAGCACCGAGCAACAAAGACAAGGTGATGAAATTTCAGGGCTACGCGGTGATGTCCAAAGAGGCAATTGCTTGCATGAACAAAATAACCGCATGATCTTGAGAATGATGCAACACTTCAACCTCCAGGATCCTCCATAAGGTCCCCAATAAATTGTGAGCTTTCCCATTTCCTTTTGCTTTTATTTTTTTTTTTTTGCAATTTTCTTTCTTCTTTTTAAATCATTGAAGACAATGTTTTACCCAAGTATGGGGGGAGTCAATAAAATGTCAAGTGTCGTAGTGTTTCCAAACTGAAATTCTGGCACGTTAGACTTAAGATGTTCTAAGTGATGTTTCAACACCAAGTACAGAAAAGCAGATGTTATACAGGATGTTTAGAACATTAAGCTAACTAACATAAGCATAAAAGAACAAAATAACAAACAAGAAAGGAAAAAGGCACAGAGAAATTGTTAACCTAGTTCGGTGCAACGTCACCTACTCTGGGGGCTACCAAGCCAGGAAGGAAATCCACTAGTGCAGTCCGTACTCAAAAGCTCTCAGCAAACCACGTTTGCACTTATGACCTAGGACCTACCCCAACCAGATTTCAACCTAGGAACTCCTAGATCTGAGATCCCATCTCACTCCCTTACAACTGATCACAACTCTGTGATTCTCAAAATTACAGACGCTTAGAGAATGAAGTTACCTTCAAAACACAACAACTTGCAACCTTGCTTAAAAGCTTAGATGCAGTTCACAGACTACCTAACTCCTTGCTTAAAAGCTTCGGAGTAGTGCACAAATTACAACTCAAAATACAGTCCTAAACATGCATCAAGATGATACACGAAAGGCTCACAAACACAAGACTCAAAACCCTAGATAAACTCTATTTTTGAAATGATGGCTTGAATAATTCTTCAGGTCTTGCAGTCTCCTTTATATACTGAAGCAAAGCGGGTCAAATACATAGTCGGGCTTCAGATCAAACCGGTGATCCATTACTCAATCAACATGGCCGGATAAGGAAACTCCTAAAAAGTAGGTACATTAATAGGAACATTATGATCACCTTCAAAGACTTTCCTAAGTCGTTACTACTTCCTCAGGAAATCACATATGTTCTTATCTTCTCATAACTGCACACGGTTTTGACCAACACATGCTGGCGTGGATTCCATAAATCAAGCGAACGCGTGCGTGAACATAGGCAAGGCACAGAACATACACACCTAGCCTGGATGTTGGAACATTGTGTTCCACATCTGATGTGAATATTTGTTTTAGGCAAAAGTGAAGCCAACATACAAATATCCAACACAAACTCCCTTGAATTTTAATTTTTTTTGTTTTATTGCGAAAGGCATGTAAAGCAACTTGTTTTTATTGTAAATTATGACATAAAATTTTTTGTTGTCTCTTCCGAAATGGTTGTTTCTAGTACATGAAAGTGATTTCTTGTGTTTTGAGTGTTCTTACTATACCCACATCATGTTTTATTGTGAATATTCTCTTTGAGAAAAGCACAAAGTTGCAGTCTTTGAGTAAGTGTGTAGGTAGGTATTTTAAGGAGCACGTTCTAACTTTAGTGGTAAATTGACCCTTAAAAGTCTTCAGAGTAAAAGTAATATAAGTTAGTGTGGGGGAATAAAAGATCAAATAAAGAGGGTCGGAAGCAAAAATAATTTCTAGGGCACCATTGACTCTAGGAGGCAGGAGCCGCACTACCTGACTTCCTACGTGAAAGTGTTGTCTCTAAAAACTAAACTAGTTTCTGTAATTCCTTCTCACTTATCAAAAAGGGTCAGAACAAATACATATATATATAGGGGGCACCATTGACTCTAGGGGGCAGGAGCCGCACTACCTTACTTCCTATGTGAAGGTGTTGTCTCCAACCATCAATAAAAATTCTGCAGTTCTCCAAAAGTGCTTAATTGTCAAATGATCAAATAATCCCCATCTTTCTTATATGAAATGAAGAAAGGACTTTTCTCGGTTGGTTTAGTTTTAAGGTTAGAACCTGTTTCCTCATAATATCTCTTACACAGGAGTAAGAAAAAGTTGGACTACACACACACACACACTCACTTGAGACTTGTTGTTGGGTTGAATAGGTTCATGAGAAATGCTTGAAGTTATGATTATTGTACCATTAGAACAAAGTCATGGAGGAGACATGAGTTTTATAAAAGTTGTCATATGTTAAATCTTGTTTATGCTGCTAATGTTTATGCATTTTGCTTGATGACAAGCAAAGATTCAAGTATGGGGGAGTTTGATGAGTCATTAATTAGTGTTTTTTATACATTATTTGAGTCTATTTTATTTAGATTTTATGTGTTTTTATTTCCTTTTATAACTATTTTACTTCAATTGCAAGTTATTTAATTTCAGGAACAAATATATGAAAGATTGAGTCTTGGAGCAAAAGAAAGGAGATTTGGAGCTGGTTGAGGCCAAAAATACAAAGATTTGGTGCAAAAATATGAGGCCATCCACCAGAGAGCTTGGCAAGGCTCGTGCCTCCAGTGGCACGGCCGTGCCACCACCCTAGACTTCCTTTTGCTGCTTTTGCTTCTTCGACAAGCTGCCCGTTTAGTTTATTTCTGACCTAAAGCCCATGGTTTCTTGTGGAACATTCTATTGATGTATTTCTTGGGGCTTAAGTAGTTGTAGACTATAAATAGAGCAACTAGCAAACATATTGAATCATCTTTTGTTTTTGGAAATAATAATTGACCATTGTTTCTTTGAATAAAAGTTCATCTTTATTTTCTTGTTATTTACTTTTATGTTCTTCTTCTTCTTCTTCTTCTTCTTCTTCTTCTTCTTCTTCCCTCGAACCCTAATTTTATGTAAATCTATTTTCTAATCTATTTCACCATTTTTATAATGAATTAACAAGTATTAAGCGATGGACCGAAAGACGAAGTTTAATAGTTGTTCATTCATAATCACAAATATCAAACAAAGGATAGAAAGATGAAGTTTTGATATTGGAACAAGTGAAATCAGGCAAGGATTGTGAAACATGAAAATAGTCTAGCAAACCTTGAGACACTAACGTTTCGAGCTTCAAGGATTTCAATAGCAATCAACCATGGAAATAGGCCTGGTTGCTAACGAAACACACTCACTGAGACCGAAAGGAGATGTGACAGGCTAAAGAGAAACTTGTCTTTAGAATCAAACAAACTTGTCTATTATATTTTCTTTTAAATCAAACAAAATCCAATCTTGTAACTTGAACTCTTTTCTAATCATTGTTAAAGGTTAATTGAATTCATAACTCTCTTCTTTTATTACTACATTGGTAAACCGTGCACTTGCGGATTTACTGCATCAATCCCCCAAATGATTTGAAGTAGGGTTCTCAATTTGTTCCAATAAAGATCCCCTAACCAATTCATATTCACCAGGAGCGACTACAATTCAAAGATGCACATAATTTCACTGTGATTGTCTTATTTATTCTTGAAAATTGGAGGTTAAACAATCTAAAACATTAATGTATCTAAATTAAGAAAGAGACTATTGGCTGCTAGGGAAGGAAGGGGGAGAACAACAACCAAGATCCGTTTAAAAACAAATTTGTTACAGCCAACATTAATCACATCCCTAAAAATATTGCCTTTTTTCTTTGTAAATAGTTGCAGGAGGAAAGTTAGATGAAGAAAAAAACCAACGAAAACTTAAAGGTCATCACTAGAATTCATGAATGGAAATGGATGATGATAGCATCAAAAAATGAGTGAAACGATACATGGGAGGAGTTGGATTTTTCATCAGTTGCAGGAAGAAAACAAAGGAATAAAAGAGAAATAGTGTGGGAGAGCATAAATTAAGGTTCACGTGTCCAGCGGCGAAGCTCGCAAAAAATTTATGCAGGGGCCAACTATAAAGAAGGATTTTTTTGAAAACAGGCGTATTAAATTTAAGGATAAAATATATTTTTAGTCCCATAAATTAAATTATTCAATTTTTTCTCAGTTTTTTAAAATTTTACAAAAAAAGTGTTTTTAGTCTTGAATTTAATCTCTAACAAAAAATTAAGGACTAAAATTAACAAATCTTAGAAACTTAACATAAAAATTGCTATTTTAAAACGTTGGGCAAAATGCATTTGAAGAACCCAATTTCATCACCTGCCTGTTTAATAATAGATTAATAATGTCTTTTCAAATATAAATAAATAAGTTATTTGCAAGAAACTCATTGTCCATTTAATTTGTCTATGACTATTGTCATTGATAATTTTTATTGTTGAAAAAGGTTTCTCTATTGTTGTTATTGAGACCGAAAGTATCAAACGAATACAAATAAATCTATCAATTTGGTAGTAGTTTTTTTACTTTATTATTTATGCTAACTTTTGCAACTAATTTTGTTTGGGGTAGCTCAATATTTATTATTTGGGGTAGCCGGATATAAATACATACCGACTAATTCAAGAATAATATTTTTTTTGGGGTAGCCAAGGCTACCCCTCCCATATGAAGGGCTACGCCCCTGCATGTGTCTTGATTAATAATTAATTTTAACCATTAGATTAAAATAAAACGAAGGGATAAGATTTAGAGTAAGTCAATAAACTTACTCTTGGAGTCCATGGATCCTGCCTCAGCCAGCTTCTAAAAACCTCTAGAGCTTGGCCTAAAAGACATGAATACCCTCATTACTTATTGGCTAAGTGACCATAAAATAGGCCCATAGAGGGCTATAAATACAACCTTTGAGTGACTTCTCAAGACATGACCAACACAATACAAACCCTAATACCATTAATAATATATCCATATAAATCTTTACAATGAGCAAAAGTGAACTAATTCTTATTGGTTATGCTACTTTAACAATTTTGTTTTGATTTTATAAATCTATATATAGTTGTATACATATGTGTATGATGTGTTCTCTAAAGTAAATTAATATCACAAGAAAGAGGGTTTGAATTAGTGTGATATAATAAAATTGTCAATTAAAATTACACGGTCAACATGCCACATAGGTAAATTCCGCTGACATATGCTAAATGAGATACATAAAGTGAAGAATATGATATTGTAGAGACAAAGTCTAAACTTTTTTTTTATAATAAGGACTACAAGGGAAATGATGAATGGTACGACATATTTGTCGATGAAAATAGACGAATTACCGGAAGCTGAATATTTTCATCCAGCATAAATTCAATCATGATTTGGGCACCTGTATACCAATTTTGTCACTAGCTTAAACATTTTCTTCAATTAATTTTTCAAAATATTTGCTTATATAACACAATGAAATTGTTTTCTGAAATCTTTTCTTCATAATATTGCCGACTCCACCGTTAGTTTACTGCCATGAGGCAAGAGCACTATTAAGAGTATATATTGGTCAAGATTAAGAATATTTTTTTATTAGGGTGTTCTATTTTTATTTGTTTATATTCATCTACATTTTTATTCAGAAAATATTAGGGAAGGCCTAGCATTTTGCACTTCGTAAAAATTCGTCGGAGTTTGTTTCGCACCATTTAGCAGTTCTCGGACTACAATTGGATTCATGCAATATCAGAAGGACCAAAAGCAATATTAACACTATATTCAAAGTGTCTGAATTTCAAAATTTGGATGCATCCTGTCTAGATTTTATAATCCGAAAGAGTTAAGTCTGACAAAAATATATATAATCGGAGGGCTATGGAGAACACAAATGTAGAGGATAATTTCTTTATGATGATTGTTCATCCAACCCCTAAAAATTACAGGATCTTCTTAGAAACTAGTTTTAGTGAAAACATTTAATACTAGTTTTGATAGTGTATTTGACATATTTGACCATATAAGAGGCAATAAATGACCATCAATTTTCATGCGGCTTATTACATTTCCGATTTTTTTATAGGAATTTTTGGATTATATAATCTGAAATATGCTTATATATAAGGAAAAATAAAAATTCATTCCATTTCAGTAATTGTGAATTTTGCTTTTAAAAAACAACGTAAAAAATACTCCCTCCGTTTCAAAATGAATGTCGTTTTAGGTGTTTACACACATATTAAGAAATGCAATGATTAAGAGAAAGAGAATGGTTATTTTACCAAATTATCCTTATTAACTATTGGTTAGTTTTAAAAGTAATACTTTGGAAGTAGTGTACAGAGTATTAATTGGAGGGTACAATTGAAAAGAAAAAGTTATTATTGCATTGAAAATTGAAAGCGACACTCATTTTGAAACAATTTTTTTTGGCTAAAGCGACACTCATTTTGAAACGGAGGGAGTAATAAAAATAAGTCAGATAAAATAAAATATATATAAAATACCACTAAAGGAATTCTAAAAATCAAATAAAACTAATGCACATTTTTTTTGGATTTTTCCGAGAATATATGAAAAATAAAAAAAATAAAAAAAAAATGAGTCTAAAGGATGAAACTTCAGATTTCGAGGGGCGGAGTTTCATAAGAATTCGCTTCTAAAAGGTCATGTTTCTTTATTATTTTTATGATTCTTTGCGCAAGTATCATAACAATCCGATCAAGTAGTCCGAAACAGGAATAAGATTTTTGACTGGGAAACGACATGAACAACTAACAATTACTTAAACACAAGGATTAAAGTTATGATGGTTAGTATGATTCTTAAATTGGTTATCTTTGTCACAAACAGATCCAGTCTTTGTATTGATATAGTTCAAATCATATAATCCGAACATATTTTCCTTTGAATTCTTGGCACAAGAGTATGTATATGGGGTGCTCCAATTTTATAATAAAAAAAAAAACAAAGAATGTGACGTACACATGCTTTGAAATAGAGTCTACAAGGAGTGTTCAAATTATAAAATTCGAATTATTTATTTGTTCGGATTTTAAAATCCAAATTGGTGAAAAATACAGTTTTCCATAAAAAAAAAAAACATAAAGAAGTCATATTTTAGATTATATAATTCAAAAACTCCAAAAAAAAAACATTTTCAAAAATTAGTAGGCCGTGTGAAAATACAATTGGATGGAAAATAAATTGCCTTGAAGTTTTTTTTTTTTAAGGAAAAATTTCTTTGAAGTTGACATCATCCAAAGTGTATAAGACACAAAAGTGAGAAAACACACATTCATATTCCACATAATCCATTCCTCTCCTCTTCCACTAAAACTCTTCTCTTACCCACCATAAACAAAATAATAAAAACTCAATCAAACCCACACTTCCTTCCATTGTTCTCTCTTCCTCCCCCACTCCAATGTCAAGCACATGGTACTTCTCTTTTCTTTTCAATTCAATTCAACATCTTTCTCTTTTTTCATTTTAATATTTTTATTACTTTATTTTCATAAACTACGTACTATATGTTCCTCATTTTACTAATTAATTTCTTTCTCTTTTTCTTTTTTCTGATATTTTCAGAGAATCTCTGAATTTCCTAACCGAAGTCACTCACTGCTACGCATGCCGCCTACAAATACCTGTCCCTCGATTTTCACATTTTCTTAACCACACCCTCCACATTATTACTATATCCACCTCCATTTTTTGTCGTTTCATTTCTCACACAAACACGATCTGAATTCCAAAAGAACCAAAAAACATGCTTACATGCATAGCACGTCCAAAGAAACTCGAAGAAGATTCAGAATCAAACAACAATGCAAAGAGCGTAAAATCTTTAACATGTCAGATAAAAGACATGGCATTGAAAGCTTCAGGTGTATACAAAAGCTGTAATCCGTGTACTCCTGCGACCCGCCTCCGAAACGGTGGCTCCGAGTCAGAAGTTTCTGACTCGGAGAAGTTTCGGAGGACGAGGACGTGGGGGAAGGAGATGGAAGCTAGGTTGAAGGGGATATCAAGTGGAGAAGGGACACCGAGTTCGTCTTCGTCGTTTGGTGGAGGAAGTGGGAGGAGAGTGGTGGTGCTTGAGGAGGAGGAGGGGAAGGAGTGGGTGGCACAAGTGGAGCCTGGTGTTTTGATTACTTTTGTGTCTCTTCCAAGAGGTGGTAACGATCTCAAGCGGATACGGTTCAGGTACGTCGGTTTCTGGTAAAACAATTCTTAATCAAACTATACTTATTTTACGCGCATTACTAAGATCCTTTCCTCAAAGAATCCAAAGGTTAACACGTAAAAATTTACTGTGTCATGTTATTTTATTTTTTATATTTTATATATAATTTAGTATTCGGTCCAAATATCGACTAGGTCAGAGATTAATCTCATCGTCAACTGATAGCAGGTGTATTGGTTTGTGATGTCCTTTTGAGATTGGCTGGTGTTGTTAGAGGTCAATGAATGATATGGACCCTCTTCTTTGATTGAATATGGCTAGTGGTCTAGTGATGATGATAGTGAGTAATGGTGTGTCTTTTCTTTTTCTATGTCGGAGGGTTATTATCACATTTCACACTGTTAAAGTCACTACTCTCTAGTTTCTAGTCTTCTTTATCTACTTTTCCTTTTCTCTTCTTTTACAGTTCATACATATTTTAATTTAACTAGTATACTTGATTAAAGAATATGAATAGGTATAGTTGAGTTTGATCCCTATCTTAAAGCCAGTAATTGCTTAATTTTACGTGAAATTCATCATTCATTTTGAGGTGATGCTTGATTTTGATGAAGCACAAATTATAGTTTTTGTAAAATTACCGTGTCTTTCTGATTGGTTTCTTTAGTTTACTGCAATCATAAAATTATTTACCAAATAAAATGTTTACCAAAAAGTTGAAAAGCAATTGTGGAATTGAGTTAAGAATTTAGGATACTTCTTTTTTCTGAAAGAATGTGGATATCTTTTTTGACCAAAAAGAACTTCGGATATTTATTTCCATGCATGATTATTGATTTCATTTATTTCTTTTATTTTTTTCCCAATTCTGAAATATTTTTTTGATTGTTTTTTGACCAAGAAATAGTTTTCCGTTAGAAGATAAAATTCACTTAAATTGAGTTTATTTATATAGTCAAAACAAAAGTTTCGGATATTTGTTTCCATGCATGCTTATAGATTTCATTGAATTATTTTCTCTTCCCTAATTCTGAAATATTTTTTATTGTTTTTGACCAAGAAATAGGATTCTATTTGTAGATGGAAAAAATAAATCGATTATAAGTGAGTTTATTTATATAATAAAAACAAAATTTTTGGATATTTGTTTCCATGCATAACTATTTATTTCATTTTTTACTTTTCTTTTTTCCAATTTTGAAACAGCTTTTTTGATATTGTTTTTGACCATGAAATAGTTTTTTTCTTACAATTGGGATAAAAACATTTGTAGTGAGTTTATTTATATAGTAACAAATTTTTTTCTATAAATTTTTATCAGATAATAATTAGGATATTCTATTAAATTAATGGTGCATGAACTATGCTGTGATCATAAATTCATTGCTCTTATTTTTAAAAAAAAAAAATATTATTTCTCTTATTTTATAAATACATTATATACTTTAATACATTTATATTTAATATTTAGAAAAATAATACAATTTACCAAACAAAAGGATATAACTAACAACAAAGTATCCCTCCAAAGAAAACTAGATGTAGATTAAATGAAATTATCTAAAAATAATTAAAATTATTTAAATAAAAATGTATAACACTATAAAAAAAATTAAAAATGAAATTATAAGAAAAAAATCCAAAATAGACGTGGATTAAATTTAACATCTCCATATCACGTGGTTTGTTTATTTGTTTTCAAGGAAAAACGTGACTTAAATAACTAGTGCAATGCTAGGTTTATTTGTCTTTTATGCAAGTTTGAATTTGGTGAGTAATGATCCTTCAACAAACAATTGAGGCTTTTTATTTCTCAAAGCAACCTAAATTTAGAAAACAAAATCTCACTTCTTTTTTTCACATCATATATTTTATCTTGTCTCTCACAAAGTCACAATCTCACTTATCTCTCTTTCCCATTTGAACTAATTTCTAAAGAGTAAAAAATGAGTATGAAAATAAAAATTTCTCATCTAAATGTTAGAATTTTAGGCCAAACACATTTTTGGTCAAATTTGTACTTGGATTTGGGAAGGATTTGAGGTTTACCAATACCTGATTACTTAGTGCAATTATGCTCATTCATTTCTTCTTATTGTTGAAGCATCCTAAGTCCAATTTTCTAGTAGCATGAGTGATAGGACAAATGTGTTTGTTTACTACCTTTTCACATTTTCTTGTAAAAGTTTTTTTTGGGCAAAAAACACCATAATGTAAATATATCAGTGAGAAAAGGCGTTGTAAATGTTAATGGATGATGACAAAAATATAAATAAATAATATATTAAAGAAAAGGAGTGAATCGTGAAATGCATATATAGGGGGAATTAGTCACTTTAGTCCCTGAATCGGAAGGGATTCGTCATTTTAGTCCCTGAATGCAGATAAATTGCAAAATAGTCCCTGAATGTAGACTTTGTTAGTCAATTTAGTCCCTGAATGCAAACTTCGTTAGTCAATTTAGTCCCTGAATGTAGACTCCGTTAGTCACTTTAGTCCTTGAAATTGACCATGCAGGGACTGTTTTGCAATTTCTCTTCATTCAGGGACTAAAGTGACGAATCCTCTCCCATTCAGGGACTAAAGTGACTAATTCCCCGCATATATAGTTATGTTTGGTATCACACTGAGGTCTAAGATCATAGTGAATCGTTGTGATTCAGATATATTAATCATGATATCAAATATAAGCATAAAATAAGATTTAATCCTATAAACCATCATAATATTTTACATTGTTGTTAATCAATTATAATGGTTAGATTAGTAAAAACGACCAACTTTAATTATAACTAAATTTTAAATCATATATTATTGATTGTGATTTATCACGGTGTAAATTTGTTTGTATTTGTATATAGTTTGAATCCTTTTATGCATATGCTCTATAAAATAAGAGTATATGCATAAATATTTCTAAAATTTACACACACTTTTTCTCTACATGTATACATCTATGTTTCTTCTCAATCTTTTCTTCTTCTTTTTATACTATATTATTCATTACATGTCTCATTATTTTCTCTCTTTCTTTCTATTAGTTTCCTATATTTCTCTCATAATTTGTAGGTTGAACAAGAACCACCATTTCATACTAAAACCAGCTTTCTCGCTTCTTAGCCCAAACCATACAAATCCCAAAAGGGTTTTGTGGGGCCCATCTCCTCTTCACCTTTGTTTGAAGTTTCACCACGCCTTTGCTAAAAGCAATCCCAAAAGAGTTCCTAAAGAAAAATTTATTCTGGCTCCAAAGTAATTGTGGGGCCAAGGTTTACTGTGTTAGGAACCTTTAAATTGGGTCATGTCGTTTGGTCGGGGAAGCTCATTTGTTCTTTTCTCATATCTCTTCATGCCGGATTATGTGACTTTGTCATCCTATATTAACAGTTTTTGTCTTTTATTATTATGCAATTTGATGGGGTGTGCTCTCCTCTCATAATCTTCCACTCCTAAACTATATACAAGACAAAATGTGAACCTAGGTGGGTAATAGGGACCTAACAAAGTGGTAAATAGATAATTTCTTTCAACAAAAAAAAAGTGGTAAATAGATAACATAGGCTTTTATACTAAAGTTGAAATTTAGTCTAAAATATCTCTCCCACTTATTGGTCATTAAATTATATAAGAATATAATAAGTTGTGACTGTTAGTTAAAGCAACACTCATTTTTATTTTACAACAACCGTTTTTAAAAGGATTCAAACTCCCTACTTTGAAGTTACAAAATTGTTTTTATCATTGAGTTAGCACCCCAAATATATATGGCAAGTAACAAAGATATTACAATACATTAAAGTATGTCTTGATCCTACCATCTTAGGTTCATGTGATTCTTTCTCTTTTCAATTTCTTTTTGTTTATTTTTTAAATGCACATGTTAAAGTACATATTATTGGACCTATTTTAGGATTTTTTTTATTTTTTTTTTTAGTTTAGTACCATTGGAATCATTAAGTCATTAATAGATATTTTTATTTAAAAATGATAAATAAAGGACATGTATACATGGGACCCATTTAAAGATCATGTTAGTTTACTATCGTCGTGGATGCTCTAATGCGCTTCAGAGACTTTATTATTTTTATTAATTTTAGATACTAAATATATATAATGACTAGTGCTATTTGAGGACTGAATTTAGCCAATTTGGATATAGCACTCAACACCAATTATTTGATGCCATGTCACCTTTTTATATATATTATTAATTTTCAAATAAATTTTATTTTTGAGTTGATTTTATTTCATGGGCATTGATACCCAACTTCTTTTTTTGGGTATTAAAGAACCCTTCCTAAATTTATGATATATAAGTTTTTTCTTTGACTAAATGTTTTATAAGTTATGGTATGGTTACTCTCACCTAAGTTTCATATTTCTGTCTTCATATTATGTTATCTTATCGTAAGATAAAAGCACGCATGGCATTTGTGTATATTGGCCCTACATGATGACTTGTGGTGCAATCCCTACCATTATGTTGCTGGTGGGTGGGTCAATCTACATGAGTGATTCTGTTTGTCTTTTTTTCCTCCTGAATTTCAGATCACAAATTTAATAAATAGTGTGGTCTTAGGCTATTAGTAACAAATTTTAGATATAGTGTGGTCTTAGGCTAGTACTATACTATTAAAACGACTAAAACATCTAAATCATTGCGTTGTTTGGTGGGTAATTGACATCAAAAGTTTGGACCCACTTGCTTTTGAATGTCTAGACAACTTCATTGTATGGTCAATGCAACAATTTCATTTTCACAAAGCATGATCGGTTTTACTAATTATTATTCTTTATTCATCTTAGAATTCTTTGTCAAAAAGCATCTAGACTCGTATAATTGACATCATTGTCATACACCACTAAAAACTGCAAATTCAACTTAAAAATTTTGGTGACAAAAATAACACAATCATATGATATAATGGCTAATTGGCCACCAATCATAATTATTAGAATATTTCAAGGTTAGAGGCCCGCGATTCACGACTTTAAATTGTGGTTGCAGTCACAACTGCGGTTACACGGCAAACCTTTATATATTGCATCAAAATGTGTACAAATACGGCTAATGTAGCTGCAATTGCGAATACAATGCCATTGAGAAAAACTCGAAAATCTTTATAGTGTGACCGCAATTACAATCGTTGACTTGATTAGAACTATGCTTCATACACTGATGATACACATAGTAAAAAAGCTCAGTTGTCTTCATAACATTGAAAAATTATTGCTTCAATTGAATGCAACATCATAAAACAAAACTCAAAGATGATAGGAACAATGTAATTGTCAATTTTTTTCTTCTTATGGGATAACTAATTTTCATTACTTTTTTATATGATGATGATTTCGTAACTTAATTATTGTTTACATTTGATGTATAGTCGCGATATATTTAACAAATGGCAAGCTCAAAGATGGTGGGCAGAGAACTATGATAAGGTTATGGAACTTTACAATGTTCAAAGGCTTAACCGCCAAGCCTTCCCGCTTCCAACTCCAGCAAGATCTGAAGACGAGGTAAATTCTCACTCTGGTAATTTGGTATGCAGATGCATAGGTACGGTGGAAATAGTACAAAGTAGAAATCCTCACTTTGATCAAGGCCTATGGATAATTTTTCCATGTCAAAAGAATATATTTAACAATGACAATATACTTTTACATATTCAAAGTCATTTTATTTTATAAAGTAGGATGTTTCTATGAGTACCATTTTGATAAATGGTCTATTATATACTAGCACTTGAAAATCACTTGAAGTATCAATGATGATGACTAATGTCGCGCATTTGAAGAAAAAGTTCACTATCTTCCTTGTTTTTGTTAGTGAGACAGTGACCCGTTGCCAATTCGACAAAAAAAAAAAAAGGAAAACAAATATGAGTTGAGGTACTCATATTCGTTATTTCTTCGAATTGGTATCACTCAAGTTGATGTTGGAATTTTAGGTGATTTTCAAGTACTGGTCCACTATGAACCACCGATCAGAGTGATTCATGATAGAATTTGGTTAAATATGATTTATTTTTTTTAAATTCGTTATTTTGTAATTTATGCCGTGTTGCTCCCATGTCTATTCAGATTCATGTTTTCGATTTTTAGAGGACTGAAAAACCAGATTTTAGTCATTGAAATCGACAAAACATTTTTGAAATCATATATTAGTCACATATTGGTCTGTGAGAGACATTTTGAGTTTAATTTATAAGTTATAGATATAACTTATAAAAATAAGTTGTTTTACTATTTTTGATTTGTACATTTGTGTGAATTGAAAGCAGAGTTCAAAGCGTGAATCAATAGCAGACAGCCCAGTGACACCACCACTGACCAAGGAACAACTATCACGCAATTTATTCCGACCAACAGGAATGGGAATGGGGTACTCGTCCTCAGATTCCTATGATCAACACTCAATGCAGTCCAAACATTATCAGTATGACTTAAGTGGCATGAACTCGACCCCAAAGGTTTCAACAATCAGTGCTGCTAAGACAGATATATCATCAGTAGCTGCTTCTATAAGAAGTAGCTCTTCTAGAGAAGCTGATCGCTCTGGTGATTTATCGATGAGCAATGCTAGTGATCCGGATAGTGAATGGGTTGAGGAAGATGAACCTGGTGTTTACATTACCATCAGGTCTATGCCAGGCGGCAAAAGGGAGATCAGAAGAGTCAGGTTCAGGTATGCTATGTACCAATGCTGTGGTTAAACTCTTTTTCGCAATTAAATCTCTACGTTAAAAAATTTAAAAAAAAAAAAAAAAAAAAAACTAATTTGCATTGTCTGCATTCATTCATGTTAACACGCAGTTAATAAATTTGAATTTTTGAAATGAATGCAAGGGTCTGAAAAGAATTTTTGAAGATGTGACCAAATTGAACCTTAGTCGGGCTTTGTATTTTAGACCTGTATTGCAAAGTGAAAATATGATTCGTCAAAAGATTAGACTACTGATTTCGTGTGATTGTGTCAATGCATAGTTATCCCGAAGCGAATTCAGATCCCAAATTGTTCACCAAAATTACTATTAGATATTTAGATTAGCCAACCTTGCTTGAGATAGTTAATGTCATTTCACGGATCATAAGTGTTTTAATTATGTGCAGACCATGATTGTTTGACAAGGTCGAACGCATGACTAATTTAGAGTTCAGTCGAGGTATAAGTAAAATCAGGTCAATGACTAGTTTAGCTAGGAGCGAAACTTGGATATTACCCGAGTGATTTAACTTTAGCTGAAACTTATTAACTACGTGACTTGAAAACAACCACTTAGTTGTTGCTACATCAAGTTGGCAACAATGTAAAACAATTGAATGTGGAAACAAGTAATTTACATCTCATCCTGCTTTTGCCAAAGTTACCGCGTGTGCGTGTATTCTGTTTTGTTAGTAACCGTTGGTCATTCTGCTGCTTCGTTTCATAAGCTTGTTCTAAATCTATGAAATTGATTTGTTAATGTTTATTTATCTATGTTACAGTCGAGAAAAATTTGGGGAGATGCATGCTAGACTATGGTGGGAAGAGAATCGCGCCAGAGTACACGCACAATACTTGTGAGATTATTTATCAAAGGATTTGCTGCTAATGGCTTACAAAATGGAGGTGGTGTTATTAATTTTGTTTAATTCACAGTTCGCGACGTGATTAGATACCAAATGGTGCTACTTGCACCTCTATCTTTTTGAACTTCATATCATCTTCATGCGCGCGGTTACTACTAGTTATTATCTTCAATGTGGGAAGTAAATTTATTTAGTTTCTGTTAGTTAGAGATACCAGTGAATCAGTGAAGCAATTATTTTCTTGAAACTTATGAGTAATGGTTGTAAATTATATATATAGCTGTTGACATTGGATACAGAAAATGAGTCATGTTACTCATTACTTTTTTGTTCTCTAAGGATCCAACTTGCAACTCCTATTCTCAGGTATCTGCTATATTGCAGAAATAAATTGAACTTGCATGTGTCTATGAAGAACAGATACAGAAAAATTATCTTACTTTACAACTTTTTTTATCTTTATCTTTTTCTTTACAATTTTCATTCTCTTCCATGCCTTTCTTCACAACTTTCTTTATCTTTATCAATATTCAAGTCAACTTTTGTTAACCAATGTAAAATGTCCATAATTTTTTATGAAACTCAAGTCTCCTACATACATTGCAGTAAAAAGTAAGATAAATGTCTCCTATTTACTTTTGGTAAAACAAAAGTCTCCTATTTATATTATTATAATTATAATAAGGAGAATGTTAATGAGTGCCTTGAGGATTACTAATGAATTCCTTAACCAATACCCTTAGAGTGTGTTTGGATGGGGTAATTGAGAAATTTTGAAGAATTTAAAATTCTAGGGAATTCAAATGATTCAATTCAATTGCTTTCATTCTTAAATGTTATTATTTGGATGAAGTAATAAAAAAAAAACATTGTCATATTTTTGGGCAACTTTTATAATTTTTAATTTTTTTGGGCCAAATTTGAAAAATGAAATTAGGGGTCAATTTGAAATTTTCAAAATTTTGAGGAGTCAAATTATAATTTTTTGGAAAATTTGAGGGGTCAATTTGCAATTTTTATAAATTTATTGGGGTCAAATTGAAAAATTTTGGGAAATTTGAGGACCAATTTATCTTTAATAATTCTCAGAGAGAAGAGTAAAAATAATTAAGGTTTTTTGTCAAAAAAAAAAAAGTTGAGGAAGGAATATATACAACCAGATTTAGGATAAGTTCACTCTCCCATTACGGGAGTATTACTTGCTCACCCTAATAGGCGCCCTTATATATTGCTACTTGCAATTAGGGATTAAGAAAAGTACTTGTGACCAAAACTCCAATTTAATTATTTAATTATTTCTTTTTTTATGAGTAGTGGGTCCCACTTAGTAGGGATTTCACCCAACAAATTACTCCCTCCATTTCACAATGAGTGTCGTTTAAGGTTTTGTACCACATATTAAGAAATGGAATGAAATAATCATTAGACAACACTTCTACTAAACTGCCCTTACTTCATAAGAAAAATCAAACTTAAAGTTGCATAGAAAATCGTGTGAGAGAAAAGTTGGAGTTTGAGGGTAAAGTTGGAAATAAAAAATTAAAGTTGTATCGGAAATGTAAAGTGACATTCATTTTGAAACAATTTTTTTTGTTGCTAAAATGCCACTCATTTTGAAACAGATGGAGTAATTTGTAAAGTCTGTGACCATCTGTTTGATCCTCTGGTCTAGGATTTGGATTGGATGTTCATGTTCTGCTTATCTGAGCTATTATCTAGTGGAATTTAGGGTGTGCCCATTGTATGGTCAATCTCCTGCTTACGAGTCCTCGATTAGACTCGGGTCTAACTTGAAGTGGACCTTGGCCCCGTTTGAAACAATTACCCCCAAGATGTAGGTAGAGGAAGTCAGAATGTAGCTTTATAGAAGGTTTCATGAGTTTAGTACTTTAAGTGGGGACTTCTTTGGGCTTACCAACTTTAGATTCGTTGGCTTTGTTATCTTCATCTAGATTGGTCTTTCATGTTCACGGTTTCTTGGGTCAATGGGACTTATTATCCTTTCTGGAAAATACTGTTTCCAAAATTTTGTAGGTGAAACTAAGTAATTTCTCCTGGACTTTTTCGGTTCTTTCATCTCACAAGACTTATGGACCGATGTCAGTGAAACCGCTCTTCCTCCAGGTAATGACCCATTGTGAAGAGTTTTGTTGACTCTCATAAACTTTACCTGTCAATCTCTAGATGTCCATCCTGAAGGGCCAACTTCCCCTTCTCGCGGGATCGAGGGTCACTCAAGAATGGTGTCGTCCCCCCTAAGATAGATAGTTGATAGTTGTGGAGTTACTTTACTTTGTTTCCTTCTATGCAGACATTTTATGCTAGCCTAAAAATTGTGCGTTTCCCTGGCCTCAGGATTTGACCTTTATCAAGTCTACCATTAGGGGAATCTTGCATAGGGACACCCATACTTTGATGTAGATCTCATGAGCTCTTTCCCTTTCTGGCTATAAATGCCTCTTTTGGAGTCTATCAAGTATGTATGGGGTTGAAAGTCTTGTAATTATAGATGTGACGTTTCAATGACCCTTTTAACATGTGCCATCATATCTTTGTTATGTCATCACATTGGGTTGTGCCATTGTATTATCCCATCAAGGGGTAATGATGGCTTTGGTGATGATGTGCATCGCTCCAATGCTCTCGTTTGACGAAAGGGTTTTACTGGTTTTATCCGTTGGATGGTGCTCTTTCACCTTTAACCAGTTGTTAGCTTGTAAATTCAACATGCTCATTTAATGCGGTCAACATTAGTTGACTTTTATCTTTGCAGGAATCGAAATCTTTCCCTTCAAACTTGCAGGAATCGAACAACCTTTATTTTTAATGCAATGCAATTTATCTTTTCTTTAAGTTTCTGCACTTTTAACTTTTAGCCTTTATTTTGCATTTACCGCGTTTCCTTTTTCCTTTTAAAACCTTTTTCTGTCGAAAGACGTCATACGGTCTCGTCTTGTTCATAAGGCAACCTATGAATTTGATGAACGTAACTCTATTTTCTTAAAATCAAATGTATAACATGTCCTAGGATTTCTAGTTTGATCCTGCTTATAATAATCAAAACCAACCCTTATTGTTTACCAAAAACACCGGTAAACACCAACAGATCTTTTTGAAATTTGGATGGATTCCCTTATTTATTTAAAGGGTGTTCCCTTTCTTGCATCACATTCCCAACTTTAATTAACTTTTTTCTTTATATCGGTCCTTCAAGTTCTATTCGTGACTTTCTTCTTCCCATGAGACTTGAGAGAGTTATTTTCGAAAGACTATTTTACGAGGGAGTTTTCTCAAATGAGATAGCTATTCGGGAGTTATCTTAGAAGACTAAATTTCACATTTGTTATTTTTTTTTAACCCAACAGCATTTCATACGGTATAAATATTAATTTTTTTTAGGAACGGTTTAAATATTAATGCATCTTGAGAATTATAACAAGTACTCCATTCGACACATTTTGCTCTTGACGTCTTATATTTTATTTTATGGGTAACAAATGGTAAGAAGTTATTGAAAAAAAATTAATATTCAACATTTTGAATAATAAATTATATTGATACAATTTCTAATATATAATTCTATTGGTCGATTCTTAACACGTGCCCTAATAAATTGATACACAAGGTAGCATTTCACTTGTTATATTGGAAAATTGAAAAGATGCATCTGTCCAAATAATGTCGTAATTAATATTTGAAGAGATGCACCAATTCGTGAATGTCCTATTTCTGGTGAAAGGTATTATTGTTCAATAACTTCTTGGTGAACAAGACTTAAAGCAAATGAATACTACTACAGATTGGAAGTCATTGTTGTCTTCTAAAATCATTGATATCTATGCCCTTGGCAGCTGGAAGGAGATAAGACATGATAATACGTCTACTTGGTTGACGTAATGGCTTGACGTAATCAATTCAAAGTTATTCAAATACGTGTTTCTGGAAGGTGGTAGGTAGTTCTTGGAAAGGAAGGGGCAAAGCAACAAGGAAAAATATGAGAAAGCAAGGACGTTGAAGCTATACTGATGAAAAATAAATTCAAGCAAGGACGTTGTAATAGCTGAAAAAGAAGAGCTAGGAGAGAGTGTCTTTGGCTGAGGTGCAAAAGTGAAAATTGATGGTGTTTAAAGTTCCCGCGAACATAACTCGGTTGACAGAGAAATGCATTGTTATATGCAGGGGTTAAAGTTCGAACTCCGGACACCACACTTATTCTCATTGAAAAAAGTAAATTCTAACCACTAGACTATTTGACAAAAAAAAAAAAAATACTCCATCCGTTTCAAAATGAGTGTCGCTTTAGCCTAAAAAATTTGTTTCAAAATGAGTGTCGCTTTCAGTTTCCAATGCAATAATAACTTTTTCTTTTCAATTGTATCCTCCAATTAATACTCTGCACACTACTTCCAAAGTATTACTTTTAAAACTAACCAATAGTTAATAAAGATAATTTGATAAAATAACCATTCTCTTTCTTTTAATCATTGTATTTCTTAATATGTGTGTAAACACCTAAAACGACACTCATTTTGAAACGGAGGGAGTATTAATGTGTTAATCTCAAAATTTATGGCCGTGCACAAACACATCCTCACATTAATGGAGTAGGATTTACTGATGTAGTGAAACAAACACAGTTTCACACAGTTTTCAATAATAGTCATTGAATCTTATTGGATGATACTACTACCTCTGTTCCTTTTTAATTGTCACTTTTTGACATTTTACACAAACCAAGACAATCAATAATTGTTTCTTCTTTTGATGCAATAAGTTATACTTTTACTATAATGACCTTATTAATTTAACATCTCATTTCATATATTTCTCTCTCCGCAATAAATAACAAAGGATAATATTGGTAAAACAACATTTAATGATGCATTGAACTTTGAAAGTGACAGTTAAATAGAAACAAAAAAAATTCTCCAAAAAAGACACTTAAAAAGAAACGGAGGGAGTATTATATTTTTGTCGAGCCAATCCAATGGTTGAAATAGCAACTAATGTGGCTCAGTGGTCGTGTGAAAACTCATAAAGGTGTTTAACAAACGACATCATTAAATCCCATGTTTTGTGGAATAAAGCATGCTTGCGCTTCTATACAACCAATGACATTCATTCGCAATGCCTTTGGGATAATTTGGTTCGCTTGATGTGGCATTATTCTTAATTTATATGTCCTCGTGAGCTTAACTCAGTTGGTAGATACAATGCATAATATATGCAAGGTCTAGGGTTCAAACCCCGACCACCAAAAAAAAATTCTTAATTTATATCTTCACTTTTCAACTTTACAAATAAATTCTTGAATCCAAAAACCATGAAGGAGGTACTTTATTTTCCGAAGCAAGCAGTGGCTGATCTTAGTTGACAAAAACAAAATTGATATTTATTTATTCAAATTGATAAAGTACATCAAATACAACACATATTCAACATCATTAAAAACGTAAATGAGAATATGCAAACAAACTCATAACATCTAAGTTAACAACATATAACGACAAAATGCTTACAAATAATATGATAAAATCAAAGTGATCGGAATACTCATGTCTACAGATCTATAATGTTGACGCCCAAATCATTGATTAAATTTGTAATTGACTAAATTCGGTTTTTCAATAGGAACCAAAAGAACACCGAAACAAGATAGAAAATCATACAACGCAGCAAAAGACGACGATCAAGACAACATCGCCCTTCGACAATGAAATGACGAGGAAAAAAAAACTAGATCTATGTAAAAATTACTAATTTAGACTAAAATAGGAAGATAAAGATGGAAATGGGTGATTCTGTGTCAAAAATCTATCCAAAACCTCTCTCAATGAAGAAAATGGAAGAGAAAACTAAGACCGGCTTGTTGGAAAGAGAGTGAAAAAGATGGAATTTTATGAAGCACTCCTAGTGGAGACATCATGATCCTTACCTACATGATGGAATTCTGGAGAGTGAGGAGGGTCATCAAATGGAAGAATGAACAACCCTCTGAACACTGAACTGAACTTGGCTTCCTTCATTGTACTGAACGCATTCCTAATCCCACAAATTGTTTGTATGAATGTAAAGTAAAGAGCCAAAAATGCACCTAATGTTGAAAGTCCCACAGCCCAGCTAGTCAAATAGTTATGCACAATTGAAGCTCTCAATCTTGCACGCCAACAACTCAAATGATCATTTGCATCATTCACAACTTTGTATAAATATGACTCATTCATATCAGGAACTATATCTTTAGTTATGTTGTTGATTAATTCTTCCACATGTTCATCACTCCCTAAAGAATGATGAATAATTCCTTTATAATGAAGAACAGAAACATCGTTAGTCGAGTTTATGAGTCCGTTTAAGAAAAACATGTAAGTTGTCATGTCTGGGTTGCATCTCTTGTGACATTTCTCGAATGCAACGATGTTACGAAACACGGTTCCTCTATGATCACCAATGTACAAAGGAGGAATAGTTAGTTGCTTTATCATAACTCCCCATTTTTTTCCAAAGCTTATATCCAACAATTCTCTATTCTCACAAGCTTTAATTTTCACACCCCCTTCTTTAAGTTCCGTTATTGAATGAATCATCTCGCTTTGACGTCCTCTCAGCTCTTCGCCAATGAGTTTTGGTCTTATGTTGTATCTAAGAAGATCAAGAACATGTTCAACTTTGTACTTGTAAGATGTTTGACATTTAGGGGTTTTTCTCGACTCGGGTGTAAGCAAACGGTAGAAGAATTTGAAGGCAAGAGTGTTGAAACTCATTTGTGGTTTAGGACTATTGGTCATGTTATTGGTTAATTCAAACAATTTTGTTAGAACAAACATTGGAAGTTGGTTTTCGAGCATTATCAACTCGCGACGAATGGTTGGTAACATCCATCTACTGAGAGAAGGAACTTGTTTGAATTTGTTGTCTGATAAATCCCTCAAGAATTGAATGATGAAAGAACCATCAACTAACATCATCTTTAGAAACTCATCACTGCTTAATTTGATTTCACCCATGTAACATCTTCTAGCATTGATTTCTTCTTTCTCAAGAAACTTCCAAGCCTCTTCTAATTTGGCTCCATTTGCACTTTTTGGATCGAAGAGACGCTGAAAGAACTTGTTTTTGAGAATTTCCATTTCTTGTAAGTGTTGTGATCCATAATGGTAAGGACCTATTGAGATATTGTTGGGTATGTAGGCTTTTGGTTCTACACGTAACATGTTTGGTGGGACCCTGTATATGCATACTTTCTCATTATTTTCTTCAGGGTTTCCAACTTTTGCATCTTTCTCAATAAGATTCTTCCAATAGCTTGAACTTGGTTTGGTAGTGCCATGAAATTTTCTTTTGCTGAGTTTCTGAAAAGTCAAACTAATGAGCTTATTGTAACTCATAGTTGGGAAATTTGAGAGTAAGAGAGAGGCAACAAGTTCTCTTGTCCTCTTAAGAGTACCGCATTCATCTCTTTTTAATTTGCAACAGGTCAATATTTAATATTCTAAGTCAACTTTTTTTTTTTTTTAGTAAAAGTCTGTGAACATGTGTGTGAACGGTGGAAATGTGGAAGCACTTAATGCCATTACTCACCAACCATAAAAGCACAACTTTTGAAATAAGATGAGTATTATAACAATGTCTCTAAGGTTTTGACAATAACAATATATAAAAAGATCTTGTTAACTAGTGCCCTAAGAGTGTTGATTAAGGAATCCATTAATAAAAAAATTGTCTTGAAAATATAAGTTTTTACTTGTTTTTTGAGTAAAAGTCTGTGAACATGTGTGAACGGTGGAAATGTGTAAAAACAAACTTTTGTGAAATTGTCATGCATCATAGTAGTATCTGGGTGTTTTTAGTTCTCAGATTTGGTTCTTTTACTGTCAAAGGTGTGCAGCTGCGTGTAGTTATGGCTGGTATATAATTTAAGGAGGTTTTTACGGTGCAGTCAGAAAACTGATTATTTTAAAAAAGTTATTTTGTTTAGCCAATAGTATAACTACAGATTTCATGTTAGCTAGTGTTCTGTTGGTGGACCACTCTAAAACTAAACTTTGCCTTATTACAAATCAGTTCTCATACAAAATATTAAAGAAAATTTCAATCTTAATAGACAAATGGGAATCTATGTTTAATTTTGATTTAATCAGGGACACAATTGCAATAAGTAAAGATATAATAACACACCTTATAGACAAATGTGCAATACACCATATAATTAGATGTGGTATGGATTAAATACACAAATACTCAATGATTGACCATTTAACTTCACTAAAAAAATCATTCTCACGACTTTACTATAGAATTTTCCATAATTTAATTGGGTTGATGGTAGTGGTTCCTTGGAGTTTTAAAGAAGGCATCTTATTTTGGTTTCTTTTGCCTCTGTGTTCGTGACCTTTGGAGAATGGTGTTTTGTTTTTTTAAGCTTGCCACTAGCTTCTATTGATTGCTTCAATGTGCTACTATAGTATCTTTTGGAGTCTTGCTCTATGTCACGTGAAGGCTGCTCCTGCTTCTGGGAATTTTGCCTTGGCTACATCATAAAATTTTGTTTAATTTATCTTCTAGGCTAATAGTCTTCGGTCAAAGCTCTTTTGCTTTTGGCCTTGTTTGTTTTTTAGCTTTCATTTAGTGGCTTCATTTAAGCTGGGGGATTGGTATATCTTTGATAGTTCTTTTGGTCTCTCTTGCGCGTTAGTGTTTATTTGTAATGAGAGTGTATTATTTGGGCTAATCCTCCAAAGTTGCATTTGTACTTGATTTGTGGTTTTAACCGTTTTATTGGTTATACCCAGCGGCGAAGCTATCACAATTTTTACTAGTGGGTCAAACATAAAGAAGAAATAAAATATATTTTAAAAACTAATATATTAAACTTAATCAATTAGTAAAATAAATTTACAATAATTTTTACTTATATTTAATGAAACGGCGACAAAGAAAACAAAAGCTAACAATAGTTATTTATAAAAGTTGAGCTATATAGAGTTTTAAGAAGTCAAATTTATCCATAATGGACACTAAACTAAATAGATTCAGGGTCGTTCCTACGGATCTGGAGGCTCGGTTTTGGAAGTGAAATGAGGCCCGTAATAAACTAAAGATGTATTTTTTTTTTTAAAAGAGCAATGTTCTATTTAATTTTTTAAAAGATAAATACAAGGTATCGTATATATGCGGTACACCTAAAGGTAAAAATCACTACCATATACATGAGGAACCTCAAACCACCCTCCCAAAAAAACACCCACCTAACAACAAAAGTAAGAGGACTAATTCTAATAGGCCTAAAACAAAACAACAAAAAAGGAAAGTGGAAACCTGCACAGAACCACCAAAAGCCATGCGTCCACAAAGCTAGCCGCACGTTGGTATGTATCAGAGAAAGAGTATTTTTTCTCTGGGCTATAATTTATTTTTTTTAGGCCCATACCCTGGGAGGCCCGGTGTTATAGCGCTGCTTGCACCCCCCAGGGTCCGGCCCTGAATAGATTATTAATATTATTTTAATAGCATCTCTCGTTGAACTAACAAAATTGTTTGGAGTAACCAAATAATATATTAATGGGGTAGCTATACATTAAACCATGTTAATTATTCAAGTTTTTTATTCCTTTTGGGGTAGCCAATGCTAGCCCATGACTATACAACCATTCACCCCTGGTTATACCGCCTTTTTAGTGAAATCTCATCTCTTTCAACCAAAAAAAGTATAAACTTTTACAAAATGTGTGGAAGCATTTAATTCCATTACTCACCTACCTTGAAAGCAACACTTTTGAACTAAGATGAGTTTTAGTACAATGTCTCTAAGGTTTTGATGATAAAAATATATAAAATAAATAATTTGGTGCTCTCTAAAGTTTGTTCGAGTGTGTAGGACCATAAAATTAAAATCCAACTCTAAAGTCAACAATCTCTGAAAGTCAATGCACTGAACAAAAAAAGAGGCTCTGATGACAAAGCTCTGATTGAAGATGGTCAACAAAAAATCAATGCTTTGATCAAATATGCATCAAGTTGTGAAGACAAGCTCTGATATGAAGACGAAGCTTTGAAGGATCAAGTTAATGATCAACGCTCTGATGAACATCTGACCCAATTTTGTCTTCTTCTGAAAAAACATGATTGTCAACAATTTGTCCACGATCATAGTGCTTTTGTCTTTGTGAATTAAAAGAATACATGTTGCAAGAGCGGACAAATATTTGTTAGAGACAAAATGGATGCAACAGATCATTCATAAATAAGCAAAGAAATTTTGAAGTACTATTCAACAGAGAAATCCAAAATGGGCAAACGATTTGAATTCTGAAGAAACTTCTCAAGGAAGTTTGGTGAGCTGACATTCTCTTCAAACAACGGCTCTATTCAAATCTCCTATAAAATGACATTGAGTGTTTGAAGAAATAGAGAGAAATATCTGCTTTCAACTGTGCCAAAATTATGATAAAGTATTAGCACAAAATACTTAAAAAAATTCTTACAAACTCTCATCTTAAAATTCTTATGTTAGAAATACTCTTTAGATACAAATCATTTGTATTATGCTTAAATTAGTTTATCACTCTTTGAATCTGAAGTGTACACAACAACAAATTCCTTTAAATTCTTAATCAAGTTGGATTATAGGAAGCCCTTAGGGAAAGATATGAAATCTTAGATGTGGTGTTTAAGTACTTTTGTAATCAATGTTGATTATAATGGAAAAAAAATTTCAAGTGTGAAGGAACTAGAGGTATTCCCAGATTGTGTCTAAGTATTGTTGGATTATAGGAAGTCCACTTAAGAGTACCACAAGCATCCCTTTTTAATTTGCAGCGGTTCAATATTTAATATTCAAGTCAACTTGTTAAACAAAGTAAAATGTCCATCAATTTAGGCATGTAGTCATTTTTTATGAAGTTCATGTCTCGTTAAAAAAGAGTCTCTCATTTATACTATATTGGTTATGAAATTGATCATTAACAATGCAAGATATTATAAATTATATAAGAATAGAGAGAAAGGAATAAATAGAGAACAAGAGAGTAAAGAAGATAATGAAAGCTTTTGTATTATTCTCTTCACAATTGTGTTCTTTACATGGCAATGTAGGTCCTATTTATAGGATACAAAAGTTGTAACTTACAATTACATGAAGAGCCATGAGACTAAATATCAATAAGAATAAATAAAGTCATTTAGTCATAGTAGTTAAGGGATATAGAAGGTCTAGGGACAATGGACATCCACATCATATTTTCATTTATTCATAACACTCCCCCTTGGATGTCCATGAAGGATGTGCCTCATTAAAACCTTACTAGAGAAAAACCCAATGGAAAAAAAATTCTAGTGAAGGAAAAAGAGTACAACAACCTTTTGTGTCCTCGTTAAAAACTTTACCACGAAAACTCAGTGGGATAAAACAATGGTTAAGGGAAAAAGAGTGCAGAACACATTTTTGTCTCCCCCTCATAAAGACAACGAAGAAATTTCAATAATCTTTTATATCGGTTACTCAAAATCTTTACTTGGCGGTGACTCTGTAGAAAGATAAGATCTATCTCTATACTCTTCTCTAAATTGGCGGCTCATGAGATATCTTCATATTGAGTTGTTGAAAGAACCTCCTTTTCAAATTAGAAAACCGTAATTTTCTTGTATGTATAAAATCATAATCTTCAATAAAGAGTATTCACCACTTCCTTGATGTGGTGTTAGCATTTTCAAACAATTGGGTGATATTGTTCTTTCTCTAAGTACAAATCGTATGCTTGACTTTACTGCAATATCTGTATTGACAAAACTAAAATACCACGACATATATTAGAAGCAAAATACATTAGTGTCATCACATGACCAATTCAAGTTCATAATTTTCTTGAGGGAATGTTATGTACTCACATCAAGTGACATCACAATCATTCTAACACATAATCAATTAGATTTGTGCATATCAACATTTATATAATAACAAATTTTAGAATCTCTTCAGGATTTCTAATAATATATTATACCATTATCATAAAATCGATTATAACGAATTCATTTCCAAATCCTTAAAATGGACAAATGATATCATCTTTTCAATAATTTTGATAGTATGTATTACACAAATGAAATCCTTCAGAGAGTTTCATATATCACTATCAAGTCAGCCATACAAATATATGGTAGCACATCTTTCATATAATTTAAGTCTTACATATGCTACTTAACTTAATCAAGTATGAAAAAGTTCTTGAATTCACTTTAGATGAATATGTGTCTAAAGAATATACGTCTCTTAAAAATAAATGGTAGACATTTACCAATTCACTTCAGGTGAATATATCAAACTTTATATGTACGTATTTTGTAACGCCTTATTTCTATTAAAGCGATAAAACACGCGAATAAAGAATATATTCAAGAAATAGACGCTACGTCTTCAACTAAATCCAAAATAACAACATGCATGTAAAATCTCAACAGTCGCAACGGATAAAAATCATATGTCACCAAAGTTTACATGCCATGATATCAAAATACATCATCAAATAAATCCTCCAAATCCTGACAAGTGGGTAAAACTCAATAATAAAATAAAATCCAACAAAAGCATAGAGACACCGACAACCTAATCAGACCCTAAACCTACAACTCCAACACGATAACGGAGATTAGCTTGATATGCACATATACTCGACGCATATATGCATGTGGTACCAAATCTCCTCAAGGTTGTCACCCATGATGCAACAAAAACATCATTATCAATGGCTATAGTCAACGGCAATATGGATATAACATCCGACACGACATATGATGCATGAACATATGACTCAATCCACCATGCATATGTTCACAACAATTCAACGGCTATACTCAACGGCTATAAATCAACGGCTATAATCAGCATTCAACTATATCATATAGTTTAACAACTCCATACAATTCCTTACAATCCAAGTAAAGGAGAAAATACAACACATGATGACAAACATCATATTCATCACCTAAAAACCATTCATACATCTTCATACAATCACATCAAGCTATGGATAAAGGATTTATAAGGCAATCGACTCTTAAAACCATTTTCAACAAAGTTCGTCTATCAATCCACAATTTTACAATAAATGAAGCAATTGAACCAAAACCAAGTAAACAAGAACCAATGCCTCAACTAAGTATACCTCTAGGCCACATATAAGTGCAGTAGAGTATACATTTACGTTTCACCGGCTAAATACGACGAAATCATGAGAATCACAAAGTTCGTCTCTCTTTATCACTTTTCCAAAAGAATACCATTTTCAAAGCAAAACAAGTTAAGACTTGATGAAACCAATCATAACCATTTTTAGAAATCATATAATCAATATACAACTTTAACCCTACTCCAATTCCGTGAGAAAAACGAGTTTCGGAAAAATCGACGTTCTTGGACCATTTTTCAAAAGTTAAGTTCAATCCACAAAATCAAGTCCAATTCGATTCAAACGATGTTCCAGTAGGTTTAAGTGTATAAACAGAGATTAAACAAGTCAAAAGAAACGTTTTAGAAAGCTCGGATTGGTCCCCAAGTGCACGAAACGAAAAATCAAAAGTTGCTGTACTGGGTGCTGCTCGCTTAAGCGAAGGCCTGCTCGCTTAAGCGACCAAGTCACAGAAGCTTCTGTGACTGCTCGCTTAAGCGTGCTGGCACAGTTCCTGTCAAAAATTGTTACGGGTTCCAACCCTTTTCACCCCAAAAATCCCAATTTTGATCATTCCAAACCCCATAACTTAACCCAAAAGATGTTTACAGGTCATATACATTTCAAAACACTCAAATATGCATAAGTTTTGAGATTACCACTTCAATTCAACAAAATTCACCAAAACTCTCACAACTTTCAACAACAACAACAAATCTCATCATAATTCACCAATTCATGATACCCAATGCATCAATTCATCAACAACACATCTAACAACAACAACAACATCTAATCATGGAATCATCCATAATTTAACAACCACAACTTCATTCTTCATCAATTTCACACAAAGACATATCATATTCATATATACCCATTTTGACATACAAATTCAACTACAACAACACAATTATCATTCAATTCATGTACATAATCATATCATCACAATTAAGCACGAATTTCTACAACCAAAATCAAATCAACCACTTATTCAATTAAGCACTTAAGCAAAGAATTAGGGAAGAAGCTACTACTAAAGATTAGGATTGAAATCTAACCCCCTTACCTTAATTCTTCACAAACTCAAGCTAAGGCTTCACTTTAGCTCCAATCCTTGAGCCTCTACCTTCCTCTAGCTCTCTCTAGCCCTTCCTCTTCAAAACCCTTTTCTTCTCTTGCTCTCTCTCTCTCTATCTCTTCTCAAAAATGTGTAAAATGATTATGAAACCCTATTTTCTCTAAAGACTAGAGTTTATATAGGCTCTACATAATTGGGCTCAACTCACAATGCCTTAATGGGTCTAACTCATTTACTAATCTAATTCAAAATGTTTCTACCCACTTAACGGTAAAATATAACAATAACGGTCACTTACCGGTTCTAAAACAAATTACTACACTCCTTAGTAACTTAGCACAATAATAATGGCTCTCACTAAACACTAAAAAAAAAATCCTCATCAAAATTACTAAATTACCCTTACTCACAAAATGACCAAAATACCCCTAAGTCCAAAATGACTAAAATACCCTTCTAACACCGAATTTTACAACTCCCAACCAAAAATACACACAGAGGTAATAAATCACATATGAGTACATATAAACACACGTTAAAATAATTAAAAATAATTCTAGCGAAAAATCGGGCTGTTACATATTTTATCAATATAATTCTATTTTTTTTCGCGCGAAAAATCATATATATCTAATTAACTTCACATCTTCAAGTGTGCGAACTACAAGTCCGGAAATTCAGCTTTACAAAGCGAGTTTGATTTCACTGGAATTGTCTCTTTTCATCTGCAGATATTTTCTTTTTCTATAATCTTTAATAGACTTTAACTTATGATCCTCATTATTACTTATCACTTATAGAGCTATATTATATTTAAAAACATGTTGACGTTGACTTCATTTCGGTTCCATCCTATTCCATTGAGATCTTTCATTCATGACATAATTTATTAATATTTCATAAGTTTCAGGTACCTGATTAGTTCTTCTGTAACTGAAAAATCAATTATGTCATAAAACTCTTATAGAGTTTCTATATCCTCGTTTGGGTTATCATTCCTTTAAGCTCCTTTTCTTATTCGAGGCTTTTTATATTTGGAACCGATTGATCTACCATGCTTCAGGCACGGTTAAGCCTCCTTTGCATATTAGATTATCCGACAAGGACTTCTATTTCAATTGGAGCATTAACAGTTTTATATTTGATTTGTTTAACTTTGCAAATGAGTTATATCTTGATGATCAAGATGAGACATATAATATTTTTTTCCAAATAATTTATTTGAACTTCAAGTTCAAATTATCAGTTGCTTATTATCTCCCCCAAATATTGGGAAAACTAATCCATCAATTGATAATCAGCCTATTGGGCTGTAAATAAGTTGGTTCAACACAATTAATGATAGATGGAGATTCATATCAAATATATTTTTCCAATATTCTTTCAAGATTTATCTTAGTGTATTAGATTGGAGCAATTATGATATACACAACACATTCAAAATCCACTTGAATGAGAAATATTAGGTTGTTAACCTAAAACCAATGATAGATTAAGAGGAGACTTATATATAGTAATATGTTGGCTTGATGCAATTATGGTCTCATAACAAAACTAGAGTTTATAAGATATGGTCTTATAAGTATCAATTATGCAATTAACTTTAGACGTCTAAAGAATGGAACTTCAAGTACATTTTTATGAGCATATGCTACCGGTTGTTTAATATCAATTGACAAATGATACTTATCAAATGCTTTTTAAAAAGTTCAAAAAATAAACTCATAGTCAAATTTTTTGACATAATAATCTCACAAACTTGTGGTGTGGATATACACGTGATCATTTAGTTGATGCATCGATTCAAATCATATAATATCCAAGTGATTCACATGATCAATGTATTAATTTAAATACCACCTTATATAAGTGAGAGACTTATTCTTTTAAATTGTCAACTTTCTCTGGGAGCTAGTAACACACAATACTTACTAGATTGAAAAATCTTCTGACTCTTCAATATATATCCATTTTTTTCCAACTAGTTTCTGCATCATAATAGTCCGTGATAACCCAACCGGTCTTGCCAACAATAAATTTAATACAATTTGTAAACTTCTTGTTTACAATAATACGTGCTTCCATTGCACTAATAATATAATATGTAAACTTCAGGTTTACAATAATATGTGCTTCCATTGCACTAATATAAGTGTAGTATAAATCAGAGATAGAAATAATTTTTTTTCATTACACTTATTTTCTCCAGAGTATATCTCGTAATTTAGAGATATTTAACTTCTTCTTTTTTTCAATATGATATAAGTTTAGAATGATATCCTTGAAACGTAATAAATTAAATGGACAAGAGCAAAGATAAAAAAAACTATATTATATTCTCAACGTGTAACTCTTCAATACTTTCATTTTAAAAGTTATACAAAGTAAAATAGATCTTATTTTCAATCATAAATCTATCAACACCAAGGAAGATCATGATTTATGCTATCCTTCGAGGATGGTTGATATTAAATATTTAGTTCTTCAAGAACTATCTTAAACATTCATAAACAATGATAAAAATTTGATTGTTTGCAATCCATCAGGGATGCTTTAATCTTAATTTTTTTTACCTCTTCAGTAATTATATTACACATGATCTTCATAATGATCGAGAACAATTATTTTGCGCAATCCTTCAGGGATACTCGATATTAAATTATTAAAAAAATTAATTAAGAATATCAAACATGCTAATGTGTTAACTAAATAAAATTCAATAAAAAAAATATACTATTAAAAGTATAAAAGATTAGCATGATAAAAATATATAAATTCAATAGATGTTAACCAAGATCTAGTTCTTCAAGAACTCACCACAAACCTCTATCGAGAATGACAAAGGAAAATCACAATATTTTTATTTTCCAATCTTTTACGAATGCTTGATGTTAAATTATTAGTTCTTCTAGAACCATATCTTAAATTTTCATAAATAATGATAAAAAAAATCTTGTTTGAGCGATCCTACAGGGATGCTTTAATATTAATAAAAATTGTTTTTCATGAACTATTTTACACATGATGATCAAGAATAATTCATTCTTTATGCAATCCTCCAAGAATGCTCCATATTAAATTAAAAATACACTTGATACATCTTGAGGGATTGTAAGTTTAAAATATAGTTCCTCAAAGATACTCGATACATCCTGATCATTTCTTTTCTTTTGAGAGAGAAGAAACAAAATTCTCTAAGTTGATTATCGCATCACTCATATTATATAAACATACACCATCTTCATGATTTGTCTGCTTACTTGCAACTACTAAGACTCTATTGTTGAAAACACATATACTTAATAAAAAAAATTGCTAGTAATTGATTTGGACAGAAATGAAGGATTCAAGAGAATATTTATAAATTCAATATCATGATATGGATAATTGTAAATAAAAAAATGGAGGAAATTAATTAGAAATCACGATTATAAGAAAATCTAACTATCATATGATTGAAAGGATGAACATTACCGGTTTCCCTCATTCCTTAAAAAAATTACCTATTTCCCTCATGGATTCAAGCGATTGCTGAATCATTGTATAAAACCATTAGACACTCAAATTGTTCTGGTAGAGATCGTGCTGATAACGTGTTATGAAATTGATCATTAACATTGCAAGATATTATAAAGTATATAAGAATAGAGAGAAAGGAATAAAGAGAGAACAAGAGAGTGAAGAAGATGCTGAAAACTTTTGTATTATTCTCTTCACAAGTGTGTTCTTTACATGGCAATGTAGGTCCTATTTATAGGATACAAAAGTTGTAACTAGGGGTGTTCAAATCCAAACCGATCCAAAATAAAACCGCAAACCGATCCAAAAAAACCGAAAACCGCAAAAAACCGAATATTTTTGGATGTGTTTGGATGTTGTTTTGGAAAAACCGCTATGATCGGTTTGGATTTCGGATCACCTTTTCAAAACCGAACCAAACCGAACCGAACTGCAAAAGTAGATTTTAATTCTTATTTATTATTTTATTACCATTATATATTGCATTAATTTAATCTATATTATTACTACTTCATCTATTTCAAATATAATCAATCATTTTCATTGTGTAATGTTAATTTTTTAATACATTTCTTGTCAAAAAAAAACTTTGTTAATACATTTGTATTGTATTTTGTATCAAACCTATTATTTTTCTATGCATGTGTAATATTAATATTAATAAAAAAAATTAAATGTTGCACTTTGGATGTCCAAAAACCGATCCAAAATAAACCGCATATATTTGGATTGGATCGGATCGGATTTTGTTTAGAATAATCATCCAAACCGAACCGAACCGCACATGATTTTTATTTTGGATCGCTTTTCCCTCAAAACCAATCCAAACCGAACCACGAACACCTCTAGTTGTAACTTACAATTACATGAAGAGTCATGAGACTAAATATCAATAAGAAAAAGTCATTTAATCATAATAGTTAAGGGATATAGAAGGTCTAGGGACAATGAACATCCACATCATATTTTCATTTATTCATAAGAATATGATAATTATAAGTAATTAAACCAACCACATGTTTTTTGGATCACACGCCAATTATAGTTTTGCAATTTGCAAAATTAACTTTTTTTTTAGTAGTTGCAATATTTAACTATTATGTTCTCACATATGTATCCTTTAGTTCTATTAGTTTAATTACTCTTTTGGTCCCTTAATTTATTTTTTGGTTTTGTTTTGGTCTCTTAACTATTAAAAGTTTCGTTTCGGTCCCTTAACTTATTTTTGGGTTTTCTTTTGGTCCCTTAACTATTAAAAATTTCGTTTTGGTCCCTTAACTTATTTTTTGGTTTCGTTTTGGTCTCTTAACTTATTTTTTGGTTTCCTTTTGGTCCCTTAACTCTAATACATTCATCCTAACATAAAGGACCAAAGTGGTTGACGGAGGAAGAGTTAAGGGACCAAAACGAAACTTTTAATAGTTAAGGGACCAAAACGAAACCAAAAAATAAGTTAAGGGACCAAAAGAGTAATTAAGCCAATGTTAAAAAGAATTGTGATCTAATGCAGACCTATATCAGCGAGTTGAGAGAAGGATGAATGACTGGGGATGATGGTTGTTTCAAGGGTGATGGATCTGCAAACATTTTAAGAGATGTGAGTGTGAGGTCTTAGAGTTTAAAGAATCTATACCTAGATATTAGTTTTGAGTTAGTTTATATTGGAAGGGAATTTTTTTTTGTTATAGCAAATTTTTGGTGAGGGAATGATGTCTCAGTCTAATGACCTTTAGGTTCAAAGAGCATTTACAAATGTATTTATATTTACCTCCTTTTAAAGGCACTAGTGGGACTCGAACCCTAGATCTCTCGAATTCAAGACCTGCCCTTTTTATAATTAGACCAAAAGCATTCGAAGTTATAGGAGGTGACAATTATCCCTCAAACCTTAGGTAGAATAAAGCATATGATGACTCGATCTTTTTATAGACAAATGTTACTCCCTCCGTCTCATAATAATTGTCTCTTTATCATTTTTTCTTTTTCTCAAAATAATTGTCACTTTAGAATACCAATGCAGCATTTATTTATTTTTCCATTATTATACCCTTATTTATTGAATTTCATCCAACTTAACTACTCCACTAACTACAATTAATAAGGGTGTTTTAGTAAATGATACTAATTTTACCATCAAAATCAACACAATTAATCATTTCCTTAATACCCGTGCATAAACTTTAAACGACTATTATTTAGAGACGGAGGGAGTATTTGTTAGTACATTATTTGAGGGCAGGAGAGTTGCTAGTTTTCAGAGATCGAAACTGAAACCTTCTTCAATGTCCCTTTACCAAACTACCTACGTGAGACGTATGATGGCTTGATTTAGGACCACATGTTTTCATTCAAGATTTTATGGGATCTTGAAAAAATCAAGACTTGAGAGTCTCCTATTTATGATAATTAAACCAACCACGTGTGGGTCATTCGCCAATTTTAGTTTTGCAATTTGCAAAATTTACTGTTGCGTTGTTACTAGGTTAGGTAGCTTAACTTGTCTGGGCTAAGAGTTAAGAAGTTAGAGGTCAGAGATCAAGTCCTGACAAGAAAAAGAAAAAAACATAACAATTAACGTACTAATATTTGCCACTAAAAATAACTATTACTTGGTTACTATTGCACCCTCTCCTTTAAAAAAAAAAGGTCTTGCTAACCAGTGCTCTAAAGGTATTGGTTAAGGAATTCATAAGTAGAAGTTTTGTTTTGGAAATGTAAGATGTTACATTTAATCAAGTGATGATTATACTGCTTTATATTAAAAAACTTACTTGTTTTAATTGTTTAACCAATGTTCTTGGGTCACTGGTTAGCATTCTAAAAAAAAACTCTTGTACCCTTAGTCTTGTTATTTTTTAAAGAGAAAAAAGTAAAAAAAGAATTGCATTCACATATTCTACTCAAAGCCGAAGATGTGGAACTTTTTTGAAGTGCAATAGGAAGATCAAGCTCAATACTCAAAGCTAGAGGGTTGAGTAATAGGATTTGGAGTAGAACCATTTGAGACCGATGGTACTTTAGAAAGGTACACGTGAGATGCAAAGAGTTTGATGGAGGATAAAATGAAGGTATTTGATTATTAAGTACCGATGAAGTCATCATGTTTATAAGGTATATGCAGTGTCTGTTTGTTTTGGCTTTTCACCAACAAGAAGCACTTCTACAAACTTCAAAAGTGGAAATTGAGTTTTCAATGTTGTTTGGTTTGGCTTTTCATAATTGCTTCTATCCTCCAAAAGTAATTTTCCTTAAAGCTACAACAATTCCTAGCTTTTGGCTTTCCTAGAATCAATTCTACATTAAATTTTATATTTTGATTATTACAACCTATTATTTTCCTTTATTGTCCTTTATCAATTCTCATTCTTTTTGCTTTGTAATTAATTTGATGAACCAAATTTTGAAAACTTAACGAACAAAATTAGCCCCCGAAAAATGTTTATGGTCATGAGTTACCAAGTTTTGGATTTTCCTTTACGGTGTCCCCATTCAGATTTACTATATTTTTTCTTTTACGCTATATTTTATCAAAAAATATAAAATATATGAACACATATTTTGCAAAAAAAATTAGTTTAATGATCGTATTTATTATTAATATAATTATTTTTTCGATTAAAATTTATATGTTACATTAAAATTTGTACGTTACAATCAAATAATTATTAATATAATTAGTATTCGATTAACATTTATACGGTATATTAAAAATTTGGTAGGTTACAAAATTATAATAAATAACTTGAATAAATTATATTTTGAATTTTGGTCCGTTACACTATGACAGTAACCTACTAATTAAAAATTTAATTGTAGTAATTAGTTTTTAAGGTTATATAATTAATTTTTATTCATTACAAAATTAATTTCAAATGTTATGAAGTTAATTTTTTGTAGGTTACATGTAATATAATCTAATCATTTAATGCACATTTTAGAATATTAAAGACGTTGATAATATTAATTTTAAAACGGTCAAATTAATAATTAATAGATATCAACCATTATGGTACTATTTTTCTATATAAATAGTAGTGATTTTGGGTACGAGTACAAAACAATCACAAAATATAGTTCTTCTTTTTCTGTTCTGTGGTTCTCTGATATATATATATATATTCTAAAGTTATTTTTGTAATTTTTTATATTGCAAAGAAAAATGTCTACGAAACACGACTTCATCATTGATGTTTCGCCAAGAAAACAATCGTGGATATTGGATGTGAGGGTTGTTCGTGTTTGGTTTGTTCAAGAATATAAAAATAAAAAACTACCATTTTCCATGGAGTTGGTTCTAATGAATCGAAAGGTATTTTCTTTCATATCGTTTTAGTTTTTTTTATTTTTTTGTTTAAAGTGTAATGTTTTAATCTTTGTTACGTAGGGTGACCAAATTGTTGCATTATACGAAGAAATTGATCTACAAGTTCAAGGAGTAGCTCCAAGAGGGAGTGGTGCTCACAATTTCCTCATTTGATGTTGCTTGCAACAGTGGTTCGTATAGACCATCACGCAACGAATACAAACTAAATTTCACAATCAGCACAAAAGTCAAAATATCTAAATATGTTTTGATCCCTACATACATGTCTTCGTTTACACCTGCATCTAAGGTTTTCAATGATTCTTACAACAACAACTACATGGTTGGTAAATGACTATCACTTTAAACAATATTATGGTATTTAAGCAATATTTGTATAATATTTGGCAATTTTAATTAGATATCGCTTTAAATGTACTCTTTTTAGAGAGTATGTTGAAGAATTGAACTATTTTCTATCTTCCTGTGAATCTCAAAATGTTGTAGTTGTCATTATGTTCGCAAAAGTTAAATTGTTTCAAGGTAATAATTTATAACTGGCAACGTCATTGTTTGTATATATATATATATATATATATATATATATATATATATATATATATATATATATATATATATATATATATATATATAATTGAATCATATTTTTATCATCAAACTAATTTCGAACCCCCATCCCTTTCTAACAAAATGAAAATTTTAGCTTTAAGTTACTTAACATTTAATATATTATATATTGATGTAATTGGTGTCTTGACTAGGGTGGATTTTGTTTGTATGATGACATCGTCTCCACTCCATCCAACCCTAACCTACGTATCTCCTTAAACGACATAGAGTTATTTTGAGATAACTCAAAAATTCTTCTAAATATATTACACAAAGGACCGCTCTACAACCACGAATCATGGCAAAAATGTGTATTTTTCTCATTACCCTCCACTATCATCAAGTTGTCATCAAACCAGTTTCTAATCCCCATCTCCGCTCCTATTTTAACACAATGGAAGTATTTTTACCATACATACGCATAAATGTCTCTACTCTTCGTATGAACTCCCTCCAACCTATTCTAAGAAGCTAAAACTTTAAGATGCAAAGTCATTGATCCATATTAGCCTCCAAAACCATTCACTTAACAAAGATAAGTGAAAATTCTGCACTATACGAACCCCTAAGCAACAACTATATCGACCAAAACACACCTTATCCCACTTAACCCAATTGACTTTCCTAACTTCCACACTCCCTCCACACTAAAAATAATAAGGATTCAATAAAATAAATTTTACTCATGTGAGCCTTGAAGAATGAAAGAAATTAAACCAATTGTGCTGGATATTGAAGGAGAATACAAAGATACATTACAAGAACATTGAATTGAATTCGAATGGGTGAACTTGATTTGTTTTTATTTTTTTTAATTTTAATATAGGGAGATTAGTCACTTTAGTCCCTGGATAAGAAAGGAGTCGTCACTTTAGTCCCTGAATGCAGATAAATTGCAAAATAGTCCCTGAATGTAGACCCTGTTACTCAATTTAGTCCCTGATTGCAGACTCTGTTAGTCAATTTAGTCCCTGAATGTAGACTCTGTTAGTCACTTTAGTCCCTGAAATTGACCAACAGAGTCTACATTCAGGGACTGTTTTGCAATTTCTCTATATTCAGGGACTAAAGTGACTACTCCTTTCCCATTCAGGGACTAAAGTGACTAATTTCCCTTTAATATATAATACATTATGGTATTTAATTATTATTTTAATTATTTGTCAATTAATTTTGAAGAGATATCAGTTTAAATGTACTCTTTTTCTATCTTCCGGTGAATTTAAAAAGGCGACTCTGACAATTTTTTTGTGAACGTTAAGTTGTTCCTAGGTAAGTATTTATAACTATCAATTTGATTATTTAATATTATTAAAAAATACATATCTATTCATTTACTTGAACCATTTTATTTGTTTCTTTAGAGATTGAAAAACGGTGTTACAAAATTCTTTTCAATCAACTAAGATCAAATTCAACCGTTAAATTATAGAGACAAAAAGAACTAAGGAAAATGTATGCTTATTTTGATGGAGGAAATTTTTTTTTTCACAATCCTTTTAGTAAATACATTTTCTAATAAATGGTAAAAAAGTTTACCTTTATTTTAAGTTGCCTGATCTATCCTGCATTAGCATACTAGAAGAGTTTTTTTTAACCTTACTCCCAGGATCATCATGAGGAGTTGAAGAACTTGCATGTAATTGAGTGAGTTGACATAGATCTCCTACCTCTTTCTTCCCGATGTTTGGTGGTGGTTTTAGTTTGTGCGTTTCGGTTAGGAACTTTAAGAAGGAGTAAGTGTTTGCTTGGAAAAATGGGAAACAATGAATTTGAAATCCTAATTACACTAAAGTATAACGGAATTATGTTAGATAGTTTTAATTTTTTACCCTTGATCTCTATTTAAAAAAATGAAGGGAGGAGATTTTTTTTTCTTTTTCGGCAAAGGAGCATCAACTCATTTCATTAGATAAAAGCAAAAGAGTACAAAATAGAAAAGGGGGAAATAACCAAAAACCTTTTCAAAAGGTGATGTATCTAAAGTTGGGCATTCCCAACCTATTCTTGATGTACTCTCCCCTAACAAAGTCAGGGACAGTATCAAACCAAAATAAATCTAAAGAAGACAAAGTTAAACCAAAGTTAGACAGACTCTGTATATGTGTGTGGCGCAAAACCTCATCCTGTAAGTTAACTTGAGACAGTTTTCCCACCTATTTTTAAGGCCCCAAGGAACAATGGAGATTGACTTGAAAGCAAGAATAGCAAGTTGAGAATCAGACTCAAGCCAAATATTGGAGAATCCCATTGAAGAAGCTAATTCTATAGCATTCATAGCAGCAAGCAATTCGGCATAGAGAGCATTTCCATTACCTAGAAATTGTGAGAATCCTCCAAGACAAAAACCTTCTGAGTTGCGAAATATACCTCATGCTGCAGCTTTAGCAGGGTTTTTGACAGCAGCACCATCAATATTGATTTTGATCCAAGAATGCATAGGAGGAGTCCAGATGATTTCTTTGGTTATAGGAGCTTTGGGAGGTCAGATAAAAACCTTGCAGGACTTCATGATGGAGAATTCTTGAATATTTACTGTAGAAGTTTTTTTTGGTGAGATTGCCGGTTAAAGAAACTTTGGAAATGATAGTGTTTATGGCAGTATTATAGCTAATGACCTTATCTTGAAACCTGATTTGGTTTCTTCTATACCAAATTACATTGATCAAATTAATTATGCAAGCTTTAATCACAATTCTACATTGAGGAGTCCATCCATGATTTAAAATAGACAAGATATCTTGAGTATAGTTGAAATTCAAGGGCCTGTTAAGAATAAATAACAACCAATTCCACAATTGAATAGCAAATGAGCATTCGAAAAACAGGTGAAATGCATTTTCTGAGGATGACTGGCAAATTGCAGCCTCTGAGCGTCAAATTATCATCAGTTGGTAATTTATTATGTATGAGCCTCCAAGTCATCAGTGATTTTGAAGGAGGAATGTATGTACACCAAGCTTCCTTGGCCCATTGAATATTTTGGCCAGGACCATATTTAAAATTGAAAGCTTCCTTCAGGGTAAGGTCACCTGATGTACTACCTTTCCAGCAAAGTTTATCCTCCTTAGGCTCTCTAGGAAGAGTGACATGCCTAGTAATATGTCTAAGAATTGGATAGGCATCCGTAACTGAAGAAGGAAGGTTCCAGGTGGAGTTTAACAGAAAGTCGCTCACCCTATCAGTTAAAGAATTATGAACATGAGCTGGAATCTGAAGCACAACAGTCAAAGGTTTATCGTTCCAAGGATCCAACCAAAAGTTGATACTCTCACCGTTGCCAATAACCCAACCACAATTTTCATCAATAAAGTTAACTTCTGATTTGGCACTACTCCATAAAGATGAATAAATATGATGACTGATTGCTTTATTACCTTTAAACACTTTACTTCTTAAGAGGATGGCCCAATCTTCATTGGAATTTTTTAGATCCCAACAAAGCTTCAGATTTGTTGCATCATTTAGAGTGGTCAAGGATCTGATTCCCAGTCCCCCCTCTGAGAACGGCTTACAAACCTTTTCCCATGATACCGTCACTAGCTTTCTTTTGGAAACATCTCCACTCTAGATAAAATTCCTCACCCAAGATTCAATGTCTTTCAATAAAGAACGGGGCCAAGAATAAATAGACAATGAGTGAATTAACATATCTTGGACAACAGACTTAACCAAAGTAACTCTCCCTGCAATAGATAGAAGATAAGCTTTACAGGCACTCAACTTGGATTTTAGCCTATCTACAATCGGTTGAAGATGTATCTTTTTAGGCTTGCCTTTGAAGATAGGGACTCCAAGATAGTTAAAGGGAAGAGATCCTTTGCTAAAACCAATGAGATTAATGATCTACTCTATCCTAGCGCTAAAGATAGAACCAAAAAGAATAGTTGATTTTGATGGATTAATACATTGCCCAGAAGCAAGAGCATAAGTTTTGAAGAGATGCATAAGAGCATTGATTGAAGAAATCTTCCCTTTGCAAAATATCATGATGTCGTCCGCATAGAGAGAGTGAGAGGGAACATGGATGTTTCTGGTACCTTTGATGAGATTGAGTTTACCTTGCTCCACCAGCTTAGTTATGTTTCTACTTAGTACATCTTCTGCAATACAGAAAAGAAGGGGAGAAAGAGGGTCTCCCTGCCTAACTCCTCTTTTGCATTTGAAGTAACCATTAAGCTTGCCATTCACATTGATTGAAAGAGTAGCTGAATTTAATATGGTATGGATCCAAGAGCAAAACCTGCGATTGAAGCCAAAACTACTTAAGACTTTGAGAAGGAAGTTCCACTCTAGAGTGTCGAAGGATTTAGAGATATCCACTTTAAAAGCAAGATTCCCTGCAAAAGATTTATGGTGAAGGTAATTGATGGCTTCAGAAGTAACACAAATACCATCCTTGATGTTCCTGCCATGAATAATCCTCTTTGTTAGGGAGAAATGATTTTGTTCATTAAAGGAGCTAATCTGTCTGCAATTATTTTGGACACGATCTTAAACTTGAAGTTTGCAAGAGCAATTGGCCTATATTGAGTAAATGAAATAGCATCTGTAACTTTGGGAATGAGAACAATGGTGTTTGAATTAAAATTTGGAAGGAGCCAGTCTTTGGTGAAAAATTCCAAAACGGCATTGATGACATCTGTCTTCACAATATCCCAATAGGTTTGATAGAAATTGGCACCAAATCCATCTGGACCTGGCGCGCTATCTTTTTTCAAAGAGCTCACTGCCTGAAATATTTCTTGAGGGGAAGGAAGCATAGTAAGCAAATGGTTTGTGTCTTCTGATATTAGATTGGGAATGACTCCATCTAGCAACTCATTAACCTGCAAATCCTGCACAACAAAGTTAATTGAAAAAATATTTTTAAAATGATTTGTAATATGTGAAGAAATTTGCTCAGGATCGGTAATCATGTTCTCCCCATCCTTGATAGAGTTTATAAGTTTATAGGTGTGTTTGATTTTGGCTAGTCTGTGAAAGTATTTAGTGTTTCTGTCACCATTGGAATGCCATGAAGCGTTTGACTTTTCTCTCCAAAATTCCTCCTCCTTTTCTAAAGCCTTTTCCAATTCTATTTAAGCGGTTTTTTGTTGATCAAGTAAAGTATCCGATGCACCATTTAAGTCAATATCTGATTGAATGGAAATTAACTTTTGCTCAGCTTCCTTCACAAGAGTATTCACATTACCAAACACAGTTTTGTTCCAAACCTTTAAATGATGCTTCAGGTTTTTCAACTTTTGGTTTAGAATAAACATAGGACACCCCACTACATTAGTATTCCAACTTTGCTGAATAATATTCTTGCAATCCTCATGCAGACTCCACATACTTAAGAATTTGAATTGAGAAACAAAGGAAGAAGGAGTATAATCAAAGTCAAGCAATAAAGGGAAGTGGTCAGACTTGATTTTGGTTAAGGTTGAGACATTCAAAGAAGAGTTCATATCTAACCATGCTTGATTACAGACAGCCCTGTCCAATCTTCGTTCAGTTTGCCTAGTGCCTCTTCTCCCACTTGCCCAAGTGAACTGCGCCCCTCTGGTAGGAAGGTGGAAGAAGCAATTGTTATTGGTCCATTCTGAGAAATCATTCATTGGACTTCTAGCTGGAGGGGATGACCCTCTATTCTCATGTGATCCTAAAATGGTGTTGAAATCACCTATTGAGCACCAAGGCAGGCTAAATTGGTTTTGGATAGCAGTGAGGGTTTGCCAAAGTTGTCTTCTATGAATATAATTGGTTGAAGCATAGATGGCAGAGATACAAAAGCTAACATTATTATCATTAATAGAGAAAGTAACTTGCTGGTCAGTTATGGATAAAATGGTAGGGTTGATGTTGTTAAGACACAGACACCATAAACTAGGGATTAAATGGTGTCTGTCATTAGTTGCAAAGAGTTTTAGATTCAGTTTGTGAAACCAAAATCTAGGGAAGTTTTCAAAAAGAAGCCAGGGTTCAGAGATTAGAACAAAATGAGGTTTATGAGTAGTAATAAGATTTTTTAAGGCTAATCTAGATGGGGCGTTAGTTAGACCCCTAATGTTCCAATACAAGCACTTCATTTAAAAGGCTTTTTTGGAACCCTAGGTCTGGTTTGGTATGAAATACTTGCCTTAGAAGAAACAACTTTTTTCTTCCTTGCTGATTTACTGGTCACAAGTTGAAAACCTGAAGCTTCAATGTTGGTCTGGTCTTCATGATGGATTTGTGCATCTATTTCTGCTTCACTTGCCAGTTTGGCCACTAAATCATCTTCCTGTTGCTTGATCACATCTTCATCAACATCCGCAAGATTTGCCCATGATTGATTTAAAAAGCGCATGTCTTCCTGAACCTTTATGGGAGTTGGTTGTTCATGATTGGAATTTTGATCTTCATTCTCATCCCCTTGCACTTGGGTGGCGTCAACAAACTCGGATGCATTAGAACTGACATCTGAGTCAACTAACACTTCAAAGGCATTCTGGTTAGGAGATACTCCTGCTGTAGGGGAGGTATTATTTTGTTCTATGCCATTCTGTTGCACCTCAACATGTACCGCCACAATTTCTGCTTGCTCAGTATGTTGGATTTCTGCATCTTTCTGGACTTCCTGCTGGTCTGCTTCCAAATCAATAACAACAGTTCTTTTAGCCGCCCACTGCTAGTTCTGTTTTTACATTGTGGCATGACCTTTATTCCTAACATTGTTACCACCTAACACACTATGGTTAACCTCCGGAACCTTCATTGCAGGTTCTTTCTTGTTGGCTTTCCTGCAAACATTCACATCATGCCCAACAGTTTTGCAATAAACACAAAAATTTGGCAAATTCTCATATTCCAATTCAACAAAGAATGCATATCCAGTCCTTTCCACCAAGACTTCATACTTTAATTCTTGTGACAAATCAACGTCCACCAGCACCCTAACAAAATGTCCAAACGTCCTTTCTATGGCGGGCTTGCTTGTGATTGAATCGACGCATATTGGTGTACCCACACTGCTAGCAATAGCGAAAACTATTTTCTTTCTCTAATACTCCTGTGACAGACCATGAATCTTCAACCAAACTTGTGCTGATGTGTTGGTTTGCAACTTAGGGTTAAAGTCCTTGGTCCATGGAAACAACTTGAGGATACCAGGATTTAGAGACCAAGAACCAACTGTCCTAACCCTTCTAGTGTCTTCAATAGAGGAAAATACAAACTCGTAAAACCCTCGTCCAATAGAGGTAACCCCCCATGGACTGAGATTTTTCCAGACCGGTTGCAGCTTCTGTTTCAGTGCCACGCAAGTTAACGGAGAACTACCCTTTGGCCAGATTATGCGAGCATGAAGGTTATTCTTGCATGTTTCTAAACCCATCTCATATTCTTCATCAGGGATCAAATTTGAGTACTTATCCCCCTTAATTGTAGGTTTAGGCAATTGATTGTGGAGGGATATCGCATACATTAGTTAAGGCTTGGGCAAAGGTCATTTGGGATTTGGGTTGATTATTAATTGGTTTTTTTGGTGCGATTGCTGTAGGTTCATCATCAGGGAGGAATTTCCAAGGGATTAAGATCGGTTTGGTGGTTTGGGGAGGCTGTTTGGGCATGGCGGTGGTTAGGGAAGGAGGACTCATCAAGGAAGGTGATGAACAGTGTTTTCTTTGCTTGTCCTCAAGCAAAAGGCAACAGACATAGCAGCAACAAAAGATTTGATTATGGCAATATTAAGAACAAATGTCTCAAAAGAAAGGCTTTGCTTCAAGTACACTAATTACAACTTCAAACACTTCTCATGAACCTATTCTACCCAACATCAAGTCTCAAGTGAGTGTGTGTGTGCAGTTCAACCCTTTTCTTGCTCCTGTATAAGGCAGATATTATGAGGAATAGGTTCTATCCTTAATGCTAAAGTAACGAGAAAAGTCCTTTCTTCATTTCATATAAGAGTGATGGGAATTTAAGTTAAGATTGAATTAATTTAACAATTAAGCACAAGGGGCTGCAGATGCTTAGGGGCTATCTATCCTCGTAGGAAGTCTTCTCGGATGTAATTGTCCTTTCCCCCTAGATTCAAAATCACCCTAAGCAGTGCTGCAAAATTATTTATTTGTTTCATCTCCGCGTAGGAAGTCTTTTTGGATGTAATTGTCCTTTCCCCCTAGCATTGATGAATTTGTTTCACTTTAAGTTCAAATTAAGGAGTCACCACCACAATTAGGAAGTTAGGATGTAATTGTCCTTTCCCCCATATGTTGGTGCCATTCTCCCGCCCCATTTAACATTAACAAATTAATAAGAATATAACAATTAAGAACAATTTGATTAATTTTCCCACACAAACTTATACTACTTTTACTCTTAAGACTTTAAAGGGTCTAAGTTAACACTAAAGATAGAACGTGTTCCTTAAAATACCTATTCATACATTTACTCAAGGATTGCAACCGGGTACTTTTCTCATTGGAGATTTTCACAATAAAACATGACATGGGTATAGCAAGAACATAAGAAACACAAGAAACTACTTTCATGTACAAGAGGCAACCTTTAAGAAAGAGACAAAACAAAAATTTTCATGCCATATTTACATTAAAAACAAGCTACTAGTCATGCCTCTTGCTATAAAAACAAAACAAAAGAATAAAGTTCAAGGGAGTTTGGGAACACTACGACTCTAGACACTTTATTAGGCCCCCCCCACACTTAGGGGAAGCATTGTCCTCAATGATTCAAAGAGAAGGAAATTAAAAAGAAGAAGAAGGAGATGGATGAGAAGAAGAAGAAGAAGAAGTAGAAGTAGAAGAAGAGGAGGAAGAAGAAAGAGTAAAGGAAGAGGAAAGCTCACAATTTTATTGAAGTTCATAAAGTAGACCTTTGGAGGTGAAGGTGTTGTATCATGTTATGGAGCATTTGATTGTTTTCTTCATTTATTCGATTGCTCCTTTGGACATTGTTCCTTTCAACACCTTATCTTTGTTGCTCGGTGCTTATTCTTTGAACTTTGGTTTGCATCCATGCCCGCCGTTCATCATTATAGCTTCCACCGGTTTCTTGTTCATGGTGCAAGTTTGCACCTACCTCCTCTTCATTACCATCATCATCACCATCATTATGTACCTGTGGGTTAGTACCAACATAAAGCAAATTTTCCACCACCTCCGGATTAGTTATGTCCGGATTAGGTAGAATAGCCAAACAATAAGCTCTAATAATTCTCCATTCATATTGGTAATTGTGAGTAGGGCCATGGGTTCTAAGGAAGGATAAAATAGTATATAAGTCTAGATAATAGTTCCCCTCTATCCTCTTGATCCCTTGATTCATACTCACCCCAAACTTCCTAGCAAGAAAAGTGATGATTCCACCTACCATTATATCACTCTTATCGTTCGGTTTCTTTTTAACAATTGAAACAAGATAATCAAGCAAATAATAGCAAATGTTAATATGATGGTTATAAAGCATAGTCCACAACATAAACAACTCATTAATCCTCATCATTCCTACCTCTTTCCTAGTCTATTATGCATCCATGCCCATCTTTGGTTTTCATTAAACTCACCGGCTTCATGGACATGATATTCTTCCTCTTGGTGCAAGTTAGCACCTTCTCCCACATCATAGTGCAAGTTAGCATCGTCTCCTTCATCATCATCTTGCTCACTAAGAACCTGCACATCATCAACATACAACAAATTTGCTTCCACCTCGGTGGTAGTCCGAGATGGGTTAGGAAGTAAAAACATAATAGGCACATTAAGCTTTGAGTTGGTGATGGAGTGGTGGATGAGGTTTGATGAAATTTATAGCAATGAGGGTGTCCATGTGAAGTCTATTGTTTCCCTCAATTTGTTTTGATCCCCTCATCCTCACCAATGCAAAAATGCCTAGCTATGTATGTAATGATGCCACCCACTACTATATCTCCTTTACCGGCCGGTCTAGTACCGACAAAGTCTAGGTAATTAATCAGATAAAAGCAAGTGTTGACCGGGTGGTTGTAGAGCATTGCCCACAATATGAGCAGCTCATCGGTTCTAGTGTTTCCTAGCTCGGTTCTACCCCAAATAGTGCAAGTCATTACCCTTTGAAGGTACCTAAGTACGGGGTTGTGAATGTTGCTAGCTTTATTGGCTCTAGTGACAAAGGAGCTAAGGCCGGTGATACGTTCCCAAAAGACAACGGGTTGATAGTCAACCGGCTTAAGGCTAGGATCCCAAGAATCATGGATATACCCCTCGTTTGCAAAACCTAAGGCATCACAAAAGTGCTGAAGAGACATATCAAAATATTCATTAGCCTAAAGGAGACTCTATGGTTAGGGTCATCATAATTCAACCTATCTTTAGTAAAAACAATGGAACTCAAAAATTCATAGGTGAAATTCTCATAATCCCTCATAGGTTCTAACATATCAGTCCAACCTAGCCTTCCTATCAACCTATAGACATCATTTCTAAGCTCTAACATATTCAAAGTATGAGAATCAGGATATCGAGAAGGATGCAAGGATTTAAAGATTAGAATTTTATACCTATCCCTTTGTGAGTTGTCCTTAAACTTGATCCCATGATTCTTGACTTGTGCTTGCTTCTTTGAGGGAGGTCCTCTTTGAGACCTTGCTGGTTCCTTACCACTTCTTCTTGAAGCCATTAGACCTTGACCTTGGGTTGACTTTGTGTGGTTTGGTTGAAGGTTAGGGTTTGGAAGATTTGTAGTGGAAAAGGATTGGTTTAGGGTTGGGGTTGATGTTTGAGTAAGGTTTATGAGTTTGATGATGAAGATTGGTGAAGAAATTGGGTTAGGGTTTAATGGTGTATGAATTTGGTGTTTGGTTGGGTGAAGGTTGGTTTTGATTGGTGGTTAAGTTTGGAATGATGAATTGGGATAATTTGGTTAAGAATTTCTTGGATTTGGTGGAGTTATGGAGGTTTGGAGGTTGGGGGTTAATGGAGTTTTTAGAGAGAAGTGAGTGAATGGGGAAGGCGAAGAAATTTTTTGAAGGTATGTGGTGCAGAAGCTTGGCACGGGCAGTGCCAATATTGGCACGGGCAGTGCCAACATTCTGCCAGTTTTTTGGTTTTGGGTGGTTTTGGGTTGGCACGGCCGTGCCAACCTTAGCACGGGCCGTGCCAACATTCTGGTCACGGGGGCTTCGAAATTTTCAGTTTTTCTTGAATCATACTTGGACAATTACCTACAAAACAACTTAAAACAAAGAAAAACAAACAAAACAAAAGCAATTAAATGCGTGGGTTGCCTCCCACGAAGCGCTCGTTTAATGTCATTAGCTTGACGATCAAAAGGTTTCTCTATCCGATACCTAATCTCTCACTAAGGGACAATGGCTTCAAACTAATATTCTCCCCCATATCACATGTTGTTCTTTCTATAGTCTTGGATCCTATGTCATATGGTATGGAAAAACTCTGGGGATCCTTAAGTTTAGATGACAATTTGCTTTGAATGATTGCAATAGATTTCCTAAACTGCTCATCTAACTTGGACTCATCAAACCCTTGTGGGAAATGAATTTTTGGCTCATATGGTGGTGATATGTGAGGCTTTCCACTTTCTACTACAACTTTCTCACTTTGTGGCTTTTCACTCTCTACCTCAACCTCAATTTTCTTGGTTTCCACAACGGGGTCTTCTAATTGCTTATCATCCCTAGGTGTAATAGCATTTATTGGGCTTTTGGGGTTGGTTTCAGTTTGACTCGGGAAGACTCCGGAGGGTTGTGGGGAAGAGATTACTTGTTGGGCTACTTGAGGGATTTGAGTCTCAAGCATTTTGTTGTGAGTAGAAAGAGAATCCACATTTGCGGAAAGCCTATTGAGAGAGTCATTCAAAATTCCAGCTTTGACTTTAAACTCTTGGTTATGCCTAATGTTATCTAATTCAAAATTTTCTATCAAAAGTTCCAAGTCGGATTTTTGAGAGACTCTTTGGTTGTTTGCAAAACCGGGTGGTGATGTTTGTTGTCCAAAAAGATTTTGAGGGGTTTGTTGTCCCCGGCAACGGCGCCAAAAACTTGATAAAGCCAAACCGCAAGCGCACGGCCTATCGAAGTAATAGTAGTAAGAAGAGTATCGTTCCGCTAGGGAGTTGTGAATTCAATTAACCTTTAGAGAATGATTAGAAGAGAAGAAAGATTATGAAATAAGGGGTTAATTGCTGAAGATAAATAATAATAATAATAAAAGAGCCTTGAGATTATTGGTCTATCATAATAACAAACCCTTCACTAAACAAGACTTAAACATCTAATTTCATGGTTTACACCTTAATTTCTAAAGACCGGTTTCCCTTAGCCCCTCACCTTTCCGATGAAAGTCCGGTGAGAGTTTACTTCTAGTAACCAAGCCTATTTCGCTGACATGATTACTAGAAGATGCATAGAGGATTGAAACTACTCTTTGTCTCAATAATTGCAAAGACTATTTCACTGTTTTGCAATTATTGTCTAGGTTCACTTGTTCCAACATCAAGACTCCGCTCTCGCTTTATGAATTGATGTTTGGGATGATGGATTAACGATTATCAAACCCTCCGCTTTCGCTTCCACAGTTTGATAATTGTTAATCCACGTTAAGACGGTGAATCTAGATTAGAAATTAGGGTTACATAGAAATTAGGGTTTAAGCTTGGTTTGTTTAGGATTATGTCATTAGACTTACCAACAATCCCAAGACAAAGAAGTGTCTACTCACTAACGTTCATTGTAGACATGGGGGAAGAAGAGAGAAAACAATAAAGTAAAAGAACAATAATATAAAAGTGAACTTTTATTCCAAGAACAAAAGATGAATGTTTATGATGGAGTGCTACTCTATTTATAGCTTTACAATTGACTTAGAAACTAAGCTACTATAAGGGCAAAATAGTAAAGCTGCAACGGAGTAACTTGGGCTTGAAGAAAAGCAGCAAAAGTAGTCCTGGAGGGTGGCACGGCCGTGCCACATGTTGGCACGGGCCGTGCCAAGCTTCTGACTTGGTAGAGACATATTTTTGTCTCGTATCTTCGTATTCTTGTACTGTATTTGCTCCAGTCCTCTTTCTTTTGCTCCAAGACACCTTCCACCATATATTCGTTCCTAAAATATAATAAAAGACAATTTAAAGTAAAATATTCTAAAAGGAAATAAAATGCAATAAAATCAAATCAAATCTTAAATAAAACTAAACTAAATAAAGCAATAAAATAGACTATCTATGACTCATCATGTTTACGTCGCCATAGCAAAATTTTGTATCATTCAAGATGGATGCAATGGATGGGGTAATCATGGATACAAGGAAACAATTGCATAAACCTATAACGCTTGAAAGGGTGCACACTGATGCACTCAATGTTCTTAGTGTTGAAGAAGAAAAGTGTTTTATCTTGGTTTTCGGGTGTCAAACATTGATTACGTTTGAATTTTTTTAACCGGTGATATCTTATTTTTTCTTGGGAAGGGAAAAAGTAAGCAAAACCCTTGAGAATCGAGGTCCGGGAGTTGTTTTCGCTACGGGAAGGTGTTAGGCACCCATAACGACTATAGTAACCTATAGGAACCGTCTTTAATTTCTACGCGCGCGCTTTATTTTTAAATGCTATTTGAAAATGTTTATTTAAATCTAAGGATATCTAAGTGAAGAATTGGAGGGAGAAGAATGTTTTTGAATTTTTATTTTAGTTGAATTGAGGGAATTTTGTTCCTTGCCTACGTACCCGTTTAAGGGATCAAATCCACCGTAGTTCTCTCTCAAAAAATGTTTTTGTTTTTGTTGGTTGATTTTAAGTTTGAAAATGGGATTTTGAAGAATGAGAGAGAGAGGCCTCAAGGGCATGAGATTATGAAATTGTGAGGTTGAATTAGTCATTTGCAAAATGTGGTCTAAACATGATTAATTTTCATTGAATTTTTGATTAAGAAAACAAAAGGTAAAATTCAATGGGGTTTTGGACCCCAAGGTTTATTGTGAAAAAGATTTGAGTGAAGTTGGTTCATATTTTTTGGAAAATTGGTTTTTCTAAGTATAAAGCCTAAACATTCATCTAAACATACAATCCTAAACATACATCTAAACATGCATATTCTAGCTATATACCTAAGGTGATGTGTGTGCATGTGCCGGTGCTTGTGTCGGTGTACATCATTAGAGTCCATTGTCCTTTACATCATACCCTAGATACATTCTATGGCCTCTTTGCCAAGAAATTAAAAGCATAAGAAAAATATTACAAAATTCCTAAGTGTTACATTCTAATTTTTGGCAAAAATTAAATTGCAAGAAATAAAAGTGCAAGAAATAAAAGATGAATATATGACATGAAATGCTATGGAAATGAGACATGAAACAAGAAAAGGTTAGTAGCATAAGTGAAATAGAACCAACATACTAAAGGCATGACAAAGTAAATGTAACTTGAAAGTGAAGTAACAAGCCAAATTAACCAAAAGTGATAAAAGGAACTTGGCATTTTAACACAATTCTAAAGCAAGGTTAAAGGCCTAAATCCTCATGATATTAGAGAAGTTTTGAGTGACTTAGTTCAAGGAAAAAAAAATATGAGGATTAAGGTCATTAACTATACCAAAGATCATGGAATTTTCAAGTTCTTTATGCACTTTATTTCACAAGATACTTCACATTATTTCACAAACACAAGATTCACAAAGACTAACTCGGAAACAGCAAGTATACATCATATCTAGGAGTCATATTCACTCTAAAAATTTCAGATTCGAAGCCACATTTATGCACTAAAATCCAAGTTCACAATCACGTCACAAATTCACAAAAAAACTTAACAAGATATGCACAAACTCGCAAAACACAAACACATACACCTTGAAGTAAATTTTAACATGTAATTGCATTCAAGAACAACTAAAAAAAATAACAAGAAAAGTCTTAACAATTTTTGGGAATTTTTTAGAGGGTTTTTTGAGTGCACAGGGGTGTAAAAATCAGTTTGCAGCGTGGAAATAGCACAAAAACTTAACAAAAACGGAACAGCCAGCAAGCCAAAAGCCCAGGCCCAAACAAAATGTACAGGAACCGCATGATTTACATCAAAGCACTAAGAAGTTGATAGACCATGGTGTTACGGTGGACTAGCGCATAGGGGATAAAATGGAATGAAGATTTTAAAACAACACAACACGTGAACAAACAGAGTTCTCACTTCTTCTTCTTCTCCCTTGCGCTAACTCTTCTTCTTCTTACGGTTCCGGTGAGCTTGTTCCTCCGGCGTGGTGGCCGGAAACGTCACCACTACGCCGGAGTTCAAGATCTCTACAGTTTTCAAAGCCTTTCACGTTTTAGAAATCAATTTCCACGAAAATCATCGATCCGGATCCGATTCGAAGAAGAAAGAATTAGGAAAGATGATTCTGATGTTCGACAGTTTGAAAGCGGTACAGATAACGACGGACACGAAATTACCTCTCTTTCGACGGTGCCGCTCAATTTCCGCTTCGTCTTTCTTGAACTTGATTCCGATTGCTTCCACTTCGCCGTGAGATCGCCGTTTCACCGTCGTGTTTTTTCATTTCTCTGTTGATTTCGGATTTGATGAGTTTTAATGATGAGGATGATGATGATTGTTAATATGAGGTGTTTGGATGAATTTGGGATTGAATATGGTTAAGGTTTGTGATGAATTTGGGAGGTTGAATGATGATGAAGGTGGTTGTTTATGGTGGTTTGAGGTGGTTAAAGGGAAGGAGGAGTTTGTTAGGGTGGTTGAGGTGGTGGAGGGAAGGTTGTTATGGTGGTTGAAGATGAGAGAAAAGTTAGTTATGGTGGTGGTGATGGAGGTTACGTGAGAGAAGAGAAAGAAGAAAGAAATTGCTTTTTTTTTTATTTTGTGATTTTTGTGGAAAAATGTGAAAAAATGATTGTTAATGAAAAATTGACCAAGACTTTGACTTATATAGGTGATGAAAGGGATGCTTGGACCAATGAGGAAATGCCACATGGACTTGACTTGTAACAAACTTTTAAGAACCAATAACATTTGGACACATGGCACTTGGACTCTAACAAACTTAAAAAGGATTAAAACGTAAATAACAAAAGTGCGCGGACTAAAAATGAAAATTAAAACTAAAATTGAATTGAAAAAGTAAAAATGAAAATTAACGTAAAATGAGACGATTAAAAACAACAAAGCAGATTAAAACGAATCAGAAATATTATGTGAAATGACCAAAACGCCCCTAGGGACCAAATTGACCTAAAATGACGCAAATGCAAATTTGAAATGATTTTTAACAGGAAATTAAAGCAAGAACTTATACAAGCAAATTAATAGACTCAGAGACAATTTTTGGGATTTGAACAGAGTTTTAACACATGAAAAGACTAAAATGCCCCTAGGGGCAAAACTGACTCGAAATGACTTCAAATGCAATTTTAAAAAGGACTTTGACATAGAATTGAAATGAAGACTTATTCAAACTATTTAAAAGGACTTCAAACAAAATTTTGAAAGACTGAAAGAAATTTTAACACATGAAATGACTAAAATGCCCCTAGGGGCTAAACTGACTAAAAATGACTCAACTGATATTTTTTGAAATGAATTTTGACATGATATTAAAACAAGGATTTATACAAACCAATTTAAAAGACTCAAACAATTTTCAAGGATTAAAATGAGTTGAATGCAGGAAATGACCAAAATACCCTTTTTCATGAATTTTTGCAAATAACATTGAAATAAAATGCAGAGAAAAATGTAATTGATCAGAGACAAATCAAATGACTTATAATGCAAGAAAAGAAGAATTGAACAAGTATTTTTAGGTCCAAAATTAGGGTATAACAGCTGCCCCTATTTAAGTTTCTTTGTCCGGAGAGTCAAGAGACGGGACGAAGATACTTAAATATTAACATTTGCACTGCTTTTGGACATAAAAATACGCTTTCAGATTTTCAAAAACATGAATGCCATGCAACATTTCATTTATGAATGCAAGACAATCGAACCGGAATCTACGGGCTGTGTCACACCACCAAGGGATTTATAGACATCAAGGTAGAAAGAACGGGCAACAAATAGACAGGTACAAGCTGTTCTTTGGATCGAACCTGCCACTTGACCGAGAGATACAAACAAGAGATGGGTACAAGCTGTTCTTGGGATCGAACTTGGCACTTGACCGGAAACATAGACATATAGGCAGATACAAGCTGTTCTTTGGATCGAACTTGACACTTGATTGAAAACACAAACAGATAGGCAGACACAAACTGTTCTTTGGATCGAACTGGCCGTTTGGCTGGAGATATAGACAAAAGGGTAGATACAAACTGTTCTTTGGATCGAACTTGCCGTTGGATTATCACCACATCATGGGGGGTAGGTGCAAACTGTTCTTTTAGATCGAACTTGCCGTTTGACCGATAACAAAGCATGAGCTGGGTACAAACTGTTCTTTCTAGATCGAACTTGTCGTTTGACCGATAACAAAGCATAAGCTGGGTACAAACTGTTCTTCAAATCGAACTTGCCGTTTGTCCGGAAGCATAGGTATATAAGCAGGTACAAGTGGTTCTTTTTTGGATCGAACCTGGCACTTGACCAGTAACAAGATACAAATTGAGAGTCTGGTTTAACAAGATACCAATTGAGGGTAAATTGTCATTGACCTGATTTGCAAATAGACATGACCATTTTTGTTGGCCCAAGAGTAAATTGAGAGTAAATTGACATTGATTTGAACTGAATTGAAAGTTGAAATTGACATTGACATTGACATTGGCTTGGAAATTGAAATTGACATTGACATTGACATTGACATTGACATTGGCTTGGCAATTGAAATTGACATTGACATTGACATTGGCTTGGCAATTGAAATTGACATTGGATATTGACAATTGACATTGACATTTGACATTGACATTTGACATTGATATTGGCATTGGATATTGACATTTGACATTGACATTTGACATTGAAATTGACATTGATATTGACATTAACATTGACATTGACATTGACATTGATATTTGACAGCTGACAGTTGGATATGCAACATGTATGTATGGTATAGCAAGATTATTGGATGTATGAGCACATAAAATGCATGATTATGCATGTATGAATGCTTGAGATGCATGATTGGTTGGCAATTTGGCAGAGAAATTTCACAAAGGCAGACAAGACATTGGAAGATTGGGCACGTAGTGGCTCGTGCTGCGACATATTCACAGGGGAAAACCTCTTTGGAGAGACCGTCGTTGAGAGACGTATCGAAACCATGGCTGAGGGCAATAAAACTTGTAAAGGATAGACCCTTGGAGGGTTCTTGGATACAGGTCGCCGTTGCTAGGCGCGTCAGTGCTGGGTAAAGATTGGATGTTCGCATCTGTGGTCAATGCTTTTCAATATTCTTTTCATTTTTCATTTTCAAACCCCACTTTTTGCCTGAACCGCCCTTTCGGGTTTTCGATTCACCGGGGAATAAATTCTTTTCATTGACCCATTTTTGCCTGAATTGCCTTCATAGGTTGTCAATCAGCGGGGTGCTCATTTTTGCCTAAGCCGCCCTTTCGGGTTTTCAACTTAGCGAGCTTTTCATTTGCATTTTTCCATTTTTCATTTTCATTCTGTTTTTTCATTCTTGCCATTGACCACAGATCATCCCAGGGAGTAACCTGCTTGTAACATGTATTGAAATAGACATTGACATTCATTCATTCATGCATGTTTCATTGAAATGTACCCTGTTGCTCAGGTTTGCTTTCAAAATAGACAGAAAAAGATTTTTCAATTTTCAAAGATGCTCGTTTCAGACATTGACATTATCAAATAGAAAGAAAGTATTTTGTATATAGCATTGAAAGTAGAAAAAAAAAAGTAGAGTTTCAAACAATAGAAAGGCTCAAATTGATGTAGAAGAGTGAGAGTCAGCCAAAGGCATGACTTCACGGATTTACAAGGCATGGAAAATGGTAATTTTATTGGTTGGTGATACATTGAACACGATGACCGCTACATTTCATAGAAATTTTGAATTCACAAGTACAGAAGCCTCTGATGAAGAAGATCATTGACAGTTGCAGATGCCCCAAGGGGTGACGGTAATTTGCCAGATATAGTTACTTGTCTTTTATCAACCTCATTTTTGCATGAACCGCCCTTTCGGGTTTTCGGCTCATCGAGGCGCTCATTCTTGCCTGAGTTGCGTACAATCTCAGCGAGCTCTTTCATATTCATTTTTTTTGTCCCTAACTTTTGCCTGGATCGCCCTTTCGGGTTTTCGATCCACCGGGAAGCGCATTTTTGCCTAGGCCGCCCTTTCGGGTTTTCGACCTACCACGCTGTTCTTTTCTTTTTAGACAAAGTATTTCTTGACTATATCGGCATTAACAGGATTTGGGAGTTCAACACCATCCATGTGTGTGAGAACCAAAGCACCACCAGAGAAAGCCTTCTTGACAACATAAGGACCTTCATAGTTAGGTGTCCACTTGCCCCTTGGGTCGAATTGCTGACTTATTCTTCTTTTCAATACAAGTTCGCCTTCCTTGAATTCTCGAGGTCGGACTTTCTTGTCAAAAGCATTCTTCATTCGCACTTGATACAACTGTCCATGAGTCATAGCATCCATACGTTTCTCTTCAATCAGATTCAATTGATCATACCGACTTCGACACCATTCAGCCTCAGTTAATTTTGCTTCCATGATCACTCGAAGAGATGGAATCTCCACTTCCAGAGGGAGAACTGCTTCCATGCCATACACAAGAGAGAAGGGAGTTGCCCCGGTTGAACTGCGCACTGCAGTACGGTAACCATGCAAGGCAAACGGTAGCATTTCATGCCAGTCTTTGTAAGTAGTGACCATCTTCTGAACAATCTTCTTGATGTTCTTGTTAGCGGCCTCAACTGCACCATTCATCTGAGGTCTATAAGGAGAAGAGTTGTGATGTTCAATTTTGAATTCTTCACATAAAGCTTGCATCATGCTATTGTTCAGATTGGAACCATTGTCAGTGATGATTTTGTTGGGAACACCATATCGATAGATGATGTTATTCTTGATAAACTTGACAACCACTTGCTTGGTCACGTTTGCATAGGAAGCAGCTTCAACCCACTTGGTGAAGTAGTCAATTGCCACTAGAATGAAACGATGTCCATTGGAAGCTTTTGGTTCAATTCTTCCGATCACGTCAATGCCCCACATAGAGAAAGGCCATGGGGAAGATATAACATTGAGAGCGTGTGGAGGCACATGAATCTTGTCAGCATAAATTTGACACTTGTGGCATCTTTTAGCATGTTTGTGGCAATCACGCTCCATAGTTATCCAGTAATAGCCGGCTCTTAACAATTTTCTTGACATAGTGTGGCCCGAAGCATGGGTCCCAAAGGTACCGTCATGTACGTCATGCATCAATTTCTCAGCTTCTTGTTCATCAACACATCTCAATAAGACCATATCATAGTTCCTCTTGTATAGGATTTCTCCGTCCAGAAAGAATCTGCTAGCCCATCGTCTCAAGGTCTTTTTATCTCTGTTGGAAGCACCAGGTGGATATTCGCGGTTCTGCAAGAATTGTTTGATGTTGTAATACCAAGGCTTTTTATCATTCACAACCTCATCAGCTTGATCTGGCATATTTTCAATAGTAAACACATGAACGGGTCTATCAAGACGCTGCACTTTGATTACGGGCACATCATTCCAGTGATTGACACGAAACATGGAAGACAAGGTAGCAAGAGCATCAGCCATCTGATTTTCATCCCGAGGGATATGGTGCAGCTCAACCTTTGTAAAATATGTTAACAGTCGTCTTGCATAGTCGCGGTAAGGGATCAGCTTCTCATGATGAGTCTCCCATTCACCCTTTATCTGATTAATAACAAGTGCAGAATCTCCATAGATGTCAAGGTGCTTAATCCTCAGGTCAAGGGCTTCTTCGATGCCCAAGATGCATGCTTCATATTCAGCTATGTTGTTTGTGCATTCAAAAGTTATTCGAGCAGCGAAAGGGATGTGGTGCCCCTGTGGAGTTACAATGATGGCTCCAATTCCTTTACCATAAACATTAACAGCACCATCAAACACTAAGCCCCATTTACTATTGGGATCTGGCCCTTCATTGATCAGTGGTTCTTCACAGTCTTTTGCCTTCAGATACATAATCTCTTCATCAGGGAAATCAAACTTAATTGGCTGGTAATCATCAAGAGGTTGACAAGCAAGATGCTCAGCAAGGATACTTCCTTTGATTGCTTTTTGAGCTTTGTACACGATATCATATTCAGACAACAACATCTGCCAACGTGCAATCTTTCCAGTAACAGCAGGCTTTTCAAAGATGTATTTGATTGGATCCATTCGGGATATCAACCAAGTTGTATGATTCACCATATAATGACGCAGGCGTTTGGCAGCCCAAGCTAAGGCACAACAAGTCTTTTCAAGCATTGTATACCGAGTTTCACAGTCGGTGAACTTCTTGCTCAGATAGTAGATAGCATGCTCTTTCTTACCAGTCTCATCTTGCTGACCGAGAACACAGCCCACTGAATCATCTAACACTGACAGATACATAATCAAAGGCCTTCCTTCCACTGGTGGGACAAGGATAGGTGGCTCCAACAGGTATTCTTTAATGCTATCAAAAGCTTCCTGACATTCATCATTCCATACAACAGGCTGGTTCTTTCTGAGCAATTTGAAGATTGGTCCACAAGTAGTAGTCATGTGAGATATGAATCTTGAAATATAATTCAGGCGTCCGAGGAAACCTCTGACTTGCTTTTCAGTTTGAGGGGCCGGCATTTCTCTGATGGCTCGGACTTTGTCAAGATCAACTTCAATGCCTCTTTGGCTGACAATGAAGCCTAGCAACTTTCCAGATCTTACACCAAATGTGCACTTGTTAGGATTCAACCGCAGCTTGTACTTTCTCAGTCTTTCAAACATCTTTTTCAAATACACAATATGCTGCTCTTCATCACTTGACTTCACAATCATATCATCAACATATACTTCAATCTCTTTGTGAATCATATCATGAAACAGAGTGGTCATACCCCTTTGATAGGTAGCACCAGCATTTATCAAGCCAAACGGCATCACTTTATAACAGAACGTTCCCCACGGAGTGATGAAGGACGTCTTTTCTCTATCTTCAGGAGACATTCGTATCTGATTATAACCAGAGAAACCATCCATAAAGGAGAACACTTTGGATTGAGCAGTACTGTCAACAAGCACATCAATATGAGGCAATGGGAAATTATCTTTTGGACTGGCTTTATTCAAATCTCTATAATCAACACACATTCGGACTTTCCCATCTTTCTTTGGTAGTGGTACGATGTTGGCAATCCACTCGGGGTATTCAGCTGTCATGAGGAAACCCGCATCAATTTGCTTTTGTACTTCAACCTTGATCTTTAGAGCCATGTCTGGACGAGACCTTCTCAATTTCTGTTTGACAGGAGGACATTCAGGCCTTGTCGGTATCCGATGTTCCACAATCTTGGGATCTAGACCCGGCATATCTTCATAGGACCATGCAAAGACATCTGGATAATCACGGAGAAGCTGAATAATCTTCTTTTTCACTTCTGGCTCAAGTGCAGCACCAATCTTGATCTCTCGCTTGTTTTCTTCAGTACCCAGGTTGATGAGTTCAATCTCTTCCTGGTGAGGCTGAATGGCTCTTCTTTCTTGCTCAAGCAGTCGAGTGATCTCATACGGTATCTCTTCATCATCATCCTCATCTTCAGCTTCATATACCGGGAATTCAAAATTTGGAGGAACCATAGGGTCACTGTGTTCAACGGGTTTATTATGGTTCAATCTGCATAATATGATTGGGATGATTTTTAGAAAAATGTGTTTTTTTTTTCATGCAGATTTTTGAAATTAATAAGAAAATACAGATGTTTTGGTTTTTTCTGGCATTACCATTATTTCCAAGAAAAAGGCACTAAAAAGTAAAAAAAACAAAGAGTCGTGAGAAAAACGACAATTTTTATTGAAAACGGCAATGCCGAAACAAACACGCCCTTACAATGATATCACTTTTGCCTTGGGCAGAGCGAAAGGATTGTTATTTTGAAAACAAAGAAAAAACATGAGCAACAAAACACATTACATGGAAGCATGCATGACTAAAGGAACATCAATGGCTTCCCAATTTCTCACAGTGCCTCCTGGTATAACAAATGCAGGCACGTGACCACCTTCAGCAGCATCTTCAGTAATAGCATTGATGTACCCAGCACTATAGAAAGTTCCCTTTGAAACTGCAGATGTCGGGGAGAATCCAAGGCCCTCTTTTCGCTTGTTTTCCAGAATCTGAATCACTTTGCCCCAGCCAGCAGCTTGCCCTGCTTGAACAGCCTTCTGGGCGTCTTTCAGTGAGGCCATGCTAGCACCAGCCCTCCGGGGTTCTGCGCCCTCAACGGTCAAGCCTTGAAACGACGTCCCTTCAGCGGACCCGTTCTTCATGAACTTAAGTTTCTGATGCAGAGTAGAAGTTACTGCCCCAGCATCGTGAATCCACGGTCTTCCGAGGAGACAACTGTAAGAAGCATTGATGTCCATGACCTGGAAAGTGATCTGGAATGTCTCAGGACCAATGGTGATTGGCAAGTCTACTTCCCCAAGAACATCTTTGCGGGATCCATCAAAAGCTTTAACCAGGTAGCTGCTACCCCTCAGAGAAATTCCATGATGGCTCAATTGCCTTAGTGTGGATTCAGGCATTACATTCAGAGACGATCCAGTGTCCACCAATACGTTGGATATCATATCAGACCCACAGTGCACCGAGATATGTAGAGCCAAGTTGTGGCGTTTCCCTGCTTCGGGGAGCTCATCGTCACCAAACCCCAAGTTGTTGCAGGCAGTAATATTACTTACTATCCCATCAAATTGATCCACAGAGACTTCGTGGTCAACGTAAGCTTGCTCCAGTATCTTCATTAACACCTTCCTGTGAGCTTCTGAGCTCATAAGTAGAGACAAGATGGATATCTTTGATGGAGCTTGCAGCAGCTGGTCAACAATTTTATAATCGCTCTTCTTGATGAGCCTCAAAACCTCGTCCAGATTAGACTCTTTAATGGGCTGGCCCGAGGGGCTGGCATTCGCTTCCTCAAGGTTAGCCATGTTTCTTCTCTTGTACAATCTTGTTTGATGAATTCTAGCCGGTTGGTAAACCTTACGAGCACGAGCCACCTTTCAGACTGCGGCGGAAAAACCAGGAGACAATGAGCACGGGAAGCCATTTGTGACCGATGAATGATGCATATGATGCATGATATGCAAATGCGAAAAGACTCTCTTTTTTTTGTCAGAGGACTTTGTCAAAGTGGTTGTGAACATCACGGAGAAACACGGTTTTATTTGAAAATCTTGAGCAAAACTAAAAGTTTAGTTAAGATGGTATCACTTGTCGTTCACATCCGTGATGTTCAAAAGATGACTTGTCTAAGTCCTCCGATAAATGCATGGGAAAAAGTTTATGCATGTATGCATGTATGCATGAATGCATGATTATGTTCAAGTTCGGAGAAAACATGGTGGGTTGAAGTTCAAAGTCGAGGAGTCATGGGAGGACACGGTGTCCAGTGAATCTAGGGCTTTAGGATAATAGTAACCGGGTTCTAAAAAGGGTTCCCAAGTTGCAACCTCTCCGACGTATATCACGGTGTCACGAGACAACACTCGCTCCATGATTATACGTGGAAGGTCTAACTTGAGTGTAGTATCGCGTGACGACTAAAACTCGAGACGACACTCGGTTTAGCCTCCGCACTACATCCTAGAAAATGGCCATGGATGGGTTTGGTTATCTACAGTTCATAGCGTCATAGAACAATTAGAAGTAAAGTGCCTAAACACGACAACATGCGCCGACAACATCACCCCCAAAATGCCTTAGCTATGTGGGATTGATCGCATAATCCAAAACACGAGGCAACCCCCGGAATGAATTGTCGATTATATCCCTCCTAAATCCTAAGTTCACTCAGCCCGGGTGCAGGACTTTTGATATTCTCACCCCACACGTTTGCAAGAAATTAAACATTTATTCACATAAGAAAGCAAGTAAAGGGAACAAGTAAAAAGAGCGCAAGCGTGGAAATAAAGACTAGGCGTAACTCTCGAATCTCCCCAGTGAAGTCGCCAGCTGTTTTATCTTGGTTTTCGGGTGTCAAACATTGATTACGTTTGAATTTTTTTAACCGGTGATATCTTATTTTTTCTTGGGAAGGGAAAAAGTAAGCAAAACCCTTGAGAATCGAGGTCCGGGAGTTGTTTTCGCTACGGGAAGGTGTTAGGCACCCATAACGACTATAGTAACCTATAGGAACCGTCTTTAATTTCTACGCGCGCGCTTTATTTTTAAATGCTATTTGAAAATGTTTATTTAAATCTAAGGATATCTAAGTGAAGAATTGGAGGGAGAAGAATGTTTTTGAATTTTTATTTTAGTTGAATTGAGGGAATTTTGTTCCTTGCCTACGTACCCGTTTAAGGGATCAAATCCACCGTAGTTCTCTCTCAAAAAATGTTTTTGTTTTTGTTGGTTGATTTTAAGTTTGAAAATGGGATTTTGAAGAATGAGAGAGAGAGGCCTCAAGGGCATGAGATTATGAAATTGTGAGGTTGAATTAGTCATTTGCAAAATGTGGTCTAAACATGATTAATTTTCATTGAATTTTTGATTAAGAAAACAAAAGGTAAAATTCAATGGGGTTTTGGACCCCAAGGTTTATTGTGAAAAAGATTTGAGTGAAGTTGGTTCATATTTTTTGGAAAATTGGTTTTTCTAAGTATAAAGCCTAAACATTCATCTAAACATACAATCCTAAACATACATCTAAACATGCATATTCTAGCTATATACCTAAGGTGATGTGTGTGCATGTGCCGGTGCTTGTGTCGGTGTACATCATTAGAGTCCATTGTCCTTTACATCATACCCTAGATACATTCTATGGCCTCTTTGCCAAGAAATTAAAAGCATAAGAAAAATATTACAAAATTCCTAAGTGTTACATTCTAATTTTTGGCAAAAATTAAATTGCAAGAAATAAAAGTGCAAGAAATAAAAGATGAATATATGACATGAAATGCTATGGAAATGAGACATGAAACAAGAAAAGGTTAGTAGCATAAGTGAAATAGAACCAACATACTAAAGGCATGACAAAGTAAATGTAACTTGAAAGTGAAGTAACAAGCCAAATTAACCAAAAGTGATAAAAGGAACTTGGCATTTTAACACAATTCTAAAGCAAGGTTAAAGGCCTAAATCCTCATGATATTAGAGAAGTTTTGAGTGACTTAGTTCAAGGAAAAAAAAATATGAGGATTAAGGTCATTAACTATACCAAAGATCATGGAATTTTCAAGTTCTTTATGCACTTTATTTCACAAGATACTTCACATTATTTCACAAACACAAGATTCACAAAGACTAACTCGGAAACAGCAAGTATACATCATATCTAGGAGTCATATTCACTCTAAAAATTTCAGATTCGAAGCCACATTTATGCACTAAAATCCAAGTTCACAATCACGTCACAAATTCACAAAAAAACTTAACAAGATATGCACAAACTCGCAAAACACAAACACATACACCTTGAAGTAAATTTTAACATGTAATTGCATTCAAGAACAACTAAAAAAAATAACAAGAAAAGTCTTAACAATTTTTGGGAATTTTTTAGAGGGTTTTTTGAGTGCACAGGGGTGTAAAAATCAGTTTGCGGCGTGGAAATAGCACAAAAACTTAACAAAAACGGAACAGCCAGCAAGCCAAAAGCCCAGGCCCAAACAAAATGTACAGGAACCGCATGATTTACATCAAAGCACTAAGAAGTTGATAGACCATGGTGTTACGGTGGACTAGCGCATAGGGGATAAAATGGAATGAAGATTTTAAAACAACACAACACGTGAACAAACAGAGTTCTCACTTCTTCTTCTTCTCCCTTGCGCTAACTCTTCTTCTTCTTACGGTTCCGGTGAGCTTGTTCCTCCGGCGTGGTGGCCGGAAACGTCACCACTACGCCGGAGTTCAAGATCTCTACAGTTTTCAAAGCCTTTCACGTTTTAGAAATCAATTTCCACGAAAATCATCGATCCGGATCCGATTCGAAGAAGAAAGAATTAGGAAAGATGATTCTGATGTTCGACAGTTTGAAAGCGGTACAGATAACGACGGACACGAAATTACCTCTCTTTCGACGGTGCCGCTCAATTTCCGCTTCGTCTTTCTTGAACTTGATTCCGATTGCTTCCACTTCGCCGTGAGATCGCCGTTTCACCGTCGTGTTTTTTCATTTCTCTGTTGATTTCGGATTTGATGAGTTTTAATGATGAGGATGATGATGATTGTTAATATGAGGTGTTTGGATGAATTTGGGATTGAATATGGTTAAGGTTTGTGATGAATTTGGGAGGTTGAATGATGATGAAGGTGGTTGTTTATGGTGGTTTGAGGTGGTTAAAGGGAAGGAGGAGTTTGTTAGGGTGGTTGAGGTGGTGGAGGGAAGGTTGTTATGGTGGTTGAAGATGAGAGAAAAGTTAGTTATGGTGGTGGTGATGGAGGTTACGTGAGAGAAGAGAAAGAAGAAAGAAATTGCTTTTTTTTTTATTTTGTGATTTTTGTGGAAAAATGTGAAAAAATGATTGTTAATGAAAAATTGACCAAGACTTTGACTTATATAGGTGATGAAATGGATGCTTGGACCAATGAGGAAATGCCACATGGACTTGACTTGTAACAAACTTTTAAGAACCAATAACATTTGGACACATGGCACTTGGACTCTAACAAACTTAAAAAGGATTAAAACGTAAATAACAAAAGTGCGCGGACTAAAAATGAAAATTAAAACTAAAATTGAATTGAAAAAGTAAAAATGAAAATTAACGTAAAATGAGACGATTAAAAACAACAAAGCAGATTAAAACGAATCAGAAATATTATGTGAAATGACCAAAACGCCCCTAGGGACCAAATTGACCTAAAATGACGCAAATGCAAATTTGAAATGATTTTTAACAGGAAATTAAAGCAAGAACTTATACAAGCAAATTAATAGACTCAGAGACAATTTTTGGGATTTGAACAGAGTTTTAACACATGAAAAGACTAAAATGCCCCTAGGGGCAAAACTGACTCGAAATGACTTCAAATGCAATTTTAAAAAGGACTTTGACATAGAATTGAAATGAAGACTTATTCAAACTATTTAAAAGGACTTCAAACAAAATTTTGAAAGACTGAAAGAAATTTTAACACATGAAATGACTAAAATGCCCCTAGGGGCTAAACTGACTAAAAATGACTCAACTGATATTTTTTGAAATGAATTTTGACATGATATTAAAACAAGGATTTATACAAACCAATTTAAAAGACTCAAACAATTTTCAAGGATTAAAATGAGTTGAATGCAGGAAATGACCAAAATACCCTTTTTCATGAATTTTTGCAAATAACATTGAAATAAAATGCAGAGAAAAATGTAATTGATCAAAGACAAATCAAATGACTTATAATGCAAGAAAAGAAGAATTGAACAAGTATTTTTAGGTCCAAAATTAGGGTATAACAAAAAGGAGATTGAAAAATGTTTGAAAGAGTTAGAGACTTTGAAGGAGATTCCTCCAAAGAAAGCCAAGATGGAGGAATTGAAGGACAAAGACAAGGTTGAAGAATCAAAGATTGAATTGAAAGTATTGCCGTCACACCTAAAGTATGCTTTTCTTGAAGAAGACGGCACAAAACCGGTGATCATAAGTAGTTCTTTGTCCAACAATGAAGAAAAGAGAAAAAGAAAAGTTCAAAAATAGAATAAGTTGTCAAGATCAAGGTGTATCATGTTTAAACACCAAGGGTTTGTTTAGGGGATTCATGTGAATTTGTCTTTTGAATGTAAATAGAAGGAATGTTCCCTTATGTTTGGCCATTTGAATTCAATTGACCCACAAATGTCCTTTCTTTTGTGGCCAAGCCAAGTTACAACCCTCAAAGACCTTTTGATCCATGTTTTTGTGCCTTTTAAAATGATAGTTGGATGGACACATAACTTGATTGGAATGCTAACTTGATTGCCGGATGTGTGTTCATAACCCTCACTCATTTGATTTCAATTGTTTATCTACTTACAAAGAAGTGTGTTAGGTGTGGTTCGTGAATGAATGTATTGTTGACTTGAGCTATTTGACATGAACTTTGTGCATAGGACTTATCTCATATTAGTAGTAGAATTCTAGATTAGTTGGAAACTTAGACTTGCCCGCGCATTCACTTTGAATCATTTATCTGAAAAAGTTTTTTAAAAAACCCTTTTGTACTTGTGTCTTGTCTTATTAACTTGTTTGATTTTCAATCTTTTGTTTGAGGACAAACAAAGAGTTAAGTTGGGGAGAGTTTGATAAGTGCCAAGAAGTGTTAAATTCATGTTGTATTTTAGGCACTTTTGTTGCTTGCTTTGCAAGTTATTGAAGGAAAAGCCGAGAGATAAGCGTTAAATGCCTTATTACGCTTTATATATATATATATATATATATATATATATATATATATATCTTACTTTACCCTTTTGTGTAGAATTTGACCTCAAGACACTAAGCAAAGAAGAAAACCAAGGAAAAGTACAAAATAGGCAGAAGCTTGCATTCACTCGTAGTGGCGACCAATTAGCTCGCAGTTGCGAGCAAGGCTGAACATGAAGCAGTGTTTACTTGCATCCCACTCGCACCCAACTCGCAGTGGCGAGTAGCTTGGAAGCTGGCAGAGGCAGAATCAATACTTTACTCGCAGCGGCGAGCAATTCTACTCGCGATGCGAGCTAGGGCGGTCTAACCTCCCAGAGGTGACGTGGCAAAGACTTAATGGTGAAGAAACTTCAGCTCGCGATGCGAGTGAAGGAGCTCGCGAGGCGCGTTGCTGCAGAAGACATTTTCTATAAATAGCCCACTTACCCTTTCTTGAAGACATCTTAGTTTTTCTCTTAGTTTTTCTCAGAGTTTTCATTTTAGACATATTAGAGAGAGAAATAGGTTGATTCTTCTTCCTTTGTTGAGAAATCACAAGTTGTAATGAATCTTTCCTCTTCAATTCATTCTTGCAAGGCTTCCATGACAATGAGTAGCTAAATCTCCTTTGTTTGGATTAGAGGTACTTGATCTAAGTTAACATGTAATCTTTTGGATCTATAAATATATGGTTCTAGCATTTGATTTGATATTGATGTTATTCTTGTACTTTAATCTTCATGTTTGATTTATTAGTGATTGAAAAATGCTTTTGAATCTAGATCTGGAATAATCATCTATCAAAACATAGATTCTAGACATGGAATGGATGTTTTGATATTCACCTTTGTATCCAAACTTAATGTTTACTTATCATTTAAGAGATTGAGAAATCATCGATTAAATGATAAGAACGACTCTTGGCTCATTCAATAGTTTGAGACATCGACAATTGAATGATACAAGAGATCTCACGATATTGTTTGGACACGAATGATGTTGTTGAGGGATACGTGATAATATCAAAAGATAAGCTAGAATCCATATATGATCATTAGGTTATATGTGATGCTTGATTAAGGAACTCTAATCCTAACAAGTTTCAAGCCTTATTAATCTCCATTTCATTACTTGCAAAATAGTTAACATAGTTTATAAACAAACAAACAACTTATATTTCAAACTTAGAATGATATTTGGTGTCGAACGGTTTGTGATATCGCACTAGTCCCTGAGGAGAGGATTTATAAATAATTATCTTGTTTGATGCAAAAATACTACATCAAAATGGCGCCGTTGCCGGGGATTTAGCTACTCATTGTCATGGAAGCCTTGCAAGAATGAATTGAAGAGGAAATATTCATTACAACTTGTGATTTCTCAACAAAGGAAGAATAATCAACCTTCTATCACTATCACTCTATATGCTCTAGCCCTATTTCTCTCTCGATGGTAACGGGATTTGAATCGGTCCCTCTCAAAGTTTTGGTTTCGGGGGGTTTGAGGTACCTGATCTAAGTTAACATATAACCTAATGATCATATATGGATTCTAGCTTATCTTTTGATATTATCATGTATCCCTCAACAACATCATTCGTGTCCAAACAATATCGTGAGATCTCTTGTATCATTCAATCGTCGATGTCTCAAACTATTGAATGAGCCAAGAGTCGTTCTTATCATTTAATCGATGATTTCTCAATCTCTTGAATGATAAGTAAGCTTTAAGTTTGGATACAAAGGTGAATATCAAAACATAGATTCCTACAACGCTTGTATCATTCAAGAGTCAAAACAAATATAATATCTCCAATTTTACAAGGGAGGAGATTAAAGAAAATTGTTTTCTCAATGTAGATGATTTGCTTCCGATAAAAATAATATCTCCAATATTTTTGTACGGACTCTCTCCAATCTTAGATACAAAAAATAAATAATTATATATTTTTTATCTTAAATTAAAACAAATATAACTAACTTTGACTCTATTTGATGTTATTTATCCTAATATACATTTTTTTTGGTTACAATCCTAATATACATTTTAATTCATGTAAGTTTTATTTTAAGTATTTTTTTATCCTCATGAAACAAGTTCCAATAGATGGTACTTTTCATGATTTTATATATTTTTATCAAATCGAGAAAACTAATTGCATATAAGTAAATTTTTGAAGTTAGATATTTTTTTATAATTGAATTCCGAGAGAGTATTGTTATTAAATAAAAAAAAAACTAATAATTTTATTCATAGTGGTAGATTAAAACAGAGGTAATCATACCTCTTATTAATTAGATACATTTTTAAGAATATATTAATTATTTATATTATTTTTATATTTTAAGCATAATTGTACTTTTGACCACTATTTTATCACTCACAAAAATAGTTGTATCTTTGTAAAATTTAACTTTTTTGGTCCCAATAAACAGTGATCTATTGTTTCAATTTTAAATATGAAGATAAAGTACTACATAATGTCAAAATCCTGAAATAAAATCAAACTAAAAAAATCAAATAATATTTAAAAAACTTATTTATGGGTAAACCCCGTTAAAGAATTTTAAATAAAATGCATCCCTTGCTTGGCACGGGGCGTTACACTAGTAATAAACAAAATAAATACAAAAGTTATCAATAAACAAAGGTGAAGTTCTTTCCACCATGTCTCTCGCGCCTTGTTGTATTCCAAAACTATTTATGTTTGAATTCAAAAATCTAAAATGTATTTGATGTATTCAAATTCTTGAATCCGGCGGATGGAGCTTCTAGAAGGAATAATGTGGCCGGTTGTGGAGGAGTGTTGCGAGACCATAATGGTAAGTGGATTTGTGGATTTTCAAAATGGTTAGGAGTGTGTAGTGCATATGTGGCTGAGCTATGGGGTGTTTTGGAAGGCTTGAAGATGGCTCGAGAACGTGGTTTTCATAAAGTGGAGCTTCATGTTGATTCGAAAGCAGTTGTCTTTAACCTGGTGGATGGTAAAGGTGGATCAGCAATGGGGTTGAGTTTGTTAACAAATATTAGAAGCTTGTTGGAATTAAATTGGGAGGTTCGTATTTGCCATACCTTTAGAGAGGCTAATTCTTGTGCAGATGCTCTAGCTAACTTGGCGTGTGATGGTGGCTCTTCTTTGATTATTTATGAACAATGTCCTGTTCAGATGAGATTATGTTTTTTAGCTGATTATGTTGGTGTTGCAACACCTCGTTTAATTAAGCGTTAAGTTTTTCTTTCTTTTGGGCTAAGGCCCTCTTGTACTCCAAAAAAAAATAAAAAATTCTTGAATCCGGACATATCTTATATAAATTTCGAACCTCTCATGGATGGGTCTCGTATCATGCGAGACTTATGTTTACTTGTTTTTTTATTTTGTTTGGCACACTAACTTGTGACAGTAGGTAAGTGTCCTATAGGTTACCTCCTTTAGTGGGTAATTAATATTATAAAAATTATTTAAATATGCAGAGACTAATTGAGTTAACAAAAGGACCAATTGCAAATATTTTACGTGCTGGGACTAATGCCAAACAAAAAAGAATGCAAAGACTAATGTCAAAATATGGTCAAAATGCAGGGACCAATGACATATTTAAATCTTGTTATTATTATTATTATTATTATTATTATTATTATTATTATTATTATTATTATTATTATTATTATTACTAGCGGAAAGACGGGCACTATCGTGTCCGTCTGTCCGCTCATTCAACTGCGCTAACGTATGTGATTATTTTATTATGTTTGTTTGTATAATTTTGATTAAAAATTTTAAATTTTTAAATATTAATGGAAATTATTGATATATTGATTTATAAACAAAATATTGTCAAGGCATATAACAAAATTATTTTTGAACTCAACACATTTTAGTTTGTCTGCATATAAAATTAAGATAATATAATGATCATTTATTGTCTATTCTAATAGTAATTAATAACATCATAACATAAATGTATAAATGACATGTTATGTAAAAGAAACATTGTTACAATTACGATAAAAGAATATCTTTAAAAACTGCATTTTTCGTAAAGTCTCAATCATCTCCTTCTATTTCCCTTCTTTAACGAGAACTTTTGTTGAATTTTGAGAAACTCCTCTTGATAAAGCTACATATAATTGACCATGGCTGAAAACATGTCGTGGAAGATAGATTCCGACATAGGGAATGGTCTGCCCTTGTGACTTATTTATGGTAATAGCAAAACTTAGTATAACGGGAAACTGTTTTCAACTAAGCACAAAGGGAAGTCCTGAATTCACATTTATTTTTATATAAACCACGACATAACAATCATGCCCCATTACACAGGCCATATCTAGGGTCTATGTTTCACAACAACATCAAAGGTGCAACTTTTTTTACCTTTAAAATATGTGGTGGGATACTTCCTTGAGCAATTGAGTTTAGGAATTCATGTTGATATAAGTTATGAGTATCCCTTTCAACCTCCTCAAATGACAACAAATTATGTTCTTCTCCTGGAAATTGATTGATAATTAATATTTAATAAAGTGCTAACAAATCTTTTTCTAAAATATTTTGAGTCATAATCTTTTTTTAAAGGATTTAAAGTCCAATCTTTAACATTATTTTTTGCTCACGTTTGTTACTAATCTCTTTTTTTAGAGGATTTAAAGTCCAATCTTTAATATTACATTTTGCTCCCGTTTATTAATAATCTTTTTTTTCAGAAGATTTAAAGTCCAATCTTTAATATTATATTTTGCTCCCGTTTGTTAATAATCTTTTTTTTAGAACATTTAAAGTTCAATCTTTAACATTATTTTTTGCTCACGTTTGTTGCTAATCTTTTTTTAGAGTATTTAAATTCCATTCTTTAACATTATTATTTTTTGCTCAAGTTTGTTACTAATATTTTTTTAGAGGATTTAAAGTTCAATCTTTAACATTATTTTTTGCTCACGTTTGTTACTAATATTTTTTTTAGAGGATTTAAAGGTCAATCTTTAACAATATTTTTTGCTCACGTTTGTTACTAATATTTTTTTTAGAGGATTTAAAGTTCAATCTTTAACAATATTTTTTGGTCACGTTTTTAAAGTCCAATCTTTAAAATTATTTTTTGCTCACGTGTGTTACTAATCTTTTTTTAGAGGATTTTAAGTCCAATCTTTAACATTATTTTTTGCTCACGTTTGTTACAAATCTATTTTTTAGAGGATTTAAAGTCCAATCTTTAACAATATTTTTTGCTCACGTTTGTTACTAATATTTTTTTAGAGGATTTAAAATCCAATCTTTAACAATATTTTTTGCTCACGTTTGTTACTAAAATTTTTGTTAGAGGATTTAAAGTCTAATCTTTAACATTATTTTTTGCTCACGTTTGTTACTAATCTTTTTTATAGGATTTAAAGTCCAATCTTTACCATTATTTTTTGCTCACGTTTGTTACAATTGATCAAAAGCTAAGGAAGAGTAACTTATATTAATAAAATAATAAAATAATATTGAAATGCTGTTTTTTATGGAAGGGATATGAAAATACTTGGCAATCTTTGTCGGTTGTATTGAGAGGAACAACACAGATGTACAACAAAAAATCGGCTGATAAAAAAGTAACATGATTTTTTGTTTTGTGCTAGTTTTTTGTGAGTTTGATCTGTGCTTAATGGAGGTAAAAAAGTGTTAATGGGGACGATTAGTGACATGGATTAGTAATCCACGTGTTATTTTATACTAATTGTCTAACAGTAAGAACAGTTCATAAGGAATTGTGTGTAAGTTTTCTCCATAAATTAAATTTATTATTATCTATTTGTTACATGTGTTATTTGTATTTAAAATTAAAATTAAAAATTAAGGGTATTTTTGGAAAGAAAAGTCTAACCCAAAAGTGTGCTGAAAGGGGTAGTTTTCTTTATATATAGTATAGAATAGATATATAGTATAGATTAACAGACACTCACGTGCTCGTCTTTCCGCTCTTTTTATTGCTAACGTTTGAAAATTATGAACGGTGTTTTTTTGTATAAAATTTTGATTTTGATTATAACTAAAAATATAAATGTTTGTTGTTTTCAAGTTATATACAGTATAGATTACATGTTGATCCTTTAAGTTTATTTCGTATTACGTACGTCTTTAAAATATTTAACTGTAACAATTCAGTTCTTTAAATATTTTTCGTATTATTTAGGTCTTTTAAGTTATTTAATTATGACTTTTAGGCCTCGAATAACTTATATTTTTGAAGGACCAACTTATTACAATTAATTAACTTAAACGACATATGTAGTAAAAAAAAAACTTTAAAGATTAATTTATTACATTTAAATAACTTAAAACACATTTTTTTATTAAATTCAATTGCATTTATTTTTTTTAGGGAAATTGCATTAGTTAAAATCAATATATATGTTTAAATAATAAAATGCTAGCAGGTCACAATTCAAGAGATCACATCCATTTATTAGATTAAAAGTACATCTAATGGGGCAAATTCATTTTAATCCATCACATTTTTTAGATTTCCAACTACTACACAAAATGTTAGTAGACATTTGCTTAAATCTTACAGTTTTATATGCGTTTTTTCTTTTTCTTTCTGAAAAAAATGACATTTTTACAAAAAAAAATAAAATTGCACATCATTAGATAATATGACAACATTAAATATGATATGACAACATATTAGATGTGTATGTGAAACACTTTTATACTCTCAAAAATTTATGATATAACATTGTTTTTCCAATTTTACCCTTAATTTAAATTATGTTATTTACTATTTTATCTTTTTTATAATATTATTTAAATTATTAAATAAAAAATAGTCAAATCTCATTAAAATATAAATATAAAGTATCCGACTTTAATAGGAACAATATCATACACTATTAAAAAAATCTTATTTTCAAAAAAATTTAATTGATATATCATTCTGCATACATAAATAATATTATAAACGTTAGTATATAAATTAAAAGGGTCATGTAACAAAGTTTCCACATATAACAAATATTTATTAAGAAAAATTAATTTTTAGTTTATTGAGAAATAAGTTGACATAATTTTTAAGGGTGCCCCTAATATGGTCCCTATTTTTAAGGGTGCACCCATAGTCCCTTCAAAATGACTTTCAATTACAGGTTATACAAACAAAATTTGTTTCATGATCCCACATAACAAAAAATTATTTTTAAAAATAAACATGAGTAATTATTTTTACACCCTTTAGTAGAAGCCTAAAATCCCCAAATAGATAAATTTGTCTCCTCTCTTTCTCTCTTCAAGACCGCAGGATTGTTGCTGGAGTGGGATAACACTATGCTGTTAATAAATCCAGGGAACATGATGTTAATGCTTTTGAAATAAATCCTACAATGGTGGAAATTAAAGGAATACTGGTGTAGAGGTTCAAACTTTGAGCCTCCTGCAAACTGAATAAATAAAACACTCCAAGTGTCCATGAAACTGGTGTATGACCTGATTAGGTAGTTGTGATAGTCTAGAACCAGACAATTCCATACGGGTGCAATAGTGGTGGTTAAGAAATTGATGAACTAGTAATTTGATGCTGAAGGTGATTGAATCACGAATTCGGACGAGAGGAGAAATTGCTCTGAGAATCGCGTGTGTATATGAAGGAGGAATAATTATGGAGCAATTAACAGAGAGAGATAAGGAGGAAAATAAATGGGTTTCTACTAAGATTTAAGGTTTTATGAAGGTGAAGGAGAGATAAAAGAACTACGGTCTTGAAGAGAGAGAAAGAGAGGAGGAAAATGCTTCTCATGGGAATTTTTGACTTATACCGAAGGGCGTAAAAGTAGTTACTCGTGTTCACTTTAAAATAATAATTTTTTGTTATGTGGGACCATGAAACAATTTTTTGTTTGTGTTACCTGCAATTAAAGGTCATTTTGAAGGGACCATGGGTGCTCCCTTAAAAATAGGGACCATATTAGGGGCACCCAATTTTTAATTTATTAAGAAAAATTAATTTTTAGTTTATTGAGAAATAAGTTGACATAATTTTTAATACTTTTATTAACATATATCTACTTTGTTTTGTGGTGGCCGAGATTTGAACCCCGAACTTGCATATTTTTATGCATTGTCCATACCAACTGAGCTAAGCTCACGAGGACTAACATATATCTAGTGGTCGGGGTTTGAACCCGGACTTTGCATATTTTTATGCATTGTCCATACCAACTGAGCTAAGCTCACGAAGACTACCATATATCTACTAAAAGTACATGGTAACATTTCTCAAAATAATAAAAAAAAAATCTCAAAATAAAAAAAAAAATTCTCAAAAAATAAAAAATTATTATTAGGTCTCACACGTATTGTGGCACGTGTGAGAAAAGACGAAAACGAATTATTTCGTGGATGATTCGTTGTTTCAACGCTTACCGCGTAAGCAAGCTACACGATCAAAAGCAGAATCGCTTCCAAAAATAATCACTTCTCTCAGAAACCACGATCGTGTAGATTATTAAGTTCCGTTTTTCTCATCGAATAGATCTCCGATTCAATCAAATCAATCACCATGAGTTTCATTTTCGGAAAGAGAAAAACTCCCGCAGGTTCGTTCATCATCAATCAAACTCTTTTTTATTGCTATGAATCTCATGAAATTGAAATTCAAAATTGGATTGTTCAATTTGGATTAAGAACTTCTCAATAGTCATTAAATTTTTGCATTTAATTTAATTATTTTCAACATGATCGACCTTTTTTATTGCAAATTCCTTTGATATTGTAAATTAACATTTTTTTCATCAATTAGTTTATTTCCAATTTTGATTATTCAATCATAATTCGCTGCTGTGTTTGGATAAACATCTTATCTGTAGCTTATAGCATAAGCACTTATGTAGAAGCTATTTCTACTGTAAAAGATGAAATAAAGTTAAATTGTTTTTAGTATAAGCTATCCTGTAGAAGTTATGAAAATAAGTTATAAATAGCTTATGAATAATGCCATAAGCTTTTTCGTAAGTTTTACAAAAAAGTTTCACAAAACTTATGTCTTAGATAAGTTTGAACAAGTCAATTCAACCAAGTCTTAACTGGAAGATTTACTTGTCTACTTGATTTAATGTGGGATCTCTATGTTAGGATGATCGTTAGTTTTCATCGTGCATTGATGCATCTTTTGAGTTTTGATTGAGTTAGGGGGGTTTTGGATTAGTTTTTGTAAAGATGAAATACTACATATTGATTTTGTTGTGTATGACTGTGAATTTTTTATTTTCAGAGCTTCTGCGGGAAAACAAGAGAATGTTGGATAAATCAATTAGGGAAATTGAGCGGGAGAGGCAAGGTTTACAGACACAAGAGAAGAAATTGATTGCGGAGATAAAGAAAAGTGCCAAACAAGGCCAGATGGTAATGTGATCATTTCTTGATTGTATTATTTGCCTATGAAGTTATTTGTTGTAGCAAGTTGAATATGCTATACAAAGAATTTACATGCAAAGAGTGAGTCCTCTGCCAGATTTAGTAGATAATGAAAACGTGTAGCAGTGCCGGTGGTCACTGTGATGCCTTGGGAATGTAAGCCACCTTCCACAGTCACAGTTTTTGTGGCCGCAATTGGCGGGGAAATTGTGGCTGAGTTGCGGCCCGTATCCCATCCGCTATTAGGGTTTTAAGGCCAATTTTTCAAAATGCCTTACTTTTAAAAGTGTCTTTTTTTAAGGTTATAATTGGCCCTTCAAACCCTTTAAGTGGCCTAATACTTTACCATTTCAATTCCCGCATTTTCTTTCATCTTGTCGATGTTTCCTTCTTCGTGTGCTATACTGCGTCTTCGCATGTGTTCTGCTGCGCCTTTTTCATCCTCGTCTTCATCGTTTTGTTCTGTTTCTTCATTTGTGTTCTGCTTCTTCTGTGTTTGTTTTCCGTTCTGATTGTTTTGATTTTATATTCTTCATTCTGTTCTTACTTCTGTTGCTTTGCTATATTCTTCGTTCTGTTAAGTTCTGCTCTTTGATTACTTTTAGAACTTGATTTTGATGGGATGTCATTTTGATTACATTTAGAACTTGATTTTGATGGAAAATGACAGTTTTTTTTTTTTTTTTTTTTATGATTTTTGAGTATGTTGGTTTCTTTAATTTTGTGTTTTTCTATTTTTGAGTATTTATGTTTACTTCGTACGCTGATATTTAGTTTTTGGAATAGTGGCTATCCCACTATCCGCTATACCTCTGTAGCATTTTAGGGGATCGGCACTACGCATGACGCTATCTGGGATTAACAACATAGAGATTGGTGAGTCAGCCAGTTGAAGCAACATTTTAGCCCCATAGTTTTACATCAGGTTGTTGCTATGCACAGTACTCTTCCTTGACACTAGGTCTAAAAACAATGCTGTTCTATCTGATGGTACCACAAATGAACCTTTTTCCTTGCGCAGTCCGATTGCCTAAGGGGGGTGTAAACCACAACATCCCAATGCTGTTACATTTAGCATTTAGACACACTTTACACACCTAAATAAACAATAATTGTTGGTCTAGTTACTATTAGATTTGTTCAGATGACAATATTTAGCTGGGTCTGTTAATGGCAGCCATTGCCTTGGTAGTAGTTTGATGTTAGGATCCAATGGAGCGTCGCGTATCATTGAGTCAGTAGGCACCGCATCGATTTCCTAAAGTAGTTTTTGGCATACTTTAGCTTAGTGGTTGTAGCATGTGTAGTTGACTGTGCCACGACAATCCCTGAAAAATATTTAAAAGGGTCCAAGTCTTTTGTTTGAAAATGATTTGACAAATGCTGCCTGAGACATACCAGCTGAATAATTACAATTGATAACAATATCATCAATGTAGACAAGAAGAAAGATGAAAAAGTCAGGTGGAAGTGCACTGAAAGAAAATTGTTTGATCAGTTTCACATCGAATCATGCCGAATTGCAAGAGACTAGAACTGAATAATCAAAATAAGACACGAGGAGATTGTTTTAATTTCATTAAGAGATCAAGGAGATCAAGGTAGTTAGCATGCTAAGTTAGCTGATCCCTGAGCTGTAAAACTGGTGGCTGATGCATTTATTATTCTTCCTATAATTGACCATGACGATGAATATCTATAATGGTAGGAGGAGGCAAAAATCGGCTATCTTGGCTAAACTGATACTATTACTTACTAGGGAGAGTATCTATACAGGTTAGATTTGTGAGAGAATCCTTAGAAACTGTACTCCAATGATGTCAGCCGTCTCTATTACATTGTTTCTAATCTGATTGGCCTTAAGAATCAAGAGATGGACATGTGAACTTACTTCACTAACCTAAGTTTGATGTTCTGCTACCAAATAATGAAATTGGGGTTTTGAGGATGTGTATATTGGTAACACAACTCTTCTGATTTCACAGATGATTGGTACATGAATACAGTAATGGTATTACTATTCACACAATATTTTCTTACCATGATTTCTTATATGCTATAGGTGCAGAATGCATGTTGATGATAGAGATCTGCATTCTATCAGAATACACTTGAATTGCACTTGGTGCAATTGGCAATAGTAGTATTACATTTCCTTAGTATCATGTTTGGCTCGAAATGTAGCAAGACAATGGAATGTGAAATTTTGACTGAATAGAATTCTTGCATGATAAAATAGTAGAACTGGTTTGCACATGTTGAGTGTAGTTTGCTTTCGATGTTGTTACACCAAGTTTAGATTTTTACACCAACCTTAGATTTGGCTGCAATGGCATATGTATTTTAGGTTCTTCATTGTTAACTTCTGATTTAGGCTTTAAGGTAGCCAGGCAGGTGACGTTTATTATATTAATGGCATTTTTGTATTTTATGTATCGTTGTTCAGGGAGCTGTTAGAGTCATGGCAAAAGATCTTGTTAGAACAAGGCATCAGATTGAAAAGTTTTACAAGCTAAAATCACAGCTCCAAGGTGTATCACTCAGAATTCAGGTATGTTAATGTTTTGTAATCTATTTTATTCTATCAAATATGTCATTATTGATAATATTATGTTCTAAGGCTCATAGCAATATTTGTTTAGTGGAATTTAATTAATTGGCGAACACCGGTAAAAGCTTGATCGAACACCATCTCTATGTCTTTTAACTTTTTGATTGAATTGATTACTGAAAGTTAGTTTATTTGCACTACGATTTTCAGACATTGAAATCAACACAAGCTATGGGTGAGGCGATGAAAGGCGTGACAAAGGCCATGGGGCAAATGAATAGGCAGATGAATTTGCCAAATTTGCAGAAAATTATGCAAGATTTCGAGAGACAGAATGAAAAGATGGAATTGACTATGGAAGTGATGGGAGATGCCATAGACGATGCTTTGGAAGGGGATGAAGAAGAAGAGGAAACAGACGAATTAGTGAACCAGGTCCTTGATGAGATTGGAATTGACATAAACCAAGAGGTATTTTTCTTAAATGTTTCTCATTCAACATTAATTTTCACCTAAAAGTAAATGACACTAGGGGTGACTATAACAATGCATAACGAGTTTTTGTTTCAATGCACAGCTTGTAAATGCACCATCATCAGCCGTTGCTGCCCCCGCTGCAAAGACGAAGGTACCTCAAGCTGAAACTGCTGCGACCGATGATAGTGGTATAGACAGTGATTTACAGGCAAGATTAGACAACTTAAGAAAAATGTAGTCTTTCATCTATGATACAGGGACGGGACCCCCCTGTTTATTGGGGAAAATGAACCTCATATCTACCATGCTATGATTGACAAGTTGTGCCAGGATTTGCTGAACTCGTGATTATAAATAGATGTTATTCTGTATAAATAAAATTTCGTTTTTCAGTTTTGATATGTTAATGCCTTAATGCTGCATAATTTGAATATATATTTGTACTTTATAGTAATTGTATATCTCCTACAATCAAAGAAAAAAAAAGAGAAGGAAATGTAGAGCCTCTTTGAAATAGTTTTTGTTTTCAGTTTTTGAAATATACAAGTCCTCTTCTCACAATAGTTATCCTTTTACATGTTTTAGTTTTAGTCCCCAAAACTAAAAAATTCAAAACTGTTTTCAAAACTGTAATTTTAAAAATTAGTTTAGCAAAAAAGTTTTTAATTTTCAAGTTTTTAAAAACTAAAAAAGAGTTTTTGGGAAGTGTTTCAAATAGGCTCGTAGTATCCACTATTGAATCCAAGTCATGCTCGGACCACAAAAAATGAAACATAATAAAGATACACTTCCTAATTAATTTTTTTTTGAAGGTATACTTCCTAATTATTATATTTTTGCATCAATGAATATATAATAGTTATTAATTAATTAATATTTCCTCTCCAAAAAAAGTGTATTTGTGTGTGTTTTTTTTTTATTTTTTAAATTTCTTAATTATTCATAGTATTTAGAAAACTCTTGCCGAAGGGCTTGTGAAGATAAATATAAACTTTTAAAATGGTCTGATCCTTAAATGTCTGAGACGTTATCATAATTCTTAAATGTATCAAAATTAAAAATATATTCCTAAATGTCTTTTTAGTGTACTATCATTTTTGTCCTCATGTTATTTTTGTTCCTAAAATTTGTTTTTGAAATTTTGGTCAATTGAATCCATTAAATTACAATCAAGAGACGTTTGAGGATGTATTTATCATTTTATATTTATCATTTTAAAACATTCAACGTTTAAAATTTTGAAACATTCAAGAACTACAGTTAAAACTCTATAAATTAATAATGTCAGGACCGGAGAAATTTATTAATTTAGAGAGTTATTAATTTATCGATAAATTAATAATTATTAATTTAAAGAGTTTTTAAGTAATTATACTATACATACCAAACAAAAAGGCAAATTAGTTTATGCCTCTTGGAATTACGTTGCCGCGAACCTTGAGACTCAACGTAAATTAGTAACTACTGTGTTCATATGCATTGGAAATCAATAATGACTTTTGAAGTACAGTAAATGTAAACAAGAGGAACAAATGTGTTCAATGTATTCTTAATATATTTTTTTCAGTTTCTATGAATTATTAATTTATAATTTTCTTGGGACCGAAAATTATAAAGGGATCTTCCGAAAAATTATTATCTTATTATTTTATCGAGTTTTTCAATTTTTTACATTGGCCCAAGTCGGGACCGGACAAATTTATTATTTTAGAGAGTTTATTAATTTACCGAGTATTAATTCAAAGAGTTTCTACTGTATAATGAAAACGCTTTACATATTTAAGGACGAAAATGATTGATTTTTTTTTTCAAAATAAAATAAGAAGTATGAATTATTAATTAAAAATTTGAAGGGTGTAATATGCTCGTGTCAAGATGAGGATCCTAACTCAACTGAGTTTATGAAAGTATACATTTTGTCTTACTTGCCCATATTGTCAATTCCCATTAGGTTCCTCATTAGTCTGACCGATAAACGAGGTGGCATTTAGCATGCACAAATGTAAGATTTGTGCACCATGCACAAATAACAAAAATACACAAATTTAAGGACAGGTGGCAGTTTTGGTGGGGTGTGGTAACCTGCTGAAAATAAATAAATAATAAAAGGAAAACATATTATAAAGGAAAATATTGATTTTATTGTTTTTGCTGGATACACCCCCCAAAACTTAAACATTGAGAGTAGTAATTCACCCTTGGTAACACATCAGCACAACTAGTTTCTCACATAATTTTTTTTTCACGTTTTCCTTCTTGCATCCTTTTCTCCTTCATGTTCTTCATTTCTTCATAGTTCCAGAAATTTAATATTCACCATCAACCAACCTACCCATTAATGTAAAATTTTCACTCACCATCAACCAATCTATCCATCAATTATTGTTCAATATCAGTTCATTTTTCCATTGAAGGTTGGAGATTGCATCTTAGTTTGGTTTGTAGATCTGAATTCATTGAAGGTGTTGGTAGATTTCTGAAATCTTTAAACTTGAAGGTATGTATAAGCTTGGTAGATATGATGAAGTATGGTTGTTGCATACTAGTACTAGTTTTCATACTTGAAATGCATTTTGAACAAGATGGTCACCATTGAAGTTGCTGTTCTTGAGTGTTCTGAATTTTCGATTTTAGATTTACTTTTATGGAGTAACGCACGGTCGTGCGGATTAAACACATGGTCGTGTGTAATCTTACTGGAATTGTAGTTGGAATTGTACTGAAGCATACACACGACCGTGTGGTTTTTTGGCATGGTCGTGTTCAATCTCACTGGACCTAAACTCAATATGGCCTGGAACACGCACGACCGTGCGTTATATTGACACGGTCGTGTTACAGTTATCAGGAAATTTAATTGGTTTGCACTGAATGGTTTGTACCAAAGCTTCATTGAATAAGTTTTTTTTCTTCTACTAGTATACCCAACCTTGTTTTCCTGCCGTGTTTGGCTATCCAAATGATTGTGTCTAATTGAATTTATGTATGTATTAGGAACATCGAAATGGATATTAGTGAAATTCTTGAAATTTTTCAAGTTTCGAATGTGAGCAACAAAACTGGGGAAGGCAACACAACTGCGGAAGGCAACATAGGTGTGGAAGGTTCAGAGGTATGTCAAAGTGATTACATTGTTGTCTAAAATATTATAGAAGTTGCATATATTAGCGAAAAGCATACGTTAATTACGGTCGTAGGTTTTGCAATTACTAAGTTATTTAGCATGTTATATTCTACAGGACTTGGACAGTGGCTCTTGTTCGGAGAGTTTTGCGTGTTCCTCGGATGATGATATGGAAGACGCGTACAATTCGATGTATGGGTGCAGTTTCGATGATGAATTTGCGGTTGATTGCACGACTGACTTTGAGAAAATTAATTTCAAGGAATTAAGCTCTGATGAAATTATGATGTACCATTTTCCGGATCGTCTAGTTGCATTCAAGTTTTACAATATGTACGGTTGTGTGCACGGATTTGCTGGTAGAAGATCCCGTGTTGTTAAGAACAAGGATGGCGAAGTTATTCAACAAGCCTTTGTTTGTCATAGAGAAGGTCACCGGGATGCAAGGAATGTCAATAATCATGAAAGAAAAAGAGAGCACAAGCCAACTAGTAGGTGTGGGTGTATGGCAAAAATTCTAGTACACGTTGACTACGGTAGTGACCGGTGGTACATAAAAATGTTTGACGATATTCATAATCACACATTTTTGGATGAGAAGTATGAGGGGATGCTACCTGCACATAGAAAGATGAGTGATTATGACAAATTTCAAATGAAAGCAATGAGAAATGCTGGAATTCCTACGACACGTATCTATGGTTTTTTTGCTTCACAAGCTGGTGGATTCAAAAATCTAGGATATTCAAAAAGGACAATGTACAATGAACAATTCAAGGAGAGGGAGAGGAAGACAACAGATGCAGATGAAGCAGTTGAATTTCTGAAGGGATTGTCTAGGACAGACGATATGATGTTTTGGAGGCACACTGTTAATGAGGATGGAACACTTCGACATTTATTTTGGTGTGATGGGGTTAGCCGTATGGACTACAAGGTGTTTGGAGATGTTTTGGCATTTGATGCTACTTATCGAAAAATTCGATATAATACACCGTTAGTTATTTTTTCCGGAGTAAATCATCACAATCAAAGTGTAATATTCGGCAGTGCAATTGTTGGTGATGAAACTGAGGCAAGTTACGTGTGGCTCTTGCAACAATTTCTTGAGGCAATGGACGGAAAGACACCTGTGTCGGTTATAACTGACGGAGATTTATCCATGAGGAATGCTATTAGAAGTGTATTTCCACACGCTCATCATCGTTTGTGTGCCTGGCACTTGGCAAGAAATGCATCAAGCAATATAAAAAATCCAAAATTTGTCCCGAAGTTCAAACGATGTATGTTTGGTGATTTTGATATCGAAGAGTTTGAAAGTAGGTGGGAGAATTTGGTTGCTGAATTTGAGTTGGAAAATAACAAGTGGATTCATGAGTTGTATCAGAAGCGGAATCAATGGTCAACCGCCCACATTCGGGGTACATTCTATGCTGGTTTTAGAACAACCTCAAGGTGTGAAGGTCTTCATTCTGAATTTGGAAAATATGTTACTGTGCTGTCAAATCTGGTGGATTTTTTAAATCATTTTATCCGGTGGCTGAATTATGTTAGATACAGAGAAATAGAGGCGGATTATGCATCTTCCTTTGGTGAAACCGTTCTGCAAACTCAGCATAAGAGTTTAGAGAAATCAGCTGCAAAACAGTATACAAGGTCAGTTTTCAAGCTTTTTAGGCCTGTATTGGAGAGAGCTTGTCGTTGTAAAATCGAAGAAAAGGTGTGCAATGGTTCCATTTTTAATTATAATGTTTTCAAATACCCTAGAGATGACATTCATTGGACTGTTTCATATTGCCAAGAACGATTAACATTTGAATGCTCTTGCAAGAAATTGGAGACATTTGGTATTCCCTGTGAACATATCGTAGCTGTTTTAGTGTATATGAACATAAGAAAATTGCCGGAATCTGTTGTGATGGAACGATGGACCAAACGTGCTAAAGATGTAATCAATGCCCAAAATGCTAATAGTTCAAGTCACCGGGATCCTGCATTTGTAACTACGTATGTTATGTTTGTGGAGCGTTGTAAGAGGATGGCAAACGCCGTGTTAAAGTGTAACAATCCAGATTACATACACAAAACCATGGAAATGGTTGAACAACACACTGAGACATTGGAATCATTCAACAGGGGTGAAGTTGATGAGATGTTTGATGTGGGTCCAGAGACAGGAAGAAGCTTAGGTAATCCGCAGCGGCTTAGGAAAAGAGGTGGAGCAGCAGCCGATTCTTCAACTCGAAATGCAAATGCGAAAAAAAAACGGAGCACGCCTAAATGTGGAATATGTGGAGGAAAGGGTCACAATCGCGTGTCATGTCGGTTCCGTCAAGAAGAAACTCAGTCTTCAAATTCCAATCATGAACAAGACTTTTATAATGATAACGAAGATTGGAACATTCCTATGGTATGTATGAAGCTGTTATTGTGTTATTTTGAAATGTCCAAATTCTTATCAATTTTTTGAACTAATTTAATATAATTTGACAATGTAGGATGGCTTGAATTAAAAGTGATAAGTGATGGAGGAGAATGAAGTTTGAAGTATGTTGTTGAAGTGGAGATGTTCGAGGATCGAAGAATTTGTTCGTTTTATGTAGTTTGTTAAAACTGTTTTTGTGGGTTTGTGTATGTTGAGACTTAAGGGTTTGTGTATGTTGTTGTGAGCGTTCTTGTTTGAGTTCCCTGAAACTCAAAAGTATTTATCTTGAACTTTATGAGACCAAAAGTAGTTATATTGAACTTATGCGCGAATTGTGTTTGGGAAGCTGTCTTCATTTACGATTACTGAATGACATTTTATGTTTTTTAATAACGCACGGTCGTGTGTATTAAACACACGGTCGTGTGTATTAAACACACGGTCGTGTGCAATCTCACTGGAAGTTTGCTTGGATTTGTGCTGAAGCATACGCACGACCGTGTGTATTAAACACACGGTCGTGTGCAATCTCACTGGAAGTTTGCTTGGATTTGTGCTGAAGCATACGCACGACCGTGTGTATTAAACACACGGTCGTGTGCAATCTCACTGCAACTAAACAATTTGCCCTGTACTCACGCACGACCGTGTGTTATATTGACATGGTCGTGTTTAATTTTTCTGGCACTTTATTTTTTTTTAAATGGGCATTGACTGACACGTTTGGCATATATTTGACAAGGGCGTGCGTCCAATGTAACCAAGTAATACCATTTTTTCCTGAGTCTAAGTACCGATGTCCGTTTATTTCGCTCGATCGTTTTGATTTTTTCATTTTTCAATCAAATGTATATTAAACCTGAGGCAAATTTTATGACAAAAATATGAAATAAAAATTAATTTTGCCCCGGTAACACTGAATCTTGTTCATGAGTAACATGATTTTGGTTCATCAATCACATTACATATTAACCAAATAGTAGTATACAGAACATCAAAATTTATGGGCCCTTTAGCCAAAACAAATAGTTGATGGCACCCATAAGCAAAAAATCATGTTTCTTAACATGTCTCGTCTCCGTATCAAACCACAGTTGACTCCAAAAATCTTGTTTTTTAACGTGTCTCATCTCCGTATCAAACCACAGTCTGATATTTCCTATGTCTATATTGACACTTTTTTCGTATGAACAAGTGCACATATCCAATTGAACCAATCAACAATCATTAACAAAAAATATTTACACAACATACCAGAATATTCATTGTGAGTGTGTACCGAGCTAAATAAGTTAAGAGCTAAATAAATTACAACAAAATGATAATTTTTCAAACAAGTTCAGAGCTAAGTAAGGTGTCATAGGTGCAACACGATTATTGTGGACCGGCTGGAGGATATCGCATGTTGAGTTGTTGCATCTGTGATGCAAGCATTTGTTTGATCAAAACAACCTCCTCATGCGTCCTGTCAGCCTTAGCCTCCATCCTTCGACGCCAATCATCGTCGTCTTGCCTTCCTTCCGTAGGTTGTTGTCCCTCACCCATTTCTTCATCTTGCGCATGCTGCCCTGGAGGTACCTGTGGATCTAAATCAATATAAAGCCAGTTTGCAAGATTTGTTGTGTCAGTTCTCGATGGATCCGGCAACAAAATTGAATCTTCGTCAGATACCAACAATCTAAAATTCTTGCCTTCACCATCTATGTCCCTAACCATATGTATAGTTTTACAAAAATCAATATCAATGGTGTATTTCCCCTCAATGCCAATTTCGTCGGTTGCCAATTTTGCTTTCAACTTCCAACCGATGAAACTAATCAATCCCCCCGCCATCATCTTACCTTTGGGTTGAGCCGCCACATATGCCAAATGGTTTAGAAGGTAGTAGCCAGTGTTTACAGCACGGTTGTTAACCATAGCCCATAGAATGAATAGCTCATCAGCCCTCACCGTTGCCGTTTCTGGCCTACCGAATATGGTGCAGGCCATAACTCTATGTAAATAGCGGAAAACAGGGTTTTGGATCATACTAGCCTTGGCAGTTCTAGATTCAAAATGGCCCCGCCCAGTTATTTGTGACCAAAACTCGTGTTGGTCATAATTTTGAGGCCTATTAACGCGGTTACGAGAGACATGAATGAGCCCCGCGCTTGCGAAACCCATTTTGTCACAAAACTGAGAAAGTGACATGTTGTACTCTACGTTACCGAGGCTAAATGAAACTTTGGAATTTTCTCTATCCGGAACAAAACAGAGGGTACTCATAAATTCAAGTGTAGATGTTACAAAGGTGTAATGCGTATCTCCTACAAAGTCAGTCCAACCTATGTTATTAAGGAGTGTCATAACATTGGATTTTATCCCGAATGCCTCTAAAGCATGTGAATCGGGATACCTATTCACACAAATTTCTCTATTCATAAGCATGTTGTACCTTTCCCGTTCAGATTCGGAGGTCAGAATAATCCCCCTCGCATTTTGTATACCCTTTTTCTTGGTGCAGTGAGAAGTGGAACCAACATCAACTCCCTTTCCCTTAGAAGCCATTTTTGAACACTTTTGTTCCTGTCGCAAAAAAAAAAAATAATTATAAATCAACCTTAAAAAAACAAACACAAGATTCTTAACCAAATAAAACAACCAAATAGTAGTATTTAACATTTCTTGATGATAAAAAAACCAAATTCATACCCAAATAAAAAAAACCAAATTCATATACATATTCATAGACACACTAACAATTTTAACTGCTAGATCAAACATTTGAACTTTGAAATGTGTGAATTTTAATGAATAAATTCCAATTTTAACTGCTAAAAAAAATGCACGTGTAATATCAAATCATACAAGGAAGATCTTTCAAGAGTTTAATAAATAATGAGATTTAAGAATCATATTTTTTTTTTAACACAAAAACAAAAACCCTAATTTATTAACAAGGAATATTTGGAGAAATAAAGATGAAGAATAAGACATATAGACAATTACAATGGATTGATTTGGAGAAATGTTGATGAAGGAGAAATAAAGATGAAGAATAAGACATATAGTCACTTACAAGGGATTGATTTGGAGAAATAAAGTGAAGAATAAAGATAAAGATGAAGATCTGGAGAGATAAGGAACTATGGGAGAAAAGGGAAGATTTGGATTGATTTGGTGGTTTATGAAGATCTGGAGAGATAAGGAACTATGGGAGAAAAGGGAAGATTTGGATTGATTTGGTGGTTTATCTTCAAAGATTTGGGTGGTTATGATGAAGTGTTGGAGAGATATGGCTGTATGGGAGAAGCAGGTCGTGTGTAAGTATTTAGGAGAGAAGCAACACGTTTGTAACTGCTGAGAATGAGTGAATGGTGGGGCTTAAATGGCTTGATTTATGTTAATTTAAAGCACACGGTCGTGTTTCTGAATGTCGGCCATGGTTAGAATATCCTCAAATACATCCTCCGTCTTATGTTATAATAAAAAAATTGTTATATCCTTATAAAATAAACAACAAAACATGTTTAAAGTTGGTCAAAAAAATGATTAAAGATATAATATGAACGAGGGGACATCATACAAGATTTAGGACATAAGTATGATTGTTTCAATCATAAAATAGTGCATACATTTCTTGTACAAACCAATAACAAATTAATAGAAAAGATGGAACAACATTAGAACAAATTTAGCAACATATTTCATTGTACAAACCAAGAACAAATTAATACATTGCAACATATTTCACAACATATTCCAAATTAAGATTGCAAGTCTTGAAGGAGCATATTCAAAATGAAAAAAAGAACAAAGCATTAAAGTAACCAAGTCATGCAACTTGATTATTCAGGACCGGCTTGAGGATTTTGGATGTTGAAGTGTTGCATCATTGCAAGAAGCATTTCTCCTTGGTTGTCGATCTTAGCCTCAATCCTTCGACGCCAGTCCGCTTCATTTTCCATTTCTCCGACTGGTTGTTGTTGTTCATGGTGATCACCCATTTCCTCATCCTCATGCTGCTGCTCTTGAGGTTCATCTTGCTGCTCTTGAGGTTCATTTTGCTCATTATGCTCTTGTGGTACCTGTTGTGCTACATCACGATAAAGCCAATTTTCTATGTTCGTGGTGTCAGTTCTAGATGGATTTGGCAATAAAATTGAATCTTTGCCGTATATCAACAATTGATAATTTGTATTCGACCCATCTACCTCCCTAACCATACGGATATTTTTACAGAATTCAAGATCAATCTCATAGTTCCCTTCAAGGTAATCTCCGGCAGCTCTAGCATTCGCTCCAAGCTTCTTACTAATGAATCTAATCACTCCTCCCACCACTATCTTACCCTTGCTTTTAGCCGCCGCCACACTTGCCAAATGGTTTAGAAGGTAGTAGCCAGTGTTGACAGCACGCTTGTTAACCATGGCCCATAAAATGAATAGCTCGTCAGCCCTCACCGTTCCCGTTTCCGGCCTACCGAAAACGGTGCAGGACATAATTCTATGGACGTAGCGGAAAACAGGGTTATGAATCATGCTTGCCTTGGCAGATTTAGCTTCAAAATGGTCATGCCCACTAATTTTTAACCAAAACTCTTGTTGGTCATAATCTTGAGGCCTAGTATCCTCGTTATGAGAGCCATGAATGAGCCCCGCGTTTGCGAAACCCATTTTGTCACAAAATTGAGAAAGTGACATGTCAAACTCTTGGTTATCCAAACTGAATGAAACGGAGTGGTTCGGGTCAGTGAGATTATCTTTATCCTTCTTAAAACAGAGGGTACTCAAAAATTCAAGTGTTTGGCTTTCATAGGTATGGTGAATGCTTCCTACAAATTCACTCCACCCTATGTTACCAAGTAGTGTATAAACATTCTCTCTTATACCTAATTTATCTAAGGCAAATTTGTCGGGATACCTGTTATGTATAAATCCTCTCAGGACAAGCCTGTTGTACCTCGACCTTTCAGATGAGATGGTCAGGATAATCCCAAGCTCATTACGTGCACCCTTTTTCTTCTTGCCGCATGAACCGTCAGAAACATCAACAGCCTTTCTCTTGGAATTCATTCTTCAGAAATTTGATTTCCTGTTCAAGTTAAAAAATCGAATTACAAATGAACTCCATTTAATATTAAGCCATACCACTTTATGCCACTAGTTTTCTGAATTTCGGTCTCAATCAAACAACAATTAGCACAATGGGCATATTAGCTTGAATGTAGATATCACTATTTTTCTAATTGAAACATCACACACTACTAATAGTACAATTGTTCATGTGTTACGCCTAATCAATGGGTGTAGTTTACTTCCATAATTTTTTATCAATGTCACTAATATACCCGTCACTAATATACCACTCCCATATACATTTTCATTTTCCATTAAGAACAACAAAAAAAAAATCACCTTTTATCTTTAGTAGGGTTATGGGTAAATTGCAATTGAACACCCAGAAAAAAAAAATTAAACAAATTCATCAACAAACACAATGCTGAAGAATCATACTTATAGAAAAATCAGTCCCACTTTTCTTTATCCTTCCATTATAGGAGTATTGGTAATAACAATCAAAAATCCCCCTTCCTTCCATTATAGGGTTATGGTCATACTTATACAAACACATAACATAGAAATTAGGGTTTGTAGAGAACTTACTTGAGTGAGGGTGGTGTCCGATGTTGACGCGTGAGAGAAGAGTGAAGTTTGGAGATTTGGGTTTTCTTGAAGAGAGAAACCGAATGATGAAGATTTGGGTGAGATTTGGGTGTACGATGATGAAGATGTGGAGATTCAGTGAGATTTGCTTCAGCCTTTGGGTATAGAGAAGTTTGGGAGGAATAACCCTTTTGAGAGAAGTTTGGAGGAGTTGAGAGAAGTTGAGAGTAACCGATGGTAATGGGTGAATGGGTGGATAAAAATACATTTTATAAATTTTATTTAAGCACGGTCGTGTGTATTAAACACATGGTCGTGTGCAATCTCACTGGAACTCTACCATGAAATGTGCTGAAGCATTCGCACGACCGTGTGGTTTTTTGACGCGGTCGTGTGCTAACTCACTGGAACTAAACACAAAATATGGCATGGACTCTCACACGACCGTGTGCTATATTGGCACGGTCGTGTTCAGTTATCAGAAAATTTAATTTCAAGTCCTGATGCATACACTCGATCGTGTTCTTGATTGGCATGGTCGTGTGTGAACTCCCTGAAACTACATCAATCTATGGCCTGATCAAAAGCACGATCGTGCATATTTCCGACACGGGCACCATAATTACGGCACTTTTTTTTATTTTTAACTGCCCATTGACTGACAATTGGCATATATGTTGTAAAGGGCGTGCGTCCGGTGTAACTAAGTAATACCATTTTTCGATCGTTTTGATTATTTCATTTTTTCAATCAAATGTATATTGAATGTGAGGCAAGATTTAGGACATGAAAATATAAAATATAAATTAATTTTGACACGGTAACACCGAATCTTGTTCATGAGTAACATGATTTTTGTTCATCAATCACAATACATACTTAACCAAAACAACATTACAGAACATCAAAAGACATGGGCCCTTTAACCAAACCAAATAATTGATGGCACCCATAAGCAAAAAATATTGTTTCTTAACATGTCTCATCTCCGTATCAAACCACAATTGACTCCAAAAATAAGGTTTGATTGGAGATGAGATAAATTAACTACACAACCATTAATCGGTATCCAGATCAATGGGTTTCTTGTCATTCTTAGTCTTCATAAATGCATCGGTCTTTTCTTGAACTTGAAAGCGGAGGGAATTTTGATCCCCAATCAACAGTTCAGATGCAGTGTTCAGCCGCACAGATTTCTCGTTTATCTACATTTGAAAAAGAAAAAAACAAAGTGCTTAGTGAAAATATTAACATAAAGATGGAATGTGGAATTACTTTAGAGCAAAGAATGATATCTAATTTTTATATTTTAGTAAACTTACGGTGCTATGAAAATCTTCCGGCCTATAGTAATGTTCCATACTTAGCCAGTGCAACACCCATACTCCGGAGTTCTCGCTGTAGGGATAACAACTATATTATATCGTATAACAGAAGCACAATAATTGATTCAGTAATTATGGAAATTACAATAACTTACATACTACTCAGGGCATCGGGCATTCCAGTAGGCCGGACAATTTCAAACTTTTCAAACTCATGATGCTTGTTGCGAAAGACCGTGGAGTACTCATCACACTTCAGAAGGTGATGTAACAACAATCCCTAGTATAAAGTGGACTTCAATGTCAATGTTTTAGAACTATCAGCAAGTATTTATTTAAAATAGTTTATATGTTATTTACCATTCTTTTAATCTTGTGATGTCGTTGGGCCTCGGTTAATCCAGCTGGACAGTTAGAATCAAGGTGATACGTGATTCCGCTTGGAACATGTACCACCATCAGAAACCAATGACCATTCGCACCCCTCAATGGAATATATATCTGTAATGTAAAATGATGCAATGGTTTTAAATTGACACAAGTAATCTTTTTAAAGTTTTGCTATGTATACTTACAAACTTCACTTGTGTGAAAGGTGCCATCCAGTCTCTACAGTACTTCGCCCTTATTTCTGGTAACTTTAATCCTTCCTCGAAATCAAACTATTTGAAAACAAAATAATATCCCCAGTTATGATACTACTTTGCTATTTAAATAACTTATAGAAAATTTAACATTATAGTATAGAAAGAATAGGCAAACCGCAAATGATGGAGGGAGGCACCAAACAGACTGCCTCAAGGTGTGTCTACATGTTATCCTTGCCGCTGCCAATGCAATTACCTTGCAATGTATAAATTTTATAAGTTTACCTAAAGTTGATGAAATAGGCCAAATTCAAATTTAAGGTAATCCGTGTTCTTACCAATTCAGTTATATGAACAGCAGGGAGGAGACATTGAAGTTCAGACCTTGTAGCAGTTAGACCCATTGTCAGCACAAGTGTCTCGTTAATCAAATTGCCTTCAGGTGATATTCCGAAAAGGTAGGAGCATACATGTGCATTCCTAAGAGCTCGTTTGGTTTCTTCGTCAAGACCAGCATTGTTGGTGTCAAGAGCTATTTCCTTTCCCTGCAGTGTAAACCTTGGATTGTTATATGCATGCAAAACACCAGTCACATATAATTATCATATTACATAATCAACAAAAGAATTTAGTTAAATATTATTTATTTTTACCTTCGGTGTAACTCCATCTTTCTTCCTAGCACTTCGTGGAGTTGCTTCTTCCCATTGTCGTTTGAAATTCTTCGCCGATTGATGAACTTTGGCGCTTTTTTTCGAAGAACTACTTTTTGTTGGCTTCAGCGTCGGCGAAGGGGTGTGAAATTTCAATCTCTTGTGGACACCACCCGCTGGGACCGTAGATGGTGCAGCTTGGCTCAAATGTTTAGACTTTCTTTTGTAGTCGCTCTTTGTGATGAGACCACTTTGCTTAGCACTCGTCCTGCCTTTGTCCGGTGTCTCTTCCTCCAGCCAATGGTCCGGTACAAAAGCTTTTCCCACACTTTTTGAAAAGTTAGTATTTGAAACCTTAACATCAACTGCATGATCGTCAAAATTGTCCATTCCACCAAAGACACTGCTGCTCCCACCATTAAACACATCGTGTTTGGATGTACCCTCGGCAAAATTTTCACGAAGAAAACCTTGATGAATATATTTGCCAAAAGATTCATCAACTTTTTCAGATTCATAACCCACCCCTAATTCAGCTAGCTCCTTCGCAAAACGTTCTTGTTCGGGTGGCACAGGTGGTTCCTTAAATTCGTTCTCTTCGGAGCTTGTTGATGAACCGTGACCATTACAAACACTTTTAGAATTTGCCAACACTTCAAATACATCAATAGAGGTTTGTATAGCAGCAATGTTACTCCTCAATAAGTTTACTTCCTTGGTTAATCCCTGTTATACCGCAAATACGTTAGGACTATAGTAACAGTCACAAGAAAGGAACATACAAGAACAAAATGTTATACCGTTTCAAGAGAATCTTGTTTCTTCGACACTTCACTAAGCAAGACTTTCAAGGAAGTAATCTCTTCCATGACATCTTGAAGAGTAAGCTCTTTATTACCACCAACAACTTCTTTGTTGGCAATACATCCAGAAGTGGCATCTTCCAATTCTATTGTCACGTGACTACATAATAATCGGTTCATAAAATAGTTATTATCAATTAAATAGTTGAAAAAAAATCATAAAGAGATATATATATATATATCAAACTTCATACATGCAACATCCAACAAAAGGTCGAGACTTGAAAGTTTATTTCTTTTTCCAAATCTCTAAAACTTCATCAATATACTCAAAAGTTGAAGTAAAAAAATCATCAACAAACATAAAACTTCCAACATGAAGTCATCAAACAAAAGCTCCAAACTTGAAAGTTTCTATTAACTTCAAAAATAACTTCATCATTATACTAAAAAATTAAAAACAACATCAACCAATAGCTCAAGACTTAAAAGTTTCTTTTTTTCATTATACCCATAACTTCATCAATATGCTAAAAATGTTAAAAAAAAAAATCATATCTATCACACTAAAGGTGTTCACGCAGAAGGTTGAAGAAAAACTCACGGCAATGCAGAAGGTGTTCCATTTAGTTGAGGGTTGACAGCTTGACCATTTTCTTCCATTGTAGAGTTTGTAGGTGTTCAAGTTTTTGAGAGAGTAATGCTGATAGAGTTTAGAGAGACCGTGAGAGAGTATTTTCTTACACTCAAGTCTCAAGTCTCAAAAGGACTGCCTTTGGATTTAGGGGTCCCACGTTTAGAGAAAGTTTTAGAGAAAGTTTTTATCTTGGTGTCAATTCAGGATTGGTCCAATTTGTTAATAAAAGGACTGCCTTTGGATTTAGGGGTCCCACGTTTTTTTCTAATCCTGTTTTACTACCAACTACTTAAATACCTTTTGCCAAATATTTTTAAATAGTATTACTTTAAATATTATTTTTTTCCCTATAAATACATACACACCCTTTCATTTGCTCACACACTAAACTTAGTCAGTTTTCATTTTCAACATGTCACCGCCGCCGCCAATTGCAATACGTTGCACTGTCAAATTTGAGCATATTGCTAAACAGTATGACTCTTGGTACTTCCCACCGATCGATACGCTATCGGAACTAACTGGCTATTTCAACGAGTATTTCACTAGATATATGGAACCTACCCGTAAGGTGAAGAAAATCTCTGTCATAACACCATACTACTCCTTGGAAACTGTCCATAACGACTGGAAATTAAGTTATCATTTTGATAGTCTTGAAAGCGACTCTGATGTTCAAGACATGTTTCGATGGAGGACAAACGGGGGAGACCCGTTGTACTTGTATGTTACAAGTCAGATATCCGACTAGTAGCTTCTATCGATTCTTGTTATCTATCTTAATGTTTCACATTTTTAATTAATGTTAGCATTTGTAATTTTAACTTTATGTAATCGTTCAATTAATGTTATATTATTCTATTTTAAATAATTTGTTGTCTAACTTTAAAAAATATGTGTACAAGCACTAATCAGCCCATAACTTGATATTTAAACAAATTTGGTGCTAATATTTTTCTAAATGACATAAATAAATCATGACATTATAACATAAAAAAAAAATTATAAAAATCGATTCATACCTATTTTTTTCCACTGGTAACGAAAATTTGACTTCTTCTATCCTCCCACCACATATAAGAGTTCCATAGCCATCGCTGAATCCAATATCTTCATGTACACTCCAGCATTTCCGATCATTGTAAGATGATAGCAGGATTATAATGTGCCATGAATTTTCTCTACAAATTTCCATTGAAAGCATGATTATTATGACAGAAATTTCTTCTCTATACAACACAATTTATCAAACAAATTGTAAAATCAAACAAAAGATTGTCCTGATATATAGAGTGTTATTGGTATGTAAATTTAATGATACTAATTATTATCTAACCATTTCACAACAGAAAACATTTATTACAGTCTACTATTTTTTTTTTAATTTTGAATAACTTGTCTTTTATTTTTTACTTTTTTTTTTCGATCCCCTATTACCCTTCATCAACTAGTCTTGTCTTCTTTTTTTTTTTTTAAATTAAAACAATCAACTAGTCTTGTCTACTTTTGTTTATTAAAAGATGGTACAACTTTTATATTAATTTAGGAAAAAATCAGTACTGTCAAAGACATGCATAACCAAGCTTGCCTATTTTTTACTCAACCCACCCTATGGAACAGCTGTTACTTTTGCCAAAAAACCAACCAAAAGTACAATTTTCCTCAACCCCCTAGGGAACAGCTGTGACCTTTGCCCAAAAAACTAACCAAAAGTACATTATTGATAAAGACTACTCCACAATTCTGTACCCCCATCACAGCTATCTTTCTACAATTATGAGATGCAATGCAATTATCCAGCAGATAAAAGACTTCCCACTGTACTTTCATATGTTTGACCATTTGAATTTCAAATTTTTAGGCTCTCATCTGAAATATTTCGTTCCCTTCCCTCTACAATTTTGATTTTCAAATCTTAAAATTTTTTGACAGGCTTGCAACATTAATCATTAAAATCATTAAGCAGTACAAAAAAAATATAAATATATATAGTTGCATAATTCCTTAACCTCCATTAAACATAATCAAATACAAGATTAAACATACTTAATTAACTAAAAACCTAAACAAAATACTGGAGAAAGTACAAATAAATTGACCTGAATATCACGCACGACCGTGTTTTAGTGTGACACGGTCGTGCGCAACTTCACTGTCTTCCAGCCTTGATATTGTTCTGAATACACACACGACCGTGTTTTAGTGTGACACGGTCGTGCGCAACTTCACTGTCTTCCAGCTTTCTTATTGTTCTGAATACACACACGACCGTGCAAGATATACACACGGTCGTGTTCCACTTCCTTCTACCATTCCATCTTCAGAACAACGTGAACCCAGAAAAGCTTCTTAATTTTTAATGAAGGCCAGCCAACCAAGCATGAACATCATCATAAGCACAACCACTTTCAGCTTGCACAATGAACTTCTTGCCCTTCCTACCTCTTCCTTCAGCAAAGATACCTCCTCAACTTGACTTTTTTTAACAGCAACAATCTCCACCATGGCTATGTTCTTAAAATTAGCAATTTCCATTTCCAGATTTTTTTCCACTTCAAGCATATGTTGTTTGTTTTCCTCCTGGACCAACTTCACTTGAGCTTCTAACTTGTTCTTCATGATTGATATCTCCATCTCAGAATCCTTCTTCACATTCTCGATCTCTACCTCCATTAATTTTTTCATCTCCACCAATTGACCACCAAGCTCTTTTTTCATCTCAACCAATTGACCTTCAAGCTCTTTCCTCATACCTTCAAACTTCGCAGCTTGGTCAAGTAGCACACAGTCTAATTCTTCTTCAACATCCACCGGTTCCATAGTTTCTTTTTCACATCCAATAGGTTCACACCACCGAAAAAATTTACAACTCTCTTCTGGCTTGTGCTTGCAACGGTAAAACAACCGATTAGGATTTTCCAGAGTCATTGACACCGAAATCACAGCTACATTTTGACAGTAGCATATCTTCCTGGCGTATCTAATCCAACCCCCATTCATGGTTTCACTGTTAAAATCAAATAATCCAAAAAAACAGTTAACAACATAATCAATTCAAACATTTATATGAATAACCATAACTATAAAATAATCAATTCAATTTATATTTCATCCTCTTTCAAAATCAGTCAACAACATCACACACTAGTACATCCAAGAACTTCATTGCAACACAAGATTCAGTCAACTAGCTCAATTTCTTCAAGAAGGTTTAACATTTCAAAAAAAAATATTGTATTTAAAATTTAATTTCAACACAACACATTTCCCATTCCTTTTCATTTTCATTTTTCTCCATTCATTCAACACAATCTCAAAGTGAAACCATAGTCAACACTTCATTTTTGGAAATTGAACAACATTTAAAAACAAAATCGAAATCCAAATTAATAGTGAAACCAAAAGGAATTGAAGAATAATCCAGATTATTAGTGAAACCAAAAGGAATTGAAGAAGAACTTAGAAAAATTAATTAAATTTTAAACTTACGATGAAGATTGAAGAAGTTGAAGCTCGGATGAAGAGAAGAAGATGATGCAGAATTCGTAGAGAAGATTGGTAGAGAAGATGGTCAAGCAATTTTCTTGGATCTGGGTAGCAGAGAATTCGTGAATGAAAATATATGTCATGAATGAGATACAATCCTTATATCAACCATACACCAACCCTTCTCATCTGTTTGGATTGGAAAATTTTAAGCTTAATGAAAGAAATGGAAAGAAATTTATGTAAAAGAGTGAAATAAGATCATTAAATGTTTGTTTGGTAGTAGATGGAAAAAAGGTATATATTCTATGTTTGTTTATAAATAGTGTTTGGTTGAATAGAAATTGGATAGATGTAAATATTGTTGGTTATTAAAAAAATGAATATTATGACTAATCAAGCTCTTAATCGACTAATCAAGCTCTTAACCCTAATGACAAGATTCTTCTACCTAAACAACTTCTAAGATTTCAAAACGACTTATCAAACTCACAACTCTTACCCTAACTGAAAGAATCTTGTAGTCAAAGTACTTGGATGAACGTTCACCGACTAATCAAACTATTGTTATCGACTAATCAAGCTTACAAATCCAACCCTGATGAAAACTGTAACCCTAATGACAAGATTCTTCTACCTAAACAACTTCTAAGATTTCAAAACGACTTATCAAACTCACAACTCTTACCCTAACTGAAAGAATCTTGTAGTCAAAGTACTTGGATGAACGTTCACCGACTAATCAAACTATTGTTATCGACTAATCAAGCTTACAAATCCAACCCTGATGAAAACTGTAACCCTAATGACAAGATTCTTCTACCTAAACAACTTCTAAGATTTCAAAACGACTTATCAAACTCACAACTCTTACCCTAACTGAAAGAATCTTGTAGTCAAAGTACTTGGATGAACGTTCACCGACTAATCAAACTATTGTTATCGACTAATCAAGCTTACAAATCCAACCCTGATGAAAACTGTAACCCTAATGACAAGATTCTTCTACCTAAACAACTTCTAAGATTTCAAAACGACTTATCAAACTCACAACTCTTACCCTAACTGAAAGAATCTTGTAGTCAAAGTACTTGGATGAACGTTCACCGACTAATCAAACTATTGTTATCGACTAATCAAGCTTACAAATCCAACCCTGATGAAAACTGTAACCCTAATGACAAGATTCTTCTACCTAAACAACTTCTAAGATTTCAAAACGACTTATCAAACTCACAACTCTTACCCTAACTGAAAGAATCTTGTAGTCAAAGTACTTGGATGAACGTTCACCGACTAATCAAACTATTGTTATCGACTAATCAAGCTTACAAATCCAACCCTGATGAAAACTGTAACCCTAATGACAAGATTCTTCTACCTAAACAACTTCTAAGATTTCAAAACGACTTATCAAACTCACAACTCTTACCCTAACTGAAAGAATCTTGTAGTCAAAGTACTTGGATGAACGTTCACCGACTAATCAAACTATTGTTATCGACTAATCAAGCTTACAAATCCAACCCTGATGAAAACTGTAACCCTAATGACAAGATTCTTCTACCTAAACAACTTCTAAGATTTCAAAACGACTTATCAAACTCACAACTCTTACCCTAACTGAAAGAATCTTGTAGTCAAAGTACTTGGATGAACGTTCACCGACTAATCAAACTATTGTTATCGACTGATCAAGCTTACAAATCTAACCCTGATGAAAACTATAACTACAAGATTCTTCGACGTAAACTACTTCCAAAATTTCAAAACGACAGTACTTCGACCTAAACTTCTTGGAAGAATGCTAATAGTTAGATGAATATTACACAACGACTAATCAAACCCACATAACTTACCCTAACAAAAATAATCTCATACGGAAAGTACTTAGATAAATTTTAATTTATTAATCAAGATATTCACTATGTGGATTGTATTTAATTATTTTTTTCTTTATTATTATAAAACTAAATTATAAATTCAATTCAATATATATTACAAATTACATTTTATTTTTTAAACACATTGAAATGAAAATAACATAATAATACATTAATCAAATAAACTCAATAATAAATAATGCAAAAATAAATTCTTACAAATACATCAACTTTTTTCTTGCTAATGTATAAATGTTGTGCGTATTTTAATGTCCATTTACCTTGACCCAATCAACAATAATGTACACACTCTGGTCACCAGAATAACCTAAACTTGACATTTTATATTTATTCATTAATTAATATACGTAAACGAGGATTATCTAAAATGGTGATTTTCATTTAATTATCTAAATCCAATAAAAACAATAAAACAAAATCTAATTATCTAATTTTTCTCAATTTACTACAACACCTCTGCTAAATTTTTAATCTTTTTTTATTTAATGTTTCTTTAATTTATAAATATGATTTACTGTATATTTAATTTCTATTATGAATTACATTTTCTTATACCATTAAACCCAATACAAACAGACACACGGTCGTGCTCTTTATCTACACGGTCGTGCTCAACCCTAGTTTTATTTGACACGGTCGTGCTGTATATTGCCCCGGTCGTGTTCGATCCTGTTTACAGACACACGGTCGCGCTGAAAAACGACACGGTCGTGCTCGCGTTATGGACCTGGTTCTGCTATATAAGGCCCAACAGAACACTTGCCAAAAAAATCCATTAAAAAAGTCTGATTTATTCCATGCGTGGGACCCGCCTGCACAAAGATAACTTGATGGCAGCAGGTCACCTGTCCCACTTTCCCAACAGATCCTGACCGTTCCAATTAAATAGTAATATATCAATGGCTCAAAATTGCTTTCACTTTTAAAATGCACAACTTGTGCATGATGCACAAATATTGTGTTTGTCCATACCAAACCCCACCGATAAACGAGTCTTCCTACTTCTTTGAAGCACTTATGATACTTTGTGATGTTATCGTTTATGGATAATATATTGGGTCGTGCTAACATCTCTCTCAAAGATGTTTGGTAAGGATTTCAAAAATAATAAATTTTTTTAGGATTTATAAATAATAAATATTTATTAAGAAAAAATAATTTTGAGAAATAAATTGCCAGAATTTTCAATATATAATTTTTATCTTTAATTACTAACATATGCTTCAATGCTACATGTTAGTCTATCCTACTATTTTATATGATACATATAAAATAGTAAAAACTATAAATTAAACTAAACTAATAGAATTATTAAAAAATATTAAAATCAATAAATAACATATTATTGTGATATCTCTTGGTAATAGAAAAATAAATAAGTATTAACGTTTATGGGTTCAAAAAAAAATATTAAATTTATATGTGGTTTGATTAGGTTTCGAATAAGAAATATGAAATCTGATCTAAGCTGTTTCCATAAAATGAGATAAACGAACATCCAATAATATTTAATCATGTGTGATGTTTTTTAACGGTGTGCAATTTTGATTTGAATCGATTTGAATATGAACACCTCTACGGTTAACATGTCTTGGTGGTTTGGTGGTGGTGTCTAGACACATACACTCATGAATCTTGACCAAGAGTTGAGATTGAACATGACCAAAATTTAACATGAGGGAATCTATTTTCGGAGAAGGGAAGGAGATTTTCTCACGTTATAAAACATGAGACGAGTGGTGATGGTCATGTTTTTAATCTCCACCACATAATCATCAAGGTGACATTTCACATGGGAAAGGTGAAAATGTTCCCACCATGGAACACATGAGATTATGGGTTAGATCTTGAGATTGTATTTGACTTTATCATACATCTCCCACACCATAACACTTCTACTTCTTCTTCACTCTCCCTCCTTGCTCTCCACCCCCACCACACCTTATCTCTTTCACCAGAGGGAAAAACTGTTAAATTAAGATCAATTTCGGTGTTGCTTCTACCAAAATCTTTTACTGCAGTAACCAAGCAAGTTACACCAAGTGACGTGATCAATGGGCATTACGAAAACGTATTAATATAGATGTTAGTGCAAAGCAGTGTGTTCTATTAGTTTTGCTTCTATGAAAACGAGACCAAGATCCTCCATACAAGACTTTCAATGTTGTTAATCTTACATTAAATCCAATTGAAAACCTAAGACTAAATGAGTAAATGTTGTTAATCCTACATGATTTTTGTCTTCATGGGTACTAGTATTTTGCTTTTATTAAAAAAAATATCTGGATATTTGAGTTGAAAATGATTTATCTTTACATATTTTTTTTTGTTTCAATTAGATCTAATTTAGGACATGGTTGGAAGTCATTGGTAAATGTTATTGTGATAGTGGGGTTGGTGGTGGTGGGAAAAAAAGGAGGGATAGCGAAGGAGGAGGAGGAGGAGGAGAAGAAGTGTTGTGGTGTGGGAGATGTAGGATAAAGTTAAATATAACCTCAAGATCTAACCCATAATCTTGTGTTCCATGGTGGGAACATTTTCACCTTTCCCATGTGAAATGCCACCCATAATCAATCAGTATACCTACTTATAGTTACACCCTCTTTTATGACGAAATGTTGAGATTCAACAAGACCAAAATTTCATATGAGGGAATCCATTTTTAAAAAAGGTGAAGGGATCCTCTCATGTTTGAAAAACACAAGGGGCCATATCTTTAAAGGGGGTTACTTTTCCCACCCTATGCCTTTCCTAGCGCGCCCTATTTTTTTTCCAAAATTGCCCTCGGGGAGTTCCGGATTATATAATCCGGAATGAAGCAGTGCACAGAACTGAAACAGATTTGCATGTCATTGTGGTTTTTATCATTTTTTTTTCAATAAATCATTATATATGTTTGTATAAAAGACAATTAACTTAAATATTATATCAAAAAATGATTATATATATATATATATATATATATATATATATATCATTATACCAAAAAAAGTTGAATTTATATCATTACACATTTCACCTAATGATATACATTTCAACTAAACTAATGATATATATCTAATCTATGGCGCCGAAAGATCAATGGGACTATCATCCACTTCAACCTTCACACCAGGAGCAGGACCAACACCAACCCTCTCATCGGGATCAAGATTTTCAACAACGTACAACTCTTCATCATCTTCTATGACCTCAACACCCGTCGCCCGACTTAGCTCATTATAATCTGCCATCCGGCCGACATGTCTATCAGGCCATGTGTCTGCATCCTCTCGATGGTATTGTCTCCATAGAGCGGAAGTGGGAGGAATCGGACAACCATCCTTCAATTTCAATGCCATAAAATGGTTGTCATTCACATATGCCAGACAGATCAATGGATCGATACTTGGAGGCGGCGGTGGACCACATAGAGGGAAAAAGGTTTCTGATTTCCCAATGGACAACACTACAACAGTTTGGTTGAATTTCTGTGCGATGAGGAACCCCATATTCGGCATTGTCATCCATTTATCCGGTGGTGCATTGCCAATACCGGAGTAGGATAGAGCGTCCAAGACCTCTTTATACCGCCTATCATCATTAATCATCCTCCGATAGCGGGCATTTTCTACACCGATAAGCTCTTTGTAAAGGTTGTACCGGACTAATACGTGATCATCAACAGTCAAGTTACGCAGGACCGCAACTGCTCGGAACCCACAATGGCCATCACCGGGTACATCCGTAACCTTTTCAATAAAGTCATGCACCAAATTGGGATTTGGTCTTTGTGTGGTATGCGGACTTCAACAGGTGATGGCCTCTTTGGATTTTTTGGGATTGGCTTAGGAGGAGTAGGAGACATGTTGCTTTTCCGTGCACTCTTTCTACTCGTCCCTGTTGACCGTGTATGTGAACCCTGTGTTTCTTGCTCTTAGGAGTCAACAATCTCCCATAGGGAAGGGGACCGCCTTGTCGATCGAATGCTTTGCTTATCTTTCTTTGGAGCTCCTTTGGTGGTGACCTTATTTGGCGGTGGACGCATACAAGTGGTTTCCGGTAAAACAAATTGCTGGAATTGTTCTTTCAAATGCACCTTCATGTTGTAATCGGCGTCCTTGAACCGGTCCTACAATGTGTAAAAAACTGTCATTATTGTTGTTGATGGAAAACAGTCAGAAACAAGTATCCTGTGACTATTACTGATGACTTCCGGATTATACAATCCGAAATACACTTGGTTATCCGGAATGTATAATTCGAAACTTCGCGATACACCCTTTGCATGAGCCTTAAATGCACTTGCATGGGGCGTAAATGCTACATTTCTGGATTACATAATCCGGAATCCGTCGATTGTATCCGGATTATATAATCCGGATTTCACCAGAACAGAATTTAGAAACAGAAATCCTGGGCAGAACATAAACAGAGACAGTTTTGGAAAAAAAATACCTGGAGAATATCCCATTATGGCAATAGAGAGATGTCTTCTTTTTTAAGCTTTGGGTCAACCTCGTACTCGAACCCCAACCTCTTCCAGTGGGTGTGAATTTCTTCCAAACGAATGGCGGTGCCGTTCTTGATCTTCAAAGCTAGCATACATGCACACGGTAACCCGTATGTGATCAAACTCAAACAACCACATCTTGATTTATCCGTACCAATTTCAAGTGCTTTATTGTACTCCACTACGAGATGATGCAAAGTTTCCCTTGAAATGTTCCGGATCAACCTAGACCACAACACCTTGTCTTTGAACCGATGTTCAAGCATGATAATGCTCGTCTGAAACGAAGCATGTATTGCGGTATGTTGCAACTCTAGCATGGCATGAACGGATTTCCAGTTTGTGCTCAAATCACCCATACTACTACTCAGATACTTTTTCAACCGAGCGTGTGCAGATTCAGCTCTGTTTGTTGTAGTATTTCCCATATGAAGGTTTTTGTCAACCCAAAACCTCACAAACTTCTCCTTAACCGGATCCAAAATTGTCTTTTCAACATAATCCAAAAACTTGGGAAATTTTGCGCATACAACTTTGAACCGGGTCCAATTATCAATATATGCTTCCTCTGTGTCGGAGTCCACAATATCCATCCATGCAGCCATCACAGTCTTCACTACCGAACCAGGCTTAATCGCTTGCCCATTCTTGCCTTTGAGATCCGTCACTTTGCAATCCACTTTACACTTTGCTCTCACATTTTGTCCAATGTGATATGAGCACAACAAAGTAGTAGCTTTAGGGAAAACCTTTTCCACAACTACTTTGGGATAGAGATCTTTGGAGTACAACATCTCACGACACCTCTCAAGAGCCCAATAAACATTGTCTTGCCTCTCAGACATCATATAGGCAAAAGCAATAGAGTATGTTTTCATGGTAGAGGTGTTACCGACAAATTCAAGCAATGGAAGACGATACTTGTTTGTCTTGTATGTGGAATCCAACACAAGAACCGTGGAGAACGTGTTAAACAACTTGATAGACTCTGGATGTGCCCAAAAAACATCACTGACTTCATCAGAATCATGATACTTCCTACAATGATAAACGTAACCATTATCAACCAAAAACTTCAAGAGATGTTGCATGTCATTCCTCGTACCCCTAATGGACCGCCTATACCTGTAAGTAGCATTTTAAAAGTGTTTGATGGTAGTTGAAGTGGTACGGTTCCTCTTCTTTAAGTTGGTAAGCATTTGCCTCGGAGGAACATTTGATTCCACCATCTCTACAAGGTGAACACGTTCATTTGGGTTTAGACGACCGGCGGTTTTATGACCTTTCAACACATCTGTCATGCCATGGTTGTGTTTACCATCACCAACTTTGAGGCTCCACTCACCACCAGTCAACAAGTAACCTCTCAGCCTAAACGGACACTCGCATTTAACCGAACCAGCTATTTCACGCCTACTTTTTCTCTTGTACTCGGTGTATGAACCTCCCCTTTCACATATCAAAGTAACAAATGTGTTTCTTCCGTTGCCACCGTTATCGGATTTACCAATAACAATGGAAAAACCAAGCTTCCTAGCTTTCTGTCGAACCCACTCCAACAAATCATTGCGTGTTGCAAACCTGTGTTTGGTGGTAAAATGTTCTCGCTGGTCAATACAAACAGCAACAACTGGAGGAATAGGAGGATGAGCATCCACTACTTTAGGGGGTGGTGGTGGGGGATTCTCGGATTTGGCATTTCCGGAATCATGCGCATCTTGAAGTAAAAGAAGCGGCAACATAACAGGAGGATCATTCTGAGGTAGATCATCATTTGGGGGATCAACAGGAACAACCATGACTGAAAACAGTGTGAAACAGAGTCAGAAAATGAACACAGTTTCTGCACTGGTACAGTCCGGAACACGAAATCCAGAGCACATGAATGCAGTCCGGATTACATATTCCAGAAAAGTACTGCATAAATCATACAACGTGATCAAAGCTTAATCGCCTAAAAATCGACTAGGGAAAGGTTTATATACACATTACCTTTGCATTCAGTCGAAAATGATGATGTTAACCCCCCTTGATGGGCAGATTGCTGCTCCAAAACTTGATTTCGCCCAAATGGAGGGTTTTTTAGAGGTGTAGGGAGTCTTTTTGATAAAGGTGGTCTGCTTCAGCTAGGTTCTGGCAAACTATATATACCCTAACCGTCCGGATTACATTTTACGGAATTAAACGTCTACTTTTCCCGCCTGGTTTGAACATAGGGAGTTTGAACACAGGGCGTGCGGATTTCCTCCTCCGGAGTGCAACCTTTATATCCGGATTATGTTTTCCGGATTGTATTTCACCTGACCAAACCAGACTTTCACAAGTCCCAATAGGCAGGGTGATTTTCAAACATTTCGGATTATATGATCCGGATTTTGTCCGGATAACATAGTCCGGATAAAGGGTATTTTGTTCAAAAAAATAGGGCGCGTGAGAAGGCCATAGGATGGGAAAAGTAATACTCTATCTCTAATTTCCACCATCTAACTATCCATATCCATCTACTGTCAAACACACATACTCTCATGCCCAAAGGTTGAGAATCAACATGACTAAAGTTGAACATAGAAAATCATTTTCAGAGAATGGTAAAAGATCTTCTCATATTGAAAAAAGACTTTAGGGAGGTCATGTTATTAATCTCCACCAATGAGAAAGGCATGAGTTCAACTCATTTCACTACCAAAATAATAATTAATATTTGTTATTTAAAACAAAATTTTTACATGTCATTGTTCACCCTAATATGTCCCCGTGAGTTTAACTCAGTTGGTAAGGACAATGCATAATATATGCAAGGTTCGGGGTTCGAACTCGGACACCACCAAAAAAAGTTCACCCTAATATATATAGTTTTTGTCCTCATTTTTTTTCATGTTGAATTTTGCTCACTTTTGAGTCACTTTTTATGATATGACCTATTCATTAACAACAATATAGAAGCGTTTATTAGATCACACAAAATATCTTCTTAAAAAAATATGTTTAATAAATATTGCCACATCTTTTTTTTTTGAAAAAGCTAAAATGATATATTTACACGAAACACAACGCCTTTTTAGCACAAGGTGTGCCAAAGAAGCGCTCAAGAAACAAACAATCTGTCAAAGTAGAAAAGCAGGCATTAGTCGATACCCAAACAAACTAACGGGTTCGATCGCCACTGCTGACAACTAGGGGTGGGAATAGGCCAGGCCGTCCGACAGGGGCCTACGGCCCAGCCTATTTAAGGCCTAGCCCGGCCTGGCCCGTTTAATAAAAAGGCTGGGCTCAAGCTTTTTGCAAAGCCTAGTTAGTTAAATAGGACAGGCTTAGGCTTGCAAAAAAGCCTATTAGACCCGTCAGGCCAACCTGTTTATATATAGTATTTTACATTTTTAACCCTGGTACATAAAAAGCAGTTAACCTTCAATATTGGGAAACGCAAACGCTTCTCAGAGATACATAAAAATTAACTCTGATACATAAAAAGCAATTAACCATCAATATTGGGAAACACAAACGCTTATCAGAGAAAGAGATACATAAAAAGACACAGCCATGATACATAAAAAGCAATTAACCCTAAATGAACTGAAACGCAAACGCCTCTCTCACAAAAGACACAACATAAGTCAAATTCTCACAACTTCTGCAGATTGAACAGTCGCCGAAAAACCTTAATCCCAAGCCATCACTAACCGATTCATCAGGTGAATGAAGTGTAAACTAATATCTTTTTCTTTTTGTGGTTTACTTTTTTCGTTAATGTAATCTAGCTCCTTGTCTTTGGCTAGTTAGTAGTTAGCTTTGCTTTTAATCTGTCTTTGACAGACATGATTTTTTCCACTTATTTATATAATATAATGGAGGCATGGACCACATGTTCAATATTGGGAGGCATTTTGATTCCAGAAATAGTTTTTTCCTTTATTAAACTAGTTTATGCGTATTGTACATTCTTAATGTTTATTGATTTTTGGACCACATGTTCAATAGTGTTTCTTTTACTTTTGTAGACTAGTAGTAGTGAGTAGTGATTAGTTTATGGGAAATGTTAACTTGTGCCCTTGGGGCATAAGTTAAGGAAGCAAATATAGAAATTTTTTCTTAAAAGTTGTGCATTCAATGCTTTGAAAGTTTCAAAAGTTATCATTTAAATATAAAATTTATTTGTTAATTCTATTTTAAGTTCCTTAACTTGTGCCCTCAGGGCACAAGTTGTTATACCCTAATTTTGGACCTAAAAATACTAATTCATTTCTTCTTTTCTTGTATTTCAAGTCATTTGATATGTCTCTGATCAATTGCACCTTTCTCTGCATTTTATTTCAATGTTATTCGCAAAATTCACATGCAAGGGTATTTTAGTCATTTCCTATGTCAAAATTACTTTCAGTCTTTTAAAAAATTTGTTTGAGTCTTTCCATTTGGTTAGAATAAGTATCTGTTTCATTCTATGTCAAAATCCATTTCAAAAATTGCATTTGAAGTCATTTTGAGTCAGTTTTGCCCCTAGGGGCATTTTAGTCTTTTCACGTGTTAAAACCCTGTTTAAATTCTAAAAATTGTCTCTGAGTCTTTTAATTTTGTCTGTATAAGTTCTTGCTTTAACGTCCTGTTAAAAATCCATTTTTTAAATTGCATTTGAGTCATTTTTAGTCGTTTTAGCCCTAGGGGCATTTTGGTCATTTCACACGAAATTTCGGCAGAGAGGTACTTTAAAGTACCTCATTTAGGCCATTGGTTCGTTTTAGTCCATTTTGTCAATTTTAATCGTTTCACTTTACGTTATTTGCCGGTTACCAATTTTAATTCATTTTATTTTATTTTTAAGTCCTAAATCTCTAAATTTGCATTTTAGTCCATTTTTTGTCCAAGTCATTAGTCCAGTACATGTGTCAGCCCCTCATTAGTCCAGGAGTTAGTTATGCCACGTGTCAGGTCCCAATTGGTCCAAAGGCTCAGTCAACAGGCCTATAAATACAGTCAATGCAGTCATTTTCTCTCACCAATCATTTTTTCTGCACAATCAGCAAAAAACAGATTCTATCTTTCTCTTTCCACTTTCCACAGATCAAACACCACAAAATCTCAGAAGATCACATGAATCTTCAAGAACACTCTTGAAAATTCATCATCTTCAATCTCCAGAAATCAACACAGCCGTTCAGAATCATCACACAAAAAACATCACAATCGTTCGTCCCAAGCTTCGAGAACGTTCAACAAGTTCTGGAAATCAACATCATCAAGATTCGGCACCACCGAACCCTAATATTCCAGATTTCCAGAAATTCGTTGGATACAACACGAATTCGAACCACAGTGAGCAAAAATCCGCGAAAAGGATTCGTCACAAGCCTCAACAACACCATAACAGCAATTTTCGAATCAGAGCAAGTGGTGGAGCGAAGGATAAGAGCTCGAATTCAAAGCAACAGAAAGGAATAGATCAGGAAGAAACAAGAACAAGAGGTAACGGTCCTAATCCTTCGTATCTCTTCCTTCCTTTTTGCGTTCGTTTAATAGGATTTTCGAGCTTCAAAAGCCTAGATCTGCATCGATCCACAACTCACTTTCGAAAACGAGTTTTAAAATTAAAGAGAATACAGAAAGACGAGTATAATGGTATAAAAAAGTTGTGGATCGGAGCAGATTTCATTCTCCGACGACGGCGCCGGAAGCTAACCGGCCGCCGCGTCGGAAAGTTGGAGAAGATGAAGATCTTGCTGCGTTTTTGAAGAGAGAGAGGAGAGAGTTTCTCTCTCTAAGTTAACCTTAGAGAGAGAAACGGTTGTGTAGTATGTACTTTTCCCTTTGCATTTCATATATATATGCCTGGCCAATCACACGCGCGCGCGTGTATCCTCATACTGTGCTCCCCTGCGTGCTGTGACGTTAGATCTAGGGTTTTGGCTCCCTGGATCAATCCAACGCGCCTGATGCGTTTGGATGATCCAGGATCCATTTCCCTTGGGCCTGGACATCTTTTCTTCACAGATTCTTCGTTTTTTGCCTATTTCTTGCTATGTGCACCACTGGATCTTGTGTTTTACGCCCCTTGCTCATTCAAAATTTCTTTAAAAATTCCAAATGAATTTCCATGAGTTCTTGATAACTTTCTTGATGCTTTTATAACATTTTTGCATAATAAAATTTGATAAAAAACATGTGTAGCTTTTTTTTACTATTCTTGTTGAAATTAGTGATTTTCTTGCACGTTTTTAGCCTAAAAACCCTTAAAAAATTCCTAAAAAATTCACATAGGCTTCTTGATATTTTTGTAGCATTTTGTGATAATTTTCACATGTTAAAATTGGTTTAAAAGTAAGGTGTTATTTTTCTTGCTATTTTTTGTCATATTTTGTGCTAAAAAATAAGTGAAACTTTGCTTGATTTCAATCCAAATTGCTTGATGAATTTTGGTGACCTATGCCACTTGATTCCATAGAAGTTTAGCCACTGTTTGTGCTTGATTTTACTGCATGTATGGGAATATTGATGGATTACTTAGTTTACAAGTTACTTGTGTAAATAAATAATGCAAATATGCTTGAAGTTTGTTTTAAAATGCCAAGTAAATCATGTTACTTTAATTCCCATTCCAAGACCTAATTCTAGACCCTAAAAAAATGTATTGGAATGTGAGAATTATAGGTCATATGGTTCTTGCATTCTATGAATAAATTTTAGACATATTTGCACTCATTTTGCCTTTATTTTCTATCCTTTACATTCTAGTGTTTCTCTTGCTTTATTTTCTTTGATATTGACATGTGCTACTAACTCCTTTCACTTCATGTTTCATCATTTCATAAGCATCTCCACTTCATCCCATATTCATCTCTAATTCTTTCTTACAATTTAATTTGTACCAAAGTTAGAATGTAAACACTTAGGAGCTTTTGTAATATTTTACTTCATGCAACTTTTAATTTCTTGGAAAAGAGGCCATAGAATGTATCTAGGGTATGATGTAAAGGACAATGGACTCTAATAATGTACACCGACACAAACACCGACACATGCACACATATCACTATATAGTTAGAATATGCATGTTTAGATGTATGTTTAGGATTGTATGTTTAGATGAATGCCTAGGACTTATACTTAGAAAAAACCCATTTTCCGAAAAAAAATATGAACAACTTCACCCAAATCTTTTTCACAATAAACCTTGGGGTCAAAACCCCATTGATTTTCCTTTTCATTTTCTTAATCAAAATTTCAATAAATTTTAATCATACTTAGACCATTTTGCAAATCACTAATTCCACCTCACTCTTTCTACAATCTTATGCCCTTGAGGCCTCTCTCTTATTCTTCAAAACTCCATTTTCAAACTTAAAATCAACCAACAAAAACAAAAACATTTTTGGAAGAGAACTACGGTGGATTTGATCCCTTAAACGGGTACGTAGGCAAGGAACAAAATTCCTTCAATTCAACTAAAATAAAAATCCAAAAACATTCTTCTCCCTCCAATTCTTCACTTAGAAACTCTTAGGTTTAAATAACATCTTTCAAAATAGCATTTAAAAATAAAGCGCGCGCGTAGAAATTAAAGACGGTTCCTATAGGTTACTATAGTCGTTATGGGTGCCTAACACCTTCCCGTAGCGAAAACAACTCCCGGACCTCGATTCTCAAGGGTTTTGCTTACTTTTTTCCCTTCCCAAGAAAAAATAAGATATCACCGGTTTAAAAGGTTCAAACGTAATCAATGTTTGACACCCGAAAACCAAGATAAAATAGCTGGCGACTCCGCTGGGGGGATTCGAGAATTACGCCTAGTCTTTATTTCCACGCTTGCGCTTGTATTTTTACTTGTTTCTTTTACTTGCTTTCCTATGTGAATAAATGTTTAATTTCTTGCAAACGTGTGGGGTGAGAATATCAAAAGTCCTGCACCCGGGCTGAGTGAACTTAGGATTTAGGAGGGATATAATCGACAATTCATTCCGGGGGTTGCCTCGTGTTTTGGATTATGCGATCAATCCCACATAGCTAAGGCATTTTGGAGGTGATGTTGTCGGCGCGTGTTGTCGCGTTTAGGCACTTTACTTCTAATTGTTCTATGACGCTATGAACCGTAGATAACCAAACCCATCCATGGCCATTTTTTAGGATGTAGTGCGGAGGCTAAACCGAGTGTTGTCTCGAGTTTTAGTCGTCACGCGATACTACACTCAAGTTAGACCTTCCACGTATAATCATGGAGCGAGTGTTGTCTCGTGACACCATGAGATACGTCGGAGAGGTTGCAACTTGGGAACCTTTTTAGAACCCGGTTACTATTATCTTAAAGCCCTAGATTCACCGGACACCGTGTCCACCCATGACTCCTCGACTTTGAACTTCAAACCCACCATGTTTTCTCCAAACTTGAACATAATCATGCATTCATGCATACATGCATACATGCATAAACTTTTTCCATGCATTGTTATCGAAGGGCTTAGACAAGTTGAATTTGTAAACATTGTAGGAATGAAGAGGACTAATTCCTACAAGTTCAAGGAAGTGGATTTGGCTAGTTTGAGAGATTTGGCACTCAAGATTGAGGATCCGACTGGTTTCCGACGTCGCTACGGGGCTTTACTTCCTATTCTCCATACTAATGTGGATGAGAAGCTTGTGCACACTCTAGTGCAATTCTATGATCCGAAGTATCAGTGCTTTACTTTCCCAGACTTTCAGTTGGTGCCTACTCTAGAGGCTTATTCTTCCTTGATGGGTCTTCTGAAGAAAGAGTTAGCTAAGGCTAAGAGGGAGATTGAAGAGAAAGATAGGTTGCTTATGAGAGACTCCAAGAGGGCTAGGAGTGCCCGTGACTTCTATGCACGATACTGTGACTATGAGTCTGAGTCTGAGGATGATGCTTCCACTTCCTATGCTTGAGGATTTCCATTTCCTGTTGTTATTTCTATTTTTTTATGTTGAAATGGTCTTGTAAAACTATATGTTGGTTGTTTGTTTCCCGTTTATGTTAATTGTTGTTTAGTAATGTTTACAAGTTTTTAATTTGTCTAAAACCCTTCGATAACACAAAAAAGAGTCTTTTGCATATGCATTAACACATTTCATGCATCATATGCATTCATTGGTCACAAAAAACTTCTCTCGTGCTCATTGCCTCCTGGTTTTGTCCGCCGCAGTCTGAAAAGTGGCTCGTACTCGCAAAGTGTATCAACCAGATAGAATTCACCAAACAAGATTTCACAAGAGAAGGATGATGGCTAATTTTGAAGAGGAAAATGCTCAGCTCCGTGCCGAATTGGCTGCTATGAAAGAAGACTTGGCTAAGGCTCATGACACTATGTCTGCTTTGCTGGCTGCACAAGAACAGCCAGCCACATCTGTCCCAGTTTCTACTGAAGCAATTCCGTCTATCCCATTATCTACTGTGGCTACTGATGCTCGTTTTGTTATGCCCAATGGGCGTCCTTATGGTCTCTCAGCTTACTATTCTCCTAATACTGCTGCTGGTGTCTCTGGTTTTGCTGGACAAGGACAGATTCCTGTGTCCACTGCTATGCCTCAGGTGACTACCGTTGTTACCGATCCTATTGTACACACTGTGCAACAGGTAATTGATGTCGATACTCCGCGTGGACAAGATCCCGCAATGGAAGCTATGAAGAGACAGTTAAGGGAGTTGGCTGGAGAACTCCGTGAGGTCAAGGCTAGCCGAGGAAACAATGGTGCTCCTGCTAAAGCTCGTGATCTATGCTTGGTATCCCGATTTGAGGTTCCTAAGAAATTCAAAGAACCAGAATTTGACAAATACAATGGGACTTCTTGCCCACATAACCATGTTATCCGGTATGTCCGAAAGATGGCTAACTACGCAGACAATGACGCACTGATGATCCACTGCTTTCAGAGTAGCTTGACAGATGATGCAGCAGATTGGTACACTAGTCTGAGCAAAGATAACATCCATACCTTTGAGGAACTCGCTGCTGCTTTTGAAGGTCAATATGAGTTCAACACCCGTCTGAAGCCAAACAGGGACTCTCTCAAAGCCCTATCTCAGAAATCAGATGAGACCTTCCGTGAATACGCTCAGAGGTGGAGAGGGGCAGCTGCCCGTGTTTCTCCTCGACTTGATGAGGAAGAATTAACGCAGACATTCCTGAAGACTCTGAAGAAGGAATATAAAGAGAGAATGATAGTCTCTGCTCCGAACAACTTCTCTGATATGGTTACAATGGGAACTCGCCTAGAGGAGGCCGTTCGAGATGGTATTATTGTCCTAGAGAAAGGTGAATCTTCAAACAGTGCACCAAAGAAGTACGGTAACGGTCATTACAAGAGGAAAGAATCTGACGTAGGAATGGTGTCTGGTAACCCATCTGCAGCTGCTACACAATTACCTCTGCCTTATCACTACATGTAATACTCTCAACACCCTTTCTTCCCACCATTTTATCAGCAATATCCTCTACCACCGGGTCAACCACCAATGCCCGTCAATGCCATCCCTCAGCAAGTGCAACAACAGCCTCCTGCTCAACAGCAACGACAGCAACAACAGGGTCCCCGTCCCAAACCTTCTTTTCCACCAATACTAATGCGGTATGGTGAACTGCTCCCAACTCTACTTGCTAAGGGACACTGCGTCACCAGACCAGGCAAGCCTCCGCCTAATCCGTTGCCTCCCAGGTTCCGTCAGGACCTAACATGTGAATTCCATCAGGGTGCTCAAGGCCATGATGTCGAAGGTTGCTTTTCTCTGAAATATATTGTGAAAGATCTGATAGAAAAAGGACATTTGACTTTTGAGAACAGTGTTCCTCATGTCCTTGACAATCCGCTTCCAAACCATGCTGCTGTTAACATGATTGAGGCCTTTGAAGGGGTTCCCGTTCCTCAAGAGGATCCCCTGTTGGATGTCCGCAATGTCGTTACCCCTTTGGTGCCATTACATGTCAAACTTTGCCAGGCTTCCCTGTTCAAACATGATCATGATTCTTGTTCAGAATGTCTGCAGAATCCTATGGGCTGTTGTGTGGTGCAAAATGATATCCAGAGCCTGATGGATGACAAGTACTTGATTGCCAGTGATGTATGTGTGATTGTGCCAGTATTCCATGACTCTCCTGTTGAAAGCGCAAAGAATGTTGAGCCTTTGGTGATCAGGTTACCTGGTCCGGTATCTTATACCTCTACCAAAGCAATTCCCTACAAATACAATGCAACCATGATTGAAAACGGGGTGGAGGTGCCTCTGGTATCCCCAGCTACAGTTGACAATGTTGCCGGAGAAAATACAACTCTGAGAAGTGGAAAAGTTCGTCCACCCTTGTTTCAAAAGAAGGTGGTGACACCTATTGCCACAATAACTCCACCAATTGCTCCTCCTGTTGACAAGAATCCCGGCCCAGCAGGCCAATCTATTGAAGAGTCCAATCTGGACGAAATCCTGAGGCTTATCAAGAAAAGTGACTACAAGATTGTTGACCAGCTGCTACAAACCCCATCAAAGATATCCATCTTGTCTCTACTTATGAGCTCAGAAGCTCACAGGAAGGTGTTAATGAAGATACTGGAGCAAGCTTATGTTGACCACGAAGTCTCTGTGGATCAATTTGATGGGATAGTAAGTAATATTACTGCCTGCAACAGTTTGGGGTTCGGTGACGATGAGCTCCCCGAAGCAGGGAAACGCCATAACTTGGCTCTACATATCTCGGTGCACTGTGGGTCTGATATGATATCCAACGTATTGGTGGACACTGGATCGTCTCTGAATGTAATGCCTGAATCCACACTAAGGCAATTGAGCCATCATGGAATTTCTCTGAGGGGTAGCAGCTATCTGGTTAAAGCTTTCGATGGATCCCGCAAGGATGTTCTCGGGGAAGTGGACTTGCCAATTACCATTGGTCCCGAGACATTCCAAATTACTTTCCAAGTCATGGATATCAATGCTTCCTACAGTTGTCTCCTCGGAAGACCATGGATCCATGACGCTGGAGCGGTAACTTCCACTTTGCATCAGAAGCTCAAGTTCATGAGGAACGGTAAGATTGTCACTGTGCATGGTGAGGAAGCATATCTAGTTAGCCAGGTATCATCGTTCTCTTGTGTTGAAGCAGGGTCCGCTGAAGGGACGTCGTTTCAAGGCTTGACTGTTGAGGGTGCGGAGCCCCGGAGGGCTGGTGCTAGCACGGCTTCACTGAAAGACGCCCAGAAGGCTGTTCAAGCAGGGCAAGCTGCTGGCTGGGGCAAAGTGATTCAGATTCTGGAAAACAAGCGTAAAGAGGGCCTTGGATTCTCTCCAACATCTGCTGTTTCAAAGGGAACTTTCTACAGTGCTGGGTTCATCAACGCTATTACTGAAGATGCTGCTGAAGGAAGTCACGTGCCTACATGTGTTATACCAGGAGGCACTGTGAGAAATTGGGAGGCCATTAATGTTCCCTTAGTCATGCATGCTTCCATGTAATGTGTCTTGTTGCTCATGTTTTTTGTTTTCAAAATAACAATCCTTTCGCTCTGCCCAAGGCGAAAGTGATATCATTGTAAGGGCGTGTTTGTTTCGGCATTGCCGTTATCAATAAAAGTTGTCGCTTTTCTCACGACTCTTTGTTTTTTTACTTTTTAGTGCCTTTTTCTTGGAAATAATGGTAATGCCAGAAAAAAACCAAAACATCTGTATTTTCTTATTGATTTCAAAAATCTATATAAAAACATTTTTCTAAAATCATCCCAATCATATTATGCAGATTGAACCACAATAAACCCGTTGAACACAGTGACCCTATGGTTCATCCAAATTTTGAATTCCCTGTATATGAAGCTGAAGATGAGGATGATGATGAAGAGATACCATATGAGATCACTCGACTGCTTGAGCAAGAAAGAAGAGCCATTCAGCCTCATCAGGAAGAGATTGAGCTTATCAACCTGGGTACTGAAGAAAACAAGCGAGAGATCAAGATTGGTGCTGCACTTGAGCCAGAAGTGAAAAAGAAGATTACTCAGCTTCTCCATGATTATCCAGATGTCTTTGCATGGTCTTATGAAGATATGCCGGGTCTAGATCCCCAGATTGTGGAACATCGGATACCGACAAGACCTGAATGTCCTCCTGTCAAACAGAAATTGAGAAGGTCTCGTCCAGACATGGCTCTTAAGATCAAGGCTGAGGTGCAAAAGCAAATTGATGCGGGTTTCCTCATGACAGCTGAATACCCTGAGTGGATTGCCAACATCGTACCAGTACCAAAGAAAGATGGGAAAGTTCGAATGTGTGTTGATTACAGAGATTTGAATAAAGCCAGTCCAAAAGATAACTTCCCATTGCCTCATATTGATGTGCTCATTGACAGTACTGCTCAATCCAAAGTGTTCTCTTTCATGGATGGTTTCTCTGGTTATAATCAGATACGAATGTCTCCTGAAGATAGAGAAAAGACGTCCTTCATCACTCCGTGGGGAACGTTCTGTTATAAAGTAATGTCGTTTGGCTTGATAAATGCTGGTGCTACATATCAAAGGGGTATGACAACTCTGTTTCATGATATGATCCACAAAGATATTGAAGTATATGTTGATGATATGATTGTGAAGTCAAGTGATGAAGAGCAGCATGTTGTGTATTTAAAAAAGATGTTTGAAGGATTAAGAAAGTACAAGCTGCGGTTGAATCCTAACAAGTGCACATTTGGTGTAAGATCTGGAAAGTTGCTAGGCTTCATTGTCAGTCAAAGAGGCATTGAAGTCGATCCTGACAAAGTCCGAGCCATTAGAGAGATGCCAGCCCCTCAGACTGAGAAGCAAGTTAGAGGTTTCCTCGGACGTCTGAACTATATTTCAAGATTCATATCTCACATGACTACCACCTGTGGTCCGATTTTCAAATTGCTCAGAAAGAACCAGCCTGTTGTATGGAATGATGAATGCCAGAAAGCTTTTGATAGCATTAAAGAATACCTGTTGGAACCACCTATCCTTGTCCCACCAGTGGAAGGAAGGCCTTTGATTATGTATCTGTCAGTATTAGATGATTCAGTGGGATGTGTTCTCGGTCAACAAGATGAGACTGGTAAGAAAGAGCATGCCATCTACTATCTGAGCAAGAAGTTCACCGACTGTGAGACTCGGTATACGATGCTTGAAAAGACTTGTTGTGCTTTAGCCTGGGCTGCCAAACGCCTGCGTCATTATATGGTGAATCATACAACTTGGTTGATATCCCGAATGGATCCAATCAAGTACATCTTTGAAAAGCCTGCTGTTACTGGAAAGATTGCGCGTTGGCAAATGTTATTGTCTGAATATGATATTGTGTACAAAGCTCAGAAAGCAATCAAAGGAAGTGTCCTTGCTGAGCATCTTGCTTGTCAACCTCTTGATGACTACCAGCCAATTAAGTTTGATTTCCCTGATGAAGAGATTATGTATTTGAAAGCGAAAGACTGTGAAGAACCACTGATCAATGAAGGGCCGGATCCCAATAGCAAGTGGGGATTGGTGTTTGATGGTGCTGTTAATGCTTATGGTAAAGGAATTGGGGCCATCATTGTAACTCCACAGGGGCACCACATTCCTTTCACCGCTCGAATAACTTTTGAATGCACAAACAACATAGCTGAATATGAAGCATGCATCTTGGGCATTGAAGAAGCCCTTGACCTGAGAATTAAGCACCTTGACATCTATGGAGATTCTGCACTTGTTATCAATCAGATAAAGGGTGAATGGGAGACTCACCATGAGAAGCTGATCCCTTACCGTGACTATGCAAGACGTCTGTTGACGTACTTTACCAAGGTTGAGCTGCACCATATCCCTCGGGATGAAAATCAGATGGCTGATGCTCTTGCTACTTTGTCTTCCATGTTTCGTGTCAATCACTGGAATGACGTGCCCGTAATCAAAGTGCAGCGTCTTGATAGACCCGCTCATGTGTTTACCATTGAAAATATGCCAGACCAAGCTGACAAAGATGTGAATGGTAAAAAGTCTTGGTATTACAACATCAAACAATTCTTGCAGAATCGTGGATATCCGCCTGGTGCTTCCAACAGGGATAAAAAGACTTTGAGACGATGGGCTAGCAAATTCCTTCTGGACGGAGAAATCCTATACAAGAGGAACTATGACATGGTCTTGTTAAGATGTGTTGATAAGCAAGAAGCTGAGAAATTGATGCATGATGTACATGATGGTACCTTTGGGACCCATGCTTCGGGTCATACCATGTCAAGGAAATTGTTAAGAGCCGGCTATTACTGGATAACCATGGAGCGTGACTGCCACAAACACGCCAAGAGATGCCACAAATGTCAAATTTATGCTGACAAGATTCATGTGCCTCCACATGCCCTCAATGTTTTCTCTTCCCCATGGTCTTTCTCTATGTGGGGCATTGACATGATCGGAAGGATTGAACCGAAAGCTTCCAATGGACATCGTTTCATCTTAGTGGCAATTGACTATTTCACCAAGTGGGTTGAAGCTGCTTCCTATGCTAATGTGACCAAGCAAGTGGTTGTCAAGTTTATCAAGAATAACATCATCTGTCGTTACGGTGTTCCCAACAAGATCATCACTGACAATGGTTCCAATCTGAACAATAGCATGATGCAAGCTTTATGTGAAGAATTCAAGATTGAACATCACAACTCTTCTCCTTATAGACCTCAGATGAATGGTGCAGTCGAGGCCGCTAACAAGAATATCAAGAAGATTGTTCAGAAGATGGTCACTACTTACAAAGACTGGCATGAAATGTTACCTTTTGCCCTGCATGGTTACCGTACTACAGTGCGCAGTTCAACCGGGGCAACTCCTTTCTCTCTTGTGTATGGTATGGAAGCAGTTCTCCCTCTGGAAGTGGAGATTCCATCTCTTCGAGTGATCATGGAAGCAAAGTTAACTGAGGCTGAATGGTGTCAAAGTCGGTATGATCAATTGAATCTGATTGAAGAGAAACGTATGAATGCTATGACTCATGGACAGTTGTATCAAGTACGAATGAAGAATGCTTTTGACAAGAAAGTCCGACCTCGAGAATTCAAGGAAGGCGAACTTGTATTGAAAAGAAGGATAAGTCAGCAACCCGACCCAAGGGGCAAGTGGACACCTAACTACGAAGGTCCTTATGTTGTCAAGAAGGCTTTCTCTGGTGGTGCTTTGATTCTTACACACATGGATGGTGTTGAACTCCCAAATCCTGTTAATGCCGATGTAGTCAAGAAATACTTTGTCTAAAAAGAAAAGAACAGCGTGGTAGGTCGAAAACCCGAAAGGGCGGCCTAGGCAAAAATGCGCTTCCCGGTGGATCGAAAACCCGAAAGGGCGATCCAGGCAAAAGTCAGGGACAAAAAAATGAATATGAAAGAGCTCGCTGAGATTGTACGCAACTCAGGCAAGAATGAGCGCCTCGATGAGCCGAAAACCCGAAAGGGCGGTTCATGCAAAAATGAGGTCAATAAAAGACAAGTAACTATATCTGGCAAATCACCATCACCCCTTGGGGCATCTGCAACTGTCAATGGTCGTCTTCATCAGAGGCTTCTGTACTTGTGAATTCAAAATTTCTATGAAATGTAGCGGTCATCGTGTTCAATGTATCACCAACCAATAAAATTACCATTTTCCAAGCTTTGTAAATCCGTGAAGTCATGCCTTTGGCTGACTCTCACTCTTCTACATCAATTTGAGCCTTTCTATTGTTTGAAATTCTATTTCCTTTCTACTTTCAAGGCTTTATACAAAATATTTCCTTTCCAATTGATAATGCTAATGTCTGAAACAAACATCTTTGAAAATTGAAAAATCTTTTCCTGTCTATTTTTGAAAGCAAACCTGAGCAATAGGGTACATTTCAATGAAACATGCATGAATGAATGAGTGTCAATGTCTATTTCAATACATGTTACAAGCAGGTTACTCCCCGGGATGATCTGTGGTCAATGGCAAGAATGAAAAAACAGAATGAAAATGAAAAATTGAAAAAAAATGAAAATGAAAAGCTCGCTAAGTTGAAAACCCGAAAGGGCGGCTTAGGCAAAAAATGAGCACCCCGCTGATTGACAACCTATGAAGGCAATTCAGGCAAAAATGGGGCAATGAAAAGAATCTTATCCCCCGGTGAATCGAAAACCCGAAAGGGCGGTTCAGGCAAAAATGGGGTTTGAAAATGAAAAATGGAAAAAAAAATTGAAAAGCATTGACCACAGATGCGAACATCCAATGTTCATCCAGCACTGACACGCCTAGCAACGACGACCTGTATCCAAGAACCTTCCAAGGGTCCCTCCTTTACAAGTTTTATCGCCCTCAGCCATGGTTTCGATACGTCTCTCAACGACGGTCTCTCCAAAGAGGTTTTTCCCCTGTGAATATGTTGCAGCACGAGCCACTACGCGCCCAATCTTCCAATGTTTTGTCTATCCATGTGAAACTTTCTCTGTCCAACTGCCAATCAATCATGCATTTCAAGCATTCATACATGCATAATCATGCATTTTATGTGCTCATACATCCAACAATCCTGCTATACCATGCATACATGTTGCATATCCAAATCTCCACTGTCAAATTCAATTTCAATCTCCAATTTCAAACCAATCACGATTCCAATTCCAATGTCAAATTCAATCCAAATTCCAACTGTCAAACTCAATTTCAATTTCAAATTCCAATTGTCAATTTCAATTTCAATACCAACTGTCAAATCCAATCATGTCAACTGTCAAATTTGAAGCAATCCCAATTCCAATCTCAATTTCAAATCATGTCAAATGTCAAATTCGAAGCAATCTCAATTTCAATTCAATGTCAAATTCGAAGCAATTTCCAATCTCCAATTTCAATTCCAATTTCAATATCAATCTCCAATGACAATCTCCAATGTCAATGTCAAATGTCAATGCCAATGTCAATGTTAATTTCAATTCCAATTTCAAAGCCAATATCCAATGCCAACGTCAATGTCAGTGTCAATTTCAATTGCCAAGCCAATGTCAATGTCAATGTCAATTTTCAATTCAAATCAATGTCAATTTACTCTCAATTCGCTCTTGGGCCAACAAAAATGGTCATGTCTATTTTCAAATCAGGTCAATGACAATTTACCCTCAATCGGTATTTTGTTAAACCAGACTTTCAATTTGTATCTTGTTGCTGGTCAAGTGCCAAGGTTCGATCCAGAAAGAACCACTTGTACCTGCTTATATACCTATGCTTCCGGACAAACGACAAGTTCGATCTAAAAAGAACAGTTTGTACCCAGCTCATGCTTTGCTACCAGTCAGACGGCAAGTTCAATCTGGAGAACAGTTTGTACCCAGCTTATGCTTTGTTATCGGTCAAACGACAAGTTCGTTCTAAGAGAACAGTCTGCACCTTCCCACATGACGTGGTGATAATCCAACAAGCAAGTTCGATCCAAAGAAACAGCTTGTATCAACCCTTTTGCCTATGTCTCCAGCCAAACGGCCAGTTCAATCCCAAGAACAGTTTGTGTCTGCCTATCTGTTTGTATCTTCAACCAAGTGTCAAGTTCGATCCAAAGAACAGCTCGTATCTGCCTATGTGTCTATGTTTCCGGTCAAGTGCCAAGTTCAATCCCAAGAACAGCTTGCACCTATCTATTGTTTTGTATCTCTTGGTCAAGTGACTAGTTCGACCCAAAGAACAGCTTGTACCTTATTTCCTATCCCTGGTTTGTCTACCCTGTCAGTGTCTATCTGAATCCCCAGTGACATGACAGGTTCCATAGACTCCAGTTGTTCGTCTTGCATTCATAATCAAAGTATTGCATGGCATTCATGTTTTCAACTCTGAAAATGTATTTTTATGTCCAAAAGCAGTGCAAATGTTAATATTTAAGTATCTCCGTCCCAGTCAACTCAAAGACTCCGTCTCTTGACTCTCCGGACAAAGAAACTTAAATAGGGGCAGCTGTTATACCCTAATTTTGGACCTAAAATTACTAATTCATTTCTTCTTTTCTTGTATTTCAAGTCATTTGATATGTCTCTGATCAATTGCACCTTTCTCTGCATTTTATTTCAATGTTATTCGCAAAATTCACATGCAAGGGTATTTTAGTCATTTCCTATGTCAAAATTACTTTCAGTCTTTTAAAAAATTTGTTTGAGTCTTTCCATTTGGTTAGAATAAGTATCTGTTTCATTCTATGTCAAAATCCATTTCAAAAATTGCATTTGAAGTCATTTTGAGTCAGTTTTGCCCCTAGGGGCATTTTAGTCTTTTCACGTGTTAAAACCCTGTTTAAATTCTAAAAATTGTCTCTGAGTCTTTTAATTTTGTCTGTATAAGTTCTTGCTTTAACGTCCTGTTAAAAATCCATTTTTTAAATTGCATTTGAGTCATTTTTAGTCGTTTTAGCCCTAGGGGCATTTTGGTCATTTCACACGAAATTTCGGCAGAGAGGTACTTTAAAGTACCTCATTTAGGCCATTGGTTCGTTTTAGTCCATTTTGTCAATTTTAATCGTTTCACTTTACGTTATTTGCCGGTTACCAATTTTAATTCATTTTATTTTATTTTTAAGTCCTAAATCTCTAAATTTGCATTTTAGTCCATTTTTTGTCCAAGTCATTAGTCCAGTACATGTGTCAGCCCCTCATTAGTCCAGGAGTTAGTTATGCCACGTGTCAGGTCCCAATTGGTCCAAAGGCTCAGTCAACAGGCCTATAAATACAGTCAATGCAGTCATTTTCTCTCACCAATCATTTTTTCTGCACAATCAGCAAAAAACAGATTCTATCTTTCTCTTTCCACTTTCCACAGATCAAACACCACAAAATCGCAGAAGATCACATGAATCTTCAAGAACACTCTTGAAAATTCATCATCTTCAATCTCCAGAAATCAACACAGCCGTTCAGAATCATCACACAAAAAACATCACAATCGTTCGTCCCAAGCTTCGAGAACGTTCAACAAGTTCTGGAAATCAACATCATCAAGATTCGGCACCACCGAACCCTAATATTCCAGATTTTCAGAAATTCGTTGGATACAACACGAATTCGAACCACAGTGAGCAAAAATCCGCGAAAAGGATTCGTCACAAGCCTCAACAACACCATAATAGCAATTTTCGAATCAGAGCAAGTGGTGGAGCGAAGGATAAGAGCTCGAATTCAAAGCAACAGAAAGGAATAGATCAGGAAGAAACAAGAACAAGAGGTAACGGTCCTAATCCTTCGTATCTCTTCCTTCCTTTTTGCGTTCGTTTAATAGGATTTTCGAGCTTCAAAAGCCTAGATCTGCATCGATCCACAACTCACTTTCGAAAACGAGTTTTAAAATTAAAGAGAATACAGAAAGACGAGTATAATGGTATAAAAAAGTTGTGGATCGGAGCAGATTTCATTCTCCGACGACGGCGCCGGAAGCTAACCGGCCGCCGCGTCGGAAAGTTGGAGAAGATGAAGATCTTGCTGCGTTTTTGAAGAGAGAGGAGAGAGTTTCTCTCTCTAAGTTAACCTTAGAGAGAGAAACGGTTGTGTAGTATGTACTTTTCCCTTTGCATTTCATATATATATGCCTGGCCAATCACACGCGCGCGCGTGTATCCTCATACTGTGCTCCCCTGCGTGCTGTGACGTTAGATCTAGGGTTTAGGCTCCCTGGATCAATCCAACGCGCCTGATGCGTTTGGATGATCCAGGATCCATTTCCCTTGGGCCTGGACATCTTTTCTTCACAGATTCTTCGTTTTTTGCCTATTTCTTGCTATGTGCACCACTGGATCTTGTGTTTTACGCCCCTTGCTCATTCAAAATTGCTTTAAAAATTCCAAATGAATTTCCATGAGTTCTTGATAACTTTCTTGATGCTTTTATAACATTTTTGCATAATAAAATTTGATAAAAAAACATGTGTAGCTTTTTTTTACTATTCTTGTTGAAATTAGTGATTTTCTTGCACGTTTTTAGCCTAAAAACCCTTAAAAAATTCCTAAAAAATTCACATAGGCTTCTTGATATTTTTGTAGCATTTTGTGATAATTTTCACATGTTAAAATTGGTTTAAAAGTAAGGTGTTATTTTTCTTGCTATTTTTTGTCATATTTTGTGCTAAAAAATAAGTGAAACTTTGCTTGATTTCAATCCAAATTGCTTGATGAATTTTGGTGACCTATGCCACTTGATTCCATAGAAGTTTAGCCACTGTTTGTGCTTGATTTTACTGCATGTATGGGAATATTGATGGATTACTTAGTTTACAAGTTACTTGTGTAAATAAATAATGCAAATATGCTTGAAGTTTGTTTTAAAATGCCAAGTAAATCATGTTACTTTAATTCCCATTCCAAGACCTAATTCTAGACCCTAAAAAAATGTATTGGAATGTGAGAATTATAGGTCATATGGTTCTTGCATTCTATGAATAAATTTTAGACATATTTGCACTCATTTTGCCTTTATTTTCTATCCTTTACATTCTAGTGTTTCTCTTGCTTTATTTTCTTTGATATTGACATGTGCTACTAACTCCTTTCACTTCATGTTTCATCATTTCATAAGCATCTCCACTTCATCCCATATTCATCTCTAATTCTTTCTTACAATTTAATTTGTACCAAAGTTAGAATGTAAACACTTAGGAGCTTTTGTAATATTTTACTTCATGCAACTTTTAATTTCTTGGCAAAGAGGCCATAGAATGTATCTAGGGTATGATGTAAAGGACAATGGACTCTAATAATGTACACCGACACAAACACCGACACATGCACACATATCACTATATAGTTAGAATATGCATGTTTAGATGTATGTTTAGGATTGTATGTTTAGATGAATGCCTAGGACTTATACTTAGAAAAAACCCATTTTCCGAAAAAAAATATGAACAACTTCACCCAAATCTTTTTCACAATAAACCTTGGGGTCAAAACCCCATTGATTTTCCTTTTCATTTTCTTAATCAAAATTTCAATAAATTTTAATCATACTTAGACCATTTTGCAAATCACTAATTCCACCTCACTCTTTCTACAATCTTATGCCCTTGAGGCCTCTCTCTTATTCTTCAAAACTCCATTTTCAAACTTAAAATCAACCAACAAAAACAAAAACATTTTTGGAAGAGAACTACGGTGGATTTGATCCCTTAAACGGGTACGTAGGCAAGGAACAAAATTCCTTCAATTCAACTAAAATAAAAATCCAAAAACATTCTTCTCCCTCCAATTCTTCACTTAGAAACTCTTAGGTTTAAATAACATCTTTCAAAATAGCATTTAAAAATAAAGCGCGCGCGTAGAAATTAAAGACGGTTCCTATAGGTTACTATAGTCGTTATGGGTGCCTAACACCTTCCCGTAGCGAAAACAACTCCCGGACCTCGATTCTCAAGGGTTTTGCTTACTTTTTTCCCTTCCCAAGAAAAAATAAGATATCACCGGTTTAAAAGGTTCAAACGTAATCAATGTTTGACACCCGAAAACCAAGATAAAATACAAGTTAACATGACCCTTAGTTTATATATGTGAAGCACGAACCCTTCTTAGATTAGGCGTGTTCCGATGTCGGACTTACGCCGACACAACACCGACACACATACTTACATCGGATTATATGATTTATTCAAATTATTATTGGTGTTGGAATTTTGGTATTCATGTCCGTGTCTATACATGTGCTTCGTAAGTTTATGTTTATTGTTATTATTTATTCTAGTTACTATACTTTGTTTGAATTGAAATTTGTCATGTAGCCACTAAATAATTTGTTTATTGTGTTATTAATTTATTGTGTCCTATCTATGTGAACCATGTCTATCTAATGGCTTCTCCACTTGAAAATAGTGGAATGACTAGTTCTACCATAGCTCCTCAAAATGAGGTAAATGAACCTGTGCGTGTAGATTCAGGCCAAAATGGAGAAATTCCAGAGAATGAAAAAGGTAAAGATCAAGTAGAAGAGCGTGTCCCCAAGAAGAAAAGGAAAAAAACCTCAGCTGTTTGGGAGGATTTTGACGAAATTGAACTCAATGATGGTGTAAAGAAAGCTGTATGCAAATATTGTAAAGAGAAGTTGTCTACCGGTGGAAAAGGGTCTAGCACTAGCCATCTAAAGAGGCATTCTGAACTTTGTATGCATAAAAAGTTGCATGAGCGTGCACAAAAGAAACAACCAACCATTCCATTTAAACCTTCAAGTACAAGTAATCAATTTCTTGTTCCTGGTGTTAAATACTCTAATGGGAAGATGAGGGAAATTATTGCAACTTGTATTATGGTGCATGAGTATCCTTTTAGCATGGTTGAAGATGATGTTTTAATGTGGGGTTTTCAGTTTGCAAATCCAGAATTTCAAAAAGTTTGTCGTAAAACCATAAGAAGTGATTGTTTGGCAATATATGAGGCTGAGAAGAAGGCATTAAAAGCTGAGCTGAAAACTGTAAGCAAGATTAGTTTAACTACTGATATGTGGAAATCAAGTCATCAAGTTGTTGAGTATATGGTGATCACAGGACATTTCATAGATGTTGAGTGGAAACTTCAAAAGAGAGTTTTGAGTTTTGTGAAAGTGCCTGCTCCAAGACGTGGAGTTGATGTGCTGATGCAATTTTCAAGTGCTTAAAATCTTGGGAGATTGAAAATAAAGTATTTTCAGTGTCTGTTGATAATGCTTCTTACAATGACTCATGCTTAAGGATTCTCAAGGATAACTTATCATTGAGCAATAAGTTGGTTTTGGATGGTGCTTTGTTTCATGTGAGATGTTGTGCACACATCCTAAACTTGTTAGTGCAAGATGGTCTTGGCGTGATTAAGAATATTATTTACAATATTGGCGAAAGTGTCAAGTATGTTAATCATAACGATTCAAGGTTGAAATTTTTTTGTGACATTGTTGAACAGAAGCACTTGAAAGAGAGAAGGCTTGTTCTTGATTGTCCAACAAGGTGGAATTCTACTTTTCACATGCTATTTACTGCTTTAAAATTCAAGCTTGCATTTGCAGATTATCAAGAAAGGGAGCCACACTATGGTTTCGAACCTTCACAAGAAGATTGGGAGAAAGTTGAGAAGATTTGTAAGCTTTTAGAGATCTTCAATTCAGCTACTCATATAATCTCAGGTAGTGAGTATACCACTGCAAATTTGTACCTTCCGGAAATTTGGAGGGTTAAACAAGTGATTGATAATGCTTATGAGGATGAAAATGTTTTCATCAGAGATATGGCAGCCCAAATGAAACTAAAGTTTGACAAATATTGGGGTCAATGCAATTTACTAAGAGTATTACTTTTCCCACCCTATGGCCTCCTCGCGCGCCCTGTAAAAATTCCAAAAATACCCCTGGTCCGGATTACATTTTCCGGACAAGATTGTTAGAGTTTCCGGATTATACAATCCGGACCAATTTGATAGGCATATTTTGTGTCTTTCTTTGATGTCAAGTGTCTCTGTTGACCGTTATACGACCCCCGCATAAGCTGAAAAGCAATTGCAGGGGTCGTATGAGCGGTCAACAATGACCATGACACCACAAATCTCGTAAAAAACTAAATACATACGACGAAAATTGAAGAAAAGTGGTGAAGTGTCTTCCGGAAAACAGAATCCGGAACAGATGTTATACGCTTTTTTGTGTCTTTCTTTGATGTCAAAGGTCTCTGTTGAACGTTATATGAACCCCACACAAGCTGCAATGCAATTGCAGGGTTCATAGGAACGGTCAACAATGACCATGACACCACAAACACTCCTACAAAACTTAAAAAATTTGAAGAGAATGGAAGAAAATAGGTGAAGTGAAGAATGATGGTGTTTGTTGAAGATGGAAGCCTATTTATAGCCTTAAACAAGTCCTAGGTCATTAATACAGTCAATGAAAACGTGTTAGTGGTTGTAACCGTCCAACCACTAATTGATGGCACTCTTTCAAAAGAAGCCAAGCAATCTTTCAAAAGAAGCCAATGCTGAAGCATTCCGGATTATACAATCCGGAATGTCCTTCGCCCTACAAAGAAGTGCAAATGTTCCCCTCGTTCACCATAAGAGCACTAATCCGGAAAATATATTCCGGAATTTGATGGATCATTCCGGATTGTATATTCCGGAACGCCTCAGTGCCATGGCCGGTGGTCTGCCACACGCGGTTTTTTACTGTGGTCAAGTCAAAAACGTGTTTTACCACGTTTTTTGACTGCATTTATTCCTTCCCAACCGTTTTTAACCCACCCCTCCCGATAAATACCCTTCCAAACCCCACCATTTCTCACACCATCCCTCTCCTCCTCTTCTTCCTTCTACAACCATGGTTTTCCATTGTTGGCCTTTCATAGATAAGGACCTCGTTGAAAACTTTCAGGGTTTGTATGAACGGTCAATGAGGATGGAACCGCGCTGCAACAAAGCGCGGTTCATCTGAGGGTCATGTGGGTCAGTGTGGTTATTAGCTTCGCCTGCCTGGGCGTAAGTGTGAGCACCCTCTTCCCTCCTCCTCCGGTTTTCCTCCAATAGCCAAGTTACTGCTATGTCCGATCACATAGCAGTGGTTAGGCTCTTAGGAGATTAGAATTAGGCTCTTAGGAGATTAGAAATAGGCTTTTAGGAGATTAGAAATAGATTTAGGATGTTATGTAATAAGCTTAAAAAGCTTGAAAATTATTGTAATGTATTGTTCATATATTAATAAAATGAGTTGTTTTTATGTTTGTGTCTTTTTATTAATGTTTTTTATTTTATTCGCATTTTATTTTATGAATTGTAGAGCTTAAAATTGCAAAAGTTCTGCTAAAATACATATCCGGATTTTAAAATCCGGAGACATCTGAAAATTACTAACAATAAATTCCGGATTACGGAATCCAGACAAGGGGTAAAATTGGAAAAAAATAGGGTGCGCGAGGAAAGCCATAGGGTGGGAAAAGTAATACTCATTTACTAATGGCCATTGCTAGTGTTTTGGATCCAAGGTGCAAATTCCATTGTCAGTGACAACCATATACAAAATATTGCCACATCTTAAATGAATATGTCACATTTTGTCAAAAAAACAAATGAATATGTCACATCATAAAAAAAAATACCCAAAAATAAGAGGAGAGATCAAAACTTTTAAAAAAGTTAATTTGAGATACCAAAAAACCGATTTTTAAAATAAGGATACTAGAACATCAATTTTTAAAAAAATAAAAGATAAAAAATATATTTAACTTGTCCCGTAAGTGTAGCTCGTCCCGTAAGTGTAGCTCAGTTGGTAGCTACCAGGGACAATGTTTGCAGGGGCCGGGGTTCTAACCCTGAATTCCCCACCTCTCCACACTTAAAAATGTGTGTGATTTGCCACTAGGCTATTGAACAAAACAAATAAAAAACAATAACCGTTTTAAATATTTCTTTAGAAGTGTCTCTCAAATATAACGATTGTACAATTTCACCCACTTCCCCACTAAACAAAACTATACAAAACTATTTTTAGGGATAGATGTAGTATCACAATCCGTCGCAAAAGCTCAATCAATAAACAACACGATGAAGAAATTTCAATGATGTTGACTCATGTGGACACCAACTGCCAACCAATAAAATAGAGCTGTAAGACAGTACATCCCTCCTTCGATGCTAAAAGACAAAACAAAAGGCTGTATAAATGTGTCTTCAACTTGATTCACGTTTTTTTGGCAGTGCAACTTGATTCAAGTTACAAGCACATATATATTTTTAGGGAAATGGCAACAAGTTATGGAATCTATTCATAGAAACTTCACCTTAAAAAGTATTTATTTTTGTTTAAGTAATAGTCCCATCACCTTCTAATGTAAATTTGTATTTTTTTTTAACTTTAATTAATGTGTCGTTAACATTCTCCATATTTTTATTTAGTAGGTAGTACAATTTAATATGGTTATGGGTATGCTTGTTGTTGGATTGCTCTTTGTTTGTCTTGCGCCAGTTCCTGCTCATGTTGCTGCGGCGGTGGCTTTTCTATTTTTTGTTTGTTTTTGTTTTTATGTTTCTGATCGGAGATTGTGGGTGGCATCGGATGTGGACTGTTTTGCGGTGGTTTGTTTCGTAAACCCGAAAGGGTTTGGTTCTATAAATTCGAAAGGTATGTTGGTAACAAACGTGTTGAACTCATCCCTCGATCTGGGTTCAAACACGTCTGAAACTGGTTGAGTTGGTGGTTTTGTGATTGATTCTCTGATGTTCCAGGTATGTTGATATCTGCAGGTCTCAAGTCGTCAGGCCTACCTCTGAACCGGTTTGTCTTATTTTCCGTCTCAGTTCCTGTGATTGATCTCGGAGTGTTTGTTCAGGGGGTTGATGGTATGTGGATTTGATACCGTGTTGGAGGTCGATCCATTCACCTACTTTAAAACCCTTTTCGATTCTTACGAATGTTCACTTCACATCTTTTTTTTTGTAATCTGGTTTCGTGCCCGTACGCGGGTTCGCTGGGTTGCGTCCGTGCGTAAGTGTTTGTTTTGTTAGGATTGACTAGGGTTGATCGCATGGTCTATTATCACGTTGTATCCCCGTTTGGGTTGTACCTGGGTCAGGTCTAATGTCACCCCAATCTCTGTATCATTATATTTTTATTTATAAAAATATTTGCTTAAAAAAAATTAATATAGACACTTCATTTATTTAACATTAACCGCCTCACATATGAAGTATTCTTTTATTTTTTTATCAAAGCAAGAAAAATTAACTTGCAAAAAGGAGGAGGCCGGAACTTTTATTAGAACATCAGAAAGACCCAATAAAGGATGCCAAGGCTATACCCTCTCAACAAAATATTTAATATTCTTGTCAAAAAACACAAAATATATAATATTAAATTAAGTGAAATAATAGTTCAATATATATAATAGACCAATGTATATGAAAAATATGCCTATATTAAATTTATCAACAAAATACATTATCTTTATTAATTATCCTTTAATTATTAAGCGATAAACAATTAATTTTTCTTTCATAAAAAAAAGAGAAATGATTCATTTTTATAATTCTCTCCTATTAATTAAAGATATTTTTGGTGAAAATATCATTAGGATATCTTATAATTTAAAAATCGATCGTATAAAAAGGGACATATTTTTATGTTACAAAAATAATCTTTTAGTTCTTTCCATTTAAATAAAGATATATTTCAGTGAAAGTATCATTAATATATTTAAAATATGGTCTTATTAAAAGAGACCCATTTATCTTTTACAAAAATGTCTCACATATATAGTAGTAAGAGAGATGACAAAAAAAAAAAAAAAACAGAGAGATAATAAGCAAATAAGTAACAATATTTTCTCATCTAACTCAACCTTAAAGTTGCTCCAATTAAAGAGAACATAAAAAGAACCTAACTAGTGTGGTGGGGTGTTTCACTCAATATATGTCGTGTCCTAGAGGCAAAACAACATGCCACACACACATATCTAAACTAATCAAATCAAACAGAGATGCTACCACCAGATTCAATCACTCCATCACGATAATTCTCTTCTTGAAAATTATGACAAAGAGGGCCAACAGGTGTTCTACAAATTGGGCAATCAAAGTGAGAATAAAGCCACATATCTATACAAAGAGCATGAAAACAATGTTTACACTTTGGTAGCTTCCTAACATCTTCCCCTTCTTCATAAACCGATAAGCAAACATAGCATTCATAATCATAACCCTTATCCACTTCTTCTTTTGCTACCACTTCCTTCTTGTACTTGAAGCTTGAAAGCAAGTTCCTTTGTTGGTTTTCAAAGCTCCTATGACTACTTCTTTCAAATCCTTCAATAACCATAAGATTTGGCCTTGTGGTCTGTTGTTGATTGTTGCTCCTATTGCAACGTTTGATAATGATGATGTTATATATTGCTAGGACTATGGCTGCAATTCCCATCACCACTAGACCATAATATAACATGGGTATGCTATTGTTTTTGTTTGATAAAGAAGGTGGTGGAGGAGGAGATGGGATTGTGAAAGGGCTTAGAACATCAACCATTTTGTTGGGAGAGTTTTGAGAAATTGGGAGAGGAAATTTAATTTGGAGAAACAAGTTGAAGAATATTTAGTATATAGAACTAGACATGAGTGTAAAATCCTATCCAAAGTTGATTGAATGAAAGAATTATTAGACATTATAGATTTTTTTATTTTTTTTGTGAAAATAATACATTATAATATTGATAAGTATTTATTATAAAAGATATGGTGGTTATGTTATGATTGGGGAAGATAATAAAATATTAATATTTTTATTTGTTATGTAATGAAATAAGAATAAAGGACAAAATGGTGTACAATAAGGACACCATATTGAGTGAAAGTGATAATATTTGTAGATAAGCCTCTTGTTCAATGGTTAGAATTTTCGAAATGATTGCAATAAGCAGGATAAATCTATAGCTCAAGTGGTCGTGGCAACAAAAAATTTAGAAAGCAAGACAAACAAACTAAAATAGTTTCTAGTCATATCAGTGCTTCAAAATAGGGTGAGAAAACCCCTAAAAGTATTGTTGCCTAGTTGTCTTCATTATTGGCAAATTATTAGCAAATGCAGAATTAGATGGCACAAACAAAGGAAGTCTTGACACTAATGTTCAAGTTGTTGATCACATTCTCAATATGAAGTTAGGAGACAACACTGATAAAAATTAAATTGATAAAAATCGTGATGAAGCATTTAATACAAACTCAGTTAACACATTTTTTCATGAAAGGTTGTGCGAGGAAGTAGTAGCATATTAATCTCCTTTGGAGCATCATGTCAAACAACCTTTAGTTGAGTATGCTTTTGGCAGCTCCATAGTGATGAGAAACTCTATAACAGGTTAAACTTTACTGCAAATGTTGTTATTTATGTTATGCAAGTTTTATGTTTTAAAAGTGCAGCTATTGTGGTCCAACAAGATATGAATTTCTGAGTGAATTCTCAGTTGTGTCTCAAAATGAAGAGATTGTTGATTTGGATGGAAACATAAAGACTTAATAACATTTTTGGTCCTCGCATTTTAACTAACTCACGAAATTGGTCATCTCTTTTTCAAATCGAACAAAGTTGCCCCTATACTACCATTGTTTTTGCAATTTTGGTCTTAACTCCCATTTTGCTCTCCAAAAACGCTGATGTGAATTTTTTTAACTGATGTGGCCAAAAGAACACTTAGGTGGCATTTCCACGTGACATTTAATCAGATTTAAATAAATAGAAGATAAATTAATAAATAAAAAAAGCTTTTATTTATTTTTTGTTTGCTTTAAAATCATTAAAATAAATAAAAAAAGGGAAGAAGAAAGCTTTGAAACCCAACGTGCATGTTCTCTTCTCTACCTCCATTCTCCAATAATTCCAGAAATCATTCCATTCAATTTTTTTAACCAAAATCCATATTCTTCATTCAATTCTGAGAATCATTTAAATCTTCCCCTATATAAACCGTTTCTTATTCAACTCCCGTTTCTTTTTCAACTTTATTAAATCAAATTCAGATCCACATCCAGATCTCTTTCCAACTCTATCACTTCCCCAAATTGATTCTTCTAGAATCTTCATTTGAGTTGATTCCTTGCAGCTTCTCAACAACAAAACATAAAAAATCAGATCTTTATTGAATTAAAGAAAAACCCCAGCTGAAAAAAAATTGAATTTAAGGATTAAAGAAAAGGGTTTTGATTGAATGAGATGTGCAAAGGATGACAGCTATACCATCATCTCTGGAAGATTAAAGAAAAAGGTTTTATTGAATCGAACACCATGACGTGAAGAAGAAGAGAAGAAGGGAGAATCGTCACAAACCCATAATATGATGAAGCTTATATTTCTTTGAGAAACCCAGAAATTTGAAAGTTGATGCCGGTGAAGGTTATGGAGAAGAAGATGAAGAAACGAATTGAATCTGGATTCAGATTTGTATTTTTGGTTTATTTTCTTTTTGTTAATTTATATAAATGTATTTTTTTCATTAATAAAATAGGATTGCTGACATGTACAAGTTTTTTCCAAATGTGATTTGCCACCTCAACGTCTTTTTGGCCACATCATTAAAATATTTGACGCGTAAACGTTTTTGGAGGGTAAAATTGAGGTTAAGACCAAAATGCGCAAAGATAATGGTAGTATAGGGGCAACTTTGTTCGGTTTGAAAAGGAGAGGAACAATTTCGCGAGTTGGTTAAAATGCGAGGACCAAAAGTGTAATTAAGCCAAACACAAACCAATAATTTTAATTGGTTGTCCAAAGAACAAGTTAAAGAAGCAGCGTCGTCCGAGGCTATCAAAAGGTTCAAGGTATGTGCTTCCAACTTTTTGTTTCACTAGTTCTTTGGTGGGATATTGTCTCTCTTGCTTTTAGGCAGCTCTATCTATTTTGGTCTTTGTTTTTCGGCTTTTGATTTCCTTGAGGGTTTTGGTTAATTTCCAATATGAAATTTGTTTTATCTTACAAAATCACTATAGTGAGAGGTAATATAATTGTTTTTAGGAGAATGCTAACCAATGCCCCAAGGGCAATGGTTATGCATCTAAAAGAAGTAAATTTTTATGAAAAATGTGTGTAATTATTGTTTGACCAAAAGTAACATATTACATTTCCAAGACAAAATTTCTATTTAAGGATTCCTTAACCATTGCCCTGAAGGCACTGGTTAGCAAGACCCTTGTTTTTAAGGGAATGCTAACAACTATCTTTATGGCATTTGATAAAATGTTTAAAATATAAATTGTATCCTGAGATTTGTGTGCTCAACAATCTGAAACATCAAAAAGCAACTTTTCCTATATAAAAGTTATCAATTGCTTTTATTTTTTAATTCTTAACAAAGCAGCGAGATCACCGACCTATAAAAAAATACAGTACAATCCAAAATATTATCTAAACTAATAAAAAATGTGACCTATTATCATTTCAATCTTACACGTGGTATTCATTTAGCATTTATAATATTCATTGCTCAAATTTCGGGAGAATATTCCCTCCAGTGAAATCATCTGCAGTTTTCTCCGGTCAAGGATCTAAACCATTAAATACATTATCTCTCCTAATTTTAACATTTGACTGCTCATGTGCATTTATTATTCAATGGTTGTGATTACACTGGACCCTCCAGTCATTGGAGAGGATCCTTTCCCTCAAATTTCATATTCATTTAACGCCCAACCCCATGTTTTGTGCTAAACTATATTTTTTTCTTTCTAATATTGCTAAATCAAGCGGAAAAAACACACAACGAAGGCATAGCCGAAAAAATAATCAATCGATTATGAATTAGGGTGGAGTGGAATTTAAGGGTATTCATGGGAAAAGCTGCTGCAAGTCAACAAAAACTACTACGACGAAATACACTTCGGATGTATTCGTGAAGCTCAATTTCATTTGATATAACATTTTTTTCCTTCTAAATCAAGAGTTTAATAACATCAAAGAGGATACAAGACATCCCGACTAGGTTGACATTCATTATAACCTCTAATCCTAAAACAATTTTTCATACATATATATATATATATACACACACACACTTGGGGGACTATACCCTGTGGAAAACTATTACGGAAAAAAAATACCTTTAATGTCATAAAAATGAGGTATCCCCTTTCAAAATCACCAATTTCAGCCCCTTTACCTCTGGTTTTATTTCCTTCAATACTCAATGTAAGAGTTCTAGCAAAATTTTGTCCCATGTCATTCATATTGGAATGAGTAATGATATTTTGACATCCATTTGATGACAACTTTGTTGACAACCTTGTTTTTCTCACTTCTTATTGGTCAAAAACAATGGAGAGAGAAAAAGGAAGAGAGAGGATAACAACATCATGTGAGTATGAGAGAGAAAGTTGTCCAAAAGTTGTCAAAAAATGGTTGTCAAAATATCATTTCTCTATTGGAATTCATGACAAATTAATTTAAGCTCCCCCGACAACGATTGTATGATCAAATCAGTTGCAAGCTCTTTCCCAAGGGAAAACCCAAACTCTCAAGGCTCTTCACATTCGCAATCATCTTAAAATTACAAATAAAAAATAATTTTGAATACTAGATAAATCATAAAATATTACATCTCCTTCATCATCCTATATAAAATATGAATTTTTTTTTTGAGCAAATAAAATATGAATCTTGAAATCATGCATGTTAATCACCAAGAACACAACCAAATATATGTATCACACCATCAACATGTCTCAGTTCTTCATGTATTAAATATGAATCTAATAGTCATGTTTGTAATGTTTAAATCAACATTATATACATTAAAAGTATAAAGTGAGTGTAAATTATAACCCCTATTTTATTTATGTACTATGTATCTATTTTCATTAATTAACTGTTTTTTTAAATAATCACATAAATTTTTATAACGTCTCATTTATTATATCGACAAATTATAAGTTTTATCAATCATCACTTGTTTAGTCTCTCGTTTGTCTTTATCTATTCGTTTATATTTTTTTTTATTTTCTTCACACATTCATAAAAATAAAAAACACTTGTGTGAACATACATGTACTTTGCTGTTAGGGGTGTTTATATCTAAAGCGATCCAAATTAAAACTACAAACCAGTCTAAAACAACTCAAAATCGTACAAAACTAAATATTATTTAATGTGCTTGGATGTTATTTTGTGTAAAGTACTCGGATTAGATTTTACACTTCCTCCACATACATAAACTTTGTTACTTATATTTCTGTTAATATAATATATTGCATAAGTCTATCATTAGTTTGTTTTAAACTTTTTAATAATTATTATTAGTTTATTTTACCTATTTTGTACTATCACCTATTTTTTTAAAAATAAAACAATCATTGTCTTAATTTTAGAGATGAGATTCATTAACTCCAAAAATAAGTATAAAAAGTTACTCCAAATTTTGGCCAGTAATTATGATATCAATTCATGGTTGTGATTAATAACTACAAATCTCTACCATAAGATTTCATATTCCTTCTTCTTACACAAAATAATGATAATGCACAGGTGACAACAATCCAATTATGAACTTTTTCAATTAAATTAAAATGCAAACCAAAGTCATTTTATTCGAAAATATGAGTCATTTGTGAACCTTAAGTGCAGACTTATTAAATTAAAAAAAAATTGATTCAATTGTGAACTTTGGCAGAACAATACTACAACTTTTTATTGAATCTGATAGAAAAATATGAATTTGATTGAATCTTTTTTTTTATTCGATAGAAGATCAATATTATATTGCTTGTTTCAGATATTTTATTACTGATGTAGATAACCTAGAATTCTAATATCCAAGAAATTTATTGAATAAATCATAAGTTATTACAAAATTGCATAATTTTCTAAGATTCATAGATGTGAATCTAAGCCATTTATTTGAGGCAGATTCATAGGTGTTGGGTTGTTTAAGAAGAAGGAGTAGGAAATCTTATGGAAGGAATTTGTAGTTATTAATCACAACCATAGATTGATATCAAAATTAATTGCCAAGATTTAGAGTAACTCTTTATACTTCTTCTTAGAGTCAATGGATCCCTCCTCTTAATTTTAATATATTATATCTTATATTTTACGTCAAACCAAATATTTCACCTCTAGTGTTCTTTATTCCTTGTACATTCGTTCTCTTTTCTTTTATAATATATATTTGCCATTCGAAAAACAAAAATAAACAATTATTTTACCTTGTCTATACATTATTAATATTTATAGAACTTTATAGAATTGTAATTTGGATGTCCAAAAATAAATCTAAATTAAATTATATTTAATTGGATTAAATCATATTTCTTAAATGAGTATACTAAATCGAGTGTAATTTTATCTTGGGTAAATACATCTTTTAGTCCCTGTAATATTAGCGAATTCTGTAAAAAAATATATTTAGATTTTGTCCCTGTAATTTCAGATTCCTCCACTTTTGGTCCCTCGCTTGATCTTGTCAGCAGAATCTGCTGAGTTGGCAAGCTGATTGTATAATTATTTTATTTTTTTATTTTTTAATAGGAATTAGATGCCACTTAGATTAAAATAAATTTAAATTTTAAAATTAAATATTAACTAAAATCTTTAAAATTAAATCATCCAATTTTTTCCCCAAAATAAAAATCCAATTAAAATCAAATTCAAGGTTTTTCCACCTTCCCATCGTGCTTCTTCTTCTCTCCAGATTCTTCTTCTATTAAAATCCAAACACAACATTAACATCAACTCCTACCCATATTCATTCAAAGATGATAGAACAACAACAACAAATTACAAAACTGGTGGAAAATGAAAACAGAAACTCACAAATCAATTCAAAACAAATCAAAACAAACTCCCTTCAACCCACACAAGGTTCCAATCGGAACCGACCATATCATCGTCGTGCCATCCATCAACCACTGCCAATGTTCTTCCATGACACGCTGAAGCTCGGATAAATCCATTATCCATTCATGGTTGCATTTCTGGGAACACGGAAAGGGATTTTGTTGTTAACTGAAGTTTCAGCCATTGTTGTTCAAAACAAAGATTCAGGAAGAGCAAATCTAGAAAGATAAATCATTATGGGCTTCAATTGCTAATATTCATTTATCCATTAGCAAATTGTTGATGTTGTGTTTTTCAGTGTTGTTGATGTTGTGTAGTGGCGAAATAATTCTGAAATTTGATTTTGTGTTTGAGTTGAAGCTTGTTGTGTTCTGGATAATTTCTAGAAGGACGCAGTGAAGAAGATTTTTTTTTTTTGGAAGAACGCAGTGAAGAAGATGATAAGTTCTTGATCAATTTTTATTAATGTTTAATCCCTTTCTGCTTTGATGCATGAAGAGGAGATGAATTTGAGAATTAGAATGAGATTGAAGATTATGGTGAACACATTTTTTTAAGTTGATTTTTAATTATTTTTTAAATTAAAGTTTTTGAATTTTAAATATTGGAAATAATTCTGCTTCAAAAAAAATAATGGAAATAATTTTAAATTCAAATGGATTAAAAAAATATTAAAATTACACAGTCAGTGTGCCAACTCAGCAGATTTTGCTGACAAGATCAAGTGAGGCACCAAAGTGGAGGAATCTGAAATTACAGGGACATAATCTAATTTTTTTTATAGGGACTAAAATCGAAATTCGCTAATATTGCAGGGACCAAAATAGGTATTTACCCTTTTATCTTTTGATTGGATATTTTTTGCTTTAAAACCGACGAAAATCACACCAGAACACCCCTACTTTCTAGTAGTAATAAATTATTCAATATCTCTGTAACTATTAATATATACTATTAAAAAATTTGGGCATTATTAATTGTATTGTTAGAACCAACACACATGTTAAAAAAGATCAAACAATTTCATTAATAGATCAAATAGAAGATAGTTCAATTGAAATGAGTATAAGACTACAGAGAAAATTGTTCAATGTAGGTAGAGGATCCATCAATAAAACATGAGTCTTGACAACAGAAAATCGCTCAATGAGGCCAGTCAAAAACTGAATGATTTGGTCCTTAGTTCTATAGGTCTTAGGTACCCCTAACAACATCACATCTGCATTGATGTGGACAAGCACAGTTTGGGAGAGGACGATGGGAATGTAATTGTTCCAAAAAAAAAGCAGAATCAGTATCAGGTTGTTGTTGATTCGAATTGCGAACCATGATGCTAGAAAACAGAGGAAGAGGATGAAAATCTTCAAATCAAGACACGCAAAAATCTTGCGAAAAGAACAAACAGATGAATCTCAATGTGAAATTAAGAGCGAAATAAGAAAAATCAAAGAAGAATCACAAGGAATCTTCCAGAAAACAAGCATCAATGGCGAAAGCAGTTATGGATTGTAACTAACATTCTCATGAGAGAGAAAGCAAAAATAAAATAAAAAAGATACCATATTATGAATAATAGAAATAGAATCATATTATTGATGAATGAAGGAGTACAATCAGTTATTTATAGGTAACTGGTGCTATACAATACAATAGGTAGACTAATAGTAGCATATCATAACTAAGATGTAACTAAACTCAGTTACTTGGTGTCTAAGCTATCTAAATCATCATCATCATCATCATCATCATCATTATTATTATTATTATTATTATTATTATTATTATTATTATTATTATTATTATTATTATTATTATTATTATGTAATAAAAATTATATAAGAAAGCATCTAATGAATTAAAATATTTGGTTTTTGATATAGTGCTAAATGTCATGTGATCCATTTCGCAAGTTAAACTCACCAAAAAATGAATGACACCAAAAAAAGTAAAATGCACAAGCACAAAAAAAAAAAAAACTAAATGATACCATGAAAATAAGCCTTAAATACCACCAATCTATTGTCATATTAGATTAATTTTCATGACATTGAACAACAACGTAATCAGAGCTCTTTGCATTCAACATACAAAATTGGTTATTATTACTAATTCTCATCTCAAAAGTTAGGATCAAAGCTTTTGAAGAAAGGAATAAACATCAACTGTACTTAAGGTTGCAGATCAGGTAGATCAAAATTGCAAGTCAAGGTATACATGAGATTAAAACTCTAAATATCAGAAGCAGATCGGAAAGGACTTCAGAATGGGAAATTCAGAAGATGCCAAAAAGAAAAATGACAGAAACGTAACCAAAGGTGCACAAGAAGAAGGAGAAGGAGGAGGAGGAGGAGAAGAAGAAGAAGAAAATAGATGTGGATTGAATAGTCGCCATCCAACGAGGGGCGGATCTGAACTAGGTCCGGTGTGGCAAGTGTCACGCAACTCAAGTCCAACTCAATTAAGTGAGACCTCACATAAGCTTTTAAATTGAAAGTTGCAAAAGGGAGAAAAGTCATAGAAATTAGATGGCCGAACTATTTTTTTTTTTTTAATAGGAGAACAAAAGTGTGTTTATACAATTGATTAATGTTATATACTTACTATAAATAAATTTCAATTTGTTATATATCAAATGTGAGTTTGAAAATCTCATATTGTTTAAAAAAATGAAGTTTATATTAAAATGATGTCTTCCCTCTCATAACTCATTTTTTTATGGATCATGTTAACCAGTGTTCCTAGGATACTAGTTAAACAACTAAAAATGAAAAGAAAAAAAAATAAAATCAACGTTAAAAGTAACACTTTTTCAAGTTTTAAAAAAGTAAATATATTTCAATTTATAATTTCTTAACCAATGCCCTAAGACATTCCTTTTTTTATTCAATACAACTTTAAATTAATTTTCAATGTAGTAAGAATTTTCAAAAAAATCAAAAAGTCCCTTGAGTTTTCTTAGTCAATCATAGTCAGCATAACTTTCTTTATCTGTCATGTCACATTCACACATCCTTTACATAAACAAAATGTCACATTCACACATCCTTTACATAAACAAAAATAGACAAAATAAAATAAATCTCTGTTTTCTTCTGTGCTTGAAAATTTTCCACTTTGAAGAAGCTGCAAGCTATCTCTATATTCTCTTTCAGTTAAAGTACAGTTGAAATTTTTTAGTTAAGAATCTAGAAAGTTATAAACTTGTGATGGAAGAAGAAGAACAAAAAAACATGAAAGACAACAAAACGACAAAAAACGAGGTTGTTCTTCGAATTTCAAACAACGAAGAAAACAGTGATTTTGGTGGTACTCATGTTGCTGAAACCAGTTCCTACTCTCCTCAGTTCATTTCCAAGATGGGTTCATCTCCATCTCCAAAAGGGTCACATGCAGAAGCAGAACTCATGGAGCTTGAGAATCTCAGAAGAAGCAATGTTCAAGTTCCTTCAACAAGCACTTTCTTGGCTAGGTCTGAATTTTCAAAGCCAAAGTCAAGAATGGTTGAGCCACCATTTCCAAAAGATGCAACCTTTGTTGAAGAAAAGACTCAAATGAAGAAGGTTGCAGGTGGTTCTCCAAGGGATGTTCATGATGGAAGTGGAACTGTTGTTACTCCAAGGACATCTTTGATTGGTACTCCAAGAGGGAAGGAAGAAGAAGATGAAGATGATGATGATGATGAAGAAGTGTACAAGACTGCAGAAGTTGAAGTGAGTAAGATATCTGGTAAACAAAAGAGGAAACTTTGGAGTTTGATTGAGTTATTTGCTTTTGTTTGCATTTTAGGGTTTTTGATTGCAACCTTAATTGTTCATAGGTTGCAACATAAGAAAATTTGGAGTTTGGAACTTTGGAAATGGTGTGTGGTTACATTGGTAATTATCTCTGGTAGATTAGTCACTAGTTGGTTTATCAGTGTTCTGGTTTTCTTGATTGAAAGAAACTTTCTGTTTAAGAAGAAAGTTTTGTACTTTGTTTATGGTGTTAGGAAGAGTGTTCAAGCTTTTATATGGCTTTGTTTGGTACTTTTGGCATGGAGATTAATTTTCCACAATGGAGTTAAGAGAACAAGAAAAGTTATTAGGGTTCTTGATTACATCACAAGGGCACTTGGTTCTTGTGTTATTGCATCAGCTATATGGTTGGCGAAAACGTTGTTGATTAAGCTGTTGTCTTCACATTTTCAATCGTCTAGATTTTTCGATCGGGTTCAAGAATCAATTTTTCATCAGTACATTCTTAGGACTCTTTCTGGTCCTCCTTTGATGGAGATGGCGGAGACGGTAGGTAAGAGTTCGAGTAGAGGCCGACTTAGTTTCAAGACGTTGATTAGAGATAATGAGAAGAAAGGGAAGAAAGAACAAGAACAAGTCATTGATGTGGACAAGCTCAAGAAAATGAAACAAGAGAAAGTTTCGGCTTGGACTATGAAAGGATTGATTAATGTTATCCGGAGTTCTGGATTGTCTACCATCAGCTATACACCAGAGAGCATCTATGAAGATGTGAGTGATAACAAAGATAATGAAATTACTAGTGAGTGGGAAGCGAAGGCAGCTGCGTATCGAATTTTCAGGAATGTTGCTAAGCCAGGAAGCAAGTAAGATTTTGTTACCCTTTAAAATCTCCCTGCAATGTGATTTAGATTCATTTTCTCTGGAATTGGCTTATCATATTTCCGTTTAACCGTTGAAATCATCAGGTGCATTGAGAAGGATGATCTGTGGCGCTTCATGAGAATTGAAGAAGTAGAAAATTTGCTTCCACTTTTTGAAGGAGCAGTTGAGACTGGAAGAATTAAGAGGAAGTCTCTTAAGAACTGGCTGGTAAAGTCACTTGATATAGTCTTTAGTATTTGTCTATTTGATTATATAGCACCGACACTTCAGATTAAAGGCATGTATCGGTGTCCAACACATGTATGTGTCTGACACTCGTAGGACACCAACACATTCAATCACGTCTATTTTCTTTCTATTTTCGGTTTCTACATATCAGTTTCGGTGTCATGTTCAGTGTGATTGCTTAGCGTATGTTTATTGATCATTTTATACTTTCTTGTAGCCATAAGTAAGTAGGAGAAAATGTGTTGGAATTTTCCTTTCAGCATGTATATTTTTTGTTCCAAATTCCAACAATCAAGTTATTGCTCAGTTTAATGTTATAATCAATGCCCACATATATTACTAATGTTTGCAGGTGAAAGTCTACCTAGAGCGTCGATCACTTGTACATTCACTAAATGATGCAAAAACAGCTGTTGATGAATTGAATAACCTTGCTTCTGCAATTGTCCTTGTTTTGTCCATTATTGTGTGGCTGCTTGTTATGGGACTCTTAACAACTCAAGTTCTTGTCTTCATTTCATCACAGCTCTTACTTGTGGTGTTTGTGTTTGGTAACACAGCTAAGACCGTATTTGAAGCTATTATATTTGTTTTTGTGATGCATCCGTTCGATGTCGGTGATCGTTGTGTCATTGATGGTGTTCAGGTAGTTTTCAATTGTGGTTGCAATTACACTACAATCATTTATATTGCAGGAAAATATAGTCGAAATTGCAATTGCGATTGCAGACCTCAAAATCCTTTATATTGCAGACTGCCATTTAAAACCACGGTTAATCGATATAACCCTTATATCATTAATATAGCAGATCAAGAAGTACCTAATACATTTATTATATGTATTTCACAGATGATTGTAGAAGAGATGAACATATTGACTACAATCTTTTTGAGATACGACAATGAAAAGATATTCTATCCAAATTCAGTTCTTGCAACTAAGCCAATCAGTAACTTCTACAGGAGTCCTGAAATGAGTGATTCTGTTGAATTTGCTGTTGATGTTTCTACTTCAATAGAAAGTATTGGAGCCTTGAAAACTAGATTAAAAGCGTAAGTATTTACTATGCTCTAACTCTAAATTTTAATATTAGAAGTTTTTAGTTGCATCTGTTATACTTTCTCTTGCTTGCAAATTGATATATATCGACTTAGGCAAACAACGCGATTAAATTAATGGCTTAATTGCACCTTTAGTCACCTTATTATACCAATTTGAGATTGATTTAGAAACGGAGGGATCAAATCCCCGGATTGGATAAAACATGAGGACCAAAACTGCATTTAAGCTTCAATTAATTTACCATCGAATGAATAAATGTTTATATTAGCAATGTGTATTTCAACTTAATGTTGATATTTTGTATAACATGTTTTCAGATACTTGGAGAGTAGGCCTCAACACTGGCGTCCAAACCACAATGTAATAGTCAAGGATATCGAGAATGTAAACAAGATGAAAATGGCTCTATATGTTAATCACACCATAAACTTTCAGAATTATACCGATAAGAGCAGCAGAAGATCTGAATTAGTCCTGGAGATGAAGAAAATCTTTGAAGATCTTGATATTAAATACCATCTTCTGCCGCAAGAAGTTCAACTCGGTCATGTTAGGTCGCAAGACCATACATGAAACCACGGAGGAAAACCACCGAGGAAATTTCAGCGATGAGAAAGAGAAATAAAGGAAGGAGTTGTTAGATATAGTTGGATATTAATTAGAATTAGTTTAATGTAGTTTAAGGTGGTTAGAAGTTAGTTATGATTAGTTGTTGGTTATATTAGTTATAGTTTAGGATAACACTGCAAATTGTGATCATCATACATTTATTTGCAAGTAGATTCTCAAAAACCTTACAATCCATATCTAAACTAGTATTACCAAAATTAGCTAACTTATCAGCAATTTGATTAGCTTTGCACCTTTCATAATAAAGTAATCTTTCATTTGGTGCAAGTATGTAGCACAAAGTTTTTGTGCTATTAATTTTGTCCTAGACTAATGGTTCTCCCCTATCTTTCTAGTATTGCATTGCTAAAAACTGATATAAAAGAAGACTGTAACTAGAAAATTTGAGGTCTATTGAAAAGTTTAAAAAGAATCTTAATTAATATTCTATAAAATGTTAAATTTCATTTTTAATCTTTTGTATCAAACTTCTAAGTTACAGTTTGAAATATTTCACTATCAATCAATAATATTAATAATCCATTTAATCAATGTTCTTACATTATTGGCAAAATTCCTTGAAGGAAATATGGATAAGTTGTAGATTTTGTCATCTTTTGTTTACCATAAATTGAGATTTGAATCCTCTACAAATCTAACTGTTTCTACAACAACTGCATAACCAGCCTGCAGCTACGTTGTAGAGGATCCAAAGTCCAAACACTTTTAATTTGTCATATCTAATTAGAATTTTTTTTCAATCATTAAATCTCAATTTTTATCAAAAAATTTCATTTTTGGACCATAAATATTTTATAGAAACTTCACTTGATGTTATTGTGCTCAACATCCACTCTATTGTTGTTAAAATTGACAATACCTTTCCATGCTTAGAATTAGGACTAGTACATAAGTCTTGGCTCAGATGTCAAAAATGTTCTAATTGTTAGGTTGGATGCTGTAAAGAGAGTTCAAACCCTGATTCATCCATTCGTGTGTGAGTTTTTAATGTGTGAGTTTTTAATCTATTCATTTCGTCTATCTACCAGAAAAAGCATTAGGACTATTAGTGTTTTAAACTGGCATAAAAATGCTCAATGAAGTCCTTAAACAAGAATAAACATGTGCATTCTTTTGTGTATGTGTCTTGTTTGTGTATTCTTTTGCTGCTTTCAACTGAAAAATTGCATAAATGTGTCGACTAATAAGAGAAGTACAAGGCGGTGAGGATAAACATGAGAATAACGATCACGTACTTCAAGGTTTATTTTGTATGTATGATTTCTTTTTCTCTTTAGCAATTTAATTTTTTTATTCATTTGAAAGAGGTAGAGTCAGGTTTATCAGTTAACGTGTCTAGTGTTATGTGTTTGCACAATGTATATGATTCTTTTTTTAACAGAGTGCGCTTAGTGCTTGTCCAGTGACAAAACTGCTTCCGAAGAGTGTTACCAACACAATATTTTACCTATCATGCGAACAACGCATCTAAGAATCAACTTTCGCCAAATTTTGTGTCAAGTATGAGTTAAAAGTTTTATATTGAATGAAAAAGTGGATTGCGAACAATGTATAAATGAGATGATGATGTATCTAATAATATAATATTTTAAGTGAAGATGCGTTCACTTCACTTGTCTGTTAGTAGTAACATAATTTAATGAATCCATACTCTATCATGACCCAACAAATCCATTCAACACTAATTTCAGTTATATTTTAAGGAATAGAAATCCTTGTTCTTAGAATTTTCAACACTCGTACACTACGATTAACTATTTGCATTTGACCTGATAACCAACTACTTGCACTTGACCTACTTACAAATGATAACTCTTGATCGCATAAAATCTATCGAGATATGCGATCTGATCGACTTTTTTTTTATTGGCTAACACATTCGATATCATACTTGTGCTTATATCATTTAATCGACATACATTTTGAATGCAAACATATTTTGTGGCTAATCAGACACGGATTAGCGTCTCAACATACATTTCCTTAAATCAACTCATTTAATTTTTATCAAAATAGTGTTATCGATATTGAATGGTTAAGGTGGGTTTGCCGAAGGTGTTATGGTAGAGCTTTGGAAAGTGTTTAAAGGTTTGAAGCATGTGAGAAGGTTAGGATTGAACAGTTGAATTGTATGGAAGCTGTTATAGATTATTGTTGTGAAGGTTCGTTGATTGCTTAATTTAGAGTGGGGAGGCGATGATTACGCATGGATCTACCTTCAACTCGTTAAGGGCAGCTGCCCCAACAACTTAGTTCTTTGTTTAAAGATTTTCAGTATTTTTTCGTTGTTCCCACTAAAAAGTAAATAATGCCCCCCACCACAAAGAGGAAAAAAAAAACATATATATTAAAGACTCTTATTTATAGATAGTTAAAATACACAATGATATGAAGGCACTACGCCAATTTTGACATTTAGTACTAGTAGCGCTCATTTGATAGCACTTTAAAATGAAATGCTATTAAAAAGCTGACCCTGACTCCTATAATAGCATTTTGGCTAAGGGCGCTATTAACATGCGACTTATGTAATAGCGCTCTTTATAAAAGCGCTAACATAGTGTATTTAAAAAAAGAAAGGAAAATTATGATATCGTTTTCTACGGGAACGCTAATATAAGAATATATTAGTAGTAATTGTTAGCACTTTATCACTAGGCGCTCTCTTAGCCCTTATCAAATAAAAAAATTATTTAAAAAAAAACCGCAAATGTTTTCATTCTTCGCGTTGAACTATTTCCTTTCCCTCTCTTCTCACAAACCCAGATAGATACCCTCTCAAAGCCAGTGCCCTACATCGATCTAGACAAGCCTTCTTCATCTCATCATCGACTAAAACCCATCTTCATCTTATCACGAAAACTAAACCCTTCAAACCCTAATCCTCTAATCTCTGCCCAAAGATTCATCTTAATAGAATCATAACCTATAATCTCAAATAACCTTAATTTTAGTTTCTAATTTTCATGTCGTTCTCCTTTGAAACCATTTGAAATAGGAACTCTTTCCGTTTTTTTTTATCAGTTTCAAGATATCAATCTTGATTTGGTGATTTGAGTAAAGAAACTTATTCTGATTTGATGATTTGATGATTGCTTATGCTTGAAAAACATGATTCTAGTAGACCCGATACTGGGTTTACTGAGAACTGCGTTTCGTCTTGGAATTGGCTAGTGTTGTGTTGTCTAGTCACTTCGGTTCAGACATTGTTCAGTCCGGTTTTTGTCTGATTGGTGTCGATGTCTGTTCTCACCTGATTTCTGTTGAAGGTTTTTGTGCGTCTTTGTGTGCTTAGGCGGGCCTGTTCAGCCCCTGGGGAGGTTTTCTTTACGTCATAATTGTCGGAGTGTTTTAGTGTCTTTGGGTGTGATGTGGTAGTAGTTCTGTTGAGGCGCCTTGGGATTTTTTCGCAGGTTGTTTCAGCTAGGGGTGTAACGGTTCGGTTTGGATTGGTTTTCATTCAAAAAAATGTCCGAATCGATGAAATCTTCATCGGTTCGGATTGGTTCGGTTTTCACTGTTTTTCAAAAAAGAAACCGAACCAAACTAATCGGTTTGGTTCGGTTTGGATTGATTCGGTTGATCGGTTTGTTTAATAATACAATTAAAAAAAATTCATATTCTCACAAAAATATTTCATAGAACTTTGTATAATTGTATTTCATATTTTGTTTTTTCATGTTCTCTATTTTCTCACAAAAATATTTCATAGAACTTTGTATAATTGTATTTCATATTTTGTTTTTTCATGTTCTCTATTTTTCAAACATCTTTTCATAACTAACCTTACTCAATATTTCATACATATGATCCAAAATTCATTCATCCATCATTCTTCAAAAACAACTTCATCAAACTTAAATATTTCAATCATCCACGATACATACATGCATCATTCATCAACAAACACAAAAATTCCAAAAAGCACATCCTAAAATTAAAACATAGTCAAAATAACAAATCAATGGCATAAACATGATAAAACTAACCAAGATATATACGATCGCAGCGGTGGCCGGTGGTGATGAACAATTGGTTTGGTGTGGTTGATGGCTAGGGTTATTTTTTAGTAGAAATGAAAGAGTCTGACTGATGAGATGAGATGAAGATAATGATGAGAGAAAGTGAATGGATTAAAAAGTATTTTATTTTGGACTTTAATTTTGGGATTAACCATAAGTTTGTGTTAGGTAGGATAATATTAGTAAAATAAGGAGTGAGGTTATCATCGGATTGGTTCATCGGTTTCACAGATCTCGAAATGAAAAACCATGAACCAAACCAAACTAGATCGGTTTTGATTGGTTCGGATCAGTTTCAAACTGAACCAAACAAGGTCGGATATTTTTTCGGTTTGGTTCGGTTTGAACTTTCGATTTCGTTGGTTTAGTCCGAACCGCTTACACACCTAGTTTCAGCCTTGTGTTGGCCGTATGTGTTATAGTTAAGGTTAAGGATATTGTTTTTTGTTTGCTTTGGGGATTTTCACTACATACTAGTGTTGTTGTTTCATGTGGTCTTGTTTGGCTTTGTTTTGGGCCACTAGAGATTTCTTGCTCATTGGGGTTTTTTGTTTGGAGTTTGTATTTTGTGTTTATTTCTATTCGATTAAAAGGATTCAATTTGAACTTGTAATAAACAAAAATTGAAATTGAACTAACGGGAAAAAAATTTAGCGTTAAGGCTATTTGTTATAAAGAGAAAAAGCACACAAAAAAAAAAGTAGTGTTTTTTGTGTGCTTATATGTTTAGTGATTAGACATGCTTATTGACGAATATATCTATACTATATATAAAGAAAACTACCCCTTTCAGCACACTTTTGGGTTGGAATTTTCTTTCCAAAAATACCCTTAATTTCTAATTTTAATTTTAAATTCAAATAACACATGTAACAAATAGATAATAAAAAATTTAATTTAAGAAAAAAACTTACACACAATTCCTTATGAATTGTTCTTACTGTTACCCAATTATAAAATAACACGTGGATTAATAATTTATGTCTCTAATCGTCCCCGTTAACCCTCTTTTACCTCCGTTAACCGCAGATCAAACTCACAAAAAACTAGCACAAAACAAAAACTCATGTTACTTTTTTTCAGCCGATTTTATGTTGTACATCTGTGTTGATCCCCTCAATACAACCGACAAAGATTGTCAAGTATTTTCATATCCCTTCTACAAAAAACAACATTTCCATATTATTTTATTACTTCCACAAAAAACAGTATTTTCATATTATTTTATTAATATAAGTTACTCTTCCTTAGCCTTTGATCAATTGTAACAAACGTGAACAAAAAATAATGGTAAAGATTGAACTTTAAATCCTCTAAAAAAAGATTAGTAACAAACGTGGGCAAAAAAGAATGTTAGGACTTTAAATCCTATAAAAAAAAGATTAGTAACAAACATGAGCATCAAATAATAATGTTAAAGATTGGACTTTAAATCCTCTAAAAAAATATTAGTAACAAACGTGAGAAAAAAAAATATTGTTAAAGATTGGACTTTAAATACTCTAAAAAAAAGATTATTAACAAACGTGAACAAAAAATAATGTTAAAGATTGGACTTTAAATCCTCTAAAAAAATATTAGTAACAAACGTGAGCAAAAAATAATGTTAAAGATTGGACTTTAAATCCTCTAGAAAATGATTAGTAACAAACGTGAGCAAAAAATATTATTAAAGATTGAAATTTAAATCCTCTAGAAAAAATATTAGTAACAAATGTGAGCAAAAAAATAATGTTAATGATTGGACTTTAAATCCTCTAAAAAAAGATTAGGACTCAAAATATTTTTGAAAAAGATTTGTTAGCACTATAGTAAATATTAATAAGTAGGATTCTCACAGTTAATAGTTTGTTCCTGCATTGTTTAGTTTTTCTCAACCTCTCTCAGCCCTCTGCATTAGAATTCAAAATTAACCTATATGTTTTTTTTTCTTTTTCTTTCATGTTACAACTAATCAAAGTCGATTTATTTTATGGATTATATTTGGCTTTGCTGGTTTATAAGTGATTATGATTCAAATTATTTACGATTAATTTTAAGTATAATAACTTTGCTGGTTTATAATTGCTTATACAAAATATGATAACGTAGCTTTTATATATATATATATATATAGAGAGAGAGAGAGAGAGAGAGAGAGAGAGAGAGAGAGAGAGAGAGAGAGAGAGAGAGAGAGAGAGAGAGAGAGAGAGAGAAAAAACCGTGGTTTTTTTTTAATTATTAAATAAAGGGTAAATAAGCAATAACATCCTTTCCCGTTAAACTCCTTCCACTGCAGTTTAAAGGAATAAAAACATCGCTTTGTGCTTAGTAGAAAATAGTTTCCCGTTAGACTAAGTTTTGCTTTTACCATAAATAAGTCACAAGGGCAGACAATTCACAATGTCGGAATCTATCTTCCACGGCATGTTTTCAGCCATGGTCAATTATATGTAGTTTTATCTAGAGAAGTTTCTCAAAATTCAACAAAAATTCTCATTAAAGAAGGAAAAATAGAAGGAGAAGATGGAGACTTTACGAAAAATGTAGTTTATAGAGATATTCTTTTATCTCAATCATAGCAATGTTTCTTTTACATAACATGTCATTTATACATTTATGTTATGATGTTACTAATTACTATTAGAATAAACAATAAATGATCATTATTTTATCTTAATTCAGGCAAACTAAAAATATGTTGATTTGAAAATAATTTTGTTGTATGTCTTGACAATATTTTGTTTATAATTCAATAAATCAATAATTTCCATTAATATTTTAAAATTTTAATCAAAATTATACAAACAAACGTAATAAAATAATCACATGCGTTAGCGCAGTAGAAAGAGCGGACAGACGGGCACGATAGTGCCCGTATTTCCGCTAGTATCATCATAAGATAAGCATCATTTTTTTTTTTTTGACGAATAAGCATCATATGTTTTTGTATCATATATGATTCCCTCAAATCACATACATACCATCATGCATAAACTACAAAGTATTTAATAACGATTCTTAAAAATTGATGCCCCATATGTCTTACAAAAACGTTCATAATCATTATTGATGTTGCACTTTCAATTCGGGTTCAATCTAATGAAAATTGTGAAGTAACTTAAGACAGTCAGCAAATTTTGTTATTCCAGCTAGTGCCTGCATGTTATATATTATCCTATAAGAAGTCTATATATAGGATCTGCAACTGACAAGAGCAGACCACTATAATATGAAGATAATAATGCATTTTATCATACCCATCCAACCAGCCTGCTTTAATATGACATGAACAGATCCTAATGCATTTTATCTTGTATTTCATTACTGAAATTCTCTATTTGTCAATCCTATGCTTGCTGATTAGTCTTGGGATTTCCTTTCATTTCTATAGCTTTTGTAAAATTGTGTTGGTTGCCATAATTAGGGAGTTGTTGGCTATGAAGCACGGACACCTGTAAGATTAGGCATGTCGCGGTGTCCGACACGCGTCGGTGTCCGACACTCCTATGACATCCGTAGACACGTGTCGGACAAGTGTCCTAAATAAGTTGTTTAATTCTTTACTTCGACACTCCTTTGCACCGGTGTCCGACACCTATATAACAGTTATACAAGGCGTGACGGACAACTCAAACATGTTTGAATTTTTTTCTCTACATCCACACACAATAGATTAAAGAGTTAAAGATGTGTGAAAAATATTGATCAATGAGAGGTTGTAGACATTAAAGTTGGTTACAACGTTTTTAAATTTTTTCGATAGCAAACCGATAAATAAAGATCAAATACTATTGTGTCTTGTTATATAACTTTTTTTTAATGAAATAAATTTCTCAGGTTAGATGCATATGTATGTATCTTGATTCTTAATTTAGATCTTTTATAAATAAACTAATATATAGATAGCGGTGTCAGTGTCCTATGTTTTTTACATTAGCAGTGACCGTGTCGGTGTCGTGTCAGGTGTCCGTGTCGGTGTTCGTGCTTCATAGATTTTTGGTTTGGAATTTGACTACAGAGTTCTTTGTATAAAGTAAGCATTTTTATACATGTCTGCTATATTCTTTCTCATAATTTTACTCCCAGTTCCCCACTTCTTCCTTTTCAGTTATAATTTCTTTCATTTTTTTTTTATTTAAGAATTTTATTTTTTAAATTTTCTACTTTTCTCTTGATTTGAGTGTTTTTTGTTAATTTCTTGATTTTTTTTATCTGGTGTGATTCCTTGATTTGAGATTTGATTGCTTTATTTCAGGTAGTGCATTTGGGTTTCGCGGTCTTGTGTCGTCGTTGTCCACACTTCAGCTCTCTTCTTACTGCACCTTCTTAAGGTACACCCTTCTCTTGACTCTTGTGATTTTGATGAATTTTGCTAAATATTTGAATTGAATACTTGTAATGTAAGGTTTTAGAATTGAAATGTTAGTGTGTTTGTTAATTGAGATTCAGAGAACTTGTTCTTGTTTGATACTTTGATGAGATAAATCCAAAAAAAAAAAAAAGTTCTAGCTGTAATGAAGCGATTCATATATATTTCACAAAAACGTGAAATTTAAGTAGGTGATAAATTGGCTGGGAGAAATATTCAACTTTATAAAAGTTTGTCTAATCATTGTATTTCTTAATAGAGTTAAATATGTTTTTGATCCATATAAGTTAAGTGAAATTTGTTTAATTATGTTTAAAATTATAAAAATTATATATATATATATATATATACTCCCTCCGTCCCAAATTGTATGTCGCTATAGTGAAAAAAATTTGTCCCAAATTGTATGTCGTTTTACAATACCAATACAACTTTAATGTTACTTTTCCTATTATAACCTTAACTATTTATTACTTTCTCTTTTTTTAATGTTACTTTTCCTATTATAACCTTAACTATTTATTACTTTCTCTTCTTTCAATTCTAACTTTAAAGTTACTTTTACTATTTCTTAATACGTGTGAAATGCCCAAAACGTCTTACATTGTGGGACGGAGGGAGTATTTTGTTAACATGTAATTTATTAAATATAAATTTTTTAAACACGCAAATTTTAAAATTAAAGTAACGAAAATTTGAACCTAAAAATCAAATTTTGAACTAATTTTTGTGTGGAGGAAGTTTGTATAATGTTTTAAGGTCTTGCTAACAAGTGCCCTAAGGACATTGTTTAAGGAACCCACAAATAGAAATTGTGTTTTGAAAATACAAGTCAAACACAGGTTAAAGTCATAACTGTACAATTTCCAAAGCAAAAGTTGATATTTTTTTATGCTTAAACAATGCCCTTAGGGCATTTGTTAGCATTTTCCATGTTTTAAACAAGTAGGTAAAAAATCATTCAAAAATTCAATCGAGACATAAAACACAATCAATTGCCATTTGCCTCCGGCGTTGCAGCACAATCAATAGCTAACCCTTTCTCAATTCGTACGAGTTGATTTTCACAAAATTTGGGTCAGGTTTCATCCATCTGGTTCGTATTCTGGGTAATGCTTTGTTCAGTTCTATCTATGATCCATTCTTCAGGTATGTGTCTATTTTAAAAAAATTGCATGGTTACGTGCATGCCATATGCTGAATCCCCATTAGTCATATGATAATGAAAAGATGAATCTTCTAGACATTTTACTACTAATTTATATCTGGGGCCTATTTTTATCTGAGAGCCGAGCTTCCAATTTTATAGGGACGGCCCTGCTTCCCTGCATAAATATTTGGTCTTTGATTCTTTGAATTCAGTGACAGAATCACTGAGTTTGGTTTTTAAGTGCAGTACCAAATGCATACTATGTCTTTGAGTTTCATTGTGTTTTTTTTAACCGAAAGTAATATTGAATTTGCAGATCTTGGAAGTATCGATCTTGAAGTATCTATTTACCATAAGAAGTTTACGTATAACGGTTCCAACAGATCTCACCACAACACTATTGTTAAGAGGAGGAAATTCTTTATCCGGGTTTCAGGGGTAACTTCTGATAGAGGATTCCTTTCTAGCAGTCCTTCGCATTCACACTCTTTCTTCCTCCTCCCACATTGCTTCACAAATCCCGGGTCCAACCCAACCGGATTCAACAACACGAAACCACTCCAATTTATACTGCATTTCACTTCAAAACTCATTTCATTCATGATTAAACCCAAATGATAAAAAAAAAAAAAAAAAAGCAAACCATGATCACTCGATTATCAACGAAATTCATGAACATAACCATATCCACAATGTGCAAGTCAAACCAAATCGCCAAAGCCGAAACCGTTTTAATAGATGGAATCAAATTAGGACTAAACCCTGACATTATCACTTACAACACATTAATTGATGGCTATTGTCGTTTTGTCAGCTTCGATGCAGCTTACAACATTCTCAACAGAATGAAAGAAGCTGGAATTAATCCTGATGTTGTTTCCTACAATTCATTAATGTCTGGTGCGGTTCGAAAATGTTTGTTACAAAAGTCACGCCATCTGTTTGATGAAATGCTTCAATCAGGAATAAGGCCTGATGTGTGGAGTTATAATATTTTAATGCATTGTTATTTTAGGTTAGGGAAACCGGAGGAAGCGAACGGTGTTTTTCGGAATATTGTTGAGAGAGGGGAGATTTATCCGAGTACGGCGAGTTATAATGTTATGATTAATGGTTTGTGTAAGAATGGTTATGTGAATAACGCGTTGATGTTGTTTAGGAATTTGCAGCGTCGTGGATTTGTTCCGGAGGTTTTGACTTATAATGCGATGATTAATGGGTTGTGTAAGGCAAGGAGGTTAGCGGATGCAAGGAGGGTGCTGGATGAGTTTTGTGATTTTGGTTTTGAGCCGAATGCGATTACCTGTACCACGGTTATGAAGTGTCATTTTAGGTGTGGGAGGTTGAAGCAAGGGTTGGAGATTTTGTCGGGGATGAGGAGGAAAGGTTTTACGTTTGATGGGTTTGCGTATTGTACGGTGGTTGCTGCGTTGGTGAAGACGGGGAAGATTGAAAAAGCGGATGAGATTGCTGAGAAGATGATGAGTAATGGTTTGGTGCCGGATCTTGCTTCTTATAATACAATGATAAATTTGTTCTGCGGGCAAGCGAGGTTTGATGAGGTGTTGAGGTTGGTGGATGAGATAGAGAAACAAGGAATGAAATGTGATCAGTATACCCACACGATTATAATCCATGGATTATGTAAGGATGGCAATTTTGCAGGTGCCATGAAGCATTTGGATTACATGAACACGTTGGGTTTTGGTTTTAATTTGGTGGCATTTAACTCTATTCTTGATTGTTTGGGTAAAGCTGGTGATATTGATAAAGCAGTGAAGGTTTTTGATGATATGGAGGTTAAAGATTCGTTCACTTATACTATCATGCTGCACAACCTTTGCAGGGCTAAGAAGTTCCGAATTGCTTCCAAGCTTTTGGTTGCTTCTATTAAAGATGGCTTTAAGATCTTAAGGGCTACTCAAAGAGCTGTTATTGATGGTCTCACTACCTCTGGTCTTGTCTATGAAGCCAGAAAAGTTAAGTTGAAAATCCGGGAGGCTCGATTGGGGCATTGATTACATAGAAGTTGCTTTGTTGAACTTCAGGGTGTGCATTGAAAAATTCGAAATATGTTGAGCTAACAAATGAATGAGACTCTGATTCTGATACATTAGTCCGGTGGTTTGATTGCGGTAACTGTCATTCAAAGGGAGACTGTTATCATTATGCCACAAGGCATTTGGTAATTTACTGTTAAACTACGCCAGCTGTTATATCTTTTGATGTTTGGATTGTTACAATTTATTGTTTATAATGAGTTTGGATTGTTACAATTTATTGTTTATAATGAGTTTTGAACGAAATAACTTTGCTTAAAGTGACTCTTAGAGTAACTTGATCCCTTCAGTTGAGCCTTTGGTTCAAGTTTCTAATATTAATCTTTGAATTTATGATTTTAATTGTTAATAGCTCTGGCTTATATATATCATCATGTGGACATAAAGCTTGACGAATGAAGTAGACGGTCACAGTTGAAATTTGAGAATTAAGTAGTAGCAGTACATCATGGCATGGCCATTTCCTGCATAATTTTTAATTGTGCATTTCATATGCTACTAGATTTTCTTTCATAATAACATGCACTTACTATAGTATAATTTGTGACATTTTGATTATGTGTAGTGTGGTAGTGTTAGTGTATCATATCTTTTCCCTTTGTTTGTGCAACAATTTTCTCCTGCCGTTAAGCTTTTCCCCTTCATGTACATGCTAGCTTTACTTTTAAGTTTCTCAACATTATTGTATGTTCATGTCTATGTTCTGTTGTCTAGAACATATAGTTTACTTTGGAGATATTGGTTATGAGAATCTTGCTACTCGTAGCTGTTTGGTAAGTATATTCAATTAGCGTCATTAGTAAATACTATTTCTGACGATGACAACCCCATATCAACCTGATTTCTGAATCTTATTTTGAAAATGTTTATTTTTACTTTTATGTTCTCTTTTGAGGTAAATCAAAGTCATTATTGCAATTTTAAGATATGACATGTACCCAAACACCAAACTCGCCGCTAACACCAATGCTACACCCATATAATGATCTTCATCGAAGATATATTTGCCTCACCCTGTCTTTTTTTATAACCTTTTTTTTTTTGTGGGTAAAATATGCTGTTTTTTCGTCATTCAGATAATATGAGAAATTGAAATCTCTTGTCTGCCTTTTACAGCTGTTGTTCTCTGAAGAAGTTGAGTTGGAAGGGTATTCCATTCATTACGATCAGTTTGGAAAATCCAAAGGAACAACAGAAGTTTTCTTTACTAGGGAGTCTGATGCTCTAGCAACCCTCGGGAGGTGCAACCAAATGAAGCTTTATGGAAAGACATTGCAAATTGAGCTTGTTGGAACAAGATTGGTTACCCCTGCTCCCACAAAAATACCAATGTTTTCTATTGTTTGAGTAAATAGGTCGGAAAAGTATTGAGTGCAGGATAATGGTCATATGTCTGAGTTCTGATTTGCATGACTTTACTTATCTTAATACTGGTGTGCACTTTGTACTTGTCATTTCAAAACTTTGATCAGACTTGGTTACCAAATTTGGTTCAAGCCCCTGTCAAGTTTGGCCAACCAAAGCCAATATCTTCCATGCTTTTTACTTGTTTCAGATGGTTCAGTGAAGATTATTTTCATTTACTAGAAAATCAAAATTGCCAGGACATATTTGCTTGGTGCCGAATAATAGTTTGTAGGTCAATGTAGTAATTGAAATAACCTTCCTCGCCTATGTTCCCTAATTTTTAGCTCTATTGTGTTTGTAAATGAGTTATATGTTGAATTTGAATACATTGTGAAATACTAAAAAGGTTAACCTTTCAATTTTAACTTCTAATCATAATTGAATGATATTTTTTTAATAACAAATGTTAGTAGTTAGTTATTATATTAATATTTACTTTGTTGCTTGAGTTTGAACCCGTGATCTCAATTGGTCATCATTCCAGGTCGGACCGAACTTCTTAACCCTTAGCTTAAAGCAGTTGTTATCATCTATATTAACTTCCCCGCTTAAATAGACTTGGAGAGTATTGGATTTGTTTGGTTCTAAGAATGGGTTGGAATTAAGAGAATGACTTATATTTAGAGTTAGGAACAACAGAAAAATATAACTCTTTCCAACCCATCACTTCCTCATGCTTACATCAATTACAGTCATTTTCTTTAGTTCTCTGTTATATGAATATCGGTGGGGCCCTCATTCGAACCCAGTTCACTGTCAAATAAGTGATTTGAGGGAAACCGGTTAAGTCATGTGAATGTGTAAACACTTTTGAGATGCCAGTTTATATTTTTGTCAAAAAGATGTTCCTACCTTTCTACGCTTGGCTTAAAGGTACACTTAGAGTAACTTCATGTCTCCTCTATTGTTATTATTTTCATCTATTTATGTTATTCAGTCCAAGTTTCTCTGAAGTCATATCAGTCTTTGGTTTTATGGTGTTACTAGCTCATCATGTTAAACAGAGAAATAAATCTTGATGAATGAAGTACACGGACAATTGAAATTTGACAATTAAGTAGCAGTACATCAGGGCATTATGAAGTACAACAGTGGCTAGCTTAAGCTGAAAAATCCGTTGGACACGTCCGGGTAAACCTATCCTCCCAACCAAGTTTAATGAAGAGCGTTATGACTACTCTCTATCACTCACTCTTTTATTGGATCAAATTTAGGTCTCACACTTTAAAAATAGATCTCACATAAAATTGTGGGATCCACATCGATTTCATTCAATTGTTGAAAATTGATCTTTAACACTCTTGATCTAAAAACACCAAAACTAATAATTGCGTTTAAAACCACCTAACATTTGGGAAAAATAAATAAATCAAATCTCGTTAAATTATTAAGTAATTTTGAAACGAGGCTCTCTATAACGTGACATAAACACTCCTTTTTAATTTAAAATGGAAAATCTCATAAAGCTAAATTAAAACTAAACTAAATAAGAAATATGATAAATGAAACGAAATCTACTTACAATATTATACTGCAAAAAAGAAATGGAAAGATTCGATCAGTATCCGAATTTTATTCTATTGTATATCTATCCATCTATCTAACGCCTCAAATGGCGAAAGAATCCTCATATGCTCCGGAAGATAGATTATTGTGAGCTATACTTGGAATTCAGGTATCGACCTCAAAGAAAATTTGTCTAAAACTACCTATAGGTGGTAGGGGCCGAGTTATTGATATGAGATAAATCCAAAAAAAAAAGGTTCTAGCTGTAATGAAGCAATTCATATATATTTCACAAAAACGTGAAATTTAAGTAGGTGATAAATTGGCTGGGAGAAATATTCAACTTTATAAAGTTCATCTAATCATTGTATTTCTTAATAGAGTTAAATATGTTTTGGATCCATATATGTTAAGTGAAATTTGTTTAATTATGTTTAAACTTATAAAAATTATATATATATATATATATATATATATATATATATATATATATATATATATTGTTAACATGTAATTTATTAAATATAAATTTGGCTTATTAGATCCATTGGTCCCTCAATTAATTTCCATTTTTTATTTTGGTCCCACAATTAATAAAAAGTACCTTTTGGTCCCTTAGTTTTTCCTCCGTTTGCAAAATAAATCCTTCGCTTTTAAATTTAACCACAAATGCCTATGGTGGACCAACTTTAAGAGTGGTCCACCATAGACTTCATTAATTTTTAAAATTTTAACTATTTGATCTTTAAAACAAAAAGCTACCATTAGATTGAATGGACCATGATTATCTTACAATGAGCCAACAACAACTACCATTGGAATCAAGATTAGTCCACAAGTCTTAACTCAAATGACAAAAGAGAAATGTTAAAAACACACACTTTTCAACACACTTTCTTTGATTGGTTAAAATTCACATGGGATCCACCAAATTTACATAGGACTCGCATGATTTGGTCGGACCCATGTGAATATTAACCAATAAAAGAGAATGTGTTGAAAAATATGTGTTAAAATGTGTATTGCTTGCATTCCTAATGACAATAATGTTGAAATTGTTAGGTCGGATGTTGTCACAAAAGTTCAAACCCTGGCTCATTCATTTGTGTGTGTAAATTTTTGATGATTATTGTCATTTTATTTATCTATAAAAAAATAGGACTATTAGTGTTTAAAACTAGAATCAAAGTGCTTAATGCAGTCCTTAAACAAATTAGGGTTAATTATGTTTCTAGTCCCTATAAAATAGCGACCTTGTAAATTTAGTCCTTACTTAATTTTAATAGCATTTTTAGTCCCTATAAAAAAAATTTACTTATAATTTTAGTCCCTGCTAAAACAAAGTTTGATTAATTATCATTAAACTCTTAAATTTTTGAACGATTTTTTTAAGACAAGATTAGAACACTATGAAAGGTTCGTTTACTAAAATTTAGAATTTTCTGACATGAAATGAATTAAATATGAATTTTTTAAAACGACAAAAGTTAAAGATAAAAAGTAATAAAATCTGGATGTAGAAATCAAATTTTGCGATAATTTTTTGCGGAAGAACTTTTAGTAATGTTCTAAACATGTCTGCAAAAAATTGTTCAAAAATTTAAGAGTTTAAGCATAAATTAAACAAATTTGAATTGAAAAGGGACTAATACTCAGTGCAGAAAAACAAAATTAGGGACTAAAAATGCTATTAAAATTAAGTAAGGACTAAACTCACAAGGTCGCTATTTTATAGGGACTAGAAACATAATTAACCCAACAAATTAATGTTCAGCAGTCCAAAACTATTAATATTTTCTTTTTCATTCACGTGACTCATTCATAGGGATATTCCTTTGTGTCTTATTTGTGTACTCTTTTGCAATTTTGCTGTTTTCAACTGAAAACATGCATAAAGAAAGCAAAGGTGTCGACTAGTAAGAGAAGTATGAGGCGGTGAGGATAAAGATGATGAGAATAACTCACGTAGTTCAAGGGTTTATTTTTGTAAATGAATAATAAAATAAATTGTAAAGAGAAAAACAAATCATACAAGAGGTAGAGTCAGGTTTATCAGTTTATGTGTCTTCACAGTAATATTATGTTGCGTCACAAATAGTGTTATGTGTTTGCACAATGTATATGATTCTTTTTTTGATCAGAGTGCTTTGTCGTGTGACAAACTGAATTCAAATGTAAACTGTTCTGAAGAATATTGTGTTACCAACACAATATTTTATTTTTTTTCCCTATATATCATGCGAATAAAGTATCTAAGAACCAACTTTGGTTTGAAATTTGTGTTAAAGTATGAGTTAAAAGTTTTATATCGAATGAAAAAGTGGATTGTGAACAATGTATAAATGTGATGATAATATATCTAGCTAATAATTAAATATTTTAAGTGAAGATGTTGTGTTGATGTGTGATTAGTATTAACACAATTTAATGAATCCATACTCCTATCATGATCCAACAAGTCCATATACATTTATGAAAATTAAATATTCATCACAACAAATGTTTAGTTAATCCAACTTGGTATGCTTAGCATTTTCAATACTCACATACTAAGACCAACTACTTGCACTGGACCTGGTAGTTATAAGATTACAAGTTACAAACATGCATTTTTTTCATTGGCTAACCCATTCGATATCACACTCTATGCTACTTTCATTATTTCGACATACATTTTTAATGCAACAACATATTTTGTGGCTTATCATACACAGTTTAGCGTCGTACCATACATTTCCTGAAAGCATCTGATTTAATTTTGATCAAAATAGTGTTATCCGTGGAAGTGACGGTGAACGGTTAGGTGGCTTTGTTAAAATGGTAGAGCTTGGAGAGTGTTTGATGGTTTGAAGCATGCGAGAAGGTTAGGATTGAGCAGATGAGTTGAATGTGCATTCTCTTGTGGTTTCTAATGTCCTTACTAATAATGAGAATGAAGTCCGATTTGTAGATCCTTAACCGTGAAGGTTCGTTGATTGATTGAGTTAGAGTGGGAGGTAATGGTCCTTAACCGTGAAGGTTCGTTGATTGACTGAGTTAGAGTGGGAGGTAATGGTCAGGCACGGATCGACTCAATCCTGATTTGATTTGCTTGAAGATTTTCGGTAGTTACGCACACAAAAAAAGAGAGCATGAAAGACTCTTATTTATAAATGATTAAAAGACACAATGATATGAAAGTTGAATTGTTAAATGATTGGTTGATCACAAACTATATTTGATAGTGGTAAAAATGAAGAAAAAAAAAGTTGATAGAACAATTTTAAAATATTGATTCACATGGAGAAATTTAATAAAGGGTTAATCGTTAAAATAGACCCTATAATATACATGATATATGACAAATAATGACTCTGTAAAATAAAAAACATATATTTTAATCATGTAATTTGAAATTCTTTTTATTTTAACCCTATAATATACACGGAATCCATAAGAACGACATAAAGGTTGAATTTTTTCATGATTTTTTGCAGGCATGTTTAAAATGTTAAAATATGTCTTTTGAAAAAATGGATTTTTTTTTCTAATAGTTACAGATAATTATGAATTTTTATTCAGTGTGTTTATGAATCTCTTAAACAGTTCAAATTTAATTCATATCTCGTTTAAAAACACACCAAAAATTCTTGGTGAAGGGTCTTATTATGTTTTAACCATTCCTACAAAATTAGAGAATGAAATTTGACCGGTTAGTATACGCTTACTCGGAACAATTTTGCAATTTTGCACGTTTTGATTGAACGCTAAAAATAAATTTAAGCGTCATGCTATGAAACTTCTTTTTAAATCCATTTTATTTATTTTTATATATGTCTCTATAAACAATCAACTCAAAATTTGATTTCTAGGTTGATATATCCTTTGTTTGATTTTTGAGTTGTTTGCGATTTAAAAATTCATAAATAATTCATCCTTAATCGACAAATTCTAATTTTTTGTGTAAATCAATGTTTTTACGTCCAAAAATGGGCATCAATGCTGGAAGAACCCTCTGCCATAGTCATCAAAGAAGAGACTGTTTTCTTCGTATGACAATTTGTTCTTGCTTTCATTGCAATGATGACATTCTTTCTTTTCTTGGACCTCTTCAACAATCGCCGTGTGATTTCAATGTAAGTTTTTGACGAGTCTCATTCCTCTTTTTAATTTAAGATTGGTCTCTCTCATAACAATTTAATTCAAGATTTGTCATATCTCTTTCCAATGTATATAATACACTTCATGAGTGTGATTTCGTAATTTTGCACAGACTTTTTCTTAATAAGCATAAACTTATTTAATAGGGCATTTTTTAATGTTATAGATTACTCAAAAATTATTCCATATCTTCGGTTATATTGGTCAAACAATTTGTTTCAATTACTATGTTGTACGATTGCTTTACCATGGCTATTTTAGTTTGTTCTACAGATTATTCTGGTTTAGTGAGTAATGGTACGATAAAGAAAGAAGTGAGTGACTGGGAATTTGAAACTGTGGCCATGTTACATTTCTATTTTGTGCCACTAGATTAAAATCGAGTTTTAGCGTCAGGTGCAAGTATAAAACTGCACGGGTATGTTTTATTGACTTATTATTGATAATTATTATTGATAATTATTGTAGTTTAAAAAAACTGTATTGAATATATTGATATGAATGTTATATACTATAGGCTTTTTTAAACAAAAATATAAGTTGATTGTTTTAATATATTTTTTAACATTATTTGAATACTGAAAATAAAAATGGTATAAAATTAACAAATAAATGAAATAAACCACTTACATTTAATGTCTCTCTAACTCTTAAATGAAAAATAAATGAAGTAGAAGAGAGGTAGAACAATGAAATGAAAATAGGACAAAAAAAAACTTTTTAAATGGTAGAAGGCCAATCATGAAATTTGTAGAGCACGTTTGAATCCTTACTGTCGTGGATTAGAAAATTTTGTAATTAAAAGTATGCAATTAATATTTTATATCTTATGAGAAAATAAGAATATACTATACATATCATACAATAAATTACAAATGAGAGAAAGAGAGAGAAAAATTGTTGTAGAACTTGTAGGGTGCCAATATAGTAGGGATGATCTGACACCTCTAGCTTTTTTTGTTTAAAAAAAATGACATATTTATAAAATCTCATCATAATTAATGTATAGATAAAAAAACAAATAAGAATAACAGAAAATAGAGTTTCATAGTTATGCAAAAGAGTAGGATTAAGATTGTATCAAACGGATTAAAATCAAATCAAAAGGAATATGAAAAAATGAAAATGAAATCCTCAAGAGGAAAAAGATGGACTAAGATTGTACCAAATATTATAAAATGAAAATCAAATACTACTTCTCTTTATTTTGTTGAGCAAATTATTATAGAAAATAATAACATGAGATGAGAATGAGTAAAGAAGTTGTTGAACTTTTTCAATAGATATTGTGTACATGCATCAAAAGCGTTGCCTCTGAAAAATAAATAAAAAATAAAAATCAACAAACAACAACTCTAATATAAGGAAGAGAGAATGATGAGATGATACATGAAGAGAGAAGGAAATAACAAAAAAAAAAAAAAAGATAAATGTATCGAGAAAGGAGGAAAGTAAATATGCAATTGTTACAACAATTGCATGTAGTAGGTGTGGTTTGTGGTTCGAATAGTTTTGATTATGAATTTACTCATGTATACCACCATGTATTTATTTGTGAAGTTGTTTGTGGATAATTTGATCATGAGAATGGTGGGATAGTGGGATAATGTGAGTTTTTTTTTTTTTTTTGTGGTGTATGTGTAAGTGATATGAGTTGGTGGGGATATATAAGTTATATTTTTTCTATTTTTTAATTTAAATTTCTATTTTTTTAATTTAATGATTAAAAAAATGAACAAAACACCAAAAACAGGGGGTCACGTGACTTCTAAATTTTAAGTTCTAATTTTCAAAAAATAAATATCTTGCTATCAAACAAATATCATAGTGAGCAAATGGGGGAATCTTCAATCATTCTCGAGCCGCAACCTTCTCTACTTTTATGGATAATTGTCATTTACTGGATATAACCACCATTGGAGGTCGTTTCACTTGGCACCACAGCAACAACAGCCTTCGCATCCTCCCTAAGAAGCTAGATAGAGGCTTAACAAATGTTTGTTGGCGCCTTGCTTTCCCGGAGGCATTTGTCGAAATTCTTTGCAGGCTTCACTCTAATCACAATCCGCTCTTTCTTTGTTTTGGTGGTCTTCCCCTTGCTAGAGGGTCAAGGCCTTTCCGTTTTGAAGCTGCTTAGATTGATCATGATGATTACGCCGATTTGGTGGATAAATCTTGGAATTCTTCTAATCATAACACCATCACCGCCCTCTCCAAGGTTAGAGAAAACTCCATCATCTTTAATCATGAAGTATTCGGTAATATCTTCCGAATAAAGCAGCGTGTGGTTAAAAGGTTCAAGGGGGTTCAAAATTATCTTGAGAGAGTTGACTCCCTTAGACATATCCTTCTTGAAAAAGAGCTCCAGCAAGAATACAACCATATTCTTTTTCAGGAGGAAATGCATTGGTACCAAAAATCTCGGGAGCAATGGGTGAAATTTGGTGACAAAAATAGCTCCTTTTTCCACACCCAAACCATCATTAGAAGAAATATTTTTATTCATCACAACCTCACAAATATTTTTATTCACGTTGTCATTTAATGATACCAAATATTTTTATTTCATTTCTTCAACATCGCGAATACACACACACACATTAACGTTTAGAGTAATATTTTATGTCCGTCTGTCTGTTTTTTTGTAACGCTAATGCATGTAAATTTTTTTAGTGTTGCTTGGTTGAGTGCTACCTCACCGTTTTTTTTTAATTATTTTTCAATTTTTATATTTTTAATAACTTTTTACTATTTTCCATTTTAATGTGCATTTCAACTTTGTATAACATGTTTTCAGATACTTGGAGAATAGGCCTCAACATTGGCGTTCAAACCACAATGTAATAGTTAAGGATATCGAATGTAATAGTTAAGGATATCGAGAATGTAAACAAGATGAAAATGGCTCTATATGTTAATCACACCATAAACTTTCAGAATTATACCGATAAGAGCAGCAGAAGATCAGAATTAGTCCTGGAGTTGAAGAAAATCTTTGAAGATCTTGATATTAAATACCATCTTCTGCCACAAGAAGTTCATCTCGGTCATGTAAGGTCGCAAGACCATGCATGAAACCACCGAGGAAATGTTAGCGACGGAAACAGAGAAATAAAGGAAGGAGTTGTTAGATATAGTTGGATATTAATTAGAATTAGTTTAATGTAGTTTAAGGTGGTTAGAAGTTAGTTATGATTAGTTATTAGTTGGTTATATTAGTTATAGTTTAGAATAACTATGCAAATTGTGATCATACATTCATTTGCAAGTAACTTCTCAGAGACCTTACAATCCATATCTAAACTAGAATTACCAAAATTAGCTAACTTATGAGCAATTTGATTAGCTTCATGCCTTTCATAATCATGTAATCTTTCATTTGGTGCAAGTATGTGCCACAAATTTTTTTGTGCTATTAATTTTGTCCTAGACTAATGATTTTCCCTATCTTTAGAATTAAACAATTTGAAATATTTTAATATCTTTTTTTATTTTTGGTCAAGTAGCCTAGTTAATAAAAATTCATCTTTTAAAGTGAATAATTGGGTGTTCGGGTTCAAATCTAGATTATAATTCCAATTAGTCCATAAGTCTTAACTCAAATATCAAAATTGTTAGGTCGAATGGATAACATAACAAAAGTTCAAACCTTAACTCATTCATTTATATGTGAGAGTTTTTAATGACTATCGTAATTTCGTATATAAAAAAAATTAGGACTATTAGTGTTTAAAACTAGCATGCAAGAATTTATGTTCGGCATCCTAAACCATTGATATTTTCTTTTTCATTCACGTGACTCATTCGTAGAGATATTCCTTTGTGTCTAGTTTGTGTACTCTTTTTCAATTTTGCTGCTTTCAGCTGAAAAATTGCATAAAGAAAGCAAAGGTGTCCACTAATAAGAAAAGTATGAGGCAGTGAGGATAAACATGAGAATAACAATCACGTAGTTCAAGGTTTATTTTGTATGTATGATTTGTTTTTCTCTTTACAATTTTTTTTTTTATTCATTTGAAAGAGGTAGAGTCAGGCTTATCAGTTTATGTGTCTTCACAATAGTATTATGTTTATGTTGCGACACAAATAGTGTTTTTTTTTTTTTTTTGAGAGAAAACAAATAGTGTTATGTGTTTGCAAAGAAAGCAAAGGTGTCCACTAATAAGAAAAGTATGAGGCAGTGAGGATAAACATGAGAATAACAATCACGTAGTTCAAGGTTTATTTTGTATGTATGATTTGTTTTTCTCTTTACAATTTTTTTTTTTATTCATTTGAAAGAGGTAGAGTCAGGCTTATCAGTTTATGTGTCTTCACAATAGTATTATGTTTATGTTGCGACACAAATAGTGTTTTTTTTTTTTTTTTGAGAGAAAACAAATAGTGTTATGTGTTTGCACAATGTATATGATTCTTTTTTTTTGAACAGAGTGCTTGTCGTGTGACAAAACTGAAATCAAATGTAAACTATTCTGAAGAATATTGTGTTACCAACAATATTTTCCCTATCATGCGAATAAAGTATCTAAGAACCAACTTTGGTCTGAGTTTGTGTTAAGTACGAGTTAAAAGTTTTATATTAAACGAAGAAGTCGATGTTGAATGAAAAAGTGGATTGTGAACAATGTACAAATGAGATGATTATATATCTAATAATTTAATATTTTAAGTGAAGATGTTGTGTTCACATCACTTGTGTGGTTATTATTAACACAATTTAACGAAATCCATACTCCTATCAACTCATCATCATGACCCAACAACTGACGGTGAGCTTTGGAGAGTGCCTATGGTATGTGTTGGTATGTGTAGTGCCTATGGTAGAGCTTTGGAGAGTGTTTAAAGGTTTGAAGTATGTGAGAAGGTTAGGATTGAGCAGTTGAATTGGATGGAAGCCCAATTTATAAATCATTGGTTGTGAAGGTTCCTTGATTGCTTGATGTTGGAACATGTGTGGAAATTGAGTAAAAAGACTAAACACAAATTCCCATGTTGGGTAGAACTAGTGTTGTGTGAATTGAAAAAAGTGGAAGTCCCACATCGGATGGAACACACACATTAATAGTGTTTATATAGTGGGGGTGTACCTCTAATTAATGGGGGTACATAAGCACTAGAGAAAAATATATATTGATATATATTTTACTATTTGGAAATGATAAATTAAATAATTAATTTAATCATTATTAGAAAGTGCTTTCTTAGTCCCCAAGTTTTGCTAAAATATTTTTGTACTAAATACATTCCACACACCAAAGAGTTTCATTGAGTTGTCGGGAACTTTTTCTCTCTTCTCCCTTTTTTGACTTGTGTTGACGAGTCTTTCATCTCTTCTCCCTCCTTCGACTTGTTTAACAAGTCCTTCTCCTTTTTCTACTCCTTTATGTCCCTTCGGAATTAAGAGTGTTCTTAAGACCATAGTCCCTTTTCGGTTTAATGTCCCTTCGGAATTAAGAATGGTCTTAAGTTCATAGTCCCTTTCGGTAATATATGTCCCTTCGGAATAAAGAGTACTTTTAAGATCATAGTCCCTATTTGGAATAATAATGTCCCGGCGGAATCAAGAATGATCTTAACGGTATATAAATATTATAACAATATTTTTCTATTTGAGGAGAAATGGTGGTAACACCATATTTGAGTGGTCATAGTACCATATTGATAGTTTGGAGAACTTAAGGGTTAGAATGGTGGAAACACCATATTTGAGTGGTCTTAGCACCATAATAGAATGATAATAATACCATATTAAAGTGGTTTCAGTATTAAAGAGTGGTCTTAGTGCCATATTTGAGGGTGTAATTCTCGAACGGTTTTCTACGGTGCAGTAGTTAACCGCACAGTTGTAGCTGGACTTGTTTTATCCTGGAGGCGGCGTGGTTGATAGTATACCTTGCACAATTTTGGGTAGTGCCACGAAACGTCTTAAAGAGAGCGACCTGGTCGTGACTCAACCTAGTAACAACTTCGGTAGATAATAGAATTTGGAAATTCAAATATTTGGAAATCCAAAAACAACAATTTTAAGACGTTTCTATATGCTATGTCTACCGAAGAAGTTACTTATTGAGGTTCAATTGTCCCTAAATACAAGAAGGATAAATCAAGATATAAGAAATACATCTTTTGACTGAAACAATGAAGTGATTGTTGTTATAACAACAACACTAAGAAATTTGCATATCCCTTTTAATGGTAAAGCATTAAATTAATTGTGGATAATTAAAGTTGTCCCTCGGTACATCTATATAGCCTGGCGTTTTTGCATAAGAGAATGGTAGTTATGCAATGAACACTGTAAACCAATAAGCTTGGTTACGGACAGTAGTCTAAAGTGCTTTGCTACCCTTCAACTCTTGGAGTAGCTTGTGATCGGTTTATTCTAATCAGAGCCACTTTTTGAATAGTTTGAATGTATCAAGGAACAGGAGGATAATTTTCCATCTAAATAGTTCATATTATATGAACAAAATAAAGAACATTGAAAAATCAAAGAAAGGACCAAATTAAAAAAGGTTTTTTGATGAACTAGAAATTAAATGAGAAATTTGTTCAAAATGTTTGAAACAAATATTAGAAAGAATCTGAATTTCAGAATTCTATTGAATAAGACTGAGTTAACTCAGACTTAAAGAGAGAGTTGTGTATCATGCATTCTTGTGGGAAAAGACTACAGCTTTGATGGTATGTTCAAAATTAAAATTCTCCTTTGCGTGATTTTAATATTTGACATATCAAAATTGATCACGAACAAGTGTTTAATTTTAAACTTGAGTAACTTGGACTTAATTCCACCGTTATATGATTAGACAATTTTATTTATTGCAGTCAAGATATATGAACCAAAAGTTTATATAAATCAGAATTTAGAGAATATGAATCTCTAAACATAATAAATTATGATATGTGTGAATTTGATGACACATAAATTAGAAATGATAAAATGATGTTTTTATCATATTTATTGATGACTGTGAATTTTGGAAAATAAAATTGATATGCTTGAATGTTCAATTTTTATAACGAAAATTGAAATTTATGGAGTACCCAAGTCTAAGAACAAAAATTCTAATTAAGAAATTTTTGAAGAAAAGACAATCCAACTTGTCTTATTTTTGAACTTGGGATTGTCCGAACTATATTTGGCTTCAGGACCCCAAGAGAGTTAAACTCACTAGTAGAGCCTATGAATGTGTATTCATTAGGTATGTTATAAATAACGAAGCATATAGGTTTTAGGACCTAAATGTTAAAGTGATCATAGAATTAAAAGATGCTGATTTCTATGAAGTAAGTACCCCTGTAAATTAAAGAATAGTGGGGGCACTAGTGGGGGTAAACTAAATTCCCTTCTAAAAATTAAGAACTAGTGGGGGCACTATATCTAATCACATTCATGTAATTAGAAATAGTTATGAAAACATCATACGAGATGTTATAGAACCTCAAGGAGGTAAGAAAGCTAAAATTGCTAAAGAGTATGAACTTGGTTTATACATTGGACGAAGATTCATTAAGCCTTAAAGAAGTTATATCCTCATTGGATGCTGAATTATGGCAAAAAGTAATAAACGATGAAATTAATTTTCTAAAGTCTAACAAAACATGACACTTGGTTGACTTGTCTCATAGTTGCAAAATCAATCGGTTGTATTTGGATTTTGGAAAAAGGAACTAAAACCTGATGGAACGGTTGATGAATACAAGGCTCTCCTTGTAGTCAAAGGTTTTAGACAGAGAGAAAAATATAGACTTCTTCGACATTCATTCACCAGTCACGAAAATCATATCCATAAGAGTACTAGTCCCTTTAGCCGCCGTTCATAACTCGATAGTACTCCAAATGGATGTGAAAGTTGCCTCTTTTTATGGTGAACTAGAAGAAGAATTCTATATTAGACAACCTGAAGGTTTTGTGATTCATGGACAAGAAAACAAGGTCTGTAAGTTAGATAATTTTTTGTGAGGTCTAAAAAGGAATGACATGAAAAATTTGACATTCTAATGCTATCGAATGAGTATAAAGTGAATGAAAGTGACAAATAATATTTGCACGATCATATGTCTCTATAAAGACGCCTTGCTCATATTTGATTTAAAGATTCATGTTATGAATTATGTGAAATCATTGTTTATCAACAAAATTGATAAGAAAGACTTAGACAAAGTTGAAGTAATTCTTGGTTTCAAGATTACTAGATCAGAAAAGAGAACTTTTTTGATAAATCTCACAAGTTGAGAAGATCTTAAGGAAATGTAATTATTTCACCGTAAACTTGCAATCATATATTATGATCCAAGTGTAAGAACACTTGAGATGGAGTTAAACAAACAGAATATGCGAGCATAATTGGCAGTCCTTAGGTAAGCCACTGAATGTATTAGACCTGACATTGCCGATGTCGTAAAACTCTTGTGCAAGTTTACTAGTAGACGGATGAGAAGCATTGCCATGCTATAGAAAGAGTCATGAGGTGCCTTAAGAAGACTATGACTCTAAGATTACTTCACTAGGAATAACCTATTGTACTTAAATGGTACAAGATATAAAATAGAACATCTTTCAGATGAATATTTAGCGACTAGTGTTTGCACATTGAGCATCACTAGAGGAGTTGTTTGTTAAAACAAATAATATTGACTCAGTCCACTATGAAATGAATCTGAGATGAGAACACTAGAGAAAACTAGTGAAGAAGCAAGTTGATAAGATGCTTGCTAGTTGAGATCCCTTAGTGGATAAAACCGTTGCCAAAAGTGTTAATTCATTGTGATAGTCTGCAGCTATTACAAAAATTGAGAATCGTTACTACAATGGCAAGAGACGATTATTACGGCACGAACACATAAAGAATTAGAGAGCTAGCTACTCTCAAAAGGAACGGTTAAAGTAGATCATGTACGTACTGATAAAGAATTAGTTAATCCTTTGACGAAAGGAATTACTAAAAAGAAAGTCCTAAACACATCCAATAGGATGAGACTTATTCCCAAAGGTCACAAGTGATGGTAACCCGACCTACATGACTGGAGATCCCAAGAAATAGGTTCAATGGGTAATAACAAGTCACAAGTGATAGAACATGCTATGATAAAAGTAAGAAAGCATGATTCCTGTAGTGATAGAAGGATGAGATAATAGAAACTCTTAATGAGATCTATACTCTATTTGGAGTGGAGTACATAGCTACAGGAGTACTCTTGATAGACTCACCTATACGAATGTGGAACTAAGGGCCGGTTCCTATGGGATTCGGGGCAGAATACCTAGAGCGTTCGTTAAAACCGGGATACACGTGCAAGGCCATAAACGCACTGGCTTTTAGAATACACCTTATGAAAAGGTTTGTGTGTGGGTTCTATGTCTGAGATAGAGTTCAATGCTGTAAGCAACTCTTGTTAATCAGAGTTTTACTCGCTATGCAAAGTTTCAAGTTGTAAGCGACACCTTTGTTTACTAGCAAATCTTATGGAGACGTTTTTGACGTTACTTCTGAAACCATTTTTTAAATTCAAGTGGGGGATTGTTGGAACATGTGTGGAAATTGAGTAAAAAGACTAAACACAAATTCCCATGTTGGGTAGAACTAGTGTTGTGTGAATTGAAAAAAGTGGAAGTCCCACATCGGATGGAACACACACATTAGTAGTGTTTATATAGTGGGGGTGTACCTCTAATTAATGGGGGTACATAAGCACTAGAGAAAAATATATATTGATATATATTTTATTATTTGGAAATGATAAATTAAATAATTAATTTAATCATTATTAGAAAGTGCTTTCTTAGTCCCCAAGTTTTGCTAAAATATTTTTGTACTAAATATAATATATTTTGGTACTCAATTGAGATATTTTTGTACTAGATCTAATATGTGAATTACTTAATGACAAAGTAATGTATTACTTGTTCCCAAAGTTTCTCACTTATTAGTTGTGAATGTTTTCTATAAATAGAGAGCTCACACAGTACATTCCACACACCAAAGAGTTTCATTGAGTTGTCGGGAACTCTTTCTCTCTTCTCCCTTTTTTGACTTGTGTTGACGAGTCTTTCATCTCTTCTCCCTCCTTCGACTTGTTTAACAAGTCCTTCTCCTTTTTCTACTCCTTTCTGTCCCTTCGGAATTAAGAGTGTTCTTAAGACCATAGTCCCTTTTCGGTTTAATGTCCCTTCGGAATTAAGAATGGTCTTAAGTTCATAGTCCCTTTCGGTAATATATGTCCCTTCGGAATAAAGAGTACTTTTAAGATCATAGTCCCTATTTGGAATAATAATGTCCCGGCGGAATCAAGAATGATCTTAACGGTATATAAATATTATAACAATATTTTTCTATTTGAGGAGAAATGGTGGTAACACCATATTTGAGTGGTCATAGTACCATATTGATAGTTTGGAGAACTTAAGGGTTAGAATGGTGGAAACACCATATTTGAGTGGTCTTAGCACCATAATAGAATGATAATAATACCATATTAAAGTGGTTTCAGTATTAAAGAGTGGTCTTAGTGCCATATTTGAGGGTGTAATTCTCGAACGGTTTTCTACGGTGCAGTAGTTAACCGCACAGTTGTAGCTGGACTTGTTTTATCCTGGAGGCGGCGTGGTTGATAGTCTACCTTGCACAATTTTGGGTAGTGCCACGAAACGTCTTAAAGAGAGCGACCTGGTCGTGACTCAACCTAGTAACAACTTCGGTAGATAATAGAATTTGGAAATTCAAATATTTGGAAATCCAAAAACAACACTTGATTTGGAGTGAGAGGTAGTGATCAGGCATGGATCTACCTTTTAACTCATTAAGGGCAGCTTCCCCCACTACTTATTTGTTTTGTTTGAAGATTTTTAGTAGTTTTATTTTTTTTTTCCCACTAAAAAGTAAATAATGCCCACCCCCACACACACAAAATAAAACATGAAGGACTCTTTGTTGGATATTTGTATGTTGGCTTCACTTTTACCTAAAACAAATATTCACTTCAGATGTGAAACACAATGTTCCAATATCCAGACCTGGTCTGTATGTTCTGTGCTTTGCCTATGTTTACGCACGCGCTTGCTTGATTGAAGGAATCCACACCAGCTTGAGTTGGTCTGAACCGTGTGCAATTATGAGGAGATCAGAACATATGTGATTTCTTAAGGAATTGTTAAAATGACTTAGGAAAGTATTTTTAATGTGACTTTTAATGAGCCTACTTTCTAGGAGTTTCTTTATCCGGCTATGTTGATTGAGCATTAAGTCACTGATCCGATCTGAAGCATGATTGAAGGAATGACACGCCTTGCTTCAGTATATAAAGGAGGCTGCAAGACCTGGAGAATCATTCAAGACATTGTTTTACAAAAATAGAGTTTTTGTTTAGGTTTTGAGTCTTATATCTTGTGAGCCTTTCATGTATCATCTTGATGCATGTTTAAGACTGTACTTTGAGTTGTAATACTGTGCACTACTCCGAAGCTTTTAAGCAAGGAGTTAGGTAGATTGTGAACTGCTTCTAAGCTTTTAAGCAAGGTTGCATGTTGTTATTTTTTAGGGTAACCTCATTTGATTTAAGTCTGTAATTTGGGAATCACAGGGGTTTGTGATCAGTTGTAAGGGAGTGAGATGGGATCTCAGATCTAGGAGTTCCTAGGTTGAAGTCTTGTTGGGGTAGGTCCTAGGTCATAAGTGCAAACGTGGTTTGCTGAGAGCTTTTGAATACGGACTGCACTAGTGGATTTCCTTCATGGCTTGGTAGCCCCCAGAGTAGGTGACGTTGCACCGAACTGGGTTAACAATTTCTCTGTGCCTTCCTTCCTGTCTGTTATTTTGTTTTATTTATGTTTGTTAGCTTAATGTTCTAAACATCGTATACAACATCTGTTTACTGTGTTTTGTGTTGGAACATCGCTTAGAACATCTTAAGTCTAACGTGCCAGAATAACACTCTTATTTATAAATAATTAAAAGACGCAGTGATATACTTGACAAAAAATAAATAAAAAATAAAAATAAAAGACGCAATGATATGAAAGATGAATTGTTAAATGTTTGGTTGATCACAAAAACTATATTTGTTAGTTGTGAAAATGAAAAAAAAAAATTATACAACAATTTTAATATATCAATTCACGCGAAGAAATTTAATGTATAAAGTGTCTTTACAAATTAGGGACATTTAGTCCCCTACTACAATCTTTATGGGTCTCAAACAAATTTTAATTCCAAAAATCGGTAAATTATGGATATTGCTCGCTCTTTCTTTCCAATTTTTTCTTCCTTCATACAAGAATCAAAATTATTGATTTTTTTCTTTAATGGAGTCTGTTGACTTCTAAAGAACCAAATTGGTATTTTCAAATTTTGTCAGGGACAAAATTGTTGCTTTTATTTTTTATGGAAGCTTAAATATTGAATTTTTGAAATTTTAAATACACTAACAATAGTAAATTTTTGCAAATAACATTGCAAAAGTATTATGGCACCATCAAATCAATAAGACAAGTGTATCAACAATGACAATATGGACAGATCTCTTTGGAGACCCACGACATCCCTCAAGTTTGCTATATATATATATATATATATATATATATATATATATATATATATATATATATATATATATATATATATATATATATAAAATATATATCAAATTAGGTGTAGATTTAGAATAAGTTTCCTTCAGCCGCAATGGAAGGGTGACCACTCTTTCAGCGATGTGGAGGGATTTGAACCGGCTCCCCATATTATAATAAAATAAAATCTACCCAACTACTTGAGCTTTTAATTAGTTGTTATTTCTTGAAACGGTTTCATATATATTAGACACATTATTGACACCCCCAACAAAATAACTCAAGATATCAAAATTCAAAACAATACGGTACCATCAGATATTGGAGACAATTGTACCAACAAATACACCTTTAAAATCTAGGGTTAATTATGTTTCTAGTCCCTATAAAATAGCGATCTTGTAAGTTTAGTCCCTACTTAATTTTAATAGCATTTTTAGTCCCTATTAAAAAAAATTTACTTATAATTGTAGTCCCTGCTAAAACAAAGTTTGATTAATTATCCTTAAACTTTTAAATTTTTGAACGATTTTTTTGAGACAAGATTATAACACTATGAAAGGTTCGTTTACTAAAATTTAGAATTTTCTGACATGAAATGAATTAAATATGAATTTTTTAAAACGACAAAAGTTAAAGATAAAAAGTAATAAAATCTGGATGTAGAAATCAAATTTTGCGATAATTTTTTGCGGACGAACTTTTAGTAATGTTCTAAACATGTCTGCAAAAAATTGTTCAAAAATTTAAGAGTTTAAGCATAAATTAAACAAATTTGAATTGAGTAGGGACTAATACTCAATGCAGAAAAACAAAATTAGAGACTAAAAATGCTATTAAAATTAAGTAGGGACTAAACTTACAAGGTCACTATTTTATAGGGACTAGAAACATAATTAACCCTAAAATCTAAGGCATTATGGTACCATCAAAATAGAGCCAAGAAAATATCAAAACAAAATGGTACCATCAAATTCCAAAGACAATTGAACCAACAGTTTCAACTTCAAAAAAAAAAAAAAATTGTGGTACTACCATTAAATTCAAAAGATAACTGTACTACTAATTACAACTTCAAAATCCAAAACACAATGCAACCAATAAAAGAAAAATAGAAGCAAATATCTAAGTGGACCTTCATTGTGTAAATTAAGGAGTAAGCATGAATCCACTTTGCGAAGGTTGAACATTTGGTGGAAAACGAATTTGAGGTGTTAATGTCGGATTGATGGAATTCCAATTGTTGAAGAAGGGTATGAGATGAAATGTTGAAGAAAGAATTGGTGTGAAGGGAAGAATATTAGCTCATACACTATATTGGTCTCAATATATTTTCGCAAGAAACTATAAAGAGATGTTTATTTTTGCTCGGGTACTAAAATTGTCCTTTATTTTATTTTTGAAGCAATAAAGATTATACGATTTCATTAATCAAAATGTGATACATCTTGGTGGATTAACCAAGATAAGGATACTAGCTTCTAATGTGGCCGCTTTTGCTAACTCATGGGCAACCGCGTTTGCCTGTCTCCGCACAAGTTCAACACTAAATTTTCATAAAATTGACTAAATAAAGTTTTACAATCTTGTATAATACTCTCAAATTCTATCGCATCATACTTGTTGGAGGCAAAACTATCAACAACCTTCTTTGAGTCAAGTTCAAAATCTATAGGTCCTAGGCTTAACTCATGAACCCATTGAAGAGCCGACAACAAACCTAAAGCTTATCCAACATGCACATCACACTTTAGAGTGTACAACTCCGTCTTAGCTAACACAAAAGCACCATCATCATCCCTTATACAAATTCCTAATCCAATCTTATTCTCGTGATTAGGAAAAGATGCGTCAATGTTGCATTTTCATTCGTCATCTCCTCGGTTTAGTCCATTTGACAAGTCATGGTAGCAGTGTTTTTGAACTATTATTAAGGCTCAATTTGTTCTTTTGTGCTAACTCTCATTCAAATAACAAGGATGTTGCTCTCTCTAGAACATAGCATTGCACACCCACAATTTCTTTCCAAACCTTATTGTTACGTTGCTTCCAGATACTCCATAAAACACAATCAAAAAGCGATGCCTCGCCACTGGACAACACCTGCAAGGCACAAAAAATAGTACCACTGCAATCCAGACCTTGATTCAACACTATGCTAATAGAAGTACCTAACTCAGACCTGTTCTAAACATTGCTGCTATTGGGACATGTAAAGAAGAGATGAAAGTTGTTTTCTTCAACTGAATTGCAAAGAGCACAATGTGTTGGGTCCACATCAGTAACTTACATTGTTAATGCCATATCAGGAACTTAACGGTCAACATCATAGTGAAGGATATTGATAGAAGGACTATATTGACCTGATTTAATTTTTTTAAGAGAATAAAAATAATAATTTTTAGGACTAATTTGGATTTTAAATATTTTGTGAAGGGCCAAAAAAATCTTCACTAGAAAAAAAATATTTCGCTTATTGCTCATTCTTTTGAGGAAAGTGTTCAATGGGCCCCTTAGTTGTGCTTATAAGCCCCTTGATTTATCAGATGGTAACTCTTGATCGCATAAAATCTATCTAGAGATACGATCTGATCGAATGTTTTACCATCAAAAGCTATCTTATGATCAACTTATTTTAAGGGTTGTACAATCCAAACGACGCATAGAACAACCGTCTTATTTTGATTGCATTTCCTGCCTTGGCCCCAGTGTGTTGGAAGCCACTATTTCGTATGGTGACCGAGGGGCTTTGCCTTCTTTGCTTTTTAATCCAGAGAACTTATGGGTAATACTCTCTGGTGTAAAGCCATAATTCTTTGAATTCATATATGAAGATAAGAATGAATACTATCCAATATCTTTCTAGATTAGACCTCCGCCAAAGGGTACTAAAAATGAATGTTGATGGTTCACATATTCATGCTAGTGGTTCGTCGGCATGAGGAGGTTTCCTTTGAAATTAGAATGGAGATTTTATGAAAGGATTTTACTGTAAAATGAGCTCAAGTAGTTTAATCTTTTTCGAGTCTTAGGCCCTTTTCAGTGATATTTATCTTGCTCGTGATTTAGGTGTCAAGTACACCTTCAATTATGTTCATTAATCAAATTGTCACTCTACTTCATAGTAGATTGGACGAGCTCTATTTGCTTTACTCCAAGAGAAACCAATTAGTGTGCACATATGCTCACTCATTGTGGGCATTCTGCTCCTTTTCATATTATTGTAGTTGATCATGTTACTACTTTTTTTTGCAAAGTAATATGTGACGTTGGTGGTATTTTGCCTCAACAGTTCACTTAAAAAGGAAGGACTTTTTCATTAAAAATCTATAAAGATAGGGATTATGACTTTTTTTTATATAGGTTTTGATGGTCTTCAACAAGATTAAGATTTGAAATTGTATTTCCCATATGAACTTCAAAATATAGGTCGAGTGTTTGAACCTTGTTGATTTAAAGATGGTTGATCGAGTTTAAAAACTGTCCACTCAAAAGACAAGGAATACATTATTTTATACGAATACAATCATATTTCCTAGGTGTGTGTGGACAAAGCATGTTTTTGCCAAATTTCAATACACATTTTATTCATTGAACATTGTAGAAATTTACAATTACACATAGTATAATACTCCTTCCGTCCCTGTATGTGAGCCCCCTTTGTTTTTTTCACATTTCTTAAGAAAAGTTGTTAGTATAATTAATGTGTCTATTTTGTGTGTTAATATTAGACCATGTGCAATGGTGATAAATTGTGGTGTTGAAAGTATGATTCAATACTTGCTTCCTTTCCAATGGTGTGTTGAAGTTGGGAGAAAAATGATGTGGAAGAGAGAGGAGTTGAATAAGTTCAACACAGTTGAAGCATGCAACAGAGAGACACGTGGGGCGTTCTGGTTTGTGAAAACAGGCGCGTGTGCTACACGCGCCGACAGGGGAGAGTGAGCTTGCAGGCGGATGAGAGAGAAAATGCTTTGTGGAAAAGTGGGTGACACGTGGCTGATTCTGATTGGCTGTCTGCATTTTTTTTATCTTAATAATTTGAACTCAATTATTTCATTGCAAATTAATTTTTTTAAATATTTTTTATTACCAAAATTCATGATTTTTTTTTTTGTCTATAAATAGATAGAGACTTGGTTCATTTGATTTGGACACAGAAAAAAAAATCAAGTTGTTCACTATCTTAATCTTATTATTATCTTATTTAAATAAATTTTGTTTTTCCAAAAAAACTAAAAAATAAATTGCTAAGTGTTTATTATTTTAATTTAATTATAATCGATAATTGTAATTTTATATAATAAAAAAACAAAAATATAAAATTAAATAAGGATATGAAATAAAAAGTGGTGGGGTAGAGTGTTGAATGAAAAAACCATTGGAGAGGGTAAATGTTGAATGAGTGTTGAATAAGAGAGAGAATGATGTGGAGTGTTGGGAAGAGAAAAAGTGGGCGTTGAAAGTGTGAATCATTGTAGATGGTCTTAGTAAATTGTCCTTTGTTTGTATGTGTATTAAATTTGACTTTTCATATTTCAAGACAATTTAGTGGTATTAATTAGGGGTATGTTTAGGAAAAAAGTAATAACTGCATCTAGTAATTTGAAAAGGGAGTTTAAATTTAGGGACAAAAATAAAGTCAAATGAGTGCTTAGATATAGGGACGGAGGGAGTATATGTGATTACATTTTCTATTTTTTAAAAAGGTTAACCCAAATAGCGAAGTTGTGAGACTGGTATTTCACAAATATTCGAAACTGTTTGTGCGAAGGTTTTTTGAGGTTTAGGTTCAAGATCTAGGCATTTCCAAGGGATGTATAGCAAAGAAAATGAAGGCGATTTGTCTAGTTAGTTGATGATGAACATTGTTGGTTCATGGTGAACAAGTATGTTAAATTTTTCTCCAGACTTTCTCTCTCTATTTCTAACCTAGTGGTACACAAAAACAAAAAAATATATAAAACCTATTTTCTCTATTTATTTTGAGTTTTAGTGAAAATCTGTTTTGAAATTATGTAAAAAATCAATTCAACCCATTTTATCCGGTTTTGGTTGTGAAATTGATTTTCAAAATAAAAAACGAATAACTCACAACTACCCAAAATGAAAGAAAATTATATAAATGAAAAAGAGATTCAGATGATTAGATTTTTACTAAATATACTAGTAACATACCCGTGCATCCGCACGGGTACTGGTTGGTCGGGGACGAATTTGTGTAGTATAAACTTGACATTAAGTATTTGTAAACAATTTTTTTTTTAGAGAAAGTATTTGTAAATAGTTGAAATGTATACAAATTAAACAAATTATTATTAATATTTTTGTAATGTAGTATATAAAACGTTGGATAACAAAAAGGATTATTAGAAAAAGGATTTTTCTATCATGTACAAATTTGCACATGTTAAGAAGTTTAAAATAGAAATTTTGTATTGAAACTTGTACATTTAATATTAAATATAAATTTTTTGAATAAATAATTGTTGTTTTTGAAGAAAAAATTACTCTATTGATTGTTTTAACATGTGTAATGTTGCACATGTTAGACAAACCCTTAAAAAAAATGGTTAGGACTACATTTGTTATGGTATATAATAGTGTTTAGGACTCTGAATAAGATAAGTAAAAGTGGCTGAAATAGTACTTATAATCAAAGCTTATATAAAAATAAATGGCGTATAATGTTACATTGTGCACAATATATTAATTAAAGCATACTAAATAGAGAAATAAGAGTAGTCCTCAACACAGGTATCCGTCGATGTGAATGATTTATATAATTTCCAAAAAAATTATATGCAAATTTAAACAATAATATTATAAACTTATATGATTTTTCTACTAAAAAAACATCGACTAATATAATTTTAAAATATGTTTATCAAATTGTCACGTGTATAATAATCATTTATCAGTGATAACATGTCCCATGTACAATAATTATTTTAAATTTTATATCAATGACAACATGACACGTGTATTATAATTACTTTAAATTTTTAATCAATGAGAATATGTCTCGTATGTAGTGACGACTCGTCCCATGTTTAATAATTATTTTAAAATATTTGTTCAAAAAATAATTATTTTAAAATATATATCAATGACAATATGGTTCGTGTATTATAATTACTTTATGCTTTTTTTATCAATGATAACATGTCTAGTGTATAGTGACGACTCGTCCCGTGTACAATAATTATTTTAAAATTTATATCAATGACAACATGGTCTGTGTATTATAATTACTTTAAGTTTTTTATCACTGAGAACATGTCTCTTGTATTGCGACGACTCGTCCCATGGATAATAATTATTTTAAAATTTATATCAATGACAACATGGCCCATGTATTATAATTACTTTAAGTTTTTTATCAATGAAAACATCTCTCGTGTATAGTAACGACTCGTCTGTGTATAATAATTATTTTATAATTTGTATTATAAAATAGCTTATTTAAAAAAATAACTTATAAAATTTATATATAATAATTTTATAATATGTATTAGCGATGAATTTTCAGTAACAACTTAGCCCGTGCATTTACGTTACTTCTGGAATTTTAGTCAATGCTCACTTCTTCCATGCATTTCAGTTATCTACAAAATTTAAGTCAATGTCCACATATCTTGTGCATCTTAGTTGATAACTATTCAATATCATTGTAGAATTGAAGTGAGGTGGTGATATTTTAAATAGTTTAAAGGTTTTAGCAAGAATAATTTTTTTATAAATAACAACTTGTCGTGTAAATCAAGTATAGTTTAGTCAATAACAACTTATCCCATGTATTTGCTTTATTTCTGAAATTTTAGTCAATGTCCACTTATCCCGTGCATTTTAGTTTATGAGGGTTCAATATCATTATAGAATTGAAGTGAGGTGATATTATAAATAGCAGGACGTTTTAGAAGGAACAACTTTTTTTTATGAAAAACAACTGGTTAAGTTTGTTTAGTCAGTGGCAACTTCTCCCGTGCATTTACATTACTTCTGAAATTTTAGTCAATGCTCATCTCTCCAATGCATTTTAATTATCTATAAAATTTTAATCAATGTCGACTTATCGCATGCATTTTAGTTGCTAAGTGTTCAATATCATTGTAGAATTGAATTGAAGTGATGATATTCTAAATAGTTTAAACGTTTTAGCAGGAAAAACTTATCCAATGAATTTGATTTATTTTTAAAACTTTAGTCAATACTCATTTATCCCGTGCATTTTAGTTTATGAGGGTTCAATATCATTATAGAATTGAAGTAGAGTGATATTATAAATAGTAGGAATGTTTTGGCAGGAACAAAGTTTTACAAATAATAACTGATTCCGTGTATAAAAGTTAGTTTGGTCAATGACAACTTATCTCGTACATTTACGTTACTTCAGAAATTTTAGTCAATGCCCACTTCTTCCATGCATTTAAGTTATCTATGAAATTTTAGTCAATGTCCACTTATCTCGTGCATTTTAGTTGATAAATGTTCAATATCATTGCAAAATTAAAGTGAGGCGATGATATTCTAAATAATTCAAACGTTTTAGCAGGAACAATTTTTTAAAAATGACAACTTGTCTTGTAAATTAAGGTTAGTTTAATAAATGAAAACTTATCCCATGTATTTGATTTATTTCTGAAATTTTAGTCAATGTCCATTTATCCCGAGCATTTTAGTTTATGAGGGTTCAACATCATTATAGAATTGAAGTGAGGTGGTATTATAAATAACATGGACGTTTTAGCAGGAACAATTTTTTATTAATAACAACGGGTTCCGTGTGTCAAAGTTAGTTTTATCAAGGACAATTTATCCCGTGCATTAACGTTACTTTTGAAAATTTATTCAATGCCCACTTCTCCCATGCATTTAAGTTATCTATGTAAATTTTAGTAAATATTTACTTATCTCGTGCATTTTAGTTAATAAGTGTTTTATATCGTTTTAGAATTGAATTGAGGTGATAATTTTCTAAATAGTTTAAACGCTTTAGCAGGAACAATTTTTTATAACTGACAACTTGTCCTGTAAATCAAGGTTAGTTTAGGTAGTGACTACTTATCTCGCGTATTTGATTTATTTATGAGATTATAGCCAATGCTCACTTCTACAATGATATTTTAGTTTATGAGGATTAGCATGGACGTTTTAGCAGGAACAATTTTTTATTAATAACAACGGGTTCCGTGTGTCAAAGTTAGTTTTGTCAAGGATAATTTATTCTGTGCATTAACGTTACTTTTGAAAATTTATTCAATGCCCACTTCTCCCATGCATTTAAGTTATCTATGTAAATTTTAGTAAATATTTACTTATCTCGTGCATTTTAGTTAATAAGTGTTTTATATCGTTTTAGAATTGAATTGAGGTGATAATTTTCTAAATAGTTTAAACGCTTTAGCAGGAACAATTTTTTATAACTGACAACTTGTCCTGTAAATCAAGGTTAGTTTAGGTAGTGACTACTTATCTCGCGTATTTGATTTATTTATGAGATTATAGCCAATGCTCACTTCTACAATGATATTTTAGTTTATGAGGATTAGCATGGACGTTTTAGCAGGAACAATTTTTTATTAATAACAACGGGTTCCGTGTGTCAAAGTTAGTTTTGTCAAGGACAATTTATTCTGTGCATTAACGTTACTTTTGAAAATTTATTCAATGCCCACTTCTCCCATGCATTTAAGTTATCTACGGAAATTTTAGTAAATATCAACTTATCTCGTGCATATTAGTTGATAAGTGTTTTATATCATTTTAGAATTGAATTGAGGTGATAATATTCTAAATAGTTTAAACGCTTTAGCAGGAACAATTTTTTATAACTGACAACTTGTCTCAACTTATCTCGTGCATATTAGTTGATAAGTGTTTTATATCATTTTAGAATTGAATTGAGGTGATAATATTCTAAATAGTTTAAACGCTTTAGCAGGAACAATTTTTTATAACTGACAACTTGTCCTGTAAATCAAGGTTAGTTTTTTTTTTTTTTTTTGTGGTGGCCGGGGTTCGAACCCCGGACCTTGCATATTTTTATGCATTGTCCATACCAACTGAGCTAAACTCACAAGGACAAATCAAGGTTAGTTTAGGTAGTGACTACTTATCTCACGTATTTGATTTATTTATGAGATTATAGCCAATGCTCACTTCTACAATGATATTTTAGTTTATTAGGATTCAATATCATTATATAATTGAAGTGAAGTGACATTATAATAAGCAGGAATGTTTTAGCAGGAACAATTTTTTATAAATATCGTGTATCAAAGTTAGTTTAGTTAGCCACAACTTATCCTGTGCATTTACATTAATTTTGAAATTTTAGTCAATGTCCACTTCTTCCATGCATTTCAGTTATATACGAAATTTTATTCAATATCCATTTATCTCGTGCATTTTAGCTGATAAGTGTTCAATATCATAGTAGAATTGAATTGAGGTGATGATATTCTGAAATTTTAGTCAATGCATTATTATCCCGCGCGTTTTAATTCATGAGGGTTCCATGTCATTATAGAATTTAAGTGAGGGGATAGATAAATAGCATGAACGTTTTAGCAAGACCAATTTTTCATAAATAACATAAGGTTTCATGTATCAAAGTTTGTTTAGTCAACAACAATTTATCCCGTACATTTACATTACTTTAAAATTGTAGTCAATGTCTACTTCTGCCATTCTTTTCAGTTATCTACGAAATTTTAGTCAATGTCCACTTGTCTTGTGCATAAATCTTTCTATGTTAGATAATTATTTTCAGTTCATAACTCAATCTGGGGTAATGAATGTGTTTAGTAGTGTATTTCTTTCGATCATTATTATAAGAAAAAAATCATATTTTGGATTTATTGAAAAATTAATATATACTTAGTTTATATTTATCACCAAATGCTATAGTTCTCATTGAATTTACAAAGTGATTTTGAGTTATTCTTAATATTTGATTTTTTTTTTCAATTACGATGATGATGAATTATGCTTTCAGACCCCTCTTTGATTTTTCTTAACTCTATTTAATACTCCATCCATCTTAAAATAATTGTCTTTTTTAAGTATTATTTTCTCTGTCTCAAAATAATGATCACTTTAGAATATCAACGCAACATTTATTTATGCTCTCAGACCCCTGTTTAATTTTTCTTAACTCTATTTAATACTCCATCCATCTTAAAATAATCGTCTTTTTTAAGTATTCTTTTCTTTGTCTCAAAATAATTATTACTTTAGAATATCAACGCAACATTTATTATTTTTTTCACTGTTATAGTTTTATTTATTAAATTTCATCTAAATTACAATTTCCCACTAATTACAAATAATATGGGTAATTTAGGAAGTGATATTAATTTTGGCATTGAAATCAACGTAATTAAATATGTTCTTAAAAATCATGTACAAACTTTAAACGACTATTACATTGAGGCAGATGGAGTATTAATGAGTAAACCACCAAATTGATCTTTGTATTTGTAAGACACTCTCAAATTAGTCCATCATTCTATTTATATTTCAAAATAATTTGTCTTTGTAAAAAATTTCTCAATTCAGTCCTTCATCATGTGACAATAACATAGAGATAGAGATTTAATTGAAAAACTTTTGATAATATTTCAAAATAGCCTTTGTTTTTGTCAAAATTTTCTCAATTAAGTAACTCGTCGTGTGACAAAAACACAAAGATAAAAATTTAATTGAGAAAATTTTGACAAAGACTATATATTTAAAATATTAATAGAGTAAGCGATTAATTTGAGAATGATTTTCAAAACATGGACCAAATTGGTGGTTTATTCATTAATTAATTGTCCCATTTAAAATATTAATTAATTGTAATTTGTTTTAATGCTAGTTTTTAATTTTTTTTGTCATACCACACTTCAAATCTGAAAACTCTACACATCAGCACACTCTCTCTATATCCTCACACGTCTCACTCCCTCACATATATTAATTTTTTTACTTAATATTATTTAATAATTTGTTTATTTAAAAAAAAAACCTATCAGTTTCCACATCTCTCACATATTTCCTTTTTCTCTCTCGCCTGAAAGTAAAACCATCCCTTTCATTCATATATTTTTTCTTCTCCACCATGAACCACCGTCACCGGCAACTTCCGACCAGATCTACATCTTTCCGGCAACCTTTACTAAAAAAAATTACATATTATTCATCACCTCATTCTCCTCTACCTTTCTGTCTAGTTAGATATTCAAAAGGAAATAGCTTGACAATTTCTCATTTTTTTAAAAAGGAGATTTCTGGCCACCGTTTGCATGCACCACCACCACCACCAAACTAATCTCTCCATTCTTTATAAACCACCCTTTTTTATTTCTCTGATTTTGCGGCCACCGTGAGCCTCCACTACAAAAATCAAACTGATACTTTACTTACTCTAAACATCTACAACAAAACCCACAAAAGTGAAGGCTGGAGCAACTTTTTTGGAGACAACCGCAACAACAATAGCTTCAGTTTTGTCATCAAACATGCAACAACAACAACATTTAGAAGATGAATTTTGATGTGATTTTCTTGTATTTTCAAGAGATGTAAGAATATTATTTTGTAGATTTATGAATCTGCTTTAGGTTTTTTTAGATCTAATACTACTGGCATCCTTTTGTTAATACTTTTACTGGATTTTTGATAGAGAAGCTTTTTTATTGCAAATTCCTTGAAGAATTTTTTTTGTAGGTTTTTTTTTTGTTCATGCAAAAATCATATAAGGTTTTCTTAACCACAAAAAGTTATCATTTTTACTGCAATTTTGATCTTTTTTCCGAATAAAAAATGAAGACTTATCTATTTAAGATCTAAGTAGGTTTCTTTACAGATGAATAATAATTTTTCTTTGCAAATAAAAAAAAAATGTCTTTTTCTTTCAATATTCAATTCCAGATATGATTTTTATGATTTAACAAAAATATCATCCCATATTTTTTTCAAAAAAATTCTCTCCTTTAATATAACTCAATTTTATTTTATTTTTATAAATAATAAAACAGAGACACCAGATTTCTAACATATCCCAGATTTTATTAAAAAAAATTCTCTTTCAATAAACCTCAATTTTTTTTTGTATAAATAAATAAATATAAATAATATTTAGGTCAACTAAAAACAAAGATTCTTTCTTGAGAGTATCAATACTCTCTAGAAAGTCAGAACACCAGCAACTCATCCCTTTTTCTCTTTTCCATGTTTTTTTTCGCAGCTTTGATCTGGAATCTACAATGAGTGTATCATAAAACAACTAACAAAATTCTATAATTTCCAGGTTATTACTCATCTCAATTTGGAGACTTCGTCTCTCAGTTGATATCTCATCTGCTAACACCTCCCTTTACTGCCAATCAAAGGAAAAATATTAGATCCATGGCCAAGTTTGCAATACATATAAAGAAGATATAAATGAGATGATTTGTATGAAATATGTTTGTTACTTATCTTTTTCTGCTGTGCTTTTACAAAGATCCATTACTTATGTAGATTTTCTTTTTTTATTGTTGGGTTAATTGTATAATTATGTTAGGAATGTTTTTGGATATTTATTTTTTCATTAACTTCTAACTTCCTCATCTTTCCTATTCCTATTGCTACTTTTCTTATTTTGCCTCATATGTTATGTTGATAAATTTGAACATGAAAGTGTAGTTTGTTAAATAAAAAAAACGAAGACAGGAGTAAAAGAAATGATGATTCTAAGGAACATTTTCATAGCTTTGTAAAGAGGAAAGAAATTCTTTTACCTGTCCATGTTTTTTTTTCTGTCGTGTTCTTCTTTTATCTGCAGTGAGAGAAATTAAAAAGGAGTTAAAAAAAATAGAGAATAAGAGAGTATTGAATTATGAAAGAGTATTGGATGCTATATAGAGTATTTGAAATTTGAAATTTGAAATTGAGATTTTGCCTCCATTGAAAGGTTTGAGTAAATAATATTGAGAATAGTGAAATACTTTTGATTGTGTGCTTGAGTCTGACATAGGATTAGATCTTTTGGTATAAGAGAGAACCTTTTTTTATTTACTGTGCAAACCAAAATCTGTCCTATTTAGTTGGCATGTAATGTCACTAAGTTTTTTATATGCAAAGAAACTTAACTAAAAGTTATTAGTACTTAGATGACATCATATCGGTTAAGTGTGGTCATTTGGTTAGAAAAAGTAATTTTAAGACATAATTTACCCTCAAATGTAAGATGTGGCAGCTAACCATTGATGGGCATAAAATAGTTTTCCACAACATACTCCTTTCTTATATTAAGAGGGATTTGTCAAATACTGTCAGTGTACCCCTTTTTTTTTTATAGGTATTATTATTAGTGTACTTAAACATGCCATAAATGTAAAGTAAAATATGTCAAAGGAAAAGTGATGCATATAATATTAGTTAGAGACGTTATAATTGGAAAAAGAAAATTATTGTTATTGTATTAAAAATTGAAATGAATAATTTGTTTTGGAACATTTATTATTATTATAAAATAAATTTGGGATGAAGAAATGTGTAGCACACGGTCTAATACAACAATTAGCAAGTTTATTAATAGCATCATTTTTTTTATTTCTGTGTTTAACAAATACTTACTTTCATATATTTTGTATCATAATAGTATTATATATACCAATAGTTCTGATCACAAAAAATCAAGCCTCGACAAGTATAGAATCATGACACTTTCAGCTGGTAGCAATTCAAGCAAGTTGATTGAGGTGAATTGCAAGGTCCAAAAAGAGAAGACATGACATCAAATGCTAGAGGAAACCACTGCCATAGTTACCCATGAAAAGACTATATTTTCTTCGTATGACGATTTCTTCTTGCTTTTATTGCAATGATGATATTCTTTCTTTTCTTGGACCTCTTCAACAATCATTATGTGATTTCAAAGCAAGTTCTAGACAAGTCTCATTTATCTTTTTAATTCAAGATTGGTCTCTCTCATAACAATTTAATTTAATTCAAAATTTGTCATATCTCTTTCCGGCAAAAGTTATTATGCATAAGGAGATCCTTATGCACCGTGCATAATTGCTTTTTACACCCAACATAATTGCTTTCTACACCTCAAGTGAAAAGAATTATTTGGGTCCACTATAAAATCTATTTATTTGTGGGCCTAATAAAGCCTCATATCATAATTTTTTTCTTAACAATTTATTTATGCAAAATAGCTTATTCGAAATAGTTTATTTATGCAAAACAACTTATTAGAATGATTTTTTAAAAACCGCTTATTCAAAATAACTTATTTATGCAAAACAACTTATTTATGCAAAAAAGCTTATTCGAAACAACTTATTAGGATCACTTTTTTTAAAACCGCTTATTCAAAACAGCTTATTTATGCAAAACAGCTTATTTGTTCAAAACAGCTTATTTATACAAAACAGCTTATTCCGATTTCATTTTAAAAAACATCTTATTCAAAACAACTTATTTATGCAAAACAACATATTTATGCAAAACAACTTATTCAAAACAGCTTATTTATGCAAAACAGCTTATTCGAAACAACTTATTTATACAAAATAGCTTATTTGTGCAAAACAACTTATTCAAAACAACTTATTTATACAAAATAGCTTATTTGTGCAAAACAGCTTATTCAAAAGAGCTTATTTATACAAAACAGCTTATTCAAAACAACTTATTTATACAAAACAGCTTATTCCGATTAATTTTAAAAACCAACTTATTCAAAATAGCTTATTTATGCAAAACAGCTTATTCGAAACAACTTATTAGGATCACTTTTTTTAAAACCGCTTATTCAAAACAGCTTATTTATGCAAAACAGCTTATTTGTTCAAAACAGCTTATTCAAAACAGCTTATATATACAAAACAGCTTATTCCGATTTCATTTTAAAAAACAACTAATTCAAAACAACTTATTTATGCAAAACAACATATTTATGCAAAACAACTTATTCAAAACAACTTATTTATGCAAAACAGCTTATTCGAAACAACTTATTTATACAAAATAGCTTATTTGTGCAAAACAACTTATTCAAAACAACTTATTTATACAAAATAGCTTATTTGTGCAAAACAGCTTATTCAAAACAGCTTATTTATACAAAACAACTTATTCCGATTTCATTTTAAAAAACAACTTATTCAAAACAACTTATTTATGCAAAACAACATATTTATGCAAAACAACTTATTCAAAATAGCTTATTTATGCAAAACAGCTTATTCGAAACAACTTATTTATACAAAATAGCTTATTTGTGCAAAACAACTTATTTATACAAAATAGCTTATTTGTGCAAAACAGCTTATTCAAAACAGCTTATTTATACAAAACAACTTATTCCGATATCATTTTTAAAAACAACTTATTCAAAACAACTTATTTATGCAAAACAACGTATTTATGCAAAACAACTTATTCAAAACAGCTTATTTATGCAAAACAGCTTATTTGAAACAACTTATTTATACAAAAGAGCTTATTTGTGCTAAACAGCTTATTCAAAACAACTTATTTATACAAAACAGCTTATTTGTGCAAAACAGCTTATTCAAAACAACTTATTTATACAAAACAGCTTATTCCGATTAATTTTAAAAACCAACTTATTCAAAATAGCTTATTTATGCAAAACAGCTTATTCGAAACAACTTATTAGGATGACTTTTTTTAAAACCGCTTATTCAAAACAGCTTATTTATGCAAAACAGCTTATTTGTGCAAAACAGCTTATTTATACAAAACAGTTTATTCCGATTTCATTTTAAAAAACAACTTATTCAAAACAACTTATTTATGCAAAACAACATATTTATGCAAAACAACTTATTCAAAACAACTTATTTATGCAAAACAGCTTATTCGAAACAACTTATTTATAAAAAATAGCTTATTTATACAAAACAACTTATTCCGATTTCATTTTAAAAAACAACTTATTCAAAACAACTTATTTATGCAAAACAGCTTATTCGAAACAACTTATTTATACAAAAGAGCTTATTTGTGCAAAACAGCTTATTCTAAACAACTTATTTATACAAATCAGCTTATTTGTGCAAAACAACTTATTTATACAAAACAGCTTATTCCAATTTCATTTTAAAAACAACTTATTTATGCAAAACAACTTATTCAAAACAGTTTATTTATGCAAAACAGCTTATTCGAAACAACTTATTTATACAAAACAGCGTATTTGTGCAAAACAGCTTATTTATACAAAACTGCTTATTCGAAACAACTTATTTATACAAAATAGCTTATTTGTGCAAAACAGCTTATTCAAAACAACTTATTTATACAAAACAGCTTATTTGTGCAAAACAGCTATTTTGCACAAAATAAGCTATTTTGCACAAACAGCTTATTCGATTCCTAGGTCGCCGATCCCAAATGGAATTGCAGATTATCCCTATTCTTCTGAGGTATGTGTGTATTGTAATTCGTGACAAGTTTGCGTGATTGTGAATTTGTAGAGATTTCAATTTTGAATTGCGGAACGCTATGCGTGAAATCGTGTAGATTTATAATTATGAAGATGTGGTTACTGATTGCAAATCTCACAAGGTTGTTGTTAAAGGAGAAAAAGCGGATCCATTGAAGGTTCTTGAAAAAGTTCAGAGGAAGAGTCATAGACAAGTTGAGCTTCTTTCTCCGATCCCAAAACCACCTTCAGAACAAGAGAAAAAAATTGAAGAGAAAGAGAAACCTAAGCCAGAGGAAGAAAAGAAAGCTGAAGAGGTTAATTAATTATGTTTTTTTTCTTTTTAAATTTATCTGAATCTGTGATGGATCATTTTTATCATTTTTATTTTATTATATGGTGCAACCTAAGGTTATGATAATGATTCTGAAAGTTCACATGTATTGTGAAGCTTGTTCACAAGAAATCAAGAGACGCATTGAGAAAATCAAAGGTATGTTACTGTGTTCTGTTTTGATTGAAATTCATATTTTCTTCACTTTTATTTCATTCACTTGTTTTGGTTCAATTCTCAGGTCCCATCCTTTCAGGAATTTGTCAACTGTTACTACCGATGATTTTGTGTTTGAATTCGAATCTTGCTATGATTTTCAATTTTGGTTACATATAGATGATGGGTTTGATTGGTTTGGTGATGAAGTTTGCTGGAGATTTTCAATTTCCTTTGCATTCTTGATTTTTGGAAGAAAAAGGACGACGTTGATTGTGAAAGGACGACGTTGAAGAGGAGGAGAATTGGGAGTAATGAGTTGGAGGGATTAGGGATTGATTTGAATTTGGGAAAATTGATGATGGACTTGGTTTGAGAAATTGTCGAAATCAAATTGGGAATTTTTCTGAGAATTGTGATTCTGTTGCTAAGAATTCAAAGTTGGTGCCTGAATCTGATGGTTTTGAAAATGTTCTGTTATGGTTAGAAAATTCCATATGTTTTTTATTTTTGATTGTGATATGCACCATGTTGGATCAAAGAAAACCATTAAGTACATCTAATGGTTTTGGAGTACAACTCACATAAACCATTTCCACAGCAAAATGGTTTTGGAGTACAACTCACAGAAACCATACCCATAGCAAAACCATTAAACAATTAGTTTGGTTTCGTGTAGAACACTATCAAAACCATTAAACCACACTTATGGTTTCAGTAATAGTTTTTATTTAAAATCATTTGTCAATAATAATTTTCACTATTCTTTTATTTTATTTAGCATTTGACAATTATTTTTCTTTCACATACAAGTTTATTAAAACCATTAAAGCGCGATTATATTTAGAAAAAGTCAGAAATTCATTTTACAACGTAAGAAATAAAAGAGAGATGACGAGGCTTTACAAAAAAGTGGTTACTTATTGATTAATTCACATTAGGTTATAAGTGTGCACTATTAAGTGGTTACTTAATAATGATTTAAATGTTTATCACAATTTTTTTTATTACAACACCATTTTCACTGGAATTGGGAAATGATTCGATGTGAAATCTGTTGGTATAAGCTGGAATTCGGATTTGATGAATTATTGAGAATGTTGTGATGAATTTTGTTGTTTATGATCAATCCGGTTCGGATCTGGTGTTAGCATTACTCACGGAAACCATTTTCACTGCAAAATGGTTTTGGAGTCTAACTCACGGAAACCATTTTCACTGCAAAATGGTTTTGGAGTACAACTCACGGAAACCATTTTCACTGCAAAATGGTTTTGGAGAACAACTCACGGAAACCATTTCCACAGCAAAATGGTTTTGAAACCAACTCACAGAAACCATAGCCATAGCAAAACCATTAGACAATTATTTTGGTTTCTCATAGAAGACTATCAAAACCATTAAACCATAATTATGGTTTTAGTAATAATTTCAGTGTATAACATCTTAATCATTATTCAAAACCATCTAACAATAATAATTTCATTAAAAATCATTACACATTTATCTTGGTTTCACATACATGATTATCAAAACCATTAAACCATAATTATGGTTTCAGTAATAATTTCAGTGTATAACATGTTAAACAACGTTCCAGTAAAGAAACTCATAATCCATACTCATTTCTCTCTCTAACTCATAAAAAGCTTATTCAAAACAGCTTATTTTGTTCAAAATAGCTGTTTTGCACAAACAAGCTGTTTTGTATAAATAAGTTGTTTTGAATAAGCTGTTTTGCACAAATAAGCTATTTTATATAAATAAGTTGTTTCGAATAAGCTGTTTTGTATAAATAAGCTGTTTTGAATAAGCTGTTTTGCACAAATAAGCTGTTTTGTATAAATAAGTTGTTTTGAATAAGCTGTTTTGCACAAATAAGCTATTTTGTATAAATAAGTTGTTTCGAATAAGCTGTTTTGCATAAATAAGCTGTTTTGAATAAGTTGTTTTGCATAAATATGTTGTTTTGCATATATAAGTTGTTTTGAATAAGTTGTTTTTTAAAATGAAATGGGAATAAGTTGTTTTGTATAAATAAGCTGTTTTGCACAAATAAGCTGTTTTGTATAAATAAGCTGTTTTGAATAAGCTGTTTTGCACAAATAAGCTGTTTTGTATAAATAAGTTGTTTTGAATAAGCTGTTTTGCACAAATAAGTTATTTTGTATAATTAAGTTGTTTCGAATAAGCTGTTTTGCATAAATAAGCTGTTTTGAATAAGTTGTTTTGCGTAAATATGTTGTTTTGCATATATAAGTTGTTTTGAATAAGTTGTTTTTTAAAATGAAATCGGAATAAGCTGTTTTGTATAAATAAGCTGTTTTGCACAAATAAGCTGTTTCGTATAAATAAGTTGTTTTGATTAAGCTGTTTTGCATAAATAAGCTGTTTTGAATAAGTTGTTTTTGCATAAATATGTTGTTTTGCATAAATAAGTTGTTTTTGCATAAATATGTTGTTTTGCATAAATAAGTTGTTTTGAATAAGTTATTTTTTAAAATGAAATCGGAATAAGTTGTTTTGTATAAAGAAGCTGTTTTGAATAAGCTGTTTTGCACAAATAAGTTGTTTTGTATAAATAAGTTGTTTTGAATAAGCTGTTTTGCACAAATAAGCTATTTTGTATAAATAAGTTTTTTCGAATAAGCTGTTTTGCATAAATAAGCTGTTTTGAATAAGTTGTTTTGCATAAATATGTTGTTTTGCATATATAAGTTGTTTTGAATAAGTTGTTTTTTAAAATAAAATCGGAATAAGTTGTTTTGTATAAATAAGTTGTTTTGAATAAGTTGTTTTGCACAAATAAGCTATTTTGTATAAATAAGTTGTTTCGAATAAGTTGTTTTGCACAAATAAGCTGTTTTGAATAAGTTGTTTTGCATAAATAAGTTGTTTTGAATAAGTTGTTTTTTAAAATGAAATCGGAATAAGTTGTTTTGTATAAATAAGCTGTTTTGAATAAGCTGTTTCGCACAAATAAGTTGTTTTGTATAAATAAGTTGTTTTGAATAAGCTGTTTTGCACAAATAAGCTATTTTGTGTAAATAAGTTGTTTCGAATAAGCTGTTTTGCATAAATAAGCTGTTTTGAATAAGTTGTTTTGCATAAATATGTTGTTTTGCATAAATAAGTTATTTTGAATAAGTTATTTTTTAAAATGAAATCGGAATAAGTTGTTTTTGTATAAATAAGCTGTTTTGAATAAGCTGTTTTGCACAAATAAGTTGTTTTGTATAAATAAGTTGTTTTGAATAAGCTGTTTTGCACAAATAAGCTATTTTGTATAAATAAGTTTTTTCGAATAAGCTGTTTTGAATAAGTTGTTTTGCATAAATATGTTGTTTTGCATATATAAGTTGTTTTGAATAAGTTGTTTTTTAAAATGAAATCGGAATAAGCTGTTTTGTATAAATAAGCTGTTTTGCACAAATAAGCTGTTTTGTATAAATAAGTTGTTTCGAATAAGCTGTTTTGCATAAATAAGCTGTTTTGAATAAGTTGTTTTGCATAAATATGTTGTTTTGCATAAATAAGTTGTTTTGTATAAGTTGTTTTTTAAAATGAAATCGGAATAAGCTGTTTTGTATAAACAAGTTGTTTTGCACAAATAAGTTGTTTTGCATAAATAAGTTGTTTTGCATAAATAAGTTGTTTCGAATAAGCTGTTTTGCATAAATAAGCTGTTTTGATTAAGTTGCTTTTTAAAATGAGATCGGAATAAGTTGTTTTGCATAAATAAGTTGTTTTGAATAAGCGGTTTTTAAAAAATCATTCTAATAAGTTGTTTTGCATAAATAAACTATTTCGAATAAACTATTTTGCATAAATAAATTGTTAAGAAAAAATTATAATATGGGGCTTTAATTTAGTGGGCTTGATGGGAGCTTTTTTAAGTGGGCTTTGAAATTTGGGGCTCTATTGACACCTCTACTTATTAGAATTAAGCTTTCACTTGAGGTGTAGAAAGCAATTATGTTGGATGTAAAAAGCAATTATGCACGGTGCATAAGGATCTCCTTATGCACCATAACCACACCCTCTCTTTCCAATGTACATAATACAATTCATGAGTGTGATTTCGTAATTTTGCACAGACTTAGTTTTTTATTTTATTTTTAAATAAGCACATACTTATTTAAAAGGGCATTTTTTTAATGTTATAGATTACCCATGAATTATTTCACATCTTCGGTTATATTGGTCAAACAATTTGTTTCAATTACTATGTTGTATTGTTGCTTTACCATGGTATATGATCAAGTATTGCAATGTTACTTTTTGTTTCGAATATTGAACACATACTCCAAATAATTAGGGGTGGCAAAAATACCCGTGCCCACGGGTACCCGTGGATAAAATCCATCACGGGCACCGGGTGGGCAGCTAAACGGGTATCCACGGGTATAATAAACGGGTATTTGACTACCCATTATTATATGGATATGGACACGGATTTGATCGTACCCATATCCGATAATAAATTAAGTAAATTACTAAAATATCCTTATATATCTTATCTTATTACTTAAGATTGTTACCTTATTGAAAGAAATTTTACCGTCCACCTAAGATTCCTCATTAATAAACTATTTTTATTTTCAATCTTTTTAATTCATCTTATTAAGTTCACGTTTCTACTTCATTCACATCATAAAACATATCATATGGATTATGTAAGAATCATGAATTTTCTATGGATTATGTATGATTTATGAAATTTTGAATGGATTATGTATGGATGTTTAAAAGTTGAAGTTTTTTGGTAATTAAAAAAAAGTTATTGTTTGTACAAAAAAAAATCCATGGGTACCCATGAATACTCATGGATACCTCAATACCCGCGGGTACCCGCATAGTGGGTACCCACGAGAGTACGGGGCGGGCTCGAAATGGGTACCCATTGACATCCCTACAAATGATGTTAAAGATATGACAAAATGCACTTTTTCAATGAAAAATTGATTCTGCAATTTTGTTTTAGTTTTGGAAGGATTGCTTTTTTTGTTACACTATTTTTTCTTTTGAAGGATTTTTTGTTACACTATTAGAATTTAGTTGAAATTATTTATTCGTATTGCCTATTTTAGTTTATTCTACATGTTATTCTTGTTTCTCACAATGTGTGTGTATATATTTCTGTTTTTTTTTTTTTTTTGCCATTGGATTAAAATTGAGTTTTAGTGTCAAGTGCAAGTATAAAACTAGACGTCTACAACTAAATAGTACATTAAGACAAATGATTTTCTATTTATGAGATAATTTATAGGATAATAAAACTAAAAAAGTTAAAATAAGAAAATGAGAGCTTTGAAGAGAAAAGTTATAGTAGAACTTGTGAGATTATAATAATTGAGTTATGGGGGTTGGGTATCTATATGATTATAACTAAAAGTGATATTTTTTTTTTAATTTAATTAATATAATGAGAGAAAGAGAGAGAAAAGTCATTGTAGAATTTGCAGGGTGTTAAGATAGTAGGGATGATCTGGCTTCTCCGACACCTATAGCTTTTTTTGTTTAAAAAAATGACATATTTATAAAATCTCATCGTAATTAATGTATAGATAAAAAAAATAAGAACAATAAAAAAAAAGTTTCATAGTTATGCAAAAGGGTAGGATTAAGATTGTATCAAACATATTAAAATCAAATCAAAAGGAATATGAAAAAATGAAAATGAAATCCTCAAGAGGAAAAAGATGGACTAAGATTGTACCAAATATTGTAAAATGAAAACTAAATATTGCTTCTCTTTATTTTTTTTTGAGCAGATTATTATAGAAAATAATAGCATGGGATAAGAATGAGTAAAAAGTTGTTGAACTTTTTCATCAGATATTGTGTGCATGCATCAAAAGTGTTTCCTCTGGAAAAATAAATAAAAAATAAGAATCAATACATGAAGAGAGAAGAAAAAAAGATAAATGTATCGAGAAAGGAGGAAAGTAAACATGCAATTGTTACAACAATTGCATGTAGTAGGTGTGGTATGTGGTTCGAATAGTTTGCTGATTATGAATTTACTCATGTATACCGTGTATTTATCAGTGATGTTGTTTGTGGATAACTTGATCATGAGAATGGTGGGATAGTGGTATAATATGGGGGTTTTATTGTGTTGTATGTGTAAGTAATGTGAGTTAGTGGGGATATATAAGTTTTTTTTTCTATTTTTTAATTTAAATTTCTATTTTCTTAATTTAATGATAATTAATAGAATTAGAGTTTTGGAGGGAATATTTTTTAAGGAGAACATTTTTTTTGTTTTGTTTTTTTGTGTTGTCTGTCTAAGTGATGTGAGTTCGAGGGGATATATAAGTTATTTTTTCTATTTTTTAATTCAAATTTCTATTTTTTTAATTTAATAATTAATTAATTAATAGAATTCTAGTGTAGCCAACTGTCGTTCGATGATAGCAACAGTAATTAACAGCAGTTGACCTCCACAACGGTAGTTAGCTACCGTTGCGATTGAAATTTTCCCAAAATCAACATACCTACTCCTACCTCATTATTCATTCATCACCCTTTTTACCTCATCCATAAAAACTCCTAAAGAGTAAAAACAAAATTCTCCAATCTTTGTTTCAAATCATGGAAGAATGATTGCTAAAAGGTTTTTACACACATTTGACGTTAAGAAACAGGTAAGTTTCTTTTTTAAGGGAGCATGAATAAATTGAGGGAGCATAAGGGATTCTGGTGCTTAAAAAAACTCCCTCAAACTTGTTCATGCTCCATATGCATGTGTTTAGAGATTGTGATTATGTGAGACTCTTATGGGAGTATATCTTTAACATTGATCATTGGAGTAAGTTCTTTAGTTTGGGAACTTTGGCTTGGCTCGAATGAAATTTATCTGCTAATGATATTGCAAATATAGCTTGGTCTTGGATGTGTTTTGTTTGGGGTTGCCGTTAATATTTTGTGGAAAGACTGTAACTCTCTTATCTTTAACCAACACCCATAAATGGGTAATATTCTTTAGTGCAAAGTTATTAATCAAGTTGATGATAACCATAATCATATGAAACAGCAGTATGATTAGGTCCAGATCGAGAACCAGAAGTATCACTAGACATATTTTTCTCAGATCTTTTTCTGTTACACTGTTAAATGTTAAGACAACAGACCAAGGCTCTAGATACCAATTGAAGGTGAGAAAAACACAAGAAGGGGGGGTTGAATTGTGTTAGCTTTTTCTTCGTTTTCTCCTAAGCTAAAAACACTAATCAGAAGTAAAGTGAGAACTGCTTCTGAAGTGATATTCAGAACTAATATGCAGTGGATAAAAATAGAGAGAGAGAGAGAGAGAGAGAGAGAGAAAGAGAGAGAGAGAGAGAAAGAAGAAAGACACAAAGCAATTATACTGGTTCCTTCCACAAACCTGAAGTAGTCCAGTCCCCCTTGCACTTCCAAGGAGAGTTCACTAAAATGTAATGACAAATTACAACTGCTCACTGCTAAACTTAGCAAGAGACTTCAAATTGCTCAAGCACACAAGCAAGAGACTTCTTATGCTCCTAAACACAATCAAGAGACTTCTAATGCTCAAGCACAAATGCAAGAGACTTCTAATCAAACAGAATTACACAGAAAAATGTTTGAGGTTGAACACTTGATATACAATCAGAGGTGCTCACAATACAAATCAGATACAGACTTTTAAGACTCCAGAATTTCTAAGATATGAACTTGAAAACAGAAATTCTAAGTGAACTTTGAATACGGAACAATTTTAGCTGAGTTTTGGCACTTGTAAATTGTAGTTGAGTCTTGTGTTCATCATTGCCAATCTCTGAGTCTTCACTCCTTTATATAGAGGTGTGAAAGAGACGTTGCGAAATTGCTAGCACAATAAAAAGAGTCGTTTGAAGCTTTCATCAATCACCAATGATCTTTTACCTGATATGGTTGTTGTCCTATGAAGAACCAATTTCAAATCCATTCCCATTGTGAAGGAACATTGTTGCAGGCAGAGCTGTATTTCAGAGCTGTTTTCTTGTCTTGTAGTGGAGACACTGCAAAGTAGTGGAGATAGTGGTTGTACACTTCATACAGTTGTACTTTGTCAACGCTTTTTGAAGATAAGCTTCCAATGCCTTCAAATCTCTTCAAAATGACCGTTGCTTTGTATTCCCAGTCTTCTGCATTGCTTTCGAATCCATTGAACAACTTTTGAAGTATTAAATCTTGAATCTTCAGCTTCTGGTGATTTTCAGCTTCTGATGAAGTCGCTTCTGATGAACTCGCTTCTGATGAACTTCAGCTTCTGATGACGTCATCATCTTCATGAGCGCTTTGTCTTCAGGAGCACTTTTGTCTTCAGGAGCACTTCTCTTCAAACGCTTTAAGCTTCCTTTTTGTTGATTTCTAAGCTCTCTTTTGTTCATCCAAAACCTATTTATGATGTAAATTTTTGACTATGGTCCTGTACACTTAAACAAATATTAGCTGGTCCAGTTGTCAATTTTTAATACCTTGTTATCATCAAAACTCTCAAAGGTTTATTGTTAAACACATTTTGATCCAGCAGTCTAATACTATCAATGTACCCTTTTTTTTATAGGTATTATTAGTGTACTTAAACATGTCATAAATGTAAAGTAAAATATGTCAAAGGAAAAGTGATGCATATAATATTAGTTAGATGTTATAATTGGAAAAAGAAATTTTTTGTTATTGTATTAAAAATTGAAATGGATAATTTGTTTTGGAACATTATTATTATTATTATTATTATTATTATTATTATTATTATTATTATTATTATTATTATTATTATTATTATTATTATTATTATTATTATTATTATTATTATAAGATAATTTTGGGATGAATAAATGGGTAGCACGGTCTAATACAACAATCACCAAGTTTATTAATAGCATCTTGTTTTGTTTCTGTGTTTAACAAATTAATAGTATTATACATACTTATTTTCATATAGTTTGTATCATAATAGTACTATATATAACAATAGTGCTGATCACACAAAATCGAGCCCCAACAAGTATAGAATTATGACACATTCAACCGGTGCCAATTCAAGGAAGTTGATTGAGGTGAATTGAAAGGTCTGAGAAGACATAGCATCAATGCGGAGGAAACCACTGCTAGAGTTACCAAAGAAAAGACTATGTTTTCTTCATATGACGATTTCTTCTTGCTTTTATTGCAATGATGATATTCTTTCTTTTCTTGGACCTCTTCAACAATCACTATGTGATTTCAAAGTAAGTTCTAGACGAGTCCCATTTCTCTTTTTAATTCAAGATTGGTCTCTCTCATAACAATTTAATTCAAATTTTGTCACATCTTTCTCAAATGTATATAATACAATTCATGAGTGTGATTTCGTAATTTTGCTCAGACTTAAATTTTTTTTTTTAATAAGCACAGACTTATTTACTAGGGCATTTTTTAATGTTATAGATTACCTAGGAATTATTTCACATCTTCGGTTATATTGGTCAAACAATTTGTTTCAATTACTATGTTGTATGATGTTTTACCATGGTATATGAACAAGTATTGCAATGTTACTTTTTGTTTCGAATATTGAACACATACTTCAAATGATGTTAAAGATATGACAAGATGCATTTTTTCAATGAAGAATTGATTCTGCAGTTTAGTTTTAGTTTTGGAAGGATTGCTTTTTTTGTTACAATACTAGAATTTAGTTGAAATTATTTATTTGTAGTGCCTATTTTAGTTTGTTCTACCGATTATTCTTGTTTCTCACTATATATATATATATATATATATATATATATATATATATATATGGTTTTGCTAGAAGACACATTTTATGAAGGTGTCTTTTAGCAAAATTATAACTAAAAAGTGGAAATCACACCTAAAGGTGTGGATTGCTAAAAGACACCTTCATGGGGTGGCTTCTAGCAAAACCCATATATATATATATATATATATATATATATATATATATATATATATATATATATATATATATATATAAACTAAAAAAAACATTCAAATAATCAAAAAACAAATTTCACAAAAAGAATTCTTTTCTAAAAAAAAACCTTGATTTTCAATCAAGTGATTTTCCATTTTTATTTTCTTAATTAAAAAAAAACTTTAATCCATTTTAATTATCTTTGAGTCTTTATTTTAAAATTAATAAAAAATACCAAACAAATCATTCGGTCTTTTTACCCCGAACTACGTGGTTTTGATCCATCACGAGTACGTAGGCAAAAGATACTTGTCTTTCCAAATCAAAAAATAATAAAAAAACATTTTCATTCTTTTTACTCACCACATTAATCTTTTTATTTAAGCAAATAAAACAATTTAGCCAAAAATAAATAAAAGCAAGAGGTTCATATAGAATACTATAGACGTTTAGGGTGCTAATACATTCCCTTCACGTAACTAACCCCTGAACCTTATATATATATATATACATTTATGTTTTTTTGCCACTGGATTAAAATTGAGTTTTAGTGTCAGGTGCAAGTATAAAACTAGACGTCTACAACTAAATAGTACATTAAGACAAATGATTTTCTATTTATGCGATAATTTATAGGATTATAAAACTTAAAAAGTTAAAATAAGAAAATGAGAGCTTTGAAGAGAAAAGTTATGGTAGAACTTGTGAGATTATAATAATTGAGTTATGAGGGTTGGGTATCTATATGATTATAACTAAAAATGATTTTTTTTTAATTTAATTAATATAATGAGAGAAAGAGAGGGAAAAGTTATTGTAGAACATGTAGGGTGTTAATATAGTAAGGATGATATGCCTTCTCCGGCACCTCTAGCTTTTTTGTTTTAAAAAAATGACATATTTATAAAATCTCATCGTAATTAATGTATAGATAAAAAAACAAATAAGAACAATAAAAAAAGAGTTTAATAATTATGCAAAAGAGTAGGATTAAGATTTTATCAAACAGATTAAAATCAAATCAAAAGGAATATGAGAAAATGAAAATGAAATCCTCAAGAGGAAAAAGATGGACTAAGATTGTACCAAATATTGTAAAATGAAAACCAAATATTGCTTCTCTTTATTTTTTTGAGCAGAATATTATATAAAATAATAACATGGGATAAGAACGAGTAAAAAGTTGTTGAACTTTTTCATCAGATATTGTGTGCATGCATCAAAAGTGTTGCCTCTGAAAAAATAAATAAAAAATAAGAATCAACAAACAACATCTCTAATATATGGAAGAAAGAATGATGGGATGGTATATGAAGAGAGAAGGAAATAAAAAAAAAAGGATAAATGTATCGAGAAATGAGGAAAGTAAACATGCAATTGTTACAACAATTGCATGTAGTAGGTGTGGTATGTGGTTCAAATAGTTTGCTGATTATGAATTTACTCATGTATACCGTGTATTTATCAGTAATGTTGTTTGTGGATAATTTGATCATGAGAATGGTGGGATAGTGGAATAATATGAGGGTTTTATTGTGTTGTATGTGTAAGCGATGTGAGTTAGTGGGGATATATGAGTTATTTTTTTCCTATTTTTTAATTTCAATTTCTATTTTCTTAATTTAATGATAATTAATATAATTAGTGTTTTGGAGGGAATTTTTTTAGGGAGAACGTTTTTTTTTGTCGTATGTGTAGGTGATGCGAGTTAGTGGGGATATATAAGTTATTTTTTCTATTATCTAATTTAAATTTCTATTTTCTTAATTTAATAATTAATTAATTAATAGAATTCTAGTGTAGCCAAATGTTGTTCGATGATCGCAGCGGTAATTAACTGCAATTGGCCTCCTCAACGGTAATTAGTTACCGTTGCGATTGAAATTTTCCCAAAATCAGCAGACCTACTCCTACCTCAATATTCATTCATCACCCTTTTTACTTCATCCATAAAAACCCCTAAAGAGTAAAAAAAAAATCCCCAATCTTTGTCTCAAATCATTGAAGATTGATTGTTAGAAGGTTTCTACACACATTTGACGTCAAGAAACAAGTAAATTTCTTTTTTAAGGGAGCATGAATAAATTTGAGGGAGCATAAAGGATTCTGGGGCTAAAAATACTCCCTTAAACTTGTTCATGCTCCTTATGCACGTGTTTAGAGATTGCGATGATGTGAGACTGTTTTGGGAGTATATCTTTAAAATTGATCATTGGGGTAAGTTCTTTAGTTTGGGAACTTTGGCTTGGCTTGAATGAAATTTATCGGCTAATGATATTGCAAATATAGCTTGGTCTTGGATGTGTTTTGTTTGGGGTTGCCGTTAATATTTTGTGGAAAGACTGTATCTCTCTTATCTTTAACCAACACCCATAAATGGGTAATATTCTTTAGTGCAAAGTTATTAATCAAGTTGATGATATCCATAATCCTTGATGATATCCATACCGCGTGTAAATTTATCACGAGTTTTTGTCTCAAAAACCAATCAAAACTATATTGCGGATACCCCTACTCCAAATGACTTCGGTGGCTGGGAGTGGCATTCTTTCACCCCTAATTTTTGTGTCTAACGCATACTTTATTTGACCAAAAAAATAAATTTCATAATTTTAAATTTATATTGAATACTATATAAAGGAAGGAATTGTTCATTCAAAATCAATCAAGACAGGGATGGTGACTTTTTTCTAGGTTTTGTTGGTCTTCAACAAGATTAAGATTTGAAATTGTCCTTCCCATATGAACTTCAAAGTTGATTGAGTTTAAAAACTGCCCACTCAAGAGACAAGGAATAAATTATTTTACACGAATACAATCATATTTGACTACGGTGTGTGTCGACAAAACATATGATTTTGCCAAATTTCAATATGCATTTTATTTATTGAACATTGTAGAAATTTACAATTACAAATAATATGGTTATATCATTGTGATTACATTTTTTCTATTTTTTTTAAAAAAGGTTAACCCAAATACCGAATTTGAACAAACCCATTCAAAATCAGAATCTGTTATTTAATTGCTGCCCCACTAACAGCTATAGACAAAGAATAGTATGCCACTTGAGGACCTCAGAATAAACTTTCAATTTAATAGATGCTGATTGAACATTTGAACAATGAGATAACCTTATCGGTCAATTTCCAATGGAGAAGCTGCCACATCAGATTCATGCAAATATGCCCAAAATGTCCACCTCTCATTCCACGCATGCCTCCACTACCCTTCTACTCAAAGCAAAACAAAAAATCACACCAAACCCATTTCCTCATTATACACACAAGCATCAAGCAAGTTAAGAGCTAGCAGGGGAAGAAGAAACAATCTACAGAAAAGGAATGGCCTCCACTTCTGCAGTTTCAGTGGCAATGCCACTAACTTACACCAGCCAGAAGAGGGTGGTGAACAGCTCCGAGGCATTCTTCAATCCACTGTCTCTTTGGTCCTCAAAGGCTACGGGATCTTTGAAACGCAATGGAAGATTTCAAGTTAGGGCTTCCATGAAGGAGAAAGTTGTATCGGGACTCACAGCGGCAGCATTGACAGCTTCAATGGTGGTTCCTGATGTGGCTGAAGCGGCCGTTTCACCTTCTCTCAAGAACTTCTTGCTCAGCATTGCAGCTGGGGGAGTTGTGGTTGTAGTTATTATTGGTGCGGTGATCGCTGTATCCAATTTTGATCCCGTCAAGCGACGCTGATAAATTTTCGTTTTGCTGCCCGGGACCTTTTTTTTTTTTCCTTCTCTTATCATGACGTGTACATCAGTATATGTAATATTCTTCAGTAATGAATTGAACTGCTCTTGTGTGTTAACTAATATCTAACTTTTGAACTCCACTTGAGCAGAAGCTTTTCAATTATTTAAATGCGATGTTCATTTTCATACATCGTAGAAACAGATTATTACAAGACTCTGCTGATGGGAACAAAACTAACTCGCAAACTTATAGCAGATTTTATTTTGAAGTAATCCAATATGGAGCATAAACATAGCTGACAGAAAATTTAAAACATAAGATAAGACAATAAGTAGAATAATGGTTGATAAACGTAGTGTGATTACCGTTTATACATATGATGCAATAATCCATAATCACTAATAGTCAATTCTATGTAAAGCATGTATACTAATGCCAACATGTATGACTCATAGCTGACAGAAAATTTAAAACAAACTATCAGACTGTAAGTCGAATAATAATAGCTGATAAAAACGTATTGTGATTACACGTATGATGCAATAATCCGTAATCATGGATACTCGACTCTACATTAAGCTTATAGACTAATGCCAATATGTATGGCTAATCACTTGAAAATATGCTGCAACCAAGCTACAATCACTGCCTACAGAACTTGGAAATAAAATCAAGCATGTACCTACTCTCTGCAGAATAATTCACCTTATCTGCCTTAACTACTGTAATCTTCACCTTCTGTTCGTCATTATATAATTCCTCTTTGATTTTCAGCCTAAACACAAACTCATTGAAGAGTCTACTCTTAATTATATCTCCAAACTTCTCATCATCCTCCTGTTCATACTTCAACACATACAGATCTTTTGCTGAGTACCCCATAATCTCCTCCCCTGCTTCCTGGAAAGCAGTTACCCAAGTTAATCCTGAATGATCCTGGATTTGAGCTTGGAGAAGGTAACGATAATCACATTCCTCAAACTCCTGGTTGCATCTATCACACTGCCATTTTGTGTCTCCTGACTTCGTCACTTTCTTATTGCACGGTCGATCTCCAATCATCAGAGGGCAAGCTGTGTAACAAAATGGATCGGTCCTCATGAATGATACGGTTGCCCTCATTGTTATCCAGTCTGGCTTGCCTGAACGCCCTAGATCTTCATCTTTAATTTGAGACACAGTTTTGCGTATCTCATTCTTGGGTCCCCCATGAGTGATGTCCTTAGAAATGGATAGAGAAGCAGAATCTTTCCCAACTTGATCAAACCAGGTTCTTAAGGTCTGAGCTTCAGGGAAATCTGGATTTATGAAAAGCTGTGTAGTAGAAATAGAGCCTATAGACTTTCCACTGAATTCATTAACCTTACCAGCCTTTACTGCTAAAATGGGGAAAACCCCAGCATCCACCATCTCTTGAAGCTTTTGTCCTTCCCTGTTGCAGAATTCACCCCAAAGTGTTAGCTCAACACTCTTGCCAGAATTGTCCTTTAGATTCAAAACCCTTCTCAGTGTTTCCATTCCATTCTTCCTTACGATGGGAACTGAAGGATTTACAGATGTCACAACCCCAATAACATCAAGGATAGCATTACTCTCAACAGTCTCAATGTCACTGATAGGTCTGAAGGAGAATTGTTGTCTAGGTATAGAACCATCCTCATCTGGGCAAAGCTCAACCGTTGAATTTAAATCCAGCATAATTTCCCATTCATTCTTCAAATGATTGAAATTCTTCTGTGCAGGTTTCAAGCTACCTTTCGATATCAAGTAAACTTTACCAACCTCAATTGCTTCATAGAAACGGTCAACAACAGCATTAAAGCAAGTTACCCGTATTTCACCTCCATCGGAATCAAGGAGATCAAACGAGAAGACTTTTCCATCTCCACGAGCATTGTTATAGCGGCGCAAATCTCCTTTTGCAGTAACCCTTGCCTTGATGGCCCACCTACCCTGATAGGGATTTAAAGCAGCTATAGGTATTACACGTGCTGGCGCCTCATTTTTCATAACTGCACCACGACCTTTGTAAAGCGGAGGAGGTTGGTATGGAGGTTGAACTGTTGGCCTGAAATTCTGCCCATTACTACCAGCATTTGGAGCAGCCAAATTTTTGTTGTAAAGCGGAGGAGGTTGGTATTGAGGTTGAACTGTTGGCCTGAAATTCTGCCCATTACTACCAGCATTTTGAGCAGCCAAATTATTATTAATATTTCTGGACGAACCAGCCACAGTGTTATCAGGCAATGCTTTCTGAACTGGTAACTCTGAATCCACAAATGACTTTGGATTCCCAATGATTTCACAATCAGGTATTATGGTTTCCATGTTAAGCACCATAATAATCCTGTACAAGGAAAAACAAACACAGAAGCACACAAATCAAGTTTAGAGAATAAACCTAAAGTCAGTTATGATGCATTTCATCTGTAACATTCTTTCAACTCTTAAACATCCATAAGCTCTAATGTATCATCTATAATGTTTAGGGTGAAAATTGGAATGATGCAAACAACGAAATTCACATAAAATTCAAATCGCAACAATCTTAATTAAACTATCACAAAAAACTAAAACTTAATTCAACTACCACAATTCTTCACTGAAGTTACATATCACTCATCATTTGTCAAGTGACCAAAGAATATAACACTTATGTAAAGTAACCAAATGCATCATCTACAATGTTTTAGGTTGAAATTTTGGAATGATGCAAAAACTGATATTCACATAATATTCAAATCGCAACAATCTTAACAAGACTATCACAAGAGACTAAAACTTAGTTAGATTATCATAGTTCACTACCGAGGTTCCATAACATTAATCATTCGCCCAAGAGCCACAAGAAGCTAACACTTATGTAAAATAACCAAATGCATCATCCATAACATTTTAGGTTGAAAATTTGGAATGATGTAAAAACTGAATTTCGCATAAAACTCAAACACAGCAATCTTAAGTAAACTAACACAAGAAACCAAAACGTAATTTAACTATCACAATTCATCACTGAGATTCCATATCCTAATACTATCACTAATCACTCTCCCAGGAGATAGAAGAAGCCAACACTTGTGTAAAATAATCAATTGTATCATCAATAACATTTTAGGTTGAAAATTCAAATGATACAAAACTGAATTTCACATAAAATTCAAATCACAACAATCTTACTTAAACTATGACAAGAAACTAAAACTTAATTCAACTATCGCAATTGACAATTCATCACTGAGTTATCATATCCTAATTCTTACACTAACAATTAACCCAAGGGATACAAGAAACTAAAACTTAAGCAACAAATTTTGAACTAAAGCAATGGATTACAACAGTGTTATTGTCAAATAGCTACTATAGCATCACACAATTGTCAAATAGCTACTATAGCATCACACAATTTTTGAACAAATTGTTATTGTTTCACAATACACTATTTAGTACAAAGTGTAGTCAAATAGCAACTATAGCGGCACTATAACACTTTATTGTGGCGGAATTTGAACAAACCGCTATTTTATGCAATATGCGATTGACAACACAAATTTCAAACGTGTCTTAAGAAAATTTGAACTAAAACATTGTTAATAACACTTTTGTAATCCATAGTACCGCTGATGTAATCCATTTGAACTAAAGCACTGCTGACAACATGTATTACAAGAAACTAAAACTCAAGTAAACAATAGAACTATTACAACAGTGTTGTCAAATAGCTGTCAAAACATGGCACAATTAGAACAAATCGCTATTGTTTCACGATACACTTCAGTTCAAAATCTTGTCAAATAGCCACTATTTTCCACGATCTAACAACACTGATTCCAAATACATCTATCAGAACGTTTTATGTTCAAAATTAGAATGACCTAAAAAGTGAAATGTACATAAAATTCAAATTGCAACAAAATCTTAATTAAACTATCACAAGAAACTAAAAGTCAGTTATCACATTTCATCAACAAGGTTCCATATCCTAATTCTTAGAAATACAACTTCTAGAACGATTAGGTTCAAACTCGAAATGACCTAAAAAGTGTAATGCACATAAAATTCAAATTTCAACAATCTCAAATCAACTATCACAAGAATCTAGAACATAGTTCAAATATCACATTTCATCAATATAAGATTCCATCACCTAATTCTTACAAATGCAACTTCTAGAACGTTTAAGTTCAAATTTGAAATGACCTAATAAAAAGTGAAAATCACATGAAATTCAAATTTCAACTATCACAAGAAAATAAAGCTTAGTTCAACTATCACATTTCATCAACGAAGTATCATATCCTAATTCATATACTAATTCTTACAAACGCAACTTCTAGAACGTTCTAGATTCATCTTAAAATAACCTAAAAAGCAAAACGCACACAAAATTCAAATCGAAACAATCTAAATACACCGATAATCAATTAATCACTTAATCGAAGAACAAATTAAGCAACAAAAAAAAAACGAAGCGAAGAGTAATACTTGCGATTCTGAAGCGGAGTGCAAATGTAATCGAGAAGCTGAACGATGGAACCTTGCTTAACTCGACCGGTATTGACTCGGTCGTTGAGTTGAGCGGCGAGCATAGCGTGATGAGACGAAACGGCGTCGGAGAGAAGAAGACGGTAACGTTGTTGGTGAGAGTTTTTGGTGCTTACGATTGTTGCAATGTCGAGAACTTGAAGTAACGGTTTTGCGTCGACATCGCCGGCGATTATCGCCGGAATAGCGTTCGCGGTGAGATTCACCGCCATTGGTTGTGGTTGTTGCGATTGTGTGTGGAGAAAGAAATTTTGGTAACAGAAATGGAAAGAGAATGTGTTGTGTAATAGAGAGCGAGATTTTGATATATAGAATCGTTTTAGGTACTGAACCGGAGATAAAAAACCGAACCGGGTTTGCTAGTTGTGAAATGAAGAAGTCAAACAGTTCAGTACTACTCTTCGGCTCCTTGCTTCTACAATAATTTTCATATTATTGATAGATGTAGGTCTCTTGAGCCTAACTCAATTGATAGGGCAATGTATAACATACGCAGGGGCTGAGTTTGAACCTCAGACACCTCATTTCTCCACGTTTAAAATGTGTGAGCTCTAACCACTAAGCTATTTGACAAAGAAAAAATGATTTATAGATCATTTCACAAAAATTGTGGAAATATCAATCATTAGTGTAAAAAGTTTATACATTCATATATTCTTTAAAATAAAATAAAAATACATTCAAACCCATTTGGGTTGGTGATAGGTCCGTAAGTGCACGGTAATATTGGTTTTAGTATAAAAGATGTTGAATTTCACAGAGATCAATGTCAAGTACCGTTATCTATTGTCACGTTGTTTATCTAAGGCGATGCTAATTAACTTGGTTGTAAAATTCGAAAAAATAACTTTGTTTGTAATTAACTTTAATAGACCGGAATTTAATTTGCGTCAACCATTGATGCTTTGTATTTTATTATTGTAACAGGAAAATACTTTCGTGTGTAAAAATGATTAAATTAAAGGGGTCGCTAGCTTTCGCGTGTACGACACTGAATATTTGACTTTGTAATCTATTCGACCGCTTTCGCGCGTACGCCTTACAACTTCGAAGCTCCGTTTGAAAAATAATCAATTTACGCATGAAAAGTTATTTTTAGTAGAAATTTAATTTAAAGGTTCAGTTTGCTTTCGCACAGCTGGAACCGTATTTTAAACTCACAGACGCCAACTTTCGGGTGTACGGCTACAAGTTTAAAATAGCGTTGTTGAAAATCAATAATTTCAAAATTAATTATAAAAATGATGTTACCCATTTGGGGGGTTGGCCTGGTAGTTGGCTTGGAATCTTGGAGTGTGCTTCTCTAAAGGTCTCAGGTTTGCTTTGGCTTAGAATGGAGCCCGGCAAAAAAAAATATAAAAATGATGTTGCTGAATTAAGAATGGTACGACAGTTATCATATTCCGGACTCTATAATATTCGTGAGCTTGAAAAGATTGAATGCTTTTGATTTGTCAAATTCTTTTATATCGGATGAGTTTCTTTTCTCAGTGCGAACGGTGCTGTTGATTGTCTGAAAAAACTTGCAAGACTGTTGCAACTTTACATTTACAGGAATCTTTTATGTTTTATCCAAATATCAATATGTTCAATGCTTAGATCTTCGAAAAGCTGACTTTATAAATAATCAATGTATCAACAAGTTATCGACATTTCTTCTTAAATTGACTTCTATAAACCTTAGCGGTTGTTGCCAGCTAACGAACTCAACCTTTTTCGGACAATACTTGGGTGCCATTAATGGCACCGTGCCATTAAATCCTGGCCATTGATGGCACCCAACACACACATCACACACACACACACACTTGGGGCAATGTGTGACCCTGATCTAATGGCATGGTGCCATTAATGGCACCAAAGTGCCATTAATGTCCCTTACTCAGTGAGATCAAAATGGAGAGAACATATATCGGGGTAGAAGGTGAAGAAGATTCCAATTCCATGTCGAACTTTGTCGTCAATCATCAAGTAAAAGCAGTTTATTTTGGTGATAATATTTTACTGAATGATGCAAGTTTAATCAAATTTTCTTCCATTTGTCTTAGATTACAACTTCTTGACTTACATATATCATTTCTTGTTTATTTTATGTTCTATATTGTACTAATTATGCTGATTGTAGTAGTCCAGCCTCCTTATAGCTCTCAACAGAATCAATGAGTGTTTCCTCCAATGACCTGAATTTCCAACCCAAACTTTGCAGTTTCTCTGAGCTCAGAATTTTGTAATCATCCATCTCAATATAGCTGTCAGCAAGGAAAACTTTTAACATAAGATTGTAACCATCAAATCTATATAGGCAAGCTACGAAACACCGACAGATTCAACGGACACGGGCACGCTGACACCAATGATAATTTGAAAAACAGAATTATTGAATTTAAACATGTGTCAGTGTCGTGTCAATGTCGGACAAGGGACACACTTTCAACGTAAATTTTCGGTGCTACAAAGCAACTATTAAGATTGAAACTGCAACTGCAAGTACTCCATCGTACAACATTGTTTGCAATTTTTCCTTCCTCATTCTCCTTACTCAACAATTTTCCTGATACAAGTATTTATCTCTCACAAGAGCTTGCTTAACAAGTAATCTCCTTTACATATACTGCTTAATTAATGGCTTCTTTAGTTTTCTGTTAAAAAAATTCTTATTGTTCACATTTCTTGCATATTTCATATATATCTTGATATTATTAATATGACTGAAAATATTTAAATTTAGAGGTGGGTTTATGACTACTACTTTAGAAAATGAAGCTTACTTCGTAGGGTACTTGTAGTTTGGATATATACTCCTCAATTTCTCCACCAAATCTCGTGTCTCGATAGTGTGTGAAGTGCATATGTATCTCCCATCTGCCTTGTGATTCTCATAAGCCGAAAGTATTGCATCAACTACGTCTCGTACATCAACAATCCAACAAAGCTTATTCTCCAATGAGTCATGGCCTTCTAAGAAAGACAATTGAATAACATGAAAAATGATTTTAGTATTTATATGAAATCTATAATATATGAAATTAGTTAAATTATACTGGCAGAAAAACAAGTTATGCAGAGAAAAATCCGAGCATATTCGTAATTCATGATCTATCTATTTAGTAGCAGATAGTGTAGCTTAACGGCCGACTCCCAAAACACTATAACGGTGAAGCGGGTAGTGGTATGGACATACACATATAAAGGCTAAAAAATAGAAGAACACACAACTTAACACATATTTATAACTAATCATCAAATTTTTTTGCTACTAATATTCAAACATAATATCCAAATAAATATTGACGCCAAAACCTGAATCTGTTATGCACAAAAAAAATTAAACGCCACTGTTACACGACCAAAGGATTTTATATAGAAGTTATGTGGTTATCATTATCATGTAAAACAACAAGGAATTTTAACTCGCATTATACAGTTCAAAAATATGCATGTTGTAATAAGAACTTGATAAGGCATATTAGTAGGTACCTTTTAAAAGTTTGACGAGAACCAAGCTACTTGAATTTGCGGTTGACTGTAAAATTGGTCCCAAAACAAGAGTAGGGCAAATGGTTACCACGTTAAGTCCAGTTCTTTTCGCGAAATTCAGGGCCTGTTCTTCTGCTTCTGTCTTGGCATAAGAGTACCAGTTCTGGATCACATGCGAAGTATAAGCTTATTTACATTTCACAAAATTCTATGATAATTGAAACATATATAGCATATTTTGCAACTTAAACATCTGAATAAAAAATTGTATAACAGATACTACTATCATATGATTCATATCATAAGGCTAGTGAAAAGTTCATGTCATGCACAAATATAATAAAATCTTAATGACCTTAGTATTTTTGCAGTAGTCTTTGTTAGACCAACAAGACTCATCAATCGCTTTATCTTTTGGTAAATTAGGGTTGATAGCAACAGCAGCTGCAGATGATACAAAGACGACACGTTCCACATTAGATTTGAGACAAGCTTCAAGTACATTAGCAGTTCCCTTCACTGCAGGCTCAATCACTTCCACCTGCAGATTAAGCTTCAGGTATATTATGTCACTTCAGACTTTTTCATGGATGCCGTGTTTACTAACATGATCATTTTCGATGACAATGATTGATAAGCTGATAAACTTTCAACTTACTGGTGTCTTTTCACCATGAAGGCAAAACTAGAACCACGCGGTGACATATCAAGTTAGTCTTCATATAAGAGAACATTAGAAACGTTACCTCAGGATTAGGTACAACTGTTGAAGGTACAGGGCTAGCAACATGGAAAACTGCACTGCATCCAACAATTGCAGCGTAAACTGATTCGTAATCCAAGATATCTGCTTTGAAGAGCTTAAGGTTCTCAGAAGCTTTTTCCAGTTTCAGCAAGTGTTCATATTTCGGACTACCTGCAGTTGTCGGACATACGCTTCAAATGAATCACAACAACACTTGTACCTCAAAACAAAGAGAAAAGATGCATAACAATACTTGTATACAAAATAGTATACTAAGAAATATGGTATGAAGTTCTCTGAAATGAGTAATTAACCTTATAACATAAACTAAATAATATTAAGTATTAGCTAATGATGAAAAATCAACAATTTATATTTACATATACAAGTATAACATGTTGGTCTGTTTAAGATGGTTTGGTCTAAATTGAGCTTTACATAACAATTGCAAGAGTCATTTACTACAATTTTTAGGTCCACCAACTTGTTGTTATTCTAGTAGAGAGGCTTGGACTAATTGAAATGCTAGAAACCAATCAAAACTTTCTTCAATTTTTTTTACTGCTGAGCAGATTTTTGAAGAGGTCATATACAGGTCATGGAGTTGGTTGAAATTTGAAAACAAAATATAAAGGGTTCTCACTTCTCATATGATCTATGAAGCATAGACGCCTATGGGATTTGGCGTCTATGTGTTGACACGAGTCGGTCCGACAATCCCAAAAAAACTTTTTATTCTTTGTATCGGCACATGTTAGACACTTCTTTGACACATCTCAAATATATATATATATATATATATATATATATATATATATATATATATATATATATATTGGTGTCAATGTCCTATGTTTTTGACGTTAAAAGTATTGACTTGTCTGTGTCAATGTCCTACGATGGTCATAAATGGAGGAAATATATATTGTTAATTTGCTCTAGTTTTGCAAGTTGCTACGTATGGGTTGACTTTCATTTAAACAACTAGCTTTTGGATTGAATCACCATTTTAGTCCCTAAAATTGAAGGTCATCACAAGTTGTTTAGAGTATGTATCCATAAATTTGTTTAGACTTCTCTTGATCTCTCTTAGTGCATCAGAATTACGTGTCCTTAAGCCTTGTTTCTTTCCATATATAGTAATGAAATTCTTTGCTTATTAAAATAAACTTATACAATACATATATAACATTAACAACTAATGAATGTATTAGAATATTTTTGAATAATAACCAAGACATTTTTAATTAATTCTAAAAAAAATTGAAAATTAATAGGAATAATGAGATGAGAAATAGTACCAGGTTCTCTAACAGTTCCATGGACAAAGTAACCTTTGGAAAGGAGAAGTTTAACAAGCCATGATGCTACAAACCCTCCTGCTCCAGTTACACACACCTTCTTATTGTTAGTAACACTCCCACTTGTTTCCATTTTCTCCTCCTCTTGTTACTACAAAAAAAATCTCAATGAAACAAACACAACTCTGAATCCTTAAATAAAATTCATTCGTTAACTTAACTCACTTAACAATAATAGTGTGGAGTCAAAGAAAGAACAATTATATTATTCAGGAAAATTCCACTCATGTCATGTGATTTAGTGGTCCATCCATGTTACGTGTACATTTTATTTCTTAGCCATGTTAGGATAATAAATGGAACATTGTTTATAGCAATTCTAAAACGGCACTTCAATTACTTTTACTATTTCTAGAGAACACAAAAATGCTGAATAATTTAAGAGAAATGATATTGATGACAGGTCGTTATTCTTAACATTTTTTCAGTCATTTTCAGTAGGTTTTAGCAGCAAAAAGGAGGACTATTAGAGTAATTGCCTATGATTTCGGGACCTTTTGTAACGTTTTCTATATTTGAGTCTGTAATTCTAGTTTTCCAGAAACATAGCAATTTTAGGGTTTTTTTTGAAGTAATTTACGAAGAAATCATGCAAATCGGCAAATCAAGAACATCTCAAGATTTGTGAAGACTTTGAGAAGACCAAGAATGAAGATTCGAGGCCTCATGAGACTTTACAATGGGAGGAATTCTGTTCCCAGGTCTCGAGACAAGTTATTTGGAGGAAAAACCTAAAATGACGGAAAAACAGAGAATTTGGGCTCAGAACGCACAACCATGCGCCTATGGCATAGCCATGCGCTTAGGGCATGGTGCAAGCAGCACTCACATGCGCCTAGGGCATGTGTTGTGTGCCCCGTGCATCCAAAATGCCCGGGGCGAAAGTGTCTTTTCTTGCTTTTTTGTGGGTAAAACCCGCATTTTTAACCCAGACCCAGGTAGAAACTCTCATTGTAAATATCAGCCTTCCTTATTCAGGATTTCTCGTTCAGAACTGGAGCAGTTCAAGAAGAAGACAATTCTAGAGCTTCGGAGGAGTTTCTATCTTCTCCTTGTTTTTCTAGAGTATGTTTATATCTTTAGCAATTTGTTTTTAGTTACCATGTGTAACTAAATCTTTTTAGTTTTGAGTTCTAAGATGAACCTCTATTTATTTTTGTTGGATGTTTATTTAATTTAATGTCGTTTATATTTTATTTATTTTATGTTCGCTATTAAGTTTTATTAGGAATTTAGTTTATTTCTGTAGTAGTGCAACCCTAGAATAAATATTTAGGTTATGACAGGGCCTAATATTGATATTACTGTCCTGATGCTTATATATTGCTATTAATATCTATCTATCTAGGAAGTAATTAATTATAGCTAGAGAAAGATACCGAAAGCGAGTTCACCCTAGTAGTAAGTACTAAGGAGATGACATTACTAATATTGAGTAAAATCGGATGAACCTAAGAGGTAACTAGTTAATAATTAAGGAAATAAGTGTCTACTTGAAGGAAATAAGTTGTAGCCTAGTAGAACATTCTTTCAAACCCTTGGTAAGGTAGACGTTGATACGTTTCTAGAACTACTAAGAGCGAGAGAGAGAGAGAGAGAGAGAGAGAGAGAGAGAGAGAGAGAGAGAGAGAGAGAGAGAGAGAGAGAGAGAGAGAGTGAGAGAGAGAGTGTGCTATGAGTGTCCTAAGATTTATAGATGGGTAGACCTACACAAACATTGACCTTCATTGCCTTTGGAAATCTTGGAAAGTCAATTTAAGTCTATGCTTTAAATTACCTTTGAGGTGGTAAGACCTCATACGTAAGGATCATTGTGTGATCAACAGATGCAACCAAACATTGGAGGGGTAAACCTAGTCAACTGAGATAGTATAGACCCACGCGTAAGGATCACCGTGTGATCAGCAGGTGCAGCTTGACGGCTGATTAGGTTAGTAACGTCCCAAGCTCCCAACGACCTCATCACTTGTATTGTCTACCTATGATACATAAACGTGACATTACTGTTATTTAATATCCAACAATAAATAGGGGGATTCGATGAATCCTAACCGCTGCTTACTTTTCTGCAACTAAAACAGGTAACTTGCTCTGCTGCAAACAGATAAAAATTGTAAATCTCGAACTCTTTAACTCATTTATTTTATCGTCAAACTAAAAATAAGTAACGCGAATTGTTTGGATGAAACGACAATCCCTGTAGAAACGATACTCTACTTATCACTTTATTACTTGGTAAACGATTTGGTACACTTACTTAATCCACACATCAGATATTTTTACAATTTTCGACAATTTTAGAACAAATTTGTTTATATTCTCATTTTATTATATTCTTACTTTCTATATTGCTTACAAATATTATGACAAACGTTTGTGTTTTTAGTGGGATTTTTCTTAATTGTAATGTCTGTTTTATTGGTTAATGTTCCAAAATTCATTAGTTTGGGATCAGAAAAAATGACATATAAGCTACTAATACGTTTTTTTCGAAAGCGAGTTCACCGCCAACTGTAGCAGCACCATCTACTAAAATTTGTCCTTTTTTTACGCATTTACTTTTACGAACCAAGGATTTTTTATATTTATATTTATTTGTATATATGGTTGTCCAATAAATTGTTTCAAAAATGGTTATTCAAAAGCATTCCTTATAATTTAATGGTGGTCGTGACTGTTTGAATAGTATAAATACATGAATTTAATTCAAGTAAACCACAATTGAGTCCTTAAATGGTCAAATGTCAAACAATTTGGAACTCAAACTTATGAAATATTAAATTGCTCTCCCCATATCTTCTAATATCAGTTTTTTTTTTTTTTGAGGGATCTTCAAATGTCAGTTAAAATGTTTTCTTTGTTAAGTATATTTATTAGAGTGTTGATGTGTCAGTTAAATAATAGTGTATCTTCTTGTCCAAGTTTTAGTTTTTTAAACAATATGAAACTTGTGTTAAGAGTTTCTTCACATGTGAAGTGACATCGATGCATACAATTTGTTAACTTGGGATCTCAAATTGTCATTTAAAGATTAAAATGGTGGTTTCCTTAATTTATATACACCACCAGTGTAAAAAGATTTTATACTTTCAATGATAAATCATAATTGTCTATCATTAAAATGTTTGTTCACAATTTGATGCCGAGCTAAGTTGACAAAGAAATGTTAACATATAACAAAATTTGATATTTTTTTTTAATACAAAGGGGCTGTTAGACGAGATAAGATAAGACACCTCCAAAATCATCAATTAAAATCTAAAACACATCTAATCCACATCTACTTGCTTCCATTTTAATATGCATAAATTTAACATTTCAATTTAGAGAAATCAAATGCTTAATCTTCCGCATGATGCCTAATCTCATAGAACCCTCAATCCGCCAAACCTTTCTCTACTTTGAATTAACATTCTCTTCATGGAATCCTCACAACATAAATAAGCGCTAGCTACACAGTAGTAACACATTAGACAAGACCAAGTCATACAATTGATCTTGCTTCCAATCACCTCTATCATCAACAACATCTATTAGTATACAGTCATGTACTAATCTATCTAAGGTAACTATTTTAATTCATGAAAAATCAATGACAAGTTTGAGAGAGGAAATATCATAAATAATATCACATTAATGCAGCTTGCGAAAAAGATGTTATAAATTTTTAGCAAATTTAAACAGTAGTTATTGTTTTTCTCTCTAGATAGATATATGAAATGTGGGTTTCTATGTTTGTTGTATGATGAAATATGTCAATATTGTATCATTTTTATAGGATTTTTTCAATGAAAGATGAGTTTATATATTTGTATGATGAAGATTTGAGTTTGTTTATGAGTTTGATGAATGTATTTTTAAGTTTTTTATTTTATTTATGATAAAAAATTATAACAATATTGATATTTTATGACGTAAAGTATTAAATCGGGAAAAAGTGATAAAGGGCGGAAGTGTTACCTAAAATGAAGTTAAAAGACGAATTTTCTTAAATAATTATAAAAAATGAATCAAGAAAGGTCTTTCAAGGATATTGGTGTGACCTATTTAATAATTTTTTAAGAGATAGTAAGTTCAAAGGATTTAGTGTTTATTAGGCCCTTTTATAAAATAAAAAAATTATAATTAGTGATGTGTACTCACGAAATCTACTTAAATACTCACATGTGATATCTAGATTGCGGAGTCTTACTTTGCATCAAGCATATATATTAACATCAGATAAACATTAATACCGAATATATTCTATTAAATTAACCATCAAAATTTATAAAAGGTTATGTTCTACTTAATTAAACAGTAACTTACCTTACCAATTTCACAGATAATGACTTTCTCAATAGGGTTGTGCTTAAGGACTTCTCTCGCAGCATATCCTTCACCTCCTCCCATGATGAACACAGTTTAAATACTTGTTTTGGAGAGAGAGTGTGTATTGAGAGGTTGTAGGGTTTGAGATAATTTGATTTGATGGGTGTAATTTCTTTTACATAATTAATGTTATTTTCCGATTGCAATTAGACAATGATAGTGATTTTGTTTTAGAGTTTATTTCCACGTTATATTCCAGTGTTGTGATTTTATTTATTAATTTCTTTATATGTTGTTTTTTACAACAATATTTGTTTGATCTTCCACATATTAAAAAAAAAAAGTGTGATACTATTAAACTTTTACTCCCTCCGTCTCATAATAATAGTCTCTTTAGCATTTTTTATTTTTCTCAAAATAATTGTCACTTTAGAATACCAATGCAGCATTTATTATTTTTTTCCATTATTATACCCTTATTTATTAAATTTCATCAAACTTAACTAACCCACTAACTACAATTAATAAGGGTATTTTAGTAAATGATATTAATTTTACCATTGAAATCAACACAATTAATCATTTCCTTAATAACCGTGCACAAACCTTAAACGACAATAATTTAGAGACGGAGGGAGTATATTTTAGATAAGTTGTTTCTAGTAAAACATGTAAATATTGTGTCTTGTCTCTCTTTCCCGAAAACCTTCTTAGGTGCATGGTTTATTGTGTGGATACAACTAAAATGTCAAGATGTGTTTTGAAATTTGGCATGGAGGGATTTGATGGAATAATCAATTTTGACTTGTGAAATATACAAGTCAATGATACGATGGTACATTTAAGATAACATAAGGACATTTGTTGGATTGATGCAAATGTGTGTTGTTAGTTAATATATATTGATAACCAAATAAGTTGCTCAAAAATAAAATATGAAAGGAGCACAATAATATTTCAATTTGATTTTTCACATAAGAAGTATTGGACTTGTTTAACTTCAAATGAAGTGATGTAGGAGGGTTTTATTAGTAATTTTATTAGTTTTTTTATTTTTTTATTTTTATTTTTATTTTAGCTTAATTTTCTAGAATTTTCTATTTTGTTTTCAGTTTGTTATTTTTAGGCCCATTAGGGTTTGTTCTTTCCCTATTTAAGCTTAACAGGTGTAACCTAGAGACAACTTATAACTTTTATTCCATCAAAAATATTTCAGAGAGTTTTTCTCAATTCTAGTGGATTCCGGAACCCTGTTTTCACAAGTTAGTCGCTTGCAAACTTGTTCTTTTCAATCTAGGCTTAGCGCTTACTAGCCTACGCTTTCGTACTACGTCAGTTGGTATCAGAGCGTTTCTCCTGTTCTTTTCCTAACGGATCAGCCATGGGAGATCAACTGATGACGAGGGCAGAGTTTGCCGGCATAACCGCGACTCTTACCACGACCATCAACGCCAACAACAACAATAACAACAACAACAGAAACAATTTCGCTTATTAGGGTTTGTAATAACAACCATACTATTGTTACGTACTGAAAATCAAAATATGCCAATGAATCTGATTTGGAATATTATGAGCGTAGATATTACAACAAGTTGACGGATGATTACTACAAGTTTAAAATCTCTGATTCGATATATCGTTGTCCATTTTGTTACAACAAAGATTACTCCTTGTCCGACCTTTTGAGACATGCTTCCAGAATAGCAAGTAACTCACATAAGACGGTTAAAGATATCGCTAAACACTCTGTTTTGATAACGTATATTCTAAGAATTCTTATGTCGTTGAAAGAGGAGATCGATGCTTCCGAAGTGCTTTCGACGTCAGACGAAAGTGTTGCATTCGTAGAACCAGTCGAAGAACATTCAATCACTGAACCGATTGTTAGTATTGAGGAGAGTGATGCATTGTTTGAAATTTTAGATCAAGTCGAAGATGCAATTGGGGTTGATAATGATACAGTTTATGATAAAACCACTCATTCCTTTAATTCACAAGATGGAATGGCTGGCGCGCTCCCTGTCAGAGCCAATCATCTAGTTGAGAGGACTAAATCACATATACCTAAAGAGGTTGTTAGTGTTTGCTCCGATTCTAATTATTTGGCTTTGGAGGTATTTGAAAATTCACAACCTGATGCTCCAGGCCCTTACAAGGTGCTTCGTTTAATCAATGAACAAAGTAGAGAAGGTGCACATGTGAAGCTGAAACCTCATAGGAGTGCTACTGAGTATTGGAATCTTTGGGGTGTTGATGTTCTTGAGATTCATGCTACTGCAAATCAACAAACAAATCCGAAGAAACATTCATTCAAAACATCTTTTGATGACTTGTCGTTGATTTTTGGCACTTACCAGTCATCTGAATTCGAGGAAGTGGAAGGTAACAATTATCATGACGACAACAATCCTGCAGTTTTGTTAATTAAGTTTGACGTCGTTGATTTCCTTTCTAGTGATGGAGTGGCCATCCGGTCAGGCTTCTTGTTGGCCATGGGTGTCGTGGAATGTTGTTTGTTATAAAGGTGTATTGAAGGCTGATTTAATTGCGGCGCGGATAAGTACATTGAGCTTGAAAATAGATGTGCACAGAGACTTTCCTGATCTTTCTGCGAATGTCATATCAATGACTGTTTTTGGCAGCAGTTTTGAAGAGGGCAACAAGAACAACATATGCATCTTTTCTCACAAGCAGTCGGAGGTGTCCATATCCCTGGATTTAGATATTTGTCAACTTTTTTCTTTGTCAACTAAAAGCATGTTTGTTATAGCTTTTTTTTTAAGAAAAAAACCACTTATTTTAAAAAAATTATTACTTTTAAGAGTTTTTCATTCGTGTTACAACTTTTTAAAAAAAACAGAATTTAAAAAAATCTAAAAACAGCTTCAAATGAGAAGCTGTTAAGAGCAGCTTCTGAAAAAATATATTTTTTTTAGAGGAGAGAGAAAATATTGTTTAAAAGATTGAACTAATTTTGTAACAAAAAATCTATTTTATATAGTTGTATCCAAACAAACTAGATTATTTGTTTTAAAAAAGTGATTTTGATCACGGTAAACAAACGAAAAATAGATTCTGATTTTTTATAAAATCTCTAAAATATAATCTCTAATTTATTTTATGTCAAAATCACTTTTATTTTAATCCGTAACAAATGGGCCTTAAGAAGAACAAAGATAGGTGGAGACTAGATAAACATACTTGTGAATCAATTTGCAAACTGATTGAGACCAAGAGGAGTGTTAAAGAAAATACCAAAAATAAATTCATTAATGAGTATCGATGGTAAAGATGATTGTGCTGAGATTTTGGACGACGAATGGTTTAAGAAAGATTATAAGCTTCCAGTTTTTGAGGAAAGTGGGGAAACCAAGCTCGACGGTGTAGAAGCTGTCTTTAAAGATTCGGAAGAGCACCATATGACAGAAAAGAAAGAACAGCGGCCAACAATCCATGAATGCATTTGAGTTGATTTCCATGTCTAGAGGGCTGAACCTTGAAAATTTGTTTTATGTAGAACAGGGATTTAAAAGGGAACAAGGTTCACATCGCAATCTCCTGCAGACGAGATAATCAACAAGATTGAAGAAGCTGCTAAACTTCTTGGCTTTGATGTGCAGAAGAAAAATTTCAAGATGAGGCTTGCAAATTTGAAAGATGTAAGGAAAGGAAACCTTAATGTTGCCACAGAGGTATTTCAAGTGGCACCTTCTCTTCATATGGTTGAAGTAAGGAAATCAAAAGGAGATACGTTGGAGTTCCATAAGTTCTACAAAAAACTTTCAACAAGCTTGCAGGGTGTTGTTTGGAAAACAGAAAATTTTAATCTGAAGACTAACAAAAGGATGAGTCCTTATTCTCTTCTTTTAGTTCCATTTGCTACTACTATTGGCAGTTGGAAGAATGCCACACAAAACTGTTGGAAAGTTGAACAACTCTTGTTTTATGGTAAGATCTTGATTAGCTTGCACCATCAACTTGTTCCCTTATATGGATACAGTTTTTGCCACAATGTTGCACCACTGCATGCATACATATATACTCTTAAGACAATGGATTCTTATAAATGCCAATGGAATATTGGACTGCATCTTACCATGAAGTTTTCTTGTGTATTGTTGTCCAATCATATTTCTGCCACCATACAAAGAAATGTGTACTATCATGTGGAGCTTGATACTCTATGTGGGGTCCAATTGGCATTCAAGCATGCACGTAATGCTCTTTCCATTAAAGGTGACTTTGACACAATTTATCATGGCATCACCCATAGTGTATCTCACCATTCCATAGTAGCAAATGAACCTGATTCTTATCTCCCCAATAATGTGAAAAGTCATGCCTCATATGCTCATAATAATTCTTATCAGAAAAATCATGGTGTTGGTGGAACTTGTGACTTTGATAGTGCTGTCTTTTTTGAAGTTGCAAGAGTCCTTTTAATTCAAGTTAATAGCAAATACACGGAGATAACAATGAAAGGAAGATACTCCATGAAATTTAACTATGGTGGTACTGGATATTTTTTTCTTTCCATGAAGAATTCACAATTCCAACAATGGGATCCGGGTGGTATCTTGTTCATTGAAGGAGTCAACATACATGAGAAATTCTTTATTAGAATGAGAACTCGGGGTCGAGTTCTTTAGAAGTGGAGGAGACTGATGCAGGAGAGTTTTATTAGTAATTTTATTAGTATTTTTATTTTTTTATTATTATTTTTATTTTAGCCTAATTTTCTAGAACTTTCTATTTTGTTTTCAGTTTGTTATTTTTAGGCCCATTAGAGTTTGTTATTTCCCTATTTAAGCTTAACAGTTGTAACCTAGAGACAACTTATAACTTTTATTCAATCAATAATATTTCAGAGAGTTTTTCTCAATTCTGGTGAATTCTGGAACCCTGTTTTCACAAGTTTGTCGCTTGCAAACTTGTTCTTTTCAATCTAGGCTTAACGCTTGCTAGTCTACGCTTCCGTACTGCGTCGTGAAGTATACTTATATATGGTGGAGTATGATAGCTCTTTTGAGCCATGATTGCAAGGATAAACAATAAAATCGAAATATCTATCAATTTTAATTAAAGCCAAGATTGTTGGAGTTGTCTAAAATATTACTTCTTGGAACAAGTCTCACATCGCCCAATATAGTAAAGGAAGAGGGAGACCAAAACAATATATATGAGTTAGTTCTTAGTTATGAGAAGCACGAGCCAAAAACACTTTTTAAGTTTGTTGGAACAAAATGTGTTTAACAATGAACCTTAAAGAGTTTTGATGATAACAAGGTATTAAAAATTGTAAATTGGACTAGCTAATATTTGTTCAAGTGTACAGGACCATAATTATAAAGTTACATCATCATTGGTTCTGAATGAGCAAATAAAGAGCAAAGGAAACAACAAAAATTTGAAGCTTGGATGCTCCTGAAGGCAACTTGTTACTGAAGAGAAAAAGCGCTCCTGAAGTTAAGTCGCTTCTGAAGTAAGGATAGTGCTCCTGAAGTTAAGACGCTTCTGAAGTAAGAATAGTGCTCCTGAAGACAAGAAGTCCAGAAGTCATATCATCAGAAGCTGCAGAAGTCATATCATCAGAAGCTGCATCATCAGAAGCTGCCTCATCAGAAGCTATTTCACCAGAAGCTAAATCTCAACTGGATTTGCAAAAGATTCAAGAATTGAAGAATTATCAATGCAAAAGGTGTCTATTGGATTCGAAAAACACAAACAAAGGATTAGTGGAATTTTGCAACGGTCATTTCAAAGGTGTTTGAAGGCTTGTGCTTGCAATTTGGACGAAAGCGTTGACATTGTACTTTGTACGAATTGTACAACCACGTTCTCCACCACTCTGTTTTGTGTCCACGCTACAAGACAAGAAAACAGCTCCAGAATACGGTCTCGCCTGCATATATGTTCCTTTGGATAAGGAATGGATTTCAAATTGGTTCTTCATAGGACAACAACCAAATCAGGCAAAAGATCATTGGTGAAAGATCAAGCTTCAACAACGACTCTTTGGTGTGCTGGCAATTTCACAACGTCTCTTTCACACCTCTATATAAAGGAGTGAAGAATTAGAGTTTTGGTAATGCATGAACGCTGAACGAAAGACTCATAACATTTTTACAAGTGTCAAATCTCTGCTGAAATTGTTCTGCATTCACTTAGAATTTCTGTGTCTCAAAGTCATATCTTAGAAATTCTTAAGTTCATTGAGTCTGTATCTGATTTGTATTGTGAGCACCTCTGATTGTATATCAAGTGTTCAACCTTAAACAATTTTCTGTGTAATTTTGTTTAGTTAGGAAGTCTCTTGCAGTTGTGCTTGAGCAGGAAGTCTCTTGCTTGTGTGCTTGAGCATTGGAAGTCTCTTGCTTGTGTGCTTGAGCATTTGTAATCAGATATTACTCATAGTGAAATCTCCTTGGAAGTGCAAGGGGGACTGGACTACTTCCGGATTGTGGAAGGAACCAGTATAATTGCTTTGTGTCGTTCTTCTTCTCTCTCTCTGTTTTATTCCGCTGCATTTAGATTCTGATTATCACTTCTGAAGCTGTCTCACTTAGCTTCTGATCAGTGTGTTCAGTTTTTAGGAGAAACGAAGAATTTTTCAAAACACAATTCAACCCCCCCTTCTTGTGTTTTTTCTCACCTTCAAAGTTTGTATCTCACTTTTCTCTTATACTCTTGACTTATAAAGTGTTGTGAGATGTAGTTCATGTATTTGTTTTGAATAGTGTAGATGTATTGAGGCTATTGAATGAATATTTTATGCAAATTTTTTCAGTGTTTTATCTGTTTTCCATTATTCAATGACTGTGATTGTACTACTATTTCTTAATTTCCTTATATATTTTTCCCGACATAAACAGGGGAGTTATGTAGTTGATTAAGGATGGATGTCTGCTCTTGTTGATAATAGGGTTCTGTTAAATCTCAATCACTCATTTACTTGATGAAGGGAGAAAACACACAGAAAGTATCACATCTACATTATGGTTAACAATTACTTGATGAATTTGATTGGAAAGGACCAATATTTTTTTGGAAATGCTAACGAGTATCCTGAAACATCCTATAAATTCTTTAAAAGGTACGTATTTTATTAAAATTTGTGTATTCAATGCATTGAAAATTGAAGTATTTGACTTTTTTAAAGGATGATTTCTTAATTAAAAATCTTTAAAGAGTGTCTCGAGGACAGTTATTAACAAAACCTTTGTTTTTAATGGAAAAGTGCCAATCAGAAGAAGGTGATATAAATTAGAGAAATGCTAACCAATATAGAAAGATTGTATCAAGAATTGTGGAAAGTGAAGTATTTAACATATTGAAAGTCAAAGTCTTGTTGTTTTCAATGAAATTTTTATACTTTTGACTTTCTTAACTCTAATGTCTCAAAGACACTAGTTAACACGACCCTATAAAATAAATTTTTTATTATAAATTCCTTAACCATTATCCCGGAAATATTGGTTAGCAACACCCTTTCTTTTAAGGGCAATGTAACAGGGTTTGAGTACCTCTTCGACTCAGGTTAATTAAGTTTCCTTCAAAAGAAACAAAAAAATTATTTAATTTATACATTCTTCGGGTATTTATATAATCAGTTATTGGTATCTCAAAACTGTGTGCCCTGGTCCATTAGTAAGCCTGTTTATATAATGTCCATTTATTTTATAGATGAATGTCCCTACAGAAATCTATATAATATAAATTTACGACCTGTTTCATGGCCCTTTATGGAAATGTTTTCCTCACTTGACATTTGGCACTTTAAACCAAATTTTCTCACTTGACACTTGGCACTTTAAACCAAACCAAGCAATTTCATGGCTTTGGCAATTAATGAATTAAACTAATTTTTATTTTTATTTTAAGAATAATAATAATAATGTGAGACGATTTGGGAATTAATTAAGTTCCCAAAGAAAAAGGAAGAAAACTTATATTCAAGCCAAAAAAGGAAGAAAATGTTTGTAAGTTAATACAAATACATGATAGTGCTATAATGTCAAATTAAACGTGGTTATTTTACCAAATTAATCAGTGAATAAACCTATAAAGTAGACCTATAGCTTAGCAAATTTTTCACATCACAGACAGCTCATCCATTTGTTTTTCTATTTGTTTAGTTTTTCTAATGTTTCTTCTTCTAACTTCTTTACAATTCATATGGCACCGAAAATCAATTTCGTTTCTCATATCTCTTTTAAAAGAGCATTGTTTTGTTATTATGATATAGGTTAATGTTTAACATTTGGCTGTCATTATTTTATAATTTTATATATCAATTTTCAATTTCTCAAGGAATCTTTATTTTTAGGAATCTATAAAATATTGAAATGTGTATTCCTCAAGGAATCGTATTTTTAAATTTTTTTGGTTTTATTTTTTTGATCTTTTTTGATATAGTAGATAGTTTGTTTGTCTGCTTTTTATTTTACTATTTATTTGTCTCAATCAAATATTACATCCAATGAATTTGTTCCCGATATCTCTCATTCGTAGAAAGAATTTTGGAGTATCATTATTGTTTGAATCATGTGCTTAATATTTTTTAGATTTTTTTTATTTAGTTTCTTATTTCTTGGTTAATCAAATATGACAATAACTAATTGAATTTGTTTTCGATATGTTTGTAAGTCAATGTGAAGACGTTACAATGCTATGATGTGCTATGATGTCAAATTAAATGTGGTTATTTTACCAAATTAATCAGTGAAAAATAAAACTCAAAAAAAAAAAATCATAGTCAATCAGTAATCACCCTTGAATAACATTTAAACCATCATAAAAAAGATCTCTTTAATTTTTTCAAAAATAAAACTCAAAAATTAATTGCATTAAAGGTAAACAAATTGTAGAAACTTTGAAATGCTTAAGTCACAAAAAACAAATTCATGGAATATTTAAATTACTCAAGAATATATAGTTAGGTCTCATTATCTTATTTGTGTCTTATTACTCTTGATCCTCATGTCATCCATTAGGATTAGTTTTACATTGTTTAGTAGGTCAAATTCCAGGATCTTATATATATATATATATATATATATATATATATGAAGTTAGGATCCGTTGACACCAGGTGTTAAACTTTATATTGACACCAAATCCTAGCCCTTCATTTAAGTTTAATCAAAGGCTCTCATATCTCATAATCTCCTTAGTTTTGATTCCCATCACATATTAATTTTACCCTTTTTTTCATTTATTGTTGATGAATCGAGAATCACATCACATATTAATTTTACCCTTTTTCATTTATTGTTGATGAATCGAGAATCACGTTGATCATATCTTTTCCTACCTTTCTCAATGATTCCTCTCTATCATTATCTCCTCCTCAATGTATAATATTTTTTTTTGTTATGCTTGATAAAAATTTAAACCCATAATGCCGGAAGCACCCGATTTTGTTCTTTGCTCAAGGATTTAAAAAAACTAGCAAGCATTTTCTTGGTGAACAAAATTAAATCGGCATGCACTAATTCTAAAGATAAAAGTTCATATTTTTCCATATTAATGGATGAAAATTTCCAAAAACTTTGTAAATAAAACTTTGAATAAAAAGTGTTGACTTTATCTATCCCTAATCAGTACTTATTTTATCTATTTTTACGATCAAATGGAAATTCAACATCATTTTGCCGATCCTGTTTTCAACAAGAATTCTTTTATTTATTCATAATAAAATAACTATCATGAAGATGAATTTTACTAACACCAGTTCTTAGCATCCATTTAGATTTCTGTTTAGAGGAGCATGCATTTAGATATCGATAAAGTTAACCTCCATTGTTGACCATGATAATTTTTTATGTGTTTGAAATAATTCTTTTTCAGCACTTGAGTAATATAATTAAAGAACAAGATTTGTTTATCATAAAAGAAATAAAAGAGCGAGATTCACCTACACCAAAAGAATTGCAGATTTCTTGAGGCCTTAAATGAGTAGTTATAAGCCTTTGATTAAACTTAAATGGATGGTTGAGATTTGGTGTCAATATAAAGTTTGACACCTGGTGTGAACGGATCTTATCTCACACACACACACACACACACACACACACACACACACACACACACACACACACACACACACACGTTAATTGAATTATAAACTATTTATGATTGAAGAAAAAACAGTGATTTGTTGTTCAATTTGATCTCATCATTTGTAGCTATTTTTCATGTTTCTACAATGACTCGCTACATGTACATGTGTTCATCACATTCTTTAATTAAGGTTTCTAATATTCTTGATAACCAATAAATAATCAAACCATCTTTAAAATAAAATCATCAAACCAAGCAAGTTCTAGATAACCAAGAACATAAATCAAAGTTTCTTCACAAAAAAAAAAAAGAATAAATCAAAGTATGGACAAATAACTTTTTGATATCATGTGGTTGCTAATTTAAAATTGAATTGGAAAAAAGCATATAGTCAACCTCAAATCAACAATATAGCATGTCATTGTTTTTTAATGAAACGGAAAAGTTCCATTTACGAGGGGAATATAATCAATCAACAATAACTGACCAATAATACTAAAAATAGAATCATTCAATTGAAATATACTAAAAATATAGCATGAAAGCTCATTGCTGCAAGAGTTGAAGTTTGACTACAAAGATTTGCAGAGTTCCTCTAAAAAAACAAAGAATTTGTAGAGTTGTAATTTTTTTTACACGAGTTGTGTATTTTAATCAAGTTTTACATTTGTAAAGTTGTATATATTAAAAATTTGATTAAAATGTCTAATATTATGTGGATTATAAGTAGTTTTGTTCGTGTTGAGATTTTAAAAATGCAGCAGTAATATTGTAATTGTTGCAAGTGTCTAACTAATGACACTAATGACGAGTTATGAGTGTTTAAATCTACCGATTCAAAATAAAATATTATTGCATATGTTTGAATGTTCTTTTGTGAAACCTATCGGATTAGATCATATTTTGATTTGGTTATTCGATTAGTTTTTATCTTAAAATTGATCGAAACCGCATCATGAACACCCATATGACGAGCCACTGTTTTTTTTTCTTTAATGAATATGTATGAGTATAGATTTGACTAAGTTTGGTGGTTACTTTTCAATTTCAATGAAATTTGGGTATCAGAAGGTAAAGCTTTCAACGACAAAAAATAAAAAATAATTCTCATCATTTTCCTCTTCTACTTTACACTTACACATTGTATCTTTTGAAAATACTTTGTAAAGTCCAATCATTGGCCTCTCATTGCTTCTCATGTTTTTGCTTACATAGGTTACCCTCATAAAGTCACTCAAATTCAAATAAATCGGACACTTTATTATGCAATCAATGTTGATGATATGCATTAATTTAAATATTTATTATTTGCTATAGTCAATCACCTTTAAATCAACATAAAAAACCGTCTTTTAATTTAAATCATTCAACAATAATTTATGTATCTGATCTATACAGTGTTGTAAGATAGATCGATTATTTAATGAATCTAAAAAATAATATTTTTTCTACTTATAATGGTGATTGAGGGAAGTATATAGTTATGTCTCACTCTCTAATTTGTTTCTTACTCATGATCCTCATCACATCTATTTGGATTAATTTTACGATGTTGTACAACCCAAAATCAAGTAGCATAATTTTTTTTTTTGCAAATTTTTATAATTTTTTCTGTTTTATTTTGTTTATAATTGAAGAAATAACAATGATTTGTGTTCAATTAGTTCTCTCATCATTTTCATGACTCGCTGCATGTGTGTCAAAATAAGCATGTTATGGACTTTTAGTGCAAATGTTTTAAAAAATTGTTTGTGGTTGTTTATCTGTGTCAAAATAAGTACCGTCAAGCACACAACTGATAGATGAGATCTCTAGAAAAAGAGTTGTTAGCTTAACGTAAATTTTCACACAAGAGCGCACACACACTTAGTCAAGAAGAAATGCATCAAATTTTAGGAAATACCAACGCTAAATTAGAGCAGTTTTCAACTTCATAGGAAATTAAGCCTCAATAAAAATTATGGGATTGTCTTTCTACCGTGTTTGATAAATCATTGCTCTTCACCTCATGTATCTTTCTTGGTTTTTTAAAGTTGAAATTTTTGGGTTGTCTTGATCATATATATAGCATCTATACTCACACAATAAAATATTGAAACATGAGTACATGACATAATTTCATTATTATTTACATATGTCGTGCGTTATTAGTATATGCTTGGGTCTTTGATTTTACTCCCTCCGTCCATGTATGTAAGCACCCTTTGCATTTTTCATATTTCTTAAGAAAAGCTGCAACGAAGTATGCCAACCAAAATCTTTTACAAAAGAATCAATCAAAGTATGGACTTCATAATGAAAGTAAATGTCTTTTTTGTACATTATGTCTTTTAATAACATAATAATGCACTTAAATGTATTTTAATACAAAAATAAATTAATGATCATTGAACCATAATGATTCTTGTGGTATGACTTTTAATGTCGTTATTAAAAAAATAAAAGTCCCAGCAATTTTTTTATGGTAAAAAAAAGTTACAATGATTGAATGTTAATTTTGCACCACGTAGAAAAGATCTTAGAGATAAAAGAACACTTAGTGTAATATTTTCATTACCTATCCCCAAGGGTACTTGAATGGTTCACAACCTATAACCTCTAAATCTATAGTATGTATTTTTACTACTAGACTAAACCCTTTGAGTTAGAGAATTGCAAAGAACTAGAAAATGAATTACTATTTCAAATTATAATCACGACAAATGACATACTTCTTATACCCAAACCATATTTCATCTTGATTTTTTTTATTAAAAGCAGTTATTGGTTGGTTTAATTGTTCTTGCTGATTGGGATTGCTTAGTCAAACACATTTGTTGGTAATTTAATGGGTTTGTTGAAGGGATAGAAAATTTTGGATAATTAATTTACCATGACAATAAAGTGAGTTGTTGGTAATTTTATGATTTTGTTGAAAGAGATAGAGTTTTTTTTGGTAATTATTTTACCAAAAAATTAGACTCAATTAAAAACCAATATTTTTAAAATGTCTCATAAGCATATATTTTGTCAACTTAGAAAAACACACCTGCATTTCAACCAATGACCATATATGTAGGAATTTGAAATGATATAGGTTGACTTAAAAGGGCATGAAAGTGAATAACATCCAAAAACTAAATTTTAAGATAAATAATTTAAAAATGACATCCAAAAAGTAACAAAATAGGTCGTTAATAGTTCAGAGAGGAGCATATACTGGGTTTGATCATCAAATTAATCTAAAATCAACCACACCAGTGAGATTGATACCACATCTTCACTTAAAATGTCTAATAAGCATGTATTTTGTTAACTCCACATATCACATCTATATTTTGTCATTGTCAGATGTCACTAAAGACCATATAAGAAGGAAAGTGAAATAATGGAGGTTGGATTAAAAAATAGAATGAAAGCGAATGACATCCAAAAACTAGATTTTAAGATAAAAAAAATTAAGAAAATGACATAAAAAAGTTCATCGTAACGTTGGGACTTCCAAAGGGGCATTAACACATTAGGTTAAGAGCAACCACAAAAGTGGGGTTAATACCACATCCAAATTGTTAAGGTACTAGGTATCTGGGTCATCTCATTTATATGTTTCATCGCTTAAGTTTGATACTCTCTGCATCTATGATCTGGTAGCATAGCTAAATAAGACCACGGAAGGTGTAACATGGTAAAAAAAGTGGGTTGGTGTTGAGTTGATTTAATGGAGGAAATTTTTTGTTCCTTTCATACGAAGATAAAAAGAATTTGAAATGAGAGAAATGATAAGGAATAAAGGGGTTTATGCTTTTTGATAGTGAGAATATAGAGAATAAAGTTAGTTGATGGTAATTTACACATTTGTTGAAGGAGTTGCGTTTTTTTGGGTAAATGTTTTACCAAAAATTTAAAATAAAAAAGAAGTTACGTTATTTTAAAAATTCTAATAAACATGTATTTTGTTAACTAAGCATAATATGTATCCAATTTTCCATTGTCAAATTCCACCAAAGATCAAAAGTGAAGGATTTTGAAACAATAGAAGTTGAATAAAAAATATAGCATGAAAGTCAATGATATCCAATAAATAAAATTCGAGATAAAGAAACAAAAAAAATTACTCCCAAAAATACAATCTTTACATTAGACCATTGGTTTTGTAAAAAATATAAACAAATAACAATCGACGTTTCTGCAGCCCAAACTATATTTATACACACCCGTAAAAAATTTAAAATTTGCATTCACAAACTATGTTGTATACATCTGACACTGACTATTATATAAAAAAATACAAATTTTTTAGTTTTTATGATTAATAAAATACATTATGTCAACAAATAATAATATACAGTACGTCGGCGTATTTTTGCAAAAATATTACATATGCTAATGAGTACATCTTATACGACAAATAAATAGTATAAGTATAAATCCAAATATTTTAATCGTTATGTTCAATGTTTAGATATTTCAAAATATATACAAAATTAACAAAATTAAGATGATATTTTATTCCATATCAAATTTAAATTATAACCACACTTATAACTTTAAGATAACATAATATAAAATCTATACATTTGATCAAAAAAAAATTTATTTCCCCGTGCTTGGCACGGGTCACAATACTAGTTCATGCCTAATTCATAGCAAACATTAAGACAATGTTTTTAAAATCGAACAAGAGATCGAACCGACAAGACATCCATGTATTATGATTTAATTGGTTCAATCGGTTGAATGAGGATTGAATAAATGACTTTAAATAATAAAAAAAGTGCTAAAATTTATACTCCCTCCGTTTCTTTTTAAGTGTCACTTTTGGAGAAAAATTTTGTTTCAATTTAACTGTCACTTTTAAAGTTCAATGCAACATTAAATGTTGTTTTACCATTATTACCCTTAGTTATTTATTGTGGAGAGAGAAGTATATGAAAGAAGATATTAAATGAATAAGGTCATTATGGTAAAAGTATAAATTATTGTATCAAAAGTAGTAACATTTATTTATTATCTTGGTATCTGTTAAATGTCAAAATGTGACAATTAAAAAAGAACGGAGGTAGTATCATCTTTTGAAGAAAAAAAAATGAAAACATGATTTGACTGAACTAATCACGATCTACTTCAATCTAAATGTGTGGGAATAAGATAGAAAATAATAATCACGATTTATAGTTGTAATATCACTAAATTCTCAATTAATAGTTCAAAACATATCTTAAAACAACAAATTTCATATCAAATGCAAAATCAAGGGTTAATTATGTTTCTAGTCCCTATAAAATAGCGACCTTATAAGTTTAGTCCTTACTTAATTTTAATAGCATTTTTAGTCCCTAATTTTGTTTTTCTGCACTGAGTATTAGTCCCTACTCAATTCAAATTTGTTTAATGTATGCTTAAACTCTTAAATTTTTGAACAATTTTTTGCTGACATGTTTAGAACATTACTAAAAGTTCCTCTGCAAAAAATTATCGCAAAATTTGATTTCTACATCCAGATTTTATTACTTTTTATCTTTAACTTTTGTCGTTTTAAAAAATTCATATTTAATTCATTTCATGTCAGAAAATTCTAAATTTTAGTAAACGAACCTTTCATAGTGTTCTAATCTTGTCTCAAAACAATTGTTCAAAAATTTAAGAGTTTAAGGATAATTAATCAAACTTTGTTTTAGCAGGGACTAAAATTATAAGTAAATTTTTTTTATAGGGAAAAAAAATGCTATTAAAATTAAGTAAGGACTAAACTTACAAGGTCGCTATTTTATAGGGACTAGAAACATACCTTTTCAAACCACTATGTACTAAGAATAGTCAGATGCTGGTTAAGGTCACTTGATCCCGCAAAGTCCACATTGAGGGACCAAATTCATGATATATAAGATCGAATTAATGAAATTTAAGACTTAAATAAAATGGATACAAGAACATGAACTTTCATAAATGTACCCTATCAATAGCCAAACACCATTTTACATCATGATAAATTTCTTGTTCATACCAATTCTTGGAATTGACGACTGTCATATGAACTTTATGACCATCGTCAATAGTTTTTTTAATGGTAAAATAAATATATAGAAATAAAATAGGAATCGCGAGTACAAAGATGTTAGAGTACCAGAAGTACCCCGCAACTCCAAAAGCAAACAAAGGGGAGAGAAAAAAACTAACAAGATTTGAGAGAAAAGGAAAGAAAACCAACAAGCACCAAACCCTCCACCAATGGTTGGTGAACACCCAACACCTGCATGATGACCGGCCTAAAAATCCTCCATCAAAAGAGCTAACCCCACGGGGTCGTCAACATTATCATCATTTTCATCTTCATTTTCATCATCTCTATTTTCTACATGGCCATTACAATGCAGATAATTCTCTACATATTCACCATTGTAAAACTCTCCATTGTGATAGAAAATTATTGGAAAAAATAAAAGAACAAATTTCACTATGTTAAGCAATCTCGCCATTCCTTGAACAATCTGATATCTCAAAATTTTGATGAAATCTTTATATGCCAACAAAGATCAATTCTTTGTTTTTAGGTGTGACCGTCACTTCCTTTTGACTTATATTTATACTTGAATGAATTGAACTAAAGAAGTGTGGACAAAATAGTGGTCTTCAATTGAATTTAATTCATTTGCTATATTCCCTAGGTTCTATATTGACCATCATAGTTTAAATGTCATAATAGTTTGTGCCCTTGAAACACAAATTAAAGAGCTAAAAAACAAATTAAAATCAATGATTTATTGAAAAAAAATAAACTTTTTACCTTTCAATATACTCCCTCCGTCTCTAAATAATAGTCGTTTAAGGTTTATGCACGGTTATTAAAGAAATGATTAATTGTGTTGATTTTGATGGTAAAATTAGTATCATTTACTAAACCACCCTTATTAATTGTAGTTAGTGAAGTACACCCTCCGGTCACTAATATAAGCAAAAATCTACATTTTAGCTTCATTCATTTAATGATGTATGTAGTCTATAATAAAGACTATGTGCATCATTAAATGAATGAATCTAAAATGTAGATTTTTGCTTATAATAGTGACCGGAGGGTGTACTCCCTCCGGTCCTAAATATAAGCAAATTTGACTTTTTACATTCATTCAATTAATGATGTATGTGGTCCATAATATGAACCACATACATCATTAATTGAATGAACCTAAAAAGTGAAATTTGCTTATATTTAGGACCGGAGGGAGTAGTTAAGTTGGATGAAATTCAATAAATAAGGGTATAATAATGGAAAAAAAATAATAAATAATGCATTGGTATTCTAAAGTGACAATTATTTTGATAAAAAGAAAAATGGGTAAAGAGACAATTATTGCGAGACGAAGGAAGTATTGAATATACAATTTAACCAAATAATTGAGTTAAAGTGTTTAATCAGCTTTATCAACAGACGAATTATTCTTAAGATGCTTAGTTTAATTTTTGGATGGAACAATATTCTATCATATTTTAATGACCTTTCGACCGAATTCCGCATTACCGGTGCCCATTTTCTCAATGAACTGGAGGCTTAACTAAACAATACTTGAATATACAATTTCAGCTAAAATGAAAAATGGACCACATCTAAAACTAAAAGCGAGTCAAGTTGTAATTGTTCAAATGGATTATGTAATATCCGTTAACCCATATTTGGCAACTCCATGAGCAACCATTCATGGCCATCATGGAGAAACCCTTTATCAATGAGATATTTTGGTTACAATAACATATAAAAAATCAAGATCCGATGATATAACACAGTGTATTTAACTTTTTAAACTTGTGCTCTAAGAACATAAGTTGACATTTATCTTAAAATGAAAGTATCTCAATAAATTTTGTTTTATCTAAAAATGATATTGTACATAACTATCAAGTTCATTATACTTCACTTTGTATCTATAATAATATATAAAACACCCTTTTGTGACGAGCTTTTTCTTCCATTTTTACCTTTCATTTAAACTACTTTATCATCATTTTTATAATGTTATTTAAATTATCAATTAATTTTTTTTGTTAAATCCCATGAAAATATGAATAATCCAGAACAATAAGAGGAACAATTCACAAAAATAGAAAAAAAATAAAACAAGGGACACTATAAAAAAAAATCTTATTTTACGTTTATAAAAAAATAAAATTGTATTTTCATGTAACATTTGTTCTTCTAATTTATCCTTCTATTTGTTCTTCTAATTTATCCTTCTATTAATTACTTTTTAATTTTTATCATTTTATCGTTTCTTACAAATGAAAGCAGAAAGATGGCACATTGGTGTCCCTCCCCTCAACCAAAAATTGCTCTTTTTCAGCCCCTTTTAAAAAGTTGAATCAAAAGTTTGTTTGATATCCCCTTTACGTTGGGGATATCTCTGGAGCGTTAAGGCAACGAATTTCTTAATTTTTTTTCCTTGTCCTTTTCTTGCTTTTCCTCTTAATCAAAAAAAAAACAAACTAAATTTAAAATATTTCCTCCTCTACAAAAATCCTCAACCAAAAGGATCATAAATGATATTTGAATTACACTCTTCTAACTTAAAAAATGAATACTCATCTCTCCCTTATTTGTAAGACTACCTATTAATTTTACGGGTATTTAAAAATGTGGTTGTAACATTAAATTTATAAAAAAGGGTGTGTTACTCTTTACAAAATTACGCTTACAATGAATGATATGTAGTAATAGAATAGGGGAAACATATTTACGCTTACAATGAATTTAATTTACTCAATAAATATAGTCAATGTTATTATTAAATGAATGCTAGCCAAACTGTTACATAATTATTTTTTATAAGTAGTGAATGCTATCATTATTTTAGGGCTTTTAGCCCTCTTTTTCCAAAAAATTAAAATAAAATGCTATCATTATTTTCATGCTTCTACAACTAAAAAATAATGTAATAGGTCGGTTTTAATTTTCTCTCTTTAGGTTCTCTTTTATTTGTTCATCGAGAGGGTGCTTTTCGGTCAATTTTGGACATTAAATCACTCATTTTCATCCTTTTCTCAATATTTAAATTTAAATAAGTGATTTCACATAAATCTATGCTTTTTTCTTCGTGATTTTATCGTCTGAGCGTGGTGTTGTGTTGTTCATGGTCTTCTGCGACATTGTTTGATTTTCTGTCTTGTTGCGGTGTTCATATGTTTCATATTGAAAGATCAGTTATTCAATAAATGATTTGAGTGACAACGTTGCAGATCCAAAGACATTGGTACATCGGTTAATTTAAGTTTATCATATTATCTGTAGACATTTTTCCGCTGTATATTATTAACTTGGATTCTGTGAGTTTGTTCGCATATTTGCCCTTTATGTTTTTTGTGATGTTGAATGATGTACTTTATCAATTCGAATAAATAAATATCGTTTATTTTTGTCAATTTTTTTTTTTACTAGACACGTAATCTTTCCAATCGTTGTTATAAGAAAAAAATGCTTTAAATACTATTTTAGAAAAAATTGAATGCTTTTAAACTGTTTAATGTTATTATTCCTAATATATATATATATATATATATATATATATATATATATATATATATATATATATACTTTCTTGGGTCTCATTTATAAGAGAAAACTCACTTTTTAGATTAATTCAATAAATGATGTATATAGTTTTTTTTATTGATGTATATTGTTCTTAATATAAACTATATACATCATTGATTAAAGGAATCTAAAAATTTAACTTTCTCTTATAAGTGAGACCGGGGTAGTATATGTTACACCCTCCGTCCCAAATTATAAGTCGTTTTGAATGTAAAATAGATAGTATGAGCTGTTTCACAAAATTGTCCTTAATAAATGGTATGAGAAAAATAAATCAATGAATTGAAAGAAGATAGAGTAATAAATAGTTAAGGGTATAATAGAAAAAGTAACATCAATGTTTCATTGGTATTGTAAAACGACTTATAATTTGAGACGGACATGTTATTTTTTAAGCAAAATTATTCATAATTGCTATCATTGATTTCATGATTCTACGACTACGAAATAATATAATAAACACATATTTAAAACGTTTGATTAGACACATTCTTCATTCGATAACTATTATAAGCAAAAATATGCTTTTAATATGAAACATTATTAAAAGCAAAAATTGACTAGTTTTAATATAATTAATGTTGCTATTATTAATATACCCTTAATTTAATTGAAGAACATTTGATGCACATGTAATTGAATGATTATTCTAAAGAAGGATACTCAAATTTGATTGAAGTTTTACATATGAAATCTGAAAAACAATTGCAGAGCTGAATATCTGCATCTTCATGAAAGTAAATTTTATTTTGTTATAATAGTTATTAGGGGCAGTTTTTTTTTTTTTTTTTGTAAATGACAAGACAAATATATATTCTTAGATAAACTAAAGGCATGAAGAAGCAAAATTATGTAGGAAGGAGATCACAACTATGTTGGAACAACAAATCCATAACAATCACATAAAGGTGACAAAAAAACAAGATGGGAGGGGGTGTGTGTGTTTTGAATTGTGTTGGTTTCTTTTTGAAAATCTCTTAAGTGTTTAAACATCTAAGAAGCAAGATAATCAGAGAGAGAAGGGGGACAACCCAAGAAAATTATCATGGTTTATCTCATAATTTGAGGCTAGTCCCGCCCCCTTGTACTTTCAAGATATTTTTCACTATAATCATACAAAATTAAAAGTGCTCAAATACACAAGTTTGAGACTTCCTTGCCTCAAATAAGAGTACTTATACAATCCGAGTTTTATCAAATAAGTTTGATTGTGTTTGAACTTTGTCCTCAAAGAGTGGTAAACTAAATTAAAGCTCAAGTAACTTCTGACACTAAAAAATTCTAAGATATAAAGTTTGTAAGAATTTTCTAAATGTTTGTGCACTTTTGAATTTGCAAAGTTTTGGCACTTGTAAAAATACTTGAATTCTCTTGATTTCTTCAAATTTTTCATGTCCTTATATAGGAGAGAAATGAGAGAGTCATTGTTTGAAGAGTGCCAACGCATCAAAATTCGTCCTTGAGAAGCTTTGATCATATTTGAAAACTTTGCCTCTAATGGATAGTACTAGAGGGGTCCTTTGTTTCTTTTGAAATGATCCGTTACATATTCTCTTTTTCAATGAATTTATTTGTTTGTTTTTGCACTTGATCTGAAGAAGACAAACACTACGATCAGAACTTGAAATGGCGTTCCTTTAAAAGAAGACAAAAATGGGCAGAGTCTCTTAGAATGTTGACGTGTCCTTCAGATCTTGCTTCCTTCAGAGTCCAATTCCATTAGAACTTGTTCTCATCAGAGTCTTCAAGGTTTGATGCATCATCTATCATCTTTTAAGTCTTCATAAGTCTTTATAGCCTCTCTTGAGTACCCAAATGCTTTCCTTTGCGTTCAGTGCTTGATATATCATAACTAAAACTTGACTTTGAGGTCAGAATTTAATTATATAATTCTGCACACTTGAACACACATTAGAGTACCCAATTATTCTTTTATATGTTGTTATCATCAAAACCTTGGAGAAATTGTGCTAAACCCCACTTTAGATCAACATCACAAACAACAAACCAATAAATATAATTATGTTAATAAGAAGAAAAGGAAAACAAGATTCGGGGACTGAAACAAATCAAAATGAAACATATAAATTAGTTAAAAAGAATGAAAAATAGAAACACCATTGCATTGGATATTGTAACTAATAACAGTATTTGTGGCTTGCTATATCTCAAAAAAAAAAAATCCAGGGCTTGGAAATATTTAGCAAAGTCGTCTTCTATGTCTTTAGTAGATGGTGCAATAATTTTTCTAATATCCACACCCTTAACATTTGCACCTTCTCATAGTTTTTCTACCATTCAAAGTCATACATGCAGAAACAAAAGACAACCTTGCATAACTATGAAATTTCGAAGACAATTACCGGCTTAGGACACTTGGTATGTATGCATGTTAGGCATGGCAATGGGGCGGGGTGGGTACAGGTTTTACCTTCCCTATCCTCATCCCCGATTCTCATATACTTATCCGTTACCCTACCCTATCCAACGGGGATAAGAAGTTGAATCTCATCCCCGTCCCCGACGGGTTCGGGTATCCCACCCCCATCCCCGTACCAGTAGTGATTGATTTTTTAATAAAAAAAGTTATTTTTTCCAACCCCAATGGCAATTTTGTAAAGAATTATGTTCCCTTTGTGAGCAACGTTGACTGCTTGAGAGAGAACCCAGAAAAATGTCGTCTGACAATGACATCTTCCGTTTGGACTGGAGTGAAATGATCTAGGGTTGTGTTTGTATTTATATAAAAAGGGGTAAAAAAAAAGCAATTTTTATATATTTGGGACGGGTATGGGTATGGGTTCGGGGTAGGTACATATAACCCTGTTACCCGTCTCATACCCGTGTTTTGAAATCGGGGAAAATTCAAACTCATACCCAAACCCAGTCAAAACGGGGAAAATCCGTCAAATCGTGGTGGGTATGGACGGGTACCCACAGATACGGGTATTGTTGCCATGCCTAATGCATGTTAGTCGAAGTTACCATATATATATATATATATATATATATATATTATATGATAACACATGAAACGGTCGTTTGCTATATGTACATGATTAAGTACATTGTTTTTCTTTTTATTGTTTAAATTTAAAAAATCATTTACTTTTTTTGCACTTTAATTTTCTTACACATCTATATTTTATGCACTTTTAACTCGATGTTTTTCTGCACTTTTAAATTTATGCACACTTACTTTCAACTCTTTTACTTTTTATGCAACTTACTTTCAACATTTTTGTTTCTCTACACATTCCTACTTTTTCAAAACCTTGAACTCCATGTTCATTTGTACGAAATAAAGTCTTTTTATAAAAAAAACATACACTTTTATACACTAAAAATACACAGAAGAATTCCTTATTCAGGTACTCCCTCCGTCCTAAATTATAAGCAAAAAAAAACTCATTTTGTTTGTCCCAAATTATAAGCAAAAAAGACCAACTTTTATCATATTTAATTATGTTTTTTCAAAAAATTATATTTTTCAAAGGAAAATTAAATGCAAAATGCATTCAATTTGCTATCTTTTTCATTTTCTCTATAATCAACTACCAATGAAAATTGTTTTTACATCTTCCTATAAAACTTATTTCAAAGATAACACAAAAACTATGTTACAAACTACTACCCCCTCCAACCCCCCTTTGTTTTTTTCACATTTCTTAAGAAAAGTTGTCAGTGTAATTAATGTGTTTGTTTTATGTATTAATAATACCAAATTGTCCTTTGTTTGTATGTGTAGTAAATTTGATTATTCATATTTCAAGACAAATTAGTAGTATTAATTAGGGGTATGTTTACGAAAAAAGTAATAAATGCATATAGTAATTTGAAAAGAAGTTTACATTTAGGGACAAAAATAAAATCAAATGGGTGTTTAGATATAGGGACGGAGGGAGTATGTTTTAGTTTTCTTAACAAGTGTAATTTTTTTTTTTTTTTTTGCTTATAATATGGGATAGAGGGAGTGTTGGAACACTAGTTAATTCTAGTGAGAAAATTGGAAAGAAAGAAAACACTATGAGAAACTAGTGTGTGGGTATGTGACTTAAAAATGTCCCACATTGGAGAGTCACCCCAACTAGTAAGTGTTTTTATAAGGGTGGGGTGACCTCCAAGGGTGTGCCCTTGGGGTACCCATTTTTGTGAACGGGTGAACGCTTACAAAATATATATATATCACGCGCGCGACGACGCCGCTGTCCGACCGGCCGGGCTTGGGTCGTGGGTTAAAAAATTGATATATATTTTTTTTTGTCACTTGAAAATGTTAAATTAATTAATTAATTAATTTTTCATTATACGAAAGCGTTACACGTAACAAGTTGATGTGTTACAATCCAACCCGATCCAAAACGCGTATCCAGAAACTTCCGGATATTTCCAGTTAAGAAACAAAACGCATTTGCTTAAGGATTAAGCAGACTTAATCCCCAAGTCACGCGTAAAACGCGTTTGCTTAAGGATTAAGCAGACTTAATCCCCAAGTAACCCGTTTTTTGTTACGAACTCTGCCTATATAAGGAGAGCTCGCTCCACTCATTCGACACACCGAATCTCACAGTCGATGCTTCCTGTGCGGTTTCTCTCTTCTCCCTCCAATTTGTGTTAACGAATCATTCTTCTGCTTCTACTCCTTTCTGTCCCTTTCGGTTTCGAATAGAGCGGTTACGTACCGTATCGAGTGGCTTCGATCAAACGATTGAACCATATTTTGAGGTGTAATTCTCGAGCGACTATATACTGTGCAGTATATACTCGTAACAGTGATCTGGGCTATTTTATCCTGGAGACGGCGTGGTTGATAGTCTACCTTGCACAAACTAGGGTAGTGCCGCGAAACGTCTTAAAGAAAGCGACCTGGTCGTGACTCACCCAGTAATTTCGTTCGGTATAATTTTTAAATTGAAAAACAACAGGGAGTATTTGAAGATAGAGTCAACGTTGTTGATTTCCATGACATATGTGAGCAACGGGGCAACACATATATCAACCCAATTCCTTGGTTGAACACGACATAATCTTACTTTTTAACTGGTGAAGGGCCAACATTTAAACATTTTCTCTTGTAGATAGTATCAAAATCTCCACAACAAATTGGCATGTTCAATGGAACTTATTTGAGTTAATTCTTTGTTAAATTTTAGTTAAATAAAACAGAAAAGTATTTTTGTTATTTTTGGAATAAGATAAGAAAATAAAATATAACTAACTAAAATTATGAAACAAAAATAAATCTAACCTATAAATTAGGGAAATAAAAACGACTCTAATCTAAAATAGAAAAGGTAACAAATTTGACCTAAGAATTAGAAAAAATAAATTCAAACCTAATCTAAAAATAAATTCTACCATAAGAGATAGAAAAAAATATAAACTTAATGAATTTTAAAAAGATCTACTTCCTAAAAAAAGATAAAGCAACGAAACTAACCCCTATTTCTACTCTAGAAAAAATCGCTACCCTAGTAAACAAGAAAGATAAAATCTGAAAATTTAAAAACAATTAAAGAAAAACTTACCTAGACTTAAATCCTAACTTTTAAAATAAGTTTCACCGATTACCTTGTAGAAATATCAACAATCCCGACAACAACGCCAAAAACTTGATGGACGAAATTGACAAGTGCACCAAATCGTAGCAAGTAATAAAGTAGTAGGCTTATTGTTCTCCACAAGGATTGTAGTTCAACTTAATAATTAGTAAAACTTATTTCAAAAGTGAAAAGTAAATAAAAGTGAATAGAATTGCAGGGTTGAAATGTCCTGCCCAATGCAAGATTAGGTTTTTGTGATTCCGATGATTAACAACGATTAAGCTTTCCATGAATCCCCCTTCGTCTTTATTGGAATTATCTTTTAAGAAATAAATCAACTTATGTGTTGCATCAGTGATTTAATTTGTCACGATGGTAAAACCACACTGGTTTCTCTAGGTAACTTGTGTAGGACCAACCAGAGTCGTGTACCACATTTTTCTAAAGAAAGAGGTAATTACGGAGACGACTCAAACCTTAAATTTCTAACTTCTATAAGAAGTAGTAATTAGAAAAACTAATGAACTGATATAATTTCGAGTTGTCAGTGCCTATTTTAATCCTATGGATCAATTCCCAAGGTTACACTCGTAGTTAACCAATTGACGAAGCTTAAGAACATGCATAGTATAATTTAAATCTCAACACAATCAAAAGCATGAATTGAATGAAAACTTTATTAATAAATTCCAACAAAAAAGAAGGGGTTCATCGTGGAACCCTAATCAAGAAGTTTAGTTGCTCATGGCAAGAAACATCAAAACAAAACAATAGATAAACATATCCTAGAAAGAAATAAAATGAGGAAGAATTCTGCCTTGAATCTCTAATGCTTGGCCCTTGCTCTAAACCTTCAATGTTTTTGAATGAATAAAATAGTGTGCAAGGGTCTCAATTTATAGCACGGGGTTACTTAGCGATTAAGAGTAGAAAATTGGGCTTTATCTGCCGATACAACTTGAAAAACAAGCAAAAGCAGTTTTTACCCAGTACCAGGCGCGGGGGGCATAGACTGGGCGTAGGGGCTCCTGAGGCAAAATGGAATGATGTCACAGGCACATGACACAGGCGTAGGGGCGCCTGAGGCATCCCCTCAGGTGCGATTTCTTGCGTTTTCCTCCCGTTTTTTATCGTTCTTCCGTCTGAAAACTCATAGATACTTGAAATGAATTTTCTTCACTTTGTATTGTCTTCAAAAACCTTCTAAGAACCCTTGATATTCAATTATTCATCCTTGATCCTTCACGTCATGTCTTGATTTGTTGATTTACATGATTCTGCACTATAAAACACTCAAAACAGTTGTTGAGTTGCATGATCTAGGATAAAACTGAATTACAACTAATCGAGTGAAAACAATACAATATGTTCCTCAAACCTTTGACAACTCCTCTAACTCTCATCTTAGTTGTCTTCAAATGCAAAGAAAAAGTAATAAAAACATAGCCAATATGTCATATGATGCTCTGTCATCAGAAGGGGAAACCACGAAGATGTACATGACTTCTTAGCCAAAGGTACTAAATGAAAGTCGGACCTAGACGTCCTGAAGAATGTTGTCTAACATAGAATAATGGCACCCAAAGATGTCGCAGATGTGCTTCTCGAACCACATAAATTATATGGACCATTAAGACAAAGAATCTGTTAACAACATTGGAAGAGGTCAACCACACCCACCAGGGTCGAAGAAAATTTAGGGAATTCCTAGATATTCCTCGTCAACATATGGCAATCAGGCACAAATACCCAGGGGCTATATGGGTTCGTCAACCATATATGTAACTTTCCAGCCGTTTAATTTATCCACACAAAAATATGGAAAAGTGAGAATTACGGAAGAACATAATGAAAAGAAGGAAGCTATAAACTTCTCACTTTAACCCAAATCCTAACCTTTTTCCTTTAAATAAAGAGAAGAAAGAATTAGGAATGCATGATCTAACAGTGAAAGATAAAGAGTTCAGAAATACTACAATACAAGGGTCTTAGTCATTTCTCCGAACCTACGCCTTGACAATACAAAATTATCCATCACCATTACACTGTTACGGAGAATCTCACTGCATTTAAGAAGCGTGATCTCAAACTAGATGTATGGGAACACATGCATAACGAGTCTCAATAATGTCACATCGAGACAAAACACAATGACATAAAGAAGTCTTCCCCATGCACATGTGCCCTCCAACAAATACAATTGTCCATCATGACCCTATGTGTCAAATGGAGACAGAACAAACATACCGAAGGAGAAGCAAACTCAGATGCGTGAAACCTACATGTTTGGGGACACTCCTCCAATGATAAAAAAAAATCTGCCACAAGTTGGTCAGATCAAAAGTAACCATACCGAAAACCACTTCCCGACCTCATTAAACCACGTTCCAGCGACCTCAGATCGCTATACTAGACCTGATGGTTTGAGAACCAGGACGACTTATGACCTGATTCCAACAATCTAGGGTTTATATTTAGCTTTGTATACAAGCTATCATTTGGATCCCTCAACTAATAGCTTGTGGTAATTGTTCTAGTATGGGCATGTGCCCAACCATACATATGTCCCAAAAGGCTCCTCGCACAAGGAGCCATTGGGGTCGTGGGATAGAACACACACGGGACCAAGTGCAGACAGCTACATAATGAAATAACCTGGTTAATGACACTAATCTTTCACAAGACCATGCATTAACAGTTTTCCCTCAAGGACTACAATTTTCGCTCAATAACATATGTCCAGGTAAAGGTACAAGGACCAAAACCCTTAAACCTACTCTATACTGACTAACTGATGCACATTGGGTTAGGGACAATCACTTTTACCCTCCATGGCACTTACTAACTTGACCATTATAGTGTGTACATGTAGACCCCTATTCGCCCAAAAAGGAAGGTGGCCACTGGCAGACTTGCACCAATCAAAGGTCATTCACTGCCATCTCCCAAAGTTCTCATATCCGGCAGGATCAAAATTGAATAAAAATAAGTAGATAATAACAATCAACATAAGGTTATATTATGTCCCTTTCTTTAGAAAAATGAAACCCTAGCAAAGCATTCACACATCCTTACAATTAATTCCTATAAACTAATTAAATTTAAGTAAGATTTTGAAATATTTAGTATAAAAATTTACACTAAATTAACTATTTTGACTCCTTAGAGATTTATGATTCTAATTATTAAAATTCGTTTTAAGAATATGGACTAAGTAAAGCTCATGGTGTTTAAGCCAAAATTCCATCTTCTCTTGAAAAATAATAAAGTCACATGCTATATCACGTATCTAATCTCCTTTATTTCCTTGTGCATGAAAATAGTTGTTCAAATCATTCAACGTTTACATTTGTAAGGTTTAATTTAATATCTTAAATAGCCTTTGTAATTTAGTCGAGGTTTGAAAAAAGACCTTGTAGAATAAAACACACATGTTCAATTCCTTTAATTTTGGATTCTTCATAGTTTAACCCTTTATAGGTACTACTTTCATACCTAGTCCAAATACAGGGGCTATTTCAAGAATATTTTTTTTAACTTTGTAATGACTAATTATGAAGAATCTAAAATTATAGGGTGAAATTTTGTTTATATTTTTAAAAGGGCAATTTTTAGACCTAGTCTAAATTACAAGGGCTATTTAAGATATTAAACTTATTTTTATTGTTTAACTTTGATGAAATTATATTTTTAATTAATTAATAAATATATTTTTGCACCCCCTATATAGACACACACGTCATTGATAAATTATTCGTAACCCAATTTCTTTTATTATGAAACCCTAAATTTTCTCTTCTGGGATTTTCCGCTGTCCATCATGAAAGTATAACATAGAAAGAAAATATATTAATAATGAAAGATTAATAAATACCACAACCTACTAATACACCGAAGAGACACTTAAAAATATTTATAATTTGAAGAATGGAAGTTTTACACTATAAAATGATCATACAAATTTTTATTGTATGTAGTAAGCAAGATAAAATATGGCTAAAATAATCAAATTCATTTACATTATGATTATCATGCTTTTCATCTTTGTCATTGTAACTGACGGTAATAATTCCTTATTCTCTTCTTTGTTTTTGTTTCAAATTTTCTTCTTTAGCTTATACACGATGTTTCATTTTCTATTATTAATTAACATTCATTTTTTCTTATTTCATATAACAGCAAGTTATCCATGCAAAATTCATAGAGATTGTACTACTATTACGTGTTTTTATCCTCTAGTTCCAAGGTGCTTAATTCAAAAATGTTATTGCGGGTTTAATTAAGAATTATGTTCAAAAATAATTCCATGATACTTATAAGAATATAATTGTATATGCAATTATATTATTGGTACTTTTATGATTTCTCTCGCTCGTCGGTCTTTGTTTGTCGTTCATATAAAATAATTGTAAAATGGTCATTAGTGCCACCGTTATTAATAATATTTTTTTCCTAAATTTGAATTAAAAAATTGTTAGTAGTAACTTTAAATTTATTTGATCGAGTCAAAATCATATTATAATATTATTCAAGTGTTAATCCATTCATTTGCTTTTAGAAGTAATTGAAAATCGTGTAAAACAACTTTTGGAAACATATATATAGATAAACACACTTCAAAATAATAGATGTATATAATGAATAATTGTTTTTAGGGTTGAGGATCACAAGATATGATGGAAAAAATATATCTCGCAGGTGGAAGAACTTCATAAAAGATAACTGCACACAAAACAGTTTTTTTTTTTTTTTTTTACTGTTGACGGAGTATCATATGATATTTTAGTGTATGTTTGTAGTTATTTTTTTTCTTTTCTGTTTGAAGGTAAATGAGAGGTCATTTGTAATATCCCGCTGATTTATAAATAAATTGTCGCATCAGATGAATATGTCGGAACAAAAATAATTTCTGAAGGGTTAATTATTTATTGAGAAATGCGACGTTAATCGATAAATATCTCACACATTATTCCAATGAACTTGAAGAATTATATGGTTATAAATTAATAGTGGGTAGAATTGTCTTTTTCCTTAAAGGGCATTTTGGTCTTTTGGAACTCAAGATTTAAAAAAAAAAAAAGAATTTGGACCATTTTCTCTCATTTTCTCCAAGTTTCTAAACAATTCCAAAGCATTCTTCTCTTCCTCCCTATCACAAATTTTTGGTCATCATCACCATAACCTTACCACCCTAAATTCTTCAATTTCTTCAAAGAAACATCAAGCTTAAGCATCAAGTAAGCAAGTGGTGGTGTTGTAATCAAGAAGTAAGTTTGAAATTTCTTTCCCCCTCTATGTTTGGTCTTAACCGCCCTTCCCTCCATGACTTTTCCAAATCTTCAATCTCACTCTAATCTCATGGGAATTCATTTGTAAGAATGATTTTGAGGCACACATGAAGGATTAATCAGAAGGTAAATGGCATAATAACTTTTCATGGAAATTTATTCAATTTAAGTCGGTGCATGTTGTATGTGTTTTTGAAGATGAATATGTGTAGTAATGGTTTTTACAAACATGGTATGAAGAATGATTATAAGCTATGAGCAATGGTGTGTGAATTTATGACTAGTGTGTAAATTGTTCCCATAAGCCATTATAAGTGATTATTGAGAATAGATGTTGAAGTTTCGTATAATAGGTCTAGAAGGTGTGTAAATACGTTTGGACTGTTTCTGGAAAATTTGATCAGAAAATGAATGGTTTAGAGGGAATAAGCTGTCAGTTAAGCTGTTTTGATCAAAAGGCCTTAAATGATTAAGTTGTGGATTCAAACTGATTTGTAAGTGATTAAAAGGGGCTGATTATTCATGTTGGAATTATGTGTAAAAGTTTGAATTGAAATTGATATGCTAAAAGTCATAAGTTTCTAGTTAAGCTGTTTGGATAATAGCTTAAATTGAAATTTGAGTTGTTTCAAGTATTGTTTTGTAATGACCAGCTTAGGAGAGGTATGTTAAACTGGTATATGAGTAATGGTAAAAATTATAAGCTCTTTTAGTGATGATAAAAGTGCTTAAATAGTAATTAAGTTGTTTTGGAAATGCTTAAATAAACGGCAAACTTCTGGTGCAGGGACTGAAATGGTAATTTTTCTATATGCTGGTTGATGAGTTAGGAGTATGTCACAAGTGGGTTGGACTGTTTCCGAAAAGTCAAGGCCTATAAGTCAAGGCATAAGCTATTTTGGAAAATTGATTATGGAGTTTTGGAGATAGCAGATGCAGGCTGTTGATAAGATGCTTTGCAATTTTTCCAAGAGTGATTCGAGGTGAGTTCCTTTAGATAGAAACCTCACCCTGGGTAGTTCAGTTTCCATGAAATTATATTAAATCATTTATTTTAGCTTATTAATTTATATTTTAGTTCTCTTATACAATATAAGTTTATCAGGTATGGGAAATTATTTATAAACTTTTAGGAATGACATATGACAACGATATGCCTAGAACTTGAATAGGTTCATATGATTAGACACATGAAATATTAGAATTATCAGATTAATTACAAGTTAAAGACGAGATTCACTTCGTCTTTATTATCAATTCATAATTATTATCATTATAAGAAAATCAGTTAAGATAAGTTATTCCTCTCTAGCTCCTCGTCAGTAGTGGAGTTGAGGATTAACTCAGTTATCAAAAATCAGTTCAGTCTATAATATTAAATAATTTATAAATCGTGGCTTTTGCAATCCTCGTCAGTTAGGATACAAAAGGTTCCCGCAGTTGGAACGGGCACTATCCGTGAGGATGACCCCACGATAATCAGAGGAGTTCGGTATCCCCGTCAGTTGGGTTCCCACCAGTTGGAATTATTACCGGTTAGCAGTGGAATAAATTCCGGGGTTACTCCACCTGGGTTTATTCCGTAAAATCAATTCAGATAATATTGTTTGTTCAACGCTAACAGTTCTAACATAAAATCAATTCAGATAATATTGTTTGTTCAACGCTAACAGTTCTAACATAATATGGCAGACATTATGATTATAATTACGGTTATGATTTTAGTATTAGTATCAGAGCCATATCAGTATTTTAGATAGCGATCCTAGTTATCCCTCGATCGCTCAGTTATGCATGACAAAAATGTATAAACCCAAAAAGGGTTGAGTTTAGAGACAGATGGCGATCCTAGGTTCCCCGAGATTGCCTACAGCCTAGGATAGGTGGAACTCACTGAGACATCCCGTCTCACCCCAATCCCTTTTATTTTATTTTATTTTATTTAAGATCAGCAGGTGGTACGTGGCAAGGAGACAATACAGGAGGCTGAATATTTTTACATGCTCGTGTTGTACTAGTTCAGATTATTTATTACGGTTCCAGACATGTATTCAGATAGCAAATGTACGATCCTGCAGTGATGTATATATTTATTCAGTTGAAATTTTTTTATTATTGTAATTTTAATGCATCCAGTACTAAATTTAACGCACATTCTAAATATTCTAGATAAGTTTAGTATGGGCGTTACATCATTTAGAGGATTTGTTCATGTTTTGACAAACATTTTGTATTGTTTTCACTCGAGTCATTGTAATTCACTTTAATCCAAATCATGCAACTCCATTGGTGTTTTGAATCTTTTTAACAAAAAATCATGTAAATCGGCAAAACAAGATATCGCGTGAAGCATCAAGGATATGAAAAATGAAGATAAATGGTTCTTAGAAGATTTTTTATGACAATACAAGCTGGTGAAAATTCTTCCCAAGTCCCAAGGCATTTTTAGACGGAAGAGCGCTCGAAAAAGTGACGAAAAGTGCAAAATTCGCACATGAGCTAATGCCCCATGCATCCCTGCGCATGGGTCATCCCTGGCTACTACATATGTAACACCCTAAACCCAATATGCAATAATCATGCAATTAATTCAATAAATCAAAGAGTTTAGATGTTACGTCTACATTTTTCCAAAACATGCATAAACTGGTTTCCTTAAAAATTCGCAACTGAAGACAATCATCATATATAATATCTCATCAACATGAAACAATCCTCAAAATACATGAGTAATAAATCTCAACATCAAATCTCATGCTTCAAATACATAACATGGTCTCCTCAATTAAGATCCAACAACGGATAAATGAAAATAACGTAAATTTCTGACACCCTAATCAGAGCCTAACTAGACTCGAGCAAAAGCGAAAGGAGTTAGCTCCACGCTATCCTCAAGCAACTCACTAGAAAAGCAAACTTAATCATGCAAACCGTCTACACATTCGTACAAATAGACAGACGGTCAACCAAACGATCACTGGGGGTTAGATTATATTTCACGTAATAAACATAATCAAATAAACATTATTCAAGATTCCAAATGAATTTTCGTATCGACATTAGTTATCAAACATATCAAATACAACATATACAAGTCCACAAATCCACATATATCAACATCCACCAATCACGTAGTTTACATAATTCACCAAGTCACGTAATCAAGTGTGGCACATTTCTCACAATTTCAAGTGCATGCATGTTCTAGACACGACTCTACATGCATGTGGTACCATTGGATGTTGGAAGTAATTTTACCGATTGATCCCTCTACACATCTCTGCATATTTCTACATATCTCCACATATAGGACTTATGAATGCATGGATGACAAGTATTTACTCGATAATGCACAACCCAATTTACTCTACATAATCTCCACATATCTCCACATATTGCATTATCAAACAATACAGGCACACATCAAGCATTCATCAAATGATAAATCATGTCTACTTATTCATCATCAAGCATTCATCTCCACGTATTCATAAATCAACAATCATAAACAGTTGTCAAGTAATCATCATTACAAGAAACAACATTGCTTCATATAACATAATCACATAATAGATGGACCATCAACCACATCATGATAACCAACCTTTTAAACATCCAACAAACATTGGTCCATTCTTATTTCATCATGTTATCATGTTCACAAAGTCATTTGCAAGTTATCCGTTCATAAAACCCCATTTTGACCAAGTTCGTCTATTTTCACAAAGTCGCCCATAATCAAATTTCCTCAACAAAAGTATGATTCTATTTTCTTACATATCATCCAACATCTAAGGTAATATGTCATAACATTTTCGTTTCACAAGGTTCCTTTATTTTCCCTAAAATCTTCATGTTCGTCTCATTTTTAATTCATTTGCAAAGCCAATTCATTTTCAAATCAAAGCTATGATAAATCACTCTTAGAAGTTCAATTATCCTTCCTCTAATTAGGTTTAGGTATCTGGGAACCATTGGTGTACGTTTTAGATAAAAAAAAGTGCGAACAATCAATGTTCTAGAACCCTGTAGCACTGGCACGGTCAGGCTCAACACAGGCACGGTCATGCCACCCTTAACAGAGTGTCACGCACGACCTTTGCTAGGGAGGCGCACGGTCGTGCCTCATCACTACAACAGCAGAAACACATTTTTGCATTTTCGCGTGTAAAAATCTGTTTTCAAATCCGATTTCGATCTGTTTTCACCAAACTCGTCCCTAATACTTTAACCATTGATACACACACAAAAACATAGTTTTATAACTCTAAACAACTTAATTCAAACAACCCAAAATGACTTATTTCACAAAAGTGCTTAAAATGGCTTTTGAGACAAAAACTCAATTTTCTCCTAAACGATTTCTCACCAAAACAAATTGATTAGAGACAGAAATTCCTCTCAATTCAAATCATCATAACACCTTCGTCAATCCACTCAAATTCATAAAAATCAAACTTCTCCATTTTTAACTCATTTTCACAAAAGTCATAGAAACACCACAACAACACATTTATCAACACCCATTGCATGAATTATCATCAATAACATATATCCAACAACATTCATGGCATATAATCATGAAATCACCGACAATCAACAACAACAACAACATCATTTTTCATCATTTTAAGCTAAAACCTCAAAGTAACCATTTCAACTTATATCAACAATGAAAATTAAACATCAACAACAAGTTTACCACAAATTTCACATACCCAAAATCATCATTCAATTATGAGCACGTAAATTAACATTTAAAATCATAAAAATCAATTATGACCCATAATTAAAAAGTAGATTATAGCTTATCTAGTAGAATTGATATATCCCCCTTACCTCAAATCTTCAAAAGTCTCTAGCTATGGCTTCACTCTCCCCTTCTAGCTTCCTAGCTCTTGATTTTTTTCTCTTCTAAGTTCTTCCTCTTGTTTCTTCTATTCTTCTCTCTATCTCTCTAATTTATCTCTCTAGCCTCTCTATTCTTATGAAATTGTGAGATTGAATGTCAAACCCTAGTTTCTTTTCATGAGTTATCTATTTATACCACAATAACTAGACCGCTGACCTGTGCGATGCACGGGTCTTATGTGCTAATATATGTTACAATAAATAAATATTTCTTCGAAAACATATCAACACTAAAAACAGTATATTAACAATTGAAAAAAATATACATTATCTACATTAGACAAATTCAAAGAAACTTTTAAAAAATGGAATAGGTTTCAAACTCACATATCATAGACCAATGTCGACAGAAAATTGAATGGAGAATGGTCATGTCACCGCATTTTTTTTTAGTTTAAAGATATTTAAGAATAAGAAATACTGAAGATTAATACGGTAGTGTCAATGTACATATCATCTAACATCTAAGTTAATTAATCATAGCATTTTTGTTTCACAAAATTCCTACATTTCTCAAAATTCTCAAAGTTCATCTCATTTTCATCATGTTTTGAAATCAATTTCTTTTCTCAAAGTAAGCCATGTTAATCCAATCAAATAAGCTCAATTAAAATCTATTCAAGTAGGTTTAGGTGTTAGGAACTCATATGGATGCATTGGGAACCTTAAAAGTACAAGAATTTGCCGATCCGGACCAAACAGCACATGCACAAACATGCCCATTTTGACTGGCAAAAATACATGGCCACAGTAATAAACGCACAGTCTGTGCGTTTTCACTCCCAGGCCGTGCGTTTTGCCTAACAGCAAAAGAACACATTTTTGTTTTATCGCGTGCAAGGAAAATCCGATTTTCGATCCGTTTTCGATTCCGCTTTCACTGAATTCATCCCAAACACTAGTAAATAATCACCCCAAAATATAGTTTTCTAACCCATAACAACTTAATTCAAATCACCCAAAATGCCTTATTTCTCAAAAGTGCTTAAAACGGCTTTTAGCTCAAAAACCCGATTTCCACACAAACGATTCCGCACCAAAACATAACGTTTCAAAGCATAAATTCATCTCAACCCAATTCATGATGACAACTCCATTAATCCATTCAAATTCATCAAAATCAAACTTCTCCTTTTTGACCCATTTTCACAAAAATCACCAAAACACAACAACTTATCCAAACATCACATTTATCACATTCAAATTCATGAAATCTCAACACTAACATATATCCAACAACATTAAAAGCACATAAATCATGAATTCATCATTTATCAACGGCAACATCACCATTTTCACCAATTTAAGCTAAAATCTCAAAGTAATCACTTCAACACATATCAACAATGAAATTTAAGCATCAACAACAAGTTTTCAACAATTTTCATATACCCAAATTTACCACATAAATCCGAGCACGAAAATTAACATATAATCATCAATTTTCACAAAACAACCACAACCAATTATGACTCATAAGCTAAAAATTGATTATAGATTATTAGGGAGAACAAACCTATCCCCCTTACCTCAAATCTTCAAAATCTCTAGCTAAGGCTTCACTCTCCTCTTTTAGCTTCCTAGCTTTTGCTCCCTTCTTCATTCTCTTCTAAGTTCTTTCTCTTCTTCCTTCTTTTCTCTATCTCTCTACTTTCTCTATCTAGCCACTCTTTGATAAATTATGAAATGATTGTGTAACCCTAATTTTCCTCATGAGTTATCCTTATATACTCCAATCTATTGGGCTAGGTTATAATGGGCCTAAAGACTCCTACCAATTAATGAAAAATTTATTACTCACTTAACTCTTATAATTTCTCATTAATTACCATCTCAAAATAATTACTTCAAGTTACTACTAACTTAGTAAAATAACTATTCACACTAAAAACTAAAATATTCTACATTCTAAAATCACTAAATTACCCTTACTCATCAAATGACCAAAATACCCTTAGTACTAAAAAAAGACTAAAATATCGTTCTCGCATAAAAATTCACTAATCCCAAGTCAAACACACAAACAAGCAATTAAACACATATAATAAATAAATAAATAAAATAATCCTAGCAAAAAATGGATGTTACACTTTTACCACAAAAAAGCAGGAAAAGACGTTTTCGCCCCGCGCATTTTGGATGAATGGGTGCACATCACATGCCCAAGGCGCATGTGAGTGTGTTGAAAGCCATGCCCTAGGCGCATGGCTCATGTCCTAGGCGCGTGACTATGCCCTAGGCGAATGGCTTGCTGCCACAATGCCCTAGGTGCATGGTGCATGCCCTATGCGTATGGTATTGCTGTATGGGCCCAGTTTTTCCGATTTTTCATCGTTTTAAGTGTTTCTCTTCAAATAACTTGCCTCATAACCTGGAACAGAATTCCTCCCTCTGTAAAGTTTCCTGAGGCCTCTTGAATCTTCATTCTTGGTCTTCCCAAAGTCTTCACTGAAGGTGTGAAAAACACAAGAAGGGGGGGTTGAATTGTGTTAGTTTTTTCTTCTTTTTAAAACTAAGTCCAATGTTCAGAGTCTAATAGAGTTCAGGGTTTGGAACAGAGTTCAGAGTCTTATGCAGCGGATAAAGTAAAGAGAAAGAAAGAAAAGAAAGACACAAAGCAATTATACAGGTTCCTTCCACAATCCGGAAGTAGTCATGTCCCCCTTGCACTTCCATGGAGAGTTCACTAAAATTAATATCTGATTACAATTGCTCAAGCACAAAAGCAAGAGACTTCAAACTACTCAAGCACAAAAGCAAAAGGTTTCCTATGCTTAAGCACACACGCAATAGACTTCCTATGCTCAAGCACAAAAGCAAGAGACTTCTAAACAAACACAATTACACAGAAAAATGTCTGAGGTTGAACACTTGATATGCAATCAGTGGTGTTCACAAATACAAATCAGATACAGACTCTTAAGATTCTATAATTTCTAAGATATGAAAGTTGATAAGAAATTCTAATTGAACTTGATGTGAAAACAATTTCAGTAGAGTTTTGACAGTTGTAAAATTGTTGTGAGTCTCTTACAATCTTCAAGTCTTCATTTCTATATATAGAGGTGTGAAAGAGACCTTGATGATTGTTAACACATCAAAAGATTCGTTGTTAAAGCTTGGTAATCACCAATGATCTGTTGCTTGATTTGATTATTGTCCTAAGAGAGAACAATTTCAAATTCATTCCTTGAATATAGAATAATCAGCGTAGGCATAGCTGTTATCTTGTACTACGACAGACATGAGGAGTGTGAAGTAGCAATAAGCGTCACAAGGAAGGTGGGGTTTGAATTGTGACCCTTTTTAAAATTATTCCTGAAACTTTAAATTAGGTTTTATATACTCAAGAAAATTCTTGGTTAGTATTAGTTCAACAGATAAATAATTAATTGATGTATAAAGGACCAGAACGTTCTGGAGAAAGATAATATAAGAAGAATGATAAAAATGATATTAAACCGAATTATAAAGTTAGTTTAGCAAGGACCAAAATGTTCTGGATAAATATAAAGGCAGAATGATAAAACAATATTATAGACTGAATTTAAACTTTAGTTAAATATTAAGCAGTTGTTTATCTTGGACCAGAATGTTCTGGAGGCAGTTTAGATAATCAATAAAGTAAGGATTAAGTTAGGACCAGAGAACTCTGGATTAATATGGTTGAGATTAATTGCGACCAGAATGTTCTGGAGATAAATATTAATGCTTATGATCGTGTGTGTATATTGTGTAAAAATAAGAGAGAGAGAGAGAGAGAGAGAGAGAGAGAGGGAGAGAGAGAGAAAGAAAGAAGAATAACACAAGAGAGTTATCCTGGTTCACCAAACCCGGCTACTTCCAGTCCCCATACTTCGTGTGAGATTATCCACTATAGTATTTAGCTAGTAGAAACTTCTAATTAGCACTATAAGGTCTTGATCACACCAGATCAGTCTGGAACACCTGTATTATCAACCTCAGTAGGCTTCTGCAATTCTTTGCTTCCGCACAAGAAAGGTTGGAACTTTCCTATCTCAAACTCTTAAGCCCAATAGACTTGAGATCTAGATTTTACAATTTGTATGATGGATGGTTTTAGATCGTGATGTCCCAAAACAAAAGAGACTTTTACAAATACAAACTCAAAAAGATATATCAAATAAAATAGATAAAGAGAATAAATATAGTGAAAGATTATGAAGTTTGCTTTGTGATTGTAGAAAAAAATGATGAAGAGATTTATAGCTTTTTGCTTTGAGAGATAAATGCTTTGTATTTCAAACTCTTGCTTTTCTACTTCAATGACCTCTTCTATTTATAGAGCTAGAATCCCTTGGAAAGCAAGCCAATAAAGATCTGTTGTGCTTCCAATTCAAATTCGAAAAAAGGCTCCAATGAGGCTTGGAGAGAAAGCATGCAGAGAATGTTTATTCAATTTGCCCAGAACATTCTCTCGGTTCCAACCAATCTCAAAAGAAATTGTAGAAGCACGTGGCTGCTAGCTTGTGATGAGCTGTGACCAAGCCTTGAGAAACTTGCTGCCCACCTGACGACTCTTGTTGATGTCATTTTGATAATATCATGTAACTTGATGATAAAGATTGATCCTTGGAATATTCTTTTCCTTATTATTCCTTAATGGATCGAAAATACATATGGGGCCCAAAGCTGATTTTATTCCTTTTGTTTTTCAGCACATGTGCAAGAAAGAATTAATTTCCTTTGTTTCTTTTATCCTTTAATGCATTATCAAGAACCTTGATTTCTTTCCTCGTGAGTCGAAACGAATATTGCATTGGTCTTGATCTTAATTATGCACAACTTGACATTAACCCAAAAAACTCATATTTGTTCATTGCTTTTATTGAGAAAGATTTTGTTATCCCTTGTGAGGCCAGAACGTTCTTTTGCTTTTACCGAACATTCTCATGAAACATTTCTCACAAAATTCATTAGTAGATAACAATATAAAAGTAAATATGTTTGTTATCTTTAAAACATCAATAAAAGATTTTGCTTTCAACAATCTCCCCCTTTTTGATGATAACAAACTGAAGGTGAGAAAAACACAAGAAGGGGGGTTGAATTGTGTTTTGAAAAATTCTTCGTTTCTCCTAAAAACTGAACACACTGATCAGAAGTTAAGTGAGACAGCTTCTGAAGTGATAATCAGAATCTAAATGCAGCGGAATAAAACAGAGAGAGAGAAGAAGAACGACACAAAGCAATTATACTGGTTCCTTCCACAATCCGGAAGTAGTCCAGTCCCCCTTGCACTTCCAAGGAGATTTCACTATGAGTAATATCTGATTACAAATGCTCAAGCACACAAGCAAGAGACTTCCTTTGCTCAAGCACACAAGCTAGAGACTTCCTTTGCTCAAGAACACAATCAAGAGACTTCCTGCTCAAGCACAACTGCAAGAGACTTCCTAACTAAACAAAATTACACATAAAATTGTTTAAGGTTGAACACTTGATATACAATCAGAGGTGCTCACAATACAAATCAGATACAGACTCAATGGACTTAAGAATTTCTAAGATATGACTTTGAGACACAGAAATTCTAAGTGAATGCAGAACAATTTCAGCAGAGATTTGGCACTTGTAAAAATGTTATGAGTCTTTCGTTTAGCGTTCTTGCATTACCAAATCTTTAGGTCTTCACTCCTTTATATAGAGGTGTGAAAGAGACGTTGTGAAATTGCCAGCACACCAAAGAGTCGTTGTTGAAGCTTGATCTTTCACCAATGATCTTTTGCCTGATTTGGTTGTTGTCCTATGAAGAACCAATTTGAAATCCATTCCTTATCCAAAGGAACATATATGCAGGCGAGACCGTATTCTGGAGCTGTTTTCTTGTCTTGAAGCGTGGACACAAAACAGAGTAGTGGAGAACGTGGCTGTACAATTCGTACAATAGTACAATGTCAACGCTTTCGTCCAAATTGCAAGCACATGCCTTCAAACACCTTTGAAATGACCGTTGCAATGTTCCACTGATTTTCTGCTGTGTTTTCGAGACCAATAGACAGCTTTTGTAATGTAGATCCTTCAATCTTTGAATGTTTTGCAAATCCAGTTGATCTTCAGCTTCTGGTGAAATGACTTCTGATGAGGCAGCTTCTGATGATGCAGCTTCTGATGAAGCAGCTTCTGCAGCTTCTGATGGTGCAGCTTCTTCAGCTTCTGATGATGTGGCTTCTGGACCTCTTGTCTTCAGAAGCACTATTCTTCAGGAGCAGCTTGACTTCAGGAGCGCTTTGCCTTCAGAATCATCTAAGCTTCATTTTCTTTTGCTCTTTATTTGTTCATTCAGAACCAATGATGATGTAACTTTATAATTATGGTCCTGTACACTTGAACAAATATTAGCTAGTCCAATTTACAATTTTTAATACCTTGTTATCATCAAAACTCTTTAAGGTTTATTGTTAAACACATTTTGTTCCAACAATCTCCCCCTTTTTGATGATGACAAACAAAAGTATTTAAAATTGATCAATTGTTGTTAATCTAATTAACAAGTTGACTTTGGGGTTCTGAGGTTTGTAAGCTCAGAGTCTGAGGTTTGTAAGCTCAAACTCCCCCTGAGTCTGATAGTCTTTAAGGTGAGGTTTGTAAGCTCCCCCTAAGTTCTATCCAGGTTAATTAAATTCATTTTTCGCACAATAAAAATATTAGAGCTTTTAAAAAATTGAATCATTGAAAGAATTAACTTATAGATAAGAAGAATGGTTCAATTAATTTTACTTGAATTTTGATACTTCTTCGTTCGTTCATAGCTCATACCAATAAGGTAAAAAAAAATGATAGAAGTTTTTCAAAAATTTCAAATGCCATTAATGTTTATGGGGCTCAGAGCCTTTAAATACTTGTCACATATACTCCCCCTTTTGTCATTATCAAAAAAAATGAGATAAAAATAAGCATAAAAGACAGAAAGATTTGAGAAAAACTCAAACATGAGAGAGTATACTAAGAAATTAACTAAATAAATCAGACAAAAGTATATGAACATGAATATCCAATTATCAGAAGCAGCTAAGCAGTCAGAATCATTTAAGCATTCAGAAGCATTGAAAAATAAAACAAGATGGTTTCAGAAGCAAGGACTAAAAAATTAAAACACACAACAAACAAAAGATAACACTAAGGTGTGCAACTAATGATTGGTTTGTTGTTGTTTCTTCATCTTCTCCATTTCTTCAGTTTTTGTCTTCAACAGTTCTTCAAGGTATTGTTGCCTCTGGAGAAGAGCTTGTTCCCTTTCCTTAGCCTCTTGCTGCTGCTGTGCCATCTGTTTCTTCAGAAGCTTACACAACCTTGCTTCTCTGGTCAAGTAGTCCTTTTCTGAGAAGAAAGGCTGGTTTGCCAGGCGCAGTGTAGAACTTCTTACTCTGAGATTCTGCTTCAGATGCTCCATTAAATTCCTGACAGAAGCTTCCTTGCTTCTGATGCACTTAGCCTTTACATTTTCAATAAGCTCAGCTGCCCGGTTCTGAAGAGATGCCCAGGAGTCTTCATATGCGTTGGTGAGATCAATTGACCTTCTTTGATCCACCAGATTATGCATTTGACTAAGGATTGTGAGAAGCTCAGTATTAATATATCTAGATTCCAGGATGTTTGTGGGTGGTTGTTCAAGGGTTTCAAGATCAGAATCACTGATTTCCAGGTCTTGAACAGGGTTAGAAACTGGAATGGTAAAGTGTGTTTGTGTGTTTGAAGATGAGGGCTGGTCAGAAGCAATGTGTGCGGTAGAGGTTGAGGCTTGAACATTGACTTGAGAGTTGTCAACATCCATGGGAGTTGGTTCTGGGAAGTGTTCAATTTCAATTGGTGGTTGTTGTGGTGAAGTTGATGTTTGAGTGTTGAGTTGGGGGTCAATGATAGCTGTTGGTGATTGTGGGGGTGTTGTGGGTTTATGTGGTTCAGGTGTTTGTTGATGGGGGTTTTCTGAAACAACATTTTCAGAAGCAGCTGCTTCTGGAGTTGTTTCAGAGGCTTTTTCTGAGGTAGATTTGTCTAAAGGTAACTCACCTGAGTAGTGGAGAGCAAGACTGTCTAAGACAGAAGTGTCTTCTTCTTGCTCAGTTGCTTGTGGTGAAAGGGGTGAAATGGGGGTAGAGGTGACTGGAATCTGACATACTTTGACTGAAGAGCCAGCTACAGAAGTGGTAGCACTAGGTGCTTTCAGAACCACTTCTGAAGCTTTAACAGCCACTTCCTTGACTTCTTCAGACTTCTTCTTGAAGAATTCATCACAATTCTCCAGTCCTGAAGCCTTGAGCCTTTGATCCCTTTTCAGATTGTGCTGAGCTTCTTTCCTTTTTATCTCAGCTAGCATCTGAACAGCTTGCTCATCAGCTTCTTTCTCCATATCAGAAGTCACTACAACCATTGGAGTGAAGGTTAGTTCAGATGCCTTCTCCTTAAGCTCATTTCTCTTTACCCCATCAAGAGCTTTGTTCAGATGCTCTTCTGTGATGATGGACTTTGATTTGTCCTTACTTCTTTTCTCGGGAATAGAAGCATCCCTAATTCTCTTCTTCTCCTGTAACTCTGCTAACTTAACAGCAACAAATTCCTTAGCCATTCTGGCCTTGGCAGGAGTCAGCTCAACCATAGAGCTTTTTATATCAACAGGTGCCTTTTTCTTCTTCAGCTTGGGCTCAGCTTCCTCCTTTTCTATTTCATCCAAAGCTTCATCCAGTTTTTCCTTGTGATAAACTGTTTCAGCTTTCACCCTCTTTCTTTTAACATCCTTCTTTTGCTTGCCCTTATCAGTAGTTGCTTCTGATGCAGTGGCACTCTTTACCTTCTTCACTTTAGCAGGAACAGCTTCCTCCTGAGTGCTTGCATCTTCTTCCAGGACATACTTAGCAACTGATTGAACTAGGAAATCAGAGTCACTTTCCTTAAAGATGGGAGGAAAGTCCCTGATTATCTCAGTTTCAGCACTTGTCATCTCTAACCACTTCTCATCTTTAGGGGCTGTCTTGAATATGTGCATAGAATGCAATGTCTTGCTACTGATAGTCTTCTCTGCAGTAGATACTTCGAAGCAACTATCAGAAGCATTCCTTGTCCTCTTTAAGAACTCCAGCACCCTTCCTTGAAACAAGATTTCAGACAGCAATCTTCCATAGGGTACTTGTTTTCTTCCTCTTATAGTGCTTTCGTTTATGGCCCAGCAGAGATGATCCATTACATATCTGGGGAAGTTTATCTTTTCCAGAATAGCCATGAAGTAAATTGCTAGCTTCTGTTGGTTGTTAGGTTGATCAGACCCTCCTGCTCTTTGAAAGAAGCAGTCGTTACTGAATTTCACCAACATCCTGTTGTGAATCTCCATTTCAGAAGGCTTGGCATCTTTCTTACCACCCAGAAGAGTGTTGTAGTAACCTTGTAGCAGAACATCATCCTTCTTGACTATTTCTTGGAACCTACCCTCTGCTTTCATTCTACAAGCTTTAGCTATAACGTCCTCAGTGATGGTTATAGGAATGCCCATCACTTCTGACCTTATTTCTAAGCTATCAAATGATGTAGGATTCATTTCCATGGTCATTTTCCCTTTCTTTGACCCAGCTTGTTTGCTTACGACTTTTGCAGGCTTTTCATTGTACACTTCAGCTCTTAACCAAAAGTCCTTGACCAAGTTCACATACGTTGGCCCATTTAGCATCTTGAAATACTCAGACAACTTCTGAGTTTCTATCAATCCTTCCATTTCCACTTCGTACTTCTTGAGTGAAGCAAAGTCCACCGGTGACTCTACTTGAACTATTAAGGATTCCCATGGAATATCCATAGTCTTCTCTTTGTAGACTGACCCAGATTCTGGTACGCTTTGCATGTTTGATGTAGATTCTGAAACTTTTGAGCTTGATGATGCCATTTGATGATTGACGAAGATTTGAAGAAGATGAAGATTTTAGGGTTCTAAGGTTGAGAGAATGCGCTTACTTCGCAAGAGGTTTGAGAGCAAATGTGTTTGTTGTGAGTGAGTAGTGTGTGAATTGACAAAGTGTTAGAAGTAAAACGATTGCAATTCAAAAGAGACAAACAAACATAACATTAATGACAAAATTGGGGGCGCGTGAAAAGTACTTTCAAAGCTAAAATCATCATTGCCCTTTTTAGTTATACACCAACACATACAGGCCACGTAAGAAGTTCACAGAGTAACTACCAAGTTAGTGGGCCAGAAGTTACTTTTAAAAAGTAACTCCCAACGTTTCCACTAATTCAACTATTCAAAAGCAATAAATCCAGCTTCTGGACTTCAGATGCTGACGTCATCAGAAGCGAGTTTTCCTCAGAACCTCAATAAAGAGCTTCTGATGGACTACTGCTTCTGAACTAACTTCAGAACCTAAAATCCTATTCAGGAGCAAGCAAACATCTAATCAGACACGTAATGCATGTTCAAATTTTTCTTTATAAAATCAAATCTTTCAACAGTTAAAGGCTTAGTAAATATATCAGCCCATTGATTTTCAGTATCAATGAATTGTATATCTAAAATTCCTTTTTGAACATAATCTCTGATAAAATGGTGTTTGATTTCAATGTTCTTAGCTCTTGAATGCAAAATTGGATTTTTAGACAAACAAATAGCAGCAGTATTATCACAATAAATGGGAATACTGTTAGCAGTTATCTGATAATCTTCCAACTGATGTTTCATCCAAAGTAGTTGTGTACAACAACTTGCAGCTGAAATGTATTCTGCTTCTGCTGTAGACATAGCAATAGTTGTTTGTCTTTTGCTAGCCCAGGATATAAGATTATCACCCAGAAATTGACAATTGCCACTGGTTGACTTTCTTTCAATCCTATCACCAGCGTAATCAGCATCACAGAATCCAATTAGCTTATAATCTAAGGATTTCCTATAAAGGAGTCCAAGATTAGTTGTTCCTTTCAAATACCTGAAGATTCTCTTGACAGCAGTCATATGAGATTCTCTAGGATCTGATTGGAATCTTGCACACAAGCATACACTGAATAAAATATCTGGCCTAGATGTAGTTAGGTATAACAAAGAACCAATCATACCTCTATACAGCTTCTGATCTACTTTAGCTCCTTCATCTTCTTTGCTTAAGGTGCACGTAGGGTGCATTGGAGTGTTCATCACTTTACAATCTTCAAGTTTGAACTTCTTCAGAAGCTCCTTTGTGTACTTTGATTGATGAACATAGACTCCATCTTTGCATTGATTGATTTGAATGCCAAGGAAGAACTTCAGCTCTCCCATCATGCTCATTTCAAATTCATCCTACATTAACTCAGAAAATTCCTTGCAAAGAGATGCATTAGTAGAACCAAATATTATATCATCAACATATATTTGCACAACAAGAATATCTTTCCCAAGGGTCCTTCTGAAGAGTGTAGTATCAACCTGTCCTCTTTTAAAATCATTCTTGATTAAGAAATTACTTAGTCTATCATACCAAGCTCTGGGAGCTTGTTTCAAGCCATATAGTGATTTCTTCAGTTTAAAAACTTGGTCAGGATATTTAATATCCTCAAATCCAGGAGGTTGCTTGACATACACTTTTTCTTCTATGACACCATTTAGAAATGCACTCTTGACATCCATTTGATATAATATTATGCCATGATTAACTGCATAGGAAAGAAGTAACCTGATTGCTTCCAATCTTGCAACTGGAGCAAACGTTTCAGTGTAATCAATGCCTTCTTGTTGACTATACCCTTGTGCAACAAGCCTGGCTTTATTTCTTGTTACTTCACCTTGCTCATTCAGCTTGTTTTTGAATACCCATTTTGTTCCAATAATGTTCTTGTGCTGAGGTTTGGGTACTAGATCCCACATATCATTTCTTTGAAATTGATTCAACTCTTCTTGCATAGCTAGGATCCATCCATCATCTGAAAGTGCTTCATCAACTGTTGTAGGTTCAATCATTGAGATTAGTCCAATCATTGACTCCACTTGTCTGAAATGTGATCTTGTTCTTCTTGGACTATCTTTGTTTCCAATGATTAGCTCCTCAGGATGTGAAGACTTGTGTTTGAATGTGTTTCTGGGAGGATCTGCTTGATGTGAGCCATCTTGTGCTTCATCAGAAGCAGCTTCATCTTGTGCTTCTGATGTGGGTTCAGCTTCTGGACTATCTTCAGACTCAGCTATCTGATCAGGTTCTGGAGTAGCTTCAGGAACCTGTATCTCTGCAAAATTTTCACCTTGCTTTGAAGTTTTATCTTCAAGCTCCTTGTCATCAAATTTAACGTGCATAGATTCTTCAACACAGAGTGTTTCTGAATTATACACTCTGTATGCCTTTGACCTTTCAGAGTAACCTAAAAAGATTCCTCTTTGGGCCTTGGCATCAAATTTCTTTAGGTAGAGCTTGTTGTTCAGAATGTAACATGTACATCCAAATTGATGAAAGTAAGAGATATTGGGTTTACTTCCTTTAAAGAGTTCATATGCTGTTTTCTCCAAAATAGGTCTGATATAGATCCTGTTTTGAACATAGCATGCTGTATTCACTGCTTCTGCCCAAAAATGTTTTGGTAAATTGTTTTCATGAATCATGGTTCTGGCCATTTCTTGTAAAGTTCTATTCTTTCTCTCTACAACCCCATTTTGTTGTGGTGTTCTAGGAGAAGAGAATTCATGGAAAATTCCATGTTTTTCACAAAAAGCTTCAAATGGCTCATTTTCAAATTCTCCACCATGATCACTTCTGACTTTCAAATTTTTTGATTCTTTTTCAGATTGAATTTGAGTGCAAAAGCTACTGAATACATCACACGCAACATCTTTACTCTTTATGAATTTCACCCAAGTCCATCTGCTGCAATCATCAACAATGACTAATCCATATTTACTTCCATATAAGGATGCAGTACTCATTGGTCCAAATAAATCAATATGGAGTAATTCTAAAGGTCTTGAGGTTGAAACAATGTCTTTGGTTTTAAAAGATGATTTCACAATTTTCCCTCTCTGACATGCACCACAGAGTGCATCTGAATGATAGTCAATGTCTGGTAGCCCTTTCACAAGTTGTAACTTACTAAGCTTAGAGATTAACCTCCAGTTAGCATGTCCCAACCTTCTGTGCCACATCCATTTCTTATCATTCACTGATAGTAGGCACATCACCTTCTGATCAGCCAGTTCAGAAAAATTGATTTTATAGACATTGTCAACTCTCTTTCCCTTGAACACAATGGATTTGTCTTCCTTGTTGATTACTGTACAGTTGGGTTTTTCAAAAAGCACATCATAACCATTATCACAAAATTGACTAATGCTCAAAAGGTTATGTTCAAGACCATCTACCAAGCATACATTATTAATTGAGGTAGAGGAATTACCAATAGTTCCTGTACCTATGATCTTGCCTGACTGGTTGCCTCCAAATTTCACATTTCCTCCCTCTTTCATTGTTAGGCTGAGGAACATGGACTTGTCTCCTGTCATGTGTCTTGAGCAACCGCTGTCTAGGTACCATGATCTTTGCTTTGGCACTGCTCTTAGACATACCTGCATCATTGACATTTTTAGATTTAGGTACCCATTGTTCTATGGGTCCTGGAAGGTTAGTACTTAAGGCTTTACTCTTCACTTCTTGTACCTTGTGCTGTGAGTTGGGTTGCTTCTGATTAACCATCACCTTAGGTTTTGGTATTTCAGAAGCAGTAACTGTCTTCTTCTGAAACTTAGACTTCAGAGCCCCAGATTTTGGTTTTACCAGACTCTGAGGAATAGGTTCTGATCTTTTCAGGATCCTAACCTTTGAAGTCTTGGAATCAGATTTGATCATAACCTTTGACTTAGAGTTCTTTGTCTTTGAAGTAATCTTAGCCTTAGAACTAGAAGCTTCAGGTTCTGATTGAACAACAGTTTCCAACTCAGCCCCTTCTGGTACAAAGAAGGTTTTCAGTCCTTCCTTGATGCATTCACAACAAGATTTTAGATTGGTTTTCTCAAGTTTCACTTCTGGAAAACCAATTCCTCTGCCATTGTTCTTGTAAATGCTATAAATCATAGAAGCTACTCTGCTTCTGTCAATGCCAGATATAATAAAATCTTCAAGAGCAATTTCATGGTTACTTAAAGGTTTTTCATTAAACTTTTCTTGTAGCTTCTGACATAAGAACCTGAGCTGATCTTCATATGTTTTACACATGAAGTCAAAGCCCCTAAGTCCTTGTTCAGAAGCTTTCAGATCCAATAGAGTTGATTTTTGCTGTTGTACCAAATCAGCATATTTTTCTTTTAAATCCTTCAACTCATTGGTTCTTACTTCAAAATGTGTAAGAAGTTCTTTAAGTGACTCAACAAGTTCATCTCTGGGAATTTTGGAATATACCTCGTTTTCATCTTCTGAGTCTGAATTTGATCCAGCTTCTGAAGTTGCTGTTGCTACCAACCCAACAGCTACCTTTGCATCTTCATCAGCTTCCTCTTTATCAGATCCAGATTCACTGCCCAAATTATCCCAGGTTGCCATTAAACTCTGCTTAATCTGCTTCTTGAGTTTGCTTGGTTTGAATGTAGACCTCTTTGACTTGTCCTTTGACTTTTCTCTTTGAAGATCAGGGCATTCAGCAATGAAGTGTCCAGGCTTCTTACAGTTGAAGCATCCCTTCTGATCTTCTTTCTTTGAGCTTCTGGAGTTACCTCTTCTGGAGAGAAACTTTCTGTTCTTCTTGGCCAGATATTGAAGTCTGTTTGAGAGCATGGCCATTTCAGCAGCATCTGGTTCAGAATCTGAACTTGACTGTTCTTCCTCTTCAGATTCAACCACTTTGAGAGCTTTTGATGACTTGCCTTTGGATGGAAGAGCTATTGATTTACTCTTCTTAGTAGACTCATGTTCATTAAGACTTAACTCATGAACTTTGAGAGAACTAACAAGATCTTCGACACTTAAAGTGTTTAAATCTTTAGCTTCCTCAATGGCAGTCACTTTTGGTCTCCATCTGGCAGGTAAGCTTCTGAGTATCTTGCTTACATGATCAGAAGCAACATAGCTCTTCTTTAGAATCTGTAGCCCAGAAACTAAAGTTTGAAACCTTGAGTACATCTCCTCAATAGTTTCATCATCCTTCATCTTGAATAACTCATACTGATGTACAAGCAGGAGAGCCTTTGCTTCTTTGACCTTCTTGCTCCCTTCATAATTTGAACAGAGAGAAGCAAACATAGCTTTAGCAGTGGATTTGTCACTCATCTTCATATACTCTGCTTTGGGTATGGCAGTGACAAGAGCTCCTCTGATAATATGATGCTTCTTGTAGAGTTTCCTCAGTTCTGGAGTATGTTTCTTTCTATCCACAGCAGCTCCTTCTTCATCAAGGACTAAATCACCAACACCATCTTCCAGAATATCCCATAATTCTTCATCTAGGCTCATGATGTAACTGTAAAAGTTGGTCTTCCACCAAGAGAACTCTTCAGCATCTCCATTGAACTTTGGAACTTTTCCAACACTGGTTTTCTTACTATCACTATAATCATGTGAGACATTTTTATAGCTAGTATCACCAGGACCAGTAGGAGGAGGAGTAGACATGTTTTTTTTCAGATCTTTGACTGTTGCACGGTTAAGTGTTACACAACAGACCAAGGCTCTAGATACCAATTGAAGGTGAGAAAAACACAAGAAGGGGGGTTGAATTGTGTTTTGAAAAATTCTTCGTTTCTCCTAAAAACTGAACACACTGATCAGAAGCTAAGTGAGACAGCTTCTGAAGTGATAATCAGAATCTAAATGCAGCGGAATAAAACAGAGAGAGAGAATAAGAACGACACAAAGCAATTATACTGGTTCCTTCCACAATCCGGAAGTAGTCCAGTCCCCCTTGCACTTCCAAGGAGATTTCACTATGAGTAATATCTGATTACAAATGCTCAAGCACACAAGCAAGAGACTTCCTTTGCTCAAGCACACAAGCTAGAGACTTCCTTTGCTCAAGAACACAATCAAGAGACTTCCTGCTCAAGCACAACTGCAAGAGACTTCCTAACTAAACAAAATTACACAGAAAATTGTTTAAGGTTGAACACTTGATATACAATCAGAGGTGCTCACAATACAAATCAGATACAGACTCAATGGACTTAAGAATTTCTAAGATATGACTTTGAGACACAGAAATTCTAAGTGAATGCAGAACAATTTCAGCAGAGATTTGGCACTTGTAAAAATGTTATGAGTCTTTCGTTTAGCGTTCTTGCATTACCAAATCTTTAGGTCTTCACTCCTTTATATAGAGGTGTGAAAGAGACGTTGTGAAATTGCCAGCACACCAAAGAGTCGTTGTTGAAGCTTGATCTTTCACCAATGATCTTTTGCCTGATTTGGTTGTTGTCCTATGAAGAACCAATTTGAAATCCATTCCTTATCCAAAGGAACATATATGCAGGCGAGACCGTATTCTGGAGCTGTTTTCTTGTCTTGAAGCGTGGACACAAAACAGAGTAGTGGAGAACGTGGCTGTACAATTCGTACAATAGTACAATGTCAACGCTTTCGTCCAAATTGCAAGCACATGCCTTCAAACACCTTTGAAATGACCGTTGCAATGTTCCACTGATTTTCTGCTGTGTTTTCGAGACCAATAGACAGCTTTTGCAATGTAGATCCTTCAATCTTTGAATGTTTTGCAAATCCAGTTGATCTTCAGCTTCTGGTGAAATGACTTCTGATGAGGCAGCTTCTGATGATGCAGCTTCTGATGAAGCAGCTTCTGCAGCTTCTGATGGTGCAGCTTCTTCAGCTTCTGATGATGTGGCTTCTGGACCTTTTGTCTTCAGAAGCACTATTCTTCAGGAGCAGCTTGACTTCAGGAGCGCTTTGCCTTCAGAATCATCTAAGCTTCATTTTCTTTTGCTCTTTATTTGTTCATTCAGAACCAATGATGATGTAACTTTATAATTATGGTCCTGTACACTTGAACAAATATTAGCTAGTCCAATTTACAATTTTTAATACCTTGTTATCATCAAAACTCTTTAAGGTTTATTGTTAAACACATTTTGTTCCAACACAAACATGTTAAAATTTCATTTGATTTCCCTTTGATCAAATACGATTTTTGGCAATTTTTGAGAAATAAGTTTATCATAAAAACTCCCCCTCAATTTAAGCATCCAATATCATTATTTAAAAATTGAGAATGATAAACTTTTTATGTATATGACAGATTTTGCTTTAACAATCATTTCATTCCTAAAAAGATTATGTCAAGATAAAGACATGAAATGCATATAGTTGATTTTTGATTTTGACAATCATTTGTTTCCTGAAAAAGAATTATGTCATGATAAAGACATAAAATGCATTATAGCTGATTTTTGGTTTTAACAATCATTTGTTACCAAAAGAGAATTATACCATGATTCATCATAAAAGCATAAGAAGCATAAGATGCATATATATATATATATATATATATATATATATATATATATATATATATATATATTAGCAGTAGTAGTAACATAGTAGTAGAGTAGCAGTATAGCAACATTAGCATATTACAGACCAAAATATAACAAGGTTTAAAGATGCATAAATGTCAGATAAAATAGTAAAACATAAAGTTGCAGAAGCAACATCAGCTGCAGCAGTCCAAAACATTTCCAAAAAGGCCAGTTTTGCTTTCAATTGTTTAATCTTCCCCTTTTCTTTCTCCCCCTTTGTTTCATCAAAAAGGAGAATGAGCCACCAAGCTTACTAAGGCGTAGGTGAGGAGTCATCAGAGGAGGAAGAAGTAGTAGGTTGCAGAGATAGGAGAAGGTTGCAGAGAACGTTCTGGGATCAGAGGAGAACGTTCTAGTGTGGCTTCTCTTGTGGGAATAAAAGGAGGAGTTTCATCATAATCAGTTTCTTCCCTGCTTCTTTTGGATAGAAGTATAGAGAGGTCAAGTTTCATGTGACTAATGTTTTTAGGAGTGAATTTTGAATTATAAAAAATGGATTCTTCATTTTCTAAATCAACTCCTAATTTCTTAAAAATCTTAATGAGCATCATTCCATAAAGCAGACAATATTTCTTATTGTCTTTTGCAGCAACAGCCATCATGTGATGAATGATCACATAAGGAATACATAGTGGTTTTTCAAAAGACATATGATAAATGATCATAAGATCATTTTTTGTGACATGACCGTGATTACCACTCCTAGGTATCAAACTATGTTGGCGTAACAAGTTGAACATTTTAGGAACTTGTTGGAGATTAGATGAGACAAGACCATAAGTGTTAAGGAATAATACTTCTTGGCAAACACTTTCTAAATTTACCTATAATTTTTCATCCCATGAGTCACCATAGACACAATTTCCGTTAACAGAGATGTCAAAAAGTTTGCCTATCACTTCAGGGGTAAGAGAAATTTCAACCCCTTTTACAGTGGACACTATGAGGCTATTTTCAGAATATGTTGCAGACATAAAATAAAAGGATTGAACAACCTCAGGGTAATACCTTTCTCTGACTTGAAGAAATGATGTCCACCCAAGAGCATCAGTGATAGCTTTGAGACAAATTTCTTCTTTCTCCAAAGTTGGAAAAATCCACATATCTCCCAATTGCAATTAGTCTGGTGCTCCATTTGTCTTGAAAATCATCTTCATATTCGGTTCAATCAGAGGGATGTATTTCGATTGGGAAACAGAGAGTTTTGAGGTGTCTTTCCTATTGGGTTTAGGAGCTTCTTGAGGCGCCTTTGTAGAAATCGACTCAGATTTCCCTTTTCCCTTATCCTTCTTGGTAGGAGGTGGTTTAGAAACATCCTTAGGGATATGAGTTTCCCAGATGCTTGTCTAGTGTTTGAAGCCACAATTTGCGACTTTTCAGGAGATTTTGGAGGTGAAGGAGCCTCGTGGGAGACATCAACAAAAGGTTATGTTGGAACAACTTCTTTAAGGTTTGATTCTTCTTCTGAATCAGGAATCTCATGTACAGTAGTATCCACACTTTGAGTTTTTATGATTCCAACTCCAGCCCTAATCGTATTAGATCTTCGAATACCAATAGATTGAGAAGACTTGGTCTTTTTTGGTTTCGATTAAGAAGGATCTTCTGATTCCAACTTGAAAGAAGGGTTTATAGATCATGTCAAGTGGCATGATGCTTAGTGGTGGTTCATCTTCAGGAGTGTTTGGCGGTTGTTGGGTCAGAAGAGGAGACAAAGATGTCTCTGATGGCGGCGGTGAGAGTGGTGGTGAGTCTGGAGAAGGAGGAGGTTTGTTTAGGTCAGGAGGTGTTGGTGGAGAAGGTGGGGAGGGTGACCTAGGAGAAGTAGGTGGTGAGGGAGTTTTGCCTCTTTTTTCTTTTCCCTTGGTTCTAGCCATCGTTTGAGATTGTTGAGTTTCTTGAGAGAAGATGAAAGGATGTGTTTATAAAGAAGGAAACAAAAGAAAAGGTTTTCTCTATTCTGATGAAAGAGGGAGTAAAAACGTGTGAAGAAGAGAGAGAAAAGTAAAAACTGGTTTTAAATTTATGAACAATTTGAATGGACCACATCCATTCAAACATATTATTTTATTTTACACTTGCCTAATCTGCACATCAAGTTTTCGACTAAGCAATTCAAATTACTTATTCCTATCTTTTATTTTTCTGTCATTAAATTTCTATTATAAATTTAAGCTTGTGATGGTCGGATTAGGCAAGTGTACCAAATCGTTTATCAAGTAATAAAGTGATAAGTAGAGTATCGTGTCCACATCGATTGTCGTTTCGTCCAAACAATTTGCGTTACTTATTTTTGAACAATAAAATAAAATAAAGAGTTGAGGGTTGGAGATTTGCAACTTTTATCTGTTTGTAACTGAGCGAGTTACCTGTTTTGGTTGCATAAATGTAAGCAGCGGTTAGGATTTTTCAAACCCCCTATTCATTTGTTGGAATTAAATAACATTCATGTCGCATTCAGCTATTTAAGTAGACTATCTAAGTGATGATTCCTTCGGGACGTTCTAACCTAATCGGTTTGTCAAGTTGCACATGTTGATCACATGATGATCCTTACGTGTGGGGTCTTACTCTCTTGGTTGATTTTGGTTTATCCCTCCCATGTTGAGTTGCACCTGCTGATCACACGGCGATCCTTACGTGTGGGGTCTTACTCCCTCAAGGGTAATTGAAACATAAACTTAAATTGTCATTCCTAAATTTCCAAAGGGATGATGGCCATTGTTCCAAAAAGGTTTTCCCATTTATGAATCTTAGGAGTACACTGCACAATCTCCCTCTCGGTAGTTCTACAAACGGGAAACCATATCAGCGTCTACCTTACCAAGGTGCAAGGAGAATGAAGTTACTGGGCTGATTTAAGTCATGAAGTCGCTTGTTTCCTTAATTACTAACCAGTTACATCCTAGATTCAGCATAATTTACTCAATATTAGTAATGTCACCTCCTAAATACTTACTACTAGGGTCTACTCGCTTTTGGTATATTTCGTCTAGTTACAAACTAATTACTTCCTAGATAGACATATATAAATATCAAGATATAAGTATCAATATTAGGCCCTGTCACTACCTAAGTGTCTAAACAATATAGCGAACAAAAAATAACTGAATAAACGACAACAAAGGTTAATCTTAGAACCCTAGCCTAAAAAGATTTAGTTACCCATGATAACAAAAAACAAATTACAAAAAGATCTAAACATACCTTAGAAAAACTTGGAGATGATAGATAAACTCATCCTGAAAAGCTCCTAGAATCACCTTCCTCTTGAACTGCTCTAGTTCTAAACGAGAAATTGTGAATGAGGAATGTGGTATTTATAGTGAGAGTTTCCACCTGAAGTTGGGTGCAAAAACCAGGCTTTTCCCACAAAAAATAAGAAAAAGCAGTTTTGGCCCGCACTAACCAGTGCACGGGGCGCACAAGCCATGCTCTAGGCGCATGGGTGTGTAGAACAATCCATGCATTAGGCGCATGAAACGTGCCCTAGGCACGTGTGAGTGCGTTCCGGACCCTTTTTCTCTATTTTTCCGTCATCTTGGGTGTTTGCTTCCATATAAGATGTATTGGGACCTAAAAACATAATTTCTCCCTCTATAAAGTCTTCTGAGGCCTCTTGAATCTTCGTTCTTGATCTTCTCAAGGTCTTCACTAATCTCTGGATCTTCCTGCTTTGCCAATTTACATGATTTCTCCGTGAATTACATTAAAAATACCTTCGAATTGCTATGTTTTGGGAAGAATAGAATTATAGACTCAAATATGTAAAACATTACAATTGTCCCAAAATCAAAGACAATTAGTCTAATACTCCTCCATTTTGCTGATAAAACCTACTGAAAATGATTGAAAAATATACTAAAAATAACGTAAGATGACCTGTCATCAGTTAACTTGCCTCACAACGACTCTAAAACTTTACAACTGACAAATCTTCTAAACACACATGACACAACATGATTGATTCTATGAACCACAATCAAAATCAACTACCAAAGACAAAGGTTCGAGCTTTACCTAAGTAAGGTAGAACAATGACAATATGACATAGGTAACTCTAGAAACCTAGAAAAAGATCTTAACATCCCTTTAGACAAAACAAGAGGTGGAATCTATAAGACAAATAAGAGTAACTAAGTAAAAGTCACAACGGATAATATAATAATATCTTTTATGATAAAATGAAAGTTCCATACTCATAGCTAGATCATAGGTGGTGAAATGGAGATTAGATTAAAGCACATACTCCTAGCTCTGTGATTAGAAAAACCTCATATCTAGGATATGATTTTATACAAATGTTAACACTAAATGTAACAAGTACTAATATAATCAAAGAGAAAGAGTTGAAGCTTAACCTTGACAAACATGAGCTAAGATGAGAATGTAGGTTTGTGTTTTTGGCCATTAAAGATAATCTAATGAATCAATAAAGATGGATGGATTCATGGTGGTTTCATGGAAGGGATGGTAAACCAAGTTTAAGGGTTGATGTGTTGGTTTGGTGGGAATAGAAAGTTTAAGGGTTGTGTTTGGAGTTTACAAGGAATCTCAGATCAAGAATGGAAGAATGAACAACGAAGAATTCTTTAAGGGAGGTGATGATGAATAAAAATGAGAGTTGGAAGAAGGAGCTTCATATTGGATATGATTTTCCCTCTTTCGTGTGAGCAGGGTTCAAGGTCGTGCACATAAAATTCTTATTCTAAGAAATTTGGAAAATATCTTTGCACTAGGTGTGCATAATCTTTCCTCGTGTACGTGAGAGTTTAAATTCTCTAGTTTGCTCAACATATTATCCCTATTGTATGTTTATAATTCCTTTATCATTTTATCGAAAAAACCTAAAGTTTTCTCCAATCGATAAAACTTTGGTACATCTCTTTTCTTCTCAGACTATCTATTTTGACTCTCGTTTCCCCCCATTGAAACTGCAGTGAGGTAATCATTCTTAGATTACATATTTTGTCGTTGTTTCACTCACCAATTTTGTCCAATTTCGTTTCTCTTTTATATTTAATCGACAAAATCTATCTCTCTAACTTTTTTCATTCTTCTCATAAACGACAAAGCCTAAGAATAGAAACAATCTTTGTATCTTATTCCTTTGTCGATTCTTGATAGGGCCAAACCGCAAGTGCACGGCCTATCGAAGTAATAGTAGTAAGTAGAGTATCGTTCCGCTAGGGAGTTGGTTAATCTAATTAACTTTTAAAGAATGATTAGAAGAGGAGAAAGTTTAGTAAAAGAGAGGTTTGTTTGCTGAAGGTAAATAACAATATTAATAAAAAGCCTTGAGATCATTGGTTCATCATAACAACGAATCTTTTCACAAGCAAGCCTTAAACTTATAATTATGCGTTAATCTTAATTACTAAGGACAAGTTTCTCTTTAGCATATCACAGCTCCTCTCGAAGTCAGTGAGTGTATCCCTCCAACAACCACACCTATTCTCATGGGTGATTTCCTTTGGGACCCTTGAAGATCGAAACTTTATGTGTCCCAAAGTTTGCTAGACTATTCTCATGTTTCGCAAACCTTGTCTAAATTCACTTGATCGGATATCAAAGCTCCGCGTTCGCTTTATGAATTGATATCTGTGATGATGAATTAACCATTATTAAACCCTCCGCATTCGCTTCCACAGTTTGATAATAATTAATTCATGTTAAAACGGTGAATTTAGATTAGGAATTAAGGTAACAAATAATTAGGGTTTAAGGCTTGGCTTGATCCGGATTACGTCATTAGACTTATCCAACAATCCCAAGACAAAGAAGTCTACTCACTCATGTTCATCGTAGACATGGGGGAAGAAGAGAGAAAACGATAAAAGTAAATTGCAAAGAAGAAAGTAAATAAAGTAAAGAACTTTTATTGAAATAATACTTCAAATATTCAAAGGAAAGGTGAATGTTTATGGTGGAGAGCTACTCTATTTATAGCTTTACAATCGACTTAGAAACTAAGCAATTAAAAGGGTAAAACAGTAAAGCTGCAACAGGGTAACTTGGGCCCGAAGAAAAAGCAGCAAAAGAGGCCTCTGGAGGTGGCACGGCCGTGCCACATGTTGGCACTGGCCGTGCCAAGCTTCTGACTTGGTGGGAACATATTTTTGTTCCGTATCTTCATATTTTCGCCAGTCCTCTTTCTTTTTGCTCCAAGACACCTTCCACCATATATCCGTTCCTAAAATATAATAAAAAGCAATTTAAAGTAAAATATTCAAAAAGGAAATAAATATGCAATAAAATAAAATCAAATCTTTATAAAACTAAACTAAATAATGCATTAAATTAGACTAATTATTGACTCATCAAACTCCCCCACACTTGAATCTTTGCTTGTCCTCAAGCAAAAGGCAATGGACATAGCAGCAACAAAAGATTAATCATGGCAATATTAAGAACATATGTCTCAAAAGAAAGGTTTTGCTTCAAGTACACTAATTACAATTTCAAATACTTCTCATGAACCTATTCTACCCAACATCAAGTCTCAAGTGAGTGTGTGTGTGCAGTCCAACCCTTTTCTTGCTCCTGTATAAGACAAATATTATGAGGAATAGGTTATATCCTTAGTGCTAAAGTAACCGAGAAAAGTCCTTTCTTCATTTCATATAAGAGTGATGGGAATTTAAGTTAAAATTAGATTAACAATTAAGCACAAGGGGCTGCAGATGCTTAAGGGCTATCTATCCTCATAGGAAGTCTTCTCGGATGTAATTGTCCTTTCCCCCTAGATTCAAAATCACCCTAAGCAGCGCTGCAAAATTATTATTTGTTTCATCTCTGCATAGGAAGTCTTTTTGGATGTAATTGTCCTTTCCCCCTAGCATTGATGAATTTGTTTCACTTTAAGTTCAAATTAGGGAGTCACCACCACAATTAGGAAATTAGGGATTATCCTTTCCCCCACATGTTGGTGCCATTCTCCCGCCCCATTTAACTTTTAACAATTAAGGATATAACAATTAAGAACATTTGATTAATTTCCCACACAAACTTATACTACTTTTACTCTTAAGACTTTAAAGGGTCTAAGTTAACACTAAAGATAGAACGTGATCCTTAAAATACCTATTCATACATTTGCTCAAGGATTGCAACCGGGTGCTTTTCTCATTGGAGAATTTTCACAATAAAACAAGACATGGGTATAGCATGATCATAAGAAACACGAGAAACTACTTTCATGTACAAGAAGCAACCTAAAGAAGAGACAAAACAAAAATTTTCATGCCATTTTTACATTAAAAACAAGCTACTAGTCATGCCTCTTGCTATAAAAAACAAAACAAAAAGAATAAAGTTCAAGGGAGTTTGGAACACTACGACTCTAGACACTTTATTAGCCCCCCCCCCCCCCCCCCCCCCACACTTAGGGGAAGCATTGTCCGCAATGATTCAAAAGAAAAAGAAATTAAAAGAGAAGAAGAAGAAGTAAGAAGTAGTAGAAGAAGAGTAGTAGAGAGAGAAGAGAGAAGGGAAGAGAGGAAGAGGAAAGCTCACAATTTATTGAGGTCCATAAAGAGGACCTTGAAGTTGGAGGTGTTGCATCATCCGACGGAGCATCTCATTATTTTCATCATTGACACGGTTGCCCCTTTGAACTTCATTGCGAAGGCCGGAGATTTCAACACCTTGCCTTTGTTGCTCGGTGCTCATCCTCTCAATCTCATTGTGAATCCATGCCCATCTTTGATTTTCATTAAAATCACCGGCTTCATGGCCATGGTGCCCCTCTTGGTGCAAGTTAGCACCCTCTCCCATGTCATGGTGCAAGTTAGCATCGTCTCCCTCATCATCATGTTGTTCTAGAACCTGCACATCATCAACATACAACCAATTTTCTTCCACCTCGGTGGTAGTCCGAGATGGGTTAGGCAATAAAAACATGATTGGCAAATTTAGTTTAAGTTGGTAATGTAGTGGTAAACGATGTTTAATGAAATTCATAGCAATGAGGGCTTCCCGGTTAAGCTTATTGTTTCCCTCAATTGGTTTGATTCCCTCATCCTCACTCACACCAAAACACCTAGCTATGTATGTAATGATGCCACCCACCACTATGTCTCCCCTACCGGCTGGTCTAGTAGCTACAAAGTCTAGGTAATCAATCAAATAAAAGCCAGTGTTGACGGGATGGTTGTAGAGCATTGCCCATAACATGAACAACTCATCGGTTCTAGTGTTTCCGAGCTCGGTTCTACCCCAAATAGTGCAAGCCATGACCCTCTGAAGGTACCTAAGTACGGGGTTGTGAATGTTGCTAGCTTTGTTGGCTCTAGGGACATAGTTATCAAGGCCGGTGATGCGGTTCCAAAAGACAGCTGGGTCATAGTTATGCGGTTTTAGACTATCATCCCAATGATCATGAATATACCCCTCATTGACAAAACCTAAGGCTTCACAAAAGTGCTGAAGAGACATATTATAATCAATATTCATTAACCGGAAAACAACTCTATGATTAAGGTTATCAAAATTCAACTTATCTTTGGTAAAAATAAGTGAGCTTAAAAATTCATAAGTGAAATTCTCATAACCCCTCATAGGTGTTAGCATATTAGTCCAACCTAGCCTACCTATCAACCTAAAAACATCATCTATAAGCCCTAACACATTCAAATCATAGGAATCAGGATATCTAGAGGGATGTAAGGTTTTAGAAGTAAGAATTTTGTACATGTCCCTTTGTTTGTTATCTTTGAATTGAATTCCATGATTCTTGACTTGTGTTTGCTTCTTTGGGGGAGGACCTCCTTGAGATCTTGCTGGTTCCTTACCACTTCTTCTTGAAGCCATTTGACCCTTGTTTGAATTGATTGGAAGGTTTAGGGTTTGGAAAGATTTTGGTGGAAAGGATTGGTTTAGGGTTGGGTTTGATGTTGAAGGAAGGTTTGTGGGTTTAGATATGGAGATTGGTTAAGGTTTTGTGGTGTTTGGGTTAGGTTTTGAAAGATTAGGGTTTTGGTGAATTATAGGTTTGGATGGATGAAAGATGTTTTTGATTGGTGGTTTGTGTTTGGAATGATGTTTAGAATTGGTTTGGTGAAAGAATGGAGTGATTTGGTGAAGATTTGATGGAGATATGAAGGTTTGAGGTTTGATAGTTATGGAGGTTTAGAGAGAGGTTTAGAAGATGAAAGAAGGTTGTGGTTTGTGAATGAGGAAGAAGAAGAGAGAAATTTATGTATATAGGCATCAAGACATCGGCACGGCCGTGCCACCTTTGGCACGGGCCGTGCCAACACTCTGTGGCTCCTGGCTTCTTTTTCTTCATAAACCATGGCACGGCCGTGCCAGCTTTAGCACGGGTCGTGCCAACCTTCTGGTACGGGGCTTCAAAATTTTTCCTTTTTTCAATTTTTTCGAATCACACTTGGACAATTACCTACAAAACAACTTAAAAACAAAGAAAAACAAAACAAAACAAAGCAATTAAATGCGTGGGTTGCCTCCCACGAAGCGCTCTTTTAATGTCATTAGCTTGACGGTTAGAAAGAGTCCTTAGAATGGATCAAAGATATCTTATTGTGTAGATGACGGTATAAAACGTTCTTTCACAACATGATCGTTAAGCATGCAGCAAGAGTAAAGAGCGGGACCCTTCATAACATTTTCCAACTCAAATCCTACCATCTTATCACTCACTTGAAAAACTATCCTACCGTTCTTGACATCTATAAGAGCTCCCGCAGTGGCGAGGAAAGGTCTACCTAGGATTATAGGAACGTCTTCGTCCTCCGCAATGTCAACGACTACAAAATCAGTTGGGATATATATCCCTTCTATCTTAACGGGTATGTCCTCGACAAATCCTACAAGTTTCATGGTAGAACGATCAGCTAGCTTTAACTCTATTTCGGTAGGTTTCAATTCTCCTATCCCTATCCTTTTGAGAAGAGACAAAGGCAGCAAACTAACACTAGCTCCTAAGTCACATAAGGCTTTGTTTATGGTTTCATTCCCAATTTCACATGGTATGGCAAAGCTACCTGGATCTCTAAGTTTAGGGGGTGCTTCTTGAATGATTGCACTAGTGTCTTTAGCCAAAGCTATTGTCTCACTATGCTCTATAGGCCTTTTCTTTGAAAAAATTTCCTTTAAAAACTTGGCATATAGAGGCATCCTAGACAAAGCTTCAGCAAAGGGGAGTTTAATGCAAATCTTCCTAAGTATGTTGACAAATTTTTCAAACTTACCCTCTAGTTTAAGCTTAGCAAGGTTTAGGGGGGATGGAGTTTTGTTTTCTTCAAGTGGTTTTACTTCTTCTATCACAATTTTATCACCTATAGGCTTGACATTTTCTTTCCCAATGTTTTTAACCTTAGCAAAAGTTTCGCCTAACTTACTACCCCCAAAAGATATGACATTAACTTGGGTTTTGGGATTAGCTTCGGTTTGACCAGGAAAGACTCCCGGTGTTTGGGAAGAGGTAGCCACTTGTTGGGCTATTTGAGCGATTTGGGTTTCAAGCATTTTAGAGTGAGTAGCAATAGAATCAACCTTGGTATTGAGCTTGGAAAGAGAATCATTCAGAAATCCCGTTTGGTTTTTAAGTTCTTGAAGTTGTTTGGTTTGGTTGGCAATAGAGTTTTCCAACAAAATTTCCAAATTGGATTTCTGAGTGAATCTTTGGTTGTTTGCATAACCGGGTGGTGCTACTTGTCCATAGGGATTTTGGTTTTTATAAAAATTTTGATTTTGTCTCATCCCTTGGTTGTATTGAGCATAATTCATTTGCTCAACACCATTAATAGCACTACCTAGTTGGCAATCAACACCAGCATGACCAGTTATACCACAAATTTCACAAGAAGGAGTAGAAGCAGAATTGATAGCACTAACATTGAGTTTTTCAAGTTTTTCAGTTAGTGTATCAATTTTAGAAGCAAGGTGGTCATAGTTAGAGACTTCGTACATACCTGCCTCCTTTTTGGAGGATGAAGAACTAGTGATGGCTCTCTCGTCGGTCCATTTGTAATGATTTTGAGCCATGTCTTCAATCAAGGCATACGCCTCCGTGTAGTTCTTGTTCATAAGTGCTCCACCTGCAGCTGCATCCATAGACATCTTAGTGGTATAAGACAAGCCATTATAAAAAGTGTGGACTATAAGCCACTTCTCTAGGCCATGGTGGGGATAAAGTCTTAGCATTTCTTTGAAACGCTCCCACGCATCGTAGAGAGATTCCCCATCTTTTTGGTTGAACCGCGTGATTTGGTCTCTAAGTTTAGCGGTTTTAGATGGTGGAAAGAAACGGGCAAGGAATGCTTGCCTCATCTGATCCCATGAAGTAATGGAACCGACTTCGAGGGAATGAAACCAAGCGCTAGCTCTATCCCTTAAGGAAAAGGGAAAGAGATGAAGTCTTACGGCCTCTTGGTTCTCCTTTATGGTCCCACTAATTCTTAGGAAAACAGAGATGTGAAGATTGGGATCCTCAGTGGGGGATCCCGAGAATTGATTTTGCTGCACCAAGTTAAGTAGGGCAGGCTTAATTTCAAAATTGTCATCTTCAACCGTTGGGTACACAATAACAGCCTGTGGCTCGGCCGTAGACGGCGTTGCATACTCTTTGAGAGTGCGATTGGCCATGGTGGTGTTATTTCGTGCGTCTCTCTTTCGATTATGCAAATACCTTTCGATCTCGTTGATTATTACAACTCGATTTCTGGTTTTTCGCATAAAAAATTGAGAACCCAAGAAGTTAACGATAACAGAAAAATAAAAAGAAAAAGAAAAAGAAAGAGAAAGAGAAGAAGAGAATTCTAATCACTAAAAAAAAGGTTAATCAAATTAGTTAACTCCCCGGCAACGGCGCCAAAAACTTGATAGGGCCAAACCGCAAGTGCACGGCCTATCGAAGTAATAGTAGTAAGTAGAGTATCGTTCCGCTAGGGAGTTGGTCAATCTAATTAACTTTTAAAGAACGATTAGAAGAGGAGAAAGTTTAGTAAAAGGGAGGTTTGTTTGTTGAAGGTAAATAACAATATTAATAAAAAGCATTGGGATCATTGGTTCATCATAACAACGAATCTTTTCACAAGCAAGCCTTAAACTTATAATTATGCGTTAATCTTAATTACTAAGGACAAGTTTCTCTTTAGCATATCACAGCTCCTCTCGAAGTCAGTGAGTGTATCCCTCCAACAACCACACCTATTCTCATGGGTGATTGCCTTTGGGACCCTTGAAGATCGAAACTTTATGTGTCCCAAGGTTTGCTAGAGTATTCTCATGTTTCGCAAACCTTGTCTAAATTCACTTGATCGGATATCAAAGCTCCGCGTTCGCTTTATGAATTGATATCTGTGATGATGAATTAACCATTATCAAACCCTCCGCGTTCGCTTCCACAGTTTGATAATAATTAATTCATGTTAAAACGGTGAATTTAGATTAGGAATTAAGGTAACAAATAATTAGGGTTTAAGACTTGGCTTGATCCGGATTACGTCATTAGACTTATCCAACAATCCCAAGACAAAGAAGTCTACTCACTCATGTTCATCGTAGACATTGGGGAAGAAGAGAGAAAACGATAAAAGTAAATTGCAAAGAAGAAAGTAAATAAAGTAAAGAACTTTTATTGAAATAATACTTCAAATATTCAAAGGAAAGGTGAATGTTTATGGTGGAGAGCTACTCTATTTATAGCTTTACAATCGACTTAGAAACTAAGCAACTAAAAGGGTAAAACAGTAAAGCTGCAACATGGTAACTTGGGCCCGAAGAAAAAGCAGCAAAAGAGGCCTCTGGAGGTGGCACGGCCGTGCCACATGTTGGCACTGGCCGTGCCAAGCTTCTGACTTGGTGGCAGGGGCGGACCTGAACAAGGCATGGTGTGGCAAGTGCCACACCAGTTCAGGTCCGATTTTTTTTTTTATCGGCTCATTGTATATTCTTACTTATATATTAATACAAACACCTAATTTATTTATTTTATGTTTATACATGCGTCTATATTTTTACTCATATATTAATACAGGGACATATTATATTTGTAATTTATACACGTGTCTATAATTTTACTTGTATAAGAGAACCTATTTATTTTTAATTTATACATGTGTTTATATTTTAACTTATATATTAATACGGGGACCAATTTTTTTTTTAATTTATGCACATGTCTATATTTTTATTCATATATCAATACAAAGATTTTTTTGATAATTTCTATGCAATTGCGACTTGCTTCCTAAAAAGAGCGCAACACACTCACCCGTCCGTATGCACGGGTATCCTATTATAGGTCATTTGACATCTCTTGTAACTTATATATAAAGAGATGTTCTTAGAACAATTAGTAATGATATAATTTTAGTTCATTTTCAACAAATAGATTATTTTCTTTGTAATTTTGCTTGCTACAACTATTTTTAAAAAAACTTCTTATTAAATTTAATATTATTTATTTATTTGACCAAAAAAATTTGCCACACTAGTATTGAAAGTCCAGATCCGTCCCTGCTTGGTGGGAACATATTTTTGTACCGTATCTTCGTATTTTTGCACTGTATTTGCTCCAATCCTCTTTCTTTTGCTCCAAGACACCTTCCACCATATATTCGTTCCTAAAATATAATAAAAAACAATTTAAAGTAAAATATTCAAAAAGAAAATAAATATGCAATAAAATAAAATCAAATCTTTATAAAACTAAATTAAACAATGCATTAAATTAGACTAATTATTGACTCTTCAATTCTCGATTTAATCCATATACGACAAACGACAATTCTTCGCATATATTTGCAGTATATGCGTGTATGATAATTAGAGAAGGAATAATGATTTTACTATGCTATAAACTAAGTTTTAATCATCAATGAGTAACAATAAAATGAAAAAGCAACAACTAGACATATTTTTCTTGATCGATAAAAGAATCAAATATCAAAACATTAAAATATTATTGTGAATCAGATATCTCTACACGTAAATATTAATTCCTCAAATCAACTAACAATAATATAATCGATGATAAAACTCTCGTCAAGATATTCAACACTGTCGATTCAATCTCAAGGCTGAATTCAAAATCAGATACTAAAATATATTAAAATAATACAAAATTCGTAGGATTAAAAAAGAGAATATAAATTTGTAAATATTAAGACACGAAAGAGGGTCCAAACGTGAGCGTGACTGTCAAATCTACATGTTTTCTTTCTCTCTCTCTTCTCTATTTCTCTCTCTTTCTCTCTCTAAGCAGCGAAGAATTCATTCATTCAATTCACATTTCACAGCACACAGGTCTTCTTCCTCTCCGGAGATTCATCATCACGCTTCCGCTCAATCTTTCAATCTCAAATTATAATGCTCCCGATTCATAAGGTACCATGTTTTTTCTTTACACAGAAATTTCATGTATTATCAATAAACCATTCATTAATTTTGTTTACATCGCTTAAACCAGAATTTTGATTTTTTTGTTTGTTAATCTTGTTATGTTGTTTTTGTTCATACATTGATTATTTTAGCTCCATGGTTTTTTTTTTTCTCTTTCGTTCTTTTGTTTCTTTCTCGTTGAATAAAATATTCTCAGAAGATCTCTACAGTTAAATTATTTTGAGATTCGTAATAACTCGAAATAATCAATTTATCAAATTCACAAGAGCTTATAATGCTGTTGCAAGATTTTCAATTTCAACTTTTTATTAATTTTTTGTTGTTGATTATTTATTATTTTAATTCTGAGCAATGCCAATTTTATGAATGTATGAATTTTGGGATTTTAATTTGTTTTTGTGTTGATTTTTGCTTTTGGGTCATTTTTATTTTTTGTGGAAAAGGTTAATGATTGATTTTATAATTTTTGAGGGAATTTGAGTTTCTGAGATTCTTCTATGGAACTCTGTGCTTTTAGGGTAGCTATATTTTTCTGAGTACAATAAAAAAAAGGTACCCTTTTATGGAAACGGGATCTGCTTTTTCCCAATTCTTAAAAAAATTATTATTATTATTATTAATTATCACTATCCATAATAACAGTGACAATAATAGTTCTATAGTGTACTTGTATTAGTAATTAGTAGTAATAGTAATAATAATAATATTAATAATAGAATAATAATTCATGTTAGTCTGATTCCTCTGGAAAAGTAACTAATGGTGGTCATGATTTTTACAACAGACCTTGTCTCATCTGCCTAAATGCCTTAAACAATTCCAAAACTGCTCACGTTTTGTCTCTCTGTTATGTTTAAGTGCAGGCCTGTACAAATAGGAGTATATGATTATGGATAAAATTATTTTTAATAAACAACTAGAAAGAGTTAACTACAGTAACACTGACACTTGGTAGCACTGTGAGACACAACACATCAAACATCAGACACGTCTTTCATCAGAAGTGTCGGTGCTACCAAGTGTCAGTGTTACTGTAGTTAACTCTTTCTGGTTGTTTATTAAAAATAGTTTTTATTTAAATTAATATATGTATCAACGTGTCAATATCGTGTGTGTCTAAGCTTTGTAGCATCGACTCTTTTAATTGAAGACATATCAGATGTCTAATACGTGTTGTGTTTGAAATGACACTGACACATGTAAATATGTTCAATAAATTGATATATTTTTTCAAAATTAATACAACTATCGATGTGTTAACTGTTAATTACAGCTGCACCCACGTTTCCACATTTCTTATGGAAATCGTATGTTGTGTTTGACATGACACTGACACATGTATGTGCATTGAATTAATTCTATTTCAAAAAATTAATGTTAGTATCGATGTATCAATATCGTGTCTGATGTTTGTGTTTGTACAAGTGGTATGTAGATTGGAACACTAACAGTAAATATATTACTTAAATCATTTTCATATTTTGTTATATGTTATGATGCAGGGTTTGTTCTGACTTGAAGAATTGCCTTTTGAGTTTTGACTCTAAAATATTACAAGAATGGAGGATGATACATTCTCTGGTATTGGAAATGGTACACAAATTGATACTAAGATATTAGGAACTTTTCAGAAGAGCTTTGTACAAGTGCAGAACATTTTGGATCAGAACAGGTTACTAATCAATGAGATAAACCAAAATCATGAATCCAAAATTCCTGATAATCTCAGCAGAAATGTTGGTCTAATTAAAGAACTCAACAACAATATTAGAAGAGTGGTTGATTTATATGCTGATCTTTCAAGTTCTTTTACTAAATCCATGGATGTTACTTCAGAAGGAGATTCAAGTGGTGCTGTGAAATCAGATGGAAAAGGTGGACACAAAAGACACAGGCCTACATAGAAAGAGGGTTTGTTTTTCTTAATTCTTTTTGGTTTGTGGAGAAGCTTAACTTCACAATCTTGTTGAGGTGTAGAACATGTTTAGGCTCTTTAGTTGAAAACTGAAACTCTCTTCTTGTATTACAGGACTTTCTTAAGCTCATCACTTACTCCTTATTATGTTTTAAATATATAAAATTTATATGTTGATTATCCATCCCTATTCCTCTCATTGTAACCTTGTAATTTAGGATCTAATAAAAAATTAATCATGTTTTAGGTACTATTGATTCACCCTTCTGTTATTCAATATGGAAATAAATAATAGTTTGTTTATTTTTTTTACTTTTTAATTTGTTTTATAATTTGTGGCTTTTTCTCTTTGAACATGTGATGAAATACAATTTACAGATGAGAATTATTTTCTTTATCTGCTGTTTTAGCAATGATGAGTTAGATTGCATGAGTTAAGTCTTTCAACTTGCTTTAACTTTTCTCCATGTAAAAAGGAACTAAAGGGTCTTCACTAAACTTTGTCTATAATTCTTTTAGATGGGAACTCATCATGATACCTTTCTTTATTATTCTCTTTACAAGTTCAACTCAAAATGTTGGTCCCCTAGTTCTTACTTTAGATGATATCTGAAATTGAGAATGGATTGCAGATACTCTTTTAGGTCCCTTCCTATGTAACCTGAGCTTTTTACCAAATGCAAAAAATACTTGGTTTTAATTGCTTGTGTGTCCTTGTGGGTGGAAACTAAGAACAATACATATTTTAAGGAAAATCTTAGTAATTAATTTGGTAGGGTGGAGAAAATGTTAGGAGCAGAGATCGAATCCTAAGTTCGTGCATATAATTTACTCGGTGTCGCAACCTATGAAGCATCAACATAGACACAGACACGACACATACACCGACACGCCGACACCAATAATAATTTGAAAAAATGACATAGTTCAGTGTAATCATAGTTTTTGTGTTGGTGTCGAACACACGAGACACACGTAATCCGAGAGCTGTCTGTGTTTCATAGGTCGCAACCCATACCGCTGGACTATTCCTTTGGGGGGTGAGGGACTCAAAAGTATACATATTTGTAAGATGCCCTGAAACATGGGGAAGAAATCAGCTTTAGGTAAATCTTTTTTGTTTCTGATCACACACAACCACAAAAACAGAATCTTAGATAAGAGACCATATGAGCTGTTGACTATTATTTTAATTTTTCTTCTTTTTTACTCAATGAATGATATTGGCTGGTAAAGTAAAATATTTTTTGTTATCATATAGTTATAATACAGTAGTATACTATACTATACAGTATAGTCTGTAGAGGTAGATGTATGTAAACAGTGACACCCCAACAATATGACAAGGGACCCAAAGATTCTCTTTTGGAAGTTAACTTCTCCATGTTTATCTCTTCTTTCTTAGGTTCTTCCTCTTGATCTACTTTTCAATTTTCCCCTCCTTTTTATTCTCTTTATGCAATAAATGTCCTCAATGACAAACCTTATTATAGTTGAAAATTCTCTGGCTTGGATTTCTCTCTCTCTCTCTCTCTCTCTCTCTCTCTCACTGATTGAGCAGATTCTTTGATGGTGGACCCAGTTTGTGGCAGCCTAATTTCCTGATCTTAGGAGAGAGGCCCACATGAGTGATTGCTGAAAATGGCTTGTTTCTGGTTTAGATTTTGCACATTGAAGGAAAGGAAATTTTCCTTACCTACAAAATTGATTCCTCCATCCCATATTACACTCTCTTTTTATTCACAAAATCACAATCAGTTCACTTAAGAGTGTTTATGTTTGGTTTCAACTATTGAAATACCATGCTTGGATTTTGACATGCTTAGAATGTTTAGTTATTGGCTTCTTCAATTGATCTTGCAAATCCGAACACTGGCTGAGCTTTCTAGAGCATCCATAATGGCACAATTAAGGTTAAGTTGTTTACCTAAATTTTGGTCGAGTCTTTGATGCCACAACAACATATAGTAATTTTGGATAGGAATAAGATATGATATTTTTATTCAATAACACATTCATATAGGAACGTAAAAATATATTATAATACATTTGGCTTTCACATATGTATATGCTCCAACAATAAGGATACGTTTGATCGGTTAAAAAATAAGTGATTGGAGAAGACAATTTGTATTCTGTTCGATTTTAAAATTGTTGATGAGACTGGAAAATTGAGAGGCAAGAAACTAGACAAAAGATGAATTTTTCTCTAAACCACAACCCAACTTTTTGTCTCAAGTATAAATTGTCTAAATTAGCAAAATAATGTTTTGTCCATCAAACATTGTACAAGACAAAATGTTGTTCAATACCTTGAAAGTTTGTCCTGTATTGTTGTCTTGTGTTGTTCTGTCAAATACTTACATTTTAATAAATCAAATGTACCCTAATACTTTCTTAAAGTTAAACAACTCAATAAGACACTCTTCTTTGAGATGATCTTAGTGTGTCTTTAGATATGGGTTGAATTTGGCCGGCGTGATTCTGCTCATGCAAAGTTATACTTTGAAGCTTCAACAAAATCACGACACCACCACTGCAACATTGTAAAGTCTGCCGTGATTCCAAACACGAGAACAACATTTGTGCATTCCTTCACGTTCCTTGTGCTCACTTAGAAATCGAATATTAAGTACAACTTTCATTTTACACAAAATCAAATATAAGTGTGAAACTTTCCTTTGTCAAAAAATGTGTGAAACTTTCATATTCAAGACAATTTATTTACTTTTAGGCCAATGCAAATTAGGTTTGGCTCAAAATCTTAACTGTTAAAGTAAAACAACCTGTGACAGAAATTATGAGGGTTAGAGTCACTTTCTTATAAAGGTTAAAAAGGATTTTGGAATTATTGACTTAATTAGTTCATTATTGACTAATCACACTTGTCACACTCTTGTTTACCACTGCACAAAAATGATATGTTGATAAAACATTATAAATTACTCATTTCATGACCAAATAAATAATATCAACTTGGGTGTGACATAATTTAGTTAAACCTTATCAGCCGCTAAAAGATAAAGCATAATGCAATAGATTAAGCAATATTTGTAGAGAGACAATGGTGGGGGAACAGTGTTCCATACAGATATCATATGCATGCAATGTTTGAGGTAATCATCAAGGTCTGGAAAATCTTATATAAAAAAATGTTTTTGGTCCCTACCCAAGCCAAGACAAATTAAACATTGTCTAGCACATAACATGTGCAGTGGGAATCTACTTTTCTCTTTGTTCCTTGCATTTCCAGCAAATAGGTTGGAAAGGAGGCCAACTCTAGTTTGCTCTTAGAAAGCAATTATAATAATAATGTAACTTGTTGATATGACGGTACTTATAATAATTTGATGATCCTTCAAAATAAAAATAATAATTTGATGATAATTTTTAATAAGACATCACTTTTTTTCTTCTTTATTTTTATATAAAACCAAACTCCTTTTACAAAAATTAATGTTGTCTCGAGTATATTTGACGCTTATTGCGATCCTACCCGAATTGAAAGATTAGTTGTTTGTTACAGTTCCACAAGAAGGATAATTACTTTACGATTAATTTGGATTGTCCAAGAATTTAGCAACTGAGGTTCCTTAAACATATAGTCATGGATCGAGATCTTTGGCTCATAAATTAGTCTTTGTAGTTGAAGGATATACCATGATAAAAAAAAAATAAACTAAGCACATTTTGTTGACCTAAGACACATGGTCATTAAAATTGCAAAATTAAGATCATTATTAGTTAATTTAGGGCGTTGACCTTGCAACTGATTGGTTAATGGTGACCCTCAAACGTTTCCATATTACGTTTTAGAAATATATAAATCAGATTCTCTGGTACAAAGATCGTGTCTAATTAGTGAAGCTTCACTTGTCGATGGACAAGAAATTATGAGAGTGGACTGTTATTTTTCTTTAAAAAAAAGCTTATTAAAAAGAGATCGTAATAAACTGTTTTACATAAAATAAGTTGTTTTAAATTAGCTGTTTTTCAAAAAATATATCATAATAAGTTGTTTTACATAAATAAGCTGTTTTGAATAAGTTTTTTTTCCTTCAAAAGAGATCGTAATAAACTATTTTGCGTAATTAAATTGTTTCGAGTAAGTTGTTTTTTAAAAAGAGATCCTAATAAGCTGTTTTGCATAAATAACATGTTTTTAAAAAAGAGATCATAATAAGCTGTTTTGCATAAAATATGGTCATGGTTAGGAATCCAAAACCATATAAATGGTTTATATGTGGATATGGTTTGATCGGTCAAAATATCCGACCATACACACCCCCTACTTGCTGGTTAGACATACACCTCAAGTGTGGAGAAGTGAAAAATCTTATATTGAGATTCATGTTTGCGCATATCAACGTGTTTAAGCTTGTTCTCACTAGTAAGAACAAGCTTGCATTAATTTATGATAGGACCAAAAATTCTCACTAGTAAGAACAAGCTTGCATTAATTTATGATTGGACCCAAAGAAGTATGTTGCATGTTGTTGTCTTAAGCGCTTCTATCACATTAGTTGAATCCGATTATGCTTCTAGATTTAGGAATGTTGAAATTGGGCGTGATTCATTCTTATAAAACCGGCTTGTAAGGTGATGAGTACAATCTCTTTATAAACTATCAAGAGTTCTATCTATCTAATGTGAAACTTCAGTTTTTCCAAATATACCCCGTCACACACAACACTATTGGGATTGGTGTATGTATATAAATGGTGGGTGGCCCAATCGATAGGATTTGGTACCATGTTGAAATTGAGTCTGACTCATCCTTACAAAACCACTTTGTAAGGTGAGGAACCTTTTTATAAACTTTTATCAAGAGTCCTAGCAATTTAATGTGGGACTTGGATTTTTCCAACAAGGAACAATGAGTCTTTTGCAAAATCCAACCCCATAAGCATTGTCATACTCTCAGCTATGCCTGAGGATAATTTTCTTATCTCCCCCGACTTTCTCGCGCGTACTCCAAAATTCTCATTTTTCTCAAAAATCTAAAAATGAAAAATACACTTCAGTTTATACACTCTGAATTGCATCAATATAATAACAGTGCTCAAACACTTTCCCTCAATTCCCATTTTAGATAAAGAAAGGAAGTTCCAAGCTTTTAGGAATCTTGCCCAAACGCTAGCTTCCTCCAACAAAGGTGTTTGTCCCTATGGAACCACCCTATACAGTGATCATCAATTTTTTGGTGGTTCTTTTGAGGCCTCGTTGAAACAAAGATAAAGATGGAGTAGCCAAAAGACATACCTCTGAGTGCGGTTTCTCCATCATGGGAAAAACCTTGAGCATTTATTCTTCTTTTTTTATTTTTTCTATTGTTGAATTGGCCAGATAAAAGTCTTGTGGATATGGTTTCCTTAATCTTGACTCCGGTATTACGCTTAAGTTCAGAAATTGTATATGTTCAGTACATGTGTGCATAAGCTCATAAAATTGCATAATTATGTGTTTCCCTACTTCAGATTCTATAAACTAAACTAGTATTTACTAGTTCAATTTATAAAATATAAAATATATCGATAAACAGAAACCCAGTGTGTTTGAAAACTAATGAAGCGGGGGATGCTTGTTAAATGTTTGGATTATATATGCCAAACTAGAAAAACACATAATTTTATGTGGTATACAATTCACTAACTGTTTCTATGGTCCACAATACACATAAAGTTCTATAAATTGGTTTGATGGGTTAGTTTTCGTCACAACACAACAATGAACACTTATCCAGACTAAAATTTACTAGTTCAATTTATAAAATATAAAATATATCGATAAACAGAAACCCAGTGTGTTTGAAAACTAATGAAGCGGGGGATGCTTGTTAAATGTTTGGATTATATATGCCAAACTAGAAAAACACATAATTTTATGTGGTATACAATTCACTAACTGTTTCTATGGTCCACAATACACATAAAGTTCTATAAATTGGTTTGATGGGTTAGTTTTCGTCACAACACAACAATGAACACTTATCCAGACTAAATGAACTCTAAGCTACCAATAGTTTACTACAACAAGGGGAAACTGTAATACCCATACTAAACGTACCTAGGAAGTTTAGCATGTGCATTAAGTTGATACTGGATACATTAAAAATTTACAACTACAAAACTTTGAATGAATATTTAATACAACAATGAGCGTTCGTACAATCAAATAAACTCTGCTACTAGTCCAAAATATAGAAAATGCATCCTTGAAATCCCTGACGTCCTGCAGCGGGTACGAAGGAACATTTGCTGAAACTTCCATTCAGCTACTAGCTTGCTAAACCAACCTGTTAATCTGAAACAATTAAGGATTGGGGTGAGACATAATGTCTCAGTGAGTTCCACCTAATCCTAGGCTATAGGTAACCTCAGGGGGAAACCTACGGTCACCACGTGTCTACAATACAACCTGCCGGTTGATTATACGTGTGTGGGGACTTGCTTTCCTAGACGGTCGTGCATACTAGGGCCGTCATAAGATTCTTCTTACCTTGTATAGGCTTCACTTCTTATACGTGTGTAACACCCCGTTTTCCCAACGTAAAAATTTCATAATTAAAAATCAGAGTAATTCAACTTTAAACGGAATGCTACACTTCTTAAAAATTCATAAACTGAATAAATAACAATCTATTCTTCAAAATCATTTAACATAAGTAATTCAAAACTTCGCAGCGGAATTAGTTTATTCAACATAAAAAGTCTTGTTTCGTCATTTATTCATAAAAGTTCATAAACTATACATAAGGAATAGAAGTAAAGTCAAGTCTCATCCCGTTACGTATCAGAGCACCTAGACACACATGTGAGGAGTCCACTCACGACGCCTCTAATCTTGATTACCTGCAAGTTACCCATACGAAGAACAACATTTCCAAGCAGAGGGGTGAGATTTCTCAAACAATAATATTAAGCCTATAAATCATATAAAGTACATTCAACAACTTAAACATCTTATAATTCATTAATCATATCTAATAACTTAAACCTCCTTAACTAGTGTCATTATTCTTCCTTCATTAGTCATATACTTCATCAAATAACCTCAATTATTAATCATAAAACATCATCACATGTCATCAAACAATAGTCACAAACACCTTATCATAATCACATAACATCTTATCTTAAATCACATAACATCTAACATCAATAACAATCATAAGCATCAACATGTAATTCACATAAGTATCATTATCAAAACATAGCATTTATCGAAAAACAACTTCATAATCAAGTTCATAATCAACTTCATAAACAAACATCATCATTAAATCATAATCATCGAATCACAATCAAACTTCATAATCAAACCTCACTTAACTTGACAATGCGACTCAACTTGACTATGCAACTCTTACCATCTCAAATCATCTTAGCATCTTAACAACTTAACAGCTTGACAACTCGACAACTTCACATCTTAAATCATCTTAAACACCTCTTGATATGCAAATGCATTTGGTACCAATACAGAGCATCAAGCTCCCAACCAACTTATATGAGCGTAAATAGGCTCTTCAGGGCATCAAGCCCCCAACATAGTGAGCAAAAGCTCCAGGGCATCAAGCCCTCACCCATCGTGTGAATGACTAAGCATTCCAGGGCATCAAGCCCTCAACCAACTTATATGAGTATGCAATGGACTCAACTTTCTACAACTTAGACAACTTCATGAACATCTATGACATCCTAACATCTTGACATCTTGACAACATAACATCTTAACAACTTGATGACTTCATGACGACTCGACGACTTAACAACTCTTATCATCTTAACGTCTTAACATCTTAACATCTTTGCATCTTGACAACATATGGATCACATAAATAATTCATGTCATATCATAATATAACAATATAAAATGATAATAAACAACATCTTAAAACATCATATTCATCAATCATAAACAACTTCATATAACATCGTATTTAAACATCGACAATAATTCACTATGTATCTTTGTAAAAACATAATAAATTATCCACAACATATTTTCATGTCAAACCAAAGCTACTGAAAAGATATCACAAATATCAACAACTTTCATGTTTACAACAAAGATCAATTCAAAACAGAAACATATGAACAAAACGCAAAAACATGAAACAGAGAATGCTGTCACCGTACAATTTTGCTAAGACCTCCTTGTAGTATTTTCATCATAACTCAAAGACCAAACATCATTTTCTCGTCAAACCAAAGCCACTAGAAAGATAACAAAATTATCTAAAACTTTCATGTTTACGCCTAAGACCAATTCTGTACCGATCAATACCAGTTTTCATTTTAAATTCGGAAAAGTTGTGCTGAAAGTCCATAAAAATTCACTGTGACCTACGTGTAGTAATTTGACCATAACTCAAGTTTTATATATCGTTTTGACGTGAGACCAACGACATTAGAAAGCTAACATCCATACCTACAACTTTCGTGTTTACACCTAAATACAGTTCGGAACTTAAATTTGTCAAACTGAGACAATAAAAACGCGTTTTGCACACTGACAGCAAAATCGCAGTTCAGCTGCGATTTCGCCTTGGGGAAATCTTTTCGACTCCGTTTTCGATCCAATACTCTCCAAACTTGACCCTAATCATTACCCTATGATTACCCTATCATTAGAACACTAATTATTCATCAACCTACTGTATGCAAATTCAAAGGGTTCTCAAATCTATTAACAACCTATTACAATTCTTAAACCCTAATTCTTAAACTCACCGACATCTCATCCAATTCCATGGTTCTAACCTCAAAACTACTTCCAATAATCATCCTATGGATTATCTAAGGTCTGTACACAATTTCTACATCAATTCAACAAGTTTTCATCATCTAATCATCAAATCTCTCAAAACCCTAATTCTTAAATTCTCACAAATTATCCCCAACTTGTTAGATGTAATCTAATGATTTAACAACTTAATATTAATGCAAGATAGTCTCACCCTCACCTTAGATTAATTCCTGAACCAGCATCAACGTTCTTCTTTCCTAAGGTCTTCTCCTCTTCTCTTGACTTTTCTCTTCTCTTCTCTTCTTTCTTGTTCTCCTCTTTTCCAAAAAGCGGTTTAAGGTAAACTCTTTCTAACCTAAACTTCTCTATTAATAATATTAAAATATTCTTCCCAAATCTATTTAGGCCCAACAACTTATTCTTCTTTCTTTTCTAACCCCCAATTCCACTCACACCAATAATCCTCATAATCTTATTTATTTCTAAATTAAATATATCTCTCACAAATAACAAATATATTATTCTAGTAAATACCAACATATAACATAACAAAATATCACTCATCAAAATAAATCGACTAAATCATAAAAAGACATCTAATCTCAAAACTACGTCCAAATCTACTTACTCTAATAATTCTCATATTCTATTAAATAATAGAATAATGCCACATAATAAAATACTAACACCTTATATATATATATATATATATATATATATATATATATATATATATATATATAAATCACATAAATAGATTCTAACTTAATAAAAATAATTAAATAAAAGGAGGGCGTTACAACTCTCCCCAACTTAAAAGAATTTCGTCCTCGAAATTCAAAGCACAAGAGAAAATAAATTTAGTTATTGCTTCTTCAAACAAAACACAAAACCACATCAAAGTTAGTCAGTTAAACATGATCACATAATAAAACATAACTACTAACTAGAAAACATGACGTCACGACACAACGACTCATCTACTTGGCCAGACGGACCGACCTGCTCTGATACCAATTGTAACACCCCGTTTTCCCAACGTAAAAATTTCATAATTAAAAATCAGAGTAATTTAACTTTAAACGGAATGTTACACTTCTTAAAAATTCATAAACTGAATAAATAACAATTTATTCTTCAAAATCATTTAACATAAGTAATTCAAAACTTCGCAGCGGAATTAGTTTATTCAACATAAAAAGTCTTGTTTCGTCATTTATTCATAAAAGTTCATAAACTATACATAAGGAATAGAAGTAAAGTCAAGTCCCATCCCATTACGTATCAGAGCACCTAGACACACATGTGAGGAGTTCACTCACGTCGCCTCTAATCTTGATTACCTGCAAGTTACCCATACGAAGAGCAACATTTCCAAGCAGATGGGTGAGATTTCTCAAACAATAATATTAAGCCTATAAATCATATAAAGTACATTCAACAACTTAAACATCTTATAATTCATTAATCATATCTAATAACTTAAACTTCCTTAACTAGTGCCATTATTCTTCCTTCATTAGTCATATACTTCATCAAATAACCTCAAGTATTAATCATAAAACATCATCACATGTCATCAAACAATAGTCACAAACACCTTATCATAATCACATAACATCTTATCTTAAATCACATAACATCTAACATCAATAACAATCATAAGCATCAACATGTAATTCAGATAAGTATCATTATCAAAACATAGCATTTATCGAAAACAACTTCATAATCAAGTTCATAATCAAATTCATAAACAAACATCATCATTAAATCTTAATCATCGAATCACAATCAAACTTCATAATCAAACCTCACTTAACTTGACAATGCGACTCAACTTGACTATGCAACTCTTACCATCTCAAATCATCTTAGCATCTAAACAACTTAACAACTTGACAACTCGACAACTTCACATCTTAAATCATCTTAAACACCTCTTGATATGCAAATGCATTTGGTACCAATACAGAGCATCAAGCTCCCAACCAACTTATATGAGCGTAAATAGGCTCTTCAGGGCATCAAGCCCCCAACATAGTGAGCAAAAGCTCCAGGGCATCAAGCCCTCACCCATCGTGTGAATGACTAAGCATTCCAGGGCATCAAGCCCTCAACCAACTTATATGAGTATGCAATGGACTCAACTTTCTACAACTTAGACAACTTCATGAACATCTATGACATCCTAACATCTTGACATCTTGACAACATAACATCTTAACAACTTGATGACTTCATGACGACTCGACGACTTAACAACTCTTATCATCTTAACGTCTTAACATCTTAACATCTTAGCATCTTGACAACATATGGATCACATAAATAATTCATGTCATATCATAATATAACAATATCAAATGATAATAAACAACATCTTAAAACATCATATTCATCAATCATAAACAACTTCATATAACATCGTATTTAAACATCGACAATAATTCACTATGTATCTTTGTAAAAACATAATAAATTATCCACAACATATTTTCATGTCAAACCAAAGCTACTGAAAAGATATCACAAATATCAACAACTTTCATGTTTACAACAAAGATCAATTCAAAACAGAAACATATGAACAAAACGCAAAAACATGAAACAGAGAATGCTGTCACCGTACAATTTTGCTAAGACCTCCTTGTAGTATTTTCATCATAACTCAAAGATCAAACATCATTTTCTCGTCAAACCAAAGCCACTAGAAAGATAACAAAATTATCTAAAACTTTCATGTTTACGCCTAAGACCAATTCTGTACCGATCAATACCAGTTTTCATTTTAAATTCGGAAAAGTTGTGCTGAAAGTCCATAAAAATTCATTGTGACCTACGTGCAGTAATTTGACCATAACTCAAGTTCTATAAATCGTTTTGACGTGAGACCAACGACATTAGAAAGCTAACATACATACCTACAACTTTCGTGTTTACACCTAAATCCAGTTCGGAACTTAAACTTGTCAAACTGAGACAATAAAAACGCGTTTTGCACACTGACAGCAAAATCGCAGTTCAGCTGCGATTTCGCCTTGGGGAAATCTTTTCGACTCCGTTTTCGATCCAATACTCTCCAAACTTGACCCTAATCATTACCTTATGATTACCTTATCATTAGAACACTAATTATTCATCAACCTACTGTATGCAAATTCAAAGGGTTCTCAAATCTATTAACAACCTATTACAATTCTTAAACCCTAATTCTTAAACTCACCGACATCTCATCCAATTCCATGGTTCTAACCTCAAAACTACTTCCAATAATCATCCTATGAATTATCTAAGGTCTGTACACAATTTCTACATCAATTCAACAAGTTTTCATCATCTAATCATCAAATCTCTCTCAAAACCCTAATTCTTAAATTCTCACAAATTCTCCCCAACTTTTTAGATGTAATCTAATGATTTAACAACTTAATATTAATGCAAGATAGTCTCACCCTCACCTTAGATTAATTCCTGAACCAGCAGCAACGTTCTTCTTTCCTAAGGTCTTCTCCTCTTCTCTTGACTTTTCTCTTCTCTTCTCTTCTTTCTTGTTCTCCTCTTTTCCAAAAAGCGGTTTAAGATAAACTCTTTCTAACCTAAGCTTCTCTATTTATAATATTAAAATATTCTTTCCAAATCTATTTAGGCCCAACAACTTATTCTTCTTTCTTTTCTAACCCCCAATTCCACTCACACCAATAATCCTCATAATCTTATTTATTTCTAAATTAAATATATCTCTCACAAATAACAAATATATTATTCTAGTAAATACCAACATATAACATAACAAAATATCACTCATCAAAATAAATCGACTAAATCATAAAAAGACATCTAATCTCAAAACTACCTCCAAATCTACTTAGTCTAATAATTCTCATATTCTATTAAATAATAGAATAATGCCACATAATAAAATACTAACACCTTATATATATATATATATATATATATATATATATATATATATATATATATATATATATAAATCACATAAATAGATTCTAACTTAATAAAAATAATTAAATAAAAGGAGGGCGTTACAACTCTCCCCAACTTAAAAGAATTTCGTCCTCGAAATTCAAAGCACAAGAGAAAATAAATTTAGTTATTGCTTCTTCAAACAAAACACAAAACCACATCAAAATTGGAATAATACTCTAATAATTCTCATATTCTATTAAATAATAGAATAATGCCACATAATAAAATACTAACACCTTATATATAAATCACATAAATAGATTCTAACTTAATAAAAATAATTAAATAAAAGGAGGGCGTTACAAAGTATCATGGCGGTTAAGGGGAATCTAGGACCGCTTTGCCAAGATTACGCTCTACGTATCGAGGCATAAGCATAACATAATCATGACATGATTCTAAACCGGACGATCAGGGGAAAACTAAGATCGTCATCGGCATAACTTTCTCTATTGCTCTATGCATACTTACGTTGTGTCTAACAACATACCTTATCTTGCTATCATACTAGTTCTTGACGATCTACGCCAAGGCTCTACTAATTCTTGACGATCTACGTCAAGGCTCTATGACATAACATAAACATGTCTAATAATTATGCATAGTCAGATTCATTGATTAAGTTAGCGTGTAACAAACAAATACTATCTGAGTTCATTTTACGGATAGCCCCGGGGTGGAGTAAACCCGAGCACAATCCCTATCTAACCGATGGAAACCTATCTAAGGTATAACCAACGAAACTCCCTAAGCGACGTGCGGGCCCCTTACGGCTAATCCCGTTTCACCTAATGGAAACCTCTTGAGACCAACCTAGCGTGATCACAAGAGACACGACACCTATATGTTGTTAAAACATTCTTTGTGAACAAGATATCTAATCGCATCACATTTATCATACATCGTCTCTATGATGATGTTCTATTCTCGACAAGCTATGCCGAGGCTCTATGTTCTTTCCCTTTCTTAATGTTTAACTTGCTACCCGATTCATAACATATAATTCTCTCGTTTTCATTTATCAACAAACATTGTTAATGATTTACCATGCCTTTCCCTGGTTTAAAACCTTGTTTGGAAATGTATTTTAGACTCTTGGAATTGAGGGGTTCTTTTTTCAATAAGAATTTTGCAAGAAACGGGGCTCGAACAACATTTCTGGACCACCGGAACATTTTGGAACATTTACACAAAGTGCTGTCTAAAGCTGAGAACATTTCAGAACGTTTTCATAAAAGTGCTGTCAAAAGCTGCCTGGACGCTTAAGCGACACTTAAGCGTGCTGAGGACGCTTTGAGAACGCTTAAGCGTGCTCCTAAGCGTGCAGTTCAGTAGCTACAACATTTTGGACGCTTGAGCGTGCTGTGGACGCTTAAGCGTGCTGCCATCAGTTCAGAAGTGCAGAAATCATATTTTTACATAAAAACCTCCAAATCCAAGTGTTCTAATGCATCCTAATCTTCCAAAACATCATACAAACAACTTACGTCATATGCATAGCATCAATTAACAACATTTGATCATAAATGGTACAAAGGGGTACTAAAACCCTAGTTTTCATAAACTAACACAACCTAGCAAAATTCATGTTTTTTTCACAAGAATTGCACAACCCAAAGGTAAGGTATCTATCTATGGAAATCACCTAAACAAGTTTCTTGCAATTCCTCAAGCATCAAGCTCAAACCCTAGCTTTTGACTTCATCCTTGATTCTTGCCTTTTCCACCAAACCATGCTTTAATCCTTTCCTTCATGTGTTCTTACTTGCTAAGCTAACATAATCCTTGCTTGATCATGATTGGGAGAAAGTTTGGATGATTAGAGGAGAGAGGGAGGGCGCATGGTAGAGAGAAGGAGGAGAGAACTCTTTCTCTCAAAACCTAGAGAGAGAAAGAAGAAGAAATTATGAGGTCGCGCTTAACCTGACACTGATACATAAACCCCTGCTTGACTGATATTTCATAAAAACATCTTCCGTCGTACTTGACGTTCTGTAACACTTAATCTCTGATATCTACCTCATACCTGACTTATGCCATTAATAGACATTTCCATTACCCTTACTTTCCATGAACATTTGTCCTCTGACGCGTCTGACGGGTAATATTCCGATACTGACAAGTAGGATATTACAGAAACTCAATCAGTTTATGATAAATGTTGATGATACATTGTTGACATAAAGGGTGGTCAGGGTTGAGTATCACCGTGAGTCGATCAACTCCAATAGAAGCATTCAGTTCATCCAAATGAAACTTCAGAGTGATGATAATGTGAGAACCATGTTCTCTATATTTGCTCAGCATAGTTCAAAGGCAGGGGCGGACCTGGCCTCACAAAATCAGTGAGGCACAATTTTTTGCAGGTCTACATCAATGGCGGAGGCAGAAGTAATTTTTTGAGGGGGCAATTTTGTTAGTGTGTGTGTCTATATATATATATATATATATAGGTATAGTGGTATATACTATTGGATTTTATGTTAGGTACTTCGGTTCAATATTTGCATTGTACATTTTTTATGGTATTTTTAGTTAAAATGATATAGTTGAAAAGCTAAATGAAACTTCAAAGTGATGATAATGTGAGAGCCATGTTCTTTATATTTTCTCAGCATAGTTCAAAGGTAGGGGCAGACTTGGCCTAACAAAATCAGTGAGGCACAATTTTTTGCAGGTCTACATCAATGGCGGAGGTAGAAGTAATTTTTTGAGGGGGCAATTTCGTTAGTGTGTGTGTGTGTGTGTGTGTGTGTGTGTGTATTATTTCTCACAATAATTATTCATAAAAAGATTGTAGGTATAGTTGTATATACTATTGGATTTTATGTTAGGTATTTCGGTTCAATATTTGCATTGTGCACTTTTTTATGGTATTTTTAGTTAAAATAATATGGGTCTTGTTATCTTGTGCCCTTAGGGCACGGGTTAAGGAATCCAAAATTAGAAATTTTTCATAGAAAAGAATAAAATTTTGACTTTAAAAAGTTAAATAGAGTTGAATGCATAACTTTTAAGACATTTATTTCTATTTTAAATTCCTTAGCATGTGCCCTTGAGGCACATGTTAACATTTGCTAAATAATATAGTTGGAAAGCTAAAATGCGCAAAACAAGATTCAAACCCAAGTTCCCCACCTAAACAGGACGCGCCTTTACCACTGGAGTACACCATACACATGTGATTGATTTATATAATATAACAATTAGCTAAACATTTTTTTTAAAAAAATATTGGGCCTTGACTAGTGTGACACTTGCCACACCGGGCCTAGTCTAGGTCCACCCGTGTTCAAAGGGATCGATCGAGTAGACGTTTCATGGGTGATATATATTGATGCTATTTAGGAAAGTTCAATTCGTCCTAAAACATATGAAGAAATCAGGGCGTGTATGAATGAACCGGATTAAAAAATTTGTTTGACTCTTCCATGTTGCATTTAATTTATGTTGATTTGTTGTTGTATTATATTGTTGTTGAATTAATGTTGTTGTTACTGTTGCAGTTTAAATATGTTGTTAATAAATCATTTGATTTGTGGAATCTCTGTTAAAATTTCATTTTGTTTTGGTTTTTGAGTCTCGGTGATTTCAGATTTTATAATTTGAAACAGTAAAGTACACTTCAGATTATAAAATTCAGATGGAGGCAAAATTGAAAAAAACATAAGAGCGCGCGGGAAGTTTGGAGGAAGACGATTAGAAATTCACATGTCTGTTTGACGAAGTGTATAACAATACCATGAGGAATGCTAGCAACACTCACTTTTCAACACTCTCTCTAGCAGTCACTCTTCTATTGGATGAGGTCAATGTATTTCCCACCACTTTGTGTGGGTTTAATTTTCAAAGTGTGGACTCACAATGGTTTAAACCAATAAGAGAGTATTAGAGAGAGTGTTCAAGAGAGAGTGTTTCTAGCAATACTCCAATACCATTATCCTGCTACCAAAATCCATACCATTATGTCTCTCACCACCATGGAAAGTCCCCAAAAACTTTATTTGGTGGGAGCAAGTTGAATCCATATTTAACTTGTAATGATCAATACATAGTAGGAGCCAACAACTTGAGACTGTGGTAGAGGAATGTGATTAAAATTATTCGTATCAAGAAGTGCTCACTTATTAACATTTTCAGCTTGTTGATTATTCTCTACCTCAAGACATATTTTGTTCCTACTATTCCATAATTCATAGAGCAACGAATGAACTAGTTGAAAGGTGTCATTATATGTTTTCATAACTACATTTTGAGCCATGCTATACATAGCGACAATAATTATCCCGAATTTATCAAGAATAAAACCAAGCCAATAAAAATCAGCTTTGAGCGGATATAAGGGAGGTGGGGAGAAAAATATGGAAATTCCTAAAACAGTGGATGAGTGGCATACATGTCACATATATCGTGAAACAGTCGGGAAGCCTTTTTTCGCTTTAAATACATTTTTTAGGAACCTGCTGAAGGCATAAACATCGTGATTCGTGAGTAAGTCAAAAAAGGCGTCGAGCTACTAACATTAAACAAAAGTTCGTTTGGAAGCAACCTTTTTATGTTAATATTTATTCCAAGTTAGCTGAGGTTTTAATTTCCTTAAAATTATTTGGAAAATCTCTAACGTGTTAGCTAGGAAAGAATAAAACATAAATTTGACAAAGATAAGCAATATATGAGCCAATTTGCATATTCTGCAATCTGCTAAACCACCTGGTGAATGATCCTACTTGACAAAGATATTAAGCAGGTCAAGCATTATCATGGCTTCGTAGACACAAAAATTTCAGCATTTGACCATGAGTTTTCCATACACGAACCAAACCTCTTAAAATTTCAGCATTTTTTGTTTAAACTTTGCCTTCAAGTTAACTGATTCACCATCTGAAAATATTGAAATAGGTTTTTGTTGAATCAAACACATATGCATGAATAGCGTTAAAAGTCCCACATCGGATAGGTGATAATAAGTGGGGGCAATCCTCACCTCACAAGTTGGCTTTGTGGGCTTGTGTTAGGCTTAACCACAATTTCTAAGATGATTTTTTTTTTTTTAGATAATTAGAAAGTGTTATTATTATAGAATAGTTTCAAAGAGAAAATTCTGATATAATATTATTCATAGAGGGCATAAATATATATACAACTTCTCTTCCTAATTCTCCTTAATAACAGGAGGCTTTAAAACTAAAAATTAAATCACACTATACAAATCAATTGATACCAAAAATATATGTTTTATCAAAGATTGATTTCATTTGTTCATTGAGGCATGTTAGTTAATTTTAGAATGATTTTTTAACTTAGCCAAGGAGTTGTTAATTTTCCAGAAAAATTACTAAATTGTCCTTCAAATTATTTGTTATAAAATAAAAGTGGGTAGGAAACGGTTGTTGGATGTATTTTTAATTGAAAAATAAAATTAAATGAAATTTATTAAACTATCCCTTATTTTAAATTGGTTTACACTAGTGGATATTGGTTTTTTTGTCCAAATCAAAACGTGCACTTTTACTAATACATATATGAGAACTGCTATTGTACACGACAAAAGCACCGCACGACCTCGCACGATATATGACTTGACATGACCTCCTTTATTTAAATAAATTTTTAATCCAAATAAATGAAAATTCTGAAATAGTGTGCAGGTGGAATAAAGGGTCGTGTGGATTACACGACAAGGTGATGTCGTGCTGTTTAGCATTTTTCTACATATATACACATCATATTCTACACTTTTTGTTAACTTGAACCTTTATGTTTTTTGTTGGTCTAAAATAACAAACCACACACACACGCACATAAATATATATATAGAGTTCAGTATGGTGTGTTTGGTTTTCTACACTTTAAAGTTGCGATTCGGATGGTGTGTTTGGTTTTCTGAAAAAGTCGCCGGAAAAAGCAGCTACGGCGTGGCAGTGGTGGTTTGGAGAGGAAAGTTGGCAAACCGGAATTGAAACACGGTTTGCCGAAAAAATTTCTCACCGGAAGACAGTTGGTCAACCAGGTATTCACAGTGTAGGGTTGTCTCTCAATAGGTTCTAGATACCATGTTGAATGAGAGAGAAAAGAGAGACATATGCTGAAAATAACCGTGTGACTGAATAGCACTCCAGAATGTTTATTATATAGAGTTCAGTAGCTTGGAGACTAAGCTATGTATATTTACAGAATAAATATTCTACATAATATTCTATCCTAATTTACTTAGAGAATAAGGAAAATATATTTATAATGTAAATATAATATTTACTATTTATTTAATCAATAAATATCAACAGCTGCCATTGTTCAAAAGGCACAAAGATCTATTGTGAATTTTAAGAGTTCTAGTACGGTGTTGGTGGAGACACTAAGTAGAGGTCCAATTTTACCAATATCTGATGTTCATTGGACACCTCCTTTTAGTGGTTTCTATAAGCTTAATGTTGATGCAGCAGGTTCGGTAGAGGGTGATAATAAGTGGGGCATTGGTGTTGTGGTGAGAGATAATGAAGGTGTTGTCGTTGGTGCTAGTTCATGGCAAGTCTTTTCATTACCAGATTCAGAGGTTGCAGAAGTTTTAGCTATGCGGAAGGGTTTGGAATTTGCAAAAGACATGTCTTTTCTGAATCTTATAGCAGAATCAGATGCTTCTAATGTGGTTTTAGCATTGAATGCTCACTAACAATCTTCCAACTATGCTGACACTATTATTCGTGATTGTATTAGTTTTAAGGGTAGTTTTCGTAGTTTAAATTTTGTGCATGTTAGACGTGAAGCCAACCAAGCTGCTCATTATTTCGCAAAATATGCTCTTAAGAATTTAGATTGCATATGGATCGAAGAAACCCGCCTTGTATTTCTGCAGTCTTGGCATTTGATTTATTGCCAGACTTTTGTTAATGAAATTGTCTTTAACGTCAAAAAAAAGAAAGAAAAAGCCAGCAAAATGATAGTATGAAAAACCAATACTATCTCAAAAAACAATCCTATACTAGAACATTAAATCGACCAAACAAAACACAAATCATGAGAGTATGAATGTTAGGATAAACTCTTCAATGCCACATGCACACAAGGTGGCCAATCGCTAAAGTTCCAAAAATTTAACATCATTTAGGGTGAAGTTGCACTTGTCTTCTCTGTTTGGTTCTTCGTGTATTTTTTGTAAAGAACATTAGTGAATTTCTACTCCTTTGACAAAGGTGGCTTCAAAACATCTCCCATATAAGTTGCTATAGCTAATACCTCCTCTTGAACTTTAGGATTGATCTCTTATTCATAGTACCAATAATGAGATCAAAGGAAGATGAATGGCATCTAAAAATACTAGCTTTCAAATTATTTTATGAAGAGCATTGTCATGCTGATCAAGAAAATAAGGAATATCTTGAGAAACCTTGTTTTCATTGACATCGTCACCTGAGAGAGACAAATCAGAGTTATCTCCAGATTGTCTAAGAATCGTATTATTTGTGTTATCAATAGTTTCACTTAGATTTCTTGCAAGACAAGTTATCTTTATGTACCTCAAACAAAGTATGATTGGTGATTTCATAATCTAACCTAACAATATCCTCCATACAACTTTGCTCTAAACCATTAGTGGGAGTACCTTAAAGTTGTTTATCTTGCTTATCACCAACATCCTTTGGAGGAATAGCTTGATAATGATTATGAATTGCACAATCCAGATTATGAGTAGACAATATTGTCCTAAAATCTAGTATTTATCACCAACTTGATTATGTGTGAACAATAATGTACTAAAATCTAGTGTTTATCTCATTGTGATCAGTTTTCTGTTTGACCTTACCACTTCGATGGACAATATCCACATGTTGATGACCAAGAACCTCATCAGAGGTGATGAATTCATCTTTGGTGATTTTTTCTAGAATAGGTGAAGTAGTACTGCCCAAAGAATTCTGGACAATCTCAAACGTGGCATTGTTCAAAGCATAATGAAAAGATGTAGATGCTTTGTTAGACAATCTTATAAACTTATTTTATTTCAACAGTTACGTTTTTTGTCCTAAGACTTCTCTCTCACCACCCAAAATCCAAACCTCCCACATTGTGTAATTCTTTGGTCAAAATCATCACATTTCAAGCCTTTTCAAACACCAAACACAAGGTAAAGTCACATTCCTTAGAAAAATTGTCCTTTGAATTGATTTTTTTTTCTTTTATGGTTCAGATTCTATAGTACGAACAAGTTCAGTATGTGCTGAAACTGTCTTTTTATGAGGCAAATCAACCAGGTAGTGATTGTGAAGGAAAGAAAGATGTGATCAACATCGATTACAATACTCAACTTCAAAATATTCTAGATGATTTCTTGATGTCAAATCAAGTTTCATTTGAGAAGTATGATGTTCAGTGTGGTGATCTTGTTGAGAAGGCACATGAGTCTCAAAGAAAGTTGGTTAAGATGGAGACAGAGTGTCACAAGGTTGTGGTGGAAAAAAATCCCAAAGTAAGGAGTGTTGATATTTTCCCCAAATCTGAACCAACGGAGGTTAAGGAAATAACTCGTGTGCAAATGGATGCATATCCTTCTCTAAGGTGGGAGAGCTTAAATTCCAAAAGATTAACAGTGAGTGCATGGGAGTATCTGATTCTTTATGTCAAGTTCATGGAATTCCTACCAAACAAGAGGAAGAAGAAGGGTGATATATTCTTTGTATCATTTTTGCCACCCTAACAGTGGTTGAAGCGTCAAGCTCAATGACGTAAAAGAAAGCGCTGGAGGAGGAGGGGTGTGTTAGAATAAGCCCTAATAGCCAATCTATATTGACTAGATTTGGCTTTGTGTGTGTGTGTGTGTGTGTGTGTGTGTGTTAATAATGCATTTCTTTATTGATTTTATTTTTAATAAAATCCATAAAATAATTAGTCCGTTTAATGGAACATTAAGCGTGACTTAATTGTGAGACCCCATTAAACTAAATGATATTATCATTATATGATTAGACTGATGATCACGTCTCACGGATCATGGATAAAGAGTTGCGAATTCTTCACATAGATATAAATAGTATGAGTAATATTTATATTGGATTGACCCACCTTAAAAATACTACATAAAATATTATGTAAGGGTCATAAGTTATTCTCATAATGATAAGTGGTGTATACAAGTCTTCGACTTGAAATCACCATGTATCCTAGATGTAGAAGTTGAGTACTTTGTTGCCAATTGAAATATTTTATGTAACAAAATAACTATAAAGTCGGTTGATGTGTAATCTATGAAGCATGCTGAAGGACATTAGTGACCTTGATGGAATTTGCCCCTCCTACATAATAATTGTTCTTAGCTTCATTTGGTTTGTACGTACAATGACTACCAGAATCAAAAGTTGTGTGAATTTTCATTCGGTTCTCTGAACATTAGAGAGAAACAGGAGGCATTGTGTTATGAAAATTACAAGAGATATGTATAATGGTTCGGTTTGGATAATTGAAATGGTTCAATTAATGGTTTGGTTTGGATAATTGAAATGGTTCAATTAATGGTTTAGTAAATTGTTATCAAAATATTGGTTTGGTTTGAGAATTAATGAAATGGTTCAATTAATTTCGTCGGTTTGGTTCGACAGTTCAATTAGGTTCTTCGTTATTTTTACCCATCCCTAGCGATAGGGGTGGGCAAAAAAAACTGAACCTAACCAAAAAAAAACCGAACCATTACTAATAATTCTTGAACTGAACTGAAACAATTTTATTCGGTTCAGTTAAGTTTGGTTTGAAACAGTTTGGTCCAAAACAGTTCGGTTTGGCTCGGAATAGTTCGGTTTTAAAAGTTCTAAAATTTGATTTTGTTTGGATTTTATATTTTTTTAATGCTACCAATTGTTTTATCTTGGTTTTCGGGTGTCAAACATTGATTATGTTTTAACCTTTTTAACCTTTGATATCTCATTTTTTCTTGGGAAGGGAAAAATAAGCAAAACCCTTGAGAATCGGGGTTCGGGAGTTGTTTTCGCTACGGGAAGGTGTTAGGCACCCATAACGACTATAGTAACCTATAGGTGTTATTCACCCTTTTCAAGAACAATGATACCTTCTCTGACAGCCTCCTCTAGACGAGTTCCCATAGTAACCATATCGGAGAAATTATTCGGAGCAGAGACTATCATTCTTTCAACATATTCCTTCTTCAAAGTCTTCAGGAACGTCTGTGTTAATTCTTCCTCATCAAGCCGAGGAGAAACACGGGCAGCTGCCCCTCTCCATCTCTGAGCGTATTCACGGAATGTTTCATCTGACTTCTGAGACAAAGATTTAAGAGAATCCCTATTTGGCTTCAAGCGGGTGTTAAACTCATAATGATTTTCAAAAGCAGCAGCGAGTTCCTCAAAAGTATGGATATTGTCTTTGTTCAAACCCGTATACCAGTATGCCGCATCTTCCATCAAGCTATCCTGGAAGCAGTGGATCATCAGCGCATCATTATCTGCGTAGTTGGCCATCTTTCGGACATACCGGATGACATGTCTATGTGGACAAGAAGATCCATTGTATTTGTCAAAATCTGGCACTTTGAATTTCTTAGGAACCTCAAATCGGGACACCAGGCATAGATCACGAGCCTTAGCAGAAACACCGTTCCCACGGCTAGCTTTGACCTCACGGAGTTCTCCAGCTAACTCTCTCAACTGTTTTCTCATAGCCTCCATTGTAGGGTCTTGTCCACGCGGAGTATCAACATCAATTACTTGTTGCATAGTGTGTACAATAGGGTCGGTAACAACAGTAGTCACTTGAGGTATAGAAGTAGGTGTAGTAGCAAAAGTTGTTACAGGAATCTGTCATTGATTGCCAATACCAGAAATACCAGCCGCAGTATTAGGAGCATAGAAAGCTGAGAGTCCATAAGGGCGTCCATTGGGCATAACAAACCGAGCATCAGACATCACAGTAGACAGTGGGATAGATGGAATCACTTCAGTGGAAGCTGGAACAGATGTGGCTGGTTGTTCTTGTGCAGCCATCATAGTGGACATAGCGTCATGAGCCTTAGCCAAGTCTTCTTTCATAGCAGCCAATTCGGCACGAAGCTGAGCATTTTCTTCTTCAAAGTTAGCCATGTTTCTTCTCTTGTACAATCTTGTTTGATGAACTCTGTCTGGTTGGTAAACTTTGCGAGCACGAGCCACTTTTCAGACTGCGGCGGAAAAAACCAGGAGGCAATGAGCACGAGAGAAGTTCTTATGTGACCAATGAATGCATATGATGCATGAGATGTGTTAATGCATATGCAAAAAGACTCTTTTTATGTTATCGAAGGGTTTTAGACAAATTAGAAATTTGTAAACATTACTTAAACAAACTGAAACATTTAAACCTCACAAGGTCTTACAAAATAATTCCCTTTGAAATACTAAGCCAAGGGATAGACTTTGAAATGTAAAACAACAATAACAACTGGAAATAACAGCAGGAAACAGAAATCCTCAAGCATAGGAAGTGGAAGCATCATCCTCAGACTCAGACTCAGACTCATAACTGCAGTATCGGGCATAGAAGTTACGAGCACTCCTAGCCCTCTTGGAGTCCCTCATAAGCAACCTATCTTTTTCTTCAATTTCTTTCCTAGCTTTAGCCAACTCTTTCTTCAATGTCGACACCTCATGAGTCTTCTGTTCATCTTTTCCATCCAAAGTCATGATCAAGTTCTCAGCCTCATAGTATCTAGTCTTCCACTGATGCTTCTCTCGGCTCTTCATAGCTAGGTGCTCCTGATACATCTCCTGAGTAGGTGGGAGTAGAGGCAAAGGCATGGTTGGAATAGATGCAGACACATATCTCATGGTCGGGTAAGGCATACCAATCTTCTCAGCTTGGTTTATCACCCACTGTGTATAGGCCTCATGAGCAACACCGGATCTCACACCCATATGCTTCACCTCTTTCTTCCGAAGCTTAGACCAAGCTTCCAGGAAATCTTCTCTTATCCCCGTGGGTGCATTGGAGTAATGGAAGAAGTAAGGAGATGTAGCAAGATTGATGGGTTTATCTTTCATCGGGAAACCAAATTGCCGCAAGGCGAGTTCCAGGTTGTAGTTGATTCCACCCCGGGTACCAAGAAGAGGTACATTAAGAAACTTCCCACCACCGAAGATGATTTCCTTGACCCTAGAAGCTGGAGTGAGCCAAACCACGTCATTAGGAGTGAGAGCCATGATTCTCTGTGAAATAGTCCAATTCTCTGGATTATCATGGAAAGACTTCGGAAGGTGCGAAATAAACCACCTATAGAGGAGAGGTACACAACAAAGAATGTATCCACGACCCTTGCCGGATCGATCATGAATAGCATGGTATGTGTCAGCTAGCAAAGTAGGAACCGGATTCTTGGAGTGGAAGATTATAATAGCATTCATATCCACGAAGTCATCAAGATTTGGAAAGAGAATAAGCCCATAAATGAGGAGTGCAAGAATAGCTTCAAGAGTGTCCTGACAAGTGGTCTTGAGGTTGGCTTTCTCAAGTAGATACTTCGAAGTGAACCCTCGGATGTGTGCTTTGGTGACAAGATTCTTGGAGACATCGGTGGTCTTGAGATAGAGATCTTTAGCAATAACCAATGGAGTGGGAGGATTCTCAAGTCCCGCGAAGGGTACCCCCTTAGTAATAGATAGACCCATCAAGCAAGAATAAGCCTCTAAGGTAGGCACCAGCTGAAAGTCGGGAAAAGTGAAGCACCGATAGTCCTGATCATAGAATTGCACTAGAGTGTGCACAAGCTTCTCATCCACATTAGTCTGGAGAATAGTAAGTAAGGCCCCGTAACGATGTCGGAAACCGGATCCTCGATCTTGAGTGCCAAATCTCTCAAACCAGCCAAATCCACTTCCTTGAACTTGTAGGACTTAGTCTTCCCCATTCCTACAATGTTTACAAATTCAATTTGTCTAATCCCTTCGATAAAATGCATGGAAAAAGTTTATGCATGTATGCATGTATGCAGGATTATGTTCAAGTTCGGAGAAAACATGGTGGGTTGAAGTTCAAAGTTGAGGAGTCATGGGTGGACACGGTGTCCGGTGAAACTAGGGCTTTGGATAATAGTAATCGGGTTCTAAAAAGGTTCCCAAGTTGCAACCTCTCCGACGTATATCATGGTGCCACGAGACAAACACTCGCTCCATGATTATCCGTAAGAAGGTCTAACTTGAGTGTAGTATCGCATGACGACTAAAACTCGAGACAACACTCGGTTTAGCCTCCGCACTACATCCTAGAAAATGGTCATGGATGGGTTCGGTTATCTACGGTTCATAGCCACATAGAACAATTAGAAGTAAAGTGCCTAAGCTCGACAACACGCGCCGACAACATCACTCCTAAAATGCCTTAGCTATGTGGGATTGATCGCATAATCCAAAACACGAGGCAACCCCCGGAATGAATTGTCGATTATATCCCTCCTAAGTCCTAAGTTCACTCAGCCTAGGTGTAGGACTTTTGATATTATCACCCCACACGTTTGCAAGAATTTAAACATTTATTCACATAAGAAAACAAAAAGGAGCAAGTAAAAACGAAAGCGCAAGCGTGGAAATAAAGACTAGGCATAACTCTCGAATGTCCCCAGTGAAGTCGCCAGCTGTTTTATCTTGGTTTTCGGGTGTCAAACATTGATTACGTTTGAACCTTTTTAACCTTTGATATCTCATTTTTTCTTGGGAAGGGAAAAATAAGCAAAACCCTTGAGAATCGAGGTCCGGGAGTTGTTTTCGCTACGGGAAGGTGTTAGGCACCCATAACGACTATAGTAACCTATAGGAACCGTCTTTACTTTCTACGCGCGCGCTTTATTTTTAAATGCTATTTGGAAAATGATATTTACACCTAAGAGTTTACTAAGTCAAGAATTGGAGGGAGAAGAATGTGTTTGAATTTTTTTATTTTATTTGAATTGAAGGAATTTTGGTTCCTTGCCTACGTACCCTTTTAAGGTATCAAATCCACCGTCTTTCTCTTCCCAAAAATGTTTTTTGTTTTTATTTGTTGATTTTAAATTTGAAAATTGGAGTTTTGAAGAATGGAGATTGAGAGGCCTTAAAGGCATGAGATTTAAGAAAAAGTGGGGTTTGATTAGTGATTTTTGAAAAATAGGTCAAGTATGATTAATTTTCATTGAAATTTGATTAAGAAAATGAAAGGAAAATACAATGGGATTTTGATCCCAAGGTTTATTTAGAAAATGATTTGGGTGATATTGTTCATGTTTATTTGGAAAATGATTTTTTGTTAAGTTTCAAATCCTAAGCATACATCTAAAGCATTCAAACCCTATACATACATCTAAACATGCATATCCTAGCCATACATCTAAAAATAGCTATGTGATGTGTGTGCATGTGTCGGTGTACATCATTAGAGTCCATAGTCCATATTACATCCTTCACCTACATACACACTACTTCCTTGTGAGAACTTAATCCCACATAAATGAATTAAAAGCAAAAGAAATGTAGAGAAATGAGATGAGGAAGTGTGATGGAGAATATGCTTATGATGTACGAAACATGAAACAAGAAAATGTTAGTAGCATAGGGTAATATCAAAGAAAATAAAGCAAGTAAAATATCAAGATAAAAGCATAGAAAACTTCACAAAATAAAGCCAAAAAAATGCAAAAATATAGCTAAAATTTACCCACAAAATGCAAGAATCCTATTGCCTAAAATTCTCACATTCTAATACATTTTCCAAAGGCTTAGAATCAAGTCTTAAAATGAGAATTAAGGCAACATGATGAACTTAACATTTACAAAGTAAACTTAGGCATATTTGCATTATTTATTCACAAATGTAACTTGTAAACCAAGCAACTAATCAAGATTCACACACAAGCATCAAAATTATGTACAAACAGTAGCTAAAGATTTATAGAATCATATAACATGTATATCAAACAATCTTCAAGAGCATAGAATGGAATTGAGCAATTTTTTTTAGAGGTTTTTTCACATAAAATCAAGAAATAATGCAAGAAAATGTGATAATATTTTTTAACAAAATTTTCAGTAAACAAAATGCATAGAAACATCATAAAAATAACAAGAAGTATACATGAATTTTTTTAGAATTTTTAAGGGATTTTTAAGCTCAAGAACATATAAAACTTCGCTAATTTTAACAAAAATAGTAAACAATTAACAAGAAAAAATACCACACATATTTTTAATCAAGATTTAACACATAACAACATCACAAAAATGCCAAGAAAATGATCAAGAACATATAGAATTTTTTTTAGGAATTTTATACTACAAAAATAAGCATGCAGGGGTGTATATAGCAGTTTTTAGCAAGAAACACAGGAAACAGGGGGGTGTGCATAGCAGGAGAGCATATAGGCATGTCAAAATGGTTATTGGGCTCAGTGGACAGGTCTATGGGTCGACCCGGTTCATCGCCATACATATAGGCCTGAACCGGTTTGAGCTTCATTTGCTCTCACTCCTTCTCTCACTAAACGAAATCTAGAGAGAGAGAGTCTGCAATTCTGCTCCGATCTCCAATTCTGCTCCGATCTGAACTTTCTTTACATTTTTAAACAACTATTTCTCTCCTCTTTTCAAATCCATAATTAGTTTTCAAAGATGATGAATAAATCGGAGCAGATCTACAATTGAACTATTCGGTCTTAGGTTTTCAAAACTTTTTCGAATCTTTTGAAACGAAACCCTAATCTACTCTATCTTCTTCACTGATCATGGATTTGAACTCAGATTTCGCAAATAAACGGTGAATCTTCATGAATTGCATTTTTAGGGTTTCAGTTTCAATGTTTTTCGAATGTTTTCAAGGTTCTTGCTTCGATTCACCGTTTATTTACGTTCACAAGTCTTCGATGATGATTTACAACGAAAAGACGAGAAGATTTGATGAGTTTACCTGGTGATAATCTTCGTGAATCCTCTCTGACGTTTCTGGTAAATGATTTGTTGTTGCGAACTGAAAAACGAACCGGTGAACCTCCTCTTCTTCTTCTCTGATTCGAATCTTTTCGATCCTTCTTCTTCTCTCCTCTCACTGTGATCGTACGATCTGTGCTTGAATTGCAGTGGCTGGGTTTCGATGATGATGATTCAGTTGAATCTCTGAGAACCACGCTCAAATTTGTCGCAATTGATTGTTGCTTCTTGATTCTGGAAATTAGGGTTTGAATGTTTGTTCTTGATTTGATTCTAAGTTTTTGGTTATTTTGTGATGGATCAACGTGAAATTATTGTGAATTGATGTGTTCTGGTGCTGGATTGATGATGATTAGGTGTGAATTGAGTTCGGTTAGGGTTGGAATTGGGGATGAACATTCATGGTGTTCATACCAATTTCTGGAAATTTTTTGGTGTTTGATCTCTGAGGAGATGAGAGAGAAACGGACTTGTGTTTGTTGAGTTGGCAAAATCTGAATGGTACTGTGATGATTGGGCCTTTATATAGGTGACATGTGTTATTGATGGGCCAATGAGGGTCTGCCACGTATTCTGGACTGAACTTGGACTGAAATTTGGACTTGGGGCCTTTCTACAATTGTGAAAATTAAAGGGCCAATCTGCAAATAACCTAAAAAAAAAGGGACTAAAAAATAAACTGGACAAAAATAGGACTATTCTGCAATTGTTAAAAAAAGGACTTAAAAATAAAATTCGAAACAAAAAAGGACTTGAATGCAATTTTAAAAATTTGAGGACTAATATTAAAAAATGAATTAAAATTGATAATTGGAAAAAAACTTAAAGTGAAACCAAAATAAAAAACACAAAAAGGACTAAAATGAACCAACTACTTAAATGAGGTACTTCAAAGTAACCTCTCTCTGCCAAAATTTCGTGTGAAATGACCAAAATGCCCCTAGGAACCAAAACGACTTAAAATGATTCAGATGCAATTTTAAAATGATTTTTAACAAGGAATTTAAGCAAAAATCTATACAAGCACATTGAAAAGACCCAGAGACAATTTTTGGAAATTAAGCAGAGTTTTAACACATGAAAAGACTAAAATGCCCCTAGGGGCTAAACTGACTCAAAATGACTTCAAATGCAATTTTTGAAATGGATTTTGACATGGAATTGAAATAAAGACTTATTCAAACCAATTGAAAAGACTCAAACAATTTTTTAAGGACTAAAATGAGTTTGGATACAGGAAATGACTAAAATACCCTTTTTCGTGAATTTTGCAAACAATATTGAAATAAGATGCAGAGAAAGATGCAATTGATCAGAGACAATTTCAAATGACTTAAAATGCAAGAAAAGAAGAATTGAGCTAGTATTTTTAGGTCCAAAATTAGGGTATAACACCAATAATAAGATTTCGGTTCGGTTCGAAACAATTCGGTTCAGTTCAAAACAATTCGGTTAGATATGCAAACAGTTCGGTTCAGTTCGGTTCAATTTTTTCGAATTTAGCAAACAATTCAGTTTGGTTCAGTTTAGTTTTCATCCCGAACCGAACCATGCCCACTCCTACCTAACGACACCACTACATGTGCTATTAAAATTCGAAACAACATCAAAATCGACTGCTACAGAATTGCAACCCATGAATGAACAAGTTGACTATGAGCCGTTGAGTTCTACAAGCTTTCATCATGCTAAGCTGCCTTGCAATTCCTGCACCTGCAACTTCGGCCTCATCTCTTGGTGATGGCGTAAAGCACAACGGAAAAGGTTGGGATAAAAAATTAGCATTGATATTTTTTTTAAATTACATAGTTTACCTTTAACATGGCTTGTTTTTAAAAAGAAAAAATGGAGTATTATTGTCCAAAACAAAAAGGTGCACACATCTTCATAAAAATAGACGGGTGTATTGTAGCATTTCCCTATATATATCTACACACATATATTGCATCAAATTTATTATTTTGTCATGTCCATATAATATTAACAAATAATAACAATTTATAATTTTGATATAAAAAAATGATTATTAAATATGGTTGGATTAGTTTTTTGTAAAAATCATTCATCCAAAATAGAGTTGAATCTTATGTACCTAAGCATTTTAACCCGAGCTTGTAATCTTAACCATTAATTTTAATCTAGTGGTTAGAAAAGTCTCTCTCACACAAGTATATTTTTTCCGTTTTGTATGTATGTATGTATGAATGGCACATATATGATTAAAGAAAAAAAATTGTACAGTATTTTATTTATGTTTTTAAAATAATATTTTATTTTTCTTTTTCTAAAGAGACTATTTATAAATATATATTTTTCATCACTAAATTTATTAAAGATTTATATAATATAAAAATCTTAATCGAAATTGATTGTACCTGATTAGAAGCTGACTGCCGGTGCTTCTTTAATGCAATGGTTGAAGGTGGTGGAAATGCAACAACTGAGTGCTGGAACGGCTGCAAACACTCCGACACTCAAGTCAGTAGAGGTCAGAAATGGGGGTTTAAAAGTGAGAGAGATTCTACCATGGGGACTGCGAGGAACCCCCATTATATAGAGGTGAGTGAATGCAGAGCCGTTGTAATAGTACATGTGTGCCCGGCGTTATGAAATCGTGGGAAGTGTAACCGCCAAAGAGGGGGGGGGGGGGGTTGTGTACCTGCAAACACTCCGACACTCAAGTCAGTAGAGGTCAGAAATGGGGGTTTAGAAGTGAGAGAGATTATACCATGGGGACTGCGAGGAACCCCCATTATATAGAGGTGAGTGAATGCAGAGCCGTTGTAATAGTACATGTGTGCCCGGCGGTTATGAAATCGTGGGAAGTGTAACCGCCAAAGAGGGGGGGGTTGATGTACCTGCAAACACTCCGACACTCAAGTCAGTAGAGGTCAGAAATGGGGGTTTAGAAGTGAGAGAGATTCTACCATGGGGACTGCGAGGAACCCCCATTATATAGAGGTGAGTGAATGCAGAGCCGTTGTAATAGTACATGTGTGCCCGGCGGTTATGAAATCGTGGGAAGTGTAACCGCCAAAGAGATATTCGCGCGAACGTGTGTAAAGAAACGTTACAGGTTGTTTGAACAGGTCTAGGTTGTTCTGTGCACCCCCTCGCGAGGAAGGGGTGTGTGGTGAGTAAACTGCCAAATGTGGCATTTGAGCTTGATTTGTTATTGGGCCTAAGAAATTGGGTCTCTTACCGGTCCAGAACAGAAATTTAACCTAGTTAGCTATTTATAAATATGGTAGAGCTCACCATTTTCACAGAAGTCGAGAGGAACGGCGCCGCTGCTTAGGTTATGCTGATATGCAATTAGTACACGATGATTTCGTACGACATCATTCTAACCAGACCAGCAATACATATGAGGTTAATCTTCCGTCGTTCATCTTTTCATGTCATCGATGTCATCTAATTGTTTATTTAATTATTTTCTCCTAACCAATTTTTTGTTGTTCTCTCCCTGACAGATTTATATGTGTCAAAACAAAACTTATCCATGGCGTATCATTAGAAGGTATGATTGAATGAAAATCATCAATGTTATCTTATATTTCTACTCCTTCTATGATGATATGCTTAGATCTATTGTTCTTTTTGATAGGTACCAACATAATTTCCAACGAGTGTGACTTCTTTGATTAAATATGGATATATATGTAGCATCAAGATGATATCTTTTTAAAAAGGTAATAGTTGTGTGATTTGTATATATTCACCTTCATATTTTTTGCTATATTGAATTTTGAGTTGATAACTTTTATTTTGATATATAAATATTATGTATTATTTATTTTAATTTGAATATTGCTTCAATCCCTTGACATGGTTTAGTGACTATGTACAGAGAAAGAGAAAAGAGTTTTGATGATGTCATTTGCAAGGTACGTGTTCTATTGATTATGTCATATGGTCACAATTACAATTGAGGTACCTTAAAAATACTATTGCTACCACAATTGCAGCTAATGTTGTGTTTCTTCTCACTTTGCCAAATCCAGACAATGTCTTTGAGAGCTGGTATTATATGTTCCTTCAATATCTTCTGGTATTCTGATGCATCTCCATGGTACTTCTTTATCTCAACAAAATAGAAAGATGGAGCAAACTCAAATATTTCAGTAGAAATGGTAAGTGGCCTTTTTCTACTATCTTGCTGTCTCTATAACTTTAGCATCTCTCCATTATTCTTTACTATCTTCATATTCAACATGTGCGCAATATCCTCCATTGTTTATATGATAGAGGAGGCTGAGCTCTTGGAGGTAAACTTGGTCTTCAATTTCATCATCATCATTACTTGCAAAAAAGATAGACAAATCGAGCCCTGCAGATAGAGAAAGTATGTGAAAAGCATTAAGATATTTTGGTTAAACCAATTCTTGATTTGGCTCAACCATAGTAATTTCATTTTCAACAATAGCTTTATCAGACTCAACATTTGCAGCCACATTTGTAATCTCTCTTTCTACTTGAACACTTTCCAAATGTAATCCTTTTCTGAACCAACGACTTTCCATTATTTTAGCAATAGAAATTCTACTATCAGGGTTGGGATTGAGAATCTTTGATAATAATCTGCGTATCTCGACTGAAAACTAGGGGGACATTTGTATTCTCCCTTGTGGATTTTCCGATACAGTTCCATTAAATTCTGATCATAAAATGGATAGTAACCGGCCAAAAGAACATATAAGATTACTCCGCAATACCAAACATCAGCTTTTTCTCCATAATAACCTTTTCCACGGAGAACATCTGGAGTTGCATACATCGGAGTTCTACACATTGTTTGCAACATGTTGCAGTGATGAGATTCTATGAATGTGCTAAACCCGAAATCAACTATTTTAAGAACACCGTTCTCGTCTAAAAGCAAGTTTTCAGGCTTCAAATTCCGATGGTAGACACCCTTCTTGTGGTAAAAGGTAACGCCTTTCCTCTAGCTTATCAAGTTTTTGTGTTCGTTTTCACCCTTTTTTGTCCCTTTTTTTGTTTTTTCGTTTTAAGTTTTAATCATTTTGTTTGTTTTGTTTCTGTGATCGTTAATGCTTGCTTTGTTCTTTGTTTGTGTTTGTTGCGTTTTTGAGACACTTGTTTTGATTATTCGTTTTAGGGTTTTGTTAATACTTAAAAATTTTATTTTTTTTTCTGGTTTGTTTCTAAAATTGATGAACATTTAACTTTGTAATGATGGAAATTACAGGTTGAATAAAATAGTTTCCGAAAAGGGTTTGTATTTTAGGGTTTCTGAAAACAGTTTCTAAAATTGCTGAATATTTAACTTAGTTGTTTTGTTTTGTATGTAATTAAGACTAATGTTGCCAAAATCTGTAGGATGGAAGACAATAGCACACTAATACTGCATCACAGTGGCGATTTAGAGTGAGATGAGTATCGGAGGCTGCAATACGTTCGTGGTGAATTCTTTATATGGGAAAAGATGGATTTGATGAGTTGTGTTTGTGGGACATTGAGAAGATGGTGAAACATTGCAGTGGCTACTTCAAGGTATCTAAATTGTGGTACTTAAAGTTGTATGAAGGTCTTGCAAGTGATTTGAATATCTGCTTGAATCGATTGACGACTGATAATCATGTTATAGACATGGTGCAAGTTGCAAGGGCTAATAATGGTGCAGAAACTGCAGGAAATGTTGTTGCAAATGTTGGAAAGGTGTGACTCTTAAATTTTAAGGATCGATTTCCCAGTTAGTGTATTAATTGAAGGACTGATATGATTGATTATGTCATAGTTTAGGGACTAATTTGATTGAATTTGCAATTTCAGGGTGATGCACCAAGGAGGTATGGTCTTAGAGGACTGATTCTTTCAACTAATAGGCCTACGTAAACACCAATGAGGGATCCTGCACCAGCTCATCCAACTGATGCTGGCATTATTAGAGTTCCATATACAAGCTATGGTCTATCCGGTTCGACTCAACCTAAATTCATAGAGTTTATACCAACCCCCCGGATTTCCAAAGAAGTGATGCTTCATGGAGCTTAAAATATGCTTTTGGATTTGTAATATTTACGCTTCTTTGAATTATGCCCCATAGTTGGGTTTCTTTTTGCTTATCTTTATTTAAGACTTATGACTTGTTAATGCCCCATAGTTGGGTTGCTTTTACCTATGTAATTTCTCAGACTTATGACTTATGACGTATGAATTTTGCATATGTAATATTTCAGTTTCAATTTGCGTGTTCCAGCTTTTTTACTTTATTCTGTACACATATGCTTCAAGGGTCAAATTGGTAACTGATTAAAAAATTCAGGGACTTATTTGATGGGTTTTTAATATAAGGTAGGGATCGATTTGATAGTTAGACAAATAATTGAAGGACTAATTTGATGATAATATTATTACAGAAAGGTTACATTTCTCAATCATCTTCAACCTCTTTTCATTAGAACTTTACACACGCATAGAACAATACAATAACATGTTAAAAACCTCAAACAAGCAAATTATGACCATCACAAACTTAATCAACCTAAGCTCACTTCATACACACTCAACTTTGTCCATCAACCTTCCTCTAGCCTTAACCATGGACTTAACCTGCTCCATCAATCTTGTCTTTCTTCCATGACCAGCACCAATTCCATTGTTTTTAAAGTATCCTAGTTCTTCAGCTTTGTTTTATCTTGGTTTTCGGGTGTCAAACATTGATTACGTTTGAACCTTTTAAACCGGTGATATCTTATTTTTTCTTGGGAAGGGAAAAAGTAAGCAAAACCCTTGAGAATCGAGGTCCGGGAGTTGTTTTCGCTACGGGAAGGTGTTAGGCACCCATAACGACTATAGTAACCTATAGGAACCGTCTTTAATTTCTACGCGCGCGCTTTATTTTTGAATGCTACTTTGAAAGAAAATATTAAGCCTAAGAGTTTTTCTAAGTGAAGAATTGGAGGGAGAAGAATGTTTTTGGATTTTTATTTTAGTTGAATTGAAGGAATTTTGTTCCTTGCCTACGTACCCGTTTAGGGGATCAAATCCACCGTAGTTCTCTCTCAAAAAATGTTTTTTGTTTTTGTTGGTTGATTTTAAGTTTGAAAATTGGATTTTGAAGAATAGAAAGAGGCCTCAAGGGCATGAGATTGGAAAATAGTGAGGTTGAATTAGTGAATTGCAAAAGAAGTCAAAGTTTGATTATTTTCATTGAAATTTGATTAAGAAAGTGGAAAAGAAAATACAATGGGATGTTGGATCCCAAGGTTTATTTGGAAAGGATTTGAGTGAAGTTGTTCACATTTGTTTGAAAAATTGGTTTTTTCTAAGTATGAGTCCTAAGCATTCATCTAAACATACAATCCTAAACATACATCTAAACATGCATATTCTAACTATATAGCTAAAGTGATGTGTGTGCGTGTGTCGGTGCTTGTGTCGGTGTACATCATTAGAGTCCATAGTCCTTATTACATCATTGGCCTAGATACATTCTATGGCCTCTTTGCCAAGAAATTAAAAGTGGCATAAAAGTAAAATATTACAAGAACTCCTAAATCTTTACATTCTAATTTTTGCATGAAATTGAAACTTAAGGTGCAAGAAATTGAATGGAGAGGAAGATGAAGTGGGAATGCTTATGATGTATGAAACATGAAACAAAAAGTTAGTAGCACAAGATAAAAAACAACTCAAAGCCATCATAACAAAAGTAAAAAAAAAAAAAAAAAAAAATTAACATAAAAAACAAGCAAAAACAATGCAAAATAGGCCTAAAGATTCATCAATAATGCAAGGCTTGAACAAGACCTATAATCCTCATATTTTAACAAGTTCCCAAAGAGTTTTATTTCGGTCCCAACACAAGAATTAAGAGGACCTATCAAGCCAAGCCTCCTAGTATATTTTTAGGCATATTTTCCACTTAATTTCCACAAACAATTTATTTACATGACTTATAACACAAGGTACTAACAAATCATACTCCAAAACAGTAAAGAACAGCACCAAATCATAGGCATACACATTGTAAATTCTCATATCAAGGGTCAATATACCCTAGCAAGATTTTGGGATCAAGAACATGCAAGAATTTCACAAAAACTTAACAAAAAAGTAACATAAAATCACAAGAAAACCTCACATATATTTTTCCCAATTTTAATATGCCACAATTATCACAAAAATACCACAAAACTATTAAGAAATATGTATGAATGTTTCTAGAATTTTTAAAGAATTTTTAGACACAAAAAAACATATAAAATTTTCACAAGTTTTTAACAAAAATAATAAACAATTGACAAGAAAATATCACACACTTTTTAACCAAGATTCAACATATGACAATATCACAAAAATATCAAGAAAATGATTAAGAACACGTAGGAATTTTTTTAGGAATTTTTAAAGGATTTTTGAGTGCACAGGGGCGCAATTATCAAAAGGCAGTGTCAGAAATAGCAGAAAAAAGGACAAAAAACGAAAACTGCAACAAACTCAGGCCCAGGCCCAACGTCCAAAGGCTTGGACGCACAGGAATCACAAGATCAATCCATATAACATACAAACAAAACGCAGATCGATGCAGGCCGTCAGATCTACGATCTGACGGCTCAAAAGCCGCCAGTGTACAAGATGAGCATGGAGCAGCGCGCATGTGATCAGGAAAGGATATATAAACCTCTTGCTCTTTGGATTCGGATCTTGACGAGTTTGAGTGGTTGATCCTTGAGCTTACTCCTTTCCTTTGCTTCGTTCTTCTCCGATCTGGCCTTGCTCGATTCGTACTTGTTCTTCAACGATTCGGTTTTGCTCGATTTGCCTTTGTTCTTCACCGATCTTGTTACTTCACTCTGTTTCTCGTTCGTAACTGTGACGTTATTGTTGTTTGAATGAACTGGCTTTTGGTCTCGAATTCACGTGGTAGTGATTTCGTGAATGAATCTGAGATATGAATTGGTGATTTTCAGTTGATTACGGTGGTTGACGGTGGTATGAGTGGCGGTTTTGGTTAGTTACGGTGACGGTTATGGATGGTTAGGGTTTGAACATTCAAGAGTGTTCTTGAATGTTCTTGATTTTTCTGGTGATTTTTGGTGTTTTGATGCGTGAGAAAGAGAGAGAGAAAAGTGGAATCTGTTTCTGAAAAGTGGTTGTGAGGTGGCACTGAATCAATGGTTCTGTGTGACTTGGCCTTTGACTGGGCTATTTATAGCTGATGTGTAAATTCCTGGACCAATAGGACACTGCCATGTGGACATAGACTGTAACTGACTGGACTAATAAAAATCTGACACATGGCACTGGACTTAACAAACTTTTGGACTAAATTGCAAATGACTAAAAATAAAGGACTAAAATGCAAAAATGACAAAAGGACTTAAAAGTAATTAATAATAAAATTGGTAAAAAACGTAATTTGGAAATAAACGTAAAGTGAAACGAATAAAATTGACAAAACGGACTAAAACGAACCAATGGCCTAAATGAGGTACTTTAAAGTTACCTCTCTGCCGAAATTTTGTGTGAAATGACCAAAATGCCCCTAGGGCTAAAACGACTAAAAAATGACTCAGGAACAAATTTGAAATGGATTTTTAACAGAGGAATGAAACAACAGTTTATTCAAACCAACTTGAAAGACTCAGAGACAATTTTAGAATTTAAACAGGGTTTTAACACGTGAAAAGACCAAAATGCCCCTAGGGGCAAAACTGACTTAAAATGACTTCAAATGCACTCTTTGAACTGGATTTTGACATAGAATGAAACAAAGACTTATGCAACCTATTTGAAAGGACTTAAACAAATTTTGACAGACTGAGAGACATTTTGACATAGGAAATGACCAAAATACCCTTGCATGTAAATTTTGCAAATAAAATTGAAATGAAATGCAGAGAAAGATGCAATTGATCAGAGACAGTTCAAATAGCTTGAAATGCAAGAAAGGAAAGATTGATTAGTATTTTTAGGTCCAAAATTAGGGTATAACAGCTGCCCCTATTTAAGTTTCTTTGTCCGGAGAGTCAAGAGACGAAGTCTTAGAGTTGACGGGACGAAGATACTTAAATATTAACATTTGCACTGCTTTTGGACATAAAAATACGTTTTCAGATTTTCAAAGTTATGAATGCTATGCAGTATTTGATTATGAATGCAAGACAAACAACTGGAGTCTATGGAACCTATCATGTCACTGGGGATTCAGGTGGACATTGACAGGGTAGACAAACCAGGGAGTAGAATACAGGGTACAAGTTGTTCTTTGGGTCGAACTAGTCACTTGACCGAGGAATACGAAACAAGGGATAGGTGCAAGCTGTTCTTGGAATCGAACTTGGCACTTGACCGGAAACATAGACATATAGGCAGATACAAGCGGTTCTTTTGGATCGAACTTGACACTTGATTGGAGATACAAACAGATAGGCAGACACAAACTGTTCTTTGGATTGAACTGGCTGTTTGGCTGGAGACATAGACAGAAGGGTTGATACAAGCTGCTTCTTTGGATCGAACTTGCTTGTTGAATTATCACCACATCATGTGGGAGAGTGCAGACTGTTCTCTTAGAACGAACTTGTCGTTTGACCGATAACAAAGCATAAGCTGGGGTACAAACTGTTCTTCAGATTGAACTTGCCGTTTGACTGATAACAGAGCATAATCTGGGTACAAACTGTTCTATCGAACTTGCCGTTTGACCGATAACAGAGTATAAGCTGGGTACAAACTGTTCTGCAAATCGAACTTGCCGTTTGTCCGGAAGCATAGGTATACAAGTAGGTACAAGTGGTTCTTTTTTGGATCGAACCTGGCACTTGACCAGTAAAAAGATACAAATTGAAAGTCTGGCTTAACAAGATACCAATTGAGGGTAAATTGTCATTGACTTGATCTGAGAATAGACATGACCATTTTTGTTGGCCCAAGGGTAAATTGACATTGATTTGAATTGAGAATTGAGAATTGACATCGACATTGACATTGACATTGACATTGACATTGGCTTGGCAATTGAAATTGACATTGACATTGACATTGACATTGGCATTGGATATTTGACATTGACATTTGACATTGACATTGACATTGACATTTGACATTTGATATTGGATATTTGACATTGACATTTGACATTGACATTTGACATTGGATACTTGACATTGACATTTGGCATTGACATTTGACATTTGACATTTGCATTTGACATTGACATTGGATATTGACATTGAAATTGACATTGGAATTGGAAATTGGCATTGGAATTGGAATTGAAATTGGAAGTTGACATTGGAATTGGAAATTGGTATTGGAATTGGAATTGAAATTGGAAATTGACATTGGAATTGGAAATTGGCATTGGAATTGGAATTGGAGATTGACATTGACATTGTCATTGGATGTCAACATTGGAATTGGAGATTGACATTGACATTGTCATTGGACGTCAACATTGGAATTGGAGATTGACATCGCTTCGAATTTTGACAGTTTGACATTGAAATTGGAAATTGCTTCGAATTTGACAGTTTGACATTGAAATTGGAAATTGCTTTGAATTTGACAGTTTGACATTGAAATTGGAAATTGCTTCGAATTTGACAGGTTGAAATTGAATTGAATTTGGAATTGGAATTTGGAATTGAAATTGAAATTGAACTTTGACAGTTGACAGTTGAAATTGAGATTGAAATTGAAATTGAAGTTGAGTTTGACAGTTGAAATTTGGATTGGATTTTGACAGTTGAAAGTTGGATATGCAACATGTATGCATGGTGTAGCAAGATTATTGGATGTATGAGCACATAAAATGCATGATTATGCATGTATGAATGCTTGAAATGCATGATTGGTTTGTAACTTGGCAGAGAAGTTTCACAAAGGCAGACAAAACATTGGAAGATTGGGCACGTAGTGGCTCGTGCTGAAACATATTCACAGGGGAAGACCTCTTTGGAGAGACCGTCGTTTGGGAGACGTATCGAAACCATGGCTGAGGGCAATAAAACTTGTAAAGAAGGGACCCTTGGAAGGTTCTTGGATACAGGTCGCCGTTGCTAGGCGTGTCAGTGCTGGGTAAACATTGGATGTCCGCATCTGTGGTCAATGATTTTCAAATTTTTATTCTTTTCATTTTTCAATCCCACTTTTGCCTGAACCGCCCTTTCGGGTTTTCGATTCACCGGGGAATAGATTCTTTTCATTGCCCCATTTTTGCCTGAATTGCCTTCATAGGTCGTCAATCAGCGGGGTGCTCATTTTTGCCTAAGCCGCCCTTTCGGGTTTTCAACTTAGCGAGCTTTTCATTTGTATTTTTCCCATTTTTTCATTTCCATTCTGTTTTTTCATTCTTGCCATTGACCACAGATCATCCTGGGGAATAACCTGCTTGTAACATGTATTGAAATAGACATTGACATTCATTCATTCATGCATGTTTCATTGAAATGTACCCTATTGCTCAGGTTTGCTTTCAAAATAGACAGAAAAAGAATTTTCAATTTTTCAAAAATGTTTGTTTCAGATATTGACATTATCAATTGGAAAGGAAATATTTTGTATAAAGCATTGAAAGTAGAAAGGAAGACAGAATTTCAAACAGTAGAAAGGCTCAAATTGATGTAGAAGAGTGAAAGTTAGCCAAAGGCATGACTTCACGGATTTACAAAGCTTGGAAAATGGTAATTTTATTGGTTGGTGATACATTGAACACGATGACCGCTACATTTCATAGAAATTTTGAATTCACAAGTACAGAAGCCTCTGATGAAGACGATCATTGACAGTTGTAGATGCCCCAAGGGGTGATGGTGATTTGCCAGATATAGTTACTTGTCTTTCATCAACCTCATTTTTGCATGAACCGCCCTTTCGGGTTTTCGGCCCATCGAGGCGCTCATTTTTGCCTGAGTTGCGTACAATCTCAGCGAGCTCTTTCATATTCATTTTTTTGTCCCTAACTTTTGCCTGGATCGCCCTTTCGGGTTTTCGATCCACCGGGAAGCGCATTTTTGCCTAGGCCGCCCTTTCGGGTTTTCGACCTACCACGCTGTTCTTTTCTTTCTAGACAAAGTATTTCTTGACTATATCGGCATTGACAGGATTTGGGAGTTCAACACCATCCATGTGTGTAAGAATCAAAGCACCACCAGAGAAAGCCTTCTTGACAACATAAGGACCTTCATAGTTAGGTGTCCACTTGCCCCTTGGGTCGGGTTGTTGACTTATCCTTCTTTTCAAAACAAGTTCGCCCTCCTTGAATTCCCGAGGTCGGACTTTCTTGTCAAAAGCATTCTTCATTCGCACTTGATACAACTGTGCACGAGCCATAGCATCCATACGTTTCTCCTCAATCAGATTCAATTGATCATACCGACTTTGACACCATTCAGCCTCAGTTAGTTTCGCTTCCATGATTACTCGAAGAGATGGAATCTCCACTTCCAGTGGGAGAACTGCTTCCATGCCATATACCAGAGAGAAAGGAGTTGCCCCGGTTGAGCTGCGTACCGTAGTACGGTAACCATGCAAGGCAAAAGGTAACATTTCATGCCAGTCTTTGTAAGTAGTGACCATCTTCTGAACAATCTTCTTGATGTTCTTGTTAGCGGCCTCAACTGCACCATTCATCTGAGGTCTGTAAGGAGAAGAGTTGTGATGTTCAATCTTGAATTCTTCACATAAAGCTTGCATCATACTATTGTTCAGATTGGAACCATTGTCAGTGATGATCTTGTTGGGAACACCATATCGACAGATGATGTTATTCTTGATAAACTTGACAACCACTTGCTTGGTCACATTTGCATAGGAAGCAGCTTCAACCCACTTGGTGAAATAATCAATTGCCACTAGAATGAAACGATGTCCATTGGAAGCTTTCGGTTCAATTCTTCCGATCATGTCAATGCCCCACATAGAGAAAGGCCATGGGGAAGAGATAACATTGAGAGTGTGTGGAGGTACATGAATCTTGTCAGCATAAATTTGACATTTGTGGCATCTCTTGGCATGTTTGTGGCAGTCACGTTCCATGGTTATCCAGTAATAGCCGGCTCTTAACAGTTTCCTTGACATGGTGTGACCCGAAGCATGGGTCCCAAAGGTACCATCATGTACATCATGCATCAACTTCTCAGCTTCTTGTTTGTCAACACATCTCAACAAGACCATATCATAGTTCCTCTTGTATAGGATTTCTCCGTCCAGAAGGAATTTGCTAGCCCATCGTCTCAGAGTCTTTTTATCCCTGTTGGAAGCACCAGGTGGATATTCACGGTTCTGCAAGAATTGCTTGATGTTGTAATACCAAGGCTTTTTATCATTCACATCTCTATCAGCTTGATCTGGCATATTTTCAATAGTAAACACATGAGCGGGTCTATCAAGACGCTGCACTTTGATTACAGGCACCTCATTCCAGTGATTGACACGAAACATAGAAGACAAAGTAGCGAGAGCATCAGCCATCTGGTTTTCATCCCGAGGGATGTGGTGCAGTTCAACCTTTGTAAAGTATGTCAACAGACGTCTTGCATAGTCACGGTATGGGATCAGCTTCTCATGATGAGTCTCCCATTCACCCTTTATCTGGTTAATAACAAGTGCAGAATCTCCATAGATGTCAAGGTGTTTGATTCTCAGGTCAAGGGCTTCTTCAATGCCCAAGATGCATGCTTCATATTCAGCTATGTTGTTTGTGCATTCAAAAGTTATTCGAGCGGTGAAAGGAATGTGGTGCCCCTGCGGAGTCACAATGATGGCTCCAATTCCTTTACCGTAAGCATTAACAGCACCATCAAACACCAATCCCCACTTGCTATTGGGATCCGGCCCTTCATTGATCAGTGGTTCTTCACAGTCTTTTGCTTTCAGATACATAATCTCTTCATCAGGGAAATCAAACTTAATTGGCTGGTAATCATCAAGAGGCTGACAAGCAAGATGCTCAGCAAGGATGCTTCCCTTGATTGCTTTCCGAGCTTTATACACAATATCATATTCAGACAATAACATTTGCCAACGTGCGATCTTTCCAGTAACAGCGGGCTTTTCAAAGATGTACTTGATTGGATCCATTCGAGATATCAACCAAGTTGTATGATTCACCATATAATGACGCAGGCGTTTGGCAGCCCAAACTAAAGCACAACAAGTCTTTTCAAGCATTGTATACCGAGTCTCGCAGTCGGTGAACTTCTTGCTCAGATAGTAGATAGCATGCTCTTTCTTACCAGTCTCATCTTGTTGACCGAGAACACAACCCACTGAATCATCCAACACTGACAGATACATAATCAAAGGCCTTCCTTCCACTGGCGGGACAAGGATAGGTGGCTCCAACAGGTATTCTTTAATGCTATCAAAAGCTTCCTGACATTCATCATTCCATACAACAGGCTGATTCTTTCTGAGCAATTTAAAAATTGGTCCACAGGTAGTAGTCATGTGAGATATGAATCTTGAAATGTAATTCAGACGTCCGAGGAAACCTCTGACTTGCTTTTCAGTTTGAGGGGCCGGCATCTCTCTGATAGCTCGGACTTTGTCAGGATCAACTTCAATGCCTCTTTGACTGACAATGAAGCCTAGCAACTTTCTAGACCGTACACCGAATGTGCACTTGTTAGGATTCAACCGCAGCTTGTACTTTCTCAGTCTTTCAAACATCTTTTTCAGATACACAACATGTTGCTCTTCATCACTTGACTTCACAATCATATCATCCACATATACTTCAATCTCTTTGTGAATCATATCATGAAACAGAGTGGTCATACCCCTTTGATAGGTAGAACCAGCATTTATCAAGCCGAATGGCATCACTTTATAACAGAATGTTCCCCACGGAGTAATGAAGGACGTCTTTTCTCTATCTTCAGGTGACATTCGTATCTGGTTATAGCCAGAGAAACCATCCATGAAGGAGAATACTTTGGATTGAGCAGTACTGTCAACAAGCACATCAATATGAGGCAATGGGAAGTTATCATTTGGACTGGCTTTATTCAGATCTCTGTAATCAACACACATTCGAACTCTCCCATCTTTCTTTGGCACTGGTACGATGTTGGCAATCCACTCAGGGTATTCAGCTGTCATGAGGAAACCCGCATCAATTTGCTTTTGTACTTCAGCCTTGATCTTAAGAGCCATGTCTAGACGAGATCTTCTCAATTTCTGTTTGACAGGAGGACATTCAGGTCTTGTCGGTATCCGATGTTCCACAATCTTGGGATCTAGACCCGGCATATCTTCATAGGACCATGCAAAGACATCTGGATAATCATGGAGAAGCTGAATGATTTTCTTTTTCACCTCTGGCTCAAGTGCAGCACCAATCTTGATCTCTCGCTTGTTTTCTTCAGTACCCAAGTTGATGAGTTCAATCTCTTCCTGGTGAGGCTTAATGGCTCTTCTTTCTTGCTCAAGCAGTCGAGTGATCTCATACGGTATCTCTTCATCATCGTCCTCATCTTCAGCTTCATATACAGGGAATTCAAAATTTGGAGGAACCATAGGGTCACTGTGTTCAACGGGTTTATTATGGTTCAATCTGCATAATATGATTGGGATGATTTTAGAAAAAGTTTTTCATGCAGATTTTTGAAATTAATAAGAAAATACAGATGTTTTGGTTTTTTCTGGCATTACCATTATTTCCAAGAAAAGGGCACCAAAAAGTAAAAAAAACAAAGAGTCGTGAGAAAAACGACAACTTTTATTGATAACGGCAATGCCGAAACAAACACGCCCTTACAATGATATCACTTTCGCCTTGGGCAGAGCGAAAGGATTGTTATTTTGAAAACAAAGAAAACATGAGCAACAAAACACATTACATGGAAGCATGCATGACTAAAGGAACATCAATGGCCTCCCAATTTCTCACAGTGCCTCCTGGTATAACAAATGTAGGCACGTGACTTCCTTCAGCAGCATCTTCAGTAATAGCGTTGATGAACCCAGCACTGTAGAAAGTTCCTTTTGAAACAGCAGATGTCGGGGAGAATCCAAGGCCTTCTTTTCGCTTGTTTTCCAGAATCTGAATCACTTTGCCCCAGCCAGCAGCTTGCCCTTCTTGAACAGCCTTCTGGGCGTCTTTCAATGAAGCCATGCTAGCACTAGCTCTTTGGGGTTCTGCACCCTCAACAGTCAAGCCTTGAAATGATGTCCCTTCAGCGGACCCTGCTTCAACACAAGAGAAAGATGACACTTGGCTAACCAGATATGCTTCTTCACCATGTATAGTGACAATCTTACCGTTCCTCATGAACTTGAGCTTTTGATGCAAAGTAGAAGTTACTGCCCCAGCGTCATGAATCCACGGTCTTCCGAGGAGACAGCTGTACGAAGCGTTGATATCCATGACTTGGAAAGTTATTTGAAATGTCTCAGGACCAACGGTGATTGGCAGGTCCACTTCCCCGAGAACATCCTTGCGGGATCCATCAAAAGCTTTAACCAGATAGCTGCTACCCCTCAGGGAAATTCCATGATGGCTCAATTGTCTTAGCGTGGATTCGGGCATTACATTCAGAGATGATCCAGTGTCTACCAATACGTTGGATATCAGGTCAGATCCACAATGTACTGAGATATGTAGAGCCAAATTGTGGCGTTTCCCTGCTTCGGGGAGCTCATCGTCACCGAACCCCAAGTTGTTGCAGGCAGTAATATTACTCACTATCCCATCAAACTGATCCACAGAGACCTCGTGGTCAACATAAGCTTGCTCGAGTATCTTCATTAACACTTTCCTATGAGCCTCAGAGCTCATGAGCAGAGACAGGATGGATATCTTTGAAGGAGTCTGTAGCAGCTGGTCAACAATCTTATAGTCACTTTTCTTGATAAGTCTCAGGATTTCGTCCAGATTGGACTCTTCAATAGATTGGCCTGCTGGGCCGGTGTTCTTGTCAACAGGAGGGACAACTGGTGGAGTTACCGTGGCAATGGGTGTAACTACCTTCTTTAGAAACAACGGTGGACGGACTCTTCCACTTCTCAGGGTTGTAACTTCACTAGCAACATTATCAACTGTAGCTGGGGATACGAGAGGCACCTCCACTCCGTTCTCAATCATGGTTGCATTGTATTTGTAGGGAATTGCTTTGGTAGAGGTATAAGATACCGGACCAGGTAGCCTGATTACCAAAGGCTCAACATTCTTTACCTGAGACGCACTTTCAACAGGAGAGTCATGGAATACTGGCACAATCACACATACATCACTGGCAATCAAGTACTTGTCATCCATCAGGCTCTGGATATCATTTTGCACAACACAACAGCCCATAGGATTCTGCAGACATTCTGAACAAGAATCATGATCATGTTTGAACAGAGAAGCCTGGCAAAGCTTGACATGTAATGGCACCAAGGGAGTAACGACATTGCGGACATCCAACATGGGATCCTCTTGAGGAACGGGAACCCCTTCAAAGGCCTCAATCATGTTAACAGCAGCATGGTTTGGAAGCGGATTGTCAAGGACATGAGGAACACTGTTCTCAAAAGTCAAACGTCCTTTTTCTATCAGATCTTTCACAATATATTTTAGAGCAAAACAACCTTCAACATCATGGCCTTGAGCACCCTGATGGAATTCACATGTTAGGTCCTGTCGGAACCTGGGAGGCAATGGATTAGGCGGAGGCTTGCCTGGTCTGGTGACGCAGTGTCCCTTGGCCAGTAGAGTTGGGAGTAGCTCACCGTACCGCATTGGTATTGTTGGAAAAGAAGGTTTGGGTCGGGGACCCTGTTGTTGCTGCCGTTGCTGTTGAGCAGGAGGCTGTTGTTGTGTTTGCTGAGGGATAGCATTGACGGGCATTGGTGGTTGACCCGGTGGTAGAGGATATTGCTGATAAAATGGTGGGAAGAAAGGGTGTTGAGAGTATTGCATGTAGTGATAAGGCAGGGGTAATTGTGTAGCAGCTACAGATGGGTTACCAGACACCATCCCTACGTCAGATTCTTTCCTCTTGTGATGTCCGTTACCGTACTTCTTTGGTGCACTGTTTGAAGATTCGCCCTTCTCAAGGACAATAATACCATCTCGGACAGCCTCTTCTAGGCGCGTTCCCATTGTAACCATATCAGAGAAGTTGTTTGGGGCAGAGACTATCATTCTCTCCTTATATTCCTTCTTCAGAGTCTTCAGGAATGTCTGTGTTAACTCCTCCTCATCGAGTCGAGGAGAAACACGGGCAGCTGCCCCTCTCCACCTTTGAGCATATTCACGGAAGGTCTCATCTGATTTCTGAGATAGGGCTTTGAGAGAGTCCCTGTTTGGTCTCAGACGGGTGTTGAATTCATATTGACCTTCGAAAGCAGCAGCGAGTTCCTCAAAAGTATGAATGTTGTCTTTGCTCAGACTAGTGTACCAATCTGCTGCATCATCTGTCAAGCTACTCTGGAAGCAGTGGATCATCAGTGCATCATTGTCGGCATAGTTAGCCATCTTTCGGACATACCGGATAACATGGTTGTGTGGGCAAGAAGTCCCATTATACTTGTCAAATTCTGGCTCTTTGAATTTCTTAGGAACCTCAAATCGGGATACTAAGCATAGATCACGAGCTTTAGCAGGAGCACCATTGTTTCCCCGGCTAGCCTAGACCTCACGGAGTTCTCCAGCCAACTCCCTTAACTGTCTCTTCATAGCTTCCATTGCGGGATCTTGTCCACACGGAGTGTCAATATCAATCACCTGTTGCACAGTGTGTACAATAGGGTCGGTAACAACAGTAGTTACTTGAGGCATAGCAGTAGACACAGGAATCTGTCCTTGACCAGCAAAACCAGAGACACCAGCAGCAGTATTAGGAGAGTAGTAAGCTGAGAGGCCATAAGGACGGCCATTGGGCATAACAAAACGAGCATCAGTAGCCACAGTAGATAGTGGGATAGAGGGAACCACCTCAGTAGTAACTGGAATAGAAGTGGCTGGCTGTTCTTGTGAAGCCATCATAGCGGACATAGCGTCATGAGCCTTAGCCAAGTCTTCTTTCATAGCGGCCAATTTGGCACGGAGCTGAGCATTTTCTTCTTCAAAGTTAGCCATTATCCTTCTCTTGTGAAATCTTGTCTGATGAATTCTATCTGGTTGGTAGACTTTGCGAGTACGAGCCACTTTTCAGACTGCGGCGGACAAAACCAGGAGGCAATGAGCACGAGAGAAGTTTTTTGTGGTCAATGAATGCATATGATGCATGAAATGTGAATGCGAAAAGACTCTTTTTTGTCAGAGGACTTTGTCAAAGTGGTTGTGAACATCACGGAGAAACACGGTTTTATCTGAAAGTCTTGAGCAAAACTAAAAGTTTAGTTGAGATGGTATCACTTGGTGTTCACATCCGTGATGTTCAAAAGATGACTTGTCTAAGTCCTCTGATAAATGCATGGAAAAAAGTTTATGCATGTATGCATGTAGGCATGATTATATTCAAGTTCGGAGAAAACATGGTGGGTTTGAAGTTCAAAGTCGAGGAGTCATGGGTGGACACGGTGTCCGGTGAAACTAGGGTTTTAGGATAATAGTAACCGGGTTCTAAAAAGGTTCCCAAGTTGCAACCTCTCCGACGTATCTCATGGTGTCACGAGACAACCCTCGCTCCATGATTATACGTGGAAGGTCTAACTTGAGTGTAGTATCGCGTGACGACTAAAACTCGAGACAACACCCGGTTTAGCCTCCGCACTACATCCTAGAAAATGGCCATGGATGGGTTTGGTTATCTACGGTTCATAGCGTCATAGAACAATTAGAAGCAAAGTGCCTAAACGCGACAACTCGCGCCGACAACATCACCTCCAAAATGCCTCAGCTATGTGGGATTGATCGCATAATCCAAAACACGAGGCAACCCCCGGAATGAATTGTCGATTATATCCCTCCTAAATCCTAAGTTCACTCAGCCCGGGTGCAGGACTTTTGATATTCTCACCCCACACGTTTGCAAGAATTTAAACATTTATTCACATAGGAAAGCAAGTAAAGGAAGCAAGTAAAAATACAAGCGCAAGCGTGGAAATAAAGACTAGGCGTAACTCTCGAATGTCCCCAGTGGAGTCGCCAGCTGTTTTATCTTGGTTTTCGTGTGTCAAACATTGATTACGTTTGAACCTTTTAAACCGGTGATATCTTATTTTTTCTTGGGAAGGGAAAAAGTAAGCAAAACCCTTGAGAATCGAGGTCCGGGAGTTGTTTTCGCTACGGGAAGGTGTTAGGCACCCATAACGACTATAGTAACCTATAGGAACCGTCTTTAATTTCTACGCGCGCGCTTTATTTTTGAATGCTACTTTGAAAGAAAATATTAAGCCTAAGAGTTTTTCTAAGTGAAGAATTGGAGGGAGAAGAATGTTTTTGGATTTTTATTTTAGTTGAATTGAAGGAATTTTGTTCCTTGCCTACGTACCCGTTTAAGGGATCAAATCCACCGTAGTTCTCTCTCAAAAAATGTTTTTTGTTTTTGTTGGTTGATTTTAAGTTTGAAAATTGGATTTTGAAGAATAGAAAGAGGCCTCAAGGGCATGAGATTGGAAAATAGTGAGGTTGAATTAGTGAATTGCAAAAGAAGTCAAAGTTTGATTATTTTCATTGAAATTTGATTAAGAAAGTGGAAAAGAAAATACAATGGGATGTTGGATCCCAAGGTTTATTTGGAAAGGATTTGAGTGAAGTTGTTCACATTTGTTTGAAAAATTGGTTTTTTCTAAGTATGAGTCCTAAGCATTCATCTAAACATACAATCCTAAACATACATCTAAACATGCATATTCTAACTATATAGCTAAAGTGATGTGTGTGCGTGTGTCGGTGCTTGTGTCGGTGTACATCATTAGAGTCCATAGTCCTTATTACATCATTGGCCTAGATACATTCTATGGCCTCTTTGCCAAGAAATTAAAAGTGGCATAAAAGTAAAATATTACAAGAACTCCTAAATCTTTACATTCTAATTTTTGCATGAAATTGAAACTTAAGGTGCAAGAAATTGAATGGAGAGGAAGATGAAGTGGGAATGCTTATGATGTATGAAACATGAAACAAAAAGTTAGTAGCACAAGATAAAAAACAACTCAAAGCCATCATAACAAAAGTAAAAAAAAAAAAAAAAATTAACATAAAAAACAAGCAAAAACAATGCAAAATAGGCCTAAAGATTCATCAATAATGCAAGGCTTGAACAAGACCTATAATCCTCATATTTTAACAAGTTCCCAAAGAGTTTTATTTCGGTCCCAACACAAGAATTAAGAGGACCTATCAAGCCAAGCCTCCTAGTATATTTTTAGGCATATTTTCCACTTAATTTCCACAAACAATTTATTTACATGACTTATAACACAAGGTACTAACAAATCATACTCCAAAACAGTAAAGAACAGCACCAAATCATAGGCATACACATTGTAAATTCTCATATCAAGGGTCAATATACCCTAGCAAGATTTTGGGATCAAGAACATGCAAGAATTTCACAAAAACTTAACAAAAAAGTAACATAAAATCACAAGAAAACCTCACATATATTTTTCCCAATTTTAATATGCCACAATTATCACAAAAATACCACAAAACTATTAAGAAATATGTATGAATGTTTCTAGAATTTTTAAAGAATTTTTAGACACAAAAAAACATATAAAATTTTCACAAGTTTTTAACAAAAATAATAAACAATTGACAAGAAAATATCACACACTTTTTAACCAAGATTCAACATATGACAATATCACAAAAATATCAAGAAAATGATTAAGAACACGTAGGAATTTTTTTAGGAATTTTTAAAGGATTTTTGAGTGCACAGGGGCGCAATTATCAAAAGGCAGTGTCAGAAATAGCAGAAAAAAGGACAAAAAACGAAAACTGCAACAAACTCAGGCCCAGGCCCAACGTCCAAAGGCTTGGACGCACAGGAATCACAAGATCAATCCATATAACATACAAACAAAACGCAGATCGATGCAGGCCGTCAGATCTACGATCTGACGGCTCAAAAGCCGCCAGTGTACAAGATGAGCATGGAGCAGCGCGCATGTGATCAGGAAAGGATATATAAACCTCTTGCTCTTTGGATTCGGATCTTGACGAGTTTGAGTGGTTGATCCTTGAGCTTACTCCTTTCCTTTGCTTCGTTCTTCTCCGATCTGGCCTTGCTCGATTCGTACTTGTTCTTCAACGATTCGGTTTTGCTCGATTTGCCTTTGTTCTTCACCGATCTTGTTACTTCACTCTGTTTCTCGTTCGTAACTGTGACGTTATTGTTGTTTGAATGAACTGGCTTTTGGTCTCGAATTCACGTGGTAGTGATTTCGTGAATGAATCTGAGATATGAATTGGTGATTTTCAGTTGATTACGGTGGTTGACGGTGGTATGAGTGGCGGTTTTGGTTAGTTACGATGACGGTTATGGATGGTTAGGGTTTGAACATTCAAGAGTGTTCTTGAATGTTCTTGATTTTTCTGGTGATTTTTGGTGTTTTGATGCGTGAGAAAGAGAGAGAGAAAAGTGGAATCTGTTTCTGAAAAGTGGTTGTGAGGTGGCACTGAATCAATGGTTCTGTGTGACTTGGCCTTTGACTGGGCTATTTATAGCTGATGTGTAAATTCCTGGACCAATAGGACACTGCCATGTGGACATAGACTGTAACTGACTGGACTAATAAAAATCTGACACATGGCACTGGACTTAACAAACTTTTGGACTAAATTGCAAATGACTAAAAATAAAGGACTAAAATGCAAAAATGACAAAAGGACTTAAAAGTAATTAATAATAAAATTGGTAAAAAACGTAATTTGGAAATAAACGTAAAGTGAAACGAATAAAATTGACAAAACGGACTAAAACGAACCAATGGCCTAAATGAGGTACTTTAAAGTACCTCTCTGCCGAAATTTTGTGTGAAATGACCAAAATGCCCCTAGGGCTAAAACGACTAAAAAATGACTCAGGAACAAATTTGAAATGGATTTTTAACAGAGGAATGAAACAACAGTTTATTCAAACCAACTTGAAAGACTCAGAGACAATTTTAGAATTTAAACAGGGTTTTAACACGTGAAAAGACCAAAATGCCCCTAGGGGCAAAACTGACTTAAAATGACTTCAAATGCACTCTTTGAACTGGATTTTGACATAGAATGAAACAAAGACTTATGCAACCTATTTGAAAGGACTTAAACAAATTTTGACAGACTGAGAGACATTTTGACATAGGAAATGACCAAAATACCCTTGCATGTAAATTTTGCAAATAAAATTGAAATGAAATGCAGAGAAAGATGCAATTGATCAGAGACAGTTCAAATAGCTTGAAATGCAAGAAAGGAAAGATTGATTAGTATTTTTAGGTCCAAAATTAGGGTATAACAAGCTTCATCAACCCAAACAAAAAATTCACAATTTTCAATATCATCCTGTACAACAGAAAAATCAGAATCAGTCATGTGTTGTTCAAACCAAGATGACATCACATGTTTAATAGTTAAACAAACCTTTGGCAGAGGGCAAGCATAGAAAGGCCTTTCTGGGTTTTTTTACAATATTGGCTTTTCTTACAACACAAATTCTCGGACACCAACATTCAAGCACTCTCACATCACCATTAAACTTGGAGCTTGAAGATGAAGCTCGACTTTGATAACTATTTTTTCCCAAATGCCCACCCCCATCATTTTGAATTCAATTTCAATAGTTTTGCTTCAAGAAATTTTGGGGATTTTGGATTTCAGATTCAATAAAAAAAAAATTAAGGTTTGAAATTTTTTGAAGTGGGGAAGAACGTTACCACTTATTATTGGAAGAAATTTTGGTTATTTTGGCATGTAGATTACAAATAGTATAATTAGGGTTCCAATTTTATATATTTGGGGAAGAAAGAGCCGATGGGGAAGAAAAGAGTCGTTGAGGAAGAAAGTTAAAACATTTTCTGCAAATCAATCAAGTTGGTTCTTTGAAATGTTTGTTATAATCGTCCAATTTAGTCCTTGTCTACGTGGCGTCTGACATGTGAGAGATTAACGGCCACGTCAGCACCGTTAACACTCCAGTTGAACAGAAGGACTAACTTGATTGACATTTGACAATTCAGGGATTAAATTGTTATTTTGCATAATTGAAGGACGTTTTTGGCCGATCTGTGAAAATTCAAGGACAAACTTGATGATTCACTCAATATCGTTATCACGAAAAGATTTTGTCTGATCACATGACATTTTTTGTCACTTGGGTAGTAGTAATGGTTTGCTAGATGATGCTCACTATTTATAATATTAAATATAAGATTTAATATTATTATCAACGTTACAAGAACATACAATGTTGTACAAAAAAGGACAAGAGACAAGAAATATAAATGAGACTTATTATTTGGAACGAATTAGTTTGTAAAAAACTAGCAAATGAGTTACTGGAGTTACATAAGCCCAATAGTAAATGCTTGACTTGAAGAACACACAAATGGTTCTATAAATAGAATCTTTGTGTTGAAGCAAGAGCACTCTTAACCGAATTCCACAATTCAGAAACCCTGGTTTTATGAACCCTATAAACTGTCCCTCTCTAAGCCTTCATTCGTAAATAACTAGCATGATGAATTGTAGAGATGCTTACATAGAGCAGTATTTGCGATCACTCACTCTTTATGTGTACTTCAAAGGATCCGTGATTCAAGAGGCAAACACATGAATCCTTAAAGTATTTTGATTTACGATTAATGATTTAATCAAGATTTGTTAATCGAGATTAATTCATCTATCAGGATTAAAATTTTGAAAAAAAACCCGCTGAAAATCCCAATAAGGGTGGCCATACTACCTAGTAGATTTTTTATTGTGTTGTAAATTTGGATAATTAATATTTGAATCTTATGTTGTAATCTTTGAATATTGCTGATTATATTTTTAATTTATGTTTAACTTGTGTTGTTTAATATGCTTCCATTAAATCAATATGGATTCATCAATTTGTTAAAAAAGGTCTTAACTAATGAACACAAGTTATGTTTGTATGCTAACATAGTTCATATTATATAATACAATCTGTACTCTACCAATTGAGATTATATAATTAAAATTTGGCAAAATTACACTTTTAGTCTCTTAACTTAATTTCAGGTAACAGTTTGGTCCTTTATCTTTTTTTTTTTCATTTCAATTTGGTCCTTTTTGTCCATTTTCATATACATTTTCAAGCTTCAAATCTAATATTCTTATGCAAGCATAGACGAGGATCATAGATTTGAAGACTGAAAGACCATAAGAAAATAAAATCATGAATTTTAAGCTTGAAAATGTATATGAAAATGGATAAAAAGGACCAAATTGAAATGAAAAAAAGATAAAGGACCAAACTGTTACCTGAAATTAAGTTAAGGGACTAAAAGTGTAATTTTGCCTTAAAATTTTGTCAACTTATGAACTGCAATTGGTTTTTAAAGTCGGTCTTTTGGGGGTTTGATACCTTTCTAATTATATACTCCCTCCGTCCCTATATGTAAACCCTTTTTGTCTTTTTCACATTTCTTAAGAAAAGTTGTTAGTGTAATTAATGTGTCTATTTTGTGTGTTAATATTACCAAATTGTCTTTTGTTTGTATGTGTATTAAATTCGACTTTACATATTTCAAGACAAGTTAGTAGTATTAATTAGGGGCATGTTTAGGAAAAAAATAATAAATGCATCTAGTAATTTGAAAATGAGTTTATATTTAGGGACAAATATAAAATCAAATGGGTGGTTATATACAAGGACGGAGGGAGTAAGTCAAACTGGTATTAGCTTTCTTTTGGATTTATATTCCGAATCGTGTTTAGACAATATTTGGATAAACAAGTGCAACTTGCACTTGATTTCAGACATTTTAAGGGATTTAAATTATATAATTTGAAAATCGAAAAAAAATGGTTTAGATTATAATACGAACGGGAGTATTTTCGTTAAATTGGAGTGTACAGAAAAAGTGCGTAAAGATATAAATAAAATTATGATGACTGAAGTGAATAATGCTAGCAACATTCAAAATGGGCCAAAAAAACAAATCGTGTTTTTTATCTAGGAATACATATTCATTCAAAATGAAAGTTATAATATTTTCTCAGATGTGTAATTCCCAAGTGATTTTGGTGTGGGAGAATTCCTCTCTAAATGCAGCTTTCCAACGACTGATTTGCTTAGGGAAATTTCCCATTCACTTATATGTACCTTTCATTCTTGTTTTCTAATTTTTTATTTTTTTTGAAGTACACACTTTTCGGAAACTGAATTGCAAAACCTTGTTTTTGTTATAAAATAGAGGTGAAGGAGAGAAAGAAAGAAAAATGAGAGTTTCAATTGTCTCTTTTGTATTTCATTTCATTACAAAAGAGCCTTATTTATAGGGAAATACGAAAATACGGATAAATGGACCAAACAATTATGAGCCTATGACTTATGGACATCCAGAGTAATATTCATAACACTTCTTATTGGATGTTCATCGAGGATATGTCTCATTAAAACATTACTAGAGAAAAAGCCAATGAAAAAAAAAAATCTAGCGAATGAAAAAAAGTACAACGTCCTTTTGTCTCATAATCTACCTCGTTAAAAACCTTACCAAAAAAATCTAATAAAATAAAATCGTGGTTAAGGAAAAAAGTATACATAACACATGTATCTCTCCCCCTTATAACGACATTTGTATATAAGACAAGTAAGGTGAAATACTCTTTTGCAGTAGTTGTCAAAAGCTTTACTTTGTAGTAACCGTAGAAAGAATCTCTTTATAAAATAAGAAAACCGCAGGTTTCACATTACTCTTCTCCAAATCAGCAATGTAATTTATTTTGATAGAGCGGACGCATCCGAGTGATGCTTGCTTGTATAAATTGGCATTGAAATGTCTAAATTTATAAGTCAAAGCTTTGGATAATATAGCAGATAGAAGCACTATTTTTAAAGCATTGGTAGTGAAAATTTTGCAAGATGTTTGAAATGAAAAAAAAAGTTAGGTGCCACAGTTAAAAGTAAAAGGAATATTAACAACACTCATTTTTCAACACTCTTTTTAACATTCACTCTTTTCTTGGATGAAATTAATGTATGTCCCACCACTTTTTATGAGTTTAATTTTCAAAATATTGACCAACAATGATTTACAATAAAAGAGTAAATATTAAAGAGAATGTCCAAAATAGAGTGTTGCTACCATTACTCTTAAAAGTAATATAAATGTCTAAATCGTGAATTCAGTCTCAACTAATATTCTCAATTTCATTCAATATATGAATTGTATGTTTCAACAACTTCTTAAGTGACATGTTATTGTTTATTGTGAAAGAAAAAAAAGACTTGTTTTTAGCGAAACAACTTGAATATAATTAAAGTGTGAAAACAATTATAGTTGGCGTATAAGTGACATGTTATTTGTTTATTGTGAAAGAAAAAAAAGACTTGTTTTTAGCGAAACAACTTGAATATAATTAAAGTGTGAAAACAATTATAGTTAGCGTATCATAATTGTTCATTTTTATTTCGTTGGTATTTAATAAAATATTAATTGGGTTAATTAAGAGCTCGTTTGTTATAGATTTTTTAAGAAAAAAATCACTTTTTTTAAAAAAATAATCACTTTTAAGAGTTTTGTATCCGTTTTGTCAAAAAAAAAAAGAGTTTTGTATCCGTTTGTTTCAGATTTTTAAAAAAATCAGAATTTAAAAATAATCTAAAAACAGCTTCAAATGAGAAGATGTCAAGAGCAGCTTCTCAAAAAATAGATTTTTTTTAGAGGAGAGAGAAAATATGATTTAAAAGATTGAACTAATTTTGTAACAAAAAATCCATTTTATATAGTTGTATCCAAACAAACTAGATTATTTGTTAAAAAAAGTGATTTTTACTACGGTAAACAAACGCAAAATAGATTCTGATTTTTCACAAAATCTCTAAAATGTAATCTCTAAATTATTTTATGTCAAAATCACTTTTATTTTAATCCATAACAACCGGACCCTAAGTTTTTGGTGCCTATAAATATCTACAATTTTGCTTTTAGTCCCTATAAAAACAAATCACAATTTTTAGTCCCTACAAAATTTTTCGTTAGTGTTTTTAGTCCTTGTTAAATTAAAATTTGTTTAATTATGCTTAAACTTCTATATTTTTGAATTTTTTTTTACAGACATGTTCATAACATCGTAAGATATTCTTATATAAAATCTTTTAGTTTTTTAACATGTAAGTTTAGTCCCTACTTAATTTTAATAGCATTTTTAGTCCCTAATTTTGTTTTTCTGCACTGAGTATTAGTCCCTACTCAATTCAAATTTGTTTAATTTATGCTTAAACTCTTAAATTTTTAAACAATTTTTTGCAAACATGTTTAGAACATTACTAAAAGTTCGTCCGCAAAAAATTATTGCAAAATTTGATTTCTACATCCAGATTTTATTACTTTTTATCTTTAACTTTTGTCGTTTTAAAAAATTCATATTTAATTCATTTCATGTCAGAAAATTCTAAATTTTAGTAAACGAACCTTTCATAGTGTTCTAATCTTGTCTCAAAAAAATCGTTCAAAAATTTAAGAGTTTAAGGATAATTAATCAAACTTTGTTTTAGCATGGACTAAAATTATAAGTAAATTTTTTTTTATAGGGACTAAAAATGCTATTAAAATTAAGTAGGGACTAAACTTACAAGGTCGTTATTTTATAGGGACTAGAAACATAATTAACCCATGAATTAAATATGAATTTTTCTAAAAGCAAAATTTTCAAGATTATATTAATCAAAATTTGGACCTAATAATAAAATTTTGAGCTTCTTTTATGCGGAGGAACTTTGTATAATGTTCTAAATAAGTATGTAAAAAATATGTTAAAAATTTAAAAGTTTAAGCACAATTAAGCAAAAAAATTATGTTACAAGGACTAAAAGTATGTGTTGGTCCCAATTAAATTAAAATTTGTTTAATTATACTTAAAATTTTATATTTTTAAATGATTTTTAACAGACATGTTAAGAACATTATAATAATTTCTTTTATAAAAAATTAGAATTTTTTAACATGTAATGAATTAAATATAATCTTTTATAAATGATTTTTTTTTAACCCACTTGGGTTGACCTAGTGGAATTGGCTTAGGACCTGGGAGTGTGCTCCTCCTCGAGGTCTCAGGTTCGATTCTACCTAGTATGAGCTAATTTAGATTCTTAAAAAAAAATTAGTGCAAAAAATTCAAGATAAAACTAACAAAAATTTAGACCTAAAAATAAAATTTTTTTTGAGCTAACTTATTGCAGAGGAACTACGTGTTGAAAAATCTTATAGGGACCAAAATCTGTCAAATTTTTTTATGAGGACTAAAAACGAAATTTTGTATATTTATAGGGACTAAAAACTTAATTAACCCTATTAATTTTAACTAATTCTTTTTTTTTTTTGTGGTGGCCGGGGTTTGAACCCCGGACCTTGCATATTACCATGTGTTGTCCCTACCATTTTTTTGGTGGTGGCCGGGATTTGAACCCCGGACCTTGCATATTACCATGTGTTGTCCCTACCAACTGAGCTAAGTTCACGAGGGCATTTTAACTAATTCTTTAGTCACACACATTTGTCCCCGTATGATTTTTGTAATAAACCGAAATTAGTAAATTATAATTATTTCCACTTTTATTTAGAAGGTATAAAAAATAATAAATTTAACTAGTTGATCAATGAAAAACAAACATTTGTCACATGTATTTTTTTGGTTACATTTGTAACATGTATGATTACTCATTTCCAAAGAAACAGCGTTAAAAAAATTGAAGAATGAAAAAAATTGAGTTAGTGTATTATAATTATTCTCATATACAATTTTATGGTACTTCGACCACTTCCAAATGCATAAAATTTACCGAAGAGACTATGGATAAAAAAGGGAAAGAAGAAAAGAATAGCTCGTCAACACAAGCTAAATGAAGGAGAAGAGTGAAAAGTTCATTGACAACTCAATAAAACTTTTGAGATGAGTATAAGTGATGGAGAGGAGCTCAATTTATAGGTGAGGAGCCAAAGATAAGTTACAAATCCAATGACTATATGATTAGTTGACCGTTAGAAAATCAATGGTTTGATCTCGCCTCATAAATGAACAATAATGTTGAAAGTTGACTATAGGGAGGGTGCGCGTAGGCGTGTGTTCAGCATGCACTGGCATGTGGTAAGGTTATGCTGACGCGTGCAAATCGCTTACGAGACAATGATGAGTACCGAAACAAAAAATTAAATTAAATAAAATTATTAATTAAATTTAATGTTTCGGGTCTATAAAAATAATACACTAGTATTGTGTGTAATATATCCAATATGAGACATACAAATTTTTCAATTCACACACAAACAGACATAGTGTTCCAACAAACAATGTAATAGACACACAAAAAAAAAAAAAAGACAAAATTAACAAATAACAGCTCTTCAATTTTTAAATGAGTGAAAATATGTAAGATTTAAAAAAAAAATAACAAAGAAGAGAAATATAACATATTTTTTAGCAAAAGAAAAGGAAACGTGTTAAAAGTTATTAATGGTTATGTTTTTTTTTTTTCTTCTGAAAAACAATTGACAGAAGAAAAACATGTAAAAAAGAGAGTAGTAAGTTTTCTTTTTTTAGGAAAAAGATAATTCTAAGTGGTTATGTAATTTTAGTGGTCATTATTTATCTTAAGTCTATAGTGGATGACTGGATGTTGTTAGTTTGGAATGGATACACTCATCATCACAAATCAAAATGCCTCGGTCTCTATGACCTCACTTGCGCAAAACGTGCACATAAAATATCTAAAGTGGACCACCGACCAATATGGAAAGTGAAATGAAACAGTATAATCAACAACTAGATTTGATATCCCAACTTAACAACCCTATATTTCTCATCCTTCTCTAAGACTCTAACCTTAAGAAAAAGTAACACTTCATTTTGTCTTCTTCAAATTTTCTCTTTTTCTCTAACATCATGCTAAGTCTAAGAACTTGTTCACCACTTCCCCTCACATTCTCACCATCCAAACAAGCAAAAAAACTCTCCACATCATTCAAACCCTACCATCAATCTCCACCGTCCAGATTCCAATCATCAATCAAGATGTCTTCTACTTCCCAAGGTGTAGAGCATATTGTACTTTTCAAAGTCAAAGAAAACACAGAATCATCAAAAGTTAACACCATGATCAATGAGCTTCAAAATTTAGTTACAATTGAACAAGTTCGCCACCTCACCTTTGGTCCAATTCTAAACAACAACGAACTCACCACATCAACTATACCTTTTTCAAATCTTCGTTACACTCACTTGTTGCATAGTCGCTATGACTCAAAGGAGGATCTTCAAATATACAACGCTCACCCTACCCACCTCAACGGCGTAAGAAACTTCGCACTTCCTATCATCGACGACCTCTTAGTCGTCGATTGGATTTCAGGGGAAGTTGCTCTTCCCCCGCATCCTTCACTGGGGACTGCTTTTCGTGTGAGTTTCTTGAAACTCAAGGACGAAAAGGACGGTGAGGTTAAGGAAGAGGTTTTTCGGGTTATCCAAGGTATCAAGGAGAGTGTTGGAGGAGTTAGTTATGTCTCTTATGGCGAAAATATATCGCCGGAGAGGGCGAAGGGATTCTCCATTGCTTCCCTTGTGATTTTTTCCGGACGGGAGGAGTTGGACCGTGTGGACCCCAGTGAGGGTTTGGTTAAGGTTAAGGAGCATTTGGAAAGTGTGCTTGTGGTTGATCATGTGGTTCCATTGAAGTAGTACGTACTTTAGTTTTCAAGCTGTGTTTGATAGTGATATATATGTCAATTATTGGTCATTGGCTTTTGTCTTTTGATGTGTTTGCAAGTAAAAGTTCAGTGAAGCTAGTGTGGTTCATTGTAATTGTAATGTCGCCAAATTCAATAAAACAATGGACAATAGAACAAGCATGTGTTTGGTTTTTTGGCGATGGATTGATTTTGTTAAAATATTTATCTTATAAGTGAGTTTAAGGTTCAACAATAAATTTGAATATAAAATCAAATTTGGAGGAAAAGCTATAAACATTTTTACTCTCCCAAAATTATAGCCAAACATTCATTGAAAATATATGTGGCGTTTGACTTGCAGCTAATTTAATTAAGCAAAAGTTTAATCACATAGATTAATGAATCAAATTTAAAAGAGTTAATACTATAGAATGTGTCTACTAGAAATACCATTTGTACTCGTTAAGTCTGCTAGAAAAGCAACAATTAATAGAAGAGAAAAGAAACGATAAATTGCAAAAAATGGAACATGATGTTTAGTTATGAAGTGTTATATAAATAGTGAATATTCTACAAAGAGTGGGTACAAGTGGGTACATTTGGCTCCACTCCCTCACAGAATCTCAAGCCGATGACAGTATATTGGTTACTTGGCCGTGGATTTGGAGGATAAAAGCCCGGAAAAATACAAATTTCTTGTTTGGCTGGCGTGTCATGATGCTGCCCCAACCTTGTACTTACTCCACCATCGTCGAATAGCTAGCTCGGCCACCTATACCCGTTGTGGAGACCACGAAGAAACCTTTCTTCATTGCGTCCGTGATTGCAGACAATCTAAAATCATTTGGCTCAAAGTCGGATTTTCTGGAAATGAATTTTTCTCTTATACATGCGTCTCTGATCCATAATCGTATTAATACTTCTCAGTCTGCCTTGTTCCTATCTACTCTTTGGTGGACTTGGAGGAATCGGAACCTGATGTGCCTCAACAATCAAACATGGTCCCTAATCCGCATTGTCACCAACATTTATAACTCAGCCAACATCATCACTTCGGCCTTCAAAAATGATGAAACAACAACCTATGTTGATCGCTACGTCAAATGAAATTGTCACGACCATATGGGCATCATTCTAAATGTAGACGGAAGTTGCAATGGGACTTCTATCCGTACTGGTTTTGGCGGCATTTTCTGCAACAATGGTGGTCTTTCCCTCTCCGCATTATCATGTATGATCTCCCATTCTGAAGTCATTTTGTTGGCAGAGCTGACAGCAATTTACCTTCATTAGCAGATTCATTTTTTGTGGTTGCTTATGAATAATTATTGATATAGGTAAAGATGATTTGGCATGTTACTCGGATTCCTTCCTTTCAATTAATCTCATAAAGGGGGACATCTGCACTATCATATTTATGTTGTCCTTATTCAACAATACCTCTTAACCGTAGTTTTCTCATCCCCCCCCCCCCCCCCCCCCCCCCCGTTGCAAAAACTTTGAAAACTACTTTGTTAAACATTTCAAATTGGGATTTAAGATGTTACGCTTTTTTTAGTACACTCAAAATAGGCTACCCAGCTTGCATTAGACTAGCTAAACAAGGTTGTGAGCTTTTGTTGATCTGGCTAAAAAAAAACCTCATTAAATATGTATTATAACATTGGTGGTCATGTCAAGCTTTCTAGGCCAGCTCATGCATTTATTTATAATGAATTGTAAAAAGGCATAATAGGATGAAGCAATTGAGTAGTGCATCTCAACCAAAATTGTAGGAGCGGAAAATCGTGAATATACGAAAGGTAAAAAGTATGAGGTAAATGCCAATACAACTAGTAATATTCATAACGTCATTATAGATAAAGATTCTAGAAGTGGTGATTCATGTATTGCATAAAAAAAATTATCGTCTGAGAGACCTACACCAAAGCTTTTGCATTAACTCTCAAACTAGAGTTCATAATAAATTAAGATATAGAAATCTTCAGTTTAGGTCTCATTTAAGGCATGTAAAAAAGGACGTTAGACATGGATAAAGAGTGATCCAATTGTCACTACACAATTAAAAATGTGTCTCGTTCAAAGCCATTACCAAGTATCACTAAGGAAACAATTCATGTATAGAATCCAATAAAGTTACATGCTGCAAATTTAGCGGAGAATCAAGCTGCAAAACTGATAGTGTCAGATCAGAAGGTGACTGTCAGTGCTGTTTAATACGGTGGTTGTACAGTGGTGGAATGCTTCAGTTGATAACTGGAACGGCGGGGGGTGTGTGCCTGCAGATACTCCGACGCTTAAGTCAGTAAGAGATCAGAATGGGGGTTCAGAAAGAAGATAGATTCTACCTTGGGGACTGCGAAGAGTCCCATTTATATAGAGGTGGATGTTTGTAGAGCCGTTGTAAGACACACGTGTTCTCGGCGGTTACGAATTTGTAGAAAGTCTAACCGTCGGGGAGAGATTCGCGGTAACGTGGAAGGAGACGTTACAGTTCGTTAGAACTGGTCTCAGTTGCGCCAAGCACCCCCCCTCGCGGAGAAGGGGTGTGTTGCGAGTAATCTTGCCAAATGCGGAATTTGGGATGTAATTGTGTTGGGCCTAAGCGCTTTAGCCGGTTCAGAACAGTAGCCCCCCAAGTCGTTGCTCTTGGTAAAGAGTGATAACTTTGAATGAGTGAGGAAACTGCTCGTGGAGGCCTTTTATGAAGACATTGCCTTGTGCTTAGGTTAACATAATTGTTCGAGGGAATTGCTCGTCCTAGTGGTAAAACCTCTAGACATGCATGTGACGGAACCGTATAGCTCACAAGAGGATTCCTAACAAGTTCTACCATGGTCGTGCTGAATAGGTAGAGAGTATGAAGGTATCTTAGAACCTATCATTTGGGTGACTATGTTAATATTAGGGTTAACGGTGCCGTTCACAAGGATGCGCTCGCTTGGATCCTGATTATGCTCGTTAGACGGTATGGAGCGAGCCTTTTAGTTCGTATAAGATATGCTCGTATCTCATGTGTCCGTTTGTTATGTTGAGAAATCAGAAAGATTCCCTCGCCAGAGAAATGGTCGTCTGTCATTCAGCAATTTAATGCCCACATCTCAAGGATGAGACTGAGGGGACATGACCTTTGGTTCTCGACTGCTACGTGTAAAGGCTAGCAAAGTACTTGAGTACCTAGTGCCTTGAGTGTGTCTTGATGCCTTTTCCCAAGGTTTGATCATCATCGTTGACTCAATCTTAACGTTTGAGAATCTGATTCATTTGATGTGAGTCATTAGATGTGTGAACAAGTGTGATCTGGGACGTTGTTTCGTTTAGTTATTAGTGGTTGTATGTGAAGGACTGCACTGGATCGGGCTCACTGTTTTCTGAAGAGTTGTGAAAGGAATATAAATAGTTTCAATCGTTGTTTGGAAACACTTTCACCATTTTCGTATTCTTTCAACCCAGAAGTTTCAGAATCCTTCACCAATCTTAAGTGCATTAGTCCTCCAACCTTTCATTTCCGGACTTAGTTCTTCCTTATCAAATAACAAGTTCGTTTTCTTCTGCATTCCTCGTTAATCTTTGCGTTTTGATCTTCTTAGTTTTGTTTGAAAGATCGTAAAACCGCATGCTTTTAAGATCGGTATAGTTTATACGGTATTTGATTTTGATAATATTTAATTGTTAATATAAAAATGACAAATAATTTGTGTGGTAGTCATTTTTTGCTAACATTTTTTTTTATTGTTCAAGAAAGAAAAAGGAAAAGAAAACCAACAGACTAGAGGAATATGTAATTAGGCAGACCGCATCTGTCTCAAAAGAAATCAATTTTTCAATTCTAGAGGTAAAGTCGTCAACTAAACTAATAGTCGAGTTTGTAAAAAAAAATTAACAGTGGAAGAACTTATATTTAAATAAATATTTATTATTACTTTTTTGGAAAATAAACATTTATTAATGTAGTCTTTTGTTGGCTACCTCAAGCTCGAATGGTTCTATTGAAAAAAAATATATAATTTATATCATATCCGTTGTATTGTGAAAAAAGATAAACAGAGTCTATCACAGTTTAAAGTTAACAATCATCTATTCTATATCTATAAATTTAATCAAAATATTTTAATTAAAATCAAAAATTTTATAAAAACATTGTTTATAATCTATGCGCATTAGCGCCATAAAATATCAGATATTTGAACGCTAGTAGAGAAATAATATTTTGAATTCAAAATTTTGATGTCAAACAAAGATAATGTCATTTGATTTTTAGACGTATTTTAAAAATGTGTGTAAATTATAGGAGAAAACAACAAAGGCAAAGATAAAGATAACAAGTAACATTCTCTTTTCTTGATGAAAATACAATCAATTGTGCAATTTTAATTCAAATGAAATGACAAAGTAAAAGGCAAATGGCAAAATCACTTTACCAATTTTTTTGACTGAATCAAATGATTTTATTTGAAATATATGACTTATAATTTGTTATTATTGAGGACTATAGTGACAAATGCATAACTTGTTACCAGAATAGTCAACACAATTCCCAACACCATCCTTAAAGATACCACATCTTGAATTGCAACAAGACTCATCACAATCAGCATCACATTGTTGATACCCAATAGTACACTGTCTAAATTTTTCAGTTGTATTTTTTGGAGGAGCACGGTCGTAAAAACAGGTGCAAAGATTGTTGTAATAACATGAACCTTTTCCATCACTGTAATTAGCTTTACAATTCACATCACATTGAATTCCATCACATGAACCCAGAAATATTGAGCATGTAGCTTCTACTCCGATTAATTGAACTGTGCTCCACAAATTAGAAAGCAAAAATTTGTGAGGATTATAGTTTAATTAACTACCTTCATTTGTAAAAAAAAATGTTTAAAAAAATATATTGTTCACAAAATTTGTGAAGGATAAAAATAAAAATTAGCATCACAAATGTGCAGAGTCTTACCTGCAGCAATTAAAATCAGGATCAGAAAGAAATATGAAGAGTTTGAGATGTACCTTGCCATTACAAATAGTTCTTTATCAAATTTCTTTTGGATTGATACACTAGTGTGTTTTTTTATGTTATTGATCAATCAAAAGATGTGAACTTATAAGGCTTTGAGATTATCTTAAAAGGTAAGAGATACATACTATGAACCTTTTTTGACAATATGAGATACTATGAACCTTTTCTCAAAAAATACATTAATTAATATGAGATACTATGAACTTTTCTCAAAAAATACATTAATTAATATGAGATACTCTGAACTTTTTCTCAAAAAATACATTAATTAATATGAGATACTATGAACCTGTTTTTTTTTTTTTTTTTTTTATCACACTACTATGAACCTGCTTATTTATTATCTTAACTTTGGGGATAATTATTGTGCTAAGTTTTTTTTTCCGTAATGTGTATTTATCGTCCCCAATATTATTTTTTTTAAAATGACATTTATACAATCGTCTCCAACTCTTTATCTTTTAGCTCAAACCAATTAAACTATCAATAAAAAAAGGCAAAATTACACTTTTAGTCCCTTAACTTAATTTCAGGTAACAGTTTGGTCCTTTATCTTTTTTTCATTTCAATTTGGTCCTTTTTGTCCATTTTCATATACATTTTCAAGCTTCAAATCTAATATTCTTATGCAAACATAGACGATGATCATAGATTTGAAGACTAAAAGACCATAAGAAAATAAAATCATGAATTTTAAGCTTAAAAATTCATATGAAAATGGACAAAAAGGACCAAATTAAAATGAAAAAAAGATAAAGGACCAAAATGTTACCTGAAATTAAGTTAAGGGACTAAAAGTGTAATTTTGCCTAAAAAGAAAAAACAAGGGTCTTGCTAACAATTGTGCCCTTAAGATAAGAAAGTAAGTATAGAAATTTAATCTTGGAAATTGTTGCATTCATAATCTTAAAAGTTTATTTTAGGACTAATATATTAATAATTATTTTCTTAATAATAATAAGAATAATTCTCCCATAACTAATTAATGAGGCAATTTCTAAAACTTTTTTATTTTTTCCTTCAATTTTTTTTATTTTTGGACTAATATATTATTAAATGCTTTCTTGACAAAAGAAGTATAGTATTTCCCTCAACAAAATACTATAGTATCTCGAAAAAAAAAGTATTTCCCTTAAAACAAATATTGTATTAATAATTTAAATTAGTTTACCAAGGCAGACACATAGAATGGCATGTATACCGCTAAGAGTGGATATGCTTGGATGTTGACTCATGCGGAACCGGTTGTAGCTTCTACTTCCCTTCATTCTTGGTTTTGGATTTGGAAGTTAAGGTTGCCGGAAAAGATTAAGTTTCTTCTTTGGTTGGCTTGCCACAATTCGGTACCTACTCTCTCTTTGCTTAATCATAGAAATATTTCACATTCTGCGGTGTGTAATAGGTGCGGCATTCATAATGAGACTTTTCTCCATTGTGTTCGAGATTGCACTCACTCAAAACCCATGTGGCATCAGTCCGGCTTTACTCATCCTGATTTCTTCTCTAATGAAGACGTTATAGATTGGATCAAGAATGGGGTGATGGGTTCTTGTTCCTTCTCTTTTGCATCGACTATTTGGTGGACTTGGGGGAATAGAAACATGATGTGTTTAGGCAATGAGAACTGGTCCAACGCTCAATTATCCTTCAACATTCAAGGTATGATTGGTACCCTCAAAGCTTGTTACCCTTGCAACTCTAATAGTAGCGAGGAAGATAACCTTGTCAAATGGAACAACAATAACCACTCTTGTGTCATCCTTAATGTTGATGGAAGTTGTTTGGGCTCTCCTACAAGGGCTGGTTATGGAGGAGTTTTCAGAAATTATGCAGGTTTTTACTTGTCAGAATTCTCTGGCTACATCCAAAATTCTTCTGATATTTTGTATGCTGAGCTCTATGCCATATATCAGGGCCTTTTACTGGCCAAGAACATGGGTATTTCTGATTTAGTTTGCTACTCTGATTCTCTTCATTGTACCAACATCCTTAATAGTCGCCCCATGAGGTTTCATGTTTATGTTGTTTTGATTCAAGATATAAAAGAGCTATTGGAGCAAGGAAATGTTACGATGAATCACACCCTCCGGGAAGGGAATCAATGTGCAGATTTTTTGGCCAAATTTGGTGCCATATCAAACTTTGAGTTTCTTTGTCACGAGTCTCCTCCAGCGGATCTTTTAGATTTTCTTCGAAGTGATGCAATTGGATCTTTTTATTTGAGAGCTTAGCTCTTTTTTTTTTTTTCTGTTTCTTTTGTTTTCTTTTTCCTTCTTTGTTTTAGCCTTGTACACCAAAAAAAAAACACGCATAGAGAATAACTATAGCACACCAAACACACACAAAAGGAGAACTAATCACACAAATACAAAGATATTCAAAAATACAAGTGAATATAAATATTAACAAGAATTTTGGGGCATTACAATGAACACTTAGCTAACTACTCAATAATCATAATATTTAAATACACTTATGCATTTAAGATAATTCAGTAAATGCAAATTCAAGGGGACCATAATGACTATTACATCTCTAGACAAACATTACGACAAGTTTTTTTGGTTACAAAACATTACGTAACAAGGTGGAAACTTAAAACAATATCCAAGAGCAACATCAAAGTTCACAAAGTTAATTAAACACAAATGCAACCCATCATAACAACTCATGGCCCCGGGGCTTAAAGAGTAGGCCATTTTTTTTAATAATCCTGAACAATTCAAGAAAATAAAAGAATTAACTATGTATTGACAAAACATCTAAACAATTACACACATGTAGTCTGGTTATAGTTTTGAGGGTGGTTGTTGTTTATTTTTTGTGGAGGTAATGTAGTGGTTGTTTTGTCATCTTTTCCTTTTATGCTGCTTCAGGGAGTTCTTGGTGTCTTTTGTTGGGTATTCTATTTGTCATTCAAAAAGAAATTACACACTAGTAGTCAAACTATTAAAATAGTACACAAGAAATATGATGGACATAACACACATAATCGGATAGGATCAACCTACTTTGATACCACAAATTTGACATTGTAAACCCCAAAATAGATATTATTAATATTTATTCAAAAGTTAAGTTTGATCAGCGGCATATAATTTCAAATGATAGTTTTACAAGAAATTGATTTTTTTTATAAGGTTCGAGATATTACATTCACACATAAGACAACATAACTCTCATTTTAGTTATTAATAGATACAACATCATTTTGTCAACAAAAAACAACAACAACAACATCATGCCCTCTTTTTTTTAAAATATTTTCGTTTACTTTACAGATAATGATTTTCTCATAAAACAACGAAATAAAATAATAATATATATTTTCCATTGTCACTGTCTAAACATGATTCCTCTCAAAATCTGGACTCCAATGCTCATTACCTGTAGTAACTGCAATTTTGCAATGGAAAACATTACTCACAAGCAAAATCCAAAAGCAATGAAGGGAAGTTTTGAAAGCATGTAACAATATAAAACAAGTGAAAACAACAAGTAGAGTATCTAGTAAATGTTATATCAGTTACAACACAAATAATAAGAATCATCAAGATAGAATACCTCAATTCATATCGCCAAAATTAGAAAGTCACAAATCAACAAAATGTTATGAATGTACCTTTGACATCAAACTTGCAACATGAACTATAAGTCTACAACTCTCCATTTAGCTATCGATCGAGCTAGGCACAAATTTGTTTAAAGAATTCTGACTTACGAAAATATATTTAAAGTGAAAAAGATTTGGGGCCTAATATTAGACCTAAAAAATTTGGAGGCTTAAAGCCCTTACTTCAGCGGCAGCCCTCTTGGGCCAGCCTTGACGTAGCTTGCACCAAATGAATTGTGGAAAATATGATTTTCCATGTTCATCACAATTATATAATATTCATAAGTTGGAAATTCCTCTTAGCCCATACCTTATTTCGATGCTTTCACACGCTAATGCTAATCTACAAGTATTTTTTTCCTTTGACTCCTTGACCTCCTCCAATCGATACAACTCGATAATTTATGATTAAAGGTAAAAAAAAAAATATATGTAAAAAAGGTCAATTTCAAGACCGAGTCCGCTAATTTTACCCCAAATAAGAAAACAATTTGGTGGATAATATAGACAACGTTTACACGATCATTTTGGTGTTGATTTAACTCAAATCAGAATTACAGCGAGGAAAAACATAGCAGAAAAGTGAAATTTGTCAATAGAAAAAATCGGGATTTTGAATTGATAAATATTTAAATGAGTATGAAAATGACTAAATCAATGGAAGAAACATCATATGGAAATTTGATATGAAAAGAAGATTGTTTGTTGCATAACAATTTAACAAGAAGATCGATTTCCTTCTATTTTCTCTCACACAAAGCAGTGTTATTGTTGCTTTCATATCTTTCCTGTGGTTAACCCTTGTTTTTTTTTAACGATAACCATTGTTATATTTAAATAACTATGTCAATTTCTTTGTAGCACCAACATTTGAGTATGGCTCATTATTCAGCGCTTAATTCAAAAAAAAAATTGTAAATTAACTCGGCCCACTATCTAATACATGAAATTATTCTATTCTACACAAATAAAATAATATCTCTAACATATTCATAATAAAAATATTATTACTTTTAGAGACTAATTAAAATGATAAAATAAATAATTTAATATTGACACTTTAAATTCACTGGTACTAAATCAAATGTATATGTATAAAATTGGCGCTACATAGCAACTACATATATAATAAATTAATCACAATGTTACTAATGTATTAAATTTACTATTTATAAAATAAATCATTAATATAAGAAGTTGTTTAATTGCATCAGAGCATAATTATATGCTCCCACTTATTATTAATCTAATTCAACAAAAATGTCACATTAATTATCACCACACATATAAACATTAAATCACTTAAAGTAATAATTAGTGTTATATAAGGTTAACTTATGTATAGATATATTGAATTTATAGTATGTAAAATTTGGAGTGTAGATAGGGTGTCTTATCTTATGAAGTCCTTTACTTTAATTTGAGTCTTTTGATGTTTAATTGTACAATTGAGTGATTGGTTTAATATGTGTCACATGCTATCATTTAGATCCACAAACACCTTTATGTTATGATAAAAACAAATTGAGATATTCCTATCTACTTACTGCTTGTATAGTCGAAATTTACTTTTCTCATTGATTAATTATAAACATTTACGAGTTATGTTACTTACTTTAATTTTACCTTGGGATGTTGAGCGTCTCACACTCTCACTAAGATGTAAATTCCATCATTTATTCTCATTTCTTGATCTCTATAACTCAATTCAAAAATAATTCTATTATATATCAAGCATCTTGGTCATATTTATCCATAAACATCTCTACATCATTCAAAAACAAAGACAACCAAAATTTCATAATATATATAATGTGCTTCTCCTTTATAGGGTTTTGGATTTTCTTGTATCGGTTGGATTTCCCCTTGAACTAATTTTTTAATTTAATAAGTGTGTGTGTGTGTGTGTGTGTGTGTGTGTATATTTGTCACTCAAAAAATTACATTTAACATGTTTCTAATGTTATCAAAGAAACTGCAAGGTCAGGGTGTATATGAAAGTTTAAGAAAAATTGTAGGAATGACAATATTGTAGAGACCAACGAAATTGAAAGACTTATACATAATAGAGAAATATGATTTTACACTAACTTGGGAAAGGCTTTACAATAACCATCAACGCAGTTCATGATGAAGTTAAAAGGACCCGGATATTTTTCATAACAAACGGCGTCAGAAATACACTCTCCTGTCATGTAAAATAAGAATAAAAAATATTACTAAAAAATGAGTGAAATATTGTGTGTAAGATAAAAACCAAATTAGAATTAGCTTACTTTCACTGTAGACTACAATAAGAAACACTGAAACAAAAAAGATCACAGCATAAACAAACTTGAAAATTTCAATCATTTTTTTCATCTTTCATGTAATAATTTTTTTTTAAAAAAAAATATCTTTCATGTAATAAATGTTAAATTGTTTTATCACTTTATATAGTAAAAAACCTTATGTAATGTTACGTCATTTAAATAGCTTTTATACTATTTTTGTTGCAATAAATTATTCATTATAATTAGAATAACTATTAGATATCACGAAAAATCATTTATGCATCTTGTTTGTCCCTTTAGCTCTTAGAATAGATCTTACATAAAAATATTGCTTCTAATTATAGTTTATTCCTTTTTTTTTACAAAATTATAGTTTATTCTTGTTTTCCAACCTTTCATTATTATGTGTTTATTATATAGCATTTAATTAATTTATTAGAGAGAGAGGGAGAAAAAAAAACAACAATTTATTATGTTGGTTTTTGTATAACTGGATTCAGATATCCTGAAACAAGGTCTCATGTTCGAATCTTGTTTTTAAATAAAATGTAGTTAGAAGGGAATACCAAATAAAGGTGAGCAATAATATACTCCGGTTAGAATTAGTAGGGGTGTTCAACTGAACCAATCCAATTGAAAATCGCATAGCCAAATCAACTCAAACCGAAACTGCAAAAAATCACATTTGATATGGATGAATTTGGGCCATTTTTGACTTGATTGTGCAGTTCAGTTCGATTTGCGGTTTTTATTTTAACAACTGAACCAAACCAAATCAAATTGCAACATGAGATTTTTTTTTTTTTGACAGAAAACTGCAACATGATATGTTTCTTATTTATGCATGATATTTTCTATTTTGATGTAATGAAATATGATAATGGTAAAATTAGCAATATATACATGATTGATACTCTTGTTTTGATATAATGCAACATGATAACGGTAACTGAAGCATAATATATTTCTTATCCATAATTTGTTTCTTATTTTGTGTTTGTTCTTTTATCAGTTTATAGAATGACAAAATTACAAGTTTGAATATAATTTGTTTTTTAGTAAATTCATTTAATATTAAACATGGGAACAAAATCAGTTACATTTTCAATTATGGAAAAACTAAATGTATCAATGTAAAATTATTATTATAAGTATCAAATTACTACAATTCACACATAGGAACATGAAACATAAACACGAGTAGTATTTCAGTTGTGTATTTTCTAACAAAAACTGAACCAACTGAACCCATGTAAACCACATGAGTTTGGTTTGATTTTGTTTTTAAAAGCCAACCTAACCAAACCAAACCACATGAGAAACTCATATCAGACTCTCAATATCTTGTGGATCTCTCAAGAATGATCCATGAGACTGTCAAATCAGGTCTTGACACCTCTTGGATAACACAAATTCTAGTCAAATCTGAAAAACCAGTTCTAAAGGCTTTGAAGATAAAAGACCCTGAAGAGGAAAAGAAAGTTGAGAAACTTCAGAAAGAACTGTTTGAGCAGAAGCTAATATTTGAATCTCTAAGAAGACAACTTGCTGAGATGAAGGAAGAACAGAAGCATCAGAGCAATTCAGGAAGCACAAATGAAGAATTTAGAGGATTTGGAAAACATAGTGAAGCAACAATCATAAGAAATCAAGACTATGGTTGGTGCTTTGATGGACTTGATGAAGAAACAACAACAACCTTAGATTGCACACTCTTAATTCTTGTTGTTTATATTTCTTATGTTTTTTGTCTTAGATGCTTATGCCTCTGATATTACAATATGTTTTGCTTCTGATATAATTTTGTGATATGCTCTGATACTATTTTATGTTTATGCTCTGATGATATATTGCTTAGGAATATTTAATGTTTTTCCTACTTCTCTTTTGTTTTATTCTTATTGTTGATGACAAAAGGGGGAGTAGGATATAGTACATTTAGGCTCTGAGCCCACTAAATTAAAATTAAAATTAATTTAGGAGAACCTTCTTCTCATCTCTTAGTCTTTGAATTTCATGTGAAATTATTTTTGAGTGACGTTTTTAAGTTTAAAATGAATTTAATTAACTTGGATAGAACTCAGGGGGAGCTTACAAACCTCACCTTAAGAACTATCAGACTCAGGGGGAGCTTACAGACCTCAGACCCTAAAGTCAACTTGTTAATTAGATTAACAACAGTTGACCATTAATACTAGTGTTTGTCATCATCAAAAACTGATCGTAAGTTTTGATCATAACAAGGTATTAAAAACAAATGAAGAAAAAAACATATCTAGCTATAGTCTGTTGGAACAAAATGTGTTTAACATTACCACCTTAAGTTTTGATGATAACAAGGTATTAAAATGTCAATTGGATATACTAATATTTGTTCAAGTGTGCAAGACCGTAGAAAAAAATTTAAAAGTCTTAAATTAAAGTATTAGTTCTGAAAGAACAAAAGAGAGCAATGAAATTTGCAAAGGAAGCTTATGTTGCAAGTCTGAGTCTGAAGATTCATCATAAGCTGACTGCCAGAGTCTGACGTCATCAAGCGTCTGAAGACCATCAGAGTCTGAAGTCAAGAAGCTGAAGTTAGTTAAAGTCGGTTATTTTGAAGACACAAGATTGCAGAAAGAATAGATGAAGTAGATAAAATAGTCACAAGGAAGGGGGTTTGAATTGTGACCCTTTAAAAATTATCATGTAACTTAAAAGTGATTCTCAAGTTGTTTACTTGGAATAGTTAAGTTATTATTTTGACTTCAGAACGTTCTGAAGTTCATACGTAAAAACTGCTTAATAAAATAAATGTTCAAGTGTGTGTTGTGTATACTGAAATTAAAGAGTATAGAGAAGAGAGAAAGAACACACAGAGATTTATAATGGTTCACCCAATGTGGGCTGGTCCACTCCTCACAATCTTGTGAGATTTTCCACTATGATGCTTGAGATAACTTCTCAAATCCTGCACCTTACAATCTTTGTTCACCTGAACAATTACAACAACTGTATTCTCTAAGCCTCAGCAGGCTTGCACCTTCTTGCTTACAACCTTTGCTCAAAGTAACACTTTAGTACCCCTAAAGCTAAATGAGACTTTGATTACAATTTGTATGGAGTTTGAATGTTTGAAAACAAACAAGAGAATAAAGGAGGAAGAAGTTATCTTTAACAAGATAACAGAAAGAATTTATTTACACTACAAGAAGAAATAAAAATCTCAGTGATGATCAATTCAAAATGCAAGAGCTTCAAACACGTTTCAAATGTTTTCTTGTATGCTTTCCAATGGTGCAAGTAATTTTGAGCCTTTGATCTCTATTTATAGAGCTTTTGGGCTCATATAGCCGTTGTAGGGTGTCCAATGGTGTTATGCCATGTGTCCTGGGCCCCACAAACTTTTACTTCGTAATGTTGTTGTGTTCTTGAGAGAAACCCATAATGTTGATGTGCTCTTGATGATCTTCATCTGGGTTCATCATGATCTTCATCTGGGTTCATCATGTATGAATGAATACATGAGTTTTTGGGCTCATCATATGTGTTTCATATGATTTTCTGAGCATTATCCATAAGCAGTGACTTTTCTACATACATCAGAATGTTGCTGGATAATACATTCCCAGATTTGCCTTGGAAACAGTGCAGGGCAGATAAAGTGGATTCTGCATCTTCATGCCCATGCTTTGAGGGATTGTGTGGTCTATGTACAGTACCAAATCTCATACGTGTCTAGCTCTGATTGAGTGAGACAAGATTTCCTTTATGATATCGCTTTTTGTTTTTCACCTACTGCTCTGTTCATAAAGTAAGCATGTGCATAACTAAACATTCTGATCATCAGAAATTTCCTTTTGTTTCACTTAGGATGATTTGAAAGACTACCATTTGGTGTAATCAAATCCTAATAGTGAAACAACAATGAAGAGCAGTGATTGAAACATCTAGAATGATATTCCCTTTTGGAATAATCCTAGTACTTCAATGTTCATAGTCTTAAATGAACATTGAATATCCTTTTTGGCATTAATCTTGTAAATGTCTTTATTGCTTGATTGATCCATGCAGATGTACTTTCCTGGACATTTATTCATGTCACATATGTCTTGCATGTTCTTGATAATGTTCTTAAGCTTCTGGATTTGCGTAAGAACAACCTTCTGGACTCTGTTTGAACATTCTGATCAACTCTCTGAGCAACATTCTGAACTAACTTTCTGACCTCAGGAATAGTTCATGAATTCAAATGTCCTTTGATTTCTTGTATCTTGGTATGATTTAAACTTTGTTCATGTCTTATTAAAACACTCAAGAGCACAAGTTAAATATCAAGAAACTAATCAAAGTCCATTAATTCCTTAATTATAAAGGTTTATTATCTTTAAAATTAATTAGGGATTTTGTCTCAACAATAGAATCCTGGAGCAACAACTATTTCAGAGGAATTAAAAGGCATTGGATGCTTATCCACAGAAGAGCGCAGGGAAAGGACATAGTACAATTGTACAACCAATACTGCACTACCATGTCTCCAATAGTACAAGCTATAACTATGTCTACGCTGGTTAATTCTGAAGGTGAGAAAAACACAAGAAGGGGGGGTTGAATTGTGTTTTGAAAAATTCTCCGTTTCTCCTAAAAACTGAACACACTGATCAGAAGCTAAGTGAGACAACTTCTGAAGTGATAATCAGAATCTAAATGCAGCGGAATAAAACAGAGAGAGAGAGAAGAAGAACGACACAAAGCAATTATACTGGTTCCTTCCACAATCCGGAAGTAGTCCAGTCCCCCTTGCACTTCCAAGGAGATTTCACTAAGAATAATATCTGATTACAATTGCTCAAGCACACAAGCAAGAGACTTCCTTTGCTCAAGCACACAAGCAAGAGACTTCCTTTGCTCAAGAACACAATCAAGAGACTTCCTGCTCAAGCACAACTGTAAGAGACTTCTAACTAAACAAAATTACACAGAAAATTGTTTAAGGTTGAACACTTGATATACAATCAGAGGTGCTCACAATACAAATCAGATACAGACTCAATGGACTTAAGAATTTCTAAGATATGACTTGAGACACAGAAATTCTAAGTGAATGCAGAACAATTTCAGCAGAGGTTTGGCACTTGTAAAAATATTGAGAGTCTATCGTTCAGCATTGCCAAATCTCTAGGTCTTCACTCCTTTATATAGAGGTGTGAAAGAGACGTTGTGAAATTGCCAGCACACCAAAGAGTCGTTGTTGAAGCTTGATCTTTCACCTTTGATCTTTTGCCTGATTTGGTTGTTGTCCTATGAAGAACTAATTTGAAATCCATTCCTTATCCAAAGGAACATCTATGCAGGCGAAGCCGTATTCTGGAGCTGTTTTCTTGTCTTGTAGCGTGGACACAAAACAGAGTAGTGGAGAACGTGGTTGTACAATTCGTACAAATGTCAACGCTTTCGTCCAAATTGCAAGCACATGCCTTCAAACACCTTTGAAATGACCGTTGCAAGATTCCACTAATCCTTTGTTGTGTTTTCGAATCCAATAGACAGCTTTTGCAGTGACAATTCTTCAATTCTTGAATCTTTGCAAATCCAGTTGATATTCAGCTTCTGGTGAAATGACTTCTGATGAGGCAGCTTCTGCAGCTTCTGATGATGCAGCTTCTGATGAAACAGCTTCTGATGATATGACTTCTGGACCTCTTTTCTTCAGGAGCACTATTCTTACTTCAGAAGCGACTTAACTTCAGGAGCGCTTTTTCTCTTCAGTAGCAAGTTGCCTTCAGGAGCGTCCAAGCTTCAAATTTTGTTGTTTCCTTTGCTCTTTATTTGCTCATTCAGAACCAATGATGATGAATCTTTTTAATTAGGGTCCTGTACTTTTGAACAAATATTAGCTAGTCCAATTTACAATTTTTTAATACCTTGTTATCATCAAAACTCTTTTAGGTTCATTGTTAAACACATTTTGTTCCAACAATCTCCCCCTTTTTGATGATGAAAAACAAAAGTATTTAAAAATTGATCAATTGTTGTTAATCTAATTAACAAGTTGACTTGGGGGTCTCGAGGTTTGTAAGCTCAGAATCTGAGGTTTGTAAGCTCAAACTCCCCCTGAGTCTGATAGTCTTTAAGGTGAGGTTTGTAAGCTCCCCCTAAGTTCTATCCAGGTTAATTAAATTCATTTTTCGCACAATAAAATTATCATAGCTTAAAAAAAATTGAATCATTGAAAGAATTAACTTATAGATAAGAAGAATGGTTCAATTAATTTTACTTGAATTTTGATACTCCTTCTTTCGTTCATAGCTTATACCAATAAGGTAAAAAGAATGATTGAAGTTTTTCAAAAAATTTCAAATACCATTAATGGGGCTCAGAGCCTTTAAATACTTGTCACATATACTCCCCCTTTTGTCATTATCAAAAAAGTAAAAGTAAATAAGCATAAGAGACAAAAAAAAATGTGAGAAAAACTCAAACATGAAGAGAGTATAATAAGTAAATAACTAGACTATCCAGGCAATCAGAATCAGAATTAGTTAAGCATTCAGAACCATTAAGCATTCAGAAGCAATAATCATTAAAGCAAGACAGTTTCAGAAGCAGATACTAAGAACTTAAAACAAACAACAAACAAAGGAAAACACTAAGGTGTGTAACTAAGGATTGGTTTGTTGTTGTTTCTTCATCTTCTCCATTTCTTCAATTTTCTTCTGCAACTGTTCTTCAAGAAATTGTTGCCTCTGGAGAAGAGCATGTTCCCTTTCTCTAGCCTCTTGTTGCTGCTTTGCCATCTGTTGCCTTAGAAGCTTAAACATCCTTGCGTCTCTGGTCAAGTAGTCCATTTCTGAGAAGAATGGCTTGTTTGCCAGGAGCAGTGTAGGACTTCTGACTCTGAGACTTTTCTTCAAATGCTCCATTAGCTTTCTAACAGAAGCGTCCTTGCTTCTGATGCACTTAGCCTTTATATCTTCAATAAACTCAGCAGCTCGATTCTGAAGTGATACCCAGGAGTCTTCATATGCGTTGGTGAGATCAATTGTCCTCCTTTGATTCACCAGAGTATGCATTTGAGAGAGAATAGTGAGTAGCTCAGCATTAATATATCCAGATTCCAGGGTGTTTGGGGGTGGTTGTTCAAGAATTTCAAGATCAGAATCATTAAGTTCAAGGTCTTGAACAGGGCTAGACACTGGAATGGTTAAGTGTTGAGTTGGGGTTGAGGTTGATGGCTGGTCAGAAGCAATGTGTGCGGTAGAGGTTAGGTCTTGGACATTGACTTGAGAGTTGTCAATATCCATGGGAGTTGGTTCTGGGGAGTGTTCAGGTGAATGTTGAAAGTTAGTTTCAGTTTCAGTTGGTGGTTGTTGTGGTGAAGTTGTTGTTTGATTGTTGAGTTGAGGGGTCAATGGTCACTATTGGTGATTGTGGGGGTGATGTGGGTTTGTGTGGTTCAGGTGTTTGTTGATGGGGGCTTTCTAAAACAACTTTATCAGAAGCAGCTGCTTCTGGAGTTATCTCAGAGGCTTTTACTGAGGTAGATTCAACTTTGGGTAGCTCACCTGAGTAGTGGAGAGCAAGATTGTCTAAAACAGAAGTGTCTTCTGTAGGTTCAGGTGCAGGCGGTGAAGAGGATGAGATGGGGGTAGAGGTAACTGGAATCTGAATTACCTTGACTGAAGAGCCAGCTACTGACATGGTAGCATCTGGTGCACCAGCTGAAGGAACAGATCCTGAAGCATCAGCTTCTGGAGTTCTAGGATTCTCATTCTGATCCATCTGTCCTTGCGCTATGTAATCAACACCAGCTTCTTCCATTATCAGAAGTTCTCCTTCCTCATCTTTATTAAATTCCTTCATAGCTTTTGCTTCTCGTCTATTTGCTAAGAAATCATCAGAATGTTCCTTAGCCATTCTCTTCATGGCTGGAGTCACTTGAACCATAGAGCTTCTCATATCAAGAGGAGCCTTCTTTCTTTTCAGCTTAGACTCTGCCTCTTCTTTCTCTATCTCCTCCCAAGCTTCTTCCAACCTTTCTTTATGAAAAACGGTTTCAGCTTTCCCTCTCTTTCTCTTAGCAACCTTCTGTTGCTTGCCCTTATCAGTAGCAGTTACTGATGCAGTAGTTCCCTTGACTTTCTTTCCTTTTCTAGGAGCAGCTTCCTCCTGAGGGCTAGCATCTTCCTCCAGGACGTACTCAGCTACTGATTTGACTAAGATTTCAGGATTGCTTTCCTTAAAGATTGAAGGAAAGTCCCTGATAATCTCAGTTTCTTCTGTGGTCAACTCCAACCACTTTTCATCTTGAGGGGCTTCCTTGATAAACTTCATAGAGAATAAACTCCTGCTACTGATAGTCCTTTCAGCAGTAGACACTTCGAAGCATTTATCAGAAGCATCTCTTGTCTTTTTCAAGAGATCCAGCACTCTTCCTTGATAAAGGATCTCAGATAACAATCTCCCATAGGGTACTTGTTTTCTTCCTCTAATAGTGCCTTCATTTATAACCCAGCAGAGATGATCCATTACATATCTTGGGAAGTTTATCTTTTCCAGATTGGTCATGAAGTAAATTGCTAGCTTCTGTTGGTTGTTGGGTTGATCAGACCCTCCTGCTCTTTGAGAAAAGCAATCGTTGCTGAATTTCACCAACATTCTGTTGTGAATCTCCATTTCAGAAGGCTTAGCATCTTTGTTTCCACCCAGAAGAGTGTTGTAGTAGCTTTGTAGCAAGACATCTTCCTTCTTGACTATTTCTTGAAACCTTCCTTCTGCATTCATTCTACAAGTTTTAGCTATAACATCCTCAGTGATGGTTATAGGAATGCCCATCACTTCAGACCTTATTTCCAAGCTATCAAAGGAGGTGGGATTCATATCCATGATTGTTTTCCCTTTCTTTGACCCAGCTTGTTTAACTTCGACCTTTGCAGGCTTTCCATTGTACACCTCAGCCTTTAGCCAGAAGTCTTTGACCAGGTTCACATATGTTGGCCCATTCAGCATTTTGAAGTACTCAGACAGCTTCTGAGTTTCTATCAATCCTTCCATGTTCACTTTGTACTTCTTAAGTGAAGCGAAGTCCACCGGTGATTCTACTTGAACTATTAAGGATTTCCATGGAATATCCATAGTCTTCTCTTTGTAGACGGACCCAGATTCTGGTGCGCTTTGCATGTTTGAGGTAGATTCTGAAACTTTTGAGCTTGATGATGCCATATTATGATGATTGAAGAAGATTTGAAGAAGATGAAGATTTTAGGGTACTAGGGTTGAGAGAATGCGCTTAATTCGCAAGAGGTATGAAAGCAAATATGTTTGTTGTGAGTGAGTAGTGTGTGAATTTAGGGGTGGACAGAAAATCGCCACCCGACCCGAACCCGAAAAACCGAAGAGAAAAATTGGCAAATGGGCGGTGTCGGATCGGGTTTTCGGGTTGTCGGTTGAACATTTTTGGATTAATCTGGGTAGTACCAGTCGAGTGCGGATGATCAAAATTCATCCATCGGAAACCGAAACCGACCCGATCTGTATTATTTTATCTTGTTTATTCAGATATGAAGGGGGTGATGTGAAAGACTCGGTCTCGAGAAGCGCACACAGACACAGACAGACAGAAGCTGTCAACTTTTTTTGGTGTAACTTGAAAAGGTGTAATTAATTATGTTTTTATATTCCTTCACCTGCAAACACGTTACCAAGTACTACCGGTGTCTATACTCTATACCAACTATCAATTAATTTTCTTTTTATTTCTTATTAATAATAATTAATAATAATAAATAGTAAATCCCTAATAAAGTGGAAATTATCATTAGTTACTACTTACTACCAGTAAGCACATCTCTCTCTTGAAAAGAGATTTGAGATTTTTCAAAAAGTTCTTCTCTCATCTTGTTTGTATTCTTTTCATCTTACCCATCTAAGTTTTTCTATGGTTCCTTTTCTTCCCATTTCATTCCTTTGGACAGCACGTTGATACCATGATACTACCGTGAAATCTTCTTCCTTCCATTTTAATGTCTGAAACAAGATGAAAAATTTGGATGTACACTAGATCTGCATTCATTCACATAAAATCAAACTTCATCTGCTATTTTCTGATTTTACGGTGAAGTTTATGATTTTGACTATTGATTTTCTTATCTGCTTGAATTTCTTCAGAAACCGAATATCCGAACCGCAAACCCGTTAAAACCGAAAAACCGCAACCCGACCAAACCGCACAGCTGAACGGTCGAGAGTGGATCTTCAAATAGAGCCCGCAGGTTATGGTGGATTGGGTGTTTGGGTCCGAACCCGCCCGGACCCGCCCATTTGTCCAGCCCTATGTGAATTGACAAAGTGTTAAAAGTAAAACGATTGCAATTCAAAAGAGACAAACAAACATAACATTAATGACAAAATTTGGGGCGCGTGAAAAGTACTTTCAAAGCTATTAAATCATCATTGCCCTTTTTAGTTATACACCAATACAAACAGGCCACGTCAGAAGTTCACAGAGTAACTACCAAGTTAGTGGGCTAGAAGTTACCATAAAAAGTAACTCCCAACGTTTCCACTAACTCTACTATTCAGAAGCATAAAATCCAGCTTCTGGACTTCAGATGCTGACGTCATCATCAGAAGCGAGTTTTCCTCAGAACCTCAATAAAGAGCTTCTGATGGACTACTGCTTCTGAACTAACTTCAGAACATAAATCCTATTCAGGAGCAAGCAATTATTTAATCAGACACAAAGTGCATGTTCAAATTTTTCTTTATAAAATCAAATCTTTCAACACTTAAAGGCTTAGTAAATATATCAGCCCATTGATTTTCAGTATCAATGAATTGTATATCTAAAATTCCTTTTTGAACATAGTCTTTGATAAAATGGTGTTTGATTTCAATATGCTTAGCTCTTGAATGCAAAATTGGATTTTTAGACAAACAAATAGCATCAGTATTATCACAATAAATGGGAATACTGTTAGCAGTTATCTGATAGTCTTCCAACTGATGTTTCATCCAAAGTAGTTGTGTACAACAACTTGCAGCTAAAATGTATTCTGCTTCTGATGTAGACATAACAATAGTTGTTTGTCTTTTGCTAGCCCAGGATATAAGATTATCACCCAGAAATTGACAATTGCCACTGGTTGACTTTCTTTCAATCCTATCACAAGCATAATCAGCATCACAGAATCCAATTAGCTTATAATCTAAGGATTTCTTATAAAGGAGTCCAAGATTAGTTGTTCCTTTCAAATACCTGAAGATTCTCTTGACAGCAGTCATATGAGATTCTCTAGGATCTGATTGGAATCTTGCACACAAGCATACACTGAATAAAATATCTGGCCTAGATGCAGTGAGGTATAACAAAGAACCAATCATACCTCTATACAGCTTCTGGTCAAATTTAGCTCCTTCATCTTCTTTGCCTAAGGTGCACGTAGGGTGCATTGGAGTGTTCATCACTTTACAATCATCAAGCTTGAACTTCTTCAGAAGCTCCTTTGTATACTTAGATTGATGAACATAGACTCCATCTTTGCATCGATTAATTTGAATGCCCAGGAAGAACTTCAGCTCTCCCATCATGCTCATTTCAAATTCTTCCTGCATTAACTTAGAAAATTCATTGCAAAGAGATGCATTAGTAGAACCAAATATTATATCATCAACATATATTTGCACAACAAGAATATCTTTCCCAAGGGTCCTTCTGAAGAGTGTTGTATCAACCTGTCCTCTTTTAAAATCATTTTTGATTAAGAAATTACTTAGTCTATCATACCAAGCTCTGGGAGCTTGTTTCAAGCCATATGGTGATTTCTTCAGTTTAAACACATGGTCAGGATATTTAATATCCTCAAATCCAGAAGGTTGTTTGACATACACTTCTTCTTCTATGACACCATTGAGAAATGCACTCTTGACATCCATTTGATATAATATTATGCCATGATTAACTGCATAGGAAAGAACTAACCTGATTGCTTCCAATCTTGCAACTGGAGCAAACGTTTCAGTGTAATCAATGCCTTCTTGCTGACTATACCCTTGTGCAACAAGTCTGGCTTTGTTCCTTGTTACTTCTCCTTGCTCATTCAGTTTGTTCCTGAATACCTATTTTGTTCCAATAATGTTCTTGTGCTGAGGTTTGGGTACCAGATCCCACACATCATTTCTTTGAAATTGATTCAATTCTTTTTGCATAGCAAGGATCCATCCATCATCTGAAAGTGCTTCATCAACTGTTGTAGGTTCAATCATTGAGATTAGTCCAATTATTGACTCTTCTTGTCTGAAATGTGATCTTGTTCTTCTTGGACTATCTTTGTTTCCAATGATTAGCTCCTCAGGATGTGAAGACTTGTGTTTGAATGTGTTTTTGGGAGGATCTGCTTGATGTGAGCCATCTTGTGCTTCATCAGAAGCAGTTTCATCTTGCGCTTCTGATGTGGATTCAGCTTCTGGACTTTCTTCAGATTCAGCTATTTGATCAGGTTCTGGAGTAGCTTCAGGAACCTGTATCTCTACAACACTTTCACCCTGCTTTGAAGTTTTATCTTCAAGCTCTTTGTCATCAAATTTAACGTGCATACATTCTTCAACACAGAGTGTCTCTGAATTATACACTCTGTATGCCTTTGACCTTTCAGAGTAACCTAAGAAGATTCCTCTTTGGGCCTTGGCATCAAATTTCTTTAGGTAGAGCTTGTTGTTCAGAATGTAACATGTACATCCAAATTGATGAAAGTAAGAGATATTGGGTTTTCTTCCTTTAAAGAGTTCATACGCTGTTTTCTCCAAAATAGGTCTAATATAGATCCTGTTTTGAACATAACATGTTGTATTCACTGCTTCTGCCCAAAAATGTTTAGCCAAATTGTTTTCATGGATCATGGTTCTGACCATTTCTTGTAAGGTTCTATTCTTTCTCTCTACAACCCCATTTTGTTGTGGAGTTCAAGGAGAAGAGAATTGATAGATAATTCCATGTTTTTCACAAAAAGCTTCAAATGGCTCATTTTCAAATTCTCCACCATGATCACTTCTGATTTTCAAAATCTTTGACTCTTTTTCAGTCTGAATTTGTGTGCAGAAGTTACTGAATACCTCATATGCATGATCCTTACTTTTCAGGAATTTTACCCAAGTCCATCTGCTGTAATCATCAACAATGACTAATCCATATTTACTTCCATACAAGGATGCAGTACACACTGGTCCAAATAAATCAATGTGAAGTAGTTCTAAGGGTCTTGAGGTTGAAACAATGTCTTTAGTTTTAAAAGATGATTTCACAATTTTCCCTCTCTGACATGCACCACAGAGTGCATCTGAATGATAGTCAATGTCTGGTAGCCCTTTCACAAGTTGTAACTTACTAAGCTTAGAGATTAATCTCCAGTTAGCATGCCCCAACCTTCTGTGCCACATCCATTTCTTATCATTCACTGATAGAAGGCAAATTACCTTCTGATCAGCCAATTCAGAAAAATTGATTTTGTAGACATTGTCAACTCTCTTTCCCTTGAACACAATGGATTTGTCTTCCTTGTTGATTACTGTACAGTTGGGTTTCTCAAAAAGCACATCATAACCATTATCACAAAACTGACTAATGCTCAAAAGGTTATGTTCAAGACCATCTACCAACCATACATTATTAATTGAGGTAGAGGAATTACCAATAGTTCCTGTACCTATGATCTTGCCTGACTGGTTGCCTCCAAATTTTACATTTCCTCCCTCTTTCATTGTTAGACTGAGGAACATGGACTTCTCTCCTGTCATGTGTCTTGAGCAACCGCTGTCTAGGTACCATGATTTTTGCTTTGGCACTGCTCTTAGACATACCTCATTTTCATCATCTGAGTCTGAATCTGATCCAGCTTCTGAAGTTGTTGTTGCTACCAACCCAACAGCTACCTTTGCATCTTCATCAGCTTCATCTTTATCAGATCCAGATTCACTTCCCAAATCATCCCAGGTTGCCATTAAACTCTGCTTAATCTGCTTCTTGAATTTGCTTGGTTTGAATGTAGACCTCTTTGACCTGTCCATTGACTTTTCTCTTTGAAGATCAGGGCATTCAGCAATGAAGTGTCCAGACTTCTTACAGTTGAAGCATCCCTTCTGATCATCTTTCCTTGAGCTTCTGGAGTTACCCCTTCTGGCGAGAAACTTTCTCTTCTTCTTGGCCAGATACTGAAGTCTGTTTGAGAGCATGGCCATTTCAGCAGCATCTGGTTCAGAATCTAAACTTGACTGTTCTTCCTCTTCAGATTCAACCACTTTGAGAGCTTTTGATGACTTACCTTTGGATGGAAGAGCTATTGATTTACTCTTCTTAGTAGACTCATGTTCATTAAGACTTAACTCATGAACTTTGAGAGAACTAACAAGATCTTCGACACTTAAAGTGTTTAAATCTTTAGCTTCCTCAATGGCAGTCACCTTTGGTCTCCATCTGGAAGGTAAGCTTCTGAGTATCTTGCTCACATGGTCAGAAGCAACATAGCTCTTCTTTAGAATCTGTAGCCCAGAGACTAAGGTTTGAAACCTTGAGTACATCTCCTCAATAGTTTCATCATCCTTCATCTTGAATAACTCATACTGATGTACAAGCAGGAGAGCCTTTGCTTCTTTGACCTTCTTGCTCCCTTCGTAGTTTGAACAGAGAGAAGCAAACATAGCTTTAGCAGTGGATTTGTCACTCATCTTCATATACTCTGCTTTGGGTATGGCAGTGACAAGGGCTCCTCTGATAATATGATGCTTCTTGTAGAGTTTCCTCAGTTCTGGAGTATGTTTCTTCCTATCCACAGCAGCTCCTTCTTCATCAAGGACTAAATCACCAACACCATCTTCCAGAATATCCCATAATTCTTCATCTAGGCTCATGATATAACTGTAAAAGTTGGTCTTCCACCAAGAAAATTCTTCAGCATCTCCATTGAATTTTGGAATCTTTCCAACACTAGATTTCTTACTATCACTATAGTCATGTGAGACATGTTTATAGCTAGTATCATCAGAGCCAGTAGGAGGAGGAGTAGACATGTTTTTCTCAGATCTTTGGCTGTTGCACGGTTAAGTGTTACACAACAGACCAAGGCTCTAGATACCAATTGAAGGTGAGAAAAACACAAGAAGGGGGGTTGAATTGTGTTTTGAAAAATTCTTCGTTTCTCCTAAAAACTGAACACATTGATCAGAAGCTAAGTGAGACAGCTTCTGAAGTGATAATCAGAATCTAAATGCAGCGGAATAAAACAGAGAGAGAGAGAGAAGAAGAACGACACAAAGCAATTATACTGGTTCCTTCCACAATCCGGAAGTAGTCCAGTCCCCCTTGCACTTCCAAGGAGATTTCACTAAGAGTAATATCTGATTACAATTGCTCAAGCACACAAGCAAGAGACTTCCTTTGCTCAAGCACACAAGCAAGAGACTTCCTTTGCTTAAGAACACAATCAAGAGACTTCCTGCTCAAGCACAACTGCAAGAGACTTCTAACTAAACAAAATTACACAGAAAATTGTTTAAGGTTGAACACTTGATATACAATCAGAGGTGCTCACAATAAAAATCAGATACAGACTCAATGGACTTAAGAATTTCTAAGATATGACTTGAGACACAGAAATTCTAAGTGAATGCAGAACAATTTCAGCAGAGGTTTGGCACTTGTAAAAATATTGAGAGTCTATCGTTCAGCATTGCCAAATCTCTAGGTCTTCACTCCTTTATATAGAGGTGTGAAAGAGACGTTGTGAAATTGCCAGCACACCAAAGAGTCGTTGTTGAAGCTTGATCTTTCACCTTTGATCTTTTGCCTGATTTGGTTGTTGTCCTATGAAGAACTAATTTGAAATCCATTCTTTATCCAAAGGAACATCTATGCAGGCGAAGCCGTATTCTGGAGCTGTTTTCTTGTCTTGTAGCGTGGACACAAAACAGAGTAGTGGAGAACGTGGTTGTACAATTCGTACAAATGTCAACGCTTTCGTCCAAATTGCAAGCACATGCCTTCAAACACCTTTGAAATGACCGTTGCAAGATTCCACTAATCCTTTGTTGTGTTTTCGAATCCAATAGACAGCTTTTGCAGTGACAATTCTTCAATTCTTGAATCTTTGCAAATCCAGTTGATATTCAGCTTCTGGTGAAATGGCTTCTGATGAGGCAGCTTCTGCAGCTTCTGATGATGCAGCTTTTGATGAAACAGCTTCTGATGATATGACTTCTGGACCTCTTGTCTTCAGGAGCACTATTCTTCAGGAGCACTATTCTTACTTCAGAAGCGACTTAACTTCAGGAGCGTTTTTTCTCTTCAGTAGCAAGTTGCCTTCAGGAGCGTCCAAGCTTCAAATTTTGTTGTTTCCTTTGCTCTTTATTTGCTCATTCAGAACCAATGATGATGAATCTTTTTAATTAGGGTCCTGTACTTTTGAACAAATATTAGCTAGTCCAATTTACAATTTTTTAATACCTTGTTATCATCAAAACTCTTTTAGGTTCATTGTTAAACACATTTTGTTCCAACAAATTCTCCAAACAAGGAATGAATTTCAAATTATTCCCTCCTAGGACATTAACCAAATCAAGCAACAGATTATTGATGATGATCATCCTTTAACAACGACTCTTTTGATGCGCTGGCAAAACCCTGCTGAAATTGTTGTGCATCACAAACTTAGAATTTCTTATAAACTTTCATATCTTAGAAATTCTAGAGTCTTAAGAGTCTGATTTTGATTTGTATTGTGAATACCACTGATAGTATATCAAGTGTTCAAACCCAAACATCTTTCTGTGTAATTTTGTTTGTTTAGAAGTCTCTTACTTTTGTGATTGAGCATAGGAAACATCTTGCTTGTGTGCTTGAGTATTTGAAGTTTCTTGCTTGTGTGCTTGAGCATTTGTAATCAGATTCTGATTTTAGTGAACTCTCCTTGGAAGTTCAAGGGGGACAAGACTACTTCCAAGGAACGTGTATAATTGCTTTGTGTCTTTCTCTTCTCTCTCTATCTTTACATTATCCGCTGCATTAGACTCTGAACATTGTTCTAGAATTTGAACTCTATCACACTCTGGAATTTGGACTTAGTTTAAAAAGAATAAAAAGCTAACACAATTCAACCCCCTCCCCTTTCTTGTGTTTTTCTCACCTTCATAGTCTTCCCGTAGTTATAACGTTTTACTTATAGCTAGAAATAATATAATAAGATGTGTGCAAAAAGTTGAGCTGGCTACGACAATTGGTAGCCATCATGTCTGATGGTATTTTGACGGTTACACTGTTGGCATTCTAGTGACCTTTGGGCGTTAATCAGACAATGATTGTAGGTTTCTACTTAACGCATGAAAATGCTCAAACTTGAACAACCTCTACAACTTTATAACTTCACATTTTACATATTCTCTCATTTGAGAGCTTAGTTCTTGTTCTTGCACTTTTCTATTTCAATAAAATTTAGTTTCATTCATCTTGTTTGTTATTTTTATATGTTTCTATTTTATTTTGATGCATCTACTATTGAAGAAATTACAATGACAAATTTTCCATAATCTCGTTCGTATCTCTTTGTTATGGAATTTCGAAACCTTCTAAATCTATCGTATTGGTTGTCATGTGTATAATAATAGAAGTACGGTAATCTAATTATAATATCGAGCAATGAATTGGCAAGTGAAGCTTGATATTGGCAAATAGGATTATATAGTTTATGTATATGGTTATGCACAGCATGCAACATGGAATAGTTTCACAATCTTAGCTATCAAATGATGGACTGAAAGATGAAGCTTGATATAAGCATAATCAGACTGAATAACCATAAGAACATAATACATGATCCTAGATATCAACCATGGACTAAAAGATGAAGATTTATGTTAAACATAAATGATATATGGAAGATATTTTAAATATGCAAATAGTATACTTCCTCTTGAGGTGATATATGGCAATTGATCTTAATGGGTTTTATCAGCGATTACACCATGAAAATAGGATGCCTCGTTGATTCAAAACACATCTTTGAAATGAGACATTGGTTACCAAGGCCATTCCTATAGTTTACGGATCTTAGGCATAATATGAGAAAAGAGCCCTTACATAATACATTATAAATTTTTTAGCTCATTGTTGTGTTTTTATTAGCTCTTTATTTTGTTTTTTTACTTCGCTTTTCACTACCAAATAAATGTTTATCTAGACAACATCTGAAAGTAAATCAAATACTCTATAGACTCCAAAACAAAATAAAAAATCGTAGAAGTAGAGAACAATAGCACATGTGAAGTAGACTGAAATTTTTGCACTCCAGAACATCGTATGTCAAATGCAGCTATTGATAAAAAGAACAACAAAACAAAAAAACTAATGCGTCTCACATCGGGGTTTTTTTCCGTAGTGATCTCACATCGGTTTCATAATGATGAATGTGTGTCCATTGATCTTGCATTATCAAATTCAATTATGCAATATTTTCAATCAATTCAAGAAAGTTGACATTACAACGTCAAAAAAAAAAAGTTAGCATTACTATATTTATAAAATTTATTTTTTTTGAATCTTTGAAAGACAAGATTAAGGTTAATTTCTCTAGTTGGCCCATTTTCAATTAAAATAGAATATGTTTTGTTATGAAAATCATCCCAATTTCTTGGATAATAAATATCATCGATATTTTTAATATTAGTGAGGCACATTATTAGCAACAAAGGGCCCAAAAAAATATCATCAATTTCCTCAATAATAATTTTTTTAGAACATTATTAAGAAGAACCAATTTTTTTTTATAGGATGATGTATATAGAAATATTTGTGCTACATGGAATATATATAGCAAATCGTGCCAAAAGATCCAAAAACATTAACAGATTTCAGCCGAGCCTGTTGAGTAACTGAATCTTCATGAAGAAGAAAGAAGAAAAATGAGAGAAACTGAAAAATGAAGTGTATTATTGTTATTACTTCATCATGAAGGTATTACATCTATATATAGAGTTACAAATGATAGTCTATGTTAACCTATTGTAAACCCTATCTTATAGAATCATAACCTCAGTTGTAACAAACTTTAGAGTTAGTTACAACCCATTTTAACACTAGGGTTTCTAATAACTTCTGGACCAAGCAATTGTGCCCTAGCGTGTTCTGCTTCCTTATTGGCTAGCAAACTTGACTCCATCTCTTTAGTATCTTGCTTCAATAGCCTCCCACAAGCTGGAGCATGATAGATGTTGATCATCCCAAGCTTGGAAATAAAAATGGAGAACTTAGGAGGTGGCAAAGGTTTTGTCAAGAAATCTGCAAGTTGTTCATTAGTGGAAATAGGAAGCAGTTTTAGGATACCCTTCTGCACTTTTTCTCTAACCAGGTGACAGTCTATTTCAAGGTGTTTTGTTCGTTCATGGAACACTGGATTGGATGCTATGTGAATAGCACTTTGACTGTCACAATATAGGACTGGTTGTTTGCTGCAGATGATGTTGAGATCTTTCAGAAGGTATAGAAGCCACTGGAGTTCACATGTTGCAGTGGATAGAGCTCTGTATTCAGCTTCTGATGAAGACCTGGATACAGTGGCTTGTTTCTTGGCACGCCATGAAACAAGAGAAGAGCCTAAAAAGAAACAAAATCCTGTTGTGGATTTTCTGGAATCAAGGCATCCTGCCCAGTCAGCATCTACATAGCCCAAAATCTGTATCTCTGAATTTCTAGGGAAGAACAAACCTTGGCCAGGGTTTTGTTTGAGATATCTGATAACCCTGCAAGCAGCTTTGTAGTGTGTAGTAGTTGGTGCATTTAAGAACTGGCTTAATTGTTGAGTAGCTAAGGTTATGTCTGGTCTTGTAGTGTTTAGATAGAGCAATCTACCAATGAGCCTCCTGTAGCAAGACACATCAGCAAAAGGTTTGCTATTGTCTTGATGCAATTTTGTTGAGGTATCTAAGGGTGTGCTAGCAGGTTTGGAGCCTAGTAAACCAGAAGAGTCTAACAGATCCAGGCAATACTTCCTCTGGGAGACACTGATTCCTGCTGTTGAGTGAGCAATTTCCAACCCCAAGAAATATTTGAGAACCCCTAAATCCTTGATCTTGAACTTAGAATCCAGAATGGATTTGATTCTATCAAATTCATGGAGAGAGGAGCCTGCCAGGATGATGTCATCAACATACACCAACAAAGCTGTAAAATCAGAACCATGTGCATTGATGAAGAGAGAGTGGTCAGAATTTGACTGTGTGTATCCTTCACTAATCAATAATGAAGTCAATTTCTCATACCACTTCCTACTAGCTTGCTTCAAACCATAGAGGCTTTTCTGCAATTTGCAGACAGTATTTGGTGCACTATCAACACCATCAGGGATACTCATGTAAACATTTTCTTGCAAGTCTCCATGGAGGAAAGCATTGTTTACATCTAATTGATGTAGATGCCAGTGTTGAATAGATGCAAGTGCCAATAAGATCCTAACTGTGGTTAATTTTGCAACAGGAGAAAAAGTATCAAAGAAATCAAGGCCTTCAACTTGATTGTAACCCTTTGCTACTAACCTGGCTTTGTATCTCTCAATGCTACCATCAGCCTGATACTTGATCTTGTAAACCCATTTACTCCCTATAGGCTTCACATTGGGAGGAGCTTGCACAATAGTCCATGTCCCATTCTTAGCTAAAGCATCTAGTTCAGAATTCATAGCCTTAACCCAAAATTCAGACTGGCATGCTTCTTTATAGGTTTTGGGCTCAGTACTTTGTGTAATTGAAAGAGAAAATGCTTTGTGTGAATGTGATAAGTGTGCAAGTGAATGAAAAGATGCAATAGGGTAAGGAGTACCTTGAGTGCTTGCTGCTGATGAAGGAGCAGGAGAAGTGTCACATACATAATCTGCCAGATATGATGGTGGATGTTTTGTTCTAATAGGTTTGGACAGTTGAGGTGATGGTGTGGGAGAAGTGGTTGAAGTAGAAGGAGTATTAGATGTGGAGGTTTGTGGTTGAGGAGGAAGAACAGGAGTAGAGATGTCTGGGGGATGATTGTCAGTTGCAGAAGGTGATGAATTAGGATAATATTTCCAGGTAGAAGGGGATTTGATAGGTTGATAAGGAAAAATATTCTCATGATATGTGACATTTCTAGAAACAAAGATTTCCTTAGTATTAATGTCTAATAAAACAATCCCTTTCATGCCAGTTTTATATCCTAAAAAAACAGACTTTCTTGCTCTAGAAGCAAGTTTGCTTCTATGAGCTTGTAATGTAGAGGCATAAACAAGAGAACCAAAAACTTTGAGTTGAGTTAAATCAGGTGTTTCTTTATGAATAAGAAAATATGGAGTATGGTTATCAATTATGGGACTGGTCACTCTATTCATGATATAGACAGCATGAATAGCAGCATAAGACCAAAATTGTTTAGGAAGATTTGATTGAAAAAGTAAAGCTCTAACAATGTTCAAAATGTGTTGATGTTTCCTCTCAACTCTAGCATTCTGCTGAGGAGTCTCAACACAACTAGTTTGATGAAGAATACCTTTCAAAGCATAAAATTGAGGCATCATAAACTCAGGGCCATTATCACTTCTTAAGGTTTTGATTTTACCAGAAAATTGGTTTTCAATGAAAGTAATAAAATCAGTGACATGTTTTCTAGTTTCAGATTTTGATTTCATAAGAGTTAGCCAAGTGAACCTACTATAATCATCAACAGCAGTTAAAAAATATGAATGACCATGAATAGAAGGAACAGCAATAGGGCCCCAAATATCAAAATGTATTAGCTCAAATGGCTTATGTGCTCTTTTACAACTAGAATCAAAAGGTAACTTTCTGTGTTTAGCATAATGGCATACATCACAGATTGCTTTATTGTCAACATTAACAAAAGGAAACTGGGAATGGAGAGAATTCATTCTAGAAAAAGATAAATGTCCTAATCTAAAGTGCCAAAGGGCACTATCTGGAAGAGAAGGGGCTTGATTTGTATCTGGTAAAAGACAAGTGGAAGGAACTTGAGCTGTGTTGCAAGCAACTCTATCTGGCAAGACTAAGTAATACAAATCTCCTTTTCTTTCACCAGAACCAATCATCCTCAAGCTGCTCTTTTCCTGAATAAAGCATTTGGAACCATTAAAATTGACAAAACAATGCAAAGCATCACACATTTTTGACACAGATATGAGATTGAATTGAAATTCAGGCACATAAAGCACATTAAAAATAGCTAGGGTTTCAGAAAATTTAATAGTTCCAGCATGTTTGGCTATTGCATTGTGGCCAGTAGGCAATTTTATATGCATGGGGGTGATTTCATTGTAAGAATGAAACCACTGAATATTTCCACAAATATGATGACTAGCTCCTGAATCAAGGATCCAGGAGTTGAGAGACAAACTATGACAAGATAAAGAATAAACAAAACAAGTACCTTGCTGTCCAACTGATGTATGATCAGTGGAATAGAAGGAAGAAACCTGATTAGAAGAAGCATGTGCAGATTTTGAATCCTGAGTAAGAGATGAATTCTGAAGTAAAAGCATTAACTTTTCATACTGCTCAGTAGTGATAGTAGGAGAAGCTGGCACTGCTTCAGGGTGATCACTAGAATCCACATTGTCACCAACATTGTCTGTGGATGCAGCATGATTTGCAGAGGGACCAGCTCTTGAATTCCTCTGAAAGTGTGGAGGAAAACCATATTTCTGATAACAAGTTTCAACTGTATGACCACTTCTACCACAAAAAGTACAGATTCTTGGTTTTCCAAAATTAGGGTTAGGGTTCTTGGATGGATTTCCTGGATAGTTCCCTTTGTGCTTACCAGAATTGACAGCATTGACAATAGGGACATTGTCATCAACAGGAGCAAGATTACCCTGTCTTTCATGTTGTAAAACCATAGAAAAAATTTTGTTCATAGATGGAAGAGGATCCATTAACAGAATCTGAGACTTGACCATGGAAAAATTCTCATTCAAACCAGTAAGAAACCTCATAGCATACAACATAAGATGGTTCTTGCGAGCATTTCTCATAGCATCACATACACATTGATGCCTGCAACTGCAACTAGGTATGGGAATGTAGATCTCCAACTCTTCCCATAAAATCTTCAATTCTGAATAAAAGGTAGTAACTGACTTGGAATCTTGCTGTAATGCATAGATCTCTTGCATTAATTCAGAAACACGAACCAAATCACCTTGAGAAAAGCGTTCTTTAAGATCATTCCATACATCTATAGCATTATCCATGAAAATGATGGATTGAGAAATAGAGGGAGAAACGGAATTCAAGATCCAAGAAAGCACTAACATGTTGCAACGATTGAAAGAACGATAAGTTGGATCAAACTCATCCAACACTGGTGGAATTGTGCCATCCACGAACTCAAGCTTCATCTTCGCGCCAAGAGCGCGTCGCATAGCGCGTGCCCAGGAATGGTAGTTAGAACCATTCAAAACCGGTGTAACTGTAACAGAAGATGGACCATCACCAGGATGAACGAAAAATGGACTAGACTGATCAAGAACAAGCTCGGAAGTTCCAACGCCATTGTTGCGTGGAGCCATGGAAGCAACAACCAAAAAGAAAACAGAGAAAAACGAAGAAAAAATGCGGAAGGAGCGCTTCAGGCTCTGGATACCATGTTGAGTAACTGAATCTTCATGAAGAAGAAAGAAGAAAAATGAGAGAAACTGAAAAATGAAGTGTATTATTGTTATTACTTCATCATGAAGGTATTACATCTATATATAGAGTTACAAATGATAGTCTATGTTAACCTATTGTAAACCCTATCTTATAGAATCATAACCTCAGTTGTAACAAACTTTAGAGTTAGTTACAACTCATTTTAACACTAGGGTTTCTAATAACTTCTGGACCAAGCAATTGTGCCCTAGCGTGTTCTGCTTCCTTATTGGCTAGCAAACTTGACTCCATCTCTTTAGTATCTTGCTTCAATAGAGCCCTTCATCTTGTAAATGTTTGGGGCCTTTTCAGAGAATTTTGCTATATATACCTCACAAAAACCAAATATTTCTATATACACCCCCACCTTAAAAAAAATTGGGCCCCCTAGCGGCAAGGGCCCTAGGCCGTCGCACTCCCGGCCTATGCCCTAGGGCTGTCCCTGTTGGTTACCTTAGTTTACCTCGCCTTTATAACTTTGATTTAGATAATAAACAAGAAGAATTGGGATTTAAGTTTCTATCATGGTGATGAAACCATAATACTAATGTGTTTTTACGTTGTTGTATATTTCCTATAAAAAAATCATCCTTTCAAAAATTATTTTTTTAGCTAATAACCATATTAATTGGTACTCGAAACAAAGTCATTATTGGATAGCTACTTTTTATTATGCGATAAAATCATGAGATTGCAGCCTACTAACGTTTTTGGTATCATAGATAATCAAACCTGAGACTTTGAGAGGAGCACACTCCAAGGTCGCAAGACAACGCCACCAGGCTAACCCAAGTGGGTTTAAGAAAACCAAATTAAGTACAAAATTACGATTAGTTTATATCTACATCTAATCAATAATTGAATGGTTAAAATAGGTAAAGCCATCAAAGTTATTATAGTTAGTAATCATCGTGACCTAGATCAATTTATGGACATCCGTAAATGCATAAAAAGCATTTAGAATAATATTTATCGAATAAAATAGCAAAGTAATCAACTGAAATTCATAGAATAGTTTAAAGTACATACAGCGGCGAAGCTGGCTATGTTTCCATGAGGGGGGCAAATCTAAATAAATGAAATATATTATAATATAATTGTTTTTGACAATTTTTATTGTTAACTAAGTTCTCTTTGTATTTGCTTAAGAGATCAAAAGTGTCAAAATAACATGAAATATATCTATTAAACAAGTGAATATATTTTTGTTTTCCTATTTCTATTGATTTTTGACAAATAAACTTTTTTGTGGTAGCTAAATATATATTATTGGGGTAGCTAATATCAAAATATAGTAACTTAGTCAAAGAAAAAAATATTTGTTGGGGTAGCCAAAGCTACCCCTTAGCAACACATAGCTTTGCCCCTGAGTATATAATCAAACAATTTCAGGGAAATTCCTCTTTCATGACCTAACCTAGAGGGGATTAGCTACTCATAGATCCTAAACTTATACAATTGAATATGAATAAGAAAACTAGCGAAAAGGATCATCGGTTGATGATTCATTGGCTCCTAGATATCTAAAGTCACTCCAATCCTTCCAAAATCATGACTTCGCCTTTGTCTACTCATTAAAAAGTGTTTTTCCATAGTCTTAGGGGTCTTTTATATATAGTCACGCCTTTCCCAAGTTTTTACATAAAGTTGGCCCCCGACACAAACATTATTCTTGCAAGGTGAGCCATGACGAAGCTAATTCATATGCATTTGCTTGAGAGTTCCACGATGCAACCTTTGCGGCCCGCGACTCAATGCAATGCGCAACTCATAGCACGGGTCGTGAGTGATGGCGAGGCCTGGTCATGCTTGTTTCTTCACCTGTTGATCATTCATTCATTAAAAACAAAGTACTGGATGAGGTTTATACATATCCTATTACATTAGAAATAAAGATAGAGGGAAATGGTAGTAATTAATCCCTAACCATACCTTTCTCTCAAAAAAAAAAAAAAAATCCCTAACCATACCTTAGTAACGCAAACATAACAAAACAGTACTAGAAAATTATTGCATAAGTAATTATTACTAACAAGGTCCCTTAGTAACACACCCAAACAGTTTGAAAAGACAAAACAAACACATAGTAGTAATGGAACTTCACTGCGGACGCATCATTCAACCTACTAATAATTTTCTGTCATCAGGTAAAACATTTCCTACAATTCACAATGTCATGAATTTGGTTTCAAGGTTCTAAATTGCAAACTTTGATATTGCAGCAAAATATGAGCAAATGCAGCTACGGTTACGGTCACAAATACCTCTAAAACCTTTCTATTGTGGTCGCAATTACACTTGCATATGGCAGTTAACAAATATGTTTGGTTCAATCTTCCATGAATCTGCTATTAAATATGATCAAATAAAACCGTAATTGAGGTTGCAATACAATAGCAGCACCGACACTTTAGATGCAAGACATGTCTGGTATCCGACATCAACACATGTAGTTACATTCAATTAATTATATGTTTAATATTACAACATACTCGCGTTGTTTAGTCAATATTGTGGCTCATCCCTGTGTATATCTTAGTTCTTAATATAGCGCTCTGCAATTTAAAAGTATATTTGGTTCCATCTTCAACGAATCAACAGTTGAAACTTAAATCCACTGATTTTTTTTTTCTGTTGATATGATTTTATAGGAAAGGCAAAGGATATTTTTTTGTGTTGCTGATCTGCTAAGAAACATAATTCAACTATTAAGGAATTCCATATATTTACCACTCTTAACAGCTCGTTTGTCTTTGCTGACATAACTTAATCCATGAATTTTACTACTCTAATATTTTGTATATAAATCAAGACTGTACAGTTAAAAAAGTTAAAAAGAAAAGGAAACTTTAAGATTTACCATCATAATGGCATTGCCATATGCAACTTTAAGTCAATATATTAGATTCCTCACAATGCTCATAGACATGCAAAATCGAAAGTTATTGTCAACTTAGTAAAATAGGCCATAATTATTCTTCTTCAAATGAAAACATATACGACTCTTCCTAGTAATCTTGTTTAGAACAATATTTCATTTTAATGTTTCAACTTAGATATTTTCATGTACGTGACTAATCAATAGTTAATTAACATGTTATATTTACTTTTTCAGTTTGAAATTTTTTTATGACATGATTTCTTTCACATTCCACTTTTTCATGTGATTTTGTTGTCTGATTGGAATAGATACTTATCAATCTTAGATTTTTATTTGGGTTAATATATGTTTACTCCTCTGTAATATTAACAGTTTCTGATTTACTCCCTGTAAAATTATTCTTTTAGCTATCAACTTTGTTATTTGAAGATTCTTGGGTTTTGAACCTTCATGACAAAAAATTTAAAAAATATAGGTACTTTTGCACCATGTAATTTGAGCGAATTTTAGTTTACCTCCTGCCTTATCATCGGTTTTGTAGAGTCAAAGTTCATGAAAGTTCAAAATCAAAGAATCTTCAAATTATAAGGTTTAAATCTAAAAAAATAATTTTACAAGGGATAAACTAGAAACCGTTAATATTACAGAGGTGTAATCATGTATTAATCCTTTTTATTTTAACCATGGAAGAATACATAATAATAAAGTTGATGCTTTATTTAAAGTCATTAGTTCTTTCCTTACAAAAAACCGCAAGTAACTCCTCCTATTGGAAATGGGTTATATTTATGTTTGTAGTTCAAAAATAATGTCGAGTAACGAGAGAAAAAAAAAACATTAAAATTAGATCCAAACAATTATAAAAAATAAGGCATTTTAGACTTTTCACCCTTAAATTGTAACGCGTCCCCTTCTATGTGTCTTATTGCGCAAAGAAGAACGAGCGAGAACACACAAAGAAGGGAACATATCACTAGTTTAAGAGTGAAAAGTCTAAAATACCCCCAATTTTTAAATTGTTTAGATTTAATAATGTATTTTTTGTTTTTTTCACTCTAGGTTATTTTTTAACTACAATAATTGGCTATGAATTGAGCATCAAATTTATTATTCTTTATTCTTACATATTTAAAAGAAAACTCAAGATGGTTCAACCTTTTTTCCAACCACAACAAAATCACATGCAAAAATGGAATGGAAATGAATCCATCTCATCAAAAAGTTCAAACTGCAAAAGTAGATAAGATTGTTAATTTACTAATGATCAAATCACATGGAACACCTAAGTTTGAACATTGAAGGAAATATTTGTTTAAATCATTATTTCGTTAAATCACTTAATAGTACTGCATCGTAACTAAAGTCAATCAGTCAGATATTTCATAAAATCTATAAAAAAAAAAAAAAAAAACCCGATGCTTCTTTAAAAATAAAAAATAAAAAACCCGATGCAAATGTATTAAAGGAAGAAGGCAGGAGCTCCATGTGATTCTCATATGAAAGGCTGCGTAAATGCCTCTGGTCTTCCTTTGACACAACACTAGTTTAATTCCCTCCAAGTTTGAGGAGCACAATGAACCAATATAGTTAGAAGCAACAAACGAGGCTCACCTCCCGAAACAGAGGGAGAGAAAGAGGGTGACGTGACGGTCACTACCCCAACCATTTACCAGTCCACCCTCGGTTAGGAGATAGGACGTGACAATCCTCCGAGTTGTATGGCAAGGTTGGATGTTTCGAACCTCACTATTGATGTTTTGGACTTTGAGGTGATGCTTCAATCAAAGAAAATGGTGATGCTTTTTGGAATTATGGTGGCTAATTAATTGATTGAGTTTGCTTTTGGATGATTATGAAGAAGATGGTGTGATTGATGATGGTTTCATGAAAATGAGTAAGTGGAAATTCATGGTGGAAATTCATGTTGAAGGAGATGTATGAACTATGAAGTAAAAATTAATGGTGGAGACCCCTCTTTCACTCTCGGATTTTTTTTTTCCCGCACTCGTAGTTCCTTTTATTTTTACTATCTTCTACATCTTTCTTTTCTTTTCTCTACCTTTCCATGTTTTATTTCTCGCCCTCTTCTGTTTCTCTCATTTGTGTTCATATATTTATATCCACAAAATAGGCTACTAGGGTTCTTGTTAGATGAGAAAGATATCAAAATTTGTAGTGAGTAGCAATTGTACCCGCTTGTAAGACTGTGGAGGTGGTCCCATAACTGTAATGCTGGTTGTTAGGCATTGTAAAGTTGAAAAAAAATGTAGAGTGTGTGATGTTTGGAGCAAAACTCCAAAAGTAATTGAGAAAGGAAAAACGAGATAATGCTCAAAAAAGAAATCCAAGAAGTTTGTTGGTATTTTTTTCCAATCCTTTTAGTTTGGGTTTTGACATTTGGAGAAATTGGTCAAAGAGTGGATAGAGACACGGTTAAGCTACAACACATAATATGTGAATTTTCTCCTTTTTTATAATTGTACATTTATAATTTTTTTTTTCTTTTATTTTGTTTTGTAATATTATTTTTGTTGTAATTAAATATTAGTAAATGAAACGAGTTCTTTTCTTCCTTTTTTTGGATTGTCATTTCATATATGATGTAAACATCTAAGGGGGTGTTTGTTTCATGGATTGCAAATTTATTCTTGGGAATGTGATATTGGGAATAAAATTATTCCCAGAAACATTTTATTCCTAGGAATAAAATTTACACATGACTTTTCCACACTTTATTCCCATGTTAAAGTATGGGAATCTTTTATTCTCATGGGAATAAGAGGTAACCACCCGTAACTTTCCACTATCACACTATTTTAACTCTTTTACTTTTTTGTTTTAAATTATAGATTAAGTATATTTAAAAATATTTCTGGAAAACTAACTTAATTACCAAACACTTTGATAGGATTAAGATTCCTATGATTAAGATTCCTATGAATAATGTTCCAGGGAATGCTATTCCTAGGATTGTAAATGTAATCTTGAAACAAACACACCCTTACTATCGAACGTAATTTCTACTGCATGCATCCCAACTAAACAACAACCGTATGATATTCTTACAAAATCTTTATATAGTTTATATAGATAAGATTTTTATTCAAATTAGTAGGTTTTATCCCTTTGTAAGATATTGGCCTATATATACTAGAGGCATTGTTTTGTAATCCAGTTGTGCGCAATCAATAAACTAAAATTCTATTAGCCACCATCAATTCTTGTTTAGGATCAAACATAAAAGATATATAATATCGATTAATACTACAAAATATATATACTTTTAATGTGTGTGGCCATGGCATCATTGCAACATTTTTCGTTTCAACAATAGTTGAAATATGTAGCCAGAGTGAAAATTGTTAACAAAGTGTCTAGCCAATAGTTTTTAGACGCCCTCTATGCAGTTGCTGCCTAAGTGTTAATAAGGGGCATTGTGCACTGCAGAAGTTAAGAAAATAGTAACCATGTATCTATAATGAGAAATGCTAAAGATCACGAAATAAAATTCACGACAAATCACAAACACGGTAGTGCTATATGTCCCGATAAAAAGTAATCACGAACATAGCGAAGTACATGTGTCAGTTGTTAAATACAAGAGATCAAATTTTCAGTATACACTTTGGCGGAACACAAGGGTGGGTAGCCAATGAAATTGCTTCGCGAGACAATCATGATGTATGGTCTCGTGATATTAAGCAATTTCCATTGAATAATAGGAAAAATGGGATAACCTTTCTGTATTTTGTTTTTGTTTAAAAAATTGTGATGTCTTTCTCACTCCTAAAACACCATTTTTCTCTCCACCCTTGTCTTAGTCATCTCTACTCTTAGTTTGAAAAATAATGGCAGATAAGCATAAAAAAGAAAAAACAAGTGATGCATTTCACCTCTAATTCTTTCATTATTTTTTTTATTTTTTTTACTTTCTCTTTATTTTACATTGAGATGCAGCGGTCTATTTGTACTTGTTAATAATTTGAAATTTTCATCTATTTTCACTCTTTCATAAGAAAATTGTTAATGGTTATTTGAGATTTTATGGCTTCGGTTGATGTGAGTATGGTTATATTACATACACAAAACCAAGTTTAGAGGGTTAGGGTTTGCTTATAAGTGTTTTTTAGATTTAGTGGAGAGAAAAATATTAAGGGAGAGCAACTAGAGAAATGGAAAGACGGTTAATTAAAAAAAAAATTGTTACAAGCCATTCGTGAATCATTCATTCGCACGATATGAATCACTAGGAATCAACAAAAGAAATGGAAGAATGTTTAGTTGACTCCAATCCCTTTGAATAAGTGGAAGATGCATGACTGAAAACTTGTGAGTTATCCCATTGTTGATATATATGAAATGCTTCATTCACTAAAAAGAAGGAACTAAGAAAACATGGCAAACTACTTGAAATTTTTTTACCAAGTGTTGGATTAAGAATGAAACCACATGTAAAAGCATGTCCGAATGAAGCCCCCATTTTGATTATAAAAAGGGAAATGTTAACGAGTGCTCTAAGGACACTCTTTAAAACCCCAAAAAACCTCACAAATAATCCTAGGAAAGTTGAGACGGCCTCTATTCTTTGTTTCCAACTTTTAGAAGGCAAAGGTAAAAAAATAAAAATTAAACAGGCATTTTATTTCAAAACTATTTTATATCTACTGTACTTTCTTAAAGGAGCACAAATAACATTAATATAACACAAGAAAAGCTGCAATATATATATAAATTGAGATCATACCAAATTATAATGACACAATTAAAAAGACACGACGGATACTCATAACAACAGAAAAGGCCACCAAATTAAAAAGATATAAATCCACCAACTGAAAATCATGCATACATAGAAAATTGCAAACTGATAGGTAAACACCATAGTTCTAAAAGAAAACCTAGAAGTTTAGAATACCAAAACCCCTCATTTTAAACAACATAAGAGCATCTCTTTGAGAAAGGCACATCAAGATCATAGGTCATGCCATATAAAATTCATGGCTACAAGACTTAGCATTAAAATTTTCTTCTCACAACACTGTTTAATTAACACTACTACACTTAGCTGAGAAAGTAAACTATATAGAAGCATATACAGAAATTTACTTACAAGCATGAAAAAGTACTTGTAAGCAATAACAATATAAATAAATTGACAATTTGGAGTTATTAAGTCCTGATTACCATTAATTTTAAATGCCAAAATTGCAAAATAATAGCTAAATTGGTGCTTGTAAATATGGACTTCTTAATATGAAAATTTATGTTAGGTATATTTAGATGTTTAAGTTAAAATTTAAGAATTGTAAGGTAAATCACAATCAGCTTAAAAAAATAAGTGGCTAAAAATAGAAATCATTATATTAACAATGCATAGAGTACAATAAAATAAAATTTGAGCTACATGCAGAAACCGCTAAACATCCGAAAATAACAAATTATATTTACCGCAATTTTGATACCTCTTTGATCCAAATGAACATTGATTAACCTCTTGAAAGGAAAATAAGGGGACAATTGTGGGTATGTGCATATTGTTTTTTACCTAGGTGTTTATGCCTTCACATTTCTTCTTTCTTTTGTCCTATGAGAGTGAGGAGGTTGCAATAAAGATTTCATCATGAAAAGGAGTTAGATGTTTTGAACGCCTTATACATGAATTTGCCAAGTGTTTGGAGTCCAAATTCCACAGCTTCATATTTAATATCCATCCAAGACATTTTAGTTACATTAGGGTATTAATTCCATCCTTTGTTATAAATATTCTTTACTTTATTTGTAAAGAAATCACATAAAAAGCAAGCAAAGGTGATCAAATTGGTGATATAACATGTGCACAACTTTTGAAACCCTTTCTGCACAGGTGATGTCTTTTGATTGAGGTATAATTTAAAGCTTTCGACTATAAATTATAATAATATGAAATATCATTGTTTTACCCTTCAACTAATTTTTTTCATGAAAGCTCTAGTTTTACCATTGTTAATGTTTCACAATCATCTTGCAGCTATTTACATTGGAAGCACCACATTCTGCTGAAAAAAGTATTGGCAGTCACTTCTTGTTGTTGGATCTGATCATAAGAAATGAAGAGTACTGCCATATTGGCAACTTCAATGGGGATGGAACTTTCGCAATCTATCAATAAAGTACAAGCTTTCCAGCTTTGTGGTGTTCGACTATGATGTTCCTCATTTGTACCAAATGAGAAACTTGTGGATGATAGGATAAACTATTCTAGGTTGGTAGGAATATTGCTAAATAATTCAGAGTTAACCGGAGGAATGTTAGGGTTTCCTACCTGAGAAGACATAAAACCAACAATGGGAAAGGTACAATCATGTTATATATCATATCGATAGTCATATATCTTTGCTGCAATTAAATATCAATTTTGGGGCACTTGCAGCGGTTTTAGGCACAACGGCCGCCACTTATTAATGAAGCAGGTTTTTGCAAATGATACAACCTTTTGGAACCTGTGGCGGTCTAGAATAAAGTGGCCACAATTTTGGTCTAAAACGCAGAATCCCATTTTAAAGTTGGCGCAAATTGAATTTGGGAACAAAAATATACCTCTTTGTTCCATACCCCTTTCACTTTAGAAAGCCTAAATCGATTGAGATAACTTTGATCACATCTTTCTCTCTTGTTTTCTCTCATCAACTCATTGCAACCCCTGCTACTTTGTTCTCTAATTTGGTTTCCTCCACTTTGTTCTATTTGGTTATCTATTCTCTCTTTTGTTCATTGATTTGTAGATTATTGTTTTATGTTTTCAATTACCATGTTACTGCTGCAGGTTCGTCGAAGCTCGATGTTGGTCATATTTTCCTTTCTTCCTCTCTGGTCACGATTTCCTTTCTTTCTCCTCTACTTCTACAAAATTACATTAGTTTTTTGGCAAGCTTTTCTGTTTCTTAAATTTCTTTTGTTTTTTCTTTTTTTTTTTTTCAAATGTTTAATTTGCATCGTCTTCCACTACTTATGAAGATTTACATGCACTTGCAATTATTTCTACTATATTTGATTTAAGGTTTTATATGATTTTTGTGTTTTCGGTTTATTACTTGATTATTGTATATGTCGAGTATGTGATTTTATGAAATATGAATGATCGATTGAATAAGTTGCGATGTAGTGCTATTAAGTGAGTTATATGAAAAAGTTGTTTAAAAAAATATTTCCTTTTAATGTTTAATAGTGAATTAACATCTCTATATTTAATTTTTCAGTTTAAGTTTCCGTTCCACTTTTTTATGTGATTTTATGGTCTAACTAGAATAGATAGTTAACCACTGTTGATTTTGATTTTAACCAAGGAAGAATACATAATAAATTTGACTTCTAGCCATTAGTTGTTTTCTTACAAACCGCATGTGACACTTCTCCTATTGGAAAAGAGTCGTATTTATATTTTAGGTCAAAAATAATAGAGCAAAAAGAGAAAAAAAAAAAACATTAAAATTAAATCTAAACAGTTTAAAAACTAGGGCATTTGAAACTTTTCACTCTTGTGATTTGTTCCCTTCTATGAACGTTATCATAGGGAAGAACCAGCAAGAACGTGCAGAGAAGGAGAACATCACTAATTTAAAAGTAAAAAGTCTAAAATACCCATAATTTTTAAATTGTTTAGATTTATTATCAATGTGTTTTTGTCTTTTCACTGTAGCTTATTTTTTAACTACAAATATAAATACAACCATTTTCTACTATGAGGAGCAATACCCATATGACTTTGTAAGAATACAGCAAATGGCTACAAATCAAGTATCAGGTTCATTCTTCTTTATTCTTCTGTATTTAAAAGAAAACTCAAGATGATCAACATATTTTTCCAATCACAACATAATCACAGTGAAGAGTGTAATTGAAATGAATCCATCCCATCAAAAAGTCAAAATTATAAAAGTAAAGATAACAATGTTAAATGTAAAGATAACAACGCTAATTTACTAATGATGAGTCATATGAGAACACTTGGGATCATTGATCTTTTTGGTGAAAACTGGAAAGTATTTTGTGTATCCAAATTATATTTACTCATTGAAGTTATCTTTGATTTTGCATGTGGAAACTACAATTAATGTTGAAAGATCTTTTGCTTCCACGAATTTTGTGCAGAATAGATTGCACAATCATGTAGGATATGAGTGGTTGAATGATTATCTAGTTACATATATAGAGAATGGCATATTTGATAGTTGTGATAATGAAAAAATCATTTAACATTTTTAAATTGTAATTTATATAAATACATACAGTGATGCTATATGGCACGACCACATATTCTTGTGAATCTAACGAATGCATGTAAATTAGCCATGTTGCTGCTTTGTGAGTGTGTGTATTTTTATTTTATTTTTAACTAATTCTTGTGAATCTAACGAATGCATGTAAATTAGCCATGTTGCTGCTTTGTGAGTGTGTGTATTTTTATTTTATTTTTAACTACTTTAGTAATTCTAATTAGAAAAGTAAACTTTTTTTTTTTGTGGTGGCCGGGGTTCGAACCCCGGACCTTGCATATTTTATGCATTGTCCATACCAACTGAGTTAAGTTCACGAGGACAGAATTAGAAAAGTAAACTAAAATAAGTGATAGAATTATACTATTTTTGTGCTAACAAAATATATTCTATTTTTTTAGTCTATTTTTTTTTTTAAATTTAGTCTTAGAATTTTGTTATGCGTATTTGAAATTACGGTAGGTTTAATAAAATCATGGTGACTGTGATTTTGTTAAAATTGAAACTCTAAGTTGTAGCTTTTGGACGATAGTTCACGGTAATTTTGACAAACTCGTCATAAATTCAAACACACAACCAACAAGATTGAATAGAGCAAAAGATATTAAACTTTTACAACATGACAAAATTAAGGTTCGAATCCGGATTGACATAGATACTCACATTTAATTTTTGATACACTTAAAATATGATTATATTTGAAGGAATCAACATATAAAAAAATTGGATAGATTTTATTTCGAGGGACCATACAGATTATCTATGTTTGGATATCAGTGAGAAACCATACAAATTAGAATAACACAATTTGTTTTAGGTATTGGCACTAAGAAATGAAGTGATATTAACATTTTATTCATTTTGTGTGACTTGCACGACAGCTTGTGTCGTGCATCTTAGCATTATTCATTTTATAAAAGTTCGTAATATTTTTTCTTAGTCAAAATATATAAACTGTTTTCTATCCCCTGCCAAAGAAAATTTCTTGATCCACCACTGCTTCAATACCCAAAAAAAAAAAAAAGAGCTATACTAACAACCTGATGCAACTCAAGGGAATGAGAATATCCTCCACGGTTGAACTCAAACACATGCATGTAGATATCAAGTCAAAGATTGTATAATAAATGTTGCACATAGTTGTTACACAAACACCTTAAACGTACTGGCTCCAAGTTTTAGTGTTCACAATTTAGAAAACACATTATAGATGGAAGAATATAATTTTCAAAAGGGTCGTGCTAACTAGTATCCCCAGACATTAGTTAATGAAACAAAAAAAAAAATTGCATGAAAAAAGACACTTTATATACTTTTAAGAGTTTGACTAGCATTTTCCTTTTCAAAATCTGAGGAAAAGCAGACACATTGGAATTCCTATATAGTAATGAGATGTATAGATACAAATAATTGGTATAACAAGAATTGGAGAATGAATTCCTACAAACAATCATAGCTGACCCAAAAATTGAAATTATCGGGAAATTACCAAGAGAGAGTAAAATGTTTTTCCAGTTTAATCATGCGTAAATATTTAACAGGAGAACCATAATTAAAAAGTTTTGGTTAGGAATATCATACCTGGATTCGAACTTTCCTCCAAAAATCTAATGAAATTGGTAAACTTTTCCCTGTATGAAGTTCTCCCTTTCACAGCATAGCAAGAAAATATACAAAAATTCAGAAGCAAGGTTGACAATAGTTGTCATCAAAATTTAAAACTAAATAAACAAAAACAAATAGAAGGAAATATAATAAATGAATAATTGCGTGTTTTTAACAATAATGAATATATATAATCGTGTTTAAATCATGAAATTATGAGTAGGGCATTTCCTTTTTGTCCTTGATAAGTTGTTCTGCAAAGACGAAGTTGAAAGTGAAAAATATCATTAAACAGACGTTAGAAGAAGTGAACCACTAATAAAACTAACCAAAAGTGATCGAAAAAAAGTGTACTCGGTAATGAGTAATAAAGTAGGTTAGGGAAAAACAAATTAGGAGAGTAACATGATCGAGTAAATGGTGAAGCTTTTTGAAATTATGGTGGCTACTGGTTAATTGGTCGAGTTTGTTTTTGGATGATTATGAAGAAGATGGTGTGATTGATGATGGTTTCATGAAAACGAGGAAGTGGAAATTCATGGTTGTTTGATGATTCTGGTTGAAGGAGATGTATGAACTATGAAGTAAAAATTAATGGTGGAGAGTGGAGACCCCTATTTCACTCTCAGATTTTTTTTTTTTACCGCACTCATAGTTCCTATTATTTTTACTATCTTTTACATCTTTCTTTTCTTTTCTCTACCTTTCCATGTTTTATTTCTCGCCCTCTTTTGTTTCTCTCATTTGTTGTTCATATATTTATATTCACAAAATAGACTACTAGGGTTCTTGTTACATGAGAAAGATATCAAAATTTGTAGTGAGTAGCAATTGTACTTGCTTGTAAGACTGTGGAGGTGGTCCCATAACTGTAATGTTGGTTGTTAGGCATTGTACGTAGGATACCAAGTTGAAAAAAATGAAGAGTGTGTGATGTTTGGAGTAAAACTCCAAAAGTAATTGAGAAAGGAAAAACGAGACAATGCTCAAAAAAGAAATCCAAGAAGTTTGTTGGTATTTTTTCCATTCTTTTTGTTTTGGTTTTGACATTTGGAAAAATTGGTCAAAGAGTGGATAGAGACACGGTTAAGCTACAACACATAATGTGTGAATTTTCTCCTTTTTTTATAATTGTACATTTATTATATTTTTTTTTCCTTCTATTTTGTTTTGTAATATTATTTTTGTTGTAATTAAATATTAGTAAATGAAATGAAAGGACATTTTGTAATGAATAAAATTTGTTTATTTTTATTTTCTAAAATTTAATATGATGGCAAATATTACAAAATTAAACGAGTTCTTAATGTGTGTGGCCATGGCTATTATTGCAACATTTTTCGTTTCAACAATAGTTGAAATATGTAGCCAGAGTGAACATTGTTAACCAAGTGTCTAGGCAATAGTTTTTAGGCGCCCTCTATGCAGTTGCTGGCTAAGTGTTAATGAGGGGCATTGTGCATTGTAGAAGTTGAGGAACAAAATAGTAAGCCTGTATCTCTAATGAGAAATGCTAAGAGATCAACTTTCTCTCTATTTTGTTTTTTGCTTTAAAAATTGTGATTTCTTTCTTACTCCTCCGAAAACACCATTTTTCTCTCCACTCTTATCTTAGTCAATAGTCATCTCTACTCTTAGTTTGAAAAATAAGGGGACAGAGGTGAGTATGCGCATATTGTTTTTTTACCTAGGTGATTATGCCTTCCCGTTTCTTCTTCCTTTTGTGCTACATGTAACATACCTAACTAGTTACTATGAATTCTCATTCATAGTTACATGAGAGTGACGAGAGGCAGCTGTTGCAGTAAAGATTTCATCATCGAAAGAAGTTAGATGTTTCGAATGCCTTAGACATGTGTCATATCATGTTATGTATCATATCATAAGTCATATATATATTTACTACCATAAAAGATCAGTTTTGGAGCACTTACGTTGCAGCAGTTTTGGGCACAACTGTCGCCGCTTGTTGATGCTGCAGATTTTTGCAATTGCTATGACCTTTTGGAACCCGCTGCCGGTTTAGAATGAACAGGTCGTGGTTTTGGTCTAAAATGGGGAGTCCCATTTTGAATTTAGTGCAAATTGAATTTGGGAACAAAAAATCAATCTCTTTTCCAAATCCCTTTCACTTTGGAAAGACTAAATCAATTGAGAGAATCTTGATCACATTGTTCTCTCTTGTTTTCTATCATCAACTCATTGCAACCTCCACTACTTGTTATCTTTGGTTGCAGAGCAATTTTTGGGTGGACACAAGGATTTGGACACTCTATTCAGTTACACACACATAAAAAGAAAAAAAAATAGAAAATGTAATAATTAAATAATCGTTAATTTTCAAATGATTATAGTATGTGCACTTTTTTGTGTTTGTGACTAAATAGAGAGTCCAAATTCTTGTGTCCACCCAAAAATTATTCTTGGTTGCCTCCTTATCATCGCAACGCAGGTTCTCAAAGCAACATAGGTTTGCAACCTCCAATCTCCATCACATTGTTCTTTCTGGTTATATATTATCTCTCTTTTGTTCATTATTCTTGTTTTCAGTTCCATGTTACTGTTGCAGGTTCTTCAAAGCTCAACGTTGGTATGTTTTCCTTTCTTCCTCTCTGGTCACGCTTTCCTTTCTTTTTCCTTTACTTCTAAAAATTTACATTAGTCTTTTTGCAATCTTTTTTGTTTCTTAATTTCTTTTGTTTTTTTTTTCAAATGTCTCCTCATCTTCTACTACTTATGTAGATTTACATGTACTTGAAATTATTTCTACTAGTTTGATTCAGGGTTTTAGGTGATTTCTCGGTGTTTTTGGTTTGTTATTGATTATTGTATATTTCGAGTATCATTTGTTTGAGAATGACACTGGTAAGCAATGCTCTTGTCACTAGAACTTTTACCCGTGCTACCGCCCGGGTCATAAACAATGGAGAAGCTAATATATTGCAATATGATCCATTACATAGATAAGAAAACAATTCAACATAAACAATATTTTAGGATTATCAAATATATATGAACTGTTGAAGAATGTATATAACGTTCAAGAGTCATCAAATATATATACAGTTCCTGCAGTTATTTTGATGAAAGCTACGGCAGCTTATTGATGTGGATTATAGAATTAGATCAAATTACAAAACGTCCATCATTCTTGTCTGATGCATTGTAAGATATTGCTAACATGATTTAAGAATTCTACAGGTTATAGTATTAGGAGCATAAACTGTAATTTAAGTTGCGGCAACGCCGCAATTTAAAGTATATATATTTTTAACGATATAACCCTTTTCTGATGCATTGTATGATAAAGCTCAACGTCATAGGTTCTGTACATCAAGCCCAACGTCCATTTGTGTATACTTTTTTACACTTAGTTAATAACTATTTTATTAACCACAGAACGTGGTGGTGTCACTGATTATGATATTTTGTAAATGGGAGTCTTTTTGATATTTTGTTTTCCTTCAGACCTGATGTGTTTTTTGTGAATTTGTATTGCTTTTTTGGAGCTTCTTTTGCAATTCCCGTATGTCTTTCTTTCGGGATGCAGATTTGAGATCTCAATAGATTGAGCTTTTGTAATAACTTCAAGATGATGTGCAGAGTTGTCAATAATTAGATGTGTTTTGTTTTCTACGTATGCTTTGATTGTTTTTTATTTTATAGTTTTGTGGTTGTTGTTCATGCAACGTTTCTTTACCTTTATCTATGATATTTTATATAGTTGGTTTCTAATTTTCATGACATTCACAAGATCAAGTGAGCAAGTTCACAAGCAAGTAGATTTTTCAATCAATGAGTTGAACTTTTCCATTAGAAGTTTGCTTCCAATATATGTGATGAAGTTATCATCTTTTAGACTTTTTTACCAGTAAATAACATCATGACAACAATAATGTGTCTTTGATTTCAATGATAAATGAGGTTTGTAAAGTCTACTCCAAACTATGCATTCCCTATTTGACCATGATGTCCTCTTTAACACTGGACATCAAAGGCAACCCTTCAATGCTCTATAACAAAGTTCCAGTTATGCCAGAACTAGCGGGGTTTCATATGTTATTATATCCAATGATACATTTTATTTTTTCCTCTTCTTAGATTATGTAGATTTACATGTACTTGAAATTATTTCTACTAGTTTGATTCAGGGTTTTAGGTGATTTCTCGGTGTTTTTGGTTTGTTATTGATTATTGTATATTTCGAGTATCATTTGTTTGAGAATGACACTGGTAAGCAATGCTCTTGTCATAGATTGGATGTTGTTTAGGTATTTAGAAATATGTGAATTTATGAAATATGAATGCTTGACTGAATTATAAATTACGATGTAGTGCTATCGAGTGAGTTCTATGAAAAAGTTGTTTAGAAAAATATTTCCTTTTAATGTTTCACACAGTTGTTTACATGTGACGAATCAATAGTGAATTAACATCGTTATATTTACTTTTTCAGTTTAAAACTTTTATAATGACATGGGCTCTTTCGTTCCACTTTTCATGTAACTTTCTGTCTCACTGGAATAGATACTCAACCACTCTTAATTTTTATTTTAACCATGGAAGAATACATGTTAATAAATTTGATGCTCGATTTCTAGCCATCGGTTGTTTTCTTATAAAAACCACAAGTAGCGCTCCTCCTCCTATTGAAAAAGAGTCATATTTATATTTGTAGTTTAAAAATAATATAGAGTAGAAAGAGAAAAAAAACATTAAAATTATATCTAAACGGTTTAAAAAATTAGGGGATTCTAGACTTTTCACTCTAAAATTGTGGTGTGTTCTCTTCTATACACGTTATCGCATAGAAGAACCAGCGAGAACGTGCAACGAATGTAGCATATCACTAATTTAATAGTGAAAAGCCTGAAATACCCCACACTTTTTAAATTGTTTAGATTTGTTATCAATGTGTTTTTGTCTTTTCACTCTAACTTATTTTTTAATTAACTACAAATATAAAATAAACTCTTTTCAAATATGAGAAGTTTTACATGTGATTTCGATAAGAATAAAACAAATGGAATCGCGGGTAACAAATTTATTATTCAATATTATTCTATATTTAAAAGAAAACTCAAGATGATTCAACATTTTTTCCAACTAAACAACAAAATTACAGGAAAAGTAGAATGGAAATGAACTCATCTCATCGAAAAGTTCAAACTGCAAAAATAAAGATAAACACTATTGAAAGTAAAGATAACAGTGTTAATTTAGTAGTGATCAGTCACATGAAGACACCTTAACTATAACCAGAAAAAAGAAAATACTTTTTTTAACAATTATTTCATAGAACTCACTTGATAGCACTACATCGTAACTAAATTCAATCAAACATTAATATTTCATAAAATCAGATATTTCCAAATAATTCTCTCAAAAAAAGATATTTCCAAATAATTAAACAACAATCAATCCATAAGATCTTTGCTTAACACAATATCCAATCTTGAGATACTTCAACACATCGTAGTATATACGAAGAACTATGATACTACACAAAGTTAAATTTAGGCTAACGTAAGAAACAATATTCTTACTAGTTTGTTAAGGATCTTCTTTTTTATTTTATTTTTGAAGAAGCGGTTTGTTAAGGATTTATAAAATCAAATCCAACAAAAAAAAACTCACCATGAGCAAAATAAGTCTTTGAAAAAGGGAAAAAGCACCAATAAAAGAAATTCAACAAAAGAAAAACTGACATAAGAAAAACAAATTAAGAGGTTATGAAAACCCAAATGGCCTTCTTTCTTGCAACAAAGGACGATAGCTGAGTTGCACCAGTAATGCAACTCAGACCAGTAAAATATAAATAGAAACCCAAATGGCCTTATAAATAGTTGTAGTAAAGATTGAAGTGCTCAGACCTGCAAAATATACAATCAACAACAATCAGAAAGAAAGAAAAAAAAACATTAATAGAAATTTACTTTAAATAAGATCGTAAAAGTGAAGCCACTGAAATTTGGACCAAAATCGACTAATTAGTATCATTCTCAAACAAAAGATACGTCAAATATATACAATAAACATGATACGACTAATTAGTATCATTCTCAAATAAAATATACGTCAAATTTTATACTTAAAGCTCAACTATAGTTTTTGTCTACTACGGCATTCGCTCACAAAAGATATGATTTTTTAATTAATCATTTTTTTTCTTCTATTTCTCTTCCACAACTGCAAATTTGCAGAAATTCAGAGTAACGAATTGAAGGTTGTCATTTATTAGAATCTATACAATCTTTTGAATTTATTTTTAACTTGCACATGATGAATAATATATTTAGAATTACTATATCATTCGTTAGTGTGTGCAACAGTGCAAGGCCCTTTTTATTCAACCAAAAAAAAAAGTTTAATCATGAGGAAACATTTGACAGGAGAACAATAATTAAAAAGTTTTTGTTAGCAATATCATACATGGATTGAAACTTTCCTCCAAAATCTAATGAAGTCCAAAATATACAAAAACACGAACAAATAAAAAAGTGTAGCGAGTGATATAAAAAAATAAAACGAAAATCATAGGCTTGAGTTGAGACCTAGACAGTTAAAACTGAAAATGTCTTTTGGATAACAATGAAGAAGGTGATGGTTTGATGATTGAAAGAGATGTATGAAGTGAAAATTGAAGATGGAGAGACATTTTGCCCTCTTGGTTTTTTTTCGCACTCTTAGTTCAGATTACTATTACAACTATCTACATCTCTTTCTTTTCATATCCTCTTTCAAGCTCCTTATTTATACTGTTGTGAAAGTGACTCAAAATTGGAGTTTGGAGGCCAAAATTGATGTTTGCTGAAAGTACAAATCGGTGGCCGATTTGGAAAATCGGTGGCCGATTTTGGCTGCCTTTTGGGAGGCTTTCTGTTCGGGAAAAATCGGTGGCCGATTTCGCGTGCTGTTATTTTTCAGAAACGTATTTTTGGGCCAGATTTGTTACAATTTTATGGGAGTTTCTTTTACTATAAATATAGGCCTTGTATCAGACTATTTTGAGAGAGAGAGAGAGAGAGAGAGAGAGATAGAGGGGGCTGAAACAAGGGTTTAGAAATCAAACTAGGGTTTGTATAGAGTTTGTCTCTTGGCAACAAACTAGGGTTTGAAGGTTGATTCACCTTGGGAAACACTATTAGGATTGAGTCTCTTGGTTACGGGAAGAGGCTGGGATTTGGGTAGAATTAGGCGGGAGACTTATTCTTGTAACCCATTGAAATCTCTTTTGTAACGTTACTCATCATATAGTGGAACGGAGGGCTGCTCTCTCCCCCAGACTAGGTCAATTTGGACCGAACTGGGTAAACAGATTCTTTTGTGTTCTCTCTGCTTTTCTCTCGCTGTTTTTTCTACTTTTGCTTGTTTAATTGCAATTCACTTTGATATTGGTTGCTTAATTATCCCTTGCTCCACACATCAAGTTTGTTATTGGTGTGTTTTCTCATCGAATCCGCAACAATTGGCGCCCACCGTGGGGCAAAGGTCAAAGGATAATCAAGTATCATGGGTTCGAAGTGGGATATTGAGAAGTTTACCGGAGATAACGATTTTGGGTTATGGAAGGTAAAGATGGAAGCGGTCTTAATACAGCAGAAGTGTGAGAAAGCTTTGAAGGGTGAAGGTTCGTTACCGGTCACCATGACACGAGCGGAGAAGACCGAGATGGTGGACAAGGCCAGGAGTGCCATTGTCTTGTGCCTCGGAGATAAAGTTTTGAGAGAAGTAGCAAAGGAACCAACCGCGGCATCGATGTGGGCAAAGTTGGAATCTTTGTATATGACAAAGTCTTTGGCTCATCGGCAATTCCTAAAGCAACAACTCTACTCATTCAAGATGGTGGAGTCAAAGGCCATCATGGAGCAACTTACGGAGTTCAACAAAATCCTTGATGACTTGGAGAATATTGAGGTGAATCTTGAGGATGAAGATAAAGCTATACTCTTGTTGTGTGCTCTACCTAAATCTTTTGAATCGTTTAAAGATACCATGCTCTATGGAAAAGAAGGCACTGTTACCTTGGAAGAAGTTCAAGCAGCTTTGAGAACCAAGGAGTTGACTAAGTCGAAGGACTTGAGAGTTGATGAAAACGGGGAAGGCCTAAGTGTTTCAAGAGGGAATGGTGGAGGTAGAGGTAACCGAGGAAAGAGTAGTAACAAGACAAAGTTTAAATGCTTTAAGTGTAACAAGATGGGTCACTTCAAGAAGGATTGTCCGGAGATTAATGGTAATTCCGTACAAATTGTCTCTGAGGGTTATGAGGATGCAGGTGCTTTGATGGTGTGCTGTTTGGAGGATGAAGGTGATGTTTCTCACCTTGGGGGTGATGCCTGGTAGAGCGGTGGTCGTCTGGAGAGACGTTAAACACTCAACATCAGCCTGGAGAGGCGGTGGTAAGAATACTCATGATCTACCGGTTGAGGTGGAGGTTCATGGAAGACATAGTGGGATGTACTCATTTGCTAGTTGAGAGGTTGGAAGCTCAGCTTTAGGTGGAGTTGAACACACCGGGAGTGGTACGACTATGGAGGACCTTGGGTGCTATGCTCTAGTGGTGAGCAAGGGTTTTCTTCATGAAGACGGAAGGCATTCCGGAGGTTGAAGAATGTATAGCACGGCTTGTGGAATTACCCTAAAAGTCCAAGGGTGATTGGATGCAAGGTGATCTTCAAGGAAGCGGGAGATGTCTCGTATTGAAGAGGTATGGTGTAGTCTTGTAGAACTACCTGAAATTCCTAGTGTAGTTTGGATACAAGGATCTTCGAGAAGGCGGAAGACATTCCGATGGCTGAAGAGGTTAAGGTGTGTACTTGTGGAACTACCTAAAATTCCTTGAGTAGTTTGGACACAAGGATCTTCAAAGGGGCGGAAGGCATTCCGATGATTAAAGAGATTAGGGTGCAAACTTGTGGAGCTACTTGGTGTAGTGGGAAGCAAGGGAAAGAGCAGCAAGGTGTTGATGTTAAATGGGCATCATCACTAATTTGGAGTCAAGGTGGAGATTGTTGTGAAAGTGACTCAAAATTGGAGTTTGGAGGCCAAAATTGATGTTTGCTGAAAGTACAAATCGGTGGCCGATTTGGAAAATCGGTGGCCGATTTTGGCTGCCTTTTGGGAGGCTTTCTGTTCGGGAAAAATCGGTGGCCGATTTGGAAAATCGGTGGCCGATTTCGCGTGCTGTTATTTTTCAGAAACGTATTTTTGGGCCAGATTTGTTACAATTTTATGGGAGTTTCTTTTACTATAAATATAGGCCTTGTATCAGACTATTTTGAGAGAGAGAGAGAGAGAGAGAGAGATAGAGGGGGCTGAAACAAGGGTTTAGAAATCAAACTAGGGTTTGTATAGAGTTTGTCTCTTGGCAACAAACTAGGGTTTGAAGGTTGATTCACCTTGGGAAACACTATTAGGATTGAGTCTCTTGGTTACGGGAAGAGGCTGGGATTTGGGTAGAATTAGGCGGGAGACTTATTCTTGTAACCCATTGAAATCTCTTTTGTAACGTTACTCATCATATAGTGGAACGGAGGGCTGCTCTCTCCCCCAGACTAGGTCAATTTGGACCGAACTGGGTAAACAGATTCTTTTGTGTTCTCTCTGCTTTTCTCTCGCTGTTTTTTCTACTTTTGCTTGTTTAATTGCAATTCACTTTGATATTGGTTGCTTAATTATCCCTTGCTCCACACATCAAGTTTGTTATTGGTGTGTTTTCTCATCGAATTCGCAACATATACTCATAAATTAGATTAAGTTTGTTAGATGTAGAAGATGCAGCCAAACTAGTACTGAGGAGCAGGTTGTACTCTTTTGCAACTGTTTGCAGGACTGTGAAGGTGGTCCCAAAACTGCAAGGTTGTTGAGAATGAGAGTGTGCGAGATGTTTGGAGCAAAACTGAAAAAGTAAGTGAGAAAAAAAAATGAGAGAAGGCTCAAAATAACAAAGATTTATTGGTACCTCTGCTGTTGTTTTCTGTGTTTATGTTCTTGGCATTTGGTCAAATTGATGAAATAGTGGATCAAAGATAATAATACTACGGGTAGGGGTGGCAAAACGGGCCATTCCCGTCGGGCCAACCCGTTTAACCCGCCATTTTAGGCGGGCTGGGGTGAGATTTTGAGCCCATCGCACTAGTTGGCCCCGCCCCTGTTAAGCCCGCCAAAAAAGCGGGTCATAGCGGGGTGGGGCGGGCTGGCCCGCGGGCTTATTAAACTTTCTTTTTTTACTACCAGTGACCGAATTTTAATTTACACACCCCATAAACAATTGGGCCAAATGATACCCAACCCAACCTCAATTCACCACTAGTCTACTACCTCTAGAAAAAAAAAACTTATTCGCCACCACTGCATTATAAAACTTTCATCCCAGACACAAACTCGTCCTCTCTCTCTTTCGCTCTCTACTCTCGGTCTGAGTCTGATTTGCTCTGATTCACTTGAGTCTTTTTTTACTATTATTGTTTTTATAATAGCAGCGTATTTGTTAATAACAATGACAAAAAAATATTTAAAAAATAGACGGGCCAGCCCGCCAACCCGCTTGTCCGCCTTTAGGCGGGGCGGGGTGTGAGTTTGAGCCCACCCCCTCAAGTTGGCCCGCCCCACCCCGTTTTTGGCGGGCTAATAGCAGGTTGGGCCTAAACGGGGCGGGCTGGCCCGTATTGCCATCCCTAACTACGGGATAGAGTGTGAATATTTTCCTTTTTTTTTTTTTTGTAATTCGTAGTTTTTATTATATATTTTTTTATCATGTTTTTTTTTGTCAAAATACATTTTTGGTCATTTAAGTTTGTCAAAAATATCAAATTAATCAAAGTTTTTTAAGTTTCAAATAAATCTTTATTACTTTTTAAAGGACTTATTTGAAACATAAAAACTTAAAAAACTTCAAATATATGCATTAAATTAACAACTTAAAAGATTTATTTGAAACTTAAAAAAATTTAAAGGATATATTTGAAACTTAGAAAAACTTAAAAATTATTTAAAACTTAATTATAATCTTAAAAGGATTGACCCGGAATTTTTGTCAAACTTAAAGGATCAAACAAGATATTTTGCCTTTATTTTCCTCTAATTTTATCTTCAAGGTAAGACAAGTTTCATTCAAATGCTAAAAATGGAAAAGAATTATGAGTTAGTAAAAAAATCTAAAGAATTATGAGTTGAAACATTTCCTATCCGCATTTTGATATCAATACTAGTGATTAAGAAAGTAAAATACACAATCGGAATTTTTTCTTCTCTCTCCTAGTCTCTTGCTCTAGCCACCCTAATTGTCGTCGGAATCACCGTAATTGTCACAAAAGAAGCCTTCATGGACGCTTAGCCCTTGAGAAAGGCTATCCTCTAGTGACGGCCAAAGATCTTCACATGACACTCTATTTGTTGTGGACCGAGGTAAAATTATCGAAACTCATATCTCTACGACGTAGATTTTTTGAATTTTAGTTTTGTTCCGTGGAGGAAATGAGACGAGTTTGGGCCTTTAGAGTGGTAAACCTCAAGCCTGGAGTTTTACGTTTCTATAGTTGGGAGAAGGATTTTAACCCCACTAACCAGAAGCAAACTCATGCTTAGGTTTGGGTGAGGTTTGTCATTCTCCCTCGGGAGTATTGGAGGCCAAAAACCCTATTTGAGATTGCATACAACATAGGTACTCCCCCAAGCCCCAACCATTGATGATAATACAAAGAATTGAAGGTTGTCAATTAATGTTAATCTCTCTGATAAAATGTTCAATTATGTTCTTGTTGAAAGAAAGATAGGGCTATGAATACCAATCGGAAGTTGTTTTTGAAAAGTATCCCCATTTTGTAGTAATTGCAAAGTAATTGGTCATAACATACATCAATGCTAAAAAATTGGAATGAAAACTTTAGGCGAAAATCATGTTTCCAGGTCCAAGCAGCCTAATTTGTCTGGGAATACAAGAGTGACGAGTAACTGCAGGAAGACTTTGGTAGCAACTTATAGGACAGATCAAGAAGTTGTTACGAAAGCTTATATTTCAACTAGGAAAAAAGTAGTCATTCATATGCAGGAAACTAACAGAGATGCTAATAATGATGTGTTGGCCAATATGGCTAGCGCAGCAATAAGTTAGAGGGACGGTGAATAGCTTTTCCATTTAAAAATTTATCAGAGGCGTATTTTGAAAAAGTGTTCCAATGACACAAATTTGACTATCGCAATTGGTGCAATCGATATAAAGAAATCAAGCAAGCAATGCTAAAACACAGTTCAAATTTGAATGAGAAATTCACACTTGAATTAATGTTGCCAATCAATTATTGATACATAATATAATCTACAAAACCAGACAACAATTTCAATCCAAACCTAAGCTTAGATAAGAAATAACTAATCACAAGAACTATACACTTATGATTTTATGTGATAGGATAAACAACAATTTAATCTCTAATATGAAAAATGATTGAATTGATAAATTTGTTGATCAAAACAATGTTCTTGAAAATTAGGTTTGAAATTATTCAATCACAAAACATATAACAATCAACCTAATTCATCATCAACATAAATCAAAGTAAATTTGCGGAAATTAAAGAGTAAAGAAAAAGAGAACATCGGATTTATAGAGGTTCCCTATCGTCAACATCTCATTAATTATGACCCCTAACAAAAGGCTTGTCAACCTCTCACTTGAAGCTAGTTCAGACACTTTCAATGAAGCTATTCAAAAGATGCTGGCAAAATTTTAGAGCAAGATAACAAGTCCAACATGAAATCACCTTTGGTTGCCTTGCTCAAGAAGAAACATAAGAAAAAGAAGAAGCAAAACATTCAAGTAAATCCTGTTGATTTGAACTCATAGGCCACCAAAACCCGCTCCATAAAGGGTAATTCCAAATCTATTCTATGATGAAGTTACTATATTAGAATCTAATAGGTATCTGACATGTGAAAACACAGAATACACGTGTTATTATAGTGATTGCTCACAATTTCTCAGTTCGGCCCTTGGTCAATTTTGTTAGCCTTCCAATTTGTGTCTTTTTTTTTTTTGGTTAGATTCACGTATATAAATGGGTTCAGACCCTTTCCTGATTTTTTTACTGCATTTTCTAGACTTTTATAATTAAAAAAATAGTAGATAAGGATGCAAAAAAAAACTTTAGATGCTAAAATCTTAGTTCTAACAATCAAACTTTTATTTTATATACGGTTAAAAGGTAATAGTTATGCAAAATCCACTACTTCTCTTGTATCTATATAAAATGAGATCAATGTCTCTCGAAATAATAAAATATCAAATCTTTTTTTATGGAAGCTATTAAATTGTCACAAAAAATATACAATGAGAAATTATGAGTATAATTTTAAAACTATTACATATCAATTAACTCATCCAAATAATCAATGGTTCAAGATTATCAAAATAGTCCCTTATTGCATCAAAATTTCAAACATATGATACTCCAAATACACAATAGTTAAGTAACATATCATAAATGCATATAAATCACATAATTACCCTAAATCAATTATAGTAGAAATAATTTGAAGTACAAGTAAATATGCTGAAGAAGAGGCAACTTAAATATTTATGGAAAAAATGAATGAAATTAAAGAAATGAAGAAAAAAAAAGAAGGGTTAATTATGTTTTTGGTCCCTACAAAATTGCGACCTTGTAAGTTTAGTCCTTACTTAATTTTAATAGCATTTAAAATCCCTACAAAAAATTTCTGCACTCAATATTAGTCCTTACTCAATCCAAATATGTTTAATTTATGCTTAAACTCTTAAGTTTTTCAACAATTTTTTACAGGCGTGTTAAGAACGTTATTAAAAGGTCCTCCGATAAAAATATCGCAAAAATTTGATTTCTACGTCCATATTTTTGTTACTTGTATCTTAAACTTTTGTCGTTTTAAAAAATTCATATTTAATTTATTTCATGTTAAAAAATTATAGATTTTAGTAAATGAACCTTTCATAGTGTTCTAAACTTGTATAAAAAGAATCGTTAAAAAATTTAAGAGTTTAAGGATAATTAAACAAAATTTATTTTAGCAGGGACTAAAATTATAAGTAAATTTTTTTTTGTAGGGATTAAAAATGCTATTAAAATTAAGTAAGGACTAAACTTACAAGGTCGCAATTTTGTAGGGACCAAAAACATAATTAACCCAAAAAAGAATTATGCACTTTACCCAACAGTTTTTGCTCATTCCCAACTGAAAAGACCAAAATACCCCTGTGTGGGTTAAGTCATGCTAGTGTTAAATTTGCGTGACTTAACTCACGCTAGTGTTAATCTCTAAGGGTTTGTTTGGAAGATCAAAGAAAGTGAAAGGAAAGATTGTAAGTGGAAAGATTGTTGAAGGAATGAAAGTGAGTAGAAAGTGAATGGAAAGTGAGATGATTATTTAGTTGTTTGGTATTGATGAAAGTGATAGGAAAGTGAAAGGAAAGAAAGATGTGTATTTCCTAAAATGACATATATAGCCTCACATTAAATGAAATAATATATAATATAGTAAGGGCTTTTCTGTAAATTTATGAAAATGAATGTGCACCTCATACTTTCCTCATGCTTTCTGCGCATATTAGAAGAGAATAGTTTTGGACATGGGACCCACAAAGATTCTTCTTTCCCACCTCTCTGACATTGCAACCAAAGGGTGGAAAGAACACATTTCCATACACTTTCAATCCTTCCTCCTATCAATCCATTCACTTTCCTTGAAACCAAACAGCCCCTAAGTGACTTAAGTCTGTGAAAAAAAACATGCACAGCCAGAAACTTCATATTCCCTAATTTTCTTCATTCCTTCATACATCCATTCAGTCAATTTCATCATTTTTTTCATCATTCATTCAAGCATTCATTCAATCAAGCATTCAATCATAATTAAAATACGAAGAATATAGGAATAAAATAAGGTAAAATGTCATAAATAAAACGCAAACGCGCAAATGTAAATATTTTACATCCAAATCTGACAAAATGTCATAAAAATACTACAAATATACAAAAGTCATAAAATAAGACTCTACTGCTGCTCCCGTGGACTCCTATTCCTCCTCCGCGAAGCCGGCACCTCGTCAAACACGGAATAAGAGGACCGGATGCCCTCCAAAAAGCTGAAAAGGAGTGGATTTGAAACCACCTCAGGAATCTCCATTGCATGCTCCACTCTACCTCTGATGTCGACGATGACCTATAATGGGTCGAGAGGATGTCTGGCCCACTCCTACTCAACAATAACCTCCTGGTAGACAGGTCTGGGACCTATGTACTCAGGAACAGGAGCAGGGCCGGCGATAAGAGGGTGGGATACACGGTAGAATCATTTAATGTACCCATTTGAATGCATCCATTCCTTGTCCTTTGGGACCGGCTCACCCCTCTCTTGCTGGCTAAGGACAAGTAGATCAAACTCCAAGAAAGCAGTAACCACATGTTCTTCCTCAAGAGGTTGAATCGTCATAGGAGGTATGGGAATAGTCTGAACATAGCCGTACTGCATCAGAACCAGCTCCGGCAAGTGACGCACCATCCTGTCTTTGTCGGCCATGATCCATCCGGAGTACTAGCATACATCCTAAAAAGGCGTCAGGTCTCGTCGGTGCTCGTACGGCCTCTAGATGACATGACAATGCTCCATCGAATCCATCAAGCCTCTGAACTGTGCATCATCAGCAAACCCCCTGGGAGGTTTCCATCTACCCACATATCCTAAATAAAGTTTCGAGTTCAAATCGTGTGTTTAAATAAAATATAGTTAGAAAGGGATACCAAATTAAAGGTGGCCTGTAATATATTCGGGTTTGGATTAGTGAGGATGTTCAAAACCGAACCAACCCAATTGAAAATCACATAGCCGAATCAACCCAAATCAAAACTGCAAAAAAACCAAATTTGATTTGGATGAATTTGGGCCTTTTTTTTTTACTTGATTGTGCATTTTGGTTTGGTTTCCATTTTTTATTTTAACAATCTAACCAAACCAATTGAAACTGAAACATTATATGTTTCTTATTTTGATGTAATGCAACATGCTAATGGTAAAACTAGCAATTTATACATGATTGATACTCTTGTTTTGATATAATACAACATGATAATGGTAACCAATGCATAATCTATTTCTTATCCATAATATGTTTCTTATTTTGTGTTTGTTTTTCTATTAGTTTATTTAATGACAAAATTACAAGTTTGAATATAATTTGTTTTTTTAGTAAATTCATTTAAGATTAAATGTGGGGAAAAATCAGTTACATTTTACAATATGGAAAAACTAAATGTATCGATGTAAAACTATTATTATAAGTATCAAATTACTACAATTCTCACATAGGAACATGAAATATAACACTAGTAGTATTTCAGTTGTGTATTTTCTCACAAAAAACTGAACCAACCAAACTCATCTAAACCACATTTGTTGGTTTTGTTTTAAAAGCCAATCTAACCAAAGCAACGGGCATGTTTTTCCTCTTGTGGTTCATATGACTTTTAGCCTAAAAACTAAACCAAACCGCACCATGAACACCTGTAAGTCGTTGATAGCGAATTGATACTTTGAACTTTCATAAGTTCATGTTCCTATGTGAGAATTGTAGTAATTTGATACTTATAATAATAGTTTTACATCGATACATTTAGTTTTTCCATATTGTAAAATGTAACTGATTTTTCCCCACATTTAATCTTAAATGAATTTACTAAAAAAACAAATATGAGGAGGGATCCGTTGACTTCGGGAGTAACTCTTTAGACTTACTCCTAATTTTGACCGTTGATCTTAATTTTAACTAATGACTATGATTGATTACTAATGATGCCTAGCGTAACATTATCATACCCCTTCTTCCTTCGTAACAATTGGGCATTGAGAATAATTGAAGGCTCGCATACCATCAAATTATCATTGACACCTTTCATCATAAAAGTACCGATCCATACCTACAAACCTATCAAATCGTTCAACATCAGAAATTTAACATTAGATTAACATGTAATAGTGTTTTAGGTTAACAATCCATTGCAATTGAAGGTAAGCCTCTAGGGTGTCATTGAGATAATTGAACCCAAGAAGAGAAATTTCAATATGCACAGAAGGCATCAAATATATATAAAGATATCACCAAAATTAGATGTGCTAAATTCAAATTGAGATTGAAGGCACACATAATTTCTGAGATAATATTATAATGAAAAAAAGTTCTCCAAGGTTCCTATGTTCAATAGCTGCTGCGCAAGACTTTCTTTTTGAGATAATAATGAAAAAAGTTCTCGTCTGCATACTCTGTTTAAATGGAGATTTCGGTTTAATTGGTGTTGGTCTCATAAAGGAGGAAGAAGGAGTAATAATTTTTTTTTTTTGAAGGAGGGGTAATAAAATCTTATTATAGGGATTAATAGTAATCAATCACAATCATTAATTAATACTAAAATTAATGGTTAAAATTTGGAGTAACTCTTTACACTTACTCTTGGAGTCAACGGATCCCTCTATATATATATATATATATATATATATATATATATATATATATATATATATATAACTTTATTTTGTAGGAAAATGTAATTTTTTTGCAGTGTTTTTAGATCATTTAATATGAGGAAATTGATACAAAAGTTGTAATGGTTAAAACCTTGAACTTAATGGATGAAACTATGTTACTTCAACACCAAACAAATTCAAGATAGCTATAGTATACCCGAAGTTACAACCTTTTGCTTGTAGCCATAAAATATAAAATAAGATGTGTGCAAAAAGTTGAGCTGGCTACGACAATCCGCAGCCATCATATCTGATGGTATTTTGACGGTTACACTTTTGACATTCTAATGACCTTTGGGCATTAATCAGCCGATGATTGTAGGTTGCAACTTATTAAGGCATGAAAATGCTCAAACTTGAACAATCTCTACAACTTTATAACTTCGCGTTTTACATATTATCTCATTTGAGAGCTCAGTTCTTGTTCTTGTACTTTTCTATTTCAATTTACTGGCGAGATTGAGTTCATGTCCCACAAAGAGACATTGGAAAGGAATAAAAACATATATTTAGATATATCCGTGGTGCATCTGATCTTGGTTTGTTTTATTCTAACAATACAAAACTAATTTTGCTTGGTTATGCAGATGCAGGATATTTGTCAGATCCACATAATGCTAAATCTCAAAATGGATGTGTTTACATATGGTGGCACTGCAATATCATGGAGATCTCAAAAGCAAACACTTGTAGAAACTTCTTGAAATCATGTCGAAGTAATAGCCCTTCATGAAGCAAGCAAAGAGTGTAGATGGTTAAGTTCGGTTTTTGCGACATATCCAAGAAGCGTCTGGTTTAACAATTGATAAGAACCCAATAATTTTGTATGAAGACAATGCTACATATGTTACTCAAATGAAAGAAGGTTACGTCAAAAGTGATAGAATCAAACATATCACCCCTAAGTTCTTCTCATTCCACAAGAACTTGAAAGAAACAAAGAAATGGATATTCAATATTCGTTCGAGTGATAATGTGGCAGACCTCTTCACAAAGACACTCCCTACATCAGTTTTCAAGAAGCACATACAAAATATTGGAATGCGTCATTTTCAAGATCTTTAAAGAAGAACAACATGTGTTTGGTTGAGGGGGAGCATAATGTTGTACACTTTTCCCCTTGTTATGGTTTTTATCCTAATGAGTTTTTCCTAATATGGTTTTTAACGAGACAACATATGTTCCAATCAAATTATCCTCAACAAGACTTCAATGGAGCACCGTGATAGATATTTCGGGGGGGGGGGGGGGGGGTGGGGGGGGGGGGGGGGGGGTTATAAGAAATCATAAAAACATAAATTATCCTATAATTATATGTTTTACTATTTAGGTTGAAATATAAATATCTATCCAAAATGTCAACTTACAATAGTAAGTGTCAATTATCTATTACTCCCTCCGTCCTGGAATAACTGACCCATTTTCTAAAAAAAAGTGTCCCAAAATAACTGACTCATTTCAATTTTCAATACAACTTTCATCATTCCCAATACAATATAACACTAAATAATACTACTTTTATCATTTCCAATACAATATATTCCACTTTCCCCTTTATTTATACACTTTTCTTAATCTGTGTGAAAAACCAAAGTAGGTCAATTATACCAGGACGGAGGTAGTACCTATGTAAATGCCAAATTAGAATAGTAAAACAAATAATGTTACACATGTAATAGTGATAAATTTAGTAGTATAAATACCACATTTTGGTTCATGTAAAAACACACAATTTTGAGAAATCAAAACATATCATCCTACTTCATTCTCTCTTGATTTCCTTAATTTGATAAATCTTAGTGTTATATATTATCTGCAACATTATAAATTAAAATAGTATTTTATATCATCTTATTAGTTCACTAATATAATAAAGTAAGTATTTAAATATCTAAATCTTTAACAATATTTTTTTTAGGCGATAAAAAAAATATATTTAATCCAATTATAAATATTGACTCAAGAAATAAATAGTAAAGTAGTCCGAAACAAAGAGGCCAGTTGTTTTGGGATCCAGTGACCATCTTTAAATAAGCTATTTCGAAGAGTTCATTCATTCATTGAGAGGCGCGAAGGTGTTGATTATTCTCCACGTTCTCTTCTCTCGTGTGATTAGGGTTCTTCATCTTTCATCGTTAACCTTTCGAAATTAGGGTTCCACACAGTGTTTTAGGGTTTGTTGCAATTCAACCATTGTTATCACTGAATCGATCAATGGCGTCGGTGTATATACCGGTTCAGAATTCTGAAGAGGAAGTTAGGGTTAATCTCGATCAACTTCCAAGGGATGCTTCTGATATTCTTGATATTCTCAAAGCTGAACAAGCTCCTCTTGATCTTTGGCTCATTATCGCGGTGAGTTAATCGCTTTCTATCTTTTCTACTTGCAACTTATTTTGATTCGTGATTTTGTGTAAATGTGATGTTATGATGATAAGTTCAACTTAGAAGATTGATATGATTGGTTTTTTGCTTTCTTCAGTTGGATTTGTAGCTTATAGCAAAAAGTGCTTATCATGAAAATACTTATGTATAAGCTTTTTATATAGCAAAAGAACTTCAAAACAGCTTATAAATGATGTCATAAGTTGTTTTTCATAAGTTCTCTCGAGCCGTCTCACAAAACTTATGTTAGTAAGTAAGCTCAAATAAGTCAATCAAACAAGCCTTTGATGCTGTACAATTTTTGTTTGATGGTTTTTTACTTTCCACTTGACCTTTTTGTAGTCATTTTTGCGAGACTTCTTGAGACGACTTATGAAAACAATTTATGACATTGTTCATAAACTATTTTCAGCTTATTTTCATGAATCCTCCATAGCTTACGGAAACAAACTATAGCTTATAATAACAATTTAACTTTATTTATTATTTTGCTATAGAAATAGCTTATACACTAGTGTTTATATTGATAAGTGCTTATGCTATAAGCTGCAAATGAGTCAATTATCCAAATAGGGCCTGTTTTTGGATTGGCTTATTTAAGCTTATCTAGTTACATAAACACTTTTGAGTTTGTTTGGAAGAGTTTATGAAAACATCTTATGACATATCCATAAGCTAATTTCAGCTTTTTTTTCATAAATTCTCCAGGATAGCTTATGAAAACAGCTTATATGAAAACGTCTTCGATCTTATTTTATCTTTTGTTATAGAAATTGCTTATACTTAAGCAATTATATGATAAACGCTTATAACTGTTCATCCAAACTTCACCTTATTTTTTACTAGAACAGCTTGCTAAGTGCAAGAAAGACAATACTCAACATATAATTTTCCTTATTTAAACAGAGATATCCATTTATCAGATTTTCTTTTATTTGTTTTTGTTTGTTTGGTTTTGAATTTTGATGATAACTATTGTCGACCCTGCTTCTAAAATTATTTATATTTACTTGTTATGGTGCTGCAGAGGGAGTACTTCAAGCAGGGAAAAGTTGATCAGTTTCGCCAGATTTTGGAGGAAGGATCTAGTCCAGGTATAATTTCTTTATAGATTTTGGTGCACATTCTTTTAACTTTTGTTGTTTAAACACACCGGCTTCGGAACTGATGGGTTTGGCTTATCAAGCTGTTTGTGTTGCTATTAGTTTAATAAATCTAACGGTGTTGACATTTTTTTGACTTATTTTGCAGAAATTGATGAGTATTATGCTGATATTAGATACGAGAGGATTGCTATCTTAAATGCCCTCGGGGCTTACTATAGCTACCTTGGAAAAATAGAGACAAAACAAAGAGAAAAGGAGGAGCATTTCATTTTGGCAACACAATATTACAATAAGGCATCAAGGATAGACATGCACGAGCCCTCTACTTGGGTTGGAAAAGGTGAACTTAATTTTTCATCTGTTTTTCTGGAATATGTGTAAATTTTAATACGATTGTGAGTGGAATTTTCATAATGAGCAAAGTAATTCCAGCTAATTATTTGGTTGTTTCTGTGCATGGGAGTTATTAGCTTATATTTGTTGATTTTGACATTGTCTTATAAGTTACAAGTATCTAAATTGCCAAACCTCGTGTTTGTCCCTTGCTGTCAGAAGAATGTGACGTGCACTAATTATACTTAATAAAATTAAAATATTTAATTCTTACAGGTCAGCTTTTGTTAGCAAAGGGTGAAGTTGAACAGGCATCTGCTGCATTTAAGATCGTGTTAGATGGAGATCGTGACAATGTTCCTGCTCTTCTAGGCCAGGTATAATAGTAGATAAGTTAAAATGTATTTGCATTCACATGAAGGAATTTAACATCTGCAATTTTAAAACTCCTAGTCCTAGGTGATATGAGTACAAGTTGCATTCCCTCCATTCTATCAGTTTCTGAATGAAAAAGTTTACTGATTGAACCAAGTCCAAACTCAAGATTGTATACATGTTACAATTTTATTATATACATCTGGGTGATTTGCAACTAGGAATGCATTACTTTGAGGTGAAGAGAAATCAAATAGAGCAATATGATGTCCTCTCTTTCGCTCCTATTTTTCACTGTCAGGAAAGGTCTTGCCACTTAATAATTAACTCTGCTTCGCCCTTAGCATTATATCGTAAATCCAAGGCATCCTGTTTCGGGGTCTGGAACCTCCATTCCTTAGAAAGACCAAGTGGCAACTGCTTAGTTTGTGCTGTTCCAGAGATAAAGCCTTCTTCAGAAGGAAAACATGAACGACTGGGTGCAGTCTGCTATGGCAGATGCGGTCAATAAGGAAAGACTCCTATCCTCTCCACTATCTTAGAAGTCCATAAAACCATCTTAATACAGCTTTTATGCAGCTGGGTTCAAATGCTCTTTCCGTTTGTTATACTGTTACTGTGAAATCAATAGTTTGCTGTTTATTGAAGGAAATTCCCAGGCTATGCTCAATGCGAGTGTTGACTGGGGTAAAAACATTTACATATGAAATTGACACAGAGATTAGAGACTCAAACTTTCCTCTCACTTCTACAATCTTAACTGAAATACCACCTTTAACTGTTTTGAGTACATATAATATAATAATTAACATTAACTACTAGTGACGACTTGATCAACTAAACTACTCTTGGGTCTGGTTGGGCCCTTCCAGCCTACAGGTCATTTCCTCTCTTCCTAACATAACCTGTTTAATTAAGGTTTTCCTATCAAATATTTTCTCATTCATGAATAAACTGGAAAAGCATTTATCAATAATTCTCTGGTAATTTTCTCAATAGTCCTCATTTTAGGGTCAGTTGTACTTCAGATTGCATTCTTCTGTTCTTGTTATAGCACATTAAACACTATTAAGTAACTATCTGTATATTAACAGGTCACTACCATCTAGGAATTCAAATGTCTGTTTTTCTCAGGTTTTGAAAATTACACGTTTTCATCCACTGTGCATCTGTTTTTCAGAATGTGAACACTAAAACCTGAAGTTAGTTTGAGTCGTCTGTGTAACAAATATGTTCTACATTTCTTACACAATCTTTAACTTTGTTTCAACAGGCATGTGTTGAGTTCAACCGTGGAAGATTTTCTGATTCGCTTGAGTTGTATAAGGTTGGTAATATAGCCCCCTTTTTTTGGCTATTGAAGTGATGTATGACTAACATTTTATATATGTATTGCGCACACTTACCTACATACTACTACATCTACATGCATTCATATGTGTGTGTGTGTGTGTGTATTGTTCGAAATTCCGCCTTCATTGCGGCATTTGGGTTGCCTTCATTGCAGTCTCCAACACCTTCATTGTGTTGCGTGTGAAGGGATGGATTTAGTCCTGAATTGCCTAGAGATATGGCTTGTGTAGTGTTTATAAAGCTTGGGCAGCCTTCACCTTACAAGCTGGTTTTGTAAGGTTGAGCCCAACCCAAATTCATATATATATATATATATATATATATATATATATATATATATATATATATATATATATATATATATATATATATATATATATATATATATATATATATATATATATATATATATAAATATATATATCAAAATCAAATGTCAACACTTCTAAATTAAATCAGCATTAGGTCACTCATCAACTTTTATAGGATTCAGTTTCTCTGAAACCATTCTTGAAATGAGTAACTTTCATGCCATTGACATGCATGCCAGATTTCACGCGGGCTGGAATCATTCTTTTGATTGTTGTCATGTGAAAGACTAATGATATAACTTTATGGATCAGATGAAAGATATGAAATTCAATGATAGATACTTATTTTTATTGTGAATTTTCTTAAGCCATGCAACTTTTTTCTTTACAAGATATGAATGTTAATTTAAGTTATAAAAACCTGATGTCATCATCATGGCTTAGCAAATTAGTTTGATTGCGTCAGTTCTGATGTGCTATAAACACTACTCAATACTAGTTTTTCTTATTTCATTTTATTTTATTTTGACATGCCAACCTAAAGAGGGCATTGCAAGTGTTTCCGAATTGCCCTGCAGCTGTGAGACTTGGAATAGGTCTATGTCGCTACAAATTAGGTCAATTTGAAAAGGCCCGACAGGCATTTGAGCGTGTTTTGCAGGCAAGTGAATCTTTTAATGTCTAGTGGTTCAACCATTTAGCTTATTTTGTGGCACTGATGTATATATGCTTCATGATTTATTCTTTTCAGCTTGATCCAGAAAATGTCGAGGCTCTTGTTGCACTTGCAATCATGGACTTGCGCTCTAACGAAGGTTCGACTTTTCTTCCTCTATCCTGTTCTGGTGCACCTCATACGTGTGTGTGTGTGTGTGTGTGTGTGTGTATTAGATTCTAATTTCGTGGACTAATATTTATACTTTATACCATCTTTCAGCTGTTGGAATTAGGAAAGGAATGGTAAAAATGCATAGGGCATTTGAGCTATACCCGTACTGTGCAATGGCTCTCAATTATCTTGCAAATCATTTCTTCTTCACTGGTCAACATTTTTTGGTAGAGCAACTGACTGAAACTGCATTAGCTGTTACCAATCATGGTCCAACAAAGTCTCATTCTTATTACAATTTAGCACGCTCTTACCATAGCAAGGTCAGAAGCTTCTCTTCCCCACCTCTTACACTCATTTTGAAATTTGGCCGTGTATGGTTGATTTGACTTTGTTAGAAGTTGAAGGAGAATGATGTTTAAGTTACATGGTGAAGTGACTCTCTGGTCTGCCATGTTTCTCACATGGCTTTCACAAAAAAGTTTATGTTTCTGTTGTAGATATTTAACAATGTCCATTTTCCACCTGCTTTTTCCAACTTCTTTTATGCTTTTCTTTTCCAACTTCTTTTATGCTTCTCTTTTCCAACTTCTTTTATGCTCTCTTGTGAAATAGTTGTGTCAGTATTATGATGATCTATCCATGCAATGTTAATTGCCTTCTGGTCAGATGTTTTCCATTGTGTTGGTCAATTTGATGTATTTAGTTATGGTCATCCTTATTGATGACGGAGCTCTCATATTTTATGTATTTATATACGTTGACTTCAATGAACTTGTTTAAGATGCATATATATTTTGGAAGAAACATTTAACTTACGTTTTCATGCTTTTTTGTGTGTGCTATTATCCTCTTAACATTCTAGTGTTTTAAGGATTTTTCTGAAAATGTTTATAAATCACCATTTTTTAATTAACTGTTGGTACCATGAAAATGTTTGTAAACCTTTGGCTTTTGTAAATCTTCACTTTTTAGGAAGGTTGGGAATATCTAACCTTTGGCTTTATCATTGCTGATGGTACTCATGTTTTTCTTCACCACAGGGGGACTATGATAAAGCTGGGGTGTATTACATGGCATCTGTCAAGGAAATTAGCAAGCCCCATGAATTTGTGTTTCCTTATTATGGTCAGTTGCTGATCTAATTTTAAATTCTTCATTGTGTCTATAACTGTGATATGCCTGCAAATTTCAAATTTTATTAGCTATAGAACTAATAATGCTTTAAACGTCTTATAGCTTCTGTGATTAGGAGATGTAACAGACTTCGTTGCCACAATTTTAGCAGTTGTTCTTAAGACATACAATTATCTTTTAGTATTGTGATTTTATTAGTTCTGTTGGTGTGTTTCAGTAATATGAAAATGTATCACGATCATTGTTGTCACTTGTCAGGACTCAGGATTGCGATGCAACTCGTAGAGTTGTACGATTCTACAATCCTCTCCCCTAGTTCCGTGCTGCACTATTAACGGGATCAAATGTTCGAAAGGACCCCGTGGTTTGCGAGGAAAACTGGGATGGAATGCTTCCCCGTTCCTTGCAATTTTTATGAAGTTTTTCGGGCTGGGTTTTAAAGGGTGACCCGATTTAGAAGAAAACAAAATACTTTTGTTTTAGAATTTCTTGCAACCCTAACCTCATTTGTAAATCCTGCTGTGACCCATTCTCCCACTGCAACTGCGATGCACCTCTTCTAGTGGTAGAGAGAAATAAAAACATAGTTAGGGCAATAGTTCCCTCCTCAACAAAATAATTAAAAATAAGAAGTGAGAGATAGATTCACCTCTTCCCCCCTCTCTCCCGCCGCTTTTGTTATCCTTTTTGTACTTCTAAGTTAATTTTACATCTCACAACATATATCCTAGGTTGGATCTTGAGTTTGACAGCATTGATCATGATTGTACAAGTTGCTATAACTTTTGCTATAGGATGATATTAATAGTGACATTTTCATAGGGAATGGAAAACTTGTGCATGTTTCACTGTCTTAACTTTTTAATGCTGTTTCCAGGTTTGGGACAAGTACAGATTAAGTTGGGAGATTTTAGAAGTGCACTCTCAAACTTTGAAAAGGTTTTGGAGGTGTACCCAGATAATTGCGAGACATTGAAAGTGAGTGCTAAAATTGAAGGATAATATCTTTCACCCTTTTTATATAACTTCCTTTTCAGTGTGATGTAATTTAAGGCGCATGATTGAAAAATATCATTTGATCGAATGTCATTTTGTTTGGAGAAATTGGTTTAGATTCCATAAAATGTATAGAACAATCACTGCAAATTTCATGACTATCTATATATGTTTATTCCAAAAAGGCTCAATATAACATTATCCTCTAATTTGTTTGGGAAAATCACAAAAAAAAAATTCTTCGGTAAGTTATTGTTGGCGTAGGACTTAATGCCTTTTCATTAATCACACTTTGGAAATATTTAACTATTTTAGATGTTAATCATCCCTTCCCAGAATATGCCTTTTACGAAGAATATGTGTCTAAAACTTCCAATTTTTTTTTAACTAAAATTCAAATTTAGGCAGCTGTCAATAATACATGATAGTGCTGCTATTGCAGCATCACTTTCTGTCCAGAGCCTGCTACAAGAATGTGTTTTTGCTTTGCGCCAGCTGTGATATTGAATAAGAGATCAACCCCCTCTTTCCAATCCACTTTTGTGTTGTTTGATCATTTTCTTCAGGATATTTTTGCTCTCTCACCATGGCATATATGGTTCAAAACCCTTGTTTGAATTTTGACTCATATAAACACCAGTTGCTCCTTACTATGTTTCGTTCAGTCTTATGGTCAAACATGGATCCCAGTTCTCGTGCAAATCGTCCGAGTTCTCATATAGGTTTGTGTCTTTCGTCTGCCTTTTCATCGGTCACCCTTGGCACATGTGTAACTTAGGCACTGACTTTTGATTAATGTCTTGGATTTTTGGCTAATTCCTAGTTTTGGACTTCTACATTGTCTCTATAGACTTAAGAATCATCCTAATATAGCAGTTTTGGGTTGACTGCTCCATGCCTCTACCCAGGAATGACAATTATGAATTTTGGTTTTATAATATGTACATACAATTTGTAGATTTGTTATAGTATCTGTCTTAGTTAAAAATATTAATAGTAACGGTCCAAATTATGAAGCAAAAGGTTGTCAGAATAACTGGATTATCTTTACTTTATATATGGCACAGGATGTTATTTCTCCCTTCTCCCTTATATTTGTGTTTTTGATTTTTCGTACAGGCACTTGCATACATATATGTTCAGCTTGGTCAAACCGACAAGGGCCATGAATTCATTAGGAAAGCTACAAAAATTGATCCCCGTGATGCCCAGGTGATGCTTCTGATATAATTTTTGAACATCTTTCTCTTCAAATATATAATTTAAATCCTGCTAGTGTCCCAAGTGTTATACTGATAGGCCCATTATAGCAAGAATCTATTAAATAGGGAATAAAAGGGGGGAACAGGTGAAAGGGAGCAATGAGAATACAGAGATTTATGCAAATGTTAGGTTTCCAGGTTGTCATTTATGCCTTTGTTATTGTAAATGAAAATTGATATTTAATGTTTTTTCCTTGAAAATATGGAGATTGATATTTGAGAATAAATATTTATTATTTTGGGATAGCTTATCTCAAGAAAAGCTAACAAGAAACATTTATTATTAAAGAACATAAAATTAGGCTTAATTACATTTTTGGAGTTTCCTTTGTGCCACTACTTTTTCTTTCAAAAGATTTGGGAGTTTGTCATGGATTTGAGATGTAAAATTATTTTTGAATCTTAGAAGTTTGAAATTTAGTGGAACTTCGACAAAAATTTGTGGATTTTGTAAGAAATGAGGATTTCAAGAAGATAATTTTTTTTATTGAGTAAACTTTGTTTAATTTGTGGGTTTTTGAGTAGAAAATGATGCATAAAACAATTTAAATGATTCAATTTGTTATGATTTTGAATTGATTATGAGAATTTGATAGTTTTTAAAAAATGGAAAGTGAATAGTTACAATTGAAAAGTTGAGGGGCTAAATCCGCTCAAAAATTTATTGAAGGACCAAAATCGCACATCAATTCAGTTGAGGGTTCTAAAAGTACAATCAAGTTGAAGGTCCATTAATTTTTTCTGTATTTATCTTGTATACATTACTATTAGCAAAACCTTGTTGAATTGGATTTTATCAAGTACTACAGTTTTTTTTTTTTTTTTTGTCTTGGTGTTTGGTGAAGTTTTTTAATGTCATTAACGTTTTTGCGAGAATAAATTAAGCGTAACAGAGATGAGGATGTTGTGTTGGATGTGTGGTAAGGCTAGACGGGATATGTTTAGAAATGATAACATTGGAGAGAGTTGGGGGTAGCACCTCTTGTAGAAAAGATGGTGAAAACTTAACTTAGGTGGTTTGGGCATGTAGAGAGAAGATCTATAGATTTTGTAGTCAAATCACTAGAGGCAAAGGGAGATTTATAAGTGAAACTATTCAGAAAGATGTAGAGATTAATGAGCTGGATAGAAATATGATACATAATAGAACATTATGGTGACGTTTGATCCATGCAACCAACCCCACTTAGTGGTGTAAGGCTTGATTGTTGCTTGTTATAATGTTTTTGCTATCCCCTCTTTTCTGACATGATTCTTCGTTTTAACTCTTATCTTTTTAATTAATTATTAATTGATCGAAATCTTTTCATGTCTCTAAAACTTGTTTATGATGTAACCAATATTACAGGCATTTCTTGAATTGGGAGAATTGTTAATTTTGTCCGACACAGGAGCTGCACTGGATGCATTCAAAACTGTAAGGGGCTAAGAACTTACCATCTGCTGTTCCTTTGTGGTTAGCAAATGTTATCCTAAAAAATTTAAGAAAACTCTTCAATGTTGAAGTTCCAGAATCTTTGTTGTAATCTGCATTTTGCAAATCTGGTACAGGCTCGTACTCTTTTTAAGAAGGGAGGTGAGGAAGTACCAATTGAATTACTCAATAATATTGGTGTCCTTCAGTTTGAAAGGGGAGAATTTGAGGTTTGTACTGCTATTTCACATGCAGCATTGGTTATGCCATGGCCCCTTTTTCAGCACACTTACCACTGATTTCTTCTATTTTTCAGCTTGCTAAACAAACTTTTAAGGAAGCTCTTGGTGATGGAATTTGGCTTTCTTTCTTTAGCGAGGCAAATAAAACTTCCATTGATGCTGCTACTTCTACACTTCAATTCAAGGACATGCAACTATTTCACGACCTTGAAAGTAACGGTCACCATGTTGAAGTACCATGGGATAAAGTCACAGTACTCTTTAACCTGGCCAGATTACTTGAGCAATTAAATGAATCTGGAACTGCAAGTGTATTATATCGCCTAATCTTGTTCAAGGTATGACTTGATAATTTATTTGTGAAGTGCTAGAAAGTTTAATTCTCAGCCCTTGAATTAATTCAGATTTTCACAATTACATAAATTAATGCTTGTTTTTTGGGGTATAGATAAACTATTTACACCAAGTATCCTTTCAAAATTTAGTCCAATATATTCAATCAATAAGATAAGTGTATACGAAGAAATGGTGAAATAAAGCAATTAAGAAACAGGGAAACAAGGTAATTAGGAAGTTGGGAAATCTCAACACAGAGTGTGTATAAGAGTAATATGCGCAAAGGATAACCTGTGCATGTCTTCTACGGTCTTAGTTATGATATATTTGTAACTTCACAAAACCAATCGTCCTATATGTTTTACCTGCTAATGTTATTATTACTAGTACTCTGATGTTTGAAAAGTTATTCAAGTGTCAAATGTATAATGAAGCAATCAATTGTCATTTAATAATTTTAATATGGCAAGGGTTGTTGAAATTGAAAGCTTTCAGTGACCTTGCCTTGTGCATAACACTTTCAATACTTCTTCCTTTCAATCTGAAGGCTGGTGTACCTTTGTGGCTATATTATTGCTTTACATAATGATGTTCCTCTGCATAGTTTTATTCGATTAGAGTACCTCTATTGTGAAAAAGTTCCACTGTGTGATACTTCAATTTATTTCATGAAGCCTGTATATTTTAGTACATAGGATGTGGTTTATGACTGGCTTATTTATTATTACTTTTTTCTTGTATTATCCAGTATCCAGACTACATTGATGCATATCTGAGGCTAGCGGCTATTGCAAAGGCTCGGAACAACATTCTATTAAGCATTGAATTGGTACTACTATCCTCTTGAGCTCCCTGTTTTCCTTTATTATTGTAGATATTTTTTATATGGTCTGCTAATATTGCTGTGATCTCATATCCCATGTAAATAGGAAAGCAATCCTACTAGAATGAGAAAATATAAATATATCAATTCCTAGATTTAGGGATTTGTGTTCGATTTGTAAATATTTCAGCGCTATCAAATAATGTGCCAGTAGGGTTTCTCTCTAGAAATCCAAGTTATTGAAGTTTTATTTATAATAGAAATGCTAACAACGCATTCTGGCCCTCTTATTGGTTGAAAATCATGTGAGTCTCATCAAATATATATGGGCCCCACGTAATTAAGTGGGACCTGTTGGATTTTAATTAACAACAGAACATAGTGTGTTGGGAAGTGTGTGTTAGAGAGTGTGTTGCTGGCAGTCCTTTCTTCATAAATTTTATAATTAAACTATTTAATTTTCTTCTTTTAGGTTAATGATGCCCTGAAGGTGAATGACAAGTGTCCAAATGCATTATCTATGCTGGGTGAGTTGGAGTTGAAAAATGATGATTGGGTGAAGGCAAAAGAAACTCTCCGGAGAGCGAGTGATGCCACTGACGGGAAGGACTCATATGCTACACTTTCTCTCGTAAGTCTACTCTTCAGTGGACATTTCACTTCATCCTGTTCCCACAGCAATTTGTAGAATTTCAAAGGGAAATAAATACTGTGTTCCCCATTATTGTGTTATTATAGTAATTCTTTTGTTACACTGATTGTGATATGAATAGGGAAACTGGAACTACTTTGCTGCAGTTAGGAATGAAAAGAGAAATCCAAAGCTAGAAGCTACTCATTTGGAAAAGGCGAAGGAGCTTTATACAAGAGTATGTTTTCTCATCTTTCTTACTTCTATACAAATGGGAGCCACTTTTGCATGTTTGTGATTTCTTCTAAGCTTTTGATCCCTATACTTATGGTTATGATTGAAGAAATTCGATGACCTTTGCATTGGTATCCATAGAAATAGAATCTGGTTGATATTAACATTGTCGAGTTTCTACATCTAGCAGTTTAAGCTCCTTGGAGAGTAGGTCCCATAGCTATTGATCCTTGATAGCAGTGCATTGCGGCAGATCTAAAAAACGCTAGTGAGATAGCAGGATGACTGCTATTCTATTTCTTTTATAGATATTCAATAATTAAAATAATATATAAGTGCTGAAAATTAAATAATACTAAACACTCACGAAATATTCATAATTAACAATTTAAAGTCCCAAGTATTAAGCAAAAGATAAAAAGCGTTAAGCATCTAAAGCTTTAAGTAATCAAACCTCAAAATTCAAGTTAAAAAATGGCCAATGTAACAAGCTTTTTTTTTTTCTTCTAAGCGGTAGTCGCAGGCTCGTAGCCTCAAACAGCTGTAATTTTGGCCGCTGTAGTGGGCACTACAGTCACTACAGCAAGTTGCTCTGCTACAGACTTTTAATAGCGGCCACCTGCTGCTGTAGCGTGCTATTGATGACATTGGTTGGTCCTTGATATGATCTGAGCTCTTTTCGGAATAACACGTCAAGAGTTTAGTCCTTGTTGAGTTGTTGTCTCCATTATTCACAGTTAAGCTAAATTTCAGCTCAAAAGTAAAGCAGGCCTGTATATTATCTCTGTTTAAGCCTAAGGCTAGAAATATACCATTCCTAAGTCTCTGCTTGCCCCCCTTAATTTTATTTTTGATAGATGTTCCTTCCTGGACCAAAATAAAAGATTTTTATTTTTTTAATATTGTGTATCTTTTCTCTATTTGAGGAAGATAGAATTTATCAGCGCTTATGCTTTAATTACTTTTCGCTGAAGTATTGTATATGTTATGTTGAAATATTTTCTGCATCATTTAGGCCCTGTTCTAACAAAAAGAATTATATTATTTGACATGACCCATTTATTTTCAAACATTTGTAGGTTATGATTCAGCATTCTGCTAATTTATATGCTGCCAATGGTGCTGCGGTTGTTTTTGCGGAGAAAGGCCATTTTGATGTTTCAAAAGATATCTTTGCACAGGTTTCTGTTTTGTCAGCTTTATTTGTTGGACATAAAAGGAATGGATTATTATCTTGGAATTAATTCTATTTATTACTCTATGGCAGGTTCAAGAAGCTGCCAGTGGTAGCGTTTTTGTCCAGATGCCTGACGTTTGGATAAATCTGGCACATGTTTATTTTGCTCAGGGAAATTTTGCTTTGGCCGTTAAAATGGTGAGTTTGTCCTACATTTATTTTGTATCCTCTAATCCCTTTAAGTTCCCACTCAAGTATTTATGACATCAATTTTATGCTTTCGACCGTGCTTAATATGCAGTATCAGAATTGCTTGCGGAAGTTTTATCATAACACGGACTCACAAATACTTCTATACCTGGCTCGTACCCATTATGAAGCGGAACAGTGGCAAGACTGTATTAAAACTCTACAGAGAGCCATCCATTTGGCACCCTCAAACTACACATTAAGGTTTGATGCAGGGGTTGCAATGCAAAAGTTTTCAGCATCAACCCTTCAAAAGGCAAAGCGGACTGCAGATGAAGTTTGTTTTTTTACCCTTGAATAATTTTTACAACATTTATTACTATCTGATTAAAAATGCTTATAGATAGATGGAATTATTATCTATTTTATGTGAAGACTTCCATTTTGACCCAAAATTGTAGTAGGGTTCTTTGAAGTACGAATATGGAACAAATTGCACCAAAATATAAGCCTTGTTTAATTGTGGAAAACTTTATCGTACTGAAATATACCATAATAATTTACATTTAATTGTTTTGTAACCTGTGTAAGGACCTTTGTAACCTGTGTAAAAGACTAGTGTCCCCTTGAGCAACAAAGCTAGGTGATTGGAGAGATTTGTCTTGAAGCTATCCATTCCGCCATGTTTTCTCATTGAGATTTGTAGAAAATGTTTCTGATATATTTCAAATCTTTGAATTGAACAAACACTAATTCGTTTATACAGACTATTCAAAACCTAACATTCCTGATTAATGGGCCAAATACAGTTATTACATGTGATTACAAAGTATTCACTATTTATAACTAGATTGATTAAGCTGTGAAGTTATTAGGGCTTGTTTTATTGTGGATAGTTATTCTGTCTTAAATTTGTTTATCGTCAAGTGATTCCCTATTTACCTTTTATTTTTAATAAATAGTAGACCAATCTAATGCAGGACCTAGTTTGATCATTGATATCTAACTGATATTGATTTCTAAATGTTAGGTGAGAGCAACGGTTGCAGGGCTGCAAAATGCTGTTCGTATATTTAGTCAGTTGTCTGCTGCTTCCAACCTACATATTCATGGATTTGATGAGAAGAAGATTGACACTCATGTTGGATACTGCACCCACTTACTTTCGGCTGCAAAAGTTCATCTTGAAGCAGCTGAACGTGAAGAACAACAAATACGGCAGAGACAGGAACTTGCTCGTCAGGTTGCATTGGCTGAGGAAGCACGGCGCAAGGCTGAAGAGCAAAGAAAGATTCAGGTATGTTTTTTCGTAATTTCTCAGTATCTGTTTCATCACATTGGTTGAGATCTAAAGCGTTGTACTTATACATTTCTTTTGTTTTGATTTGAAATAGATGGACAGAAGAAAGCATGAGGACGAATTGAAAATGGTGCAACAACAGGAGGAAAATTTTAAGCGTGTTAAGGTAAGAGTTCATCGTGGTCTTACAAAAGTTATTTGGAGTTAATATATTGCTGTTGATACTCCCATATTAAATTAGATATGACTTGAAAATGAGTTTATAAGTTTGAGACATCCCTCACCTTATAATTCGGTTTTGTGGTTAAGTTAGACCAAACCCAATGTGAGACTCTTAACACACTGTTAATGCCCAGGACTGAGCATCTGGATTGTGAGCTTAAGTTAGACTCTGATACCATCTAAGAATTTGGATAGGATCTGATACTAGCTTTTAAGGCGAGGAATGCTCCCACTTATAAAAATGTTGCTAGACCTTATCTCATCCAGTGTAGAACTTATAACGAGTTTATAAGTGGGAGACATCCCTCACCTTACAAGCCGGCTTTAGTAAGATTGGGTTAGGCCAAACCCAAATTTTAAGAACTGTTGACAACTTTTCAATTTGTCTCCTCTTTGAATATATTTCCTTTTAATGAAAATGATCTTACTTTACAAAAGTGATATCTTAAAAAATAAGCCTAGTTCTGAATCACAAGAATAGATGAAAAAGTAAATAGAAACAAATCGATGGTTCCTCTGGTAACTAGTTTTACTGGCTGTTGTATAGTTTTTAATTTTGAAGGTTATTTTTGGCCTATTTGTTATATATGAAGCACCAACAGGACACGAATACTAGTCATGACACTGACCCTAACACATTGATAATAATTTGAGAAAATGGAAATTATGGTTAAATGTAACCATATGTGTCGGTGTCGTACGAGTGTTGGACACTCGAAAACGCCTTCAACACGAAGTGTCAGAGCTACATAGGTGCTAAGTGAAATGATATGTATATAAAAGATTGTCCTCTTTATGAATGTAACCTTAACGAGTAACTAGATGGTAGTAAAGGTGGCACCACTGATGTATATTATCCTGTCATACGTTTGTATATAAAAAATCTAATGTGCTTTGGAAATTCTAAGCTTCTATTTGCATTTCTAGGAACAATGGAAGAGCAGCACACATTCAAAACGGAGGGAAAGGTCCGATGATGAAGACGGTGGGACTGCTGAGAAAAAGAGAAGAAAAGGTGGAAAGAGGAGGAAGAAGGATAAACACTCAAAATCACACAATGACACAGAAGAAACAGAGGCTGATATGATGGATGAACAGGAAATGGAGGATGAAGATGTTGACATGAACTCCAGAGAGGAGCCCCAAACTCAGATGAACGATGATGAGGAAAATCCCCACGGTCTTCTCGCATTAGCTGGACTTGAGGATTCTGATGCTGATGATGAGCCGGTAATTTATTGTATAATTGGAATTATGACTTTTATAATCTGTTATCCACACACTATCCTCTGGTTGGAATATTCTTTTCCCATATCACGATGGACTAATTGGTAGAACATTTATTTGCATTGCGTCTGTGAATTGCATTTTTAAATAAGTTGGTAGTTAGTCCTACCAATTTATTCTGTAGATCATGATAATAAAAGTCAATAACACTGAAGTTCTGAACTAGTATATACTCATTGTCATTATTGTCACAAATTTTGATTTCCATCTTTTTGGTTCTTCCAATAATTTAATTTGCTGGTTCACTTTTTTGGCTGGTTAAAATAATTATCTTATTGTTGCTGTTCAAGGCTGGACCTCCCTCAACCATTAGCAGGCGGAGGCAGGCATTATCAGAATCCGACGACGATCAGCCAATAATGAGGCAAACGAGTCCTGTAAGAGAACAGTCTGTTGATATGGAGGAGAGTGATGGAGAAATCAGGGATGAGAAGAGACATGAAGATGATGGCAGTGATGAGGAGAAATAATATTTAACTTTTATCCTCCAGGGTAAATCTGAAATTATTTATTTTAGGGAAAACATTGTGCACACGTTTTTGGCGATTCTTCTTAGTGGCAATATGATGTATATATACTAGAAAAGGCTATTTTTCACATAGATTTGGGAGGGGGCCTTATTTGTTGTCCAATATAATGTAAAGCAACATATTTAGTCCATTCATATTTCCTTATTTATTTCATAAATTTAGAACTAATGAGTAATGAACGATGATTATCAAGTTGATTGCCATTTAAACTAAAACTGTTTGGTTGACAGTTAGTGCAAGTCAGTTGCTTTTATCAATATATTGATGTAATTGTGCAATGACATTAATTTTCACTATTGTTGTGTTATCATGTAATGAAAAGATAATTTAAATCAGGCTAAAGCTAAGCTATTTTTATATTAGAAGTTAAAGCAAAATATATTTGTTTATAATTCTTGCTCAAGTAGAAATTTGAATAGGATAAAGTTAATTTTCAGAAGGAAAAAAAAGTACATGTAAATGCTTTTTTATTTTTAATGGAGAGCTAACTATTCTTCCTCCTTTTACAAGGAAATGCTGACCATAATGTAATATTAAATACCACGGATGTTCAATTCATCTAAAATTTTATCTAAGAAGCAGTTTATTAGTAAGAGCTTGATTTTTTTTTTTTTTTGTTTTTTTAAGGAAGGAGCTTGACTTATTAATTCGAAAGATAAAATGATAATGGGTGTCTATTGATAATATTTTTCCATTACCCTTCTCCAAGAGTTGTGTTGAGAAATAAATAAAGTCCAACAAAAATAAATATTCTAATATTCTAACCTAATCAAATCTATTTTAATTGAAATTCATTGACCAAATGTTGAATTTACGGTAAAGGTATCAGTTTTTTTTCTTTTCTTCAAGTAATCTCACCTTTAAGGTGAATAAGTGAAGAATCTGAGGTTTGAGCCCTTATTCTTGTATGTATAATGCAATGTATCAATCAACAAAACTAAGTTCACGTGAATAACGTATAAAAATATTACTTTGTAAACATATAAAAATATTACTCCCTCCGTTTCAAAATATAAGCAAAATTCATTTTTTAGGTTCATTCATTTAATGATGTATGTGGTCTATATTATAAACCACATACATCATTAAATGAATGAACTTAAAAAGTGAATTTTGCTTATATTTTGAAACGGAGGGAGTACTTTGTAAGATAACTAATGTCTCATTATAATTATTTATTTATTTGACGAAATTGTCATTTTTATGTTATTAGAAAAACATGTTCTTATTGATTTGTCATTTTCAAAGTTCAATTTATTTACTTTTGTCTTTATGAATTACCTGAGCATGGACAAAATGGACGGCCTTCCATTAGAGACACCATAATTATTATTTTTACCTAATAGTTAGTAGTATATACATATTGTCTTTTTTAACTCGCTTTGGTTAATTTTATATAATTTTTTTTCTACAGAATCTTATCTATGAATGAATGTTTTGTAAAAAAAAAATGTAAGAAGAAAGACATTTGAATAATTAAAAAGTCACAACTTTATTGATTCGACCACGGTATCAAAAATCTTAGGACTCGCTCTGGTTTACATTTACATTAATGAAGAGAGAATAAATGAGTGAGTAGACCAATAATGGTAAAAGTATTTTATTTTTAAACTATACCATATTTTTAAACAAAACTTTTGATTTGTGCAGAAACATGTATATTGTACAAAAAAGTTAAAAATGTTCCTGATGAATATGTACTTGGTTATATCACTATATAAAAATAGATTTCCTAAAAAAAAAAAAAAAAAGTAAAGTGATTAAAAAGAGGTGACTAAGGAAATACACTTAAGTGGATAAATGGTCCAGAAGTGACAAACTCACAAATAATGGGCCATATTGCACCCAATTTTATATTTCCAACGAAACAACATAAAGGATAAAGGAAAACAAGAAAACATATGTGCTAGTGAATATTAGTCCAACCATTAAAATGATTAGGTGATGTCACATAGAGTTTCATACTATTTTTGGAAGTAAGAACCAAACATAGAAAATATATTAGCACACAAGACTACACATTGTCATTACATCTCATGGACACACAAAAATCCATTGGAGCTTCCTTTTGTGACAAAACCATAGCTTCTGAACCCCACCTTGTAGATGCATTATTGCCCTTTGATTCAGGTACTTGGACACACATTATTGAAAACTTTGCTCAACCATCTACAAAACAATATCAAGGTTTTAGAGAAACAATTGTCGACAACTTTCGCGACCATTTTATTAGTGGCCAACATAGATTAGATAATCGTCTAGTAGAAGATTAATGAATATACAAGGTTTGAAATTCATTAACCACCAAGGTAACTTTACTAGCCACGATTCTCGGGTGTTCAAATCAACTTGTAGTTGAACACCTGATAAATGATGGCTAACCATGTTCGAATTCACGATGTAAGTGCAATATCAAGAATCGTGATGTAACTGCAACATGATTTAAAACCTAGAACAGTACTATCAAAGAAATTGAGCCGAATGGATATGAATCTCTATGAAAGTTCAATTACCATGGGTATTTCTAGAAGTGAAAGTTGGAAAATCATGACCAGAGGATGGAATCGAAATCGATAATTGAGTGGTAGATGATTTATCATCCAAATCAAGCCATTGATCTCTCCCTTTATGTGGCCATTCATCAAAGAAGCGATGAACAGTTTTCTGAGGTTCATCTTGCTCATGCTGCTTTGAGTGTTCACTAAGGCTCTGAAGTTGCAAGCAAGAGTAATCATTCGACAACGCTGAAAAGCTTCTCTGTCTCAAAGAAGTAGAAGATGATGAGGAAGAACTCATAGTAAGTGGTGTTAGTTGCCAAGGATCATGTTCCATTGATGAAGCAGAGAAGCTTTTCATAGTACTGCTACCAGAAGGTTCTTTGAAGAATGCATACTCATCAACCTCTTCTTTTTGTCCATACACATACCTGTTCCTTTTTTACAAAGGAAGAAAACAGAAACCAAAGAGAATCAATCACAATTCACAAACATTTAAAGATCATAGTCTCAATCATAATCTTGTGAGTAAATAGCCATTTTGATCTCTTTTTTTTTTTTTTGAAGAAGCCATTTTGATCTCTTAATGTGTGAGGTGCCATTATATTCTTTGAATGTATCGAAATTACAAAAAGAATCAACGGACGTGTCTTATATTTTTAAATTCAAGACAAACTGACTTACAGAGAACACGTAACACGTCCGATTACCAAACTAACTTCCGAGTTACACATCTACAAACCAAAATGACTATTTACTTGAAGTCATATTGCAGTCATATATTTATCAAAAAATTTGAGTCAACAATCATTTTAGTACCGAAATGTGTAAGACAATGTCATCATAATCTCTTAATGTATCGAAATTACAGAAATATCGTCGAGCCTGTCTTTGTTAGTAATTCAAAAGACACATCCAACAAACTAACTAACAAAAAAAATATTCATATGTTTTTGTAATTTTGTTATGCTTCACTGCAAAAATGACATGGCACTGACATACACGTTTAAATACCAAAATGACTATTTACTCCAAAAACGACTATTTATCAAAACACCGAAACAAAGTTCAAACACTATGGTTTCAAGACAAACCTGTAATCAGTGTTATTCTGAGAGCAAGAGTTGCTATCAAGAAACAAGGGAGCACTATTGTCTTCAAAAGACAAACCAATACCAGATGACAAAGTTGACCTTGAAGTTGTATGAGGATACATAAAGGATTGTTGCAAATTGGAACCATAGCAAGAATTTTGAGGATAGTTTTGGTGATGTTGTTGAGTCTCAAAAGACAAAGAAGAAGAATTAGTTAATGATGCAGGGCTATTTTTGGTAAGTGATGAAATTCCAAGTGATGAAGCATTATTAATATTTGTATTTGTTGTTGTTGTTGTTGTTTTTACAACTTCCACAGGCTTTCTTGAACGGTTTTTTCCTCTATGCATGTGTCTTTCACAATATTTAGAATCTGGATATGCTTCTTTTGAACATCTCCATTTCTTTCCATCTGTTCTTCTACATCTACCTGGCTCTGGATCTATTTTTCTTCCTAAACCCATTTGCAGATAGTTCCATCCAACTGAAAAAAATCAAAATAACCCTTTGGTCAAAGAGACTCATATTGTGACACTAGAGACAATAATTTCACTCCTTTAACTAAATTATCTCTATACATTCATAATCTTTTAGGAAGTGTCTGTTTCGTACAGCGTTTGCAAAACGGTGTTTGATGGAAATCACAACAAAAGACCACGTTAGCAAAGAAGCTAGTATTTGGAGCTTCTGAAAATCACGACAAAAACGCATCGAAAAATGTACCAACGTATTTTTGTGTGTTGCAAACGGATAACCAAACACAGAGGAAGATGTATATTATATCAAAGGTGTTAGGTCAGTGGTACGAGTTTGAGATACTAATCTCAAGTTTAAATCTTTTTAAAGATCGTTGTAAAATGATCATTAACATCATTTTTATAGATAATAATATCCACTTTCTAAATTTGCTTTAAAAAAACTATTAATCAAATTATGAACAGTTATTATTACTAATAATTTTATTTATTTATAATCTAAATTAAACTGTTCATTTTAGAAGAGTTCTTTTTTTAAAATTAAGAAGAAAAAAATTATTATTAATTGTCTATATAAAGATTTGAAGTATGTTTTAAACTCTTAACGGTAAACATATGAATATAGAGAGAAAGGACTTACAGTGTTGGTGTTGTTGAGTAGGAAAAAGTCTTGAAGAAAGAGGAGAGTCCAAATAGCTTTTTCTGATGGTAAAAAGAAGATCAGGTGGAATAGATATACCAGAAGCCATATACTTGTAAATAAGAGCTTGATGTTCAAGTTCTTGCCATTGTGATGGAGTAAAAGGAAACTTGTTCTTGTTCATCATTATTATTATTATCAAGCACAAGAGGAGAAGAGAAGAGAAGAGTAACTTGTTCTTGAGAGTAGTAATAACAGAATAGAATAGGTGTTTGGTGGAGTATATAAAGAAGTACTAGTACTAGAGAGAAAGAGTAGGTATATTAATTTATTTATTTTTTGTTAGAGGAAGGAAGTGGAACCATTAGGTTAGGTTACAGAATCTTGTTCTTGTGTGTAAGATGGATAAAATAAAACTAATGGTTCTGTTGTTGTTGTTGCTTACTGCTGCTTTTGCAGATAACCTGTCTCACTGCCACCTCTCTTGTCTGTCTGACATCTCTACGGAAATCCATAAACTAGTCATCAATTTAATAAACAAACAAGGGAAAGTACTTACTCCAAATTTTACTTTTTAGATTCATTCAATTAATGATGTATATGGTCCGAACCATATACATCATTAATTGAATGAATTTAAAAAGTAAAATTTGCTTATAAAAAGAAACGGAGGGAGTATAATATTAGACAAATTCTGTACTCGATGGTGTATATGAGTTACATGAGTTGAGATGTTGAAAGAGTATTATTAGATAGATTATATATTGTTGATAACAAATTATATTTCCTTAGAAAAACTAATACTATCATTTTCCATAAAGGGAAATAGTTATATCAGACAAGTTCCTTTCTAAAAAATTTACCTAAGTTATATGAGTTGAGACGTTGAAGGAGTATTATAAGATAGATTATTTATTATATGTTTGTGGATAGCAAAATATCTTTCTTTAGATAAACTAATCACTATCATTTTCCTATTAAAACGTTGTGCAAGTTCTATTGAGAATTTCGATTCACAATGCCTTAGAAAAGTAGAAGTTCATGTTACTTTTAGTTTTTACGAGTGAGATGAGATTAATTAAAATCGCTTCGACTAGAGCAAAAGAATCAAGTATTTAAAGATGAGTCTAGTTTTGAATATATATACATAACAACTTTATCTTATTTTTGTCGAATGATACTATCTTAGACATCACAGAAGTAAAAATACTTTCAAAAGCCAACGTTAAGTTGAACTTAGATTATATCAAATTTCACAAATTTATATAATAAGTATATTGATGGTCGTTAGATCAGATCAAATAATCACTAATATGTTAACTGCATGAATGCGTGTAATTGACGATCACATAAGATTCGAATTCACATTAGTTATCATTAGAGCTTAATGATTTTTAAGTACTTCAGCTTAGGTGTTGGGGTCTGGGAGTTTATTTTGAGGGTGTTCTTTGTGGGTGAGTAGTGACGATGGGCGGTGGAGGATACTATGTTTACAGTGCTTGTTTTTTTTTTGGAATATGTTTTAGGTGGTGATGTGTTTTGGTGGGTTTATCTCCAGGGGTGATTTTAGGTGGTTATGGTGTACCGTCTATATGCGGCATCATTTGTATCTTGTTTCGTCCATACCTTGCGTCTTGCGGGGATGACGTTTAATAATATTTGCCGATTAAAAAAAAAAAAGTTCAAATTTGACAACCAAACAAACTAGTCCAATTTAAAAACAAAAATATCTATTTTTTTTATTCAAAAAATGATACTCTAAGTATTAGTGTGCAGTGTACTACCAAAGCAGTATTTAATAGTTGGTGAGTTTCTGAAGCCAAAGCCAGGCCTGTATCTGAGGACTGAGACTGAGTGAGAAGATTGTACTACGGTTGAAGCTTTTATTACTGTTCCTACTGAACTCTTTTACTTTTTAGCTGTTACTTTACCTCAGACCCCCCACTTACACTTTGACCTTTTTTTATTACATTTGGAAAATGAGGGAAGCAGTGCTGTGCAGGTGCAGACGCAGTGCAGCCAGACCTGCCACTCTTGTGTTGTGGGGTTTCTGACATTCTGAAAATTTTCCTTTTTTATTTTATTGGTTTTACTTTTTTATTACGTTTTTAGTCATTGATGATATTTTGGACTTTTTCACACTTCATCCCCATCTCACCTTCTCTTTTTAACAATTGTTTTTTCATCAAACAAAAAGAAAATAATGAGATTTGTTAAATTGTCTTTACAAAAATTTATTCACTTTTAGTCCCTATTTGCATTTTATATTGACTATTTTGGAGGACTAAAAATATCCATTTATTGTAAAAAAAATTAATATAGGGACTATTTTTATAAACTACAATATTTTGGAGGACTAAAATTACCATTAAAATTTGATAGAGACTAAACTTAAAAACTCATGATTTTGAAGAGACTAAAAACATATCTAACCCTATTCATTTTAAGAGATGATGAATTTTTAACCAACAAACTATTTGAAGAAGAAAAAATTAAGTTATCGTTTCATTATACATTATTATAAAAAAATTGTTTACTCGTGACTGTTTTTTGGCACATACAATAAAATTGACAAATTTTGTATTGAGACAAATTGTATCTGACATAAAGATCGATCGTTTGGAGCATTGTTCCCTCTTGTCTCCAAAATGTAACTAATTTTTTTACCATTTTTCAATACCGGTACACAATTACTTGAGCTGTGTATCGTAAACTTGCCGTTGAGAAACAAACTTGGGTGGATGCTCTATATTGAACTTTTCTTCAATACGTGAGCACAAATCTCACATCATAAAACTAGTCTAATTAAAACTTATAATGCTCCGTCAAAAAACACTTATAATGCTTTTATAACAAATATTACATGTCAATTTCGTGAAGTTGAACAAATTTCAAACTAAAATAACATTGAAGCCTATCCTAAATTTGTCCAAGTTTTAAAACTTAGGTATGATTAAAGACAGCTTTTATTAGTAAAAATCTCAAGTCCTCTCGTACATTTAGCCACTTTAGTAACACTCGTGGTTAACACTTCTTACACATGTTACTAAACATGTTTACAGTAACATTTTATCAAATGGTTAAATGTTACTAAAAGTTTAGTTTTTACGCCCAAAACAACGTATTCCGTGAGTGATAAGTCTTTCAAATTCTAGCTTCAAAACAACCTATTCGGTGAGTTTTTTCTTCTTTAAACTTTTTTATTTATTTTCTTCTATTTTAATATATCTATTAAGGTTATCCAAGAGTACTTGCATTATATGATAATGAAACTTTTTCAGTTTAATCAGAGATGTTATGAGTTTGAATTCAGACTTGAGAATGGACAATGTCAAATCTCTTGGAAGAGAGTTTTGTCATCTATTAATGTCCTACCTAAATTGAGGAATTCATCTTTAAAGTTTCGCGCAAAGGATAAATAGTTCACACTAGAAAGGTATCTACTAAGATCAAATATATTCGTATACCTTCTAAATATACCAACATTTATTTCATGATAAGTCTTATCTACTATTCTACTATGATACTTATCAAAGTATTTATTTCATTTCTCAAGTTGTGATGGATGTTAATTTTGTAAGTCGTAATTGCAATATAATAACTACTCATGTTGTGATGGTATTTTTGTGAAATTAGAGGCAAAAAGTATCACTATTGTTTTTTTTTTTTATTTAAGTTAGATTATTTCAAATTTAACTAGTGTCAATTGTTGTGATTGAGTTTACAAAATTGAAAATAACAATTCATAAAAAATAAAGAAGTGGCTAGTTTGTGATGCATCACCATTATTATAGATGAATTAAATAAGTAGAATGAAATGAACTTTAGAAAGCACGTGCAAACTGATTGGATCCTTTATATGGTCGGTCTCTTTTGTAAGCAATAGCAGAGCACTACAAATTGATTGGATATGTTACCATTGCTTGCTACATAATACTATATAAAATACATAATGAAGCAATGGGGTTGGGGTATATAAGTAAAACTATAGGGATAGATGGGACGACATGATGATATTAATATTGTTTTTGTATGGTTATAAAATTAAATTTTGTGGAGCTATGGTTGCTTGAAGTGTAAGTGTTTTGCAGGAACGTACAGTACCAATGTGCCTTCTTCTGAGCAGCACATACCACCCTGGCGGTCCAATTCCTGTAAACATATCTACCATTCGTACATCACCTCTTTACTCATTCACGTTGTTGAGATTCATGGTTCAAATTATCTCTTACGTCTTCAATATTAAAAAAAAAAAAGGTTAAATAAGTTTTTCGTCCTTATAAATATAACAAATTTTGATTTTAGTCCCTAAAAAATTAAACTGAATGTTTTCATTCTCACAAATTTTTTTATTTTGTTTTTCGTCCTTAATGGCCATTTTATGTTTGTATAAATGGCAAAATTATAACTCTGTTATGTTCAAATTGTATCCATGTTATGTCCGTTTATTATATTCAACATTTATATATTCATATTATGTTCAAAAAATGTCAAAAATACGTCAAAATTATATTCATTAAGGACGAAAAACAAAATAAAAAATTTTGTGAGGATGAAAACATTCAGTTTAATTTTATAAGGACTAAAATCAAAATTCGTTATATTTATAGGGACGAAAAACTTATTTAACCCAAAAAAAAAAAAAAGAGACTTACTTTTTGTTGGGAGGGATTTCAAAAGTTTGCCGACATTAAGCAAGAGTAATCACACAAGTAAGATAAATTATATTTTTATCCAATACTTTAAAGCAATGAGTTTATGATCCTATCACTTGTAAAGTGTCCAACCTCCGCTTTTTAAATTGATATGGTACTTCTAACTCACACTTACACACGACAATTTTTCCCTCAAGTGTGATCCATCAATTCATCATGTTCACCCTTCAATCGGAAGCTCTTTTATCCACATATACTTGTACTTGCACTTGTTGCTTAACAATGATCTAAAATACAAGGAGGGGGTGGGGGTATAGTATGGTTCTTAAAATTGTTGTCTTTGTCACAAAAAGATTATGTTCTTGTGTTGATACAGTTTGAATTATATACTCCGAATATGTTTTTCCCATGAATTTTTGGCACAAGAAGATGTAGAGGGTTGTTCGGATTTTATAAGTCAAAACATGTATTTCAAACTCCCCCTATACATGATTCAAAGTATGGTGTATAAAGGGTGTTCGAATTATAAAATCCAATGTACTTATTTGTTTGGATTTTATGATCCGAATTGGTGAAAAACTTATTCTTCAACCCAAAAATTAGAGAAAAACTCTTTTCGGATAATATAATCTCAAGGGCATAGGGTGAGAAAAAGTAATAGTCCCAAAATTGGAACAACAATATTTGCTCCATTTGATTTTGAATTTAAACTAGGTATATCAATTTTTGCTGACAATTTTTTTCTTCTTATATTTAAGATCAGAGGGAGTATTTTCATTGACATACATGAGGAGTGTACTTTGTGCGGCGTTTCAATGCTCCAAGACCACAAGACAAGAAGATATCACATATCCGTCCAAAATCTTAAAGCATTAGATTAATGAGTCACCTATCTTATACTCAATAATTTACCTTTTAGGCAATGTGAGACTTAACTGCTCACACTTGAAACCCAACAATATCCCCCTCAAGTATGACTTCTCACCTCAACCACAGATGCACTCCTGCACCCCCACCAAGTTGAACAAGGGATTTGATACCATTAGTTGGCGAGCCTTACGGCATGGGAGCAACAACGACTCATTATTATTGTTGGTGAATAAGTCACACATTGCTTAGAATCTTAAAGGAAGAGATAGTGTAAGACAAGCAAGGTTGTTTCTTGAAGTGCAAGACAAACAAGTGGCTCCTTCATTTATTTACTTTCTTGCTTGACAAGTCTTGTAGGCAGAATGTGTTATTTCTTGAAGGGAAATACAAGAAGAATGATGCCTATGTATAGACTCTATTTCTTCGTACAAAATGCAGCAATCAAAAACACTTTAAGTTTATATTTGACATCTTTTCTTTCTCTTGTAGTTAGATGTAGTTAGGTATTTACTTTGGAGGGCGTGGTTGTACTGAGGTTGATGGGCATTTAAGAGTACTCTATGTGTTGTAAAAATTTGCATACAATTTTATTCTCTCGTTGTCGTTAAACAACGATTATGGTTTTTTTTTTTTCGATTTTAGAATTTTCACGTTATATTCGTATGATGTGATTGTATTCTTTTATTTTCTCTATGTTGATTTTTATGAACGACTTTTTCCAATGCTTTAGTCCTCTCTATTTGTAGAGGGTGGAGAAGAGATCATAAGATCGTGCTTTAAGAGAGAGGTGATGATGGGTTATCTTGCTCGAGTTTTGAGCTTAAAGTTTTTAATGGTATAGCAAGCTGGTGGTATAGTGTGCCGAGATAGATATATTTATGGCGGTTCAATGTTGACATCTCGATGGTTTGATGGGAATATGAGGCTAGGTGAGGGGGTGGAGAGTATATTTTTCTCACCTTAGTACTCTATAGATCTTGAAAATTTTGGTATGTGTAAGGCATGTGTAAATTGTAAACTAATGAGTAGCTTTGATCTTATTAATGTATTACTAGAATTTCTTTTCCTACCCTTTCAGTTTGTCTTGTTCCTTCTGATTTTACAAAACTCCCTTAGTTCAGATTTTAAAATCCAAACTCTTTTTGCAAATTTTCAAATTATAAAATCTGAATCACCCAACAAACCACAAAAAATTCTTAAGTGCATTTGCATATTTAACCAAATTTCATAAACTATACAACGTTTGACTAACAAAAGCATATATATAATTAGTCAAAAAAAAAGAGCATTACATATAATTATATATATAAAAAAAATCATTATACACATATATAATATATTTTTAGTTCCTTAATGTTTTACAATTGAACTAATCCGCCCTAAGGTCTTTGCTTCAATCATCAATTCCAAGATTATCATCTACAACCTTTACTCCATCTTGAACCTTCTAAGCATCAACAATTTTCTCCTCCTTCTCAAGGTTTTCAACAATTATCAAATCATCATCTCCAATTATCTCATCTCGATGGTGTTGTGTCCATAGTACATAAGTGGGAGGAATTAGACATTCGTCCTTTTGATATACCTTTAATATAATTTATGATGGTTTCACATAAACAACAATAACATTAAATATATAAACTAATTAAAATCATAGAAAAAAGTTTGTCATCATTAAATGGTTGTCCTTTACATGTGCAAGACACGTAATTTGGTCTCTCCATGATGTTGCACCACGCAAAGGAAAAAATGTTTCAAATTGCCCTTTTTTCATGGATAGACTACCACATGTCTATATTTCTATGCAACGTGGAAATCAATTTATTTGGAGGTGCAGGGTCCAATACCATCATGAGTCAAAGCGTGTTTAACCTGGTTGAATCGATTTGGGGTCCCAACTATTCTAAGATGACGGTCACTTGTTAGCTCTCGTAGAAGTTCAAGACGGATAATCTGATAATTATCATGAGACATATCACACAACCCCGCAACAACATAAAATTCACAATGACCATCACCATCGACATCCTCCACCTTTTCATTAAAATCATGCATGAACAGTATTTTGTCTTTGTGTGGGAAGTTGGCTTGAACCGGTAGTGGGTTAGGATTAGGAGACATATTAATAGCACACAATTTTTCTACTTGAGCATGTTGAATTTGACTGTTAAATATGTATATCTAGATCGCGAGCGTCAATATGCTCTCAGAGAGAAGTTGATTTTTTAAGTTGACCGTAAGAACTGTTCCACCTTCTTTGATGCCCTGTTTGTATTTACCTTTTTGGAGGTGGACACAAAGAGGTTGTTTCAGGTAAAACAAACCGTAAAAAAATGTTCTTTGATATGCTTCTTTATATTGTAATCAACATCTTTGAGTCACATGCAGTGTATAACATATGTTAGGATCATGGTATTGGGTATAAGCAAGAATCTGCAATCTATTATGTTACTGGGGCATTTCGGTATATAATCTGAATATATATTATATTACCCAGTTTCGGAATTTAATCTTCTTACTTAATTAAACAAACGAATTAGACAAAATATTTAACGAGTTGAGTTCATTTACACTATCATTCTCGTTTTGAATCATAGAATAAATGGGTGCACATTCGGATCACATTTAGTGCATGATGTGATCACTTCCCCCAACTTGGAATGGCAATGAATTGACAATTTCCACCTATTTATATCTATCTATCTATCTATCTATGTGAATGCAACTTGAGAAACATCTACAACAGCAATTTGAAGATCACCAAGACAAAAAACTTGACAATATGCCAACAAGTTTTAACGTAGAAAATGACCATACTCTGACATACGACAATTTCTCAAAGGATATTTTGTTACATACAATGTACGTTAAAGTTTTGCAAGAGATTACATGAAAGATGAAATCCTTATAAAAAAAATTACATGACACCGAACTTTGTTAGCTCTTCATAAGTTTTAGAAACTAGCCATCTTATTGGGCGGTTAAAGTTTTTTCTTAAGTAGAAAATTTTGTTAAAAAAATTTCTTAATCAAATTAAATAATTTGATTTTGTTAAGAAATAGTTTAATTTTTTTAACATCCATGAATTTAATCGAAAAAAGTTTCCCAAGTAGAAGAAATTTTTAGTTACCAACAAGTTGAATATAACGGAAAAGACTAACTTTCATTTTAAGGTTTGAATGTCGCATAAAAAGATACCTACAATCCTATATTTAGTGTTCGGCGCAGCATCAAGAAAGGAAAAAAGTAAGAGTTAAGATATAGAAATACAATTCAATCAGTTCGACACTTGTGATTACATTGAATTTTGTCATTTTTTCAAAATTTTATCCATGTCGATGTGTCTGTGTCAATGTCATATCCGGTACCAATGCTTCACTGGTCATGAACAAAACCAATGAACAAGCGAAGGTCAATGATACATTGCACAGTGCATAGAAACTTGCAAGTGGTTGATTCAATGTAATGAAAACTGGACTGACCCATGAGTGAGACCTAAATGAACAAGCTCCAAAAACCTTAATTTTGTTTGAGGCTCTATATGTTTGTTTATAGGGACAAACACAACTAATTAATTGTCCTATATTATGTATGTTTCCTACTCAGCTTCCGGTTGCAGATTCACACACATTTGTTTGAGTGAGAGACTGTGGTATGTGGACCACCAAACAATTAGGTTTTACATTTATTATGCCTTTGAATATCAATCATCAGTTCCCATCACAGTTTTCAAGTATTTCACTCAACTATGTCCTGCTATTTATAAGTGTTAAAGAGTCTAACATTGGACAAAAGATGATATAAACATGTGGTTATAAGTGGGAGCAATCCTCACCTCACAAGCCGATTTTGTGAAGTTGTGTTAGGCCTAACCACGATTTCTAAGAATAAGTCTTCTACAATATATATTCCGTTTGACAAATTAAGCACGAGCTATTTTTGTTTTTGTTTTCTGTAAGTTCTCTTCACTAGAGATAAACTTATTGAAGAGGTTCACTAAAGGTAAACTTATTCGAGACATATCATAGTGTACATCTTCGAGTCGAATTTGAAGCCCTCAACTATTTACTACACCAAAAATTACAATGTTGACTTAGATAAAAAAAAAAAAAGTGTTCTAGGAAAAAAAAATATTGTTATTCATTTAGTAATACTCTTTAATACACACTTTATCTTTTAGTTAAAATTCATAGTTATGTGAGACTATATTACGGATAATCCTCTAATTTGAAACACATGTAATTTCTATGTTCACATACTTGAGATCATTTATGAAAATTTTGAAACATACTCTTGGTCTTTCATTTTTAATGAAAATATTGTGGCTGGTACAACTTTAAATACAATCTTGGTCTGATGACATAGACTCAAAATCTTGATGTAGAGTGGTCCCCAATTTAAAACTATAGTTATGTACATGCAATGTTTTTTTAGACATACGCTATGTATATGCACTTGACATCACACTATAGAAGCCAATAAGAATCGATTAGTCAAGTAATAAAGAGAACCATTTTATTATATACTAGCGGAATGACGAACACTAATATTATATCTTTTAGATTTTCAATTCTTTAGCAACTAATTTTGCATATTTCTGAACACTCTTCTATTTAATAAATTTGAATGAATATTTAAATCCCGCATAAACTGTGATATTCATATAAATTTTAACCAGTAAGATAAAATGTGTTATAATCATCCTCTCAAGAATTACCAAACTATTGAGTAGCACAGTTATAACATGTTTTTTTAATTCCAAACTGTCTACATGAATTAATAGAATATCATCAACTAAAGGTTCATTATTGGAGCATCGATCAAATTTTTATATTGATCACAATTATATATTGGATCACTACTGAAGAGACATTAAACAACTATGACAAAAACACACTGCAGCAAACTCCGCAATGTTATTCCATTGTAAAATTTCAAAAACACCATGGCCATAATTTAATAACTTTGATCCTACCTTATAAAGCATTGCTTTTACATGTGTATGAAAATTTGTCATTTACATTAAATAAAACCCTATAATCCTAATTAAGATTGAATCCTCATTTAACTATGTACAGGTTGTACTAAAACCCTAAAGGAGAAAAGGGTGAATGCGGATGGAATTTCACGTAACATCTATTTGGGACAAAATTTTAGCTCGCATTTAGCTAAATTATACAACACTGAACTTGCGTTCAGGCTTTTACATAGGAAATGTTCCCAGAATGTTCTGCATTTCATCCCTATTCCTTTTGGAAGTAAGAGAGAATAATATCTGTGTGTACAGAGAAGAGCTGTGTATCCACGAAAAGCTGTTTCGATAAGGCAACAAAGGAGAAACAACAATATGCGTTAGTAATCCAAATAATACACATGAACAAAAAAAAATGTAGCAATGATAAAGTGTGCCATTCAAATAATACATAAGACAAGCATACCTAAACTATTTAAGCAAGTATTAATAAGATTTGTTTGCAAAATTAACATTAACATAAGGAATTATTTAAGGTGCACAAACCCATACCTTCATAAAGGGCCGATCACGATAAGGGAATGAATCTATGAAACTCTCCCTCAAAAGCAACGACACCTGAATAAGAAGCCATCATACTTCAAAATACTTTCTAAAATATTTTAGCAGTAATACATGTAAATGTTCAGAAGTGATGATGTCCTTATGCCTTGCCAGTACAATTCATAAATTTAGTTAAACTTGTTCAATTACTTATTTGAATTATATTTACTTTTTCTTATTGAACTTTATATTATATGATCATCCTCTCATTACTTGCCACTTGAGCAAAAGGCAAAGCTAATAATAATGTTTCCTAATAGAGACAAAGATAACATAGCATTGCCCAAGAAAAATGCACAATGTATTCTTTTTGAAGAAAACCAATAAATCACTCACTAAAAATTAACTACTCCATTACAGGGATTAACTGCACAAAAAATGATTTTTTCAACAGATTGAAGTCCAACTTGGTCCTTGGTTTAAACCCATATTTCCGGATTTGTGAAAACAATAGAGTAGAGACAAATGGAAAAATAAAATAGTTGTCAATAATGTTTAACATGGTTTATTGCTACAAAATACAGACCTTATCGTCATTCGATTGTACATTGGTTATTGTATGTGAACGGATGTTACAGCAAAGGGAATCCAAATAAGACCTTAACACTGATAAGAATCCCTTGGCAGCTTCAACCTGTGGGGGGAGAAACATGAGAATATAAAACAATATGTTGACAAGAATGTTAACAATTTTGCACAAATATTCTACAAACTTATTACCAACTAGTTTAATTTTTTAATGACGGCCTACTAAGAAAACAAATAGAGGCTTTCAAAAATGGCTGCTATATCACTTGTCATATATAACATCCAAGAGTAACTAGCATCCGTCATATTTAAGATGCCAAACAGGGGAGTGGCAGAGCAATAAGAGGAAATAAGAGAGTAAAGTATAATGATGAGATGATGAATAAGGGCACACCTGCACTTCAGTGCATTCATACACTGGCCTTCTCCTACCCAAGTAACTTTCTCCGACGAGAGTTGAATGAAAAGGACGTAAGGAAGACATTAGCTCTTTCTGTCTTGGCAGTTGAGGTAGTGATGGTGACTTCACCTATTGACAACCAAAAAACAAAACTTGTTTTTATTAGTTTAGTATTTTGCAATGAGATCCATTCAGATTAACCCGTTCTTTAGAACTGTTCGTGATGTGGAGTTCAATAGCCATACAAATGTAAGCTTGAAGAAAAAGAATCAAGTACTAGTTTTGATATAGAATACAACAACAACAACCAAGCCTTATCCCACTAAGTGGGGTCGGCTACATGGATCAAATGACGCCATAGTGTTCTATCAAAAACCATATTTGGATATAGAATAGCTCAAAGATAATAGTGTTCTCTTAAGGAAATCACGGAATGCAAAACATGCATGCATATCACAAGTAATGTGAATACTACTACCTAGTTATGCTTCCATCTATTTGCAACCATGAATATTAATGATAACAAGAAAAGAAAATATTGGGTACATAATTGTCACTAAATAAATACGGTATAGTTGAGGGGAGGATTCACTTGATTTTACTGGCATTGGAAAACTGCAGAAAAATTACACACCTGGTTTCTGTTGGCATCAACAAGAATAACATTGGTTAACTTTGACTGAACTTCATTTGTCTTGTTCCTGACACCAACCTACGGAATTAATTTAACCAGCCAGATGTCAGAAACGGTGCTATCAATAGAAAAGGGTTAAAACTACACACAGCAGTAACAATTCCAATTTAATAAATTTATTATGAACTATAATTAAAGGCTTTTACAAGCTACAAGGCAATATATTCGGCATTCATCTATGTAACAGTTGCCCGTGAACAAAGAGCATGCATTCAGCAATTTGAACATGGATTTAAGTATACCTAAATCCATACTACAAGTAAATAATAAAAAATAATCATTGCCTAACTTGAAGCAGATAGCATAACTTAAGCATAAGCTGAATACTCACTATATAAGGGACAGGAGCATCCAGAAAGTCAAGCATGTCATTTGGTAAAACCTGGAAAGTATGTTCTCGTCAAATACTATGAAGTGGAAATGAAATATTAAAAATATGAAAATTAATCCACTTTAAATGTGAAGGGAGAGAAATCGGACCGGCATTAGCAGGCTTTGCCATTGGTAGGGTCGGATTAGTGGAATGACTGATAAAACTGAAGCGGATAGGATTCCCTGATCATGAAAGAAGGAAAATATTTCCGTCAAGAACTTCGATGATATATCAACAATATAAATGAGATGAACAATGATTGGGTTTCAAGAGTAGCATAGCTTTTCACAATTCATTGTGAGTGACTAATTTGTAAAAATAAAGGTTAAAGACACTTTCAAGATCCTAAAACTGAATAGCTTGGTTCATCGACAACACAAGATCATTAGTAACTTAATTTGAGGAACACGTACCAAATTAGAACAGACAACCACTATCTGCTTCTCCAGTAGAGCTCCTACAAAGAACGTCAACACCTGTAGACCAACATGTAGCTGTAAGACTAGTAGTCAATCATTATGAAACTGCTATGCTCAGATCACTACATTTCAGCTCTAGTGGCCAATTAGATCAACATAAGCCATATGTGACTAATAACTAATATCACATCTTTTTAGATCTAGAAACAATAGCTATTAATAGATATTAAAATCTCCAAAAAATAATAGATGTTGTTAGAATATGTGAAACTGTAATGCTGGTTCAGTTTTTCCAATCTTCGGTTTCTTGGGTCCACTGTTTTTCTAACCTTCTTCGACACTGGTAGGCTGCAATCTGACTGTGCTCATTCCTATGTGCGAACCAATTTCAACATCTGTTCTGGACAAGGTTCGTTCAGCTGGCTTGTTTTTGTGCGGTGCATATGTTCTAAGTGTTTTTGTGCACTTCTTGTACTTGATTTTGTGTTGTTGTTCTGCGTGTCAGCATTGTTTTTTTTCTTTTCAATAAAGTCAGCATTGTTGTTTGTGTTTCTGGATGTTGCAACTCAAGTCATATCGTTGCGGGATTGGCCACATTTGACTCCATGAACCCTTGGTTTGTTATTGGGACTCCTGCCAGCTTGTGGGTCCCACTTTTGGTAATTTATTTGCTACTGTTTGGGTCTTTTGGGCTGTTTGGACCCCTACTTTTGTTTTCGGTTGTTCATTGGTATCTTCTTAGCCTCTTTCATTCACACACCCTTGTGTGTTACATTGGATGTTTCTTGTCAAGGTTCCCTATATCTGCCTCAATCTTTGTTACATTGTGTATTTCTTGCCAAGGTTCCGTATTACTGGCTTAATTTCGGTTTGATGTCAATTAGTATGGGCCATGGGGGTGTTGTTTGCCCTAGGTAGTTTTGGTTTAGGTTAATTCATGATACCTCCATTGTAGTGTTTTTTTTGGTGTTGTTGGCATTGTTTTCCATGCCACAGTTGATTACAAACATCAAGCTGCTACAATGTCGTTTCAGTTTGATTTAAAGTTATGACACCTTCAAGTCAGGGATTCAGCTGCTGCTAGCATATTTTTGTGCTTCAGTTTGCTTTTTTTTTTTAATGGCAAATGTTAGTAGGTTACTTGTTAAGTTTTTTTCTCCTTGCCAGGACTTGAACCCTTGGACCTCCAACTCCTTAACCCTTAGCACAAACCAGTTGAGCTACCCAACCCCCCCAATTGTTTTTCATGTTACTTAGTTGCGGTTTTCAGACTAGTTTTGTCTTGGTATTTACTTATTTTTCTATTTCGAAGGGAATATTCCTAACAAGCTTAAAACTTAGTAAGCTTGGCCTGAGGATGAGTGTTAGAATATACAAAACATCTTATCATTGAGATAGTTATTAGTTTATCTCAGAGGATTAGCTTTCGTATTACTTCTTTCTTTCCTTTCTTTTTCTAAAACCCATGAGTTCAACAGGTTTATCATGAGACATGCATGATAATAAAAACATATGGTGAAGGAAAATGGATTTTGTAAAATCATTGGCTGAAACAGAACTCACATGTTCAAGTCTCAAGGTACCACATAAGCACGCTACAGCCCATATAGATAATGCAGTTGCCTCCTCTGCAACCAGAAGAGAGTTTTGTGCCTGAGAAGAACAGACAAAAATGAAGTACTTGTTTACCATAACCATCAAACAAGACGTCCCAGAAGACTAATAAAAGTATAATAGAAGTAATTTAGTCCAATCAAATTTATTCCAGCATACCTCGGCTAATTCCAGACCCGTACTACAGGATTTCAAATCAATAGTTGAACCAGAGAGATAAAGATCACTCTCATCTAGCCTGTGATATTCCAAGGGATGGAGGTGCTCCAAAGGATGAAAGATAAGAGTTGATCCCCTTGTAGGGCAACGAAAACGATAATATTCACTTATAATTTGTAATGGGCCACAATTATTTGCCTGTGAATTGGTAAAATAATATCAGCATAAATCATAACGAAACACCAGACAATAAAAACACTTGGTGTATTTGAAATTACAAACCTTGGCCCATTCAAGAATCTCATGTAGGTCATTCAAATCCTCTTGTCCTGAGAATGAAGCCTCTGTCTCGGTATCATCAGCATCACTCCTAAAACTCCTATCTTCACAAGGTGAACCTTGAAAACTGCATAAACAAGACAATATGTTTGAAATGCACCACTACTAAGAAATGGATGATAAATCACTACTAAGATTTCAATGTTTGCAAGGTGAAATTTTGAAGAAACATAAAGCGGACTATATGTTTTGTATGAACCACTTGGAAGAACGGAATAATTATAACACAATAGAATTTGTTTGGATAGTAAAGATAGTTTATTAGAGAGAAAGTATAAAGAAAAAGAAGAATAAGTGATTATCTTTAGAGAAAGTAGCCACCCCACTACCCCCGAAAAAGAGAAACTACAGTTAAGCTGACACAAATAAGAGACTCTGTTAATCCTATATTAAACCACAGCAAGTCGTTCCATGTGGCATGTATGACAATGCACCACAGAGCATAAGTAACAAGAATGATACATAATGCAACTTTGTACCTCCCACTTGCATAAGAAAAAATCCATTTACATATTTACTGTAAAATTTAGTCAATCAATAAGCAACAGAGACAGCTATATGAACCCATACAGAAAGTTCATCAAACATAGAACAGATTAACGTATAAAACTAGTTTTTATTTTTAGTACTTTCAGATGTGATTACAAAAGAGAATAATTAATGAGATTAGTAAGCACCAATATTTCATGTGGAGATCAAATAGATACTGCAATATCACTGGACAGTCACAATGTTATATACCTGCAGGAAGATTCAGAGCTTTCATACTGGTAGTACCGCAGGAGGGGTAAAACAGCATTTGGTAAACGCCTATCTTCTGACTGCTTGTTTACTACCAAAGCATCACTATATGTATTATTATCTTCAGCAATTGTAAGGCCAGATTCTTCTTTGGCAATCTTTCCATCAGTTTCAGGATGAATAGGCACAATCTTGTCATCATCTGCTTCCTCCTTAAGTGTATGCAGCTCCTCATTAATCATTTGTTTGTCTGGATGAATACCATCACCCTCAATGTTTTCAGGTAGGGAATTTATTAGGTTTGATTCAGAAGTTCTTGGATTCTCATCAAGTTTGTCTTCTGCAAGTCTATCATTCACCAAAACACACTCTGAATTTCCTTCGGAGTTCTCTTCCTCATAACTATTTTCAGCAAATTCTAAATCTAAATACTCAACACTTTTTGTCAACCGCTCCAGCCTTTCTTGCATGAAGATGCTACAGAGATATCAACACAGCAAGATGAGTGAATGCCGTATAATTATTATAGCATACACTGATATGCAGGAAGGCAAACAATTTTGAAAATAAAAAATAGCAATACAATGTGCATATGTCTTTGCATAATACAAATATCAGACAAATACCCAGTTAACAAAACAGCATGACATTGTAGCTACTAAAAAACAACAATAACAAACAAGCCTTATACCACAATTTCCAGTTGCAACATGGATCACTTAATTCATAAAGCTCTATCAAAAATGGCCAAATACCACTTTTGGTCCTTTTCCCAAGTTAGTCCTTTAAGTTTCGAAAGTTTCAATCAGGTCCTTTTAGTTTGACAAAATTCTCAAGTTAGTCCTTTAAGTTTCAAAAGTTTCAAATAGGTCCTTTTAGTTGATAAATTATTTCACCGTCACCGTTTCAAAAGTTTCAAATAGGTCCTTTTAGTTTTGAAACTTAAAGGACTAACTTGGGAATTCTGTCAAACTAAAAGGACCTATTTGAAACTCTTGAAACTTAAAGGACTAACTTGGGAATTCTGTCAAACTAAAAAGACCTAATTGAAACATTCAAAACTTAAAGACTAACTTGGGAATTCTGTCAAACTAAAAGGACCAAAAATGGTATTTGGCCATCAAAAATAAAATTTTCAGTAAAACCACTTCGAGCAATGTCTGTTTTAATGACTACTACTAATGCTTTCCAAGTCTTTCTTAGTTTATTTGACACCAAATTAGTAAAATCACTTAGAGCAATGTCTTTTTTAGTGGCTTCTTCTAATGTTTTGTAATAAATCTTGCTCAGTCTTTTTATAACACCAGAATTCTAAGTGAGAAAATATTTCACTTAATTTTTTCATTACACGGAGTTGTTGTCATGTGACTACAAGGTCAAATATCCGAATCATGGAATCAGCTTTCTACAAATATAAGGTCAGGCTTGCCTACATTCGACCCAAAATAAAGTTTACTCCTTGCAAAAAACAAAATTTCTGTCTCAACAACCTACACCTTAGCTCCATGGAAGTTTGTAACACATTCAATTACTTCACAGCCAATATATGATTTGCATTCTCTTCACACATAACAAAATTTATATAACAACAAACTAAATCTTAGCTTTGTATAAGCTTGTAGTATTATTAATTACTTTACAGTCAATATATCATTTGAATCAACTGAAATTTGGATGTCAAAAAGCCAAACTTTTCTCATTCCAGAACCCATGTTGTGTTTTCTTAAAATTTGTGTTGGACCTAACCCCCTGTACAAAACCGGCTTGTAATGTAAAAGATGTCCACTACTTATAATCACTATTCATATCATATCACTAACACCCAATATTGGACCTATGAAACGTGACTGATGTGGTACGTCACTCAGGTGGCCCGAGAAGGGGTTGGCCTAATGGATCCAAGATAGACATATGATCCCATAATAAAATTTGAGTTAGACAACTCAACCCAACAAAATTGACTTGAAAGGTGAGGATGCCCACAACTTATAACCAATATTCTCATTCCGACTATATCACTGTCCATTGAGACTGTGTTTCAGCCAAACTATATGAGCTTCATGCCATTTAAACACTGTTAATTATATGATTTTTTTCCAACACCCAAACCTAGATTCAAGGTTTAGTGATTTAAGAAATATAGATATCACTTTATGTCACCTTCTGAAACTGAAAAATGTTCATATTAGTATTAGTATACTTGAGCAACCACACTGACAGCTCAATTTCACAAAACATACAGATTACAGAATACTTGCATATATAGATTTCAGAAAGCACTAAAGACTAATCTCATATAACCAACCAAATCAGAAGTGTTTATTGGACACTCTTCTGCTTTGGAGCATACATGACAGTGAGATTGAGATTGCAAATATTCCAAAACATAATACAATAAATGACAATGAGATTGCAAATATTTTCAACATATCAACATTATTATCATAAAATACCTACCTGTTCAATACACCGAAGTGCAACTCAAAAAATGGGAGCCTTGAGAGAATGCAGTAACATCTTTGTGTGGTTAATATATGGCGTCTCAAAGTAGAGTTAGATGGCTGCTTATCCGAAATCATAGATAGCAACCCAGAGGGTTTATGCACTAGCTCTTCGACTAAGACACAACACCCATAAAGTGTTGAATTATCAGCACCCTGTGGCATAAAGTAATATAAGTCATCAAAGCAATTGGATAAAAAACAACCAAGTAAAGAAAGAGAAAGAGTAAGAAAGTTGAAACAAAGTATAGATTGGATCTCTTCAGTTACCTGTAACCTAAATACAAAAGACAGATCCCTTTGTTTAAGGTGTTCCTGCAAAAATCAATATGCAAACATGACAATCAGTATTACTATTAGTGTTTAAAACTTAAGATATCCCTCCAGGCTCCAACTTAATCAAATAAATCAGCATTAAAACTTACAAAAATATGAAATTTCGTTAAAAAATATCACAAAATGTGACAAAAACAAGTGATAACAAGCCAGTTGCAACACAAACAGTTACAAAGCCTTTAGAAAGGCAAGCTTTAGTGAAGAACACATAAATGGCTCAGGAACCAGATTCTGAAACATGTCTTTTGTAGGTAAAAATAACCAGTAAAAGCATAATAACTATTATATGTCTCCAATTTCAAGGAATAAAATTTAAATTTTTCACATTTTGAAGAACTAAGCAGCACGCAAGAGTAAAATGCCCTTGGTGCATAAGTTTACAACTCTGTCATACAATGTCTTTATACAATGAACATGTAGGTAATCAGATTGATAAAGAGGTTTATCATTTCAGAGGATTTGTTAACTAATTAAAACATCAATCCAACTTTGACCAAGAAAACGATATGCATAACGAATAATATTTACGGAAGCATAATAATGCATAAATACCTGTCCGAAAAGAATTTCATTCAGTTCACTCATGGAAGGGGTTCTCTCAACAGCTTTAACCTGAAATCGTATCCAGGAAAAAGAAAAAACCTTAAGTAAAAGCTTCAGAGAAGTTATTCACATGAAAATAAATATAAAGGCAAACAGATAAATATTCCTACAGACAACACACTTACATTCACATGCTTAGACTAAAATCAATGCTATAATTTTAAATACTAGAAATATGAATTATGATCATGATAATGCATTAGGATAAGTTACTGTTAGGGTACTGACAGAGACAGTCGGTACCAAATCTAAGTAAACAAGTGATGTTCTCTTTACCCTCTACCCTATCCCCACCCCATGCATCACGGCCTTCGCCTTAAAGTTATACCAAGAAGGCACAGATTAAATTATTCGCTTTCAAAATAATGATAGCAATAAATTCAAACTTCTTTATAACGAAAGAAACTACAACACAAGGTAGATCACCAGACAGACGGACGCTAGAAAACTTGAAAACTTTCATAAGGAGAAAAACATATTCAAAAAGCTGTCTTTTCCCAAGAGATAATCTTCTAGAACATATATTACTTCGCTAAAATAATTTCCCAATGCCAGAGGTAATCTGGGTGGATCTTACTCTTCTGAATAAAGTATAAATGATGATTATTGTAATACTAATGATGTAAAAAGGATATGAATATGAGAGACATAAATGTTCATCAAGCTTAGACTAACCTCCAGACCTCCAGGGAAACAGAAAGAAAGCAGATCCTTTTCTTTAAGAGGCAGCTGCTTTTCTGAAGGGTAAACGAATAAGACCTGGAAAGAGTTTTCACGATACTACTTTAGAAAACAAATATAATAACACAAGTACTAAGAACAATAATTCAATATTTGTATCCAATGATCAAAACCTGAGGCTCAACGTTGGGCTCGACACGGGATTGATTCTGATAACCAAGTGCACTTCTCAATTTACCAGAGCCTTCCGACTTCCTAACAAAATATTGCCTTTGCAGTGCCTGAATGTCACAATTAGGATGAAGTCCAACAACCACCATACTTTCAAACAACTTTGTCGGCTCCTTCCAAGCTCTGTGATCCTAAGAAATCAAATACCAGGGAGTACATAAGTCTCCGGATTCAAAAAGAAAAGGCATAAAACCAAAAAACATGCTAATGGCATGTGGCTAGAAGAAACATGTATAGATAGTATCTGATGGTAAGTGCCAAACACAGAAGACAAAAAGGCCAAAAATCCTACACTGAGAACCAGCTTAACTTTCATTTTAGTTTAAGGCAAAAGGGTATGAATGAACAATTCAATCGGAAGACATTACATTGTACTGCAAATGAAAGTTCGCGGCCCATTGACGCTTCTGACTTGTCAAGATCTCTGGATTGTAATTCGCATATTTAACTTCCGGAGGACGAGAAAACCCTTTGATCATTTTGGTAACTTGATGCTGCAGCCTTTGAAGTTGACTACCACCCTGTTCATTTTTCGATGAATATATAACCGACGGCCTTGGTGTATTCATAGCAGCAGCAACAGCTTTAGCCACATCTTCCGTCGTCTGCATAAAAAACGAAGCACCCCAACTAGGACTATTCGTCTCTTCCTCCTTTGTTATTTTAGCCATGTTTTCCTTGCTAAACAAAACAAACAGAATCAGATAAACAATTACTAACAATACCAACCAATGAAGCACTTACACAGACATAGACATGAATACAGACAACAGACACAACACTTCAGACACAACACTGACACATGCAACGATGTTGGTACTAAAATGAGAAAATTAATTAATTAAATGTAATGACATGAGTCAATCACTGACATGTCTTTGATCAGAGGTGTCAGTGCTACGGAGATGCTAACATTGGCAAATCCAAAAAAAAAACAGACCCAGATAAGCGATTTGTGTTGGAAACAGCTTAAATTAAAAACAAAATTATGGAAAGAATTAAAGGTACAAGAAATCCAAAATCAATTATATGAATAACTAAACAAAAGAAAACAAATTAAAGTAAAGTATATGGTGACAGCTATGTAGAACAACTACCAAGTACACTTACAAGTCATCAAAAACTCGATCAAGTCACACTCAAAAATTAATATTTGATTTCATAAACATAGGAAAAATGGAATCTAGCATATATGGGTGGGTCCCACAAAATTGTATCCTTTCATCTCTCTCAAAGCTTCTACTACATAAAACTTGGCTTCAACACACAAACTACTTAAGTAAATAAAAAAAATTATTTTTTTGGCCCTAATAACATATAGTACGAAAGATCATATACATAGAGATTCATCAAAGCTAGAACAGTAACTGAAAAACATAAAAGAGTAAAAACCCAATAATATACAAAATAAGATTGAATTGAATTGAATTGAAGTAGACCTTGAAAATGAAAACATGGAGAGAGATGAAATTGAAAGGATCGTTTCTAAATTTAGGGTTGGAAATTGAAAAAGAAAGAAGAAAAAAAAGGAAAAGGAAAAAGATGAAACTGACCTTGTTGAATTGAAATGAAAATAACGGAAAAAGGAAGAAGAATAAGAGAAAAGGTGTGAGAATCTGAGATGATGATAGATAAAGGAGGATGGAAGCGTGTGTATGAATGAAACGAAAAAGGGGATAAAATTAAAAGCTTTTTATTTATTTAGAATTTAGAATGGGAAACATGGTGAAACAAAGAAAAAAGGGGTTCTTGTTTGTTGGAGGGAGAGAACAGAACAGAACAGAACAAACAAGTACTCCTTCCTATAACATTAATTAAATTAGGGTATCCACTTTTTTTATTTTTCAGGTACTACTTTTTATTCCTCGGAAAATTAAATACATAATAAAAAAAAAATAGGACTTTGTAAGAAGAAAAAAACAATAATACGAGGATTCGTTTTGGCATCCGAAAAAATATATTACATTTATGTGTAATTAGTTTTTTTTTTAAGGAAATTAGTCTTTTTTTATAACATATGTAATTAGTCATTTATATAGGTTTGTCTAACATGTGCAATATTGTACATGTTAGAGCAACTAAAAGGGGAACTCTTTATGGAAAAACAACAATTACTCGTGAAAAATGTTAATGAGTGTTTATAGAGCATTGATTAAAGTGTTAAAATTAGGAGTAGAGATCCTCTCCATTTATAAATAATAAATTGAAGATTAAAGAGATGGACACAAAAAAATAGGTGGTGGGTCCCACTATCATTAATCATTTTTTATTTTTTGTGTGTATTTATCTCTCCAAATGGAACAAATGAAGAAAGTTATAAATGGAGATGATGTTAACACTAAAATTAGTATGTTTGCATTAAAAAAATGATGTAATTATTCATAAGACAAAAGTTTCTATTAAAGGATTCCATAATCAATGTCCTTAAGACATTGGTTAGCAAGACTCAAGGAGAAAATATGGATTATGCTGAATTTTTCACCCAATTATAGCTATAAAGGAATTTGCATAGAAAAATATATGATAAGAATTTATATTATATTGTTTGTGTTATTGAAAAATACAAGAATCATTTGATTTTTTGAATAAAATAAATACTACCTCCGTCTATATATACAAGATCGTTTCATCAAAATCATGAGAATTAAGAAAGTTGATATTTGTATTAAAGTTGTTTGTAATCACTATTGTTTGTTTTTACAATTTTATCATCTAAGGGAGAGAGTTAGTTTATGTTTTCAACGTGATATTTATTGTTGGAAATAACAAAGAGGTCTTGTAAAAAAGGACAGAAAAATTTCAAAAAGATTTTATAATTAAGGAAGGAGGTAGTATGGTTTATTACAATATGAAAATGCAACATATTTATACATATAATTTAAATTAAAACCAAAATAATTTTAATCAAAACTAAATTCTTTTTTTGACAAATCAAAATTAAATTTTTTAACACTAATATTGATAATTTATACGAATTAACGCAATAAAAAAAAGACAAGTGTCATTACGTTTTTTTGGTGGTTTATGAGGTTTTGAATCTCAAACCTTATATATTATGCATTGTCCTTACCAACCAACTGAGCTCACGTGGATTTACTAAGTTGGTAGTAGGAGTAATATGTATATATATTTTTTTTTGTAGTGGCCGGGGTTTGAACTCCGGACCTTGCATATTTTATGCATTGTCCATATCAACCGAGCTATGTTCACGATGACAAATATATAATATACTACCTCCGTCCCTATATGTAAACCCCCTTTGCCTTTTTCACATTTCTTAAGAAAAGTTGTTAGTGCAATTAATGTGTCTATTTTGTGTGTTAATATTACCAAATTGTCCTTTATTTGTATGTGTATTAAATTTGACTTTACATATTTCAAGACAAGTTAGTAGTATTAATTAGAGGCATGTTTAGAAAAAAATAATAAATGCATCTAGTAATTTAAAAATGAGTTTACATTTAAGGACAAATATAAAATCAAATGAGTGGTTACATATAGGGACGGAAGGAGTATATAAAAAAGTCAAGTATATTGATGATAACTTTGGAAATTGGAAAAGGTCCATGTAGGAAGAAAAAGGGGAGTACGATGGGGGATGAATGAATTAGCTTGAATTGAATTGAATATAATAATATTGTGGAAAGGAAACGGTAGGGTGCAAATAGATAGAAGTAGAGGAACAACTCTCGTCATGTGAATTTTTACCAGAAAAGGAAGTTGAACCCTCGTGCGTGCGTGTCGAAACCAAACCAGTATATTGTCTTGGATGCTGCCGACTACGTCTTGCCCTTTTCACACTTCTTTTTCTCACTACAACAACATCTTCCTTGCCTACTTTCTTTTTCCTTAAATTAATTTTAGGTTTTATTTAATTTTAAAATTTAAGGAATCAAATTGTACAATGTTTGTAATTTAAAGAATTAAAATGAAACAAAAATATATACAAGAGTCTAAAGTGAAACTTAAATGTAACTATTTTGGAAGACCAGAAGTGTACTTTAACCTTGTTTTTTTTTAATATTTTACTCTCTATTTTCCGTTTCTAATATATTGAAAATAAGAACATTTTTTCATTTTCACACACAACTTTGCCCCACATATTTCTCCCTCAATTCCGATTGAGGCCTTTTTCAGCTTCCTCAGTCTTCACTAATTTATCACTACTATTTTCACTTCCATGCTTCTGCTTCCTTCTTCCTTTATGCAATCTTGATAAGTGCATTTTGGCACATATTTTTTCGCTTTGGAATTTGACATGTTGAACGCTTTTTTTTATCATGTTTCAAAACTTTGGGACATAATCGAGCTCCGATGTATTTCTTTGGTTATTTTTTTGGAATTCTTTGCATATTGACTCATGTTCACTCAGCAGACCATAACTTGGTATGTGTTTATCAAATTGATGTATGTGAGCATATGTTAGAAAGTTAAGAAACATAGCTACAACTCTCATGTTGATGGTCAAAAAAGCGAATCTCTTAAGCAGTATAGTTGATTACAGTTTTGGGTCACTAATTGTGAGAATCTCAATTGAAGTAATTGAGATTAAGTGATGTAAAGACGGAAGTTCACAGTCAATTTAACATGTCATCAACAAGGAATTCATATGTAAATAATATGCGAAAATTTAAAAGGATATGGAGAAGAAGAACACCGTGATTTATAATGGTTCCCCTTGTTCGTCCTCCCTAAGGATACATTCACTCTTCTTGATAGAAAACGTCTCTATCAAAGACTTCTGCTATGTTGAAAAAATGTTTACAAATTTTTATGATTACAAGAGATTCCTTCGATTCCCTAATCTTCAATCCTAAGCAACCATACTACCACCAATTTGTAAGTCCTATTGAAATTGGAGAGCCTCTATGTCTTCGAAACTCAAGCTTCCATGCAATCCCTTGAATTGCTTCACCACAGATTCGTCTTTACTATGTTTGAAGCTTGGATCCCCTTGAATCTTTGAGAAGATTAGAAACAACCCCCACAATCCCCCTTGGAGGTGAAAGGATACCCTTCTTTTTGCTTTAGACCCTTGTTCCTCAATCAAGTTCCTTGAAAGAAACCAATGGACAATTCCTATAACACCCTCTATGCCTCAAATTCTACAAAGATCTTAGAATAATCTCAAGAACAAGTAGAGAGAAAGGATTGAAGACTCAAAAGTGATATTTGCAAATTGATTTAGTGAGTTAGAAGGTGTGTGTCAGAAGCTATATATAGACATGAGTGACAAGTGTAAATTTAGTGGCAAAAATAACGACATGATTTGAATCATACTAAGTATGAATTGATTCAGACACTTGGAAATAGAAAATTTTGAAGCTATGAAGATTAATATGATTTAACGAATACCTGAATCGAATCAAGGGTTTTTCAGATGAATATTGATACGATTCAAGATTGTATAGGTAAGGGAATGAATCGAATCACTAAGACCTAAATAAAGATTGAATCAAATTAAAGAACACTAATACGAATCAACCAGGCCAAACACATGGACAAAGAGGACAAATGAATCGACTCATTAAGGGTCTATCAAGGAGAGAAGTAGCAGTGCGATCTGATGGCGACAGTGGTGGTGAGATATGAGGGTGAAGACGATGACGATAATGGTCGGGGTGTGGCTGTGACCGACGATGGTTATGGCTGTGAAGAGTATCAGAGAGAACAAAATTACAAAAAGGATAAAATAGAAATATGATATGTTTTTAAAGATTATTACCCAACCACCCTTCATTTATGTTGAAATATCAAAATTACTCTGCCACGTGGAGGTGTAAAGGGGGATTGCCAACTAGGGGTGTACACATATCGGTAACTCCTTATGTATAGGCCATTCTTGAGTACTTAATTACATTAATATATATCATATGCTGCCATTTTAGTTAAGATAAAGCTCTAGATCCAATTATAATAATCCTAATCGATTGATTTGGATATTTTTTTCCGTCATTTTAATATCCTCACTTAAGTGTTACTAAACCCGGTTTTGATTTGGATATCTTATAACTAACAATAATCTATCTTAAGCACGGCTAAAATAAAATGAAAATGAAAGGTGGGGCAACTTGCTGTGGTTGCATGATGTAAAACACACGCAGATTTGGTCTTATGGTCAAACGTTGCTAAATTTAACAAAGAAAAGTCACATGTGTTTCTTTTTCCTTTATTAACCTATATTTTATTTACTTTATTCATTCCTAGTTGAAAAATTGCATTGAAACATAGCTATAAAAAATGGATCAACTTTTTTTTTTTAAGGAAAACAATGGATCATCTCAGTTTATAGTGAGTGGTTAACTTTTCCATTTCCTTATAAAATTTTGAAGACAGCAAGAAGAAAATTCCAATTTTTTGGGCATGCAAAGAGACTCATGACTACGAATATAAATATTATATTTCGGATTTGAATATTGAAGGCATGCTACTTTCTAATTATTTATCGTGGAACTAATCTTATGGTCCCCTCTATTAGTTAGGTCCAGATTTATTTTACAAATGGGCAACCTCTATTATTTCCTTGAATATTTTTCTCTAGCTATGGATAGATAAAGAAATGAGCAATGACGTAACATGACTATGATGAGAGTGACCAAAGCTTGTTTGTTAGTTGTGGGGTTTATGGTGATAGCCCACAATTTGTTGATCCTCATCCCCTAATAAGTGATTATTAAGGAGTGACATGATTGCATTAACAAATCAACACACAAACTTGCATTAGGAGAAACCTCGTTTTCTCTCGTACTCTTACTACTATATCACTAATAACTAGTATTATTAGTTGGTTTTTTCTTTATTATTAATTTTAATTAAATATGCTACTATTGTTAACAGCATTATTGGTATGGAGAGGTAGTGTATCATATATGTATATCAATTTATATACATTTTTTTTTGAGCAATCAATTTATATACATTATTCTGTATATCATTTGTCTAATTAGTGTGTTATATGAAGAAAAAGAATGAAAATTTTGTTGTAAATCTTCAATAAAATTGGTGATTCTAGAATTACCAAGGATACAAATTTACACAACTTTTTTTCGAGGGACAAAAATCTAAACTATACCTAGAGAGAAATTTGAACAAAATTATGTTGTGATTCGGACTATGATCTAATAAATATAGGTAGTTTTGATCTCGTCTATCAATCTAAGATTGAACGATTAAAATTAAAAAAATATGCCTTAAGCTAAAATCATCTTGATTGTTGATTTAAGATCGGAAGATTGAGGTCGATTAAATGTCATGTTGTAACTACATGAAATATAATTTGGTCCTGATTTTATAGTTTTGAAAATTTTCTTGTAGACTTTTTGTGAAAAACAAAGATGAACTCTATATATTTTTTCTTGTTGAGGATTAATCGGGCCAAGGAGGCAAGGACAATCAAATTTCTCAAAAAAGAACTTTTATGAGTTGGCCAAGGGTGAACCAAACAGATGCTTCTGACCCACACAATACTCATGAAGCCATTTTTTTTTTTTTGAAGTAACTCATGAAGCCATTTTTAAATAATTGAGTTTGGCCATTCATGCAATAAAAATCTATTTTTTTTTTGAAATAATAATAATAATAATAATAAAAAATCTAATTTCGAGAACAGCTGCTCTTCTCTCCCATAAGAAACTCATAAAGCCAATTTTAAATTATTTAGTTTGGCCAAAAGTTTAATTTTTATGAAAATAAAACCAAAACAATAAAGAGAAAAAGAGTTAGAACACAATGAGAGTATGAGAGAGTTGTCTCAAATGTTGTTACAAAATGGTTGTACATATATAAATTCTCTTTTTATATCCATGCTCATCTCACTATATGCACAAGTTGTTTTAATTTTATCGCAAAATTACAAAAAAATGAGGAGAAAGTCTTGTATTGTCGTAAATATTACACACAAATACATATAATTCAATTATTTTAAAAATACATATTATTTTATTAATTTCTTTTTCTAAATTTTCTCAAGTATGTGAGTGTGTCAAAGTACCCAAATACTCGTGACCAACCAATTATTTTCCACAAATGAGTTTGTTAAAAATCAAATATATTTAAGATGTTTTTTGCCCTTCTATTTTGTACAAAGAAATTTAAGATTATTGTGATACTTATAATTGAGCTTAACAACTAAGACTATTGCCTTTTTTTTCCATCCTTTTATTCAATGTTTAATGTATTCCAAAATTTCTGGTTAATGATAAATATGTTCATTACACAACTTAAAAAAACGTAAATGACTAACTCAATATTTTTGTCAAACTTAAATGACCAAAAAAGGTATTTTACCTAAAAACTATTACCACTTTTTTATCGTCGATACTCTCTTCCTTAAGCCCCCATCCCCTACTTTACTTCACCCTTAATGGCCATCTTCTCTCTTAGAGCAAGGTGTTGTTCATCATCAATCACCAATAAGCTACATAAGCTATACATTAGTTCAATTGCTTGTATTATATTTTCCACTTTCTTTTCTTTCTATCCCTTGTACATGTTTGCTTGCAATCAAATAAATTCCTAAAGCCTTGTCAAAATGTATGTTGGTCCTCATATTTCCTCAATACCCATCTTGTTTGCTTTTCTTGAAGTAAATGGAAGTGAATTAGATGTTCTTGTTAGATTTGGACTAACAAATGCATGGTAGAAAATTCACCAAAGGGAACAACCATATAGAGCATAAGGGAGCATACACTTGAGAATATCTTATAGTTTTTAAAAGATTCCAACCAAGGACATGTAGCTCATTCATTGCTGCAGATACACCTGCAGTCACCTAAGAGATATCATAGCAAATGGATAATGGATTTAGACTTGAGGAAGGCAATGCAGCATAAATTAATAACATGCCAAAAATGACCCATCAACTATGAAAGTTTTCAATTTGTACTTTACTTAAGTGTGTGACTAGAGGTAAGAAATTTATTATGCAACCCAACCAAGTCCCATGGCACAGTACTGTAGAAATAGTAAGAAAATAGAAAAGTGTTAATGCAATTTGTTCTATCAACATGGCTTTCTTTCCACATACACACATTTTCACAAGACTAGTAGGAAGACCGAAGACCAATCTTGACTTCATTTTTTTTGTTGTTATTTTCCATACGGAGTGGTTTGCTAGAAATTTATTATGCATCAAAATTTATAGTAAATACCTAAATTGGTCCATGAGAAAAAACATGAAGATCTATTTGATCTTAAATAAAGGAAAAATATCAATTTGATCATCTTAAATCTTAAATATTGTCAAAAGATTTTGAAAGGACTAAAATATCCCTAAAAATAATGACCAATTAGACTCAAATTTGAGATTTTAGAAGATCCAATTGACACTTTTCGTTTATAAGGACCAAATAAATCTCCGTGTCTTTTTGCGAATACATCCATATATTCATAGTCTCCATATATTCATGTCCTAATTCTTAACAAAAATCATGATTTATTCCAATTGGCACTTTTCATATGAGAGTGGGATGGATTTTGATCTAAATTAAATTAAATTAAATTAATAGAATGAAGAAAAGAAAAGAAAATGAAAATGATTAAAATGATGAAGATAAGAGAATGTACGTACTGAAGAAGAAAATGTAAAATTAAATCTAGTTTTCAGGAACAGCATCAGAGAGCAGCATTGAGAAACCATATTGCGGGGATAGCTCAGTTGGGAGAGCGTCAGACTGAAGATCTAAAGGTCGCGTGTTCGATCCACGCTCACCGCATTTTTTTTACTTTTGTTTTTTCGCTTATGTTACTGGTTTTCTTTTACATTCCCTCTTTTAATTCTGTGTATGGTTTCAAATTTAAAGAAAAATTATTGAGAGAAATTAGGAATTTTAATAGCGCGTATCTGATGTTTGACACACGTTAGTTTTGGACTCCGACACGACACTGACACATGCAATTACATTGAATTATATCAAAAACTCATTGTTTCTTTCAGTCAATTAGTTTGACTAATGCTTGATTTTATCATTCTTTTAGTAATTTAGCATGCAAAACTACTAAGTGGTGTTGAGTGTTAATCTTCGTACAAATGATTTATGAGTTTGTCTTACCATTTTGATTAGTATTTTGCATTTGATCTTTTCACAAACAAAGCTATTGAAAAAACAAAATATACTGATCAGTTCAAATTATGATTTTGGCAACAGGCAGGCGAAAAACGCTTTTCAATTGAGATTGATGAGAAGAACAATCAGGATTGGTAATTGGTATGAAATACTTTCCTGTTCCAACATTGAGCAAATGAACTAAAAGTATCTTGTTGAGTGAATTTAACGAATATATGGTTTTCATCTGTGCTCTTTTCCAACATGATGGAAATTAGGAATGGTTACTTTTTTCTAATTACAAATATATGTGCTTAGTTATAACCCTTTTTCGGTTTTTATTTTTCAATCATGACGGTCATCGAAGGTAAGTTTTATGGCGAACCATGCATCTTGATAGGTGATCCACTGTGGATCAGTAAGTGAAATTTGTCTAAAACCTCAACAATGACTGATGTCAGCCTTATGATCCTCCTAGTTGTATTGTCTGAGACCGTAACATGATTGATCTCGGTTCGACAACGATCAGGCCACTGTCTCTGTCATAAGGGCGAATAGGACCATGACTTTATACTTCTGCAGTAGGTTGTAAGTCGCCGTTGATGTTTTGTGCAGCTTAAATGCTGATCCACTGTAGAACTGTCCTATTTTTATACAAGAATCACAAACTTCTTTGTTATCTTCAAGTTTAACTTAACAAATTTTTTGATAGGGTTAAATAACAGTCCCTATTTTTGCTTTCAGCATGCTTTATATTCACATGTAAGGATTTTTCGAAGTTGCTATTCGTTCATTATAGAAATTCTTGACAACAAATCATGGTGTCACTTCAGTTTTGGTAGTTATTTTTTTTCGAACGACATGAGTTCTGGTAATATAAAGGTCTTAATTTGGCATGATTCATTCTGCAAATAATGTAAAACTAGTTTGTCTCATGCTTGATTTTATCATTCATTTAGTAGTTTCTTTTAGTAATGTAGAATGCAAAACTACTCAGATATGGTAAAAAAACAAAGAGATACGCTGATCAGTTCAAATTTGTTATGATTTTGTCAACTCAACAGGCAGGAGAAGAACGCTTTTCAATTGAAACCAACTTTGGTATGAGATACTACCCATATGCGATGCTTAGGCAAAAATACTTTACTCATGAGTCTGCCAAGGTAATGCCGAAACACGTTAATTCTTCAAAATCCTAATGTAAGTATATACATTATCTGCAATATTGTTCCAGTGCTATGGAATAGTAATTAAACTGCAGTAGTATTAGTACAGCGACAAAACCCTGACCAAGTTTCTCATATGCTTGATTCTTTTCCTATCATTTCAAACTTGAAAATGCAAAATTAATAACATTTTCATAAATGGCATTGGTAAGGATCAATGAATTACCATCTTGCGGGGATAGCTCAGTTGGGAGAGCGTCAGACTGAAGATCTGAAGGTCACGTGTTCGATCCACCTTCACCGCATTATTTAGTTATCACGTGTTCGATCCACCTTCACCGCATTATTTAGTTTTTCATCTTTTTTACTATTGAATTAAAGCAGCATGAAATTAGGATGGAATAATCACCACATTTTACTGTTTTTTCTTTCATTTTGCTGATTTCCTTTTACACTTCCTCTTTTATTATGTGTTGTTGAAAATTATGAGAACAATCAAGTTTGGTATGAAATATTTTGCTCATGAATCTGCCAAGGTAATACTAAAACACATTAACTCTTCCAAATCCGGATGTAAATATTTTACATCATTGCTACTATATTGTTACAGCACTATGGAATAATAATTATATGGATCGACAGTAAGAGAACATGTAGATGTCATTCTAATGTTCATAACCTTCCATCCTTAAGCTACATAATTAAACTTAATCTCATTATATAATTGTAGCAGAATCAACATCACTTAGCAAATAATACTCTACATTCTGCATTTCTTTAGGGAGAGGCTTTTCTTCATGATATAGACCCTCTTAACTGTTGGCATGACAAAGCACGTATCAGTATTCGACAGAGGATGCATAAAATATTCAACGGGAAAAGTAAGTATTTTCTATCCTTAGATTGAATCAACTAACTATCCTTGCATCTTGAAAGGTGTAACTAAAGAAAAATGTTATTTTGGCAGAGACAAGCGCATGCACCGTTCATCCTTTATTATACCGTTAAAACAGTTCAAATACATGAATAGTTATGTAGAGTAGGTAGTTTATGAATATCAATATCATGCATGGTCAATACAATTCAAATATATGTTTCATTATGTTTAGTAGATGCTTAATAACAAGGTGAGATAGCTCATTAACTATCTATTAACGGTAATTAACCATGTATTTGAACCAAAACAGATAAAAAGATGTGAACAGAGATGCAATTGTTTCTCTCAAACTGATTTGCTAGACCTGTTATGTCTTCTAACATCTCTGCCGAGGTGCATGACACCACAAAGTGTTGTCGATGCAAGGATTAAAATCAACGATAGTAATTCTATGATCGTCCAAATTATACATACGAACATTAAAAGAATCCTTAAAGTAGATGCAATTCCCTTGATATCCAATTAATTCTTTAGCCGAAACGGAGAAGTTACAACTAGGGCTCAAAATGAAGGCTCTATCTTTCAAATTTTTCACATCAACCCATTTCCCCCATTCTTCATCCAACTTATAGACTTTGAAACACTCCACAACCGCGTATCGATCTTGGTGTCTTCTTCCAACATAGTTCCTTCTCACGTTTTCGCTTTCGTAGTATCTATCAACGACATAAAGATTCCCACAAGATTCTACCAAATGTTTCTTGTTTCCAAAACCACACAAAGGAGGTGAAAATTGTATCAACTTCAAAGAAGAAATATCAATCCATGAAATAGTTCCCCATTTATCAGTAACATAAAACTGACCCTTGAACACAATAATATCATCGTAGTAGAAATTGTTTTCATCGACAAGTTTCCATTTCTCATCACCATGTTTTATGAATCCTACTATATCTTCTTGAAAGATACAACAAGAAACACAATCCTCAACACTACTCCAATGAGAGTTAGGATAGAACACAACTTTCTTCACAGGACTTGCAAAACCTTTAATCTTTTCAATTTTATATGATTTGCATAACTCAATGACCCTATAATCCAACATGTTCCATATCATCAGGGAAGTGTTGTTACGGCTAAGAGGATATGATAATTTTCTTTCGGTGATAGGATTCAACAAACTCAAAGGTTGATTCTTTGATTCTTCTACCTTAATCAACCAGCCTTTGGAAGAAGAAGAAGAAGAAGGTGCTAAACTGGAGTTGGAACTTGCATCAGTTGGTTGAATAAGATAAATGGTTGATTGGTTGAGGTAGTTGTTTGTGGAGATGTTGATGCCAGGTATTTGCAAAGGAAAAGAAGGAGAATTTGGAAGAGAAGGAGGAATGGAAGAACGAAATGATTCGCATACACTGCGAAATCTGAGAACATCTATGTGATTATCAAGATATTTTCCTATCTTAGGCCATAGTTCTGTAGGGAGTTGAGACCAATCTACTTTCTCATCCATGGCTGAAGTTGAATCAGATCTCAAAGATTTGTTGACTTTGCTAAAGAGTGATATCATGTTAGATTGATGTATTTGCTTTTGATGTTTGGTCTTGAAGGGTAAAGAATGTAGAAAATATGTGTGAATTTTCAAGGTGACTGAGAAAAGAGGTATAATGGAGGAAGACTTGAACTGTTTAGAGATCTTGTTGGTTAAGTTTCCATGGTTAAGTTTCCATACTTGGGTTCTTTCTGAGAAGGACACTAGGGAACTTCTTTTAGCAACAGATGACTTGAAAAGTCATCTAAGTGGTAATATAATAGTCTTCTGAATAATAAATTATAGATTAAATCATCAATCACTCTCTTATTTAGTTTGGTTTATGCATTAGCCGATGTGGGACTTTAGTCAGATATCACTTTCACTCAACTCATCAACACACCTATATGGAATTTTTAACATCATTTTAGATTTTCTTCAATATCTGAAAACTAGAAGATTAAACATTCGTTGAAGCTTTCCTTCCGCAGAAACAGACTAAGGAGTACATCTGTGCTTGGCTTACAATATACTATTTCTTGCAGGCTGAAGCAGTTGTTAGCTCTTATTTGTCATGTCTAGCTAGTAAGCAATCACGTGATCAATGTTCAGCCCTTGTATCGGCATTTGCCCAGGTAATGTTTCAAATGAATAAAAGGAGAAAGAAAAAACAAGAATGATATAGAAGTCTGTCTTTGAAGATGTTTAATGTCCTCCTAATTGTGATGGCAAAGACATTGACGTGATTGGTTTCAATTTGGCAAAAACAAAAGAAGACAAATATGCGTGTCTCAAAAATCAACTCATTTAATTTGTTTTCTTTTATTTTTGTCAAACCGACGAGGATCAGGTTACTATCGCTGGCTGCAGATAAGACCATGGCTTTCTACTTCTGCTGGTTGCGTAAGTTTGGTGCAGTTTTTAAGTGTTGGTCCATGGTGATCTTCAAGTTGAAGAAAATGCTTTAGATACTATTTACTTGCAAGGGTTTAAGTAAATTACTTTTCATTCATTTCGGAAATTCTTTACAACAAATTTTTGAACGACTTGAGTTCTGGTATAGCTTGTACAATTACTAATATGGTCACATCTAACATGATTTATTTTGCAGTCATTCACTAAACTCACTTTTTTGTTTTCAGTTTGAGGAAGCAAAGAAAACTCCATCACAGTCCTTACTTCTTGATTTCATCATTCATTTAGTAACTAACCATAAGCTTTCTTTTCTAAACAAGAACAAAGATCGATCAATTAGCAGATCGAAGTCTCTACATCCTTGCTGCACTTCTTTAAGGAGGAATGGAAGAATGAAATGATTCACAAACACTGCAAAATCTGAGAACATCTTTGTGATTATCAACATATTTTTCTATACTGGGCCATGGTTTTATAGGGAGTTGAGACCAATCTACTTTCTTATCCATAGAATTAGAGACCATGGTTCAAATATAGTTATTATTCTCACTTCTGTAATGTTTGTAGGTAAAATCGAGATAATTTGAATTATTTATAGTTCTATTTTTCGCACTATTAATAGTTCGGAAAAAAAATCACAGCGGAATAAAAATTACATGAACAAACATACGTCTTAACATATCAAATATTTTTACAATCTTTTTTCGTTATATGAATTGTACCGACAGAACAAATTATTAATTATTCTAGTGGGGGTAAATTGGTTTATGTAATTATCATAATGTTCCGATTAAGTTATGAGATCAACTTTCTCTTGGTTGATGGATGAAAACATCACTTTTTGGATTTTTATTTTTTTATTTTTTATAATATTATTTTTTGTTAAGAATCGATATGCAATGCAAAATAAAATAAACTTCTGATCAATTCTATAAATGTTATTTTTTTTATATCAATTCTACAAATGTAACCAAACTAAAAAAAAAAAAGAGTGAGGAGTAAGTTAGCAACAAAAAAAAAATCAAACTAAAAAAAAGAAAAAAAATAAATCAAAGGAGTCATATATTGGAATATTCTTGTTGATTATTTGTCGTGGGAAAAGTAAGGCGAGTGGGAAGAAAAAGGCACATGAGAAACCCATAGGATGGAAAAAGCAATAGCCTATGTATAGATTGTCATGACTTTATGGCTACCGGCTCCAAACCTGAAATTAGAGTAAAAAAAATTAAGGAGAAAAATTATTGGTAAACGAAAATGAAAGAGGGAGTGTGTAAAAATGAAAGTATGAGAGTGAAAAAAAAAATGGAGGGTTATTGAATCTATGATCAAACAGTTCTGGTGCGGCAACAGTAAAGGGGGAAAGAAAAGTTTCATTGGATTAATTAGAATAAATGTTGTCAACCCAAAAGGAGTGGAGTCATGGGTTTTAGACATATCACAGATTTCAACCTTGCTCTTCTTGCTAAGCAAGGTTGGTGTATATCATCAAATCATGATTCTTTGCTTGCTAGGTGTTTAAAGGCTCGCTATTTTCCACGTAGAAATTTGCTGAAAGCGAACATTGGACATGTTCTAAGCTATACTTGGCGAAGCATCCAAGGAGCTTTATGAGTTCTGAATCGTGGATGCCTTGGAGAGTGGGAACGGGCCATTTTATCAACATTTGGGAAGATAATTAGCTTCTTATTCAGGATGGCTATAAAGTGTCTTCTCCAAAGCCCCCTAATACTGAACTTTCTCAGGTGTCTCAACTTATTCATCATGATCTTGAAATTTGGAATGCACCATTGATAAATGCAAATTTCTTGCCTTTTGAAGCTATGTAAATCCTTCAACTCCCTTTGCCAACAACAACACATATGGATTCTCACTATAAGGGAATATTAGGAATCATGAAGACAACTCCCTTTACACTCCATGATATGTCTAGCCCTCATACTCTAAGAGTCCCTGATAAATTAAAGACTCTTAATCAAAAGTCATATGTAACGATTCGGTTAAAGCGCAAGAATTAGTTTCTGAACCCTAACCTAGTTTATAAAAGATTTAAACGATGAAACATATGAAAAGAAAATATAACTCAAATCATAATGAATAAAAAAATTATTAATTGAATCCAACAAATAAGAAAAGGTTCATCTTAGAACCGTAATTGATAGAGGTTTAGTTTCACATGGCCACAGACATCATACAAAACAATAGAAAAACATACCATAGAGAGAATAAGAGGAGGATGGAGATCCTCTGCCTTGAATCTCCAGATGCTTGACCTTTACCTTGTACCGCTAGCTTTATGAATGTTTTTTTAAATGAATAAAAGTGTGTACAAGAGTCTCTATTTATAATGCATCGTTACTTAGGGGTTAAGAGATAAAAATTAGGGTTTTGCATTAATAACATATCGGAAAACAAGAAATCAACACCTCCTAGCCATCTCACATGCACGGGGTGCATGGAGTGAGGCGCAGGGGCGCACGAGGCAACAACTCCAATTCGAATTTTGCAGTTTTCGTCCCTTTTTCGATCATTCTTCCGTCTTTAAATGCCTTCGAACTTGAAATGAATTTTCTTCATCCTGTATTGTCTTCAACAACCTTCTAAGAACCATTGGTCTTCAATCTTCATATTTGTGATCCTTCATGTGATGTCTTGTTTTGCCGAGTTACATGATTTCCCACTAAAAAGACTCAAAACACCTATGGAGTTGCGCGATTTAAGATAAAAGTGAATTATAACAACTCAAATGAAAACAATATAAATTGTTTCTCAAATCATTGACAACTCCTCTAAATTACAACTTATTTGCCTTCAAATGCAAAGAAAATAACTAAAAACATAGCATAAAATATCATATGATGCTCCGTCATCAAATACTCAATTTTTTTTTATCAAATAACAAATGATATAGAACAATATTTACACAATATTTTTCAAATGATTCATAAAAGTGAATTTCAACTCTACTTAAAACATTGTTCTATATCATTTTATGAATCATTTGAAAAATATTGTTTAATACTTATAATTACACTTTGCGATAAATACTAATCAATAAGAACCATAAAATTGATATGAAGGAGGGTATGAGATAAATTATGCCATTCACAAATTGATATATATATACTACCTCCGTCCCTAATTATAGGACCCTTTTGAGAAAATTTTTTGTCCCTTTTTATAAGACCCTTTTGGTATTTCCAAGTACATTAATTAATTCTTTACCAACATACCCCTATTTATTTATATCTTTTTCTTCAATCAACATTAAATATTACGTTGAAAACATAAACTAACTCTCTCTTTTAAAGGATAAAATTGTAAAAACAATACTAATTACTAACAAATTTATTACACTTATCAATTTTCTTAATATGCGTTATTTTTTCAAAAGGGCCTTATAATTAGGGACGGAGGTAGTATATATATATATATATATATATATATATATATATATATATATATAATGCTCAGATTAAAAAAAAAATCGATCATACAATACTATCTATTAATGTGTAAATATGTTGTACGCCCTTTGGTGTTTATCTCCTATATGACTAAGACATTGTTTAATAATATTATCTATATTTTGTTGTTATTGCCTTTCTATAGCATGTAAAGCTAAATAAAGGTAATGAAAGGTTTAGTTGGGGGGAAAACATGATACATTTAGTGGGCTAAGGTCCATTGATTAACTCAATAAGATAAAGGAACAAGTACAACACATCAACATATTTAAGAGACATATAAAAATGATTAACTCAGTAAGATAAAGGGACAAGTACAACACATCAACATATTTAAGAGACATATAAAAATGATTGGGAAGGATTTTGTGTGACACAAAAACATATTTAAGTATAATTTTAGGAAGGATTTGGTGTAACTCCATAAGTTCTAAAGTATTTAGTTAAAGTAAATAGAGCTTTCGAATTTTTTATATTTTTTATATAAAGGGATCCAAAAGTCTAAGTTTCTATCATGCATAGGAGGAAAAAACATTGCTAGATTTCTCAAGATGGTCTATGCTATGATCATTACTATCTTTTTCCTATTTCTTGTTGTAAAGTACATCAGTGGTAAACCCTTTATGTAGCCCTTTCAAATTTTATTCTTTTACTTTATACACAATCTTTTATCCCTTTTTACTAACATTTATTTATTATTTTTCATTTCACAGCATTTGATGGATGCACTAATTACCTTGATTGTCCAGTTGATTTATGTATCTCTCCACTTGTTTTGACGTGCCATAATTTCTTTTGTAAATGCCTTTAACCGTTAAGTCAAAAAATAATATCTCTATTTCATTTTAAAGACTATAATTATATTTTCATGTTATAATATTGTTAAATTTTAATATTTCTGTAACAGTTAAATTTGTTTTGTTTACGGTAACACTTTGATTTATATTTATCATACCTTTCAATTTCTATGACATTGTTAGAAGATTTGTTTGCTTTTAGTAGATATACGAAGAATTACATTGTCACTTCATATGTAATTCCAATCAACAAGTAAACAAGAATCAATGTCTAAGTCTTAATTTATGAATCATCAACAGTAACAACGACATATGAGTTATAAAATATTGTATCAATAAACAACTGATGATAAGGAACAAGTTGTAAGATTTTTCTCTTTGACAATTGCTCTGAACACTATTAGAAGAGACAGCCAAAGGGGTGCTATAGTACTTTTGCAGTGGTTGATGGTGTTGTTGGATGTTCCTCACCAGCGCGAGATGATGTAAATAACCATCACAAGAACTATACACTTATGATATGTGATAGGATAAACAACAAGTTAATCTCTAATATGAAAAGTGATTGAATTGATAATTTTTTTTTTATCAAAACAATGTTCTTGAACCAATGGTGTAGCCAGGACCCTAGGTCAGGGGTTCAAACTTTTGAATTTTAATCAATAATTAATATATATATATTTAAAAAAATTATATTTTACTCAATTTACATTGTACTCTGAAAATTGCATACATACTCTATAATTATCCTCTGCACGATTTCATGTTATGATATCGTTGAATAATCGACTAATTATCAATGTTATCGAACACATCTCTCTTAATATAAGTTACGAGAGAATCAATTCATCCATTCATCCTCTATTTGATTACACAATTTAGTCTTCACAATCTTCGATCATTAGAAAGAGTTGTGAAATATATGAGAGAATTGGTTCATCCATTTATCCTCAGTTTTGATTTTGAATTGTAAAACCGATGAATTAATCAACATAAGGAATTAGGAAAATGCTACACTAATTGATTAATAGTTATAATACTAGCTCTCATTGGACTAATTAATATTACAATACTAGCCATTCACTAAACTAATTAATTAATAATATGCCACAAGACATTATAATACTTGTTGTCACACGAGCTGCTGCAATTGTCAGTCACAAGCTTTATCTCATCTCAGTATACTTCAACTACACAGCTAGGAAAAAAGTGAGAGCTAGAGCAAGTGTGGTGCAATGTTTAGATTTGAGGGGGTTCAACATGAGATAAACATAACAAATTGAATGTAATATTAAGAATTGAGGGGGTTCACTTGAAACCCCTGACCTCTATGTAGGTCCGCCAGTGTCTTGAACACTAGGTTTGAAATTATTCAATCACAAAGCATATAGCAATTAACCTAATTCATCATTAACATATATCAAAGTAAATTTGTTGAAATTAAATAGTAAAAGAAAATAGAACACCAGATTTATAGAGGTTCCCTTATCGTCCTCTTTAAGGGTACATCCTCTTGTACGGACTTCTACTAGAATGTTAAAAATGTTTATAAGAGTTAATTACAAGGTTCCTTCAATTTACGAAGCACCACAGTCCTAAATTGTATACATTATGCAATAACTCCAATGCCTCCAATCTTTAAGATCCTTGAAATGGTATGAATCGCAACGTCTTAGGATCAAACTAGCATGCAATCATCCTATCTTCTTTCACAAGAAATCTTCTTTTCTATGACCTCACTTCGATCCCCTTCAACCTTGATTGTTTGAGAAACAACCCCTACAATTACATTTGAAGTGAAAATTACCTCCTTTTGCTTCAGATCCTTGATACTCCACCAAGATCCCTGAATGAAACCAATATAACACCCTAACAATCTAGATTTCAAATCCCACAAGTGTTCTTTGAAAAAGTGTTTAATCTAAATAAGTTTGTATATATATATATATATATATATATATATATATATATATATATAGAGAGAGAGAGAGAGAGAGAGAGAGAGAGAGAGAGAGAGAGAGAGAGAGAGAGAGAGAGAGAGAGAGAGAGAGAGAGAGAGAGAGAGAGAAGACTTTAGAGTGATTTTGCAATTTGATTAAATGAGTGATGGAATTAGTGGAGGCAACTAGATAGATACATGATGACATGTCACCTTACGTTATTTTCCGCATATTTTTCAGTCGTTTTAGTTATATATGTTTTGATCCAAATTAGATGAGTTTGTAGAACAATTGCCTATGGTTTACAAGAAATTTTGTAATGTTTTTATTTCGAGTAATGTAATTTTAGTTTTCCGAAACCAAGTTATTCTTAGGTGTTTTTGATGTAATTCAATGCAAAATCATGAAAATTGGCAAAACAAAGCACCTCATGAAGAATTGGGAATACAATGAATGAAGATTCAAGAGGCATCTGAAGAAATTACGAAGTGGAGAAATTCTTTTCCAAATCCCAAGACAAGTTTCAAGGAGGAAACTACTCAAAAAGACCAAGAAAAAGGAAAAAAAAACGCATTGGAAGAAGGTGTTGTGTACCCCTAACACGTTTCTGTGCGCCCTGGGTGTGCACAACAGTGCAAAAAATGCATTGTTTCTTAACCAGTGTGTGGCGCGCATGGTGCCACGCACGGCGCGCGAGCGCGTCCGTGGCATAAACAAAATTTTGCTATTTTGGGTTGCAGGTTTGGAGGAAAAATCCTAGTTTTTCAACCCAAAGCCACTGGTAATTCAACATATAAATACAAGTTCTCTCATTCACAATTATTCATTTAGAACGAAGCGGTTCAAGAGGAAGGCAAGCACTATGAGCTTCAAGGGAGGAGTCTCTCCTCAACCTTAGTCTCTAGCGTATGTTTTATTCTTTTGTATTTTTGTCTTTAATTACCATGAGTAACTAAACATTGATCGGGTAGGATTCTAAGATGAACCCTTATTTGTTTGTTGGATCAATTTAATTCAAGTCTTTTATTCAGTTATCTTATGAGATATATCTAATCTTTTTATGAAAATGTCTTATGAGATATATCTAACCCTAGGGAGCATGACATACCTATGAATATCAATTGAACCTAGAAACATGAGTCTTCAGAAGATACATCTGGTTATTCTTTTCCGAACGTTGCATGTTAAATTTTATTATTTCCCCTTGGTAAGGTAGACGAGATAGGGCTACCCGTATGTAGAACTACTAAGGTAATATAGTGTATGTGATGAACTTCTAAGATTCATAGATGGATTTGGAGTCTCTAGATGACAATTTAGGAATACTAGTTCTTTTATGTTTAAATTACCTCAGAGAGAGGGACATACTGCCCCACAAACTCATCACTTACGTAGAAACCTTCTCTCATAATTGAATGATTACTTGTCTTTTAATTCAACAAGAAAATATAAGGGATTCGAAGAATACTAACCCCCACTAACATTATGCAATTAAACCAGGTTGCTAACTCACTACTGCTTTGCGCAATCAAATCGAACTTGAAAACTCCCCCTAATGTACTCGCTTTATTTACTTGGAGACAATCTTACTTACTACTTTATTCCTTATTGTAACACCCCGTTTTCCCAACATAAAAATTCGTAATAAATCAGAGTATTTTCAATCATAAAGGAATGCTACACTTCTTAAAAATCGTAGAATAGAATGGATAATAATTTATCCTTCAAAATTATTCAACTTAATCTTTACAACTACGCAGCGGAATTAGTTTAACATCATAAAAGTCTTTGGCACGCAGGCCTCATAATAAAAATCTCATAAAGTCTTTGTTCATCATTTATTTCATGAAAATTCAAAGCAATACGTAAGGAACAGAAAACTGTAGCAAAATTCCCATCCCGTTACGTATCAGAGCACCTAAGACACACTTGTGAGAGATAGCCACCCATGACTGCAGCTAACCTTGATTACCTGCAAGTTACCCATACGAAGAGCAACATTTCCAAGCAGAGGGGTGAGATTTCTCAAACAATAATATTAAACATATAAATAATATAAAGTACATTCAACAACTTAAACATCTTATAATTCATTAATCATATCTAATAACTTAAACTTCCTTAACTAGTGTCATTATTCTTCCTACATTAGTCATATACTTCATCAATAACCTCAATTATTAATCATAAAACATCATCACATGTCATCAAATAATAGTCACAAACGCATTATCATAATCATATAACATCTTATCATAAATCACATAACATCTAACATCAATAATAATCATAAACATCAACATCTAAAATCAATAATAATCATAAGCATCAACATCTAACATCAATAATATTCATGAGCAAAACATAGTATTTATCGAAAACATCTTCATAATCAAGTTCATAATCAACTTCATAAACAAACATCATCATTAAATCATAATCATCGAATCACAATCACACTTCATAATCAAACCTCACTTAACTCGACAATGCGACTCAACTCAACTATGCAACTCTTAACATCTCAAATCATCTTAGCATCTTGACAACTTAACAACTTGACACTCGACAACTTCACATCTTAAATCATCTTAAAAACCTCTTGATATGCAAATGCATTTGGTACCAATACAGAGCATCAAGCTCCCAACCAACTTATATGAGCGTAAATAGGCTCTTCAGGGCATCAAGCCCCCAACATAGTGAGCAAAAGCTCCAGGGCATCAAGCCCTCACCCATCGTGTGAATGACTAAGCATTCCAGGCATCAAGCCCCCAACCAACGTATATGAGTATGCAATGGACTCAACTTTCTACAACTTAGACAACTTCATGAACATCTCTCATAATTCCATTAATGTGGACAACCTCTTAGATATTTACGACTTAGACCGACTTATACATCTTCACTAAGATTCAGCAGCAACAAACAGCAACAATTGCAGCATATAACAGTGCTTGATTATCATATCATCAATAAGAAATGAATCATATCAACTTAACATCATAGAACATCATAATATTATGTATCATACAATACTCACATAATGTATTCCAACATATCAACAACAATAACCACATATACATTAATCAATTACATTCATATCAAAGTCCAAAACATTCTTCAAAAGCAAATCAATTTGATCAATGAGACATAAGCCAAATACTCATAAAGCACCTCAACTAAATCCCTAATACTTAAGTTGAAGTTGGGAAACCAACCATAAGTTTTTGGACTAACTTAGGATTAGTTATGCTAAGTTTTCTTAAAGTTTTCTGAAGACTCACTTGGACTATTTCCATCATAACTCAAAATCTATACATAATTTTCTAGTCACTCAAAAGCCATTAGAAAGCTAACTCAATTATCTACAACTTTCATGTTTACACCGAGAGCTAATTCAACACGGAAACGGGTGAAAAAGAAACAAGAATGCAACAATCGAAGTTCTGACAACACGCAACGAAAGCACAACAAGCAGTCACCCATGAGGGGCTGCCTTGCTGCGCTCAAGCGTGGAAAGCTGCGCCCAGGCGTGGGAAGGCAGTAGCCAGTGACCTGCGCAACAGCTCTGTGCAGTCCTGTTTTTTTTTTCTTCCGGTTTTACCGTTTCGTCCGTAAATACCTAACCGTTACCCCGATTCCAATTCCGTTTTCGCCTACGCGTTCTATTCGACAAATCCTATCATCTTTTACTGAAAAATCATATTTTTAAATCTCCAAAACAGCTTATCCTAGAATCACTTATTTCTCAAAAACACTTAAAATCACTTTTTCTCAGAATCTCAACTTTTCATCCATTCTCATGTTTCTAACCATCAAACTACTTCTAATAACATTCCTATAGGATATCTAAGGTCTGTTCATGATTCTCTCATCAATTCTACGGTTCTTTAACATCTAATCATCAAAATCGCTCATAAACCCTAATCTTCTTAATGTCACAAACTCTCCCCAACTTGTTAGATGTAATCTAATGATTTAACAACTTAATATTAATGCAAGATAGTCTCACCCTCACCTTAATATGCAGAAATCGCATCTTCTTCTCTCCTAGGTTCTTCTCTTCTCTTTTCTCCTCTTTTTCTCCAAAACTGAACGTACGTTGTAAACTATTCTCTCAACCTAGCTTCCTCTATTTATATCCTTTCTATTCTTTCTAAATCTATTTTGGCCCAATAACTTATTTTTCTTTCTATTCTAACCTCCAATTCTACTTACACTAATAATTCTCATATTCTAATAAATAATAGAATAATGCCACATAATAAAATACTAACACCTCATATATATAAATAAATCACATAAATAGGTTCTAACTTAATAAAAAATAATTAAATAAAAGGAGGGCGTTACACTTGTGAACAATTCGGTACGCTTGCAGAAATTTTCCATCAATATAGCAAGGGGAGATATGAAGAAGTTAAGCTAAAAATAAAGCTGAAAAAACTCGTTTGATTCAACTCAGACAAAGTGAAATTCAAATCAATAGTTCACTTTTTGACTTTTGAGATGACATGAAGAATGAAGATTTAGTCGATCGACATGTATTGTGATTCAAATCAAGATTTTTTAGATGGAGATTGATTTGAATCACAATATGTTTGAATCAAATCATGCTAACATAAGGGTAAATTGAATTAAATAAAGTTGGCTATTTGAACAGATTGATTTGAATCATGATTAAAAACAAGACTTCTACATTTTCTTTGATGGACATTGTTAGTGAGTAGAGAAATTAGGGTTTATGTGATGAGTTGGGAGGCTGCCGAAAATTCTCTCTAATTGGTGTTGAAAAATGAGCCCCAATGATTGGGTCCTTAAATAGGGATACAATTAGGGTTGTGACTGATATTGGACTGGACAAAAATACCCCCACAAGAGATCTTATGCAATCTGGACTGACTTGGACCATTGGATTAAAGGAAAAAAAGGACTAAAAGTTAAAACAAAATATTGATTTAAATAATTAAAAACGAAAATGATTTAAAAAATAAAAAGAAAAATTAATTAAAATAGAATAAACATAAATAAATAAAATAAAATGTAAAAAAAATAAAAGAAATAAAAAAGTAATAATAAAAAACTTAAAATTGTCCCTTTGGAACAAAAATGAGGTATTTTAAAATACCTCTCTGCCGAAATTTCGTCTGAAACGACGAAAATTCCCTGTTTAAAAATACGAATAAAAAGAGAACCAAAAAATGGGGTATGACACCTCGACTCCAATAGCTTTCTGGAAATCGGTTCTTGGTCAGAGCCCTTTTTCCAACAGTTGCAACTTCATTTTCTTGTCTGCTCCTCGGACTTTGACAACTTCTTTGTTGAACTTATCGACGTAGTCTCGAAGAGGCTCGCTCTTTCCTTGAAAAATGGCTTCCAAGGTTACATTCTTTTTTGGTTGCATTCTTGATGTAGTGAAATGGGCAATCAACTCCTACGATAGTCGAGGATGACTTTAATGTTTTTGATGTGTTTGGCTTCTCCAAACCTGCTGGAATTTAGGCTTCCTGGATCCTCCTCCTCATAAAGGGACTTCTGGGTACTCGTTCGTCTTCCTCGTGAGATGAGGATCGTGAATGGTGGGGTTTTCCCTTGGTCTAATGCCTTGGTCACGGGGACCTTCTTCGTTTTTCAACCTGAGAGTGTGCTGGGACCTTGAACTCTTAGGGGTGACACTCCTCCTCCTTTGAGAGGTCTGCGATATGGGGGAGCATTCATGACGGAAAATGAATGTCTCGCTTTATGCATGTTGCTCTTCCATTCGACGAAGAAAGAGGTTCTGCTCTTCAATCACCTTATTCTAGTTATACAAGATTTTAATGATGTTGATGAGCATTTTGTTCGTTCCTGGAATGGTGGCTAGTACAGATGGGGGAGCTGGAGGACTGTAGATGGCAAAGGCTAAGGGTTTATCACTAGTCTGGGTGTCTCAACTGAGGATGAGGAGGCAGTGTCACCCGTCTCTATCTTCGACACAGTGGACTTCGCTCTTGATTGTGTTTTTTTGCATCGGTGGCCATTCTTGGTGTAAATCGGGTATCCTCCGCGCGTAACTTGCGGAGACTAATTCCTCGAGCTTTGTGGGACCCAAATGGGCGTCAAACTCTCCCTAAGAGTTTAATGTTGTTGCATGTCAAGACTGGATTCGAACGCAAGACCTTGGTTAAACTAGATGAGACTCGTGTCATCTCATCTAAGCGCTTCGGTGACCATTCTAAAAGTATGAATGTTTTTTTTTTTGTTTCATGATTGGTTTTGATCTAAAAAATTTGGCACTATCACAACCAATCGTGTCTTTGTCTTTAAAAATGATTATGAAAAAAGTAATATTTCTAATGATGTAACGATTATTTTGATTGTCAATGTAAAAAAATAATTACAATAAAGGTTTATATCAATTAAATCCTAAGAAATAAATAATTCAATTTACATTACAATGTCAACTATCACTGTGTGTGTGTGTGTCAATCTCAATATTCCTTCGTACATTCGTTTTTTCTCTTCTAGCTAATTAAATTTTACAACTACAACTCGTGGATACAGACAGATTACAAAATAAAGCAGCAAAGAAAAAAGCACATGGCTGCTCATACATAAATTTTGTACATATGCAAAATGTATCTCAATTACAATCAACAACTTTTTTTTCTCTCTTTTTCTCAAAATGTCGATTTCAGGTACAAAAATATCTAACTAATGTGATAATCCAAGAATCATGCAAATGCAACTGGTGGCTATGGATTCTTCTTGCTAACTCGAGGACTAATGTCGCGATTATTAATAAGTAATTGTCATCGCATTAGTCCCACATGAACTTCGATTGTACTCGAGCTTTTTATACCACTTCTCTGATGTATTGTTTGTTTTGAGTCTTAAAGTTTATCTGAATCGTCTTAGTTTTCTTAGTTAAAAGGCGTCTCAATGAATTGAGGATAATGGATACCCTTGGTTTTAAAGCAACGTGCAATTTTTTAGTGTACTTTAACATATCATAAATAATATGAACAATATTGTATACTGTTATTGGCTATGATATGAAATGAATGGCCATTGGCCAACGACAAAATTATCCTATGCTGCAGTTTGAGCATCCAATCGAATTTGAACATAAGAATAGGGAGATAGCTAGGTAGGGACCAATAGTGAGCAAAAATCACTGAAAGAGATGCTATATGACATCATAGTACAGGCTCATCCTCTTGTCATGATACAAAAGTCACAAGGAAACCTTTTCATGAGTTAGTTTATTAGTCATAATCATCATTATATACATACATTTGTTTGTATCATTATTGTATTTAGTTAGAAATTAGAATATATTTTGTAATTATTGAACGGTAAATCACTCCAAAGATATTTCTAATTGATAGTTATAACCTAATTTTAGGGAAGTCTAAAGACCTAAAAAAAGTTCATTTTGCAATAACATGGTCAAGAACACAACCCTTTGCTAACTTTGTCAATGTGAGTTTAGAAAGGAAAAAAAATTGTGTTAATCATTCAGTTTTTAAGGGAAATAAACTTTGATAATCCGAGTTCAACCGAGAGGTAAGTAAAGTCTGGTTAAGAATTGTTTCATCTAAAAATCGAACTCAGGTTCTTATGAACAATTCGTTCTTTGGTGGGGTTCATTAACCACTTAAGTGCAGTTGTTTGGTTAATATGAGTTTGGATTCTATAGCAGTGTTAATAGATATATAAGAGACTATTTCTACTTGAGTCTATATGAAAATGAAAAGGATAACAAATATAACTAATCCAACAAACTTAACAAACTAATAATTAATTAGTTAGAATGGATCAAAAGCTACAAATTAGAACTGCTAAAAATTGTAAAAAGTGCTTACAATATGGTTTTACTTTTACCTAGTTGAGTAAAAATAAGGTTCCCTATAAGATAGGGAATTTGAGAGAACCACAAATGTATGTATGGCCATATATATATTGTCAGTAAGTCTTGCAGAAAGGGGTCATTCCATTCTAGCTGTCAAACGTCTTCTTATGCCGTCCTTTGTTCCTCATCCCATGTGACTTTTTTGTGGACCATCACCTTCTTCATTTTCCTTACAACTATGCACTTTTCCCCTCAAATTCTTTGAAGAATTTTTATTGGAATGTACAAACTCAAGCTCCCCCATGAATCAGGAATATCTTCCCAAAGATAAAGGAGAGACTAGGACTTTCATGTCATCAATGACTCACACATTTTATGAATAAAAACATATGATTAGAAATTGGTAAATAAAACTCAACAATTGAGTTCAAGTAGTCAATGAGTTTCACCAAGAACGAATCCTTCGGAAAAATTCAAGTTTGATTTTTAGGTGAAACAATTTTTGGTCAGACTATCATTATCTCATAGCTAAACTCCGGATCATCAAAGTCTCTTTCCCTTGAGAACAGGGGGTTAACGCTAAAAAAAAAAAAGAAATTGGTCAAAATAATTTATCATTAGCAATTTATTACTTATCCTACTTTTAAGGCTTGAATTAGCATTTTATAACATGACTTTACTATCAGTAGGTTTAGAATAAGTGCTTAGTGCAATATGTGTGAGCAAGTTGGATTCCTCTTCATAAAAAAAACATGACAATTGATTTACTTAATTCATAATTATAATTACTCCCTCCGTCCCATTTTAAGGGACTTTGTTTGACTATGTGCATTATTCATATAACATATTTTAATAATTTTTTTAATTAATATTATAACGACAAATGATAACATATAAGATATTGTTGGATTTGTCTTGATATATATTTTCAAAATACCAACCTTTATAATTTTTTGATCAATATTGTATATTTTTGAAAGAAAATGCAAAATTGTGCATTAACATGCAAGAAGAAGTTAATTGTGCCATTTAATATGGGACCTAAGAGGGAGTAGCTAACTCAAAACTCCATTGTATAACACATTTATATAAGGCAAATAGAACCTACACATGTTATCATTTTAGTCTTATTCATAATGGTTGTTTGCTTTGGGATTTCCCTAACTCGTTCTTTAGGTCTTATCTTTTTTTAATTTCCCTAACTCGTTCTTTAGGTCTTAGCTTTTCTTAATGTGGTACTTAATTTTTTTTTGTTCAATAAACCCCTTACACCCAACTCTAGATGGAAAGATATATAAATTTTGATGTCATCTTAGATTATATTTTTATGATGATGTCATCTTAGACTTTAGGTTAACTTAACTCACTCTTATATAAAATTGGTTGGTAAGATAAAAAAATGTCACTCTTTATAAATATTTTTAAAGATCTATCTTTTTAAATATGAGACTTAGGGTGTGTTTTGGAGGGTTTAAGAGGGGAAGGAAGGGGAGGGTTCAGTTTTCATTTTTAAATAACGGACACTATGAAATAGGGATGACAATGGGTCCCAATGGGTAAGGTATTATAGTACCCTTCCCCATACTCACGTTTGTAAAAAATGCACGCACCCGAGCTTGTACCCTCGTTGGTAACAACTTTAGTGCCCTTCCCCATACCCTATGAGCACCATACCCGTACCCATTACCCGCACTTTAATTATAAAAAGACAATACAAAACATCAGAAATAAAACTATGATCCAAATTTTTTTAAAGCAACTCATAAAATAGTAGAAATCGTAGTATTTAGCCAAATAAAAAAACATCCAAAATATTCCTCGAAGATTAAAATAAAAACATTCAAAATACATATAAAAAAGTGCATGCAAAAATAAACATCAAATTGATTTAAATCATAAATTTGTAGGTCGTGAGCTTATGAAGGTAAGGATGAAACGATTACCGTATTAGTTTTTAGGTTTAGGTTTATGCTTAAATAACTTTTTTTTTTTGTGGTAGCCGGGGTTTGAACCCCGGACCTTGCATATATTATGCATTGTCCATACCAACTGAGCTAAGCTCAAGAGGACTGCTTAAATAGCTAAATAAATTAAATAATTGTACACCAAAAATAAATAAAATATTTATTATATTATATAAATATGTATATGCGGGTTGCGGGGCTGGGTAGTATAGTGCCCTTACCCGCACCCATACCCATCTAAATTTGCGGGTAATTACCCGGACCCAAGCCCATACCCATAAAAGCGGGGTTTTACCCTACCCATTGCGGGTATTTTTTGCGGGTGTCCATCGGGCCTAGGTCCAATTGTCAGCCCTACTATGAAATGTCTTTTAAAAAGTTAACATATTAACATGATAAACGATAATATAATACTTCAATCACACTTGATTTATTTTAGAAAAATATGCTATATAGTCTGTAGTTTAAAAAAGAAAACTAAACTCGCCCCTCCATTCCCATCCTAAACCCTCAATCCAAACACACCCTTAGAGTTTTTCTCAATCCAGGTAAAGTCATTGTCATACTCATTTCCTTCATGACCCAAATTGAGTTTAAGAAACATTGCACTGGCTTAACACAAGCAATTAAGAATGTGGTACAACTGCAAACTTTTTCACCAAGTCCTATATAAGAGAGGTTAATTCAAATAATAACCCTAAAAATTGGAGGAACATGCCACTTGAAGAAACAATATCTTTTGGAGTATATAATATATACTAGAAGATCCTATTGTCCTGAATTCAAACAAAAAGACACTTCTTGTTGTTATCCAAAGGAAAAAAGTTCAAAATTCACGTGAACAACAAATCCTACCTCAAAATATCTATCCTTTCAACAAACATACAACAAAAATATCTATCCAAGTTGAATAAATTCAACATTATTCAATAACAATAGTAATAAAATATTCACCATTCCACTCTCTATATATAGTAGAACCAAATTGACCACACAAACACACAAAACCTAACCCTATCAACACATCAACAAAATGAAGATGATTGTAGCTATCTCCTTCATTTTTTCTCTTCTTTCTCTTTCTCATGCATCAGTAGTAGATTTCTGCGTAGCAGATTACAATTTACCAAATGGCCCCGCCGGATATTCTTGCAAAACACCATCAAAAGTAACCGAAAATGACTTTGCCTACCACGGCCTAGCCGCAGCCGGAAACACCTCAAACATTATCAAAGCCGCCGTGACACCTGCATTCGACGCGCAATTTGCCGGTTTAAACGGTCTTGGAATTTCCCTCGCGCGTTTAGATTTAGCTGGAGGTGGAGTTATTCCACTTCACACTCACCCCGGTGCTTCGGAGGTGTTGGTTGTTATTCAAGGAACAATCTGTGCTGGTTTTGTTTCCTCAGCCAACACTGTTTACATTAAAACACTTTACAAAGGTGATGTTATGGTTTTTCCACAAGGATTGTTGCATTTCCAAATTAACAGCGGTGGTTCAAATGCACTTGCTTTTGTTAGCTTTAGTAGTGCTAACCCTGGTTTACAGATATTGGATTTTGCTTTGTTTAAAAGTGATTTTCCAACTGAGTTGATTACTGCAACTACTTTTATTGATGCTGCTGTAGTGAAGAAACTTAAGGGTGTTCTTGGAGGCAGTGGTTAAACTATGATGTTACTCATATGAAAGAATGAGGAATATTCAGGATTAGTGTGTTCTCTCTTTTAATTGTTGTTGGTTTTGTTTCGTTGTGTTTAATTTATTTCTTGTTGTGTCAAGTTGGTTTTGAAGAAATGTAACTTGAGAAATTTGTGACATGAGATGAATAAATGTACGTGTTGTGTTTTCTTGAATATTTGAATATTTCTTCTTTGTGCACTTCTCACCAAGCTTGCACTTGCAAACTCAGTTTACTTAATGGATAATAGGTAAACTCAATTTATGTGGATTTTTGTTTGAAGAGACTAAAATGGAATATATTGACCGAACAACCTTTCTTTTCCGGCATAAGACGTGCCAGAAAATGCTAAGGAAAATAAGCATCAGTTACAACAAAGGAAAGGCGAAAAACTGCAAAAAAAAAAAAGAAGCCAAAAAGTAACATTATAAAGTACATCCTAAACACAATAGAGAATTTAGTCACCACATGCGATAGTGAAAATCAAAAAATAACATTATAAAGCACCTCCTTTTGCTTAATAAAAATTCTAGCATTCCTTTCTCTCCAAATGACCCTAGACAGTAGATAGTCAAATCAAAAGAATAATTGACGGAATATTTATTCAGAAACTTCCTAAAGCAACCAAACATAATTAAATCGTACTCCCTCCGTTTCAAAATGAGTGTCGCTTTAGCCAAAAAAATTTGTTTCAAAATGAATGTCGCTTTACTTTTCCAATACAACTTTAATTTTTTTCTTCCAACTTTACCCTCAATAAATACTCCAACTTTTCTCTCACACAATTTCCAATGCAAATTTGTGTTTGTCTTTTTCTTATAAAGTAAAGGGCAGTTTAGTAAAAGTGTTATATTCAATGATTATTTCATCCCATTTCTTAATCTGTGTGCCAACACCTAAAACGACACTCATTTTGAAACGGAGGGAGTATAAAACACATGTCAGATTGACCATGCAGATTCCTAACCAATTTAAAACACCACTCCAAAATTGACTGAAAAAGTCACAATGAATAAATAGATGATCCACATCCTCCAATTTGCAACACTCTCCCACACAAAGTTGAGTGTTGGCCATTATCACCCCCTCCTGATCAATTTATCGGTCGTAGGGATAAGATTACGAAGAACACGCCGCGCGAAGATACATACTTTCAAAGAAACATCTTTACGTTAGATTATATTATTATTTTCAGTTGTAATGTTGTGATTCGCCGAGAGCAAGAAATTGTAAGCGCTACTTACATTGTATTTTTTTTAGGCATGCAATCCAAAGCCATTTGTCATTAACATCATCCTCCAAATATAATACAACAAAACACAGTATCCCTCAAGTGTTAAATTAGAAATTAAAGGATGCATACAAATTACACGGTTTCCAAATGCAAAAATAAAGAACTAAAAAAAATGAGAATTCATAAAACTGTCATTGACCTTGTGATTCATTGTTTAATCTTTCACTGAAATTAGTTACATATTCGTGGATGTTTGCAAGTGAGATAAGGTTAAGATTTAGAGTGATAATTAAAAAAAAATCGAAAGAATTATATGAAAAAGGGTAATTTTGGTATTATTATTAATTCAAATCATGTGTAACTGGATCTTTTTGGGGTGTGACTAGAAATTGTCTTGAACAAAAAAAATTGAAATTCTTATCTTTCTCATTTTGATGATATCTCTATTTCAAGTTCCCACTAATAAATGTTATAATTTTTCTTGCTTTTGTTTAATATATCTAGGTAATTTACTTTGCATTACTTTTATATAAAAAAAAAATGTTATAATTTGTCAAAAATAATTGAAGCTTCAAACTATTATGTGATAATTTTTTAAAACAAACTGTTTTTCTAAAATTAAAAAGGCGTATTGGGTAAAAAATACAATTTGTCAATAATTCTAAGAAATATTATAATTTGTCAAAAACAATTTTGCTTTAATTCATGTTTTGGAGAATCATTTTTTTATTGGGTTAAAATACCAAATGTATAAGTTTAGAACTTGTCAAAAAAAAAAAAAAAGTTTAGAACTTTAAATTAAGGTGTCGTCTAATGTGGGCTCAGTTCAATAATGAACTCTCCTATTTTTAGTAAATTTTAATAAAATATTGTTTTTATTTACCATGTTTTAATACTATAAAATTTATTTTTTACTAAAAATAGTAAAGATTTACCTTTAGACCAGTTTTTAGAGGTCCGTTTTGGACTGAACCTTGAATTAAAAGTAAATTAAGAAAAAATATTTTTTCTTCAAAAGAACCTTGAATTAAAAGAACGTTAATCCCTATGTCATAACCTAATAATGATCTATCTCTAGCTTGATTACTTAGGTTAAACCTAGTACCTAGTTCAGAGTTAAAAGCCAGGGTTAGTGGTCATTCAATCTCTATGATCAATTTGCATATTCATAAAAGCTAGGGTTAGTAGTCGATGATAAACAATACAAAAAGCATTAAACACAAGGTAATATGAATAAAGACTAAACTTTCATTGAAATTCAAAGGCATTCAACAAACTAAGGTTCCCATAGGATTACATCAGATTCATCTCAGGATTAACCACAAAAGAATTAGTTACTCATAGCTAAAATATAAGCTAACTAACATAAGAAGAAAGATTCATACATGTAATGGATGATTGACTATTAGTTTTGATGGTTTCCCACCAGATCTCCAAAGTCTCTGCTCCAAAATATGCTTTAGGTCTCAAAATTCGTGAACCCTTAATCTGAAAACACACTTTTCTATTTATAAGCTGGTAAAAATCGGCCACCGTGCTCCAAAATCGGTGGCCGAACTTGAAATTTCGTGCTGCCAAAGAAAGTAAAATCGGCTGCCGATTTATACCATTCGGGGGCCGATTTTTCCAGTAACAATATTGCTCAAACTGGCAGCAAAATCAATAATGGCAGCAAAATCTGTAATAAAAAAAGTTCGTGAAAACAGAGTTAGGCACTACAATAAGGGTGGTTGCTATAAGTATCATGCGGATGAAAAGAACCTAGGAAATGAATTTTTTTTTTTTTAAAAAAAAAAAGACATTTGAGAAATTAAGTTACCAATTAGCAGTTGATAAATGAGATTCTGGGAAGCACTTTTTCTTGATTTGAACTTGAGAGAGGAACCCTTTCATTTGGTATTACATTTCAGACATTGATTTTCAAGTCCTAATCAATAACAAAGCAAAGCATAGATTGTCATGAAGAAACTTTATAAAACCAAATAGATCTCTGGTAGCCCTGTTGTTGGATCATAAATAAATGAATAAAAAAAAGAGAGAAATTAGTTAAAATAAAACATTTATGAGAAAAAGAGAGAAGATTGATCAGAGAAAATATTAGAAGACCCCGCCGTTAACCGGTACAATAGTACTATGCATCACCATTTCTTGCATCAAATTAAAAAAGGGGGACAAAATAGTCTGTATCCAATGTTCTTCATTATTTTTTTTGTTTTATGTTTCATGGGTCTCTTTACACAATTACTTGTTTTATGGAAATATCCCATTATACAACTACTCATGATTCCATCAATGAGAGAACTGTAGATACTGTTTATCTACTCACATTGCTCTTCATCATTCCTTTTAGAAAACCCTTTCATTTTTGCATATTTTGGTGTACTTATAAATTGGAAATGCAAAATAATGATCAATAAAGAAGTGTAAAAACTAGAAGTAGAAGACTCAACATGAATAATCAATAAATATTGACAGATTTTTGTGGAAGCCAGTTATTTTTTTATGATTGTTTTTGCAATTGTGAGAAAGAAAGGCAGCATTTATGTTTTTGTGAGTGTTATTAGTGGGTAAGCCAGATTTTTTTTAAGAGAAAGCTTGCAGTTATGTTTTATTAGTGGGTAAGGCAGATTTTTTCTTTAATAACTGCCACTGTGTGTGTGATTATTAGTGGGAAAGGCTGATTTTTTTTTAAAAAAAAAACATCCATCAAGTAAGGGCATTTTGGGATTTACAAAAAAAGGCTACACCAAAAAATAGTATTTTGCCTTTATTAATAGGTATAGTAGATATATAAAAAACTTCCTGGCATCAAAGGTTGTTGACCTTCTATTATGTCTTACATGTCCATGAATGTCGTTTTTACGAGAATTGGTTTTGATATCCAAAAAGACTTAGCGACGTAGCTTGTTGTTTGCATGTCTTCCACTCATGTCTAATTTTCTATTTATAATATCGGTATATAAAGAGAATAAGGTATGTTGGACAAGCTTTTTCATTCTTCCAATTGCACACTTAAAATAGTTTGCCTACAACAATACTATATTGTTGGCGTTATTGAAAGAATGTAAGAATTTCTATTATATTTTTTATATGGTTTATATCATTGAAATAGAAAAACATAGTATGTAACAATTTGAAAATGCAAACATCTATATTTATAATTTAATTTAATTTTTTTAATCAAAATAAAAAATTCATAAAAAAAGAAGTTAATGTTCAGAATTTACTTGTTAACTCAATAAAAAGAGCGGGCACACACATGGTCACGGGATTGCTCGTCTAAATGCAAGTAATATATTATTAATGAAGTTGAAAAATTTGCACTTCCTAACTCAGGGTTTGTATCCCCAAAGGATCGTACATATTAATAACTAGCTTGGAAACCCGTGCCAACCACGGGCTAGAATTACGACTATTTTTTATATATAAAATCTAATTAAATAGCAAATTCATTATTTTATACACAATATATAAATAGAACGCATTGTTATCGTATTTTCGATTGCTTATATATACAAATATCAATGCGTATATAGTTATTTGGATTTTCGTATCGTTAAACAGGAATGATTTAACGGATGCAACGTCGAAATATTAGTATTTAATGCAGGAATATTTTACATGGATGGCTAAAATTTATTACGGAGACATGAGTCTTTTTTTTTTTTTTTTATGTTCTGCATATAACTGGGGGTGTTGGAGTCTCGAGGCCTACTGCTGCATATACAATTAATTGTCCCTACCCAACGAATCGTCTCTATCAGATTAGTTTCTTTCAAATTCCATGATTTCTATAGGGGATGCCCTTATATATACAAAGTTAACATCGTGCATACACTTGATTCATCTTAATATCCAACACGAATTTGTAATTATTCAATCGTGTAACAAATAAGTATAACAAACAGCGACAAAAACACCAACTATGTATCACATTTTTTAACTAAGCATATTATAAAAACACAACAGATAAGGCTTGAAAAAGGACTACAAAATTGTCATGTGCATGCACATAGACATAGGCGCTCCAAAGAACAAAGAAAAAAAAAAGACGGATATATAGCAGATTGTATAAAAAATGAAGCAGAGTATATAGTTGATAATATGGTCACTGAAAGAGTACGGTTTACATTAGAAAAAATGAGAATGATCAGAAGGATGCTGACATTATAAATAAAATTAAACTGAGTATGAGAATATTGAAGTTGCTCTACCAGATAATAGAAAAACCGAAATCTCAGTAGATAAACACCTTAATGTATCAGGCAAATTTTGGAGTCGAAGAGAAGGCATTGCACCTATTGCAATTGGTCAATGATATTTCAATGTCATAGAAATTCCATTAACGTCAGCCTGTGTACATCTGAATGATATCACCTCACCTAAAGCAGACAGCACCTGAAGGTACATGAGATCAAAATATTGTCAAAAAGGATCAAAAATATTACTCCATATAACATATTAGTCCCTATAACAAATTGATCACTCGGCCTGTTCTTTGCACAACAATAAATGTCATTGGATTTTATACAATGAAATAAGAAGTGTGATCTTAATTTTTAGTTCCAGAATTGTAGTTTATCTACATGAACAATCCATTACTCTTTCTTTACGCAACTATTAGAATGGTTGCAAGTAGAAACAACCAATTCATATCCAAATAAAAAATATATATTACAACGAAGTTTAAAAGAGAAAAAAAAACTCATACCCACCTGCGTCATCAAGAACGACAGGTTAAACATTCCGAAAAACATCACGGTACACAACATTAGTGGTCTCAGTACACACGCGATTTTCTTCATCCAGTATAAGCATTTTCAATCCCTTTTTGGAAGTGACTCTTGACACAGCGACATACATCTGTCCATGAGTAAAAACCGGTTTGGAAAGATAGATTTCAACATGAGACAACGACTAACCCTGACTTTTATTTATTGTCATTGCAAAACACACAGCCAACAGGAACTGTCTCATAGTAAATTTGAAAGGCAGTTCAAGATCACCTGGAACTAAGTTCAGTATTGGAATAATTACTTTTTCACCATCATTTTTTTGGTAATAACAGTTACACCGATAAAGTTCTTCCCAAGATTGTCTACAATCAACCTAGTCACATTGCACAATTCAGTTGCTTGGTCAATGTTCCTCATCAACATAACTCGACATCCAACTTTAAATCTCAACTTGTGGTTTGGAATACCGAAAAACTTGATATTGTTTAAGAATTTGGTGGTAAACCATTCGCTTTGTACCTCACTATTCTCGTCTGATTTGCAAACCGAATCAGAACTGGTATATTCCTTTTTGTCTCCTGGAACCAATGATAGAAGAAATTTGTTTACGTGATCAACTGCGTCCAGCGTGGGAGCAAGTATCCCCCGTGCTTGGAAAAAAATCCGAGATCTTCATGTTTTGCGAAAAATTCGGATATACAAAATCAACCAGAGAACGCAACAAATCAGAGGAATCTTTTATCAACAACTCATCAGGGATGGGTACGTTAATTTATCTACTCTCGTTGGTGGATCCTATTCAATCTCCAATTGAAAGCATCCAATCGACAAACTTTCTTATCTCATCTTCCTCGACACGAACGGTTGAAGCACGTAAACGCATATTTGTTGTAAGTGTGAGAACCTTACAGTGACTCCACACCTTTGATGAGTTGATGGATGAAGCAAGTATGTATTTTATGCATCTTTTTCTTATCACTGGCAAAATTTGTCTGAAATCACCGTCCAAAACCACAGAAAGACCCCCAAATGGTTTGTCTGTATTATCGACACCATCATAAGACATTATATCACGCATGGTTCTGTCAAACGCCTCAAAACAATAACAATGCATTATCAAGTGTCAAACGCCCCAAATGGAAACCCGTGTCAAGCACGGGCTAGAATTTCGTCATATTTGAGGGGAAAAATGCTCTGATGTATCAAGTGTCGGTTAAAGTTCAATATTGAATAAAAAAGTGGAGGTTGAGCAACAAATAAATTAATAAAACTCATATTTTAGTCTTCAATTTTTCGATGAAGATGTGGTATTGTTCTCACTTGTGTGGTTTCTCTTTCTGTAATGTGTCGAATCACATCAATGTTGACTCCCTTATAAAGCCCAGAGGTGGTATCATATCCCGGTTCAACATTGTGGACGGCGGATGGAGTGCTTCTTGGTGGTCTATCACAGACACGGAGAGTCTCTTAATGGAGATATGTTAATCTGTCAATTATGAGTTAAAATTTGACATTGGATGCAAGAGTAGACGTTGAGAAACATATGAGGGAGATTATCCATATACCTAATGCTTTAGGACTTTGGGTGAAGAAGTGATGTCGATCTCACTTGTGTTGTTGCTCTTTGACTAATATGATGATACAACTCAATGTAGGTTCCAATGGAAGTCGTAACATTATAATGATTTGTTTTGTTAGTTTTTGGGTGTCATTTGTTTAATTTTTATCTTAAATTTTAGTTTTAGGATGTCATTCCCTTTCAAGCAATTTTTTATTCAACCTCTATTATTTTAAATTCCGTCACTTTTGGTCTTTGGTATGATTTGACAATGGAAAAATGTAGATGTGTTCTGCTATGTTGACAAATTACATGTTTATTAGACATTTTAAATTGATGCGACATTTTTAATGAATCTATTATTTTGGTAGCATAATTACCCAATAATTTCCAATTCCTTAAATAAATTCATAAAATTACCAACAATTGAATCTCTTAATTATATTGTCATAGGTAAAACACACTCTCTTTAGTTTTACTTCTTATCATTCCTCTCTTGTTCAAATTCCTTTTTCTTCTTTCTTTTTCTAATTTACTTTCTATTTCCACATTAAAGAAAGGAACAAAGACACCCATCTATGAAATAGCCACCAACTCACATTTTTTTACCATGTTGTTCCTCTTATCTTATTTTGCTATCTCACCATATCATAGACACAAAGAATCTCACACTTAAGGGAGGGATGATAATGTGTCATTTGTAAGTAAAACTTCTACATTGGATGCAAGAGTATATATTGAGCAACAAATAAGTTAAATGACAAATATACCTAATGTCTTAAGGTTTTGGATGAAGATGTGGTGTCAATCTCACTTATGGGGTTTCTCTTAGTCAAATGTGATGATCCAAGTCATTACAGGCTCCCTCGGAACTCCATACATTATGATAAATTGTTATCTTAGTTTTTGGATGTTCTTTGCTTAATTTTTTATATTAAATAAAAGTTTTTGGATGACGCTCACTTTCATGCAATTGCTTTTATTCAACCTATGTTCTTTCAAATACATCCACTTTTGAACTTTAATCTTGTTTATGGTAGCCTTGGTCCCAATCCCAAATAAAATAAAAGAAGGTTGTGTCAGCATCTACAACAAACATAAAAAAAAAAAAATTAAAAAATTGAATCTCTATAGACAACTCCACTTAGTGAGGATAAGACTTGGTTGTTGTTGGTTGTTATTGCACCTTCACTTTTAGTCTTTCGTGGAATCTAACAATGAAAAATACAAATGTTTTATGTTGAGTTGACAAAGAGACATTTTAAAATGATGTGGGACTTTTTTAATTGAATCTATTTTTTTTGGTAAAAACTACTCATAAATCTCCAATTTCTTCAACTAACCCATAAAATTACCAATAACTCACTATATTCCTAATACCTCCACAGACAAAATACAAACTTTATTTTTCCTTATCATTTCTCTCATGTTCAAATTGTTTTTTCATATCCTTTCCTTTTCTAATTTCCTTTCTCTCTTTTCATTAAATATGGGAACATAAACCTACATAAACCACCATCAATCCACCTTTTTTATCATGTTGTGCCTATGTCACCAAATCACAAATGCATCAAGTCTCACACATAAGGGAAATATGTTAATGTGTCAATTTTGACTTAAAGTTCCATAGTTGATGCAAGAGTAGATGTTGACAAACATATAAGTGAGATGACCAATAAAGTTTCATAATTGATGCATCAAGTCTCTTTTTGTATTTTTTTCTCTTTTGTTAATGAAGTTTAGAGGTTAGCAGTCATCCTGCTACCTCTTTCTGCTAAAAAAAGAAAGATGACCAATATAAGAGTAGATGTTTAAGTTTTATATTAAATTTAAGGTTTAAGATGTTGTTCACTTTCATGCAATATTTTTAAATTAATCTCTAGTAATTTAAATCCCTTCACTTTTGGTTTTTGATGGATTTAATCATGGATAAATTTTTATGTGATTTGTTGAGTTAACAAATTACGTGTTTATTAGACACTTTTAAATGTTGTGTTTTTTTTTTAATCGAGCCTCAATTTTTGGTAAGTTAAATGTTTATTCTTTAGTATGAACACATGCGCCAAGCATAGTCTAGTATCATTTTCATTTGTGTGGTTGATCTTTGTTCAATGGATAAATGCACACCACTTTTGACTACCCCATAAGGTTCCTAGTGGTAGATCCCTGAAGTGGATAGTCTCATACTTGAGGGATAGAAGTTAATGTGTCAAGTCTGAGTTAAAGTTTCATATTGGAGGTAAGAGTGTATGTTGAGCGACACATAAGTGATGTGAGCTATATACCTAATGTCTTAAGGTTTAGGATGAAGATATGGTGTCAAACTCACTTAAGTGGGTTTTCTTAGTCTAATGTAATGATCAAATTCAATGTAGCATCCCTTGAAAGTCTCAGCATTACGATGAACTGTATTTTATTTTTTATTTTTGGATGTCATTTGTTTATTTTATTTTTTAATTTAGTTTTTTGATGTCTTCCTCTTTCATGTGATTTTTTTATTCAACCTCTATTATTTCAAATTCATTCAATTTTTGTCTTTGGTGGCAAATGAGAGTGGAAAATTGCAGACGTGTTATGCTGAGTTGACAAAATATATGCTTATTAGACATTAAAAATAATGTGAGGTTTTTTTAATTAGATCTAATTTTTTGGTAAAATAATTACCTAAAAATCTCGTACTCCTTCGACAGACCTATAAGATTATTGGCAACTCACATTATTCCCTATACTCTTACAAACAAAACACACAATACTTATTTTATTTCCCTTATCTTCTCTCATGTTTAAATTATTTTTTCATATCTGTTTATTTTCATTTAATTTGAAAAGAATGAACATAAACCTCCCTCCCTCAAACCACCACCAGACCACCTTTTTGAACATGCTCCATTTGATCGCCTTAATTTTAGCTTTTGAATGTCATTGATTTTGATGCTATTTTTTTATTCAACCTATATTATTTCAAATTTCTTCACTATTAATATGTAGTGGGATCTGACAATGGCAAAATGTAGTTGTGTTGTGCTAAATTCACAAATACATGTTTATAAGACATTTTAGGTGAAATGTGGTATTAATCTCACTTGTGTGATTGCTCTTAGCCTAATATGATGATCGAGGCTCCCCATGAAGCCCCAACATTATGACTTCTTAGTGAGATTGTATATCATTTGTTTAATTCATTTATCTTAAAATCAAGTCTTTCAATGCAACCAAAAAAAAAATCAAGTCTTTCAATGTCATTCATTTTTATGCTATTTTTTCTATTTAACCTCCATTAGTTCAAATTCTTTCACATTTTGTCTTTGGTGAATGTGAAGATGGAAAGAGGCATATATATGATGTTGATTTGACGAAATACATGCTCATTAGATATTTCAAAATGATGTCGCATTTTCTAAATGAGTCTAATTTTTTTGTTAAAATAATTACTCGTAAATCTCCAGCTTATTTGACAAACTCATAAAATTACCAGTAACTCACGCTATTTTCTATACCCTTAAGAACATATCACACACTTCTTTTTTTTCATTTATCATTTTGCTTAGGTGTAAATTCATTTGTCATTTTGTTATATTTTCTAAGTTTATTTCCCTCTTCTCATGAAAGAAAGGAACGAAAATCTTCTTGCATGAAAACACAACTAACCCATCTTTTTTAGCATGTTGTGTCTCTGTCTGATCTTATTTGTTTATATCTTTATAGCACAAACATAAAGAGTCTCACACTGAAGGGAAAGATGTTGACGTGTCATCAAGTATGAGTTAAAGTTCAACATTAAATTCAAAAGTATATTTTGAGCAACATATAAGTGAGGAGACCAATATAACTAATGTCTTGTATGGTTTTGGTAGAAATAAATTCATTGTGGTTTTTAATTTTACGTAAATAACGACATTAAATGTTAAACCTCAAAAATCATTACGGCGCAAAGATCATTAAAGTGTTATTCCATTTATATTTTTTTTATAAAATTAACCATAAATTTATTATTATTTTTTTGTATTATAAAAGACTTTTATGTGCACTATGCTACTAAAAGGGAATTGGATTATCTCCATTGAAAATTTTCTCATTTTTATCCATTTCCAATCTACACGATTAAAATACAAAAACCATTTTTTTTTATAATTTAATTCTCAACTTCTCTCTCGTGTTTAATTGTTGAGATTACACTGGAGAAAATTTGAGAGAATTTTCAATGTAGAGAATTCAAATCCTACTAAAAGACACGATGTACTTTGATTTTTTTTAAGACAATTTTTTAGGAAAAAAAAACTAAAATTGGAATTTGAAAAATTAATGGTTTTATTGCTTAAATTTAATTTTGGGTATCATTCAACTCTTCCTTATACTCTTGTTGTTATTACATTTCTATAATCATATGACTTTTCTATGTTCTTGAGTAATCTTTTTTCTTTTAGAATATCAAAATTAAGGCTTTCATTTTGGATAAAAAAAATTGAGGCTTTTCAATGACCAATATTGAAATTTAAATTTTTAAATTTAAACAATACATTTTCTTTTAAGATAAAAAATGTAGATGAGTTTGATTCTCAATTGCTCACCGGGATCATAACATGTCTCATGATTCAAAGAGCGTTTATACAAATACTTGAAAATTATCTATCAAAGAGGATACTCCAAAATGTCAGATGAGTGTTACATTTGTTTTTGACAATTGTGCTACATTTTTTTAAAGTGATGAGTACTACTCTTAAATTGATTAATTTTGATTTATTTTACGATCATGTTAATAATTAGTTTTTAATTTAGTTCCTGATATATCAAAATCAATTTATTCTACATTACTTATTTTTATGAGTTTAATCAATATTGATAGCAATACAATTTGTTGTTTATCATATGTTTTAATATACTTTTAAGGTTGATTTCATGGTTGCTGGGTCAGGTTTATATACTTTCAGCTTTTATACTTGCTTTTATTTAATATATTTTCTTTGCTTAAAAAAAAGATAATAATACAATTACATCATTAATACAAATTTCCTTCTCTAAAAAAAATAGTGCACAATAATGAAAAGATATACATCAATAAATGTAAATCAATCAATATCAAAATAATTTAATACCCTAATAAACAGTAATTACAATTATTTACTCTAATATAGTTAAGGCAGGGTAGTCAACGTAGTAAATAAGTTTTATTCTGATCATGAATTTAAGTGCAAGAATCAATTGTCATATTAATGTGTGATCAATTACAATAGTAGTATTGTCTATCGTCTTGTTCCTGCCCTTGCTAGATACATCCTTAAGACAATTTCCTAAAAATATAGAATATTGATTCAATTTATAACGTCATCACCTATTATAATTATAATTGACATCTATCTTACAACTGAAATGGTAGTATAGCTACTATCATAATTATCTTTTTCAATGCCAAATAAAAAGTTCCAATTAAAAGAATAAAGAAGCACGTTTGTCTTTTGTTCTCTTTGGATCTCAACTATACTTTTTTTTTTCTTTCCATAATTCAATCTTCATGAATATTGTCTATTCATGAATAATTTCTGCAAGTTAAAAAGTCAAAACAAACAAAAAGTTATAAAATATTCAACAACACAACTTTATACCGAAGAAGAAAAACTACATTGTATTTATTAAAAAAAGAAAAACATAATCAGAAAAGACTTTCAATAATATGAATTACCGAAACTCGTGTTTCTCTTACATATATCAAAGAAATCAAATAAGTTGTTACAATACATGGGTCATGTACATTAATAAGAGAAATATGTAAAAAATTGACATTGTAACAAAGAGAGAAAATAGAGGTTCATAGAAGACTTTCAATAATATGAATTGTGAATAGAGAGTGGTGTGAAAAATGTGAGAGTCAAAACGGATATTTATAGCTAAAGACATAAAGTAACCAAAATAATCAAGTGCTTGATTCATGCATACCGTAACGGAAAAAAAATTGTACATTAATATTCATCAATTTGTGCATTTGATCTTAGAAACAAAATCGTAGTAATTCAAACCAAATGATTTTATTTTATTGATAACTTTTTTTTTGACAATTTTATTTTATTGGTAACCATATATTTGACATCTACGTACGCACACTATTTTTTGACCAAATATATTTTTGTTTAATTTTAATGTGTAACAAAAAAAAACTAAAAATGTGTATAAACATATTATGTACCATATCATTCCTTTCATGTTGCATAAACTATGGAAGGCGTTACAAAAATTTAGAGAGTTGTCTCTTCGTATTTAAAAAGAATTGTTGTAATAAAAAAACGAAAAATAAAGGAAACGAAAACAAATAAAATTATAAACATATGAGAGAGAGAGAGAGAGAGAGAGAGAGAGAGAGAGAGAGAGAGAGAGAGAGAGAGAGAGAGAGAGAGAGAGAGAGAGAGAGAGAGAGAGAGAGAGAGGTGTGTGTCACAATGAAGATAGAGAGAAAGGATGTGTGCTACGATGAAGATGAAAATGATGACAGACATATTGACTATATAGAGGGGGAAAAAACCTAAGTAAAAGTTAAAAGGATGACATGTATGCTTAAATTTGATTGGTTGGTAATTTTAATCATGAATCATGATTGGCTGATAATTTAAATCATGAATCATGGTCAATTTTTATTGGTTGATAATACAAAACATATTCATGATAAGGCTATTAAAATGTTTATAATTTTCATTTTGCTTTTTAATAAATTAATTGAAATAAATTAAATTTGTGTGAATGATGCAAATGACATAAATTGAATGTGAGTAAATATATGGTGATTTGAATCTTTGATCAAGCAATTAATGAGATGAAGCAAGAAAGAGTGCCAAGTGTACTTTTCAAAAAAAATAAGGCAAATATATATAATAGAGATTTTTAACCTTAAATATCTAAGTTGGAGCAATAATATAGATAGTTTACAGCTGACCTCATTATTATTTTTTAATATTAATCATTGAAACATAGATACTCAATCATTATTATATGATGTTACTACATGTTTACTTAATATAAAATGAGAAGTGCACAAACAAAAAAACAAACTAAATATTCAGGAAAATACAACACGTACTTTTATTCATCTCATATCACAAATTTCTCAACGAAATGAAAGATAAATAATAATTAAAAGAAAACCCAGTAATCCTGAAGATTCCTCACTCTTTTCATATGAATAACATCATAGTTTAACCACTACCTCCAAGAACACCCTTAAGCTTCTTCACTACAACAGCATCAATAAAAGTTGTTGCAGTAATGAACTCCGTTGGAAAATCGCTTTCAAACAAAGCGTAATCCAATATCTGTAGACGAGGATTAGCACTACTAAAGCTATTAAAAGTAAGTGCGTTAGAACGACCAACATTAATTTGGAAATGCAACAATCCTTGTGGAAAAATCATAACATCACCTTTGTGAAGTGTTTTAACGTAAACAACATTGTCAGAGGAAACAAAACCAGCACTGATTGTTCCTTTAATAACAACCAACACTTCCGAAGCACCGGGGTGTGTGTGAAGTGGAATAACACCACCGACGGCTATATCTAAACGCGCCATGGAGATTCCAAGACCGTTTACACCGGGAAATTGTGAGTCTAATGCGGTGGTAACAGCGGCTTTGATAATGTTTGTGGTGTTTCCAGGTGCGGCTAGGCCGTGGTAGACGAAGTCATTCGCGGTTACTTTTGATGGTGGTTTGCAAGAATATCCAGCAGGGCCATTTGGTGCATTGTAATCTGCTACGCAGAAATCTACTACGGATGCATGAGAAAGGGAAAGAAGAGAAAAAATGAAGAAGATAGTTAGAATCATCTTCATGTTTTTGTTGTTGTTGTATTTGATATCAAATTGGTTCTATTATATATAGAGAGTGAAATAGTGGAAATATATGTTTTTAATATTCCTTTGAATAATTTGAATTGATCATTCAATAGTCATTGACAAATGCATGTAAGGAGTAATGATGATCGTGGACATTCTAACAAATGCATTGTCAAATAAACATTGTTTCTTAATTAGGTTTGTTTGGGCAAACTATTGATTTTGGTGTACTTGATTTGTGTGATTAATTAGCTGTGACATAATAATAATAACTTTGAAATTGTTGTGAGCTCTGTAACGCTTTACACTTATGATAGAGGACGTGTCGGCCGACACACCGACATGATACTTGCACATATGATTACGTTCAATTATATCAGTGCTTCATAGGTTTTGAATACCACTTAGGTGAGATATGCTTAATATTCTTTAAACGGAGACTTAGATGGTACATTGTCCTTTTCACGACAAAATACTAAATTGAGTTTTGTTATTGGAAAAGTATCTAAATAAAGATTCTGCTTTGTATATTACTCCCTCCGTCCCTTAATGTAACCCCCTTTGCATTTTTCACATTTCTTAAGAAAAGTTGTCAGTGTAATTAATGTGTCTGTTATGTGTATTAATATTACCAAATTGTCCTTTGTTTGTATGTGTATTAAATTTGACTATTCATATTTCAAGACAAGTTAGAAGTATTAATTAGGGGTATGTTTAGGAAAAAAGTAATAAATGCATCTAGTAATTTGAAAAGGGGGTTACATTTAGGGACAAAAATAAAATCAAATGGGTGGTTACATTAAGGGACGGAGGGAGTATATAGTTTGTAGTTAATGTTAACCCTCGGCTTCTCACTAGGAAAGGACTTTGGTGATCCGGAGTTCAGTCGGAATGTAAGAAAAGTCCGGTAAAATATTGTTCCACCAAAAATAAACTCAGTTTGTCTTGACTAATTCCTCCTTAATGCTCATTAACCACTCAGGTCTAATTAGTTGTTATGTTATCCACATCTTTTCTCTACCACTCTGGCTATTTCTTCTCAGCTAGGTCCATTTTTGTTAAAAGTTCAAAGAAACATGACTAGGAAAAGGGTCCTGTAATGACTTATATAATGATCACTGTGACTAATAAACTACCATATGATAAGAGGTATTTTGAATAATTTGAAATTAATTGATAAGTGATTGTCGTTCATATTGGTCCCTAGTCCTTATTCTTAAGTTTAAATTTGATTGGATGCATGTCACTGTGTGCGGTTGATGTTAATGTTACTATCATTATTGTCGGTGGCATTAGTACTCACGTCAGCGGGAAGAGTCCACAACACCCGTTTGAGGTTCCGGCATGCCGGTGGTCGCTGTAGCAAGGTGGAGGAGGAAGAAAGGATTCAATGGCATGCCACATTTACTAAATGTTCATATGCTCAGTTTAGTCTATTTAGAGTTTTAGATGAATGACATGTGGTAAAAAAAGGATTCAATGGTTTAGATTTAATAGTAAACAAACATTTATTTTTTTAATAAATAATAATTAAAACTCATAAACGCTTCTCTTTCTCTTCTTCTCTTTCTCTTGTATCAGTGGACGTTTCTCTCTTTACAGCTTCTGCCACAAACTCTTCCTCACCCCTCTCCTCACCGCCAACATCGATCGATTGCGATGCCGTCGAAGAGAAAGAGAAGCCTTTTTTAATTATTTTTTATTAAAAAATAAATGTTTTGTTTATTTTTAAATCTGAATCATTGAATCCTTTTTTGCCACATGTCATTCTTCCAAGACCTTAAATGAATTAAATTGACATATGGTAAATGGAGCAGACTCGAACATGAGGAAAGAAAAATAAGAAGAGGAGAAAAAGTTAGTTGTTGATAATGCATTATCAAATCTTATGGACATGTAAGATTCAATTGTTTTCTATTTTCTGTATGACAAAATTTTTCAAGGAGGATTCTAGGATACACTTGCAAATTAAAATGTATTTACACATTTGCTTTATCTTGTAAAAAAGAATATACACTTGTTTTATAAATGAATAAATTAACGATCATTTTTATGAAATAAAGAGTTTTAGTTGACTTTTATATTTTTATAAATTATACTTTTATAAAAAAACATCATTTAATTGTTTATAAGAATAATATTAAAAAAATAGTTTATCTTAAAAAATAATCAATATTTACTATCATGCGTGATAAAAAAAATTAGGAAAAACACATTATGCCCACACTTTTCTTTTTTTGAGGGAAAAAAAGTGTGGGCATAATATTTAAGAAAAGTGTGACCACACTTTTCTTATATAAGATTAGTTATTATAATTATAAATGATATAAAATAACATTTTTAAGAAGAAAAAAAACAATTGATTATTAATTTAAAGACCGAGTATATCGTGTGTATCCCAGAAATTGTCATCTTTTTTTGGTGGTGATCCCAAAAATTGTCATCTAGTATATATTTGAATAGGAGAAAATATTTGGCCCGTCTTAATTAATAATTGAATGAAAAATCTGATCAATTTTTTTTGGGTAATTTTATATTTATATTTTTATGTTTTATTTGATAGGATTTTTCATTTTCCACTTTGTTTTTGGCATTAGGGACATTGTCGATATTTCTTTAATTGTTGGTGTTTTTAGTGTTTGACCATCATGCATGACTAGGTTCAACTCTAAGAATTTGTTTGTGAGTTTGAAGGAAAAAAAGGAAGGGTTTTGGGGCCGGGGTGGAAAATATAGGCGTAAATCGAGAAATCTTTCATATTTTTTTAAAGAATATATTTTTTTAGAGAGTGATAAATTAATGTTTATGATTAATACATTTTTAATTTTAAGAATATTTTAATATAAATTATATTTGAAGAATTCATATATACCCTCTCAAACCCTCCAAAACCATCCTCCAATACAATTTTTAAGTTCCACCCAAATGGGAAGGGTTTTATATTTTGAAGAAAAATAAGCCCCCAAAGTCCTCTCCTCATAATGTCCTCTATTTCTTCCACTTACTCCTTCCTTTTTTTTATTCCTTCCAAATCCTCATTTCTCTTCCCCTACAAACTCACAAACAAAGTCTAATGTAATGATGATGCCAAAAGACATGACAATTTTACTAAACTAACCTTATTTATTATTGTTGTGATTCTTTGGAAGTAGTTTACACTTAATTAATTAGAGGGTACAACTGAAAATAAAATAATAATTTTACATTTAAAAGTGCAAGTGACATTCATTTTTTTGTGTGTGGCTAAAATGAAACTTATTTTAAAACTGAGGGAGTAATTCTAAATTAGATTTTGATTTCATCGAAAACAACATGGCTCGTAGGATTCTTAGAGAGCTTGCTACTCTTGATGTTACACGTAATGCTTTGTGTATTAACTATAATTATGTTGAAGTTCTGTTTAATTAAAATCTGGTTTAATACACATGTAGCCCAAGTTTTATATGTGAAGATCCTCACAAACATATCAAGGAGTTCCACATTTATGCTCAACCCTGAAGCCTCAAGGAGTTCCAAAGGAGCACATCAAACGAATGGATTTTACATTCTCATTTCAAGACGCAACCAAAGACTAGTTGTACTACCTTCAACTATTCAACTAGTTCCCATTAATAAATGTTATAATTTTTCTTGCTTTTGTTTTTTTGGTAGTGGCTAGGGTTTGAACCCTGGACCTTGCATATTTTTATACACTAGACTTTTGACCAGTGCTACCGAACGGGTCCTACCGCTGAGAAGTTAATCAAATAAGTCGCAACAATGTAATCATATATATTTAATAGAAGTTTTATAAACATTTAAAAGACTCGTGCTCAAATAGAGCCGTACATTATAATTGGCAACGCAACATCACTTTTTGAAATTCAGGTGAATATCGAGAAAAAAAAAGGTAACACCTTGAAATATATTACAACTTTTGATATTGCGGTTGCATTCTCACTATATTAAGGAAACCATTCTTAGAATTTTTTTTAAAAAAAATGTAGGCATAAACTTTGTGTTAAAAAAAAAAGGTATAATAATAAGTTGCATCAATAAGGTAGCAATATTATGACTTTTTTTATTGCGAATGTATTGTCACTATATTAAGGACGCCATTCTATGAAGCTTAAAAAAAAAACATTTTGTAGGATGTTGTTTGTGTTAAAAAAAAAAGGAAGAATAATGGCTTGCATTAATAAGATAGAAGTTTAGTCACAATAGCCTAAACTATAATAGTTGACTTAAGATCTAACATGATTGATTTACAGGATCTTCTGGATGTTTAGTATAAGGAGACGACACCAATATATAGAAAGTATTACATGTGAATGACCATTCACTTCTTGCAGTAATAATTCCTATTCATTGTAGCCATAAAAGCAATTACTGTCAAATGCTTTGTAATGCATTATGACGTTTCCAATTCCAAAAGTTGTTAGTGTCAATCATAAATACCAATAGTTGACATTTGGCGTTGCCATTGGATAACATTAATGAACTATCTATTGATTGAAATAATTTGACCTCTGCAATAATAAGTAATTAATTTATCTTTTATTCACAATTGCATATCATTAAGTTCCATAAATATTTGAAATTTGAATTGTAGGTCTTTAAATGTGTTTTCAAATTCGACTGGTGTCGCCTATAAGCTATAACTAATATCATTAAGTTCCATTAAGTTCCATATGATACTTGCAAATGATATTTGAAAATCTGCAACTAAATTATAAGGAGACGACACCAATATATAGAAAGTATTATATGTGAATGACCATTCACTTCTTGCAATAATAATTCCTATTCATTACAGCCATAGAAGCAATTACTATCAAATGCTTTGTAATGCATTATGACGTTTCCAATTCCAAAAGTTGTTAGTGTGAATCATAAATACCAATAGTTGACATTTGGCGTGGCCATTGGATAACATTAATGAACTATCTATTGATTGAAATAATTTGACCTCTGTAATAATAAGTATTAATTTATCTTTTATTCACAATTGCATATCATTAAGTTCCATAAATATTTGAAATTCGAATTGTAGGTCTTTAAATGTGTTTTCAAATTCGACTGGTGTCGCCTATAAGCTATAACTAATATTATTAAGTTCCGTTAAGTTATACATGAATGACGTGATTGAAGAAGGTTTAGTACTTGCAAATGATATTTGAAAAATGTTAGACTTGATGAACAACATATGTCTGGAAATAAACTAATTATCCTTTCCTAACCATACTTAATTGTTATATGCTATTTCAAACTGTTTTATGTTGACATAAACTTTTTGACATGCTAATACTTTGACAGTATATTTAAATTAAAAATGCTAGACTTCAGGCACATCTAAGAAGTGAAAGTATATACAAAGCCTTAGCTGTCGAGTCGAAATAACCACTGAAATAAGTTTTGAATAATATTGTTTTTCAGAGTTTTAGCCTAATTGTAAATACACATGTGATTAGCCATCGTTGACTTCAGAACAGATCACACATATTACTCGAAAAAATTATGAAATAGAACTTGAAACAGAAGTGCAGAATTATAAATTTTATCCATAGATGTTGTTTGGATTACAAAACCATCAACACAGAAGATAAATACTCAAACTAAATAGAAAAACGCAGAAAAGAAAGCAATTAAAAATGAGTCGTTGATGAATATCACATCTGCATCATACATGCCAATAACCTCTTGATCACGTTTACGACAAATTCATTGAATGCAAAAAACCAAACAAAGAACAAAATGAATAACAATGAATTATTCAATATTAGAAATGAGGAATACAAAAGCTAAAATTAACAATTAACCTTGCAAAGTAAAAGAAGCTTCCGAGAGCGATCCCGATGCAATGAAGAGCGAATTCCGACGTGGTGTACAACGACAGTGGTTCAACTCCGGCGTGGTGGAAAGCGAGTAGGTTTTGTAGATGATGAAGAGATGAAGACATTGATGCTTTTACTTTAGTGGGAGAAGGACGAAAAATGATCAAAATGATGGTAGAAGATGAAGGATTGGTGTGTGTTTTTGAAGAAGGAGAAGAGAAGGGTTTGTGTTGTTACGCGTGAGAGAGAAAGTGGGTTGTTAATCAAATTGGCATTAACTACGTTTTCAATTGCCATTAAAAGTGTGTTATTCGTTTTCAGTTGCATTAAAAGTGTGTTATTCGTTTTCAATTAGCATTAACTAAGTTATATGAGAGAAAATGATGAGTTTGAGAATAGAGATCGAATCAAAGGGTGAGATTAGATTAGCATGTTTAGGAGGGAAAAATGCTAGGGATTAGGGCAAATTAGGGAAACATGTTTGCTAACCAAGTCTAGCTTTTATAATAAAGGATTGTCCAACCAACTGAGCTAAGCTCAGAAGGACTTGCTTTTGTTTAATATATCTAGGTAATGCACTTTGCATTACTTTTATAAAAAAACTAGTTGTCAACCCGTGCTTCGCACGGGGTGGATTGCTTTTTTTCGGATAATTTTGTTGGCAATCACATTTGTTAACGCTTAAAAGTGAACTGATTGTGAACATAGATATTACATGCTTATAAATATAAAAATCCATGATCCATAACATACCAAATCTTATATAGGTCTACCATAAAAGATTTCAAAACAGAAGTTATATAACATAGATTCTATTAGAGTAAACCATTTAGTTAATCTAAATATTTTTTTTTGTTGTCATTAATAATTTTTTATTGTTGTCCAGTTAATCTAAATACAATAATGATGTTTTTTGCCATGATTGAGTTACACTTGAATTCCAATCTGGTTCCAGGAGTGATGCGATTACATAAGCAAAATCTTTTCCATCCATTTCCGATTATAGATGTGTTAATATTTGTTTCAGGGTCATTTATGAAAAATAATTTACATATCGTAATTGTGTTAGCGGTACCGCATAGTCTTAGATATTCGTGGTTTTTAGTTCGTAAAAAGTTACCAAGATCAAAGATTAGTTTACCGCCTACCTCTAACACACGTTCTCGGCAAAAGTTGAACCATTGGCCATCCAAGTACTTTTCATGACTTGCTCTCTCCGTGGTAATCAAGTGATACTTATACCTCCTTTGAGTTTGGTCATCAATTAGTGTCATCGTTTTCACCTTTTCCTTTAGAACCGTCCTTGATATCTCATTAGGGAAATGCTAAGTCGGAAACGAATTGTAATATTAATTTGATATCATGTATAAAATGATGGCAGTATAACTTATTTTAAGGTGAAGATAATATACCATGACTTGCAACTTGTCTTCCTTAATCATCCATTCAACCACATTCTTTTCAAAGTATCGCTCATCTACAGCTTCCATCTTTAAAATCACATTCAACCACATTCTTTTCAAAGTGTCGCTCATCTACAGCTTCCTTTGATAATGGGAGCCAAATGTACTGTTGATGTGTGTTGGAGCATATCAGTAAGGTGATTTGGATGTAAATTAGAACAAAGTAAACTACTTGCCCAAGTAATCACTTCATGATGGTTTCTTGACATAAAAAACTATACCTGAGATAATGTAACGATGGCAACCTAAGTATTTCATATCCAGTCTTATGATCTGAACTTCTATACTTCATCTACACAGAGAAGTGGCCAGGCTAATCCATGTGGTATATTTTAGACTCATTTAAACTAAAATCTCTAGTTTTTTTTCAATGCATCATTTATAATGACGTATCTTACAGCAGCCCGAGAGTATATAATGATATAAGTTATAAGTTACATCTCATTCACAACATATAATGGAGGAAAGAGTGGCACAACAGTAATGGAAAAAATATAGGCATGATGAAATGTTAGTATGAGTAATCAATGTAGACTAACAAACAAAAACCCCATCCAAATTTCATTAACAGTCATTGCAAACCATAAGGGAGAGCACAGAAAAGCAAAAGGATAGGAAACAAAGGCATACATAAGACCGAGAACATGAAAACATAAGTGGCGAAGACGCTAAATACGACAATCAATGGGAGTTACTATATCCCATGGTAAAACAAAAAACACACCAAAATAAGTTACAAAACAAAATGACATAATACATGACAACTAAATCCAAAGAACAACCATGCATTCATCTTCAGTCTTCAATCTTCAGGCAACACAATGTTCGCTTGTTAGTGGTTGATGCCTCCACAACCCTTTCAAACCCTGGACTGGCCTCTTTCCCAAGTTCTTGCTAGTCTGAGTTTCAGATGTCTGAGAAGTGTCATCGTTGCCGTTTAAGCAGCCTCCTTCAGTCTCATCCTGGTTTATAACTAAACATTATAAGAAAAATTTGCATCAGCCAATAATTAAGTCACCGCATGGAAAAGTCTGATAAAGGATATTGCTTCAGCCTCTGGCAGGTTTGGGGCGTCAAACACTTTGCAAATAGATTTACAATTTTAATTTGATAGAGAAAATGGTAAAGAGTTAAAACCCATTGTGATTTCTGAAATTGTAAGTTTCTCTAAGAATAGTTCCTGAAATTCCTAAATTGACAACAACATCCCTAAAATAGTAAAATGACGTTCATTTTAGTCACACATTTTATGGTAAACACTTCGAGTTTTAGCTTATCAGTAGCAACTTGATTAGAAATATTCAACTTTATAGAATAATTTGAAATATCTGTTAACCAAATATAACATGTAAATGATGATGAAGTGAAATTTACAATTACAATTATGTTTTTGTCAATTCCTTAATTTCAAAGACTAACATGCCAACACCCTACAATTAAATTGACAAATTTTGAGATTCAATGGAACGATATACGATTATCTTTACTAAAGCATAGCATAGCATATATGATTCATTACACTACATTATGAATTTATGCAAATTAAATCAAATGAAAACAGAAGCAACAGTCTATACCTTCTTCCCTCGAATGACAGCTCCAGCTTCACCTTGAATCACCATATATTTAGTAAAACCAATATGTAATCCAGTTGGAGCAAGCGTTCCAGGCTCATCGAAGTCTTTGTTGATAGCATTTATCTCCTCAGGCTTGAACTAATAATCAAAACAAAGGTTACGTAAAACTGACTTCATTTTTGTTTCCTTAGAATTTGTGATCTTTATAACTTAATTGCTGATAAGAACATATGATTTTCATCAGAAAGGTATTAACTTTACCTTGATTAATAAAAGCAGAAACCATGATCACAGTACCCATCAAAACTCTTTAACTTTTTTTTATAGGCATTCAAATTTTTGGTTGTCACCTCTGAAGAATAGATAATCTAATCACAATCATAAGTTTAGCCCCATCCTGCACTCTGCAATCTTAGTTTTGGGACCGCCCACCTAGCTCTGGTCTGTTCCACCCCTCAATCTGGGATTGACCACATATGTTTAAATATTAAATTTCTGTTCCAGTTTAGTCTCTGATCAAGTGTTTAAAGGTTGCTGATAGATTCTACATTTTTTACTTGGTTTTGAATCATTGATAGCCAATGATATTTTGACCTTGATTAACCAAGCATATGTAGTTAAATTATAGTGTAAATCTACTATGTTGCAAATCTATAAATTATAGTGTAAATGCGTTTGAGCGTACACTGAATCAGTCAATTCAAGAAACCTATCTCTTACATTGAGCAACAAATAGCCAATATCAGACAACTTTCTTTATGCGCCACAGACTGTGAAAGACCAAAAATCTTAATGCAAAATATTGAATATTAGCTTGTACCTTCATCTTTTCAGCAGAAGTGATCATGCATATGACACTATCAGCGGTTCTTCGGCTTCTAGTCTTCTAGATTTACTCTCGTAATAGAAGTATAATATCAACTGGGTCATTCCCAAAAGGGTTCCTATCCCATTTGGCACCTACAAAATCAAGCAAAGATGCACAATTCAGACAAAAGGGTATTTCAAGAATAAATAAAAAGAAAAAAAAAATGAACTGAAAGGAACTTACATAAATGAAGACATCATCGCTGAGTAATCCGTAAACTAAGAACGTGGTGCTCATTAGAAAGGTGGAAAGTGAGAGATATAATGGCACGAATTCGACACTCTGTCTGAATGACCAATTTCTGCAAAATTCGTGTAGATAATGTCAGTAATTTCATCTAGGCTCTAGCTAATAGATAGTACAACTCAACATAAAACATAAATGTAGGAAATTACATTCTTACAATTATAAACAATGGAGAAGAAAACATTGAAATGAGAGATGCGCAACTCAAAACCCCAACAAAGAGCCAACACATTACAATGTCATCGATTTGCAAACTACCAATCAATATGATTGCAAATATGCCAAGAACTCCCATCAGCCATGCAATCATTTTCACTCTAGACCTGCTAGAAATGGTGCTCATAGAGCTTAGGAGTGACTTATTAGAAGTTAATTTTCTAGATCCAGGACACAGCATTAACAGTAAAAGAGTATGACAGAAACATGTTTATCTCAACTTCAATTAGCTTCACTTTCAAGGCAAGAATAGTTTCAAGAGTGGATAATGCTAATGTTAATGCTAATAATGCAGAAACAAAAGAATAATGACTTCATAAATAAGCAAGAATAGATTATTATTTCAAGTTACAACTCAAACAAACAGAACTTAATTTACATTTGTAGATTGAAAGAGTGCAGCGATTAGAGACAGAGAGAGTAGCTCAAAACGGCGAAGTGCTGAAATGAAACATGCCAAGATTTAATGTTCAGTTTACTATTATTAACAACTCTTTTAAGTATTAATCCAATGTCATGTCCCAAGTCAACATCATAAACCAAAAACTACGCAAAAACAAACAAACATGGAATATACAAATTGCAAAAATTTAATGTGTTTGAAAAGTGATTTGTAAATTTAATGTGTCTATATTAACCCTATAAAAGTTGCATATAAACTGAAAAGAGGGAGCCTTGATCATAAAGCGTCATATAGCTCATGGAAATTTCAGTGAGCAAAATCCAATAAATAGTTATAAGGTATCCTTACCTTAATGGTGGCAGCAATCTGTGAAATAATTGGAAGCAGATACTCATGCACTCTACCTATGCCAATGGCTGCTACGTTGGAAGTGAAATCTGACTGGCCAGTGTATAATATATAAAGAGATTTTCCAAATATATCATGTGATGTCTATTTGTTCTCTGAACAATCAAAATAAAATCAGTCAATTACTATAACAATGACAGGGAAACAAATAAAATAAGTTTGTTTTGTGCATTTGGTACCTTGTTCACCAACTTCATAACTTGGGTTGTAAAATGCTTTATTTGGTTAAACTGGATAGCAGGGGAGAAAGGGATGATCCTAGTGTCAAACACATAAATATTAGGAAGAAGCACATATAATTTGTAGAAGAATGATTCATTGCTTATTTCTGTACACAAATAGACAGGTATACATAAAGTCAAAGCAGTGGGTGTAATCAAAATAGTTAAACTTGAAAAGATTCTAACCACAATTTCTAAAACCAAATATGCAAGAAAACAAAGATAAATCTTTGAAAGCAGCCAGTATAGAAAAGATGCAATCCAAAATATTTTCTCCCTCCTATGACATGATAAATAGTTAACATTACGTTTTCACATTTACTCACTTGAGTCGAGCAAGCTCAAGACTGTCACTGTTATCTCCAATCATACTCTCATATGCATTTATTTAACTACAGGACTTCCCGTATCAGCCTAGATTTCAAAATTCCTCACCTAAAAGTGGAATGAATAGAACTAACATTTTGGTACCTGAAAAGAAGCAAAAGAGAGGTGCGCAGGGTTCATTTATGACCATCAAAGACTAAAGTTGCCCTTTTCAATGACTCAGATGCCTTGTGAAGCCAATGTCCAATGTCGATCTTCTGGAAGCCACCACAAATACAGAATCTTTCTTTCAAAACCTGTGAATACTGGACATTAAGTACCAACAAAACCGAAATAAGAAATATACATTGTTCATTCAAAAAATAAATAAACGTCTTCAGACTGCATTTCTTACACGCTCGACAATATTTTCAAGCAGATGTAGATCTTCTTTCAAAGAACCCATTGAATTCTTTAATCTCAAATAAACAATTGGCGACTCTGAATGACTTGCAATTGTGAAGCCTGGTATTTTCGACAACCCTGCGAAGTTCTTAAATTATAGCAGGGAAATGGATGATAAATAATAGGCATCGTCAACCAATCACTTAGTTATGCACATCGCTCTATCATGCAAATTTTATAGTTCAGACCTGCAAATTCAGGGATTCATGAAGAAAAAGTGGGGAAAAAATGAAAGAAGTTCTGTGAAAAACACCCTCCGGACTCAAATATAAGTAAAACTAACTAAATACATACTAATTAAGAATATTAGTTAACCTTGCTTATTTTTCTTGGTGCAATAAGAAAATTGCATTCTCCAAACTATCATTCTCTTCACTAAATATCCTTTGAAACCTGTTTCATAAGAGCATTGATTGAGTGGTGTTTGTTTCATGAGAACACTAATTGAAATATAACAGTAATAATGAGCAAATTCTAGCAAGGCTGATTTCTTCATGAACTCGATCACCCTAAGTTCATAAACAAAAAGAAAATACGAAGTTAAATCCAAATGTATAACATTAAACAACAAAAAGAAACCATTAAGAACCAAATCTGAGATAATTTCCCTAACCTTTGCATCGCTGATAATGAGTTCCATGTGTTGATTGCCATTGCTAGCAGTAACACTCCATGAATCAAGGACCCTAAAACCAATTTTACAGATATGTAAATCCTTTTTCAAGTCCTTGATATAATCAAAGTCCCTAGACATTGAGAACCCTGTATAAAAATATACCAATACATCATAAAACAACCTTCTAATACTTCAATAAAATTTGTCATTACACTGCCAACTGAATATTTCTTCGCCGTTCTTATTACAAAATAGAAAGAAAGTATTATCTTTGATTTCTAATGTCCAAAACGACAAATAAATTAATATAAAATAATAGTATCAGACATGAATAACTTAATTTAATTTTCTATAGAAGATTTCTAACATCCAAAGAGATATGGGAAGAGGACATTATAATCAGATAAGCCTATAACTTTGATTATAACCAACTAAAAGATATAGTTCAAAGTAACAAATTTTATAAACGCTCAAAAATTTGGCATTCCCAAAAATGATTTTCATTAATACTCAGTACTCTCAAGCTTAGTACATCCCAAGTAACATCAGAACGACTCAAAACAACTTAGTAATCTTCACACTAAAATCCAAACTTAAAAGGTAATTGATACAGCCAGAGAGTTAGAAACTCATTTGAATAATATTTTGGATCACGAAGATGGTGGAGTCAAAGAGCAAAATCATCCTGGCTTCAAAATGGGGTCAAATTAAAATAGTGATCAAAGTTATGTCAAAGACATATTAAAGGTAAAATTGAGACTCACAATGATGATAACATACAGATATGGAATAATCCACACATGCAACCAAGAGAAATTAAGAAAACATTTATGAAGTTCATATCATATCATTGTCATATAGATATGGAATAAAGGGATTTCTATTACTCTAAATGGCAAACAGATTCTATAAACACAATGTAGAATAACGTAAAAATAAGTTACTCTAATTTTTATTCCCAATTATGGCTCAAAAGAATCATTATTTTTAGTGGTGTTCTCTAAAAACAATAGTTGAGGCACAAGATCATAATTATTTCTATTCTAATGTTTTGAATATTTTTCACTGCAACTTTTTGCATATAGGATTTACCACAATGTAATACTATTATAACTCAAAATCATATTTACTTACTTTAAGAGCTAATTTCACTTTTACTGCAGACACAAAATTGTAAACACTAACCTTCTGACATTTATGTTGGAACACTTAATCATCTAATTTTTACTATATGAATGAATGAAAAAAAAATCTAACATAATATCACAGATTTGTGAATCAAATTCAAAGAAAGTTAAGAAAATTTGAGATTCTCAAATTCTTTCAAACACAATTCTCTAATAAAACCTTTTCCACCCAAAAACTCATAATTTGTGTATCAAGGCAACAATCATCTATACCACAAAAATTCAATACTCATCAACATAAGACTCAATTATCTTGAATATGATTTTGTTACTAGAAGCTACTATAATATATGAATCCTGATTTTGTAATATTCATTCTTCTGCATACATGCAAATTCGTTCCTCCCAAATACAAAGAGAGAAAAACTCTTGAGATTTGACTAAATGTAGGGACTGGAGTGATCAATAAATTAACAGAAATCAAATTCCCAAAAGATTGTGCTTATGCCTACATTCCATCAGTCACATAAGTCCAATTGAAGTGTAACAATGAGAAAAGTAACCAATTTTCTATATTCAACCCAATTTCTTTATCATAAGTATTTCACAATCAAAACACACATGCATGCATGAAAACAACCACAAAACAAAACCCAGTAACGTAAAACAAAACATCCAAACAACAAAACCCACCAACACAAACTAACTCAAACAACCAAATGAAAAAAACAACCCAGAAACAAAAAATCAACATGTAATAGAAGAAAAACATCATTACTCACGTTCTCTATCACAAAGCCATTCCAATTCTGGGTTCTCAGCATATTTCAATTCAAAGCAAAAAAGGGTTTTCTGGAACATGCAACCGAAATCAATAAGAAGGAAACCAAAATCAATTAAAAAACAAATTCAAACAACCTTATTAAAAAAAAACCACATCTAAAATTCAATAAAAAAACCACATCTAAACCTCACCAATTAGAAAAAAAGACATAAAACAGAGACATGCAAAAGCAATAAAAAAAAAAAACTAACCTTGAAACTTGATAGCAAAGAAACCGGAGGAAGAAGATGAACTACAAACTTAGAACATAACCAAAACACAAAAAAAAAAAAAAAACAAAACACAAACATGCAACAGGATCAAACAACATCAACCTTGGAAAAACAGAGAACCGGACCAGAAGCAAGAAGGGGGAACCGGACTCAAGTGATGAGAGACATGGATAAAGTAGTGGGAAGGAATGAATTGAAGTAGTGAGTGGGAAGGGAGAAATTGAAATCGTACCACAACATATATATATGGGGGAGATGATTATTTACCAATTTACCAAAATACCCTCTTAGGGGCAAAATAGTCAAAAAAACGGACAACGATTGTTTTATTTAGTTTAGTAGACAATGTTATAATTTGTCAAAAATAATTTAAGCTTCAAACTATTATGTGGTAATTTTTTTAAAAAATAAATAAATAACTGTTTTTCTAAAATTAAAAAGGCGTATTGGGGAAAAAAAAAAACAATTTGTCAATAATACTAATAAATATTATAATTTGTTAACCTTTAGACCAGTTTTTAGAGGTTTGTTTTGGACTGAACCTTGAATTAAAGGTAAATTAAGAAAAAAATATTTTTTTTCTTAAAAAAAACTTTTAAATATACACACACACATATACATATTAAAGTTAATCATTTCAATATTGTTGTTTCTATTTGTACAAATTATCTATTTTATAATTATATTTACTAGCGTCCAGACGGGCACTCCCGTGCCCGTCTGTCCGCTTTTTCTACTGCGCTAACGTATTTATATACTTTACTACGTTTTTTACATAATTTAATTTCAATATATGTTAGTGCATAATATATGTTTAATATATAAGATTAGTGCATAATATATGTTAGTGAATTTTGTCAAAAAAAAAAAATATATGTTAGTGAATATACACTATTGCGCCTGTCTGAGAGCGTTTTTAGAAGACTGATATACACATCGAATTAATTGTTCACAAAAACATCCTGAATGCATTACTATGTGTTAAAAAAAACACTTCAATAGTCGACTTCAGCGGAAAACATGGTGTATATTGTTGAATAGCCAATCATGTAGGTTTCTGATGTTATTGGGACGATTTCTCTCGGGAAGTTTAGCATTTTCCTTTTTTTTATGACGCTATCTGCCTTTACAAACAAAAAAAGCATTAAGTCTGACAATATGAAATGCTTCACTACACATCTTAAAATACTCAATGGTCACTTAAACTTTTGGTCACAACATAGAGCCCAAAATAGAGTAAGATGACATTGAGAATTGATAATCAGTAAATTGCGACCGAAAAGGTTACTAAAACTAATTTTACCATCTTTGAAAAAAATAACAAAATTACCGAGGAAAATAATACAAACTTTGGAGTCTTGTAAGTTCATTCTCATTTTTAGTCTTCCACAAAACCCACTTTTTATTGTAGAACTTCCCCCCCAAGAAAGCCACACATGTGACCTTGGCCCATGACATTCGTGTCCTCTCACTGTTGGTTCGGTGAATCACAAAGCCGCAATTATGATTCTTCTTTGCAACATATCTTTTCATTGTTTGTCGTCCTCTATTTCTCATTCTCCGTCACATTTTCCTCACATAATAAAATACAAACAACAATAATCATACCTAAAATACAAACCCAGTTGGGCTAATATAAATATAAGATGAATGATACATCAAGAACAAATAAAAATGATCTTCATACAGGTATTATAGTTGTACAGGTCAAGTGAGTGAGTCTTAATTATAACCATATTTTATTTGGAATGAAGGATAAGCATATTCCATATTTTTTTTTTTTAGGAAATAAGCACATTCCAACTTGGAAGTAAAGAAAAAAAGTAATTTAAAGTTAAGATATGTAGGTTCAATTAGTGTAAAGTTTTTTTGTATTTTTGAGAGCAATTAGTGTAAAGTTTATGATCTTGCTTATTTATCAGAGTTTGTCACAATACATAAAAATGAAAATACATTTTAACTGATAGATATTTGGCAAGTGTACCAAATTCAATCGAAGTAGTAAATAAATTTGTATCCACGAGGACTGTATTTAACTTCTACTTAGCAATTTGATTATTAAAAATGATGTAATAAATTATATTGATGCCCGAGGCAGTTGAGTTGTTTTGTAACATAAACTGATTAAAAGCAAAATAAAGATTGGTTTTAGAAAATTGAGAGAAGTATGGTTAAGTCCTTCGAATCCTCCGAAGCTCCCCTATGGTAGTTTGCACTCCTAATTCATTCAATGATCATTTAGTTTCACGATAGATTAACATAGTAATTCTACCCAATCTCTTGACCTAGAATTCTCCCCGCAAGTGACAACCCCTTAATCTCTTAAGTGAATTTGAAACCGTTGGAGGTATTAAAACACTACAAAAAATTGCGTGAATTGCGGCGGCTAAAAATCGCTTATTGCGGCGGTTTTAGCCGCCACTATATACCACACTGGCAGTTTCTAAACTGCCGAAATTTTTCCTGCCACAAAGTTTAAAACGGCAGTTTAATACGGACCGCCATGCAGACTGCCGCAATACGCATTGAATATAATGGCGGCTAATTGGTTGGTTAATACGGCGGTTTAAACCGCCAGAATATACACTTTTCACAACAAAAGAAAGTGCGCATAGTGGCAGTTTGAACTGCCATAATAGCCATTTTAAAAATAAAAAAAATTACAAATAGTGGCAGTTTGAGCCGCCACAATTGCCTTTTTTATAAAAAAAAATAAAAATAAATAAAGACCTGAACAAATCACCTAAATAACAATTATTAGAACTAGTATAAATTATTTTTATACATAAATTGTAATATTACAATGTGTAACACAGTCCAGCAACCTCATGAACGTTTATAAAATAAACTTAAGCTCTTTAATTATGTTGTAGAGTTTATCTCTGATCTCTTCCATGTATGTGTGGTCCTCCTTATTTCCCTAATTTTATGCTCTCCTTCAAGTTCTCTTGTACATGCACACACATACATATAGATCAAATAAGGTTCACATAATGCTATTTCACAAAACAACAATAGCAACTTGATAAAAAATAATGTATTAAAAGAGGAACTAGAGTTTCAAAATCAGCCTCTCATTGATCAGTTGTCTTTCTATCAATAACTCCCCAAAAGGAAAGAGATGCAAAACTATATAGATTATATAACAGGATGGTAATACATAACACATAACTGAAAAGCAAGACTAAGTGAAGAATAGAAAAACACCAATTACTAAACCAGAACAAGAGCTGCCATCAGAGAAATCAAATTATATGAAATAATGTTTGGTGAGTCTTTCTGATTAGATGTTTAGATAATAGAATGAGATCTTCTAAAAAAAAAAAGGATAATAGAATGAGATGAAAAAAAGGAAAACAAACCTGATTAGTTGAGCTTGATGCTTTTGAAATAATAGCATATGCCTACATGACAATAAAATATTTAATGGCAATATCAGGAGTCAAGACCATTGATTCTAACTATAACAATATGAGGAAAGCTAATCTAACACGCACATCAGGTTTCTCAAGGAAATAGATAATGCCAAATGAGCCACCTAAGTATGGTACCTACAATAGTGAACTTTTATCATGGAAATGCAGGTAATGAAATTTTAAGCAAGCCATATAAGCATATAAATTTGTATAAGGGCACTGTAAAAGTACATGATGCATAGTAAAAGTAAAACTTGATATAGAAAGTTATCAATTTTACTTACCCAAGGTGCCCATGCTAATCCAGAAAGCCAAGCCTGCACCAAAATATATTATGAAGAGAGCTTATAGACATTAGGAAGCATGTAATAAGAAGTAAAAGAAAGATAACTTACATATGTTGTTGATGCAAGTGAGGCTGAGCATAGAATCACTTTCTCTCCAACCAAAGTATTAAGTATTGGAGGCAACACAATCTAGAAAGCCAGCTTATTATAGTAGGTACTTCAAACTAGAAACTCAACCTAACCATAACCAGCTTATCAAACATTAAAAGAAGCCAGATTAAACTCTAAAATGAAAAAACTGATATAGAGCAAAGAAAAAGAGACCAATATGATTATGGAAAGAAAGGTACATTCAATTCAACCTAGATTTATTATGAGAAAATTTTGTTATACACTTATCCTTATAAAGAAGAATCGCAGAACAAACTAGCTAGCTTTCTTTAACTATAATCATTACAATCATTAGTATGGAAGGATCAAAGGAAAGAAATTTCTTCTGAGAATTGTTATACCTCAGAAAAGATTGAACCAATTTCGACCATCATCAGAAGTTCTGAGAACCGATTTTTGTTAAAGCCAAAAACAATTTTCAAATAGTACTGCATATGAATTATGAGTCTGTTAATTAAACTATGGAATTAAGGTAAAAGAAATTACTCAATTAAGTACAAGCTTTGAAAATAAGAAATAACAGAACTAATATAAGTGTTTAGGATTCATCAATACAAGTTCAAAAAAGTATTGATACTTAACATGAGAAATCAACCTGAAGATTACTATTTCCGCGACATTCATTATAGATTTGTATCTTCGGTTAAGAACATAAAAAACTTTAGTACAGAAGCCTAACTCTTTGTTCATTGTTGAAGTCCATTTCACAATTTCAGCTAGGAAGAATTGCAAATAAAGTGGACAAAAGGTTAGTACAGAAGCCTAACTCTAGTGCTATTGAAACCTGAAACCAATAAACCATAATTAAGATTCATAACCGAACAGAAAGTATAATACATGTCAAACATAAAACAGTCCATTCACAATTACAAAACCCCAATACATAAAATAAATACTGGAGCTTTCAGCTATGCAAAACCCAAAAATATAAAAATAACATACAATTCAAAGTTAGTACAAAATAAACATATAACCCTAGTTTTAATTGAGAAGGCCTTATTTCCAGAATGAAAAGAACACCACACATTTAGAATATAAATGTTAAAATTCAAAACAACAAAAAGCAACATGAAAACCCAAAATATTGCACAGCCCAGAATCTCAAAACTGATAAATCTTTCAGGTTTAACTGAATGAGCAAACAGAAAAAAATCATAAAAAGAAAATGAAGTACCGTATCTGGTGGAGATGGCCATGAAGTTAATTGAAGTAAACATATTCAATGGTAGATTGCAGAGTAAACAAAAGCCCCAACCTGGTTCAGAAATTAAACAAAACAATTAACAAGAACAAAGTTCAAATCTAAGGAAGAGATAAAGAATAGAATAAATTTCCGAAATAGATATAGATAAGAGATAGAATTATATATTTTAGAAACTGCACACCCCTGATTAGATCTGCGACAGAGGTTGGCTGACATGCAGAGATGGCGGCGAGCGGAGGTGCTTGGATCCGAGAACAGGAAAAGGTTTGAGAAATCACAAAGAGGGTCGTTTGTTTGAGGGGTGATCGTTGAGGGTTTGTGGGCATGTGAGTGGAGAGGTTGAGGGTTTGTTCAGATCGAGGGTTTTTGTGTGAGAGAGAGAGAGAGAGAGAGAGAGAGAGAGAGGAAATTGCAAATTTAGAGGGTTGGTGAAAAATTTAGGGGGAAAAAAATATTGAATGAATTTAAGAAAAAGTGAGGGAAGAAAAGAGAGGGATAAGTTCACCAAAAGGGGAAGAGGGAAACTAAATTTAGATCGTGAATCTAAAAAAACATAATCTGGCGAATACTGGTAGGTGAAACTGCCATAATGCGCGATGTGAATTGTCAAACAAAATTTTGTCTATAACGGCGGGTCAAACCGCCGGAATATACCGTAAATAGTGGCGGCTTCAAAAACTGCCGTTATATACGGTTTAAAGTGGCAGTTTTAGTTGACCGCCGTAATAAACCCGCCGCTATTTCCCAGATTTTTTGTAGTGAAAGAACGTTAATCCCTATGTCATAACCTAATAATGATCTATCTCTAGCTTGATTACTTAGGTTAAACCTAGTACCTAGTTCAGAGTTAAAAGCTAGGGTTAGTGGTCATTCAATCTCTATGATCAATTTGCATATTCATAAAAGCTAGGGTTAGTAGTCGATGATAAACAATACAAAAAGCATTAAACACAAGGTAATATGAATAAAGACTAAACTTTCATTGAAATTCAAAGGCATTCAACAAACTAAGGTTCCCATAGGATTACATCAGATTCATCTCAGGATTAACCACAAAAGAATTAGTTACTCATAGCTAAAGTATAAGCTAACTAACATAAGAAGAAAGATTCATACATGTAATGGATGATTGACTATTAGTTTTGATGGTTTCCCACCAGATCTCCAAAGTCTCTGCTCCAAAATATGCTTTAGGTCTCAAAATTCGTGAACCCTTGATCTGAAAACACACTTTTCTATTTATAAGCTGGTAAAAATCGGCCACCGTGCTCCAAAATCGGTGGCCGAACTTGAAATTTCGTGCTGCCAAAGAAAGTAAAATCGGCGGCCGATTTATACCATTCGGGGGCCGATTTTTCCAGTAACAATATTGCTCAAACTGGCAGCAAAATCTGTGGCCGAATTCAAGCATTCGGTGGCCGATTTCCAGTCTTCAAAACTTCAATTTCCTGTTCTTTTGTGGCTTGCAGCTCCATGAATCACAATGAAAGTCCTCAAAATATCATGAAAAATGTCTAATAAACTAGTAATGACAGAGTGTCATCATTAACCATTAAAATCTTTAAACTCAAAAGCTTTGACAAAAATAAAATAAAATAAAATAATAAAAGGTTAGGAAATAGTACTTTTGATATCTGTAAACTTTTTTTTTTTGTTAAACAGTGTTTGTAAATTTTTCCTTTCTTTAACATAATTTTAATATTTTCAATTGTTTGAAAAGTATTTGCGAAAGAATCATAGATTGTAGTTTAAAAACCTATACTTACAAATTATTTAACCCAATTTTTCTTCTACTAATTATAAATTGTACTCATTCTTAAAGGAATATAAATTGTATTCTTATCAAATATTTATAGAGACAAAGAAGTGGAAAAATGTCATCCAAAATTGGAAATGGTAAACAATATCAATAAATCAATAATTTTATGTTGCTTCTTCACTTGAATGGTTTTTTTTCTTTTTCACTCTGATTATCTCTTCCACTACTTGAAATCAATAATCAAGTGTAATAAAAAAAGTTCGTGAAAACAGAGTTAGGCACTACAATAAGGGTGGTTGCTATAAGTATCATGCGGATGAAAAGAACCTAGGAAATGAATTTTTTTTTTAAAAAAAAAAAAGACATTTGAGAAATTAAGTTACCAATTAGCAGTTGATAAATGAGATTCTGGGAAGCACTTTTTCTTGATTTGAACTTGAGAGAGGAACCCTTTCATTTGGTATTACATTTCAGACATTGATTTTCAAGTCCTAATCAATAACAAAGCAAAGCATAGATTGTCATGAAGAAACTTTATAAAACCAAGTAGATCTCTGGTAGCCCTGTTGTTGGATCATAAATAAATGAATAAAAAAAAGAGAGAAATTAGTTAAAATAAAACATGTATGAGAAAAAGAGAGAAGATTGATCAGAGAAAATATTAGAAGACCCCGCCGTTAACCGGTACAATAGTACTAAGCATCACCATTTCTTGCATCAAATTAAAAAAGGGGGACAAAATAGTCTGTATCCAATGTTCTTCATTATTTTTTGTTTTATGTTTCATGGGTCTCTTTACACAATTACTTGTTTTATGGAAATATCCCATTATACAACTACTCATGATTCCATCAATGGGAGAACTGTAGATACTGTTTATCTACTCACATTGATCTTCATCATTCCTTTTAGAAAACCCTTTCATTTTTGCATATTTTGGTGTACTTATAAATTGGAAATGCAAAATAATGATCAATAAAGAAGTGTAAAAACTATAAGTAGAAGACTCAACATGAATAATCAATAAATATTGACAGATTTTTGTGGAAGCCAGTTATTTTTTTATGATTGTTTTTGCAATTGTGAGAAAGAAAGGCAGCAGTTATGTTTTTGTGAGTGTTATTAGTGGGTAAGCCAGATTTTTTTTAAGAGAAAGCTTGCAGTTATGTTTTATTAGTGGGTAAGGCAGATTTTTTCTTTAATAACTGCCACTGTGTATGTGATTATTAGTGGGTAAGGCTGATTTTTTTTTTAAAAAAAAAACATCCATCAAGTAAGGGCATTTTGGGATTTACAAAAATAGGCTACACTAATAGGTATAGATATATAAAAAACTTCCTGGCATCAAATGTTGTTGACCTTCTATTATGTCTTACATGTCCATGAATGTCGTTTTTACGAGAATTGGTTTTAATATCCAAAAAGACTTAGCGACGCAGCTTGTTGTCTGCATGTCTTCCACTCATGTGTAATTTTCTATTTATAATATCGGTATATAAAGAGAATAAGGTATGTTGGACAAGCTTTTTCATTCTTCCAATTGCACCCTTAAAATAGTTTGCCAACAACAATACTATATTGTTGGTGTTATTGAAAGAATGTAAGAGTTTGTATTATATTTTTTATATGGTTTATATCATTGAAATAGATAAACATAGTATGTAACAATTTGAAAATGCAAACATCTATATTTATAATTTAATTTAATTTTTTTTAATCAAAATAAAAAATTCATAAAAAAAGAGTTAATGTTCAGAATTTACGTGTTAACTCAATAAAAAGAGCGGGCACACACATGGTCACGGGATTGCTCGTCTAAATGCAAGTAATATATTATTAATGAAGTTGAAAAATTTGCACCTTCTAACTCAGGGTTTGGATCCCCCAAGGATCGTACATATTAATAATTTTCAATCTCAAATATCTAAGTTGGAGCAATAATATAGATAGTTTACAGCTGACCTCATTATTATTTTTTAATATTAATCATTGAAACATAGATACTCAATCATTATTATATGATGTTACTACATGTTTACTTAATATAAAATGAGAAGTGCACAAACAAAAAAACAAACCAAATATTCAGGAAAATACAACACGTACATTTATTGATAAGTTACATTCCTTCAAAACACTTGACACAACCAGAAACAAACACAACGAAATGAAAGATAAATAATAATTAAAAGAAAACCCAGAAATCCTGAAGATTCCTCACTCTTTCATATGAATAACATCATAGTTTAACCACTACCTCCAAGAACACCCTTAAGCTTCTTCACTACAGCAGCATCAATAAAAGTAGTTTTAGTAATCAACTCAGTTGGAAAATCGCTTTTAAACAAAGCGTAATCCAATATCTGTAAACGAGGATTAGCACTACTAAAGCTATTAAAAGTAAGTGCATTAGAACCACCAACATTAATTTGGAAATGCAACAACCCTTGTGGAAAAATCATAACATCACCTTTGTGAAGTGTTTTAACGTAAACAACATTGTCAGAGGAAACAAAACCAGCACTGATTGTTCCTTTAATAACAACCAATACTTCCGAAGCACCGGGGTGTGTGTGAAGTGGAATAACACCACCAACGGCTATATCTAAACGCGCCATGGAGATTCCAAGACCGTTTACACCGGGAAATTGTGAGTCTAATGCGGTGGTAACAGCGGCTTTGATAATGTTTGTGGTGTTTCCAGGTGCGGCTAGGCCGTGGTAGACGAAGTCATTCGCGGTTACTTTTGATGTTGGTTTGCAAGAATATCCAGCCGGGCCATTTGGTGCATTGTAATGTGCTACGCAGAAATCTACTACGGATGCATGAGCAAGTGAAAGAAGAGAAAAAATGAAGAAGATAGTTAGAATCATCTTCATGTTTTTGTTGTTGTTATTGTTGATAAGGTTATATTGTGTGTATATTTGTGGTTAAATTGGTTCTATTATATAGAAAGAGTGGAATAGTGGAAATATATGTTTTTAATATTCCTTTTGAATAATTTGAATTGATCATTCAATAGTCATTGACAAATGCATGTAAGGAGTAATGATGATCGTGGTCATTCTAACAAATGCATTGTCAAATAAACATTGTTTCTTAATTAGGTGTGTTTGGGCAAACTATTGATTTTGGTGTAATTGATTTGTGTGATTAGTTGTGACATAATATAATAGTAATTACTTTGTTATTGTTGTGAGCTCTGTAACACGAACATTATTTATGATAGAGGACGTGGCTGACATGATATATACACATATGATTGCGTTCAAAAAAAAAGAAAGGTTTTGTATACCACTTAGGTGAGATATGCTTAATATTCTTTAAATGGAGACTTAGATGGTTACATTGTCTTTTTCACAACAAAATACTAAATTGAGACATGTTATTGGAAAAGTATCTAAAGAAAGATTATGCTTTGTATATTATATAGTTTGTAGCTGGTGTTAATCGTCCGCTTCTCACTAGAAAAGGACTCTGATAATCTGAAAATTCGGTCAGAAGGTAAGTAAAGTCTGGCAAAAAATTGTTCCACCAGAAGTCAAACTCAGTTTCTCTTACACAATACCTCCTCGATGCTCATTAACCACTTGTATCTAATTGCTTGGTTATTTTATCCACATCTTTTCTCTACCACTATTGGTTATTTCTCCTCAGCTAGGTCCCTTTTTGTTAAAAGTTCAAAGAAATATGACCATGAAAAGGGTCCTGTAATGACTTATATATAATGATCATTGTGACTAATAAACTACCAGATGATAATAGGATCGGTTTCCGTACTATATATTCTGAATAATTTGAAATTAATGGATAAGTGATTGTCGTTCATATTGGTCCCTAGTCCTTATTCTTAAGTTTAAATTTGATTGGATGCATGTCACTGTGTGCGGTTGATGTCTGTTACTATCATTATTGTCGGTCGCATTAGTGTTCACGTTAGTGGGAAGAGGAAGAAGAGGAAAGAAAGAATAAGAAAAAGAGAAAAAGTTAGTTGTTGATAAATGTATTATTAAATCTAATAGACATGTAAGATTCAATTTTCTTTTCCTGTATGACAAAATGTTTCAAGGGAGATTTTAAGATACACTTGCAAATTAAAGTGTATATACATTTGCTTTATCTTTTTTTTTTTTTTTTTGAGGTATACATTTACTTTATCTTGTCAAAAAAGAATATTCACTTGTTTTATAAATGAATAAATCAAGTATCATTTTTATGAAATAAAATAGCTTTAGCCGGCTTTTATATTTTTAGAAATTATCATTTCGTAAAAAAAACCACCACTTCATTGTTTATAAAAATGATATTAAAAAGATTTCAATTTATCTTTAAAAATAATCAATATTTATTATTATGCGTGGAAAACATTTTAAAAAAATATTATGCCCACACTTTTTTTAAATAAGATTTAGTTATTAAAATTCTAAATGTTTGGCCCGTATTAATCAATAATTGAATTAAAAATCTGTTCAATTTTTTTGGGTAATTTTATATTTATATTTTTATGTTTTGTTTGATAGGATTTTTCATTTTCCACTTTGTTTTTGGCATTAGGGACATTGTTGATATTTCTTTCATTGGCTTTGTTTGTTAGGGTTTCTAGTGTTTGACCATCATGCATGACTAGGCCCAACTCTAAAGCTTGTTTGCGAGTTTGAAGGGGAAGGGAATTAAGAGTTTTTGGGGGTGAGAAATATAGGGAAAAATTGAGAAATCTTTCATATTTTTTGAAAGAGTATTTTTCTAGAGAGTGATAAACTAATGTTTATGATTAATATATTTTAAATTTTAAGAATATTATAACAACATAGATTATATTTGAAGAATTCATATAGACACTCTCAAACCTCCCAAAACCCTCATCCAGTACAATATTGGGGGGGGGGGGGGGGGGGGGGGGGGGGGGGGGTGTTATATTTTGAAGAAAAATAAGCCCCACAAAAACTCTCTCCTCCTAATGTCTTCTATTTCTTCCACTTACTCCTTCCTTTTTTTTCCTTCCAAACTCTCATTTCCCTTCCCCTACAAACTCGCAAACAAAGCCTAAAGTTTTGCATTCTTTAGATCCTGAGATACAAAGAACCTTGCATTCACTCAGTAGACTTAGTAAGGCAAGCAACAATAATAGCTTAGGTGATCATTCATAAGTGTTTGATAGTGATAGTAATAGCATCTCTAGTCATATAATTTGCACTACCTTCATTTTAAAATGAATGTCGTTTAAAGTTTTTACACACAAATTAAGAAATGCAATGATGATGTCGAAAGACACGACACTTGTACTAAACTAACCTTATCTTGTTTTTTTGGCTAAAATGCCATTCATATTGAAATTGAGGGAGTAATTCCGAAGTAGATTTTGATTTTATTCATAACAACATGGCTCATATGACTCTCAGAGAGCTTGCTACTCTTGATGTTACACTTACATGTAATGCTTTGTGTTTTGTCAAAAAAAAAAAAATGTAATGCTTTGTGTATTAACTATAATTATGTTGAAGATCTGTTTAATTAAAATCTGGTTTAATACACATGTTGCCCAAGTTTTATATGTGAAGATCCTCACAAACATATCAAGGAGTTCCACATTGTATGCTCAACCATGAAGCCTCAAGGAGTTCCAAAGGAGCACATCAAACGAATGGATTGTACATTCTCACTTCAAGATGCAACCAGAGACTGGTTGTTCTACCTTCAACTAGGTTCTGTAAAAATTGGAATGATTTGAAAATGTTGTTCTTGGAGAAGCTCTTTCCGACATCCAAAGCTTCCTAAATTAGGAAAGGAATATGTGGCATCAGGCAGATTGACAAAGAATTATTGCATGAATGAATACTAGGAGAGATTCAAGAAATTGTTTGCAAATTGTCCTCGTCATCAATTCTCTTAACAACTTCTCATCCAATTCTTTTATGAGGATTTGTTTCCTATGGATCAAAACATCGTCGATGCTGCTAGTGGAGACCACACTTGTTGATAAAACTCCAACAAATTCCAAAAGTCTAATAAAACTCTAACCAATTCACAAGAAGAAGTAACTAAGTAGTGTTAATAAAAGAAGTCAATGGGATACAAACCACCAGCAACAAAAACTTGGAGAGTAGGCTTGATGAATACACTTCCTTGGTGAAAAAGATGATTGTTGTTCAGACTCAAACAGTAAGAGCATATGGTATTTGCACATCTTCGGAGCACCTTATTAATGCATCTTCAATTCTAACGGAGAACAAATGTATACATTAAAGACTTGCAGACACATGTTTTCCATTATAGTCTCTAGTCGTTCTTAAATAACTCAGTTGGTGACATGGGTGTGGATCTACCTGATGGCTTTATGTGGCTACAACCACACCAATTTTTTCTCAATTTTTTTATACATATGAAGGATGTCTATAAGAATGAAATGTTAGAGGAAGCTAACAGATCATTTTGTTCCAATTAACAATTGTTAGGGTTACAAATATATTATATGAAGTGTTTCCTACCTTTTATTCCAAGCAATCAACCAAATAAAGATTCCCCATAACGGAAGCACCTCGATTGTATAAGACTCCCCACGACAGAAACATCTGAGCCGATATAAGACTCCCCACGATGGGAATGCCCCGCCTATATAAGATATTCCCCACAACACGAGCATCTAGTCGGTATAAGACTCCCCACAATGGGAGCATCCTGCCTGCATAAGACCCCCCCACAACGAGGGCATCTGAGTTGGTATAACACTCCCTATGACAAGAGCGTCCCGCCTATTTAAGATACTCCCCATGATGGGAGCATCCAGACCATATAAACATGAGGGGTGCACCCTCCCTTTTAACAACTAGCTCACTCAAAACCTAAATACAGACAAGATTAGCATGGCCCTGCGCAAGGATGGCAACACACAAATCGAGAAATGGTCCAATTTTTTTATAAATACAACCCCTCGGGTTTTTTTTTTTTTGAAGTTAAAATGAAATAAATTAACCAAAGCTTAGTCTCTCAAGCACAAGGAGTGGCAAAGAAGAACTAAGATAAAGGAAGTGTATGTGTTACATCAAGTTATCAAAGGTAAAAGAGTGATATAGCCATAATGCATGCATGCATGCTAAAATTACAGAACCTAAGATAAATTAAGTGATAACTCTCAAACATAAAAGGGGATTAAGCCACCACATGTGATAATTAAAAGCAAAATTAGGATGATTTACCTTCAACCACCAGAAAGTTTGGAGCTTAGTTTTATCTATAAGCTGGAGGATTGAATTCCCCTTTTGTTGAAAAACTCTAGCATTGATGTCATGCCAAATAATTCAAATGCAAGAAAGCCTAATTAAATAAAAAGCATAACAAATATTTTTTTTTGGAAGCCATCCAACGATTAAAAAAGAAGAAAGTGATCCTTTATTCGAGAATGTTTGGCTAAAACCACTCCAAGGCAATTATAAATTTCTTACCAACGAAGGGATGAGTTTCAAAAACATGTTATAGTATATAAAAAAAAGAGTAGAATACGCAGGAAATTAAATTGGAACTGTATCAGATCACAAACAAAATATTCAAAACCTTTAAAACTCATGCTCAATCCACATTAGTCACAAAATCACCAAAACATAACATCCCAAAATCTTCACGAATATAATGTCACAAATCAATCAAAAATAGCCACCACAAAACAATCACATAATGACATTCAAGACAATTAAGAAGATAATATTACAAGTCATTCCACATCATTCACAATAACACGGTCATAGTTCAGATAATGATATGCATATGCTCTTAGACTTTAGACATCTCTTTCTTTGATATCATTATACTCTGAAGTACTTGGTTAAGAGGATGATAGTACTATGTCACCATTCAGGTGGACAAACAATTAAAAAATGGTCGAGTCCTCATGGACTATACAAGGCTGGCCGAGTCGACCTATTCAAGGTTGGCTGAGTCCTTACGAACTATTCAAGGTTGACCAAGTCAGACTATTCAAAGTTGGCCAAGTCCTTACGGACTATTTAAATTGGCTGAGTCAGACTATTCAAAGTTGGCCAAGTCCTTACGAACTATTCAAATTTGGCCCAGCCTTCATAGACCCCCTCCTCAGCCTTCAATAGTACTTCCCTAATCACTGGGCTTGTCAGACCCAACCTAGATGATTACAAAACACTCCACTTTAAGACCCTAACATCTATTTCTCTCCTTGTTGACCTAGAACACTCCTTAGGAGCAAACACACATATAAATCATCCTCGTGGCTTAAGGGTAATCAAGAATATCCATTCATCTCAAATTAATCACAACATTTCGAATCCAATAATGGTAATCACGAACATTCATTCATCTCAAAGCAACATCTCATTCATCAAACTATATTTACATATCAAATTTTCAACTACACATATTCTTAGTCCAACTAATATCTCAATATCAATAATCATCATATATATGTTGCATGCAAAAAAAAAAAATCATTTCAAAATGTTGCATACAAAAAAAAAAATCATTTCAACATCACATTTATATCAATCATCGAATAAACCATCAATCCAAATAATTGCAGCGAATCAAACATGGGCACAACATAAAATTTATCCATCACATCAATTACCACACATTCAACATAATTTAAATCATTCAAGACCTAAATAATGTTTTTATTTCCTCTTGTAACCTCGCACTTCTATATTTGCACGTTAATTAATTATTCTCTCAAAGGGCTACAACCATCTCAGCGAGTCCCGAATAAATTTTGGGAAATACGGTTTTTCCGTTCATCACAACTATTTTACACGCAATTCGAACTCGCTTTCACCTCGGGGAAATTCTAACATGGACACAACCCCAAATCAATTTTATTTGGGCACACACTCACAAATGAAAAAAAATAGAAAAGATTTAAATGATGTGACTTAATAATTTGTCTTTTAATTTTTTACATTTGTGTGTGTGCGCTCAAATAATTTGATTTTGGTTTGTGCCCATGTATGCAAGAATTACTCTTTACCTCGTACTTGTAACCTAGTGGCTAGATTCATACACATTATGTGTGGAGAAGTGGAGAATCCAGGATTTATACTTTGACCCCCTGATAGCTAGCTAACAACTAAGTTAAACTTACATGACTTTAGTGGTCCATGTTAATATATGCAAACTACTTCAAAAAAATACTAGCGTATCACTTTAGTGTATCACAAGATTTGTATTTTATAATTTAAAAAAAAATTATTATAATTGTATCTATTTTTATTTTATTAATTCAGTTATAATTCTCATAAAAAAAAATTCATTGTATGCAATCTAATGAACAATAGTACTCAAATATTGAATTAAAATAATAACAATGTAAAATCTAAAAGTGCATATACAATAAAATAGATAGATTTAATATTATTCAATACCAAATATATGTGGAATAAGATTTTATCTTAGAATTGAGAGATTCAAGGTACAAAACAATACCCAATTTCAAACCAAACCTATGAACAAAAATAATATGCTATCAATTCAAAAACACAATGCAAGAGTAATTGAAGAATTGAATAGACTTTGCAATCAATTGATCTAATCAAATTGTATGAAACCTAACTCAATGAATTAGGTAATTTTCAATGAAAACTACTTAGATCAATACTAGCAATTAACCTATAAATTATTCAATTAATCACAAGCAATATAAAAGTAAAAAGGATAGGGAAAGAGAGAGAACACCGGTGTTTATAGTAGTTCACCCTATTTCGTCCTCGATTAGGGCTACGTCTACTCTACTTGATGAAGTACGCCTTCACCAAGGTCATCCACTATGTAACAATTGTTGATTACAATGTTTACAAGAGTTCCTTCAAATTAAAGCCCCTAATTCTTCAACTCCTATGTAAACTACTCCCCAAACTTCAAGTACCCCTTGAATTTGGTGCTCCTTGAATCTTCGGATCCTTGAATTTCCCGTTCACTCCTTCTAACTATTCACTCGAGTCTTCAATGCTACGTCCGGCAAACGAACCCCCTTCGAGTTCAAGAACGGTTAGAAAGACCCCCAAGTCCTTTGGAGGTGGAATGAGATTATTCACTTCCTTTGAAGCCTTGATTAAGCCCAATCAATCTTCTTGAGAGAACCAACTTACAATCCCTACTAGCACCCTATAGAATCTACACACTCAAAGACAAAGTGATTCTAAGAAAAAGTGTTTAATCTTGAAGAATGTATGAGCAATGAGTTTTTGAGACCTAGAGAGAATAGATGCAAATGATTCAATAATTTTGGAGTTACGAGGAGAATACTATTTATAGAGAGAGGTGATAAGACTAAATTTTCGCACAAAATCAATAGGTTGAATCGATTCACTAAATGTTTGAATCGATTCAGATAGCAAGAAGACATACCAGAGAAGTATGAAGGATGATACGATTCAGGATATATTTGAGTCGATTCAAGTGTGCCCATATGAAGATTGATTCGATTCAAACTTTGTGTGAATCGATTCAATGCAAGTCAGAGAGTTTTGTGAGACGATTCAAGCAAAAAAGAGACGATGCATAGATGAATCGATTCAGACATATGTGAATCGATTCACATGAAGTCAGAGACTTTATTGAATCGATTCAGATTGTGATGAGTCGATTCAAACTGATTGAAAATGAATTTTGACACTTTTTCAAACGACACAAAGCATCAAGATCAAACTATATAGACTCTAGGGTGCTTTAACATGCTACTATATCAAAAACATAAAACTATCTAAACTATGCTAAGGAACATCATCAAAAACATAAAACTAAACAGTGAGGTCTTCAATATGGACTCGGTTCAATAATGGATTCTCTTATTTTTAGTAAATTTTAATAAATAATTGTTTTTATTTACCATTTTTTATTATTATGAAATTTATTTTTGACTAAAAATAGTAAAGATTCGGCCAGTTTTTAGAGGTCCGTTTTTTTTTTTGATAAGCCAAGAGCAAAATGACATCAAAGAAAAATAGTGTCCAACTAAATTGGAACCCTACTTTGATCTGTTGCCATTTGCTCATATATATTATTAAATAAAGGGAAAAATTACATAAAAACTGGGGGGACATAAAACCTGACCCAGTCAACAACCCTAACGGGCAAAATATATAAAAAAAAGCCATCAAGTGGATCCAACCCTGAAAAATTCTATCAAACGATTATTACCAAGCGGGTCTAAATATTGACGAATGAATCGATCGTCAACACGAAGTCGATTCACGAACCATCAACTGTTTACTGCGAAGAACAAAGAGCAGCAGCAAATTAACAGCCATTTCTGGCCCTCATACCGGTACCGGAGGGGAAGCAGACCCGAATCTTTGAACCTGCAGATCTCAACAGACCTGAAACATCAGAGAATCATCGATCAGAATCGCTAACCTCAACCGATTTCCTATGAACAGTACGCGTGAACCCATATCGACGAGTCTACCACGTCGAAAACCAATAATCCCTTGCGGGTTTGCAGGCCAATTTTTCAAGGATGGTTTCTGAACCGACCGCCAACACGGACTAAGATTCATGAACCAACAACCTTGTAACAAAACACGACAAGCACGGCCCTTTCGAGCACAACAAACTTTGACAGCTACAACGAATCATCAAGGCAGCGCCAAGTCTTATAAAACATCAGAAGCACGGTGCGGCCACTAGAATCAGCAGCACCATCTTTTATTTTTGAACAGCGAACCAAACCAGCGAATCTGGATCAACCAATTGCCAGATTTTTTGAGAAACCAAATCAGCAAACGAACAGACCCTTAAAGAGGGTTTTGAAACCAGATCCGAAAATGGAAACAGTCTCATCTCCTGCCGAGATGGAGGCGATAACATCTGCGAAGAATATAACTCGGCTGACGTGAATGGTGGATGAAAATGCACCAACACGTTTTGGAAAAACGCTCAAACCCCACCGAAAAACACCAGCAACACAGAACCGCCGCCGACGGGGATGGCGTTTAAAGGTGGTGTGGAGGGCAAAGCCACTCATCGCACCACCAGTCATGGGAGTTACATGGCTGCAAAAAGGGATTGAAATGGCAGAGGAAGAAGACGGGAAAAGATCAAGAGAGAAGTGAGAGCGATTGAAAATTTAGAGGTCCGTTTTGGACTGAACCTTGAATTAAAAAATACTTTTAAATATACACACACATATACATATTAAAGTTAATCATTTTAATATGTTTTTTCTATTTGTACAAATTATAATATGGACATCTATATTTATACTTTAATTTAAATTAATTTTTTTAATCGAAATAAAAAAATTATAAAAAAAAATCAGAATTTACCTATTAACTCAATAAAAAGAGCGGGCACACGGTCACGATATTGCTCGCCTAAATACAATTAATATTTTTTTTTTGAAGTAGACAACTAATATATTATTAATGAAGTTGAAAAATTTGCACCTCCTAACTCTGGGTTTGGATCTATCAAGGATCATCATATTAATAACTAGACCATTGACCCGTGCTACCGCACGGGTCCTACTACATAGAAGTTAATCGAATCTATCAGTTGCAAATTCACCCCAAAGAGAGCAACGGATCCTGGTATTCCTGAAACACCAAATAACACAATCAACTCGATCATGAGAATAAAGTCATCAATTGAAATAAACCGATAAGTTATATATTGCACATCTTACTCTAAATCCTCGAGTGTAAGATCAATGACTTTGCTTTTTCTTCCATTCTTTTCGGTTTCGCGTACACCATCTTTCTCAACTACATGACCAATGACATCTACAACAAAAAAATATGCATTAACATTACAGCTAGTAACAAATTCGCAAAAAAAAAGGTAGGATTTCATACCAGCAACCACGTCCTCTGATGGAGAGATCAAAATGTCTTTGAAAGACATGAATTCAAACACGTTCCGAGGTAAATTGCCTGCATTCACCTTAGTAAATCTCGCACTTGCCGCCATGTTAAGTTTGTGCTTATGTGGCAAGAGTTTGTAAGGTCCCTCATTAAATCCTACCATGACATTCTCTAACTTATATGTTCCTTCTTCTTCAACCATTCCTTGAATCGTTGACACCAAGAACTTACGAACAGTGGCATGGATCCTTCCTCGCTAAACAAAAAATAACATGTCATCAAAAATAAACCATATTATATGTTATCATAGTGGCAACTTGAAAAAAGGATCATTTATTTATACAATTGAAACATATAATATACCTTCTCATCAACCAATATCATGTTCATGAAGATAACATCGTCTGGATTTTCCTTATCACGGATCAGCCATATATGGGCCACACGGACAATCAACTTCAAATATCTCCTTCCACCTGTCACAGCTGAGATGGGGGTGAAAGTGTTTGCCATATTAGCAAGTGCAAGAAAGAGTTATATTTGATATATATTTGCTTAAAGTAGAGAATGGTTGTAATAGCATAACTAAGTGGTATTTAAATAGGTAATTGGCAATTCTCTTCGTCAGTTTCAATTGTGAATAATCGTAGTGTTCTAAAGGTAATAATTACTATTCAAAAGTTTTTAATTGCCATTAACGACGTTTTAAAGCCATTAACTACGTTTCTAATTGCCATTAATACTACGTCATAATTACTATTCAAAATCGAATCAACCTTCCCTCAAAAAAAAAATCGAATCAACCTTTAAACAGCAATAATTTTTTGAAATAAGTATGTCATAATTGTATTTAATAGGTAGTAATTGGTAGAGTGGTTAGTGCATAATGCGTAAAATCAACTAAAAGCGTGGAGTACCGTGGATTAAAAGGACGTTAACGACGTTTTTTATTGGCCATTAACGGCGTTTTCAAGCCATTAATTACGTTCATAATTGCCATTAACAGTACGCAATAATTACTATTCAAAATCGGATCAACCATGACATGTGTTATTTTTTGAAATAAGTACGTCATAATTAATTTTAATAGGTAGTAATTGGTAGAGTGATTAGTGCATATTTTAGTGGTAAAATTCGAGGGAAATTTCACCTTGAAACACATATCATTCTACCACTCTGTATCAGATAGCACAGTATGGTGTAAATAATCCATGTGTGAAACATTGAAATGTCAGTAGCCTAATGCGACAGGAATTAGTGTATGCGTGAAACAGCAAGGCGTGTATGCGTGAAACAGCAAGGCCAAAAAAATGTATGCGCGAAACATCTTCAATTGCCATAAACTTAGGGATGTTTATGTGTATGCGTGAAACATTTTTAATGGCCATTAACGACGTTTTCAAGCCATTAACTACGTTCTTAATTGCCATTATAAGTGAGCATTAATAGGTATTCAATTGGCAGTAATTGGTAGAGTGATTAGTACATGTTTCGACTTGATTAGGCTTTAATAGGTATTCAATTGCATTAACGAAGTGAGAGAACTTTTTTCAAGGTCGAATAAACGAATGTGATCAAATGCTTGAACGGATGAGATTACTCGAGCAATTACTACATGTTTAGGAGGGAAAAAAGCTAGGGAATTAGGGCAAAATAGGGAGGATTAGGGCAAACATGCTAGCCAAGCAAGTCTAGCTTTTATAATAAAGGATTTTCAAGAATTGGAGCAATAATATAGATAGTTTGCAGCTGACCTCATTTTTTTTTTTAATTTTAACCATTGAAACATAGATACTCAATTATATGATGTTACTACATGTTTACTTAATATAAAATGTGAAGTGCTCAAACAAAAAAAAACAAACCAAATATTTAGGAAAATACAACACGTACATTTATTCATCTCATGTCACAAATTTCTCAACACATTCCTTCAACACACTTGACACAACCAGAAACAAACACAACGAAATGAAAGATAAATAATAATTAAAAGAAAACCCAGAAATCCTGAAGACTCCTCACTCTTTCATATGAATAACATCATAGTTTAACCACTGCCTCCAAGAATACGCTTAAGCTTCTTCACTACAGCAGCATCAAGAAAAGTTGTTGCAGTAATGAACTCCGTTGGAAAATCGCTTTCAAACAAAGCGTAATCCAATATCTGGAAACGAGGATTAGCACTACTAAAGCTATTAAAAGTAAGTGCATTAGAACGACCAACATTAATTTGGAAATGCAACAATCCTTGTGGAAAAATCATAACATCACCTTTGTGAAGTGTTTTAAGGTAAACAACATTGTCAGAGGAAACAAAACCAGCACTGATTGTTCCTTTAATAACAACGAACACTTCCGAAGCACCGGGGTGTGTGTGAAGTGGAACAACACCACCGACGGCTAAATCTAAACGCGCAATGGAGATCCCAAGACCGTTTACACCGGGAAATTGTGCGTCAAATGCGGTGCTAACAGCGGCTTTGATAATGTTTGTGGTGTTTCCAGCTGCAGCTAGGCCGTGGTAGACGAAGTCATTCGCGGTTACCTTTGATGGTGGTTTGCAAGAATATCCAGCTGGGCCATTTGGTGCATTGTAATCTGCTACGCAGAAATCTACTACGGATGCATGAGCAAGGGATAGAAGAGAAAAAATGAAGAAGATAGTTAGAATCATCTTCATGTTTTTGTTGTTGTTGTATTGTGATCAAATTGGTTCTATTATATATAGAGAGTGGAATAGTGGAAATATATATGTTTTTAATATTCCTTTGAATAATTTGAATTGATCATTCAATAGTCATTGACAAATGCATGTAAGGAGTAATGATGATCGTGGACAGTCTAACAAATGCATTGTCAAATAAACATTGTTTCTTAATTAGGTTTGTTTGGGCAAACTATTGGTTTTGGTGTAATTGATTTTTGTGATTAGCTGTGACATAATAATAAGTATTCTGTTATTGTTGTGAGCTCTGTAACACAGACACTTATGATAGAGGACATGTCCGACACACCGACATGATACTTGCGCATATAATTACGTTTGATCAGTGGCGGATCTCTTCAGAGACCCGCGGGGGCCACAACATCCCCCAGATTTTCCTTATATACCATATCAGATGTACTTTATCTATCAAATTGTGGCTACTGCAGTGGAAAGTGGGTGCCATATTAATATGCTAAATGTCGCGTCGCTGGTTCAACACCCTCATGGCTTCTTTTTTATATATTTATCTTACACTTTTACAAATTGTATTATAAAAAAAACGTTTATGATGGGGTTTGAACCCACGTTCTCTTGCTACTTACTTTCAAACAAGTCATATCACTAAGCAAGCTATTAATTATGCTGTTTCTTGAAACCATTTAATATATATTACATAGAAGTTTGGCACCCCCAACAAATTAAGTCAAGATCCGTCACTGCGTTCGATTATATCGGTGCTTCGTAGGTTTTGAATACCACTTAGGTGAGATATGCTTAATATTCTTTAAATGGAGACTTAGATGGTTACATTGTCTTTTTCACAACTAAATTAGGACATGTTATTGGAAAAGTATGTAAATAAAGATTCTGCTTGGTATATTATATAATTTGTAGCTAGTGTTAACCATCCGTTTCTCACTAGAAAAAGACTCTAATAATCTGGAGTTCGATCGAAAGATAAGTAAAGTGTGGTGAAGAATTATTCTACCAGAAGTCAAACTCAGTTTCTCTTAAACAATTCCTCCTCGATGCTCACTAACCACTTGTATTTAATTGCTTGGTTATTTTATCCACATCTTTTCTCTGCCACTCTTGGTTATTTCTCCTCAGCTAGGTCCCTTTTTGTTAAAAGTTCAAAGAAACATGACTATGAAAAGGGTCCTGTAATGACTTGTATAATGATCATTGTGACTAATAAACTACCATATGATAAGAGGTACTCTGGATAATTTGAAATTAATTGACAAGTGATTGTCGTTCACTATTGGTCTCTAGTTCCTATCCTTAAGCTTAAATTTGATTGGATGCATGTCACTGTGTGCGGTTGATGTTACTATATTATTGTCGGTGGCATTAGTGTTCACGTTAGTGGGAAGTTTGTAGCAGGGTGGAGGAGGAAGAATAGGAAAGAAGAATAAGAAAAGGAGAAAAAGTTAGTTGTTGATAATGTATTATTAATTAATCTAGAGACATGTAAGATTCAATTTTTTTTGTATGGCAAAATGTTTCAAGGGAGATTCTAGATACGCCCGCAAATTAAAGTGTATATATACATTTGCTTTATCTTATCAAAAAAGAATATACACTTGTTTTATAAATGAATAAATTAACCATCATTTTTATGAAATAAAGAGTTTTAGTCGACTTTTATATTTTTAGAAATTATCATTTCATAAAAAAACACCATTTTATTTTTTATAAGAATGATATTAAAATATTTTCAATTTATCTAAAAAAATAATCAATATTCATTATTATATGTGGAAAAATTTTAAAAAAATATTATGCCCACACTTTTCTTAAATAAGATTTAGTTATTAATATTGTAAATGATATAAAAAATAATATCTTTTAAGAAAAAGCTCATTTAACTATTAATTTAGATCCAATATATCGTGTGTACCCCAGAAATTGTCATCTTTTTTTTTAAGCAAAAAAAGGTTGTAGCTAAGATGCTAACATCCCCCAAAAAGTATATAAATAGAAGAGAAATATACAAAAGATGGAGGGGACCAAACCAAAACTCCCTTAATGAGAAGAAAATCTAAAGTTTGGTAAACCATGATTGTTGGAAACAAAAGATTCCTTAGCAAACAAAGGGATCCTCGGCCAAAAAACAAAAGTATACAAAGTTAAACCAAAGTTTACAAGGGAATCAGCAACTTGATTTCCTTCCCTAAAAATATGAGTGGTTTTATATTTAAATATGAGAAAATGTAATCAATAATTGAATGAAAAATTTGTTCAATTTTTTTTGGGTAATTTTATATTTATATTTTTGTTTGATTTGATCGGATTTTTCATTTTCCACTTTTTATGTCCTCTATTTCTTCCACTTAATCCTTCATTTTTTCCAAACCCTCATTTCTCTTCCCCTACAAACTTGCAAATAAAAGTCTAAAGTTTTGCATTCTTTAGATCTTGAGATACAAAGAACCTTGCATTCACTCGGTAGACTAGTAAGTCAAGCAACAATAATAGCTTAGGTGATCATTCACAAGAGTTTGATAGTGATAGTAATAGCATCTCTAGTCTTATAATTTGCACTCGCTTCATTTTAAAATAAGTGTCGTTTAAGGTTTTTACACACAAATTAAGAAATGTAATGACGATGTCAAAAGACATGACAATTTTACTAAACTAACCTTATTTATTATTGTTGTAATGCTTTGGAAGTAGTGTACAATTAATTAATTAGAGGGTACAACTGAAAATAAAATAATAATTTTACATTGAAAAGTGCAAGTGACATTCATTTTATTTTTTGGCTAAAATGACACACATTTTAAAAGTGGGGGAGTAATTCTGACTTGGATTTTGAGTTTATTGATAACATCATGGCTCGTAGGACTCTCAGAGATGGTTGTTGTTCAGACTCAAACAGTAAGATCATATGGTATTTGAACATCTTCATAGCACCTTATTAATGTATGTTTTTAAGAGGGTGACAATATTATTGATACTCCTCAAGCTTATGCAAGAAATATTTATAATGACATCTCTCTCCTAAACTATGACTTGTCTTCCAACAAGTATAACCCAGATTGAAGACATCATCTAAATATGAGATGGGGGAATACCCCTTTGGCCACCACCAACAACAACAGCTAAGACAACCACCATCCCTGCAACAGAACAGTCTGCAATAGTAAATTTTAATCCTTCATTGGAAGATCTTATCAAACAAATGGATATCAATAATCTTCAATTCTAAGAGAGAACAAATGTATCCATTAAAGACTTGCAGACACATGTTGTCTATTATAGTATCTAGTCGTTCTTAAATAACTCAGTTGGTGACATGGGCAGATCTACCTCATGGCTCTATGTGGCTACAGCCACACCAATTTTTTCCTAATTTTTTTACATATGAAGGATGTCTATAAGAATGAAATGTTAGAGGAAGCTAACAGATCATTTTGTTCCAATTAGCAATTGTTAGGGTTGCAAATATATTATATGAAGGTGTTTCCTACCTTTTATTCCAAGCAATCAACCAAATAAAGACTCCCCATAACGGGAGCAACTCGATTGTATAAGACTCCCCACGACAGGAGCATATAAGCCGATATAAGACTCCCCACGACGGGAGCATCCCGTCCATATAAAACTACATACGAAGGGAACACTTCAATTAAATAAAACATCTCTGACTAAGCTAAAAGGTGTACTGTAAAGCCCCACCTAGAGAAATCTAGCCCAAGTAAAATTAAGTATTAAAAAGCACAACAAGCAACGAACTACCAAAATAATTAGTTTCAAAAACAAGTCTTTGAAGAACCCACACAAACAAGATAGACAATACCAAAAGCTCTCAAGATGCTTAAATGAAAAGAAAGACAAAAATGAAAAGGTAAGACAACCTTTAAAAAGAGAAGGAATAAGGGAAAAATAAGAAACCACAAGGTCTCCAAACGCCAACAACCACGATGAGGGACATATGTGAAAAGGTCCGAAGAACCTTAAAAATGTTGGACACATGGCAATCAAATATGAAAAATAAAGGGTCATTTATGTAGACCGTCAGATCAAATCCAAAATATCACGCCCCACATGACTCATGCTTGGGGGGGGGGGGGGGGGTAAGAAGGCTTTGAACCGGTATATGCACTCCAAGTTAGTTCTCTCTTCACAAGACTTGTGGTTAGGGGGTTGTGTACTGTTATATTTGGATAATCCTCGAACTAGACACTTAGACAAAGGTGCCATGCGAGCAGTACGTGGGTGTCCCCAGTCTCTAGTCTAAATATGTTCGATGAAGAAATCAATATCTGCTTCCACGAATCCTTATCCCTTAAAAAAATCCACTTACCTGGTATGCAAATAAGAACAAAGTCTGGGGCGGGATACCCAGAAGGAGGATAAACAAGAGGGGTGCACCCTCCCTTTTAACAACTAGCTCACTCAAAACCTAAATATAGAGAAGATTAGCATGACCCCTGTGCAAAGATGACAACACGCACAAATCGAGAAATGGTCTAATTTTTTATAAATACAACCCCTTAGGTTTTTTTTAAGAAGTTAAAATGAAATAAATTAACCAAAGCTTAATATCTCAAGATCAAGGAGTGTCAGATTAGAACTAAGATAAAAGAAGTATGTGTTACATCATGTTATCAAAGGTAAAAAAGCGATATAGCCATAATGCATGCATGCTTGAAATACATAAGCTAAGATAAATTAAGTGATAACTCCTGATAAGTGTTTAAAAGTGATATATTTCATATAGGAGTTTAGGCATTTTAGTGACTTGTTTTGCAAGATTCTCTATGGGAAACTCCAAATATTGTGTTAATATGTCATTTATGCTTTTGAGCCTTATTATACCCTTGTTGTGCAGGAAAATACAAGCAAGGAGCAAGAAAAGTCAAAATTCAAGGAAACCACGCCATTAGCGTAGTCTACGCTATTAGCGTGAGGAAGAAAAGCCCAAGGTCAGAAGGGTACGCCAATGGCGCACCTGGAGCGTGAAATCTGGAGCACTTGTGAAGAACACGCCATTAGCGTAAGCTACGCTATTAGCGTAATCACTCCAGAAAGGTACGCTAATAGCGTAGCTGGAGCGTAGCAGACCATGAAGAACCACGCCATTAGCGTGAGAGACGCTATTAGCGTAACTAATCCAGAAAGCTACGCCATTAGCGTGGCTGGAGCGTAGAAGCAGGGCAAGGCCAACGTGGCAGCAGCCCATTGGCCAGATTATAGGCCGACTTACCACGCCATTAGCGTGGCAGGCGCTATTAGCGTAGGTACAAAAATACAGGCCCATTTAAATAGCATTCTTACCTCTCTTTTAGGTCATTCACTATTCCATTGAAACATTTTATACATTTCTAGAGAGAGGTTAGAGCTATTTCATAGAGAGAAACACAAAGCAAGTGATTAAGGAGTAGATTCAACCCTAGATTCATTGAGACATCAAGGATCTTGGCATGGAATCTTCATCTTTCCTTCATTCCTTGCATTAGTTTACATGTCTATGTGTAACTATCACCTTCTTTGTAGTATTGAGGTAACAATCAAGCTATTATGTAATCTTTTGATCTTTTAATATATAAGGTTCTAGCTTAATGATTCAATATTGTTGTTATTCTTGCTTTTAATGCTTTCAAAGAGATTCAAGATGATTTGGACACAAACTCTTGAATCTAGAACTAGAATAACAATCTATCTTATGTTATATCACTCATGACAAGTTTGTAAACCTTTGATAATTACTTTTAATCAAGATTTTAATGCTTTCGGATACTTAATCAGGCTGGACACGGTCGATTAAGTTATCCGATCGACTTTGTTATCGTTTAAGGAATTTGGACACGAATGTTTAAACGCTAACTTGGAAATAACGATGTCGCTTTGGACACGAAGGATATTGTAGAAATGATTGTAATAATATTGGTTATAAAGCTAGAATCTGTTAATCGATTGAGAGATTGTTGCTGTTATGCTTGCTCGTTATCTTATACCGCAAGCGAAATAGTTCGATACCCTCTCGTTTTTACTTTTGTAATCTATGGATATAGTGTTACAAACAAACAAATTATATCCAAACCCTTAATGTGAACTATTGTGAAAATGCTTATAATAAACGTAACTCCCTGTGGAAACGATCCTATATATACTCACGTGTACATAGTTATATGACATGTAGGAAAAATCTTACATCAACTCCCAAACATAAAAGCGGATTAAGCCATCACATGTGATAATTATAAGCAAACTTAGGATGATTTGTCTTCAACCACCATAATGTTTGGAGCTTAATTTTATCTATAAGCTGGATGATTGAATCCCTTTTGTTGAAAAACTCTAGCATTCTTGTCATGCCAAATAATCCAAACACAAGAAAGCCAAATTAATTAAAAAGCAGAACAAATGTTTTTTGAGAAGTCACCTAACGATCGAAAAAGAAGAAAATGATCCTTTATTCGAGATGGTTTAGCTGAAACCACTCCGAGACAATTATAAATTTCATACCAAATTTGTCCAAAATAGTATTAAAAATATGAAAAAAATATTATGCTTCAGACTGAATTCTTTTCTTTAATATTAAAAATATGAAAAGAAATATGGATATTAATGCCAACCAGAAAGTTATATTAGTTATTCTAATTTGATATTTTTACATCATCAATACTCAAAACTAGCCACATCAAAATTCTATATATAAAAAAGTACATATGCATATATGAATACATAAGCCATGAACATTTTTATCAAACAATGGGAAGTACACACTACATTCATTTGTGGTTCTGTATGACAGAGATCAGCTCACTAATCCTTCTTCCCATCACACCTATACATCACAAAAACCCAAAATACAACACAAAATAGTTATAATATATAATATGATCAAACTCAAAATAAATAAATAAATTGGTATATCACAAATCAAAATCGTATATCCATATAAAAAAAATTCATATATCATACAAGAAAAAACCCAAAATGAAGCAAAAATAAATAAAATCATAATCACAAATTAGATTCAACCAACGTTAGTTAAAATTCAAAGATTGATGAAATCACTTACCGAGAGCAACTTGGGTGCGAGTAGCCTTGATCATGATTTCAGTGTGCATTCGGGCAACCATAACCTCAACACCAGAATATACATCCTCGGCAAGCTCTCTTGTAAAAACCAACTCCAGATTCAATTTAGTGAAGAAAACTCTCTAAACGAGCAAATGTAAGATATAAGCACTATACTAAAAAGTAAAGGGAAGATGTTATGCTAGAGAAGGTGTGAATTAACATGTTCGATTGTCCTTCTCTTGGCTTTATGAGATAGTCAACCAAGTTTCCAAAATGACCAAAAGGATTATAGATATTTAGACGTGCACAAACGCAAATACTACATAAGTTCATGAAAATCATTTCAAAGTCCAACATAAGTAAATCATAATACCCAATATAGGAAAGAAAAACATGAATACACAGTGGAGAAAAATGGGGAACATACATCAAGCCTACAACTTCTAAGTTGGAAAAAAAAGTAGAATAAATTTATATAATATCAACTAAAGAAGTCTGCCAATGGTATATGAGGACCACAATCAACTGAAGTGAGTAGTTTAGTGTGTAGTTTCTTTTAGAAATAAGAATAAAATTTAATTGAAAAAGTTATTTCAACTGCAAAATTTGATTAAGAAACTAAATCAAACAAAAGGACCGACAATTTCAATAATGAGTTTGTCCAAAATCAAACAAAAGATCTCAGATTATCAGCATATAATACTCCGGAATTTTCACCAAAAAAAAGATAAGAAAACTAACCTTCTAGGCTTTTGATATCAACACACACTACATCCTAAAACATTTTTTGCCTGCATGTAAAAAGCATGAATATCTTAATCATTAACAGCAGCTGTCATAATCATCAACAGAACCAAATTCCTAATTTCGAAGCATAAACACACTTCACACACACCCAAACCACTAGGCATTAAGTAGCAAACTACAAGTTCATTCAAAATTCTAATATCTCAACAAACGTCAAATTCTCAAATTGGCTTTTAAACATACCATATAAATCATATAACGCTTCTTCTGTTAATGATGTTGGATCATTGAATACCTACAATGAGTACAATAGGTTAATATAATTAATTAATAACAACAAGGATATGACTATCTTTGAAAATACATATAGTATAAACAAGTCAAAGTAAAAGAAGAAAACTAAGTCAAACCTATAACAACTAATTTTCTTGATCCATTTCCTTAATATGTCAAATTCACTACATCACTAAATCACAGTAAATAAATCGAACCATTCACATTTAGTAAAAACAAACAAGGTAAAATATAGGCTAATACCTGAGTGAGTTAGTGAGATTTTGAGAGTAGTGAGATTTTGAGAGTAGTGAGATTGAGAGAGTAGTGAGATTGAGAGAGTTCGGAAGATCAAGTGACCGATTGAGGGAGATCGATGCAGCTATTGAGTTCGGGAGATCAACCTTCAATCAATTAATAAAAATATTACAAACTTATGCACATTACATACAAATGGAAGATTAAACTTACTGCCATATTTGCACCAAAACAGCTCCACATGCTGATCATCATCATCAAAATTGATACAATAATCCTGCAAAAACACTATGCACATAAGCTTTTCTAGAGAGAGAGAAAAAAATCTAGTCCTGCATATGCAAAGAATCCAAATAAAGTGAATTACATAAAAATGAGAAGCAATAAAGATGTCCAGTGGCAGATGGCTGATCAAGAGCCAACTAGAAAGTGAATTACACAAAAATTAGAAGCAATGAAGATGTCCAGTGACAGATGGCCAAGCCAAGAGCCAACTAACCATTGTACATGGCATTTTTCAATTAAGTAGCCAAGTACCAAATAAAAAGCTCTATATCAATCATGATTCACTAAACATAGATGAGATGGACCCTCAACTTCAACTGGGATCTCAATCAAAGGATCCTTTTATTCATACCTAAAAGTCATTTTGATCATAAAAGTATGCTTGTAGTGATAGCTTTCGGTTCTTCAAAGCCACAATAATAACCTGCATCAAACAATAATGGTTAATTGATTTACTACTCATTAATCAATGAATGAATATAGATGGTTAGATAATAATTACAAAGACCTGAACAATGCTCAAAATGGGGATGTCACCAGGAATTTTGATACAATAAAATCATTCAACAAGAGTATATGACAATTAGCGGTTAGATAATAATACTTGACATAATTTTTTCATAATTTCAAGCACAAATGAATATTTCTTATCATTAGATATAGTCACGAGTTAATGAATAATAGGACAATGAAGAAAACCAAGACCGAATAGGCATGTCATCATTCTTAGAATACATGGCTGTAAAAATCAACATCACACAAAATCATCATGTTCAAAGTGGCTAATAAAACACATGCATTTTAATGTATGCATATGATTCAATGGTTTTTATGGGCTACCTCATTTCTCCCAATATTCCCATATTTCTTTTTCACGCCCCATACTATCTACTCACCCAACCACATAATATGCACTCACCCAACCCCATAATCACATAATTCGCAATCCGTGTTTGGTACGCGGTACGCTACACATGAAGAATTCGGTACGTATGGGGATATAGAGCTTCGGTACGCGTCGGTTCGCAATATTAATGCTAAAAAGAAATAAGCCCAACACTATATTATAGAATGAGTCACATCATACAAAAAGGATAATAACCCCATCAAAGCTAGTAGCGTAGGTGCACAACGTTGTTCTTTAAGTCCCACTCAAAAGATCTGAGAGAAGAAGAGAAGAAAGCTATATATAAAAGCAACCAAATGCATTGCAAATTATGTGGATTTGAGGATAACACAGCAATGTAGTAATAATAAATGGAGGTGTCCTTATCCTAAGCTTACGGTGCATTTGACCACCGTTTATTTATTTAATTCTCAATTTTATAGCACAAACTCTTTTTCAACAAATTAGTGTTATCCTTTCACTTGAACGCTTGGTACCGCAATTTGTGCGAATGCTCCATGAATTCACGAGTACCAAATTCGCTGACGTACCCGAATTCGGAACACTCGAATTGGATCGCGGTTGTCCACCAAAGTACATGAATTATGTTACTCTGCCCAACCCAACAAACAAAATGGCACCAAAGGACCAAATATTAGAACACTAAAACAGCCACATACACCTACAAAAATAATACCTAAACAACATGTAACATGAACAAAACTTGCATCCATAATATATCAAAAACCAGCCCCAAATTGCTCAAATTTTTTTATTATCTCCAAACTCACAAATTCACTCTACCATCAAGGATTAAAAAAAAAAGCTCATGATGAGACAATAGCTACTTAAATTGTCTTTCACAGAACAATAATAATTGATGCAAACATACCCAAACCATCAATTCAAAACAAAAGATATCAATTTAACACAAAATTCACAAAATTGTGGCTAAATCAGAACCAATAAAATAAAAAAATAAAATAAAAGAAACTGAAAAGGATTTCAAGAGAGGAAGCTCAAATTGAACAGAGAAATTGAGAAAAGTACATGTCAGCCGATTTTTGAATCTTTAGAACGAGATTAAGAGAAGACCTTAGATTTGGGGTTTTCGTGAGACGAACGAGAGAGCCACAGGAGGAGGAATAATCATGATAAACGCCGAAATCACTGAAATCACCAAAGTCGCTGTCTTTGTTGTCGTCGATGGCTTCTTCTTCGAAGAACTAAACTAGCCGGCGGAGAAGCTCTAAAGATCTTGGGTTTTGCTCCGACGAAAGGAAGGGAACTCAAAATCGATTGAGGGTTTATGAAACCTAGTTGAAGGATATTGGTGGTGGTGGGTGGTGGGTGATGGAACAGATTTGGGACTGACAAAGAAGAATTTCGGGTTTTGGTGGGTGAAGATGATCTAGAATGAAAGAAGGTGGGACTGAAAAGAATGGAAAACGCGAGAGAGAGAAATTGGGATTTGTTTATTTTCTTTATTTGTTTTCCCCTCATGTAACTGTATTCACTGATGGGAAAAACATTTGATGTAAAGTTTCCTATTATTACAAAATTGCCACCGCGTTTATCTTTCCCCTCATGCATTAGTTCCTCTGATGGGAAAACTCTTCAACATTTATTTTTTCCCTCAGGCATTTTCTCAACTGATGTGAAAACCTACTTCAAAGTTTACTAAAATTTCAAAATTGCCACCGCGTGTATCTTTCCCCTTAGGTATTTTCTCTGCTGATGTAAAAATTAAAAACCTCCTGTTGTAAAATGTATATTTTCTACTAGTGTAACTCATAACCAGTTTACCGGTATGGATCATGAGGATCCATATAAACATTTAACCAACTTCTATGTTATCGCCGGTACACTTGGTGCAAAGGAAGATGAGGAAGAGGGTGTGTTTGTGCAATTGTTTCCTCATTCTTTGATCGGGAAGGCTAAGGAGTGGTATCTTGATCAACCAACTTCTTTGATGGAAAATTGGGGTGAGCTGGAGAAAGCATTTCAAGAAAGGTTCTTTCCGGAGGATAGGCATCTTGAGGCTAAAACTTCAATTACAACTTTAGCTCAAGGCCAAAGTGAGACTCTTTGTGAAGCTTGGGAGCGCTATAAATCATTGCTAAGGAATTGTCCAAAGCATGGTTTTGATAGCCAAATGCAACTATATCTTTTTCGTCAAGGGCTACAAGCATGTCCAAGACGATGCTAGATGCAAGTGTTGGAGGTTCTATTGCTATGAAAAATCCAGCTGATGCTGTCAAAATCATTAACCAAATGGCTATCAACACAAGAAAATCTTCTCACAACCGGAATCCTCAACAAAGGAAAGCCGGTATCCTTGAACTAGAAGAAAATGATGCGGTCTTAGCTCAAAATAAGTTTCTCACTCAACAAATAGAACTATGCAAAAGGAGATGAGAGCTATGCCAAAACAAATTCTTGAATCTCTCAAGCAAGAAGGAGGAACCGCTCAAGTCAATACTTGTGGACTTTGTACGGGGGATCATCCCACCGGCTATTGTCCCGAACCCGGTTCTTTTGAAGAGGAAGAGGTCAACTATGTGGGAAACCAACAAAGGCCTAACCAACCACAACAAGCCGGAACCTCACAACAATCCCAAAATCTGGGTACTTCCAATTCTCAAGGAAGATATCCGGCCACTCAAAACTTTCAGAGACCGTGGAGAGCACCTTACAACAATAACTACCAATATCCGCAATCAAATTTCTACCAACAACCTTTCCCTCAATTCCAACAACCCTTCAATAATCAATACCAATTCCCACCACCAAATAACCCCCAACAACCTAACAATTCCCAAAGCACCGAGGAGGTCTTGAAGCAATTCATGCAAATGTCCATGGCTAACCAGAAAAACACCGACGCGTCCATCAAAGGCTTTGAAACGCAAGTTGGTCAGTTAGCACAACAAATGGCTCAAGGTCCTCCGTAAGTGGGAACTTTCACCGCAAACACTCAACCAAATCCTAAGGAGCATCACAAAGAATAGCAGTCAAAAGCTATAGCTACAAGGAGTGGTAGAGTAGTAGGTAAAGGGGTAGGTGATGATGTTGTTGTTGAAAAGAAGGATGATGAAGTTGTTAACGAGGAGGACAAAGAGAAGTTCGAGGAGGATAGTGTAGAGATAGAGAAGGAAGTGTATATAAAGAATAAAGAAGAATTAGTTGAAAAAGAAAAAAATCAAAAAAGAGATCTAGTGGAACAAGAGGAGATGGAGAGGAAGAATAAAGATGTGGGGAAAGATAAAGGGAAGAAATAAGAAGTTGAGAAGCAAGTGGTGGCTCAACGCTTACCATACCCACATGCTCCATCGAAGAAAGACAAAGAGCGGCAATACGCAAGGTTTCTTGAACTCTTCAAGAAGTTGCAAATTGATATACCATTCTCAGAAGCCTTGGAGCAAATGTCGGTCTATGCGAAGTTCATGAAAGATATCCTTTCCAAGAAAAGAAGAATCAACGATGAAGAGACGATCCAAATTGATGCCAATTGTAGTGCTATTATTCAAAGAACGTTGCCTAAGAAAGAGCAAGATCCGGGAAGAGTCACTCTACCGGTAGCTATTGGCACAACACATGTAGGTAAAGCACTACTTGATCTTGGATCAAGCATCAATCTCATGCCTTTGTCCGTTGCCAAAAGAGTTGGTGACCTTTGTATAAAGCGGACTAGGATGATGTTGCAATTGGCCGACAAATCCTTTGCAAAACCACTAGGTATGGCCGAAGATGTTCTTGTAAAAGTGGACAAATTTATTTTTCCGGCTGACTTTGTGGTTATGGATGTCAAAGAAGATGAGGATGTGCCTATCTTAATGGGAAGGAATTTCATGCAAACGGCTCGGATGATGATTGATCTTGATGATAATATCATGAAGGTCAAGGTAAATGATGAAGAGGTTACCTTCAACATCCGAGAAGCTTTAAAGTACTCGAAAGACAAGGGTGCATGTTTCAAAATGGATGCAACCGAAGAAGTCATCTTGACTACTCGGAAGCAATTGCACAATAGAACACCCCTTGAGAGTGCTTTGGTGGACGCACTCAATGCTATTGATGAAGATGAAGCAAGTGCCATTGAAGAGTGTTTGAAGGAGCTAGATTCCTTGAAGGAGGTTCTTCCTAATCAAGCCATTCTTGAAGATTTGAAAGAAGAATCCAAGGAAGAAGCGAAAGTTGATGACACCAAGGTAGAATTAAATGTTTTACCATCTAATTTGAAATATGTTTTTCTTGAGAAAGATGGTACAAAACCGGTGATCATTAGTAGCTCCTTGTCCATCGATGAAGAAACAAAGTTGGTAGAGGTTCTCAAGGCCAACAAGGAAGCGATAGGGTGGAAATTATCCGACTTGAAAGGGATAAGTCCATCTTATTGTATGCACAAGATTATGATGGAAGAAAACTTCAAGCCGGTAGCACAACCACAACGCCGCTTAAATCCAAACATGAAAGAGGTGGTGCGAAAGGAAGTAGTGAAGTTACTTGAAGCCGGCATGATCTATCCTATCTCGGATAGTGCTTGGGTAAGCCCGGTTCAAGTAGTTCCCAAGAAAGGAGGAATGACGGTGATCGCTAATGATAAAGATGAGTTGATCCCAACTAGAACCGTCACCGGATGGAGGATGTGTATAGATTATAGAAGACTCAATCAAGCAACAAGGAAGGATCACTTCCCCTTGCCCTTCATGGATCAAATGCTTGAAAGACTCTCTGGTCAATCCTTTTATTGCTTCCTAGATGGTTACTCCGGTTACAATCAAATCGCCATGAACCCAGATGATCACGAGAAGACGGCTTTCACTTGCCCATTTGGTATTTTTGCTTATCGAAGAATGCCATTTGGCTTGTGTAATGCACCCGCAACTTTTCAACGGTGTGTTCAAGCAATCTTCTCCAAACTTATTGGTAAATGCATGGAGGTGTTCATGGATGATTTCTCAGTTTTCGGTTCGTCATTTGATATGTGTTTGAATAGCTTGGATACCGTGCTGAAGCGGTGTATTGAAACTAGCTTGGTGCTCAATTGGGAGAAATGTCACTTCATGGTTACCGAGGGTATTGTCCTTGGTCATAAGATTTCTGCTAAGGGTATTGAGGTAGACCAAGCAAAGGTCGACGTTATTGGAAAGCTTCCACCACCGGTAAATGTCAAAGGTGTGCGGAGTTTTCTTGGTCATGCCGGGTTCTACCGGAGGTTCATCAAAGACTTCTCAAAGATCGCAAAGCCTATGAGCAACTTGCTCAACAAAGATAAGTCTTTTGTTTTTGATAATGAATGTCTTGATGCATTTGAATCTTTAAAAGAAAAGTTGACCACCGCACCAATAATCATTGCTCCTAATTGGGATTTAAATTTTGAATTAATGTGTGATGCAAGTGATTATGCTGTTGGTGCGGTCTTGGGTCAACGTAAGGACAAAATTTTTCATGCTATTCACTATGCAAGTAAGGTTTTAAATGAGGCACAAATCAATTATGCCACAACTGAAAAAGAGTTACTTGCAATAGTTTATGCAATGGAGAAATTTCGTTCTTACTTTGTAGGTTCCAAAATTGTTGTTTATACTAACCATGCAGCTATCAAGTATCTCCTTACTAAGTCCGACTCAAAGCCAAGGCTCATCCGTTGGATGTTGTTGCTTCAAGAGTTTGACTTAGAGATCAAAGATAAGAAAGTCACGGAGAATCTTGTAGCTGATCACCTTTCAAGGTTGACAAACAACGAGGTAACCAAGAATGAACCGGAAGTTCGTGAAGAATTTCCAGATGAACGGTTGCTAGCAATCAATGTGAGACCGTGGTTTGCCGACATGGTGAACTACAAAGCAACCGGGTTCATTCCGGAAGATTTTGAATGGCAACAACGCAAGAAGTTCCTCCATGATGCTAACCACTTTGTGTGGGATGAGCCTTATTTGTTCAAAATTGGAGCGGACAATCTCTTGCGTAGGTGTGTGGATGATGAAGAGGCAAAGAAGATCCTATGGCAATGTCATAACTCGCCCTATGGAGGTCACTTCAACGGGGAGAGAACAGCCGCAAAGGTACTTCAATCCGGGTTCTATTAGCCAACTCTATTCAAAGATGCCAATACACATTGCAAGCATTGTGATGAATGCCAAAGAACCGGATCAATGTCAAAGAGAAATGAGATGCCTCTACAACTCATCCTTGAAGTGGAAGTGTTTGATTGTTGGGGTATAGATTTTGTTGGCCCTTTTCCTTCATCATATTCAAATGAGTACATCTTGGTAGCTGTTGATTATGTTTCAAAGTGGGTGGAAGCCGTGGCATCGCCTAAAGCCGATAGCAAGACGGTAGTGAAGTTCCTAAAAAAGAATATTTTCACCCGGTTTGGTACACCAAGAGTTCTCATTAGTGATGGAGGGTCACACTTTTGCAATGCACAACTTGCCAAAGCACTAGATCATTATGGAGTCAAGCACAAAGTAGCATCACCGTATCATCCGCAAACGAATGGACAAGCCGAAGTTTCCAACCGGGAGGTCAAACGAATACTTGAGAAGACGGTCTCTACATCTCGGAAGGATTGGTCGGCTAAACTTGATGAAGCTTTGTGGGCATATAGGACTGCATACAAGTCTCCTATAGGCCTCACTCCTTTCCAAATGGTCTATGGCAAATCTTGTCACTTACCGGTCGAGCTCGAACATAAAGCATTTTGGGCATTGAAGTTCCTCAACTTTGATCAAGAGAAGGCCGGTGAAAGAAGAAAAGTTCAAATGCATGAGCTTGAAGAATTAAGAAATCAAGCTTATGAATCTTCAAAGCTCTACAAAGAAAGGACCAAGAAGTATCATGACAAGAAGATCATTCTGAGACAATTCATGCCGGGGCAAATGGTGTTACTTTTCAATTCAAGACTAAGACTGTTTCCGGGCAAATTAAAGTCTAAGTGGTCCGGACCTTTCATGGTTAAAGAGGTCAAACCATATGGAGCTGTTGAGCTTGAGGATCCAGTCACAAAAGCCAACTGGACTGTGAATGGGCAGAGACTTAAGCCCTACTTCGGTGGTGAAATTGATCGGTGTTTGACAACGATTTCACTAATCGAGCCATGATTTCTTCAAAATGCGTCAAGCTAAGGACGTAAAACAAGCTCTTGCTGGGAGGCACACCCAGTTTTGTAAGTATTTTTATTTTTTATTGCATATAGTAGTAGTACATAAGCATTTAAAAGCAGAAATGAAAAACTTTGAAAAACTGATCTTGAAGCTTCACGCTATTAGCGTATTTTTCGCTATTAGCGTGGGAGCTCCAGAGAGCCACGCTAATAGCATGAGTTTGGCGTGGGAGAAAATATTTGGTGGGCCCAAGGGATTAACTCCCCTTAACTTCCAACAACTCCTCATTTTTCCCTTTTTACGGTTTCATTCTCTTTTCATTCACTCTCACACACAAAAACTTCTCTCACTCACACACTAACCCTAAAAATCAAAACCCTTTTCTTGTGGTTCAATTGATTCCAAGCATTCATCCTTGCATCATTCATTCTTGCTTGCATCCAATCACACACTAACAGGTTTGATTCTTCTTCCTTTCCTTGTTTTTGAATTGAGAAATACATGGTATGACATGATTAACAATGGTTAGGGTTAGGGTTAGAATTTTGCTTTGTGATTAGAGATTGTTATTCATTAATTATAGTTTGAAAAGGAACAAGAATCATAACCCACATGCAACAAACATTCATCTTTTGATTTTGACCCATTTTGTAAAAATTGAAAAATAAGGGTTTTGAATGATTTGTGTGCCAATGTTGTGATTCTGATTCCTTTTCACGATTATATTGTGTTTTAGAGACATAGGATGAAACCTAGGGTTGAAAATTGCTGGTTTGTGCTGAGAAATTGCAGGAACAAGAATTTTGAAAATTTGAAAATTGCAGGTACGAAGAAATACGCTAATAGCGAAATCAACGCTAATAGCGAAATTTTTCCAGAAAATTTCGCTATTAGCGTGGCAGGCGCCAATAGCGTAGTTCTTCATACTTGCCCAGATTTTCAAAATTTTTGATGTTTTTAAATGACCAATTCTAGTTTATGCTAATATTTTCTATGCAATATGTTGGTTTTTCCTGGTTTTGTTGCAGATGGCACCGAAAAATGTTGAGAAAATTACCGGGACCAAACGTCCAAGAGGCAAAGCTGCCTCGACCTCAGCCACACCTGTAACCCCAAACCGTTTCCCCGCCCCTGTCCACTCTGCCAGGTTTAAGAAGATGGCTCAATACAAAACCTGGCATGAGAAAACTTTTGACATTCACCCCGATGGTGAACATTGTGACCTCCTCTACATTTTCACCGATCGTAAGTGGCATAAACTCCTTTACCCTACAACTGAGATTAACACTGATTTAGTAAAGGAGTTCTATTGCAATGCTACACCTGATGCCTCACCCACTACCCTGGCTGATGCCTTTTCTTGGACTTCATATGTGAGAGGGAAGCAAATCCCTTTTGATAGGGATTCAATCAATTAATTCTTAGGCAATCCCTTAGTCCTTCCACCTTCAGAAGATCCAACTGACCCTCCTTTGTGTACTTATGCTAAGAGAAATGCTCAAGGAAATTGGACCTATGAGCAAATTGAGCGGGACATTATGAACAATGGTAGGTTCTTTGTGAAGAATGATAAGGGAGAGATCAGGCATGCCCTCACAAAAGAGATGAATGCTAAGGCCTGCTTAGTGTTCCAATTTCTTGTCCACAATGCTTTACCCCAAGCCCATACATCCGATGCCTCAAAAGCTGTCCTACCACTCATCTGGTGTATTATGAAGAAAGTCAAGGTTGATATTGCTCGCATAATAGCCAATGAGCTGAAGGCTGTGGCATTAAAGGTTGCCACTGGTGCTAAGAAGGTTGCACTATTCTATCCCAGACTTATCATGGCCTTGCTTAAGGCCCATGGAGTACCCATTACTGGACCCTTTGATGAAGATATTGAGGGGACCATTAATGATACTTCTATCCGCACCTGGGAGAAGAGACAGCAGCGGCCATATTCTGATGATGAGGGTGGCCCATCTGAGGGCCCTGGTTCCTTTGATTTTTCAGCTTTTCAAACTTTCATGCTGGAGCAACAAATGCATAACCAGTATGTGAGGGACCAGAACAGCTTCTTGATAGATCAGAATGAGGCAATCTATAGGAGCAACATGGGCATTCATCAGGACCTCTACAATGCTCACATGCATCCGGGGAATGCTGATTACCCGGTTATGACACCTGACCAGTACCAGAGCTTTGTTCACTGGCCTGAGGGCAGACCAGGTCCTTATGTGGGGGTGGCAGATGCTATGGATGAAGAGGCTACACCTGATGCTGATGCTGGAGGTGAAGATGATGATTTGGATGTGGACGTGGATCTGGATATGGATGATGATGCTGATGATGATCAGTGATGAGATCATGGCTTTTTAGTGATGTTTTTCATTTTGCTTTCGAACTTATGTTTCTTTATTTCATGTTGGAACTTATTTAATTTGGTTGTTTTTGTACTCTTCGAGCATTGTGGTTTTTAGTGCTCGACCTGATACTTTAGTACTTTATATTATTGTGGTTTAATAATTTAGCTTTGTGGATTTTAACTTATGCTTTGGATGAAATTTTTGTTGTACATCTTGCTTGTGTTTCTCAAAAGAAAATTGCTCATGAACAATAAATTTTAAAGTGCTCCATGGAGCCATGTTTGAGCAAAAGCAGGTGAGTGATAATGATATTACTTGTGAGAAAGCGTAAGGCCAAGGTATTGGTTTCCTGTTATTCTAGGTTTTTAATAAGAATTTGAAACTTGTACTTTGCACAAAACATTTATCATTTAATTCTTTTCATAAACATAAATATTTTTGAACCACTTAGTACTTAACCTAAATGTGAGGTAACTTCAAACTGTTGTATATATATGCTGGAGACCGATAATCACCGTCTAACTTGTTTTAGTTATGTTAAATCTGATAATTATTTTGAACTGTTTGAAAGCATGGAAAGGATCAAGGCACTTTTTGAATTGAGAGTAACCTACTTGACCACATAAAGCCTACCTGTGAGAAGAGCGAGTATCTGATACCCCAATCTGAGCCAAATGAATCAAGTCCTCAAACATGAACTGTCAATATTCATAAGCACAATGCTTGTTGAATTTGCCTGAAATTTTTCAAAAATCCAGTTCATGGTTGAATCTTATAGGACTTTGATAATTTTACTTTGTTGAACCCTTAACCTTTTTGTACTTTTTCCCTTGCCTTAGGATAGGGGAACATTCAATTAGAGTTTTGTTGTATTCAAGTTGGGGAGAAAAAGGAGGCATTATATGTTAAGTTCTGGTGAAGTTGTAAAATAACCTGACAACATTGAATCAAAGAAAAAGTTGTACATTTGAAAAAGAAAAGAAAAGAAAAGAAAAAGAAGAAAAAGAAAGAAAAAATCAAAAATAGAATAAGTTGTCAAGGTTATTGGTTTGATTGTTAATCATCAAAGGTTGCAATTATTGGTAGGGAAGATTTTGAATTTCAAGTTGTATTACAAAGAATGTTCCTCTTTGATAGGCTTTCTGATCAATTGCCCCACACATGACATTTCTTTTGTAGCCCGGCCAAGTTATAACCCTTGCAAGACCTTTTGATCCATGTTTTTATGCTTTTTGAGACGATATTTGGATGGACACCTAACTTAAATAGGATGTTAGCATGATTGTTGGATGTGTGTTCATTACCTCACTTATTGTTATCATATCATTGCATTTACTTTTAAAGAAGTGTGTTAGGTGTGGTTCATAGATAGTTATGTTTATGTTTTGAAGTTTATGATGTATAGTTTGTGCTTAGGACATATTTCGCATTCTTAGTTTGTACCTATAGTATCGGAGGACTTCATGCTTGTCCACGCGATCTTATTTGAATCACCATTTGTTTATTTTTGTTTTGAATTGATTGACACCATGTTGAAAACCTTGTCCAAAGCCTTGTTATTTTCCTTTTCAATTGATTTGTTTGAGGACAAACAAAAAGCCAAGTTGGGGAGAGTTTGATAAGTGTTTAAAAGTGATATATTTCATATAGGAGTTTAGGCATTTTAGTGACTTGTTTTGCAAGATTCTCTATGGGAAACTCCAAATATTGTGTTAATATGTCATTTATGCTTTTGAGCCTTATTATACCCTAGTTGTGCAGGAAAATACAAGCAAGGAGCAAGAAAAGTCAAAATTCAAGGAAACCACGCCATTAGCGTAGTCTACGCTATTAGCGTGAGGAAGAAAAGCCCAAGGTCAGAAGGGTACGCCAATGGCGCACCTGGAGCGTGAAATCTGGAGCACTTGTGAAGAACACGCCATTAGCGTAAGCTACGCTATTAGCGTAATCACTCCAGAAAGATACGCTAATAGCGTAGCTGGAACGTAGCAGACCATGAAGAACCACGCCATTAGCGTGAGAGACGCTATTAGCGTAACTAATCCAGAAAGCTACGCCATTAGCGTGGCTGGAGCGTAGAAGCAGGGCAAGGCCAACGTGGCAGTAGCCCATTTGCCAGATTATAGGCCGACTTACCACGCCATTAGCGTGGCAGGCGCTATTAGCGTAGGTACAAAAATACAGGCCCATTTAAATAGCATTCTTACCTCTCTTTTAGGTCATTCACTATTCCATTGAAACATTTTATACATTTCTAGAGAGAGGTTAGAGCTATTTCATAGAGAGAAACACAAAGCAAGTGATTAAGGAGTAGATTCAACCCTAGATTCATTGAGACATCAAGGATCTTGGCATGGAATCTTCATCTTTCCTTCATTCCTTGCATTAGTTTACATGTCTATGTGTAACTATCACCTTCTTTGTAGTATTGAGGTAACAATCAAGCTATTATGTAATCTTTTGATCTTTTAATATATAAGGTTCTAGCTTAATGATTCAATATTGTTGTTATTCTTGCTTTTAATGCTTTCAAAGAGATTCAAGATGATTTGGACACAAACTCTTGAATCTAGAACTAGAATAACAATCTATCTTATGTTATATCACTCATGACAAGTTTGTAAACCTTTGATAATTACTTTTAATCAAGATTTTAATGCTTTCGGATACTTAATCAGGCTGGACACGGTCGATTAAGTTATCCGATCGACTTTGTTATCGTTTAAGGAATTTGGACACGAATGTTTAAACGCTAACTTGGAAATAACGATGTCGCTTTGGACACGAAGGATATTGTAGAAATGATTGTAATAATATTGGTTATAAAGCTAGAATCTGTTAATCGATTGAGAGATTGTTGCTGTTATGCTTGCTCGTTATCTTATACCGCAAGCGAAATAGTTCGATACCCTCTCGTTTTTACTTTTGTAATCTATGGATATAGTGTTACAAACAAACAAATTATATCCAAACCCTTAATGTGAACTATTGTGAAAATGCTTATAATAAACGTAACTCCCTGTGGAAACGATCCTATATATACTCACGTGTACATAGTTATATGACATGTAGGAAAAATCTTACATCAACTCCCAAACATAAAAGCGGATTAAGCCATCACATGTGATAATTATAAGCAAACTTAGGATGATTTGTCTTCAACCACCATAATGTTTGGAGCTTAATTTTATCTATAAGCTGGATGATTGAATCCCTTTTGTTGAAAAACTCTAGCATTCTTGTCATGCCAAATAATCCAAACACAAGAAAGCCAAATTAATTAAAAAGCAGAACAAATGTTTTTTGAGAAGTCACCTAACGATCGAAAAAGAAGAAAATGATCCTTTATTCGAGATGGTTTAGCTGAAACCACTCCGAGACAATTATAAATTTCATACCAAATTTGTCCAAAATAGTAACAGGTAAAAAGCAGATGATCAAAATCCTCGTGTGAACCGCAACATCCTGAGCAAAAAAACGGATTTGGTTGAAGGACCCTTCGCCTGATTAAGTTTTAGTTCTTGGAAGACAGTTTCGCAAAACACGCCAAACAAATATGTTGACCTTTAGAGGAACATCTTTGTGTCAAATAATAGTATTATGATCATTCTCTGAAGGTGGATCTCTTGATGTCAAAAAGTTATAAACACCAACATTGTATTATGAAGAGACATGTAGTTGATAAATCCACATGTCATTCTTATTAGCCTGCAAAACATTTGGTAATAAAAGAGCACAACATTCTCTTCTCAGTTCTTCCTCTCAAGCCAACAACCTCCTAAAACACTATAAATATAGGTCTTGGGGATCATTACCGAATCATCACTTTCATAGAATACCAAAAATCAGTGATCTACTCAGCATCATCATTAGTAAGATATCTACTATTGTACTCTATGCAAGTAAAATCGAAATCAAAATTGTTGTTATTTTGAGCGAGATAGTACATATTCTTGCATGACGTTTATTTTTCGGAAACAAGAACATGAAAAATAACCCTAAAGAGATGAGAACGCTTATTATGATTCAAAGAAATACAGTATGACAATATACGATTAGTCCTACTCCAATTGCTATTAGTTGGCATAAAGTTGTGTATGATCGGATGACAGATAAATCAATTCAAGGAATCCGTAACTATATTGTTTAATCCTATCCAAAAACATTATGTTTTCTAAATTGAGAAATTTAATAATAGGAAAGTTGCAAATTGATCAACAAATCGGCAACAAATTTATTTTTTTATTATGAAAAATAATCCAAATGGATATGCCAAAGAAGACTGATAAAGATGTTTGACAGTGCTTAAAAAAATGTTTAAACTAAAAAATGATAGAAAGGTATATTTATTTATTTTTATGAAAAATGCTACCTCACCTAATAGGCAATAGCATAAGTTAAAAAAAAAAATTTAATGTATAATTTAAAAAATTGAAATTCTCAATAATAAGTTTTTTACCCTCTTTGTCAAAAATAAAAATAAATTTTACCCTCTAAAAAAAACAAAAAGTATTTTTATATAAACGAATACCTATAAATTTTGTTGGAGATTTCTATAATAAGACAAATAGAATAAATAGAATATTTAGTATTGGTAATTATGTTTCTTTTTTACAAGTCAAGTTTATTGTTGTATATAAGGTCTAAGGAAAATAATTCGTGATTTTATTCTTATTAAATTATTTATATTTTTGTGTAAAATTTAATTAGTTGTATATTATAATCGACTTCTTTTTATTTAATAAATAATTAGAGGTTTAATTCACAAAGCATAGTTTTTTTTGGCATGATAAAAAATATCGCTTTTCTTTAAAATGTCTTAGATAATAGAGTTTGATTTGAATGCATTAATACTTTCTTAGTCCCAAATTATAAGTGGTTTTGAATATTTTAGATTAAGAAATGTAAGTAACTTTGTTTGAGAAAAAGAAATTATGTATTAGTTTACAAAATTACCTGAAAAAAAATAAAATGAAGAGAGATTAATAAATAGTTAAGAGTAAACTTATAAATTGAGACAAATTTATTTCCAAATCAAGTTATAATTTGGAAAAGAGGAAATAATGTTAATTGATTCTACATTGATAGTGTACATTAATCATTTTTTTTTATCATTTAGACGAATGAAAATCATATACACTTATCAAGGAACCTTTTAAGAAAAAATTAAATTAAAACAACTATGATCGTTTTTTATTTTTGTTTAAAATCATATGATCAAAAGATGAAATTACACAAGTTTTAATTCGATTTAAAAAGATTAATCGCACCGATCGAATTTACTCATCATTAATTTCTTTTCATTTTTGAAATATCATCGTTAATTTCTTTTTCCCTAAATTCCATCATAAAAATAAAAATCCATCATTAAAGAGAATAGCAATAATTTAAAATGTGATCAAAATCTATAAAAAGGAAAGTACATCCAAAAATGGTAAATAAAAAAAATGAGAAAGTGAATGAATGAATGCAAAAAAAATCTTAAGAAGAGAATCCCCAACAGAGAGACAGGTAAGCAAAGTGCAGGTTGGCAAATGGAGATTTTAGAGAGAGAAAGTAACAAATTTAGAGAGAGAAAGAGACGGACAGACTGGCAATCATAGGAAATCAAGCGAAGGTTAAGCAACCTCTATCCCTTGTTTTTGTTTTTTCTATATATATAAAACCTTAAATTAAAATTGAGACATTCTTTGATTTCTATATTCTTATTTTTTGGTTTTTGTTTTTTTGCGAAATTTCATACGAGGTGCCTCTGGATATTTCGCCAGAGAGAGTTACCTTGATATTTCGCCAGCCACCATGAGTCTCTTCGGTCTTGGTAGCAGGTTTTTTTTTTCCTTTCTGTTTTTTTGTTTCTTTTTAATTTTGTGTGTTTTAAGATTGTTTTCTCAATCTCTTTGATGGATGATCTAGAATTTTTGTGCTTTAATTTGTTTGTGATTTGATGATTTAGTTTGTGGCATAGCAATTTTAATTTGTCTGCTATTTGGAATTAATCACGAGATTCAGGAATTGAAATTAGATTGAAATCTGAATAGTAATATGCTTTTCATAAATTTTGGATGATGTATATTTATGTTGAGTGATAAATACTCCATCATCTCCGGATACAAATATTCAATGAACCTAAAAAGTGTTTTTTTACCGGTGGTAATATTATGTTGTCAAGTTTTCTGTTCTACCGTCCTTTTCAAATTGGCAAATTGGGTCTATATTTACCTACCTTAGAATGGGTTTATTTGATATGCACCAATAGAGCAAATATTTTTTACACCGTCAATTAACCAGGTTATAATATTCGATTTTAATCATATTTACTTTAAAACTCGTACGAAAGGTGCTTTGTGATTGATTGGTTTATAGGACGGTATATCAAAATTAAACTCTTTCAATATTATTTAGGTGTTGTAAATATGGACATAGGAAGTACCTATGAAGCACGGACACGCCTCAAATTAGAGATTAGGTGTGTCCTGGTGTTCGATACGACACCGACACATACGATTACATTGGATTATGTCGTTTTCTTGAATTATTATAAGTGTTTGTGTCGTGTCCGGTGTCCGTGCTTCATAGATAGGAACTACTTTGCGTTTGAAAATGTGTAAAACTCCGTTCAACATTAACCACTTCACGGCTATGGTTGACTGAAATCTGAAGCTCTATAGATATCACTTATTACCTGCCAAATTGCTTCTATCCGCAACTTTTTTGTTATGGAAATTGCTTGTTTTTATTGAATTATTCGCAATTTCTTATAGCTTTTAGCATGTCATACTTTCGGTTTTATTTCTATTGATGGTGGTCACTCGAATGTAACTAGAATTTGATATTTGATTCATGCAGAAACCAGAAAACATTTCGTCCCAAAAAGAGTGCTCCAACTGGAAGTAAGGTTGGTAATTTTGCTTGTTGTGCATCTGTTACAAGATTCTGTCTACTTTATGTCTTTTGTGGTTCATATTTGATCATATGAGTAATGAATGTTCTATTCATTTTGTTTGTGAAATGTAGGGTGCTCAACTTCAAAAACACATCGATGCTACATTGGGTAGTGGGAACTTGAGGGAAGCTGTGAAGCTGCCTCCTGGTGAAGATATCAATGAGTGGCTTGCTGTAAACAGTAAGAATCTTTAATTAATTCAGTTCTGGCAATTAGTGTCGAAGTTTCCAACTTTTCCATCTAAACCTATTGCCCTGTATTCGATTTCTTAAGTCACTTATAATATGTGTTGTTAAATAAATTTGAACAAATCACTATTGTTGAACAATACATTATTTAGTACAAAATATTGTTAAGTAGTGGCCATAGCAGTGTTGTGTAGTGCAATTTGACTCTATTTTCCGCGATCTGCAATCTGTGATTGACCACACCACTTATAATTTGTATGTTACTGTTAAATTGTTTACAATTTTTTTCTCATATTCATTTATGTTGTTTTTTTTTTTTATGTGCAGCTGTGGACTTCTTTAATCAAGTGAATATCATGTTTGGTACGTTGACCGAATTCTGCACGCCGAGTAACTGTCCTACGATGACTGCAGGACCCAAGTATGGTTTGATCCTTCAAAAAACTCTTCTTATCTTAGTTTCACAGCGTTTTTGCATCTATATTATTAATATTATATCACCTATTTCGTGTTTCTCTTTTTGGCTTGTCTGCAATTTATGTACTTCAATTGGTGTTAGGAACTTGTGAACTCTTATTATAGGAAATATCGATGCTGATTTTAGTGAATATGACATACCGATATGATAAGTAAACCCTGCCTGCTAAAAGTTATTGCATAGTTTAGTTTCTGTTAATATTTTCAACCTTTTTGACAAGGGTTGGATTAAACTGATTTCACATTTTCCATGTCAATCTTCCTTTGTTTTTTTAGTGTCCACTTGATCAAGCCGTTGCCTACCTTAAGCAAAGTAGTTAAATCGTCATAAAAACGTTAAACATGCATGTGCGACAACTATTTAATGTAAAATCGTAAAAAAAAAAAATGAAAAGTTATTTAATGTAAAATAATGTACAGGTATGAGTATCGATGGGCTGACGGCGTTACTATCAAGAAACCAATAGAGGTATCTGCTCCAAAGTATGTCGAGTATTTGATGGATTGGATTGAATCTCAACTAGATGATGAAACAATTTTCCCTCAAAGATTAGGTACGATGGATTCGACAATGCTGATGGCATAATATTCTCAACTAATTATTTTCTAATTTTAAATTTGTCGTCTCACTGCTTTAATCAATTGCTTTTTGTAGGGGCTCCTTTTCCACCCAACTTCAGAGATGTTGTCAAGACAATATTCAAGCGATTATTCCGTGTATATGCTCACATTTATCACTCACATTTTCAGAAGATTGTGAGTTTGAAGGAAGAAGCTCACTTGAATACTTGCTTCAAGCATTTTGTTTTATTTACTTGGGTAAGATGTTACAAAGATAAATTTTTTATTGATGTCTTTGTACTCAATTGTAGTCATTGAAAGCATGTTTTTGGATTCAATTTGAATTATTTATTAGCTGAGATACATACTTTCTTGTGTTGTAGGAATTCCGGTTGATCGAAAAAGCGGAGCTAGCACCTCTTGAGGACCTTGTTGATTCAATTATACAATTATAGTGCTGTTTATTTTCCTTCTCTTTCATTCATTTTGGAAAGGTTAGACATTGGAAGGTTGGGTATACATTTTTGTGGGCTTATTGTCATGCCCTTGTGATATACTTTGCTAAATGGAAAACATTTAGCCACTTTTTTCTATTTGTGCCTGCATTGTTGGTATGGTTTGCTGAAAAATCTTTGTGAATCAAATCAAGCTAAACAGCGAGCCAATTATCGATGCATTGACGCTTTGTTTTTTCTAGATGGTTCTACATTTTGTGAAGTACTTTTTGCTTGTTTTTCCTATCAATAGTTTTAAGGCGACGCTATGAATTATGATTTCATGTGATGAACAAGCAAGCAACTGGAGCTTTTATTCAAATTCTGTAACTTTTCAGATAAATATTCAATTTCTTTGCAAATGAAGCTGCTAAGGCTTTTGATGGAAGACAAACATTAATGCAGTTAACAAGTTCTGTATATTGTATTTCCCCCCAAAAGAAAAAAGTTCTGTATATTGTATATTCGTAATGTGAAGAAATTCTTTATATTAGATTAGATTTATGAGTTCCTAGAATTTGTTAAAGAGGCTAAAAAAAATTTAATAACTCAAGTCTTAAACAATTTTTGCGTTTCATCATTGAAAACGATTTCTATGATGATGCAAGTTTTATTTTATTTTATTTTAAGTATTTAAAATAATTTGTTTTTGGATCACAAGTAATTTTTTTTTTTTTTTGAGAAAATTGCAATTTTGATTTAACTTTGTGAAAATCGATTAAATTTAGCAATTGATTAAAAAACTTTTAGACTGTTTTTTTCTAAGGAAAAACTTTAATATTGTTATCTTCTTTCCTTGAGACTTTTATTTTTTTAGATACTTACTAGTATATCCTTTAAGACTTTTCCCAATAACAACGATATTAGTAGTTCCTCCTTTAAAAAAATAAAAATATTGGTAGTTAACTAGTTATTCTGTATATTCAGGAAACTTTTAGGGTGTGTTTGGATGGAGGGTTTGAGAGGGGAAGGGATGAGAGCGTTTACTTTTCGTTTTTAAACTACGGACACTATAAAAATGTTTTTAAAAAAATTAAAATAATAACATGATAAAAGATCATATAATACTTCAATCATACTTAATTTATTTTGGAAAAACATGTTATATAGTTCGTGATTTAAAAAAGAAAAGTAAACCCTCCCTTATATTCCCCTCCTAAACCCTCAATCCAAACACCTTAGAATTGAGGTTTGCCTCATGAACAGTTTATGATTCCAAATTAGGTACCCTTTCATCAACTTTGAAACCATTTGAGAGTGAATGATACTACTACTATTGAAATTAATGTTCCCTCTTAAGATTCAATAATCGTGTCCAATTAAATCATTGCATACTCTTGTTGTAAATGAATTTAGATTGAATATGGAGTTGTGATGATTCATTGACTTCTTGACAGACTAAACATATGTGATTTAAGTCTCAAGTTGAACTCTTCTACTCCCTATATATATATATATAAGTGTAAATACTTTGCCAACTAAGTTAAATGAATAAATTTCAAAAAGTATTGAATACAAGATGTTTGATATCAATAAAAGATCGTTTCTTTCATTCAAAAAATAAAAGATAGTAAACTATATTAGAAAAGGAGGAGAAGGAAGAAGAGCTGATCTTACACTCCAAAGGCTGCTTAAAATCAAAAGCAACAAACCTAAAAATGGTTTCTAATTCCTATTTATAGTTAAAATGTATCTAAGTCCAACAAAAAACATAACTAGAAACACGACCGTATCAGCTAAAAATAAACTACAATTCAAAGCCGGAAACACGATCGTGATTACGGTTGTGTTTCTTAATAAACCTTATGCTGGCATCTAGTCTGCTTCTAGATTGACCAATCTCCAAATAATATACCACTTTTCAATGCAAAAGTGCTTATTTCTTACACAACGAAATATAAGAAATGCAATCATCTAATCTAAAATAAAATCAATCAAAACTAGAGATTGAACCTAGGTGGGATGAGTGTGTTTGGTTGAGCGGTGGCCAAACGCCACCGTGAATTTAGAGTTCTCTATATTTTATAAGTTTTAGAAGCTCCAATATGAAGTTTCTACTCCGCCGTAAGTTTTTACCACAATTCAGATGTTTTTCAAACACTCACTAAAAAAACCCCAACTAGAGATGGAATTCCAGAACCTAAACAACTCAATGGAGAGCTCCGTGACCGGTTCAATTCAAGGGAAGGTCCACCAATAATGGAAAGGCTCCCTATCCGTTTCTTGATCCCTCATTCCACGAATTCGTTGTTACTGATTCATTCAAGGACTGAAAGCTTTTAGTTTTATGAAAAGGCAGCATGAAGAGTGATAGAAAATGTGATGCAATCGAAATAGCTAGTATATGGATCATAGACACAATGGTCAATATTTCAAAATTTCTTTTGATACTACGATGATATGTTATATCTTAGGCATATTGACTATTTGATTTCTATTATAAAAAAAGGCTAATCTTGCTAAATTAAACAAGTAAACAAAAGAATATCATAGATATTGTCAACTTTGAAAGGTACCACTAAGAGCACCATTATCGGTTGACATTGTGAGCGTCTTTGCTTTTCCCTATGCTATTTGGTCAGACAAGTGAGGATATTTGAGAATTTGGCATGGCAACCGTTCCTCTGCAATGCTACCGTGGTATTATACATTGTTGAATTTATAAACTATTATAAAATTAAATTATGGTGTTAAAGGGTGTTATATATTAATATAAAATACAATTGTGATGTATATTGTGAGGTTTTGTGGGACCCATTTTAAAGTTTTGGAGAGTAGTATGGATATTTAAAAAATGTAATTGAGTGGTTTAAATAATAGGGAAGTGTGAAATAATATAATGTATTTAATGAGACCCGTTTATACCACCCATACGAGTGGTATGGATGTGGATGCTCTAAGAGCACCCACATCTATGTCACTCTACATGAGTGGTATACTTGGGTCCCACATAATACTTTATATTACTTCACACTTTCCAATTATTTAAACCACTCAACTACATTTTCTAAATATCCATACCACTCTTACAAAACTTACAATGGGTACCACTAATCTTACAATATATTCCAAATTATATTTTATATTAATATAAAATCAATTGAAAAAGTGTGTGAGAAAGAGAAAGAATTGCTCTAAGACACGGTGGTAGAGTTTGGAACCGTAGCCAAGAAAAGACACCAACTGTTATGCAATTATCCATGCCTTCCTGACACCAGTAGCAACACGTGGACTTTATGTGCCAAAAGACACCACCGATAATGGTGCTCTAACATCGACTAGTTCAAAATACAACGGGGATTGATATGGATGAAGTTCCTTTAATCTGAGCAACTCACTTTAAAGTGTAAAGTGAGTAATATCAATTGTTAATTAATAAATTAAAAATATATTTTGTATGTAAATCATAAAAAATCATAAATTTGTTACGATATCAACCCTTGATTTTTTTTACTTTACATTTTACTTATTTTAAAGGATCCAAAGTCCTCGTGAGTTTAACTCAGTTGGTATGGACAATGCATAAAATACGCAGGGTTCGGGATTCGAACCCCGGCCACCACTAAAAAAAATGATCCAAATTTGGTTAACATGTAGTTTTTTTGTTGTTATTTTCAAATATAGGTATGAAATTTGTCAATATTGATTGTACTCTGTATTATTTAATAAGTACTCAATCTCTTTGACTCAACATCTCATCCAAATTTCTTAAACAAAACTAACAAATAATCTATCAATAACTATATTTCATTACATTTTATTTTTTCGATATTAAAAAGGTGTGGTACCCGCGAATTGAGAGAGTGTTTACTTGAGACCCTCTACCCATTAAACACTCAAATTTCCCTCCTATGACAATACTTAATAGATACCAATGCTTATGAACTCGGGTATCGTCATTGTGGATGGTTTAACAAATCAAATTTTGGTCAAATTTCACATAGGAACTAATATGAAATTGTTATAGATTAATTTGAAAGTTAATATTTCTCAAATTAAATTAGTCCACTTCTAAATTGTGAGAAATAAATTGATTTTTTAGGCAGATAGTGGATCCTACTATTTTGTGGAAGAGATCAAAGAAATAAAGTTGATTCTAATGAGAGAGAATTCTAACATCATTTTATTTGCAGATGAATGAAGTAATAAACACCACTTTAAACTCACATACATAACTATGAAGTCCCAATTCCAAATCTAGAAAAAATGTCCGATTAAAAGATATCAACATTTACCTTTTGAGATAATGGTAAAATGAATTTACATTAGGCAGACATTAGTACTTAAATTTGAATGGGATGCAACAAAGTGCATGCAGTCGCCTGATCAAGATTCAACAATCCAGATTTTAATTTCCAATTTTAACTATTTTTAAATCTAAAATTCAAGTTTAAAATTAAAATTCGAACCACACGATCATAATAAGACGGTCTAGATATGACAGACTACAGTGCAACCAAAACATCACTACTACACACAAACCCAGTCCACACTACCGGCGGGAAAATGAAGTAAAGTGTGCGAAGGAAGATTCTCATACGTCGTCGTTTACTGTACCCATTAATCCACAGTTACTTCGAAACGGTGCAAACCACAATAAATACCCACTCACTCTCCTTTTTCCCTCCAAATCCCTTCATTTCCCTTTTCACTTCCAAACCCTACTCTTCTCCTTATTCATAGCCGAAAATGTCTCCACCAACTAAAACTACACCCCCCTCTAAACCCATACACCCCCTCACTCCCACTCAAACCACCGAATCTCCTTCCCTTTCTTCCTCCTCCTCCGCTCCTCCTCGCCGTCGCAGCCTCCGTCTCGCTAACTCCGAACCACCCCTAACTGCACCCGAACCAACTACCGCTAGGGTTTCCGAACCGAAGAAACAGAAAATGGATAAATCAAACCTAACCGCTTCGGATTCCGAACCTAATCCAGTGCCAAACGGTTTTGTGAACTTGCGATCGGGGAAGAAAATTCTCAAACGTGAAATCGTTATCGGTGATGATGATTCTCAGAACAACACTCCGAAAAGGAACAAAATCGATGAAGGAGAATCTAGTGGAAGTGGAAGAAGAAAACTAAGTAGAGAAGAGAAAGGGAAGGAACCTGTTGTTGTTGTTGTTGTTGTTGATGAAAAGGAAAATGAAAATAACGAATTTGGTGCGGAATCCGAAGACGTAGTTGAGAATATTGTGGAAGAGAGAAATGAAGTACCGAATGTTGTAGAACAAGGTAGAAATGCTAATAATAACGCGAGAGAGGAACGCGGTGTGAGGAGGAATATGGAACGATTTCACAATATAGCGAGAGTGAATGCTTCACGTTTCGCGCATTTTGTGAATGATGAAAGCGAGGATGAGGATTTGGTGCAGGAAAATGGAAGAGAAGAAGAGAGGAATGAGGTTGAAGATTGGCCTGGTCCATTTTCAACCGCGATGAAAATCATTAGGGATCGAGAGAAGAAATTTATTCCATTCGGTTCTGATGCTGTGCAGAAGAATTTGGTTGATACCATAAAGTGGAAACCGAAAACGGATTCGGAGAAGTTAGGTGGAAAGTTAACTGTTCCGTCGTTGCAAGAGCTTTGTATTAGGATACTTGCTAAGAATGTTGATGCGATTGTTTCGCTTGAGGGTGTGCCGGATGGTTTGAGGCATAGGCTTAGTCAGTTGCTGTGTGATTCGAGAAGAATGAATGATCATTTCTTTGAACTTCTTATTGGTGGAAGTCCAACAGAGATTCGGGTTAGAGATTGCTCGTGGTTGTCTGAGGAACATTTTACCAAGTGCTTTAAAGAAAGTGATACTTCTAATTTGGTGGTACGTGGTTTTAACTTGTTTGATGTCGTTTAGTGTTTCTTCTGATTTTGTTAGATTGTCGTGATTAAGGTTTTAAATTGCAGTTGCTGTCAATTATAGATGATACTGATTCAATTGTAGTTGCAGTGATATCAAACTCGCTGATGTAGCGGCCGAATTGCAGTCGCAGACTCTGTAAAACGTTAATAGTGATTTTAGTAGATTGAGTTTAGATTAACTTTGGTTCGTTGGTGAATATTTGTTTGATAACTGAATAAGCTATTTTTGTTTCATGTAATTTCGTTGAATTATTGCAAACAGGGTTTGAAATTGCGGTCTTAGTTAGATACCGCAAATGCCGGCTCAATTTTAGTTGTAGTGATATCGAACACTTTGCTGTAACGGTCAAATTTCATTTGAGGACTTTTTAAAACCCTAATAGTGACATACTGACATTAATGAATTGAGTTTAGATTAACTTTGGTCAGTAGGTGATTCTCGCTTTTAGATGAATATTTGATAACTGACTAAAGTGTTTCATGTAATTTTGGTGAATTGTTGTGTGATACCAAACACCTTGATACAACTGACAATGCAGTTGTGAACCTTTTTTAAAACTCTAGTAGTGATACTGATATACTTCTGTTGTAGGCAGTGGCAGCACTTAAATGATATTTTGAGGGGATTATTTAACAAATATTTCACTAAAACTTAGGTGCGGTTTTGTTGGCGTAGTGGTTTGTCGATGTATGTTTTTTAATATCATGAACTGGGTTCAAATCTTGACATTAGTTTTTTTTTTTTTTTGTACAATAAATTTGTTAAAAGGCTATAGAAGGACTTGATCCCAGGACCACTAGGCTGCGATATATCGTTTTGCCGCTGAACCACCACTGCTAGTTTGATTGCCTGAGGATATTATAGTAAAAATATATTATTTTTTAATGCAATGTAGTAAAAATATTTAGTTTAAAGTACAATATGTATATATATCAAGAAGAAGAAACTTTTGGAGGGGCACGTTCTATGTCCTAACTAAGATCCGCCCTGGTTTTAGGCAATTATAAATTTTATATAAACATTCAATAACTGTAAAAGCTCTTACAAGTTTAACACCATGTAGAAGTTTGGCAAGCAATATTTTCAAAATTTCGAGATCGAGAGTCAATTAATTATAAAAGATTCAGAATCAATTTGGATGAACTTTTCAATAAAGATTTGTGGAAAAATATACTGTTAAAAGAAAATATCCAATAACTACTGGTTTCTACATTCATTAGTAATGCTAGCTTCCTTACCTTGGCAGTGGAGCTAAAAGAGTGTGTGATTGGGTCGTGCAAGCACACATATATGACTCTATAAGACATCGGTACAATATGAATATGGGGATATGAGAAATTTTGAAAATTATAGCACATCACATGGCTTAGAATTGGTTTAAAATTATTATGAAGCGTAGCATTATAAATCACATGAGCAACACTTCAAAAGTTAGCATGTGTCCGTGTAAATCATAAAATGTTATCATTTATCTAATTTTTGTGGTACTTTGTTTAGTATTTGACAAGATTATATGTATGATACAAAGTAAAACTCAACATGACTGTTATTTAGAAGTGTCTCCGGTTCCTTTATATAGATATTTTTTTTGTTTTTTTGCTTTAAATATTTTTCCTGCTTTGCTCACTTTGTAGCTTTCCTATTTATATTTATCTAGCTTTTGTTTTCATATTTCTATTTGTTTTCTTAAGATTTAATTTGCTTCTGGCCGGCTTCTTGTTTTGAAAGATTTGATAATCTGGGTTTTACTTATTTATTCAATTTTGAATTTGAAATAGGTACTGCAACTTGACCAGTGTGGGCGCTGTTTGCCGGATTATGTGGTAGTTGATACTTTAGCAATGTCACCAAAGCAGTTACCTAATTTAACAAGTCTATCCCTCGGTGGTGCATGCCGGCTCTCAGATGGGGGGTTGCGAGCACTTGTTTCTTCTACTCCAACTCTTAGATCAATAAACCTTAGCCAGTGCTCCCTTCTCACATCTGTCAGTCTTCATATTTTGGCTGAATCATTGAAATCTCTTCTGAAAGAGTTGTACCTTGATCACTGCCTTGGCATTGATGCTGCACTAATTGTGCCAGCACTGATGGAGCTTGAAAATTTAGAAGTGTTGTCAGTGGCTGGCATTCCAACTGTTTGTGATACCTTTGTCAAGGATTACATTGTTGCACGTGGTCACAACATGAAAGAGCTTATTCTGAAGGACTGCGTGTAAGTATCATTATAGCAGTCTGTTTCATGTCTCAAATCTCCTAAAGATATTCATATAAGTAATTTCTTGGCAATTTCATTTTAGATAATTGGAGAATAAATTACCAATCAGAGAAAATTTTAACCTAATTTGGTATTTATGTTAAAACCAATATCGTTCTTTTTAAATTGTTGATCATTCTTTGAACATGGATTAATGATTATTTGTGAATTTATTAGTTCATTCGAAATTAATAATTTTCTCAAATTGTAGGTTCCTTTTTTCTTTCTTTCTCAATAGATATTTATCATCATTTAAACTTGTTGATTATATTTCTCGATGTGCAGAAACTTGACTGATGCATCAATCAAAGTTGTTGCCGAACATTGTCCTGGAATATGTCGGCTTGATCTGATGAACGTGTGCAAATTAACAGATTTGTCCATGGGATATCTTACAAACGGTTGTCGTGCACTTAATACACTGAAGCTTTGCCGTAACACATTCAGGTGCCTGTTTTTCCTGTTTCCTATATTTTTCTTTGTGTTTAATTATGGCTTTATATTTTGCTTATGCTAGCCTAGCACTCTTATTTTTGGTGCCTTATTGTTATCCTCACTTTTGATTATGAATTTTCCTGTTCTTGTTTGTGGTGAGATTTTTAAAGGATGGTCATCTTTGTTACCATGCTGTTTGACTGTTTTATTTTTCAGCAGTCAAATGTTGATAGTTTTTCTAGAGTTTAATGGGGCATATACTGTCGGTGTTTTAAATTGGTGTATATTAACAGTGCATATTCATTAATCCTTTTCCATATGCATTCAAGTGATAAGAATGGTCTCTCTTATGTTGGTTTTTCACTTGTTTGAGATAGAGACGAAGACCCTAAACAGGTTCCGACCTATTTTGCTGATAGGCCAGGGCTTTGTCTATTTCTGTTCATTATCCTGTTTTGCAAAAAATTCTTAAGAGGAATATTCATTCCCTCCTATTGATTGATTCCCCAATTCAAGTCTTACTTTTGTGCTTAATCAAATCACGGGGTCTCCCAACTAATGTATAAACTAATCTAACTTTTTCAACATTGCAGTGATGAAGCAATTGCTGCATTTGTGGAGACTAATGGAGAGTCCTTGATAGAGTTATCGCTTAATAACGTCAAAAAGGTATCTTGCTTATTTGCCTCATGTGATTCTCTCTCCATTGTCTTGTGAAAAGGGTATGATTATTATTGCATATGCTACATAAATGCACATTTAAAAACTAACAAGTACTTGAACATTCTGATATGCTGGAAGAGCCGCTTTGTGTTTGTAAAAAGATTTAATACTCTATTTGTCCGGTTTTTCGTGAAATTATATTGCTCAAGGTGCCACCTACCTGATGGAGGAAGCTTTATTATAATTTTAGCTAGCTGAGGCTGTTAAATATTTCTGCCTATTTGGATTGGATTATCAGTTTAGTTGAAGCCTGCTAATTCTTAGTTATATTGCTTCGCTTTCTGAGTGCCTCATTTGATTTAATCCAGGTTGGTTATCACACGACCTTATCACTTGCAAGCCATGCAAAAAAATTGCACAGTCTAGATTTATCTTGGTGCCGAACTTTGACCGACAATGCAATGGGTTTGATAGTGGATAGTTGCCTGTCACTTCGATTACTTAAACTCTTTGGATGCACTCAGGTATTGTATCATTGAACCTCGCCTCAAAAACGTTTATTATTATTTCGCTGATGCCACTGATATCATAGTTCCCTCTTATGTTGGTGATTGTATATTGTATAAAATGTAGTGTAATTATCTGGTTCATTAAGCCTTCATGAAGAATAAAAGAAACGTTTCATATTGTTGCAGTTAACAGATGTTTTTCTGAAGGGCCACTCAAACTCGCAGATCCAGTTAATTGGTATAAAAATGACTTCTGTTTTGCAACATGTCAAAGTGCCGGATCCTCATCAAAGCGCTTTGAATTATTCGTCAGTCTCTGTAGATTTGGCTCCGTAGCTTTGACATAATCTGAAACCAGGGAAATTTATACAGTAGTAACAGTGGCATTACAATGTATAAGATATTTCTAGGCCAGCGGAACTTATTTTTTTGCTACCATGCGTCAACTTGGAAGAGGATTTTATTTTTGCTTTTGACATATGATAGTGAGGTTATATGTCTGTAACAGTGACAGAGAAGTGTCCTTTTTTTGCAACCATTTATCAAGGTCATCAAACCAAAAATACCAACCTGACTTTTTACTTTGTTTACTGATTTCTTGAGAAAGACCATTACATTTATGTGTCCAAATAAGTTATTTATTTCTTTTGAGAAATAGGTGTCTAACTCTACTAGACATATTCTAACATATCTTTATAAATATACTCAACATAAGATAAGACTGTTCTAAAATGAGCGATTTATTTTAAAAAGCAAAATGAGTAGCATATTAACCGCTGATAATCAAAATGAATAGCATTAAAATATCTACCGTTGTTTTTTCGCTTTATTAACCACTACTCAATTTTGAGGGAGTATCCCTCTGCATATGCATTACCTAGACACTATTGAGTCCTTAGAAAATTATTTTGCCTTGTTTTATGACAATAACATAAAGCGTTTGCAATTAATTCACAAAATAGCTACTTAGTTTAATTTCAATACGCTCAAATAGGTTGTAGATTCAGTTTATAGAAAACATTTTTTAACAGAATTGTGATGAAAACTTGTGTGGTTTATTCTCATCCTCTCTTTGATTGGTGAAACAATTTATACATAAACTAATTGGTAAGTATTTACCGAGGAAACAATTAACTAAATTGATTGTTTATGTTATAATAAATTATATAAACATAATGATTATAGTTTTTACTATTTAGGTTGAAATATCTATCCAAATTGTCAACTTACAATAGTAAGTGATAATTACCTATTACCTAGGTAAATGCCAAATTAGAATAGTGAAACAAATAATTTCACACATGTAATAGTGATAAATTTAGTAGTATAAATATGGAATTCTTACCCCTAGTATGTATGCCTATATCCATAGCTTTGCAGTGCTTAACTTCAATTTGTGTCGGAAGCAATTTGAAAGCATGGCAAATGGTAGTACAAAAGTCAAGGACAGTGGAGTATAGTGTTTGAATGTGAGAACCAAGCATATGCTTGTAGTTCAAATCTCTCTATAAATAGAGAAGAGTTTCAGCAAAGCAGATATACCACTTTTGAGAAATCAAAATATATTATCCTACTTCCTTCTCTCTTGATTTCGTTAGTTTGATAAATCTTAGTACTATATATATTATTTGAAGTATTATAATTAAAGTAGTAATTTATATAATCTTATTAGTTCATTAATATCATAAAATAAGTATTTAAATATCTAAATCTTTAACAGTTTAAACATTTTAGTATTGATTTTTGTTGCAAAAGATAAGATCTAAACATCTAGAACAATATTACAAACAGTAGTGCTGTATCTATTTTGAACCCCCTTTAGTAAAACAGAAAGTAGACTTATTTTTTATTGTTTAATGTTTTGATTTTTGTTTTGAAAAGCTAGATGTCAATGAAACTAGAAATTTGAGATGTTGTGCCTCTATTAAATTGATTTATAGTATAAAGAAAGCAATGCTATGTAAGGGATATGATCATTTAACTGCAAGTAACCAAATAGTTGGCTCGAATGATTAATGAACTTTTAATGTCGAATCAATCAGATAACCCAGTTCAATCCGTGACTGGAATGGGGCAGCAATGAATTCCTGACTATAAATAAAGAATATGGAAGAGAATCATTTATCTGCACAAACACTGCAATAGAACACAGTACATGTCCTTGTTCTTGTTCTGTTTCATTAATATTTTTACAATCCAAATGTATTTGAGTATGCATAGTCAAATTCAATAAAAGGAGGAATACAAGACACCACAAAAATTACAAAATGGAAGACATCCATACATAAAAAGATGGACACCTACACGCATATACATTGACTAAATACCTCAAATGATTTACAGGAACTGAAGCAGTTGGCTTTGAAATTTGCAACTGTTCCAGATTGGATCATAATTAACTATGTTTTGTATTTTACGTCTGTAAGCGTAGCAAGTATGTTTCCTCTGGTAACAACCGAGAGTTTGCAGTTTCAACCATCTGAAATTGACGGCGAAGTTGCCATAGTTATTGATTTCACATGTAGCAACAATCTATTACAAAAAAACTGGAAAATATAGATGAACTAACAATTACATTACCTCAAATCCCATCTTTTCGTACAATAACTGTCCAGGCCTATTATTTCTGTCAACATGCACATATACCTGACTCACACCTGCTAAATGAATCCACAGACAAATCAGGCGTAAACCATAAAGTTACTTCAACTTAACGTTAATATTACCATTAGATTTTGCATTTTCAACAGCAAAAGACATCATGTTGCTTGCAATTCCTTGTCGACGAGCCAATTTGGCAACACATAAATTTGCAATGTAACCATATCTACTTGGTGGTGTTCTGTTTATGCTGCAACAAAAAGGAGTTTTGTCTCGTTCCTGCAGAAATGATATGATAACTAAGTCGCGAAAAACATCAAGACCATCAGTCTAGACAGAACAGTAGATGAGAAAGAATGAGTAGTACCCCAGGAAAAGTCTCTCCTTGCAGCAAATATCGGATATTCAAGTCAAGTGTTCCTACAACACTTTTTATTATCGAGCGCTTTACATTCTTCTGCTCCTTTCTCACCTGATAAACATGAATCCAAACACCATAAGTCGAATCATAGTCAAGGAAAATCAACTTTCAAACAGTAAATAACTCAACAAAGTTAAAGCTTTAATCAAAGTTAGAGCTTTAAAGTATATATATTTTTTTAACCTGGATTTTTTTAATTAGATCAGAATCTCAGATGAGATTGATTTACCGCGATAATGCATGCGCAGCTGTCCCCATTCTGCACCTTGCACCGCTTTTTTACCGCATTAAATTCCTAAACAATAGGGATTCTTGTTAAAATTTCATGAAAGGCATTCCAGTGTATACGTAAGGAAATTAAGCACTGCCAACTCCTACCTGGTCAGCAAATTTCCTTTTGTAGATATCAATATACCTATAAAAAAAACATAATCGCAGTTAGTACTACCCAAATTTTTACCTACTGTTAATCAAGTCAAATGATTTACACACAAAACCACAACCAGTAGGATCATTCAGATTACTTCCTGTATTCTACTACTTAGAAAATTGATTTTTGACATTATCCATCTTGATCTGGTTTATAGTCTGTTCTCAATTCAAGTGCAGCTCAACACAAATTTTACACAACAACCACAACAATGAAAGGAACACATTTTTTTTCAATTCATTCTTTAGAATCCTAATGTATGGAAGAACATTGGAGCTTTCTGATGTATGTATCATACCTTTCATATGTTCGATTCTCCCAATGACTTTCTGCCCTTAGCCAGGCTGCTGTCTACACAGAATCCAAAACAACACAAATAAATAAAAGAAAATGCTACTTTTGTATGTTTTTTTTCTTCACAATAGTACAATTGAATGATAAATGATTGGTGTGTGCAGTTATAAAACAACTTTTCTTTGATTCCAACATTATGTTAAGCTTTTTTTCTTCTTTGATTCAAACATCATTTCAGTAAAATTTCATTAATTTCAAGAACAAATCGACTAACTCTACAATTTCATACACTAAGGGCCCATTGGAATGACTTCTTTTTGAGCATATGCAAATAAATAAACTTTTCTGTATTATTCATAAGTCTGTCAAGTAGTATATGAAAAAACAACTTATGAAGATACAATTTTCGTTAGTGAGAACTTATGAATCAACATAAAACCTTATTTATTTGCGTAAGCTATAAAATAAGTCAATTCAAACAGGCTTCTTTCTATCCAACAGTTTAAGACATACCCAAAACTCTTCATCAAGCACAGCTTCCCTAGCAACAAATTGCCCAAACTCAAATCTATTTTCTCTAATCAACTCTTGTTCCGACGGCTGCAACCGATCAAATCGAAGACCATTCGAGCTCAAACCATCTTCCACCACTTTAGGAACAATTGGGCTTGAAAGCTTCACAGAAAGTTCCTCCCTCATCTTCTTATTCTTCATATCACTATTACTCTTCATTGTTGAAGAAAATTTAGAATCCATAGACCTATTCATATCAAAAATAATTAATAAGCATAGAACACAAACAAATTATAAAATTAATAAGAATCATAATAATTAAACTAATGAATGATTGTAAAAAGAAGAAACTTACATGGTCCATGAGGATGTAATTTTGGTGCATTTGTAATTATGGGTTGGAGATGAATTATAAAGTAAGATATGAAATTCAGGTTTATGAATTGGAATAGTTGACATAGGTGACATGATTTTCATCTAGATTGAAAGAATAGGTTAATGGAATAATAATATAAACCTTTTTTTGTTGTTAAAGTAATTAAATTAAATTAGGCGCTAATTGATTTGAGAAGCATAAAGTTTTGGGAAGAACATGGTTTTGATTTTGATGACTTCTACTTTCCGGCGTGGTGGATTTGATGACATCACCAGTCAGCCACCAAAATGGAATGGATAATATGCTTATCCATCTTTTCTTTTTTCATTCATCTACTTTGCACCATAACATTTTCTTACTTTTTTTTTTGGACATATATGCTATTGCTCGTACAAAATTGTGGATGAGTTTATAAAGAATGAATAGTGGATAAGAAGATAATTCATATTTTAATAGATTAAATTTGAGGTGTTTGGTAAAATTGGTTTTTTTTTTTTTTAGGATTTGAACTACAACCCTACATATATTATGCATTATCGCTTATCAAATTGAGCTAAGTTCATGGAGACGGAAAATTTGGGGTTTAAATTAACTCAATAGCATACAATGACCATAATGATCTTTAGTTTTTTTTTTTCCTTTTATTTAAGATAGTAAGAGCAAAAAATTGAGAGAAAAACTCAATTAGTTTACCAACGATTTGGAGGCTTTGTCAATTCAATGTCGGAAATTGTTCTATAAATCTCTCAATTTATCGAAATGTATCTTATGATGACATAAACTTATCGGAGATAAGTTTCGATTGACTTTTCTTTTTCCATCAAAAACTATTTTTCTAGCGATCTTTTTAAGAGTTGAGCAACCTAGAGGGTCTATAGAGCAACCTTCTTCAATGTTGAGTTAAAACATTAAACCATAACCCAAAAATCTCGCAAGTCAAATATCTAATTCAGTTTTTAAAACATTGGTTAGCAAGCCACTGGTGATGGTTTCTCTTTTGGCCCTCCTATTTGCTCTTTATCCTGAAAAATAAGATTCAGGAGTTAACCCGAAACCTTTGCGTTTAATTTGTTAAATAGTAAGTTCTTGACAAAACAACATAAGACAAAACTTTCTCTTAAAAAAAAAAAACTTAAGACAAAACACCACAAGACAAACTTTTATGGTATTGAATAATATTTTGTCTTATACAATTTTTGGTGGACATAATGCTATTTTGATATTTTAGACAATTTGTATGTGGGATAAAAAGTTGTGACCTGATTTAGTGAGGAACAAAAATTTCAGTTTTTGCCTGGTCCTTTGCCTCTAGTTTGTCTTGTCCCTAAAACATTTTATAAATCAAACATTGCACAATTAAAGTTGTCATGTCCTGTCCTTAATCTTTTAGCAGATCAAACACATCTAAAATCGATCGGGAGTTGTCTTCGAAACAATTTATGTATTTTTGGGGAACAAAAGAACGCCGCTAATAAACCGGGCTTGCATACATGGGCCAAACATTCCAATAGTAAAGCCCAATCCAAAAAGCCCAGCCCAATTACTTCACACCACTCCACCACCGAGCTTCTTCACTTCACTTCACACTTCAAAACCAGCACAGCATAACAGCGCAAAACAGAGCAAAGCAAAGCAAAACAAAACAGTTACAGAAGAAGAAATGGTAGCAATGGCAACCACAACAAAGAGAATCGAAACCTTCGAAGACTTCGCCAAAGTTCACGGAATTCTACTCGCCGCTTCGGGTTTACCGGAATCCCTCCACCGCCGTCTCTTCCACAAACTCTCCACCGAAACCTTCGACGGCGGCGAGCATTTCCAGATCGAACCTTGCGAAGAGAATCGCATGAGACGCCTCGTTTTGACTTCGGATTCTATGGCTAAAGACTCCAATGTCTTCCTCGTTGATCATGCTTGGACTTTTAGACTCTCCGACGCTTACAAACAGGTCCAAACCTTCTTCACATTCTTCATGCAACACTAGTTTTACATAACTAATGAAAAATAATTTGTAGCTTATACGAAAATAACATTATTTTATCTTTTTGTACATAAATGACTTGTACATAAATCAATAAGCACTTATGCTATAAGTTGCAAATTAAGTTGTTTATCCAAACATAGCTTAAATTAAATGTAGGTGGTTAAATATGAGGACCAAATTGATTGATAGTTAGTTGTTAAACTATAGGGAGCTAATAGATAGTAAGTGGTTAGCTATATTATAGGACAAACTTGATAGTTTAATAGATTAAGTGATCATTTTGAGATATTCATAATCTCAAAGTGTCTTAGAATGTTAGGGACTAATTTGGTTGTTAACTCACTAATTTTTTATTTCTAGGGTTTAATTTTTACTCACTAACATTATGGCGTAATTTTGTCCATGTAGCCGACCCAACTTACTGGGATATAAGGCTTAGTTGTAGTAGTAGGGTTTCATTTTTGCGTTAATTTTGTTGATTTTTTGTTGTTTGTTGTTCTTTTTGCTGATTTTAGCTGCGTGAAGTTCCGGGATTGGCAGAGAGGATGGGTTCTTTGATGTGTGTGGATATTGATTTGGATGGCAAAACTGAGGTGAATGGTGTTGATGATGAAGTTTCGAGAGATAAAGTTAGTGTTGTAGAAATGTTGGAGAGTGAGGTTCGAGAGGTGAAAGAGAAAGGTGATGGTACATTGAGGTGGTTGGAGCTTGACGGTCTTGATATTGATGATGATATGTTTCTTTCATTGGACTTGCCTGCAAGATTCCCGGTCCGTAACTCTTTATCTTGTTTTTTATATTTTGTTCATATTTATTTTATAGTAATAATTTCTATAGGTTCTATTATTTTGAAAGTGTGACGTCGTTGTTCATTCAGCAAATAGAAATCATGCTCATTAAACTTAGGAATGTTATACTATATGATATGAATTGAATTTTAGTGGCAAGATGGCAGACATTATTACTCCCTTTGTCTGTTACTATAAGACTCACTATTGACTTTTGTTAAAAAAAAAATAAGACTTTTGATATTTTCCTTGTCCCTTAATATAGGACTCTTTTCAAAATTTTACATGCACTAATAATTACCTTACAAAAATTTCCTTATTTAATTTACAATTGTGGAACATAAATTTGTTTTTTCACTCTTACGATATCAGTAATTGTGAGGATATTTATAGGAAGTAACACAAATTTGACAGATTTATTGTTACAGCTATTTTTCTTAATACTGAGTAAATTTTGCTTGCGGGTCTCATAATTACGATATCAGTAATTGTGAGGATATTTATAGGAAGTAACACAAATTGGACAGATTTATTGTTACAGCTATTTTTCTTAATACTGAGTAAATTTTGCTTGCGGGTCTCATAATAAGAGACGATGACAGTGTTATTTAATTATCGTCGGAGTATTCAATTTTCCTGTCATCTCAGATCCTGTTATTCTAGATGTTGCAAGCCAATTTTAGTTTCATGTTTCTTGTTATGATTATTTAATTTGAATTCTGATAAACGATCCTCCCCTTTCCCTTTCAGAATTTAGTGGCACTTAGCCTATATGGAAACAAGCTTACAAGACCTGAACTGATTATTCAAGAAGTTATCAAATTTAAACATCTCAAAGGACTCTGGCTGAACAATAATCCAGTTCTTCAGAATTGGTAAGTTTTTTCATATTTTAAAAATTTCTTAAACCACATATTCCTTTTTGGTAAGTTCTTGCTGTTAAGGAGAACTAAATTACTTTACTTCTAGTGATGGTGATCTTGCAGGTATTATTCTTAAGGAGTTACCAGAACTGGAGATTTATAATTCAACTTTCACTAGCAATTTTGGGGAGTGGGCTTTGGGCTTTTGCGCAGAGATATATGGAAAGGATAACCCATCTAATGCTGATCAAGCTGACAGTCCACTGCTGAGTGTATCTAAGCTTGATCTTTCAAATAGAAACATTCACAATCTGATCAACAAGGTTGAACCTTTTGTTATGCTTATTTTCTATCTTCTTGGCTTATGTTTTAAAAGTACAGATAGACTTGAGCATATTATTGTACTGAGTTAAAAAATCTGATAATTACAAAATGGTAAATGAAGCATAATCACTAAAAAGATTTTAAACACATGGCATTGCCAATTCATTTTTTCCTATCCCATATCTGTATGTTTTGATCTAATTATTTTGACGATTCCCTCATTTTGTTAGGACTTTTCACCCATTTGTTTGCCATCCCTTTCGTACTTGAACATTCGTGTAAATCCATTGGAGCAAAGCTCAGGTACCGACTTGTTAGATCTGCTGAGGAGATTCTCTTGCTTACGTTCGTTGGAGGTACTTTGATTTATATTATGACAATTTTTCAAGCCCCAAATTGCCTTTGTTATTTATTTAATTTTGTATGTCCATTCTCTGGTAACCAGTGTTTTGGCCTTTGGGAATTTGAGCAAATTTTAGGTTGATATTCCTGGTCCTCTTGGAGGAAGTGCCATTGAAATTCTGGAATCTCTTCCAAACATTGCTGAACTAAATGGTATCTCTGCATCCAAAATATTGGAAACTGGAAAGCATGTTATTGATTCGGTGCTTCTTCCTCGCTTTCCTGAATGGACTCCAGATGAGCCTATTCATGACCGTATTATAAGTGCAATGTGGCAATATCTAATGACATATAGACTTGCTGATGAAGAAAAGTTAGACGAAACCTCTGTATGGTATGACATTCATTTTACTTGTTTTACTTTCTTGGTTCTAATGTAGCACTAGGTTTCTATCAATCAGTAAATGCTTTTAAGTTGTGTTTTTGCACTTCTTGTTGAAATACACAATTTCATCAAGGTTGTCTGATTTGTAAATTATTGTTGTGACCCTACTCGAATCAATGGGTCAATGTTTAACCATTCAAATTGTTGGGTCAGTACATTATATGAAACATATGATCAATTTGGAATTTCCCAACAATAAAGAAAACTAACATCCCATTGTTTTGGATAATTCTAGGTACGTGATGGATGAATTTGGTTCTGCTTTGCGGCACAGTGATGAGCCAAACTTTAGAGTGGCACCTTTTCTTTTCATGCCAGAGGGCAATCTAGCATCGGCTGTGAGGTTTTCTTCTATATTTTACTTTTATATTTTGCTTTTCTACTATATTTTACTTTCTGCTTTACTATATGATTGAGCTTGCATGATTTGTAAAAAAATATTATATAAAAAAATTCGATTATAGGTTTTGCTCTGTAATTCTTGCTCATTAATATATAATAACTTAATTACCTGTGTAGCTCATATTAATGACTTCTAACTGCGAAACTTCTCCTCCATCCTTTTTATGAATTACATGTATTTTATGGCATGCCCTCTGGATTTGTGATAATTCTAAATTAGTCTCTGTAAGTAATAACTCCCACTTTTCACAGCTTTTCTATTCTATGGCCAACACGGAATGTTTGGAAAGGCGATGAATGCACTCGTGACTTTCTTCTTGGTATTGGAGAAGATAAACAACGTTCTGCCAGACTTACTGCTTGGTTCAATACCCCAGAGAACTATTTTATCCAAGTAATTCTTCTATTACTAAGGCAGATTATGATTCATATCTGTACCACACGAAAGTTTTAGGGAAGTTTGAGGCTAATTATTTTATTATTTTCAGGAGTATGAGAAGTACAATCAGAGATTGCAATCCACCAGTTTAATGCCACCCACTGTGCAGTCCTCTGAGAGCAGAAGTATTCGCCCACATGATGGGCGTCCTTTACGGGTATACACAGATATACCTCACGTGGAAGAGTACTTGACACATCCTGAGTTTGCAATCAGTAAGTGGACTCTATGCATCTGATAGACACTGGATTAAATTATAGAGATTAACAGAATGAAAATAATGAAATTTTATCACATATCCTCCTCCAACTTTTGTTCCTTTTTGTTAGGTTGCGTTGAAAAAGGCACAAGCAGGGAATTATTCGTCCCTGAGTTTATTGATAACCGAAAGGTTTATTGATAACAGAAAGAAAAGGGTTACTTTCCTCACCGGAATAAGCCAATTTCTTAATAAAGTATAGAGATTAACAGAATGAAAATAATGAAATTTTATCACATATCCTCCTCCAACTTTTGTTCCTTTTTGTTAGGTTGCGTTGAAAAAGGCACAAGCAGGGAATTATTCGTCCCTGAGTTTATTGATAACCGAAAGGTTTATTGATAACAGAAAGAAAAGGGTTACTTTCCTCACCGGAATAAGCCAATTTCTTAATAAAGTTCAGACTGCCTAATCTAGGGGCCGGGGAAGCTATTTATAGATTCCCCGGAATAAGCCAGTCAATTTGTTAATAAAGTTCAGAATGCCTAATCTAGGGGCCGGGGAAGCTATTTATAGATTACTGATTGCCCATAGCAGAAACTAACTACTCTAACTGGCCCCTAAGTACTGCCTCTCTAGCAAATAGAGGCTGATTCATTATTCCTGAACTTTCTTCTATAATAACCCCCTTAAGATCTTCTCAGTAGCCAGTAGGTGCAGTAGCATCTTGTCTCAATAGAGTCTGTAGTTTGAGAGATTTTGCTATTCTATTGTAACTGAATTGTTAATCAATTTCATAATGAGATTACAAGAGATGATTGAGTCTTTGTATAGACTCCTCCTAACTCCATCTGGTTAGCTGACACATGTCAGTAAACATTCCTTACGGGGTGGTGGTGGTGGTTGGGGTGTGTTTGTGGTGGGTTCGAACCCGGACGAAGGAGAAAAACTATTCTAACAATTACTAACATTTGCCGTTAAAAAAACATTCCTTATGTGACTGATAGTTGCCAGTTAATACGGTTACATCCTGTCTCTGATACCATAATAGAGTTTGTAGTTTGAGAGGTTTTGCTATTCTATTGTAACTGAATTCTCAACTGAAATGTTAATCTATTTCATAATGAGACTACAAAAGGTGATGAATGATGAGTCTTTATATAGAATCCTCCTGACTCCCTTTAGTTAACTGACACATGTCAGTTAACATTCCCCATGTGACTGGCAGTTGCCAATTAAGACGGTTACAGCCTGTCAAGGCAGTTACAAGGGAAATGCTCTGGTGAGTCACAGCTTATGGTGATCATTCTGAATTCTGGTCACCTACTACCTATATTTGGAGTCAATCCTTTGATATGTCTAACACTTTTCTTGATCTTAAAATCTGTTTTCTTGAACATCACCTCACCTCTCAGAAGCTTTCCCAGGTTTCCTTAGGATTGTTAACCTCCCACTACTTGTACCAATGTTGGAATAGTAGTGCTAGCAACACTCTCTTTTGAGCACTCTCTCTAATACTCACTCTCTTATTGGTTTAAATCATTGTGGGTCTATACTTTGGAAATATAATGGCGAGACATACATTGATTCCATCCAATAAAAGATTGAGTGCTAGAGAGAGTGTTCAAAAGTGAGTGTTGCTAGCATTCCTCATGTCGGAATGTTCACCCAATGCTTCCACGCCCATCATTTTCTGTGTCGAAGCGCTCCTCTGCAAATCTTCTTGAATTTACTTCTTGATCAGTCTACACAAAGTTCCCCATTTCTTGGGAGCTTCAGTACTAGTTGATAGGTACTGGTTCAATATATGGAGGCATACAAATGGAAAATGAGGAAGTTTTATAATAATTCCTCCTAACTTAACTCTGGATGAATGGTTATCCAGGTCAAGATGAGCAGGATGACATATAATGATGTCTTCCCCAGGTATTTGAGCTGGTCTCTCCTAAGTCCCACTCAAAACTAATTAACTTCCTCTAGCTTCTTTGCCTCTATTAAACAGCCTAACTAATTAACCACTCTAACAACTTTCCTAACAGAGACTGTGCTTGGCTAGCAGGGTTCCTTGACCTAACTGATGTAAGCTTTCCTAATTGGGTCTGCTCCTAACAACATGCTTGAACTCTTTCATCAACTCATAATATACAGTTAAACAATCATGTAACTTGAAAAGTGAAGAGCCTAAATTGAATTTTCCTTGTTTCATCTGAACCTTTTCTCATTCTGAGAAGCATTGACATCTTATGTTTTTCATAAAATTCCCGTGGATATTTGATTCAATGATTGCCTCCACGTTTTTAAAGTTTGCTGGATTCTGACCTTCTCCCTCTCTTTTGAATGTGTTTGGCTACAGTAAAGGACCCAAAAGATGCAGATATAATATGGACCTGCGTACAGGTTGATGAGGAGTTGAAGAAGGCTACGGGAATAACAGATCAGCAATACATTAATCAATTTCCATTTGAGGCTTGTCTTGTCATGAAGCATCATTTAGCAGAAACAATTCAAAAGGTGATATTATAGTTAATCAACATTGTATGTTGATGCTGATGAGATTATCCCAAATGTCTGACCTGTTTTCATTATGCATTTCTAGTGAAATTCCATCATACATTCAGAGAAATATGTATTATATTATATATTATATATTCATCAGAGCATGCTACATTTAATTTTATTTTCAAGTCACTTACAAATGAATTGAAGTGTTGGTTTCTCTTTTGAGGCTTTTTAAATAATGAATCATTTTGGGGTTGGGTGTTTTATCTTGCTTCAGGCACATGGATCTCCTCAATGGTTGCAGCCTACTTATAATCTTGAAACTCATCTGTCTCAACTTATTGGTGACTATTATGTACGCAAAAGAGAAGGACTAGACAACCTTTGGATCTTAAAACCCTGGAACATGGCCCGCACTATTGATACTACTGTAACTGATAACTTAACAGCCATAATCCGACTCATGGAAACTGGTCCAAAAATATGCCAGAAGTATATTGAACAACCTGCTTTATTCCAGGGGAAAAAGTTTGATCTCCGTTATGTAGTACTGGTTCGGAGCATGCACCCTTTGGAGATATTCCTGTCAGATTGTTTCTGGGTATACTGATTCTTCTTTCTTTATTTTATTCTTATGCTCTTAAAAGGTTAAACTCTAATGGCAATGAATTTTATGTTTTATTTCAGGTTAGGATAGCTAACAACCAATATTCTTTGGCCAAAAGTAGTCTTTTTGAGTATGAAACTCATTTCACTGTTATGGTATGTCTTGAATTCCATATTGTTTAGCAACAAGATGTTTGGTTGTGCTTCCCTTTTTCTTATCAAGTTTTAACGTATTCAATCAATGCATGTTCTCAGAATTATCGTGGAAGAATAAATCACAAGAATATTAAGGATTTTGTGAGGGAATTTGAGGAAGAACATCAAGGTAATGAGGGCTGCCACATTCTATAGATGAATTTTTAGAGGCTTCCAGAGCATATTATATATTTTGAATGAATTTTTTTATACAAATTCATGTCTCTGTATCTCTTGCAGTTAAATGGTTGGATATACATGCAAGAGTAAGGACTATGATTCGATCGGTGTTTGAGGCAGCTGCGGTTGCACATCCTGAGATGCATAGTCCAACATCAAGGGCAATTTACGGTGTAGATGTCATGTTAGACAGCTCTTTCCAACCTAAGTTACTAGAGGTTGGTAACCGAAACAGTGGTTCTCATTTGATGCTCCTTTCAATACCAAATTTTTTTATATTGACCTGAACATCTTGATTCAAGAATACAAATTTGTAATGTACTATTTGTTTAATACTGAATTATCTGATTAGGATGCATTTCACCATACGAATTATGGCATTACATGTATGACTTGTATTTTATATTGCAGGTGACTTACTGCCCTGATTGTACACGAGCTTGCAAATATGACATGGATATCGTTGTTGGAGAAGGAGGTATTGCCAAAGGTTGTGATTTCTTCAACAATGTTTTCAAGTGTCTCTTTTTGAATGAAATTTCTCAGGTTAGTCAATTGTAATCTGTTCATCACAGAGATTTGACATCCTTAATTAAAGCCTTCTTCGACAACGGACTACAGGTTCTTTTAGCAAGGCCTGGAAATTAGATGTATAACTTGTGATTTCTTTGTAATCTAGTTATCCTGCGTGCTGTAATTTTCTTTCGGTGCTGGTGAGTGACTGTGACAATAAATATTTTTTAGCAAGTTTGGTTATTTGGCTGGATAACAAACAGCGGTAATAATGGCAGTTAATTGTGTGAATGATTAGTAGTATTATAATAGTTTTTATACGGTTCCTGTTCACATTCAAAGTTAATCATTTTTAAAGTTGAACTTTTTGAGAAAAAACAAATTCTAAAGAGTGCAGCGTTTTTTGTGTTTTTGTTGTGCTGTTTCTTTTTTTCCTGGAATAATTTAAGAGGGAACGAGGATAGAAATGTAATATAATGAACAAGATAATCTTAAAAGATGGAGTAAACCATTAAATTGGTCCCTTGTCTTTATACCAAATTCTCAATTTGGTCCCTGACGCTATTAATAACTCAAAATGGTCTCTGTCTTTGTCAAATGTTTCTCAGATTGGTCACTGACTCTATTAATTGTTTTATATTTTGAGTGTTAATGACTCAATGTCTTTTGGATATTATTTAATGGTTAATGGCATAATACCTTTTGGATCTTATTTGGTACGTTAATGGGTTAAAATGCAAAACAACTAATAGATTCAGAGACCAATCTGAGAAACGTTTGACAAAGACAGGGACCATTTTGGGTTATTAATAGAGTCAAAGACCAATTTGAGAATTTGGTACAAAGACAAGGACCAATTTGGTAGTTTACTCTAAAAGATGACTGTAGATAATTAAGCTATATAAATCTTTAAATGCAGTTAAGTAGTCATATGAATGTTTGTGTAATAATCTTTTTCTGCACTTTCATTCCATTGTCGGGTGAATAATTGTTGCAGTTAATTCAACTAATAACTTTCTTTCCAAATTCTATTATTTTTCTATGTTAACTTCCTGCCAACTTTCCCCCTGAAATTCCTCACAAAAGCCCTCCCAATAAAATATAACATTAGTTGAATTCTAGGGTGAGGGTCCAATCAAGTCCCTCACCGGTGGACCACTTTTTATACATCATCGGATTTGATGAAAGGTTCAGATTTTTTAAAAATATAAATAGAACTTTGAAAGATTGCTACACACAATTATGCCCCCTATATCTTCCATAATACTCATAGGAGATCTAAATAAATCATACGCGGTTGTAGCGTAAGTTAAACATACAGAGAAGATATTGTTGCGGCTAGAAAATGAAATTGAACCTTCCTAAATTGAACTGTGTTCGTGTCCTTGATGCCTTGGCATGTGGCAACAATGGAAAACATATACATAGATAATTTCTTTTAATGATTTCAGTGAATTAGAAATAAAACAAAGTGAGCAGCAAGCAATTATTCTCATTTCTTTTGATTTCATTTCATTGCAACATCTTTTTCAATGCTGTTACTTTTTTCTTAAACAAAATTGAATGGAAAAATAAAGGTGTGTCGATGAACCAAGGACCTGTTTCTTTACATTGGTCCAAATAATATTTCAAGATCTTTCATTTGGGGAAATACCTCGATTCATCTTCTCCATGGCTGCCATCATAAGCACCTCAAGAAATGTTAATGCAAGGGCAACATTGGTGGATATGGACGTTTGGTAGCAGAGAAGGGAGAGGAGGAGGGTTAGGGATGTGTTTGATCTAGTGTATACAATGTATAATAGGATGTATATGTTTGATTAATCTAATGGTTCTTATTTGTTATTATAAGTGGTCCACCGGTGAGGGACTTAATTGGACCCTCACCCTAGAATTCACCCATTAAAGTGTATGTTCCTATCATCAATCAGAAAATGCGATGGTTGGGAGATTGTTGAGGTAATTCAAGTTAGATTAGTACACAATTATGATTAAATAAATATATGGGCTGATAAATTGGTTGAGCATACGGTACCCCAATTCAAGGAAGTTCTACTGAATGGTTGTTGAGGTTTCTTAGATGTTTGTTTTGCAAGTGAAGTTATCTCCTTTTTTTTACTTCATTTGTTGAGTTTGGTGGAAGAAAGTGGATGGTTCGATTAACAAGAAATCAACAAATATAACCTTTCTTCTTTATACCAAGCATCATATTGAAATCTAATCATTTCTCAAGAAAGCCAAACAAGTAATCATTTTCAAAACATACATTAAATTTTCCAATCTTTAACATGGAAAACAAAGACAACATTGAAGCCACCATAAAGTTCTTGACTTGTAGCTTGAAAACATCAATAGCTATTTCTTCTGCATTAGATGAGTCTAATTCAAGATTAGAGCTTCTTAACCAACGATGTTTATCTATGCAAGCTTCACTTAAACCAATCTCAAAACAAAATCATCCATTTTCTAATGTTGAACACGGTATAGACAGTGTTCTATGTTCTGTTTCAGCAATCCTCAAGGTTTTTCAATGTGTTAGTCACTTGGAGCATTCTCTTTCAATTGACGCAAGTTCTGATCTATTCACATACGTCTCAAACATAAAGAAGCTTGAAGAAGCATTGACGTTTCTCACTAATAATTGCAAGTTAGCAACTAGTTGGTTGAAGAGTGTTTTTAAGTTCTTACGAAGCAAAACAACAATTGGTCCCAATGAGTTTTACCTATTGAATGTAAACAAATCCTTGAGAGTATTGCAAGAATTGCAGGCCATAGAGGACAGTGCTCGCCTCGACAGAGGAATTCTCAGTATTGCCCTTGACAAGCTAGAGATGGCTTTTCACAAACTTCTAACGGCAAATTCTATGCCTCTTCCATTGGTTTCATTATATCCACACAATGATCAACAAAACGACGTCGCAAAACAAGGTTTGAAATTTCCAAGTTCTTTAACAAGGATGTTACAAGTCATTACTGAGAGATTAAATGCTAATAACAGGCTAGACAAGTGTCAAACTATGCTTGTTGAAGTTCGAGGTACAAATGCTCGCCGAAGTTTGAAGACTTTGGATTTGAGCTACCTTGAAATTTCAACAAATGATTTTGAGGATGCACAAAGAATGGAGAGTTGCATAGACAAATGGGGAAATCATTTGGAGTTGGTGGTTGTGAAACTTCTTGAGGTTGAATACGAGCTATGTACTATTGTGTTTGAGAATATTGATTCAGAAGCATGGATGAGTTGTTTTGCAAAGATTGCTATTGAATTAGGAATCTTTTCATTTATCAAATTTGGAAATGTTGTTACTGAGAGGAAAAATGATCCTTTCAAGTTGTTGAATTTGTTGTCAATGTTTAAAGTATTGAATGGTCTCAGACTAAAATTTAATCAACTTTTTAGAGGGGAAGCTTGTGAAGAAATTAGAATTGTTACAAAGGATCTTATCACAAGAGTTGTTAATGGTGTTAGTGAGATCTTCTTTCAACTTTCAGAACAAGTGAAGTTTCAAAGACCAACTTGTCCTCCCTCAGATGGAAGTGTTCCTAAGCTGGTAAGCTTTGTTACTGATTATTGTAACAAGCTTCTTTGTGATGAGTATAAGCCACATTTGAATAAGATTTTGGAAATACATCTTAGTTGGAGAAATGAAGTATATGAAGAGGTTATTTTTTTTACTCAAATATATTGCATGATTAAAGAGGTTGCAGTAAACTTGGATAATTGGTCAAAAGCCTATGAAGATATCAATTTGTCTTATTTTTTTATGATGAATAATCATTGTCATTTTTATAATTTAAAGGGTACTTTAGTTGGGAATATGATGGGAGATTCTTGGTTAAGAGCACATGAACAATATAAAGAATATTATGCAGCACTTTATCTGAGGAATAGTTGGGGAAATATTCAAACTATTCTTGAAATTTCATCCTCTATGACTATGACTTGTCAAGATTTAGCTAAGAGAATAAATAATTTTACTCTAGCTTTTGATGAATGCTACAAGAAGCAATGTAACTTGATAATCTCTGATGAGATATTGAGGAAATGTGTATGCAAACATTTGGTGGAAGGTATTATACCAATCTATAAGGTATATTTGAAGAATTACATTTTGTCACTTGAAAATGATGATGCTATGGTTGATAACAAGAATATTAAATATACAGCAAAGAGCTTGGAGAATAGGATTTGGTCATTTTTTCAACCAAAGTTGAGGAAGCATGCTGGTAGCATTAAACACATAGATTTGATTAGTAAAATAAAAAAGTTAGCCGTCAGTTTCGTTTGACTTTTGCTGCTTTATAGTTGTGTAATAGTAGAATGTCATTTTCCTTGAACTAGTATATGGAATGTTGATGTAATCTATCTATGATTAATTAATGTTAATGTACTCTAACTTACTTACTCTCTAAGTGTGTCATATTCCCTCCATCCTTAATTATAAGACAATTTAAAAAAAAAGTGTTTGTCTGGATATAATATCATCTACAAATTTTTAGATGAAGCTTTCAAAAAATTGAATAATATATTGGCACAACCCCCAATACTATCTAGACCCATGACAGGAGAAACCCTATTTCTTTACTTGGCCATTTCGCCGAAGCTGTCAGCGCCGTCTTAGTAAGGGAAGTAGGCACCAATCAAAGTCCAATATATTTATGTTCAAAGGCCTTAGCTGGCCCCGAAACGCGCTACCAGAAGACCGAGAAGGTGGTCCTCACTCTCATGGTGGCGGCCAGGAAATTAAGGAGGTATTTCTTGGCTCATTCTATTGTGGTCCGGGCGGATCAACCACTGAAGCAAGTCCTTTTCCAACCTGACTTGGCTGAGAGAATGACCAAGTGGTCCATAGAGTTATCCGAATTTGATATAGCCTTCAAAGCAAGGAGAACTTTCAAAGCATAAATATTTACAAATTTCTTGGCGGAATTCACGCCACCAACCAACGAGCTGTGCTCAAAATGGACTGTTTTCACTTACGGATCCTCTAACACCAAAGGTTGGGAAGCATGAGTCATTCTGGAAAGAGCAGAAGGTTTGATCATAGAGGTATCATTGAGATTCTCCTTCGTGGAAACCAATAATCAAGCAGAGTATGAAGCATTCATAGCAGGACTCATCCTAGCCCCAGATCTTGGGGCCCGAGAGGCACAAGTGACGACGAATTCCCAACTGGTGGTATCCCAAGTGAAACATGAAGTACATGTGAAAGATATATTATTGCAGAAGTATCTAGTGGTCGTTAAAGAAAAGCTAGCCTGCCTTCGATTCCTTTGTATTGTTTTCTATATTTGAGTATGTAATTCTATTCTTCCTGAAACATAGCAATTTTAGGGTGTTCTTGATGTAATTCACAAAGAAATCAAGCAAATTAGGCAAAGCAAGACATCCGAAGATTTATGTGGTCCTTGGGAAGATGAAGAATGAAGATTCAAGAGGCCTCACAAGACTTTACAGATGGAGGATTTACGTTCCCAAGTTCCAAGACATCTTATATTGAAGCAAACACCTCAAAATGCGAAGAAAACAAGCATTTAAGCACTGAAACACACTTAGAAGCGCCCAAGCGCACCAGAAGGGGAGCTAGGTGCCCATAGCTAATTAACAGGGGCGCTATGCGCATGCCAAAGGGCTCTAAGCACCTAGACCTGGCAGGCACATGCCCCTAAAAACCCATGCTTATAGCCCAAGTCAAGTGGAAACTTTCCCTATAAATACCGTCTTCCTCATTCATAATTTCTCGTTTATAACTGGAGCAATTCAAGAGGAAGGCGATTCTAGGAGCTTTAGGAGGAATTCTATCTTCTCCTTATCTTTTCTAAGGTATGTTTTTATCTTTTTGTATTTTGTCTTAGTTATCATGTGTAACTAGATATTTATAGGCTAGGGTTCTAAGATGAACCTTTATTTATTTTGTTGGATAATTATTTAATTTAATATCGTTTATTTTAGATTATTTTCTGTTTGCTATTAAGTTTTATTGGGATTAGTTTGTTTCAAAGGAGTGCAACCCTAGATTAGGTACTTAGGTTGTGACAGAGCCTAATATTAATGCTTATATCTTGATATTTATATCTTCCTATCTAGGAAGTAAGTAGTTAATAACTAGACGAATGATACCGAGAGTGAGTTGACCCTTGTAGTAAGTACTTTGGAGGTGACATTACTAATATTGAGTTAAATCTGCTGAACCTAGGATGTAACTATTTGTTAATTAGGGAAACAAGTGACTCTGGGAGTGAACCAAACCTAGTAGAACCATTCTCCTCGACTCTTGGTAAGGTAGACGCTGATAGGGCTTTCCGTTTGTAGAGTGTGTTATGAGTGTTCTAAGATTCATAGATGGGAAGACCTTCAGAAACATTAACCTTCATTACATTTGAATTAGTATGACCCCGCACATAAGGATCACCGTGTGATCAACATGTGCAATTAGCCATCGGAGGGATAAACCTAGATCAACAGAGATAGTATAGACCCCGCACGTAAGGATCACCGTGCGATCAGCAGGTGCAACTTGACAACCGACTAGGTTAGAACATCCCAACGACCTCATCACTAGTATAGTCTACTTAAGATAACTAAACACAACATGAATGTTATTTAATTCCAACAAAATAGATAGGGGGATTCGAAGAGTCTTAACCACTGCATATTTTTCGGCAACCAAACATGTAATTTGCTCCGTTGCAAACAGATAAAAATTGCAATATCTAACCCTTAACTCTTTTATTATTATATCTAACCTTTTCGACAATCCCTGTAGATATGATACTCTACTTATCACTTTATTACTTGGTAAACGATTTGATACACTTGCCTAATCTGACTATCAATTATAAGCAGTAGCTCTAATACTCTTCTATTCTGGATGTAAAACCTACTTAAAATGACTGAAAAACATGCTAAGAATAACGTAAGATGACTTGTCATCAATCATTACTAGAGATATATGTAAAACCAAATAAAATAAGGCTAAATTACATTTTGGATCCTCTAACTATTTAATTGGTATCAGATTGGTCCTCTAACTAAAAATTGATTTATTTTGGTCCTTTAAGTTTCTCACTGTTACTACATTTAGTCCTTTCTGTTAGTTTTATTCAAATAAATGTTAGGGTTTGTGTTATGTGGGTCCTTTAACTTTATTTATTAGTATCATTTTGGTCCCTATGCCTTGTTAAGGTATTATGATTAAATAGTGACTGATATTATTATTAACTGTTATTGTTCATATGTATGTGTGAAACAGGAGGTCGGGTACCCACATAACACAAACCCTAACGTTTATTTGAATAAAACTAATAGAAATGACTAAATGTAGTAACAATGAGAAACTTAGAGGACCAAAATAAATCAATTTTTAGTTAGAGGACCAATCCGATACCAATTAAATAGTTATAGGACCAAAAAGGTAATTAAGCCATAAAATAAAGAAAGAACAAATAAATCTAAGAAATGTCACAACAAATAACACAACATAACACAAAAATTGACCAAGTCTTAGTCCCAATAAAGTTAATTTACTCTTTCTGCTGATATGAAATGACCTAAAAAAATAAACAAATTAAATCTTGCTAAGAAACTAGTCAAGACAACCTTTAAAGTTGTTTTGAATTGATTTCCAACTTGGTTAGATCAATTGACAAAGAGAAGTATTTTAAAAACCTATCAAACCAAGGTGAATGCATGTTCTATTATTTAAAGAAAAGATTAAAAAAAAACGTAATTAATATGTCATTAAGTTTTTTTTTTAATATTAGATAAATCACAAACTGTTGATTTTCTCCAATTCTATGAATTAGACATGATTGTTGGAGTCATCTATGTCAATAACAAACAACAATGTCAACTATATGCACAAACCACCAATATTTCTCACAAATAGCACATACTCTCTCCTTTTTCATGTATTGTATATGACTATTAGAGTTATACATTCCAATCACAAACACTACCACCAACCACATGTACAAACCATCAATATATCTTACAAATAATGCATATTTCCTCCATTCTCCGTGTATTAAATATGACTTCTTGAGTCATGTATGTCACGTGAGAATAATTATTATATATGAAAGAAAAACAAAGTGGTTGTAAATTTTAACCCATATTATATTTATGTATCACTAGATTATAAATAATTTTTATTACGCTAATGCGTGTAAATTATAAATAATTTTTTATGATTTTTAGATTTTGATTAAAATTATATGTATAGATGTTTGTGAGTTTTTGTAACAAATCATCATGCTTATCTTTTTCAGTTACGCAACAATATTGGAAACAGAATATAAACTCTTATCCTTTTTAATGAATCCAACAATATAACATTATTATAGAAAAAATTGTTTAAAGGTATAATTGGAATAATGAAGAATCAAACACAAAATCTCCTATGTCCATTATATATTTTTAAGATAATATTGTTCATATTGTACTAGAGTGTTATAATGAGAATTATTTAGTTTTATATTTAATAATTTAAATATTGTTATAAAAGGATAAAATAGAAAATTAAAATGAAGAAGCTAATTAGCACACTCAAACTGGCATCGGGGAGAATCGAACCTGAGACCTTGAGGAGAGATAAAATAGTAATTAAGTACTTTAAATGAAGGGTAAAATTGAAAAGAGATAAATTCAGCCCAAAATCATGTATTTTTTTTACATATTTTTTTTTGGGTGGTGGCCGGGGTTTGAACCCCGGACATTGCATATATTATGCATTGTCCATACCAACTAGTTTTTATTTATTTATTTTGTAATATGCTCTATTATTTTATGGACAAATTATATCATTTACCATTTTGAAATCAAATGAGGAACATCAACAATGTTATTTAGTCTCATTGTTTTATATATATATATATATATATATATATATATATATATATATATATATATATATATTCCTTCTTATTTTCTTCTTGTTGCACAATGCATAAAATAAAATACACTTTTATGAGTACACAAGTACTAAAAATTGTATTCCTCTCACTATTAACATATAGTATTATAAAAAAAATTAGTGTCCCTATAAATATATACATACTTTATCTATATATTACTTTTTTTTTTTTACAAATTATCTATATATTACAATAAAAAAAAGTTGGTGCCCTTTATGTGTGGTGTTATGGAGGGTCGTCCATTCCGACCGTGATTAGAGCCACCATTAAGTATTGGTGTGATAGCTAAAAAAAATACAACAAAAATAAATTGTTCGTAATTTTTTTTTCCTTAACTATAGGTCATATTAATTCACAGTATAAGTGCAGAGTAGAAAGAAATAATAGAAGCCCTTACAAAGTTATCATCTTTACATGAATATAAAGCCGAGAGTAGATGTTGGCTTGTTTTTTAATGATCTTGCGGTTAATCAAACAATTCCTTTTACGAGACTTAAAAGTCAAACTAAGTTATAAAATATGATTAAAATATTTTTTTTTCTCTACGTGCTAGCTTCATTCACGATTGATCATTGACTGATTCTTCAACCGCATTTGAAGACCATGCTGAATGCATATATGAAGAACTCGGGGAAATCCTACTTTTTGACATGTAGTTGGGGATTCCAGAAAGTTTATATACCAAAAGATAAGGCAGATTATAACACACATGCTTTATAAGAAAGTTGAAAAATGATCATGATAACCCACACCTTCTTTTCTTTGTTTTTGTAAGAAAGCTTCATAAAACACCGGAACAAAACAATCAAAAATGTATACCCACCTGTCAAATCCACCGGATACCCCAATGAATTTAACATTGTACACCTAAGTAGAGATACCCCTAACATTGTGCTTATAAACTGCAACACATATAAGTAGAAGCACTCGACTTCAGAAGGCTTAGGAAAATCCTATATTGTAACTAAAATGTAAAAGAACCAATGATATGAAAACATATATATACGAATAGCTTGAAAAAATCCAACTTTTTTAATGTGCAATTAAAATGTAAAATAACCGATCTACTAGTTAACATCGATTCCAGCATCACTGAAAGGACTTCAAACGCAAAACATCAATGAGAGACCATAAATAATATCCAAGTTTGTCTTTTTAGTACTTCATAATTGTAACTGTGCACCAAAGTTGTTGTTTGATGCCATCGACAGATATAGCATTAGCTTATCAACACTACCGTAGAAGTGAATGCAGTACTAAAGAAATCTATATAAATTCCTTTCAAAATCATAAACATAAGCGTCAATTTAGACTTTGTACTATAAATCAACATCAGAACTAAATACGACTTTTACAACTTGTCAAAACAGCCTGCAAATTAAGTAAAGCAATAAAAAGGTTTTAAATTTATGAGGATGTTAAGCAATTAAATGTAAAAAAATGATTCATATTAGTTTAGTGGTGGATTGAATCATATTCCTGAACCAGAAAAATGTAAAACAAATAACAAAACATACCATACTTAGTGCACCTAATACTACATAAACATTCAGGTTTGTGCCAGTAATACTAATAATAAGTGATTCCATATGTTGTTGTTGTTGTGAAGTGATTCCATATGTTGTTGTTGTTGTTGTGAAGTGATTCCATATGGTTCAAATATATTAAACCGGTTTTGAACTGGTTTTAAACCTGAACTGAATTGTTTTTAAAAATAAACAAGTTTTTTTTAAAGTGGTTTTAAAGACTGAATTGTATCCATTAATGTGGTTCAGTTCCAATGCAATTTAAAACATAAACACCCCTGACATGACATATTCTAAGTGAGCGGAGCTTAAATTTATCAAGTCCGGGCTCTGCTAAACTTGACTCGTTGTCATTGCTATGCAAAATAATTTTTCAACTATCAATGAAATAGATGACAACAGCAGGTTTGAAGGTAATTGAAACATGGTTTACGAAATTCCCTCTCAGAAGTTAGCTTAAATATGTATTTCATCCCTGCAATTAGGGGTCGTTTAAAAATTGGTCCCTCTATTCGCTAATCCTTGCAAACTAGCCTTGCAATCATTAATCATTTAAAATTTCGTCCCTCATCCCAGTTAATCACCGCCACGTCAGCTAATCAATGAAATATGGCTTGAAAGTACAAAAATACCCCTCACAAATTACCATTTTCTCCTCTTCTCTTCTCCCCCGTTATTCTTTCCTTTCCTCTTCTTCTTCTCCCCCATTAATCAGTTCTTCCTTTTCCCCAATTTTTCAAAGAAAAAACCTAACCAACATCACAAAATTCCACCTCTAATTCTCAATCCTCTGCAAAAATTCCACCTTCGAATCAGAAACCACATCGTTCAACACTGTCTCTCTCCATTTTCTGCAAAAATTCCACCTTCTTGTTCAAAGGAAGAAGAAGGATGATGAGGGTATTTTTGTCCATCCCCATGCCATTTTGCTAATTTGATGACGTGGCAGTGATTAAGTTGGTCAAATGACGAAATTTTAAATGATTAAAGAATACAAGGGTAATTTGCCATGATTAACGATTACAGGGACCAATTTTTAAATGACCCCTAATTGCAGGGACGAAGCCTATATAAAATGAGAAAGTCAAAGAGCAATAAAAGCAAATTGTTCACTAAAAAATGGAAAAATTGGCTGTAGGGCTAAAAGTATGTATAGAAAACTAGATGCCGACCAATCTTGAAGATCTCAACTGTCGGTGTCAGGGTTGAATAGAGAACTGTTTTTGAGCAGGAAGGATTTTGAATATAAATTGAATAAATTTCAACATGGTATTCTGGTTTACATCACATGGTGAATTCAGATTATAGTACTTCATTGCTAATCTAGTATTTCAAACAAAGACATTTTCTATCTCATATTGAATATTCTAGATGGATAAGGCACGACAGCACATGCTCAATGTCATGTGCATAAACAATGATATCAACAAGAGAGACGTAACACATAAGAATTTAAAATTAAGTTGACGCAGTGAAGACTAGGAAGAGAAATAGTTTGTGTGCTCATTATTACCTGGGGTGTGCTTCGATCTTCAGTTCGTTCATATTTGCCGAAGGACTCTTGCAAACAAAGAATCTGCAAGACCAAATGTTAATGAATTAATTAATGCATAGTGGAAACTCTACACTCTCAGTACAAGTTAAAGTGTATATAATCAAACAATAAGCGAAAGCTTCAAATCCTGAGATACCTCCTCACTCAAAAAATGAAAATTTTGACGCCGATATTGCAACAAAGCCATTTGCTGATAAGAGAGGTTGTCATCATAGTACCTATTGCATCGTCAAGGTATACTAATTACACAGTTTACATTCTTCACAATCCAAGAACATAGTGTTTGCAAATGTAATTTGTATTTTTTATTATTTTGTGTAACACAAATGGAATGCATAAAAGGTAGATTTCCGTGCATTCAGAAATACTATGGTTTGCCAAACAAAGTTTCTAATTTTGTGGTTCTTCACAATCCAGAAACACAATGTTTGATGTGTGTATTTGCAAATGTGATTTGCATTTGTGCTTTTGCTTAACATGAATGAAATGCATAAAAGGTACACTAGGTAGATTAACATGCATCCAGAATATTAGCATTATATTACAATTAAGAACTCGTAATCTAAAACTGTTCATGTTGAAAACATTCATCTGCTTCCACATAACAATTTAAGCTTTTGGGTTGATTTGGTTCTTGACAGTTGCCACATATGTATCAATTGACTTCAAATGTTAAATATCATCTAAAAGTTGAAGTCCAAACACTGAAATGCTTACCATAAGCTGTAATGTCAAAGGGTATGCGATCGATAAATTTCAACTTCTGGCTGAAACTATAATAGCCCTGAGAAAACACATCAATGATTAAGAACATAAAAGAAACCTTCGTAGATACATGTAGCAAAACTTCTTTTGGTAACTCTAATGCTGCATAGATCTATCTAACTATACTGAACTTTCAGATTCCAGAGTACTATCAGTTAATGCCTCGAAACAAATGCTCATGGACACATGCACATGAGAGACGTCCAAATTAAGATACTACTGCGAAAAAAAGTACTAGCAATTGAACGAATTACCTGCAACCCTTCTGCACATGATAAACCATATATTGTTGAAAGATTCCTGAAAGAGTAAAGACGCGGAATTTGAACCCAATAAAAAGTGCTTTAAATCTCAACTAATGCCTAATAAAATGACATTTATTAAGCTTGTAAAGCTACATAAATAATGTTAATTCTATACATTACCATTGACAAATACAACAGCAATGTAAACTCTAAAGGGGATTTTAGCCGTTTTAATTCACCAAAATTTAAACACTGTCCAATTACCCTAGCCAAATTCGATTAACAGAAGCCTAGGATAGCATTATCACATGATTTCTTCTGATGAACTTAGCAAATGCGGCAAACCAAGCAGAAAACTATCCACACCCGATTAAAAGAACCGAGAACAATTGACAATTAATCACATTAGTTCTGGTATCAAACCTGTCAACAGCAAAAGAAGAACATCACAGCTACATAACACTGGAGAAATCAATCCTTGCAAGGGCCGAAATATCCATCAACCACCTACAGCTAAAGTAGTATAACCTGCCTAAAATTGAAGAAACAAGAAGCAAATCATCACACCGTAACAATACTTTCAACGCAACAAACCTGTGTATCACGGACACTTCATACTGGAAGTGTCTGATACCAGACAGCAGAACCAAACGCCTGCATGATGCCGATACATGTAATTTCATTTAATCACTTTTATTTTCTTAAATTAGTATTGCATCTACGTGTCCGTATCAGGATTGTGTAATATCACGATTCTTAAATTTTTATATTGTCTTAAATAATCATCACACATTCACATCATTCTTAACGCAACAAACCTACATATCACCGACACTTCATTTTGAAGAAGTCCGTTAACCGACACAGACACCTACACGACACCACTGGTACACGTGGTTTCATTCAATCACTGTTATTTTCTTAAATTATTGTGTCTACTAGTCAGTATCAGTGTCGTGTTCGTATCTGTGCTTCATAGCAACAAACTATCAAATTAAATAAAAATATCACATCATAAATTATCAGTGCCTAGCCTACATGTCACTATCAGTATCGTGTCCGTATATGTACTTCATAACAACAAAACTATCAAATTAAATGAAAAAACCATCATCTTATATCATCAGTGTCCATGTGTCAGTATCAACATCGTGTTTGTGCATCATAGCAACTAAGCTATCGAATTCAATTGAAAAACCATCATCATAGATTATCAAATTAAAGAAGAATACAAGACACCACAAAGTTGCACCGAAGACATCCTTACATTAAAATATGGACACCTACACGCATATACATTGACTAAAGGGTATACCTTAAATGATTTACAGGAACTGAAGCAGTTAAATTTTGAAATTTGCACCTGTTTTGGATTGAATGATGCATAACTATCTTTCGCAATTTAATATTTATACAATTTTTTACTCGGGTTATACAACCGAGTCATCCGATTTATCTAGTTCAATCATACAATGCAATACAATGCAATCAACGAGTCAATGGTTCGACCATTAACCTCATGAGTTTGCTGAGTCGATGACCAAACCGGATTTAAAAACATTGCAAATACCAGCTCAATTTTTCTTTTGTTGCACTTCTTCTAAACCAGCAAAGCTCAATATTTATGTGAACAGAATTGTGGGAGTTGGTCACCTAACACCATCGAAATAGATGAGCAACTCACTTTGGAGAATAATATCAACTATTGATAAGACAATTACTTCGGTGAATCGACAGTGAAACAATTTAGTACCAAAAAAGGAAAGAAACGCAGCACACGGACATTGATAAGATGCAAGCAAAACAACATCCAAAAGCATCACATAATTTTTTGTCACAAAATCTAAAACAAATAAGCATATGACAAACAGATGATTGTGTTGCAAGAACTAAATAATTAAGAGTCATCATTTTCAACATCCTCAGCATAACCAATGTAGGGATTAAACTCCTCATAGTCATCAATTTCAACATCCTCAACATCACCAGACTAGGGAGCAAATTCTTCATAATCCTTCCCGAAATAACCAAGATCCTATAGAGCCTCCTTCTTCCATACCCTCGGTCACATACCAGTGCACAAAAGAACGCTTATTACACAATAGATCAGACTCCTCGCAGTCATCACTTTCAACTTCCCAAGTATCACTAGAGTAGGGCGCATAGTCCTCATACTCCTCCTCGAGAGCAGCAAGATCCTCACGAGCCTGTGATAACTCACCTTCTTCCATACCCTCACACACATACCAGTGCACAAAAGCACGCTTGGCATACATAAGATCGAACTTATGATCAATCCTGGAAAACACTTGAGCAACACTGGTAGAGTTAGAGATCATTCCTACAGCCCTCTGCACCTTGGCAAGATCACCACCAGGAACAACAGTTGGAGGATGATAATTGATACCTGCCTTGTACTTAGTTGAACACCAATCCACAAATTGAAGGGTTTGATTTCGCTTAATAGTGATTAATGCAGAAACCGCATCTTTATGCACAATATCACCATGATACATCAAACAACAAGAGAAGTATTTTCCATATCGAGGGTTGCACTTAGCCATCATGGAAGAAGGATTAAAAGCACGATTGGTGATCTCAGCAGTAGAAAGCTGGTCGTGGTAAAGTTTCTTAGCAGAGATAAAAGGGGCATATGAGGTAAGCATGAAATGGGCCCTATGAAAAGGAACCAAATTGGTTTGAAGCTCATTGATATTAACATTCTCTGCTGCATCAAACCTCAAAGAGGAAGTGAGGGACGAAATCACCTACACAATCAAATCAAAATCAAATAAATCTCACTCAATATTCGATCGAATGCCTAATCAATATTGAGTAAATTTACCTGAGAGATAAGACAATTGAGATTTTTGTAAGTGGGTCGCTGAATATCAAGGGAGTACTTGCAAATGTCATAGACGGATTCATTGTCAAGAAGCACGGCCATATCAGCATGTTCAAGGAGAGCACTGGTTGAAAGAACGGCGTTGTAGGGTTCTAGGACAGAGGTTGAAACATGGGGAGATGGATATACGGCCAAGCCAAGCTTGATTTTTTTACCGTATTCAGCAGAGAGATGCTCCAACAGAAGCGAACCCAAACCAGAGCCTGTGCCGCCACCCACGGCATTGAACAATAAGAGACCTTGCAGATCAGCACAGTTATCTGCAATCTTTCTGATTCTATCCAAGCAAAGATCAACAATCTTCCTCCCAACTGAATCACAATCAATCATATAACAACAACAAGGATCAAACATTATCCCACTAAGTGGGGTCGGCTACACGGATCAAATCACGTCATAATGTGGAGATATGAGAGATGACTTACTGTTACGACCACGTGCAAAACTGTTGGCGGCGACTTCGTTGGCTGTGATGAATTGATCGGGTTGGAAGAGTTCACGGTAGGCACCGGTCCTTACATCGTCAATGGCAGAGGGTTCAAGATCAACGTATACGGCGCGTGGAACGTGTTTTCCAGTTAAAGTTTCGCTGAAAAAACTGTCAAAGAAGATTTCTCCTCCGTCGACGGTACTCTTCCCATCAGGCTGAAAAATCATAACCATTATTGAACGATAGTTAAGAAATGAAAGAAGAAAAATAAGTTTTAAGATTGGGTAGGCCGTAGGTACCTGAATGCCATGTTGGAGGCAGTAAAGTTCCCAGCAGGCATTGCCGACCTGGATACCGGCCTCACCGATGTGGATCGAAATACACTCTCTCATTTACTATGAAGAAGGAAATCAGAATGGAAATCCAAATTCAAATTCAAATGTTATCTAAACTAGCGGCTGCCTCTTATTAAATTAGATGGGCGTAGCCTTGCATGTAGGACGGGGTGGGTAGCCTTGCATGCAGGAGGGGTGCCTTGCTACCCAAAAGAAATATTATTCTCGAATAGATTATGTATTTATATCCAACTACTCTAAGTTCATTTGTCGAATTTTTCTTTTTGAAGAAGTAAAAATGGAATATATTAACACTGAAGTGTAATATCCCTAGCACAAGGTGTACTAACGGGACCACTCCACCAAGCCAAGAGTCAAAACATAATTACAAAACAAGGGTTAGTCGAAACCCAGACAAACCATAGGGTCCGACCACCATCTCTGGGAACCGTACACAAACATGGCGTTTTTAGCTTTAAGCCACCAATGAAAATTGCTGTTGACACATATTGTTAGGCTGAGAAACACTAGTAAAAGACGAAAATGCCCCCTCAGTAGTTAACTGCCGAATTATGAAACCGACTGTAGTTAACTACTGAGGAAAACTTCGGCAGTAAACTACCGAGGAAATTTGAACACTTCGGCAGTTAACTGCCGACGAATCCTCAAACCTTTTTTTTTTTTTTTACAAAAACCATTAATTTTTTTTTATTCTTTATACCTAAATTTTCCTTAATTAAATTTAATTTTTTAATGCTTTTAAGGAATTAAACACAATTTTTTTTATGATTTCATTCATGTGATTTTGTTGCCATAAATGAAGAAATATGAGAGATGAATAATATCTGCAATCGGTAGTTAATGGACCTAAAATGATAATTCAATAAAAGAAAATGCAACAACAAAAAATGTTACAAATGATATAATAATTATATTTGTAATTATTAGTAATTAATTATAATATTTAAGATATTTTTTTGTTGTTCACAAATTATAATATTTCAGATATTATTCATCTCTCTTTCAAATAATTATATTTGTAATTATTCTATCAATAATACCTTTTTTTTTGTACAAATAAAACCACTTTTCTATTCTTAAAAAAAAAACATTTTTTTAATTAAGAAACGTGATTGAATATGTAGTAATTCTAGGATCTCATATTTTTTTTATTTATGGCAACAAAATCATATGAATGAAATCAACAACTTTATAAAAAGAATCGTGTATTTAATGGCAACAAAATCCATATTTCTTCATTTATGGCGACAAAATCACATGAATGAAATCATAAAAATAATTATGTTTAATTCCTTAAAAGGATTAAAGAATTAAATTTAATTAAGGAAAATTTAAATTTAAGGAATAAAAAGAATTAATGGTTTTTGTAAAAAAAAAAAAAAGGGTTTGAGGATTCCTCGGCAGCTAACTGCCGAAGTTTTCAATTTTCCTCGGTAGTTAACTGCCGAAGTTTTCCTCGGTAGTTAACTGCAGCCGTTTTTAGAATTCGGCAGTTAACTATCGAGGGGGCATTTTCGTCTTTTACTAGTGTTTTTCAGCCTAACAAGATGTGTCAACAACAATTTTCGCCACCAATATGAATGAAATTTAACTTTGTCTAGAATCCGAGCCATTGGGGTTTGGATGTTATTAAAGAGCCTGTTGGTACGCTCTTTCCACACTAACCAAACTCCCAACAACCAAATGAGCTGAAGAAAAGATCTACGTTTCTTTGAATACCCTGTGCAGTGAATAAATTGGGTGAAATGGTCGCTAATGGAGCTAGGATCAACACATGCAACACCTAACCAAGACCTGATATACTGCCACAAAGAACTAAATAAATCAATGGATGAACAAATGCGATGCTGTTTCTTAGTGGTCACACCCCGCCATGCACCTGGCCGCGCCCTGCTGGATGATGTTGCGCCTCACAAGGTTGTTTTTAGTTGGCAACCTGTCTTGCAACAATCTCCACGTCAAAATCGACACCTTCAGAGGAACCTGTTTATGCCAAACAAGATCTCCCAAAACATCAGATGAAGTAGCCACCTGACTAGTCAGGATCTGATACGCTCCGCTCACAGTGTAACCCTCAGAGATGTCAGAGTCCCACTGCCACCTGTCAGAAATATCAGAGTACAAAACAAAACCATCAAGTAAGAGCCTACACTCCACTACCATGTCTTCCTCCCATGCCCACAATCTACGCTTCCACTTCCACGCCTCACCGCCATCCGACCAACCTAGCGTAAACATTTCCTCCACTGTTGCCAATTTTTTAGTTGACAAATCAAATAAACGACGAAAGCGCTTACGTAAAGGGACATTTCCAACCCGCCTATCATACCAAAAGAAAGTGTGTAAACCATCCCCTACCTTTCTCGACACCCTTTCAGCAAACCAACCCTCCTCTGCCTCACCAACCCCATCCCTAATCTTCGCTATCTCCCTCCACCAACAGGAAACACTCCGGCCCCCAACCTCCAACCTCCCTGTCTCCTTGCCATATTTCGCCACTAGCACCCTATACCACATCCCTCCTATGTCCACCAACATCCGCCAACACCATTTACCTAATAAAGCAGTATTAAATTCCCTCAACTGTCTCACCCCCAATCCTCCATACTCCTGACGTAAAGTAATAGAGCTCCAAGCAATCCAGGAAATTTTCCTGTTCCCCTCACTACCTCCCCAAAAAATTTAGAAAAAATAGAATCAATGAAAGAGATTATACCTGACGGAGCCTTGAAGAAAGAAAGAGCGTAGACAAGTAGAGAGGTCAAGACATATTTGAGAAGAACCAATCAGCCACCGAAAGAGAGAAAACGACTTTGCCACCCCGACAGTCTAGACTTTGTCGAAAATAAATTAGCACAAATAAGAAAGTAAAAAAATTGATATATTTATTTGTATTGATTTGATACTTTCCGTCTCAATAATATCTATAGAGGAAACTTTTACAATAGTCATAAACAAATCAAATGGACAATGAGTTTCTTGCAAATAGTCTATTTGTTTATACAGGAAAATACATTATTAATCAATTTCTTTAACAATCAATTATGAATAAAATTGACTTCTTGAAACACATTTTGCCTAACTTTTTTAATGTAGTTATCGTCAATTATTATCCTTTGTCGTTGCTTTAATTTACGTTTCAAATAAGTAGAAATTATTTTGATTTTCTTTCTTCATGTTTTAGTTAATTTTTGGATTAAATTCTTTACAACACTTACGAATTTTAAGTCAAGCTATTTTGTAGTTCTTAATGTTTTACAATAGAGAATAAATGAAAGACTAAAAACACAAGTTTTTAAACGTCGAGACAAAAGTTAATTAATTGACTAAAAAAAATGTGAGTTGTTGATAAGATGCTATTTATGTTTCAAAAATCAATTTTTCCATAAACTCGTGGTACTTTTTTCCTGTAAATTAAAATAAAAAGGAAAATGATCATAAAAGGAAAATATCTTCATCTTTTACTTGTTTCTTTTACCTGTTTTTTTGTACTTTATTTTGGTAATGATGGTGGTAGCGATGACATTTGCGCTATAGATAAAAACTTTCTTCTTTGTAACCAAAAACTTTACAAGAAAAATATAAATGTTGAGCATACAAGACACACAGCTTAAAATCAAACTTGATCATTGTCAATTCTCTTGGCACAAAAATAAAACCCTGTTTGGAGCTAATATATGTACATTGGATCTCCACACAACAGCAATGGTTCTGTGGATACAAATTCACTTCATGTTTATAAAAGTGAGAACAAGGTGAAATGCTCCACATGAACAAGGTACATTCGATCTCCACACGACAGTGATGGTTCTGTCCATTTTCCTAGTTAGTGAATTATGCTCCTTGATCAGTTGCTTCTACTGACATATGTGTTTGACTTCTTACTGTCGGAATCTTCCTTTGCAATTCAATATTTGACATCCGCTCGGCCTCCAATGCTCGCTCAAGCTTTCATAACATCATTAATAAAAGGTTTTAGCAGAACATTTCAACAACTGTAAAGCTCAACATATTATTCTAACGATATGGATATTCGCATATTACACTTAATTATGAATAGTACCTTGGCAGCTCGGGTGCTCCATTCTCCTAAAACACCGTTGGAATCTTCCTTTGTAATTCAATACTATGCTCCTAGTTAGAACTTGATAAATTCCAGACTTGTACTCAAGTTAAAACAAGTGCGAATGGAAGGTCCAATCGGCTGTGTCAACTCAACCCTAATTGGTTTGTGTGATTTTAGTTACTGTTAAAATACTAAATAATAAGGGTCTAAAAAATGCTATTTTTGTTAAGTGTTAAGACTAAAACGAATAAACTTTTTAAAGAAATTCAATCAAATTTTACCAAGTTTTTAGAAATAAAAAACATTTAACCCCGTTAGTTATTAGTAAAATCTGCAATATACCTGATTGTTGGTCGTGCGGACACGTTGGATCTCTGAGTCCCTTTCAGCAATCAAGGACCGTGCAAGCCTTAGTTCAGATTGCACTTGGTTCATCTGTAACATAAATTTCAAGCAAGAATCCCTTTAATTTCGAGCAAGTGACGTTGAATGATATCTGGTGACTTAATTTTGTTAAACTCCTATAGATATTCAAATAATGAGTTTGTGGGATAAGACATTGTTCAAACCACTAATTTATTGATTTCATAGTGTAAATTCAATAATATACTAATTTCTCTGATGAATAGATACGTGTCAATATCAACCGATCATAATGTTTAAAGTATGCCCAATTTTAATTTAGCAGAAAAAATCACTAAAGTAAAACAGGTTCTAAAAAAATTGAGGCCATAAGACTTCTAGAGCATAATAGTTAACTATTTGATCTATTTGTACATATGGAATCTCAATGTATAGAATCTCATGACCAATGGTGTCCTCTGAAACTTCCACACTAGCCATCATTTGCAGGCTGGGATGGGAAAAAAAGAATACAAGCTGTGAATTAATCAACTTCAAACAACTCATCGGCTTTCGTCACTTAAATGTTCAACCTATCTTAGGTTCTACATCTCACTTAACTGTCTAAGTATTGTAATCTAGTTAGGAGAGTGTGCTAGGTACTTGTAGTTGTATGCAACAACCGAAATTGTACGCAATTCTTGGTCACGAGCTGCTAGTAGATGAGCAAGGTCAACCTACAATAAAAGCAATTTATTCTCCCGACAAGAAAAAAATGGAGCCACAAAGATTTACAAAAACTAAGTTGGTGAAGAGCTGTGCTAGTATGGAGTTTTTTTTTTGCTATTTAAACTGTATATTTGGTTTGGCAAAACTACACAATTCAATCCTAGGCCCTAGCTCATTGTCATTTAGCCAACAAAGCTTGAAGCTGTGCAGAGTTCAAGTTTGGTTCATTGAGCTTAATTGGATTTTGTGCTCAAGTTGAGAAAATATGCTCAAATTTTTGTCAGGTTTATCCTGACATGACATATTCTAAGTGAGCGGAGCTTAAATCAATCAAGTCTCGGCTCTGCTAAACTTGACTAGTTGTCATTCCTATGCAAAATAATTTTTCAAATATCAATGAAATAGATGACAACAGTACGTTTGAAGGTAATTGAAACACGATTTACGAAATTCCCCCACTAAATAAAATGAACAAGGTCAAAGCGCAATAAAAGCAATTTGTTCACTAAAAAATGGAAAAATTGGTTGTAGGGCTAAAAGTATGTAAACAAACTAGATGCCAACCAATCTTCAAGATCTCAACTGTCACATGGTGAATTCAGCTTACAGTACTTTGCTGCTAATCTACTAATTCAACTCAGAAATTTTCTATCTCATATTGAATGTCTAGATGTATTAGCCACAACAGCACATGCTCAATGTCATGGGCATAAACAATGATATCAAAAAAAGAGACGTAACACATAAAAATTTAAAATTGCAGTGAAGACTAGGAAGAGAAATAGTTCATCTGTGTTCATGATTACCTGAGGTGTGCTTCGATTTTCAGTTCGTTCATATTTGCTCAAAGACTCTTGCAAACGAAGAATCTGCCTGCAAGACCAAATGTTAATGAATTAATTTATGCATAGTGGAAAATCTACACTATCAGTACAAGTTCAAAAAATGAAGATTTTCACGCTGATATAGCAAAAAGCCATTTGCTGATCAGAGAGCTTTCCATCATGGTACCTATTGCATCATCAAGGTATACTAATTACACAGTTTACATTCTTCACAATCCAAGAATACAGTGCTTGCAAATGTAATTCGGATATTTTTTATTTTATTTTGTGTAACATGGATGGAATGCATAAAAGGTAGATTTTCGTGCATTCAGAAATACTATGCTTTGGCAAACAAAGTTTGATGTGTGTATTTGCAAATGTGATTTGCATTTGTGCTTTTGCTTAACATGAATTGAATGCATAAAAGGTACACGAGGTAGATCAACGTGCATCCAGAATATTTTATTGTTGAGAATATTAGCATTATATTACAATTAAGAACTCGTAATCTAAAACTGTCCATGTTGAAAACATTCATCTGCTTCCGCCTAACAATTTAAGCTTTTGGGTTGATTTGGTTCTTGACAGTTTCCACATATGTATCAATTGATTTCACATGTTAAATGTCATCTAAAAGTTAAAGTCCAAAAAGTTAAAGTCCAAACACTGAAATGCGAAAGATAAATTTCAACTTCTGGCTGAAACTATAATAGCCTGAGAAATAACATCAAAGGAACAAAGAAACCTTCATAGATACATGTAGCAAAAATTCTTTTGGTAACTCTAATGTTTCATAGATCTATCTAACTATATTGAACTTTCAGATTCAAGAGTCCTATCAGTTAATGTTTCGAAACAAAAGCACTAGCAATTGAACGGATGACTTGCAACCGTATCTTCTGCACTTGATAAACCAGATATTGTTGAAAAATTCCTGAAACAGTAAAGACGCGGAATTTGAACCCAATAAAAAGTGCTTTAAATCTTTAACTAATGCCTAATAAAATAACATTTATTAAGCTTGTAAAGCTGCATAAATTATGTTAATTCTATACATTATCATTAAAAAATACAACAACAATGTAAACTCCAAAGGGGCTTTTAGCCACTTTAATTTACCAAAAATTTGAATGCTATCCAATTACCCTAGCCAAATTCGATTAACAGAAAGCCTAGGATAGCATTATCACATGATTTCTTCTGATGAACTTAACAAATGCGGCACCCCAATCAGAAAACTATCCACACCCGATTAAAAGAACTGAGAACAATTAATCACATTCGTTCTGGTACCAAACCTGTCAACAGCAAAAGAAGAACATCACAACTACATAACACTGGAGAAATCAATCCTTGCAAGGGCCGAAATACCCATTGAGCTCCTACAGCCAAGTAGTATAACCTGCCTAAAATTGAAGAAACAATAAGCAAATCATCACACCGTAACAATACTCTTAACGCAACAAACCTATGTATCACAGACACTTGATACTGAAAGTGTCTGATACCAGACAGCAGACACAAACACCTACATGACGCTGATACATGTAATTTCATTTAATCACTTTTATTTTCTTAAATTAGTATTGCGTCTACGTGTTGGTATCAGGATTGTGTAGTGTCATGATTCTTAAATTATTATACTGTCTTAAATAATCGTCACACATTCACATCATTCTTAACGCAACAAACCTACATATCACCGACACTTCATATTGAAGAAGTCCGTTAACCGACACAGACACCTACGCGACACCACCGGTACACGTGGTTTCTTTCAATCACTATTATTTTCTTAAATTATTGTGTCTACTAGTCGGTATCAGTGTCGTGTTCGTATATGTGCTTCATAGTAACAAACTATGAAATTAAATAAAAAAATCACGTCATAAATTATCAGTGCCAAGCCTACATGTCACTATCAGTATCGTGTCCGTATATGTACTTCATAACAACAAAACTATCAAATTAAACGAAAAAACCATCATCTTATATCATCAGTGTTCGTGTGTCAGTATCAACATCGTGTTTGTGCATCATAGCAACTAAGCTATCGAATTCAATAGAAAAACCATCATCATAGATTATCAAATAAAAGAAGAATACAAGACACCATAAAGTTGCACCAAAGACATCCTTACATTAAATATGGACACCTACACGCATATACATTGACTAAAGGGTGTACCTTAAATGATTTACAGGAACTGAAGCAGTTAAATTTTGAAACTTGCACCTGTTTTGGATTGAATGATGTATAACTATCTTTCGCAATTTAATATTTATACAATTTTTTACTCGGTTATACAGCCGAGTCATCCGATTTATCTAGTTCAATCATACAATGTAATCAATGAGTCAATGGTTCGACCGTTAACCTCATGAGTTTGATGAGTCGATGACCAAACCGGATTTAGAAACATTGCAAATAACAGCTCACAATTACTCTGGTGAATCGACATTGAAACACTTGTACCAAAAAAGGTAAGAAACACAGCACAGACATTGATAACATGCAAGCAAAACAACATCCAAAAGCATCACATAATTTTTTGTCACAAAATCTAAAACAAAGAAGAATATGACAAACAGATGATTGTGTTGCAAGAACTAAATAATTAAGAGTCATCACTTTCAACATCCTCAGCATAACCAATGTAGGGATTAAACTCCTCACAGTCATCAATTTCAACATCCTCAACGTCACCAAACTAGGGAGAAAATTCCTCATAATCCTTCCCGAAAGAACCAAGATCCTATCGAGCCTCCTTCTTCCATACCCTCAGTCACATACCAGTGCACAAAAGAACGCTTATTACACATAAGATCAGACTCCTCGCAGTCATCACTTTCAACTTCCCAAGTATCACTAGAGTAGGGCGCATAGTCCTCATACTCCTCGAGAGCAGCAAGATCCTCACGAGCCTGTGATAACTCACCTTCTTCCATACCCTCACACACATACCAGTGCACAAAAGCACGCTTGGCATACATAAGATCGAACTTATGGTCAATCCTGGAAAACACTTGAGCAACACTGGTAGAGTTAGAGATCATTCCTACAGCCCTCTGCACCTTGGCAAGATCACCACCAGGAACAACAGTTCGAGGATAATAATTGATACCTACCTTGAACTTAGCTGAACACCAATCCACAAATTGAATGGTTTCATTTCTCTTAATGGTGGCTATTGCAGAAACCACGTCCTTAGGCACAATATCACCATGATACATCAAACAACAACCCAAGTATTTTCCATATCGAGGGTTGCACTTAACCATCAAGGAAGAAGGGTTAAAAACACGATTGGTGATCTCAGCAGAAGAAAGCTGGTCATGGTAAGGTTTCTTGGCAGAAATAAAAGGGGCATATGAGGTAAGCATGAAATGGGTCGTATGAAAAGGAACCAAATTGGTTTGAAGCTCATTGACATCAACATTCACTGATGCATCAGACCTCAAAGAGGTAGTGAGGGATGAAATAACCTACACATTCAAAATCAAATAAATCCCAATATTCAAATGCCCACATTTTAAGATTCAAGTTGGAGATTAGGGTAGTGAAATAAAATAATTTCCAATATTTGTTGAATTCAAATTCAAATGCCCACATTTGAAGTTTCAATGAATATTGAGTAAATTTACCTGAGAGATAAGACAATTAAGGTTGTTGTAAGTGGGTTGCTCGATATCAAGGGAGCGCTTGCAAATATCATAGACGGATTCATTGTCAAGAAGCACGGCCATATCAGCATGTTCAAGGAGAGCACTGGTTAAAAGAACGGCGTTGTAGGGTTCTAGGACAGAGGTTGAAACATGGGGAGATGGATATACGGCCAAGCCAAGCTTGATTTTTTTTCCGTATTCAGCAGAGAGATGCTCCAACAGAAGCGAACCCAAACCAGAGCCTGTGCCGCCACCCACGGCATTGAACAATAAGAGACCTTGAAGATCAGCGCAGTTATCTGCAATCTTTCTGATTCTATCCAAGCAAAGATCAACAATCTTTTTCCCAACTGAATCACAATCAATCATATAACAACAACAACAATCAAGCATTATTCTACTAAGTGGGGGTCGGCTACATGAATCAAATTACACCATAATGTTAGAGATAGATGACTTACTGGTGCGACCACGTGCAAAACTATTGGCGGAGCCTTCATTGGCAGTGATGAATTGGTCGGATTGGAAGAGTTCACGGTAGGCACCGGTCCTGACATCGTCAATGGCGGTGGGTTCAAGATCAATGAATACGGCGCGTGGAACATGTTTTCCAGTTACAGTTTCGCTGAAAAAGCTGTCAAAGAAGATTTCTCCTCCGTCCACGGACAACTTCCCATCCGGCTGAAAAACCATAACCATGTAAACGATTTTTAAGAAATGAAAGAAGAACAATAGGTTTTAAGATTGGGTAGGTACGTACCTGAATGCCATGTTCGAGGCAGTAAAGTTCCCAGCAGGCATTTCCGACTTGGATACCGGCCTGACCTATGTGGATCGAAATACACTCTCTCATTTACTAGGAAGGGGAATCAGATTGGAAATCCAAATTCAAATTCAAATGTTATCTAAACAAGCGGCTGCCTCTTATTAAAACGTCTTCTTCTTGTAAAAAATTAGATGCTTTCAGGGGCGTAGCCTTGCATGCAGGAGGGGTAGCCTTACATGCAGGGGTAAGCCTTGGCTAAAAATAAATAAATAAATTTTGAATTGATTGGTATGTATTTACATGTGGCTAAGTATTGAGTTATTCCAAATAAGTTCAGTTGTCGAAAATTAGTATAAATAAGAAAGTAAGAAAAAAAAATTAAATAATTGATAAATTTATTTGTATTGGTTTGATATTTGAGTCTCAATAACGACTATAGAGAAAACTTTTACAACAAGAAAAATTATTAGGACAATAGTCGTAAACAAATGAAATGGACAGTGAGTTTCTTGCAAATAGCCTATTTGTTTACATAGGAAAATACATTAGTAATATATTTAGTAAATGGTCAATTATGACTAAAATTGATTTCTTGAAATGCATTTTCCCAACTTTTTTAAGTAGCTATTGCCAATTTTTATTCTTTATTGTTGCTTTAATTTACATTTCATATAAGAAAAAATTATTGTATTTTTTTTCTTCATGTTTTGGTTAACTTTCAGACTAAATTTTTTACGGTACTTACGATTTTTAAGTTAAGCTCCTAAGTTTTGTCAAAAAAAAAAAAATGAAAGTTAAACTCCTAAGATTTTGTAGTCCTTAAATTCTTGCTATAGAGAAAGACTAAAAAATGAGTTACTTAATTGACTAAAAAATGAGAGTTGTTGATAAGATGCTATTTATGTTTTCAAAATCAATTTTTTCATAAACTTATAGTACTTTTTTTTTGTAATTTAAAATAAAAAGGAAACACGTATATTAAAGAAACAGGTTAAAGATGAAGATATTTTCCTCAATAATTAGTTCTTGATTGCAACTCCATCTGTGCCTCCAACTTGAAACTTAGAAAATGATCTAAGACAGTCGTGTTAATTTTTTTTAACTCCATCATAAACTCTGCTTGGCACCAACGACCAAGTCCGTAATCCATTTTCTCAATGTTTGAAGCAGCTGGTAGTCCACCTTTTATATAAGAGAGAGAAAATATGTGAAGAGTGTGACAAGAGAAATGCAAATGAGGGGGTGAATGCAGAGGAAGAAGGTCCACAAAAACACGTCTACACTGCAACGTTGCAGTTGCTTATGGTGGATAGGCGGAGGAACAGAAATGGGTGTGCGGCAAGTAATAACAGAACAAGGAAGAGTTGCAAGCATGTCGTTAGCATCGAAGAGAGGAGTCTAAAATGTAACCTAAGACTTCACAAGAAAAATGCAAATGTTGGCATACAAGACGCACAGCTTAAATCAAACTTGATCATTGTCAATTCTCTTAGCACAAAAATAAAACCCTGTTTGGAGCTAATATATGTACATTGGATCTCCACAAAACAGCAATGGTTCTGTGGATACAAATTCACTCCATGTTTATAAAAGTGAGAACAAGGTGAAATGCTCCACATAAACAAGGTACATTGGATCTCCACAAGATAGCGATGGTTCTGTCCTTTTGCTTAGTTAGTGAATTATGCTCCTTGATCAGTTGTTTCTACTGACATATGTGTTTGACTTCTTACCGTTGGAATCTTCCTTTGTAATTCAATATTTGACATCCGTTCGGCCTCCAGTGCTCGCTCAAGCTTTCATAACATCAATAATAAAAGGTTTTAGTAGAACATTTCAACAACCATAAAGCTCAAAATATCATTCCAACGATAGATATTTGCATATTACAGTTAATTACGAATAATAATACCTTGGCAGCTCGGGTGCTCCATTCTCCTAAAATAGCTCTGAGTCTTTCATTCTCTTCTACATACTGTAATGATTATAACCAGAATTCTACTATGAGCATCTAATAGTCGAAGGTAGTATAACTTTAGTATGGTTAAATATATTTTTAATTCCAATACAACTGATAAAGTGTGATTTTGATCTCCAAAATATTTATTAATTTTTTTACCAAAATATTTTATTGGTTTTAATTCTTAAAAGATACAAAAACTGTGCATTTTTTTTGGAATACAAAAAAAAAAAAAAAAATTAGAGGAGGGACACATTTATGCAAGTCAGAAAGAACCACCGACTTTAGCGATGATTTACAATGGAATTTACGTATAGCTTATGACTTGATAAATTCCAGAGTTGAACTCAAGTCACAGCAAGTGTGAATGGAAGGTCCAATCGTCTGTGTCAACCCTAATTGGTTTGTGTGCTTTTAGTTTACTTTTAAAATACTAAATACCAAGGGACTAATAAATGCAATTTTTGTTCAATGTTGAGACTAAAATGGATAAACTTTTTAAAGTGATCCAATCAAATTTTACCAAGTTTTTAGAAATAAAAAACATTTAACCCCTTTAGTATTAGTAAATCTTGCATGATACCTGATTGTTAGTCATGCGGACACGTTGGATCTCCGAGTCCCTTTCAGCAATCAAGGACCTTGCAAGCCTTAGTTCAGATTGTACTTGGTTCATCTGTAACAAAAATTTCAAGCAAGGATCCGTTTAGTTCGAGCAATTGGGTTTGGTGGGGTAAGACATATTGTTAAAATCACGAATTTATTGATTCATAGTGTAAATTCAATAATATACTAATTTCTCAGATGAATAATTATGTCAATATCGACTGATCATAATGTTTGAAGTATGTCCAATTACAATTTAGCAGAATAACACCACTAAAGTAAAACGAGTTCTGAAAGGAAAAAAATGAAGGCCATAAGATTTCTAGAGCATAATACTTAACTAATTTCTCTATTTGCACAAATAGAATCTCAATGTTTAGAATCTCATGACCAATGGTGTCCTCCGAAACTTCCAGACTAGCCATCATTTGAAGGCTGGGATGGGAAAAATATAATACAAGCCGTGAACTAATCAACTTCAAATAACTCACTTAGCTTTCGTCACTTAACTGTTCGACCTATCTTAGGTTCTACATCTCACTTAACTGTCCAACCTACCTACTAGAGTTATCTTCATGTGAAAGTATTGTAGCTAGTCAGGAGAGTGTGCTAGGTACTTGTATGCAATAACATTTAAAACTAGAAGAGGACAGTAATTACCTCTGCAGAAATTGTACGCAATTCTTGGTCGCGAGCGGCTAGTAGATGAGCAAGGTCAACCTGCAATATAAGCAATTTATTTCCCCAACTAGACAAAGATGGAGCCACAAATATTTACGGAAACCAAGAGTTGTCAAGGAGCTATGCTAGTATGGAGTGTTTTTTTTTTTTTTGTTATTTAAATTCTATATTTGGTTTGTCTAAACTATACAATTCAAGCCTAGCTCATTGTTATTTAACCTACAAGGCTCGAAGTTTTACTGAGTTCAAGTTTGGTTCATTGAGCTTCAGTGGGTTTTGAGCTCAAGCTGAGAAAACAGGCTCAAATTTTTGCCAGGTTTATCCTGACATGACATATTCTAAGTGAGAGGAACCTAATTTTATCAAGTCCGAGCTCTGCTAAACTTGACTCGTTGTCATTCCTATGCAAAATAATTTTTCAACTATCAATGAAATGGATGACAACAATAGGTTTAAAGGTAATTGAAATAAGATTTACGAAATTCCCCCACTATAAATATATTCCATTTTTTTTTTTCAGAGGAAATATATTCCAAAAGTTATTAAATACAATGAGCTCTAAGTCAAAGAACAATAAAAGAAATTTGTTCCCTAAAAAATGGAAAGATTGGTTGTAGGGCTACAATTATGTATCGAAAACTAGATGCCAACCAATCTTGAAGATCTCAACTGTTGGTGTCAGGGTTGAATAGAAAACTGCTTTTTAGCAGGAAGGATTTTGAATATAAATTGAATAAACTTCAACATGGTACTCTGGTTTACATCACAAGGTGAATTCAGATTGCAGTACATCACTACCAATCTACTATTTCAACAAAGACATTTTCTATCTCATATTAAATAGTCTAGATGGATAAGCCACAACAACACATACTCAATGTCATGGGCATGACACATAATATCAATTAAAGAGACATAACACATAAGAATTTAAAGTTAAGTTGATAAAGTGAATAAGACTAGGAAGAGAAATAGTTTATCTGTGTTCATTATTACCTGAGGTGCGCTTCGATCTTCAGTTCGTTCATATTTGCTCAAAGACTCCTGCAAACGAAGAATCTGCAAGACAAAATGTCAATGAATTAATTTATGCACAGTGGAACCTCTACACTATCAGTACAAGTTAAAGTGTATATAATGAAACAAATAAGCGAAAGCTTCAAATCCTGAGATACCTCCTCACTCAAAAAATGAAGATTTTCACGCTGATATTGTAACAAAGCCATTTGCTGATCAGAGAGCCTACCATCATAGTACCTGTTGCATCAAGGCATACTAATAACACAGTTTACATTCTTCCCAATCCAAGAACTCAGTGTTTGATATGTGTTTGCAAATGTAATTTCAATTTCTTTTATAAACAAAAGGCAGATTTCCGTGCATTCTGAAATACTATGATTTGCCAAACAAAGTAATTTTGTGGTTCTTCACAATCCAGAAAACACAATGTTTGATGTGTTTGCATATGCGATTTGCACTTGTGCTTTTGAATAACATGAATGGAATGCATAAAAGGTGCAGTAGGTAGATCATGGTGCATTTTGTGGTTTGCGAATTAAACGTGGATGTTGAATGATGAAGTAATTAAGAAAGAAACTAAATTACAAAATGTTTGCCTTAGACCCTCCAAAGAACTTGCTGGTTGTAGTGGTGAATACAAGGACTTCAGAACATCAGGATGGGAGTTCAATGAATTGTACTGGTGTATGTATCCTGCTTATACAGAAAAAGCACATAGGAAGAATTACATAAAACTACTCTACCATAACACCTATGCAAAAATGAGATCCTATAATTATATAAGTGAAGTGAATTTGCAGAAAATACATAAATATTTCATCAGTGGGGTAGATGGGTAGAATGCAATACATATTTCCAGATTTTTCAGCCAATGAGGGGTGCTGTCCTCCCCTCCCCAAGACTCAATACACTATTATAGTTTTTCAAAAAGACAATCTTAAGCTTGTTCACTTTTTTTTTTTTTTATACATATAATTTACTACATATCAATAAATGTTCCCATCCAATGAATGGTCGTGGCACCTGAAGGCTAAAAGCATATCTTTAAATGTCCTTATATATGTTTAACTTTTTTATAAAAGAATGTTCCCATAAAACAAACTAATCTTAATAGGAAGTTTATAGCTTTGTTAACCTCCCTTAAAAATACGAAAGGATTATAACTTACCAATGTAAAGGCTCATAAAACATCCAGCACATAATGCTTCGACAACCATAATAATCCTGCAGAGTTTTGAGGCAACCAAAATAAGACAAAAACGTCTTGGTAGATGAATGTTGAAGTTGTGATATTTTAGATAAAATGATGAGAAAAATAATAAGAGTTTGAATATTATTGATAAAAGCTTGATACGAACTTCATACAAAAGACTACACACCAATCCCTATTTATAGGGATACATATACCCAAACCTAAATAAATAGGAAAATCAATGTCACATTAAGCATATGTTCATATTTAGAAGCAGCATTCTCTTGCTGATATTCCATTGAATAACCATAAAAAATGTCTTAAATGGACAAGTATGACCCAGTGATGATAATACCTCAATATTCCAGAGATTGACAGAGAACCAGTGTAAGGTTTCCAGACTATAACAAGTAGCATTGCAGCAGTTCCTGGCATTAAATCAAATTGTTGAGAATATTAGCATTATATATTATAATTAAAAACTCGTATTATAAAACTGTCCATGTTGAAAACATTCATCTGCTTCCACCTAACAATTTAAGCTTTTGGGTCGATTTGGTTCTTGACAGTTGCCATGTATGTATCAATTGACTTCACGTGTTAAATACCATCTAAAAGTTAAAGTCCAAACACTGTAATGCTTACCATAAGCTGTAATGGCAAAGGGTATGCGAACGATAAATTTCAACTTCTGGCTGAAACTATAATAGCCCTGAGAAAACACATCAACGATTAAGAACATAACTAAAGAGGAAAACACCATAAAATAAAATATAAAAGAAACCTTCATAGACCCATGTAGCAAAATTTCTTTTAATGTTTCATAGATCTAACTGTATTGAACTTTCAGATTCCAGAGTTCTATAAGGTAATGCTTCCGAACAAATATGAGAGATGGACAAATTAAGATACTACTGTGACAAAAAAGTACTAGCAATTGAACGAATTACCTGCAATCGTATCTTCTGCACTTGATAAACCAGATATTGTTGAAAGATCCCTGAAACAGTAAAGACGCGACATTTGAACCCAATAAAAAGTGCTTTAAATCTAATCCCAAATAAAATAACATTTATTAGGGTTATTAAGATACATAAATAATGTTTAATTCTATGCATTACCATTTACAAATACAACATCAATGTAAACTCTAAAGGGGATTTTAGCTGCTTTAATTCACCAAAAATTTAAACGTTATCCAATTACTCTATGCCAGATTCAATTAACAGAAGCCTAGGATATCACCTTCACATAATTTCTTCCAAAGAAATAAGAAAACGCGGCACACCAATCAGAAAATTATCCACATCCAAATAAAAGAACTGAGAACAACTAATTACTTGGTTCCAGAACCGAACCTGTCAACAGCAAAAGGAGAACATCACAACTACATAACACAGGAGAAATCAGTCCTTGCACGGGACGAAATATCCATTGTGCTCCTACAGCCAAAGTAGTATAACCTGCCTAAAATGGAAGAAATAATAAGCGAATCATCACACCGTAACAATATTACAACAAACGTATGTAGCAAAGGCACTTCATATTGAAGATGTCAGTTATCCAACGTAGACATCTACATAACACTGACAGATGTGGTATCATTTAATCACTTTTATTTTCTTAAATTATTATTTTGCCTACATGTCAGTTTCAAGATTGTGTTAGTATCAAGATTCTTAAATTATGATTTTGTTAAATAAGCAAATGATCACACATTCATAATATTCTTAACGCAACAAACCTACATCGCACTGATAATTCATACTGAAGGTGTTCGGTAACCGACAGACACCTACAAGACACCACCGATACACGTGGTTTCATTCAATCACTTTAATTTTGTTAAATTAATATTGTGTCCACGTGTTAGTATGAGTATTACGTTCGTGTGTATGCTTCATAGCAACAAACTATCGAATTAAATAAGAAAAATCATTATCATAGATCATTAATGTCCACATGTCAGTATGAATATCGTGTCATTGAATGTGCTTTATAGTAACAACTATCAAATTCAACAAAAAAAGATCATCATCATAGATTATTAGTGTCCACGTGTCATTATCAGTATCGTGTCCGTGTTTGCGCTTCATAACAACAAACTATCAAATTCAATAAGAAAAAAAATCATCATTATATACTATTAGTGTCTGCGTGTCAGTGTCAGTGTCGTATCTGTGTCTCTGTTTCATAACAACTAGCAATTAAATTCAATTAAAAATCATCATCATCATAGATTATCAAATAAAATAAACTCTATAAAAAAAAAAAATTTAAACTTACGAGTAGTATGCAATACAAAACACTCCCAAAAATCCTTGCAGGTTTGCGATGAGCAAATAAAGGAGCTTCATGAAGTATATCCAGAAACCTACATAAAAAAAAATAGCTTGATTTTGCATGCATCAGAAAAAACTGAAGTATTGAAATCACAATTCGGAAAAAATTGAAAAATTGGGAGCGTGTGCGTGACTACTGACAGAGCGTTTTCTTCTTGAGATGTGGGTGGCCGAGAAGAGAATCTCTCCGTTGCCATCTTCTTCTTCTAGATTTGGATCAAGGGTTTGGAAAAAGGATGAAGGTTCTTCTTCTTCTTGTTCATCAATGAAAATTGAGTTATGTCATTTCAAATCCATATTTTTGTTACCATCTAAATTTAATTACATCATTCTTCAAAAAAAAAATTTAATTACATCATCATCGAGTGTATATATATATAACTTACTTGTGATAATTATTATTAAAATTATTTTTATGGTAATGATTAAATGTTTTTATGTTGTTTTATTGATTTTTCTTATGAGATGTCTCATTGATTATTATTAGGATTATTGTAAATTAGAATCTCAATAATCGCGGTATACTGAGGATGGTTTAAGTTTGAATTAACTCGTTCAATTTCAAAGTGATTTGCCCTAAATAACGTGTTTATGACTTCGAACATGTGAACATAAAAAATTTTATATAAAAAAGTTAGCATAAAAAGTTTGTGATGAATAAACATGTGAATCACCGGCTTATCATTGTGTCGGGTTGATGTAAATTTAACATTGAGTACACTTAACGTGGATGTACACCTTTATTGAAAATGGTTCATGAGAGATATTTAAACGAAAAATGCATCTAATTTTTGTTTTTAATTTCGTTATTGTCAAGTACTATTGTGAATTTGTGAGAACACATTTCACTAGGTTCTTGCACCCAAGAGTTTGCCTAAAAAATACAAGTAATGATAACTAAACCCAAAAACAACACCAAATACAATTTTGTAATTTCCGTTAAGTATAACGACATAATTGAGATTTCAACTAAAAATGAGGAGCATTTATGTCAATTGTTTTCTTGATAACTTGCTATCCTTTTTCCTGACCTGTCCTCATCCTTTATCAGCTACACCCACGTCCTCACAACCACCATCGTCTTCACCATCACACCACCCTCATCAGATATCACCACAACCATCACCATCTCCGTCGTCCTTCAATCCGATCAGATCTGATCTCACTCCATGTTGATCTCGTCTTCTCCCTCACACCATTGACAACATCTTCTTATCCCTTACACAACCCATGATTTTCGTCTCTCTGCCCTATCTTTATCTTGCCACTAACATTTGTCTAGTGGTGGTGCTGAGAGTTGCAAAGGATAGACTAAAAAAACGAATAAAAAAAAAGAAAAAGAAAAAGAAGAAGAAAATTATTTGCAGTGAACAGAGAAAGTGAGATGATCAAGTGAAGTGAAAAAGAGAAAAATAAAAAAAAACGAATGCAACAACGAAATGGAATATAATGTATGCTTGTATTTTGTAAAAATTGTAAAAAAAAAATCGATGTTTTAGTATCATTTCTCTTAAAATATTTTTTCTACTAGTATAGTGACCCGTGCCAAGCACGGGAAATAAAAAACTTTTAGGATCAAATGTATAGATTTTATATTATGTTATAGTATTAAAGTCATCTTCAATTCTAACCTTCTGCCGTTTCCTTTAATCTTTCTTCCCCTTCACAAGCCAATCACTGTCGGCGCCATGTAGATGTGGGTTCTGGTGGTGCGATCGACGATTTATTCACCGCGTCTCCACCTACACGGTCCCTCTTGGGTCTGTGTCAGCGACCTCCGGTGTCACCATCGTTGCGGTTTTCTGCGGTTTCTTAAACCTCCTTGCAGTTCTTCTTGTCTCTGTTCACATCTGGGTCAAAGACTGTTGAATCTCCTACTGGTTGTCACTTCAACAGCGGTGGTTGGGCGGTCCTCCGCCATCGCCGTCGGATTGTTGGGTTTGAGGTTTGTTGGGTGGTGTTTTGTTGGAAACGGCGGTGGATTGTTGGAAGCCACTCCCTGTCGACAGGTTTAATTTTGTCCTGGTTACGGAGTTCGATATGCTATTGTTTCGTTGCAGGATGTGGTTGGTTCATGGATCTGTTTTGTTTCTGTGTTGGCGGACAGTTTCATGTGCCACGTTTGATACGGAGAACCTAATTTGATTTGATTTTGGTTGCTCTTGTATTGCTCCTCCAAGATCATCCTTCGTAACAGGTGTTCTTGGCTAGAAATGGTCATGCATTTTTGTCCGTGGTTGCTGCGAATTGTGGGTGCGGGTGTTACCGTGTTGGCGGTGCTCATGGTGCTCAGACCCGTTGATTGATCATCCCTCGATCTGGCCTTCAATTGGTTTTGAGTTGCATTCTATTGGATGTGGCTAGAAATGGCTGTGAAGCTTACTGTCGCAGCATAGTGGGTTGAAGGTGTGGGGTTCTTTATCTGTGTTGGCAGTAGAATCTCTCATCTTCACGAAGTTTGACTCTATTTAACTTGGTGGAGGTTTTCGAAATCCTCATCAGTCTACCTGATGTTGGACTGTTTAGCTCGAAAGAGACGTTATGCTTGTTGCTTTCGTAAGGAGTTGTTGGTTCTTGGATTCATTCCGTGTTGACGGTTTGTCCATACACCGCATGTTACACATCCACTGGTGTTGTTTTTATTTCTTCGTATCACCCGATTGGGTTGACTTACACTTTGTGTGGATTGGCTGGGTTAGGTTTATGTCCCCCCAGTTTTTTTGTATTTTTTTCCTTTTTCTTAATAATATATATGAGCACCAGACATAGATTGGAATTTGCAAGACATTCCATCTTTTTGGACTGTTTTCTATTCCTTTTTTATGTCAAGGGACTCTTGCCTTATCAAAAAAAAAAAAAGTGTGGTTATAATTTAAATTTGACATGGGAAAAAAATATCATCTTAGCATATGTAATATTTTTGCAAAAATATGTCAACGTACTGTATATTATTATTTGTTGACATAATGTATTTTATTAATCATAAAAACTAAAAATTTTATATTTTTTTATATAATAGTCAGTGTCAGATGTATACACCTAGTCTGTGAATGCAAACGTTAAATTTTTTACGGGTGTGTATAAGTATAGTTTGGGCTACAGAAACGCCGATTGTTATTTTTTTTATTTTTTACAAAATCAATGGTCTAAAGTAAATATTGTATTTTAGGGTAACAACGATGTAAAAAAAAAAAACGTTCCGCGTATTGTTATACCTGAAAAGTGCATCAATTAAAAGTCAATGGCAGGAGGATCTGCTTATATAGAAATTGCATGTCTTGTAATGACCAGTACGCCTTACAAAGAAATAAAAAAAAATGACTTCCAAACAATACGCAACTTTTGTTTTCTAAATTATAGCAACAACAATTGTAAAACATAACCAATGATCATACTTTTTGAAAAACTTCACGATACACAACATTTGTGGTCTCCTTGCAAACATTATTATCTTCATCCAAGATGAGCAGCTTCAAACCTTTTCTAGAAGTAACTCGAGAGACAGCGACATAGAGTTGTCCATGCGTGAACACAGACTTAAGAAGATTAACTCCCACTCGAGATAAAGATTGACCCTGACTTTTATTTATTGTCATTACAAAAACAAAGCGTCAATGGAAATTGTCTGCGCCTGAATTTGAAGGGTAGTCCTGGATCACTCGAAATAAGATTCATCCTCGGAATGAATACCCTGGTAGCTACCCTTTTTCCTGTAATTACGGTAGCAACTATCATGCTCTTCCCTAGATGTGTAACTGTCAGCCTCGTACCATTACACAGTCCATTGGCATGATCGATGTTTCTCATCAGCATAACTGGACATCCCACCCTTAGTTTCAACCGGTGATTTGGAATTCTAGAGCTCTTAGTACCATTAAGAAATTCTGTTGTGAACCACTCGCTTTGGACATCAGAATTTTCACCCGATCGACAAACAGAATCAGAGCTTAAATACTTTTTCTCTTCATCTGGAATCAGTGACATCATATATTCGTTAACATGCTCAGCTGAATCAAGCGTTGGTGCGAGTATTCCCTTTCTTGGAAAAATAGCGGGTCACCAAGGTTATCATTCAAATCGGGATACATAAAGTCTATAAGTGACATCAACGGATTTGTTGTGTCTGATATGAGCAAATCTTCAGTAATTTCTACTTGCATTTCACCATTCTCATCCGAAGTGTCGTTGACGTCTCTAATTACCAAAATTAACAATTTCTTCCTGCTCTGCAGGTACCGAAGATGCACCTAATCTCATATTAACAGTAAGCCTCAACAGATTACAATAAGCTCATATCTTTGATGAATTGATTGAGGCATCAACAATATCCTGCCTCGTTCCTTTTCGAACAACAGGCAATATCTTCCTGAAATCACTACCTAAAACTACTGTCATTCCACCAAAATGTCTAAACTCGTTTAAGGGATCATTCTTGGACATGATATCATGCATTGATCGGTCAACTGCCTCAAAGCACCATCGGTGCATCATTGGAGCCTCATCCTAAATTATCAACTTTGCAGCATGCACCAGGTCTGCCATAGGACTATCCTTTTCCATCGTAAGCGATGATGCCTCATTAATCTCACTAAGGACTGTTAGTGTCGAGTGCACGGTTCTTCCACCTGGTAATAGAAGAGTCTCTATAGTGCTGGATGCAATATTCAATACAATTAACCCCTTCGATCTAACAGCAGCCGATAATGTTTTCCATATAAAGGTTCTTCTAGTACCACCGTAACCATATAAGAAAAAGAAACCACCGTCGTCAGAATCAACGGACTCCATGATTTTGTCATGCACACATCTTTGTTCATCAGTTAGCATCAGTAACATATCAGCGTGTGTCTTTTCCAGTTCATCTTTGTTGTAATTTAGCTCATCAACGATAAGCTTATTTGTGAAAGTTGACATGTCTGTTGCGTTTGGCCTGGGCATGGATTTGAAATCAGTAAGCGACTGTCTGTTTTCCTGAAGCAGCATTTCAATTTCAATCAAACACAGGTTCTTCACGTCATCGTCACTGATATGCAGATCTTCATATTAAATGTAAAGTCACGAAATTAATATTAACACCCTTGCATGCATATGTGTGCACGTTGAAGAGAAATAAAAAATATTAGCTTTATATGAGAATCCTTTATATTTAAACATATCAGCCTAAAAAATGTGGAAAATGCTGAATGGTATCGTAGAGTTAGTAACTCTTAGTTTGTTCTTTACTATATCCTAAAAAAGTACCTCTTAACTACTTAAACTACTCTAATCAGCCTTTACTATATCCTTGAAGACACACCCCTCGAAAACAACATTGTCATCAAGGTTGGAATGTGCTAAATTTCTTAATGTATAATAGTCTTCAAATGTATCACCCTTATCCCTATTTTTTGTTAGTAAAGTACTGTTTTTCTTCACATCTTCAACAATAACATGAGTAGTTTCTCTCCACTTCCTTTGCATAAGCTTTTCATTTTGAGAAAAAGAGAGATAGAACCATTTGAAATAAATTATTTGTCTAAGAAACTTTTATAAAAATAATTGCCTCGTCCATGTCATTTGCACCCTGATGCTAAACTCGTCATCACAGAATTCCAAGCAATTTTGGCTTGTGTTACTTCAAAAACAACAACAAAGGAGTACGCAAAGAAAAGTGCGGTGGAGACAACACTAACAAAGCGTATCTCAGTGGAGACATGTTTTTACTTTGAATTTTAATGTTACCTCTTAATGCATTTTAAGTGCAGCTTTTCCTTTTAAAGTTGCATAGTGACACGCCATTTGTTCTAATTCTCATCAATGACAATTACAACATGTTCTAGCGTTAAAAAGAAAAACATATCATTATGTCTTGAAACATGCCTATTTTCATTTCTGTCTTTGTCATAAAAACTAAAAATGATAGTAAGAGAATATAAGCAATGCAACGGAAATTAACGTACTTATTTTATTTACTTTTACTCGAACAATTTACATATTTATTTAAGTTTAACTATATATATATATATATTTTAAATTGAATATTAATCTACACAAAGTTAGTGAATATTTAAGTTATTTGATATATAAATCAGTATAAATTTAAAGTAACTTTAGTATAAATTGTAAAGTTTTTTTTACAAAAAATATAACTCGTAATTTTGTGTAATTTTTGTAAAAATATTATATAGTTTTATTAAGATATTTGCTTTTACAAATATAAAGTATATGTAGTTTACAACTATATTTTATTTTAAATTAGTATCTTTATCCTAACTAATAAATTGTTTCAAGGGGTTGAATAGTTCAAATGGTTTGAGTTTAGGAATAAGAAGTTTGAGATACTGTGGTCAAACTGAAACGAAAGAGTAAAGATTAATCTAACAACTACAAATTTGTGGGCTACAATCCAATCTCATATCCTCTTTACATTCACAATATCTTTTTTTCATTCTTATCCTCAATAATGCCTACACCATTTCTCGATCTAACTATTCCAGTTTAACAATGCTTAAATACTGAACTATCTAATTCTTTCACCTTTTCACCCACCCACTTAGTTTCTTGTTGGCACTTAAAATTAATCTTCTTCCTAGTCATAACGTCAATGATTTCCATATATGTTCAAGTAAGGGTGCCTTTATTCCATGTTCAAAAACAGATCATACTCTCATGAACTAACTTCTTTACCCACACTTGTTCACAAAGGTGGGGGACCCTTCATTATTTTTTACTTCATTCAGGCATCGATGTATCCACCTTTGCTCATTTAACATTGTACTTGAGCTATACAACACGTTTCTTCTAGGCACTGACCTAATGTTCACACTATTATATACTTGGTCCATGCCATAGAGATTCAAAGTGTTTCAATTAAATTCAAGTGTTCAAGTTTTAAACAGTAGAATCTAGTCCAAGTCTTGAAATTTTTATAACATTTAATTAAAGAGTTTTTCTATCATGTGCAAATTTACACATGTTAAGAAGTTTAAAGTAGTATCGTTGATTTGGAACTTGTGTATTTTCTATTAATATGTAATTTTTTAATAAATAATTATTGTTTTTCAATAAATAGTTGTTGCTTTTAGATACTTTAACATGTGCAATAATGCACCCTTTAACTATATATATATATATATATATATATATATATATATATATATATATATATATATATAAGATATTTGTTAAAAAGTTATGTGCAATTATTTGTTAATCCATCCTAATGAAACTTGATTGCATCAAGTAATAGATTACAATGAAAACCGACCCATCATGTGAACACATGTAGGCGCGGATACAAAAGCATGTTTGCTTATTTTGAAATAGGTCTCCTCATCGATAATTAATTTTTTTCATACCCATAACGATCATAAAATTATATTTGCTTAAATTTAATTTTTTTTTTGAATATTTTTTTTAATTAGACGACGAATGAATTGAATGATTCTATTTCCCTCATCAATGGAACTCTATTCAGTTCATTAAAAAACAATGACATATTGAAAGTGCCCATCCCACTTTTACTAAAAAAAAATAAAAAATTCAGGAGAAAAACAGGTATATTTTTATTTTATTTTTTAGGAAAAAGAATGGTTTGCATGGTATAATATGAGTTAGAGTGTCCGTTGTACTCTCTTTTATTATGTATTATTTTTCATATTAAAACTCAAAACCTTTTTGTACCAAAAAGAAACTCAAAACCTTTAAATATCCAATTTTATTCATTTTACTTCTGATAAAATATATTTTTTTAATTTTGATTTAATGCACATTAGGATTATAGAAATAATTTTTTTTAATGATTTCTATAATAAAAAAATTCATAATAAAAACACTAAAAATTTCAATTCTTGTAAATAAAAAACTATAATAATCATTTATAAGTATAATAAAAATTTCTACAACTAATTAATTAGCTTATCTTTAACTTTCATTTAAAATTTAAGGGTGACCATTGTTTTTCTGTTAAATTTTAAATTAGCAACCACATAATATCAAATAAGTTATTTTTCCCAATTTTTTTATCAGTATGAAGTTCATATTTTGATTGATTCTCATGATTACCAAGAACTTGCTTGGTTTGATTTATTTTTTATTTGAAAGATGGTTTAATGATCTATTGTTTACCAAGAATAGTAGAAACATGTATTGAAGATTCGGATGAGGGTCAAGAGTAAACACAACTAAGAGAATGAGACATACCTATTTATTATTGCTTGATTTAAAATATTCCTTGAATTTGTTTTTTGTGATTGACTTGATTGAAGCATTTCAAATTTCTACAATTTGTTTACCTTTAATACAATTAATTCATGGGTTTTATTTTTTAAAAAATAAAAGAGGATTTTTTTTTTATGATGGTTTAAAAGTCATTTAAAGTTGATTGACTATGGAAAACGGAAAACTTGTTTTATATTCTCAAATGATTTAAAGAACTCAGTGAATTTCTTTTTTAAGATATCCCTGATTGTAGCATTTCAAAGTTTCAACAAATCATTTATAATTAATACAATTAAAGTATGTGTTTAATTTTTGAAAGAACAAAATAGGATTTTTTTATGCTTATTTAAAGGTTATTTAGAGGTACTTTCTAACAATTTTTTATGTCGTATTCACGCGGAAGTCACGATCCCTTGCTATAAGCATACACAACAACTAATAACAATCACTTGAACTATTTTATTTCTCTCAAGTCTTTGGAATCAAATGTCGTGAAACAAAGAAAAAAAAAGATAGCCTATTTAGAAAGTTTGTACCAAATTAATTTCATTCAAAATATTACAATGTTTATTTCAAATATTACAATGCGATCACTTATTTAGAAAGTTTATACCAAATTAATTACATTCAAAATATTGTTGATCCTTAGAGATATTTGTCTTAATTAAAAAATAATAATGTCTCGAATTTTCATAATTTATAAACATAAAATATAAACTCCTTAATTATTTGGTCAAAGGTTTATTTCATGGCACTACAAAAAAAAAGTTTTATTTCATGGCATTCTTAAATTTTTCTCGAAAAAAGAGTTTTCTCTTTACTCTTTTGTGAAAATGACTAAATGAGCTGTAACTATATAAATCAATTAATATTTTTTTTATTATTTTTATTAATTACCATTTACATTACAACATATATGGTGTTGTGATGGATAAATTAAATATGTCAATTAAGATTATTACTTCCCTCAACAAAAAAAATAAAATCTTAACAAATTAAATAATAAAATTTGTAAGCAATAAACGAATATACAATTTACCGAAGAAAAGAGGACATGAGATTGTTGGTTTGGAATTGAAACTTGGGTGTTGCCATTTGATAGTGTGTGTGCATGATGTTTATTTTTTATTTTGACTAAACCGACTTTAAAAAATGGAGAAAATGATAAACTCCATTATAAACTAATTGTAATAAAAAGCATTAAAATGATGATTAATTTATTAACTAATTTCATCAAAATAATACTCATTTGTTCCATTTTTCAGTCTGATTACATATAAATTATAACAAAAAATTATACAATTCTTCTTTGTATAAGAGACATAAAAAGTGACTCATCATAGTAGAAAATTTATCTAGATTCTTTTCTAATAAGAACGACTATTTTTTTTTAATCTCAAAGTTTGTCATAATGTCATCTAATTTTTTCCTCTAGGCCCTCGTGTGAAGAATATGTTGTCTTGAACTCAACCACCAAATAATCGGTTTCATCTATAAAATAATATCTCAATATTCTTATTTTTTGTACTTGTTCGTGATTTCTTGATTCAAATCACCTGTATGCATCAGAACCATAAAAGCAAAAAAAAATATATAGTATTCATTTATGAACCATCCATAAATTTAAACAGAATAATAAAGAAAACAAAAAAGCATAAACAATGTCATAAAAACATAAGGAAGAATAAAATAAGTCACCGGAAAAAAAATTAAAGGAGAAATGAAGATTTTTTATATAGGAGAGACGAAGAAACTATTTTTATGTTGTGAACGTTTGATTCATCAAAATCGCAGCATGAAAGAAATATTACTCTTGAAACATTGACATCAATGAAAAAAATATGAAGAAAAAAGAATAAAAAAACTAAACAATCTTTGTGTGAACATTTGAATCATCAAAATCACAACATAAAGGAAATATAAATCTTGTAGCATTGATATCACAACATAAAAGAAATATAAATCTTGTAGCATTGATATCAAAGTAAAAAAAAAAATGAAGAACAAAGAATAAAAAACTAAACAAAATAGAAAGAAAAAGAAAGAGTGACATAGAAAAAAAAAACGGGGGATAAGAGTTGTGAATTGTGATGTGAAATTATGTCAATCCAAATTTCTAATTTATACACTTGTTTCACACCGTAATTTGGTATAATAACCATTATTTTTTTAACATTCTTAAAAAACAATTGTTCTATATAGGGTATTCATTTACAAAATTATTTGGTCATGAATCAATTTTAATGTCCTTAAATTATTTTAATAGCCATTAAAAGCGTATCATAAAAAAGTGTCCTATTCTAAGTTTTTTTTTTTGAAATCTCCTATGCTAAGTTTGAGGTGATTTTGACATATATATATAACATAATCATTTAAAAATATCGTAAAAATAGAGGTCTTTTTTTTTTCTTCCGATTATGTGTTTTTTTATTATTATTATAATATATGTAATGATTCAAGCTTAAACAATTAAAATTTTGATCAGTGATAATAGTGAACATTTTCTCACTAAATGTTTCATTAAAAATAATAATTCTTATTAATAGTTTGTTTTCATTATTGTTTTCACATTATAGTGACATTTAAGTTTGACCATTTTTTATAATAATATTACAATATATAAACTTCTTTATTTTCTTAACGAAAATACGACATATGCTATTTTTTAAGAACGAAAATACAAAACATAATGAAGTGTATCATTTGGTTTTGTTACTTTTAATTTCAAACACAAAATAATTTAGATATAAATAGATTCGTGTGTATATGTGTGTGAAAAGAAAAAATTCAATTAAAATAATAGTTCAGATATATATTTAATATTCCATGAATAGCAACACATGAAATTAGAATAATTTTATAAAACTCAAATAAAAATAAAATTAACAGCATTAAATGTCAAATTCATTGTGAGCAAAAGAAAACATATATATATATATATATATATTAATAATATGGCTCGTTGATATAAGTTATAAAACATTTAAAAAAAACATAAAAAAAAATAATGCATTTTTTTTTGTTTTTTGTTAATAACATGGCTACTTGATATAAGTTATAAAATATACAACGACAGTCTTAAATTTAATCGGTTTCTCTCAAAAAAAAAAGATTAGTTTAAATAGGGTATCAATCGGTCAATGTTACAACAATATTTTTCATTAAAAAATTATTATTAATTTCTTTTTTAGAGAATTTATATATTGCATTACATTATAATACAAATAATATAACACAATGATATAATATAATTGATACATATGATACCAAAAATGAATTACAAAAATTAATAGTGAAAGTTATAATAATGCAAAGTTATAATAATTCCAAAAATAATGCATAAGAATAAAACAACATTAGAGTGCCACGTGTCGTGACTTGAAAGAAATTCTAAAACATTAAAATGTGGTGACACATGTCAAGAAGAGAAGAGAAGAAAAATGAAATAGGTCCTAAATTTATATAATATAGATTTTAAAAGATTTCTCATAAAACATAGAGGATAAATATATGCTAAATCAAATATTAATTAATTAATTAATTACTTTGTCGTTCATAATTTTTAACTCACTCTTAAAAATATCAAAATTGTTAAATAAGACATGCTTGTTTCTCTCACATTTAATGTGTGACATGTCCACATTTCTGATGTGCTAAGTAAAAATTCAAAAACCCTAACGCAACGCTGAGCAAGCAAAGCAACTGTGGCATCTCTTCCCCTTTCTTCGCCGCAGTCACTTATCATCCCCCTCACCGCCGCCAATTTCCATTTCACACCCCTCTAAAATGCTCAAACACCCTCACCCACTCCTCATCCTCTTCAATGGATCATCAACCTCGTGACTCAAATCTCAACCCTCCCGCACGTGCTTCCACCACAAATGCCGTTCCTCGGCACGTGACACTCCCCGATGCCGCCGTTCCCACAATGGGTCCCATCAGAAGAGCTGACGCCTGGTTCGTCAAACTCGCTTCAACCGTTTTCGTTCGTTACACTTCATTTGACCGTTTCGTTTTTTATTTCAGCAAACATTTAACTCCGAATCTCGTTCAAGAGATTGTTAATTCTAGGTTTAACAAAATTCCTTTGTTAGGTTTTAGGGTTGTTGAATTTACTAAAGAGAAATTGCATATGAATCATAATTATTGGACTTATAACATGCTTTTGAGATCGCTTTGCGAATCGAATCATCATCGTTCCGCGAAATTGGTTTACGATTGGATGAGATTTGATGGGCAGGCTCCTGATAGTTGGTTGTTAGGGTTTTTGGTTTCGTCGTATGCTTTGATTGGTAGATTCGATGTTTCCAAAGAGTTGCTTGTTGATGTTCAGTGTAATAATGTTGGGGTTAATGTTGTTGTTTACAATGATTTGTTTAATATTTTGATTAGAAAGAATAAAGCGAGGGAGGCTGTTGATTTGTTTTGGGAGCTTGTTCGGTTGAGGTATTGTCCGGTGACTTATACGATCAATATTTTAATGCGGGGTTTGTGTAGGGCGGGTGAAATTGATGAGGCGTGTAAGCTTCTTAGTGATTTGAGGAGTTTTGGTTGTTTGCCAGATGTGATTACTTATAACACTATTATTCACGGTTTTTGCCGGATTAGTGAGGTTGATAGAGCTAGAAGCTTCCTTAATGGGGTTTGTTTGAATGGGCAAGTTGCGCCTGATGTTGTTAGTTACACGACGATTATATCGGGTTATTGCAAGTTGAGTAGGATGAAAGAGGCATCTTCACTTTTTGATGAAATGATTAGATCGGGAACTATGCCTAATACGTTTACTTTTAACGCTCTTATTGATGGATTTGTTAAGTTGGGTGACATGGCTTCCTCGTTAGCCATGTACCACAAGATGCTTTTTCGTGGATGTAATCCTGATGTTGTTACTTTCACTTCCCTTATTAACGGCTATTTTGTAGTTGGCCAAGTGAAATCTGCTTTAGAGATGTGGAATGAAATGAATAACAGAAGAATTGCAGCAAGTTTATATACTTTCTCTGTTCTTGTCAATGGTTTTTGCAAGAACAGCAGACTGCACGAGGCCCGTGATATTTTGACAAGACTGAAGCAGAGTGACGTTGTTCCACAACCATTTGTCTACAATCCTGTTATTGATGGATATTGTAAATCAGGGAATGTTGACGAGGCTAATAAAATTTTTGCTGAAATGGAGGAGAATAGGTGCAAGCCTGATAAGTTGACATATACCATTCTTATTATTGGGCATTGTTCGAAAGGAAGAATGGCTGAAGCAATTGGTATCTTTGATAAAATGTTGGCAGTTTGTTGCGCCCCTGATGAAATCACTATAAATAATTTACGTTCGTGTCTTTTGAAGGCCGGAATGCCTGCTGAAGCTGCCCGTGTTAAGCAAGCTCTATACCAGAAGCACAACTTGAGTACTTCATTGAAGAAGAAATCTTTCCATGAAAGTACAAATGCAGATATAACCATTGCTGCGTATTGAAGTGCAATTGCAAACTAGTGTTTTTAAAATAATACTTCCACCATTTTGCACCGAGTACTGGTGCATGGCTTGTGGTCGTACAAAGGAACACTATAATCAAACAGAGTGCCTCTATTTGTTGTAGATCACCAACATTTGCATTTGCATTTGCATTGCCGCTGCCTCCAAGATTCTGCTGATTGGTTTTTAACCTGAACCTAGGTATATTCTTCTTTAGTTAATTTGGTCGAATAGTTTTTTAATTAACATTCTTTTATGTTAAATTGGTTTGATTTTCCTCAATTTTTTTATTACAAAGCAATGATAATAATCTGATAACTTGTTCATCTGAAAGTTCATTTATTTTCCAGAGTATATTGAGTTCTACATGAAAGAAATGGTGCATTATTGTGTTAATTTTTATTGTAAATAAACTTTTATTGTAAAAAAGATAGGAATATTATTAGTGAAGATTCACAGAAACAGCCACAATTTAAAAGAGGCCAAAAGGAAATTTCTTTATTCACGTGCTCAGAAGTTAGTAACATACATGACAGCAGGTAGCTGTCTCATGTATTCTCAATTTCATTCATAAATTGTTGTGAAAGATTTAAGCTGAAACGTAAGGGACCCTCCTTATCTACAAGTCGATAGCAGAAAATCTACCTATGGTTGTAAACTCTGCAATTCAACTTGTTTGACTTTATTAACTAGGTATGCATATTGACTCCTTAAAGGTGGTTTGCTGTACTAATTACTAAATGCATGAAGGGTTAAATTTACAGTACTTTGCGAAGTTTCATGAGCTTAGGGAGTTGAATTAGGTTTCTACAGCCTAGAGTTGTGGAAGGGGTTATGTACATTTTTCCCTAATATTTACTATCAATTTGGTGAATTAGCATTTGCTTTGATATACCTTGTATTTGTTTCATAGGTATCCAGCCAACTCCTTTTTCCTTTGAGAAAAAAAGATATTACACAACAAATGTTAGTTTAAGAGTCCTGCTTTTCCAAAATATTCTTCGGTTTCTCTTTCTCGCTTTAAATAATACATAGGAATTGTTCTATGCATTGAACATGATTTTCTTTTTGGGTTCAAGCTTAGACAACATTTCAAAACTCATTTCAATTTTTCGTTATTGCAGACGAGAGAGCATTATGGCGTAATTTGATCCATATAGCCGAGCCCCCTTAGCGGGATTATGCTTTGTTGTTGTTGTTGTTGTTGTCAGGTGAGAGAAAACAGAGACATTCCAGGAATTCCTTAGTATGCTATACATCCCTGAAATAAAAACATTATTATGAACCCTGTGACTTCTTCCCTTTGCCACCAAAACTGTGCTAAATGCCTAAACCTGTGACAATTCTGACTCAAGTGGTGCAGGTCAATAGGTTAGGCATGGGTGGCTTTGAAATTTTGCACGGTAGAATTCTTAGTATAAAACAAACAGAGGCCTGAATATCATGGAACTTTGGTGTCTGCGCGTGAAGCATGAGCTATTTTCTTAGGATTGGCAGTAATAACATGTTTTAGGCATTGTAGGGGCGATAGTGTTTATGTAACCGAAGTTGTTGTACAGATTCACCTGGAGTATAGATGGTTTTATACCTAAATGGAAGACTTCCTCAGATTATGTTTCACATACTGTAAAGAAACAAGTTCAATTTTTCTCCAATTAAATGTTAATTATGTTCTGGGCTTCATAGTAGTATATGGATAGTGTAATATTCTACCTTGAGGTCATTGAAATTTGATGATTTACTTATTTGTTTTCTTTGGTTTCGGAAAAGATGATGATTTACTTAATTTGTAGATTTGGTTTAATATTTTTCGTTTGGCAGGTCTTGCATTGGTATTTTGAATTGCAATTGTGAACTCCAACAATCCCACCCCATCCCGAATGGGAGAAATATGCCTTGAATCACTGAAGCCTAGACTTTTTGGCCATGCAGGTGGTTCAGAGACAGCACTTCTCAGTTTTTTGAAGTACATGGAGTGGCCCAAGTTTCATAACATTGACACACAAATGCGGGTCAGTCAATTAGTATAGCCCGATTCTTTACAAGTTTAAAGCTTGCTTGATGTCAGTAATGTTTAACGATATAAGGTGTGCCATGTTATACAGAATTTCATTCTTTGAAGTTCAATTTATCATTGGCTAAATGGCTGGCCTTTGGAATTAAATTCCTCTGTGAAATAAGGTCTTCTATTTTCATCTTTTTTGGCTTTATACATGGTCTCAGGTGTAACAATAATTTTCATCAGTGACCTGAATGAAATTCAACCATGTGCAATTTTTTATTCTTTCTAGACATTTATAAAGTATAAGAGAGTGGAGTTTCCAATAAAAGAGAAGATGACAGATGTATAATGTATGGTTGATTTGGTAAAATCTACCTACAGTTGAAGATCTGCATATCCCTCTTTGAGGGAGAGTTGTATATTGTGCCTTAAAGAGGGTATACCCTAAATCCCAAAATTTTGTAGCCATCTCAAGTATTGTCTTGTTTCAGCTCTTATTTAATTCTTTTGATTTCAATTTTTTTTTTTTTATCCCAAGCTCAAATAAGAGGAGGATCGCATTAGTTAGCAGGCTCTGCTAACCTGAACTTTTTATCACGGTTTCATGTAATGTTGTTGTCAATTTTATTGAAAATTTGATTAATTCATTAGTTTTGTTTTGACTTTTTTAATAGTTAGTTTAGTTGTGGGAATTCAGTGATGTAATCTTATCTGCCTCTTAAGACCATGGAAGGGTGGGTGGTTGATTTCTCAGCAAAATATTCCAACAAAGAACTAGAGATGTGAAAGTAAACCCTGTTGGATTAAAACCTTGGAAATTGTGTTTTGATGAATCAAAATATGTCAAGGGCTGTGGCATTAGAGTTTTGATTACATGTCAGTTTCCCCACTTAAAAATTGTGCTCTCTATAGTTTCCAAAAAAAATCAACGCACCAAACTATGTAGATTTTTTTTGACAATAATGTGGATTTTAATTAAATTTGGTGTAATTCATGAATCACATTCTCAACCAATAAAAAAAAAGTATGTTTACCACTTCACTTGGGTAGTATCCAACTTTTATCCTCTTCAAAAAAAAAAAAAAGTATCCAACTTTTATCCATTAATATTAATACAGAAGAATTTACCCTTTTCTATTACTTTATTCAGGTTCCTTTACTCGTGGCTGTAAAAGATGCTTGCATCATGTAACATAATTAATCAGTTACTACATCCAAATCAAAATAAATGCGAACATATGTTATGTCAAGTATAAAAGCAGCATATTTGTACCCAAAAAAAAGAACAACATTTAAAAACTTTGTTTTTATTTTTTTATTTTTTTATTTTATTTTATTTTTTTTATAAAAAGCTTGAGAAAAATAATAGGCATAAACTAAATTGAGGGTCTACGTATCAAAACATATATATATTTTTTCTATAAAAAATTTAGGTGACTTTAATCCCAAATGCTCACCAAAGTCAGAAAAAGCACAAAGACTCGTAGATTGATTACTTTTTTTTTTTTTTTTGTTTGACAATCGTAGATTGATTACTTAACAACTTAAAGATACACATCCAACTCCAAGAGATATATTTATAAAGGGACCATTTTTAAATAATTATTAAATAAATATTCATGCAAATCATCAAAAACTTTAAGTTGCTTTAAAATAATTATTTGAATCATAATCAAATAAAAAAAGAAGTTTTTTACTCTATTTTCTTTGATTTTATCATTTACCGAACCCCGTAATTTGTTTTCTTGTTTTCTTTTTTATTACTAAAATTTCAAATTACTAAAATTTCAATATTGACCGAAATATTTTGGTCTCTGGCGGTGACAAAGTCAATCTCCACATTAGTCGTTAGATTAATTTGTGATTAATTTAGAGTCTGATTTGCATAATGTTAATGGCCAAACAAAAGACTATGGTATGCCATGGGTTTAGCTGCGCACATACACAAAGCACCTAGTGGCATGTTACCCATTTATTCTCAAATTCTCAATTAAACTTTTGGTCAAATCACTTAGCTGTAATCATCAGTGTTGAAAGATCTTAAATTTGTTCAACAAATCTTAATTAGTCATTGTATATTTGTTGAACCATTTTATTAATTCACCAAGAAGCAAAATGTACACCTTAAAATAATTATAATTTCCTCCTTTAATTGAAGAATGAAAAATTGAAGGATGAAAAATATGAAAATTAAAACTAACTCAAGCATATCTTCCATGTGAGGTCTCTTACAATTGCACTCCCACTCTCATCTTTTTTCTCCCTAGTCTTTATGTACTCTCTCTTGGCATGCAAATGATTGCTAATCACACTTAGGCTATAGTAGTATGTACACTACATAAAATCACTACATACAAACTGATTTTTGTATCCATTATGCTAATTTTCATAGCTATTTTTACGTGGCGAAGGAGAATCTGACCCACTTCCTCTGCCATTTCGATTTATGTGTGGTAAAGGAGAATTTGACCCACTTTCTCTACCATTTCGATTTATATGCGGCAGAGGAGAATTTGATCCATTTTCTCTACCATTTCGATTTATATGTGGCGAAGGAGAATTTGACCCACTTTCTCTACCATCTCGATTTATGCGCGGCAAATGAGAATTTGACCCACTTTCTCTACCATGTCGATTCATGTGCGGCAAAGGAGAATTTGATCCACTTTCTCTACCATTTCGATTTATGTGTGGCAAAGGAGAATTTGACCCACTTTCTCTACCATTTCGATGCTTGTCAATTTGCAGATGTGGTCGTGGCCGTGACTGTGGTCGTGATTGCGGTTGTGATTGAGGACTCGGCGACTTTGGAGATTTAAGTGGATGATGCCTATGGCCATTCCTATGATATTTATCATTTTCCCTCCTTCTCTCCTTATTTGTTTCATATTCCCTAGCTTGATCTTTTTCTCTAGCCACTTCATTATTATCAATTGGAGCAGTGTAAACAAATGGTCCAATTGGAATATCATCAAAATCTTGTAAAGGTTCCAAAATTTTAACCACATTGCTCATTGTTGGCCTACTCTTTGGTCTATGGCTAAGACATTGGTAAGCCAATGAAGCTGCTTTTTTAGCACCCATTTCAGAATATTGGCTTTCAAGTTTTGGATCCATAATTTTGCTAATTTTCCTTGAATCAATTAACATTGGTCTTGCCCAATCTACTAGGTTTATTTCCCTATGAGGACGAGTTTTGTCCACTGCCTTTCTCCCTGTTAGCAATTCCAACAAAACTACTCCAAAGCTATACACGTCACTCTTTGCCGTCAAGTGACCTATAAGAAAACATTATTAAAATAAAATTAGAAAACATTATTAAAATAAAATTGATTCAGTCATAAGAATTCCAGTTAATCATATGCTGGCATCATTAATGTAGCACATTATCACCATAATTATTAATTAATATATAGCAAAACAAAGTTTAAGTTTATTTTAAGTAAAACTTGTTTAAGAGCATTGCTAGAGAGTTTTTATTCACAAAATCAAACTCAAGTGAATGTATGGATCCAAAACTTAAGTTTATTCACGACAATTATTATTTTTGGAGTATTACACAAATACATTATAAATTTTTGGACAATAAGTACATTATTCTTGGGAGCTATGTAGAGTATATTTTAGATTTGTTTTTGACTCAAAAGTATATTTTAGACCGTGCTTCACAACTCTTCAGAAAAAAAGAGATAGTGCTTCACAAGTAGTACATTTTAAGAACTATTTAATATAAGGAAAAATTATTAAAACATTTTTTTGGGTACCCATAACTAAGACAACATTAAACTAAAATGTTTGTTTTTACCTGTCATGACATATTCTGGGGCAGCATACCCTTGAGTACCCATAACTTTTGTTGAAACGTGGGTGTCATCTCCTTCTGGACCATCTTTTGCCAACCCAAAGTCAGAGAGTTTTGCATTATAATCCTGCAAAATAAAATAAAATAAAATGAGTATAATAATTAAGGAAATATGTTAAAAATTAAGAGTTTATAATTGACCTTTACCCATGTAAATTTTAATTTACACACGCATTAAATCAGATTTCACCACATAGATAATTATGTATTTTAGTGGCATAATAGTAAGATATGATTGAATGTATGTGTAACATTTTTTTACACTAAAAACCGTGCATATGAATAAAATCATTCAATAAATCGAACAATAGAACAATAGATGAAGTGTGATACGTACTGAGTCTAACAAGATGTTTGAAGCTTTGAAATCTCTAAAAATAACTGGTTGTTCAGCATCATGAAGAAAGGCTAAACCTTTTGCAGCTCCAACAGCAATTTTCATTCTTGTTGACCATGGTAGTGATGCTGAAAATCCTACAAAAAAATATAAATAAAAACAAAGTTAATTTTCTACTTACATACATATTGAAATATTTTTCTTTTCTGCTTCAAAACATATTGAAATTAAAGAAGAGAATTAATCACATTATTGTGACATAGTAATAAATAAATATCTTACTTCTAAATAATTGATTTTCCAAGCTGCCTCTTGGTAAATATTCATATACCAAAAGTCTATGTTCATCTTCAATACAATATCCTATTAGCTTCACAAGGTGTGGATGCCTTAATTGCCCCAGTACAACAACTTCAGTCTGTAAGCACAAGTTGCAAAATCAATGGATTAGAAGTCAAAACTCAAAAGTCAAAATCACTTATTACGAAAAGGATTCTTTCTAAAAATAACTATGACATACACATGACATTATTTCTACTGTTGTCTCTTAATCACATTCACACCACTGAAATAAGTTCATCTTTTTTCTTTCCAGTTTTGGTTACTAATTTTATTTTTTCTTGCGGTGACATTTAAGTGACAATTGTAGTTATTTATTACTCTCTCATTTTTCAATTCTTGTAAAAGTGTTTTTTTTTTTTTTTGAGCAAACTTGTAAAAGTGTTTACCGTAACTAAATTTGTTGTTCAATAATATACGTCGTTTACAATATCATAAACTACAAATATTGTTTTCTAAAATGAAAATAGTCTAAGCGTGAATCTAAATCTTTAACCCTTAATTCAAATCAGTTGAGCTACTCAATCCTAATTTCACTCTCAGGCTAAATCATTGAGTATTTCTAATGACTAAATTATAGACATTGATACAACAAAATTTAATCCTAATTTAAAAACTAAATATCTAAAAAGCACTTATTAGTAAAACCATGATATGGTAAAAAGTTAAAATAAAAGTACTTACCAACCACTCTTTGTGACCTTGTTTGCTCTCTAAGTCCAAGAGTTTAACAGCAACAGATTGAGCCTTCAAACCAGGCCTAACCTTATCATCTATAAACCCCTTATGAACAGGTCCAAACCCACCAGCACCAAGATGATTACTAGAAGAAAACTGTTGTGTTATAACCTTAAGCTCGGCTACCGTAAACGCATAAAGATTAGATCCTGCTAGAGAAATCGATAAATCTTCCGTCGCGTTTGGATTACTCAATTCCTCTATTGAAATCCTATGAGTTGATGTGGAAGCACTTCTTGGTTTTGTAGCTACCACTTTCTTTGGTTTAGGTGATGGATACTCTCCTTTGAAACAACTTGCTGGGAAAATTGATTTCCATTTGAGTTTCATTTTTTGTTTGATAATATATTTCAAGTGTAAAAGTCTTCAAATTATTTTGAGAATTTGTTTTGTATAGTGTAGAGGAATCTACAATATTCTCATATATATGTTTTGTATACGTTTTTCAAATGCTTTATATATAGAGATATTTGAGGAAGGTTTTATTGGTGAGAATGTGTTATGAATTAGGTAGGAAGAGAGATAATGAAAAAATTGGAAACGGGTTTATGACTTTGCAAGAGAGGTAATAGTATTCAAAATCTTCAACTGCTAATAGAGAAAATAGGTTATTCAACACCTTTTTATATCTTCCCTACGTTGAAATATTCTTCTATTTTCTTTTTATTTTGTTGTCTTGGTCATATATGCGATGTAATTCCTATTCTTTGTTCATACTCATACGTACGTATATATTGAAAGGCTTGTAGTTTTTTTGTATGTGTTAAGTTTCCAAGAAAAAGGGTTATAATAGTCCAAACTTGAGCCAAAAGTAAGTAAAGTCACACCATGATTATTCCATCTTCCTTAACTAAAATGATTAACCACTTGAGTCAAATCATTTGATTAGTTGTATTTTTTCCTTTTGTTTTAGGTGGTAGTTAAGGATATCTTCCCTAGAAAACTACAGACTAATTCATAAAAGTATGAAGATTTATTTATGAGATATTTTATCAGTCATAAATTTAAGATGCACCGATTAAACATCGATTTCTGGTCATATACATGAGATTCAATTATCTATCAACTAAATCACATTTGAAGTTTAATTATAGTTAATATGTAGTAGTTTGTTTGACAAGGAAGAAAATAAGAAAGATCAACATAGTTTAATTATAGTATTTTTTAGAGAATAGTTTAATTATAGTTAATATGTAGTAGTTTGTTTGACAAGGAAGAAAATAAGAAGGATATACACAATTTGTTTAACAAAATTGGATAAATGTGGAACCGGTTATCCTAAGTCTAACAAGTTGGTTAAATGAAAATGACATAACTACCCTTGCCGCTTTGACTTTAATGTATACATGTCGATAATTCTTGTAGAAGAAATTTTGTCTTGTCATATTTGGAACTTTACTAATATTCAAGAATCTTTGCTTTCGTTATCTAATTTATATGAAGTCATGTGCAATTGCACGGAACCAAAAGATGTTACTAATTTCATTTTCTTCTTGGATTTGTTGGGTTTGGGTTGACATTTAATTTTTTGTAACAAAGGTTATTGTTTGTATGTGCATGTCCATACAATAAAGCAAAGTTCTAGTAAAAGTTTTAAACTTCAAAACCAATTAAAAACCACACAAAAATAGTACAAATATATCCAATTTTCCAATGCTATATAGTCAGAGGGCAATTTTGTCATTCAATCGACGTGTTTCTAACGTGTTTGTTCTTCATAGTGTTGAAAATAAAATATATGCTTGGTTGGTCTGCTTGCAACTTTAGTTGGATTGGTTTCTAGAAGATGTAACACTTACAATTGTAAATTAATCAACATGTTGTATATAAAATGATACAGATCAACATCATCTAAGCAGGGAAATAAGAAGAATTTGCATTAATTTACAATTAACATAAGAAATTGTATTTATAATAATTAAGATTCTAGAAAGGTTGATATATATGGTTTATCTTTAGACAATGCTACACCACGCGGTGAACGAAATTGATGTGGAAATGTTTGAGGGTTCAAACAAAAATAGGTCAATAATTCTTTTAATTTCTAGAAAATTGCACGTTCCTTTTTTGAAAATAAACTTTTTTTTAGAGAGAAAATAAACTTAAATAGTACACATATTCTGTTATTTTTTTTTATAGGCATCGCAATGGATTAGATTCATGGGTTTCTCTATAAGAAAACCCACGTTAATCTACGTGATTGAAATAGGGTTTTAATTACTTGAATAAGATTCAACACACTCAAAACGTTACACAATCTAGATAACACGATAAATCAACTAAGAGCTAAGCTTTTCAATTTAAGAACCCAATTTTTTTTTTTTTTTGCACAAATAGAAAGTTCAAATTTTTACCCTCGATTAAAAAAAAATACTTTTGAAGAAAAAAAAACTTAGGTATATGTTTACTCTTAAAAATATATATCATGTTAGCCGATATTGAAGAACAGGTGATTGAACATTAGGCGAGGAAATCTTTTAGCCGATGGAAGTTTAGGCGATTGTTAGGGCTGTTAAGCAAGGGAAGTTGATTTTTTTTCTTTCTCAAGTCCACTAATGCAATATGTGGGTCATAAATGCCTCAAACCGAGTCAAGACTTAGTGGGATTGGACAATGATGTACAAAACCACGTTCCATGTTTGTAGCGCTACTAACCACAATGAGAGATGAGGGAAGACTTCACAATTATCGTGAACTACAAACCCTAAACCCTAAACGTCGACAACTGATCATGTCATGAATGAGGAAAGTCATAGTCGAACGTGGGGTGCTAGGATCTCATGAGCAAGGAAGACTCACATATTTATCCGCAAAATTAGCTGAGCAAAAATGCATCACTTTAGTCCACACCATTTGTCTAATAAGCATATTTTATGCTATAAATGCATAGTTCATATACTCTAATTAAAAAATTCAAACAATCTTATTTCACAATTTTATTTCCCTTTATATTTCTATATTTATCTTTACTCTATACATTTCTTACTGCAGCCTAAAAACACCAGAACCAATCATACCTAACACTGTAATGGAGAAGTTAGGGAATCTAGAACTGCGAGGACATTGTTCCTTCCTTAGCGTAAATCACTTGAAACGAAGGAAATCACAGTTGAGGACATTCACCCAAACTTTGACTAAATTATTGCTCCATCAATAGTATAAAATCAAGTTTTTCACAAAATAAATTTGATTCAATGCCAAAGGAGGATGAAGGTCTTATCTTATGACTTTTGTATATTTGTAGTTTTTTTTATGACATTTTGTCGGATATGGATGTAATATATTTACACTTGCACTTTTGTGTTTTTATGATATTTTGCGTGATTTTGGGGTTTATTATGCGTATTTTAATTATCAGGGAATGAGTGATTGAATGAATGCTTGAATGAATGATGAAAAAATGGATGCAGTTGAATGAATGAATGAAGGAATGAAGAGAATTAGGGAAAATTGAGTTTCTGCCTGTTCTGGTATTTTGCAGACACAGTGTGACTTAACTCATACATGTGTTAATCTCTATGTGAGTTAAGTCACGCTGGTTTAAGACATGCATGAGTTAACTCACGTTAAGGGCATTTTCGAAAGTTTGGTTGGGAGTGAGTAAAACTTGTTGGGAGAAGAGCAATTCTCTTTTAGGTATGATAGATAGATTGGGCCGGTTTGCAGGTCTTTCTCCACCTCTAATATATATCCTGTGATTTGCGACAATTTACTTTCTATATCTTAGACACTGTAGCACTAAGAAGCATACTTGGGAAGTAATCATATTTTTTCAAAGAGGAGTGATATTTTGACAATCAAAATCAAACAACTTTAATGACAACCTTTTTTTTCTCTCTTCTTATTGGACAATAACAATAGAGAGAGAAAAAGGAAGAGAGAGAATAAAAGTATAATGTAAGTATGAGAGAGAAAGTTGTCACAAAAGTTGTTTAAAAGTGGTTGTTCAAATATCATTTCTCATTTCCAAAATACAAGCAAATTGGTGACAAATTAAGCCTCGCTTAAGTGTTTGACTTTTTGGAATTTGTAGTAAAACACGAGCCCCATTTTTTTTAATAAAGTCAAACATGAGCCCCTTGTGACGAGTGGATTCCGTCCAAAACTTATAAGAAAAACATATAATATTTCTCACGGTCCTATATATACTACTAACAACAAATTAATATCTCTAAAAAAACACAAATTAATATATATCTTTCCCATTGCATAATATTGTCGGAATAGGAACTACAAATATAAGTCAAAGAACATATAAATTTGAATTCAAAAGTAAAAGTCGAAAAAAAAACTAAAATTAAAACACAATCATATATTATGTTTGTGGCTAACTGAAAATAAAAATATACAGGAAAATGAACAAATAGAATGAACCTGTTTGAGCAGAGATTCAAGTTGCATAAAATGAACATATAAATCTGTCAAAAAGAATTAAATTAGATTAGAGTGGGTCCTATATGTGTGGTGGTTCAGGGCTTATTCCGCGGGTATAAGGGTGTTTGAAATTGTAAATGTCTAATAGTGCATATAAATAGAGAAATGTTATGTTATCCATTTACATTATTTCAATTTTGCTAAAAATAGAAGAAGAAAAATACAAATTATGAACAAGGTAGGCATCTTCCAAATAATTTGGACTCAAACATTGTGTGCGAAACCGCGGAGAATACTGAATATTGATCAAACGGTGTGCCAAACTACGACAATTCCATAAAAAGAAAAAAATAGAGCAGGTTATGTGGGGTCACTCCACGTGTCATCAATCTTTCTTAGTCAATGAAAATGTTTGATTATTTTCCAAAAATAAAATCAAAATGAATGACCTAGTCAAACTCTAAACATTCTGACATTACATTCCATCACTTGCCATGCACGGAAATAAATTTTAGTGACGCGATCAAGTTACACTATAAAAATACATAGAGAATATTGTTCACATCAGTATATATTTTTTTTGTTTGATTAAACTTTATTGAAGAATCATTTGATCCTTAGCTAAGATATGGAAGAGTTTAGCTTCGGTTAAGGTTCAGGTTTTCTCGTGGCAATTGTTTATGAATAAAGTTCAAACTCGTGTTAATCTCTTAACACGCAGTGTCTTGGTCGACCAAACCGGTACAACATGTTGTTTTTGTAGTTACCAGATAATCAATAGATCATTTGTTTGTTCATTATCCTGTCGTGTCTAAAGTGTGGTATAGGGTTCGTAGGTGGTTAGGTTGAAAGATAGTTGTACCAGATAATCTAGTGGGGTTGTTTCAAGTGTTTACTTTTTTTGCTGAATGCTGATAGAGCTAGGTTTAGGTTAGGTCTTATTTTCTAAATTTCTGTTTTTTTTTTTTCAAAATAAAATACTCAATTTTCTAATAAATTTAGTGTGTCATAGTTTATTTGGATGAATTTGTTGTATTTCTCTAATGACATGACATAGTTTATGCCTTTGTCATTCTTAGCTAACACACGAGCATTTGTTTCTTAAAAAAGTCTTTCCATAGTGAATTGATAATATTCTGGCACTATTTAGAAAATGCACATTTTTTTTAAGGGTTAATATGTGTTTATCCCCCTGTAATTTGGGCGAGTTCCGGTTTTCCCCCCTGTAAAAAATTTTGTTAAAATTCAGACCCTGTAATTTGAAGATTCCGTCGAAAACCCCCTGGTCGAATCTGGCACACGCCAGGTGCTGATGTGACGTGCCACGTCACCTTTTTTATGATGACGTGGCACGCTGACTGTATAATTATTTTATTTTCAATACCGGAAAAATGAAAAAAATTCATTTTTTTTCAGAAAGTACTTTTCAAAAATGTCCTCAATTTTCAATACAAATAATATCCAGATTGTTTTTATCCTCAATTTTTAAATATTAGAAAATATTCTCAAATTTGTAACACATCGTAAAAAAAAAATTGAAAAAAAAATCTGAATTTTCCTAAATTTTTAAATAAATTTGTACACAGATTTTTAAAAATAAAAATATTTTCAAGATTTTTTTTTGTTGAGAAAATTTGAAAAACTTCTTTTTCGAAAAATAAAAACAATCTGGAATTTTTTTTAATATTTACGATGTATTACATGTTTTATTTGTATTGAAAATTGAGGACATTTTTAAAAAGAAACAACCAGTCCCAAAGAGCTGATTAATCTTTTTTCAAAAATTTCAAAATTGATCATTTTCAAAATTTTCAAGATTAATCATATTTATAAAAATCATGTCCGAATAACAGGATACAATGTATATTGATTGACACCGGTATATAAATCATGTTATACGGTTGAAAGACAAGTACTTTCCGAAAAAAAAAAGAATTTTTTTCATTTTTCCGGTATTGAAAAAAATCTGGAAATATGAATTTTTCGAAATTTATTAATTTTTTCCCGAATGTTTTCATTTTCTTTTAATTTTTCCAGATTTTATTTTTTATTTTTAAAATTTTCCAGATTTTTGTTTTCATTTTTATTAATTTTTTCGGTATTTTTTTATTTTTTCAGAATTTTTTTCATTTTTTTTATTTGTTAAGAATTTTTTTCGTTTTTTTTAAAAAAAATTTAAAACATTTTTTTAAAAAAAATATTTTTTTAATTAAAAAAAATATTTTTTAATAAAAAAAATAAAAAATGCCACGTGTACAATATAAAAAAATAAAAAATAAAATAATTATACAGTCAGCGTGCCACGTCATCATAAAAAGGTGACGTGGCACGCCACATCAGCACCTGGCGTGTGCCAGATTCGACCAGGGGGTTTTCGACGGAATCTTCAAATTACAGGGTCTGAATTTTAACAAATTTTTTTTGAGGGGGGAAAACCGGAACTCGCCCAAATTACAGGGGAGTAAACACATATTAACCTTTTTTTAATATAACTCGGATATCTACTGCACGCAATTGTTAAGACCGGTCCATCAAAACTCTGGCACTATTTAGAATTCTAGGGGTGCTTAACCATAGGTGTTCATGAGGGTTGAATTTGGTTTTTAAACAAGTTAAAAATGAGACGAACTTTGAGTTTTTGCGAAAGTAAACGAACTTTGTGAAATCGAAATGCCTTGATTGATTAACTAAGATGTCAGGGGGTATGTTGGGATGTTTTTAATGATATGTAAGCACATGGAACTCTATTTTGTGAATAAGATTGAAGTTAGACGATTTTGTGAAAAATAGACGAACTTTACATAAATCGAGTTTTGTGATCTCAAAACTTTTAAATGGATTGTATTCATGTTTATATGATTAGGTATTTATTATGATGGATTTCATGATGGTGTTGCTTGTCCGCCTTTTATGCAAACGCGAATTCAAAACGGTGTCGTTTCCATAAGGTGATAGTTGTTGATGATGATTTTAATGATGATGATTTATTAATGAAGGTGAATTCTTACATGAAAAATGACAGTGATTTGATGGTGACCGCATGTATGAAAAATGACGGTGTTTATATTAGTGATTTGTTGGTTGAACGTATGCATTATTGAGTCATATGTTCGTGCATTCATAAGTAGGATATTTATATCCAACGACGGTGACTATGATACTTTGTATCTAAAGACGGTGACTAGAATACTTTGTATCTAACGACACTGACTAGAATGCCTTGTATTCAACGACGGTGATTATGATACAGTTGTATCAAGTGAAGGTGATTGGTACCACATGCATATAGAACCGTGTCTAGGCGCATTGCATACATTCGATTATATGTGAATATCGGCATTAGTGAATTATGTGAATCATTTGAATATGTGCATTGGTGAATTATGTGAATCTCTTAACTATGTGCTTGGTGATTATGTGTATTGGTGAAACTTGGTGATTTATGTAATTGGTGAAATATGTCAATTTGTGTAGAGATGTGCACATGATGATGTTGTTATTTTTGGTGATGCTTGTACACGTGATTTTAATTGATGATGATTTTCTTGCTTATTCTTTTGAAATAATGAATTTTATTTGTTGAGTTGATTTAAGTTAAATGAAGAATGAGGTGAGAAATTCTTGTATTGATTGATGTTGTTAAGTGATGAACTTGTAACATCCCGCTTGTCGGCTAATGGAAATTTTACCTGTTAAATGTATCAGAGGACTGATGTTCATGGAAAGCGTTTATGATGGAAAATTTTATGTACGACGGACAATATTACTATGTGTTATCAGTCAAGTATGGACTTATGTATCAGTGTCAGCTAAACACGTTTAAGACGGAGGGTATTATGGTAACTTGGCGGCAGAGGAGTATTTAAGTGAAATTGGCCCAAAATTTCTCATTTGTGATTGCTCTTTCTCTCTCTAGGTTTTGAGAAGAGAATTCTCTCCTCCTTCTCTCTAACCCACGCCCTCTCTCTCCACTCTAAATCATCCAAACTTCTTCCTAGTGTGATCAAGCATGGTTTTGGGTGGCTTAGCAAGCAAGGAACTAGTGGAGGAAAGATTGGATGAAAGCTAAGGATCAAGATTGAAGCAAAAGCTAGGGTTTGAGCTGGGATCTTGAAGGAAAGCAAGAAAACATGATTAGGTGAGTTCCATAGATAGTTTACCTACCTTTGGTTGTGTAAATTGTAATATCCCGCCTGACAGTATCGGTATATTACCCTTTGACCGTGTCAGATGAATTTAATTCATGGAAAGTAAGTTAAGGTTAATATTTTATGACATGTCAGCATAATACGGATAAAGTATCAGTGTCGGATTTAAACACGTTCAAGGCAAGGGCATAATAGTAATTTCACGGAAAAGGATATTTATATGTTTTTGGGTGGAAAATATCTCATTTTCCCTTATCCTTTCTCTCTCTAAGTTGGGAAAACATTTCTCTCCCTTCTCTCTTCTCTTCTCCCACGCCCTTTTCTCTCATCTCTTCATCAAACTTTCCTCAAAACTTCTTGTGTCCTTGCTAAGCTTCTAAGTTATGTTCCTCATGATCTTCCAAGCTAAGAGAAGTTTGTATTGTGTTTGTTTTCTTCTATTTTCTTCTCTTGAATAAGTGTTTGAAATCTAGGGTTTTGGTTATGTGGGAAGAGGAAGCTTGATCTTGTGCAAGGTGTGGTTCCTCCATGAGCAAAGGAGATGATTATAAGTTGGAATCAAGAGCTAGAGTTAGGGTTGGTACTTGGTAAGTTCAAGATGAATCAAGTTATGGTTTCTTCATGATCAAGCAAAGATTATGGTGCTTTAGATTGCAAGAAAAATTGTCAAGATTCAATGGTTTGGGCAAAGGGAGCATGTGAAGCAAAACTAGGGTTTTAGCTTGTTTGGGCTTGGAACTTTGTGAAGCTTCAAGAACTTGATTAGGTGAGTTCCATAGATAGTTTTCCCACCCTTGGGATCATGTTTATGCCATGCTAGATTATTATGAAAGTTATGAAAATTCTAGGGTTTATGTATTAGTTTAGTTGCCCCTTTTCTTGCCTATGCGTACTAACATGTTTATACATGCCAAATGAATGTTTTACAAGTTTCCTATGATCAAATATGTTCTAAAACACTTAGAGACACTTGGTTTGAGGTTTTTGGGTCAAAAATACCATTTTTAGGGGTTTTGGACTGTCATAACTCGCCACGGCGAGCTATTACTCGCCACAGCGAGTTAGAGGTCGAACAGGGGGTCCTGCTCGCCTCCTACTCGCCATGGCGAGCAGCTGCTCGCCTCCCCCATAAACTTACTCGACTAGGCGAGCAAATGGTGCAATCTGCACTGTTTGCTCGTTCAGGCATATTTTGGCAGTTTTCGCGAGGGATTTTCTTATGCAGTCTTTTATGAAAGTAAACCCCTCAAACCAATGTCTTAAATGATGATCAAAGAAAACATGATTCTTATGATATGAGGCAAGTATTAAGCATGTTAGTAAGGCATGGAATATGAGAGAACAAGTCATGAGTCGGGTAGCAAAATATTCATTAAGCAAGGGAAAACTAGAGCCTCGACATAGTTGTCGAGAACTAGCTAGTTAGCAAGATCCCTACAATGTTAAGACGCGAAGTATACTATCTTCGCACATGATTAAGATTTAGATAGCAAGCATGTTAAGTCGTGGTTTGATTAGTTAATCACTCCACCATGATTAAGAACTTACAAGCATGAACAAGTATGTATTTACCGATAATCGGATCGACTCAAGGGTCCGAGGTAATAAGCAAGCAAGTATGAATATGTTTAAGTATACGTACGACAAGACTATGATTATTAAGTAGGTGGCATGTCTCTTGTTATCCACATCAGGGGGATACAAGAGGTTCTCGATCTAAGGGGAACGATTCAAGCCGTAAGGGACCCGCATGTCACTGAAATTAACAAGACGTAGGTGCTCGTGTCTCTTGTTATCCACGTCAGGGGGATACGGGAGGTTCTCAACCTAAGGGGAACAGTTTAAGCTGCAAGGGACCCGCATGACACCGAGGGAGTCCGATGTACGTACATCGGTCATGTATGGGATTGTACTCGGGGTTACTCCACTCGGGACTATCCGTAAAATGAATCAAGATAATGATTGTTTGTTCAACGCTAACCTAATGAATGAACTTAGATACGTTTATGCATGATATGAATACATTTATGTTTCTTATGATTATGATTATGTTATGACATGTAAGAATGAGTCCATGCACGTTTATGTTTAAGAACTAGAGCACTAGGTGCTATAAGACAAGTACAAGGCATGGAATAGAACAAGTAATGAACATGATATCGATGACGATCTTAGGTTTCCCCTAATCGTCCGGTTTAGAATCGTGTCATGATATGTTATGTTTAGGCCTCGATACATAGAGTGTATTCTTGGCAATGCGGTTTTAGTTTCCCCCTGGACCGCCGAGACACATATAGGAAGTGAAGCCTATAACAAGTGAGATAAGACTATGACGGCTCTAGTATGCACTACCGTCTAGTATACAAGTCCCCACATACGTATAGTCAACCGTCAGGTTGTAATGTAGACACGTGGTGACCGTAGGTTTCCCCTGAGGTTACCTATAGCCTAGGATTTAGGGGAACTCACTGAGACATTATGTCTCATCCCAATCCTTATTTGTTTCAGATAAACAGGTTGGATGGCAAGCTAGTAGCCGAATGGATGTTTCAACAAGTGATCGTTCGTACCTGCAGCATGATGTTATGGACTTCAAGGATGTATTTTATTATACTTTAGAAAAGATGAGTAGTATATCTTTGTACGAACGCATGTTGTTGTAAATAATATTCATTCGAAAATTTATTGTTGTATATTTTAATGTATCCAGTACTAAATTCAACGCACGTGCTAGACTTTCTAGATACGTCTAGTATGGGTGTTACATTTGGTATCAGAGCAGGTTGATTCAGACCGTGCCTTGGGTCATTAAATTACAACAAAGGAAGTGGGACCATTGGGTTCCGGGTAAATGTTCTAGTTGTTATTGTTAGTTGAACCTGATCAACTCAATTTAGCATTCAACAGTTAGAACGGATGCCTGAGAGCTGAATAGGACCCAGGAGGAACGAAGTACGTGATGAAGATGCACTGGAAAGTGTAAACTCAGAAGTAAGAACTCGGAAATGAGTATAAGTAGGAAGTTTGATCGTGCCGAAAGGTGGCCGGTGAACTAATCAACTGGAAGTGTGAATCCCTCGGGAATGTGAGGTATGTTAAGAAGGAACGTTCCAACAATGTTGGGTAAGATGATAGTGATATTCCATGTACCCATAAGTGAAGAAGTTGGATATATATATAACTAAGCAAGACCAAAGATTTTGGTAAGAGTGGTTGTTGGAACGGGTTTATGATATTTTGGAATGTCAGTATAAGGTTACAAGATAGTTAGAAGTCGACGTATGTTGACGGAGTCAGCAGGCTCTCAGGAAGGGTATTATATGAATGAAGTTAAGGACATGTATGTTTGGAAAGTTGCGTAAGTGGCAGCGTAATGAGGTAAGCTATTCGTAGTGGAGAAAGATTTATTTTATCAGGATTACGGCATTGATTTCCGACGTGCCAAGAATTGTATCGGAAAAAGGTTGATGTTGCCATGCAAATGATATAGAACATTTCACGATGATAGGAATGAATGATGTGCATTGTATTCTTGAGAAAAAGAATTTCATGTAAAGAATGTTTTCTGAAATATAGAGTTGGAGAAGCTCACCAATAGCAAGCCTGGGATGAAATTTTCCGTATTCTACCAATTCGTTCCAATGGTTTGCAATGATTATTGGGGAGATGTCTTCACAAAAATCTTTTATATGACGAAAATAATATATGACATCAAGTAACGAATGCATATCATATCCTAAGATTTTCAAGGAAAAGACATGGACAACCATCAACGAAATCGATATGGTTTAAGGTAGCTTTGGAAATTAATGTGCTAAGAATCAAGAACGAGTCAAGATCAAGAGTATAGATGATCCGACATTTAGAAGGAATTTGAGTTTACTCGGAAACAAGTTCAAGTATGACATGTATACCCCAGCCGGTAAATCCAACTAGCAAGAATGTAAGGTTTACGCCCAAGTTAAGTATTATGAGCATACGATAAGTTATCACAAGTTTTGTTTTACAAGACAAGTGTAAGGTTGTGACGTTGGTTGCAACATGGAAGATCTCAAGAAATAAGTAATCAAGTGATAAGCATGAATTGAAGTCTCGATCGCTCTAACGGATTAGAGTGATGGTTTAAGCCAACCGGTGGGAATCAGAGTAACGCTATGGAAGCTAATCGATTAATCATGAAATATGGAAGTTTAGTATGAAAGAATGTTCGGTTGGTAACACGAGTTGAACAAGAAGCATCATAAGACAAGCGAGGATTTCTTGATGTGATAAGTAAGTATGGATGTTTATATAGCCAGCATTGGCTAATGTAAAAGTTTAAGGTATGTATCTTTATCTAGATAAGATGAGAAAAACAAGAGTCGCCATATACGTAAGGGTCAGAAGGTTACTTTTCGTGACTCATGTAAGGAATCAAATCATCACAAATGATGACCGGTTTCGGAAAAGGTATTAACCCCCAAGCGATAACTGAATGAAATTATGTGGAGAATCAAGTCAGGTGTTCCTGAAGAAGAGGAACAAGTTACCGTCAAGTGGGCCAAGGATCGTCTATGGTTTGTGTTATGCAGTAATACGTGTCTGAATTACGTATATCAGTTAAGAAGGTAAGAATCCACCTTCGGAGTTAAGCATGTTATCATGAAAGGAGATACAACTCTCGAGTTTGTGCAATGAGAATCATACTCTCGTATGCAATACTTGTTGAGTGAAAACGATACTTGTTAAGACATGTTAAGTCATGATTTTATAATTTTTAAAAGTTAAGATTGGTATTAAGGAACTTGGGAACAATGCTTATTTTAAAACTCGTGGAATTATACATTTTCGAAACTGATGAGATTCGTCGTAAGCAAACTTACTTAAGGCGTACAAACTTCAGGACCAACTTGTCGTGGACAAGTTTTGGGCGAGTTGTAAAATCTTTTTCAAATATAGAAACTCGTCCGGTGGTTCTGTAGTACCATTACAAATTCAGTTTTGGGAATGATAAAATCCTTTTAGTCATGTGTATATTCGTTCCAAGAACCCGAATACCAAAGTTTAAGAAAAAAAAATTTTAAGAAGGATTTTAGAACACGTATCGTTATCATTTAACAAGAGATGTCACTTGGAAGTATGCACATGCTATTGGAACGACAATGTTCGTATGAAGTCAATATCATGTAGGATACACGGAAGTGTATTAAGAGAATACGATGTATGTGCAAGTGGATATGTTAGAAAGTTTCAATAGCATGTGAACCGCAACGTTGGTTATTAGATTGTCAGATGAAGTGGCTAGTTGATTTCACTTTTTCAGGTCAGGCAATATGAGTTACCCATTAGTTCGGATGCGATAAAAATGCAATGAGATTGCAATGAAGTCGAAAGATTTCCTAAGGTTCTGAAAAGAGATAAGAGATTCATGGAATCGTTTATATGATTAATGCATGTAAGAGGCATGTGTTTCAAAGTACACTAAGCAAGTTGATGCATGAAGTATATGTTTACCCGATAAGATTATGTATGCATGAAAAGATGTTTCAAAGTTACAAGTAAGCACTGCAGGGCAAACCTGGTTTCCGGTAGGACTCCAGTAAAAAAGGCAAATCCTGAGTGTTCATGTTTATGATAGGATACATCTATGAATGTTTTATGTTAATCGGGTAAGATACGAGTCTGAGACAGTAAGTCTATGTGTAGCAAGGAATGTTTTAAATCATGATATAACAAGTTAACTCTAAGTATGAGTGTTATTAAGGTAAAGAAGGTTATGTTCAGTTACATGTGGATTAAGAAACAAGATGAGGACATGATACGACGGGCCTTTTAAATAAGTATGAATAGAAGATGTATGGCCCAGACCATATATAATAAGTTTGTGTCATGAGAATTGGTAGTCGATCTCTAAATTTCGAGGACGGAATTTTTTTAAGGGGGGTAGAATGTAATATCCCGCCTGACAGTATCGGTATATTACCCTTTGACCGTGTCAGATGAATTTAATTCATGGAAAGTAAGTTAAGGTTAATATTTTATGACATGTCAGCATAATACGGATAAAGTACCAGTGTCGGATTTAAACACGTTCAAGGCAATGGCATAATGGTAATTTCACGGAAAAGGATATTTATATGTTTTTGGGTGGAAAATATCTCATTTTCCCTTATCCTTTCTCTCTCTAAGTTGGGAAAACATTTCTCTCCCTTCTCTCTTCTCTTCTCCCACGCCCTTTTCTCTCATCTCTTCATCAAACTTTCCTCAAAACTTCTTGTGTCCTTGCTAAGCTTCTAAGTTATGTTCCTCATGATCTTCCAAGCTAAGAGAAGTTTGTATTGTGTTTGTTTTCTTCTATTTTCTTCTCTTGAATAAGTGTTTGAAATCTAGGGTTTTGGTTATGTGGGAAGAGGAAGCTTGATCTTGTGCAAGGTGTGGTTCCTCCATGAGCAAAGGAGATGATTATAAGTTGGAATCAAGAGCTAGAGTTAGGGTTGGTACTTGGTAAGTTCAAGATGAATCAAGTTATGGTTTCTTCATGATCAAGCAAAGATTATGGTGCTTTGGATTGCAAGAAAAATTGTCAAGATTCAATGGTTTGGGCAAAGGGAGCATGTGAAGCAAAACTAGGGTTTTAGCTTGTTTGGGATTGGAACTTTGTGAAGCTTCAAGAACTTGATTAGGTGAGTTCCATAGATAGTTTTCCCACCCTTGGGATCATGTTTATGCCATGCTAGATTATTATGAAAGTTATGAAAATTCTAGGGTTTATATATTAGTTTAGTTACCCCTTTTCTTGCCTATGCGTACTAACATGTTTATACTTGCCAAATGAATGTTTTACAAGTTTCATATATTCAAATATGTTCTAAAACACTTAGAGACACTTGGTTTGAGGTTTTTGGGTCAAAAATACCATTTTTAGGGGTTCTGGACTGTCATAACTCGCCACGGCGAGCTATTACTCGCCACAGCGAGTTAGAAGGTCGAACAGGGGTCCTGCTCGCCTCCTACTCGCCATGGCGAGCAGCTGCTCGCCTCCCCCATAAACTTACTCGCCTAGGCGAGCAAATGGTGCAATCTGCACTGTTTGCTCGTTCAGGCATATTTTGGCAGTTTTCGCGAGGGATTTTCTTATGCAGTCTTTTATGAAAGTAAACCCCTCAAACCAATGTCTTAAATGATGATCAAAGAAAACATGATTCTTATGATATGAGGCAAGTATTAAGCATGTTAGTAAGGCATGGCATATGAGAGAACAAGTCATGAGTCGGGTAGCAAAATATTCATTAAGCAAGGGAAAACTAGAGCCTCGACATAGTTGTCGAGAACTAGCTAGTTAGCAAGATCCCTAGAATGTTAAGACGCGAAGTATACTATCTTCGCACATGATTAAGATTAAGATAGCAAGCATGTTAAGTTGTGGTTTGATTAGTTAATCACTCCACCATGATTAAGAACTTACAAGCATGAACAAGTATGTATTTACCGATAATCGGATCGACTCAAGGGTCCGAGGTAATAAGCAAACAAGTATGAATATGTTTAAGTATACGTACGACAAGACTATGATTATTAAGTAGGTGGCATGTTTCTTGTTATCCACATCAAGGGGATACAAGAGGTTCTCGATCTAAGGGGAACGATTCAAGCCGTAAGGGACCCGCATGTCACTGAAATTAACAAGACGTAGGTGCTCGTGTCTCTTGTTATCCACGTCAGGGGGATACGGGAGGTTTTCGACCTAAGGGGAACGGTTTAAGCCGCAAGGGACCCGCATGACACCGAGGGAGTCCGATGTACGTACATCTGTCATGTATGGGATTGTACTCGGGGTTACTCCACCCGGGACTATCCGTAAAATGAACCAAGATAATGATTGTTTGTTCAACGCTAACCTAATGAATGAACTTAGATACGTTTATGCATGATATGAATACAATTATGTTTCTTATGATTATGACTATGTTATGACATGTAAGAATGAGTCCATGCACGTTTATGTTTAAGAACTAGAGCACTAGGTGCTATAAGACAAGTACAAGGCATGGAATAGAACAAGTAATGAACATGATACCGATGACGATCTTAGGTTTCCCCTAATCGTCCGGTTTAGAATCGTGTCATGATATGTTGTGTTTAGGCCTCGATACATAGAGTGTATTCTTGGCAATGCGGTTTTAGTTTCCCCCTGGACCGCCAAGACACGTATAGGAAGTGAAGCCTATAACAAGTGAGATAAGACTATTGATGACATCCTGTCATTACGTAATATTAGGGACTTATTGTGACATTTTGATAGAGTTCTCATGCAATTTATACTGTTCTGGAGTGCAAAAAGCTTAAAATTTGAAGTCTAGTCGAAGGAAATCGCGCCACGCCAATTTCAAGCCGTGCTGCGATTTTTGAAGCAAAAATACACACTTCCTGTAAAGGGGAAATCGCGGCACGCCAATTAACAAGGCGCGGCGCGATTTTGATGGGTCAGGCCCATGACTTCTATAAATACTGCACTCAAGCTGAAGAACAAGGGTTACGATTTTGGAGAGCAAAGTGCGATTTTGAGACATCGGAGACGGCTAGAAGGGCGATTTCTTCATCCTTTTACCAATTCATGTATGTTTTAATTATTTCATTGATTATGCTATTTGTAAACTCGATTATGAGTAGCTAAATCTCTTAGAGATTAGATCCGAGATGAATCTTTGTAACCCTAATTGACACATGTTGCTGTGAAACTCTATTTTGTTTATGAATTCAATTCTAGTTTATTCAATTCAATTGTTCTTAATGCTTTTTATATCTTGATCACATATAACTTGATTTCGTGAGAATGAATGACCACTGACCATGGCTTTCAACTTAGACCTAATTGAATTGTTCTAATAAACAGGGTTAGTCTAGGAATAGATAATCGTTTGTTAGTGATAATAGGTTAACGTTCGGTAAAACCTTCAAGAATTATTAGACCACCTAAGGAATTAGGGGCTGTAGTTTAAGAAGAGGGTCCTAACTCAAGGGATTGATTAGGGCTATTTTGTTAATCATCGTAAATTAAAAAAGGATTCATAACAAATAGGTGCAGTAGACCAATTAGGGGAACTTAGAGGATTCGACGGATCTGATCTCATCTTTCTCTCATATTTTCTTAATCAAATTTAGTTTCTTTTATTTGATTTCATAAAATCAAACCAAATCTTCTGCCTAGTGGCAAACTAAAAATAAACTTTACACATCCTAATTATATAACGAAATTGAATTATTGAAGTTAAAAACAGTCCTCGTGGGATCGATATTTTTACTACTTCGATAGTATTTGGTGCACTTGCCAGAATTCTATCAAGTTTTTGGCGCCGTTGCCGGGGACTGTTGATTTATTTCAACAAGGCAATTACGTTATTATTTAGGATTTCTGTCTTTTATATTTTTGTATATATATATTAAAAAAAAAAAAATATATTATGCTCTTTGTTTTCTTCTCATTGTACTGTGCTACTGAAAAGTTTATCCAAGTTTTGCAGCTATGATAGACAGGTTACTCCTCTATGACACAGAAGAGATTGCTAAGTTGCAGTATGAAAAATATATGCTATCTTTTAAGATCAAAATTTTGGACAACAAAATCTCGAGTTGTGGTCATTATGAGGTGAATCAACCAGGTAGTGATGGTGAAGGGAAGAAAGAGGTGATCAACATCGATTACAATACTCAACTTCAGAATATTTTAGATGATTTCTTGGTGTCAAATCAAGTTTTATTTGAAAAGTTTGATGTTCAGTGTGGTGATCTTGTTGAGAAAGCACATGAGTCTCAGAGGAAGCTGGTTCAGATGGAGATTGAGTGTCACAAGGTTGTGGTGGAAGAAAATCCAAAAGTGAGGAGTGCTGACATTTTCCCAAAGTCTGAACCAATGGAGGTTGAGGAAATCACTCGTGTGCAGATGGATGCACGTCCTTCTCTACGGTGGGAGAGTTTAAACTCTAAAGGTTTAACAGTGAGAGCATGGGAGCATCTACTTCTTTGCTACAAATTCATGGAATTCCTACCAAACAAGAGGAAAAAGAAGGATGATATATTCTTTCTGACATATTTGCCGCCCTAACAGTGGTTGAAGCGTCAAGCTCAATGACGTAAAAGAAAGCGCTGGGTGGGAGGCAACCCACTATTTATTTTCAGGTATGATTTTATTGCTTTCAAAAACAAAAACACAAAAATATTTTTCTTTTCTTTTTAATATGAGGCAGGAAAGTTTTCGAAAAATTGTTCTAGTACCTCCTATCAAGAAAATCATGCAAGGTACTGATGTCTTGCATGATTCTCTCTTCAACAGTTTTTCAAAAATTCAATGAACTCAGGCATTTTTCAAGAAAACAAAATTTTTTGCCTGAGGAAGCAAAGCATGCTCCCTGTTTGATCAAAATCGCGCCGCGCCTTGTTATATGGCGTGCCGCGATTTTGCCTACCAGTCTATAAAAACCCAGCTTTTCCACCATTTTTCCCATTCCATTCTTCCTACCTTTCTCTACCAAAACTTCCCTAAACTTCCCATTCACGAATTTTTCTCATATTCATCTCCTTATTCACTTACTAAACATCATCAAATCACAATCCTATCACAAATTCATCAATCCAAACCACCATCAAACCACAATCATTCCCAACTTTCCCAAACTTCACAAAACTCCCCTTTCATCATCTTCCTAAACCACAAATGGCCTCTAACCAACGAAACACCCGCTCAAAGAAAGCCACCAACCCCAAGCCATCCACAAGCAAAGCCAAACGCCCTCGTACCGCATCCGAACCACCGGAAAACGCCATTCATTTTATCAATGACCAAGCCCAAGAGTTCCACAAAGCCATGAAAAGTTTTGAAATTGTGGGGGAGAGGAAGTTTGAATTCACAAGCTTGTGAATTATCCGTTCTTTGAGGCTGAGTTACGAAGGAGAGGGTGGACGAAGTTGAATGAGATGATCGATGAAGCGAACAACAAAATCGTGATCGTTGAATTCTTTGCAAATGCACGGGTTTCCGATACACCCTTTCAATCTTTTGTTCGGGGCAAGACCATTGATTTCAGCCCTGAAGCGCTTAATGAATGGCTGAATGTTCAACCACCGGAGGAGTGTTGGGTTGAGAAACAAAGGAGGGAGAGATTTGGTATGACAGAGGATACATTTTAAGACATCATTACCACGATGTGTAGGCCTGGGTCTACTTGGAAAAAGTCCCGGATGCTTACCTATGCTGAGATGTTACCACGATGATGTGAACATGGGCTGATCTACTGATGGATTAGCATTTTCTGCTTTGTATTTTATTTTCAGTCATTTTTCTTTTGATGTATTTTCTTTATTTTCTTTTTAATGTCGAAGTCCATTGAACCTATTTCCCTATTGTAATTGCTCCTGCACTTGTTTTATTAATGAATTTGTTTTGTTTCATGTGACCTATTCCAGTTTAGTAACAGTTGTTTGATGAAACGGTATTCCAAAAGTTCTAAAGGAGGGGTGACTTGATTCAAAGGCGAAGTGTACGGCGTTGCTAGGTAGTCACATACTCCCAGAAATCTCAGCCATAAGGTTCATTGCCAAATTTGTTTTTCAATTTACTTATATTTAGATTAGTTTTCCATGCAACTACATTTCTAGAACTTGCATTGTTTCTCTATTATTGATTGGTCTTTGTCAATTACACACTGAGGCAAAAGTGCTTGGTCCTGTGAGCCTTTTTGAAGCCTACCCTGTTTTAATTTGTTGAATTTATCCTTTCTTAACCAATTGTGAGCCGGTAGGATTAGAACTTTTTGTTCGGTGACAAACTACATTACAAGCCTAGAGACTTTTAGGACTTGTCCCTTAATGAATTTCTGAGTTAAGGCATTGTAGAATGTTGCTAAAGATTAAGTTTGGGGTTGCTATTGGAATTTGCAACCAACTAAGTTTGGGGTGGGGGTACTAGAGAATTAGAGAACAAAAATGAAAAGAAATATGAGATTGTCATGCAAAATATACACATAAAAATGGTGTATCAAAAAAAAAAGAAAGAAATTGAATGATGAAAAAGGGACAAAACATTGAAAATCCGAGTAACTTCAAACTCGATTGTTCCTAAATGTTAAAAATATTCTCTAGTACCTTTGCATTGATTGTATTTCCACTAGGTGAATGATCGAAGGATTGAATTTTGTGCTTTAACTTCCGTAGGAATGCCTAACTCAAATTTTGTGTAGCCTACTTATCCAAATATATCCCACCTTTCACCTAAGCCCCGTTATAACCCTAAAGACCTCAAAAGTGTGTAATGATATTGACTTTGATTGATGTTTAGAAACTTTTCAAGCGTATGGTAATATGTAGACCTGCATGTCGACTGGTAGAACCCTGTTTCAATTGAATGCGTGGAGTTGTGAATTGGTGGATGCGAACAAGTCAAACTAGCTCATCTTTAGCTAGAAGGAGAATGAACTTTTGGGTACTATCGTTTTGTCAGGTAACTGTTATTTTACTGTCGTTTGTCACTGTTGCAAGCAAATTCCTTGAGGACAAGGAATGGTTTAAGTTTGGGGTTGTGATGACATCCTGTCATTACGTAATATTAGGGACTTATTGTGACATTTTGATAGAGTTCTCATGCAATTTATACTGTTCTGGAGTGCAAAAAGCTTAAAATTTGAAGTCTGTTCGAAGGAAATCGCGCCACGCCAATTTCAAGCCGTGCTGCGATTTTTGAAGCAAAAATACACACTTCCTGTAAAGGGGAAATCGCGGCACGCCAATTAACAAGGCGCGGCGCGATTTTGATGGGTCAGGCCCATGACTTCTATAAATACTGCACTCAAGCTGAAGAACAAGGGTTACGATTTTGGAGAGCAAAGTGCGATTTTGAGACATCGGAGACGGCTAGAAGGGCGATTTCTTCATCCTTTTACCAATTCATGTATGTTTTAATTATTTCATTGATTATGCTATTTGTAAACTCGATTATGAGTAGCTAAATCTCTTAGAGATTAGATCCGAGATGAATCTTTGTAACCCTAATTGACACATGTTGCTGTGAAACTCTATTTTGTTTATGAATTCAATTCTAGTTTATTCAATTCAATTGTTCTTAATGCTTTTTATATCTTGATCACATATAACTTGATTTCGTGAGAATGAATGACCACTGACCATGGCTTTCAACTTAGACCTAATTGAATTGTTCTAATAAACAGGGTTAGTCTAGGAATAGATAATCGTTTGTTAGTGATAATAGGTTAACGTTCGGTAAAACCTTCAAGAATTATTAGACCACCTAAGGAATTAGGGGCTGTAGTTTAAGAAGAGGGTCCTAACTCAAGGGATTGATTAGGGCTATTTTGTTAATCATCGTAAATTAAAAAAGGATTCATAACAAATAGGTGCAGTAGACCAATTAGGGGAACTTAGAGGATTCGACGGATCTGATCTCATCTTTCTCTCATATTTTCTTAATCAAATTTAGTTTCTTTTATTTGATTTCATAAAATCAAACCAAATCTTCTGCCTAGTGGCAAACTAAAAATAAACTTTACACATCCTAATTATATAACGAAATTGAATTATTGAAGTTAAAAACAGTCCTCGTGGGATCGATATTTTTACTACTTCGATAGTATTTGGTGCACTTGCCAGAATTCTATCAACTATGACGGCTCTAGTATGCACTACCGTCTAGTATGCAAGTCCCCACACACGTATAGTCAACCGTCAGGTTGTAATGTAGACACGTGGTGACCGTAGGTTTCCCCTGAGGTTACCTATAGCCTAGGATTTAGGGGAACTCACTGAGACATTATGTCTCATCCCAATCCTTATTTGTTTTAGATAAACAGGTTAGATGGCAAGCTAGTAGCCGAATGGATGTTTCAACAAGTGATCGTTCGTACCCGCAGCATGATGTTATGGACTTCAAGGATGTATTTTATTATACTTTAGAAAAGATGAGTAGTATATCTTTGTACGAACGCATGTTGTTGTAAATAATATTCATTCGAAAATTTATTGTTGTATATTTTAATGTATCCAGTACTAAATTCAACGCACGTGCTAGACTTTCTAGATACGTCTAGTATGGGTGTTACATAAATTCATGTTAGAAAGGATTGATTTATGTTTATGAGGGATTTAGAACCCTAATGTTATTTTGAGAAATTCTTGTTGATTCCATGTTAGTTTGCCATGAAATATGTTATTTAAAGTCAATATATGTTGCTGGATGATTACGGTGCATTGCAGGATCAAACTGGACAAGTTTTGGGTCAAAACTGGAAATTTTGTACCTCAGACCCGAAGAACCACGCTATTAGCGAAATCTACGCTAATAACGAAATTCTTCAGGATGAGCCACGCCCCAGCTGAGCTATTAGCGCAGCTCTCTGGACTTGGCCAACTTGCTTTGGCCTGTTGGCCCAGTTCAGGGTTTGTGGTGCATTCCGAAGCTTTTCTTTCAACGTTTTACAACTTTATAACCCCAAAACAACATCTAGGCAATGCACATAACATCAAACGATTCTTGAAATGAAAATCATGGCAATCTTAACATGAATGGCAAGAGTGATTCAAGAGAGTCTTAAGCCGATTTACTCGGGTAGCAATGAATTAAGAAAGGGAATGAATGTAGAGCCTCGACATAGTGTTGAGAACTAGAAAAATAGCATGAATGATAAGTATGGCAAGTATAGGATATGAATCCCTAGAATGATAAGACGCGAAGTGTATTCTCTTCGCTTATGATCAAGTATGTATATGTTTAGCTTATGTGTACGACAAGACCATGACTAATAAGTGTAGGTGGCATGTCTCTTGTTATCCACATCAGGGGGATACAAGGGGTTCTCATGATGGGAATGGTTCAAGCCGTAAGGGACCCACATGTCACTGAGTAACAAGACGTAGGTGCTCGTGTCTCTTGTTATCCACGCCAGGGGGATACGGGAGGTTCTCGACCTAAGTGGAACAGTTCAAGTCGCAAGGGACCCGCACGACACCGAGGGAGTCCGATGTATGTACATCGGTCATGTATGGGAGTGTTCCTAGGGTTACTCCACCCGCGACTCTCAGTAAAATGAATCAAGATAATGACTGTTTGTTCAACGCTAACCTAATGAATGAACTTAGAAACGTTTATGCATGATATGAATATGATTATGTTATGGCATGTAGAATGATTCCATGCAAGACCATGTTTAAGAACAAGAGCATTAGATGCTGCAAGCAAGTACAAGTTATGTATAGAGCAAGTAAAGATTATGATACCGATGACGATCTTAGGTTTCCCCTAATCGTCCGGTTTAGAAACGTGCCATGATTATGTTATGTTTAGGCCTCGATACGTAGAACGTATTTTTGGCAATGCGGTCTTAGGTTCCCCTCGATCGCCATGACACGTATAGAAAGTGAAGCCTATAACAAGTTAAGATAAGATTATGACGGCTCTAGTATGCACTACCGTCTAATTATGCAATGTAGACACGTGGTAATGTTGCAATGTAGACACGTGGTGACCGTAGGTTTCTCCCTTGAGGTTGCCTATAGCCTAGGATTTAGGGGAACTCACTGAGACATTATGTCTCATCCCTATCCTTATTTGTTTCAGATAAGCAGATGGTTATGCAAGCTTGAAGTCGGATGGATGTTTCAGCAAGTGTGCGTTCGTATCGCTGCGGGATGCTTTGGATTGCAAGGATGAAATTATTTATGTATGGTTGAGATGTTTATGTGATTTACGTATGAACGCAATTTGTTGTATAAATATTCATTCGTATGTATTTAATGTTGTATATTTTAATGTATCCAGTACTAAATTTAATGCACGTGCTAGACTTTCTAGATACGTCTGGTATGAGTGTTACAAAACTTTTGATGATGATTAAAGAATGAATATGCTTGCTATGCTATGATAGAAATATGGGAACATGAATTCTATTGGATTGGAGATAATATTCATATGATGTTTGTATTCTAGGAATGTTAAGTATGTATATGTGTTATGTATGAAATCCTTGAATGCTTATGTGATTATACTTAATTGTGGAATGTTTATCTAACCCTCAGTGGTCGTTTAGTTGACCGCCTGCCTATTTCTATGAATGTGAAGACAACGTGCATGATTAGTTGCTTTGCTTTGTTGTGAGTATGTTGGAGATTAGCTTTGGAGCTACCTCGTTTCTTTGCTTTGGAGTCTTAGTGTCGGGCTCTTATTAGGATGCCTGTCTGTCGTTATTTATGATTTATGACTATATGAGATTTATCACTCAATTTGTAGAACACATTTGTCAGAAAAAGAAAAAATGTAGATGACCATGGATCTACACACAAAAAAAAAATAGAAAAAAAAAGAAAAAAAAATCAAGAGCCAAAAATGGTCTCTTAAAAAAAGAAGTATCTTTCTGCCAAAATAAAAAGACAAAGAGTTCCGCTGTTTTACCCATCTTGTCAAAACAAAAGGAACGAATGAAAGAGTGCATTAATGTTTATTAGGAGTCCCCTAGATTAGTGAACTAACTCCAAGTTCTTTTATTAGCTTACTTTCCCAAATTATATCTACCCTTAACCTAAGCTAAGTTATAACCCTCAAAGTATAACTTTAACTTGACTGTCTGTTTAGAATTGTTTTAAATTTATAGCAAGGTACATTCATGTGATGACTGGAGAGGGAAAATTTCGTGACGAGCCCTACTGGCTTTAGGAGATACATACATGTACCATTAAAAAGGAGTATGACTAAGAATATAAGTTACTTTCACCAAGCCCGACCCGCTTGAATGTATAATGGTAAGTTAGTTGCTGCTCTGCTATTAATGTGATGAATGATTCCTAAGAAAACTCCCGGAAAGATATGTTTTTTCTGAAAAAATGCAAAGAATAAATTATGTTTTTCTTTAGACTTGAAAATGACACAATTAGTTGCACAATCATAATCAGCTTTTGATGTTTTATGAGTACATAACAATTCACAGCTAACGAGACAACCTGCATAATTTTCTATATTGCCTTTACATTTAAAGGGACACTTCAAAGCATAAATTGCTCTAGCGAATGACTCTTCGTGAGCAGAATCGTTAGCATGTGCCACAACTACCATCATCATCACGAAAATTAAAACAATCTCTTTCCTCTCACTCATTGCCATACCTTTTCTCTATATTATGCTTTATTTTCTTGTAGTATATAATATGATAACCAAAGTTGAATAAAAAACCTCAATTTATAAGCCTAGAGTAAATGCACATTAGATATAATTTTAAACACCAACAAAATTGCACACCGGTTAGTAAGATTTTTTTTGTAAAAAAATGGTTATTGAGACTTTTTGTGTCACATCATTCGATTATGTTTTGAACCCACTGCACAATACTGTCCATATTTGATAAAAAAAATAAAATAAGAATAATGATCTAATGTGGAAAATCATAGATTATGAAATTAAATTAATTTTGTAAAAAAAGGATTAAGGGTATTATAAAATATTTGAAATATAAAAGGTAAGGATTTGCATGTAGAATTACTTTTGGGCTCTGTCAAAAACAATAAATGTAGAATTGCTTTTGGGTAAAAAAGGGTATACATAAAATAATATAAAAGAAATGTTAGGGTAATTTATTATTTCAGAATTTTAGCAAAAGCATTTAGTCAAAAAAGAAAAAAAAAGTTCAAGTTTCTTATTAAAAAAGAAATTATTGATTGTTTGGCTAAAAAAATAATTTTTTTTTTTGTAAAATAGAAACTAGAAACACCATATGGATTTTCTCTAGCGAATAGTGTTAGATGACCGAACCAAGGTTTGAATTCAAACTCTAAGGGGAAGAAAGATTTAGTGTATTACGTGAATTCTAAAGACACAAATTAGTCAATGACAGTTATTTCGTGATCTAATTTAGCCCTTGGCAAAAATAAAATTCAAATTAGTCTCAAATAATGATGGATGGAAATGATTCAAACTCGCTTAATAGCTAGACTCAATAATAATTAGTTCAACTCTAAACTTGCTTCGAGTTCTACACCCCAATTTGAAAATATGAAAACACATGTAACGTACAAAAAAAACAACAAAATTCTACAACCATAATTTATGAGGTTTTGAGTGATTGCATGGCCTATAGCATATAATCAATGTCTATTTAGGCTTATATTCAGTTCTTATTATTATTTAGTCATTTTGAGCTAGTAATGCTTCTTATAGTTGATTTGGTGAAACATGTTGAATATTTGTTGTGTCGATATTGAAAGATACAACACAGAAGGATTTTGGCAATGTAGGGAGATACAGAGTGCTAGGACGTTCGGTACCGCTATACAAGTGTACGAACTATTGGGACATTTGTTTCCCATTACATGTTGACGAAGTTCAATGAGCTGTCTCTAATTATTGTAGTACAATGAATAAATGAAGATGCTGACTACCATGAGGATAAGACAAGGACAATATCTCATAGGAGAAATGACTAAAGGGAACAACTTGTAGTGGTTGGACTTCTACCGTAAAATGACAACTAGAAGTTAGTGCCATGGGTCTAAAATTTCATTGTTTTGAATTGAGCGATCAAGTTCTAGATGGGGTTAGCAACCAATAGAGTTCTCGCGATATCATCTCTTTTGTATATGAGCATGTGTGCTAGTTCTTTGAGAGGAGAGTTATGATTACTTAGGTGAGTGATGCGAAGAGATCAAATATCTCCATCCATGGTTGTAATCTTCTCTTAGATATTTTTTCTCTAATAATATAGCTATTATTTTTCATTCATCTCTTCTTTACTTTGTGACCACAATTACATTTATTGCAAAATTCCCTCATACAGAAAGGAGGGTACGTAGAATAGAACTATTTGTTTAATATGATTTACTTCACTAATATTGAAAGGAGATGGGAACTTATTAAATGACATCTTGATATTAACATAGTTCTTTGCACGCAATGGGAAAATATCTATTGAGAATTCTTGTCATAGGCAAAAGGCTCACCCTCTCCATGAGAAAATCCACTCAGACCTAACCTAAATTTGGGCATGATAATTGTTGTGAAAATAGTGTACCCCAAGAGGAATGTCACCACAAACTAAGCATGACGGTTTGAATTGAGAAACCCTGAATATCACCTGATTGCCAAGAAACTATAGAAATTAAAGATATATCTTTCTATATCTTTTCAAAGCATGCCATTACTGATTCATTGTTCTAAATCACACTGTTATTCTTGAGATCAACTAAGTGTTTTTAGTTGCTTCCCTAAACCGTTATTGCTTTTAAACTTTTTTTATTGGTGTGACACCAAATGATTTATTTTACTTTTACACAAACAAGTTTACCGCTGGAAACTATAGAGTATAATAGTGCCTTAATCCATGTGGGTTCGATATTTGCTTTTACGCAGACCTCTACGCATTGTTGTCTGAGTTGTAGCATTACCTTTTAATTTTTGTGATATAACTAAACTGACATTTCCTTGGCTCCTATCATTGAACCATTCAACATTCCATTACCCTGATACAGCAGACCAAAATTTATTAGGTTGGCAAGAGGTAGCTCTCCTCCTTGGCTTCTGATTTATTCGCTATCAACGCATGTGGTTCCAGCATCCTTCGAACTACCCCCATCAAGATTTTCAACAAACTTAGCTTTACAATGAGATATCGAATTTTTAGGCTCAATTGCACTAACATGCTCACTTTCAGATGTTAGTTGAATTTTCACCCTCTTCGATTATGTTGGAATAAAAAAAGATAATGAAAAGGAAAACATTAGTCATATGCCATTATAAAAAAAGGATTTTTAACGGTTGTCCAATAAAAGAACATTAGTCAAAGAACATTAACTTGATGATATATATCAAGTTCATAGTCATGACTCTTTTTGGATTCTTGACTCAGTGATCAAAAGCTTTGAGGAGAGATTCTTGCTCCGAGTATGGAATCAGGTCAGAAGGACTCAATTGCGATGATTGATTAGGATGATTCGTATAAGAATTCAGGTTATCTAATGTCCGTTAAAAGGTTTATAACATTTGGGTCCTTGCTAGCTGGCTGGAAAAGTGCATGATAGCAAACACCATCGCACACTTACTGGTTGGAAATTGGAAATGATAAAAAGGATAAAGTGAATCTTCTTAAGGCATTAAAAGCATCTCAAACACGTGGCAAAGAGGATAGAAGAGAATATTACAATACTAAGGTTGTTAAATAATCAACCTATAATCATTTCTCTTTACTGTAACACCCATACTAGACGTATCTAGAAAGTCTAGCACGTGCGTTATCTTTAGTACTGGATACATTAAAATTTACAACAATAAAACCTTCGAATGAATAACTATACAATAACGTGAGTTCGTACAAGAGATTACATCTTAAACTTTCCTAATACATAATGTATACATCCTTGAAGATCCACATCATCCGACATCGGGTACGAACCAACACCTGTCGCAGCATTCATTCAGCTACTAGCTTGCTAACCAACCTGATATCTGAAACAAATAAGGATTGGTATGAGACATAATGTCTCAGTGAGTTCCACCTAACCCTAGGCTATAGGCAACCTCAGGGAAAACCTATCGTCGCCAAGTGTCTACATTACAACCTGACGGTTGATTATACGTGTGTGGAGTCTTGCTTTCCTAGACGGTAGTGCATGCTAGACCAGTCATAGGCTTACCTTACTTGTTATAGGCTTCTCTTCTTATACGTGTCATGGCAGTTAAGGGGGAACTAAAACCGCAATGCCAAGATACGACCTATGCATCAAGGCCTTCACTTGCTAAAGTCATGACACGACTCTAAACCGGACGATTAGGGGAAACCTAGGATCGTCGTCGGTATAACTCTCTTAACTTGCTTACTTAAATAAGTTGTATCTAAAAACTTTCTTAATCTTGCCACCAAAGTGACTCTTTCTAGCTTGCTAGCTCTTGACTTTCTACTTACTTATTCTTTCTAGTTCTTGACAGTCTATGTCAAGGCTCTATGACACAACACACATAAATGTATGATGAATATGCATAGTCAGCTTCATTGATTATGTTAGCGTGTAACAAACAATTATCTTGAATTCATTTTATGGATTAGTCCTGAGTGGAGTAACCCCGGAAGATAATCCCTTACTACCGGTGAAATGCTTAGCAAGAGCGCACCAGACTCCCTTAGTGAACGTGCGGATCCCTTACGGCTTACCCCGTTCCCCTTGGAGAACCTTTTGTACCCAACCTTGGATGGAATACAAAAGACACGGCACCTTAGCTTAGTGAAATGCGGCTCCCTTGCGGCTTAACCATTCCCCTATGGGAACCCCTTGAATCCAATTTGGATAACAAGAGACATGACACTCTTTCTTTCTTTCTTTCTTATAAGTCTTAGTCTTATGCATGAAAATTAACTTAAACATGCTAACTCTTTTACCTCGGATCCCTAGACGATCCCACTAGAGGTAACTATATGCTTGCTTAACTTACTTTGTGAATGGATATAAATCGATTCACATCTTACCATACTCGTATGGCACTTGTTTCTATGCGAAGATAATACTCACATTACCTCGCGTCTATCAAGCATATTACCAATGCAAAGCATTCTATTACTTTCTAACTATTCTAGTTCTCGATAACTATACCGAGGCTCTAGTTCTTCCCTTTCTTAATGGTTAACTTGCTACCCGTTCTTATCTTACTATTCTTTCTTTGCCATGCTTTGCTAACTATGCCAAATACTTGCTTCTTCTCAAGAAAACTTTACTTAAAATTAGCCAATAGAATCTTGGATTGAGGGGTTTATTTCATAAAAGATTGCTCGGGTAACACCGACTTAAAGGACGTCAACAAGACCTGAGGCGAGCAAACAATGCCATAAGCACTGTCTTGCTCGCGAGGCGAGCAGCATTACTCGCCGTGGCGAGTTGCATTACTCGCAAGGCGAGCTAGGGGGCGAGCAGTACCCCTGGTTCGGTTGTCTTGCTCGCCATAGCGAGCTCACTTGCTCGCGAGGTGAGCTATGACAGTCCAGCCCTGCATAAAAGGTGTTCTTGACCCAAAAGCCTCAAATCCAAATATCTTTATGCATAGTATGATTCTAGAGGTCATAGGAAACTTGTAAAACATTTGAATGGCAAGCATTGGCAAGTATAGCAAGCATAACATAAAAAGGGGTGCTTACACACTATATGCAAACCCTACAATTCATTTCTTAACTTACAAGTCAATAACATAAACTCAAGGTGGAAAAACTATCTAAGGAACTCACCTAAAAGATTACACTTGATTCCCAAAAGCTTCCAAGCATCAACTTCCCTTCATGCCTCAAAACCCTAGCTTTGTGGTCCTTATTGCTTTCTTGATCAAACCATCTCACTCTTGTTGTTTTCTTGCAATCCATAACATCTTCATCCTTGCTAGCTCATCTCAAATCCAACCTAATGCTTTATTCAACAAACCCTAGTTCTTGATTTGTTCACATCCATGGCCTTAGCTCACCAATCAATCTTCAATCATCTTCCTCTTTGCTTCTTAACCATGAATAAACCATAGCTTACACCAAAACATGCTTCAACTTCCAACTTGATCAAAACCCTAACTTTGAATCCATTCTTGAAAGATAGAAAAGAGGAATCAAACAAAAACCCAAGCTTAAGAGATGATGAGAAACATAATCTAGGAGCATGCCATAAGAGGAAGTAGTTTTGATGAAGTTGTGAGGTGAGGAGAAGGAGGGAGATCGATGGAGAAGAGAGAAGAGAGAGCTCAAAGTCTTTCTCTAACCAAGAGAGAGAAAGGAAAGAAGGAAAATGAGATATTTTTGGTCCTTCACCAAATAAATATCTTCCTCTCGTGCAATTACCAAATTGCCCTTGCCTTAAGCGTGCTAAAACTGTCTTTGATACTTAATCTGTAATGAGCTGATATTACGTAATAAATGTTATCCATTAAACTTTCTTTTCAAAATAAGTTCTCTGGGACGATCAACTGATACAGTTCTGATACTGACAGGCGGGATATTACATTTACTGCTTCCGTATCATATATATGCCTACAAAAGGACTCAATATAAATTAGAGAATTAGAACCATAGGAAGAATCATTGAAAATGATTAAAGAGCAAAATCAATGTCAAGTAACTCATGTATTTTGAAATAATTCCAATTGTAACTCTTTCATTCATTGGTAATGATGTTAAAACTATGTCTAAGAGCATTAGTCTCATTAATTGGTAATGGAATATCTTGCCAATCAATATGTAATGAAATACATAATTATCTGGTTGAATTGCAAGAAGAGATGTGGGGTAAGAGTATGAGGGAGAAATTGGTTTGATATGACAAAAAATGGAGGGGAAAAATTGGGTTGATAGTAAAAAACCGGGAATTAAGGTTGCATAACTGTCTTTAATTTATAGATTATATATATATATATATATATATATATATATATATATATATATATATATATATATATATATATATATGAGACAGGATCCGTTGACACCAGGTGTAAGTCCAAAGACTTACACCAAATCTCAACCGCTTAATTAAACAAATCCTACGGCTCACATGTCTCGCTGAATATAACAATTAGAAACTCACGTGACACTTTTTCCCTGAAAAATCATCTTACGATCTTACTTTGTTCCTCTTTCCATTTGCCGCAAAATCACACATTTGCCATGGCTCCACACATCACTTTTGAATTCTTTAAATCTCACATGTCAGTTCTCTGCCATGATTTCTTTCTGTGAATGCGAATCTAGGTTTCTTCTATTTTCTTCTTCATTGTATCCTTCCCACACCTCGTGGTTTGTCTGCGTTTATTTGTTATTTTCTCAGTGATTGTTGTCTGCTTTTCTTCTCTTACCTTCTCCATTAGTGTGGTTTTTTGCACGTTGTTTCTGTTTACACCTCACATCTCAATTCTCTGTTATTTTTTTGCGGCGTCGTTGCCTGAATCTGCTGTTCTTTTCTTTTCTTTATCGGTGTGCTTCCCACACCGTGTGGTTTTTCCGTGATCATCGTTGTCGTTGTTGACGTAACACCTCAAGACATTGTTTTTTCTCTTTGTCGTTCTCCCTGCTTTGGTATGTATTTTATTTCTTTTTCTTTCTTCCACAATATTCTGGTTGGGATTTAAATAAGGTTAGGGTTAAATCTGCCACTTCTTTCTTTTTGTAGAATTTTACATGGATACAGAGTGCATAGAAAGTTGTACTATTACAAACCTAGAAGATGGGATAACTAATCACATGTCCAATGGTTTAGAAACCCCTTCAAAAGTTATTTCATCTCATGAGACTAATGATGGTGATGATCCTAATCTTCATCCTCGTATTGGAATGGAATTTAACACCATTAATGATGTTAAGGAATTCTACATATCATTTGCTAAGAAAGAAGGTTTTGGAATTCGAACTCGTACAACCAAGGAAAATTTTTGTACACTTGTATGTTCCAATGAAGGTAAACATACAACAAAGATTAGCATTGAAGAAGAATGCAGTGTTTCTATGGGAACTAAGAAAAAGACCTCGACTTCTAGAACTGATTGCAAGGCATTACTTAGTGTTTCAAAAGCATGGAAGAGGAGCAAATGGAGTATCATCAGCTTCTGTAATGATCATAATCATGTCATGCTTAGCCCTAAGAGTGTGAATTATCTTCGGTGTCATAAGAAAATGGGTATGCCAGCTAGGAGTCTTGTTGAGAAGTTTGATGAGGAGGGAATACCTACAGGAAAGGTTGCTGAAATGTTCAATAGTGGAGGTATGTCTTTTTCTAGTAGAGATTGTTGGAATCACCTTAGAAATCTTCGAAGAAGGAATCTTGTAATTGGAGATGCTCAAGCTGTATTCAACTTTTGTAAGACAAAGCAAGCTGAGAATACAAATTTTTTTTATGAAATACAATGTGATGATGAAGATAGAATGATAAATTTTTTTTGGGTGGATGCAAGATCGAGATTGGCTTATAAGGTTTTTGGAGATGTTGTTACATTTGATACAACATATAAAACCAACAAGTACCTCATGCCATTTGCTCCTTTTGTTGGGTTGAATCATCATTTTCAATCTATCTTATTTGGATGTGCTTTGTTGCAAGATGAGACAGAGAAGTCTTTTGAATGGTTATTTCAAACATGGCTAAAGGCAATGAATGGAAAAAGTCCTGTGTCGATAATAACCGATCAAGATTTGTCAATGAAAAATGCAATAGCCAATGTGTTTCCAAATACTCGTCACCGATTATGCTTGTGGCACATCCGCAGAAAATTTGCCGAAAAGCTTTCACATATATACCATAAAAAATCACCTTTCAAGAAGGAATTGAAATCGTGCATTCGTGATTCACCATCCATTAAAGATTTTGAAGAGAATTGGGAGCGTATTTTAGTCGCCTATGATTTGAAGGCGAATCAATGGCTTCAAGGTTTGTATAAAATAAGAGAGTCATGGGTACCTATTTATAACAGAAGTACTTTTTTTGCTGGGATGAACACTACACAAAGAAGTGAGAGCATTAATGCTTTTTTTGATTCGTTTGTTAATTCGTCAACTATACTACAAGATTTTGTAGTGAAATATGACAAGGCAGTGGATAGCCGTTATGAAAAACAGAAACGAGAAGATTTTGAATCAAGGCACCGATCACGTCTCTCAAGTATTAAGTCAAAAATTGAGGAGCATGCAGCGTCGATTTATACGAGAACCATGTTTGGAAAGTTTCATGATGAGCTCGCACAGATTTTTCAATTCAAAAAGGAGAAAATTGAAAAAAATGGATCTCAATATACATACAAAGTATCCAGCTGTTATGACTCTCGAGACACATTCATTGTCCAGGTGGATCTTGACACAAAGGTTGCAAAGTGTTGTTGTCAACTTTTTGAGTTTATGGGAATATTATGCAGACATATCTTGGTGATCTTCCAAGCCAAAAATGTTGTCGACATTCCAAGTAATTATATTTTAAAGCGTTGGACAAAAGATGCTATCAAGGGTTCTGAATTTGATGAATATGGGGGGGAAAATTCCTTTGAGAACAACAGTTCAGCAACTCTACGAAGTATACATGTCCATACTCAAGCCAATCTATTATCTGATCTTGCAGCAAAATCACCAATTTTACACGAATTGATATCAGATGGAATGAAGCAACTGTATGAAAGAGCTTTAGAACGAAAAAATGAAATGCGCATTGAAGATGACATAACTCCTCTAGAGCCAAGTTCTAAAAATTTGACGAGCGAGCCATTGAACGTATCTGTTGAATTAGATATTAAAGATCCACGTGGTTCACAAACTAAAGGAAGAAAAAAGGATGTAACAAGAGAGACTCAACATGGAAGAATCAAAAGTAGTATTGAACTATCAATAACTCGATCACAAGCCAAGAGGAGAAGTTGCCAATTATGTGGAGAGCATGGCCACAATCGGCGTAGTTGCAAACAAAAGACTAGTGACGATTCTATTGATTGATGGAGGTATGAATTTTTATTTTGAAGTTTCCAACTATTTTTAGCGTGTATTTGTGTTTAAAGAATTTGATTTATGTTGAAATGGTGTATTGATTTGATCTTTACTATTGCAGATGGTTTGGTTTCATTTGTTTGCTTTGGTACTTCAATTGGAGGCTGCTGTTATTACTGTGTTGTTTCTGTTGCTGTTATTGCTGTGTAGTTGCTGTGCGGGTGGAGTTTTTGAGCCTTCTGGTGTTCTGTTTTTTTTTTTTTTTTACCTTTGGTGCTGTCATGTTGTTTTAGCATGTTTGTGGTTTTACTGCTGACAGTTTTGGGTTTTTGTAAGGGGAGGTATCATGGGTTATGCCCTTTGGCAAGTGTATTTGTTCCTTGTTTTTATGCAATCTTTGAGAATAAACAAGACAATATTGAACCAATTAATGATATGTCATGATGTTTTAATAGTGTTTTTTAGATTTTGTATTGAACTGTTCATTATGTTTCCTATTTGATACAATATTTGTTAAACATGTTTTGAGAATTGTGAGAATTTAAGCTTTTAGCTTTGGTTTTATCGTAAACTGTTTTGAGAATTGCGAGAACCTCCAATATTGATAAAAATATTAGAACATGAATTGTATGCAGTGAATTTCTGTTGCTGAAGAAAAGCACACCAATTTCTCTTTACAATTGTTTTTAGTTGCTGTTAAGTTTTATGCAGTGATTCAAGAATAGCAGAAAAATTTGCAGTCAAGAATAAGAATGAATTGTATAGCAGAAGAACTTTTTTTATTCCCATTTCATATAATATTGCATAGTACATTTAATTTGATGATAATACAAAACTAACTCTAACTGAAAATTACAATGAGAACATTCAAACTACGCCATTTAGAAATAACAACAATGAGTGATCACTGTAGTTGTTAAGCATCTAATTCTTCGCGTAAATTTCTTCCTCTTCCGCTATCACGTCATTTCTTCTCCCAAGGCTTTTAGTTTCACAACATCTTCTTGCTTTTACCACCTATATTTACACAATTGGAATATTACAGTTCATCAAAGTTCAATCCGAACAGTTTGGAGTACAAATTACGTGACTTTGAATCCATCTTGCCAGGCCTATAAGCACTCACACAACCATCATTTAAGAACCCTTGTCCACCATTTATAACCGTTTAAGGACTCTCCTTGATGCTGCAGGATATCCTTCCTATTCTATATTGTTCACATTTTTAACCTTAAGTTTTTCAAACAATCACTTGATCAATCTTTTCACTTCCTTTCACACTCACTGTCCTCATTGCAAAAGCATCCATAATTCAAGCTTTTAAACTAAATCACAATAAACCATCTTTGTCACCTTCATTCTCTTTGATAAAAGCACTTTACAAACCACTCTTTCATACCTATATCTGCAACTGTAAATTGATTATCTCAGCGAATTCAACTTTTTTTTTGAATTGTGTTTTTGGCCTTCAACTTTGTTGAAACAGTTGCTACTCTTCACCTAGGTTCCTCCCTTTCATGTCAGCAACCGGGGTAGTTCTTTTTGCTGTGATTCTTGCCAATGCACTGTGATATGCAATATGTCACTTGGTCTATCCTAGTTAGAAAGCTTGGTTTCATACAACATGATATAATCAACCGATTTCTCCAAACAAGACCACAACTATATTGATGAATCTAACTCATTTCTCCAAATAAGACCGCAACTCTGTTGATGAAATCAAAACGTCGGGTTTCATACAACCTGATTGAATTCAAAAACAATCTCAGTGAAGACAATAATATACATGAGGCAAAACTCTAGAATTCTAATTCTACTGCATAATAAATAGTCTCAGTGAAGACAAGAATATACATGAGGCAAAACTAAATTTTTGAATTCTAGTTATAATGCCTAATAAACTCTTGAATCAATTCATTCTGAGTTTCAAAATTCATTGTTACAACATATATATAAACAAATGGAACCATTAACTCTTCAAAAACCAAGAAAAATAATCTAAAAACTGAAAAGGTGAATGAGAAAGGGGAATAGGTTATATTACCATGTCTGGGGATTTCAGATTGTAGCTTCGATTGACAAGAGGTGAGAAAATGAAACCCTCAATTGATCAGTTGAAAGAACGACACAGTGTTGTGATAAGGGCTTCGTCGACGACAATGACGGTGGTGCCGAACGAAGGTTGAAAGTACGGCGCACTGTTGTGATAAGGACTTCGTCGGCGACGGTGACGATGGTGCCGAACGAAGCAGCAAAGAGCACGGTGACGGTGAGACGGAAAAGGAAAAACATTGTCGATGGTGGTGAGGAACAAAGGTCGATGACAGTGAGGAGAGGAACAAAGTAAGATCGTAAGATGATTTTGCAGGGAAAAAGTGTCACGTGAGTTTCTAATTGTTATATTCAGCGAGACATGTGAGCCGTAGGATTTGTTTAATTAAGCGGTTGAGATTTGGTGTAAGTCTTTGGACTTACACCTGGTGTCAACGGATCCTGTCTCTATATATATATATATATATATATATATATATATATATATATATATATATAAATATATATATATATATATATTTATATTTGTACTCATCCATCTTAATATTTATCTATCTATTAAAAAAACAATGAAATAACTAATTATCGATTTCCATGCAAACAAGCATGTCTTCACGCCCACTAGGTAGGAAACTAGAGGAAATAGAAGTGCTAGTATAAAACCCACTTTAATATTTTCTTTTCAGTAATCACTCTGTTTTTTTTTTTTTGAAGGAGTAATCACTCTTTTATATATTAAAACTCATGTAAAAAAAAAAAAAAACTCATGTAAATTCCGAAAATTTCTCTGTGACAAGCGTAAACAAGGACCATTGCTAGCACTGCAAAAAAAAAAAAAAGTCAAGTATAAAAAATATTATAAAAAGATGGGGTATATTAATAACGACCGAAACAAGGACCTTTACCATATTTAGTAAAATAGGAGATTTTATAGTATAAAGAAAAGTAGAAAGTGGTGTGATAGTTTTTTTTAAATAAAACTTATTAAAAAATAAAGTCATTATTAGTTAAACTCTTTTTTTTTTTTTTAGGTTTAAATTTTATGGACCCAAAAAAGGAGACAACTGTTTGCAAATTTATTTAGAGGATATATACACTAACGAGGAAGCGAAATTGGCGACGATTATATATTTACATAATCGTTCTTTTATATAGAACTAGACCATCGACCTGTGCTAACGCACGGGTCATATGGAAGGTAATATTTGATGATAATAGGTAACAAAATAGTTTAGATGAATGTCATGATTGTCATATAGTATTTCATAATATTAAGAAGTTTTGAGTCCGTCTTCGTCTGTTAACAAAGTTTTGAGACCGTTTCTTTAGGTAGCCCTTGATATTGCTACATAAAGTTGACCATGTGATAACACTGGTTGTGGAAAGTATATATGAACTTGTTTTAGTGACTGCGCTTGACTTTTGTTAATATAATGGTCATTGCAAAACATAGATATATATATATGAAACTGTCTACATTAAATTGAAAAGAAATTCTTGTATCGGATGGTGCCAAGAATAGTATAGGTATATACACCTAATCACCAATGTTGCTTCCTGTTATCACATTTCCTTCCAGAACATACCACCCCACCTTTGTGATTATCAACCTAGTTCCATTACATAGGCATGTAGTTGGGTCCATATTTCTCATTAACATCACAGAAACTCCAACTTTTAGTCTTATTTTGTGATTTGAGATACCAGAAGCATTAATTGTGTTCAAAAGGTGTTCCAAAAAAAAAGATACAATGAAATAAAATGCGTCAAAAAAGACACAATGACATAAAAATGTTCAAAAAAAGCGTCAAATAAAGATACAATGATATAAAAATGTTCAAAAAAGATATGGATTTCAATAATAAAATGATTTATACCCAATCACAAATTAAACAAAAAATAATAATTCTTCGTCCTCATCATGAAAAGCAGTAGATGAAGAAATTAAACTCATGAAGTCCACCCAAAATTCTTTAACACTCAACAAATTCAAAGTATCCCACAGTGAACGACTTTCGATCATGATTTGGCAAGTTAAAAATGACATTCATAATACAAAAGAACATGAGATGTTGCATCTTTAATCTATATATTTTATAACAACTATTGCTTCTATAGAAAATATGGATTAGAACATGAAAGATTACAACGTGTAGCTTTTACACAATATATAGATTAGAACATCAGCAACAGAACACAAACTTTAGCTGCATCATACCAAAACAGGCGTCGAAATTTGCTTTTGAGACCAGAAAAATGTGAGTTGATTCGGCAATAGAATTACACCAGAAGCGGAAAAAATGGCCCAAAAACTCTACAACAGCAAGTTAGCAAAACATGACATAGCATCAGACATCTCAAATGAAAAAAGTGCAGATTTACTCCATGAAAATTCTCCAATTCCTAAAAAAGAGTAGGACTCTCTTAATGTGCACTTTTGAGCATTCATAATTTCAATTTTGGGGATGATTTTATATTTTTATATAACCTACATAATTTCAATTTTAAATGCCTAAGATTTATAACAATATAATCAAGTAATAATCACATTCACGAACATCTAAAGTCAAGAAAGAGAAGGAAAGTAATGTATCAGGACCTTGCCATTTTCCATTCAGGTTTAACCTCCGCTAATCACATTTTCCTTTCAGCTTAACCCGTCTCTGCCTTGCCTTCTCCTATCATTATAAAATTCAATTGTAGAAATAGTTTAATACATGTCCATAAGCACTTGTGACAGAAATTATAGAAAATTTTTCTCACCTTATTTTTGTTACAACGATAGCTTAATTAGGTAACTTATCCAATCAAGATGCTTCATTTAAAAAATTCATCTTACGAACACTTAATACCTAAAAATATGTGAGGGAAAAATCACAAAAATACTATTGTGCTTGTAACTATTAAGCGAAAAATAAGAGTACACAACTGTTGGAACACTAGTTAATTCTAGTGAAGAAAATTGGAAAGAAAAACACTATGAAAAAACTAGTGTGTGGGTGTGACTTAAAAATGTCCCACATTGAAGGGTCACCCCAACTAGTAAGTGTTTATATATGGGAAAAGTGACCTCTAAGGGTGTGCCCTTGGGGTACCCAATTTTGTGAACGGGTGAACGCTTAAAAAAATTGATATATATTTTTTTGTCACTTTAAAATGTTAAATTAATTAATTAATTAATTAATTTTTCATTATACGAAAGCGTTACGCGTAACAAATTGATGTGTTACATTCCGACCCGATCCAAACCCGTATCCAGAAGCTTCCGGATATTTCCAATTAAGAAAACACGTTTGCTTGAGGATTACGCAAACTTAATCCCCAAGTCACGCGTAAAACGCGTTTGCTTAAGGATTAAGCAAACTTAATCCCCAAGTAACTCTGCCTATAAAAGGAGAGCTCGCCCCACTCATTCTTCACACCAAAATCTCACAGTTGATGCTTCCTGTGCGGTTTTCTCTCTTCTCCCTTTCGATTTTAACAAATCGTTCTTCTTCTTCTACTCCTTTCTGTCCCTTCGGTATTAAGAGTGTTCTTAAGACCATAGTCCCTTGGTCTTAGGTTCATATTCCCTTCGATAATATATGATTCTTCGGAATATAGAGTGCTATTAAGATCATATTAAAGAATGATCTTAACAGTATATATATTATTTTAATAATTTTAAGGAGAAATGGTGGTATCACCATATTTGAGTGGTCGTAGTGCCATATTCATGTTTTGGAGAAGTTAGAATGGTGGTAACACCATATTTGAGTGGTCTCAGCACCATAATAGAATGGTAATAATACCATATTAATTTGAACGGTTTCGAATAGAGCGGTTACGTACCGTATCGAGTGGCTTCGATCAAACGATTGAGCCATATTTTGAGGGTGTAATTCTCGAACGATTTATCTACAGTGCAGTAGTTAATCGAACAGTTGTAGCTGGGCTTGTTTTATCCTGGAGGCGGCGTGGTTGATAGTCTACCTTGCACAACTTTGGGTAGTGCCACGAAACGTCTTAAAGAGAGCGACCTGGTCGTGACTCAACCTAGTAACAACTTCGGTAGATGATAGAATTTGGAGATTCAAATTTAACAGTTTGGAAATCCAAAAACAACAATTTTAAGACGGTTCGATCTGCTATGTCTACCGAAGAAGTTACATATTGAGGTTAAGTTGTCCCTAGATACATTAAGGATAAATCAAGCTATAGATTTACATCTTTCGAATGAAACGATGAAAACAATAATTTGTTACAAAACAAATTATTAGTTACTAAATTTTTTTTTTTGATGAAAACAATAATTTGTTACAAAACAAATTATTTGTTACAGAACCAAACAAGTTTAGTTTGTTACAAAACATAAAAAATTGTTTGGAGCGGAAAATAAAATAATGCAAGGTTGTTATTTTGTTATGGTGAATTCTAAAAGTGTTTTGTTTTCTTTTAAACATTGATATCACGTACTGGTTTTCAAATCTTTAACAAGAATTGATAAACATATGCATCGATCGTTTTACATAATCCAAACTTGTAAATATGCAATAAGGAAAATAAATGGAATTGTGAAATTCTATTTATGTTTAAGAAAGAATCTGAATTTCAGATTTCTATTGAATAAGACTGAGTTGACTCAGACTTAAAGAGAGACTTGTGTACCATGCACTCTTGTGGAAAAAGATTGCACTTTGATGGTATGTTAAAAATTAAATTCTCCTTCTATGTTATTAGTTGTGTGATTTTAAATATTTGACATATCAAAATTGATCACGAACAAGTGTTTAATTTTAAACTTGAGTAACTTGGACTTAATTCCAAAGTTATATAATTAAACAATTTTATTTATTGCAGTCAAGATATATGAACCAAAAGTTCATATAAATCAGAATTTAGAGAATTGAATCTCTAAACATAATAAATTATGATATGTGTTAATTTGATGACACATAAATTAGAAATGATAAAATGATATTTTTATCATATTTATTGATGACTGTGAATTTTGGAAAATAAAATTGATGTGCTTGAATGTTCAATTTTTATAACGAAAATTGAAATTTATAGAGTACCCAAGTCTAAGAACAAAAATTCTAATTAAGAAATTTTTGAAGAAAAGACAATCCAACTTGTCTTATTTTTTGAACTTGGGATTGTCTGGACTATATTTAGATCCTGGACCCCAAGAGAGTTGAACTCACTAGTAGAGCCTATGAATATGTATTCATCGGGTATGCGATAAATAACGAAACATATAGGTTTTATGACCTAAATGTTAAAGTGATCATAGAATTTAAAAGATGCCGAATTCTATGTAAATATTTACCCCTTTAACTAAAGAATAGTGGGGGCACTAGTGGGGGCTCTAATGGGAGCACGACATTAGTGGGGGCAAAATAAATTTCCCTTTAAAAATTAAGAACTATTGGGGGCACTATATCTAATCACATTCATGTAATTAGAAATAGTTATGAAAACATCATACAAGATGTTATAGAACCTCAAGGAGGTAAGAAAGCTAAAATTGCTAAAGAGTATGAACTTGGTTTATACATTGGAAGAAGATTCATTAAGCCTTAAAGAAGTTATATCCTCATTGGATGCATAATCATGGCAAAAGCAATAAACGATGAAATGAATTTTCTAGAGTCTAACAAAACATGACACTTGGTTGACTTGTCTCATAGTTGCAAAACCAATCGGTTGTATTTGGATTTTGAAAAAAAAGAACTAAAACCTGATGGTACGGTTGATGAATACAAGGCTTTCCTTGTAGTCAAAGGTTTTAAACAGAGAGAAAAATATAGACTTCTTCGACATTTATTCACCAGTCACGAAAATCATATCCATAAGAGTACTAGTCCCTTTAGCCGCCGTTTATAACTCGATAGTACTCCAAATGGATGTGAAAGTTGCCTTTTTATGGTGAACCAGAAGAACAAGTCTATATGAAACAACCTGAAAATTTTTGCAATTCATGGACAAGAAAACAAGGTCTGTAAGTTAGATAATTATTTGAATGGTCTAAAATAAACTCCTGAGGAATGGCATGAAAAATTTGACATTCTAATGTTATCGAATGAGTATAAAGTGAATGAAAGTGACAAATAATATTTGCACGATCATATGTCTCTATGAAGACGACTTGCTCATATTTGATTTAAAGATTCATGTTATGAATTATGTGAAATCATTGTTTATCAACAACATTGATAAGAAAGACCTAAACAAAAAAAATTGAAGTAATTCTTGGTTTCAAGATTACTAGATCAGAAAAGATAACTTTTTTGATAAATCTCACAAAGTTGAGAAGATCTTAAAGAAATGTAATTATTTCACCGTAAACTTGCAATCACATATTATGATCCAAGTGTAAGAACACTTGAGATGGAGCTAGAAAAAAGAATATACGAGCATCATTGGCAGCACTTAGCTATGCCACTAAATGTATTAGATCCGACATTGTCGATGTCGTGAAACTCTTGTGCAAGTTTACTAGTAGACGGATGGAAAGCATTGCCATGCTATAGAAAGAGTCATGAGAAGACTATGACTCTAAGATTACTTCACTAGGAGTAACATATTGTACTTAAATGGTACAAGATATAAATTGAACATCTTTCAGATGAATATTTAGCGACTAGTGTTTGCACATTGAGCATCACTAGAGGAGTTGTTTGTTAAAACAAATGATATTGACTCAGTCCACTATGGAATGAATCTGAGATGAGAACACTAGATAAAACTAGTGAAGAAGCAAGTTGGCTAAGATCCTTGCTAGTTGAGATCCCTCTATGGGAAAAACCGTTACCTGCTGTGTTAATTCATTGTGATAGTACCGCGGCTATTGCAAAGATTAAGAATCGTTATTACAATGGTAAGAGACGACAGATAAGGCGAAAACATAGCACGATTAGAGAGTGTATCTCTAAATGGAGCGGTTAGAGTTGATTTTGTACGTACGAATGAAAACTTAGCTGATCCTTTGACGAAAGGACTTAAGAGAGAGAAAGTCCAAGAAACATCCAGTAGGATGGGACTAATGCCTATAGCCCACAAGTGATGGTAACCCGACCTAAATGACTGGAGATCCCAAAAAATAGGTTCAATGGGTAAAAACAAGTCATGAAGTGGTAGAACATGCTATGACATAAAGAATATAGAAAGCATGATCCTGCAGCGAAAGAAGGATGAGGTAATAGTAACTCTTAATGAGATCTATACTCTATGTTGAGTGGGGTACACAGCTACAAGAGTACTCTTGATAGACTCACCTATACGAATGTGGAACTTAGGCCGATCCTATGGAATTTCGAGGCAGAATTCCTAGAGCATTCGTTAAAACCGGGATACACGTGCAGGGCCTTAAAACGCACGGGCTTTTAGAATACACCTATGAAAAGGTTTGTGTGTGGATTCTATGTCTGAGATAGAGTTCAATGCTGTAAGCAACTCTTGTTAAATCAGAATATCTTCCACTATGTTAAGGTTCAAGTTGTTGGCGACACCTTTGTATATTAGCAAATCTTATGGAAACGTTTTACGTTATTTCTCGAAACCATTTTGAAGTCAAGTGGGGGATTGTTGGAACACTAGTTAATTCTAGTGAAGAAAATTGGAAAGAAAAACACTATGAAAAAACTAGTGTGTGGGTGTGACTTAAAAATGTCCCACATTGAAGGGTCACCCCAACTAGTAAGTGTTTATATATGGGAAAAGTGACCTCTAAGGGTGTGCCCTTGGGGTACCCAATTTTGTGAACGGGTGAACGCTTAAAAAAATTGATATATATTTTTTTGTCACTTTAAAATGTTAAATTAATTAATTAATTAATTAATTTTTCATTATACGAAAGCGTTACGCGTAACAAATTGATGTGTTACATTCCGACCCGATCCAAACCCGTATCCAGAAGCTTCCGGATATTTCCAATTAAGAAAACACGTTTGCTTGAGGATTAAGCAAACTTAATCCCCAAGTCACGCGTAAAACGCGTTTGCTTAAGGATTAAGCAAACTTAATCCCCAAGTAACTCTGCCTATAAAAGGAGAGCTCGCCCCACTCATTCTTCACACCAAAATCTCACAGTTGATGCTTCCTGTGCGGTTTTCTCTCTTCTCCCTTTCGATTTTAACAAATCGTTCTTCTTCTTCTACTCCTTTCTGTCCCTTCGGTATTAAGAGTGTTCTTAAGACCATAGTCCCTTGGTCTTAGGTTCATATTCCCTTCGATAATATATGATTCTTCGGAATATAGAGTGCTATTAAGATCATATTAAAGAATGATCTTAACAGTATATATATTATTTTAATAATTTTAAGGAGAAATGGTGGTATCACCATATTTGAGTGGTCGTAGTGCCATATTCATGTTTTGGAGAAGTTAGAATGGTGGTAACACCATATTTGAGTGGTCTCAGCACCATAATAGAATGGTAATAATACCATATTAATTTGAACGGTTTCGAATAGAGCGGTTACGTACCGTATCGAGTGGCTTCGATCAAACGATTGAACCATATTTTGAGGGTGTAATTCTCGAACGATTTATCTACAGTGCAGTAGTTAATCGAACAGTTGTAGCTGGGCTTGTTTTATCCTGGAGGCGGCGTGGTTGATAGTCTACCTTGCACAACTTTGGGTAGTGCCACGAAACGTCTTAAAGAGAGCGACCTGGTCGTGACTCAACCTAGTAACAACTTCGGTAAATGATAGAATTTGGAGATTCAAATTTAACAGTTTGGAAATCCAAAAACAACAACAACTTAACAAAATAACTAATAAGTACTCCCAAATCATTTTCAATTTCAATTCTAAGAATCTGCAAAATCTAACTGGTTGAATGAATGTGAGTATGAGTGAACAATAGAATGAGAAGGAAGAGTACCGACGTTAAGATAATGTCAATATATTGGGCTAGACGTTTATCTCGTGCGATAGCACGAGTCGGTTAGAGTTGAGCTACACAGTGAGTATAGGTAGTTGCAAAAAGTTATTCTAAAATGACAATTATTTTGAGATAAAAAAATACTAAAGAGACAATTATTTTGAGATAAAGGGAGTAACATTTTTTGAAATCGCAAATGCATTATTAAACTCAATCAAAATCCAAATCATGAGGCATACTTTGGATATGACAAAAACAAAGTTCACCAAATTTACATCAAATTCAATTACATCTGATGCCAAAAGAAACCTTGCAAAATGATCTAAGCTGATAAGCTTTGATGCACAAACACTAACAACAATAAGGCAAAAATACCAACCTATTACGATCTAAATAATCACAACACCCTTTAACATATTGAGAGAACTTTTACAACAAACATTAACCTCTATCCTCGAATTTAATCACCACTGCAAACACACCTACTCTTGACCTCCAACTAACCAAATGACACCACGTCAATGAATTAAATTTTCATAAACATTGCAATGAACTATTTTTGCAGCCAACTAACCAAATGACAGAGAACATATGCGACAAAATTTTCCACGCTGCAAGCTCTAACACCCTGCAATAACTCAATAGAACAAACACGACCAATATAGTACTTGAAACAATTATTTTTGGTCAATTTGGTTCAACATGGAAAGAAAAATTATTTGAGATATACAATTGTTAATTATATAGCCGTTAGTTTACTTGAAAACCATGTATGTTTTTGAGACTTGTTAATTTACTTTTTCAATAATTTATGTATTATTTTAGTTAACAGTAGCTATAGATAATGAAGGAAATGCATAGCAAGGACCACTTGAAAAATGGTCCATTGGTGCACACAGAACAATAACCATTGGATGTTCTGATTTAAAAAACAAAGGACCAAATTAAATAAAAGGCAAAAGGATATTATAGGAATGTGATATAACAGTGTGTGTCACATTAAACATGAAAGTAACTCACTGAAACTAAATGCTTGCAATCAGGCAAGAAGATGACACCAGTAACAATTTCAGCATGTCCTGTGGCCTTGGCAACCATCTCTCCAGTCATAAAGTCATAGATGCAGATGGACTTGTTAGAGAATCAGCAGACCACATATGTGCAGCTAGGATCCATTATAACCTGTTAACATTATTAGCTCCTGATAAAGAATATTTACAATCTTTTCAAACACTGAAGCTCACCTTTATAGGTTCTCCAAAAAAACTATCATGATTGTAGGACCTTATTAGTCTCCGAGTTGCCATGTCAAATGCCTTTATCTTCTTATCCTATAAGTATGATAATGTAATTAGTGACTCTAAGCGCTGATTCTGCAAATTATAAACATTGAACTTATCAATTATGAGCATTCAACTAATGGGACATGTTTTAAAATTTACTTGGGAACTATTCTACGACGGCGCAACCCACACATTCCTATTGAAATGTGTATCACCGGTACAAAACATATACATTACCTGCCCAACTTTAACAACAGTCTCACATGTCTGATCCACAGACATGTCATAAACAATATTAGGCAGGAACAGTTACCTTGAAGAAAGGAACATGCACTACCTAAGTCAATTTGAACTTGGCGAGAATCATTTCTCTATACGCTTCTTGCTTCTTCTTCAATCCTCAAAGAAACATTCACAAAAGTGAATAGTTAAGATACAATTTCCTGATTGGAGTAATTAAAACACATATGTCTAAACTATATGTGTCATTATAACTATTCTAAACCATGTGTCATTACAACTCCCTAAACCAGATATCACAAACAATCATTTAACATATAAAATTAACCAACAAAAAGTACTAAACATGTCATCTAACCCATTATTTAATTACAATGAGCTTTAAGCATATTTTGTCACTAAGCTTTAAGCAGAGCTTAGATAAGATAGAAATCATAGAATATTATTTTGATTAAAAAATACACTTTATCAGAACCAAATTGATTAACAGTCAAACAGCTCAGATCCTTTGCCAAATTAAACACCAACACTAAGTACAAAAAAACTTTATAGGCTGCACAATTAGGACAAATGAAACTTGATTTAATGACAAAAAAAAAACCTTTTAAAAAATGCACAGCCAGACCAAAAAACAGCAGGGCAATAAACAGAAGCGCACCCTAAAATATAAAAACAGCAGCGGAAAAACACAACAACACAGGAGCAGCATATTTATTTTGAAACTTTGTCGAAAAACGAAGTCCTAATCTGTAGAATTATGCACAACAGCAAACAAAAACAAAACAGGAGCAAGATTTTTAATTAGTATTTTGCTTTAAGAAAGCTAGATACAAATTCAACTTTCAAAATCTTTTTATTTGATCTGACGATAAAACTTAGCTGCATATATAATTAAAAATTTCAATGACTAAACAAATTCATCACATTGATAATATCAAACAACATATTAATATTGATAGGTTTTATACACATAACTTTAATACATGGTAGTAAGCAAACTTTGAGTGAAAGATAAACTTAGCAAAGGTGTAAGCAATACATGTCTTGTTTTCTTATAGATAATACAATGTGAAAAAAAAAAAGATGGCTCTAAACTGCAGACCAATGTCCCGTTTTTATCTCCCTAACTATTCTTAAAGCAAATGCATCATATGCTATATTCATGCTTATATCATATGGTTTCATTGTCACAACATCAGTGCTAATATTGCACGATGATAATTATTTTATTTTTTTTACAGAGAACAACATGTGTGAGGATCGTATAAAAGAGTGTAAAGCATGTGTGAGTAACGTATAAAAGAGTGTAAAGCAAATGAATCCTTGAAGTTATGCATTCAAAACAAAACAATAGAACTAAACTTCTCCAAATCAAAATGCTTTTCATTCTCACATCATTAGTTAATCACATACTTATCCGAAGAAAAAACTTTGATTATTAGTGCAACCAAAATAAAGAAACTCTAATGATAAGGCAATGTCACTTACATTAGAGATGTCAAACTCCATGTGGCATGTTCGCGGTTTTGACAGGTTCATTGGTATAAACTCGTTAGACGCAACGCCATAAACAATTTGATCTGTTAGTGTGATAATGGCATAGTTACAAACAAAAACAAAAAATAAGAGGTTTCGTGAGTTTGGTTAAGAAACAAAAACAATTGCATTTTTGTTCATGGTAAATTAAATATAGTAATCAACAAACCTTTTAAACCTTGAAGAGCAACTACCGCCTCTTGGTTGTTGCTTACTTACCACAATGAATTTCTGCAAACACGATATTCTAATATCAGAATTTAGAGAAGCACAATTTATATTACATAGGATGCAACTGAATAGTTTTTCACGACTATAATGTATTTATTTATATTCAAAAGTGTAAAGCTAAATTGCTAAGAATGGTATTATTTATTTTTCCCCTAGAGATGTACAAAAGTTTTAAGAATGCATTGCTGCAAAACTAAAGATGTTATAAATAAATTTATACATGTAAATTTTTCAAGATATTATTTGTTAAATCATACCTCTCAACTTGGGAGTTTTTTGCTCATGTGCTTCTTCATCATCTAAATATTTTCCTTTAAGTGATTCCTCCTTCCAAACCTGTGATTCATAAAATCAATAAATTCTTAAATTTGAATCCCTTTGTCACATAAAGAATTTAAATCAAGAGGGTCTAATTTAGAAAAATATAGATAAAAATCTGATAGATTCACCTATAACAATGTTTTAACAAACAACAATAAACAAACTAATTTGGGTTAGTTTGCATAAAATCAATCAGATTAAACTTGGATGCTTGAAATATAGAAACAATTTCTAAAACTGGGATGCGTGAACCTGTGATTGTGTCATTCATTGGTTTTCTTATAGACAAACATATAATTGTGCTCCTACGATGCCAAGTAAAAAAAGAAAAAAAAGAGAATAAAAATAACAATAGCAGGCCTGATATTTTTGAGAGATAAGTGCATGACTGGTGTAAGCGTGAGTATCCTTGCATCATACAGACCTCGACAACGTGTTGAGGCAGTTTATGTCATACAGACATCGACAACGTGCCTCGACAACGTGCTGAGGTAGTTTATGCATCGTATAGTCTTTATGTCATCAAAAGTAGTACTTTTTACTTGAAAATGGAACAAAAAACAATTGTATGTGAACTCATTCACTTTTTATTCTGATTTCAATCAACTAAACAACTCAATCAAGTACCAAATATAAATTTCAATAAAGAATTATAAAAGAAATCACAAAAATAAGCTCTAAAATGAGACACCTAAGACAACAATAAGAAATGCATACCCTCCTAGCATTGGTGTGTTCATTTTAATCACATTTAATGATAACAATCCATGCCTTCGATAGCCTCCAAACACAGATCAGGTTCAGATTTTGTCTTATTTTTGTTTTCATCTAATTTCAACAAAAAATTAAAATTAATATTTTTTTTAAACCATGAACAGAACCTGCAAATTTAGCTGGAAACGCTAAGATTTGGATGGAATTGAAATCAAACCTTTTTGAATCGGTAATGGAAACAGATTAGCGAGACCCTATCTCCCTCCGTTAACTCCGCCGTGATTTCCTTTCTCTACCACCGTAATCCACCGCGATCCCTCTAACTGTTACGTTGCCTCTGCCCAATTCACAGATTGTTGTTGTAATAGGCCGATTAACAGCCTCTATTCCGAAAATCAAAACTTGGAAAACAACAATAAACGAATTGAGCAGAAGGATGGGAGTTGTCGGATCTGGAATCTTCGAACCTAGACGGAATGCGACGGTGAAATTGGGTCGAAGACGGAGGAGTTGTATTTGGTGGTGACAGAGAAGAGAGGAGATGTAGGTGTTGTCGCCGGCGAGTCATGTTTGGTCGATGAGAGGAGGGAGGAAATGAAAAGGAAAGGCATGATGTTGCTCGATGAGAGGAGGGAGGAAATGAAAAGGAAAGGCACGATGAGATGCAGTAGTTCGTGAAACAGGAAATTTAGGTTAGGGGTAAAATTTAGGTTAGGGGTAAAACAGAAATTTTAGTCATTAGGGTTTAGGAAAAATTAGGGCTTCAAAATTGGCTTGGGGCAACTTTTATATATAGATTGATATACAAAAGGAATCACAATCATAAAATAACCGCTCAAAAGGGTTAAAAAAATATGTTTAAAGTGAAAAGCTTTTTATTTTTTATTTTTATTATTTAATTTTCTTTTCTTGGGTTATGTTTATGTCCTTTTGTTTCGTGTTGTTATATATTTCTTTTAAAACTTTTTAGCTTATAAAAAAAAAGGGCCCAAAAAAATATTACTAATATGAGATTTGATTTGTTGTATTTGTAGTAAATTAAATTTTACACCGACCATAAATAACTATCAAATTGTAAATACAACTTATTTTTCAACATTTTCCAGTAACATAGATCGTCTCATATAACATATTATTTATTCTTGCAAACTTCAATGCATGGATTCACGTAGGCACTAACATCACGAGCATCTGCAAAAATAGTCAATTATTATAAGAAACATAATTCGGTAAACCAAATATAATTTACGTATAAGATTGACTTGACAACAATATATAATGTAAGAGATAAAGAAAAAGAAGCAAAAATACCACTGTTGGCGTTAACAGACTTGAAAATGACACAATTAGTTGCACAATCATAATCAGCTTTTGATGTTTTATGAGCACATAACAATTCACAGGTAACAAGACAACCTGCATAATTTTCTATATTGCCTTTACATTTAAAGGGACACTTCAAAGCACAAATTGCTCCAGCGAATGACTCTTCGTGTGCAGAATCGTTAGCATGTGCCACAACTACCATCATCATCACGAAAATTAAAATAATCTCTTTCCTCTCACTCCTTGCCATACCTTTTCTCTATATTATGCTTTATTTTCTTGTAGTATATAATATGATAACTAAAGTTGAATAAAAAACCTCAATTTATAAGCCTAGAGTAAATGCACATTAGGTATATTTTTAAACACCAACAAAATTAAGATTTTTTTTGTAAAAAAAATGGTTATTAAGACTTTTTGTATCACATCATTTGATTATGTTTTGAACCCACTGCACAATACTGTCCATATTTGATAAAAAAATAAAATAAGAATAATGATCTAATGTGGAAAATCATAGATTAGGAAATTAAATTAATTTTGTAAAAAAAGGATTAAGGGTATTATAAAATATTTGAAATATAAAAGGTAAGGATTTTCATGTAGAATTACTTTTGGGCTCTGTCAAAAACAATAAATGTAGAATTACTTTTGGGTAAAAAAGGGTATACATAAAATAGTTTAAAAGAAATGTTAGGGGAATTTATTATTTTAGAATTTTAGCAAAAGCATTTAGTCAAAAAAGAGAAAAAAAGTTTAAGTTTCTTAGAAAAAAAAGAAATTATTGATGGTTTGGCTAAAGAAATAATTTTTTCCGTAAAATAGAAACTAGGAACACCATATGGATTTTCTCTAGCGAATAGTATTAGATGACCGAACCAAGGTTTGAATTCAAACTATAAGGGGAAAAAAGATTTAGTGTATTGTGTGAACTCTAAAGACACAAATTAGTCGGTGACAGTTATTTCGTGATCTAGTTTTGCCCTTGGCAAAAATAAAATTCAAATTAGTCTCAAATAATGATGGATGGAAATGATTCAAACTCGCTTAATAGCTAGACTCAATAATAATTAGTTCAACTCTAAACTTGCTTCGAGTTCTACACCCCAATTTGAAAATATGAAAACACATGTAACGTACAAAAAAAACAACAAAATTCTACAACCATAATTTATGAGGTTTTGAGTGATTGCATGGCCTATAGCATATAATCAATGTCTATTTAGGCTTATATTCAGTTCTTATTATTATTTAGTCATTTTGAGCTAGTAATGCTTCTTATAGTTGATTTGGTGAAACATATTGAATATTTGCTGTGTCGATATTGAAAGATACAACACAGAAGGATTCTGGCGATGTAGGGAGATACAGAGTGCTAGGTCGTTCGGTACCGTCATACAAGTGTATGAACTATTGGGACCTTTGTTTGCCATTACATGTTGACGAAGTTCGATGAGCTGTCTCTAATTATTGTAGTACAATGAATAAATGAATATGCTGAGTACCATGAGGATAAGACAAGGACAATATCTGATAGGAGAAATGACTAAAGGGAACAACTTGTAGTGGTTGGACTTGTACCATAAAATTTCATTGTTTTGAATAGAGCGATCAAGTTCTAAATGGGGTTAGCAACCAGTAGAGTTCTCGCGATATCATCTCTTTCGTATATGAGCATGTGTGCCTGTTCTTAGAGAGGAGAGTTATAATTACTTAGGTGAGTGATGCGAAGAGATCACATTTCTCCATCCATGGTTGTAATCTTCTCTTAGATATTTTTTCTCTAATAATGTAGCTATTATTTTTCATTAATCTCTTCTTTACTTTGTGACCACAATTACATTTACTGCAAAATTCCCTCAGACAGAAAGAAGGGTAGAACAGAACTGTTTGATTAATATGATTTACTTCACTAATATTGAAAAGAGATGGGAACTTAAATGACATCTTGATATTAACATAGATCTTTGCAGACAATGGGAAAATATCTATTGAGAATTCTTGTCATAGGCAAAAGGCTCACCCTCTCCATGAGAAATACCACTCAGACCTAACCTAAATTTGGGCATGCTAATTGTTGTGAAAATAGTGTACCCCAAGAGGAATGTCACCACAAACTAAGCATGACGGTTTGAATTGAGAAACCCTGAATATCACTTGATTGCTAAGAAACTATAGAAAGCTATATCTCTCTATATATTTTCAAAGCATGCCATAACTGATTCATTGTTCTAAATCACGTTGTTATTCTTGAGATCAACTAAGTGTTTTTAGTCGCTTCCCTAAAGTGTTATTGCTTTTAAACTTTTTTTATTGGTGCGACACCAAATGATTTATTTTACTTTTACACAAACAAGTTTACCGCTGGAAACTACAGAGTGTTATAGTGCCTCAGTCCATGTCCTTCGATGTTTGCTTTTACGCAGACCTCTACCCATTGTTGTCTGAGTTATAGCGTTACCTTTTAATTTTTGTGATATAACTAAACTGACATTTCCTTGGCTCCTATCATTGAACCATTCAACATTCCATTACCCTGACATAGTAGACCAAAATTTATTAGGTTGGCAAGAGGTAGCTCTCCTCCTTGGCTTCTGATTTATTCGCTATCAGCGCATGTGGTTCCAGTATCCATCGAACTACCCCCATCAAGATTTTCAAGAAACTTAGCATTACAATGAGATATCGAATTTTTAGGCTCAATTGCACTAACATGCTCACTTTCAGATGTTAGTTGAATTTTCACCTCTTCGATTATGTTGGAATAAAAAATGATTATGAAAAGGAAAACATTAGTCATATGCCATTATAACAAAAAGATTTTTAACGGTTGTCCAATAAAAGAACATTAGTCAAAGAACATTAACTTGATGATATATATCATGTTCATAATCATGACTCTTTTCGGATTCTTGACTCAGTGATCAAAAACTTTGAGGAGAGATTCCTGCTCCGAGTTTGGAATCAGGTCAGAAGGACCCAAATGCTATGACTGATTACAGCGATTCGTATAAGAATTCGGATTATCTAATGTCCGTTAAAAGGTTTATAACATTTGGGTCCTTGCTAGCTGGCAGGAAAAGTGCATGATAGCGAAAACCATCGCACACTTACTGGTTGGAAATTGGAAATGATATAAAGGATAAAGTGAAACTTCTTAAGGCACTAAAAGCATCTCAAACACATGCCAGAAAGGACATAAGAGAATATTACAATACTAAGGAATTGTTAAAGGGTAGTGTTAACTTGTGACCTAAGGGTACATGTTAAGAAACCCAAAAGAAGAAATGATCTCTAGACTTTTGTGCATTCAATTCGTTAAAAAGTTAAAGATTAAATATAATGCACACAGTTCAATAAATAATTTATATATTTGAATCATTAACTTGTGCTTTAAGGGCACAAGTTAGCATTTCCCATTGTTAAATAATCAACCTATAATAATTTCTCTTTACTGCTTCCATATCATATATATGCCTACAATAGGACTCAATATAAATTAGAGAATTAGAACAATAGGAAGAATCATTGAAAACGATTAAAGAGCAAAATCAATGTCAAGTAACTCATGTCTTTTGAAATAATTCCAATTGTAACTCTTTCATTCATTGTTAATGATGTTAAAATTATGTCTAAGAGCATTAGTCTCATTATTTGGTAATAGAATATCTTGCAAATCAATATGTAACGAAGATACATAATTATCTGGTTGAATTGCCAGAAGAGATGTGGGGTAAGAAGATGAGGGAGAAATTGGTTTGATATGACAAAAAATGGAGGGGAAAAATTGGTTTGATAGTAAAAAACCGGGAATTAGGGTTGCGTAACTGTCTTTAATTTATAGATAATATATATATATATATATATATATATATATATATATACATATAAATTTTTTTGTACTCTTCCATCATAATATTTATCTATCTATTTAAAAAAAAACAATGAAATAACTAATTACCGCTTCCCATGCAAACAAGCATGTCTTCACACCCACTAGGTAGGAAATTAGAGGAAATAGAAGTGCTAGTATAAAACCCACTTTAATATTTTCTTTTCTTGGGTTATGTTTACGTCCTTTTGTTTCGTGTTGTTATATATTTCTTTTAAAACTTTTTAGCTTATCAAAAAAAAGAAGGGCCCAAAAAAATATTACTAATATGAGATTTGATTTGTTATATTTGTAGTAAATTAAATTTTACACCGACCATACATAACTATCAAATTGTAAATACAACTTATTTTTCAACATTTTCCCGTAACATTGATCGTCTCATATAACATATTATTTATTCTTGCAAACTTCAATGCATGGATTCACGTAGGCACTAACATCACGAGCATCTGCAAAAATAGTCAATTATTATAAGAAACATAATTAGGTAAACCAAATATAATTTACGTATAAGATTGACTTGACAACAATATATAATGTAAGAGGAAAAAAAAGAAGTAAAAATACCATTGTTGGCGTTAGCAGACTTGAAAATGACACAATTAGTTGCACAATCATAATCAGCTTTTGATGTTTTATGAGCACATAACAATTCACAGGTAACAAGACAACCTGCATAATTTTCTATATTGCCTTTACATTTAAAGGGACACTTCAAAGCACAAATTGCTCTAGCGAATGACTCTTCGTGTGCATAATCGTTAGCATGTGCCACAACTACCATCATCATCACGAAAATTAAAACAATCTCTTTCCTCTCACTCCTTGCCATACCTTTTCTCTATATTATGCTTTATTTTCTTGTAGTATATAATATGATAACTAAAGTTGAATAAAAAACCTCAATTTATAAGCCTAGAGTAAATGCACATTAGGTATATTTTTAAACACCAACAAAATTAAGATTTTTTTTGTAAAAAAAATGGTTATTAAGACTTTTTGTATCACATCATTCGATTATGTTTTGAACCCACTGCACAATACTGTCCATATTTGATAAAAAAATAAAATAAGAATAATGATCTAATGTGGAAAATCATAGATTAGGAAATTAAATTAATTTTGTAAAAAAAGTATTAAGGGTATTATAACTAATTTTGTAAAAAAGGATTAAGGGTATTATAAAATATTTGAAATATAAAAGGTAAGGATTTTCATGTAGAATTACTTTTGGGCTCTGTCAAAAACAATAAATGTAGAATTGTTTTTGGGTAAAAAAGGGTATACATAAAATAGTATAAAAGAAATGTTAGGGTAATTTATTATTTTTGAATTTTAGCAAAAGCATTTAGTCAAAAAAAAAAAAAGTTTACCTTTCTTATAAAAAAAAAAGAAATTATTGATTGTTTGGCTAAAGAAATATATTTTTTTCCGTAAAATAGAAACTAGAAACACCATTTGGATTTTCTCTAGCGAATAGTAATAGATGACCGAACCAAGGTTTGAATTCAAACTATAAGGGGAAGAAAGATTTAGTGTATTATGTGAACTCTAAAGACACAAATTAGTCAGTGACAGTTATTTTGTGATCTAATTTAGCCCTTGGCAAAAATAAAATTCAAATTAGTCTCAAATAATGATGGATGGAAATGATTCAAACTCGCTTAATAGCTAGACTCAATAATAATTAGTTCAACTCTAAACTACCCCCATCAAGATTTTCAACAAACTTTGCATTACAATGAGATATCGAATTTTCAGGCTCAATTGTACTAACATGCTCACTTTCAGATGTTAGTTGAATTTTCACCTCTTCGATTATGTTGGAATAAAAAAAGATTATGAAAAAGAAAACATTAGTCATATGCCATTATAAAAAATGGATTTTTAACGGTTGTCCAATAAAAGAACATTAGTCAAAGAACATTAACTTAATGATATATATCATGTTCATAATCATGACTCTTTTCAGATTCTTGACTCAATGATCAAATGCTTTGAGGAGAGATTCTTGCTCCGAGTTTGGAATCAGGTCAAAAGGACCCTAATGCGATGACTAATTACAGCGATTTGTATAAGAATTTGAGTTATCTAATGTCCGTTAAAAGGTTTATAACATTTGGGTCCTTGCTAGCTGGCTGGAAAAATGCATGATAGCGAACACCATCGCACACTTACAGGTTGGAAATTGGAAATGAGAAAAAGGATAAAGTGAATCTTCTTAAGGCACTAAAAGCATCTCAAACACATGGCAGAGAGGACAGAAGAGAATATTACAATACTAAGGAATTGTTAAATAATCAACCTATAATCATTTCTCTTTACTGCTTCCATATCATATATATGCCTACAAAAGGACTCAATATAAATTCAACTGTAATATTCCGCTTAATATTTAGAGACGTATTATCTTTCAACGATGTTTTGTGTGCGAGTTTAAGATAAGGGCACTTTAGACTTTTGTGCTTGAGGGGTATATAAAGACTTTTGACCCCAAAATCTTCATTATTCCCTCAAGTTTCTCTCTCTAGGTTTTTCAAACATTCTTGGTCTCCTCCATCTCTAGGAGATCGATCCAATTCTTCACCCTTTTACTCAATCTTTGTTCAAAGTTTCCTAAGCAAGAGGTCAAGCAAACTTTGGGTACATAGGAACAAGCATCTTCATCTTGTTTTCTTTCTCAATCAAGAGTGGTGATTCTAGGGTTTTGGTGTAGGAAGACTTGTAATCAACTTCAACACTTCAAAGTGAGTTCTTAGCTAGTATTGTAACAGCCCAGGTGGGTCCCACACTCAGCCGTCCCACTACCCCGGCACTGTTACTCACAAGCTTAATCACTACCCCCCTCCTCTAGTAGTGTTTTTGCCTCCCGTGGGAATCGAACCTAGTACCTGGGGATAAGTACTACTTCAATGCATTCCCACTACCAATTGAGCTTAGCTCAATTGGTAGTGGGAATGCATTGAAGTAGTACTTATCCCCAGGTACTAGGTCCGATTCCCACGGGAGGCAAAAACACTACTAGAGGAGGGGGATAGTGATTAAGCTTGTGAGTAACAGTGCCGGGGTAGTGGGACGGCTGAGTGTGGGACCCACCTGGGCTGTTACAATTATTCCTTCCCCTTGGGTTGTGTTATGTTAGTTATAATCCTTATGAGCCAATAATTAGAACATGTATAATTTGCCATGCTTGAGATTCAAGATTATATAAGTTGGTAGTAGATGAAATATATGTGCTATGTTTGAAATTTATATGTTTGCCATACTTTCTGGTTGTTTAGGGTTGCAAACAGGTCTTGATTGAGGGTTTTTCCATGCAAATTTCGAAATTCTGCAAATTGGACTCAAGAAAGTCGCTAATGGCAAAATTATCACGCCATTAGCGAAATTTTCCTAGCACAAATAGAGGCATACGCTAATAGCGAGTTCAGCAGCGTGCCATTTTCCAGATTTCGCTAATAGCGAAAGTCTCTGGACTCTCAGGGACGTTTCGCTATTAGCAATTCTTGCACCGGCATTCGCTTACGCCTCTTTGATTCTTTACTTATAGCATCATTCAAACACTTGAGTTCAACATTAAATCTCTTTAAAAACAATAGGAAACCCTCTTCACATGAACAAACAATCATGCAACCCTAGATTTCTTAATTAGAAAGGTATGGAAACGTACGAGAAGCGCATAATTTAATACATCAATACAAATCCTACGAGAGAGTCTCTCCTCATATGTATACGGGATAGACATGAACTAGCAAGGGAATAAATTTAGAGCCTTGGCCTAGTATGCAGAGAAATAGAATAGCACACATGAAATTTTAATCATACTAAGTTGAGAACGATTAGGAATTTCATTCAAGGAAGTTTAAAACAAGAATTGTATGGTCAAGACCATTAAGAAGTAAAGGTGTCTTGTCTTTTGTATTCCTTCCAGGGTTGGATATAAAAGGTTCTCCAAGGGGAACGAGGTAAGCCGTAAGGGACCCACACGTCACTAAGGGAGTCCGGTGTGCCCTAGCTAGGCCTTTCACCGGTAGTAAGGGATTAACTTCCGGGGTTACTCCACCTGGGACTAATCTGTAAAATGAATTCAGAAATTCTTGATTGTTCAACGCTAACCACTAACTTAATGTTTGAACATATTTATTTATGCTTATGTATATGATAAGATGTTAGTTATGTACAAGTTTAGAAAGCAAGTAAAGAAAGTTTGCCGATGACGAGTTAGGTTTTATTTAATCGTCCGACTAAGAGACATGACATGATTGATATATGTATCTCGATGCGAAGAGCGTATCTTGGTATAGCGGTTTTAGACTTTCCCCTTGGCCGCCATGACACGTATAGATAAGCAAGACCTTGTTAAGATTAAAGAAACTATGACGGATTTTGTAAGAACAACCGTCTAGTCAACGAGACCACACACGTATAATCAACCGGTAGGTTGTATCTTAGACACGTGATAACCGTAGTTTTTCCCCGAGGTTATCACTAGCCTAGGGTTAGAAACAATTCACTGAGGCATTATGTCTCATCCCTCTCATTATTTGTTCAGGTTCACAGGTTACTCGAGGAAAAGGTAAATAAAAAGCTTTGGATTGACCGTGTTTGCGTGGATCCAACTTGGTGTAGATATAGTTGAAGCATATGTTATATCTTGAGTTGTCTAGTTATGAACTATTGTAGCTAGACTTGTATAGAAAAACTTTGGTGTGTAGCAATGTAACATATGACTTGGGTTATCGTTGTATCTAAACTTTCGACTTGATGTCATTTCTGTATTATATAATTAATGTATCCAATATCAGTTATAGCGCACATTTGAATATTCTAGACACTTTCAATTGGGCGTTACATCAACTAACTCATGTCTTTTGAAATAATTGAAAATGATTAAAGAGCAAAATCAATGTCAAGTAACTCATGTCTTTTGAAATAATTCTAGTTGTAACTCTTTCATTCATTGGTAATGATGTTAAAACTATGTCTAAGAGCATTAGTCTCATTAATTGGTAATGGAATATCTTGCCAATCAATATGTAACGAAAGTGTAACGGCGATACATAATTATCTGGTTGAATTGCAAGAAGAGATGTGGGGTAAGAGTATGAGGGAGAAATTGGTTTGATATGACAAAAAATGGAGGGGAAAAATTGGTTTGATAGTAAAAAAACGGGAATTAGGGTTGCGTAACTATCTTTAATTTATATATACTAGCGGAAAGACGGGCACTATCGTGCCCGTCTGTCTGCTCTTTCTACTACGCTAACGCTTGTGATTATATTTTATAATGTTTGTTTGTATAATTTTGATTAAAATTTTTAAATTTTTAAATATTAATGGAAATTATTGATATATTGATTTATAAACAAAATATTGTCAAGGCATATAACAAAATTATTTTTGAACTCAACATATTTTAGTTTGCCTGCATATAAAATTAAGATAAAATATTGATCATTTATTATTTATTCTAATAGTAATTAGTAACATCATAACATAAATGTATAAATGACATGTTATGTAAAAGAAACATTGCTATGATTATGATAAACGAATATCTTTAAAAACTACATTTTTCGTAAAGTCTCCATATTCTCCTTCTATTTTCCCGTCTTTAATGAGAACTTTTGTTTAATTTTGAGAAACTCCTCTTGATAAAGCTACATATAATTGACCTGAAAACTTGTCGTGGAAGATAGATTTCGACATTGGGAATGGTCTGCCCTTGTGACTTATTTATGATAATAGCAAAACTTAGTCTAACGGGAAATTATTTTCTACTAAGCGCAAAGGGAAGTCCTGAACTCACATTTGTTTTTAATTTAATTCTGGGCAAGAATGCTCTTTTTCCAGCATTGCTTCATGTTAGGATTTTCACATCCAACATATTCTTAAAGAAACCACGACATAACAATCGTGTCCCATTACACAGGCCATATCTAGGGTTTATGTTTCGCAACAACATCAAAGGTGCACCTTTTTTTACCTTCAAAATATGTAGTGGGATACTTCCTTGAGCAATTGAGTTTAGGAATTCCGGTTGATATAAGTTATGAGTATCCCCTTCAACCTTGTCAAATGACAACAAATTATGTTATTCTCCTGGAAACTGATTGATAATTAATATTTTTTTTTTGTGTAGATTGATAATTAATATTTAATATAATGCTAACAAATCTTTTTCTAAAATATTTTGAGTCCTAATATTTTTTTAGAGGATTTAAAGTTCAATCTTTAACATTATTTTTTGCTCACGTTTGTTACTAATCTTTTTTTTAGAGGATTTAAAGTCCAATCTTTAACAATAATTTTTGCTCACATTTGGTACTAATCTTTTTCTTAGAGCATTTAAAGTCCAATTTTTAATATTATTTTTTACTCACGTTTGTTAATAATCTTTTTTTAGAGGATTTAAAGTTCAATCTTTACCATTATTTTTTGCTCACGTTTGTTACAATTGATCAAAGGCTAAGGAAGAGTAACTTATATTAATAAAATAATAAAATAATATGGAAATACTATTTTTTTTTTGAAGTAATAAAATAATATGGAAATACTGTTTTTTGTGGAAGGGATATGAAAATACTTGACAATCTTTGTCGGTTGTATTGAGGGGAACAAGAACAACATAGATGTATAACATAAAATCGGCTGATAAAAAAGTAACATGAGTTTTTGTTTTGTGCTAGTTTTTTGTGAGTTTGTTCGTAGTTAACGGGGGTAAAAGAGGGTTAATGGGGACGATTAGTGACATGGATTAATAATCCACGTGTTATTTTATAATTGGCTAACAATAAGAACATTTCATAAGAAATTGTGTGTAAGTTTTCTCCTTAAATTAAATTTATTATTATCTATTATCTATTTGTTACATGTGTTATTTGTATTAAAAATTAAGGGTATTTTTAGAAAGAAAAGTGCAACCCAAAAGTGTGCTGAAAGGGGTAGTTTTCTTTATATATAGTGTGTGTGTGTGTGTGTGTGTGTGTATGTATATATGTATATATATATATATATATATATATATATATATATATATATAGATTTTTTTGTACTCGTCTATCTTAATATTTATCTATCTATTTAAAAAAAAAAAAGAGGGTAATTCTATCCACTGCCCCAAGGGCACTGGTTAAGGAGCAATTAATGAACAGATCTCCCTTGTTTTATCTTAATTAAAGTGATAAATAAGTCAACTAATTAAAATAAGAAAAATGTGCATTCAATACTCTATCAAATTTCCTATTTTGTGATACAAGCATGGAATCCTATTTTGTTTTGAAGAAGATTTTGTATTTGATTTTTTTTTTAGAGGTTGTATGATATTTTAATAGGTTATGTTTTATCTTTGAAATTGTTAATTTATTTTAGATTTTATTTTAATTGAATATGTTGCTAATTATGCATAGGTTTTCCATGAATTGGTTTGAAAGAAAAAAATGATTCACAAAAAATTTAGGCTTAAATAGTGCTTCGGTCCATGCAAATATGGCCCGGTTGAGTTTTGGTCCTTGCAAAATAAAAATTCAGATATCAGTCCCTGCAAAATTTTATGTCTTTTAAAAAAGTCCCTGGGCCCACTGAAGCTGCTAGGTGGCACTCCAATGCTGACGTGGCACATGATGACTGTGCATAATTGCCCACGTGGCATCTGACGTGGCATATAAATTAATTTAAAAATGTAAAAACAATTTAAAAAATCTGGAAATTAATTTTTGAAATAAAAAATGGAAAAAATAAAAAAAAATTATTTTTTTTAAATAAAAAATATGGATTTTAATTTTACAAATTTAAAAAAATTAATTTTTTTTTGAAAATTATAAAAACAAATCTGAAAATTATAAAAAAATTTCGAAAAAAATCTGAAAATTATAAAAAAATTTCAAAAAATCTAAAAATAAATTTAAAAATCATAAAAAATTTCCGTAAAAAATCTGAAAATTATAAAAAATTTCCGAATATTAAATTTTAAAACAATATTTTAAAAACTCTGAAAATAAATTTTAAAATATTAAAATAATTTTCTGAATTTATTTTTTTTGTATAAAATTAATTTTTTGAATATTATATATTCTGAAATTTCTGAAAAAAATATTTTTTTTAAAATTAGAATTTTCATCAAAGACTATTGGGAAAAACGTTATTTTTTCGGAAATTAATTTTCGTAAATAAAAAAAAACAAAAAGGTACATAGCTTTTTTTGAAAATTTTAAAAAAAATTAGGAAATTTATCTTCAGATTTTTTTCAATATTAAAAACTATTAATTTATATTTAAAAAAATTAAAATGCATTTTCCAAAATTTGGAAAAAAAAATCCAGAATTAAAAAATAAAATATATTTTCCAAATATTAGGAAAAAATAATTTTTGCAGAAGATGGCTCTATCTTTTCATCAAATTTGCTTTTAGAAGCCATTACATTAGCTCCATTTGGTATGTTCCCTCCTGAATTGAACGATCAAATAAGTAATTAAACAAAGGCTTAGAATTTTTCAGAATTTTTTTATGATTTTTAAATTTATTTTCAGATTTTTCGGAAATTTTTTATAATTTTCAGATTTTTTTCGGAAATTTTTTATGATTTTTAAATTTATTTTTAGATTTTTCGAAATTTTTTTATAATTTTCAGATTTTTTTCGAATTTTTTTTATAATTTTCAGATTTGTTTTTATAATTTTCAAACAAAAATTCTAATTTTTTTTTAATTTGTAAAATTAAAATCCATATTTTTTATTTTAAAAAAATAATTTTTTTTATTTTTTCGATTTTTTTATTTCAAAAGTTAATTTCCACATTGTTTTTAAATTGTTTTTAAATTTTTAAATTAATTTATATGCCACGTCAGATGCCACGTGGGCAATTATGCACAGTCAGCATGTGCCACGTCAGCATCGGAGTGCCACCTAGCAGCTACAGTGGGCCCAGGGACTTTTTTAAAAGACAGAAAATTTTGCAGGGACTGATTTCTGAATTTTTATTTTACAAGGACCAAAACTCAACCGGGCCATATTTGCAGGGACCGAAGCACTATTTAAGCCAAAAATTTACGGAAAAAAATTGTTAAGAAATTAAAAGAATACAGGAATGTAAATATGTAATGGAAAAGGAAATTTGACAGAGTATTAAATACAACTTTTTTTAATTTTAATTTGTTAACTTATTTATCACTATAATTGACGTAAGATCTATTCATTTATTGCTTCTTAACCCGTGCCCTAGGGCACCGATTAGCAACACCCTTAAAAAAACAGTCAAAAATAACTAATTATCGTTTCCCATGCAAACAAGCATGTCTTCACACCAGGAAACTAGAGGAAATAGAAGTGCTAGTATAAAACCCACTTTAATATTGTCTTTTCAGTAATCACTCTTTCCGCCTTTGAAAAAAAACTCATGTAAATTCCGAAAATTTCTATGTGACAAGCGTAAATTTATAATAGAGTGAGACTAAGAAAATGTTAGAGTGAACATTGCTTGCACTACTAAAAAAAATGACAAGTATAAAAAATATTATAAAAAGATGGGGTATATTAATAACGACCGAAACATGGACCTTTACCATATTTAGAAATATAGGAGATTTTATAGTATAAAGAAAAGTTGAAAGAGGTGTGATGGTTTTTTTTTTTTTTTTTTTAAATGAAACTTATTAAAAAATAAAGTCATTATTAGTTAAACACTTTTTTTTTTTTTGTGGTTTACATTTTATGGACCCAAAAAAGGAGACAACTGTTTGCAAATTTATTTAGAGGATATGTATGTACGTATAGTGTTTAATGAACTTATTGTTGTAGAATTATGCTATTAGTGTTAGGGTATAAGAATATTTATTTAATCAATATATTATGATGGTATTGTAAGAGCTTTATATCTAAACTTGTTATTATTTAGAAGTTGATCATGATTATGAAACTTGATCTAGAAGAGAGTAAACATAATGTCTTGCATTGTGCAGTAAAAAATAATTAATGATAATTGACTTATAGTATTTACTTATTGTGTGAAGTATAGCTAAGCAGACCATTGTATTTATACTACTAGGGGTTGCGGTATATCACTACCACAATTTTGGCTATTAATAGCGCAATTTTAATAGCGTTTTTATATAAATGCTATTAAAAAGGCAACCCACAAGCCTTTCATAGCGTTTTTGGGTGGGCGCTAAGAAAACTACTCAAAAATATAGATCAGATAGCGCTTTTAGGAAAACGCTATTATTTAGCTTCGCAAAGATAGCGCTTCCTAGTGAACGCTATTATTGGATGGGGGGTATAGTTGGCGTTTTTATGCAAACGCTATGTTTGGGGGTTTATCAAAATATATTAAAAAAAACGAAATGTACCTCACAAAAGGCAATCGTACTTGTATCTCTTCTCCATCAAAGACTGAAAACCTCTTCTCCATCGAACTCCTTCTTCTCTGCCGCGTAGTTGTTCTCTTCCACCACCAAACTCCTTCTTCCTCATCTCTATCTCACTCACTCATTTCCAATCTGTTGTTGCTCTCTCACCATCTCCGACACCGATTCGTGACCCATACTCCGGCACCGATTCGTGACCCATACTCCGGTACGTGACCCTCTCTCTCTTGTACTCTTCTTCGCTCACCTTTCCTCGACTCTGCTTCTCTCTGTGTTGATTGCTCTCACCTTCTTCGTTTCAACAGTGTGAGAAAGGAGTTCTCGATAGCTCGTGAAAGGGGGTATTTTGTAGTAGTGTATGCAACTAATTATTTATACAAGCTGCGTGGGTCGAGTCAGGCTAAGGATCTTCCTCCGAGCACAAGCTGAACCCTTAGGTGTCAGTTCCAATTAATGTACGTAGTAGACTACGTTGGAAGAATCGATCACTTAGGATTACCCACATATAAGACATTGGTTAGACGCAGTTGTGCTTAGTATAGCTTAGTTATATTAAAGTATATCGACTAAGGCAAGTAAGCCTATAAAATGTTTATTGTTAAATGAAAGGGAAGGTTATATTATTATTAAAGTATTTTGTTGTTATGATCATAATCTTCTAGAGTATAGTAATATTTATTCTACTTATGGGGAATACTATGTTGTATCCTGATTTGAAAACTGACTGAGATGTTGATATCTCACCCCACGTTGATTCCATGCTTTACAGGTAATCTTGTTATCAAAAGTTCAGGAAGCTGGATCACAGTTAGAGTCTATCTGTACTTTCATTCTCGAGTTATTTTATGGGGAGACATCTTTGTTGTATTTATAGTTATTTAAAGTGCAAGTTGTACACACATTATTTGCAAAGTCATTTTTGTAAACATTTTGAAATGCTTTAAAGCAAGTTAATGTGTAATATTTCATTTCTATAAAGCACATTTTAATGACTTAAGTGTTTTCTAAAAGTCTGGGTTGAACAACTATAATATTCCAAAGCAATCTTCACTTAAAACTATATTATTACTAGTTTTAGAACAATTTTCTTCAAAACCCTCTATTTAATTTTGGGATGTTACAGGAACCTTACTCTAACTTGAACCAGGATGAGCTGATATACAAATTACTTGTTAAGTTCGAGGGTGACCTCGTTATAGATGTTCCTCATGGCTTTAATAATTCTATAGAACATGTTAAGTATCTAAATCCATATGTTAAGTTGAACATCGAGGGAATTCATTTTCTAAATTCCATCCTTGATGGCTTTGTCGAAGATGTAGATCAGGGTTTTAACTTTTGAAGGCAAAGATGTTAAAGAAGTTGTTTAGTTTGTCTTAGTTTTTGTTTTCTACACTCTAGCTTTGTACCTTTTGTTCTCTTATCTGTAATATTTCTTGAATATCTTTGTATGCTTTATATTTTTTGTGTGCATGCTTTCTTTATATCATTTTTGTAGTGGCAACTGTGTTCTATCTCTTTTGTGGTGCCGTGAAGCATTTTCTTGCAACTTTGATATATCCATCGAGAGTGGCCACCATGTCCGTTCAGAATCAACGTGAATCCGGAAGGGCCCTTCTCTCCAAAGGGGAATTTCTTCTAGTGTATTGATTTAATTTAATTTTCCTCATTGAACGAGTATCTCAATTGCATACTTGAAATGGATGAAATCGTCAGTATTATTCCGGTGGCTTTTGTGAGACCAATCGTACTTTGATTTATCAATTTCGGACTTTATGGCGGATAATCTAGGGAATCATATTCCGTTTTAGTTAAACTCTTCATTTGCATATTCCATGAGAATAAGTTCCCTGGTGGACAACAAGGGTGCATATTCGCTAAAGCCACCGGTTAGATACCAACATTGCTTCCGGGTTTGTCATCTCTATGCCTATTTTAGTTGTCATCTTTAGGGTTCCTCTAATTATCGAGACTTCCATCTTAACATATCGCTGAGCTTTCTCTCGTGTATGCTGTACAGGTCTTGGTTTTGTTCAATGAATTGTTCAGATTCCTTTGTTCTTCGACTCATATGGTCTTGGCGACGTTAGTTTCTCTTACAAGACATCTTTCTAGTAAATACATATTCAGTTTGTCATCAGTTTTTCAAACTTGAATAACTTCTTTACTTAAGCACTCAATTTAATCCCTGAGTAGTTTGTTCTTTCCTTCGATATAAGCTTTTAGGATTGCTATGGTCTACGACTGGAGACACAGTGCAGTGAACTGGCACAACTCTTCACATGAATCCATGGATTTTCGAGGAAGAAATTATACCAGGTCATATCACGCCCTTTTTTTAGCACTAGGGCGAGAAGCCCTTACTTTACTGTCGTACTCATGTATTTGTTCAGGATAGGTTCAGTGTTTTAAATATACTCAACAAGATCTGTAGTCCCATCATATGAGTTCATGGTTATGGACCTGTGGTTTCTTAAAGCTAGTTTTTTCTTTGAAACAACAAATTTTATTAAAAACTCGATCATGCTCAAGAAGAACAATGGCTGGTGATTGAATACAAACAAAAGGCGCCGTATATAGACGGAACACCCAAAAATAAACATCATAAAAGACACTCCTAAAACACCACCTGTTATACCCTAATTTTGGACCTAAAAATACTAGTCAATTTTTCTTTTCTTGCATTATAAGTCATTTGAACTGTCTCTGATCAATTGCATCTTTCTCTGCATTTTATTTCAATATTGTTTGCAAAAATTCACATGCAAGGGTATTTTAGTCATTTCCTATGTCAAATTTCTCTCAGTCTTTCAAAATTTTGTTTGAGTCCTTTCAAGTAGTGTGAATAAGTCTCTGTTTCATTCTATGTCTAAATCCATTTTAAAAATTGCATTTGAAGTCATTTTTGAGTCAGTTTTGCCCCTAGGGGCATTTTAGTCTTTTCAAGTGTCAAAGTACTGTTTAAATCCTAAAAACTGTCTCTGAGTCTTTTAATTTTGCTTGTATGAGTCTTTGATTCAATCTCTGTCAAAAAATCCATTTTTCAACTGCATCTGAGTCATTTTTTAGTCGTTTTCAGCCCCAGGGGCATTTTGGTCATTTCACACGAAATTTCGGCAGAGAGGTACTTTAAAGTACCTCATTTAGGCCATTGGTTCGTTTTAGTCCGTTTTGTCAAATTTTAATCGTTTCACTTTACGTTATTTTCCAATTACCAATTTTAATTCATTTTTATTTTTGTTTTTAGTCCTAAAATTCCTAAAAAAAATTGTATTTTAGTCCTTTTTGTCCAAGTCATCAGGTCTGTACACGTGTCAGTTTCTCATTTGTCCATTTGTCCAAGAGTTTGTTACAAAGTCCATGTCCAGGTGGCGCCTTTGCATTGGTCCAGTAATACACTTGGCAGCCTATAAAAGGCTCCAATCATTGCAGTGCCATTCAGATTTCAACACATCATCAATAACACTTCTCACTCTCTCTCTCTCCACAAAAAACGAATCAACACCACAAAAAAAATCCAGAAAAAGCTCAAGAACATGATGAACAAATTCATCATCCAAAAACCCTAACCGAATTCAGTTATCACCAAACTCATCAATTCTCATCAAATTCAAGCCATAACCGAATCAAAAACATCACACAACATAGAATTCCGCATCTATTCCACAAAAAAAACAAACGAATTCGCAAGGAAGAGGAAGAAGCTTTCAGAGATTCTGAAGAATCTTCATCATCAAGCTCACCTTCGCAATTCCAACGAAGATTCATCAATAACGACGAACTCTTCGTGATCACGAAGGATTTGAAGAAGAAGAGGGAAAAAGTTCGAATTCGAAGCCGTAGCAGAAGAAGGGAAAGGATACGAAGTTCACCAGAGGAAGGACAATCGAAGAACTCAAAATCTTCTTCGTTCGTCACTTCACCAGTCCAAAACACAGGTATCAAACTATCAATCTCTTCCTTTTCACGTTTTCTTTCGAAAATCCTGAACAATTAGCTTCATACATGCGCTGTGGCTATGAATCAAAGTAGATCGGAGCATTTTAAGAGTTTTCTTGCAAAAACCTTTCGAATAAGAGAAAAAGAAGAAGAGTTAACAAAAAGAAGCATCAAAACCGTGAAGTAAAAGTCCGATCTACTCTGATTCGTAAGTTTCTTTGAGAAACAAGCCTCAGAATCGAGTAGAGGAGAAGAAGAGCTTTAGAAATATGTGTTTAAGTCTGAGTTCTGGGCGGTTTAGGGCTCCGACGCGGCGGCGCCACCGCCGGCCACCGCGTCGGAGAAAGGTTGAAGATGACCGGCCTTAGGTCGGAGAAGAGAGAGTCTGCAGACTCTCTCTCTCTCTAAGAACATTGTAGAGAGAGAAAGGAGTGAGAATTGTGAGGTTTCCCCTTTGATTTTGCTTATATACCTGCTCTATGATCCCACGCGCGCGCGTCAGTACCATACCATGCGCCTTCATGACTTCTTGACCGTTAGATCTAGGGTTGAGAGGTACTGGATCAATCCAACGCCCCTGGTGCGTTTGGATGATCCAGGATCCATCTCAGTTTGGGCCTGAACCTCCTTTTGTGCAGATTTTCGTTTTCCTCATGCATCTTTGCTATTTCCTAACACTGTTTTGCTTTTTACACCTCTGTTCATGATCAAAATTACTTGGAAAATTCTATAAATTTTTGTACATGTTCTTGTTAATTTTTGTGGTGTTTTTATGCATTTTGTTTACTGAAAATCTTGATGAAAAATATTATTGCATTTTCTTGCTTTATTTCCTTAATTGTTTGAAAATTCATGAAAATTTTGTCCAAATTCTATTTCAAATTCTTGATAATTGTTTGTGATGCATATTAGATGATTTTGTGGGTTTGTTGCTACTGTTTGTGTTTGATTTTATTGCATACATGTGAATCTTGATTAGTTACGTAGCTTGCAAGGCATTGTGTAGTTAAATAATGCAAATGCGCTTAAAATTTGCTTTAAGTTGCCAAGTAAATCATGTTGCCTTAATCCTCATTCCAAGACCTGATTCTAAACCTTTAAAGTGTATTGGAATGTGAGAATTATAGGTCATATGGTTCTTGCACTCTAGGCACAAATTTTGGCCATGTTTGCACTCATTTTCTACCCTTCATATTTTAGTGCTTCTCTTGCTTTATTTCTTTTGATATTATCATGTGCTACTAACCTTTTCATTTCATGTTTCATATTCATCTTAAGCATCTCCATTTCATCCCATATTCATTTCTATTTTTCTTGCAATTTAATTTGTACTAAAGTTAGAATGTGACACTTAGGAGCTTTTGTAATATCTTACTTCCATGCTTTTAATTGCTTGGCAAAGAGGCCATAGAATGGATCTAGGGTATGATGTAAAGGACAATGGACTCTAATGATGTACACCGACACAAGCACCGACACATGCACACACATCACTATATAGCTAGAATATGCATGTTTAGATGTATGTTTAGGATTGTATGTTTAGATGAATGCCTAGGACTTATACTTAGAAAAAATCAATTTTCCAAACAAATGTGAACAACTTTACTCAAATCTTTTCCAAATAAACCTTGGGATCCAACATCCCATTGTATTTTCTTTTCCATTTTCTTAATCAAACTTCAATGAACTCTAATCCTACTTTGACCATATTTTGCAATTCACTAATTCAACCTCACTATTTCCTAATCTCATGCCCTTGAGGCCTCTTTCTATTCTTCAAAATCCATTTTCAAACTTAAAATCAACCAACAAAAGCAAAAAACATTTTTTTGAGAGAGAACTACGGTGGATTTGATCCCTTAAACGGGTACGTAGGCAAGGAACAAAATTCCTTCAATTCAAATAAAATAAAAATTCAAAAACATTCTTCTCCCTCCAATTCTTCCTCTAGCAAACTTTAGGTTTTAATAACATTTTTCAAAATAGCATTTAAAAATAAAGCGCGCGCGTAGAAATTAAAGACGGTTCCTATAGGATACTATAGTCGTTATGGGTGCCTAACACCTTCCCGTAGCGAAAACAACTCCCGGACCTCGATTCTCAAGGGTTTTGCTTACTTTTTCCCTTCCCAAGAAAAAATAAGATATCACCGGTTTAAAAAGGTTCAAACGTAATCAATGTTTGACACCCGAAAACCAAGATAAAACAGCTGGCGACTTCACTGGGGAGATTCGAGAGTTACGCCTAGTCTTTATTTCCACGCTTGCGCTTGCATTTTTACTTGTTTCTTTTACTTGCTTTCCTATGTGAATAAATGTTTAAATTCTTGCAAACGTGTGGGGTGAGAATATCAAAAGTCCTGCACCCGGGCTGAGTGAACTTAGGATTTAGGAGGGATATAATCGACCATTCATTCCGGGGGTTGCCTCGTGTTTTGGATTATGCGATCAATCCCACATAGCTGAGGCATTTTGGGGGTGATGTTGTCGGCGCGTGTTGTCGCGTTTAGGCACTTTGCTTCTAATTGTTCTATGACGCTATGAACCGTAGATAACCAAACCCATCCATGGCCATTTTCTAGGATGTAGTGCGGAGGCTAAACCGAGTGTTGTCTCGAGTTTTAGTTGTCACGCGATACTACACTCAAGTTAGACCTTCCGCGGATAATCATGGAGCGAGTGTTGTCTCGTGACACCGTGATATGCGTCGGAGAGGTTGCAACTTGGGAACCTTTTTTAGAGCCCGGTTACTATCTCCTAAAGCCCTAGTTTCACCGGACGCCGTGTCCACCCATGACTCCTCAACTTTGAATCTCAACCCACTATGTTTTCTCCGAACTTGAACATAATTCATGCATACATGCATACATGCATAAACTTTTTCCATGCATTATTATCGAAGGGCTTAGACAAGTTGAATTTGTAAACATTGTAGGAATGAAGAGGACTAATTCCTACAAGTTCAAGGAAGTGGATTTGGCTAGTTTGAGAGATTTGGCATTCAAGGTTAAGGATCCGACCGGTTTCCGACATCGTTACGGGGCTTTACTTCCTATTCTTCATACTAATGTGGATGAGAAGCTTGTGCACACTCTAGTGCAATTCTATGATCCGAAGTATCGGTGTTTTAGTTTTCCAGACTTTCAGTTGGTGCCTACTCTAGAGGCTTACTCTCACTTGATGGGTTTATCTATTGCTAAGGGGATACCTTTCTCAGGACCTGAAAATCCTCTTACTCCATTGGTCATTGCTAAGGATCTCTATCTCAAGACCACCGATGTCTCCAAGAATCTTGTCACTAAGGCACGCATCCGAGGGTTCACTTCAGAGTATCTTCTTGGGAAAGCTCACCTCAATACCACTTGTCAGGACACTCTCGAGGCTATTCTTGCACTTCTTATCTATGGGCTTATTCTCTTTCCGAATCTTGATGGCTTCGTGGACATGAATGCTATTATGATCTTCCACTCCAAGAATCCGGTTCCTACTCTGCTAGCTGACACATACCATGCTATTCATGATCGTACTGGCAAGGGTCGTGGCTATATCCTATGTTGTGTGCCTCTCCTCTATAGGTGGTTTATTTCGCACCTTCCGGAGTCTTTCCACGCCAATCCGGAGAATTGGTCTATTTCACAGAGGATTATGGCTCTCACTCCTAATGAAGTGGTTTGGCTCACTCCAGCTTCTAGGGTCAAGGAAATTATCTTTGGTGGTGGAAATTTTCTTAATGTACCTCTTCTTAGTACCCGGGGTGGAATTAACTATAACCCGGAGCTTGCTTTGCGACAATTTGGTTTTCCGATGAAAGATAAGCCCATCAATCTTGCTACAGCTCCTTACTTCTTTCACTACTCCAATACTCCCACGGGAATAAGAGAGGATTTCATGGAAGCTTGGACTAAGCTTCGGAAGAAAGAGGTGAAGCATATGGGTGTAAGGTCCGGAATTGCTCATGAGGCCTATACACAGTGGGTGACAAACCAAGCTGAGGAGGTTGGTATGCCTTACCCCTCTATGAGATATGTGTCTGCAACTGTTCCTTCCATGCCTTTGCCTCTACTCCCACCTACCCAGGAGATGTATCAGGAGCATCTAGCTATGGAGAGTCGGGAAAAGCATCAGTGGAGAGCTAGATACTATGAGGCTGAGAACTTGATCATGACTCTGGATGGAAAGGATGAGCAACAGACTCATGAGGTCTTGACACTGAAGAAAGAGTTAGCTAAGGCTAGGAGAGAGATTGAGGATAAAGATAGGTTGCTTATGAGGGACTCCAAGAGGGCTAGGAATGCCCGTGACTTCTATGCACGATACTGCGACTATGATTCTGAATCTGAGGACGACGCTTCCACTTCCTATGCTTGAGGATCTCCATTTCCTGTTGCTATTTCCATTTTGTGTTGATTTACATTTTAAAGTCTATCCCTTGGCTTAGCATTTCAAAGGGAATCGTCTTGTAAAAACTATATGTTGGTTATTTGTTTCCCGTTCATGTTAATCGTTGTTTAGTAATGTTCACAAGTTTTTAATTTGTCTAAAACCCTTCGATAACATAAAAAGAGTCTTTTTTGCATATGCATTTACACATTTCATGCATCATATGCATCCATTGGTCACAAAAAACTTCTCTCGTGCTCATTGCCTCCTGGTTTTGTCCGCCGCAGTCTGAAAAGTGGCTCTGTTTTATCTTGGTTTTCGGGTGTCAAACATTGATTACGTTTGAACCTTTTAAACCGGTGATATCATATTTTTTCTTGGGAAGGGAAAAAGTAAGCAAAACCCTTGAGAATCGAGGTCCGGGAGTTGTTTTCGCTACGGGAAGGTGTTAAGCACCCATAACGACTATAGTATCCTATACGAACCGTCTTTAATTTCTACGCGCGCGCTTTATTTTTAAATGCTATTTTGAAAGATGATATTAAACCTAAAGGTATTCTAAGTGAAGAATTGGAGGGAGAAGAATGTTTTTGGATTTTTATTTTATTTGAATTGAAGGAATTTTGTTCCTTGCCTACGTACCCGTTTAAGGGATCAAATCCACCGTAGTTCTCTCTCAAAAAATGTTTTTGTTTTTTGTTGGTTGATTTTAAGTTTGAAAATGGATTTTGGAAGAATAGGAAGAGGCCTCAAGGGCATGAGATTAGGAAATAGTGAGGTTGGATTAGTGAATTGCAAAAGAAGCCAAAGTTTGATTATTTTCATTGAAATTTGATTAAGAAAATGGAAAAGAAAATACAATGGGATGTTGGATCCCAAGGTTTATTGGAAAAGCTTTGAGTGAAGTTGTTCACATTTGTTTGAAAAATTGGTTTTTTCTAAGTAAGAGTCCTAGGCATTCATCTAAACATACAATCCTAAGCATACATCTAAACATGCATATTCTAGCTATATAGTGATGTGTGTGCATGTGTCGGTGCTTGTGTCGGTGTACATCATTAGAGTCCATTGTCCTTTACATCATACCCTAAATACATTCTATGGCCTCTTTGCCAAGAAATTAAAAGCATGGAAGTAAAATATTACAAAAAGCTCCTAAATGTTTACATTCTAATTCTTTGTACAAATTAAGTTGCAAGAAAGAAAATAGAGATGAATATGAGATGAAATGAAGATGCTTATGATGAATATGAAACAATGAACAAATGGTTAGTAGGACATGACAATATCAAAGGAAATGAAGTAAGAGAAATACTAGAATATAAAAGATGGAAAATAAGTGCAAACATGGCTAAGATTTGTTCATAAAATGCAAGAACCAAGTGACCTATAATTCTCACATTCCAATTACATTTTAAAGGTTTAGAAACAAGTTTTGGAATGGGAATTAAGGCTACATGATTTACTTGACATTTTTTTAAAACAAATTTGGAGCATATTTACATTATTTAACTACCTAATGACTTGTAAGCTAAGTAACCTACCAAAATTCACAATTATGCAACAAAATTAAACACAAACAGTAGCTAAACCTTATGAGATCAAATGGTATAGGTCACCAACATTCATCAAGCAATTTGGATTAAAATCAAGCAAATTTTCACTTATTTTTAGCACAAAATATGACAAAACTAGCAAGAAAATTAACACCTCATTTTTTAACCAATTTTAACATGTGAAAATTATCACAAAATGCTACAAAAATATCAAGAAGTCTACATGAATTTTCTTGGAATTTTTTGAAGAGTTTTTTGGACTAAAAAACGCAAGAAAATTACTAATTCTAACAAAAACAAGGAAAAAGCTATATATATTTTTTATCAAAATTTTTTATGTAAAAATGTCATAAAAACATCAAGAAAATCATCAAAAACCTATGGAAAAATTATTTAGGATTTTTACGGAGTTTTGGACACGTAAAAGGTTCAAATAGCAAAAGGCAGTATAGGAATAGCAAGAAATCATAAAGGAAAAGAAGCTGCACAAAGATCCAGTCCAGGCCCAAAGCTACAGATCGATCTTGGACTATCCAAATGCCTTAGAGGCGTTGGATTGATCCAAGCCTATCAAAACCCTAGATCTAACGGCTGAGATCGCATGGCACACAACAGAGCAAAACAAACACGCAGCAACTTCACATCGCAAGCGTACACGTAGCAACAGCAGAGATCAAACAGTCAAGAAGCTAAGGTGTATGACAGTTACGGTGTACGCGCATGCATAGGATTACAGGGGATATATAAACAAGAAACAAGAATGAAACACCACAAACATTCACTCGTTTCTCTCTCTAACCTAAGTTAGAGAGAGAAGCTCTGCAACAAGCCTTTCTTCTCCGACCAGATCACAACATTCCGGCGAACCTCAACCTCATTCCGACGCGGTGGCCGGTGGCGGCACCGCCGCGTCGGAGCTCAATCTTGCTCCGATTCGACGAACAAACACAGATTTAAGCATATTTTCTTCTTCTTTCTTTGAATTCGAACTCAGTTTTTAGTAAAAGCTTTCGAATCGGAGCAGATCTACGAGTTTGAGATCCTATGGTTCTTGTTCTCAAATCACAGAGAAACGGTGTAAAACATAGAAAAGAGCACGTACCTTCGATTGGATCGGTTGAAAAGGACGAAAGAGGACTGGAACTTTCAGATTTCTGCACCTTCGTCTTCTTCTTCGTTCTTTAGAGCTTTGCGATTCTTTTCTTTTGGATTCGTCCTCTTTCCGTTCCGATTTGCTTCGATTGGCTTCGGTGTTGTTCGTTCTTGCTATGTTTGAATCTGATGTGTTGAAACTTTGTGATTCAGTGATGAATCGGTGAATCTGTAACTGAATTGGTTATGGATTTTGATGAGGGAAAGTCGGTGATGATGACTGTGGTGTTCTGGAATTTTCTGTTGTGTGTTTTTGTTGTAGGAATTGTGGATCCAATCTGTTGAGAAAGTTAGGGTTCTGGACTTTTCTGTTGAGGTTGAAGATGAAGATTCATCTTCATTCTTCAGTGTTCTTCAGATTTTCCAGAATTTGTTGTTGATTTTCGGTTTTGATTTGTTTGAGTGGAGAGAGAGAGAGTGTGAAGTGTTTGTGATGATGTGGAAAGAAATGAATGGTGATCCCTGACTTTGACTGTTGAGTCAGCTTTTATAGCTGACTGTGTAACTGCCTGGACCAATAACAAACTGCCATGTGGCGCTGGACCTTGTAACAAACTTTTGGACAGATGGACAAATGAGAAACTGACACGTGTACAGACCTGATGACTTGGACAAAAGGACTAAAATACAATTTTTAGGAATTTTAGAACTAAAAATAAAAATAAAATGAATTAAAATTGGTAATTGGAAAATAACGTAAAGTGAAACGATTAAAATTGACAAAACGGACTAAAACGAACCAATGGCCTAAATGAGGTACTTTAAAGTACCTCTCTGCCGAAATTTCGTGTGAAATGACCAAAATGCCCCTGGGGCTAAAATGACTGTAAATGACTCAGATACGAATTTTAAAATGGATTTTTAACAAGGAATTGAATCAAAGACTCATACAAGCAACATTAAAAGACTCAGAGACAATTTTTAGGATTTAAACAGAGCTTTGACACTTGAAATGACCAAAATGCCCCTAGGGGCAAAACTGACTCAAAATGATTTCAAATGCAAATTTTGGAATGGATTTTGACATAGCATTAAACAAAGACTTATTCAAATTTATTTGAAAGGTCTTAAACAAAATTTTGAAAGGCTGAGAGAAACTTTGACATAGGAAATGACTAAAATGCCCTTGCATGTGAATTTTGCAAATAACATCGAAATAAAATGCAGAGAAAGATGCAATTGATCAGAGATAGTTCAAATGACTTATAATGCAAGAAAAGAGGAATTGACTAGTATTTTTAGGTCCAAAATTAGGGTATAACAGCTGCCCCTATTTAAGTTTCTTTGTCCGGAGACTCAAGAGACGAAGTCTTAGTGTTGACGGGACGAAGATACTTAAATATTAACATTTGCACTGTTTTTGGACATAAAAATACGCTTTCAGATTTTCAAAAATATGAATGCCATGCAATACTTTGATTATGAATGCAAGACAAACAACTGGAGTCTATGGAGCCTGTCATGTCACTGGGGATTCAGGTGAACATTGACAGGGTAGACAAACCAGGGAGTAGAAAATAAGATACAAGTTGTTCTTTGGGTCGAACTGGCCACTTGACCAAGGAATACAAACAAAAGATAGGTGCAAGCTGTTCTTGGGATTGAACTTGGCGCTTGACCGGAAACATAGACATATAGGCTGATACAAGCGGTTCTTTGGATCGAACTTGACACTTGGTTGAAGACACAAACAGATAGGCAGACACAAACTGTTCCTTTGGATTGAACTGGCTGTTTGGCTGGAGACATAGACAAAAGGGTTGATACAAGCTGTTTCTTTGGATCGAACTTGCTTGTTAGATTATCACCACATCATGTGGGAGAGTGCAGACTGTTCTCTTAGATCGAACTTGTCGTTTGACCGATAACAAAGCATAAGCTGGGTACAAACTGTTCTTCAGATTGAACTTGCTGTCTGACTGATAACAAAGCATAAGCTGGGTACAAACTGTTCTATCGAATCGAACTTGCCGTTTGACCGATAACAAAGCATAAGCTGGGTACAAACTGTTCTATCGAACTTGCTGTTTGTCCGGAAGCATAGGTATATAAGCAGGTACAAGTGGTTCTTCTTTGGATCGAACCTGGCACTTGACCAGTAACAAGATACAATTTGAAAGTCTGGTTTAACAAGATACCAATTGAGGGTAAATTTTCATTGACCTGATTTGGAAATAGACATGACCATTTTTGTTGGCCCAAGAGTAAATTGAGAGTAAATTGACATTGATTTGAGTTGAAAATTGACATTGAAAGTTGAGATTGAAAGTTGAGATTGAACAGAGACATAGACATAGACATAGACATTGGATTGGAGAGTTGCAATTGACATTGGAATTGAATTGAAAATTGACATTGACATCGGCATTGGCATTAGAAATTGAGATTGACATTGACATTGGCATTGGCTTGGAAATTGACATTGGCATTGGCATTGGCATTGGAAATTGAGATTTGACATTGACATTTGACATTGGATATTGTCATTGACATTGGAATTGGAATTGGAGATTGGAAATTTGGCATTGTCATTGGATATTGACATTGGAATTGGAATTGGAATTGGAGATTGGAAATTTGGCATTGACATTGGGATTGGATTGAAATTGGATTGAAAATTGACATTGACATTGGATATTGTCATTGGAATTGGAATTGGAATTGGAATTGGAATTTGGAGACTGGAAATTGCTTCGAATTTGACAGTTGAAATTGAAATTGAGATTGGAAATTGCTTCGAATTTGACAGTAGACATGATTGGATTTGACAGTTAGTACTGAAATTGAAATTGACAATTGGAGTTGGAATTGAAATTGAAATTGAATTTGACAGTTGACAGTTGGATATGCAACATGTATGCATGGTATAGCAAGATTATTGGATGTATGAGCACATAAAATGCATGATTATGCATGTATGAATGCTTGAAATGCATGATTGATTGGCAGTTTGACAAGGAAGTTTCACAAAGGCAGACGAAACATTGGAAGATTGGGCACGTAGTGGCTCGTGCTGCAACATATTCACAGGGGAAAACCTCTTTGGAGAGACCGTCGTTGGGAGACGCATCAAAACCATGGCTGAGGGTAATAAAACTTGTAGAGGAGGGACCCTTGGAAAGTCCTTGGATACAGGTCGCCATTGCTAGGCGTGTCAGTGCTGGGTAAACATTGGATGTTCGCATCTGTGGTCAATGCTTTTTCAATATTTCATTCTTTCATTTTTCATTTTCAAACCCCATTTTTGCCTGAACCGCCCTTTCGGGTTTTCGATTCACCGGGGAGTAAAGATTCTTTTCATCGCCCCATTTTTGCCTGAATTGCCTTCATAGGTTGTCAATCAGCGGGGTGCTCATTTTTGCCTAAGCCGCCCTTTCGGGTTTTCAACTTAGCGAGCTTTTTATTCTCATTTTTCATTTTTCATTTTCATTCTGTTTTTCATTCTTGCTATTGACCACAGATCATCCTGGGGAGTAACCTGCTTGTAACATGTATTGAAATAGACATTGATATTCATTCATTCATGCATGTTTCATTGAAATGTACCCTGTTGCTCAGGTTTGCTTTCAAAATAGACAGAAAAAATGTTTTTCAATTTTCAAAAGATGTTTGTTTCAGACATTGACATTATCAAATGAAAAAGAAAATATTTGTATAGAGCATTGAAAGTAGGAAGAAAAATAGAGTTTCAAACAGTAGAAAGGCTCAAATTGATGTAGAAGAGTGAGGGTCAGCCAAAGGCATGACTTCACGGATTTACAAAGCTTGGAAGATGGTAATTTTATTGGTTGGTGATACATTGAACACGATGACCGCTACATTTCATAGAAGTTTTGAATTCACAAGTACGGAAGCTTCTGATGAAGACGATCATTGACAGTTGCAGATGCCCCCAGGGGTGATGGTGATTTGCCAGATATAGTTACTTGTCTTTTATTGACCTCATTTTTGCATGAACCGCCCTTTCGGGTTTTCGGCTCATCGAGGCGCTCATTCTTGCCTGAGTTGCATACAATCTCAGCGAGCTTTTTCATATTCATTTTTTTTTGTCCCTAACTTTTGCCTGGATTGCCCTTTCGGGTTTTCGATCCACCGGGAAGCGCATTTTTGCCTAGGCCGCCCTTTCGGGTTTTCGACCTACCACGCTGTTCTTTTCTTTTTAGACAAAGTATTTCTTGACTATATCGGCATTAACAGGATTTGGGAGTTCAACACCATCCATGTGTGTAAGAATCAAAGCACCACCAGAGAAAGCCCTCTTGACAACATAAGGACCTTCATAGTTAGGTGTCCACTTGCCCCTTGGGTCGGGTTGCTGACTTATCCTTCTTTTCAATACAAGTTCGCCTTCCTTGAATTCTCGAGGTCGGACTTTCTTGTCAAAAGCATTCTTCATTCGCACTTGATACAACTGTCCATGAGTCATAGCATTCATACGTTTCTCTTCAATCAGGTTCAATTGGTCATACCGACTTTGACACCATTCAGCCTCAGTTAACTTTGCTTCCATGATCACTCGAAGAGATGGAATCTCCACTTCCAGAGGGAGAACTGCTTCCATACCATATACAAGAGAGAAAGGAGTTGCCCCGGTTGAACTGCGCACTGTAGTACGGTAACCATGCAGGGCAAAAGGTAGCATTTCATGCCAGTCTTTGTAAGTAGTGACCATCTTCTGAACAATCTTCTTGATGTTCTTGTTAGCGGCCTCAACTGCACCATTCATCTGAGGTCTATAAGGAGAAGAGTTGTGATGTTCAATTTTGAATTCTTCACACAAAGCTTGCATCATGCTATTGTTCAGATTAGAACCATTGTCAGTGATAATTTTGTTGGGAACACCATATCGACAAATGATGTTATTCTTGATAAACTTGACAACCACTTGCTTGGTCACATTTGCATAGGAGGCAGCTTCAACCCACTTGGTGAAATAATCAATTGCCACTAGAATGAAACGATGTCCGTTGGAAGCTTTTGGTTCAATTCTTCCGATCATGTCAATGCCCCACATAGAGAAAGGCCACGGGGAAGAGATAATATTGAGAGCATGTGGAGGCACATGAATCTTGTCAGCATAAATTTGACATTTGTGGCATCTCTTGGCATATCTGTTGCAGTCACGTTCCATGGTTATCCAGTAATAGCCGGCTCTTAACAGTTTTCTTGACATGGTGTGACCCGAAGCATGGGTCCCAAAAGTACCGTCATGTACATCATGCATCAACTTCTCAGCTTCTTGCTTGTCAACACATCTCAACAAGACCATGTCATAGTTCCTCTTGTATAGGATTTCTCCGTCCAGAAGGAATCTGCTAGCCCATCGTCTCAAGGTCTTTTTATCCCTGTTGGAAGCACCAGGTGGATATTCACGATTCTGCAAGAATTGTTTGATGTTGTAATACCAAGGCTTTTTATCATTCACATCTTCATCAGCCTGATCTGGCATATTTTCAATAGTAAACACGTGAGCAGGTCTGTCAAGACGTTGTACTTTGATTACAGGCACATCATTCCAGTGATTGACACGAAACATGGAAGACAAAGTGGCAAGAGCGTCAGCCATCTGATTTTCATCCCGAGGGATATGGTGCAGCTCAACCTTTGTAAAATATGTCAACAGACGTCTTGCATAGTCACGGTAAGGGATCAACTTCTCATGATGAGTCTCCCATTCACCCTTTATCTGATTAATAACAAGTGCAGAATCTCCATAGATGTCAAGGTGCTTAATTCTCAGGTCAAGGGCTTCTTCAATGCCCAAGATGCATGCTTCATATTCAGCTATGTTGTTTGTGCATTCGAAAGTTATTCGGGCAGTGAAAGGAATGTGGTGCCCCTGTGGAGTTACAATGATGGCTCTAATCCCTTTACCGTAAGCATTAACAGCACCATCAAACACCAATCCCCATTTGCTATTGGGATCCGGCCCTTCATTGATCAGGGGTTCTTCACAGTCTTTTGCTTTCAGATACATGATCTCTTCATCAGGGAAATCAAACTTAATTGGCTGGTAATCATCAAGAGGTTGACAAGCAAGATGCTCAGCAAGGACACTTCCTTTGATTGCTCTCTGAGCTTTGTATACAATATCATATTCAGACAACAACATTTGCCAACGTGCGATCTTTCCAGTAACAGCAGGCTTTTCAAAGATGTACTTGATTGGATCCATTCGGGATATCAACCAAGTTGTATGATTCACCATATAATGACGCAGGCGTTTAGCAGCCCAAGCTAAGGCACAACAAGTCTTTTCAAGCATCGTATACCGAGTCTCACAGTCGGTGAACTTCTTGCTCAGATAGTAGATAGTATGCTCTTTCTTACCAGTCTCATCTTGTTGACCGAGAACACAGCCCACTGAATCCTCTAACACTGACAGATACATAATCAAAGGCCTTCCTTCCACTGGCAGAACAAGGATAGGTGGCTCCAACAGGTATTCTTTAATGCTATCAAAAGCTGCCTGACATTCATCATTCCATACAACAGGCTGATTCTTTCTGAGCAATTTGAAAATTGGTCCACAGGTAGTAGTCATGTGAGATATGAATCTTGAAATATAGTTTAGACGTCCGAGGAAACCTCTGACTTGCTTCTCAGTTTGAGGGGCCGGCATCTCTCTGATGGCTCGGACTTTGTCAGGGTCAACTTCAATGCCTCTCTGGCTGACAATGAAGCCTAGCAACTTTCCAGATCGTACACCAAATGTGCACTTGTTGGGATTCAACCGCAGCTTGTACTTTCTCAATCTTTCAAACATCTTTTTCAAATACACGACATGCTGCTCTTCATCACTTGACTTCACAATCATATCATCAACATATACTTCAATCTCTTTGTGAATCATATCATGAAATAGAGTTGTCATACCCCTTTGATAGGTAGCACCAGCATTTATCAAGCCAAACGGCATCACTTTATAACAGAATGTTCCCCACGGAGTGATGAAGGACGTCTTTTCTCTATCTTCAGGTGACATTCGTGTCTGGTTATAGCCAGAGAAACCATCCATGAAGGAGAATACTTTGGATTGAGCAGTACTGTCAACAAGCACATCAATATGAGGTAGTGGGAAGTTATCCTTTGGACTGGCTTTATTCAGATCTCTGTAGTCAACACACATTCGAACTTTCCCATCTTTCTTTGGTACTGGTACAATGTTGGCAATCCACTCAGGGTATTCAGCTGTCATGAGGAAACCTGCATCAATTTGCTTTTGTACTTCAGCCTTGATCTTAAGAGCCATGTCTGGACGAGACCTTCTCAATTTCTGTTTGACAGGAGGACATTCAGGTCTTGTCGGTATCCGATGTTCCACAATCTGGGGATCTAGACCCGGCATATCTTCATAGGACCATGCAAAGACATCTGGATAATCATGGAGAAGCTGAATGATTTTCTTTTTCACCTCTGGCTCGAGTGCAGCACCAATCTTGATCTCTCGCTTGTTCTCTTCAGTACCCAGGTTGATAAGCTCAATCTCTTCCTGGTGAGGCTGAATGGCTCTTCTTTCTTGCTCGAGCAGTCGAGTGATCTCATACGGTATCTCTTCATCATCATCCTCATCTTCAGCTTCATATACAGGGAATTCAAAATTTGGAGGAACCATAGGGTCACTGTGTTCAACGGGTTTATTATGGTTCAATCTGCATAATATGATTGGGATGATTTTAGAAAAATGTTTTTCATGCAGATTTTTGAAATTAATAAGAAAAATACAGATGTTTTGGTTTTTTCTGGCATTACCATTATTTCCAAGAAAAAAGGCACTAAAAAAGTAAAAAACAAAGAGTCGTGAGAAAAACGACAACTTTTTATTGATTAACGGCAATGCCGAAACAAACACGCCCTTACAAAGATATCACTTTCGCCTTGGGCAGAGCGAAAGGATTGTTATTTTGAAAACAGAAAAACATGAGCAACAAAACACATTACATGGAGGCATGCATGACTAAAGGAACATCAATGGCTTCCCAATTTCTCACAGTGCCTCCTGGTATAACAAATGTAGGCACATGGCTTCTTTCAGCAGCATCTTCAGCAATAGCATTAATGAACCCAGCACTGTAGAAAGTTCCTGTTGAAACACCCGATGTTGGAGAGAATCCAAGGCCCTCTTTACGCTTGTTTTCCAAGATCTGAATCACTTTGCCCCAGCCAGCAGCTTGCCCTTCTTGACCCGGAGAATCCTGAAGCACTGGCACAATCACACATACATCACTGACGGTCAAGTGTTTGTCATCCATCAGACTCTGGATATCATCTTGCACCACACGACAGCCCATAGGATTTTGGAGACATTCTAAACAGGAAGCATGATCGTGATTAAGCAAAGAAGCTTGACAAAGCTTGGTATGTAGTGGTACCAAGGGGGTAATGACATTGCGGACATCCAGCATGGGGTCTTCTTGAGGAACAGAAACCCTTTCAAAGGCCTCAATCATATTGACAGCAGCATGGTTTGGAAGCGGGTTGTCAAGAACATGTGGGACACTATTCTCAAAAGTCAACCGTCCCTTTTCTATCAGGTCTTTCACAATATATTTCAGAGCAAAGCAACCTTCAACATCGTGGCCTTGAGCGCCCTGATGGAACTCACATGTCAGATCCTGTCGGAACCTGGGAGGCAATGGATTAGGCGGAGGCTTGCCTGGTCTAGTAACACAGTGTCCCTTGGCCAGTAGAGTGGGGAGCAGCTCACCATACCGCATTGGTATTGTTGGAAAAGAAGGCTTGGGTCGGGGACCCTGTTGTTGCTGCCGTTGCTGTTGAGCAGGAGGCTGTTGTTGTGTTTGTTGAGGGATAGCATTGACGGGCATTGGTGGTTGACCCGATGGTAGAGGATATTGCTGATAAAATGGTGGGAAGAAAGGGTGTTGAGAGTATTGCATGTAGTGATAAGGCAGGGGTAATTGTGTAGCAGCTGCAGATGGGTTACCAGACACCATCCCTACGTCAGATTCTTTCCTCTTGTGATGTCCGTTACCGTACTTCTTTGGTGCACTGTTTGAAGATTCACCTTTCTCAAGGACAATAATACCATCTCGGACAGCCTCTTCTAGACGGGTTCCCATTGTGACCATATCAGAGAAGTTGTTTGGGGCAGAGACTATCATTCTCTCCTTATATTCCTTCTTCAGAGTCTTCAGGAATGTCTGCGTTAATTCTTCCTCATCAAGTCGAGGAGAAACACGAGCAGCTGCCCCTCTCCACCTTTGAGCATATTCACGGAAGGTCTCATCTGATTTCTGAGATAGGGCTTTGAGAGAGTCCCTGTTTGGCCTCAGACGGGTATTGAACTCATATTGACCTTCGAAAGCAGCAGCGAGTTCCTCAAAGGTATGGATGTTATCTTTGCTCAGACTAGTGTACCAATCTGCTGCATCATCTGTCAGGCTACTCTGGAAGCAATGGATCATCAGTGCATCATTGTCGGCGTAGTTAGCCATCTTTCGGACATACCGGATAACATGGTTATGTGGGCAAGAAGTCCCATTGTACTTGTCGAATTCTGGCTCTTTGAATTTCTTAGGAACCTCAAATCGGGACACCAAGCATAGGTCACGAGCTTTAGCAGGAGCACCATTGTTTCCTCGGCTAGCCTTGACCTCACGGAGTTCTCCAGCCAACTCCCGTAACTGTCTCTTCATAGCTTCCATTGCGGGATCTTGTCCACGCGGAGTATCAACATCAATCACCTGTTGCACAGTGTGCACAATAGGGTCGGTAACAACAGTAGTCACTTGAGGCATAGCAGTAGACACAAGAATCTGTCCTTGACCAGCAAAACCAGAGACACCAGCGGCAGTATTAGGAGAGTAGTAAGCTGAGAGGCCATAAGGACGGCCGTTGGGCATAACAAAACGAGCATCAGTAGCCACAGTAGACAGTGGGATAGAGGGAATCACCTCAGCAGTAACTGGAACAGAAGTGGCTGGCTGTTCTTGTGAAGCCATCATAGCGGACATAGCGTCATGAGCCTTGGCCAAGTCTTCTTTCGTAGCAGCCAATTCGGCACGGAGCTGAGCATTTTCTTCTTCAAAGTTAGCCATTATCCTTCTCTTGTGAAATCTTGTCTGATGAATTCTATCTGGTTGGTAGACTTTGCGAACACGAGCCACTTTTCAGACTGCGGCGGACAAAACCAGGAGGCAATGAGCACGAGAGAAGTTTTTTGTGGTCAATGAATGCATATGATGCATGAAATGTGCTGATGTATATGCAAAAAAGACTCTTTTTAGGTTATCGAAGGGTTTTAGACAAATTATGAACTCGTAAACATTACTAAACAACAATTAACATAAACGGGAATCAAACAACTAACATATAGTTTTACAAGACAAATCCAACATGAACAAATGGAAATAACAACAGGAAATGGAAATCCTCAAGCATAGGAAGTGGAAGCGTCGTCCTCAGAGTCGGACTCATAGCTGCAGTATCGTGCGTAGAAGTCACGGGCACTTCTAGCCCTCTTGGAGTCCCTCATAAGCAACCTATCTTTCTCTTCAATCTCTCTCCTAGCCTTAGCTAACTCTTTCTTCAGTGTCAAGACCTCATGAGTCTGCTGCTCACCCTTTCCATCCAAAGTCATGATCAAGTTCTCAGCCTCATAGTATCTAGCTCTCCACTGATGCTTCTCCCGACTCTCCATAGCTAGGTGCTCCTGATACATCTCCTGGGTAGGTGGGAGTAGAGGCAAAGGCATGGTAGGGACAGATGCAGACACATATCTCATAGAGGGGTAAGGCGTACCAGCCTCCTCAGCTCGGCTTATCACCCACTGTGTATAGGCCTCATGAGCGATACCGGACCTCACACCCATATGCTTTACCTCTTTCTTCCGAAGCTTGGTCCAAGCTTGCATGAAATCTTCTCTAATTCCGGTGGGGGCATTGGAGTAGTGAAAGAAGTAAGGAGCTGTAGCAAGATTGATGGGTTTATCCTTCATCGGGAAACCGAATTGTCGCAAAGCAAGCTCCGGGTTATAGTTGATTCCACCCCGGGTACCGAGAAGAGGTACATTAAGAAACTTTCCACCACCAAAGATGATTTCCTTGACCCTAGAAGCGGGAGTGAGCCAAACCACTTCATTAGGAGTGAGAGCCATAATCCTCTGTGAAATAGACCAATTCCTCGGATTGTCGTGGAAAGACTGCGGAAGGTGCGAAATAAACCACCTATAGAGGAGAGGCACACAACAAAGAATGTATCCACGACCTTTGCTGGAACGATCGTGAATAGCATGGTATGTGTCAGCTAGCAAAGTAGGAACCGGATTCTTGGAGTGGAAGATCATAATAGCATTCATGTCCACGAAGCCATCAAGATTCGGAAGGAGAATAAGCCCATAGATGAGAAGTGCAAGAATAGCCTCAAGAGTGTCCTGACAAGTGGTATTGAGGTTGGCTTTCCCAAGAAGATACTCTGAAGTGAACCCTCGGATACGTGCCTTAGTGACAAGATTCTTGGAGACATCGGTGGTCTTGAGATAGAGATCTTTAGCAATAACCAATGGAGGAGGAGGATTTTCAGGTCCTGAGAAAGGTATCCCCTTAGCAATAGATAAACCCATCAAGGAAGAATAAGCCTCTAGAGTAGGTACCAACTGAAAGTCCGGAAAAGTGAAGCACCGATACCCCGGATCATAGAATTGCACTAGAGTGTGCACAAGCTTCTCATCCACATTAGTATGAAGAATCGGAAGTAAAGCCCCGTAACGGTGTCGGAAACCAGTCGGATCCTCAATCTTGAGTGCCAAATCTCTCAAACTAGCCAAATCCACTTCCTTGAACTTGTAGGAATTAGTCCTCTTCATTCCTACAATGTTTACAAATTCAACTTGTCTAAGCCCTTCGATAACAATGCATGGAAAAAGTTTATGCATGTATGCATGTATGCATGAATGTATGATTATGTTCAAGTTCGGAGAAAACATGGTGGGTTTGAAGTTCAAAGTCGAGGAGTCATGGGTGGACACGGTGTCCGGTGAAACTAGGGTTTTAGGATAATAGTAACCGGGTTCTAAGAAGGTTCCCAAGTTGCAACCTCTCCGACGTATCTCATGGTGTCACGAGACAACTCTCGCTCCATGATTATACGTGGAAGGTCTAACTTGAGTGTAGTATCGCGTGACGACTAAAACTCGAGACGACACTCGGTTTAGCCTCCGCACTACGTCCTAGAAAATGGCCATGGATGGGTTTGGTTATCTACGGTTCATAGCGTCATAGAACAATTAGAAGCAAAGTGCCTAAACGCGACAACTCGCGCCGACAACATCACCCCCAAAATGCCTCAGCTATGTGGGATTGATCGCGTAATCCAAAACACGAGGCAACCCCCGGAATGAATTGTCGATTATATCCCTCCTAAATCCTAAGTTCACTCAGCCCGGGTGCAGGACTTTTGATATTCTCACCCCACACGTTTGCAAGAAATTAAACATTTATTCACATAGGAAAGCAAGTAAAAGAAGCAAGTAAAAAACACAAGCGCAAGCGTGGAAATAAAGACTAGGCGTAACTCTCGAATACCCCCAGCGGAGTCGCCAGCTGTTTTATCTTGGTTTTCGGGTGTCAAACATTGATTACGTTTGAACCTTTTAAACCGGTGATATCATATTTTTTCTTGGGAAGGGAAAAAGTAAGCAAAACCCTTGAGAATCGAGGTCCGGGAGTTGTTTTCGCTACGGGAAGGTGTTAAGCACCCATAACGACTATAGTATCCTATAGGAACCGTCTTTAATTTCTACGCGCGCGCTTTATTTTTAAATGCTATTTTGAAAGATGATATTAAACCTAAAGGTATTCTAAGTGAAGAATTGGAGGGAGAAGAATGTTTTTGGATTTTTATTTTATTTGAATTGAAGGAATTTTGTTCCTTGCCTACGTACCCGTTTAAGGGATCAAATCCACCGTAGTTCTCTCTCAAAAAATGTTTTTGTTTTTTGTTGGTTGATTTTAAGTTTGAAAATGGATTTTGGAAGAATAGGAAGAGGCCTCAAGGGCATGAGATTAGGAAATAGTGAGGTTGGATTAGTGAATTGCAAAAGAAGCCAAAGTTTGATTATTTTCATTGAAATTTGATTAAGAAAATGGAAAAGAAAATACAATGGGATGTTGGATCCCAAGGTTTATTGGAAAAGCTTTGAGTGAAGTTGTTCACATTTGTTTGAAAAATTGGTTTTTTCTAAGTAAGAGTCCTAGGCATTCATCTAAACATACAATCCTAAGCATACATCTAAACATGCATATTCTAGCTATATAGTGATGTGTGTGCATGTGTCGGTGCTTGTGTCGGTGTACATCATTAGAGTCCATTGTCCTTTACATCATACCCTAAATACATTCTATGGCCTCTTTGCCAAGAAATTAAAAGCATGGAAGTAAAATATTACAAAAAGCTCCTAAATGTTTACATTCTAATTCTTTGTACAAATTAAGTTGCAAGAAAGAAAATAGAGATGAATATGAGATGAAATGAAGATGCTTATGATGAATATGAAACAATGAACAAATGGTTAGTAGGACATGACAATATCAAAGGAAATGAAGTAAGAGAAATACTAGAATATAAAAGATGGAAAATAAGTGCAAACATGGCTAAGATTTGTTCATAAAATGCAAGAACCAAGTGACCTATAATTCTCACATTCCAATTACATTTTAAAGGTTTAGAAACAAGTTTTGGAATGGGAATTAAGGCTACATGATTTACTTGACATTTTTTTAAAACAAATTTGGAGCATATTTACATTATTTAACTACCTAATGACTTGTAAGCTAAGTAACCTACCAAAATTCACAATTATGCAACAAAATTAAACACAAACAGTAGCTAAACCTTATGAGATCAAATGGTATAGGTCACCAACATTCATCAAGCAATTTGGATTAAAATCAAGCAAATTTTCACTTATTTTTAGCACAAAATATGACAAAACTAGCAAGAAAATTAACACCTCATTTTTTAACCAATTTTAACATGTGAAAATTATCACAAAATGCTACAAAAATATCAAGAAGTCTACATGAATTTTCTTGGAATTTTTTGAAGAGTTTTTTGGACTAAAAAACGCAAGAAAATTACTAATTCTAACAAAAACAAGGAAAAAGCTATATATATTTTTTATCAAAATTTTTTATGTAAAAATGTCATAAAAACATCAAGAAAATCATCAAAAACCTATGGAAAAATTATTTAGGATTTTTACGGAGTTTTGGACACGTAAAAGGTTCAAATAGCAAAAGGCAGTATAGGAATAGCAAGAAATCATAAAGGAAAAGAAGCTGCACAAAGATCCAGTCCAGGCCCAAAGCTACAGATGGATCTTGGACTATCCAAATGCCTTAGAGGCGTTGGATTGATCCAAGCCTATCAAAACCCTAGATCTAACGGCTGAGATCGCATGGCACACAACAGAGCAAAACAAACACGCAGCAACTTCACATCGCAAGCGTACACGTAGCAACAGCAGAGATCAAACAGTCAAGAAGCTAAGGTGTATGACAGTTACGGTGTACGCGCATGCATAGGATTACAGGGGATATATAAACAAGAAACAAGAATGAAACACCACAAACATTCACTCGTTTCTCTCTCTAACCTAAGTTAGAGAGAGAAGCTCTGCAACAAGCCTTTCTTCTCCGACCAGATCATAACATTCCGGCGAACCTCAACCTCATTCCGACGCGGTGGCCGGTGGCGGCACCGCCGCGTCGGAGCTCAATCTTGCTCCGATTCGACGAACAAACACAGATTTAAGCATATTTTCTTCTTCTTTCTTTGAATTCGAACTCAGTTTTTAGTAAAAGCTTTCGAATCGGAGCAGATCTACGAGTTTGAGATCCTATGGTTCTTGTTCTCAAATCACAGAGAAACGGTGTAAAACATAGAAAAGAGCACGTACCTTCGATTGGATCGGTTGAAAAGGACGAAAGAGGACTGGAACTTTCAGATTTCTGCACCTTCGTCTTCTTCTTCGTTCTTTAGAGCTTTGCGATTCTTTTCTTTTGGATTCGTCCTCTTTCCGTTCCGATTTGCTTCGATTGGCTTCGGTGTTGTTCGTTCTTGCTATGTTTGAATCTGATGTGTTGAAACTTTGTGATTCAGTGATGAATCGGTGAATCTGTAACTGAATTGGTTATGGATTTTGATGAGGGAAAGTCGGTGATGATGACTGTGGTGTTCTGGAATTTTCTGTTGTGCGTTTTTGTTGTAGGAATTGTGGATCCAATCTGTTGAGAAAGTTAGGGTTCTGGACTTTTCTATTGAGGTTGAAGATGAAGATTCATCTTCATTCTTCAGTGTTCTTCAGATTTTCCAAAATTTGTTGTTGATTTTCGGTTTTGATTTGTTTGAGTGGAGAGAGAGAGAGAGTGTGAAGTGTTTGTGATGATGTGGAAAGAAATGAATGGTGATCCCTGACTTTGACTGTTGAGTCAGCTTTTATAGCTGACTGTGTAACTGCCTGGACCAATAACAAACTTCCATGTGGTGCTGGACCTTGTAACAAACTTTTGGACAGATGGACAAATGAGAAACTGACACGTGTACAGACCTGATGACTTGGACAAAAGGACTAAAATACAATTTTTAGGAATTTTAGAACTAAAAATAAAAATAAAATGAATTAAAATTGGTAATTGGAAAATAACGTAAAGTGAAACGATTAAAATTGACAAAACGGACTAAAACGAACCAATGGCCTAAATGAGGTACTTTAAAGTACCTCTCTGCCGAAATTTCGTGTGAAATGACCAAAATGCCCCTGGGGCTAAAATGACTGTAAATGACTCAGATACGAATTTTAAAATGGATTTTTAACAAGGAATTGAATCAAAGACTCATACAAGCAACATTAAAAGACTCAGAGACAATTTTTAGGATTTAAACAGAGCTTTGACACTTGAAATGACCAAAATGCCCCTAGGGGCAAAACTGACTCAAAATGATTTCAAATGCAAATTTTGGAATGGATTTTGACATAGCATGAAACAAAGACTTATTCAAATTTATTTGAAAGGTCTTAAACAAAATTTTGAAAGGCTGAGAGAAACTTTGACATAGGAAATGACTAAAATGCCCTTGCATGTGAATTTTGCAAATAACATCGAAATAAAATGCAGAGAAAGATGCAATTGATCAGAGATAGTTCAAATGACTTATAATGCAAGAAAAGAGGAATTGACTAGTATTTTTAGGTCCAAAATTAGGGTATAACAGGCTCGTGTTCGCAAAGTCTACCAACCAGATAGAATTCATCAGACAAGATTTCACAAGAGAAGGATGATGGCTAACTTTGAAGAAGAAAATGCTCAGCTCCGTGCCGAATTGGCTGCTATGAAAGAAGACTTGGCTAAGGCTCATGACGCTATGTCCGCTATGATGGCTTCACAAGAACAACCAGCCACTTCTGTTCCAGTTACCGCTGAGGTGATTCCCTCTATCCCACTGTCTACTGTGGCTACTGATGCTCGTTTTGTTATGCCCAATGGCCGTCCTTATGGCCTGTCAGCTTACTACTCTCCTAATACTGCTGCTGGTGTCTCTGGTGTTGCTGGTCAAGGACAGATTCCTGTGTCTACTGCTATGCCTCAAGTAACCACTGTTGTTACCGACCCTATTGTACACACTGTGCAACAGGTGATTGATGTTGATACTCCGCGTGGACAAGATCCCGCAATAGAAGTTATGAAGAGACAGTTAAGGGAGTTGGCTGGAGAACTCCGTGAGGTCAAGGCTAGCCGAGGAAACAACGGTGCTCCTGCTAAAGCTCGTGATTTATGCTTGGTGTCCCGATTTGAGGTTCCTAAGAAATTCAAAGAGCCAGAATTTGACAAGTACAATGGGACTTCTTGCCCACACAACCATGTTATCCGGTATGTCCGAAAGATGGCTAATACGCCGATAATGATGCACTAATGATCCATTGCTTCCAGAGTAGCTTGACAGATGATGCAGCAGATTGGTACACTAGTCTGAGCAAAGATAACATTCATACCTTTGAGGAACTCGCTGCTGCTTTTGAAGGTCAATATGAGTTCAATACCCATCTAAGGCCGAATAGGGACTCTCTTAAAGCCCTATCTCAGAAATCAGATGAGACCTTCCGTGAATACGCTCAGAGGTGGAGAGGGGCAGCTGCCCGTGTTTCTCCTCGACTTGATGAGGAAGAATTAACGCAGACATTCCTGAAGACTCTGAAGAAGGAATATAAGGAGAGAATGATAGTCTCTGCTCCGAACAACTTCTCTGATATGGTTACGATGGGAACGCGCCTAGAAGAGGCTGTCCGAGATGGTATTATTGTCCTTGAGAAGGGTGAATCTTCAAACAGTGCACCAAAGAAGTACGGTAACGGTCATCACAAGAGGAAAGAATCTGACGTAGGAATGGTGTCTGGTAACCCGTCTGCAGCTGCTACACAATTACCTCTGCCTTATCACTACATGCAATACTCTTAACACCCTTTCTTCCCACCATTCTACCAGCAATATCCTCTACCACCGGGTCAACCACCAATGCCCGTCAATGCCATTCCTCAGCAAGTACAACAACCACCTCCCGCTCAACAGCAACGGCAGCAACAACAGGGTCCCCGACCCAAACCTTCTTTTCCACCAATACCAATGCGGTATGGTGAGCTGCTCCCAACTCTACTAGCTAAGGGACACTGCGTCACCAGACCAGGCAAGCCTCCGCCTAATCCATTGCCTCCCAGGTTCCGACAGGATCTGACATGTGAATTCCATCAGGGTGCTCAAGGCCATGATGTCGAAGGTTGCTTTGCTCTGAAATATATTGTGAAAGATCTGATAGAAAAAGGACGTTTGACTTTTGAGAACAGTGTTCCTCATGTCCTTGACAATCCGCTTCCAAACCATGCTGCTGTCAATATGATTGAGGCCTTTGAAAGGGTTCCTGTCCCTCAAGAGGATCCCATGTTGGATGTCCGCAATGTCGTTACTCCTTTGGTACCATTACATGTCAAACTTTGCCAGGCTTCTCTGTTCAAACATGATCATGATTCTTGTTCAGAATGTCTTTGGAATCCTATGGGCTGTTGTGTTGTGCAAAATGATATCCAGAGCCTGATGGATGACAAGTACTTGATTGCCAGTGATGTATGTGTGATTGTGCCAGTGTTCCATGACTCTCCTATTGAAAGTGTACCTCAGGCAAAATATGTTGAACCTTTGGTGATCAGGTTACCTGGTCCGGTATCTTATACCTCTACCAAAGCAATTCCTTACAAATACAATGCAACCATGATTGAGAACGGAGTGGAGGTGCCTCTGATATCCCCAGCTACAGTTGACAATGTTGCCGGTGAAGTTACAACTCTGAGAAGCGGAAAGGTCCGTCCACCTTTGTTTCAAAAGAAGGTAGTTACACCCATTGCCACGGTAACTCCACCAGTTGTTCCTCCTGTTGACAAGAACACCGGCCCAGCAGGCCAATCTATTAAAGAGTCCAATCTGGACGAAATCCTGAGGCTTATAAAGAAAAGTGACTATAAGATTGTTGACCAGCTGCTACAAACCCCATCAAAGATATCCATCTTGTCTCTACTTATGAGCTCAGAAGCTCACAGGAAGGTGTTAATGAAAATACTGGAGCAAGCTTATGTTGACCACGAAGTCTCTGTGGATCAATTTGATGGGATAGTGAGTAATATTACTGCCTGCAACAACTTAGGGTTCGGTGACGATGAGCTCCCCGAAGCAGGGAAGCACCACAACTTGGCTCTACATATCTCGGTGCACTGTGGGTCTGATATGATATCCAATGTGTTGGTAGACACTGGATCGTCTCTGAATGTAATGCCTGAATCAACACTACGGCAATTGAGCCATCACGGAATTTCTCTGAGGGGTAGCAGCTATCTGGTTAAGGCTTTCGATGGATCCCGCAAAGATGTTCTTGGGGAAGTAGACTTGCCAATTACCATTGGTCCCGAGACATTTCAGATTACTTTCCAAGTCATGGATATCAATGCTTCTTACAGCTGTCTCCTCGGAAGACCATGGATCCATGACGCTGGAGCAGTCACATCCACTTTGCATCAGAAGCTCAAATTCATGAGGAACGGTAAGATTGTCACTGTGCATGGTGAGGAAGCATATATAGTTAGCCAGGTATCATCGTTCTCTTGTGTTGAAGCAGGGTCCGCGGAAGGGACGTCGTTTCAAGGCTTGACTGTTGAGGGTGCAGAGCCCCGGAGGGCTGGTGCTAGCATGGCTTCACTGAAAGACGCCCAGAAGGCTGTTCAAGCAGGGCAAGCTGCTGGCTGGGGCAAAGTGATTCAGATTCTGGAAAACAAGCGTAAAGAAGGCCTTGGATTCTCCCCGACATCTGCTGTTTCAAAGGGAACCTTTTACAGTGCTGGGTTCATCAACGCTATTACTGAAGATGCTGCTGGAGGTGGTTACGTGCCTGCATTTGTTATACCAGGAGGCACTGTGAGGAATTGGGAAGCCATTGATGTTCCTTTAGTCATGCATGCTTCCAAGTAATGTGTCTTGTTGCTCATGTCTTTTGTTTTCAAAATAACAATCCTTTCGCTCTGCCCAAGGCGAAAGTGATATCTTTGTAAGGGCGTGTTTGTTTCGGCATTGCCGTTAATCAATAAAAGTTGTCGTCTTTTCCGCGACTCTTTGTTTTTTTACTTTTTAGTGCCTTTTTCTTGGAAATAATGGTAATGCCAGAAAAAACCAAAACATCTGTATTTTCTTATTAATTTCAAAAATCTGCATAGAAAACTTTTTCTAAAGTCATCCCAATCACATTATGCAGATTGAACCATAATAAACCCGTTGAACATAGTGACCCTATGGTTCCTCCAAATTTTGAATTCCCTGTATATGAAGCTGAAGATGAGGATGATGATGATGAAGAGATACCGTATGAGATCACTCGACTGCTTGAGCAAGAAAGAAGGGCCATTCAGCCTCACCAGGAAGAGATTGAGCTTATCAACCTGGGTACTGAAGAGAACAAGCGAGAGATCAAGATTGGTGCTGCACTTGAGCCAGAGGTGAAAAAGAAGATCATTCAGCTTCTCCATGATTATCCAGATGTCTTTGCATGGTCCTACGAAGATATGCCGGGCTTAGATCCCAAGATTGTGGAACATCGGATACCGACAAGGCCTGAATGTCCTCCTGTCAAACAGAAATTGAGAAGGTCTCGTCCAGATATGGCTCTTAAGATCAAAGCTGAGGTGCAAAAGCAAATTGATGCGGGTTTCCTCATGACAGCTGAATATCCTGAGTGGATTGCCAACATCGTACCAGTACCAAAGAAAGATGGGAAAGTGCGAATGTGTGTTGATTATAGAGATCTGAACAAAGCCAGTCCAAAAGATAACTTCCCATTACCTCCTATTGATGTGCTTGTTGACAGTACCGCTCAATCTAAAGTGTTCTCCTTTATGGATGGTTTCTCTGGTTATAATCAGATACGAATGTCTCCTGAAGATAGAGAAAAGACGTCCTTCATCACTCCATGGGGAACATTCTGTTATAAAGTGATGCCGTTTGGCTTGATAAATGCTGGTGCTACCTATCAAAGGGGTATGACCACTCTGTTTCATGATATGATTCATAAAGAGATCGAAGTATATGTTGATGATATGATTGTGAAGTCAAGTGATGAAGAGCAGCATGTTGTGTATTTGAAAAAGATGTTTGAAAGATTGAGAAAGTATAAGCTGCGGTTGAATCCTAACAAGTGCACATTCGGTGTACGATCTGGAAAGTTGCTAGGCTTCATTGTCAGCCAAAGAGGCATTGAAGTTGACCCTGACAAAGTCCGAGCCATCAGAGAGATGCCGGCCCCTCAAACTGAAAAGCAAGTCAGAGGTTTCCTCGGACGTCTAAACTACATTTCAAGATTCATATCTCACATGACCACTACTTGTGGACCAATTTTCAAATTGCTCAGAAAGAATCAGCCCGTTGTATGGAATGATGAATGCCAGGAAGCTTTTGATAGCATCAAAGAATACCTGTTAGAGCCACCCATCCTTGTCCCGCCAGTGGAAGGAAGGCCATTGATTATGTATCTGTCAGTGTTAGATGATTCAGTGGGTTGTGTTCTCGGTCAACAAGATGAGACTGGTAAGAAAGAGCATGCTATCTACTATCTGAGCAAAAAGTTCACCGACTGTGAGACTCGGTATACAATGCTTGAAAAGACTTGTTGTGCTTTAGCTTGGGCTGCCAAACGCCTGCGTCATTATATGGTGAATCATACAACTTGGTTGATCTCCCGAATGGATCCAATCAAGTACATTTTTGAAAAGCCTGCTGTTACTGGAAAGATTGCGCGTTGGCAAATGTTGTTGTCTGAATATGATATTGTGTACAAAGCTCAGAAAGCAATCAAAGGAAGTGTCCTTGCTGAGCATCTTGCTTGTCAACCTCTTGATGATTACCAGCCAATTAAATTTGACTTCCCTGATGAAGAGATTATGTATCTGAAAGCAAAAGACTGTGAAGAACCACTGATCAATGAAGGGCCAGATCCCAATAGCAAATGGGGATTGGTGTTTGATGGTGCTGTTAATGCTTATGGTAAAGGGATTGGAGCCATCATTGTAACCCCGCAGGGGCACCACATTCCTTTCACCGCTCGAATAACTTTTGAATGCACAAACAACATAGCTGAATATGAAGCATGCATCTTGGGCATTGAAGAAGCCCTCGATCTGAGAATTAAGCACCTTGACATCTATGGAGATTCTGCACTTGTTATCAATCAGATAAAGGGTGAATGGGAAACTCATCATGAGAAGCTGATCCCATACCGTGACTATGCAAGACGTCTGTTGACATACTTTACAAAGGTTGAACTGCACCACATCCCTCGGGATGAAAACCAGATGGCTGATGCTCTCGCTACTTTGTCTTCTATGTTTCGTGTCAATCACTGGAATGATGTGCCTGTAATCAAAGTGCAGCGTCTTGATAGACCCGCTCATGTGTTTACTATTGAAAATATGCCAGATCAAGCTGATAGAGATGTGAATGATAAAAAGCCTTGGTATTACAACATCAAACAATTCTTGCAGAACCGTGAATATCTGCCTGGTGCTTCCAACAGGGATAAAAAGACTTTGAGACGATGGGCTAGTAGATTCTTTCTGGACGGAGAAATCCTATACAAGAGGAACTATGACATGGTCTTGCTGAGATGTATTGACAAACAAGAAGCTGAGAAGTTGATGCATGATGTACATGATGGCACTTTTGGGACCCATGCTTCGGGCCACACTATGTCAAGGAAGCTGTTAAGAGCCGGTTATTACTGGATAACTATGGAGCGTGACTGCCACAAACATGCTAAAAGATGCCACAAATGTCAAATTTATGCTGACAAGATTCATGTGCCTCCACACGCTCTCAATGTTATATCTTCCCCATGGCCTTTCTCTATGTGGGGCATTGACATGATCGGAAGAATTGAACCGAAGGCTTCCAATGGACATCGTTTCATTCTAGTGGCAATTGATTATTTCACCAAGTGGGTTGAAGCTGCCTCCTATGCCAATGTGACCAAGCAAGTAGTAGTGAAGTTTATCAAGAATAACATCATCTGTCGGTATGGTGTTCCCAACAAGATCATCACTGACAATGGTTCCAATCTGAACAATAGCATGATGCAAGCTTTATGTGAAGAATTCAAAATCGAACATCACAACTCTTCTCCTTATAGACCTCAGATGAATGGTGCAGTTGAGGCCGCTAACAAGAACATCAAGAAGATTGTTCAGAAGATGGTCACTACTTACAAGGACTGGCATGAAATGTTACCTTTCGCCCTGCATGGTTACCGTACTACAGTGCGCAGTTCAATCGGGGCAACTCCTTTCTCTCTGGTGTATGGTATGGAAGCAGTGCTCCCTCTGGAAGTGGAGATTCCATCTCTTCGAGTGATCATGGAAGCAAAATTAACTGAGGCTGAATGGTGTCAAAGTCGGTATGATCAATTGAATCTGATTGAAGAGAAACGTATGGATGCTATGACTCATGGACAGTTGTATCAAGTTCGAATGAAGAATGCTTTTGACAAGAAAGTCCGACCTCGAGAATTCAAGGAAGGCGAACTTGTATTGAAAAGAAGGATAAGTCAGCAACCCGACCCAAGGGGCAAGTGGACACCTAACTATGAAGGTCCTTATGTTGTCAAGAAGGCTTTCTCTGGTGGTGCTTTGATTCTTACACACATGGATGGTGTTGAACTCCCAAATCCTGTTAATGCCAATATAGTCAAGAAATACTTTGTCTAAAAAGAAAAGAACAGCGTGGTAGGTCGAAAACCCGAAAGGGCGGCCTAGGCAAAAATGCGCTTCCCGGTGGATCGAAAACCCGAAAGGGCGATCCAGGCAAAAGTTAGGGACAAAAAAATGAATATGAAAAAGCTCGCTGAGATTGTACGCAACTCAGGCAAGAATGAGCGCCTCGATGAGCCGAAAACCCGAAAGGGCGGTTCATGCAAAAATGAGGTTGACAATAAAAGACAAGTAACTATATCTGGCAAATCACCATCACCTCTTGGGGCATCTGCAACTGTCAATGATCGTCTTCATCAGAGGCTTCTGTACTTGTGAATTCAAAATTTCTATGAAATGTAGCGGTCATCGTGTTCAATGTATCACCAACCAATAAAATTACCATTTTCCAAGCTTTGTAAATCCGTGAAGTCATGCCTTTGGCTGACTTTCACTCTTCTACATCAATTTGAGCCTTTCTACTGTTTGAAATTCTATTTTCTTTCTACTTTCAATGCTTTATACAAAATATTCCTTTTCCATTTGATAATGTCAATATCTGAAACAAACATCTTTGAAAATTGAAAAATCTTTTTCTGTCTATTTTGAAAGCAAACCTGAGCAATAAGGTACATTTCAATGAAACATGCATGAACAAATGAATGTCAATGTCTATTTCAATACAAGTTACAAGCAGGTTACCCCCCAGGATGATCTGTGGTCAATGGCAAGAATGAAAAACAGTATGAAAATGAAAAATGAAAAATGAAAATGAAAAGCTCGCTAAGTTGAAAACCCGAAAGGGCGGCTTAGGCAAAAATGAGCACCCCGCTGATTGACAACCTATGAAGGCAATTCAGGCAAAAATGGGGCAATGAAAAGAATCTTATTCCCCGGTGAATCGAAAACCCGAAAGAGCGGTTCAGGCAAAAATGGGGTTTGAAAATGAAAAAATGAAAGAATATAAAAGCATTGACCACAGATGCGAACATCCAATGTTTACCCAGCACTGACACGCCTAGCAACGGCGACCTGTATCCAAGAACCCTCCAAGGGTCTCTCCTTTACAAGTTTTATTGCCCTCAGCCATGGTTTTGATACGGCTCTCAACGACGGTCTCTCCAAAGAGGTTTTCCCCTGTGAATATGTTGCAGCGCGAGCCACTACGTGCCCAACCTTCCAATGTTTTGTCTATCTCTGTGAAACTTTATCTGTCCAACGGCCAGCCAATCATGCGTTTCAAGCATTCATACATGCATAATCATGCATTTTATGTGCTCATACATCCAATAATCTTGCTATACCATGCATACATGTTGCATGTCCAAATTTCAACTGTCAAATTCAATTCCAATCCCCAAATTCAAACCAATTTCAATTCCAAATTCCAATGACAAATTCAATTCAATTTCAACTGCCAAATTCAATGCAATCTCAACTTTCCAACTTCAATTCCAATCATGTCAAACTGTCAAATTCGAAGCAATTTCCAATTTCAATGTCAAACTGTCAAATTCGAAGCAATTTCCAATCTCAATTTCAACTTCAACTGTCAAATTCGAAGCAATCTCATTTCCATTTCCAATGTCAATATCCAATGACAATTCCAATGTCAATCTCCAATTTCAATCCAATGTCAATGCCAAATTTCCAATCTCCAATTTCAATTCCAATTTCAATGACAATCTCCAATGTCAATGTCAATGTCAATCTCCAATTCCAATTCCAATTTCAATGTCAATCTCCAATGACAATCTCCAATATCAATGTCAAATGTCAATATCAATGTCAATGTCAAATTCCAATCCAAATCCGATGTCAATTGCAACTCTCCAATCCAATGTCTATGTCTATGTCTATGTCTCTGTTCAATCTCAACTTTCAATCCCTCTTCCAATGTCAATTTTCAACTCAAATCAATGTCAATTTATTCTCAATTTACTTTTGGGCCAACAAAAATGGTCATGTCTATTTCCAAATCAAGTCAATAACAATTTACCCTCAATTGGTATCTTGTTAAGCCAGACTTTCAATTGGTATCTTGTTACTGGTCAAGTGCCAAGGTTCGATCCAAAAAAGAACCACTTGTACCTGCTTTTATACCTATGCTTCCGGACAAACGGCAAGTTCGATTTGAAGAACAGTTTGTACCCAGCTCATGCCTTGTTATCAGTCAGACGGCAAGTTCAATCTGAAGAACAGTTTGTACCCCAGCTTATGCTTTGTTATCGGTCAAACGACAAGTTCGATCTAAGAGAACAGTCTGTACTCCCCCACATGATGTGGTGATAATCCAACAAGCAAGTTCGATCCAAAGAAACAGCTTGTATCAACCCTTTTGTCTATGTCCCCAGCCAAACAGCCAGTTCAACCCAAAAGAACAGTTTGTGTCTGCCTATCTGTTTGTATCTTCAACCAAGTGTCAAGTTCGATCCAAAGAACAGCTCGTATCTGCCTATATGTCTATGTTTCCGGTCAAGTGCCAAGTTCAATCCCAAGAACAGCTTGCACCCATCTCTTGTTTTGTATTCCTTGGTCAAGTGGCCAGTTCGACCCAAAGAACAACTTGTACCCTTTTTCTTACCCCCTGGTTTGTCTACCCTATCAATGTCCACCGGAGTCCCTAGTGACATGACAGGTTCCATAGACTCCAGTTGTTTGTCTTGCATTCATAATCAAAGTATTGCATAACATTCATATCTTTGAAACTCTGAAAGCGTATTTTTATGTCCAAAAGCAGTGCAAATGTTAATATTTAAGTATCTTCGCCCCGTCAACTCTAAGACTTCGTCTCTTGACTCTCCGGACAAAGAAACTTAAATAGGGGCAGCTGTTATACCCTAATTTTGGACCTAAAAATACTAGTCAATTTTTCTTTTCTTGCATTATAAGTCATTTGAACTGTCTCTGATCAATTGCATCTTTCTCTGCATTTTATTTCAATATTGTTTGCAAAAATTCACATGCAAGGGTATTTTAGTCATTTCCTATGTCAAATTTCTCTCAGTCTTTCAAAATTTTGTTTGAGTCCTTTCAAGTAGTGTGAATAAGTCTCTGTTTCATTCTATGTCTAAATCCATTTTAAAAATTGCATTTGAAGTCATTTTTGAGTCAGTTTTGCCCCTAGGGGCATTTTAGTCTTTTCAAGTGTCAAAGTACTGTTTAAATCCTAAAAACTGTCTCTGAGTCTTTTAATTTTGCTTGTATGAGTCTTTGATTCAATCTCTGTCAAAAAATCCATTTTTCAACTGCATCTGAGTCATTTTTTAGTCGTTTTCAGCCCCAGGGGCATTTTGGTCATTTCACACGAAATTTCGGCAGAGAGGTACTTTAAAGTACCTCATTTAGGCCATTGGTTCGTTTTAGTCCGTTTTGTCAAATTTTAATCGTTTCACTTTACGTTATTTTCCAATTACCAATTTTAATTCATTTTTATTTTTGTTTTTAGTCCTAAAATTCCTAAAAAAAATTGTATTTTAGTCCTTTTTGTCCAAGTCATCAGGTCTGTACACGTGTCAGTTTCTCATTTGTCCATTTGTCCAAGAGTTTGTTACAAAGTCCATGTCCAGGTGGCGCCTTTGCATTGGTCCAGTAATACACTTGGCAGCCTATAAAAGGCTCCAATCATTGCAGTGCCATTCAGATTTCAACACATCATCAATAACACTTCTCACTCTCTCTCTCTCCACAAAAAACGAATCAACACCACAAAAAAAATCCAGAAAAAGCTCAAGAACATGATGAACAAATTCATCATCCAAAAACCCTAACCGAATTCAGTTATCACCAAACTCATCAATTCTCATCAAATTCAAGCCATAACCGAATCAAAAACATCACACAACATAGAATTCCGCATCTATTCCACAAAAAAAACAAACGAATTCGCAAGGAAGAGGAAGAAGCTTTCAGAGATTCTGAAGAATCTTCATCATCAAGCTCACCTTCGCAATTCCAACGAAGATTCATCAATAACGACGAACTCTTCGTGATCACGAAGGATTTGAAGAAGAAGAGGGAAAAAGTTCGAATTCGAAGCCGTAGCAGAAGAAGGGAAAGGATACGAAGTTCACCAGAGGAAGGACAATCGAAGAACTCAAAATCTTCTTCGTTCGTCACTTCACCAGTCCAAAACACAGGTATCAAACTATCAATCTCTTCCTTTTCACGTTTTCTTTCGAAAATCCTGAACAATTAGCTTCATACATGCGCTGTGGCTATGAATCAAAGTAGATCGGAGCATTTTAAGAGTTTTCTTGCAAAAACCTTTCGAATAAGAGAAAAAGAAGAAGAGTTAACAAAAAGAAGCATCAAAACCGTGAAGTAAAAGTCCGATCTACTCTGATTCGTAAGTTTCTTTGAGAAACAAGCCTCAGAATCGAGTAGAGGAGAAGAAGAGCTTTAGAAACATGTGTTTAAGTCTGAGTTCTGGGCGGTTTAGGGCTCCGACGCGGCGGCGCCACCGCCGGCCACCGCGTCGGAGAAAGGTTGAAGATGACCGGCCTTAGGTCGGAAAAGAGAGAGTCTGCAGACTTTCTCTCTCTAAGAACATTGTAGAGAGAGAAAGGAGTGAGAATTGTGAGGTTTCCCCTTTGATTTTGCTTATATACTTGCTCTATGATCCCACGCGCGCGCGTCAGTACCATACCATGCGCCTTCATGACTTCTTGACCGTTAGATCTAGGGTTGAGAGGTACTGGATCAATCCAACGCCCCTGGTGCGTTTGGATGATCCAGGATCCATCTCAGTTTGGGCCTGAACCTCCTTTTGTGCAGATTTTCGTTTTCCTCATGCATCTTTGCTATTTCCTAACACTGTTTTGCTTTTTACACCTCTGTTCATGATCAAAATTACTTGGAAAATTCTATAAATTTTTGTACATGTTCTTGTTAATTTTTGTGGTGTTTTTATGCATTTTGTTTACTGAAAATCTTGATGAAAAATATTATTGCATTTTCTTGCTTTATTTCCTTAATTGTTTGAAAATTCATGAAAATTTTGTCCAAATTCTATTTCAAATTCTTGATAATTGTTTGTGATGCATATTAGATGATTTTGTGGGTTTGTTGCTACTGTTTGTGTTTGATTTTATTGCATACATGTGAATCTTGATTAGTTACGTAGCTTGCAAGGCATTGTGTAGTTAAATAATGCAAATGCGCTTAAAATTTGCTTTAAGTTGCCAAGTAAATCATGTTGCCTTAATCCTCATTCCAAGACCTGATTCTAAACCTTTAAAGTGTATTGAAATGTGAGAATTATAGGTCATATGGTTCTTGCACTCTAGGCACAAATTTTGGCCATGTTTGCACTCATTTTCTACCCTTCATATTTTAGTGCTTCTCTTGCTTTATTTCTTTTGATATTATCATGTGCTACTAACCTTTTCATTTCATGTTTCATATTCATCTTAAGCATCTCCATTTCATCCCATATTCATTTCTATTTTTCTTGCAATTTAATTTGTACTAAAGTTAGAATGTGACACTTAGGAGCTTTTGTAATATCTTACTTCCATGCTTTTAATTGCTTGGCAAAGAGGCCATAGAATGGATCTAGGGTATGATGTAAAGGACAATGGACTCTAATGATGTACACCGACACAAGCACCGACACATGCACACACATCACTATATAGCTAGAATATGCATGTTTAGATGTATGTTTAGGATTGTATGTTTAGATGAATGCCTAGGACTTATACTTAGAAAAAATCAATTTTCCAAACAAATGTGAACAACTTTACTCAAATCTTTTCCAAATAAACCTTGGGATCCAACATCCCATTGTATTTTCTTTTCCATTTTCTTAATCAAACTTCAATGAACTCTAATCCTACTTTGACCATATTTTGCAATTCACTAATTCAACCTCACTATTTCCTAATCTCATGCCCTTGAGGCCTCTTTCTATTCTTCAAAATCCATTTTCAAACTTAAAATCAACCAACAAAAGCAAAAAACATTTTTTTGAGAGAGAACTACGGTGGATTTGATCCCTTAAACGGGTACGTAGGCAAGGAACAAAATTCCTTCAATTCAAATAAAATAAAAATTCAAAAACATTCTTCTCCCTCCAATTCTTCCTCTAGCAAACTTTAGGTTTTAATAACATTTTTCAAAATAGCATTTAAAAATAAAGCGCGCGCGTAGAAATTAAAGACGGTTCCTATAGGATACTATAGTCGTTATGGGTGCCTAACACCTTCCCGTAGCGAAAACAACTCCCGGACCTCGATTCTCAAGGGTTTTGCTTACTTTTTCCCTTCCCAAGAAAAAATAAGATATCACCGGTTTAAAAAGGTTCAAACGTAATCAATGTTTGACACCCGAAAACCAAGATAAAACACCACCTAGCCAAACCCTACCTTCAACACCCCTTAGGACAACACCCACCAAAATAAACATCACCACCTAAAACTGACTACGAAACGACCACTGAAAAACGGTATCCATAACCAGCATTGCCACTACCCCTCCCGAAATAGCATCCCTCTTAAAGCTAGTTGAGATGCGGAAATTTCTGATCCTTGGGATAAAAGGTGAATTATCAGTGACAATAAGGATGCAGGACATAGAGAGGTGAGGTTGTTTCCTAGATGGTTCATGATGTGGGCGTTCAAAAGCAATAGGTTTCATGAAACTTCATTTTATAGATATAAAAAATAGATCCTTTGAAGAGCGGTTGAAGAAATAAGAGTTGTTGAGACTTTATGCATCTTAGGGAAATAAAGATTAGCCAGAAAGTCGATCAGATGGATGCAAGCACCATTGAATATCAGTGCGCGAACTGTGTCAGATGCTCATTTGTATCATTATAGCTTTTGTGCTTTCATGCATGCCTACAGACAGAGAACAACTAGATGATGATCAGAAATATATTTGAAAAGCCTATCACAAGAATGAAATATTTCTTGGCTCAACTCTTTAAATAAAATTATATAAATTATTAATCAAACTTGTGATCATATTTTATTTTAAAGATATTTGGTTTTTTAAGCCGACATCTTTTGTGTGCAATTGCAAAGACTAATTACTTGAGACACTTAAATGGACAAGATCAAAATTTATGATAAAAACTCTTTTTTAAGAGATTTAACACCGTTGTAATCTCATAGTTGTATTTGAACTATTATATTCATAACGTAGTCTCTACATTATAAACATTTATTGTAGGACTGTGACCGATTGACTTTCAATTTTGTAACCACTAATGGACACAAGTGACCATCTAAAGAATAGAATGGTTAATCGAATACTACTACTACTACTACTCTTACTACTGCTACTGCTACTATTATTATGAGGCCCATCCAATGGTGACACGAGGACAAAACGCCTGTCGACTTAAGGCGCATCGTTTGAAAGACCACACCAGCAACCGTATGCCTTACCCTACTCGAACGCACCCACATGCATCATGCACGTGTCCCTCAGTGGACCCAGATAAGGCGTCACATCACACGGAGACAGTTCTTCCTCACGTGCGCCTAAGGGTGATCTTGCTTCACCCTCAAGGTATGATTCACTTCCTCACACTTTCTTACACACTCCTGTCATTTCTCATACTGACTTGATCGTCAGAGTGCTAACGTGTCTGCAGGCACCTTTCAACCCACTGTGAGATCGCTTCGCCACCGCACCAGAGCACCGTGTCGTTACCGTTGCCACCATCCATCCTTACCGGATATATCAGAAATGCTAACAAGTTTTTTTTTGTGGTGACCAAGGTTCGAACCCTGGACCTTGCATATATTATGCATTGTCCATATCAACTGAGCTAAGCTCAGAGGACCAGTGTTTAAGACACTTGTTAACAAGTCTAAAGAAGAAATTTTATATTGGAAATGATGCATTCAACACATTGAAAGTTAAAAAGGTAACTTTTTCTACATAAAACTTATAAAATATTTCTATTTTTGAATTTTTGTCACTTGTTAACAAGACCCATATTATTATTATTATTGTTGTTGTTGTTGTTGTTGTTGTTGTTGTTGTTATTATTATTATTATTATTATTATTATTATTTAATTACTATTATTGTTATTATTATTAATATTATTGTTGTTGTTGTAAAATTGTTATCCCTAATAAAATGATCAAATTATATTAAAAAGGGTTAATTGTTGAAATTGACCTTCAAATGTACCGCGGAGTCTAAAAAATGACCTTGTAAAATCAAAAATGCATATCCTAACCTTCTAATTTGAAATTCTTTTTATTTTTGACCCTGTGATACACGCGAAGTCCAAAAAAGCGACCTAAAGGTTTAATCTTGTCATGATTTTTTGATGCATGTTTAGAACGTTAAAATATGGCTTTACAAAAAAAAATTGAATTTTTCGACTAGGAACGAATTAATTATGAATTTTTAAAGCATTAAAAACTCAAAAAACAAAACAACAAAAATCTCGACCTAGAAATTAAATTTTGAGATGACTGTTTACTGAAACATCTATAAAAATACATATAAAGGAGCTGCAAAGTTTCATCATGTTTTCATAGACGTGTCACCATGAAATTTTTGAAGTTTTTAAAAAATAAACAAATTAATTATGAATTATTTAAGAAATTCATAATTATTGGAAATAAAAATTAATAATTAATCTGCCCCTAGTCGAAAAAATTAATTTTTTGTATAAAGCCATATTTTAACGTTATAAACATGTCAAAGAAAACTATAAAAAAATCAATATCTAGATCATTTTTTTGGACTACGCGTATATTGTAAGGTAAAAAAAAACTCAAATCACATTATTAGAATATATGATTTTTTACCTCTAAAAAAAAAAGAATATGTGATTTTTATTTTACACGGTCAATTTGAACAATTAACTCATTAAAAAAAATATCAAATTTGAAACTTGGAACTAAATAGTTATTTAAGAAAAACAGTTGCTCTCAGTGAATGAAAGTAAAAATTAAAAACAAACATGGACAACGAAATTTGATTTGAACATAGAGACGACTAATGACTATATCTTGTTAGGAGTGATGACCATGAAAGGTTTAAAAAGGGTTTCGACTGCAAGGGTCAGACACCGCAAGCTTAGAGCCTAAAGGAGACATTTGGCACAAGGATAATATGAGAGAGGTGGGTTTGGAATGAATGAAGTATGGTCTTAATAATCATGGGTTGTTGGGTATGTTTGGAGGAATGTCCCAATAGGGACTGGGTTAGGGGCCATGGGACTCAAGGATGAAACAATTGGAGAAGGAGAATCTTGCGTTCTTTTCCACATGGTTTTGCTTAGAATTTGTTTATCATTTGAAGTTTGATATTAGTTTTAATTAAAATTTTATTTGTTAAATATAGTGATTTTGCATATTATATTGATTTGAGCAGAATTGCAGAACTTTGATCCATTAAGTATGGCCACGACGTTTGAACCTTGTGTAGGAAAAACATGTGATTGGGGTGGAGTATACCTCGCTAAAGATGGTCAACCAAATTCTCTTACGATGATATACTCCACATTAATATCATGGTTACCGAACAAAATTATCTATTTTAAGTTGTGCTAATTGAATTTTAGAACTCTAATTTACTCTTATCACAAAAAGAAAGTGATTCTATAATTCGGTAAAGTTCTGATTGATAAAAATAACAAATAACTAATAAATTAGTTAATAAATTAACTAGCTGATAACTTATAATTGATAACCTCTCTTAAAAAAAAACTTATAATTGATGACCGATAATTGATAGTTTGTAGATGATGGCCCATGTGGTGGTGTCACGCTTACATTTAAGAGCCATACTCTCTTAAAACGGCAATTTTGTAGGGACCAAAAACATAATTAACCCTTAATAAAATCATGGAAAGTTTTTAGGTTTCACAAATTTCATGGAGATAACCGAACGAATTTACAATTTTAGGAGAGTGATGGATCATTTACTCTAAATGTAACAAACCTGAATTCATTTTCAAGAGAGATGATTTTTGTGGTTATGTTCTTTCCTTGTTAGTGAAGGCAATAATATAGATTGGCTTCGTTATATTGCTGGATTTACATGTACAATTCTGATGAGGTGTGGATGGATTATATCCCTCCATTTTGGCCGTTGTTTTCTGACTTAGCTCACTGTGGGTCTCAATCTTTCAATATATGAGGGTCTTTTTTGTATAAGCTTTCAGTATATGAGGACATAGCGGAGCCAGGAATTATGAATAGTGGGGGCATTATTACACAAAATTTGTCAGGAGGGAGAGTTGGTGTGGTTGATTTTTCGGTTCCATGAAACAAGTGAGAAATAGATGATTTAGGTGGGTTTAGAAATAAAATATCACAAAAACGGCATGTGAGATGAATATTGCCCCCACTTATAAACACTTACATATGTCATCTCTCAACCGATGTAATAGATAATGAGACGGGGTGTGATAAAAATTGCTTATTTTAATTTTAAAAAATTAAATATATGAGAGTGTTAACATGTTATGATTGTGTGGTGGGTAAAATCAAAATAAAATGGAATAAATTGTGTGCAAATTTCATATGGGTTATATTCCAATTCATAAAATGGATAAGTATATGGGGGATGTCAAAGATATATATTTATGCAGGCCGGAGCCCACACAACCTTGTGTGTGGCTCCGCCACTGTACGAGGGTCTTTTTTGTATTAACATATGAGGTTTTTAATAAAAAAAAAAAGGAAGGATAAAGAAGAAAAAACGTCAAGTTTATGTCTTTTTCATGGTTAAAGGCCAATATGCTCATTTTCGCTTTCAGTTATAACGACTGGTGGCGGCATCCTTTACTTTGTATGGGTGTTTTGGTGTAGCTTTCTGTTTGTTATTCTTCCGTTGTGTTTATTTATTTGGCATCAGACTTTTAACATTGTATTTTGGTGGGTGATTCTCTTTTTCACATCTTATGCGTGAGTGCGAGATGAACCATCTTTGGTGATTTAATTTATTCCATTTTGGCGTGTGTGTGCGTGTGTGTGTGTGTGTGTGTGTGTGTGTGTGAGTTTTGCTAGAATCCACCCATGAAAGTGTCTTTTAGCAAGCCACACCTCAAGGTGTGATTTCCACTTTTTAGTTATAACTTTGCTGAAAGACACATTCATAAAAATTAGTTTGTGTCTTTTAGTAAATGCTCATAGAATAACCTGCTAAAAGACACCTTCATAAAAGGTGTCTTCTAGCAAAACGTTATATATATATATATATATATATATATATATGGGTTATGATAGAAGACACCTTTTATGAAGGTGTCTTTTATCAAGTTACTCTATGAGCATTTGTTAAAAGACACCAACTACTTTTTATGAAGGTGTCTTTTATCAAAGTTATAACTAAAAAGTGAAAATCACACCTTGAGGTGTGACTTGATAAAAGACACCACCAAAGGGTGGCTTGTAACATAACCATATATATATATATATATGGGGGTTGCTAACTTACTCCCACCCAAAAACATGAAGGAGCAAGTTAGCAAGTCTACTCCCACTTGCTATTTACTATAACACCATTTACCACTTTTCAAACAAATTTTAAGTTGAAGGGTAGTTTTGTCAGTTCCGTTCAATTAATAAACAAAAACAAAAATCTCTTCCTCTTTTTCGTTAATCATCACAGGTTCCTCAATAACACTGCAATGGCACATCTACTTTCCATTCAATCACGCATCACAACGTTTTTGCGACGAAAATTCAAACGAAATAAATAAATGCTGCATACACCACTGCTACATATTTTTTTACCCAAACGAAATATTTTTATTCAATCACGCAAAAAGTTAGCAGCCCCCATATATGGTTTTGCTAGAAGCCACCCATGAAGGTGTCTTTTAGCAAGGCACACCTCAATGTGTGATTTCCACTTTTTAGTTATAACTTTGCTAAAAGACACCTTCATAAAAATTAGTTGGTGTCTTTTAGCAAATGCTCATAGAATAACTTGCTAAAAAACATCTTCATAAAAGGTGTCTTCTAGTAAAACTCATATATATATATATATATATATATATATATATATATATATATATATATATATATATATATATATATAAAAGAAATTTATTTTGCTATTTCAAGTCTGGTTAGGATAAGATGCAAAAGATAGAAAACAAAATATCATAGAACCACAACAACTTTTTCTTCTCCTATACGGAAAGAAGGAAAAAAAAAATAGAAAAGGTAACACAACATTCATAAATGCTTGACAAATTTATTTATCTAGTTATTACTTTACTGCAGTAAAAGATCTTCACATAAATAGTAAAAGTTTTTCGACCAAAAAAAAAACAAAAACAGTAAAAGTCATGTATATTTTTCAAATTGTCTTTTTGCTTTAATTTCCGCTTTCGTCCAAACAGAGTTGGCATGATTAGCAAATATTGGTGGATGGCAATGTCACAATGTGTTATGGGACATATCGAATATGGAAAAGAGTAAAAGAAAAGCTGTAAAACTGTAAAGCTGGATGATGGTTGGGAAGCACACGAGAACGAGAATATCTTGCAAGAGTGATCGCCTCAAATGGTGCCACAATTAGTGGTTATCTTATGTGACCCACCCCCACTTACCCAAACTTCAATTTCCCAAATTACATAACAATGGGTAGACTCATGTTCATTTTTTTTCGTTACATAAAGTGGTAATCTACCGAAATTGAACTCACACATAACTGTGAGGTCCGGGTTCGAACGCAGGTCACGACGTCCGATCTTGTTATTTCGACATTTGACAGTTGAGCTAGGACTTCTAGACAAATAATTTTAATTTCGGCATTCGTCTTTGATTATAGGCTTAAATATGTAAATAGTCCCTATAAGTTCGCGCATTTTTGGTTTTGATCCCTGTAAGTTTTTTTGTTCTAAAACAAACCATGTATTTTGATAACCTTTTGAGAAGGTCCTTGTCGTCAGCTTCCATCAACAAAAATGCTTTGGTGGCTAACGGAGGCCTACGTGGCAGGTTCTGAGTTGGCAAACGTTGATGAAATGACATGAGAAGGACTAAAACCAAAAACGAAAATTGACATAGGGATTTTTTTTGAGGAAAAAATTGACATACGGATGAATTTAAAAAAAAGTAAACATCAAATTTTGAATTTTAAAAATCAAACTTTCATTGTTCTTCCTCTCACTATTCTTTGTTTCTTCTTCCTTCTTCCTCTTAAATTTTCTCGAATCTCCCATTACCTTGCGCCTTTGAAGGAAAAACCCATTTCCTCCAACAAGATAAAATTTGATCAGATTTTAAAACTTATAAAGCTTCTCCATGATGCAACAAAGGATAGTTATACACATCCTAAAAAGTATCATCACTTTTAAACTGTGTCATGTTATTATAACCTTGATTATAACATTAAACAAGCCTTTTGATTCCTGTTAAGCTGCTGAAATATTACAGTATACAAAGCTACAAAGTATGTACGCAACAAAGGTCAGGAACTCTTAATAAAGCAGCCAAATTTACAAATGCCTATGTTTAAAAAAGTCCTATATTAGATACAGTGCTTGGCTTCAACTTCTGCATAATTTACAAATGTTTATGTTTAAAAAAGTCCAATATTAGACACAATGCTTAGTTCCAACTTCTGCATAAATCTAGCCTTCTGTCCATATGCATTAGCCATGATAGATATCTCATGAATTGTGGCCAATTCATTCCTATGAAGGTGAGTTCCAATTCATGTCAATTCAATCCAGAATTCCGATTAATTTAATTGCAATCCATGCTAATTTATCAAATTCACATTCCAATTTATACATTTTGTTTTGTGTGTCTCCTTATGTGTCCTCATCCTTCTCGAAGCCAAATCATCTCGCATGAGCACCATCGCAGCTTGCCGCAACGACGACACTACACATCGCCATATGTACCCTTCAAATTATTACTCTTCCAATTATTCATCGCCTGAGTACCATTCCAATTTATAACTACTAGCATCCTGAGATCAGGCACAGATGCACTCTATCATAATTGGGGTCAGCTGACCCCACTCCATCTATTTTCCTATAACCAAAAGTATGATATTTTCATTTGTTGACCCCATTTAAATTTTTGTCTTGAACCCCACATGACCACTTAATACATAAAAAGTAAAAACACAAATGAATTGAATGCATTTAACAGGGAAGGATGAATTGAGTTACAATAAAAACTGGGCTATGTGTTTTAGTTTTTAAAATAAAAAGAAAATGCGCCAATAAAAAAATTAAAGCGGCAAGTAGATGAAAAGTTTAGCGTCAATATATGAGGGAAGAAAATCATACAACAGAGAGAGCAATTATGATCCTATTTAAAATGGTATATTTTTTATTATCTCCAATTTTTTGTTTAAGGATACTTATGTCATAACTTATTTTAAGGTTAAATATGATTTTATTTTATAAAATTACAAATTTTTTAAGTTTAGTCCTTCCAAAAAAATTATTCAATTCGAGTCTCTATCTGCATATATGTACGGACTAAAAATATTCATTTTTATATATAATTCATAATATGAATTATTCTACAAATCACAATACTATGGAGGACTAAATTTTCTCTACCAAAAAATTATCATAAAATTGAAATAAGAATAGACTTGAAAACTCATAATTTTGTAGACACTGAAAACATGTTTAACTCGTCACTTTTCAGTTTTGAATTTATATATTTTTATATAAATATTATGATAAATGATATTGACCCCACATGTTGAGATTTCTGGATCCGTCCCTGCCTGAGATGAAAACAAATATATTCAGCTAATTAAAATGTGGGAAAATAAGAAAACAACAAAGTATTACAACAGCAAACTCACCATATAGGTTGGGTATTTCCAATATCTCCTTTTAGGGTTGTCAAGTGAATTGGATATGAACATTCTCATAATTTTGTTGCAACCACACATAGGTAACTCATTGGATGATGATTAAGTAATGGAATTAGAAGACATTGTTGAAGCATATGGGTTTTGGTTCAAGGGCACAAGATATGGGAGAGATTGGGGAAAGTTTGAGAGGAAGAAGAAGGCTGGTATTTGAGAGGAAGAAGAAGACTGAAAGTTTGGTTTTTAATTCAAATTTTGATGTTTTTCATTTTTTAATTTCACCCCTGTGTCAATTTATGTTTTTGATTTTAGTCCCTGTATTCTCACAACTTATCATCTCTCATGCCATCTCATCATTTTTACCAACTCATGGCCTGCTATGTGTGCTCCATTAGCCACCATGGCGTTTTTGTTGACGGAAGCTGACGGCAAGGACCTTTTCCAAAAGGTTATCAAAATACAGGGTTTGTTTTAGAACAAAAAAATTTACAGGGATCAAAACCAAAAATGCGCGAACTTACAAGGACCATTTACATATTTAAGTCTTGATTATAAGATAATTTAAAAAAAATAATATATATATATATATATATATATATATATATATATATATATATATATTCTTAAATATAAGACAATTTGTAAAGTTTTAAATGTATTCATTGCTCTTTTTTTTTTCTTCTTTCAAAAAATAAAATTCATTGCTCTTTTTTCAACTATACTCATTATTAATACTATTAATTGTTTGTCTCTTTGAGTTTAGCTCAGTTAGTAGGGATATTGCATATTATATGAAGTGGTCGGGTTCGAACCTCAAACATCTCACTTCTCCACATTTAAAATGTATGAGCTCTAGTCATTAGGCTACTTGACCAAAAAAAAAAACTACTAATTGTTTTAGAATATGAAAAATCAACATTGAATGCATTTATATATAAATAGCAATTTTCTTTCGAAAAATATATAAAGCGCAATTTAATAATAGTTATACACTTTTCAGACAAATTTATTACTCCAACATCTTTATTTAATATATGTGATTTTTGTAAAATACTTGTATATTAGAGGACAAAGGGAGTATAACTTTTGAATGATTGCATCTTCTAAAGTGAGTAATACTTAAGTCCTTTTTTTTTTACTTACAACGATTTTCACAGACGGTTTTATATGCATATTAAATTTGGAAAAGGTAAATTACGGAATGGAAGACAAGGGAGTAACAAACTGCACCTATAAATTTTTTTGAATAATAAAATTAATTCTCTTAAACTCAACATTTATTACCTAGAAGACATAACATTGTTATGCATGACCTTTTACACTTTTTTTAGAAGATCAACAATATTTGATGCTAGGAAGTTAAAAGTGTCAAATGCAATTGGTATAAAAGTATGTTGATTGTAAAAACACCTTTTATCATGTTTGACCAGTTTGATTGACGCAACTCTGAGTGCTGGTTGTCTCATTGCATAAGCCTGAGTCCACAAACAAGTGGGGAAACACCAATCAAGTCCACACATGCAATTTTTCCTCCTACCAGCCAGTACACCAGAACATCTATTGACCCAGGTGTTGATCTTCCATCTTGTAAGTCAGACAAAAAATTCACAGGTGCCTTATTATTCACAGATACTTCCGCCCTCCTACAATTGTCTTTTAAAATATTTATATAGATTAAATATATATATATATATATATATATATATATATATATAAATTATTGGAATTTTGGCCAGCCTAGTCCTTTAGTGGCGGAGGCATATGTTTTGAAACAAGCAACACTTGAAGTTGCCTTTAATTTAGTTTTGTATTGATGATGTTTGATTAGGTTGCTAGATATTTTGATGATGTTTATTGTTCTCTTTATAGTGATTACCATATGTTAAAGCACCTAGCAATCCGTGATTTTAGGGTTCTTCAAAGTGTCTTGTCTTTCGAGTTTCATATTGTGGCAAAACTCATTTTTCTATGTCTTTGAATTGATTCACTATTTGGTGATTCGTATCAGTTGTGTTATCTAGTCTTGGTTCTCGTTGGACATGTCAATATGAATTGTTTCATGAATGTTTTGATTTGTATCATGCTTGAAACGAATCAAATTTTTTTGATTCATATCATTTGAGTTCTCTGGTCTTGTGATTTACCTGAATGAATTGTATCACTGTTCTTTGACTTGTATCAATCTTTATATGGGTCACTTTGAATCGAATCATTTCCTTGAATGTACTCTTTTGAATCGTATCAATCATCATATGGAAAACACTTGATTCGATTCCCATGTTTTTTTGAATCGAATCAATCTTCATATCTTCAAATTCCCTTTTTACACATGTCTGAATCGATTCATACTTAATACGATTCAAATCAAGTAGTTGTTTTTGCCACAAAAATTGCACTTATCAATCATGTCTATATATAGCTATACCTATACATCTTCCAACTCACTAAATCAATTGAAAATATCATTATAGAGTCTCTAAACCTCTCTCTCTATTTGTTTTTGAGATTAACACTCTTTTTTTAATATATTTGTAGATTTTGAGTCATAGATTTCTAGAGTGCGATAGGAGTTGTACATTGGTTTCTTTCAAGGAAATTGATTGAGGATCAAGGGTCTAAAGGAAAAGAGGGATTTCTTTCCACCTTCAAGGGGAATTATGGGGGTCTTTCTAACTTCTCAGAGGTTCAAAGGGATTCAAGCTTTGGATACAGCAAAGAAGAATTCAAGGTGAAGGAATTTCAAAGATTACATGGAAGCTTGAGTTTCAAAGACTTGAATTTTCAATTTCAAGAGCACTTGAAGATTGGTGGTGTTGTGGTTGCTTAGGATTGAAGATTAGGTTATCGAAGGAATCTTTTGTAATCATAACAATTTGTAAACATTTTTCAACATAGTGGAGTCCTTGATAGAGACGCTTTTTATGAAGAAGAGTGGAGGTACCCTGAAGCGAGGACGAAAGAGGAAACCACTCGATGTTGTTCTCTTCCATATCCTTTTAGATTTATGTAACTTTAATTATGAAGGTGAGAAAAACACAAGAAGGGGGGGGGGGTTGAATTGTGTTTTTAAAAATTCTTCTTTTTCTCCTAAAACTGAACACACTGATCAGAAGCTAAGTGAAACAGCTTCTGAAGTGGTAATCAGAATCTAAATGCAGCGGAATAAAACACAGAGAGAGAGAGAGAGAGAGAGAGAGAAGAAGAAGAACGACACAAAGCAATTATACTGGTTCCTTCCACAATCCGAAAGTAGTCCAGTCCCCCTTGCACTTCCAAGGAGATTTCACTAAGAGTAATATCTGATTACAATTGCTCAAGCACACCTGCAAGAGACTTCCTATGCTCAAGCACACTTTGCAAGAGTCTTCCTATGTTCAAGAACACAATCAAGAGACTTCTAACTAAACAAAATTACACAGAAAATTGTTTAAGGTTGAACACTTGATATACAATCAGAGGTGCTCACAATACAAATCAGATACAGACTCAATAACTTAAGAATTTCTAAGATGAAACTTTGAGACACAGAAATTCTAAGTGAATGCAGAACAATTTCAGCAGAGGTTTGGCACTAGTAAAAATATTGTGAGTCTTTCGTTCAGCATTACCAAATCTCTAAGTCTTCACTCCTTTATATAGAGGTGTGAAAGAGACGTTGTGAAATTGCCAGCACATCAAAGAGTCGTTGTTGAAGCTTGATCTTTCACCAATGATCTTTTGCCTGATTTGGTTGTTGTCCTATGAAGAACCAATTTGAAATCCATTCCCATTGTGAAGGAACATCTTTGCAGGCAAGTTGTTATTTTGGAGCTGTTTTCTTGTCTTGTAGCGTGGACACAAAACAGAGTAGTGGAGAAGGTGGTTGTACAGTTCGTACAAAGTACAATGTCAACGGTTTTTGAAGATAAGGTTCCAAGGCCTTCAAATCTTCACCAAAATGACCGTTGCAACCATCCACTAATCTTCTGCAGTTGTTGATCTTTGAATCTTCAGCTTGTGGTGATAATCAGCTTCTGATGAGCTTCAGCTTCTGATGAAGTTGCTTCTGAACTATCTGCTTCTGATGGCTATACGCTTCTGAAGGCTATACGCTTCTGTTGACCTTCAGCTTCTGATGACGTCATCATTATTTAGTAGCACTTATGACTTCAGATGCACTTCTTTTCAGATGCTTTCAAGCTTCCTTTTCTTTAGTCCATAGCTCTCTATTTGTTCTTCAGAACCTTTATATGATGTAAATTTATAACTATGGTCCGGTACACTTGAACAAATATTAGCTAGTTCAATTTACAATTTTTAATACCTTGTTATCATCAAAACTCTTTAAAGTTCATTGTTAAACACGTTTTGTTCTAACAATCTCCCCCTTTTTGATGATGACAAACAATAGTATTTAAAATTGATCAATTGTTGTTAATCTAACTAACAAGTTGACTTTGGGGTTCTGAGGTTTGTAAGCTCAGAATCTGAGGTTTGTAAGCTCAAACTCCCCCTGAGTCTGATAGTCTTTAAGGTGAGGTTTGTAAGCTCCCCCTAAGTTCTATCCAGGTTAATTAAATTCATTTAGCGCACATTAATAATATCATAGCTTAAAATTGGAAGAATTAACTTATAGATAAGAAGAATGGTTCAATTAATTTTTATTTGAAATTTGATACTCCCCCTTTTTGATACACCCCTTTTTAGGTAAAACTAAAGGATAGAAGTTTTTCAAAATTTTCAAATATTATTAATGGGGCTCAGAGCCTTTAAATACTATCACATATACTCCCCCTTTTGTCATTAGCAAAAAAAAATCAAATAAGCAATCAAGACAAAAAGATTTGAGAAAAACTCAAACATGAAGAGAGTATAACTAAAATCATAACCTATAATCTTATCAAAATGTAATCATAGTATAAATAAGCAAATCAGAGCAATGAATATGTATATGAACAAAATATGAAGGCATAAAGAATCAGATCCAACTAAGCAAGTTAGTATTGTTCATACGCAGTAAGAAATGTAAAACAAGAGATGTTCTGAAGCAAGAAATGAAACAGTTAAAACAAACAACAAACAAAATAAACACTAGGGTGTGCAACTAAGGTTTGGTTTGTTGTTGTTTCATCATCTTCTCCATTTCTTCTGCCTGCTTCTTCAATAGTTCTTCAAGAACCTGTTGCCTCTGGAGAAGAGCCAATTCCCTTGCTTTAGCTTCTTGCTGTCGCTGTGCCATCTGCTGCCTCAGAAGCTTGAACATTCTAGCTTCTCTTGTCATGTACTCAACTTCTGAGTAGAATTGCTTGTTTGACAGAAGCAGCCTTGAACTTCTCTTGGCTAACTCCATATCTTTCAAAAACTTCCTTACAGTAGCAGCTTTGATTCTGATACATTTCCTATGAACAGATGCTATCAGATCAGTAGCTTTCTTCTGCAAGGATGCCCATTATTCCTCATAAGCTGATGATAAATCAATTGTCCATCTTTGCTGAACAAGATCTTGCATCTCTGAGAGGATCTTGAGTAACTCTACATCCATATAATCAGATTCCAGGATGTCCATGGGTGGTTGCTCAAGGGTTTCTAGGTCTGAGGATTGGTCAGAAGCACTAGGGGAAAGGTCTTGAACATGAATGGATTCTGAAATGATGAGTTGTTCAGATGGAGTTGAGGATGATGGTTGGTCAGAAGCAATGTGTGAGGTTGAGGTTGAGGCCTGGAGATTGACTTGATGATTGTCAATATCCATGGGAGTGGGTTTGGGTAAAGCTTGTTCTTCTTGTGGTTCAGTAAGCTCTGGTTGTGGGTTAGATTAAGGTGGTTGTTGTGGTGAAGTTTGTTGAGTTTGAATGTTGGGTTGGGGGTCAATGTCAGCTAAGGGTGATTGTTGTTGTGGGGGTGATGAGGGTTTGTGTGGTTCTGGTGTTTGTTGTTAGGGGTTTTCTGAAACAATTTTCTCAGAAGCAACTGCTTCTGAGGTTGTCTCAGAGGCTTTCTCTGAGTTAAGATAGAACTCTGGTAGTTCACCTGAACAATGACTAACCAGATTGTTTAAGACAGAATTGTCTTGGGTTGATTCAGGAGCAGGTGGTTGTGATGAAGAGGGTGAGATAGGGGTAGAAGTGTTTGGAATCTGAAGTACCTAAACTGCAGAGCCAGCTCCAGAAGTGATCTCTTCAGTAATGGGCTGTGGACCAGCAACTTGAGGAGCTACTTCTGAAGTTCCATCTTCTGGAACATCCTCCATAATGATCATCATTTCTTCTTCCTCGTCATCTTCAGCAGCCTTACCAGCAATTTCCCTAACTTCAGCCAATTTCTCTTTGTAGAACTTATCACAGTCTTCCATACCCAAAGCCTTGAGCTTGTCATCTCTTTGTTGAATGTATTGTGCTTTTACCTCCTTTTTGCCTGCTATAATGTCAGAAGCACGTTCATTTGCCATCCTTTTCATTCTTGGAGTCACTTCAACCATATGACTCACAATTTGAATAGGAGTCTTTTTCTTCTTGGGCTTATGCTCTTCTTTATCTATTGCTTCAAAAGCTTCATCCAGTTGCTCTTTGGTGATTATCAGGTCTGCCTTACCTTTTGTTCTTTTCTGGGGAATAGAAGCAACACCAATTTTCTTTTTCTTTCCTTTATCCTTGGCAGCATCAGATTCAGCACTGGTTCTGGCTCTCTTCCATTTAGATGCATCAGGAGCAGCAGCAACGGCTACATTGTTGGCTCCTGATTCTCTGGCATGAGCAGCTACCAGACTGGCCAGAACTTCAACATTGTTTTCTTAAAGGATGGAGGGAAAATCCTTCAAAGGTTCTGACTCAGCTGTGGTCAGTTCAATCCATTTTTCATCAACAGGATGTTCACTAATGACCTTCATAGCATACAAGGATTTGCTGTTCAGGATGCGATCTGTAGTGGTAGCTGAAAAACAGCTATCAGAAGCTTATTTGAAGTTCCTCAGAGTCTCCAACAGCTTGCCTTGGTGAAAGATTTCTGACAGAAGCCCTCCACAAGGTACTTGTTTCCTTTTCCTGCTAGTAGCTTCTTTGATGGCCCAGTACATATGATGCAAGAGGTAATTTGGAACATCAATGCTTTGAAAGGTAGCCAAGGAGTACAAGGCTAGTTGATGATCCTTGTTTGGTTGATCAATTCCTCCTCCTCTTTGAAAGAAGCAATGTGCACTGAACTTTAGCAATAATATGTGACACACTTCCATATCTGCAGTTTTTAACTTAGAATCTCCTTTACAGAACAAATTTACGTAGCTCTTTAATAGAATATCATCCTTAATTTCCCACTTAAAAAATCCTTTTGAAGATACCCTGCATGCTTTTGAAATAGCTCTTTTGGTAATGGTTACTGGGATACCCATCACTGCAGATCTAATCTCCAATCCTTCAAAAGGTTTCAGACCCATTTCTTCTCTGGTTTTTCCTTTTAAACTTGAATTCTTTTCTACGGCCCTTTTCTCTTCAAGTTCAGCAGCTTCCTCGTTGTAGACCTCAGCCCTTAACCAAAAGTCCTTTACCAGATTCTCATATGTTGGTCCATTCAACATACGAAAATAACCATGTAGCTTTTGTTTCTTGACGTAAGCTTCCATGTTCACATCATATTTCTTCAGAGAAGTGAAGTCAAAAGGTGTCTCCTTTTGAACAATCAGCTTTTCTTCAGGAATAGACATGGTTTTAGGTTTGATGACCAGCCCAGATTCTGCTGCGCCTTGCATGCTTGAAGTAGATTCTGAAACTATTGAGCTTGATGATGCCATTTGATGATTGAAGAAGATGATGATTGTAGGGTTCTAGGGTTGAGAGAATGCGCTTACTTCGCAAGAGGTTTGAAAGCACAGTGTTTGTTTATGAAGTGAGTAGTGTGTGAATTGTCAAAGTGTTAAGAGTAAAAACGATTGCAATTCAAAAGAGACAAACAAACATAACATTAATGACAAATTGGGGGCGCGTGAAAGTACTTTTTAAAGCTATTAAATCATCATTGCCCTTTTTAGTTATACACCAATACAGACAGGCCACGTTAGAAACTTTCAGAGTAACTACCAAGTTAGTGGGCCAGAAGTTACCATAAAAAGTAACTCCCAACCTTTCCACTAACTCTACTATTCAGAAGCATAAAATCCAGCTTCTGGACTTCAGATGCTTACGTCATCATCAGAAGCGAGTTTTCCTCAGAACCTCAATAAAGAGCTTCTGATGGACTACTGCTTCTGAACTAACTTCAGAACCTAAAATCATATTCAGGAGCAAGCAAACATTTAATCAGACACAAAGTGCATGTTCAAATTTTTCTTTATAAAATCAAACCTTTCAACAGTTAAAGGCTTAGTAAATATATCAGCCCATTGATTTTCAGTATCAATGAATTGTATATCTAAAATTCCTTTTTGAACATAGTCTCTGATAAAATGGTGTTTGATTTCAATGTGCTTAGCTCTTGAATGCAAAATTGGATTTTTAGACAAACAAATAGCAGTAGTATTATCACAATAAATGGGAATACTGTTAGCAATTATCTGATAGTCTTCCAACTGATGTTTCATCCAAAGTAGTTGTGTACAACAACTTGCAGCTGAAATGTATTCTGCTTCTGCTGTAGACATAGCAATAGTTGTTTGTCTTTTGCTAGCCCAGGATATAAGATTATCACCCAGAAATTGACAATTGCCACTGGTTGACTTTCTTTCAATCCTATCACCAGCATAATCAGCATCACAGAATCCAATTAGCTTATAATCTAAGGATTTCCTATAAAGGAGTCCAAGATTAGTTGTTCCTTTCAAATACTTGAAGATTCTCTTGACAGCAGTCATATGAGATTCTCTAGGATCTGATTGGAATCTTGCACACAAGCATACACTGAATAAAATATCTGGCCTAGATGCAGTGAGGTATAACAAAGAACCAATCATACCTCTGTACAGCTTCTGATCTACTTTAGCTCCTTCATCTTCTTTGCTTAAGGTGCACGTAGGGTGCATTGGAGTGTTCATCACTTTACAATCTTCAAGCTTGAACTTCTTCAGAAGCTCCTTTGTATACTTTAATTGATGAACATAGACTCCATCTTTGCATTGATTATTTTGAATGCCCAGGAAGAACTTCAGCTCTCCCATCATGCTCATTTCAAATTCATCCTGCATTAACTTAGAAAATTCCTTGCAAAGAGATGCATTAGTAGAACCAAATATTATATCATCAACATAAATTTGCACAACAAGAATATCTTTCCCAAGGGTCCTTCTGAAGAGTGTTGTATCAACCTGTCCTCTTTTAAAATCATTTTTGATTAAGAAATTACTCAGTCTATCATACCAAGCTCTGGGAGCTTGTTTCAAGCCATATAGTGATTTCTTCAGTTTAAAAACATGGTCAGGATATTTAATATCCTCAAATCCAGGAGGTCGCTTGACATACACTTCTTCTTCAATGACACCATTAAGAAATGCACTCTTTACATCCATCTGATATAATATTATGCCATGATTAACTGCATAGGACAGAAGTAACCTGATTGCTTCCAATCTTGCAACTGGAGCAAATGTTTCAGTGTAATCAATGCCTTCTTGTTGACTATACCCTTGTGCAACAAGTCTGGCTTTGTTTCTTGTTACTTCTCCTTGCTCATTCAACTTGTTTCTGAATACCCATTTTGTTCCAATAATGTTCTTGTGCTGAGGTTTGGGTACCAGATCCCACACATCATTTCTTTGAAACTGATTCAGCTCTTCTTGCATAGCTAAGATCCATCCATCATCTGAAAGTGCTTCATCAACTGTTGTAGGTTCAATCATTGAGATCAGTCCAATCATTGATTCTTCTTGTCTGAAGTATGATCTTGTTCTTCTTGGACTATCTTTGTTTCCAATGATTAATTCCTCAGGATGTGAAGACTTGTGCTTGAATGTGTTTCTGGGAGGATCTGCTTGATGTGAGCCATCTTGTGCTTCATCAGAAGATGCTTCATCTTGCGCTTCTGATGTGGGTTCAGCTTCTGGACTTTCTTCAGATTCAGCTATCTGATCAGGTTCTGGAGTAGCTTCAGGAACCTGTATCTCTGCAACACTTTCACCTTGCTTTGAAGTTTTATCTTCAAGCTTTTTGTCATCAAATTTAACGTGCATAGATTCTTCAACACAGAGTGTCTCTGAATTATACACTATGTATGCCTTTGACTTTTCAGAGTAACCTAGGAAGATTCCTCTTTGGGCCTTGACATCAAATTTCTTTAGGTAGAGCTTGTTATTTAGAATGTAACATGTACATCCAAATTGATGAAAGTAAGAGATATTGGGTTTCCTTCCTTTAAATAGTTCATATGCTGTTTTCTCCAAAATAGGTGTGATATAGATCCTGTTCTGGACATAACATGTTGTATTCACTGCTTCTGCCCAAAAATGTTTTGGTAAATTGTTTTCATGGATCATGGTTCTGACCATTTCTTGTAAAGTTCTATTCTTTCTCTCTACAACCCCATTTTGTTGTGGAGTTCTAGGAGAAGAGAATTCATGGACAATTCCATGTTTTTCACAAAAAGCTTCAAATGGCTCATTTTCAAACTCTCCACCATGATCACTTCTGACTTTCAAAATCTTTGATTCTTTTTCAGATTGAATTTGAGTGCAGAAACTACTGAATACATCACAAGCAACATCTTTACTCTTTATAAATTTCACCCAAGTCCATCTGCTATAATCATCAACAATGACTAATCCATATTTACTTCCATAAAAGGATGCAGTACTAACTGGTCCAAATAAATCAATATGGAGTAGTTCTAAGGGTCTGGAGGTTGAAACAATGTCTTTGGTTTTAAAAGATGATTTCACAATTTTTCCTCTCTGACATGCACCACAGAGTGCATCTGAATGATAGTCAATGTCTGGTAGCCCTTTGACAAGTTGTAACTTACTAAGCTTAGAGATTAATCTCCAGTTAGCATGTCCCAACCTTCTGTGCCACATCCATTTCTTATCATTCACTGATAGAAGACAAATCACCTTCTGATCAGCCAGTTCAGAAAAATTGATTTTGTAGACATTATCAACTCTCTTTCCCTTGAACACAATGGATTTGTCTTCCTTGTTGATTACAGTACAGTTGGTTTTCTCAAAAAGCACATCATAACCATTATCACAAAATTGACTAATGCTCAAAAGGTTATGTTCAAGACCATCTACCAACCATACATTATTAATTGAGGTAGAGGAATTACCAATAGCTCCTGTACCTATGATCTTCCAGTTTGGTTGCCTCCAAATTTCACACTTCCTCCTTCCTTCATTGTTAGGCTGAGGAAGCTGGACTTTTCTCCTGTCATGTGTCTTGAGCAACCGCTGTCTAGGTACCATGATTTTTTCTTTGGTGCTGCTCTTAGACATACATGCATCATTGACATTTTCATATTTAGGTACCCATTGTCCTATGGGTCCTGAAAGGTTAGTACTTGAGGTTTTACTCTTCACTTCTTGTACCTTGTGCTGTGAGTTGGATTGCTTCTGATTAACCATCACCTTAGGTTTTGGTACTTTAGAAGCAGTAACTGTCTTCTTCTGAAACTTAGACTTCAGAACCTTAGATTTTGGTTTCACCAGACTCTGAGGAACAGGTTCTGATCTTTTCAGGATCCTGATCTTTGAAGCCTTGGATTCAGATTTGATCATAGCCTTTGGCTTAGAGTTCTTTGGCTTTGAAGTAATCTTAGCCTTAGAGCCAGAAGCTTCAGGTTCTAATTGAACAACAGTTTCCAACTCAGCACCTTCAGGTACAAAGAAGGTTTTCAGACCTTCCTTGATGCATTCACAACAAGATTTAAGATTGGTTTTCTCAAGTTTAACTTCTGGAAAGCCAATTCCTCTGCCATTGTTCTTGTAAATGCTATAAATCATAGAAGCCACTCTGCTTCTGTCAATGCCAGATATGATAAAATCTTCAAGAGCAATTTCATGGTTGCTTAAAGGTTTTTCATTACACTTTTCTTGTAGCTTCTGACATAAGAACCTGAGATGATCTTCATAAGTTTTACACATGAAGTCAAAGCCCCTAAGTACTTGTTCAGAAGCTTTCAGATCCAATAGAGTTGATTTTTGCTGTTTTACCAAATCAGCATATTTTTCTTTTAAATCCTTCAACTCATTGGTTCTTACTTCAAAATGTGTAAGAAGTTCTTTAAGTGACTCAACAAGTTCATCTCTGGGAATCTTAGAATATACCTCATTTTCATCTTCAGAATCTGATTCTGATCCAGCTTCTGAAGTTGTTGTGGCAACTAAACCAACTGCTACCTTTGCATCTTCATTAGCTTCCTCTTTATCAGATCCAGATTCACTTCCCAAATCATCCCAGGTTGCCATTAAACTCTGCTTGATCTGCTTCTTGAATTTGCTTGGTTTGAACGTTGACTTCTTTGACTTGTCCTTTGACTTTTCCTTCTGAAGATCAGGGCATTCAGCAATGAAGTGTCCAGGCTTTTTACAGTTGAAGCATCCCTTCTGATCTTCTTTCCTTGTCCTTCTGGAGTTACTTCCTTTGCTCAAGAACACAATCAAGAGACTACCTGCTCAAGCACAACTGCAAGAGACTTCTAACTAAACAAAATTACACAGAAAATTGTTTAAGGTTGAACACTTGATATACAATCAGAGGTGCTCACAATACAAATCAGATACAGACTCAATAACTTAAGAATTTCTAAGATGAAACTTTGAGACACAGAAATTCTAAGTGAATGCAGAACAATTTCAGCAGAGGTTTGGCACTAGTAAAAATATTGTGAGTCTTTCGTTCAGCATTACCAAATCTCTTTGTCTTCACTCCTTTATATAGAGGTGTGAAAGAGACGTTGTGAAATTGCCAGCACATCAAAGAGTCGTTGTTGAAGCTTGATCTTTCACCAATGATCTTTTGCCTGATTTGGTTGTTGTCCTATGAAGAACCAATTTGAAATCCATTCCCATTGTGAAGGAACATCTTTGCAGGCAAGTTGTTATTTTGGAGCTGTTTTCTTGTCTTGTAGCGTGGACACAAAACAGAGTAGTGGAGAAGGTGGTTGTACAGTTCGTACAAAGTACAATGTCAACGCTTTTTGAAGATAAGGTTCCAAGGCCTTCAAATCTTCACCAAAATGACTGTTGCAACCATCCACTAATCTTCTGCAGTGTTTTCGAATCCAATAGACAGCTTTTGAAGTGTTGATCTTTGAATCTTCAGCTTGTGGTGATAATCAGCTTCTGATGAGCTTCAGCTTCTGATGAAGTTGCTTCTAATGAAGGCTATACGCTTATGTTGACCTTCAGCTTCTGATGACGTCATCATTCTTTAGGCACTTATGACTTCAGATGCACTTCTTTTCAGATGCTTTCAAGCTTCCTTTTCTTTAGTCCATAGCTCTCTATTTGTTCTTCAGAACCTTTATATGATGTAAATTTATAACTATGGTCATGTACACTTAAACAAATATTAGCTAGTCCAATTTACAATTTTTAATACCTTGTTATCATCAAAACTCTTTAAGGTTCATTGTTAAACACATTTTGTTCCAACAAATTAGATATAAATTACTTGTGGAAAACAACTTAATTTGATTGTGGACCTATATTTTACTCTACTTAATCTTAAGTACTTCAATTGAGATTCTATCAATTTAAATTCTCACAATCAAGTTTCAAGTAATCATCAAACAAGTTGATTCATATCTCTTGTGTTCATTAGGTGCTAGTTTTCTTAATTGTTAATAGTTTCAGTTTGAAATTGTTTAGTTTTGCAATTTGTATGTATGAATATTGATAATTGATTTGCTCTTTAAGATTCATTATTCGAACCTCTCAATTCAGCCTTGAATCTTAGATGTTGTTCATTGTCTTATTTTTGTTATCATCATCTCACATAAATTCAATAGTCATAAGTTTATAAATTCACACTTTCGCAAAACCTTTTGAAAATAGAAAAGTGTTATTCACCCCTCCCCCTCCTAGCGTACCTTCTAGTTCTTCATATAGATCAAGATTACTTTGGCTTATGAACCTGGGCTTTACTCAATTGTCTATAGAACTAGATTGTTAGCTAGTCGTTGATGGCATGTTGGGTAGATTTAGTCATAGAACGGAGTTTAGCGCTTTATTATATGCTTGAAAAACTATTATGTTCTCTTTACCAAACTTTAAGATAAATTTTATGAGAAAAGCTACCAATGTAGCTTATTCACTGGCTCGAGCAGCATTGTTATATCCTAGTTAGCCATGTCTTTGATTATATTCAGTCGTGTATTATGACTATTCTGATGAATGAAATGAGTTAAGTTTGTGATTATAAAAAAAAATTGTACTAATGGAAGTTTCCAAATTTATAATTTAACATAATATACAAAATCTAATAAAATAATGATAATAATCTATACTATACGTAAATGGAATAGGGGATTTTCGATTACGTTTTTCATTATTTCAATTATACCCTTAAACAAATTTTCATATAATAATGTTATATTATTGGTATTATTACAAAAAAATAAGAACTTATATTATATTTGCTATATTTTTGGTGTCATTGTAAAAAATAATCACTGTTTGTTGGGTTTATTATAATTGGAAAATCACAAACATATACACATGTACTTTTATCAAAACCAAAATTTCTTAAAAAACACTGTAGATAATTTACAAGCGTTAACTAAAAAAAAAAGAAGAGAAAAAACAGACACAAACAATGGAGTTATTATGCAACACCCGCAAAATTAATCGAATGGAGGTTTAAGAATTGTAGAATTAGGGGGTGTTCAAAATCGAACCAATCCAATAGAAAACCGCAAACGAACCAATCCAAACCGAAACCGCAAAAAATCGAATTTGGTTCGGACGTATTCGGATCAATTTTTTACTTAACCACATGGTTTGGTTTGATTTACAGTTTTGATTTTATCAACCGAACCAAACCAAACCAAACCGCAATATAAGAAAAACACTAATTAAATATATATCAGTTGGACCAATACTCATAGAAACTCAATGGAAACTTTAATAAAATGACATTTTTTTTCTTTCAAAAATGTATTTATGTACTACTTGAACTTTTAGAGAATGATAAAAATTTTAGTCTTTTGTATTTCTTACAAAATAATATTACTTTTTGTCCGCATTTAAATTTGGTCTACGTAGTTGGGAACATTGATGGATGAAAATAAAATTGTAATGTTTGATAAAATTTAAAACATTGCTGAAAATATGTTGTGTTTAGCTTTTTAATTTGATTTTAATGTTGAAAACAAAAAAAATATTATTGTCTAAAAAAAACCGCACCAACCGATCCAATTCAAACTGCATTGGTTTGGTTTGGTTTGGTCCGAATTTTATTTTAAAAGTCAACCGAACCAAACCATACCGCATACTTATTTATCTTGCAGTTCGGATGACTTTTAGCCTCAAAACCGAACCAAATCACACCACGGACACCCCTATGTAGAATAATAACCCATTTGGACTGACCTGATGGTATTGACTTGGGATCTGGGAGTGTGTTCCTCCTCAAGGTCTTAGGTTCAATTCTCCCCAATGTCAATTTGAGTGGGGTTAGTTTAGCCTCTTTAAAAAAAATTGTAGAAGAATTCGCTTGGCTAATAGGCAATAGTTACACTATAAATACTCTATTCATACATTGTAATTGACACATCCAATCAATTAAACAAGCTTATTCACATTTTTTTTATCCCTTTCTTCTTTTATTTATACATTTCTTAATGTAGCTTAAACATGAAAACAATTGTACCTTAATCCTATACTAGAGAAGTTAGAGAACCCAAAGATAAAGGACAAAGTTCATCCCTTAGCAACAATCTCTTAAAGCAAATAAAATCATAATTGAAAAAACTTAGCTAACCTCAACTAATTTCAGCCACCATCATCACCTTCAAAATCAACCCCAACAATTAAGAATCGTAAATGGATGAGGTCCCTATTTAAGCTGCAAATCACACATCACAATTAACACATGATTGGAAAGACCTTTGTTAAGAGCATATTGGAAGCGTATTAACTTGAGACTTGGGTGTGTGTTCCTCCTTAAGATCTCAGGTTCGATTCTCTCCAATATTAATTTGAGTGGACTAATTTAACTTCTTAAAAACAAAAAGGGAAGCAATTATCCCATATGTTGCACCACATATCTCACATCCGAAATCTATCAAATCTTGACCAAGTGAACCTTTTACCATTTAGCGGTAAATCAATCGAAGCCAAATCATCAATAAACTTATTAAATCAGCATATATTCTTCTCCCTTAAATAATTAACACTCTCATTTCATTACATTTTTTTTATCTAATTGTATTAAAATCTTCAAAAATACACCAAGTTGGCCACTAATCACCTAACACCCTCTTAGATCATTTACAATGGTTAGAAAACTTAACATCTACTTTTTCTCTTCCCAACACTCCACATCATTTTCTCTCTCTTCCACCTAATAATTCAACACTCATTCAACTTTTACCCTCTCCAATTATTTTTCATTCAACACTCTACCCCACCACTTTTTAATTCATATTCTTATTTAATTTTATATTTTTGTTTTTATGATTACATAAAATTACAATTATTGATTATAATTAAATTAAAATAATAAACACTTAACAATTTATTTTTTAGTTTTTCATAAAAACAAAATTTATTTAAATAATTTATTTTTATTTTCTTAACTTAAAATGCAATACAATAAACTAAGCACGCAGCACACAAATAACTTAAAATGCAAGACAACAAACTAAGCACACAACACACAAGTAACTTAATTAGTATGATACAAATCATCTTCAATCACGAAACATTCCAAACTTTGCCCATATGTGCTTCAGTAGATCTGCTTGCGATTCGCGATGAACATTTGGATCACGCAACTCGGATCTAGCACGCACATGATTTGCAAAAGCGGGTAACACCTTGGTCGAGTATGGTTGCAGTGTACTAGATCTACTTTCCTCATATTGCTCAAAATCGGTCCAACGTTGAGAATATAAATCTCGTTCATCCTCAACAATCATATTATGTAATATGATGCATGACCACATGATGATACCCAAATCAGCTATGTCCCACAAGCGAGCTGGTTCACGGATGGTTTTAAATCAAGCTTGAAGCACTCCAAATGCACGTTTGATGTCCTTCTGACATCCCTCCTGATATTTTGCAAATAACTTATCGGGTTCACTTTGAGAAAGTCTAATCGATTTAACGAAAGTTGGATAAGAAGGGTAGATACCATCAGCTAGATAATATGCCATAGCATAGGGACGTTGATTCACAAAGAAATTCACACTTGGAGCCTTTCCCTTTTCCACATCATCAAACACTGGTGACCGGTCTAGAACGTTTAAATCGTTCAACGTTCTCGGACATCTAAAAAAGGCATGCCAAATCCATAGATCATGAGATGCAACTGCTTCAAGAATAACTGTGGGCTAAATCAACTCCCTGGGTGAAGTAGTTATCACTACTTGAAAGGTCCCCAACGATTCAAAGGAAAACATGTTTTTGCATCCGGTACTGACGATGAAACATTGCATCGTAATATGTAGGCTCATTGGCAAAGTAGTCGTCAATTAGTCTCTGGTTTGCTGATGCATGGTCTCTATTGAGATATTTTCTACTACGAGGTGCACTGTCTTCCAATATTTTGTTTCGACGCTCTCTAAATCGGTTGACGATATAAGTTTTTTCAATTTCACATTTTTTATTGTAGGCTGAGATAACAAAAGAATATTCCGATGGATCCATTAATAGTTTTTTGTGATATTGGAAGTAGATTGAATGAGATTTGGGATATTGGTACATCGATGTATCTTTGAGTCCCTATATATAAGTACATTGAGTGGTGGACACTGACGGATTCGAAATAAGTTATTGTATATAGTTAATTATCATATAAGGACTAGATTCGAATTGGGTGGTACATATTCAAACACAATAACCCATTCATTAAAGCCAAAAGTCACAGAAAATTATTAAAGCAAACACTACAGACTTAACACCATTGGCAATTATTAAAACAAACACTACAGACTTGACACCACTGACAATTATTAAAGCAAACACTACATACTTAACACCACTGACAATTATTAAATCAAACATTATAGACTTGACACCACTGGCAATTATTAAAGCAAACATGGGGACTTGATAGCACTGACAAGTTTGACCGAATACAGACAAATACTTGATTGAAATTAATTTCCAAACAACTCTTGGGCCAACTTTTTGAACAGCTCTTTCTTTTGGTCATCGAGATGCTCTTCGGAACTTAGCTTTAGATACAATTTCATTTTCCTAGTATGAGTTCTTTCTTTCATCAATTGGTTAGCCTCATGTTGCATCAAGGCTATCTTGTCTAATCATTCAAGCTCTTTCTCCTTGAATTGGTTGCATTCAGCCCACTTGTTGTCCACCACCTCCAAGGCAGCTTCCTTACTTTTCTTTTTACCCTTTTTTTTAGCTGCCTCTCTACCCATTGGACAAGCACTAGATCCTACAAAGTATGAGCCACATGCATCACTCACGTGAGATCTCTTAGATCCACTACTTCCTGAGCCAATATGTCCTCCTACTTGACTACCATAACGTGGTTGATCACGGAGAGCGTGCCATTCTGCCATTAAAGTAAATTGAACATTCTTCCCACTTGCGTATAATTCTTGCGCTTTTGCCAAAATACCATTCTCCGACCAACCGCTTCCTTGCAAACGCTTAGCGCCATCATAAGCGCCAATCCATTTACCCTGTATTTTGTTCATATAATTAAAAAGGTTTCAACATGCAATTCCATCACGCGGAGGATCGAATGAGCAATGCTCATTACAATACTCAGCAATTCTACCCCAATATGTTTCACCTTTCTGGTTTCTTCCGACAACACTGTTTGTTCCATATTTAATCCACCCACTAATTAGCACCAAAATTTGCTCAGTGTTCCATGCTAGTTGCTGGTTTTTCTTGCGATTAGGAGTTGAATCCTCTGGATTTGGAGTGACTTCATAAGCACCTGTCATGCCACCAAGGGTTATTTGTGTTGAAAATTCGGGAAATTCAGGTGCACCAAAACTCGGAAAATTTTCATTCCTCATGGGCATATAACCATTAAACGGGGGTGTTTGAGATGGATATCCCATCATAGATCCATTATATGGATTAAAGTTTGGAACGAGTCAGGATGACTGATTGAAATTTGGTGCAAAATCAAAATTAGGTATGTTTTGAGGACGTTGGTTCGAAAATTGATTTAGATTTTGATAATTGTTGGGATTTTGGTAGCTAAATGGGTAATTAGAAGAATTCTGGGTGTTGAAATGATTATTATTGGGATCCATTTCACTAAAAATAAGATTAAAACTTCAAAAGAAAAACTAATAGAAAGATAATAATAATAATTTAAGATAGTGGAAAATTTAGTTTTTTTTTCTGTGCCAAAATCAAATGAACCAAGTCTATATTTATAGACAAAAAAAAAGAGTAAATTACACTCCCCTCCCCTCAATGATGCTTGAACTACACTCCCCTCCCCTCTTATGTTAAAATATACACTCCCCCCCCCTCTTATTCAAAACATATTAGAAAATTTTTCACTCCCCTCCCCTAAAAGAAGCTTGAATTACATTCCCCACCCCTCTTATGTTAAAATCTAGAGTAAATTACAATCCCCTCCCCTCAAAGATGCTTGAATTACACTCCCTTCCCCTCTTATGTTAAAATATACACTCCCCTCCCCTCTTATTCAAAACATATTAGAAAATATTTCACTCCCCTCCCTTGAGAGAAGCTTGAATTACATTTCTCTTCCCTCTTAAGTTAAAATCTACGCTTTAGTCCCTCAATAGTTTTTTTATTTTTTATTTCTAATAATCTAGAAAAAAATAATCTAACACACTTTAAAGAAAAATAGTATTGCGGGTTCATTTTAATATAATCAAATTTTGAATACATATCTTTCTTTATTTTTTATTCACAATTTCATTAACATATAGTTTTAAACCCTATTATAAAATATGAAACAACCCAAAATAAAATTAAAATATTTAAAAAATTACTAAAGTCGATTAAGTATGGTTATTTAAAAGTGAATTTTATACTCTAAATTATAAAATTAATAACAAAAGATTTAAATTTAATTGTAATTGACATTTAGATTATAAAGAAACGAATTTATATTTTTTTAAATGGTGATTCAAAATAAATATATATTATAAAAATATTTATTTATGTTAAAATAGATTAAAGTGTAGTCCATATTTAATTATTAAGGGAGGGGGATGTAATTCAAGCATCTTATAGGGGAGGGGAGTATAAATTTACTTTTCAAGGGAGGGGAGTGTATATTTTAACATAAGAGGGGAGGGGAGTGTAATTCAAGCATCTTCGAGGGGAGGGGAGTGTAATTTACTCTAGAATCTGCACTTTACTCCCTCAATATTTTTTATTTTATTTCAAATGATCTAGCAAAAAAAATAATAATATAACACACTTCGAAAAAAAATAGTATTGCGGATCTATTTTAAACTGTTGGAGTAAGCCCTAATATCCAATCAATATTGATTGGGTTTGGCTTTGTATCATGATATTGATATAAATATATATTGTGAATATATATAATAATAAGGCATTTCTTTATTGATTTTGTTATGTTTCAAAATAATAAAGTCCCTAGAATAGATAGTTCATGTAATGGAATATTAAGTGTGACTTAATCATGAGATTACATTATCATAAAGAACGCTATTCTTAAATGTATTCGTAGTCAAAGCTTTAATATGAATAAAGGATAATAATAAAGCGTTGAGACTATTATGTATGTAGACTGATGACCGCATCTCATGGGTCATAGATATGAGATATTAAGTCTATACATAGGTATAAATATTAGGAGTAATATTTATACTGGATTGACCCACCGTGAGAATACTACATAGTAAGTTATGCAATTGTTATAAGATATTCTCACAGTGATAATAGTGTATATCGCTCTTAGACCTGAAACCACTATGATCCCTAGATGTGGACTCAAGTGCTTTGTTGCCATTCTAACGTTGTCTGTAAAAGGATAACCATAACGTTGGTTGATGGGTACTTGATGAAGCATGCTGAGGGACATGAGTGTCCTAGATGGGATTTGTCCCTCCTCATAAACGGGAGATATATCTTTAGGCCTCTTGATGAAATATGACTGAAAAACTGCATGGCCATGCCGAACTAAGTCAATATAAGATATTGGACTTTCTCGTTATTCAGTATATTTCGGAATCAAGAAATATAAATATTGATCTATACAAGGGTGACAATATCTATGCCTTGGGATCAATAAAGATATCGAGACAAAGGAGTAATTGTACACATGAGTATTATCATGGAAAGGTTTCGTCAGATCACTTGACATTCTTGTCACTTGGGTAGCAATGATGTGTTGCTAGATACCGCTCATTGTTTATAATATTAAATGTTAGATTTAATATTATTGCCAACGTGACTAGAACCTAAAGGGTCACACACAAAGAACAGTCAAAAGAGAAATATATAAGTATGACTTATATAAGGGGTGCGTTTAGTAAATAACGCTAATTAGTTAGCAAAATTACTAAACTCGTTGTTGGGCTTACGGAAGCCCAATAATGACTTCTGACTTGCAGAGCACACTAGAAGTTCTATAAATAGAACTCTAGTGCTGAAGTTTTTGGTTACACGTTTTTGGAGCAACCCTTCTTCTCTGCACTTCCCATTCATTGGCTGGCACCGAGTTTTGGAGGAGCACTGTTCGTGTGGACTTGCTAGAGGCTTTGCTGCTTGCTGCTTGCTTGGCTGTGATCGAGATTCCAGTTTCCAGTTTCCAACGTTCAGATTCCAAACTTCAAGGTAACAATCGAATCACTGATTCATGTTTGAATTTCGTAATGATCCAAGGAAAGAAAATCGAAATTCTTCTTCTTCTTCTTCTTCTTCTTCCGCTGTGTATGATATCTTTCAATTTTCCTTCAGTGGTATCAGAGCCAATTACGAAACCATGAATCGGATTGCTTTGTTACTGCTTTATGTTTTAATATGATTAAACATTTTGAATCGGAATTAAATAATAAAGAGAATTAAAATTGGCATCGTATCATGTTTTCTGTGCATGGCTTTTCGATTTGTTTGATGTTTCAGAAACTGTTTCTGGTGAAGTATCGACATATCGATTATACATATCGACGGGAACATGATTGGAAACAAATCAAATTAGATTATCTTTTAAAATTGTTTTAAGAGATAATAATATTTTCGCAAATATTTGATTTGCTAATATTTTGATATTCTATAAGGAATTAATTTGGAATGCAAATCCGTTAATAAAATAGAATATTAAGTGTTAATATTTTATTATTTAAATTTAAATATTAATTAAAATTGATTGATCAATATCATATATGTGATATATGATTTTAATACAACATCATTATATGTGATATATTGATGATATCATTCGTTCAATAGGTTTTATATAATTGATTGTGAATTTGTAGTCAACTCGTGAGATTGAGCTTCGAATACCGATTCTGGTGAAGCATCAAAGATCCGGTTGTCCATACTGAACAAACAATTGTTAAAACTATTGATGTTTGATTGTTGTATTAGGATACCTAACTATACAAGCGTTGTATTATTATGGTTGTATCATTTGATCAATTGTTTTCAAAGAGATTGTTGTGAATTTGAACAATTCGTGAGAGTGAGCTTCAATATCCGAATCTGGTGAAGCATCATAGATCCGGTTGTTCATGCTGAACAAACAATCCTTGAAAATATTTATGTTTAATTAATTTATTTAATTGAAGAAAGGTAGTAAATTTAAAAGATCATGATTTTGAAAGAGTTTCAATATCAGATATGATTTTTGAATTTGGTAATAAAATATTTGCTTAATTTTAGCCCTGTAATTTGTTTTGGAAACAAATTGATTGCCTAAATAGAGCAGATTTAATTATAATAATTATTGAGTGTCAATATTACTATAATTAAGTAGATAAAAATTCTACCTTTTGGATTGTTTTTCAAAAGTTGTTTGAAAGGTAATAAACGATCCTAAATTGATAGTTAATTTAAAAGATCATGATTTGAAATAGTTTCAATGTCATATATGATCTTTTGAAATTATTTAATCGATTTGCATGACTTTAACTTGATTTGTTTATAATTTAAAAGAATCATGATTTGAAAGAGTTTCAATATCATATATGATCTTTTGGATTTGATCATAATATTTGCCGAAACGATTTGGGTGTTCATAAACGTGTCAAGTGTTGATGCGAAATACGCAATCTAAAATATTTTGGAACACAATCTGAGATATTTTGGTATGCAATCTAATATATTTTAGTACTTGATCTGAAATATATTTTGGTACATAATATAATATATTTTGGTACTCAATAAAATATATTTTGGTACATAATATGAGATATTTTTGTACTTAATATAATATATTTTTGTACTCAATATAATATATTTTTGTACTCAATTAAACCCCCAGCTAATCTGCGTAGTGTGATCATATGTCAAATTTTAATTTAATTTATTTTAATTATAAGACCTTAATAATAATAAAAGTGTGTTTGTTATTATTATGTGTGTGAATGATTATGGCCTTAGTCCTTTTTATTTTATTTTGTTTGGATTTTGAAATACGGCCTGCGTGTCGTGCCTCTCTCTCATATTTTATTTGTACATTCTCTTCTCATCCACTCCCTCGTATGTAAAACGAGTTTCTTATTATGTAATGTAAATAGAATACAAGTAGGTAATAGGGCTGAAGGCGTTAGGATAGTCCTAGAGGTCCAGCTTGGAGAAGCAAGGTTGTTTCTAGGATTAGTTTAGATTCTCTCATAGGCTTGAGAGAGTCATAACGTTAGGAGGCCATAATCATGTCACTTTTATTTTGTATAATTGTTATGCATGCTTGAATGATTGGAGTGCGAATATATATGATATATAAGCCGTGGTGAGGTGAGATCAAACTTAATAAAAATCCTTCAATTCAAAATATTAAGTTTAATGCTTTCCAAAAGTTTAACACCCTTCAAGACTAATATCGAAATGTGTAGGTTTCGCCTCCGCGAGGTGCACTTTCTATACTAGTAAGTTGCGGTGCGGTAATCCAATTTACCCAAGTGTTATTCTTTTGGGTTTAACTTAACTAAATTAATTTTAATAAGATTAAAATAAATTTAGAAGCAATGTTTGGGAACATCTATATGATAGATTAGAGTAAGAAGTTATTCACTCAAATGTTTTGAAAGTTGTATGAGATACAATTGGAAGGAGTTCCTACTTAAATAACTGAGTTTTGAGTACAGCCTCCGTTGACTTAAAGCAAGGTGAAATATGGATTTCAACCCACTAGAAAATCTTCCAATGAGATTTTCCGATTCAAATGTTGAAGGTCATTTGTTTTGAGTAAAATAGTGGGAGCATATTTAATTAAAGACCTAATTAATTATGTTTATATATCATGATACAATTTTATTTTATTTTCTGTATTTAGAATTTCTTCGGCATATATAATTTTATTATACTGTTAAATGTTCTTATGAAGAACAAAATCTTCAGAAAAGAGTTTCTGAATTGGTACAAAATTTAAGAATTGTTCTTAAGAATGAGAAAAACTGTATATTCTCGAGCAGTTATTTCCTAGCAACTTTCTATGTCTATATTTGAAAAACAACGCTTATCAGAAGCATTGGATCAAATGAGTAGATATAGGATATCTCATAGTGGTAACGACGATGGAGAATGATATGATTATTCAACCTCAATGTTATAAGATGAATAGTTTAAGCCTATCAAGTAGATGTACATGGATAAGAATAAAATTCAAATTCTGTTTTTTCTACCTTTGAAAGGTTAAACACGGTTGCAAAAAGGGGAAGCAATTATTTCAAAAGTTGAAAAACAAAAATTGCTCGTAGTTTTGAAAGGGTCAAAATATAAGAAAGAAGTAAGACTTCTTATTTACCCATATAGTTATAGAAAGTTAAATTTCTACTTCTTCATCATAAGTATATGATACTTGATGATTAATCTCATATTTGTTGAAATATAGAGAGTTTTAAAGAAGCATAACATTAACTATAAGTGAAGTTCACCTACGTCTGGAATGGAACAAATTGTTTCATTGACTATAAGAGCTTATGCTTGGACTTAAACTTAACTTAATATGGAACCAAATAATTGTTATTAAATTCCATATAAAATAGAAGCATTAAATCATAAATCTTGTATTGACAAGAGAATGATTGTGTAGTTGAATGATAGACAAATATTGTCCTATTGTCCTAATAATGTTTTCTATACAATGTGCTGATCAAGTAATGGATTTGAGTTCCATGATCTTGATAAGCTAGTCTATAACATATGAGAAAAGGATCAAATGAGATTTGAACCTTTTGTATATCATTGGCATCACTGTTTAGTACAAACAAGTGTGATTCACATTTCCAAAATCTATGGATATGGACTATTGGACTCATTTGGTTTTATATCATTTGAAGGATGTGAGTTCCACCTTTCAAAATAGATTAGTATACCGGTAAAGGTGAAAAGGACACATAATCTATTTAAGTTGATATACATATGAGATGTATATGGAGCACTAAACATATTTGCTGGATATTTTATTTCTCTTACTTCATCTAACATTACTAATTAATAGTATATGAGAAAAGTGTATTTGACACAATTCAAGAAATCTTTGAAATTGTTCAAAGAGTTTAACAATGAAGTAAAAGAAATAGGTTTGAAAAGTATAAAGACCATATGAGTAAGTCGTGATGGTAAATGCTTGATTAATGAGTATAATTATTATTTATATCGCTTCATGTTTGACATGAATCGATCTAAAATAGTTTGGTTATAACTCATTGACTCTTGATGTTAAATTAAATTACAGTTATTCGTCACCCACTACAAGTTCCAATAGAGTAATCATAAAGACACCATATTAGATATGGAGGTAAGAGTACCTAGTTTTTGACTTTATGATAATTTGAGGTTATATGGTTTATTAGATAAACTAAACTACAAATTAAATGAATGTACATTTGTGGAGGTACCCTAAGGAAACTAAGGGATACTGATTATACATCACCTTTCATGACAATAGTCGTTTGTCTCTAGATCTGGAGTATTCCTATTAAAGGAGTATGTCTCTGCAGGAGCCAGTGGGAGTGTTGTAGAACTTGAATTAAGTCAAGTACCACAAAATACATGTATCTTTAAGAATGGAACATGAACTAATTCAACAAAGGGTTGTTGTTAAATCACCAGTTCGAGTAGCACAAGATCTAGATGAGTTTGATATGTCATATCACTACAATGAGTAACATGATTTTGTCATGGCTCAACAAGGTGTTATGATTTTCATGGTAGATGAGTCCCAAACTTACTAGAAGGTCGTAAATGGCCTGAACTTTGAGAAATGGCTAAATGTCATGGGATCTTATAAAGAATCCATGTACACAAACCATATATGGATATTGGTTAAATCATCCAAATGAGTATGACTCATGAGATGAATGTGAGTTTTCTTGTAGAAAGCTGACATGGATGGTATTATGAATACATTTAAGATGTGATTGATTGTAGAAGGTTTCATGCAACTCGTGATGCAAATCATGACGAAACTATTACATCATCATAATGCTTAAATCTAACGATCCCACTTGTCATTATTGTATAATGCAAATTCTAGGAGATGGACAACGATGTTGCATTCTTTAATTAGAATGACCTTGTATATGTATTTGACATATATGTAGGGTTTCGTTAATCCAAAGGATGCTAGAAAGGTATATATATTACAAAATTCATGTATGAATTGGAGCAAGCTTCTTGAAGTTGAATTATTTGTTTTATTAGTGAAGTTTTATGAAAAACATTGATTAATAAAAATCTTGTGCACACAAAGAGAATAGTGGGAGCATTGATATTAGTTTGGTGGAGTATGTGGATGACATACTAGTCACCAAAACAATTTATCTACACATGTTAGACATGGTTAGAAAATTATTTTCAATATGTACCAAAATTGATTGTAGTGTTCGACACTAGAATACTTTCAAGAATATCCATGGATGTCTTAAAGGACTAAGGATTGTTTCTTGAACACGGATTAAAGGAACATTGTAAAGAAGTTACAATGATGCTGACTTTAATATCGGTGTACAGTATATCCAAATCGCAATTTGGAATAAATGCTATGCTTGGATATCAACTATGAAATTTGTAAAAGTACAAGCTTCAAATAGTTGTTGTTTCTATTACAGATGTCAAATATATATGATTTGGATTGTTTAGCTCATAACTGAGCGAAACCATGTGTCTCTTGCGTTGCGGATTCCATTGATCCCGTCTGAGGTAAAATTGGTTTAATCTTGCGAGCAATGAATACTTGATCTCACCAATAATCCAAATGTATACTTTGACACTTCAATTTCTTTTCGATGGAAGATCGAAAGTCGAAATTGACAGAAGTGTAACCTACCAACATAGGAAAGAGTTCCTTATCTACTAGAATAGTATCATGCCCAGGGTGTGCTTGATGCTAACACTTGATCAATATATATTGAGTTAATATTTGATTGGCTTTTAGTGCTAGTGGGAGATTGTTGGAGTAAGCCCTAATATCCAATCAATATTGATTGGGTTTGGCTTTGTATCATGATATTGATATAAATATATATTGTGAATATATATAATAATAAGGCATTTCTTTATTGATTTTGTTATGTTTCAAAATAATAAAGTCCCTAGAATAGATAGTTCATGTAATGGAATATTAAGTGTGACTTAATCATGAGATTACATTATCATAAAGAACGCTATTCTTAAATGTATCCGTAGTCAAAGCTTTAATATGAATAAAGGATAATAATAAAGCGTTGAGACTATTATGTATGTAGACTGATGACCGCATCTCATGGGTCATAGATATGAGATATTAAGTCTATACATAGGTATAAATATTAGGAGTAATATTTATACTGGATTGACCCACCGTGAGAATACTACATAGTAAGTTATGCAATTGTCATAAGATATTCTCACAGTGATAATAGTGTATATCGCTCTTAGACCTGAAACCACTATGATCCCTAGATGTGGACTCAAGTGCTTTGTTGCCATTCTAACGTTGTCTGTAAAAGGATAACCATAACGTTGGTTGATGGGTACTTGATGAAGCATGTTGAGGGACATGAGTGTCCTAGATGGGATTTGTCCCTCCTCATAAACGGGAGATATATCTTTAGGCCTCTTGATGAAATATGACTGTAAAACTGCATGGCCATGCCGAACTAAGTCAATATAAGATATTGGACTTGTTCGTTATTCAGTATATTTCGGAATCAAGAAATATAAATATTGATCTATACAAGGGTGACAATATCTATGCTTGGGATCAATAAAGATATCGAGACAAAGGAGTAATTGTACACATGAGTATTATCATGGAAAGGTTTCGTCAGATCACTTGACATTCTTGTCACTTGGGTAGCAATGATGTGTTGCTAGATACCGCTCATTGTTTATAATATTAAATGTTAGATTTAATATTATTGCCAACGTGACTAGAACCTAAAGGGTCACACACAAAGAACAGTCAAAAGAGAAATATATAAGTATGACTTATATAAGGGGTGCGTTTAGTAAATAACGCTAATTAGTTAGCAAAATTACTAAACTCGTTGTTGGGCTTACGGAAGCCCAATAATGACTTCTGACTTGCAGAGCACACTAGAAGTTCTATAAATAGAACTCTAGTGCTGAAGTTTTTGGTTACACGTTTTTGGAGCAACCCTTCTTCTCTGCACTTCCCATTCATTGGCTGGCACCGAGTTTTGGAGGAGCACTGTTCGTGTGGACTTGCTAGAGGCATTGCTGCTTGCTGCTTGCTTGTCTGTGATCGAGATTCCAGTTTCCAGTTTCCAACGTTCAGATTCCAAACTTCAAGGTAACAATCGAATCACTGATTCATGTTTGAATTTCGTAATGATCCAAGGAAAGAAAATCGAAATTCTTCTTCTTCTTCTTCTTCTTCTTCCGCTGTGTATGGTATCTTTCAATTTTCCTTCATAAACCTATTATAAAATATGAAATAAACCAAAATAAAATTAAAATATGTGAAAAATTACTAAAGACAATAAAGCATGATTATTTAAACGTAAATTTTATACTCTAAATTATAAAATCAATAGCAAAATATTTAAATTTACTTATCATTGACATTTAAATTATAAAGAAATGAATTAATTTTTCTTAGATGGTAGTTCAAAATTAATATATATATCATAAAAATATTTATTTATGTTAAAATATATTAAATTTTAGTGCATTTAATTATTAAGGGATGATGTTGTAATTCAAGCATCTTATAAGGGAGGGAAGTATACATTTTACTTTTCAAGGGAGGGGAGGGTATATTTTAACATAAGTGGGGAGGGGAGTGTAATTCAAGCATTTTTGAGGGGAGTGGAGTGTAATTTACTAAAAAAAAAATCATGAATTTTGGTAAAAAAAATTTTTTAAAAAAATCATTTGCAATGAAATAATTGAGTTCAAATAATTAAGATGAGATAACTCCAGCAAGCCAATCAATAAGCGCCACATGGTAGCTCTTATCCACCACCACATTCTCTCTCTGCGTCTGGTGAAAGACTAGTCGCGCCTGTCTGGCGCGTGTAGTGCACTCTCCCTGCAAACCACTTCTTTTGCGCCACATCATCTTGAGCTTGGCCCACCATTCTCCCATTCAATATGTTGAAAGCTTTCATCATCTCTCTCTTTCACCTCATTTGCATTCAACTTTCAGCACAACATTGTAATGGTTTCAACTGTTGAAAAAGCAGCTTCAAGTGGTCTTACATAATTGTTACGGTGAAGCTCTTTTACCTTCTAAATCATAAGGAGCATAAGAATTGGCTAATATTAATTGCTTTTCCTTTTACCGTGTACCCTTGATAGACACTGGTATAAAATTTCTAGATGCATTTACTATTCCATTATCATTGTATCTTAAAATATAAAAAGTTAATACTAAATATATCTATACACAAAGGATAATTTGGAAATAAAAACATATATTTGTGACAACTTTATTACTCAAACAACTTTTCTTAATACTTGTGTTTTTTGTAATTACTTCTATAAAAATGGATAAAAAGAGTAAATACAAAAACAATTTAAACACCTCAATCAACATCTTATAATTTTATTCATTTTTTATTTTTTTTCTTTAATGTGAGTATATCCAAATGTTTTTCATTTAAGTTTGTGTCTACGTAAGAGTTTATCATTCTCAAACTCTTTGTTCCCAAGAACAACTCTTGCAAATGCACACCCTCAAATAATTTTTTTTTTTATGGTGGTTGGGGTTGAGTTCAAACCCCAGACCTTACATATACTTCATCTGTCCTTATATCTAACCACCCATTTGTCTTTATTTTTGTCCCTAAATCTAAACCCCTTTTCAAATTACTAGATACATTTATTATATTTTTCTTAAACATATCCCTAATTAATACTACTAACTTGTTTTGAAATTTAAAAAATCAAATTTAATACATGTACAAACAAAGGACAATATGGTAATATTAACACACAAAACAGACATAATAATTACATTGTCAGCTTTTCTTAAGAAATGTGAAAAAAGCAAAGGGAGGTTACATTAAGTGACGGATAGAGTATTATGCATTATCCATACCAACTGAGCACGAAGACCAAATAAAATTTATTTGGACTTACATAAATGATAAATTTTAAAAGACAAATAATATTAAGGGATGTGATTAAAATTATTTCTTTTTTAAATTTTATCATCTGTGTATCCAAATACCTTTGATTTTGTGTCCAAGTAAATATTTATCTTCTTCCCAGTTTATCTTCCAATTTATTTGGTACTCCCTCCGTCCCGGTTTAATTGACTTACTTTAGTTTTTCACACAGATTAAGAAAAGTGTATAAATAAAGGAGAAAGTAGAATATATTGTATTGGGAATGATAAAAGTAGTATTATTTAGTGTTATATTGTATTGGAAATGATGAAAGTTGTATTGAAAATTGAAATGAGTCAGTTATTTTGGGACACTTTTTTTTAGAAAATAGGTCAGTTATTCCGGGACGGAGGGAGTAAAAGGTTCACTTTAACAAATGCTTCAAAATCACGTGTTAACATCTGCCTTAAAAAACCTACAAGAATATGATAGATGTTAGTAACAGTTGCGCGTGAGGTTGCTGAGTGAACGCTACAATTTAACTGAAGTCGAGAGTGACAGGCATAGGTTACATCACTCTGTACTTTGAAATGAGACACAATAATAGTGAAACAAAATATCTAGTATCCGTTAGCATCCTTAAATTGCGTGAAAGTGATTTTTCTTTTTTTTTTTAAAGGGACGTGAAAGTGATTTTGTTTTCTAGTGAAGCAGTAGTAGCATGTTGTTTTTTTTTTTTCTTCCAAAAAAACATACTCCATCCGTCCCGGAATATCTAACTCATTTTTTTAAAAAAAGTGTCCCAAAATAACTGAGTCATTTCAATTTTCAATACAACTTTCATCATTTTCAATACAATATAACTCTAATTAATACTATTTTCATCATTCCTAATACAATATATTCCACTTTCCCCTTTATTTATACATTTTTCTTAATCTGTGTGAAAAACCAAACTGGCTCAGATAAAACGGGACGGAGGGAGTAGTATGTTGTTTTTTTGAAAAAGCAAAAAATTCATTAATAAAAATGAAGTATGGTAAAAATAAATAAAGGGGAAATAGTCACTTTAATCCCTGAATGAGGAACGAATAGTCACAGTAGTCCCTTAATGTATCGAAATTTCAAAATAGTCCTTGATTGTGTATTTTGTTAGTCAAAATAGTCCTTGATATTAAAATATTTCGTTAATATTGTCATATTAGTCCTTCAATAAACTTACTTATTATCATATTAGTCTTTATACGTACTTACTTATTGCCAATTTAGTCCCTATATAAAAAGAGTTATTGTGAGTATTAAGGGATTATTTAAGCGTTAGGGACTATTTTGACTAACAAAGTGGACAATCAAGGACTATTTTAGAATTTTGATACATTGAAGGACTATTATGACTACTTGCTACACATTTAGGGACCAAAGTGACTATTACCCCAATAAATAAATAATGCTAACTAAAGTTTATGGAAGTATTGTTTAAACAACTAAAAGTAATACTCCATTCGTTTCAAAATGAGTGTAACTTTAACCAAAAAAAATTGTTTCAAAATAAATGTCACTTTATATTTTCAATAAAACTTTAATTTTTTCTTCTAACTTTACCCTCAATAAATACTCCAACTTTTCTCTCACACAATTTTCAATGCAACTTTAATTTTATAAATTAAGGGCAGTTTAGTAAAAGCGTTATATCCAATGATTATTTCATTCAATTTCTTAATCTGTGTGCCAAAGCCTAACTCGACACTCATTTTGAAACGGATGAAGTAACTTTTAGCGAAACGTTAACTTGTGCCCTTGGGGCACAAGTTTAGAAACTAAACATAGAAATTTTTTCTTGCAAATTGTGCATTCAATATATTAAAAGTTTGAATTTTTGTCTTTTCAATACAAAAGTTACTTTTTAATTCCATTTTTAGTTTATTAACTTGTGCCCTAACATGACCCTAACTTTTATATAAAAAATTGTGTAATTTTTATTTTTAAATTTGTTTGACATATATTTTCAAGATAAATTTTCTTATAATTAAATCTTTAAACATTGACCGTAGACACTTGTTAGCATAACTTTAAAAATAAATATTATAGTAGTATTGTCAGAAAAATAAATACTATAGTAGTAGTTGATTAAATAAACAAATTCATGTCATAATGACATGTGTTTTAAGGACATGTTAATGAAGTGTCGAAAGAGGGGATAAAGTACAACAAAGAACTTTCAGCAAGCTTGTTTAAGCTTTCAAATCTAAATTGCAGTATACAATGGCAAAGATCCCGATCTAGATGGCTGAAAGATGGAGATGCAAATACCAAATATTTCCATGGATGCATAAACAAGAGAAGGAAAGAAAATGAAATTATGAGTTTAGAAGTGGACGGAAAAAGATTATCTAGGGTGGATGAAGTAAAAGATGCAATAGTTGATCATTTTAAGAGTCATTTTGCGGCTAAAGGGGAGAGACCAATCCCGACTAACATGAATTTCAAGATTCTTGAAGGCGTTCATAGTGAGGAGTTGGTAAGAGAATTTTAAGAAGAAGAAGTCTATAGGGCAGTTTGGGACTATGATAGCTCGAAAAGTCCAGGCCCTGATGGAGTGAATTTTGGGTTTGTAAAAGAGTTTTGGGAGGATATCAGAGAAGACTTTTTAAGAGTGATGGTTGAATTTCATGCAAATGGTTGAATGATCAAAGAAGCAAATAGTTCGTTTGTGGTGTTGATTCCAAAGAAGAAAAATGCAATGAAAATCGCAGAATATAGACCAATTTCTATGATCGGATATATATACAAAGTTATATCAAAGATTCTGGCGAATAATGTAACACCCCGTTTTCCCAACATAAAAATTTCACATATAAATCAGAGTCATTCAACATAAACGGAATGCTACATTTCTTAAAAATCATAAATGGAATAAATAACAATTCATCCTTCATAAATTGGTCAACATAAATATTCAAAAACTTCGCAGCTGATTTTAATTCAACAACAAAATTAGTCTTGGCACGAAGGCCTCATCAAAACATTTCGTAATAATCCAAAAACCAAATCATAGTCATGTAAAATCATAAGCTGTACGTAAGGAATAGAAAATAGCCACAAAAGTTCCCATCCCGTTACGTATCAGAGCACCTAAAGACACAGTGAGAGATAGCCACTCACGACAGCAATCAACAGCTACTTATTTTCGATCATCTGCAAGTTACTCATACGAAGAGCAACATTTCCAAGCAGAAGGGGTGAGATTCACAAACAATAAAGTTAAGCATATAATTCAACAATTATATTTAACAACATAAACTGTTGGAACAAAATGTGTTTAACAATGAACCTCAAAGAGTTTTGATGATAACAAGGTATTAAAAATTGTAAATTGGACTAGCTAATATTTGTTCAAGTGTACAGGACCATAGTTAAAGTTACATCATTAATTGGTTCTGAATGAGCAAATAAAGAGCAAATGGAAATGAAGCTTAGACGATTCTGAAGGCAATACGCTCCTGAAAGTGGAAAGCGCTCCTGAAGTCAAGCTGCTCCTGAAGAGAGTAAAACGCGCTCCTGAAGAATAGTGCTCCTGAAGACAAGAAGTCCAGAAGCCACATTATCAGAAGCAGAAGAAGCTGCACCATCAGAAGCTGCAGAAGTTGCTTCATCAGAAGCTGCATCATCAGAAGCTGCCTCATCAGAAGTCATTTCACCAGAAGCTGAAGATCAACTAGATTTGCAAAACATTCAAAGATTGAAGAATCTACATTGCAAAAGCTGTCTATTGGTTTCGAAAACACAGCAGAAAATCAGTGGAACATTGCAACGGTCATTTCAAAGGTGTTTGAAGGCATGTGCTTGCAATTTGGACGAAAGCGTTGACATTGTACTTTGTACGAATTGTACAACCACGTTCTCCACTACTCTGTTTTGTGTCCACGCTACAAGACAAGAAAACAGCTCCAGAATACGGTCTCGCCTGCATATATGTTCCTTTGGATAAGGAATGGATTTCAAATTGGTTCTTCATAGGACAACAACCAAATCAGGCAAAAGATCATTGGTGAAAGATCAAGCTTCAACAACGACTCTTTGGTGTGCTGGCAATTTCACAACGTCTCTTTCACACCTCTATATAAAGGAGTGAAGACTTAGAGTTTTGGTAATGCAAGAACGCTGAACGAAAGACTCACAACATTTTTACAAGTGCCAAACCTCTGCTGAAATTGTTCTGCATTCACTTAGAATTTCTGTGTCTCAAAGTCATATCTTAGAAATTCTTAAGTCCATTGAGTCTGTATCTGATTTATATTTTGAGCACCTCTGATTGTATATCAAGTGTTCAACCTTAAACAATTTTCTGTGTAAATTTGTTTAGTTAGGAAGTCTCTTGCAGTTGTGCTTGAGCAGGAAGTCTCTTGATTGTGTTCTTGAGCAAAGGAAGTCTATAGCTTGTGTGCTTGAGCAAAGGAAGTCTCTTGCTTGTGTGCTTGAGCAATTGTAATCAGATATTACTCTTAGTGAAATCTCCTTGGAAGTGCAAGGGGGACTGGACTACTTCCGGATTGTGGAAGGAACCAGTATAATTGCTTTGTGTCGTTCTTCTTCTCTCTCTCTGTTTTATTCCGCTGCATTTAGATTTTGACCATCACTTCAGAAGCTATCTCACTTAGCTTCTGATCAGTGTGTTCAGTTTTTAGGAGAAACGAAGAATTTTTCAAAACACAATTCAACCCCCCTTCTTGTGTTTTTCTCACCTTCAATTGGTATCTAGAGTCTTGGTCTGTTGTGTAACACTTAACCGTGTAACAGTCAAAGATCTGAGAAAAACATGTCTACTCCTCCTCCTGCTGGTTCTGGTGATACTAGCTATAAACATGTCTCACATGATTATAGTGATGGTAAGAAATCCAGTGTTGGAAAAGTTCCAAAGTTCAATGGAGATGCTGAAGAGTTCTCTTGGTGGAAGACCAACTTTTACAGTTACATCATGAGCCTAGATGAAGAATTATGGGATATTCTGGAAGATGGTGTTGGTGATTTAGTCCTTGATGAAGAAGGAGCTGCTGTGGATAGAAAGAAACATACTCCAGAACTGAGGAAACTCTACAAGAAGCATCATATTATCAGAGGAGCCCTTGTCACTGCCATACCCAAAGCAGAATACATGAAGATGAGTGACAAATCCACTGCTAAAGCTATGTTTGCTTCTCTCTGTTCAAATTATGAAGGGAGCAAGAAGGTCAAAGAAGCAAAGGCTCTCCTGCTTGTACATCAGTACGAGTTATTCAAGATGAAGGATGATGAAACTATTGAGGAGATGTACTCAAGGTTTCAAACCTTAGTTTCTGGGCTACAGATTCTAAAGAAAAGCTATGTTGCTTCTGATCATGTAAGCAAGATACTCAGAAGCTTACCTGCCAGATGGAGACCAAAGGTGACTGCCATTGAGGAAGCTAAAGATTTAAACACTTTAAGTGTCGAAGATCTTGTTAGTTCTCTCAAAGTTCATGAGTTAAGTCTTAATGAACATGAGTCTACTAAGAAGAGTAAATCAATAGCTCTTCCATCCAAAGGCAAGTCATCAAAAGCTCTCAAAGTGGTTGAATCTGAAGAGGAAGAACAGTCAAGTTCAGATTCTGAACCAGATGCTGCTGAAATGGCCATGCTCTCAAACAGACTTCAATATCTGGCCAAGAAGAACAGAAAGTTTCTTTCCAGAAGGGGTAACTCCAGAAGCTCAAAGAAAGAAGATCAGAAGGGATGCTTCAACTGCAAGAAGCTGGGACACTTCATTGCTGAATGCCCTGATCTTCAAAGAGAAAATTCAAAGGACAAGTCAAAGAGGTCTACATTCAAACCAAGCAAATTCAAGAAGCAGATTAAGCAGAGTTTAATGGCAACCTGAGATGATTTGGGTAGTGAATCTGGATCTGATAAAGAGGAAGCTGATGAAGATACAAAGGTAGTTGTTGGGTTGGTAGCAACAGCAACTTCAGAAGCTGAATCAGATTCAGACTCAGAAGATGAAAACGAGGTATATTCCAAAATTCCCAGAGATGAACTTGTTGAGTCACTTAAAGAACTTCTTACACATTTTGAAGTAAGAACCAATGAGTTGAAGGATTTAAAAGAAAAATATGCTGAGTTGGTACAACAGCAAAAATCAACTCTATTGGATCTGAAAGCTTCTGAACAAGGACTTAGGGGCTTTGACTTCATGTGTAAAACATATGAAGATCAGCTCAGGTTCTTATGTCAGAAGCTACAAGAAAAGTGTAATGAAAAACCTTTAAGTAACCATGAAATTGCTCTTGAAGATTTTATTATATCTGGCATTGACAGAAGCAGAGTAACTTCTATGATTTATAGCATTTACAAGAACAATGGCAAAGGAATTGGTTTTCCAGAAGTGAAACTTGAGAAAACCAATCTAAAATCTTGTTGTGAATGCATCAAGGAAGGTCTGAAAACCTTCTGTACCAGAAGGGGCTGAGTTGGAAACTGTTGTTCAATCAGAACCTGAAGCTTCTAGTTCTAAGGCTAAGATTACTTCAAAGCAAAAGAACTCTAAGTCAAAGGTTATGATCAAATCTGATTCCAAGATTTCAAAGGTTAGGATCCTGAAAAGATCAGAACCTATTCCTCAGAGTCTGGTGAAACCAAAATCTGGGGTTCTTAAGTCTAAATTTCAGAAGAAGACAGTAACTGCTTCTGAAGTACCAAAACCTAAGGTGATGGTTAATCAGAAGCAACCCAACTCACAGCACAAGGTACAAGAAGTGAAGAGTAAAGCTTTGAGTACTAACCTTCCAGGACCCATAGGACAATGGGTACCTAAATCTAAAAATGTCAATGATGCAGGTATGTCTAAGAGCAGTGCCAAAGCAAAGATCATGGTACCTAGACAGCGGTTGCTCAAGACACATGACAGGAGACAAGTCCATGTTCCTCAGCCTAACAATGAAAGAGGGAGGAAATGTGAAATTTGGAGGCAACCAGTCAGGCAAGATCATAGGTACAGGAACTATTGGTAATTCCTCTACCTCAATTAATAATGTATGGTTGGTAGATGGTCTTGAACATAACCTTTTGAGCATTAGTCAATTTTGTGATAATGGTTATGATGTGCTTTTTGAAAAACCCAACTGTACAGTAATCAACAAGGAAGACAAATCCATTGTGTTCAAGGGAAAGAGAGTTGACAATGTCTATAAAATCAATTTTTCTGAACTGGCTGATCAGAAGGTGATTTGCCTACTATCAGTGAATGATAAGAAATGGATGTGGCACAGAAGGTTGGGACATGCTAACTGGAGGTTAATCTCTAAGCTTAGTAAGTTACAACTTGTGAAAGGGCTACCAGACATTGACTATCATTCAGATGCACTCTGTGGTGCATGTCAGAGAGGAAAAATTGTGAAATCATCTTTTAAAACCAAAGACATTGTTTCAACCTCAAGACCTTTAGAATTACTCCATATTGATTTATTTGGACCAGTGAGTACTGCATCCTTATATGGGAGTAAATATGGATTAGTCATTGTTGATGATTACAACAGATGGACTTGGGTGAAATTCATAAAGAGTAAAGATGTTGCGTGTGATGTATTCAGTAGCTTCTGCACTCAAATTCAATCTGAAAAAGAATCAAAAATTTTGAAAGTCAGAAGTGATCATGGTGGAGAATTTGAAAATGAGCCATTTGAAGCTCTTTGTGAAAAACATGGAATTTTCCATGAATTATCTTCTCCTAGAACTCCACAACAAAATGGGGTTGTAGAGAGAAAGAATAGAACTTTACAAGAAATGGCCAGAACCATGATTCATGAAAACAATTTACCAAAACATTTTTGGGCAGAAGCAGTGAATACAACATGCTATGTTCAAAACAGGATCTATATCAGACCTATTTTGGAGAAAACAGCATATGAACTCTTTAAAGGAAGAAAACCCAATATCTCTTACTTTCATCAATTTGGATGTACATGTTACATTCTGAACAATAAGCTCTACCTAAAGAAATTTGATGCCAAGGCCCAAAGAGGAATCTTTTTAGGTTACTCTGAAAGGTCAAAGGCATACAGAGTGTATAATTCAGAAACACTCTGTGTTGAAGAATCTATGCACGTTAAATTTGATGACAAGGAGCTTGAAGATAAAACTTCAAAGCAAGATGAAAGTTTTGCAGAGATACAGGTTCCTGAAGCTACTCCAGAACCTTATCAGGTAGCTGAGTCTGAAGATAGTCCAGAAGCTGAACCCACATCAGAAGCACAAGATGAAACTGCTTCTGATGAAGCACAAGATGGCTCACATCAAGCAGATCCTCCCAGAAACATATTCAAACATAAGTCTTCACATCCTGAGGAGCTAATCATTGGAAACAAAGATAGTCCAAGAAGAACAAGATCACATTTCAGACAAGTAGAGTCAATGATTGGACTAATCTCAATGATTGAACCTACAACAGTTGATGAAGCACTTTCAGATGATGGATGGATACTAGCTATGCAAGAAGAGTTGAATCAATTTCAAAGAAATGATGTGTGGGATCTGGTACCCAAACCTCAGCACAAGAACATTATTGGAACAAAATGGGTATACAGAAACAAGCTGAATGAGCAAGGTGAAGTAACAAGAAACAAAGCCAGGCTTGTTGCACAAGGGTATAGTCAACAAGAAGGCATTGATTACACTGAAACGTTTGCTCCAGTTGCAAGATTGGAAGCAATCAGGTTACTTCTTTCCTATGCAGTTAATCATGGCATAATATTATATCAAATGGATGTCAAGAGTGCATTTCTAAATGGTGTCACAGAAGAAGAAGTGTATGTCAAGCAACCTCCTGGATTTGAGGATATTAAATATCCTGACCATGTTTTTAAACTGAAGAAATCACTATATGGCTTGAAACAAGCTCCCAGAGCTTGGTATGATAGACTAAGTAATTTCTTAATCAAGAATGATTTTAAAAGAGGACAGGTTGATACAACACTCTTCATAAGGACCCTTGGGAAAGATATTCTTGTTGTGCAAATATATGTTGATGATATAATATTCGGTTCTACTAATGCATCTCTTTGCAAGGAATTTTCTGAGTTAATGCAGGATGAATTTGAAATGAGCATGATGGGAGAGCTGAAGTTCTTCCTTGGCATTCAAATCAATCAATGCACAGATGGAGTCTATGTTCATCAATCAAAGTACACAAAGGAGCTTCTGAAGAAGTTCAAACTTGAAGATTGTAAAGTGATGAACACTCCAATGCACCCTACGTGCACCTTAAGCAAAGAAGATGAAGGAGCTAAAGTAGATCAGAAGCTATATAGAGGTATGATTGGTTCTTTGTTATACCTTACTGCATCTAGACCAGATATTTTATTCAGTGTATGCTTGTGTGCAAGATTCCAATCAGATCCTAGAGAATCTCATATGACTGCTGTCAAGAGAATCTTCAGGTATTTGAAAGGAACAACTAATCTTGGACTCCTTTATAGGAAATCCTTAGATTATAAGCTAATTGGATTCTGTGATGCTGATTATGCTGGTGATAGGATTGAAAGAAAGTCAACCAGTGGCAATTGTCAATTTCTGGGTGATAATCTTATATCCTGGGCTAGCAAAAGACAAACAACTATTGCTATGTCTACAGCAGAAGTAGAATACATTTCAGCTGCAAGTTGTTGTACACAACTACTTTGGATGAAACATCAGTTGGAAGACTATCAGATAACTGCTAACAGTATTCCCATTTATTGTGATAATACTGCTGCTATTTGTTTGTCTAAAAATCCAATTTTGCATTCAAGAGCTAAGCACATTGAAATCAAACACCATTTTATCAGAGATTATGTTCAAAAAGAAATTTTAGATATACAATTCATTGATACTGAAAATCAATGGGCTGATATATTTACTAAGCCTTTAACTGTTGAAAGATATGATTTTATAAAGAAAAATTTGAACATGCACTACGTGTCTGATTAGATGTTTGCTTGCTCCTGAATAGGATTTTAGGTTCTGAAGTTAGTTCAGAAGCAGTAGTCCATCAGAAGCTCTTTATTGAGGTTCTGAGGAAAACTCGCTTCTGATGATGACGTCAGCATCTGAAGTCCAAAAGCTGGATTTATTGCTTTCAAATAGTTGAATTAGTGGAAACGTTGGGAGTTACTTTTTAAAAAGTAACTTCTGGCCCACTAACTTGGTAGTTACTCTGTGAACTTCTTACGTGGCCTGTATGTGTTAGTGTATAACTAAAAGGGCAATGATGATTTAATAGCTTTGAAAGTACTTTTCACGCGCCCCCAATTTTGTCATTAATGATATGTTTGTTTGTCTCTTTTGAATTGCAATCGTTTTACTTTTAACACTTTGTCAATTCACACACTACTCACTCACAACAAACACATTTTGCTCTCAAACCTCTTGCGAAGTAAGCGCAAAAACCTTAGAACCCTAAATTCTCTAAATCTTCTTCAATCATCATCAAATGGCATCATCAAGCAAGCAAGGCGCATCAGGATCTGGGTCAGTCTACAAAGAGAAGACTATGGATATTCCATGGAAATCTTTAATAGTTCAAATAGAATCACCGGTGGATTTCACTTCACTTAAGAAGTACAAAGTGAACATGGAAGGATTGATAGAAACTCAGAAGCTGTCTGAGTATTTCAAGATTCTAAATGGGCCAACTTATGTGAACTTGGTCAAGGACTTTTGGTTAAAAGCTGAAGTGTTCAATGAAAAGCCTGTGAAGGTAGCAGGTAAACAAGCTGGGTCGAAGAAAGGAAAGATGGAGATAGAGTTGAATCCCACTTCCTTCAGTAGCCTTGAGATAAGGTCTGAAGTGATGGGTATTCCCGTAACCATCTGATAGATCTCTAGCAAGTGCACCAATAACTATCGAAGTAGTAAAAATATCGTTCCCACGAGGACTGTTTTTAACTTCAATTATTCAATTTCGTTATAAAAGTAGGATGTATAAAAGTTTATTTTGTTTTGCCACTAGGCATTAGATTTGGTTTGATTTTAAGAAATCAAATAAAAAAAAGTAACGATTTGATTAAGAAAATAGGAGAGAGATGAGATCAGGTCTTCGAATCCTCTATGTTTCCCCTAATTGGTTACTGCACCTATTATTACTAATGATTCTCTAATTTCACGATAGTTAACAAATTAGCCCTAATCAATCCCTTGAGTTAGGACCCTCTTTTTAAACTACAGCCCCTAATTCCTTAGGTGGTCTAATAATCATCAAAGGTTTAAGCACGTTAACCTAATATCACTAACAAACGATTATCCATTCCTAGACTAACCATGTTTATTAGAACAATTCAATTTAGGTCTAAGTCGAAAGCTATGGTCAGTAGTCATTCGATCTCACAAAATCATGTTTATATTTGATCAGGATATAAAAAGCAGTAAGAACAATTGAATTGAATGAAAACTAGAATATCATTAATAAGTAATAGAGTTTCACAGCAACATATGATCAATTAGGGTTACATAGGTTCATCTCCGACCTAATCTCTAAGAGATTTAGCTACTCATAATTGAGTTTACAAATAGCATAATCAATGAAAGAATTAAAACATACATAAACTGGGTTAGAGATGATGAAATCCTCTCCGCTGCAGCCTTCTGGGTGTTAAAATCGCACTTTCGTTCTCCAAAATCGTAACCCTTGTTCTTCAGCTTGAGTGCAGTATTTATAGAAGTCATGGGCCTGACCCATCAAAATCGCGCCGCGCCTTGTTAATTGGCGTGCCGCGATTTCCCCTTTACAGGAAGTGTGTATTTTTGCTTCAAAAATCGCAGCACGGCTTGAAATTGGCGTGGCGCGATTTCCTTCGAACAGACTTCAAATTTTAAGCTTTTTGCACTCCAGAACAGTATAAATTGCATGAGAACTCTATCAAAATGTCACAATAAGTCCCTAATATTACGTAATGACAGAATGTCATCACAACCCCAAACTTAAACCATTCCTTGTCCTCAAGGAATTTGCTTGCAACAGTGACAAACGACAGTAAAATAACAGTTACCTGACAAAACGATAGTACCCAAAAGTTCATTCTCCTTCTAGCTAAAGATGAGCTAGTTTGACTTGTTCGCATCCACCAATTCACAACTCCTCGCATCAAATTGAAACAGGGTTCTACCAGTCGACATGCAGGTCTACATATTACCATACGCTTGAAAAGTTTCTAAACATCAATCAAAGTCAATATCATTACACACTTTTGAGGTCTTTAGGGTTATAACGGGGCTTAGGTGAAAGGTGGGATATATTTGGATGAGTAGGCTACACAAAATTTGAGTTAGGCATTCCTACGGAAATTAAAGCACAAAATTCAATCCTTCGATCATTCACCTAGTGGAAATACAATCAATGCAAAGGTACTAGAGAATATTTTTAACATTTAGGAACAATCGAGTTTGAAGTTACTCGGATTTTCAATGTTTTGTCCCTTTTTCATCATTCAATTTCTTTCTTTTTTTTTTGATACACCATTTTTATGTGTATATTTTGCATGACAATCTCATATTTCTTTTCATTTTTGTTCTCTAATTCTCTAGTACCCCCACCCCAAACTTAGTTGGTTGCAAATTCCAATAGCAACCCCAAACTTAATCTTTAGCAACATTCTACAATGCCTTAACTCAGAAATTCATTAAGGGACAAGTCCTAAAAGTCTCTAGGCTTGTAATGTAGTTTGTCACCGAACAAAAAGTTCTAATCCTACCGGCTCACAATTGGTTAAGAAAGGATAAATTCAATTAATATCAGGGTAGGCTTCAAAAAGGCTCACAGGACCAAGCACTTTTGCCTCAGTGTGTAATTGACAAAGACCAATCAATAATAGAGAAACAATGCAAGTTCTAGAAATGTAGTTGCATGGAAAACTAATCTAAATATAAGTAAATTGAAAAACAAGATTTGGCAATGAACCTTATGGCTGAGATTTCTGGGAGTATGTGACTACCTAGCAACGCCGTACTCTTCGCCTTTGAATCAAGTCACCCCTCCTTTAGAACTTTTGGAATACCGTTTCATCAAACAACTGTTACTAAACTGGAATAGGTCACATGAAACAAAACAAATTCATTAATAATAAACAAGTGCAGGAGCAATTACAATAGGGAAATAGTTCAATGGACTTCGACATTAAAAAGAAAATAAAAAGAAAATACATCAAAAGAAAAATGACTGAAAAATAAAATACAAAGCAGAAAATGCTAATCCATCAGTAGATCAGCCCATGTCTTGATCATCATCCGAGTGTCCAGCCCCCGGTGTCCTCAATCCTTCGAAGATGCCATCCCCTTGATCTTGCTCGGTGGTGTTGAAATCATCAGTGATTTCCCTCCTCATGCGCAGCCCATACTCTTCTTGATGTGTAAAATATTGCTCCATGCGCTCACGGGAGCCTCCAAACCTCTCATAAGACCCACTAATTGGACCCATATGCAATTGAGCCTCCGCAGCAAACGCAGCTGAGAACCTAGGACGGTTCACCCACAGCTGGTCCGAAGTCTCATTCATCCAATTAGCTTGCACATGCATGAATTCCTCAAGCTTTGGATGAAGAGGAGCATAACCCCCTTGGCTACTACTCCCTCCTTGCTCCATTTGTTGTTGCCTTGCTGCCTCCCTCTCTCTCTCCTTGATGTAGCCTTCATATTTTTTGACAAACCCATCCATGACCGAGTCGGTGATCGGCTTCATATTGCTTGTGTTGAGATCACTATCATAAGCCGGCACCAACTGTTGCTCACACAACCAATTAATTAAGCTTCCATGTCCCAATTGTGTGGTGTTCCCGGTTGCTAGATCATGAAGACTATTGGCCAAGAGGCGGCCAATATCTATAGGGTGCCCCTTGATGATGGCATAGGCAGCAAGCACCCTCTTGAGAGGAATTTCAGAAGTGCAAGATGCACTCTCAAGAGTCTGGACCACATATGATACCCACGCCTTGGGTACCGGCAGCATCTCCGCATAGGTAAGCATCCGGGACTTTTTCCAAGTCGACCCAGGCCTACACATGGTGGTGATGATCTCATCAAAAGTATCCTCCGTAATAGCAAATCTCTCCCTCCTCAGTTTTTCAACCCAACACTCTTCCGGTGCTTGAACATTCAGCCATGCGTTGAGAGCATCCGGGCTGAAGTCAATGTACTTTCCTCGAACAAAAGATTGAAAGGGTGTATCGGACACCCTTGCATTTGCAAAGAATTCGACGATCACCGTTTTGTTGTTTGCCTCGTCGATCATCTCATTCAATCTCGTCCACCCCCTCCTTCGTATTTCAGACTCAAAGAAAGGATATTTCACTAGTTTTGTGAAATCAAACTTCCTCTCCCCTATAACTTCGAAACTCTTCATAGATTGATGGAACTCTTGGGCTAGGTCATTGATGAAATGGATGGCGTTTTCTGGTTGTTCGGATGCGGCACGAGGACGTTTGGATTTGCTTGTGGATGGTTTGGGGTTGGTGGCTTTCTTTGAGCGGGTGTTTCTTTGGTTGGAGGCCATTTGTGGTTTGGGAAGATGGTGAATGGAGAGTTTTGTGAGGTTTGGGAAAGTTTTGAATGATTGTGGTTTGATGGTGGTTTGGATTGATGAATTTGTGATTGGGATTTTGGTTTGATGATGGTTAGGAGGTGAATATTGAGATGAAGATGAAGAGAATTCGTGAATGGAAGTTTAGGGAAGTTTTGGTAGAGAAAGATAGGAAGAATGGAATGAAAATGATGATGAACAGTGAAGAATTTATAGTGCTGTAGGGGCAAAATCGCGGCACGCCAATTTGCAAGGCGCGGCGCGATTTTGTGTGTAACGGCTAGTAACGGGCAAATTTCTAACGGTAGGGAAGTTGGTGGGTTTGTAACGGCTAGTTTTTGCAACGGTTAGGCAACTTTCAAGCAAAATCGCGCTGCGGCCAATTACAAGGCGCGGCTCGATTTCTTTAAAACAGGGAAAGTGTTCTCCTGTTCTTCAAAATCGCGGCACGCCAATTTGCACAGAGCGGCGCGATTTTGAGCAACAGGGAGTGTGTTTTTGCTTTCTCAGGCAAAAAAAAGTTTTTGTTTCCTTGAAAAATGCCTGAGTTCCTTTAAGTTCTGAAAAAAATTTTTTTTTTTGAGGAGAGAATCATGCAAGACATCAGTACCTTGCATGATTTTCTTGGCAAGAGGTATATTTGAACAAATTTATAAAACTTTCCTGCCTTGTATTAAAAGAAAAGAAAAATATTTTTGTGTTTTTGTTTTTGAAAGCAATAAAATCATACCTGAAAAATAAATAGTGGGTTGCCTCCCACTCAGCGCTTCTTTACCGTCACTAGCTTGACTGATGACTATTTCTAAGGATCATATGATGTGGCTCCCTCTTCATTGTTTGGGAGTCCTCCTTTACGGCACCGTTTCAGCTTTTGTTCCTTACCCTTGAAAGTTCCTTGTGCACCAGACTTCTTTAGGTCTACAGCTTCATCAACAGGCTTGTTTCTTGCCAACCCTTCGTCACAGTACCTCCTAATTCTTTCCAAAGTATCAGAGAGAGTTGAATGCATACACCATCGAAAAGCAGCCGGCCCATTACGCATCCCATAGGGAATCCTTCTATAAGCCAATTTACCACCTGGACCAGTGGTAGTAGTCTTTATTTCATTTTTACCAGCTGTCAATCCCCCATACTTGTTGTCACGGATGTCTCCTAATGATTGCTGTTGCATCTGTTCTTTGCTTACTTCCAGTTGCTTAACACCCTCTATCTTTCCAAGATCTTCAATCACTTCTTGTCTATCTATAGATTCCACACTTTCCACCTCCGTAGATTGAATAGATTGAGATTCAAGTGTTTTATCTTCGACAGTTTCTTCCACAACATCAATCCGGTAACACTTGGGATTCTCATCTTGGTGTTTCATTGCCTCAAAGATATTGAAGACTACCTGCTCCTTATGGAATCTCAACATTAGCTCTCCACGCTCAACATCAATCAAAGCACGACCAGTTGCAAGGAAAGGTCTCCCTAGAATGAGTGGCATGTCTTCATCTTCAGCCATATCTAGGACCACAAAATCTGCTGGGAACACCAAGTCATTAACCTTGACTAGCACATCTTCAAGTATACCGAAAGGGTAAGAGATTGACCGATCAGCTAAAGTGATGGTCATTCTTGTTGGTTTTGGTTCCCCACATTTAAGCTTCTTCATCATTGAAAGTGGCATCAGATTTATACTTGCTCCCAAATCACATAAAGCTCTTCCAATGTCTACCGGTCCAATTGAACAAGGGATAGTAAAAGCACCAGGATCCTTCAGCTTAGGTGGCAGCTTCTTTTGAAGAATAGCACTACAATTCTCAGAAAGTGCTATGTTCTCATCATCCTTAGGCTTCCTTCTTTTGGTTAACAAGTCTTTCATGAACTTAGCATACAACGGCATTTGATCAAGAGCTTCACCGAAAGGAATATTCACCTGAAGTTGTGAGAAAAGTTGCATGAACTTCTTGAATTGGCCTTCATCCTTTTCTTTCTTCTTCGAAAGGTGAGGGTATGGAAGCTTCACATATGATGGAATAACCTGTGGTTTGTCTCCATCTTTCAAAATTTGACTCTTCGACTTCCTCAAGATTGAATCTTCATCAATTAATTTCTCACTTTTTTCTCCCTCTATTTTTTTCTTCCTTTCGTTTTCAACTACTCCATGATCATTTTCTTTTTCAACTACACCCTCATCATTCTTTTCAACTACATCATTCTCCTCCACCTCAACTACTTCATCAACCTTCTTTGGAGCTTTTGGAACTAAAGGTGTCAAAACCTTTTTGCTCCTCAATTCAATAGCATTACAAGACTCATTCTTAGGGTTATCTTTAGTGTTACCTGAGAATCCGCCTTTGTTTTGTTCAGCCAACTGCTTAGCTAATTGCCCCAGTTGAGTTTCAAGCATCTTCCTAGAAGCTTCATTGTTCTTTCTTTCAGCTTCTTGACTCTTCTTCATCTCTTCAAAGTTGCCTTGAGTCATCTTCATGAAGTTCATCATAGTTTCCTCAAGAGCTGATGGCTTCCTTTGTTGTTGTTGAGGAGGAGTGAGCATCTGAGAGTTCAAAGCATTGTTATTTGAGTAGCTTAGATTTGGATGCTTATTAATGCCTGAATTGTAGTATTGATTCTGCCTTTGATATCCTCCCATGAAGTTAGCTTCTTCACTTGATCCTTCCGGAACACATTCACCGTTGGGATGTTCTTCACCACATAAGTCACACTTGATTGCAGCTACTTGTTGTTGTTTATGGGCCAAAGTGAATCCTTGAAACTCCTTAGTTAGAGCTTCGATCTGTTTGTTCATTGCTGCTTGGTTGGCAAGGATAGCAGTTTGTTCACTCACCCCAAACACCCCTCTTTCTTTCTTTTTAGCTTGATCACGATACTCATTGCCAGCCATGTTTTCAATTAGAGCTTGAACTTCATGATCAGTTTTACTTTTGAGACTACCTCCCGCGGAAGCATCTAAGAACATTCGAGTGTTTGGTGTTACCCCCTCAGTGAAGATTTGGAGGTATTGCTTCTCGGTGAACTCATGATTAGGGCATCTCTTGAGAAGCAAATTGAATCGCTCCCAAGCATCATACAATGATTCACCTTCTCCTTGCTTGAAGTTAGAGATCTCCATCTTCTTGTCCCAATACTTAGACATAGGGAAGTATTTCTCCAAGAACTTCAGCTCTAACTCTTCCCATGTTTGGACAGTCCCGTTTGGAATTGTTAGCAACCAATCTTTTGCTCTTCCCGTCAAGGTGAAAGGAAACAGCCTTAACTTCTTTTGTGCTTCAGTCACGGTGGCTGGTTGCACACAAAACTCACAGGTTTCAGCAAAACGGCTCAAGTGTTCATGAGGACTCATAGCTTCAGTCCCATCGAATTGCTTGTCCCTCAAACCATTGAGGACAGTTGTCTTGATGTCGAACGCTACGGGGTTAGCTGGTTGAAAAGTGTGGGTCAGTTGACCGCGATGAGTGGCTAACCCGTAGTCTCCAAGCTTAGGTCTTGGTGGTACAACTCCTTCTCCTTCCATCGTTGCAGATTTAGGAGAAGAGACTGTTTCAGATTCACTTGAGAGTTGTTCCGGTATTTGTTCTCGAACACCCGGTGGAACGGACTGAGCTAACCTTTGCGATCGGACAGCTTTCCGAAGTGCTCTAGCAGTCCTTTCAATTTCTGGATCGTACTCTAGGTCGTCTGAGCTCTGTTTACCTCGCATAAACAGCAAAATACCTTAGTAGCACTGCACAACGCAAAGTAATCAAGTGAATATGAAAACAGAAAAATAAAATTAAAAACAGAAAAGTAAATTGCAAAAACCCTAAATTATAACGTAATTGCCTTGTTGAAATAATTCAACAGTCCCCGGCAACGGCGCCAAAAACTTGATAGATCTCTGGCAAGTGCACCAATAACTATCGAAGTAGTAAAAATATCGTTCCCACGAGGACTGTTTTTAACTTCAATTATTCAATTTCGTTATAAAAGTAGGATGTATAAAAGTTTATTTTGTTTTGCCACTAGGCATTAGATTTGGTTTGATTTTAAGAAATCAAATAAAAAAAAGTAACGATTTGATTAAGAAAATAGGAGAGAGATGAGATCAGGTCTTCGAATCCTCTATGTTTCCCCTAATTGGTTACTGCACCTATTATTACTAATGATTCTCTAATTTCACGATAGTTAACAAATTAGCCCTAATCAATCCCTTGAGTTAGGACCCTCTTTTTAAACTACAGCCCCTAATTCCTTAGGTGGTCTAATAATCATCAAAGGTTTAAGCACGTTAACCTAATATCACTAACAAACGATTATCCATTCCTAGACTAACCATGTTTATTAGAACAATTCAATTTAGGTCTAAGTCGAAAGCTATGGTCAGTAGTCATTCGATCTCACAAAATCATGTTTATATTTGATCAGGATATAAAAAGCAGTAAGAACAATTGAATTGAATGAAAACTAGAATATCATTAATAAGTAATAGAGTTTCACAGCAACATATGATCAATTAGGGTTACATAGGTTCATCTCCGACCTAATCTCTAAGAGATTTAGCTACTCATAATTGAGTTTACAAATAGCATAATCAATGAAAGAATTAAAACATACATAAACTGGGTTAGAGATGATGAAATCCTCTCCGCTGCAGCCTTCTGGGTGTTAAAATCGCACTTTCGTTCTCCAAAATCGTAACCCTTGTTCTTCAGCTTGAGTGCAGTATTTATAGAAGTCATGGGCCTGACCCATCAAAATCGCGCCGCGCCTTGTTAATTGGCGTGCCGCGATTTCCCCTTTACAGGAAGTGTGTATTTTTGCTTCAAAAATCGCAGCACGGCTTGAAATTGGCGTGGCGCGATTTCCTTCGAACAGACTTCAAATTTTAAGCTTTTTGCACTCCAGAACAGTATAAATTGCATGAGAACTCTATCAAAATGTCACAATAAGTCCCTAATATTACGTAATGACAGAATGTCATCACCATCACAGAGGAGATAATAGCTAAAGCTTGTAGAATGAATGCAGAAGGAAGGTTTCAAGAAATAGTTAAGAAGGATGATGTCCTGCTGCAAAGCTACTACAACACTCTTCTGGGTGGTAACAAAGATGCTAAGCCTTCTGAAATGGAGATTCATCACAGGATGTTGGTGAAATTCTGTACTGATTGCTTCTTTCTAAGAGCAGGAGGGTCTGACCAACCAAATCATCAACAGAAACTGGCAATCTACTTCATGGCCATGCTTGAGAAGATTAATTTCCCCAGATATGTCATGGATTATCTCTGCTGGGCTATTAATGAAGGCACTGTCAAAGGAAGGAAACAAGTGCCCTTTGGAAGATTGTTATCAGAAATCTTTTATCAAGGAAGAGTGCTGGATTTCTTGAAAAAGACAAGAGATGCTTCTGATAAATGCTTCGAAGTTTCTACTGCTGAGAAGACTATCAGTAGCAAGACATTGCATTCGATGCATGTTTTCAAGACAGCCCCTAAAGATGAAAAGTGGTTGGAGATGACCACAGAAGAAACTGAGATTATCAGGGACTTTCCTTCCATCTTTAAGGAAAGTAATCCTGAACACTTAGCTAAATTAGTAGCTGAGTACGTCTTGGAGGAAAATGCGAGCTGTCAGGAGGAAGCTGCTGTTGCTAAAGGGAAAGGCAAGAAGGCCAAGGCAGTTGCTGTGTCAGAAGCTGTTTCTGATGCACCTAAAGGGAAGAGAGCCAGAACTAGTTCAGAATCTGATGCTGCTCCTACTAAAGGAAAGAAGGCCAGAACTAGCACTGAGTCAGAAACGGCTGTTGCTAAAACCAAAAAGCAAAAAGTTGCTAAGTCTGAAGATGAATCTGTTTCTGCCAAGGATAAAGGAAAGATACATAAGGTTGGTGCTGCTTCTATTCCTCAGAAAAGAAGAAAAGGTAAGGCAGATTTGGTAATCACCGAAGAGCAGCTAGAGGAAGCTCTTGAAGAAATAGAAGAAGAAGAGGCTGAGCCAAAGCTGAAAAGGAAGAAGGCTCCTGTTGACAAGAAAAGTTCCATGGTTGAAATGACTCCAGCCATGAAGAGAATGGCTAAGGAACTTTCTGATGACTAGTTGGCAAATAGGCAAGAACGGAAAGCCATGAAAGAACTTGAAAAAGAACAGGAAGGAGAAAGGACTCTAATAGTGGAGAAGCTGTTGCTGAAAATGTGGAGCAAGTTCAGAATCTTGGAACTTCAGAAGCAGTAGATAACTCAGCAATGTTATCTAAGGTATCTCAAGTTTCTCACACATCTTATAGCACATCCTCTATTCCTTCTGAAGACACATCTCTTTTAGATCACCTAAAAAGTCATTATCTAGGTGAACTACCCAAATCTGGCTTTACCACAACCTCAGAGAAAGCCTCTGAGACAACTTCAGAAGCAGCTGCTTCTGATAAAGTTGTTTCAGAAGACCCCCCACAACAAAAACCTTCACCAGATAAAGCCTTTTCACCCCCTCAATCCTCACCCCCTACAACTTCATCACCCCCAATTGTTCCTGAACTATCTGTTCCTGAACAAGTCTCTCCTCAAAAGACCGTTCCTGAACATTCTGTTCCTGAACAACCAACTCCTCAAAAGACCGTTCCTGAACATTCTGTTCCTGAACAACCAGTTACTAAACCCACTCCTGAACCTGAACCTGAAACTACCGCTCCTGAACACATTGTTCCTGAGCTAACCTCTGCTTCCATATCTTCTTCACCAGTTCAAGTCATCAAGATCATCCACCATACTGGTGTATGTGATATGGACACAGACTCTGAGGATGATCAATATGATCATGCCTCTGATATGGCAGTTGACCCCACTCCTGACCAACCATCAACCAGCCAATCATCAACTACAAATGACCAATCATCATCAAACCTACCAATTGTTCCCCTAGCCCCTCCAAAACCCTCTAAACAACCTTCACCTCCCACCATTTACCTGGATTCTCAAGTACTAAAAGATGTGTGGGAAGATATTGCTTCTGAAGTTCTCAGACTGATAGCAAGTAGAAATGATCTGGGTCATACAATCAGCTATCAGAAGCAATGGAGAAGGATCAAAGAAAGGGTCGTCAACCTTATTTCAGCACTGCATGATTCCTGCATTGAGGCTCAAGAGCAAGTCAAGCAGAAGCTGGAAGATTGGTTGAATGGCATAGAAGAAAATACTGCAGATGTAGAAATTCTTGGTACTTGGGTGAAGAATCCACTCAGTATCAGAGGCAGAAAACCTGATGAATTCCTGCCTAAGGAGCTGAATCTGATCATTCCTTCTGAGATTCTGGAAAAGATTGATGCACCTAACCTGGCTCTAGCTCAGGAGAACAAGGTGCTCAAAGAAGAAAATGACAGGCTGGAAACAGAGCTACTAGAGCAGAAGCTGAAGATATCACAGTTGGAAGTTGACATGCAAGAAGCCAAGATCAGAGAAGACAACTACAAAAAAGATATGGACAAGAAGTATGCTGATGTTCAAGAGCTTCTGAAGAAGATTTTAGAGAAATAAGCCAAACCCATAGTTGCACACTTTTAGCTTATTTTTCTGTCTTTTTAGGCTTTTGATATTCTTTGTTCATTTCTGCTTCTGAACTAGTTCTTTTTGCTTCTGATATTATAAGCTTCTGAATTCTTTCTGCTTCTGAATATCTTTAACTGTTTATACCTTGTATGTCATTATTTGCTTTGATAATAATTCTTGCTATGACTGTTTATTTAATCTTTGAAGATGGTTAAAATGTTTTAAATTTATTTGAATTATGCTCTGAACCTTTAATCTTACGTTTTTCTCATCTCTTCTTTTTGTTTATGTCTTTTTGCTAATGACAAAAGGGGGAGTATATGTGATAGTATTTAAAGGCTCTGAGCCCCATTAATTGAAGTTTGAAAATTTTGAAAATTTCTATCCTTTTTATCGGTGTATCAAAAAGGGGGAGTATCAAATTTCAAATAACAATTAATTGAACCATTCTTCTTATCTATAAGTCAATTCTTTCAATTTTTTATAGCTCTAATATTATTATACGAAAAATGAATTTAATTAACCTGGATAGAACTTAGGGGGAGCTTACAAACCTCACCTTAAAGACTATCAGACTCAGGGGGAGTTAGAGCTTACAAACCTCAGACTCTGAGCTTACAAACCTCAGAACCCCAAGGTCAACTTGTTAATTAGATTAACAACAATTGATAAATTTTTAAATACTATTGTTTGTCATCATCAAAAAGGGGGAGATTGTTGGAACAAAATGTGTTTAACAATGAACCTCAAAGAGTTTTGATGATAACAAGGTATTAAAAATTGTAAATTGGACTAGCTAATATTTGTTCAAGTGTACAGGACCATAGTTAAAGTTACATCATTAATTGGTTCTGAATGAGTAAATAAAGAGCAAATGGAAATGAAGCTTAGACGATTCTGAAGGCAATACGCTCCTGAAAGTGGAAAGCGCTCCTGAAGTCAAGCTGCTCCTGAAGAGAGTAAAACGCGCTCCTGAAGAATAGTGCTCCTGAAGACAAGAAGTCCAGAAGCCACATTATCAGAAGCAGAAGAAGCTGCACCATCAGAAGCTGCAGAAGTTGCTTCATCAGAAGCTGCATCATCAGAAGCTGCCTCATCAGAAGTCATTTCACCAGAAGCTGAAGATCAACTGGATTTGCAAAACATTCAAATATTGAAGAATCTACATTGCAAAAGCTGTCTATTGGTTTCGAAAACACAGCAGAAAATCAGTGGAACATTGCAACGGTCATTTCAAAGGTGTTTGAAGGCATGTGCTTGCAATTTGGACGAAAGCGTTGACATTGTACTTTGTACGAATTGTACAACCACGTTCTCCACTACTCTGTTTTGTGTCCACGCTACAAGACAAGAAAACAACTCCAGAATACGGTCTCGCCTGCATATATGTTCCTTTGGATAAGGAATGGATTTCAAATTGGTTCTTCATAGGACAACAACCAAATCAGGCAAAAGATCATTGGTGAAAGATCAAGCTTCAACAACGACTCTTTGGTGTGCTGGCAATTTCACAACGTCTCTTTCACACCTCTATATAAAGGAGTGAAGACTTAGAGTTTTGGTAATGCAAGAACGCTGAACGAAAGACTCACAACATTTTTACAAGTGCCAAACCTCTGCTGAAATTGTTCTGCATTCACTTAGAATTTATGTGTCTCAAAGTCATATCTTAGAAATTCTTAAGTCCATTGAGTCTGTATCTGATTTATATTGTGAGCACCTCTGATTGTATATCAAGTGTTCAACCTTAAACAATTTTCTGTGTAAATTTGTTTAGTTAGGAAGTCTCTTGCAGTTGTGCTTGAGCATGAAGTCTCTTGATTGTGTTCTTGAGCAAAGGAAGTCTCTAGCTTGTGTGCTTGAGCAAAGGAAGTCTCTTGCTTGTGTGCTTGAGCAATTGTAATCAGATATTACTCTTAGTGAAATCTCCTTGGAAGTGCAAGGGGGACTGGACTACTTCCGGATTGTGGAAGGAACCAGTATAATTGCTTTGTGTCGTTCTTCTTCTCTCTCTCTGTTTTATTCCGCTGCATTTAGATTCTGACCATCACTTCAGAAGCTGTCTCACTTAGCTTCTGATCAGTGTGTTCAATTTTTAGGAGAAACGAAGAATTTTTCAAAACACAATTCAACCCCCTTCTTGTGTTTTTCTCACCTTCAATTGGTATCTAGAGTCTTGGTCTGTTGTGTAACACTTAACCGTGTAACAGTCAAAGATCTGAGAAAAACATGTCTACTCCCCCTTCTTGTGTTTTTCTCACCTTCATAAACATCATCAACATATCATAACAATGGTCATGTAGCATCAATATCATCATCATAATCAATTTCATAATCAACATCAATATCAACTTCATAAATCAACTTAACAACTTGACTCGACAATGCAACTTAACTCGACTATGCAACTCTATCATTTTACTCATGCATGTGGTACCATTCTAGGGCATAAGCCCTCGTCGCTTTTGAGCATAAATATACTCCTAGGGCATGAACCCTCGTCGCTATTGAGCAAAAGCTCCTAGGGCATGAGCCCTCGTCTTTAAATGAGTATGCATGGAGTCAACATCTTACAACTTAGACAACATGAACGTCTTATATGACTCCAATAATTTGGATCAACATCTCACATCTTAGACCGACACATGCAGCTTTAATCAATAGTAAACAGCAACATGACAACACATCAATAATCTCAAGATATAACAATATCAAAATGTAATCATCGTCTCGAAACATCACTTATAATTCACATAATGCATATACGATTATATATATAACAACTTCACAGATCATCGTTAATATTATATTCAAACATTAACAATTCATTATATAACATCGTATTCAAACATCAACAATTCATCATGCAATTTTATAAAAACATAATAAATTATACATAACATATTCCCATGTCAAACCAAGGATACTAGAAAGATATCACAATTATCAACAACTTTCATGTTTATACTAAAGACCAATTTAAAACAGAGACGTGCGAAAAAGATGCAAAAACATGAAACAGAGAATGTTGTCACCGTACAATTTCGCTAAGACCTCCTCAGAGTATTTTCATCATAACTAAAAAACTAAAAGTCATTTTCACGTCAAACCAAAGCCACTGGAAAGCTAACAAAATTATCTAAAACTTTCATGTTTTCACCCAAGGCCAATTTTGTACCGATCAATACCAGTTTTCATTTCAATTTCGAAAAAGTTGTGCAGAAAGTCCATAAAAATTCACTGTGACCTACGTGAAGTAATTTGACCATAACTCAAGTTCTATAAATCGTTTTGACGTCAGACCAACGGCATTAGAAAACTAACATCCATACCTACAACTTTCGTGTTTACGCCTAAGACCAATTCTGTACCAATCAATACCAGTTTCTATTTCAAAATTCGAGACAGAGAAAAGAAAAAATCAGGAAAAGAAACTTATATTATTCAAACTTCACATTCATTCAAAATCTTCACAATCAACAACAACAACTCAACATAATTCATACCCAATTTATAATATGACATTAACAATAACAATCATCGACAACCACAAATCAACAACAACATAACATAAATCATCAATTATCACTCTTAACCCTAATTCTCCAATTCTCAAAAACTAAACCTACAACATGTTAAATGAAATTTCCAGAATCATAGACTCAAGATTATTGAATGATAGTTCCACCATTACTTTAGATTGATTGATTGCAAGGATTCTACAGACTTCTCTTCTCTGGTTCTTCTCTTCTCTAGGTTTCTCCTCTTTCTCCCAAAAACAGTTTGCACGTAATCCTTCTTTTCTAACTCTGACTCTCCTCTTTATATAAACCTTAACCTACTTATTTTCCCTTATTTCCAATTCTGCCCCAAAGCCTCATTATTTTAAATAATTATATTTTTCCACTAAATATATTCTTTCACTAAATATATTCTTCCACTAAATATATTCTAATAAATAATAAAATAAAGTCACTCAATAAAATATCAACATATCACATAATTAAATAAATCATATAATTCGACTCTATCTCAAGAAAAATAATTAAATAAACAAATATAGGCTACTAATATATATATCAACACATAACAAAAATATTACTTATCAAATAAAATAATTAAATTATAAAAAGACTCTAAACTCAATCAAATAAATAAATAATAAAATAGGGCGTTACAAATAAGTTGAAATGTGTGATCGGATCTATGATATCAGACACGCAACCAGTGTTTATTTTAGGGAGACATATTTTAGATGGGATTCTAATCACAAACGAAATTATGGATGAGGCAAAAAGAAAAGACAAAGAAGTAATGTTTTTTAAAGTTGATTTTCAGAAGGCGTACGATTCAGTTGATTGGAATTTTTGGATGTTGTGATGTCGAAGATGGGTTTCCACGAGAAATGGAGAAAATGGATATCAGAATGTTTGAAGTCATCAACTATTTTAGTGTTGGTAAATGGCAGCCCAACAAAAGAATTTGGGATGGGTCGTGGTTTTAGGCTAGGAGATCCACTGTCGCCGTTCTTTTATTTAATAGTAACGGAAGGCTTTAATGTTGATGAGGAGGGTCGTGGAGGAGGGAAAATTCACAGGATACAAATTTGACAAGGGGGAAGACCAACTAACACATTTACAATATGTTGACGATACATTGATTATTGGTGAGAAAAAGTGATTGAATATCATAATCATCAAGGCAAATTTGCTTCTTTTTGAAGTAATATCGGGTTTAAAAGTCAACTTTCATAACAACTTATTGGTGGGAGTCAATATATCATAGAGATGGTTGGAAGAGGCAGCTAAAGTCCTAAATTGTAAAATATGATGTAATCCGTTTAAGTATCTTGGTTTACCAATTGGAGCAAATCCAAGGAGATTAGATACGTGGCAACCAGTGATTGAGGCCGTGAGATTAAGATTATCGAAGTGGAAGAATAATCATTTGTCCATTGGAGGTATAGTCATTCTAATAAAATCAGTCTTGTATGCGCTTCCTATTTACTTTCTTTCCTTTTTCAAGGCTTCGATAGGTATAATCTCAAAACTTGAATCTCTTTTCAAACAATTTTTATGGGGAGGAAGTGAGGATGTGAGAAAAATAAATTGGGTTAAATGGGAAAAGGTGTGTAGACCATTGGAAGAGGGAGGGTTGGGAATTAGGAACTTGAGGATATTTAATTTAGCTTTATTAGAAAATGGGGATGGAAAATCAGAAATGAAAGGAATGGCTTGTGGTATAAAACTTTAGTAAATAGAACTATTATGAAATAGTTCTGTTTGGTGAAAAGACATTCGTAACATTGACTTAGGGGGTGTGGAGTCTCAAAATCTGTATTCGGTTAAAGAGACGTATATGGGATTGATTTCTACGGAACCTATATGGTCGAAATTTTGGCATAAATCGGTCCTGTTAAAAGTCTATTGTCTAGTTTGGAGACTTTTTCATAATAGATTAGCAACAAAGGATAATTTATTTAGAAGAGGTGTTTTGGATCAAAGTTCATTACAATGTGTGGGAGAGTGTGGATGTGAAAAATCGATAACTCATTTGTTTTTCGAGTGTCTTGTGTTTGCAGATGTTTGGTCTGGTATATGCAAATGGCTTGGAATATCGTCTGCTTTACAAAAGGAAGGCCATCTTCATCTAGAGTAGTTCAGAGACTTGCTAAGTATAAATTTTTTTATCTCAACGCGCTTAAGTGTGATTTGGTTTGCAGGTATTTGGAAGGTAAGGAACGATAAATCTTTTCATTATAAAGGAGTAAGCACTGAAAAATTGATGGAGGATGTGAAGGTATTCTCTTGGAATTGGATGAGGTTTAAACCAAAGACCTTATATTATAACATCAATCAATGGTTCTTAAATCCGAGGGCATGTTTGGGAGTTATGGTGTCGTGAAGCTTCGTTCAGTTTGCTAATTTAATGGTCAATATCAAGGATTAGGTTCTAGTGTTGTTACGGTGTGATTTTCTCGCGTATCAGTTGGAATAGTGAGTGGAGTTGGTGTTGGATCATCATAATCCTTTGAGGTATGTTTCTATCTATGATTCGGCGTCTTGGTTGTATCTCAAGATCCTTGTTCGGCTGGCTGCGACTGAAGAATGTGTGTTTTTCATGTTCTTTGTAAGATTGTTAGTTGTTTGTGGCATGGAACGAGACCCTAAGAGGACTATCTCTTATATTCAAAGGATTATGCATTTTGTACCATCTGTCGTATTTTTTATACTGTCATAGTTTTAATTTATCAAAATGATGTAGGTGATTATTTAGGGACAGTTTTTCTCTTAGAGTTATGTTAGCAGAAACATATATGTTCTTTGAGGTCTGATTCATAGCTTTTTGTTAAGAGTTGATTTAAGAGGTGGTTAGTTTCGTTGATGTTGGATAATGCTTTGGTGTTCACTCATGTCCATTCTCTTGTACTGATATTGGTACTTCTGGTGCCAAGCTATAATTATTTTACATTTTTCTTTGCCTTTCCACAGAGAGAGAGAGAGAGAGAGAGAGAGAGTGTGTGTGTGTGTGTGTGTGTGTGTGAGAGAGAGAGAGGAGGGTCAATGGTAAAAGATATAATAGATATGGTAGAGAGGTTAGAGAGAAGATATGAATGGAAAATGGGAGAGAATGTGTTTACAAGTACTTTTTTTTAAGGAAAGTCAATCAAATCTGAGACACAAAATAAGTGTTTAATCAAGTGATTGAGCGGGTCCAAAAAAGCTAATATGCAGGCTCACATGTAACTCGGGTAGTTTTGAAAACATGTATAAAATGAATTCATTTTTGAAATTCTGGCACGTTAGACTTAAGATGTTCTAAGAGATGTTTCAACACGAAACACAGAAAACAGATGTTGTATACGATGTTTAGAACATTAAGCTAACCAACATAATAAAACAAAATAACAGACAAGAAAGAAAAGAGGCACAGAGAAATTGTTAACCCAGTTCGGTGCAACGCCACCCACTCTGGGGGCTACCAAGCCAGGAAGGAAATCCACTAGTGCAGTCCGTATTCAAAAGCTCTCAGCAAACCACGTTTGCACTTATGACCTAGGACCTACCCCAACAAGATTTCAACCTAGGAACTCCTAGATCTGAGATCCCATCTCACTCCCTTACAACTGATCATAAACCCCTGTGATTCTCGAATTACAGACTCAATCAAAATGAAGTTACCTTCAAAACATAACAACATGCAACCATGCTTAAAATCTTAGATGCAGTTCACAGACTACCTAACTCCTTGCTTAAAAGCTTCAGAGTAGTGCACAATTTACAACTCAAAATACAGTCCAAAACATGCATCAGGATGATACACGAAGGCTCACAAACAAGTGACTCAAAACCTAGATAAACTCTATTTCTGAAAATGATGTCTTGAATGATTCTTCAGGTCTTGCAACCTCCTTTATATACTGAAGCAAAGCGCTTCATCAACTCAATCGGGCTTCAGAACAAACCGGTGATCCATTACTCAATCAACATGGCCGGATAAGGAAACTCCTAAAAAGTAGGCACATTAAAAGACACATTATGATCACCTTAAAAATACTTTCCTAAGTCATTACCATTTCCTCAGGAAATCACATCGTTCTGATCTTCTCATAACTGCACACGGTTTTGACCAACACATGCTGGCGTGGATTCCTTCAATCAAGCGAACGCGTGCGTGAAAATGGGCAAGGCACAGAACATACAGACCAAGCCTGGATGTTGGAACATTGTGTTCCACATCTGAAGTGAATATTTGTTTTAGGCAAAAGTGTAGCCAACATACAAATATCCAACACAGTCCCACACCGCCGCCTTCACCTCATCAATAGTGAAAGGGCACACAAGGTTCACACCATCACCATACTCAATACAGCGAAACATCAATCCTTCCACATTTGGTCGCACGGCCTCAGGAGCCATAAAGTCAGTTGAAAAATAATCAAAAACCGCTTCACGAACTAGATTGACACCTTCCACAACAGACGAAATAGTGTTACCACGACGCCTACTGGACATGAACGAATCAAAGTACTTAGAGTTGGCATCACCTTCTTGTAACCATAACAATCGAGACTGCTGCCAACAAATGCTAGTGTTAATCTAAGCCAGGGAATGAAGATCAAAAGTATATGCTCGCAATTCTGTTAATGCATCCACCGAAAGAACATCCTGCTCACTCTTTTTATCCAACACTGCAACACGCTCCTTGAGAGCCTGAATTCTACCTGGTAAATTTCGAACATGAACACGATGCCAATCTTTCAAAGCTATTTTTATCTTTTTCAACTTTTCTTGTAAAACAAAACTGCTCCAACCTTGAACTTCAACCGACCACCACTTATTAGTAACAAATTGTTTATAACCCGATACATCAGACCAACATTTCAACATATAAGATTCAGTTAACTGAGGCTTTCTAGACTATATGATGATTGGAGGTTAGGGTTCAATGTTAAGTGTAGATCATAGATTCGATCTTGTGTGTTCTCATGTAGACTATTCGTTTCGATCAATGGTTGCCCAACATAAGAGATAAACATTCAAAAAGGCCTCAAGCAGGGTGAACTTTTAGTCCCGTTCCTTTTTCTTTTGGAGGGTTGAGGGTCTGAGTGCGTCTATTGTAAGGCAGAGAAGCTGGGAGAGTTCTCAGATTCATGGTCGGGGCAAATCGACTTTCTATATCCCATCTCTAGTTGTGAATCCTCCGTGGCAAATCTATGAACCATAAAAACCACCATTCAGTGTTTTGGTTTGGCGTTTGGCCTCAGGGTTAATTTCACCAAGATCAATATCATGGTTGTTAATGTGGACACAAACTTTATGGATCTGGCCAGGAGCTTTCTCCGCTACAAAGTAGGGTCTATTCCTTTCAAGTACCTTGCTTTACGTGTAGAGACGAATCCAATGAGGCTTGAGACGTGGGAGCCTCTAATTGAGCTTATTGCTAAGCGGCTTTGGTCGTGGAGCAATAGGTTTGTCAGTTTAGTTCAACATATAATTTGTGTTCTAGTACTTTGTACAAGAAATTAGTAAACCTTTTGACATGACTCTTGAGCCTTAATTCAGTGTAATGAAGAATAAACCCCACTTGGAAAAGAATGCAGCATCTTTTGACATCTATATAGATCTAATGATTTTGTTCATTCACTCCCAACATAAAATAATTTCTTTCATTCATTATGCTTTATTCTTTTTTTTTGAGAGAATCCATTATGCTTTATTCTACTATGCTATATATAAATTATTTTTGTGAAAAATATCTAAACAAAGAGAAGATACACTATTGGCATTGGATAAAGCACAACAAACAAGAAAAAAGCAGGCCGGAACAAAACACAAGTAGTCTTTAGCATTTTTCGCAGTACCCATGCTCATATAATGATATGATCATATCAAAGTTGAAGATATACTAGTTGGTTGAAATACTAAATTGCAATATTTGTATGTATGTAAAATTTAGTAAAATAATAACTTATGAACGAGTTCCCATACCATGCTCTCTAGCATCCACGAAGAAGGGTATGGATTCGTGGACCCTTTGGTATTTTTCTATTCTTATTACGCGGATACAGCTGTTCAGCCACATTGCTTGCATTCATTTTATTGTTTCTCATGAAGGCAAAATATGGTGTACGTTATCATTTTTTTTTATAAGAAAACATAATAATATAGTAAAGATAATTCAAGGTAGGGATGTCAATAGAACAGTATTGTTTCTCATGAAGGCAAAATATGGTGTACGTTATCATTTTTTTATAAGAAAACATAATAATATAGTAAAGATAATTCAAGGTATAGGGATGTCAATAGAACAGGAAGGTGAGTAATTTCTTGGTCCTCACTTCGGGAAATACTTCCATGACATAGTTTTGGTGCCATTGGGGAAATCCTGGCCATTGATGTGTGTGGATGTGTGTGGGGATGTGTGTGTGATGTGTGTGTGTGGTGGAGATGTAAGTTATGGCACCAATGGCACCAAAGCTATGGCACCAAAGTGCTACTCCCTCACTTCTCATCCCCGCAGCCCAGATAGCTCCATCTATACTCTCCATGATGTTTTTTTCTCTGTCTTTCAACCTAAAAAAATAATAACAATAAATTTCTATCATTTCAACCTTAAAACAAATGTAATACTAGGTCACTATTTTTTTTAAAGGTAATACTAAGTCATTATTGTGAATTTTGTTGCACAATAAACATTATATATGTATGAATTTTTTTTTTAGGGAATATATATGTATGAATTTATACTCACATTTGCGTGAAAAGACATATAATTTTTGTGGCACAATAAACATATGATCAACCCGAAAAAAATTACCTGCAGGCGGTCTCCATGATGATACCTTCTCATGAGTGTAAAATGACATAACTTAATTCTTAAAAACAATATTTTTTTTAAAGGTAATGCCACTAAGATAATTGTCTTTAGGTCACTAAATATTTTTGAAAATTCTTTCATATAAGTTGTTTAGGGGTATACTCATCTAATTTGTTAAACTTTTAAAAGATAAAAGAAAATAAAAATATACACTCATGTAGTGTGTGTTTGTTACACTTTTATTTTATTATTTAAATTTACTCTTATCTATTTGTTATATGTATTATTTGTATTGAAAGTTGAAGGTAATATAGTCTAAAGTTGAGGACACTTATTAGCAAGACCCTTTGTTTATACTCTCTCCGCCCCAATTTAAGTGAGCATTTTGCTCATTTCTCACTTATTAAGAAAAATATATTAGTGAAGGAGAGAGAAAAATAGTTTTAAGTGCACTTGTCAAGTATTGGTGCATTTACCATTATCGTAAATGCAAACAAGAATATATTAAATTGAGAGATGAGTATAATATTAATTAAAATTATAATTGTCCTCGTGAGATAACCTCAGTTGGTAGGGACAATATGCAAGTTCTGAAGTTCAAAACCCGACCATCAAAAAAATTAAAGTTATAATTAGAAAAAAATAAAATATGTTTGCTAAAATATTATCTCCAAAGTTAATTCCAAATCAAACACTACTAATTTAATTCCGAAATAAACTTTAACAAACATAACATGCAAATTAATATACAGAATTTGAAGTATCTAATTTAAAATAACAATCACAGGTTCTATTATTCTCTTGGAACTGAAGTACTGTAAAAAAAATTGAAATAGTTCCATATAAAGTGCAAAAGCCAATGTGAAGTCAAATATATCAACCAAACATAGCGCAGGTAACGGCACCGACGACCACATGAAACCAAATGATGGCAAAAACGTAATTAAACAATTAAGTTAATCATTAATTAAACAAAAAAGACGCATTAAGCAACCCCACCCCAAACACACTTTTTCTTTATAAATCCTCATTTCCTCTGACACTCTCACTGCCACTCTCTTTTTCTCTTCCCCCTTTCTTCTCATTCTCATTATTTAACCTTACCATTGATTCAATTCAATTTAATACAACCCTAACTTAGAACCCACATTATGGGTTCTATTTCTATTTCCATCTTCCTTCTTCTTACCTTAATTTCACAATGCTATTCATTACCATCCAAAAAAACTTACATAGTCCACATGAAAAATCACTATAACCCTACAATTTACCCAACACATCATAATTGGTACTCTTCAACACTTCAATCACTTTCATTATCAACAGATTCATCTAATCTTGACTCAGACGACGTCGAAGACGAAACCGATTCCGATCCGCTTCTCTATTCATACACAACTGCCTACACTGGTTTTGCTGCAAAACTAAACACTCAACAAGCGGATACATTACTTCAAAACGATGACGTTTTGGGAGTTTACGAAGATACCCTTTACCATCTTCACACAACAAGAACTCCACAGTTTCTTGGGCTTGAAACACAAACGGGTTTATGGGAAGGTCATCGTACACAAGAGTTAGATCAAGCGTCACACGATGTTATCATAGGGGTGCTGGACACTGGAGTATGGCCCGAATCGTTGAGTTTCAATGATGCTGGTTTGCCTGAGATTCCCACGCGCTGGCGTGGCGCGTGTGAGAATGCACCAGATTTCAACTCTTCTGTTTGTAACCGTAAACTCATCGGTGCTAGAAGCTTCTCCAGAGGCTTTCATATGGCTTCTGGTAAAGGTGCTGATAGAGAGATTGTTTCGCCGCGTGATAGTGATGGACATGGGACCCACACGGCGAGCACCGCCGCGGGTGCGCACGTTGGGAATGCGAGTTTTCTCGGTTATGCTGCGGGAACGGCGAGGGGTATGGCTCCTCAAGCGCGTGTTGCTGCGTATAAGGTTTGTTGGAAAGATGGTTGTTTTGCTTCGGATATTCTCGCTGGAATGGATCGTGCGATTCAAGATGGTGTTGATGTGCTTTCTCTTTCGTTGGGTGGTGGATCTGCTCCTTATTTTCATGATACTATTGCGATCGGTGCTTTCGCGGCGGTGGAACGTGGGATCTTTGTTTCGGCTTCCGCTGGTAACAGCGGACCAACACGTGCTTCGTTAGCCAACGTCGCGCCGTGGATTATGACGGTCGGAGCAGGGACTCTCGACCGTGATTTTCCGGCTTACGCGACGTTGGGTAATAAAAAACGGTTTTCGGGAGTTTCACTTTACAGTGGGAAAGGAATGGGAAATAAACCGGTTAGTTTGGTTTATTTTAAAGGCACCGGATCAAACCAATCCGCGAGCATTTGTATGGCCGGTTCACTTGAACCGGCCATGGTTCGTGGCAAAGTTGTTGTTTGCGATAGAGGAATAAGTGCGCGTGTGGAGAAGGGGAGAGTTGTCAAAGAAGCCGGTGGAATTGGGATGATTTTAGCAAACACCGCCGCGAGCGGGGAGGAATTAGTAGCCGATAGTCATTTATTACCGGCTGTCGCGGTGGGGAGAATCGTCGGGGATCAAATTAGAAAGTATGTATCGTCTGATCTTAATCCAACGGCCGTGCTTAGTTTTGGTGGAACTGTTTTGAACGTTAGACCTTCACCTGTGGTGGCAGCATTTAGTTCAAGGGGACCCAATATGATAACTAAAGAGATTTTGAAACCTGATGTTATTGGGCCTGGTGTGAATATTTTAGCTGGTTGGTCAGAAGCTATTGGTCCCTCTGGGTTGGATGAAGATACTCGTAAAACAAAGTTCAACATTATGTCAGGTATTTTTATTTCTTTTTTTATGTAGTTTGTATTGATTGATGAGTTTGTTTGAAATTTGAATTAATGTGTGTAGACTATAGAGCCGTTTTTGGGTAGCTTTTAATGTGGTCCATGGACCATGGTTGAACTATTACTAGAAAACTAGAAAATTATTATTGGAAAGAGATTTGAAGACAATGACAGCCCTTTATTGATAGATTCTCAATGACATCGAGAGTGCATATAAATCTTTAAATTCAATTCAAAATATAGTAAGATTGAAAATGCCCCTTAAATTAGAAATCTCATTTTCTATAGTTAAGATGTGGACCTGATTTGTGTTGGTTAGACAAATAAAAATAAGTAACATAAGTTGAATTTTTATACACACCTTAATTTTATTTTATTTTTTTTGATCAAGTCACTGCGTCAATTGTGAGGACGAGTAGAACTATAAACTTCTACTTCTGAAAGGGTTAGTACGTTTTCGTTAAAGTTTTAAATGACTTTCAATATCGGACGATTAACACCTATCATGACGATCACAATATAATATAGGACGATTAACCCTAATTTTGTGGCACATCACCATTAAATTCATAATTTATGATAAGTAACTAAGATGTACTATCTCCATTAAATTCATAATTTATTAGAAGTAACTAATACATGTCCTGATTTATTTTATTAGAAGTAACTAATATGTCCTGATTTATTAATTTTTGAGATTAAATGTTAACTATTTTTACTTCAAAAGCATCAGAGGCCACATTTTTTCTTCAGTGACTACAACTAAGATGTACTCTAATTTTTAGTAGTTTCATTTAAGTGTTGAGTGTTTGATTTTTTTTTTGTGTGTTGTGTGATAAAATTCAGGTACTTCAATGTCTTGTCCACACATAAGTGGGTTAGCTGCACTATTGAAAGCAGCTCATCCAACTTGGAGTCCAAGTGCAATTAAATCAGCACTTATGACAACAGCTTATAATCACGACAATTCCAAGTCTCCACTTCGTGATGCTGCTGATGGATCCTTTTCAACTCCACTTGCTCACGGTGCTGGCCATGTCAATCCACAAAAAGCACTTTCTCCAGGCCTTGTTTATGATGCCTCAACAAAAGATTACATTACCTTCTTGTGCTCCTTAAACTACAACTCGGAGCAAATCCAACTCATTGTTAAGCGTCCCGGTGTCAATTGTACCAAGAGATTCGCTAATCCTGGTCAGTTGAACTACCCGTCTTTCTCAGTTGTGTTTTCGAGCAAGAGGGTTGTGAGATACACGCGGATCGTGACGAATGTTGGTGAGGCGGGTTCTGTCTATAATGTGGTGGTTGATGTGCCGTCTAGCGTGGGGATAACGATGAAGCCTTCTAGGCTTGTGTTTGAGAAAGTAGGGGAAAGGAAAAGGTACACTGTGACCTTTGTGTCTAAAAAGGGTGCTGATGCTTCTAAGGTTAGGAATGGATTTGGTAGCATTCTGTGGAGCAATGCACAGCACCAAGTTAGAAGTCCAATTGCTTTTGCTTGGACAGAACTGTTAGTATGAGTTGTTGGTGGGTTTGCACTTTTATGTACTATTTTCAAGCCTTTCAAGTCTTTTTCTTTTGTCCAAAATGAAAATTCAAAAGAAAGGAGGTGCTTGAGGCTTTGATGCCATCAACAACATAACATTATTTAGTTGGAAGTTTAGGAGGTTGTGCTTTCTTTGTTGTGTGTTTTTAAATGTGGGGAATGTTTGTAAACAAATTGAGATTGAAAAAGGGTGCGAGAGATGTTCTTTTTAATTTGTTTTAGTTTTTGTTTGTACGGTGTAAAACAAGGACGTTGTTATTTATTAACAGTCTGGTGACACCAGAGATTCCATAAACTAAGCATTTAGTCCAAAGTGTAAAATCAGTAGACCCAATTCTGCAATTTAATCTTACTATGAACTAGAATGACTTCAGCATTTCAATCGTCCTTTAAGTTTTAATTAGCCCTAAATTTGTGTTTGGAATATCATGATATTAACACATTCATAATTTTTGTTTCATAAACATGTTATTAGATGAAATGTGTAACGGAACTCAAACGTGGATTTTGATGAAACATAATCTCTTGAATCTTGCTATAAAAATCCATATTTAGTTTGAGAGAAAAATATTAAATCAACACACTAAAAAAGTAGTAATTGATTTTTTTTTGAGAGAAAAAAAAGTAGTAATTCATGAAACTAAATAAGAAAGGCGGACTGCGTATGATCAAATGAGAGTTTTTTATGACTTTAACTTTGTAACAAGTGAATGACGATTCTTAGTTTCGATTATAGTGGTTTAAGTGTGTTGGAAAATATGTGGAAAATTGAGTAATTAACTAAACACAAATTTCTACAATGGGCAGAACTAATGTAGTGTGAATTGAAAAAAGTGGAAGTCCCCCACATCGGATAGATCACACATTAGTAGTGTTTATATGTGAACGAAGTAAGCACTAGAGAAAAATAAATATATTGATATATATTTTATTATTTGGAAATGATAAGTTAAATCATTAATTTAATCATTATTAGAAAGTGATTTCTTAATCCCCAAGTTTTGCTAAAATATTTCGAACGCAATCTAGAATATTTTGGAACACAATCTGAAATACTTTGATAGACAATCTAATATATTTTAGTGCATGATCTGAAATATATTTTGATAGTTAATAATATATTTTTGTACTCAATAATATATTTATGTATTGAATTGTACTAGATCTAATATATGAATTACTTGCTCCCAAAGTTTCTCACTTATTAGTTGTGAACTTTCTCTATAAATAGAGAGCTCACACAGTGCATTCAACACACCGAAATTCACAGTTGATGATTCCTGTGCTTTTCTTCTCTTCTCCCTCCTTCGACTTGTGTCAACAAGTCCTTCTCTTTTTTCTACTCCTTCGGAATTAAGAGTGTTCTTAAGATCATAGTCCCTATTCAGTTTATTGTCCTTTCGGAAATAAGAATGGTCTTAAGAGCATAATCCCTTCAATTGTTCATGTCTATTTAGAATAAATAATATTTTAAGATCATAGTCCTTTTCGGTAAAATAAGAATGATCTTAAACAAATATATATATATATATATATATATATATATATATATATATATATATATATATATATATATATATATATATATATATATATATTCTTCTTCTATTCATGGAGAAGTTAGATCTTAGAATGGTCGTAGCACCATATTTGAGTGGTTGGAGTACCATATTGATATTTGGAGAAATTAAAATTAGAATGTTGTTAACACCATATTTGAGTGGGTCTCAACACCATAATAGAGTGGTAACAATACCATATTGGTTTCAGTATTAAAGTGTGGTCATAGTACCATATTTGAGGGTGTTATTTCTCGAACGATTATTTACGGTGTAGTACTTAATCAAACAGGTGAACTGGACTTTTTTTTATCCTGGAGGCGCACGGTTGTTAGTCTACCTTGCACAAAATCGGGTAATGCCGTGAAACGTCTTAAAGAAGGCGACCTGGTCGTGACTCAACCCGGTAGGACGTCAAGAAGACTCAACCCGGTAATATCTTCGGTGGTGATTTTGATTTTATTAAAAGGTACGTTTCTGAACTCGAAAAACAACAATTTTAAGACGTTTCAACTGCTATGTCTACCGAAGAAATTGCCTATTGAGGTTTCGTTGTCCCTAAATACAACAAGGATAAATCAAGCTATATAATTACATCTCTGAACTGAACACAATGAAGTGCTTGTTGTTATAACAACAACACTAAGAAATTCACATATGTGACTTTGAGTCTGTTTTGAAATTTATACCGCACTGTGAATAACTAACTCTAACTATCAACAAAATAGGAACCCCAAAAAGGTCCTATATCGGAAATCAGTAGCCACCATCAAGAAATGACACTGGTTCACAATTTATTTTTAAAACAATTGTGAAAAACCATGTCATATGTCCCGCAATTATATGAACATGTCAAGTGTGAATAATTGTTTTTTTTCAATTATACCCACTAATTAACTAATTGTACTTCATTCTCAACTTATTTTTATACTTTAAAATTATAATAATCAATTTTAAAAAATTACTAATATAGAGAATTTAGTAAAGTAATCATTCACTTTTTCTCATATATCAACATTTCCTGATACGTGTAAAATGGCTAAATGAGATCATTATTGTTGAACGAGAGGAGAATTATATATGAATATAAGCTTGAAAAAGTGTGTGGGAATTGCAAATTTTTGTTTTCAGTATAAAATTTAGTAAACATAATAAGAACTGGTCCATCTTTTTTTTTTCTTCAAAAAAAATCATAATTTTTCAAATGTTTTATTTATCTATTAATGAAAATAAAGTGATTTTTCTAATAGGACATTTCCTTTTAAAGTGAAGATGGGCCTACTTAAAGTCCATTAAGAAAAAATGGCTCAAATATTATTTCGAAAAATTGGTTTGCGGCAAACATATGCTCTTGTTCTTTGGCATTTTTTAATTTTTTCGCAGTCGATGCGAAAATAAGGTTCAATCAGGTCGACATACCTGGCCTAGTCAATTTTGACAACACTAGTTTTTTTGGTACCAATCTAAATTGAATCAATTATCATTCCTTGATACTATCCTATCCTTCTTTGTTTGCTCAAAAAACATATAACCCTCTTTGGTCCAAGTGAGTATCAAAACCCTTCCATGAATGCAAAAATAAATTTAGTTTGGGATTTTTTTTGTTTTGGTATTAATCCATACATAGAAAGTTTTAACCGTAATATATTAAATTTAAAGTAGAAATAATAGTCTTAATAAAGAGGATTTGAGTCGTTACCCTTTTAAATTTTATCCTTGACCTAAACTACATTTCTCAAATATGAACTTGAAAATCAAAACAATTTTATAGAATGTTCTGAAATCCATTCAGTAAAATAATATTCTTAAACAATAGTAATAAAGTTTGAGTGTCATGTATATTGTGTATGCTTAAAGACAAGAGTAAAGTTATAAAGATCGTGCATAAGAAGTATCCTAGTTCAAAAAATCTGGAAACCTATACTTCTTGTAACTGCGAGATTTTCACTATACTTCTCAAAGAATTTTCACTACATGAACTTTTACATTAGATCACTCTTGATCTTACAACATGAACTCTACTAGCCTCAACAAACTTAGTTGATGAATTTTTTCAACCTCAACAAGCTTACATAAAGATCATTCATTCTTATTATGAACTAGAAAAACTTGAGCATTTGACAAATAAAAAGAAAAGATTGATCATTGTAAAAATAAATAGGAATGTGTTTGGTTTCTAATTAGGACTAAATTTGTGTTTGAAATATGATGGAATGAACAATTTCAACTTTTTTTCTTTCACAAATATGTTATTAGATGAAATGTGTCATGGATGACGAGTTTATGATATTTTAACTCAAAAGTGGATTTTAATGAAACACAATCTCTTTGGATTTTGCTATAAAACTACATACCTAGTGTAATATCCCGCTATTTATGTAATGGAATTTTCATCAGACAAATGTATCGGAGGACTAATGTTCATGGAAAGCGAGCATGATGGAAAAATGTTAAGTACGACGGAAAATATTACTATGTGATATCAGATAAGTATGGACTCATGTATCAGTGTCGTATTAAACACGTTTGAAGCAAGGGATTTATGGTAATTGCGCGAAAAGAGATATTTATATGGTTTTGACACCAAAATACCTCATTTCCCATTTTCCTTCTCTCTCTAGGTTTTTGGTAAAGAGTTTTCTCTCCCCCTCTCTATAGACCGCCCCCATCCTCCCTCAAAGAAGTCATCAAAGCCTTCCAAATTCAGGCAATAGATGGCTTAGCAAGTAAGAAACAAGTAGAAGCATGGATTTAAGCATGGGTTTGTTGGAAAACTATGGATCAAGAATGAAGTGGAAGCTAGGGTTGATGTAACATCAAAAAGTGCTTATGATTGTGCAATTAGTTGTGCCATTTCCAAGTCTATTAACGACAATACTGGTATTCACACTTATACTTTTATCTATTTTACTATTCATTGTTATCAAAATATACTAATAAGTTGTCATTTCATCAATTCATGGCATTTCCTAAAATAACGGACTATTTTACAGATGCTCGTGGTGTTAATCTGATCGTGAATTCATGCTTGGAAGACTGCAAGAACAAATAATTTGTGGAATGTAACATTCAATGTCTGAATCCAAAATTTGAGAATCATGCACTGATGCTATAAAAGTTTTACACACACAACAAAACATATCTTACATATTAGTAGTGTGTTTTGAATAATAATTTTTTTTATTAGTATGTGTAAACTCTTATTATGTTAATGGTTCGTACCCAAAAATTTGTTAGATTTATTTGTGTAATAATAATTCTCATAAATAATTTCAATAAAGTTTAAATGGATCATTCTCTAAATATTTACTTTTGTCTCTAGTAAAATTTTACTTCGTGAACGTGGACTTTCATATTCTATATTATTACAGATGATTTTATTCGCTATAAACACGATCTTTAGACCATTAGATGTTGTAGATTTTATATTTAATAGATTTTTTTAACAACCCGATTCCTTGGGGAAGCCCCCCTAACAATTTAGAGTTATTCGGTTATATAAGTGAATTCGGGACGAGATTTGAACCATCAAGAGTTTGATCCATTATTCTTGATCTTTGTAACATAATATAAATTGAACATACTTGCATATTTTAAACAGAAAAATGGTAACTAATAGAATAATGAAGTTAATGTGTTGAATCACGCCAATAACCATGAAAAAGGGGAATAACCTCACCCTCACTTAAATTTATGTTGGTACACCTTCCGTCCTATAATAAATGTCACATTTTAAAAAATGAAATAAAAATAATCCAAAAAACTAATAATAACATATGTAACATCCACACTAAACATATCTAGAAAGTTTAGTATGTGCATTATCTTTAGTATTGGATACATTAAAACTTACAACAATAAAACTTCAAATGAATAATATTTACAACAAATCACGTTCTTACAAACAACATTACAGTACAACTCGTCTATACATAGTAAAAACATCCTTAAAAGTCCATGACATCCTGCAACGGGTACGAACGAGCACTTGCTGAAATATCCATCTGGCTACAAGCTTGCATACATCATCCTGCTTATTTGAAACAAATAAGGATTGGTATGAGACATAATGTCTCAGTGAGTTCTACCTAATCCTAGGCTATAGGTAACCTCGGGGGAAACCTATGGTCACCACGTGTCTACAATACAACCTGACAGTTGATTATACATGTGTGGTCATGCTTTCCTAGACGGTCATGCATACTAGATCCGTCGTAGGTTCATCTTACTTGTCATATAGGTCTTGCTTACATCATACGTGTCATGGCGGTCAAGGGAACCTAAGACCGCTAACTCAAGATCGCTAATCGCATCAAGACTTCACATGCATATACATGACATGATCCTAAACCAGACGATTAAGGAAACCTAAGATCGTCATAGGTATTACATTCATAACTTGCTCTATCTCATAAGCTTGTACATGTCTAACATCATATCATAATCATAATCATTCATACATAGATGTTAGCGTTGAACAAACATATCATCTAATTCATTTTACGGAGAGCCCCGGGTGGAGTAACCCCGAGTACAATCCCATACATGACCGATGAAAACCTAGCTAAGGCACATCAGACTCCCTCAGTGACGTGCGGGCCTACCTTGTGGAGCGTATCCCGTTCCCCTTGGAGAACCTCTCGTATCCCCCTTGGCGTGGATAACGGAAAGACACGACACCTGCATCTTACATACTCATTTACCATGGATACGTAAACGATCTGATTAACGGTAAACTACACATACATCATAGTCTTGGTCATACATACATGAAGGGTTAAACCTATACATGCTTGCTCGTTTACCACAGGTCTGTGATCTACCCGTTAAGCGGTAAACTACCTACACAGACATTCCGATTCATAGTGAAGAGATTACCTTATCTATTCACGGCTTAACATGCTTGCATGGTCATTCTAGTTCATGTGCGAAGAGAATACACTAATCACTTCACGTCTTAACATACTTAGGACTCATGCTTAACATTCTAGTTCTCGACAACTTCATTGAGGCTCTACATTCATTCCCTTTCTTAGTTCATTGCTACCCGAACAATCATGCTTAAACTCTCTTATGCCATTCTTGATACATATATTAATTCGGCCATAATTTCATATTATATTCATGTATAAGTATGTATAATTATTACTACACAATAATACAAATGTTGTGATTGCATGTTAACGTATAACGAAAATAAAATATTATTCTAGGCTTTGGACCTAGAAATGGACGAGATACATCAGTGAAGTTTTTATTATTTTATATAATATCGAGTTTAAGACCATCTTTATTTGGGATGATATTTCCTAGTAAAAGTTAACATTGGAATGTTGAAGAATATATACACATTGTTTGTTAGTCGTCTAAAGTAGAAAGTTGTTGTAGTATCGAATGACCGTCAGAGCTTTAGATTACTATAATATTGCTATACTATCAATTGGCCTATCTATTCTTCGGTACTTTTTAAACCAATACATTGGATAATTTTAAATTTTAATTCATTTCATATTTTCGAACCATCCTTTTGTTTTCTTAGCTGTCTTAAACAAGTATGACAAAAAATTATTACTTTTTAGATCCTTACCTTTATGGGATATAATATTAAGCCATTCTCTTAATCAATTTTAATATATTTCCAAACTAAAAAGATTTAATAATATTTGTCACATTCCTGATAAGATAATTTTTTTTCTTATGGTTTTAGAAGAAAATTAATTTGTTTCGGGACAGAAAGTCAACAAGTCTTTTCGGACTTATATGCAATTTATTTATGGAGTCAAATTATCAATTAATGTGCATTTATTACTATATGCTTATAAATTAAGGATTTTGTTTTCAACATTCATCGTGGAATCAAGTTTAATACAATCTGAATATCAAGATTTATACAGAGAAACGTCATGACAATGTGTGAAATTAAAACGTTTGTTTCAATTTTCATGATGATGATGCTAGTTGTCTCCAATGCTGATGATTCTCCTCCACCTTCATCATCACCTCACATTTCAATAAGTGAAATCATTTGTCTTGGCAAATGCGGTTTTCAATGTAGTAAATTGCTCGGGGAAATACAATCATTTGTAGCTTGTTTTGCTGCTTGTGGATACACATGTCTTGATGTAACATCAAAAAGCGCTTATGATTGTGCAACTAGTTGTGCCATTTCCAAGTCTATTAACGACAATACTGGTATTCACACTTATACTTTTATCTATTTTACTATTCATTGTTATCAAAATATACTAATAAGTTGTCATTTCATCAATTCATGGCATTTCCTAAAATAACGGACTATTTTACAGATGCTCGTGGTGTTAATCTGATCGTGAATTCATGCTTGGAAGACTGCAAGAACAAATAATTTGTGGAATGTTACATTCAATGTCAAAAGAAAATTTGGCGCGAGAAACTGAATCCAAAATTTGAGAATCATGCACTGATGCTATAAAAGTTTTACACACACAACAAAACATATCTTACATATTTGTAGTGTGTTTTGAATAATAATAATTTATATTAGTATGTGTAAACTCTTATTATGTTAATGGTCCATACCCAAAAATTTGTTAGATTTATTTGTGTAATAATAATTCTCATAAATAATTTCAATAAAGTTTAAATGGATCATTCTCTAAATATTTACTTTAGTCTCTAGTAAACTTTTACTTCGTGAACGTGGACTTTCAGATTCTATATTATTATATGATTTTATTCGCTATAAACACGATCTTTAGACCATTAGATTTTGTGCATTTTATATTTAATAGATTTTTTTAACAACCTGATTCCTTGGGGAAGGCCCCCTAACAATTTAGAGTTCTTCGGTTATATAAGTGAATTCGGGACGAGATTGGAACCATCAAGAGTTTGGTCCATTATTCTTGATCTTTGTAACATAATATAAATTGAACACACTTGGTAACTAATAGAAGGGTTAATTATGTTTTTGGTCCCTACAAAATCGCGACCTTGTAAGTTTAGTCCTTACTTAATTTTAATAGCATTTTTAATCCCTACAAAAAATTTCTGCACTCAATATTAGTCCTTACTCAATCCAAATTTGTTTAATTTATGCTTAAACTCTTAAGTTTTTCAACAATTTTTTATAGGCGTGTTAAGAACGTTATTAAAAGGTCCTTCGAAAAAATATCGCAAAAATTTGATTTCGACGTCCATATTTTTGTTACTTATATCTTAAACTTTTTCGTTTTAAAAAGTTCATATTTAATTTATTTCATGTTAAAAAATTATAGATTTTAGTAAATGAACCTTTCATAGTGTTCTAAACTTGTCTAAATAGAATCGTTAAAAAATTCAAGAGTTTAAGGATAATTAAACAAAATTTATTTTAGCAGGGACTAAAATTATAAGTAAATTTTTTTTGTAGGGATTAAAAAAGCTATTAAAATTAAGTAAGGACTAAACTTAGAAGGTCGCAATTTTATAAGGACCAAGAACATATTTAACCCAACATTTAATAATTAAACAATTAGTCTAACAATACTTAAATAAAAAAAAAAAACAGCATCAAAACTTGTTCCAGAGGAAGAGTACTAGGAAAAGTTTATGGTCAGTCAACTCAAAAGTCTAGCACCTCACAGTTTCACTTATACAAATTTACATAATACCGCCTCCATCCATCATTCCATCTCTACTCTTCATTTTTGTACTTCAAAGAAAATTTTGAAATTGCTCTGGTTTCATTTCTTTACTAGTTTCTCTTCCCAGACAGATATCTCTATAAATTTTCGTTTTAGTCTCTCTAAATTTTTTCTTCAACTTTTAATCCTCCAAAAAAATTTCATCTTTACTTTTGGTCTCTCCTTTAAAGTAAACTCATGTAAAATTCGTATTTTTGAATAAAATTTTGCAGAAAAATTTATAATATTATAAGGATCTATCTCACAAAAAAATTAGAATTTTTTTACTAAAACATGAATTAAATATGAATTTTTATATTTTTGGCGGTAAAAAATTCATATTTAATTTATGTTTTGTTAAAAAATTCTATTTTTTTTGAGTGATTTTTACAATATTCTTTACATTTATGCACAATTTCATTAAAAAAAAATACAAAAATTTACTTAACAATAAGGACCAAAAGTAGTGATTGAAAATTTTATAGAAACTAAAAGTTGAAGAAAAATTTTAGAGGGACTAAAACGAAAAGTTAGTATATTTATGGGGACAAAAAACATATATAACCCGATTAACTATGGTTTCTACAATTTCTCATATGGCCAAGACCCAGACCCAGACAAAGCATAGGCCATTGGGTTATGTCATGGAGATCTTGGGCCAAATAAGCGTCGTATAAACCTAAACAAGTCCAATGTATGGCGTTAGAGGTGGACAAAAAAACCAAAAAATCAAACCGAACTGCTGAATTGAACCAAACCAAACAAACTGAACAATTACTAACAATTCTGAAACTGAACTAAAATAGTTCAATTCTGTTCAAAATAGTTCGTTCCAAGTGAAACAGTTCAGTCCAGATCGATAACTAAAATTCGATTTCGTTTGGTTATTTTTATATATTTTTCAACGGTACCAATAATAAAAGTTCAGTTCAGTTCGGTTCAGTTCAAAATGCAAAAAGTTCAGTTCAGTTCAATTATTTTAAATTTAACAAACTGTTCAATTCAATTTGGTTCAGTTTTCATCCCGAACTGAACCATGCCCACCCCCATCCAAGTAATGTGTTGTAGTTCTTTCCAAGCACATCTATTCTTCCCCTCTAATTTGTTTTACGTTTTTCACCATTTTACGGTCCAAATTGGGATTTAGTGTCTTCATGAAAGTTGTAGTAGTTATGGATATTAGATTTCATTTGCAACTAACTAGTTTGACTTCATTTGGACATTTATAACTCCAAATATGATTAAAATATATGTTGCACATGGTTCATGTTGTTTTTCACCCAAACTTAACGGTGCTCTAAACCAATAAAACAAAACAAAACAACGCAAAATTTTGGGCTGATTAAGAAAATGAAAACATAAACACCTTATTTAATCAACAACCATTTATTAAAAATATTTCAAAAACCAACATTAAATTTGTTTGAACAACAACTAGTAATAAAAGATTAAAGAAGCACAATTCACAAGCAATGGATCACGAACATTTGTTTGTGCAATTCAGCCAATTGTGCGTACCCCTGCAACTATATTTTTGTATATTACTTAAGTGAATTAGGGTTTACATACTAACTTGAGTGACGAGTGGTTGTAGATATATGCAAAATATAACATATAATATATTAAAAAGTAACAATGATGCTTGAAACATATACATCAGTAAAAGAAATAACAAGGATATTTTGTTATTTATTGATTTATTATAATAAAAGTGGAGTCAGCTGCTTTGAATGAAGACTTAGGTACCTAAAGAGTACATACTGGTGTTGCTACATGATAGAAATTTAGTAAGTGTACTAAAAATTATCGAAGTAATAAAATAAGTTCGTTTCCACGAGGACCGTGTTAATCTCAATAAAACAATAGCATTATTAAATAGGATGTTTAAAGGTTATTTAGTTTTGCCCTAGGAAGTAGATTTGGTTTGATTGCATAAAATTTAAAGACAAAAAATAAAGATTTGATTAGAAAATATGGAGAGAGATGAGATCAGGTCTTTTGAATCATCTGGTTTCCCTATTTGGTACACTGCACCTATTTCTTATGATTGATTTTCTAGTTTCACGATGTTTAACTAAATAGCCCTAATCAATCCCTTGACTTAGAACCCTCTTCTCAGATTACAGCTCCTAATTCCTTAGGTGTTCTAATATTCTTTGAAGGTTTTAAGAACGTTAACCTAATATCACAAATAAACGATTATCCATTCCTAGACTAACCCTGTTTATTTGAACAATTCAATTAGGTCTAAGTTGAAAGCTATGGTCAGTAGTCATTCATTCTCACGAATGCATGTTTATATTTGATTAGGATATAAAAAGCATTAAGAACAATTGAATTGAATAAAACTAGATTGTCATTCGCAATAAATAGAGTTTCACAACAACATGTTTTAAATAGGATTACACAGATTCATCTCAGACCTAATCTCTAAGAGATTTAACTACTCATAATTGAGTTTACAAATAACATAATCAATGGAAGAATTAAAACATACATGAACTGGTAAAAGGATGAAGAAATCGCCCTCCTTGCAGTCTTTAGGTCTCAAAACCACACTTTGCTCTCTCCAAATCGTAACCCCTGTTTCCAACACTGACTTGTGCTTAAATAGGCACAAAAACGCGCCAAATCGTGTCACGATTCTTCCTTGCATAACAAACTTAACAAATTAGGGTTTCCAAAATCGTGTCACGTTTTAGCCATCGTGACACGCTTTCCTCAATGTCGAATGTTGGTTTTGAGAGCTCCAAATCGTGACACGTTTTTCAGCAACCGTGTCACGATTTCACCTTCTTCATTTTCTTCAGTTTTTGATCCTTTTCTTGCTGCTTAAGTTGCTTTGTAAACTCAAAATGTAATGAATTTACATAAAAAATTAGATGATGACAAGGTGTCATCACTACACACATGGCCACGGATACATGTATTTACACAATCAACATATACAAATATTTTACAGAATCATCAAATGTCACTTTATTTAATGAGTTTAAAAATACATGCATGACTTATTATAATCGTTAATCCACCACATCACCCTTATGAACGAAATCTGTCGAGGGTATGGGTCAGTAATTGAAGCATGGTTTATTGATTCTCCCTCAAATTGCATGTCTCGAACTGGAGGGCTTCTAGTTCTGCGAACCACAAAAGATGCAGGCTCCAAAGGTACAGAGAGAGAGATAGAATAACTACTAAGCATGAGTACAATGGTTGCCATAATTGGCCTTTCAACCAAATTTTCTTGAACACATAGTAAAGCAATGTGAATGCATCTCATTATTTCATTTTGTGAACCGTTGTTTAATGATGGATCTATTATATTTGTGATTGTACCCTCCCTCCAGTTTCTCCATGCCTGCACAATTGCATATACCTAATTTAGATCACTAATTACAATTCAACCTTAACATGCTTAATTTCATGTACTGATCTTTTTAATGCATACTTTTTCATCGGCGTACAAGAAATAATAATGGCAGAACAGGACTTACAAAGCTAAGTAGATCCTCCGGATTCTGCCCATCAAGAACGCGACAAGCTTTCTGGCCACTTATAATCTCCAAAACTAGTACACCAAAACTAAAAACATCTGATTTTACCGAAAATTCTCCAAACATTGCATACTCAGGAGCCATATATCCACTGCATATAAAAGTGAAAAAGCTTAACTAGTCATAACTAATGAGTCTTTTCGAGTAACAAATATTCAACTTATAGTTGTTAAGGCCAATGATACTATTAACAAATTTGATTTAATGAGTATAAAAGGATTTTTCACCAATGATGCATGATAGCATCTTTAAAAGAACTTCAATATCATAACAACTATTTTAATACTCAACATCAATGAATTACTTACAATACAAGATAAAGTAATGATGAAAAAAATTGTACTTAACAAGACATGGAAATCATATTCTAATACTTACTATGTTCCAACGATTTTATTTGTATTTACTTGAGTTTGATCAACAAGAAGTAGTCTGGCCAAACCAAAATCTGATATTTTAGGATTCAACTTTTCGTCTAAGAGAATGTTACTTGCTTTAAGATCACGATGTATAATACGGAGTTGAGAATCCTCATGAAGGTAAAGAAGGCCTCTAGCAATACCTCCAATGATTTTATAGCGCCTTTCCCAATCCAATTTTGCTTTCTTTATTGGATCTATACATACACAAAATTAGTTATTTTATTAGTCATATATGTAAGAGAGCAACAATCTAATAAAGCGTATATTATGGCCTACCAAATATAAAATAATCAAGACTTTTATTCGGAACATATTCATAGACAAGCAATCTTTCTTTTCCTTCTAGACAAAAACCAAGTAGTCTAACTAAATTTCGATGTTGAAGCTTAGCGACTAAAAGCACTTCATTCTTAAATTCAATATCCCCTTGTCCTGAATTTGTTGACAACCTTTTGACCGCAATCACTTGTCCACCGTCCCTGCAAATATATTTCATTTGTGTATAACAAGAATGTTAAAGATGAAGAATGTGATGTTGATCATCGAAATAAATAGTATTACTTACCTGATAAACAACTCCAAATCTCAGAAAAGTTATTTGTAGCAACTCGTAATGTCTCAAAGTTGAATTGCAACGACTCAACGATTTCAATATCATCATTATCATCTTCTTCTATTTCTTCAAACACGATACAAGGCACGTTAGTAAAGTAAAAATAGAAAAATATGGTAATATCTAATTTTTAAAATCAAAATACTTATGACTATTGGCTTCCATTTTTCTTTCCCTTCTTTCTATTTTTGAATTACTGCATCTGGGTTTTTCTATTTGAATGCAAAAGACTTTATTAACCATCACAACTTATTATTATGAAGTAGATTTTATGTCTTCAAAAGTATCATGTTCATACCTTCAAGATTTATCGTTGCCGCCTTCCTTTTCCTTAAGCATATGCAAATGAAAATTAGCAGGGCAGCAACAACAACAGTCGGCACAACTATGGTGATGGTAGTAGGTGATGATTTGCTTTTTTCTGCAAAAAGAGAGATTTCAAAGATTAAGAATAGTAAAATAATACCAACAAACATGCTATAATGACTAGCTAATGAGAAAACGGCCAAGATAAGAACAAGTAAAACAAAATAACCTAACTTTAATCACCTTGTACAATTAAGTATGATTAAGTTAATGACAATCAGTAATTACCTTCTGATGGGGAGGTTTCATCTCGGTCTATTACTATCGTAGGATCATAGAAGCGATAGGTTTCATATCTAATATTACAACTTGGTGTAACAACCCTTGCACCAATCTTGCTATTACAACAACGTGGAATGTCTGATATAGCAAACTCTAAACAATCATTGCAATCTTGCTCTAACAAATCAGGGGTACACTGCACAAAACCATATATGGTTTGAAAATTCGAATTCACATCAGTTGCATTATCCATAGCAAACTTAAGATGAGAATCGATTGATGCAGCTATTCCTTTCAGTTTCCTCATCAAGTTTCCAAGAACTTGATTAAATTGACCCACCTCGGAGACGGTGGTTAAATTGTACAAGTTCGCCATATAAAATGAAGGTGACCAATCAAGAATGCCAAATATTGATCGGTTTGAGTAACGCAACATGCAGTCGTCATACCAACCAATTGCTTCTTTTTGGTTTGGACAAAGTTTTGTGAGAAGAACTCTTGAATCATTGAGACAACTGCGGAAAACATCAGGTTTAACATCTCCTCTGCAGAGTCCAATGGCGTTTACTTTGTCGGTGTTTTGGCCATAAGAGAAATTGTAGAAACCGTAGTTGATTTGTGTGTTGGAAGTGAGATTGGATAAAAGGGTGTTGAGGTTGTTTTGATAGGTGCTATTTGCTGTGTAGTTGCCCTTATTGTTTACACAACTGTAGCTCCAAAAATTTGGTTGGCCTTGGGCTAGAGATACGATAATAATAATGAGAAGGAGAAAAGAATAAAAGGAAAATATTATTTTGCTAGAAACAATTGCCATTCGTGTATATTGATCTCTGTCTTGGAATAATATTAGGTAATTAAGAAATGAGATACAAAAGTAATGAGAAAGAGAAAAGAATAAAATGAAAAAAAAAATACTTGCTAGAAACAATTGCCACTGTGATATAGTGATCTGTCTTGGAATAATATTAGGTAATTAAGAAATGGATGATTGAAGCTTTGGATATGAAAGTCAGTCAATTTATTAATTTGCCGTGGTTGAAGTGATTTGTTGACTAAAATTTGTGGTATGAAAGTTGAAACAAAGCTTTCAGACTTTTATCATTCAGTCGTGGGAAAAAAGAAAGAGCTAATATCTAATTTTTATAATCAAAACATTTATGACTATTGGCTTCCATTTTTCTCTCCCTTTCTATTTTTTTGAATTATTACTGCATTTAGGTCTTTTTTAGTTTCCTTAACCAGCTCGGGGCACTGGTTAACAAGACATTTTTTTTTAAAAATTTGGCTAAAATCTAAACGTTTTGAAACATAGATGAAAAAGTGCATTTAAACCTAATTTTTTCTAACAAACTTAAACATTCCATCCAGGGACGGATGCAGGCACAAGAGTATGTAGGCTTGTGCCTGCACTAAATTTTGAGATTTTTTTTTTTTAGGTGGTAGAAATATAGTAATATGTAGTTATAGTTGAAATGTTGATTAATTGGCCCACACAAAACAGACAACACTTTTCTATTGGCCCACACATAAACACACACTTTGACACAACATCATACACACAACTTGAAATTATTACTTGGATGCATGCTCTCATGATGTATTTTTAGAATTAGGAGGAATTTTGGAGAGAAGAAAACATATTGCATACCCGTTGGTATATTTGTTTTTAGAGTTATCTTTGATATTACCCGTGGCAACTGCATCAGCTGAAAGGGTTTTCTCAACTATGAATATTGTCAAGAATCGGATGCGAAATCGCATGTGAGATGAATGATTAAACAATTGTTTAGTTATTTATATATAGAGATACTTTTGTTGGTATTGAAAATGAGAAAATCATTCAATTTTTCTAAAAATATGGAGAATTGTAGAGGACAATTATGATGTATATTTATGCTATTAAAAATGAATTATAATATATATATATATATATATATATATATATTTGTTTATTTAATGTTTGAAATTTATATACATGTGGTGCCCCACTTTCCAAAATTTCTAGATCCGTCACTGATTCCATCATATTAAGATCCGTTCAAACTCCCGTCTACACCACGGCAACCCCTTTGGATTGGAATCGTGAACCTTTTTCCACATATCATTTTCTTTGAAAGTGGTTTTGAACAGTTGGCTATCGAAACTGTTCTTCCTCTCAGGAGAATAGTATTCGCTACCAATTGAAAAGCCAACAACACTATTACCCCATTCTTCCTTCTTCCTCCCTTCACATTTTTTCACGTCACTTTTTTCCCCTCATGGTGGGGCACTGTTTGTTTGGCCGCGTTGCCTTGTTAATTGGTTTAAATAATATCGCATCTCCCCATAAGTTCTAACGTTAGAAGTCAATAACATCATGTTGTCAAGATGTTTGAAGAAAACATCAGCATCAAAATTTGTTCTAGAGGAAGAGTACTAGTAAAAGTTTATGGTCAGTCAACTCAAAAGTCTAGCACCTCACTTTTACAAATTTACATGATACTGCCTCCATCCATCATTCCATCTACTCTTCATTTTTGTAGTTCAAAGAAAATTTTGCAATGGCTCTGGTTCCATTTCTTTACTAGTTTCTCTTCCTAGACAGATATTAACTATGATTTCTACAATTTATCGTATGGCCAAGACCCAGACAAAGCATAGGCCATTGGGTTGTGTCGTGGAGATCTTGAGCCAAATAAGTGTCGTATAAACCTAAACAAGTCCAATGTCTGGCATGATACAAAATTAGCAAGTGTACTAACTTATATCGAAGTAATAAAATTTATAAGATTTGTATCCACAGGGACTGTTTCAACTTCTACTCGGGAACGTCATTATAAGATTTATAAGATTTGTATCTTTACTAGTTTCTCTTCCTAGACAGATATTAACTATGGTTAAGGAAAAATTGGTTTGAGAAATAATATGGAGAGATGACTATGTCATTCGATTCATCTGCTCATCGCTCATTAGCAACCTGTTTCTTAAGTTTACGAACACTATAAAGTTAACGACAAATTAACAAAATAGCTTAGGTCAATCCCTTGATCCTAAGCTCTCTTTTCTGATTATAATTCCCTAATCCCTTAGGTGAACCTATAATCATCAAAGGTTTTAAGTCCGTTAGTTATCACAACCTAACAACGCTCCATCCCTAGATTGTCCGTTAGATTGAACAGTATAAATATGTCAGAGTTACACGCTAGTGTCAGTAGTCATATATACTCTAAAATCAGTTATATTGGGTCAGAATCATAAAAGCATTAAGAACGATTTATACTGAATAAACTAGAATGGCATTCATAAAGATTAAGAGTTACAGGTTACATAAACATGAGCTAGAACAGAATCATCTCTTGACCTAATCACAAAGGATCTAGCTACTCATGGCTAAAGCATAAATAACTAATATAAAAGAAGGATTCATTACATGAAATTGGTAACCGGATATGAGTTTTGATGGTCTCCAACCCTCTCTCCAAATCTCCAACTCCAAAAGTACGTTTTTCTCTCCAAAATTTCCAACCCTTGGCTCAGAAAACAGTTTGGCTTTTATAGAAATTTTCCAGGTCACGCAAAAATCGTACTTCGATGCATAAAATCGTAGTACGATGCTTCATAATTTTCAGATCAAACCCAGACGCTCCTCTTCATCGTAGTACGATGCTTGTAGATTGTACCACGATTTTTCCAGTGGCCAAAACTCCTCAAAACGTCTTCAAATCGTAGTACGATGCTAGAAATCTTACTACGATGCTTCCTGTACTCATACATTTTAATATCACTTTGTTGTAGCTCATAACACATGCAAAACCACCTAAACTCGATAAAAGTACATAAAAATTAAAGCAAAAGTGATATATGACCTAGTGTCATCACAACCCCAAACTTGCATCGTTACTTGTCCTCAAGGAACTTACTTTAAAAATGGACTTTAACAGTAAAATAGCACCTACCTCATCAATGGTAAATCAAAAGTTCATCTTCTAGTTAGCATTAGTGGGCTAACTTGCTTGCCATAACATTCATTCCACAACTTCGCGCAACATCATTTAAATGATTCACACAGTCGACACACTAACCACTATATTGCCAAAACTTGAAAAGCTTCTAAACATCAATCAAAGTTACATCACAATACACACTTTTAAGGACTTTCAGGGTGTAACGGGGCTAAGGTCACATGTTGGATTATTTGGGAAGTAGGCTTAAAATAACAAATTGGAGTTAAGCATTTCCTACATACTTTGGCAATTTGGAACACCACAACCTGAAATAATTTGCTTAAATTTGATTCACATTGCCGTACACTTCAACCAAGTCCTTCGTGCAAGCTCTTCCTCCTTCAACTTTTGATATACCATTGATGAAAAAATGCTACTAGACTGGTAAAATTCAAAAACAAAGCAAATTCATTAATAACAAACAAACGTAGATGCAATTACAAAAGAGGGCATACAAATCATAAAACTAGCAACAATCATATCAACCAGTTTTTTTTATTGTGCTAAAACATAAAAAGTAAACATGCAAAACTAATAACTACTGTGCGGAAGGTGCAGAGTCAACCCTCCTCCTCATCCATCTGGTCCTGCTGATCGTCCCCCGACAAGTTGTGAGGGTCGGCACTTAACATGCTTGCAATTCCACATATGCATTAGCAAAGAATTCTAAAGCAATGGACTTGTTGCTTGTTTTTGTCACCATTGCATTCAACCCTTCCCAACCATTCTCCCTCAAGGTGGCTTCGAACGTCATGTGCCCAGTTAGATTTTGTGATATCAAGTGCTCGCCATTGTCGGGGGACTTGGTTGAAGTTGAGCCAATGATGGGAGACCATCAAAACTCATAGTCAGTCATTGTGATGACACTAGGTCATATATCACTTTTGCTTTGATTTATGTATTTTCAGTCTAGTTCAGGTGATTTGCATGGGTTATGAGCCACAAAGAAGTGAAAAATTCAAATGCACAAGTTCACAAACCATCGTACTACGATCTGTATCATCGTACTACAATTTGAAGATGTTTTGGAAGGTTGTGGCTACTGAAAAAATCGTAGTACGATCTGCCAGCATCGTATTACGATGTAAGGGAGCATTGATTGCTGATCTGGATTAATGAAGCATCGTACTACGATCTGCCAGCATCGTAGTACAATTTGGGCGTGACCTAATTTTTTCTATAAAAGCCAGAATATTTTCTGGGCAAAGGGTTCAGAATTTTTAAGGAGAAAGACTGATTTTGAAGCTGAATCACTGAGCCAATGGTGGGAGACCATCAAAACTCATAGTCAGTCATCAATTGAATGTAATGAATTCTTCTTTATCATTAGTTATTTGTGTTTTTGCCATGAGTAGCTAAATCTATTGTGATTAGGTCAAGAGATGATTCTGTACTAGCTTATGCGATGTAATCTGAAACTCTTACGTTTATGAATTTCAATCTAGTTTATTCAACATATTTTGTTCTTAATGCTTTTATGATTCTGACCCAATATAATTGATCTAAGAGAATATATGACTACTGACAATAGCGTGTATCTCGAAAATATTTATGATGTTCTTTCTATCGGACAATCTAGGGATATAGCCTTGTTAGATAGTGACAATTGAATTAACGCACTAAAAATAGCCTTTGATGATTATAGGTTCACCTAAGGAATTAGGGAATTATAATTAGATGAGATGACTTAGGATCAAGGGATTGAACTAAATTAATTTGTTAATTCGTCGTTGACTTTGTGACATTCGTAGGCTTAAGAAACAGGTTACTAATGGGTGATGTATAGATGAATCGATTGACCTAGTCATCTCTTTTAAACATTCCAAAAACCAATTTGTTTTCTTTCGTTTTTTAAAGTACAATTGCACTTAAAAACCAACTTGCCTAAGGCAATCCCCTTATTTACATACATCTTAACATAAATATTATTGTTTAGTCGAAATCAAAACAGTCCCTGTGGATACGAATTTAATTTTTACTTCGATATAAATTAGTACACTTGCTAATTATTTATCAAGTTTTTGGCACCATTGCCTAGGACTGTTGAATTATTTCAGTTTGGAAATTTCGTTATTGTTTAGGATTTCTGTCATTTACATTTTTTTTGTCTATATATATTAAAAAAAATTGAAAAAAAAATATGTTATGATTTATGCTCTTCAAGTTTTGCAGCTATGATAGATAGGTTAGTAGACAGGTTACACCTTTATGACACAGAGGAGATTGTTACGTTGGAGTATGAAAATCATCTGCTTTCTTGGAAGATAAAACAATGGGACAATCAAATCTCAAGATTAAATGCGAGATGTGAACTTTATGAGGCGAATCATCAGGGTACAGATTTTGAAGGGCTGAAAGAGCATATCAACATCAATTACAATACTCAGCTTCAAAATATTTTAGATGATTTCTTGAGATTAAATCAAGTTTCATTTGAAAAATTTGAAGTTCAGTGTGGTGATCTTGTTGAGAAAGCATATGAGTCTCAGCAAAAGTTGGTTGAGATGGAGACTGAGTGTCAAGCTACTGTGGTGGATGACAGTCCACAAGTGATGAGTATTGGTCTCTACCTGAAGTCTCAGCAAATGGGGTCTGAAGAACTCACTCATGTGCAAATGAATACATATCCTTCTTTAAGGTGGGAGAGCTTGATTTCCAAAGGATTAATGGTGAGCACATGGTAGCATCTGCTACTTTGTATGAAGTTCATGGAATTCCTACCAAACAAGAGGAAGAAGAAAGATGACATATTCTTTCTTTCATATTTTCCACCCTAACAGTGGCTGAGGCGTCAAGCTTAATGACGTAAAATAAAGCGCTTGATGGGAGGCGACCCATCATATTTTCTAATTTTGTTTATTTGGCTGGTATTTCTTTAAAAAAAAAGTGTGTGACTGCTGCTAGTGTTATGAATTTTGTATTCCCCTATGTTTTGTAATTGCATCTGCACTTGTTTATTATTAATGAATTTTCTTTTTTCTTGAATTTTACCAGTCTAGTAGCATTTGTTCTTCAATGGTTTATCAAAAGTTCAAGGAGGTAGAGCTTGCATGAGGTTCCTTTGTTGAAGTGTACGACAGTGTGAATTTTGACAACTTCCATAAACCTCAGCTAGTAAGTTCCAAAGCCAAATCTTTGTTTTTCAATTTTCACAAAATATGAGTGTTCCATGCTAATACTATTTCTGGGACTTGCGAATTTTCTTTATGTCAATTGGTTACGTTACTTACACACTAAGGCAAAGTGCTTGTACCTTGAGCCTTTGAAGCCTACCTGTTGCATTGAATTTTTCCCATTTTTAAGCCAATTTTGAGCCAATAGGTTAGACCCCGTTGTTTCGGTGACAAACCATATTACAAGCCTAGAGACCTTAGGATTTTAACCCAATTTTTGGAGTTAGGCAATTATTATGTGTTTGCAAAAGTCTAAGTTTGGGGTTGCTCATGGGATAACAACATTTTAAGTTTGGGGTGAGGGATATAGAGAACATGAGTAAATATATCACATTGTCTCATTTCAAATATGAAAAAAAATATATATAAAGAAAAAAAATTCAATCAAGTTGATACAAAAAAAAAAAATCAACTCAAAATAATGTGTGTATATAGTTATGAAATAAATTGAGACAAAGACTTGTAAATTGAGTGATCCGGAACTTCTGTTGTGTTCTCTATTTCTCAAATTTAAGCAAATTATTTCAGGTTGTGGTGTTTCAAATTGCCAAAGTATGTAGGAAATGCTTAACTCCAATTTGTTATTTTAAGCCTACTTCCCAAATAATCCCACCTGTGACCTTAGCCCCGTTACACCCTGAAAGTTCTTAAAAGTGTGTATTGTGATTTAACTTTGATTGATGTTTAGAAGCTTTTCAAGTTTTGGCAATATAGTTGTTAGTGTGTCGACTGTGTGAATCATTTCAATGATGTTGCGTGAAGTTGTGGAATGAATGTTATGGCAAGCAAGTTAGCCCACTAATGCTAACTAGAAGATGAACTTTTGATTTACCATTGATGAGGTAGGTGCTATTTTACTGTTAAAGTCCATTTTTAAAGTAAGTTCCTTGAGGACAAGTAACGATGCAAGTTTGGCGTTGTGATGACACTAGGTCATATATCACTTTTGCTTTAATTTTTATGTACTTTTAGTCGAGTTCAGGTGGTTTTGCATGTGTTATGAGCTACAACAAAGTGATATTAAAATGTATGAGTACAGGAAGCATCATAGTAAGATTTCTAGCATCGTACTACGATTTGAAGACGTTTTGAGGAGTTTTGGCCACTGGAAAAATCGTAGTACGATCTACAAGCATCGTACTACGATGAAGAGGAGCGTCTGGGTTTGATCTGAAAATTATGAAGCATCGTACTACGATTTTATGCATCGAAGTACGATTTTTGCGTGACTTGGAAAATTTCTATAAAAGCCAAACTGTTTTCTGAGCCATAGGGTTGGAAATTTTGGAGAGAAAAACGTACTTTTGGAGCTGGAGATCTGGAGAGAGGGTTGGAGACCATCAAAACTCATATCCGGTTACCAATTTCATGTAATGAATCCTTCTTTTATATTAGTTATTTATGCTTTAGCCATGAGTAGCTAGATCCTTTGTGATTATGTCAAGAGATGATTCTGTTCTAGCTCATGTTTATGTAACCTGTAACTCTTAATCTTTATGAATGCCATTCTAGTTTATTCAGTATAAATCGTTCTTAATGCTTTTATGATTCTAACCCAATATAACTGATAGAGTATATATGACTACTGACACTAGCGTGTAACTCTGACATATTTATACTGTTCAATCTCATGGACAATCTAGGGATGGAGCATTGTTAGGTTGTGATAATTGAATTAACGGACTTAAAACCTTTGATGATTATAGGTTCACCTAAGGGATTAGGGAATTATTATCAGAAAAGAGGGCTTAGGATCAAGGGATTGACCTAAGCTATTTTGTTAATTTGTTGTTAACATTATAGCGTTCGTAAACTTAAGAAACAGGTTGCTAATGAGCGATGAGCAGATGAATCAAATGACCTAGTCATCTCTCCATATTATTTCTCAAACCAATTTTTCCTTAACCATTTTATTTTAACTTGTAAATCAAACCAATTGCCTCAGTGCACCCCCCATTTTACAACATCCTTAATAATAATGACGTTCCCGAGTAGAAGTTGAAACAGTCCCTGTGGATACGAATCTTATAAATTTTATTACTTCGATATAAGTTACTACACTTGCTAATTTTGTATCAAGTTTTTGGCGCCGTTTCCGGGGACCATGTTGATTAATTTCAACGAGGCAATAACGTTAATTGTTAAGATTTCTGTCATTTAAATTTTTGTCTGTAGTTTTAAAGAAAAATTTCATTGGTTGTTTATGGTGCAGTGCTACTAAGGTATTCTTTTGCTGTGTATGCGAGGTAGAGTCCAGCCTGAGGACTTGCAGTACAATCCGGAGATCAAAAAGGCCGCAAGAGCTAATCGAAGAGCAGTTTGATTAGCTAGACTAGCTGAGGATACAAGCCGAGGTTCTTCATCAACAGAAATTCATGCCATTGAAACTGAACCTGAAGTCATAATCATGGGAGAACCACCACCACAACAACAAAGACCAATGATGGGGGATTATGGATTGGATGCCAACCGTGGCCATTTAACTCATGTTTTCCAATCGGCCAACCCGGTAGCCTTTGACATTAAGAGTTCTGTCCAACAAAACCTTAAGGAAAACCAATATGATGGACGCGATGACAGAAGCCCTCATGAGCACCTGAGCCATTTTCATGAAACTTGGCAGTTCTGTGTGCCTTCTGCTAATGTCACTAAGAGCTAAAAGAAGCTTAGACTATTCCCATTCACTCTAACTGGTAGAGCCAAAGATTGGTTGTTGTCCGTACCTAGTGGAACCATTCAAACTTGGGATGAACTAGATCTTAAATTCCTTAAGAGATTCTTCCCTATGTCAAAGTATTGGGAGAAGAAACATGAGATCACCAATTTTAAACAAGGGGAAGGTGAGACCTTGTATGATGCTTGGGAGCGTTTTAACCTTTTGCTTAGGAGATGTCCTTCACATGGTCTAGATGAAAAATCTTACCTCCAAGTCTTTACCGAAGGGTTAAACGCTAACCATAGAATGTTCTTAAATGCTTCAGCCGGTGGAAGTATGAGAACCAAAACTGACCATGAAGTCCGGAACCTGATAGAGAACATGACCCAAAATGAGCATCGAGTTGATGCTGAGAAAAAGAAGGGAGGAATGTTTGAGGTGAGTGACAATACTTATATCTTGGCTAACCAAGCAGCCTTGAACAAACACCTTGAAACTTTAACTAAACAGGTTTAAGCCATAACCATGGGGCAGACGCAACATGCCCAAGTCCAACAAGTGCAACAGAGGTGTGACTTTTGCCAAGGAGATCACCCTAATGGTGAGTGTACTTTAGAAGGGTCTAGCGAGGAAGCCAACTACATGACCAATTATCAGAAAAACAATACCTACTCTAACACTTACAACCCTGGCTATGCTAAACACCCTAACTTGAGTTACTCTAACACAAACACCCTTAATCCTCTCTATCCTAACCCTCCACGCCAACAACCGTAGCAACAACAAAAACCACCAGCAGCTTGGGAAGAGGCCATGACCAAATTCATGCAAATGACTCAAGCCAACTTGGAGGAGATGAAAGCAAGTCAGGAAGCTGAGAGAAAGAATAATGAAGCAGCCCAAAAAATGTTTGAAACTCAAATTGGGCAGATGACGAAACAAATGGCTGAACACACAAAAGGAGGCAACACTCAAGACAATCCGAAGAACAATGAGATTTGCAAGGCTATTGAGTTGAGAAGTAAAAAGGTGTTGACACCTTTACCTCCAAAGGTGATTAAAAAGAATGAAACAGTTAAGGTGGAGGAGGATGAACAAGACGTAGTTGAAAATAATAAGGGCGTAGTTGAAAATGAACATGAAGAGAAAAATTCAGAGGGAGAAAAAATTAGAGAAAGTGAGAAATTGATTGATGAAGAGTCCATTTTGAGGAAGACTAAAAGTCAACTTCTTGAAGAGGGTGGGAAGAAACAAGTTGTCCCGTCTTATATGAAATTACCCTACCCACATTTGTCAAAGAAGAAAGAGAATGAGGCTGGTCAATTCAAAAAGTTTATGGAGTTATTTTCTCAATTACAAGTGAATATTCCCTTTAGTGAGGATATTGAGCAGATGCCGTTGTATGCAAAGTTTATGAAGGATCTGTTAACCGGAAGGAGGAAACCTAGAGATGATGAAAACATTGCATTGTCAGCGAATTGCAGTGCCATCCTTCAGAAGAAATTACCGCCTAAATTGAAAGACCCAGGCGCATTCACCATTCCTTGCACTATTGGGAAGGTGAACGTTGGAAGAGCATTATGTGACTTGGGAGCTAGCATTAATCTGATGCCGCTCTCTATGATGAAAAAGTTAGGATGCGGGGAGCCCAAACCAACAAAGATGACTCTCACACTTGCCGATCGTTCTGTTTCTCATCCTTATGGAGTGTTGGAAGATGTATTGGTAAGGGTAAATGAGCTGATGTTTCCTGTTGATTTTGTGATACTAGATATGGAGGAAGATGAGGAGACGCCTTTGTTGTTGGGAAGACCATTCTTAGCAACGGGAAGAGCTTTGATCGATGTTGAGATGGGTGAATTAATACTTAGGTTTCAGAATGAACAGGTTGTTTTCAATATATTTGAAGTCATGAAGCATAGGAATGAGCACCCTCAGTGATATAGGGTGGATGTTATTGATTGTTTAGTTGATGACACAAATCAAGAAGAAAATCTTGTGCAACCCTTAGAAAGAGTGATGGTAAATTCAATTGAAGAGGGTGAGAAAGAGATTAATGATGAAGTTGATGAATGTGTGCAACAACTCAATGCATCAAAGGTTGAGTCCACAAACAAAAAATTTGAGGTGTTGGAAACAGAAGTTGTTGAGAAACCAGTTGCACCAGAGTTGAAAGAAATACCATCTCATTTGAAGTATGTGTTTTTAAGTGAAGATGCCAGCAATCCAGCTATCATAAGTAGTACCTTATCCTCTCTCGAAGAAGAAAAACTGATGAGAGTTCTTAAAGAAGATAGGACAGCACTTGAGTGGCATATATCAGATCTAAAGGGAATTAGTCCAGCTTATTGTATACATAAATTTCATTTGGAGGCTGAATACAAACCAGTGGTCCAACCCCAAAGGCTCCTTAACCCTACAATGAAAGAAGTTGTCAAGAAGGAGGTCCTTAAGCTGTTGGATGCAGGAATGATTTACCCAATTTCAGATAGCGCATGGGTGAGTCCTGTGCACGTGGTACCGAAGAAAGGAGGGATGACCGTGGTGGCCAATGAGAAGAATGAATTGATCCCTACTCAGACGGTGAGTGGTCGGAGGATGTGCATCGATTACTGGAGACTGAATCAGGCCACTAGAAAGGACCACTTCCCTTTACCTTTCATGGACCAGATGTTGGAAAGGTTGGCTGGACAAGCATTTTATTGTTTCTTAGATGGGTATTCAGGTTACAATCAAATTGCGGTGTCCCCGGAGGATCAGGAGAAGACAGCGTTCACATACCCGTTCAGTGTATTTGCTTATCGAAGAATGCCTTTTGGATTGTGCAATGCACCAGCCACTTTCCAAAGGTGCATGCTTGCTATCTTCGCAGATTTGCTGGAGAAAAACATAGAAGTATTCATGGATGACTTTTGTGATTTCGGTAAGTCCTTTGATGATTGTTTACATCACTTGGATGTAGTTCTCAAGAGATGCATCGAAACTAAGCTTGTTATAAACTGGGAAAAATGTCACTTCATGGTGACCGAAGGTATAGTTTTCGGGCATAAAATCTCTGGGAAAGGCATCCAAGTTGATCAGGCTAAAATTGAGGTTATAGAAAAACTCCCTCCTCCCATCAATGTGAAGGGAGTGAGGAGTTTTTTGGGGCACGCTGATTTTTATAGGCGGTTTATAAAAGACTTTTCAAAAATTGCCAAGCCCCTTTGTAACCTTCTTGTTAAAGAAAATGATTTTGTTTTCGATGATGAATGTTTAGAATCGTTTTCATTGATTAAGAAAAAGTTGGTCACTGCGCTGGTAATCATTGCACCAAATTGGGACCTCCCATTTGAACTCATGTGTGATGCAAGTGATTACGCGGTTGGAGCAGTGCTTGGCCAACGACATCAGAAATTTTTCCATGCCATCTATTATGCAAGCAAGGTTTTGAACGAAAACCAAGTCAACTATTCAACTACTGGGAAAGAGTTGCTTGCCATAATATTTGCTTTGGAAAAATTTCGCTCATATCTCATTGGTTCCAAAGTTGTCATCTTTACAGATCATGCGGCATTGAAATTTCTGCTTACTAAGGGGGACTCCAAACCCCGGTTGTTGAGATGGATACTCTTGCTGCAAGAGTTTGATGTGGAAATCAGAGATAAGAAGGGAGTGGAAAATGTGGTGGCTAACCATCTTTCCCGGTTGGACAACGAAGAAGTTACCAAGAAAGAGAAGGCCATTGAGGCCGAATTTCCTGATGAACAGTTATTTGTGGTAGCTGAAAGACTATGGTTTGCAGATATGGCAAATTTCAAAGTCGGGAACTTGATTCCCGAAGAGTCCACATATCAGCAGAAGAAGAAATTCTTCAAGGAGGCTAACTTTTATGTGTGGGATGACCCATACTTATTTAGAACTAACGCTGATGGTTTGTTGCATAGATGTGTTACAGGTGATGAAGTGAAGAGTATTATGTGGCACTGCCATAACTCAACTTATGGAGGCCACCACAACGGTGAAAGGACCGCAGCCAAGATATTACAAAGCGGCTTTTGGTGGCCAACCTTATTTAAGGATTGCCACGAGTATGTCAAACAATGCGATAAGTGTCAGAGAACAGGTAACATCTCTAGGAGGAATGAGATGCCCCTCAAGGGAATCCTTGAGATTGAACCATTTGACTGTTGGGGCATCGATTTCATGGGTCCATTCCCATCCTTGTTTGTGTGGACTATGTGACCAAAAGGGTAGAAGCTGTGGCTTGCATAGCTAATGATGCCCATACGGTAGTTAATTTTCTGAAGAAAAACATTTTCCCTAGGTTTGGAACCCCTAGAGTTTTGATCAGTGATGGAGGGAAGCACTTTTGCAACAAATACTTAGAAAGTGTTCTTGCAAAATATAATGTAAAACATAAAGTTGCTACTCCCTATCATCCTCAAACTAGTGGGCAGGTAGAAGTGTCTAATAGACAACTGAAAAAAATCTTAGAGAAAACAGTGGCATCATCTAGGAAAGATTGGTCTAAGAAACTTGATGATGCACTGTGGGCTTACAGAACTGCTTTTAAAACTTCCATTGGTTTTTCACAATTTCAGTTAGTTTATGGGAAGTCTTGTCATTTACCAGTTGAGTTGGAACACAAAGCTTATTGGGCGATTAAATTTTTAAATTTTGATCACACATTAGCTGGTAAGGAAAGACTCGTTAAACTAAATGAATTGGAACAAATGAGGTTGCAAGCGTATGAAAATGCGCTAATTTATATAGAAAGAACAAAAAAAATATCATGATCGCAACCTTGTCTCTAGGGAGTTTTATAACGGGCAACCAGTTCTATTGTTCAACTCCAGGTTAAAGTTATTCCCAGGAAAATTGAAGTCCAAGTGGTCAGGACCATTCTTGGTTAAGAATGTATTCCAACATAGAGCTGTAGAGGTCACAACACCTGATGGTGAGAGAAGCTTCAAGGTGAATGGGCAAAGGTTGAAGCCCTATTATGGAGGTGACTTTCCCAGAGAAAGAGTGGGCCTGGTACTCACTGACTTTTAAAAGGTCGTCAGAAGTCAAGCTAATGACGGAAAACGAGCGCTGAGTGGGAGGCAACCCACTAATTTTACGGTTCAGGTAACTTTTCATTTTTTGTATATATATATATATATATATATATATAAAAGAGTCATCGTACTACGATTTCCATCATCGTAGTACGATGTGATGTGCTTAAGAATCTTGTTCTTACTGGAAATATCGTAGTACGATACCCAGAAATCGTACTACGATGCTGAAATCATGAAAATTGTCACGTGCCAAATATCGTACTACGATAAATACATCTCGCTACAATGTTTGGCCCATAAAAACTTGTTTCATTTCTGGAAATATCGTACTACGATACGGGGAAATCGTACTACGATGCTTAAAAAATTTCAACTCCCTCGACCGTTACAGATTCTATCGCAGTACGATATATGCCATCATACTACGATCCCTCTTGCCTATATAACCTGAAGTCGCACCAAAACATTTCATTTTCATCCCAACCTAGCAAAGCTCTGTCGAAATTTTTCCCAAAATTCTAAAATCTTCAACCCAAACTGTAATATCCCGCCTGTCGATATCGGTATATTACCCGTTGATCGTGTCAGAGGAATTAAATTCATGGAAGATAAGCGTGATGGAAATATTTTATGACATGTCAGCATAATACAGATAAAGTATCAATGTCGTTTTAAACACGCTTGAGGCAAGGGCATAATTGTAATTTCAAGGGAAAGGATATTTATTTGGTTGAGGTGCCAAAATATCTCATTTCCAATTTTCTTTCTCTCTCTAAGTTTGAAGAAAGGATTGGCTCTCCCTTCTCTCTTCTCCATCGGCTCTCTTCTTCTCTTCCCATCTCATAAACTCATCAAATCCTCTTACTTTAAGATTCAAGATCAAGAATTGGTTCCTCCATCATCCTACAAGAGATTGGTAGCTTGGATTAAGCTTGTTCCCAATTCCTCTCCTCTTTGGAAGTCATTCAAGGCTAGGGTTGTTGTTTGGTGGAGTGGGAGCTTGAGCTTGCTATGTTATGGTTTTATTTTCATAGAAAGGAGTGGTATGAAGCTTTGGAAGAATTGATTTCATTATTTTCCCTCCTTAAGAGAAGTTCATGAAAAGTTAGGATTTGTTGAAGAAAGCTTTGTTTTGGATTAGAGATGAGCTAGCAAGGACTATGAAGCTTTGGATTTCAAGAAACAACAAGATTGAGGTGGTTTGATCAAAGGAAGTGAGTTGACCTAAAGCTAGGGTTTTGGCTTGCTTGAGCCTGAAGCTTGGAGCTATCACAAGAACATGTTTAGGTGAGTTCCATAGATAGTTTTTCCACCCTTTGGGATCATGATTATGCCATGTTAGAATATTATGAGAACTATGATAATTCTAGGGTTTATATGTATATGTTTAGTTTCCCCTTTGAGCCATACTTGCTATGCTTACAAATACTTGCCATGGAAATGTTTTACAAGTTTTCTATGACCTCTAGAGTCATAACATGCATTGAGATACTTGGTTTTGAGGATTTTGGGTCAAAAACACCAATTATGCAGGTGCTGGATTGTCATTACTCGCCACAGCGAGCAACTAGCTCGCGAGGCGAGCTAAACCTCCAGGGAGGGGTGTTTTCTCGCCTTCAACTCGTAGCTGCGAGCAGTTACTCGCCATGGCGAGCAAGCTCACTCGCGAGGCGAGTAGACAGTGCACTTGCACTGTTTGCTTGTTTCGCGTAATGTTGGCAGGTTCCGACTCAAGTTTTCTTCAAGCAGTCTTTTTATAAGATAAACCCCTCAAACTAAGGTCTTAAATGATAATCTTTTGCAAGGCTTTCATGTTAATGAAGCAAGTATTTGGTATAGTTAGTTAAGCATGGCAAATGAGAGATGTTATGATATGAATTGGGGTTAGTAAGTTATTCATTAAGCAAAGGAAAGAACTAGAGCCTCGACATAGTTGTCGAGAACTAGCTAGTTAGCAAGAATCCTTAGATTGATAAGACGCGAAGTTATTATCTTCGCACATGGACAAGAATAATATAGCAAATATGAAATTACCGCTAATCGGATCGATCAAGGTTCTGAGGTAAACATGTAAGCATGAATAGGTTAATCCTGCATGAACGACAAGACCATGATTAATATATTGTAGGTGGCATGTCTCTTGCTATCCACGCCAGGGGGATACAAGGGGTTCTCATTGTGAGAATGATTCAAGCCGTATGGGACCCGCATGTCATCGAGTAAGAAAAACGTAGGTGTTCGTGTCTCTTGTTATCCACATCAGGGGGATACATGAGGTTCTCGACTCAAGGGGAACAATTCAAGTCGTAAGGGACCCGCACGACACCGAGGGAGTCCAATGTACGTACATCGTTCATGTATGGAATTGTTCTCGGGGTTACTCGACCCGGGGCTCTCCGTAAAATGAATCAAGATAATGATTGTTTGTTCAACGCTAACTTAATGAATGAACTTATGTACGACCATGCATGTTATGATTATGATTATGGTTATTCAAGAATGTTTTCATGTAAGATCGTGTTAAGAACAAGAGCACAAGACGTTATTAGACAAGTACAAGTCATGAATAGAACAAGTAATGAACATGATACCGATGGCGATCTTAGGTCTCCCCTAATCGTCCGGTTTAGAATCGTGCCATGATTATGATATGCTTAGGCTTTGATACGTAGAGCGTATTCTTGGCCATGCGGTTTTAGATTCCTCCTCAACCGCCATGACACGTATAGGAAGTGAAGCCTATAACAAGTAAGATGAACCTATGACGGGTCTAGTATGCACTACCGTCTAGGAAAGCATGAGCACACACGTATAATCAACCGTCAGGTTGTAATGTAGACACGTGGTGACCGTAGGTTTCCCCCGAGGTTACCTATAGCCTAGGATTTAGGGGAACTCACTGAGACATTATGTCTCATCCCAATCCTTATTTGTTTCAGATATCAGGTTGGACGTCAAAGTTGTAGCCGGATGGATTTTTCAACAAGAGCTCGCTCGTACCCAAGGCATGAAGAATATGGATTTTAAGGATGTATTTATTTTAAATTAGACAAGTTGTGTTGTATTGATATTGTACGAACGCGTTTTGTTGTAAAGAAATTCATTCGAAGCTTTTATGTTGTATATTTTAATGTATCCAGTACTAAACTTAACGCACGTGCTAGACTTTCTAGATACGTCTAGTATGGGTGTTATATTTGGTATCAGAGCACGTCGATTCAGACCGTGCCTTGGGTCATTAAGTTACAACAAAGGTAGTGGGACCATTGGGTTCCGGGTAAGTGTTCTATTTGTTGATGTTAGATGAGCCTGATCAACTCAATTTAACATTCGACGATTAAAACGGATGCCTGAGAGCTGAATAGGACCCAGAAGGAACGAAGTATATGACAAAGAAGTTTAATCATGCCAAAAGGTGGCCGGTGAACTAATCAAGTAGTAGTGTGAATCCTCCGGGAATATAAGGTCGTGTTAAGAAGGAACGTTCCGACAAGTCGGGTAAGATGTGAGTGATACTTCGTGTACCCGTGAGTCAAGAAGTTAGATATGTATATCTAAGCATGACCGAAAGTTTCGGTAAGAGTTGTTGTTGGAACGGGTTTATGATATTCTGGAATGTCAGAACAAGGTTAAAAGGTAGTAAGAAGTCGACGTATGTTGACAGAGTCAGCAGGCTCTCAGGAATAGCATCATGTGAATAAAGTTAAGGACATGTATGTTCGGAAAGTTGCGTAAGTGGCAACGTAATGAGGTAAGCTATTCGTAGTGGAGGAAGTAAAGGATTCAAGAGGAAGTTTATGTTATCAGGATTAAGGCATTGATTTTCGACGTGCCAAGAATTGTATCGAAAAGGTTGATGTTGCCATGCATATGTTATAGAATATTTCACGAAGATAGGAATGAATGATGTGCATTGTATACTTGAGAATAAGAATTTTATGCAAAGAGTGTTTTCTGAAAAATAGAGTTGGAGAAGCTCACCAATAGCAAGCCTGGGACGAAACATTCCGTTTTTATGAAACCTACCAGTTCGTTCCTATGGTTTGCAACGACTATTGGGGAGATGTCTTCACAGTGATCTTTTATGTGATGAAAATCTTTTATGACATCAAGTAATGAATGCATATCATACCCTAAGATTTCCAAGGAAAAAGGCATGGGCAACCATCAATAGAATCGATACGGTTCATGGTAGCTTTGGGAGTTAATGTGTTAAGAGTCAAGAACGAGCCAAGATCAAGAGTATAGAAGTTCCGACATTTAGAAGGGAAGTCACAGATTTTTATGCATGAGGTATGAAGTAAGAAGATAAAGCGGAGCAAAGTTATGAGAAATCACAAGGTTCTCGATTTTTGTGGAATTATGATGTATCTCTCGAACCTATGTTTTGCTTAATAGACTTGTTAAGGCTCGATATGATGTTGAGTTACAAAGTTTAAAGAATTTTAGAAAGATTTACGCATATGGGTGATTGAAGTTGACATTTTGAAAAAATTCACAAGAAATTTTCTAGGAATCGGTTTGCTACGATACTTGTAGAGCGGGCTAGACTCACCAAAATCTAGATTTGATGACACGTAGGTGTTATCAACTCGTTCTATGATTTTAGAGTAACGACCGGGGCCTAAATTTAATATATATAAAGTAGAAAATTATCAACGTCAATGACCCGTGCGCTAGTTTACGAATTTTTCTTTAAAAGAAAAATCAACGAGCAAGCATTGGTGTGATTAAGCAAAATATAGAATTCGAGAATGCGAAGGTACCAAGTTATATGCTCAAGAAAGGTATGTTTAAGTGCAAGATGAGTTTGTCAAATAAATTTGAGTTCACTCGGAAACAAGTTCAAGTGTGTTAGGTGTACCTCAGCAGGCAAATCCAACCAGCAAGAATGTAAGGTTCACCCCCAAGTTAAGTATTATGAGCATAAGATAAATTATCATGAGTGTTGATCTTTCAAGGCAGAGGTAAAGACAAGTGTGAGGTTGTGACGGTGGTTGCAACATGGAAGATCTTGAGAATAGTTCAAGAAGTTAGTAGACAAATGGCAATCAGGAATGTGAAGTTCACTTGCTTTAACAGATTAGAGTAATGGTCTAAGCCAACTGGTGGGAATCAGAGTAGCGCCGTGGAAGCTAATCGTTAATCACGAAACATGGAATTATAGTATAAAAGAATCTTCGTGGAGAATATTCGGTTGGTAACACAAGTTCAACAAGAAGCATTATAAGGCAAGCGAAGAGTTCTCGATGTGATAAGTATGTATGGATGTTTATATAATCAACATTGGCTAAGGTAAAAGTTTTAAGTATGTGTCTTTACCTAAGTAGAACGAGAAAGACAAGAGTTGCCATATATGAATTGGTCAGGATGCATGAATGATGATATTGTAAACATGTAAGGTTCAAAAGATTTCCTCTTGTGAATCAAGTAATGATCGAAGTATAAAGTATGATGATCGGTATTCGAAAAAGGTAGTGAAGTTCAGGTAATACTTGAAAAAGATTATTTGAAGATTCAAGTTTAGTGTTCCTAGATAAGAGGAATAAGATAATGTCAAGAGGTCCAAGGATTTTCTATGGTTATGATAAGTGGTAATGCGAATAAGTATATCGGTTATAAGAAGGGAAGAATCCACTCGCGAAGTTAGGCATGCTATCAAGAAAGGAGACGCAACTCTTGAGTTTTATGCAATGAGATTCATACTCTTGTATGCAATACTTGTTGAGTGGAAACGATACTTGTTAAGACATGTCAAGCCATGATTTTATAATTGGCTTAATAGCACTTTTGGCCCCCTATGTTTGCAAAAATTGCGATTAAGGCCCCCTATCTTTGAAAACTACAAAACCGCCCCTTATGTTTCGTTTTCGTTGCAGTTTTGGCCCCATGGTCATTTTTGACCTGGTCCACGCTGACATGGCACCCACATCACTTATGTGAGGGGCCAAAATCGCAACATTTGCAAACATAGGGGGCCAAAAGTAATATTAAGCCTATTTTTTTATTTTTTTTAATTCATTTTCTTTTTTTTTCCATTTTTTTTGTTTTGAAAAAATTTAAAAAAATAGGGAAAATTAATAAAAATTGAAAATAATGAAAAAAAAACTAAAAAAATTTTAAAAAATTTGAAAAATTAATAAGAACGAAAACAAAAATCTGGAAATTTTTTTTTTTGCATAATATGTGTGTATATACATACCACATCATTAAATTATTTTAATAATAAAAAAACATTAAAAATTGAAAATCTTTTTAAAATAACAAAAAATCAGATTATTTTTTTAAAAAAATAAAAGATTGATTTTTTTAAATTTTAAAAATATCAAAAAATCAGATTATTTTTTTCGAAAAATAAAAGAAAAAAGCAGAAAAGACATTTAGATTTTTTTGAAATTTAAAAAATTAAAAAAAGTTCGGATTTTTTTCGAAATTTAGAAGATATTTAAAAATACTGGAATTTAATTTTCAAAATAAATAAAATGTTTAGATTTTTTTGCGAAATAAAAAAACTGGAAAATATTTAAAATTTTAAAGATTTGGATATATATTTTTTTAAAATCCAATTACAATCGAAAAATTAAATTTTAAAAATCATATAATCTGAAGAAAAAAATTGATTTTAGTTTAATTAAAAATTTAGGAAAAAAATCTGAGAAGCTTGAATTACATAGGAATATTTTTGTAAAAAGAATTACTAATGCGTGTAAAATTTTAAAAAGTGTCTTATTTAAGAGACATTAAAATTTAAAAAGTGAGTACCTCAAGTTGCTCTTCCAATCTCTTTTGAACTAAAATTGATTTTTTTTTTCTTCAGATTATACGATTTTCAAAATTTAATTTTCATATTGTAATTGGATTTTAAAAAATATATATCCAGATTTTTAAAATTTTAAATATTTTCCAGTTTTTTATTTCGCAAGAAAATCTAAATTTTTTATTTTGAAAATTAAATTCCATTATTTTTAAATATCTTCTAAATTTCGAAAAAAATCCGAACTTTTTCTAATTTTTTAAATTTTAAAAAAAAATAATCTGATTTTTTCTTTTATTTTTCGAAAAAAATAATCTGATTTTTTGTTATTTTTAAAATTTTAAAAAAATCAATCTTTTATTTTTTTAAAAAAAAATCTGATTTTTTGTTATTTTTAAAAGATTTTCAGTTTTTAATGTTTTTTTATTATTAAAATGATTTAATGATGTGGTATGTATATACACACATGTCATGCGATTTTTTTTTTTCAGATTTTTGTTTTCATTCTTATTAATTTTTCCAATTTTTTAAATTTTTTCATTATTTTTTTCATTATTTTCAATTTTTATTAATTTTCCCGCTTTTTTTAATTTTTTCAAAACAAAAAAAAATGGAAAAAAAAGAAAATGAATTAAAAAAATAAAAATAGGCTTAATATTACTTTTGGCCCCCTATGTTTGCCAAAGTTGCGATTTTGGCCCCTCACATAAGTGATGTGGGTGCCATGTCAGCGTGGACCAGGTCAAAAATGACCATGGGGCCAAAACTGCAACGAAAACGAAACATAAGGGGCGGTTTTGTAGTTTTCAAAGATAGAGGGCCTTAATCGCAATTTTCGCAAACATAGGGGGCCAAAAGTGCTATTAAGCCTTTATAATTTTTAAAGCTAAGATTGGTATTATGGAACTTGGGAACGATGCTTATTTTTTTAACTCATGGAATTATACATTTTCGAAACTGATAAGGTACGTCGTAAGTAAACTCACTTAAGACGTACAACTTCAGGACTAACTTGTCGTGGACAAGTTTGGGGCGAGTTGTTAAATCTTTTCAAAATATAGAAACTCGTCTGATGGTTCAGTGGTACCATTACAAATTCAGTTTTGGAAATGATAAAAAATCTTTTTAGTCATGTATCTATTCGTTCCAAGAACCCGAATACCAAAGTGATGACATCCTGTCATTACGTAATATTAGGGACTTATTGTGACATTTTGATAGAGTTCTCATGCAATTTATACTGTTCTGGAGTGCAAAAAGCTTAAATATTGAAGTCTGTTCGAAGGAAATCGCGCCACGCCAATTTCAAGCCGTGCTGCGATTTTTGAAGCAAAATTACATCCTCCCTGTCTGAGGGAAATCGCGGCACGCCATTATACAAGGCGCGGCGCGATTTTGATGGGTCAGGCCCATGACTTCTATAAATACTGCACTAATCCTGAAGAACAAGGGTTACGATTTTGGAGAGCAAAGTGCGATTTTGAGACATCAGAGACGGCTAGAAGGGCGATTTCTTCATCCTTTTACCAATTCATGTATGTTTTGATTATTTCATTGATTATGCTATTTGTAAACTCGATTATGAGTAGCTAAATCTCTTAGAGATTAGATCCAAGATGAATCTTTGTAACCCTAATTGACACATGTTGCTGTGAAACTCTATTTTGTTTATGAATTCAATTCTAGTTTATTCAATTCAATTGTTCTTAATGCTTTTTATATCTTGATCACATATAACTTGATTTCGTGAGAATGAATGACCATTGACCATGGCTTTCAACTTAGACCTAATTGAATTGTTCTAATAAACAGTGTTAGTCTAGGAATAGATAATCGTTTGTTAGTGATAATAGGTTAACGTTCGGTAAAACCTTCAAGAATTATTAGACCACCTAAGGAATTAGGGGCTGTAGTTTAAGAAGAGGGTCCTAACTCAAGGGATTGATTAGGGCTAATTTGTTAATCATCGTAAACTAGAAGAGGGTTCATAACAAATAGGTGCAGTAGACCAATTAGGGGAACTTAGAGGATTCGACGGATCTGATCTCATCTTTCTCTCATATTTTCTTAATCAAATCTAATTTCTTTTATTTGATTTCATAAAATCAAACCAAATCTTCTGCCTAGTGGCAAAACAAAATAAACTTTACACATCCTAATTATATAACGAAATTGAATTATTGAAGTTAAAAACAGTCCTCGTGGGATCGATATTTTTACTACTTCGATAGTATTTGGTGCACTTGCCAGAGATCTATCAAGTTTTTGGCGCCGTTGCCGGGGATTGTTGAATTATTTCAACAAGGCAATTACGTTATAATTTAGGATTTCTGTCATTTATATTTTTGTATATATATTTATAAAAAAAGAAAAAAATATTATGCTCTTTGTTTTCTTCTCATTGTACTGTGCTACTGAAAAGTTTATCCAAGTTTTGCAGCTATGATAGACAGGTTACTCCTCTATGACACAGAAGAGATTGCTAAGTTGCAGTATGAAAAATATATGCTATCTTTTAAGATCAAAATTTTGGACAACAAAATCTCGAGTTGTGGTCATAATGAGGCGAATCAACCAGGTAGTGATGGTGAAGGGAAGAAAGAGGTGATCAACATCGATTACAATACTCAACTTCAGAATATTTTAGATGATTTCTTGGTGTCAAATCAAGTTTTATTTGAAAAGTTTGATGTTCAGTGTGGTGATCTTGTTGAGAAAGCACATGAGTCTCAGAGGAAGCTGGTTCAGATGGAGATTGAGTGTCACAAGGTTGTGGTGGAAGAAAATCCAAAAGTGAGGAGTGCTGACATTTTCCCGAAGTGTGAGCAAACAGGGGTTAATGAAATCACTCGTGTGCAGATGGTTGCTTGTCCTTCTCTAAGGTGGGAGAGCTTAAATTCCAAAGGTTTAACTGTGAGTGCATGGGAACATCTACTTCTTTGTTACAAATTCATGGAATTCCTACCAAACAAGAGGAAGAAGAAGGATGATGTGTTCTTTCTGAGATATTTGCCACCCTAACAGTGGTTGAAGCGTCAAGCTCAATGACGTAAAAGAAAGCGCTTGGTGGGAGGCAACCCACTATTTATTTTTCAGGTATAATTTTATTGCTTTCAAATACAAAAACACAAAAATATTTTTCTTTTCTTTTTAATATGAGGCAGGAAAGTTTTAAAAAAAATTGTTCAAGTATACCTCCTGCCAAGAAAATCATGCAAGGTACTGATGTCTTGCATGATTCTCTCCTCAAAAGTTTTTCAGAAATTAAAGGAACTCAGGCATTTTTCAAGAAAACAAAAATTTTGGCCTGAGGAAGCAAAACATGCTCCCTGTTTGACCGAAATCGCGCCGTGCCTGTATATGGCCGCAACGCGATTTTCACAAGAAAAGAACCAAACTCCCTGTTTTGAGGAAATCGCGGTACGCCTGATATTAGCCGCGGTGCGATTTTCCTCCTCAGCCTATAAAAACCTCATTGTTCATCATCATTTTCATTCCATTCTTCCTACTTTTCTTTGCCAAAAATTTCCCTAGACTTCCCATTTACGAATTTTTCCCATCTTCATCTACTTTACCACTTCCTAAACATCATCAAACCACAATCCAATCACAAATTCATCAATCCAAAGCATTATCATTCACAATCCTTCACAATTTTCCCAAACTTCACAAAACTTCCCTTTCACCATCTTCCTTAACCACAAATGGCCTCAAATCCACGAAACACCCGCTCAAAGAAAGCCACCAACCCCAAGCCATCCACAAACAAAGCCAAACGCCCTTGTTCCGCATCCGAACCACCCGAAAATGCCATTCATTTCATCAATGACCAAGCCCAAGAGTTCCACAAAGCCATGAATAGTTTTGAAGTTGTGGGGGAGAGGAAGTTTGATTTCACAAAGCTTGTTAAGTATCTGTTCTTTGAGGTTGAATTACAAAGGAGAGGGTGGTCATCGTTGAAGCGAACAACAAAACCGTGATCGTCAAATTCTTTGCAAATGCACGGGTTTCCGATGCACCCTTTCAATCTTTTGTTCGAGGTAAGACCATTGATTTCAGCCCTGAAGCTCTTAATGAATGGCTGAATGTTCAACCACCGGAGGAGTGTTGGGTTGAGAAACTGAGGAGGGAGAGATTTGGTATGACGGAGGATACATTTGATGACATCATTAGCACGATGTGTAGGCCTGGGTCGACTTGGAAAAAGTCCCGGATGCTTACCTATGCTGAGATGTTACCGATACCCAAGGCGTGGGTGTCCTATTTGGTCCAGACTCTTGAGAGTGCATCTTGCACTTCTGAAATTCCTCTCAAGAGGGTGCTTGCTGCCTACGCCATCATCAAGGAGCACCCTATAGATATTGGCCGCCTCTTGGCCAATAGTCTTCATGATCTAGCAACCGGGAACACCACACAATTGGGGCATGGAAGTCTAATTAATTGGTTGTGTGAGCAAGAGCTTGTGCCGGTTTATGATAGTGATCTCAACACCAGCAATATGAAGCCAATCACGGACTCGGTAATGGATGGATTTATGAAGAAATATGAAGGCTATATTAAGTAGAGAGAGAGGGAGGCAGCAAGGCAACAACAAATGGAGCAAGGAGGGAGTAGTAGCCAAAGGGGTTATGCTCCTCTTCACCCAAAGCTTGAGGAATTCATGCATGTTCAAGCTAATTGGATGAATGAGACTTTGGACCAGCTGTGGGTGAACCGTCCTAGGTTCTCAGCTGCGTTTGCTGCGGAGGCTCAATTGCATATGAGTCCGATTAGTGGATCTTACGAGAGGTTTGGAGGCTCCCGTGAGCGCATGGAGCAATATTTTACACATCAAGAAGAGTATGGTCTGCGCATGAGGAGGGAAATCACTGATGATTTCAATGCCACCGAGCAAGATCAAGGGGATGGCATCTTTGAAGGATTAAGGACACCGGGGGCTGGACACTCGGATGATGATGTGAACATGGGCTGATCTACTGATGGATTAGCATTTTCTGCTTTGTATTTTATTTTCAGTCATTTTTCTTTTGATATATTTTCTTTATTTTCTTTTTAATGTCAAAGTCCATTGAACTTCTTTCCCTATTGTAATTGCTCCTGCACTTGTTTTATTAATGAATTTGTTTTGTTTCATGTGACCTATTCCAGTTTAGTAACAGTTGTTTGATGAAACGGTATTCAAAAAGTTCTGAAGGAGGGGTGACTTGATTCAAAGGCGAAGAGTACGGCGTTGCTAGGTAGTCACATACTCCCAGAAATCTCAGCCATAAGGTTCATTGCCAAATCTTGTTTTTCAATTTACTTATATTTAGATTAGTTTTCCATGCAACTACATTTCTAGAACTTGCATTGTTTCTCTATTATTGATTGGTCTTTGTCAATTACACACTGAGGCAAAAGTGCTTGGTCCTGTGAGCCTTTTTGAAGCCTACCCTGTTTTAATTTGTTGAATTTATCCTTTCTTAACCAATTGTGAGCCGGTAGGATTAGAACTTTTTGTTCGGTGACAAACTACATTACAAGCCTAGAGACTTTTAGGACTTGTCCCTTAATGTATTTTCTGAGTTAAGGCATTGTAGAATGTTGCTAAAGATTAAGTTTGGGGTTGCTATTGGAATTTGCAACCAACTAAGTTTGGGGTGGGGGTACTAGAGAATAAGAGAACAAAAATATGAAATTGACATGCAAAATACACACAAAAATGGTGTATCAAAAAAAAAAAGAAGAGAAATTGAATGATGAAAAAGGGACAAAACATTGAAAATCCGAGTAACTTCAAACTCGATTGTCCCTAAATGTTAAAAATGTTCTCTAGTACCTTTGCATTGATTGTTATTCCACAAGGTGAATGATTGAAGGATTGAATTTTGTGCTTTAACTTCCGTAGGAATGCCTAACTCAAATTTTGTGTAGCCTACTTATCCAAATATATCCCACCTTTCACCTAAGCCCCGTTATAACCCTAAAGACCTCAAAAGTGTGTAATGATATTGACTTTGATTGATGTTTAGAAACTTTTCAAGCGTATGGTAATATGTAGACCTGCATGTCGACTGGTAGAACCCTGTTTCAATTTGATGCGTGGAGTTGTGAACTGGTGGATGCGAACAAGTCAAACTAGCTCATCTTTAGCTAGAAGGAGAATGAACTTTTGGGTACTATTGTTTTGTCAGGTAACTATTATTTTACTGTCGTTTGTCATTGTTGCAAGCAAATTCCTTGAGGACAAGGAATGGTTTAAGTTTGGGGTTGTGATGACATCCTGTCATTACGTAATATTAGGGACTTATTGTGACATTTTGATAGAGTTCTCATGCAATTTATACTGTTCTGGAGTGCAAAAAGCTTAAATATTGAAGTCTGTTCGAAGGAAATCGCGCCACGCCAATTTCAAGCCGTGCTGCGATTTTTGAAGCAAAATTACATCCTCCCTGTCTGAGCGAAATCGCGGCACGCCATTATACAAGGCGCGGCGCGATTTTGATGGGTCAGGCCCATGACTTCTATAAATACTGCACTAATCCTGAAGAACAAGGGTTATGATTTTGGAAAGCAAAGTGCGATTTTGAGACATCAGAGACGGCTAGAAGGGCGATTTCTTCATCCTTTTACCAATTCATGTATGTTTTGATTATTTCATTGATTATGCTATTTGTAAACTCGATTATGAGTAGCTAAATCTCTTAGAGATTAGATCCAAGATGAATCTTTGTAACCCTAATTGACACATGTTGCTGTGAAACTCTATTTTGTTTATGAATTCAATTCTAGTTTATTCAATTCAATTGTTCTTAATGCTTTTTATATCTTGATCACATATAACTTGATTTCGTGAGAATGAATGACCACTGACCATGGCTTTCAACTTAGACCTAATTGAATTGTTCTAATAAACAGGGTTAGTCTAGGAATAGATAATCGTTTGTTAGTGATAATAGGTTAACGTTCGGTAAAACCTTCAAGAATTATTAGACCACCTAAGGAATTAGGGGCTGTAGTTTAAGAAGAGGGTCCTAACTCAAGGGATTGATTAGGGCTAATTTGTTAATCATCGTAAACTAGAAGAGGGTTCATAACAAATAGGTGCAGTAGACCAATTAGGGGAACTTAGAGGATTCGACGGATCTGATCTCATCTTTCTCTCATATTTTCTTAATCAAATCTAATTTCTTTTATTTGATTTCATAAAATCAAACCAAATCTTCTGCCTAGTGGCAAAACAAAATAAACTTTACACATCCTAATTATATAACGAAATTGAATTATTGAAGTTAAAAACAGTCCTCGTGGGATCGATATTTTTACTACTTCGATAGTATTTGGTGCACTTGCCAGAGATCTATCACAAAGCTTAAGAAAATTTCTTCAAGAAAGATGCTAGAACACGTATCGTTATCATTTAACAAGAAGTGGCACTTGAAAGTATGCATACGTGATGGAAACAACAATGTCCGTATGACATCAATGTCCTACGGGATACACGGATTCGTGGTTGAAAGTGCTCAATGCAAGTGTAAATGAACTTACTAGAAAGTTTCAAGAACATGTAAACCACAACGTTGGTTATTAGATTGTCAGATGAAGTAGCAAATTTGATTTCACTCCTCTATGTCAAGCTTTATGAGTTACCCATGAGTTCGGGTGTGATAAGATGTAATAAGATCTCAATGAGATCGAAAAATTTCTTAAGACTCGGAAAGAGATTCGTGGAATCGTCTAGATGAGTAATGAAAGTAAGAGACATATGTCTCAAGGTACAGTAAGTAAAATGATTCATGAATTATGTATTCATGATAAGATGTATGTATGAAAGATGTTTTAATGTTACAAGTAAGCACTGCAGGGCAAACCTGGCTTCCGGTAGGATTCCTGTTAAAAGGCAAATCCTGAGTGTTCAAGTTTATGCCAAGTTACTTACAAGAATGATTTATGTTAAGCGGGTAAGATACGAATCCGAGACAGCAAGTCTGTGTGTAACAAGGAAAATTTCAAATCATGATGTGTTAAGATAACTTCCAAGTTTAAGTGATATTAGGACCAAGAAAGCTATATGCTTATGTGTGTGAATCAAGAAACAAGACGAAACACAAGCAATGATGAACTTCTCAAGGGTTTGTGTTTCGAATATGTATGGCTCAGACCAAAGATGGTATGATTTTGTCATGACGATCGGTAGGTGATCTCTAAATTTCGAGGACGAAATTTCTTTAAGGGGGTAGGATGTAATATCCCGCCTGTCGATATCGATATATTACCCGTTGATCGTGTCAGAGGAATTAAATTCATGGAAGATAAGTGTGATAGAAATATTTTATGACATGTCAGCATAATACGGATAAAGTATCAGTGTCGTTTTAAACACGTTTGGGGCAAGGGCATAATTGTAATTTCAAGGGAAAGGATATTTATTTGGTTGAGGTGCCAAAATATCTCATTTCCAACTTTCTTTCTCTCCCTAAGTTTGAAGAAAGGATTGGCTTTCCCTTCTCTCTTCTCCATCGGCTCTCTCCTTCTCTTCCCATCTCATCAACTCATCAAATCCTCTTCCTTTAAGATTCAAGATCAAGAATTGGTTCCTCCATCATCCTACAAGAGATTGGTAGCTTGGATTAAGCTTGTTCCCAATTCCTCTCCTCTTTGGAAGTCATTCAAGGCTAGGGTTGTTGTTTGGTGGAGTGGGAGCTTGAGCTTGCTATGTTATGGTTTTATTTTCATAGAAAGGAGTGGTATGAAGCTTGGGAAGAATTGATTTCATTACTTTCCCTCCTCAAGAGAAGTTCATGAAAAGTTAGGGTTTGTTGAAGAAAGCTTTGTTTTGGATTAGAGATGAGCTAGCAAGGACTATGAAGCTTTGGATTTCAAGAAACAACAAGATTGAGGTGGTTTGATCAAAGGAAGTGAGTTGACCTAAAGCCAGGGTTTTGGCTTGCTTGAGCTTGAAGCTTGGAGCTATCACAAGAACATGTTTAGGTGAGTTCCATAGATAGTTTTTCCACCCTTTGGGATCATGATTATGCCATGTTAGAATATTATGAGAACTATGATAATTCTAGGGTTTATATGTATATGTTTAGTTGCCCCTTTGAGCCATACTTGCTATGCTTACAAATACTTGCCACGGAAATGTTTTACAAGTTTTCTATGACCTCTAGAGTCATAACATGCATTGAGATACTTGGTTTTGAGGATTTTGGGTCAAAAACACCATTATGCAGGTGCTGGACTGTCATTACTCGCCACAGCGGGCAACTAGCTCGCGAGGCGAGCTAGACCTCCAGGGAGGGGTGTTTGCTCGCCTTCAACTCGCAGCTGCGAGCAGTTAATCGCCATGGCGAGCAAGCTCACTTGCGAGGCGAGTAGACAGTGCACTTGCACTGTTTCCTTGTTTCGCGTAATGTTGGCAGTTCCGGCTCAAGTTTTCTTCAAGCAGTCTTTTTATAAGATAAACCCCTCAAACTAAGGTCTTAAATGATAATCTTTTGCAAGGCTTTCATGTTAATGAAGCAAGTATTTGGTATAGTTAGTTAAGCATGGCAAATGAGAGATGTTATGATATGAATTGGGATTAGCAAGTTATTCATTAAGCAAGGGAAAGAACTAGAGCCTCGACATAGTTGTCGAGAACTAGCAAGTTAGCAAGAATCCTTAGATTGATAAGACGCGAAGTTATTATCTTCGCACATGGACAAGAATAATATAGCAAGTATGAAATTACCACTAATCGGATCGATCAAGGTTCCGAGGTAAACATGTAAGCATTAATAGGTTAATCCTGCATGAACGACAAGACCATGATTAATATATTGTAGGTGGCATGTCTCTTGCTATCCACGCCAGGGGGATACAAAGGGTTCTCATTGTGAGAACGATTCAAGTCATAAGGGACCCGCATGTCACCGAGTAAGCAAGACGTAGGTGTTCGTGTCTCTTGTTATCCACATCATAGGGATACAGAAGGTTCTCGACTCAAGGGGAACGGTTCAAGCCGTAAGGGACCCGCACGACACCGAGGGAGTCCGATGTACGTACATCGGTCATGTATGGGATTGTTCTCAGGGTTACGACCATGCATGTTATGATTATGATTATGATTATTGTAACACCCATACCAGACGTATCTAGAAAGTCTGGCACGAACGTTATTCTTAGTACTGGATACATTAAAATATACAACAATAAAACTTCGAATGAATGTTTATACAACAACATGCGTTCGTACATGAGATTACATCTTAACTTTCCTAATACATAATGTATACATCCTTGAAGATCCACATCATCCGGCATCGGGTACGAACCAACACTTGTCGCAGCATCCATTCGGCTACGAACATGCATAATCATCCTGCTTATCTGAAACAAACAAGGATTGGGATGAGACATAATGTCTCAGTGAGTTCCCCTAAATCCTAGGCTATAGGTAACCTCAGGGGAAACCTACGGTCACCACGTGTCTACAATACAACCTGACGGTTGATTATACGTGTGTGGAGTCTTGCTTTCCTAGACGGTAGTGCATGCTAAACCCGTCATAGGCTTATCTTACTTGTTATAGGCTTCTCATTTTACACGTGTCATGGCGGTTAAGGGGAAAACTAAAACCGCAATGCCAAGATACGATCTACGCATCAAGGCCTTCACTTGCTAAAGTCATGACACAACTCTAAACCGGAAGATTAGGGGAAACCTATGATCGTCGTCGGTATAACTCTCTTAACTTGCTTACTTGAATATGTTGCATCTAACAACATATCATCTCTTGCCACAAAAGTGACTCTTTCTAGCTTGCTAGTTCTTGACTATTTACTTCTATATTCTTTCTAGTTCTTGACAGTCTATGCCAAGGCTCTATGACATAACACATAAATGTATGATGAATATGCATAGTCAGCTTCATTGATTATGTTAGCGTGTAACAAACAATTATCTTGGTTCATTTTATGGATTAGTCCCGAGTGGAGTAACCCCGGAAGATAATCCCTTACTACCGGTGAAATGCTTAGCAAGAGCGCACCGGACTCCCTTAGTGAACGTGCGGGTCCCTTACGGCTTACCCCGTTCCCCTTGAAGAACCTTTTGTACCCAGCCTTGGATGGAATACAAAAGACACGACACCTTAGCTTAGTGAAATGCGGCTCCCTTGCGGCTTAACCATTCCCCTTGGGGAACCCCTTGAATCCAATTTGGATAACAAGAGACATGACACTCTTTCTTTCTTTCTTATAAGTCTTAGTCTTATGCATGAAAAATAAACTTAAACATGCCTTCTCTTTTACCTCGGACCCTTAAACGATCCCACTAGAGGTAAGCTTAATGCTTGCTTAACTTATTTTGTGAATGGATATGGAATCGATTCACGTCTTGCCATACTCGTATGGCACTTAACTCTTATGCGAAGAGATTACACTTCGCGTCTTAACATTCTAGAGATTCTTGCTTAACTTGCTAGTTCTCAACAACTATGTCGAGGCTCTACATTCATGCCCTTTCTTAATTTATCACTACCCGGACATATTGCATAACATAACACTCTTGCGTATCATTTACCAACAAGTATTGTTAACAATTTGCCATGCCTTTCCCTTGATTAAAACCTTGTTTGGAATTGTACTTTAGGCACTTGGAATTGAGGGGTTCATAGTTTAATAAGGTACTGCGAGATCGAGCCTCGGATAGCCCATGATGGCCACAAAACGAATTGACAACACATGATGTGCAATCAATTTCGCCATGGCCAAATATTCTGCCAGGCCAAATATTCCGCCAGGCCAAATATTCCGCCAGGCGAAATTTTTCGCCATGGCTAGCTAAATGGCGAGCTATTCCAGAGAGATCTGATCCCCAGCTCGCCATGGCGAGCTAAATTCCGCCAGGCGAACTGTAACAGTCCAGAATTCTGCAGAAATTGTGATTTTGCATAAAAACCTCAATTCAAGTGTTCTAATTCATTCTAATCATCCAAAACATCATAAAAGCTGCTTATATCTTGTGCATGGCATCAATTAACAATATTTGATCATAAATGGTACAAAAGGGGTACTAAACATAATACTTGAAACCTAGAATTTTCATGTTAATCTTACATGACATAAACATAATCCCAAGGGTAGGATATCTATCTATGGAACTCACCTAATCAAAGCTCTAGCAACAACTCCAAGCCTCAAGCTCAAGCAAGCCATAACCTTAGCTTTGATCCACTTGCTTCCTTTGTACAAACCATCCAAACTTGTTGGTCTTTCTTGCACTATAAGTACCATAATCCTTGCTTCCTCATCCATCTTTTAGTTCCTACCTCCACTCAAAGCTTTCACCACCCAAAACCCTAACTTCTTGATTCTTTCTTTGAGGTGAAAGAGTTAGAAACAAACTCATTAAAAGCTTATACTTGTTCACATGCCTTGGTAGGACCATAACATAAACTTAATCATGGAGAGAAAGAAGTTTTGGAAGGTTGATGATGAAGAGAAGAAGAAGGTTGGCGATGGAGAAGAGAGGAAGAGAGAAGAAAGACTTGGTCAACCCTTGGAGAGAGAATGGAAAAGATTATGAAGATATTTGTGTCCAAAACCAAATAAATATCCCTTAGCGTGCAATTACCATAATACCCTTGACTTAAGCGTGTTATATACGCCTCTGATACTTAATCCGTAATAAGCTGATATTACGTAATGAATATTCTCCATTAAACTTTCTTTTCATATACTTTAATCCTCTGACACAGTCGACTGATAATATTCTAATACCGACAGACGGGATATTACATTCTACCCCCCTTAAAAAAAATTTCGTCCTCGAAATTTAGAGATCATCTACCAATCATCATAACGAATCCTTACCGTCTTTGCTCTAAGTCATACATATTCTTATCATACATTCTCAAGAAGTTTGTCGTATAATTTTCCCTTCAAAACATGCATTTCATCTTGTTTCTTAATTCATACACATAAGTATAAAGTTTTCTCATTCTTGATATTCTTCACAAAATCTAGAGTTATCTCGAAACTTGTGATTTGAAGCTTATCTTGCTACACATAGACTTAATATTTCGGATTTGTATCTTACCCGCTTAGCATGAACCATTCATAAGGATATCTTATCATAAACATGAACACTCAGGATTTTCCTTTTAAGTGGAATCCTACCGAAAACCAGGTTTGCCCTGCAGTGCTCACTTGTAACTTTAAAACATCTTTTCATGCATACATAATCTTTCTTACCGCATTTGCGACTTATGCCTCTTACATTCCTTACTCGTATAGACGATTCCACGAATCTCTTATCTTTTTCCAGAGCCTTGAGAAATCTTCCAATTTCATTGCAATCTCATTGCATCTTATCGCACCCGAACTCATGGGTATCTCATATAGCTTAACATAAAGGAGTGAAATCAAATTGTTACTTTATCTGACAATCTAACAACCAACATTGTGGTTAACATGTTCTTGAAACTTTCTAGCAAATTTACTTGCACATACATCATACATTCTCAACACATTTCCGTGTATCCCGTAGGATATTGGCTTCATACGAACATTGTCGTTTCCGTAACATGTGCATACTTGGAAGTGCCGTCTCTTGTTAAATGATAACGATACGTGTTCTAAAATCTCTCTTGAAGAAATTTTTCTTAAACTTTGGTATTCGGGTTCTTGGAACGAATATACTCGTGATTAAAAAGATTTTATCATTTCCAAAACTGATTGTGTAATGGTACCACAGAACCACCAGACGAGTTTATATATTTTGAAAAAGATCTAACAACTCGCCCCAAACTTGTCCACAACAAGTTGGTCATGAAGCTTGTACGTCTTAAGTGAGTTTACTTACTACGTATCTCATCAGTTTCGAAAATGTATAATTCCATGAGTTTTAAAATAAGCATCGTTCCCAAGTTCCTTAATACCAATCTTAGTTTCTAAAAGTTATAAAATCATGGCTTGACATGTCTTGACAAGTATCGTTTACGCTCAACAAGTATTGCATACGAAAGTATGATTCTCATTGCACAAAACCCAAGAGTCGCATCTCCTTACATGATAACATGCTTACTTCGCGAGTAGATTCTTACCTTCTTAACTGATATACATACCCCTGACACGTACTGCTGCATAACATAATTCTTAGAAAATCCTTGCCCCACTTAACGTTAACTCGTTCGGTTGTCGCTTGAGCGTTAATACCTTTTCCGGAAACCGGTCATCATTCTTGATGCTTGGATTCTTTTCTTGAGTCACGAAAGGTAACCTTCTGAACCTTACATGTTTTCCATTATCATCATTCCTACATCTTGGCCAATTTATATATGGCAACTCTTGTCTTTCTTATCTTACTTACATAAAGGCACATACTTAAAACTTTTACCTTAACCAACACCGACTATATAAACATCCATACTTACTTATCACATCGAGAACTCCTCGCTTGCCTTATAATGCTTCTTGTTGAACTTGTGTTACTAACCGAATGTTCTCCACGAAGATTCTTTTATACTATAATTCCATGTTTCGTGATTAATGATTAGCTTCCGTGGCGCTACTCTGATTCCCACCAGTTGGCATAAACCATTACTTTAATTCGTTAGAGCGATTGAGGCTTCACATTTCTGCTTACCACTTGAATACCAACTTCATGAACGGTTCTCAAGAATTTCCATGTTGCAACCAACGTCACAACCTTAAACTTGTCTTGTAAGAACAAAACTCTTGATGACTTATCTTATGCTCATAATACTTGACTTGGGGGTAAACCTTACGTTCTTGCTGGTTGCATTTACCATACATATCATACTTGAACTTGTTTCCGAGAAAACTCGAATTTCTTCAACAAACTCATCTAACACTTGAACATATCTTTCTTGAACCTCTAGCCTGGTACCCTCGTATCTTCGCATACTGTATTTTGCTTAATCCTACCAATGCTTGCTCGTTGATTTTTCTTTTAAAGAAAACTTCGTAAACTAGCGCATGGGTTATCGACGTTGATGATTTTCTACTATATAAATTGAGTTTAGGCCCCGGCCGTTGCTCTAAAATCATAGAACGAGTTGATAACACATATGTGCCATCAAACTTAGACTTTTATAAGTCTAACCCGCTCTACGAGTGTCAAAGCAAACCGGTTCTTAGAAAATCTCGTAAATTTTCAAAATATCAACCTCAATCACCTATACGTGTAAATCTTTTTAAAATCCTTTAAACTTTATAGTTCAACTTCATAATGAGTCTTAGCAAGTCAATTAAGCAAAACATAGGTTCGAGAGATACGTCATAATTCCACATAATCTGTGAACCTTGTGATTCCTCATAACTTTGCACCGCTTTAACTTCTTACTTCATACCTCTTGCATAAACATCTGTGACTTTCCTTCTAGATACCAGAACTTCTATACTCTTGATCTTGGCTCGTTCTTGACTCTTGACACATTAACTTTCCAAACTACCTTGAACCGTATCGATTTCGTTGATGATTGCCCATGCCTTTTTCCTTGGAAATCTTAGGGTACGATATGCATTCATTACTTGAGGTCGTAAAAGATTTTCGTCTCATAAAAGGTTATTGTGAAGACATCTCCCCAATAGTCATTGCAAACCACAGGAACGAACGGGTAGGTTTCATAAAAACGGAAAGTTTCGTCCCAGGCTTGCTATTGGTGAGCTTCTCCAACTCTATTTTTCAGAAAACATTCTTTGCACAAAATTCTTATTCTCAAGTATACAATGCACATCATTCATCCCTAACATCGTGAGATATTCTATAACATATGCATGGAAATATCAACCTTTTTCGATACCATTCTTGGCACGTCGGAAATCAATGCCTTAGTCCTGATAACATAAAACTTTCTCCACTACGAATAACTTACCTCGTTACATTGCCACTTACGCAACTTTCCGAGCATACATGTCCTTAACTTCATTCACATAACACTATTCCTGAGAGCCCGCTGACTCTGTCAACATATGTCAGCTTCTTACTATCTTGTAGACTTGCTTGACATTCGAGAATATCATAAACCTGTTCCAACAACTCTTACCGAAACTTTCGGTCATGATTAGATATATATATCCAACTTCTTCGCTTACGGGTACATTAAGTATCACTATCATCTTACCGACATTGTCGGAACGTTCCTTCTTATCATGTCTTACATTCCCGGAGGATTGACACTTGTACCTGATCAGTTCACCGGCCACCTTTCGGCACGATCAAACTTCCTACTTATACTCATTCCGAGTTCTTACTTCTGAGTTCACACTTTCCAGTGCATCTTCATCACATACTTCATTCCTCCTGGGTCCTATTCAGCTCTCAGGCATCCATTCTAATCGTTGAATGCTAAATTGAGTTGATCAGGCTCAACTAACAACAACAACTAGAACATTTACCCGGAACCCAATGGTCCCACTACCTTAGTTGTAACATTAATGACCCAAGGCACGGTCTGAATCGACCTGCTCTGATACCAATTGTAACACCCATACCAGACGTATCTAGAAAGTCTGGCACGAACGTTATTCTTAGTACTGGATACATTAAAATATACAACAATAAAACTTCGAATGAATGTTTATACAACAACATGCGTTCGTACAAGAGATTACATCTTAACTTTCCTAATACATAATGCATACATCCTTGAAGATCCACATCATCCGGCATCGGGTACGAACCAACACTTGTCGCAGCATCCATTCGGCTACGAACATGCATAATCATCCTGCTTATCTGAAACAAACAAGGATTGGGATGAGACATAATGTCTCAGTGAGTTCCCCTAAATCCTAGGCTATAGGTAACCTCAGGGGAAACCTACGGTCACCACATGTCTACAATACAACCTGACGGTTGATTATACGTGTGTGGAGTCTTGCTTTCCTAGACGGTAGTGCATGCTAAACCCGTCATAGGCTTATCTTACTTGTTATAGGCTTCTCATCTTACACGTGTCATGGCGGGTAAGGGGAAAACTAAAACCGCAATGCCAAGATACGATCTACGCATCAAGGCCTTCACTTGCTAAAGTCATGACACAACTCTAAACCGGACGATTAGGGGAAACCTATGATCGTCGTCGGTATAACTCTCTTAACTTGCTTACTTGAATATGTTGCATCTAACAACATATCATCTCTTGCCACAAAAGTGACTCTTTCTAGCTTGCTAGTTCTTGACTATTTACTTCTATATTCTTTCTAGTTCTTGACAGTCTATGCCAAGGCTCTATGACATAACACATAAATGTATGATGAATATGCATAGTCAGCTTCATTGATTATGTTAGCGTGTAACAAACAATTATCTTGGTTCATTTTATGGATTAGTACCGAGTGGAGTAACCCCGGAAGATAATCCCTTACTACCGGTGAAATGCTTAGCAAGAGCGCACCGGACTCCCTTAGTGAACGTGCGGGTCCCTTACGGCTTACCCCGTTCCCCTTGAAGAACCTTTTGTACCCAGCCTTGGATGGAATACAAAAGACACGACACCTTAGCTTAGTGAAATGCGGCTCCCTTGCGGCTTAACCATTCCCCTTGGGGAACCCCTTGAATCCAATTTGGATAACAAGAGACATGACACTCTTTCTTTCTTTCTTATAAGTCTTAGTCTTATGCATGAAAAATAAACTTAAACATGCCTTCTCTTTTACCTCGGACCCTTAAACGATCCCACTAGAGGTAAGCTTAATGCTTGCTTAACTTACTTTGTGAATGGATATGGAATCGATTCACGTCTTGCCATACTCGTATGGCACTTAACTCTTATGCGAAGAGATTACACTTCGCGTCTTAACATTCTAGAGATTCTTGCTTAACTTGCTAGTTCTCAACAACTATGTCGAGGCTCTACATTCATGCCCTTTCTTAATTTATCACTACCCGGACATATTGCATAACATAACACTCTTGCGTATCATTTACCAACAAGTATTGTTAACAATTTGCCATGCCTTTCCCTTGATTAAAACCTTGTTTGGAATTGTACTTTAGGCACTTGGAATTGAGGGGTTCATAGTTTAATAAGGTAGTGCGAGATCGAGCCTCGGATAGCCCATGCTGGCCACAAAACGAATTGACAACACATGCTGTGCAGTCAATTTCGCCATGGCCAAATATTCTGCCAGGCCAAATATTCCGCCAGGCCAAATTTTTCGCCATGGCTAGATAAATGGCGAGCTATTCCAGAGAGATCTGATCCCCAGCTCGCCATGGCGAGCTAAATTCCGCCAGGCGAACTGTAGCAGTCCAGAATTCTGCAGAAAACGTGATTTTGCATAAAAACCTCAATTCAAGTGTTCTAATTCATTCTAATCATCCAAAACATCATAAAAACTGCTTATATCTTATGCATGGCATCAATTAACAATATTTGATCATAAATGGTACAAAAGGGGTACTAAACATAATACTTGAAACCTAGAATTTTCATGTTAATCTTACATGACATAAACATAATCCCAAGGGTAGGATATCTATCTATGGAACTCACCTAATCAAAGCTCTAGCAACAACTCCAAGCCTCAAGCTCAAGCAAGCCATAACCTTAGCTTTGATCCACTTGCTTCCTTTGTACAAACCATCCAAACTTGTTGTTCTTTCTTGCACTATAAGTACCATAATCCTTGCTTCCTCATCCATCTTTTAGTTCTCACCTCCACTCAAAGCTTTCACCACCCAAAACCCTTACTTCTTGATTCTTTCTTTGAGGTGAAAGAGTTAGAAACAAACTCATTAAAAGCTTATACTTGTTCACATGCCTTGGTAGGACCATAACATAAACTTAATCATGGAGAGAAAGAAGTTTTGGAAGGTTGATGATGAAGAGAAGAAGAAGGTTGGCGATGGAGAAGAGAGGAAGAGAGAAGAAAGACTTGGTCAACCCTTGGAGAGAGAAAGGAAAAGATTATGAAGATATTTGTGTCCAAAACCAAATAAATATCCCTTAGCGTGCAATTACCATAATACCTTTGACTTAAGCGTGTTATATACGCCTCTGATACTTAATCCGTAATAAGCTGATATTACGTAATGAATATTCTCCATTAAACTTTCTTTTCATAAACTTTAATCCTCTGACACAGTCGACTGATAATATTCTAATACCGACAGACGGGATATTACAATTATTCAAGAATGTTTTCATGGAAGATCGTGTTAAGAACAAGAGCACAAGACGCTATTAGACAAGTACAAGTCATGAATAGAACAAGTAATGAACATGATACCGATGGCGATCTTAAGTCTCCCCTAATCGTCCGGTTTAGAATCGTGCCATGATTATGATATGCTTAGGCTTTGATACATAGAGCGTATTCTTGGCCATGCGGTTTTAGATTCCCCCTCGACCGTCATGACACGTATAGGAAGTGAAGCCTATAACAAGTAAGATGAACCTATGACGGGTCTAGTATGCACTACCGTCTAGGAAAGCATGACCACACACGTATAATCAACCGTCAGGTTGTAATGTAGACACGTGGTGACCGTAGGTTTCCCCTGAGGTTACCTATAGCCTAGGATTTAGGGGAACTCACTAAGACATTATGTCTCATCCCAATCCTTATTTGTTTCAGATATCAGGTTGGACGTCAAGGTTGTAGCCGGATGGATTTTTCAACAAGAGCTCGCTCGTACCCAAGGCATGAAGAATATGGATTTTAAGGATGTATTTATTTTAAATTAGACAAGTTGTGTTGTATTGATATTGTACGAACGCGTTTTGTTGTAAAGAAATTCATTCGAAGCTTTTGTGTTGTATATTTTAATGTGTCCAGTACTAAACTTAACGCACGTGCTAGACTTTCTAGATACGTCTAGTATGGGTGTTACACAAACCCAATCTACACCAAATCTTCATCTTCCTTCACTAAATTCACCACAAAATCATCACTTTATCAAAACAAACCACCAAGAACCTAAATTTTCCCCAACTCTCTCATACCTATTTTATCAAACACCTACCAAGCTTCACAAATGGCCCCAAAAACATCTCTCAACACCGACCCAACAGCCCGAAAACGAACCAGACGCCAAACGCAAGCATCAACCTCCACCCAACAGCCAGAAGATACTCAAATACCCACTCACCCAATCACCTACCAAAGGTTCAAGTCGGTAGAAGCAGAAGAAAGGTTTCAGGAGATTAAGGAGCATGAATTTGTCGGAGAGCGAGCATTTGATATCACAAATCTGACTGGGCACATGACGTTCGAACCCACCTTGAGGGAGAAAGGTTGGGAAGGGTTGAATGCAATGGTGACAAAAACAAGCAACAAGTCCATTGCATTAGAATTCTTTGCTAATGCATATGTGGAAGCTAAGTCTGATTATGTCGCAACCGTAATGGGGATTGAAGTGAGTTATGTTGCACAGGACATTAACAGTCTGTTGGGTTTGACGGTTCTGCAAGTTTGTGATGTGGAGCGGAGAAAGGTCCCGTTGAATTGGCCCAAAACTCATGAAGAATGGGATGAGTTACTGGAAGGAATCATGAAGGAAGGATATGGATGGAGAAGAAAAACCCATGTCAGCAATCCTCAAAGGATCAATACGGCGCATCTGTTGTACAAATGATTGTTAACAGGGTGTTTATCCTATTGGTTTTGCTTTCTGAGCATGCGCAGATGAATGTGGGAACGTTGATTGCTAAAAGCATCAAAGACATGGTTACTACGAAGAACTCGACATTGGGTCACAGTTGCTTGATCAATCTGTTGTCTGAAAAAGCTGAAGTCCCAACTGAGCCTTTGGATGTGTTTGTCAAATCTTAACTCCTCATTACTGACACTACATTGGAAGGGTATGATAAGAAGATGCAAGAAGAGGGAGGTAACCAGCATGAGCAAGAGGAGCAACCAAATGTGCAAGGAGAACCTGAGGCCGAGTACCCACCTCTGCACCCAGCACTGGCGGAGTATATCTACACATTAGCTAATTGGATGGAGGAGGCATCGTCTCAGTTGTACATTGAGCCTCCCCGGTTCTCGGAACAATTTGCTGCAATGACACTTCAGTACAAGAGGAAGCCGACTGGTTCTTATAAGAGGTTTGGCTCTAGAGACCGAATGGAGGGGTACTTTGATGCTACTAGAAAAAGGGCAGCTCAGCTGGAGAAGGATATTGCTGAAGATTATGAGTACATAGAGAATGTGGAGATTGCAAGCATGTTAAGTACCGTCCCTCCCAACTTGTCGGGGGACGATCAACAGGACCAGATGGATGAGGAGGAGGGTTGACTCTGCACCTTCAGCACAGTAGTTATTAGTTTTGCATGTTTACTTTTTATGTTTTAGCACAATAAAAAAAACTGGGTGATATGACTGCTGCTAGTGTTATGATTTGTATGCCCTCTTTTGTAATTGCATCTGCGTTTGTTTGTTATTAATGAATTTGCTTTGTTTTTGAATTTTACCAGTCTAGTAGCATTTGTTCATCAATGGTATATCAAAAGTTCTAGGAGGAAGAGCTTGCACGAAGGACTTGGTTGAAGTGTACGGAAATGCGAATCAACAACTTCCATAAACCTCAACCAGTAAGTTCCAAAGCCAATTTTTTTTTTAATTTTCACCAAATATGAGTGTTCCATTCTAATGCTATTTCTGAGACTTGCGGATTTTCTTTATGTCGATTGGTTATATTGCTTACACACTAAGGCAAAGTGTTTGTACCTTGAGCCTTTCAAGCCTACCTGTTGAATGTAATTTTTCCCATTTTTAAGCCAACTTTGAGCCAGTAGGATAGACCCCGTTGTTACGGTGACAAACCACATTTTTAAGCCTAGGACCATAGGAATTTATCCTGATATTATGTTGGAGTTAGGCAAATTTTGATGTGGTTATGATTCTAAGTTTGGGGTTGCTCATGGGATAGCAACATTTTAAGTTGATACAAAAAAATCAACTCAAAAAAAAGGAGTTTCTTTTGTGAAATAAATTGAGACGTGTCTTGTAAATGTAGTGATTTGAATCATTTTGTGTTCTCTAAATCTGTGCATATAATGTCAAGTTGTGGTGATCATTGTCGAAGTAAGTAGGAAAGGTCTAACTCCAAAGTGTCATGTGTAAGCCTACTTCCCAAATTGTGCCACCTTTAACCCTAGCCCCGTTACAACCTAAAAAGTCCTTAAATGTGTGTATGGCAATGTGACTTTGAAGCTGAATCACTGAGCCAACGGTAGGAGACCATCAAAACTCATAGTTAGTCATCAATTGAATGTAATGAATTCTTCTTTATCATTAGTTATTTGTGTTTTTGCCATGAGTAGCTAAATCTATTGTGATTAGGTCAAGAGATGATTCTGTACTAGCTCATGTGATGTAACCTGAAACTCTTACGTTTATGAATTTCAATCTAGTTTATTCAGCATATTTTGTTCTTAATGCTTTTATTATTCTGACCCAATATAATTGTTCTAAGAGAATATATAACTACTGACAATAGCGTGTATCTCGGAAATATTTATGTTGTTCTTTCTAACGGACTATCTAGGGATAGAGCGTTGTTAGATAGTGACAATTGAATTAACGCACTAAAAATAGCCTTTGATGATTATAGGTTCACCTAAGGAATTAGGGAATTATAATTAGATGAGAGGACTTAGGATCAAGGGATTGAACTAAGTTAATTTGTCGTTGACTTTGTGACATTCGTAGGTTTAAGAAACAGGTTACTAATAAGTGATGTATAGATGAATCGATTGACCTAGTCATCTCTTTTAAACATTCCAAAAACCAATTTGATTTCTTTCGTTTTTTAAAGTACAATTGCACTTAAAAACCAACTTGCCTAAGGCAATCCCCTTATTTACATACATCTTAACATAAATATTATTGTTTAGTCGAAATCAAAATAGTCTCTGTGGATACGAATTTAATTATTACTTCGATATAAATTAGTACACTTTCTAATTATTTATCATGGCACATTGTGGGGTAGTTCTTTCCAAGCACATCTATTCTTCCCCTCTGATTTGATTTACATTTTTCACCATTTTACTGTCCAAATTGAGATTTAGTGGTTATTATGGATGTTAGATTTCATTTGCAACTAGCTAGTTTGACTCCATCGGCACATTTATAACTCCAGATTTAATTTAAAATGTTGCACATGGTTCATGTTGTTCTACACCAAAACTTAGCAGTGCTTTAAACCAATGAAACAGAACAAAACAATGCAAACTTTTCGACAAATCAAGAAAACAACAACTAGTAATAAAAGAATAAAGAAACACAAATCGCAAGCAATGGAACACAGACATTTGTTTGTCCGCATTTCAGTCAATTGTGTGTACCTCTGCAACTATATTTTCGTATATTACTTAAGCGAATTAGGGTTTAGAGTGTTACAAGTCATATATATACACACATAAGAGGGGCAAAGGGCAAGGTAGTTGAGCTACAACGGAGAGTTATGAATCTGATACATAGTGTGATTTATTATATCCATTCACTCTTGTTCACATACTAAGTTAAGTGACAAGTGCTTGCAGATATATGTAAATATAACATATAATATATTAAAAAGTAACAATGATGCTTGAAACTGTTGGTGATTTCCAAAATAATGGAATCACTTTAGAACCAAAAGTTGTTACTCTTGACCAAGAGTTGTAACTCTTCATGGGAACCATTCATATACATTAGAACATTATTATTTATTGATAGATAATGAACCATGACATTGATTCAAGTGTGTATGGTTATTCTAACGCCCCGTTTTCCCAATATAAATAAATATAAAGAATATCATAGTTTCTCATCAAAAACGGAGCATCACATTCATCTTACAACATTATCCACAATTATAGTAATAGAAAATACTATTTATTAAAATAACCAGCCTTTATAAAAATCCAATAATCATATGCAGCGGAATAATTTTACATCATCTTATAAAATCCTTGGCACTAAAAGGCCACAACTTAACATCTTAAAATAGTCTTCATGGAATTAGTCCAACAATAATAAAAAGAAATACGTAACATGGAAAACAATGCATCAAACAAATCCCCATCTCGTTACGTATCAGAGCATCCTAGACGACACGACGGAGATCACTCACAACTACACTATTCTTCGTTACCTGCAAGTTACTTATACGAAGAGCAACATTTTCAAGCAGAAGGGGTGAGATACATAATCAAAAATAATAAGCATGTAATTCATCAATGGAATTTAACAACGTAACTACAACATTTAGCAACTTATTACTTCACATAACTCTTCATTACCAACTCATTGATAGCAATCAATTTAACAACAACAGCAAAAACAACAACTTAGACATCGAAGACACCAACTCGACTATGCAACATCATCAACTTAACATCATTTAATAAGATTAAGCAACCAACAACATCTTAAACATCAACAATATATATATTCATCATTATAGAACATCAACTAATATCATCCATTAAGGTCAGAACAGCAACATCATCATCAAGGGCAGCAACAACATCTTAAGCAATCATCATTTATTTCATGTTATGACGACCCTACAATGCAACAACAACTCCTCATCTTAAACAACAACATCTTAGACAATTTCAATATGCATGTGGTACCACTAGGGCATTAAACTCCCATCTCTAAGGTCATAAAAGGACCTGTCGGGCATTAAGCCCCCATCTCTAAGGTCATAAAAGGAACTGTCGGGCATTAAGCCCCCATCTCTAAGGTCATAAAAGGACCTGTCGGGTATTAAGCCCCCATCTCTGACTATGCTATGCAACGACACGACTCTAAAGCAACAACTTAGACAACCAACGAATTAGACGACCAACAACCTAGACAACCAACAACTTAGATAATCAACAACTTAGCAACTTGGATGACAGCAACAACAACGTTAACAACAAAGACAACCTTAGCAACTTATACATCAACACAACTTTCGTACAACAACTTGAATGGCATAACATCATAATATTATACATCATACAATATTCACATAATATATTCCAACATATCAACAACAATAACAACATATACATTATTCAATTACATTCATATCAAAGTCCAAAACATTCTTCAAAAGCAAATCACGTTTGATCAATAAGACATAATCCAAATACTCATAAAACACCTCAACTAATCCCTAATACTTAAGTTTGGAGTTGGGAAACCAACCATAAGTTTTTGGACTAACTTGGGATTAGTTATGCTAAGTTTTCTTAAAGTTTTCTAAAGACCCACTTGGACTATTTTCATCATAACTCAAAATCTACAAATAATTTTCTAGTCACTCCAAAGAGATTAGAAAACTAACTCAATTATCTACAATTTTCATGTTTACACCAAAAGCTAATTCAAAACAGAAACGGGTGAAAAAGACACAAGAACGCAAAAAACGAAGTCCTGACAGCACGCAACGAAGGCACAACAAGCAGTCACCCATGTGGGGCTGCCTTGCTGCGCCCAGGCGCTGGCCAGCTGCGCCCAAGCGTGGGCAGGCAGTAGCCAGGGACCTGCGATGCAGCTATGTGCAGTCCCATTTTTCCCGATTTCACCGTTTCGTCTGTAAAAACCTAACCGTTACCCCGAATCCGATTCTGTTTTCGCCTACGCGTTCTATTCGACAAATCCTATCATATTTTACTGAAAAATCATATTTTCAAATCTCCAAAACAGCTTATCCCATAATCACTTACTTCCCAAAAACACGTAAAATCACTTTTTCTCAGAATCTTAATTTTCATCAACCCAACCCCAAATTTGATAGGGAACATTGCCTATGATCATTCTAAGACCTGAACATCAATTCAACACAGCAATTCATGGAAAATTCATGCACTTTCAACAATTAAATTCATAATTCAAAGACTTAATTTCTCAAACAACAAAGCTATGAACAACATCATAAGATTAATCTTAATCCCCAAAACTCACAACCTACAACTTTTGTCAAACCCAATTTCAGAGAACACACTTAAGATTAGAGAATATGAATCCCACCCTTACCTTAGATTATTTTTCTGAATTTCAACGGTTGCGTTCTTTGTTCTTAGGGTTCTCTCTCTGAGTTCTCCTCTTTCTCCTCTTTTCTCCAAAACGTACGTGTTCTGATTTTCTAACTCCTACTGACTCTTAACCTATTTTATAATTACTCTTCTCACCACAATTTACTGCCTCCCCTCTTACTTATTTATTTCTAATAATTATAATTCTCCCCCACATGCAATAATATTAACACATAATATCAATTATTAATATATATACTTTCCATCAAAATATATATAATAAATCATAAAATATTCTAATAAAATGCAATAAATCAATTAAATAATAAATATTAAAAGTATGACGTTACAACTCTCCCCCACTTAGAATATTTACGTCCTCGTAAATGTACCTTGTTCAAACAATTCTGGGTAAGACTATCGCATCTTACTCTCCAATTCCCATGTCAAACTTTCACCAGCTGCTCCTTCCCAAACGACCTTCACAAGAGATATTTCCTTGCCTCTAAGCCTCTTCACTTCAAGAACTTCTATTCTCACCGGAATCAAACCAACACAACGGAGTTCTGCATCTCCGACCATACAAGGCTTCGAAAAGGTGCCATTCCAATACTAGAATGGTAACTGTTGTTGTACGTGAACTCTATCAGCGATAGATAACTATCCCAAGTTCCACCTTGCCCAAGTACACAAACTCTCAATAGATCCTCCAGCGACTGAATCGTTCTTTCCGACTGTCCGTGTGTCTGTCTGCGGATGGTATGCCGAACTCAACTTCAAATTAGTACCCAAAGCCTCATGCAAACTCTTCCAGAATCTAGACGTAAACCTCAGATCTCTGTCTGAAACAATGCTCGAATATAAATCTCTGCCAACTGAGACACAGGAAAAGTAATATTAATCGGAATGAAATGAGCCGACTTCGTCAATCTATCAACAATCACCCAAATCGAATCATATCCTCTTGGAGTATTCAGCAAACTCGTCAGAAAATCCATGGATATGCTATCCCATTTCCACTCTGGCACATCTAAGGGTGTCATCAACCCAACAGGTTTTTGATGCTCAACTTTCGACTTCTGACAAACTAAACAAGAATACACAAACTGTGCCACGTCACGTTTCAATCCAGAACACCAAAACAACTTCTTCAAGTCATGATACATCTTCGTAGCTCCCGGATGAATACTCAAGCTACTTCTATGACTCTCTTCGAGAATCATCTTCTTCATCTCATCATTGTCAGGGATGCAAATCCTACCTCAAAATCTCAACACACCTTAATCATCGACCTTAAAGTCACTATCTTCAGTCTGATTACTAGCAACCAACAAGTCTAAAAACTTAACATCCACTTTCTGCGCCTCTTTAATACTTTTCAAGAAATCACTACCAATCTTCAGCATTCCCAGCTTTACACTCAGAGGTGACAATTCACAGACTAAGCTCAGGTCTCTAAACTGTTCCAGTAACTCAAACTCCTTAGCCATCATAGCAGACATATGTAAAGTCTTCCTACTTAAAGCATCTGTAACAACATTAGCTTTACCCGGATGATAATTCAAACCAAAATCATAATCTTTTAACAATTCAATCCACCTTCGCTGTCTCATATTCAATTCCTCCTGATCAAACAAATACTTCAAGCTCTTGTGATCACTAAACACCTCAAATCTCGAACCATACAAGTAATGTCTCCAAATATTAAGCACAAATACAACTGCAGCTAATTCAAGATCATGCGTAGGGTAATTTCGTTCATGAATTCTCAACTGTCTTGATGCATAAGCAACCACTTTACCATCTTACATAATCACACCACCTAAGCCCAACTTGGACGCATCACAATATACAGCAAAAAGTTTATCAGACTTTGGCAAAATCAAGACTGGGGTCGTCGTCAAACGCTTCTTCAATTCGTTAAAACTGTTATTACACCGAATATCCCACTAACTGATCCATCAAGTCATCAATCCTCAGAAGTGAATACCTATTCTTTATCGCACTTTGTTCAACTGTCCATAGTCAATACATAATCTCATGCTACCGTCTTTCTTCTTAACCAACAATATCGGCGCTCCCCAAGGTGAAACACTCGGTCGTATAAACTTCTTATCCAACAATTCTTCTAACTGCTTCTTCAACTCAGCCAATTAAGATGCTGACATACGATAAGGTGTCATAGACACAGGCTTCGTTCCCGGAATAAGATCAATTGTAAATTCGACTTCCCTCTCCGACGGCACATCGGGAATTTCATTAGGAAGGACTTCAGGGAAATCGCACACCACTTGCAACTTATTAATCACTGCTTGATTCTCAATAGATAAAGACGCCGTCAATGAAAACATCAAGATTACATCACGTTCTAACTGCTTCAGCTGCTTAGTAGTCAAAAACTCTGCTCCACTTTCTTCTTCGGTAGAAGAAAAATACACCGACTTATTAAAACAATTAATATGAACATGGTTGTACTCCAACCAGTTCATACTAAGGGTTACACAACAAACAACAAATAGGACAACTTAACGACGATATTTTCTGAAGGTGAGAAAAACACAAGAAGGGGGGTTGAATTGTGTTTTGAAAAATTCTTCAATTCTCTAAACAACTGAATACACTGATCAGAAGCTAAGTGAGACAGCTTCTGAAGTGATGATCAGAATCTAAATGCAGCGGAATAAAACAGAGAGAGAGAAGAAGAACGACACAAAGCAATTATACTGGTTCCTTCCACAATCCGGAAGTAGTCCAGTCCCCCTTGCACTTCCAAGGAGATTTCACTATGAGTAATATCTGATTACAAATGCTCAAGCACACAAGCAAGAGACTTCCAATGCTCAAGCACACAAGCAAGAGACTTCCTTTGCTCAAGAACACAATCAAGAGACTTCCTGCTCAAGCACAACTGCAAGAGACTTCCTAACTAAACAAAATTACACAGAAAATTGTTTAAGGTTGAACACTTGATATACAATCAGAGGTGCTCACAATACAAATCAGATACAGACTCAATGGACTTAAGAATTTCTAAGATATGACTTTGAGACACAGAAATTCTAAGTGAATGCAGAACAATTTCAGCAGAGGTTTGGTACTTGTGAAAATCTTGTGAGTCTTTCGTTCAGCGTTCTTGCATTACCAATTCTCTAGGTCTTCACTCCTTTATATAGAGGTGTGAAAGAGACGTTGTGAAATTGCCAGCACACCAAAGAGTCGTTGTTGAAGCTTGATCTTTCACCAATGATCTTTTGCCTGATTTGGTTGTTGTCCTATGAAGAACAAATTTGAAATCCATTCCTTATCCAAAGGAACATCTATGCAGGCGAGACCGTATTCTGGAGCTGTTTTCTTGTCTTGAAGTGCAGACACAAAACAGAGTAGTGGAGAACGTGGTTGTACAATTCGTACAAAGTACAATGTCAACGCTTTCGTCCAAATTGCAAACACACACCTTCAAACACCTTTGAAATGACCGTTGCAAGCTCCACTAATCCTTTGTTTGTGTTTTCGAATCCAATAGACAGCTTTTGCATTGATGATTCTTCAATTCTTGATTCTTTGCAAATCTAGTTGATATTCAGCTTCTGGTGAAATGGCTTCTGATGAGGCAGCTTCTGATGATGCAGCTTCTGATGATGCAGCTTCTGATGAGATGACTTCTGCAGCTTCCGATGATGCAGCTTCTGATGATGTGACTTCTGGACCTCTTGTCTTCAGGAGCACTATTCTTCAGGAGCAGCTTACTTCAGGAGCGCTATTTCTTCAGGAGCAGCTTGACTTCAGGAGCGCTTTTTCTTCAGGAGCAAGTTGCCTTCAGGAGCGTCCAAGCTTCAAATTTTTGTTGTTTCCATAGCTCTTTATTTGCTCATTCAGAACCAATGATGATGTAACTTTATAATTATGGTCCTGTACACTTGAACAAATATTAGCTAATCCAATTTACAATTTTTAATACCTTGTTATCATCAAAACTCTTTAAGGTTTATTGTTAAACACATTTTGTTCCAACAATCTCCCCCTTTTTGATGATGACAAACAAAAGTATTTAAAATTGATCAATTGTTGTTAATCTAATTAACAAGTTGACTTTGGGGTTCTGAGGTTTGTAAGCTCAGAATCTGAGGTTTGTAAGCTCAAACTCCCCCTGAGTCTGATAGTCTTTAAGGTGAGGTTTGTAAGCTCCCCCTAAGTTCTATCCAGGTTAATTAAATTCATTTTGCGCAATAATTATTATCAGAGCTTAAAAGCAAAATTGAATCATTGAAAGAATTTACTTATAGATAAGAAGAATGGTTCAATTAACTTTACTTGAATTTTGATACTCCTTCGTTTATTCATAGCTTATACCAATAAGGTAAAAAGATAGAAGTTTTTCAAAAATTTCAAATGCCATTAATGGGGCTCAGAGCCTTTAAATACTTGTCACATATACTCCCCCTTTTGTCATTATCAAAAAAATTAAAATAAATCTAAGCACAAAAGACAAAAAGATATGAGAAAAACTTAAACGTGAGAGAGTATACTAAGCAATGAACTAAATAAATCAGAGCAAAAATCATGTATATTCAATTGTCAGAAGCAGCTAAACAGTCAGAATCAGTAAGCATTCAGAAGCAAGAGAAATAAGACAAGATGATTTCAGAAGCAAGGACTAAGAAAATAAAACAAACAACAAACAAAGAAAAACACAAGGGTGTGCAACTAAGGGTTGGTTTGTTGTTGTTTCTTCATCTCTTCCATTTCTTCAATCTTCTTCTTCAACAATTCTTCAAGTTGTTGTTGCCTCTGAAGAAGAGCTTGTTCCCTTTCTCTAGCTTCTTGCTGCTGCTGTGCCATCTGTTTCTTCAGAAGCTTACACAGCCTTGCTTCTCTGGTCAAGTAATCCGTTTCAAAGAAGAAAGGCTGGTTTGCCAAGAGCAGTGTAGAACTTCTTACTCTAAGACTCTGATTCAGATTTTCCATTAGCCTTCTGACTGAAGCTTGCTTGACTCTGATGCATTTAGCCTTGATTTCTTCAATAACCCCAGCTGTCCGGTTCTGAAGAGATACCCAGGAGTCTTCATATGCACCTGTGAGATCAATCGTCCTTCTTTGATCCACCAGATTGTGCATCTGACTCAAGATTGTCAGAAGCTCAGAATTGATATATCCAGATTCCAGGATGTTTGTGGGTGGATGTTCAAGGATTTCAAGATCAGAATCACTGATTTCTAAGTCTTGAATAGGGTTAGGAACTGGAATGGTAAGGTGTGTTTGTGTGTTAGAAGATGAGGGCTGGTCAGAATCAATGTGTGTGGTGGTGGTTGAGGCTTGAACATTGACTAGAGAGATGTCAACATCCATGGGAGTTGGTTCAGGAGAGTGTTCAGGTAAAGGTTGAAATTCAGTTTCAGATGGTGGTTGTTGTGGTGAAGTTGTTGTTTGAGTGTTGAGTTGGGGGGTCAGTGATGGCTATTGGTGATTGTGGGGGTGTTGTGGGTTTTTGTGGTTCAGGTGTTTGTTGATGAGGGTTTTCTGAAACAACATTTTCAGAAGCAGCTGCTTCTGGAGTTGTTTCAGAGGCTTTTTCTGAAGCTTTGTCTATGGGTAACTCACCTGAGTAGTGGAGAGCAAGATTGTCTAAGACAGAAGTGTCTTCTATTGGTTCAGGTGCTGATGGTGAAGAGGGTGAAGTGGGGATAGAGGTGACTGGAATCTGGATTACCTGATCTGCAGGGCCAGCTTCAGAAGTGATAATACTAGGTGCTTTCAGAACCGCTTCTGAAGCTTTAACAGCCACTTCCTTGACTTCTTCAGACTTCTTCTTGAAAAATTCATCACAATTCTCCAGACCTGAAGCCTTGAGCCTTTGATCCCTCTCCAAATTGTATTGAGCTTCTTTCCTTTTTAATTCAGCTAGCATCTGAACAGCTTGCCCATCAGCTTCTTTCTCCATATCAGAAGTTACTTCAACCATTGGAGTGAAGGTTAGTTCAGATGCCTTCTTCTTGTGCTCATTTGCCTTTATCCCATCAAGAGCTTTATTCAGATGCTCTTCTGTGATGACTGACTCTAATCTGTCCTTGCTTCTTTTTATGGGAATAGAAGCAGCCCTAATTTTCTTCTTCTCCATTCTATCTGCTAACTTATCAGCAGCGTATTCCTTAGCCATCCTTTCCATGACTGGAGTTACTTCAAACATAGAGTTTTTCAACTCAAGAGGAGCTTTCTTCTTCTTCAACTTGGGATCAGCTTCTTCTTTCTCTAACTCGTCCAGAGCTTCATCCAACTTCTCTTTATGGTAGACAGTTTCAGTCTTTCCTCTCTTTCTCTTAACAACTTTCAGTTGCTTGACCTTATCAGCAGCAGCTCCAGGAGCATTTTTAACTTTCTTCACTTTAACAGGAGCAGCTTCATCCTGAGTGCTTGCATCTTCCTCCAAGATGTACTCAGCTACTAAATTGGCTAAGATTTCAGGGTTGCTTTCTTTAAAGATGGGAGGAAAGTCCCTGATTATCTCAGTCTCAGCAGTTGTCATCTCTAACCACTTCTCATCTTTAGGGGCTTCTTTGAAGAACTTCATAGAGTGTAAGCTCCTGCTACTGATAGTCCTTTCAGCAGTAGAGACTTTGAAACATTTATCAGAAGCACTCCTTGTCCTTTTTAAGAACTCCAGCACCCTTCCTTGATGAAAGATTTCAGACAGCAATCTTCCATAGGGTACTTGTTTTCTTTCTCTTGTAATGCTTTCGTTTATGGCCCAGCAGAGATGATCCATTACATATCTTGGGAAGTTTATCTTTTCCAAAATAGCCATGAAGTAAATTGCTAGCTTCTGTTGATTGTTGGGTTGGTCAGATCCTCCTGCTCTTTGAAAGAAGCAATCATTACTGAACTTCACCAACATCCTGTTGTGAATCTCCATTTCAGAAGGCTTTGCATCCTTCTTCCCACCCAAAAGAGTGTTGTAGTAACCTTGTAGCAGGACATCTTCCTTCCTGACTATTTCTTGGAATCTTCCCTCTGCATGCCTTCTACAAGCTTTAGCTATAACTTCCTCAGTGATGGTTATAGGAATGCCCATCACTTCAGACCTTATTTCTAAGCTGTCAAATGATGTAGGATTCATATCCATGACCATTTTCCCTTTCTTTGACCCAGCTTGTTTGCTTACAACTTTTGCAGGCTTTTCATTGTACACTTCAGCTTTTAACCAAAAGTCCTTGACCAAATTCACATATGTTGGCCCATTTAGCATTCTGAAATACTCAGACAGCTCCTGTGTTTCTATTAAACCTTCCATGTTTACTTCGTACTTCTTGAGTGAAGTAAAATCCACTGGTGACTCTATTTGGACTATCAAGGATTCCCATGGAATATCCATAGTCTTTTCTTTGTAGATGGACCCAGATTCTGATACGCTTTGCTTGTTTGATGTAGATTCTGAAACTTTTGAGCTTGATGATGCCATTTGATGATTGACGAAGATTTGAAGAAGATGAAGATTTTTAGGGTTCTAAGGTTGAGAGAATGCGCTTACTTCGCAAACGGTTTGAGAGCAAATGTGTTTGTTGTGAGTGAGTAGTGTGTGAATTGACAAAGTGTTAAAAGTAAAACGTTTGCAATTCAAAAGAGACAAACAAACATAACATTAATGACAAAATTGGGGGCGCGTGAAAAGTACTTTCATAGCTATTAAATCATCATTGCCCTTTTTAGTTATACACCAACACATACAGGCCACGTAAGAAGTTCACAGAGTAACTACCAAGTTAGTGGGCCAGAAGTTACTTTAACAAGTAACTCCCAACGTTTCCACTAATTCAACTATTCAGAAGCAACAAATCCAGCTTCTGGACTTCAGATGCTGATGTCATCATCAGAAGCGAGTTTTCCTCAGAACCTCAATAAAGAGCTTCTGATGGACTACCGCTTCTGAACTAACTTCAGAACCTAAAATCCTATTCAGGAGCAAGCAAACATTTAATCAGACACGAAGTGCATGTTCAAATTTTTCTTTATAAAATCAAATCTTTCAACAGTTAAAGGCTTAGTAAATATATCAGCCCATTGATTTTCAGTATCAATGAATTGTATATCTAAAATTCCTTTTTGAACATAATCTCTGATAAAGTGGTGTTTGATTTCAATGTGCTTAGCTCTTGAATGCAAAATTGGATTTTTAGACAAACAAATAGCAGCAGTATTATCACAATAAATGGGAATACTGTTAGCAGTTATCTGATAATCTTCCAACTGATGTTTCATCCAAAGTAGTTGTGTACAACAACTTGCAGCTGAAATGTATTCTGCTTCTGCTGTAGACATAGCAATAGTTGTTTGTCTTTTGCTAGCCCAGGATATAAGATTATCACCCAGAAATTGACAATTGCCACTGGTTGATTTTCTTTCAATCCTATCACCAGCATAATCAGCATCACAGAATCCAATTAGCTTATAATCTAAGGATTTCCTATAAAGGAGTCCAAGATTAGTTGTTCCCTTCAAATACCTGAAGATTCTCTTGACAGCAGTCATATGAGATTCTCTAGGATCTGATTGGAATCTTGCACACAAGCATACACTGAATAAAATATCTGGCCTAGATGCAGTGAGGTATAACAAAGAACCAATCATACCTCTATACAGCTTCTGATCTACTTTAGCTCCTTCATCTTCTTTGCTCAGGTTGCACGTAGGATGCATTGGAGTGTTCATCACTTTACAATCTTCAAGTTTGAACTTCTTCAGAAGCTCCTTTGTGTACTTTGATTGATGAACATAGACTCCATCTTTGCATTGATTGATTTGAATGCCAAGGAAGAACTTCAGCTCTCCCATCATGCTCATTTCAAATTCATCCTGCATTAACTCAGAAAATTCCTTGCAAAGAGATGCATTAGTAGAACCAAATATTATATCATCAACATATATTTGCACAACAAGAATATCTTTCCCAAGGGTCCTTCTGAAGAGTGTAGTGTCAACCTGTCCTCTCTTAAAATCATTTTTGATTAAGAAATTACTTAGTCTATCATACCAAGCTCTGGGAGCTTGTTTCAAGCCATATAGTGATTTCTTCAGTTTAAAAACATGGTCAGGATATTTAATATCCTCAAATCCAGGAGGTTGCTTAACATACACTTCTTCTTCTATGACACCATTGAGAAATGCACTCTTGACATCCATCTGATATAATATTATGCCATGATTAACTGCATAGGAAAGAAGTAACCTGATTGCTTCCAATCTTGCAACTGGAGCAAACGTTTCAGTGTAATCAATGCCTTCTTGTTGACTATACCCTTGTGCAACAAGTCTGGCTTTGTTTCTTGTTACTTCACCTTGCTCATTCAGCTTGTTTCTGAATACCCATTTTGTTCCAATAATGTTCTTGTGCTGAGGTTTGGGTACCAGATCCCACACATCATTTCTTTGAAATTGATTCAACTCTTCTTGCATAGCTAGGATCCATCCATCATCTGAAAGTGCTTCATCAACTGTTGTAGGTTCAATCATTGAGATTAGTCCAATCATTGACTCTTCTTGTCTGAAATGTGATCTTGTTCTTCTTGGACTATCTTTGTTTCCAATGATTAGCTCCTCAGGATGTGAAGACTTGTGTTTGAATGTGTTTCTGGGAGGATCTTCTTGATGTGAGCCATCTTGTGCTTCATCAGAAGCAGTTTCATCTTGCGCTTCTGATGTGGGTTCAGCTTCTGGACTATCTTCAGACTCAGCTATCTGATCAGGTTCTGGAGTAGCTTCAGGAACCTGTATCTCTGCAAAACTTTCACCCTGCTTTGAAGTTTTATCTTCAAGCTCCTTGTCATCAAATTTAACGTGCATAGATTCTTCAACACAGAGTGTTTCTGAATTATACACTCTGTATGCCTTTGACCTTTCAGAGTAACCTAAAAAGATTCCTCTTTGGGCCTTGGCATCAAATTTCTTTAGGTAGAGCTTGTTGTTCAGAATGTAACAAGTACATCCAAATTGATGAAAGTAAGAGATATTGGGTTTTCTTCCTTTAAAGAGTTCATATGCTGTTTTCTCCAAAATAGGTCTAATATAGATCCTGTTTTGAACATAGCATGCTGTATTCACTGCTTCTGCCCAAAAAATGTTTTGGTAAATTGTTTTCATGAATCATGGTTCTGGCCATTTCTTGTAAAGTTCTATTCTTTCTCTCTACAACCCCATTTTGTTGTGGTGTTCTAGGAGAAGAGAATTCATGGAAAATTCCATGTTTTTCACAAAAAGCTTCAAATGGCTCATTTTCAAATTCTCCACCATGATCACTTCTGACTTTCAAAATTTTTGATTCTTTTTCAGATTGAATTTGAGTGCAGAAGCTACTGAATACATCACACGCAACATCTTTACTCTTTATGAATTTCACCCAAGTCCATCTGCTGTAATCATCAACAATGACTAATCCATATCTACTTCCATATAAGGATGCAGTACTTACTGGTCCAAATAAATCAATATGGAGTAATTCTAAAGGTCTTGAGGTTGAAACAATATCTTTTGTTTTAAAAGATGATTTCACAATTTTCCCTCTCTGACATGCACCACAGAGTGCATCTGAATGATAGTCAATGTCTGGTAGCCCTTTCACCAGTTGTAACTTACTAAGCTTAGAGATTAACCTCCAGTTAGCATGTCCCAACCTTCTGTGCCACATCCATTTCTTATCATTCACTGATAGTAGGCAAATCACCTTCTGATCAGCCAGTTCAGAAAAATTGATTTTATAGACATTGTCAACTCTCTTTCCTTTGAACACAATGGATTTGTCTTCCTTGTTGATTACTGTACAGTTGGGTTTTTCAAAAAGCACATCATAACCATTATCACAAAATTGACTAATGCTCAAAAGGTTATGTTCAAGACCATCTACCAACCATACATTATTAATCGAGGTAGAGGAGTTACCAATAGTTCCTGTACCTATGATCTTGCCTGACTGGTTGCCTCCAAATTTCACATTTCCTCCCTCTTTCATTGTTAGGCTGAGGAACATGGACTTGTCTCCTGTCATGTGTCTTGAGCAACCACTGTCTAGGTACCATGATCTTTGCTTTGGCACTGCTCTTAGACATACCTGCATCATTGACATTTTTAGATTTAGGTACCCATTGTTCTATGGGTCCTGGAAGGTTAGTACATAAGGCTTTACTCTTCACTTCTTGTACCTTGTGCTGTGAGTTGGATTGCTTCTGATTAACCATCACCTTAGGTTTTGGTACTTCAGAAGCAGTAACTGTCTTCTTCTGAAACTTAGACTTCAGAACCCCAGATTTTGGTTTCACCAGACTCTGAGGAATAGGTTCTGATCTTTTCAGGATCCTAACCTTTGAAGTTTTGGAATCAGATTTGATCATAGCCTTTGACTTAGAGTTCTTTGGCTTTGAAGTAATCTTAGCCTTAGAACTAGAAGCTTCAGGTTCTGATTGAACAACAGTTTCCAACTCAGCCCCTTCTGGTACAAAGAATGTTTTCAGACCTTCCTTGATGCATTCACAACAAGACTTTAGATTGGTTTTCTCCAGTTTCACTTCTGGAAAGCCAATTCCTCTGCCATTGTTCTTGTAAATGCTATAAATCATAGAAGCCACTCTGCTTCTGTCAATGCCAGATATAATAAAATCTTCAAGAGCAATTTCATGGTTACTTAAAGGTTTTTCATTACACTTTTCTTGTAGCTTCTGACATAAGAACCTGAGCTGATCTTCATATGTTTTACACATGAAGTCAAAGCCCCTAAGTCCTTGTTCAGAAGCTTTCAGATCCAATAAAGTTGATTTTTGCTGTTGTACCAAATCAGCATATTTTTCTTTTAAATCCTTCAACTCATTGGTTCTTACTTCAAAATGTGTAAGAAGTTCTTTAAGTGACTCAACAAGTTCATCTCTGGGAATTTTGGAATATACCTCATTTTCATCTTCTGAGTCTGAATCTGACCCAGCTTCTGAAGTTGCTGTTGCTACCAACCCAACAGCTACCTTTGCATCTTCATCAGCTTCCTCTTTATCAGATCCAGATTCACTACCCAAATCATCCCAGGTTGCCATTAAACTCTGCTTAATCTGCTTCTTGAATTTGCTTGGTTTGAATGTAGACCTCTTTGACTTGTCCTTTGACTTTTCTCTTTGAAGATCAGGGCATTCAGCAATGAAGTGACCTGGCTTCTTACAGTTGAAGCATCCCTTCTGATCTTCTTTCCTTGAGCTTCTGGAGTTACCCCTTCTGGAGAGAAACTTTCTGTTCTTCTTGGCCAGATATTGAAGTCTGTTTGAGAGCATGGCCATTTCTGCAGCATCTGGTTCAGAATCTGAACTTGACTGTTCTTCCTCTTCAGATTCAACCACTTTGAGAGCTTTTGATGACTTGCCTTTGGATGGAAGAGCTATTGATTTACTCTTCTTAGTAGACTCATGTTCATTAAGACTTAACTCATGAACTTTGAGAGAACTAACAAGATCTTCGACACTTAAAGTGTTTAAATCTTTAGCTTCCTCAATGGCAGTCACCTTCGGTCTCCATCTGGCAGGTAAGCTTCTGAGAATCTTGCTTACATGATCAGAAGCAACATAGCTCTTCTTTAGAATCTGTAGACCAGAAACTAAGGTTTGAAACCTTGAGTACATCTCCTCAATAGTTTCATCATCCTTCATTTTGAATAACTCATACTGATGTACAAGCAGGAGAGCCTTTGCTTCTTTGACCTTCTTGCTCCCTTCATAATTTGAACAGAGAGAAGCAAACATAGCTTTAGCAGTGGATTTGTCACTCATCTTCATGTATTCTGCTTTGGGTATGGCAGTGACAAGAGCTCCTCTGATAATATGATGCTTCTTGTAAAGTTTCCTCAGTTCTGGAGTATGTTTCTTTCTATCCACAGCAGCTCCTTCTTCATCAAGGACTAAACCACCAACGCCGTCTTCCAGAATATCCCACAATTCTTCATCTAGGCTCATGATGTAACTGTAAAAATTGGTCTTCCACCAAGAGAACTCTTCAGCATCTCCATTGAACTTTGGAACTTTTCCAACACTGGTTTTCTTACTATCACTATAATCATGTGAGACATTTTTATAGCTAGTATCACCATCAGGAGGAGGAGTAGTCATGTTTTTCTCAGATCTTTGACTGTTGCACGGTTAAGTGATACACAACAGACCAAGGCTCTAGATACCAATTGAAGGTGAGAAAAACACAAGAAGGGGGGTTGAATTGTGTTTTGAAAAATTCTTCAATTCTCTAAACAACTGAATACACTGATCAGAAGCTAAGTGAGACAGCTTCTGAAGTGATGATCAGAATCTAAATGCAGCGGAATAAAACAGAGAGAGAGAAGAAGAACGACACAAAGCAATTATACTGGTTCCTTCCACAATCCGGAAGTAGTCCAGTCCCCCTTGCACTTCCAAGGAGATTTCACTATGAGTAATATCTGATTACAAATGCTCAAGCACACAAGCAAGAGACTTCCAATGCTCAAGCACACAAGCAAGAGACTTCCTTTGCTCAAGAACACAATCAAGAGACTTCCTGCTCAAGCACAACTGCAAGAGACTTCCTAACTAAACAAAATTACACAGAAAATTGTTTAAGGTTGAACACTTGATATACAATCAGAGGTGCTCACAATACAAATCAGATACAGACTCAATGGACTTAAGAATTTCTAAGATATGACTTTGAGACACAGAAATTCTAAGTGAATGCAGAACAATTTCAGCAGAGGTTTGGTACTTGTGAAAATCTTGTGAGTCTTTCGTTCAGCGTTCTTGCATTACCAATTCTCTAGGTCTTCACTCCTTTATATAGAGGTGTGAAAGAGACGTTGTGAAATTGCCAGCACACCAAAGAGTCGTTGTTGAAGCTTGATCTTTCACCAATGATCTTTTGCCTGATTTGGTTATTGTCCTATGAAGAACAAATTTGAAATCCATTCCTTATCCAAAGGAACATCTATGCAGGCGAGACCGTATTCTGGAGCTGTTTTCTTGTCTTGAAGTGCAGACACAAAACAGAGTAGTGGAGAACGTGGTTGTACAATTCGTACAAAGTACAATGTCAACGCTTTCGTCCAAATTGCAAACACACACCTTCAAACACCTTTGAAATGACCGTTGCAAGCTCCACTAATCCTTTGTTTGTGTTTTCGAATCCAATAGACAGCTTTTGCATTGATGATTCTTCAATTCTTGATTCTTTGCAAATCCAGTTGATATTCAGCTTCTGGTGAAATGGCTTCTGATGAGGCAGCTTCTGATGATGCAGCTTCTGATGATGCAGCTTCTGATGAGATGACTTCTGCAGCTTCCGATGATGCAGCTTCTGATGATGTGACTTCTGGACCTCTTGTCTTCAGGAGCACTATTCTTCAGGAGCAGCTTACTTCAGGAGCGCTATTTCTTCAGGAGCAGCTTGACTTCAGGAGCGCTTTTTCTTCAGGAGCAAGTTGCCTTCAGGAGCGTCCAAGCTTCAAATTTTTGTTGTTTCCATGGCTCTTTATTTGCTCATTCAGAACCAATGATGATGTAACTTTATAATTATGGTCCTGTACACTTGAACAAATATTAGCTAATCCAATTTACAATTTTTAATACCTTGTTATCATCAAAACTCTTTAAGGTTTATTGTTAAACACATTTTGTTCCAACATTTTCAATTGTCAAACGACACAACGCGACTCAACTACTTGGCCGGACGGACCGACCTGCTCTGATACCAATTGTAACACCCCGTTTTCCCAATATATATAAATATAAAGAATATCAGAGTTTCTCATCAGAAACGGAGCATCACATTCATCTTACAACATTATCCACAATTATAGTAATAGAAAATACTATTTATTAAAATAACCAGCCTTTATAAAAATCCAATAATCATATGCGGCGGAATAGTTTTACATCATCTTATAAAATCCTTGGCACTAAAAGGCCACAACTTAACATCTTAAAATAGCCTTCATGAAATTAGTCCAACAATAATAAAAAGAAATACGTAACAAGGAAAACAATGCATCAAACAAATCCCCATCCCGTTACGTATCAGAGCATCCTAGACGGCACGACGGAGATCACTCACAACTGCACTATTCTTCGTTACCTGCAAGTTACTCATACGAAGAGCAACATTTTGAAGCAGAAGGGGTGAGATACATAATCAAAAATAATTAGCATGTAATTCATCAATGAAATTTAACAACGTAACTACAACATTTAGCAACTTATTACTTCACATAACTCTTCATTAACAACTCATTGATAGCAATCAATTTAAGAACAGCCAAAACAACAACTTAGACATCGACGACACCAACTCGACTATGCAACATCATCAACTTAACATCATTTAATAAGGATAACGCAACCAACAACATGTTAAACATCAACAATATATATATATATATATATATATATATATATATATATTCATCGTTATATAACATCAACTAATATCATCCATTAAGGTCAGAACAACAACATCATCATCAAGGGCAGCAACAACATCTTAAGCAATCATCAATTATTTCATGTTGTGACGACTCTACAATGCAACAACAACTCCTCATCTTAGACAACTTCAATATGCATGTGGTACCACCAGGGCATTAAGCCCCCATCTCTAAGGTCAAAAAAGGACTTGTCGGGCATTAAGCCCCCATCTCTAAGGTCATAAAAGGACATGTCGGGCATTAAACCCCCATCTCTGACTATGCTATGCAACGGCACGACTCTAAAGCAACAACTTAGACAACCAACGACTTAGACGACCAACAACCTAGACAACCAACAACTTAGATAATCAACAACTTAGCAACTTGGATGACAGCAACAACAACGTTAACAACAAAGACAACCTTAGCAACTTATACATCAACACAACTTTCGTACAACAACTTGAATGGCATAACATCATAATATTATACATCATACAATATTCACATAATATATTCCAACATATCAACAACAGTAACAACATATACATTAATCAATTACATTCATATCAAAGTCCAAAACATTCTTCAAAAGCAAATCAAGTTTGATCAATAAGACATAATCCAAATACTCATAAAACACCTCAACTAATCCCTAATACTTAAGTTTGGAGTTGGGAAACCAACCATAAGTTTTTGGACTAACCTGGGATTAGTTATGCTAAGTTTTCTTAAAGTTTTCTGAAGACCCACTTGGACTATTTTCATCATAACTCAAAATCTACAAATAATTTTCTAGTCACTCCAAAGCCATTAGAAAGCTAACTCAATTATCTACAACTTTCATGTTTACACCGAAAGCAAATTCAAAACAGAAACGGGTGAAAAAGACACAATAACGCAAAAAACAAAGTCCTGACAGCACGCAACGAAGGCACAACAAGCAGTCACCCATGAAAGGCTTCCTTGCTACGCCCAAGCGCTGGCCAGCTGCGCCCAAGCGTGGGCAGGCAGTAGCCAGGGACCTACGATGCAGCTCTGTGCAGTCCCATTTTTCCTGGTTTCAATTTTCATGATGATGATGCTAGTTGTCTCCCATGCTGATGATTCTCCTCCACCTTCATCATCACCTCACATTTCAATAAGTGAAATCATTTGTCTTGGCAAATGTGGTTTTCAATGTAGTAAATTGCTCGGGGAAATACAATCATTTGTAGCTTGTTTTGCTGCTTGTGGATACACATGTCTTGATGTAACATCAAAAAGTGCTTATGATTGTGCAACTAGTTGTGCCATTTCCAAGTCTATTAACGACAATACAGGTATTCACACTTATACTTTTATCTATTTTACTATTCATTGTTATCAAAGTATACTAATAAGTTGTCATTTCATCAATTCATGGCATTTCCTAAAATAACGGACTATTTTGCAGATGCTCGTGGTGTTAATCTGATCGTGAATTCATGCTTGGAAGACTGCAAGAACAAATAATTTGTGGAATGTTACATTCAATGTCAAAAGAAAATTTGGCACGAGAAACTGAATCCAAAATTTGAGAATCATGCACTGATGCTATAAAAGTTTTACACACACAACAAAACATATCTTACTTATTAGTAGTGTTTTTTGAATAATAATTGTTTTTACTAGTATGCGTAAACTCTTATTATGTTAATGGTTCGTACCCAAAAATTTGTCAGATTTATTTGTGTAATAATAATTCTCATAAATAATTTCAATAAAGTTTAAATGGATCATTCTCTAAATATTTACTTTTGTCTCTAGTAAAATTTTACTTCGTGAATGTGGACTTTCAGCTTCTATATTATTACAGATGATTTTATTCGTTATAAACACGATCTTTAGACCATTAGATTTTGTGCATTTTATATTTAATAGATTTTTTTAACAACCCGATTCCTTGGGGAAGGCCCCCTAGCAATTTAGAGTTCTTCGGTTATATAAGTGAATTCGGGACGAGATTTGAACCATCAAGAGTTTGATCCATTATTCTTGATCTTTGTAACATAATATAAATTGAACATACTTGCATATTTTAAACAGAAAAATGGTAACTAATAGAATAATGAAGTTGATGTGTTGAATCACGCCAATAACAATGAAAAAAGGGAATAACCTCACCCTCACTTAAATTTATGTTGGTACACCTTCCGTCCCATAATAAATGTCACATTTTAAAAAATGGTCTTAAATATAAAAATAGTCCCTGTATATATCTGACATTTTGGTTTTATTCCCTGTAAAAATATTTTTTTGGTTGTAGTCCTTGCAAATATAAAAAATTTGGTTTTGGTCCTTCGTATTTTGTTTTGGTCCTTGTAAAATTGATTTTATATTGGATTTGTTCCTTGTAATATGTAGAATATTTAATTTTAGTCCCTCAAAATGAGGACTAAAAAGAATATTATAGAGACCAATTTCAATAAGAAATGATTTTACAAGGATTAAAACAAAATACCAAGGACCAAAACTAAATATTCTATATTTGCAGGGACTAAAACCAAAAAAATATTTTTATAGGGACTAAAACCAAAATGACATATATTTGCAGGGACCATTTCCATATTTAAGAATAAAAAATGAAATAAAAAATAATCCAAAAAACTAATAATAACATATGTAACACCCACACTAAACGTATCTAGAAAGTTTAGTATGTGCATTATCTTTAGTACTGGATACATTAAAATTTACAACAATAAAACTTCAAATGAATAATATATACAACAAATCACGTTTGTACAAACAACATTACAATACGACTCGCCTATACATAGTAAAAACATCCTTAAAGGTCCATGACATCCTGCAGCGGGTACGAACTAGCACTTGCTGAAATATCCATCCGGCTACAAGCTTGCATACATCGTCCTGCTTATCTGAAACAAATAAGGATTGGGATGAGACATAATGTCTCAGTGAGTTCTACCTAATCCTAGGCTCTTGGTAACCTAGGGGGAAACCTATGGTCACCACGTGTCTACAATACAGCCTGACGGCTGATTATACGTGTGTGGTCATGCTTTCCTAGACGGTTATGCATACTAGATCCGTCGTAGGTTCATCTTACTTGTCATATAGGTCTTGCTTACATCATAGTGTCATGGCGGTCAAGGGAACCTAAGACCGCTAACTCAAGATCGCTAATCGCATCAAGACTTAACATGCATATACATGACACAATCCTAAACCGGACGATTAGGGAAACCTAAGATCGTCATCGGTATTACATTCATAACTTGCTCTATCTCATAAACTTGTATCTGTCTAACATCATATCATAATCATACATAGTCATAATCATTCATACATAGATGTTAGCGTTGAACAAACATATCATCTAAGTTCATTTTACGGAGAGCCCCGAGTGGAGTAACCCCGAGTACAATCCCATACATGACCGATGAAAACCTAGCTAAGGCACATCGGACTCCCTAAGTGACGTGCGGGCCTACCCTGCAGAGCGTATCTTGTTCCCCTTGGAGAACCTCTCGTATCCCCCTTGGCGTGGATAACGGAAAGACACGACACCTGCATCTTACATACTCATTTACCACGGATACATAAACGATCTGATTAACGGTAAACTACACATATATCATAGTCTTGGTCATACATACATGAAGGGTTAAACCTATACATGCTTGCTCGTTTACCACAAGTCTGTGATCTACCCGTTAAGCGGTAAACTACCTACATAGACATTCTATTTCATAGTGAAGAGATTAAGGTGTCTGTTCACGGCTTAACATGCTTGCATGGTCATTCTAGTTCATGTGCGAAGAGAATACACTAATCACTTCACGTCTTAACATACTTAGGACTCGTGCTTAACATTCTAGTTCTCGACAACTTCGTCGAGGCTCTACATTCATTCCCTTTCTTAGTTCATTGCTACCCGAACAATCATGCTTAAACTCTCTTATGCCATTCTTGATACATATATTAATTCGGCCATAATTTCATATTACATTCATGTATAAATATGTATAATTATTACTACACAATAATACAAATGTTGTGATTGCATGTTAACGTATAACGAAAATAAAATATTATTCTAGGCTTTGGACCTAGAAATGGACGAGATACATCAATGAAGTTTTTATTATTTTATATAATATCGAGTTTAAGACCATCTTTATTTGGGACGATATTTCCTAGTAAAAGTTAACATTGGAATGTTGAAGAATATATACACATTGTTTGTTAGTCGTCTAAAGTAGAAAGTTGTTGTAGTATTGAATGACCGTCAGAGCATTTGATTACTATAATATTACTATACTATCAATTGGCCTATCTATTCTTTGGTACTTTTTAAACAAATACATTGGATAATTTTAAATTTTAATTCATTTCATATTTTCGAACCATCCTTTTGTCTCCTTAGCTGTCTTAAACAAGTATGACAAAAAATTATTACTATTTAGATCCTTACCTTTATGGGATATAATATTAAGCCATTCTCTTAATCAATTTTAATATATTTCCAAACTAAAAAGATTTAATAATATTTGTCACATTCCTGATAAGATAATTTTTTTCTTCTTATAATTTGGTTTTAGAAGAAAATTAATTTGTTTCGGGACAGAAAGTCAACAAGTCTTCTTGGACTTATATGCAATTTATTTATGGAGTCAAACTATGCATTAATGTGCATTTATTACTATATGCTTATAAATTAAGGATTTTGTTTTCAACATTCATCGTGGAATCAAGTTCAATACAATCTGAATAACAAGATTTATATAGAGAAAGTTCATGACAATGTGTGAAATTAAAACGTTTGTTTCAATTTTCATGATGATGATGCTAGTTGTCTCCCATGCTGATGATTCTCCTCCACCTTCATCATCACCTCACATTTCAATAAGTGAAATCATTTGTCTTGGCAAATGCGGTTTTCAATGCAGTAAATTGCTCGGGGAAATACAATCATTTGTAGCTTGTTTTGCTGCTTGTGGATACACATGTCTTGATGTAACATCAAAGAGTGCTTATGATTGTGCAACTAGTTGTGCCATTTCCAAGTCTATTAACGACAATACTGGTATTCACACTTATAGTTTTATCTATTATACTATTCATTGTTATCAAAATATACTAATAAGTTGTCATTTCATCAATTCATGGCATTTCCTAAAATAATGGACTATTTTACAGATGCTCGTGGTGTTAATCTGATCGTGAATTCATGTTTGGAAGACTGCAAGAACAAATAATTTGTTGAATGTAACATTCATTGTCAAAATCAAATTTGGCGCGAGAAACTGAATCCAAAATTTGAGAATCATGCACTGATGCTATAAAAGTTTTACACACACAACAAAACATATCTTACATATTAGTAGTGTGTTTTGAATAATAATTTTTTTATGTATTTGGTACTATATGATTGAGGGTATGTGTAAACTCTTATTATGTTAATGGTTCATACCCAAAAATTTGTTAGATTTATTTGTGTAATAATAATTCTCATAAATAATTTCAATAAAGTTTAAATGGATCATTCTCTAAATATTTACTTTTGTCTCTATAGTAAAATTTTACTTCGTGAACGTGGACTTTCAGGTTCTATATTATTTCAGATGATTTTATTCGCTACAAACACGATCTTTAGACCATTAGATTTTGTAGATTTTATATTTAATAGATTTTTTTTAACAACCCGATTCCTTGGGGAAGGCCCCCTAGCAATTTAGAGTTCTTCGGTTATATAAGTGAATTCGGGACGAGATTTGAACCATCAAGAGTTTGATCCATTATTCTTGATCTTTGTAACATAATATAAATTGAACATACTTGCATATTTTAAACAGAAAAATGGTAACTAATAGAATAATGAAGTTGATGTGTTGAATCACGCCAATAACAATGAAAAAAGGGAATAACCTCACCCTCACTTAAATTTATGTTGGTACACCTTCCGTCCCATAATAAATGTCACATTTTAAAAAATGGTCTTAAATATAAAAATAGTCCCTGTATATATCTGACATTTTGGTTTTATTCCCTGCAAAAATATTTTTTTGGTTGTAGTCCTTCCAAATATAAAAAATTTGGTTTTGGTCCTTCGTATTTTGTTTTAGTCCTTGTAAAATTGATTTTATATTGGATTTGTTCCTTGTAATATGTAGAATATTTAATTTTAGTCCCTCAAAATGAGGACTAAAAAGAATATTATACAGACCAATTTCAATAAGAAATGATTTTACAAGGATTAAAACAAAATACCAAGGACCAAAACTAAATATTCTATATTTGCAGGGACGAAAACCAAAAAAAATATTTTTATAGGGACTAAAACCAAAATGCCATATATTTGCAGGGACCATTTCCATATTTAAGAATAAAAAATGAAATAAAAAATAATCCAAAAAACTAATAATAACATATGTAACACCCACACTAAACGTATCTAGAAAGTTTAGTATGTGCATTATATTTAGTACTGGATACATTAAAATTTACAACAATAAAACTTCAAATGAATAATATATACAACAAATCACGTTTGTACAAACAACAATACAATACGACTCGCCGATACATAGTAAAAACATCCTTAAATGTCCATGACATCCTGCAGCGGGTACGAACTAGCACTTGCTGAAATATCCATTCTGCTACAAGCTTGCATACATCGTGCGGCTTATCTGAAACAAATAAAGATTGGGATGAGACATAATGTCTCAGTGAGTTCTACCTAATCCTAGGCTCTTGGTAACCTAGGGGGAAACCTATGGTCACCACGTGTCTACAATACATCTTGACGGTTGATTATACGTGTGTGGTCATGCTTTCCTAGACGGTTGTGCATACTAGATCCGTCGTAGGTTCATCTTACTTGTCATATAGGTCTTGCTTACATCATACGTGTCATGGCGGTCAAGGGAACCTAAGACCGCTAACTCAAGATCGCTAATCGCATAAAGACTTAACATGCATATACATGACACGATCCTAAACCGGACGATTAGGGAAACCTAAGATCGTCATCGGTATTACATTCATAACTTGCTCTATCTCATAAACTTGTATGTGTCTAACATCATATCATAATCATACATAGTCATAATCATTCATACATAGATGTTAGCGTTGAACAAACATATCATCTAAGTTCATTTTACGGAGAGCCCCGAGTGGAGTAACCCCGAGTACAATCCCATACATGACCGATGAAAACCTAGCTAAGGCACATCGGACTCCCTCAGTGACGTGCGGGCCTACCTTGCAGAGCGTATCCTGTTCCCCTTGGAGAACCTCTCGTATCCCCCTTGGCGTGGATAACGGAAAGACACGACACCTGCATCTTACATACTCATTTACCACGAATACATAAATGATCTGATTAACGGTAAACTACACATACATCATAGTCTTGGTCATACATACATGAAGGGTTAAACCTATACATGCTTGCTCGTTTACCACAAGTCTGTGATCTACCCGTTAAGCGGTAAACTACCTACATAGACATTCTCATTCATAGTGAAGAGATTAACTTATCTATTCACGGCTTAACATGCTTGCATGGTCATTCTAGTTCAAGTGCGAAGAGAATACACTAATCACTTCACGTCTTAACATACGTAGGACTCATGCTTAACATTCTAGTTCTCGACAACTTCGTCGAGGCTCTACATTCATTCCCTTTCTTAGTTCATTGCTACCCGAACAATCATGCTTAAACTCTCTTATGCCATTCTTGATACATATATTAATTCGGCCATAATTTCATATTACATTCATGTATAAGTATGTATAATTATTACTACACAGTAATACAAATGTTGTGATTGCATGTTAACGTATAACGAAAATAAAATATTATTCTAGGCTTTGGACCTAGAAATGGACGAGATACATCAGTGAAGTTTTTATTATTTTATATAATATCGAGTTTAAGACCATCTTTATTTGGGACGATATTTCATAGTAAAAGTTAACATTGGAATGTTGAAGAATATATACACATTGTTTGTTAGTCGTCTAAAGTAGAAAGTTGTTGTAGTATCGAATGACCGTCAGTGCATTAGATTACTATAATATTACTATACTATCAATTGGCCTATCTATTCTTCGGTACTTTTTAAACAAATACATTGGATAATTTTAAATTTTAATTCATTTCATATTTTCGAACCATCCTTTTGTCTCCTTAGCTGTCTTAAACAAGTATGACAAAAAATTATTACTATTTAGATCCTTACCTTTATGGGATATAATATTAAGCCATTCTCTTAATCAATTTTAATATATTTCCAAACTAAAAAGATTTAATAATATTTGTCACATTCCTGATAAGATAATTTTTTTCTTCTTATAATTTGGTTTTAGAAGAAAATTAATTTGTTTCGGGACAGAAAGTCAACAAGTCTTCTCGGACTTATATGCAATTTATTTATGGAGTCAAACTATGCATTAATGTGCATTTATTACTATATGCTTATAAATTAAAGATTTTGTTTTCAACATTCATCGTGGAATCAAGTTTAATACAATCTGAATAACAAGATTTATACAGAGAAAGTTCATGACAATGTGTGAAATTAAAATGTTTGTTTCAATTTTCATGATGATGATGCTAGTTGTCTCCCATGCTGATGATTCTCCTCCACCTTCATCATCACCTCACATTTCAATAAGTGAAATCATTTGTCTTGGCAAATGCGGTTTTCAATGCAGTAAATTGCTCGGGGAAATACAATCATTTGTAGCTTGTTTTGCTGCTTGTGGATACACATGTCTTGATGTAACATCAAAGAGTGCTTATGATTGTGCAACTAGTTGTGCCATTTCCAAGTCTATTAACGACAATACTGGTATTCACACTTATAGTTTTATCTATTATACTATTCATTGTTATCAAAATATACTAATAAGTTGTCATTTCATCAATTCATGGCATTTCCTAAAATAATGGACTATTTTACAGATGCTCGTGGTGTTAATCTGATCGTGAATTCATGTTTGGAAGACTGCAAGAACAAATAATTTGTGGAATGTAACATTCATTGTCAAAATCAAATTTGGCGCGAGAAACTGAATCCAAAATTTGAGAATCATGCACTGATGCTATAAAAGTTTTACACACACAACAAAACATATCTTACATATTAGTAGTGTGTTTTGAATAATAATTTTTTTATGTATTTGGTACTATATGATTGAGGGTATGTGTAAACTCTTATTATGTTAATGGTTCATACCCAAAAATTTGTTAGATTTATTTGTGTAATAATAATTCTCATAAATAATTTCAATAAAGTTTAAATGGATCATTCTCTAAATATTTACTTTTGTCTCTATAGTAAAATTTTACTTCGTGAACGTGGACTTTCAGGTTCTATATTATTTCAGATGATTTTATTCGCTACAAACACGATCTTTAGACCATTAGATTTTGTAGATTTTATATTTAATAGATTTTTTTTAACAACCCGATTCCTTGGGGAAGGCCCCCTAGCAATTTAGAGTTCTTCGGTTATATAAGTGAATTCGGGACGAGATTTGAACCATCAAGAGTTTGATCCATTATTCTTGATCTTTGTAACATAATATAAATTGAACATACTTGCATATTTTAAACAGAAAAATGGTAACTAATAGAATAATGAAGTTGATGTGTTGAATCACGCCAATAACAATGAAAAAAGGGAATAACCTCACCCTCACTTAAATTTATGTTGGTACACCTTCCGTCCCATAATAAATGTCACATTTTAAAAAAGGGTTAATTATGTTTCTAGTCCCTATAAAATAGCGACCTTGTAAGTTTAGTCCCTACTTAATTTTAATAGCATTTTTAGTCCCTAATTTTGTTTTTCTGCACTGAGTATTAGTCCCTACTCAATTCAAATTTGTTTAATTTATGCTTAAACTCTTGCAGACATGTTTAGAACATTACTAAAAGTTCGTCCGCAAAAAATTATTGTAAAATTTGATTTCTACATCCAGATTTTATTACTTTTTATCTTTAACTTTTGTCGTTTTAAAAAATTCATATTTAATTCATTTCATGTCAGAAAATTCTAAATTTTAGTAGACGAACCTTTCATAGTGTTCTAATCTTGTCTCAAAAAAATCGTTCAAAAATTTAAGAGTTTAAGGATAATTAATCAAACTTTGTTTTAGCAGGGACTAAAATTATAAGTAAATTTATTTTTATAGGGACTAAAAATGCTATTAAAATTAAGTAGGGACTAAACTTACAAGATCGCTATTTTTTAGGGACTAGAAACATAATTAACCCTTTAAAAAATGGTCTTAAATATAAAAATAGTCCCTGTATATATCTGACATTTTGGTTTTATTCCCTGCAAAAATATTTTTTTGGTTGTAGTCCTTCCAAATATAAAAAATTTGGTTTTGGTCCTTCGTATTTTGTTTTAGTCCTTGTAAAATTGATTTTATATTGGATTTGTTCCTTGTAATATGTAGAATATTTAATTTTAGTCCCTCAAAATGAGGACTAAAAAGAATATTATACAGACCAATTTCAATAAGAAATGATTTTACAAGGATTAAAACAAAATACCAAGGACCAAAACTAAATATTCTATATTTGCAGGGACGAAAACCAAAAAAAATATTTTTATAGGTGTTATACCCTAATTTTGGACCTAAAAATACTAGTCCAATTCTTCTTTTCTTGCATTACAAGCTATTTGAACTATCTCTGATCAGTTGCATCTTTCTCTGCATTTTATTTCAATTTTATTTGCAAAATTCACATGCAGGGGCATTTTAGTCATTTCCTATGTCAAGTGTCTCTCAGTCTTTCAAAATTTTGTTTGAAGTCCTTTCAAGTAGTGTGAATAAGTCTCTGTATCATTCTATGTCAAAATCCATTTTTAAAATTGCATTTGAAGCCATTTTGAGTCAGTTTTGCCCCTAGGGGCATTTTGGTCATTTCAAGTGTCAAGTCACTGTTTAAATCCTAAAAATTGTCTCTGAGTCTTTTAATTTTGCTTGTATAAGCCTTTGTTTCATTTCTCTGTTAAAAATCCATTTTAAGTTTGCATCTGAGTCATTTTCAGTCGTTTTAGCCCCAGGGGCATTTTGGTCATTTCACACGAAATTTCGGCAAAGAGAGGTTACTTTAAAGTACCTCATTTAGGCCATTGGTTCGTTTTAGTCCGTTTTGTCAATTTTAATTGTTTCACTTTACGTTATTTTCCAATTACCAATTTTAATTCATTTTATTTTATTTTTTAGTCCTAAATTCCTAAAAATTGCATTTCAGTCCTTTAAACTTTCAAAATTGCACTTTAGTCCCTTTTCACCTTTTTATTTCTTTTAAGAATTTAGGTTTTAGTCCTTCTAAGTCAAACTTCCATTTTAGGTCAATTGCAATGAAGTCCTTTTGTCCAGTTTATTTTTAGTCCTTTTTTAGTTATTTGCAGATTGGTCCATGAATTTTCAACAATTGCAGAAAAGCCCTCAAGTCCTAAATTCAGAAGAGGCCGAATTAGTTACAAGTCCAGACAGGTGGCAAGCACACATTGGCTATCATGAACACATGTCACCTATATAAAGGCCCAATCATCACAGTCCCAAAGGGAACGAAACAACTCAGCAAAGTTCAGTGCCACATCACAAACAGATTTCACATTCTCTCTCTATTCAGTTACGATCCAAATCAGGATCAATCAAGAACACAGAAGAACAATCACAAACCCTAAGTTCTCAAAGCCAAAATTCAACACAATTCCGATGAATTGGTGAGAGTTCTCAGAGATTCGAAGCTGAATCATCATCACTGAACTCAAACCACTGCAATTCAAGCACAAGTTCGAAGAACTTATACGATCACAGTGGAGAAGAAGAGGAATTGAAGAAGGATTCAAATCAGAGGAGAAGAAGAGGAAATTTACCGGTACATTTTTCAGTTCGTAGCAACAAATCACCTACCAGAAACTCAAAGAAGATTCACGAAGATTTTCTTCGTCTTCTCATTCGAATCTCCAGGTAAAACCTCAAAACCTTCTCGTTTTTCATGTCAAATCATCATCGAAGGCTTGTAAGCATAAATAAACGGTGAATAGAAGCAAAAACTTCGAAAAGATTCAAGAAAGAATTGAAACCGAAACCCTAAAATGTAAATTCTTCAAGATTCACCGTTTATTTCATGAATCCAAGTTTATAATCATCATCAGCGAAGAAAATAGGTTAGATAGGGGTTTAGTTTCAAGAAGATTAGAAAAAGTTTGAAAACCCTAGAAACCGTAAGTTCAAAGTCCGATCTACTTCGTTTTCATCATAATTTCATAAAAATAACCGTGGATCCGTAAACAGGGGAGGAAGACGAACGTTTCTGTGTAAAAAGTTTGAAAAAGTAGCATCAGGTCGTCGGAGAAGATGAAGATTCCGATGAATCTTCATCTTCCTCCGCCGTTCTCCGCCGTCCTCCCCAGTTTCCGGCTAGGTTAGGGTTTTAGAGAGAGAGGAGAGAAGAACGAGTGAAGAGAGAGAATGAGAAGTGTGAAATGAATTAGACCGGTCACCTGGCCTTTATATAAGCCTTTGAACCGGTCTGGTTCAGCTGGTTCGCTCCCCTGACCGTTGGATCTAGGGTTGATCCATCTGGATCAATCCAACGGTCCCTGAACTCCTTGAGGATCCAGGATCCGTTCATCCCTTGGGCTTGGGTTTGGGCTTAGTTTCCTGCGTGTTCCCTTGTTTTTTTTGCTATTCTTGCCACTGTTTCTTGCTATTTGCACACCTTTATGCTCAAAAAATTTGCTAAAAATTCCAAGTATTTTTTCATGTGTTTTTGACTAGTTTCTTGATCTTCTTGTGATGTTATTATGTGTTGAATTTGGATAAAAAAATATGTAGCATTTTTTTTTTCAATAGTTTATTACATTTGTTAAATCTTGTGAAAATTTTACATGTTCTTGTGATCAAAACTCTTTAAAAAATTCCAAAGAAATTCATGAGTGTTTTTTGACAATTATGTGACCTTCTAGTGTTGATTTTACATAAAAAAAATTGGTGAGCATGGTGTGGTTAATTTTCCTAATGCTTTGTGACATTTTATGCTAAAAAATAAATGAAAATTCATTTGATTTCAATCCAAATTGCTTGATGAATGTTGGTGACCTATACCTTTTGATTCCATAGGATTTAGCTACTGTTTGTGTTTGATATTAGTGCATGAGTATGAATTTTGATTAGTTACTTAGCTTGCAAGTTAGTTGAATAGTTAAATAATGCAAGTATGTTCAAAGTTTGTTTTAAAATGCCAAGAAAATCATGTAGCCTTAATTTCCCTTCCAAGACTTTATTATAAACCTTTTAAAATGTAATTGGAATGTGAGAATTATAGGTCACTTGGTTCTTGCATTTTATGAATAAATTTTAGCTATATTTGCACTCTTTTGCCTTTATTTTCTATCCTTTATGTCCTAGTACTTCTCTTGCTTTATTTCCTTTGATATTGCTCTATGCTACTAACCTTTCCATTTCATGTTTCATATTCATCATAAGCATTCCCACTTCATCTTCTTCTTCATCTAATTTCTTGCCTTTTAAGTTACAATTTCATGCCAAGTTTAAAATGTAAATACTTAGAGGTTTTGTAATATTTTACCTTCATGCAATTTTAATTTCTTGGCAAAGAGGCCATAGAATGTATCTAGGGTATGATGTAAAGGACAATGGACTCTAATGATGTACACCGACACAAGCACCGACACATGCACACACACCACTATAGCTAGAATATGCATGTTTAGATGTATGTTTAGGATTGTATGTCTAGATGAATGCCTAGGACTTATACTTAGAAAAAACCAATTTTCCAAACAAATGTGAACAACTTCACTCAAACCTTTTCCGAATAAACCTTGGGATCCAATATCCCATTGTATTTTTCTTTTCCATTTTCTTAATCAAATTTCAATGAACTCTAATCCTATTTTGACCATATTTTGCAATTCACTAATCCAACCCCACTCTTTTCTTAAATTCTCATGCCTTCAAGGCCTCTCAATCTCCATTCTTCAAAATCCTATTTTCAAACTTAAAATCAACCAACAAAAATAAAAAAACATTTTTTGGAAGAGAACTACGGTGGATTTGATCCCTTAAACGGGTACGTAGGCAAGGAACAAAATTCCTTCAATTCAACTAAAATAAAAATTCAAACACTATTCTTCTCCCTCCAATTCTTCACTTAGCAAATTTTAGGTGTAAATAACATTTTCAAATAGCATTTAAAAATAAAAGCGCGCGCGTAGAAATTAAAGACGGTTCCTATAGGTTACTATAGTCGTTATGGGTGCCTAACACCTTCCCGTAGCGAAAACAACTCCCGGACCTCGATTCTCAAGGGTTTTGCTTACTTTTTCCCTTCCCAAGAAAAAATAAGATATCACCGGTTTAAAAGGTTCAAACATAATCAATGTTTGACACCCGAAAACCAAGATAAAACAGCTGGCGACTTCACTGGGGAGATTCGAGAGTTACGCCTAGTTTTTATTTCCACGTTTGCGCTTGTATTTTTACTTGCTTCTTTTACTTGCTTTCCTATGTGAATAAATGTTTAATTTCTTGCAAACGTGTGGGGTGAGAATATCAAAAGTCCTGCACCCGGGCTGAGTGAACTTAGGATTTAGGAGGGATATAATCGACAATTCATTCCGGGGGTTGCCTCGTGTTTTGGATTATGCGATCAATCCCACATAGCTGAGGCATTTTGGGGGTGATGTTGTCGGCGCGAGTTGTCGCGTTTAGGCACTTTGCCTCTAATTGTTCTATGACGCTATGAACCATAGATAACCAAACCCATCCATGGCCATTTTCTAGGATGTAGTGCGGAGGCTAAACCGGGTGTTGTCTCGAGTTTTAGTCGTCACGCGATACTACACTCAAGTTAGACCTTCCACGTATAATCATGGAGCGAGTGTTGACTCGTGACACCATGAGATACGCCGGAGAGGTTGCAACTTGGGAACCTTTTTAGAACCCGGTTACTATTATCCTAAAGCCCTAGTTTCACCGGACACCGTGTCCACCCATGACTCCTCAACTTTGAAACTTCAATCCACCATGTTTTCTCCGAACTTGAACATAATCATGCATTCATGCATACATGCATACATGCATAAACTTTTGTCATGCATTGTTATCGAAGGGCTTAGACAAGTTGAATTTGTAAACATTGTAGGGATGAAGATGACTAAATCCTACAAGTTCAAGGAAGTAGATTTGGCTAGTTTGAGGGATTTGGCACTCAAGATTGAGGATCCGACTGGTTTCCGACGCCGTTACGGGGCTTTACTTCCTATTCTCCATACTAATGTGGATGAGAAGCTTGTGCACACTCTAGTGCAATTCTATGATCCGGGGTATCGGTGCTTTACTTTCCCAGACTTTCAGTTGGTGCCTACTCTAGAGGCTTATTCTTCCTTGATGGGTTTATCTATTGCTAAGGGGGTACCTTTCTCAGGACCTGAAAATCCTCTTCCTCCATTGGTTATTGCTAAAGATCTCTATCTCAAGACCACCGATGTCTCCAAGAATCTTGTCAATAAGGCACACATCCGAGGGTTCACTTCAGAGTATCTTCTTGGGAAGGCCAACCTCAATACCACTTGTCAGGACACTCTCGAGGCTATTCTTGCACTTCTCATCTATGGGCTTATTCTCTTTCCGAATCTTGATGGCTTCGTGGACATGAATGCTATTATGATCTTCCACTCCAAGAATCCGGTTCCTACTTTGCTAGCTGACACATACCATGCTATCCACGATCGTTCCGCCAAAGGTCGTGGATATATTCTTTGTTGTGTGCCTCTCCTCTATAGGTGGTTTATTTCGCACCTTCCGCAGTCTTTCCACGACAATCCGAGGAATTGGTCTATTTCACAGAGGATTATGGCTCTCACTCCTAATGAAGTGGTTTGGCTCACTCCCGCTTCTAGGGTCAAGGAAATCATCTTTGGTGGTGGAAAGTTTCTTAATGTACCTCTTCTTGGTACCCGGGGTGGAATCAACTACAACCCGGAGCTTGCTTTGCGACAATTTGGTTTCCCGATGAAAGATAAACCCATCAATCTTGCTACAGCTCCTTACTTCTTTCACTACTCCAATGCTCCCACAGGCATAAGAGAGGATTTCATGGAAGCTTGGACTAAGCTTCGGAAGAAAGAGGTGAAGCATATGGGCGTAAGGTCCGGTATTGCTCATGAGGCCTATACACAGTGGGTGATAAACCAAGCTGAGGAGATTGGTATGCCTTACCCCTCTATGAGATACGTGTCTGCATCTATTCCTACCATGCCTTTGCCTCTACTCCCACCTACCCAGGAGATGTATCAGGAGCATCTAGCTATGGAGAGTCGGGAGAAGCATCAGTGGAGGGCTAGATACTATGAGGCTGAGAACTTGATCATGACTTTGGATGGAAAAGGTGAGCAACAGACTCATGAGGTCTTGACACTGAAGAAAGAGTTAGCTAAGGCTAGGAGAGAGATTGAGGAGAAAGATAGGCTGCTTATGAGGGACTCCAAGAGAGCTAGGGGTGGCCGTGACTTCTACGCACGATACTGCGACTATGAGTCCGACTCTGAGGACGACGCTTCCACTTCCTATGCTTGAGGATTTCCATTTCCTGTTGTTATTTCCATTTGTTCATGTTGGATTTGTCTTGTAAAACTATATGTTAGTTGTTTGATTCCCGTTTATGTTAATTGTTGTTTAGTAATGTTTACGAGTTCATAATTTGTCTAGAACCCTTCGATAACCTAAAAAGAGTCTTTTTTGCATATACATCAGCACATTTCATGCATCATATGCATTCATTGACCACAAAAAACTTCTCTCGTGCTCATTGCCTCCTGGTTTTGTCCGCCGCAGTCTGAAAAGTGGCTCGTGTTCGCAAAGTCTACCAACCAGATAGAATTCACCAAACAAGATTTCATAAGAGAAGGATGATGGCTAACTTTGAAGAAGAAAATGCTCAGCTCCGTGCCGAATTGGCTGCTATGAAAGAAGACTTGGCCAAGGCTCATGATGCTATGTCCGCTATGATGGCTGCACAGGAACAACCAGCCACTTCTGTTCCAGTTACTGCTGAGGTGATTCCCTCTATCCCACTGTCTACTGTGGCTACTGATGCTCGTTTTGTTATGCCCAACGGCCGTCCTTATGGCCTCTCAGCTTACTATTCTCCTAATACTGCTACTGGTGTCTCTGGTTTTGCTGGTCAAGGACAGATTCCTGTGTCTACTGCTATGCCTCAAGTAACTACTGTTGTTACCGATCCTATTGTACACACTGTGCAACAGGTAATTGATGTTGATACTCCGCGTGGACAAGATCCCGCAATGGAAGCTATGAAGAAACAGTTGAGGGAGTTGGCTGGAGAACTCCGTGAGGTCAAGGCTAGCCGGGGAAACAATGGTGCTCCTACTAAAGCTCGCGATCTATGCTTGGTATCCCGATTTGAGGTTCCTAAGAAATTCAAAGAGCCAGAATTTGACAAGTACAATGGGACTTCTTGCCCACATAACCATGTTATCCGGTATGTCCGAAAGATGGCTAACTACGCAGATAACGACGCACTGATGATCCACTGCTTCCAGAGTAGCTAGACAGATGATGCAGCAGATTGGTACACTAGTTTGAGCAAAGACAACATCCATACTTTTGAGGAACTCGCTGCTTCTTTTGAAAGTCAATATGAGTTCAACACCCGTCTGAGGCCAAACAGGGACTCTCTCAAAGCCCTATCTCAGAAATCAGATGAAACATTCCGTGAATATGCTCAGAGGTGGAGAGGGGCAGCTGCCCGTGTTTCTCCTCGACTTGATGAGGAAGAATTAACACAGACATTCCTGAGGACTCTGAAGAAGGAATATAAGGAAATGATGATAGTCTCTGCTCCAAACAACTTCTCCGACATGGTTACTATGGGAACTCGTCTAGAGGAGGCTGTCAGAGAGGGTATCATTGTTCTTGAGAAGGGTGAGTCTTCAACCAGTGCACTGAAGAAGTATGGTAATGGCCACCATAAGAGGAAAGAATCTGACGTAGGGATGGTGTCTGGTAACCCATCTGCAGCTGCTACACAATTACCTCAGCCCTACCAATACATGCAGTACTCTCAACATCCTTTCTTCCCGCCATTCTACCAGCAATATCCTCTGCCACCGGGTCAACCACCAGTGCCCGTTAATGCCATTGCTCAACAAGTACAACAACAACCTCCTATTCAACAGCAACGACAGCAACAACAGGGTCCCCGACCCAAGCCTTCTTTTCCACCAATACCAATGTCGTATGGTGAACTGCTCCCAACTCTACTGGCCAAGGGACACTGTGTCACTAGACCAGGCAAGCCTCCGCCTAATCCATTGCCTCCCAGGTTCCGTCAGGACCTAACATGTGAATTCCATCAGGGTGCTCAAGGCCATGATGTTGAAGGTTGTTTTGCTCTGAAATATATTGTGAAGGATCTGATAGAAAAGGGACGGTTGACTTTTGAGAACAGTGTTCCTCATGTCCTTGATAATCCGCTTCCGAACCATGCTGCTGTTAATATGATTGAGGCCTTTGAAAGGGTTCCCGTTCCTCAAGAGGATCCCATGTTGGATGTCCGCAATGTCGTTACTCCTTTGGTGCCATTACATGTCAAACTTTGCCAGGCTTCTCTGTTCAAACATGATCATGATAATTGTTCAGAATGTCTTCGGAATCCTATGGGCTGTTGTGTTGTGCAAAATGATATCCAGAGCCTGATGGATGACAAGTACTTGATTGCCAGTGATGTATGTGTGATTGTGCCAGTGTTCCATGATTCTCCTGTTGAAACTGCATCTCATACAAGAAATGTTGAGCCTTTGGTGATCAGGTTACCTGGTCCGGTATCTTATACCTCTACCAAAGCAATTCCCTACAAATACAATGCAACCATGATTGAGAATAGGGTGGAGGTGCCTCTGGTATCCCCAGCTACAGTTGATAATGTTGCCAGTGAAGTTACAGCTCTGAGAAGTGGGAAAGTCCGTCCACCCTTGTTTCAGAAGAAAGTGGTGACACCTATTGCCACGATAACTCCACCAGTTGCCCCTCCTGTTGACAAGAACACCGGCCCAGCAGGACAATCCATTGAAGAGTCCAATCTGGACGAAATCCTGAGGCTTATCAAGAAAAGTGACTATAAGATTGTTGACCAGCTGCTACAAACTCCTTCAAAGATATCCATCCTGTCTCTGCTCATGAGCTCTGAGGCTCATAGGAAAGTGTTAATGAAGATACTCGAGCAAGCTTATGTTGACCACGAGGTCTCTGTGGATCAGTTTGATGGGATAGTGAGTAATATTACTGCCTGCAACAACTTGGGGTTCGGTGACGATGAGCTCCCCGAAGCAGGGAAACGCCACAACTTGGCTCTACATATTTCAGTACATTGTGGATCTGACCTGATATCCAACGTATTGGTAGACACTGGATCATCTCTGAATGTAATGCCCGAATCCACGCTAAGGCAATTGAGCCATCATGGAATTTCTCTGAGGGGTAGCAGTTATCTGGTTAAAGCTTTTGATGGATCCCGCAAGGATGTTCTCGGGGAAGTGGACTTGCCAATTACCGTTGGACCCGAGACATTCCAAATAACCTTCCAAGTCATGGATATCAATGCCTCTTACAGCTGTCTCCTCGGAAGCCCATGGATCCACGACGCTGGAGCAGTCACATCCATTTTGCATCAGAAGCTCAAGTTCATGAGAAACGGTAAGGTTGTCACCGTATATGGTGAGGAAGCATATCTGGTTAGCCAAGTGTCATCTTTCTCTTGTGTTGAAGCAGGGTCCGTAGAAGGGACGTCATTCCAAGGCTTGACTGTCGAGGGTGCAGAGCCCCGGAGGGCTGGTGCTAGCATGGCTTCACTCAAGGACGCCCAGAAGGCTGTTCAAGCAGGGCAAGCTGCTGGCTGGGGCAAAGTGATTTAGATTCTGGAAAACAAGCGTAAAGAGGGCCTTGGATTCTCCCCGACATCTGCTGTTTCAAAGGGAACCTTCTACAGTGCTGGGTTCATCAATGCTATTACTGAAGATGCTGCTGAAGGAAGCCACGTGCCTGCATTTGTTATACCAGGAGGCACTGTGAGAAATTGGGAAGCCATTGATGTTCCTTTAGTCATGCATGCTTCCATGTAATGTGTTTTGTTGCTCATGTTTCTTGTTTTCAAAATAACAATCCTTTCGCTCTGCCCAAGGCGAAAGTGATATCTTTGTAAGGGCGTGTTTGTTTCGGCATTGCCGTTGTCAATAAAAGTTGTCGTTTTTCTCACGACTCTTTGTTTTTACTTTTTTTAGTGCCTTTTTTCTTGGAAATAATGGTAATGCCAGAAAAAACCAAAACATTTGTTATTTTCTTATTAATTTCAAAAATCTGCATGAAAAACTTTTTCTAAAATCATCCCAATCATATTATGCAGATTGAACCATAATAAACCCGTTGAACACAGTGACCCTATGGTTCCTCCAAATTTTGAATTCCCTGTATATGAAGCTGAAGATGAGGATGATAATGATGAAGAGATACCGTATGAGATCACTCGACTGCTTGAGCAAGAAAGAAGAGCCATTCAGCCTCACCAGGAAGAGATTGAACTCATCAACCTGGGTACTGAAGAGAATAAGCGAGAGATCAAGATTGGTGCTGCACTTGAGCCAGAGGTGAAAAAGAAAATCATTCAGCTTCTCCATGATTATCCAGATGTCTTTGCATGGTCCTATGAAGATATGCCGGGTCTAGATCCCAAGATTGTGGAACATCGGATACCGACAAGACCTGAATGTCCTCCTGTCAAACAGAAATTGAGAAGGTCTCGTCCAGACATGGCTCTTAAGATCAAGGCTGAAGTGCAGAAGCAAATTGATGCGGGCTTCCTCATGACAGCTGAATATCCTGAGTGGATTGCCAACATCGTACCAGTACCAAAGGAAGATGGGAAAGTTCGAATGTGCGTGGATTACAGAGATCTGAATAAAGCTAGTCCAAAAGATAACTTCCCATTGCCTCATATTGATGTGCTTGTTGACAGTACTGCTCAATCCAAAGTATTCTCCTTCATGGATGGTTTCTCTGGCTATAACCAGATACGAATGTCACCTGAAGATAGAGAAAAGACGTCCTTCATTACTCCGTGGGGAACATTCTGTTATAAAGTGATGCCATTCGGCTTGATAAATGCTGGTGCTACCTATCAAAGGGGTATGACCACTCTGTTTCATGATATGATTCACAAAGAGATTGAAGTATATGTGGATGATATGATTGTGAAGTCAAGTGATGAAGAGCAACATGTTGTGTATCTGAAAAAGATGTTTGAAAGACTGAGAAAGTACAAGCTGCGGTTGAATCCTAACAAGTGCACATTCGGTGTACGATCCGGAAAGTTGCTAGGCTTCATTGTCAGCCAGAGAGGCATTGAAGTTGATCCTGACAAGGTCCGAGCCATCAGAGAAATGCCGGCCCCTCAAACTGAGAAGCAAGTCAGAGGTTTCCTCGGACGTCTGAATTACATTTCAAGATTCATATCTCACATGACTACTACTTGTGGTCCAATTTTCAAATTGCTCAGAAAGAATCAGCCCGTTGTATGGAATGATGAATGTCAGGAAGCTTTTGATAGCATTAAAGAATACCTGTTGGAACCACCTATCCTTGTCCCACCAGTGGAAGGAAGGCCTTTGATTATGTATCTGTCAGTGTTAGATGATTCAGTGGGATGTGTTCTCGGTCAGCAAGATGAGACTGGTAAGAAAGAGCATGCTATCTACTATCTGAGCAAGAAGTTCACCGACTGTGAGACTCGGTATACGATGCTTGAAAAGACTTGTTGTGCTTTAGCTTGGGCTGCCAAACGCCTGCGTCATTATATGGTGAATCATACCACTTGGTTGATATCCCGAATGGATCCAATCAAGTACATCTTTGAAAAGCCTGCTGTTACTGGAAAGATTGCACGTTGGCAAATGTTGTTGTCTGAATATGATATTGTGTACAAAGCTCAAAAAGCAATCAAAGGAAGCGTCCTTGCTGAGCATCTTGCTTGTCAACCTCTTGATGATTACCAGCCAATTAAGTTTGATTTCCCTGATGAAGAGATTATGTATCTGAAAGCAAAAGACTGTGAAGAACCACTGATCAATGAAGGGCCGGACCCCAACAGCAAATGGGGATTGGTGTTTGATGGTGCTGTTAATGCTTACGGTAAAGGAATTGGAGCTATCATTGTGACTCCGCAGGGGCACCACATTCCTTTCACCGCTCGAATAACCTTTGACTGCACAAACAACATAGCTGAATATGAAGCATGCATCTTGGGCATTGAAGAAGCCCTTGACCTGAGAATCAAACACCTTGACATCTATGGAGATTCTGCACTTGTTATTAATCAGATAAAGGGTGAATGGGAGACTCATCATGAGAAGCTGATCCCATACCGTGATTATGCAAGACGTCTGTTGACGTACTTTACAAAGGTTGAGCTACACCACATCCCTCGGGATGAAAATCAGATGGCTGACGCTCTTGCTACTCTGTCTTCCATGTTTCGGGTGAACCATTGGAATGATGTGCCTGTAATCAAAGTGCAGCGTCTTGATAGACCCGCTCATGTGTTTACTATTGAAAATATGCCAGATCAAGCTAATGAAGATGTGAATGACAAAAAGCCTTGGTATTACAACATCAAACAATTCTTGCAGAATCGTGAATATCCACCTGGTGCTTCCAACAGGGATAAAAAGACTTTGAGACGATGGGCTAGCAAATTCCTTCTGGACGGAGAAATCCTATACAAGAGGAACTATGTCATGGTCTTGTTAAGATGTGTTGACAAGCAAGAAGCTGAGAAGTTGATGCATGATGTACATGATGGTACTTTTGGGACCCATGCTTCGGGTCACACCATGTCAAGGAAACTGTTAAGAGCCGGCTATTACTGGATAACAATGGAACGTGACTGCAACAAACATGCCAAAAGATGCCACAAATGTCAAGTTTATGCTGACAAGATTCATGTGCCTCCACATGCCCTCAATGTTATATCTTCCCCATGGCCTTTCTCTATGTGGGGCATTGACATGATCGGAAGGATTGAACCAAAGGCTTCCAATGGGCATCGTTTCATTCTAGTGGCAATTGACTACTTCACCAAGTGGGTTGAAGCTGCCTCCTATGCCAATGTGACCAAACAAGTGGTTGTCAAGTTTATCAAGAATAACATTATCTGTCGATATGGTGTTCCCAACAAAATTATCACTGACTATGGTTCCAATCTGAACAATAGCATGATGCAGGCTTTATGTGAAGAATTCAAAATTGAACATCACAACTCTTCTCCTTATAGACCTCAGATGAATGGTGCAGTTGAGGCCGCTAACAAGAACATCAAGAAGATTGTTCAGAAGATGGTCACTACTTACAAAGACTGGCATGAAATGCTACCTTTTGCCCTGCATGGTTACCGTACCACAGTGCGCAGTTCAACCGGGGCAACTCCTTTCTCTCTTGTATATGGTATGGAAGCAGTTCTCCCTCTGGAAGTGGAGATTCCATCTCTTCGAGTAATCATGGAAGCAAAATTAACTGAGGCTGAATGGTGTCAAAGTCGTTATGATCAATTGAATCTGATTGAAGAGAAACGTATGGATGTTATGGCTCATGGACAGTTGTATCAAGTGCGAATGAAGAATGCTTTTGACAAGAAAGTCCGACCTCGAGAATTCAAGGAAGGCGAACTTGTATTGAAACGAAGGATAAGTCAGCAACCCGACCCAAGGGGCAAGTGGACACCTAACTATGAAGGTCCTTATGTTGTCAAGAAGGCCTTCTCTGGTGGTGCTTTGATTCTTACACACATGGATGGTGTTGAGCTTCCAAATCCTGTTAATGCCGATATAGTCAAGAAATACTTTGTCTAAAAAGAAAAGAACAGCGTGGTAGGTCGAAAACCCGAAAGGGCGGCCTAGGCAAAAATGCGCTTCCCGGTGGATCGAAAACCCGAAAGGGCGATCCAGGCAAAATTAGGGACAAAAAAATGAATATGAAGAAGCTCGCTGAGATTGTACGCAACTCAGGCAAGAATGAGCGCCTCGATGAGCCGAAAACCCGAAAGGGCGGTTCATGCAAAAATGAGGTTGACAATAAAAGACGAGTAACTATATCTGGCAAATCACCATCACCCCTTGGGGCATCTGCAACTGTCAATGGTCATCTTCATCAGAGGCTTCTGTACTTGCGAATTCAAAATTTCTATGAAATGTAGCGGTCATCGTGTTCAACGTATCACCAACCAATAAAATTACCATTTTCCAAGCTTTGTAAATCCGTGAAGCCATGCCTTTGGCTGACTTTCACTCTTCTACATCAATTTGAGCCTTTCTATTGTTTGAAACTCTATTTTTCTTTCTACTTTCAATGCTATATGCAAAACATTTTCTGTCTATTTTGATAATGTTAATGTCTGAAACAAACATTTTTGAAAATTGAAAAATCTTTTTCTGTCTATTTTGAAAGCAAACCTGAGCAATAAAGTACATTTCAATGAAACATGCATGAATGAATGAATGTCAATGTCTATTTCAATACATGTTGCAAGCAGGTTACTCCCCAGGATGATCTGTGGTCAATGGCAAGAATGAAAAACAGAATGAAAATGAAAAATGAAAAGAATACAAATAAAGAGCTCGCTAAGTTGAAAACCCGAAAGGGCGGCTTAGGCAAAAATGAGCACCCCGCTGATTGACAACCTATGAAGGCAATTCAGGCAAAAATGGGGCAATGCAAAGAACCTATTCCCCGGTGAATCGAAAACCCGAAAGGGCGGTTCAGGCAAAAGTGGGGTTTGAAAATGAAAAATGAAAGAATGGAATATTAAAAAAGCATTGACCACAGATGCGAACATCCAATATTTACCCAGCACTGACACGCCTAGCAACGGCGACCTGTATCCAAGGACTTTCCAAGGGTCCCTCCTTTACAAGTTTTATTGCCCTCAGCCATGGTTTCGATACGTCTCCCGACGACGGTCTCTCCAAAAGAGTTTTTTCCCCTGTGAATACGTTGCAGCACGAGCCACTACGTGCCCAATCTTCCAATGTTTCGTCTGCCTTTGTGAAACTTCTCCGTCAAACTGCCAATCAATCATGCATTTCAAGCATTCATACATGCATAATCATGCATTTTATGTGCTCATACATCCAATAATCTTGCTATACCATACATACATGTTGCATATCCAACTTTCAACTGCCAAATTCAATGCAAGTTTCCACTCTCCAACTTCAATTCCAATCATGTCAACTGTCAAATTCGAAGCAATTTCCAATCTCCAATGTCAATTCCAATCTCAATTTCAATGTCAAACTGTCAAATTCAACTCAATTTCAATTGTCAAATTCAAAGCAATCTCAACCTCAATAACAATGTCAATATCAACATTCAATGACAATTCCAATGTTGACATCCAATGACAATGTCAATGTCAATCTCCAATTCCAATTCCAATGTCAATCTCCAATTCCAATTTCAATGTCAATCTCCAATTCCAATTCCAATGTCAAATTCCAATTTCAATCCAATTCCAATGTCAAATTCCAATTTCAATCCAATTCCAATGTCAAATTCCAATTTCAATCCAATTCCAATGTCAAATTCCAAATTCAATCCAATTCCAATGTCAATTTCCAATTTCAATTCCAATTCCAATGTCAATCTCGATTTCCAATCCAATGTCACTGTCAATATCCAACGCCAATATCAACGTCAAATGTCAAATGTCAAACGTCAATGTCAATGTCAAATGTCGAATGTCAAATGTCAATTTCAATTTCCAAGCCAATGTCAATGTCAATGTCAATTTCAACTTTCAATTCAGTTCAAATCAATGTCAATTTACTCTCAATTTACTCTTGGGCCAACAAAAATGGTCATGTCTATTTGCAAATCAGGTCAATGACAATTTACCCTCAATTGGTATCTTGTTAAACCAGACTTTCAATTTGTATCCTTTTACTGGTCAAGTGCCAGGTTCGATCCAAAAAAAGAACCACTTGTACCTGCTTGTATACCTGTGCTTCCGGACAAACGGCAAGTTCGATAGAACAGTTTGTACCCAGCTTATGCTTTGTTATTGGTCAAACGGCAAGTTCGATTTGAAGAACGGTTTGTACCCAGCTCATGCTTTGTTATCAGTCAGACGGCAAGTTCAATCTGAAGAACAGTTTGTACCTAGCTTACGCTTTGTTATCAGTCAAACGACAAGTTCGATCTAAGAGAACAGTCTGCACTCTCCCACATGATGTGGTGATAACCCAACAAGCAAGTTCGATCCAAAGAAACAGCTTGTATCAACCCTTTTGTCTATAGCTCCAACCAAACAGCCAGTTCAATCCAAAGAACAGTTTGTGTCTGCCTATCTGTTTGTATCTTCAACCAAGTGTCAAGTTCGATCCAAAGAACCGCTTGTATCTGCCTATATGTCTATGTTTCCGGTCAAGTGCCAAGTTCAATCCCAAGAACAGCTTGCACCTCTCTCTTGTCTATGTTTCCGGTCAAGCGCCAAGTTCAATCCCAAGAACAGCTTGCACCTATCTCTTGTTTTGTATTCCTTGGTCAAGTGACTAGTTCGACCCAAAGAGCAGCTTGTACCTTATTTTCTATCCCTGGTTTGTCTACCCTGTCAGTGTCTACCTGAATCCCCAGTAACATGACAGGTTCCATAGACTCCAGTCGTTTGTCATGCATTCATAATCAAAGTGTTGCATAACACTCATGTTTCAGAAAATCTGAAAGCGTATTTTTATGTCCAAAAACAGTGCAAATGTTAATATTTAAGTATCTTCGTCCCGTCAACTCTAAGACTTCGTCTCTTGACTCTCCGGACAAAGAAACTTAAATAGGGGCAGCTGTTATACCCTAATTTTGGACCTAAAAATACTAGTCCAATTCTTCTTTTCTTGCATTACAAGCTATTTGAACTATCTCTGATCAGTTGCATCTTTCTCTGCATTTTATTTCAATTTTATTTGCAAAATTCACATGCAGGGGCATTTTAGTCATTTCCTATGTCAAGTGTCTCTCAGTCTTTCAAAATTTTGTTTGAAGTCCTTTCAAGTAGTGTGAATAAGTCTCTGTATCATTCTATGTCAAAATCCATTTTTAAAATTGCATTTGAAGCCATTTTGAGTCAGTTTTGCCCCTAGGGGCATTTTGGTCATTTCAAGTGTCAAGTCACTGTTTAAATCCTAAAAATTGTCTCTGAGTCTTTTAATTTTGCTTGTATAAGCCTTTGTTTCATTTCTCTGTTAAAAATCCATTTTAAGTTTGCATCTGAGTCATTTTCAGTCGTTTTAGCCCCAGGGGCATTTTGGTCATTTCACACGAAATTTCGGCAAAGAGAGGTTACTTTAAAGTACCTCATTTAGGCCATTGGTTCGTTTTAGTCCGTTTTGTCAATTTTAATTGTTTCACTTTACGTTATTTTCCAATTACCAATTTTAATTCATTTTATTTTATTTTTTAGTCCTAAATTCCTAAAAATTGCATTTCAGTCCTTTAAACTTTCAAAATTGCACTTTAGTCCCTTTTCACCTTTTTATTTCTTTTAAGAATTTAGGTTTTAGTCCTTCTAAGTCAAACTTCCATTTTAGGTCAATTGCAATGAAGTCCTTTTGTCCAGTTTATTTTTAGTCCTTTTTTAGTTATTTGCAGATTGGTCCATGAATTTTCAACAATTGCAGAAAAGCCCTCAAGTCCTAAATTCAGAAGAGGCTGAATTAGTTACAAGTCCAGACAGGTGGCAAGCACACATTGGCTATCATGAACACATGTCACCTATATAAAGGCCCAATCATCACAGTCCCAAAGGGAACGAAACAACTCAGCAAAGTTCAGTGCCACATCACAAACAGATTTCACATTCTCTCTCTATTCAGTTACGATCCAAATCAGGATCAATCAAGAACACAGAAGAACAATCACAAACCCTAAGTTCTCAAAGCCAAAATTCAACACAATTCCGATGAATTGGTGAGAGTTCTCAGAGATTCGAAGCTGAATCATCATCACTGAACTCAAACCACTGCAATTCAAGCACAAGTTCGAAGAACTTATACGATCACAGTGGAGAAGAAGAGGAATTGAAGAAGGATTCAAATCAGAGGAGAAGAAGAGGAAATTTACCGGTACATTTTTCAGTTCGTAGCAACAAATCACCTACCAGAAACTCAAAGAAGATTCACGAAGATTTTCTTCGTCTTCTCATTCGAATCTCCAGGTAAAACCTCAAAACCTTCTCGTTTTTCATGTCAAATCATCATCGAAGGCTTGTAAGCATAAATAAACGGTGAATCGAAGCAAAAACTTCGAAAAGATTCAAGAAAGAATTGAAACCGAAACCCTAAAATGTAAATTCTTCAAGATTCACCGTTTATTTCATGAATCCAAGTTTATAATCATCATCAGCGAAGAAAATAGGTTAGATAGGGGTTTAGTTTCAAGAAGATTAGAAAAAGTTTGAAAACCCTAGAAACCGTAAGTTCAAAGTCCGATCTACTTCGTTTTCATCATAATTTCATAAAAATAACCGTGGATCCGTAAACAGGGGAGGAAGACGAACGTTTCTGTGTAAAAAGTTTGAAAAAGTAGCATCAGGTCGTCGGAGAAGATGAAGATTCCGATGAATCTTCATCTTCCTCCGCCGTTCTCCGCCGTCCTCCCCAGTTTCCGGCTAGGTTAGGGTTTTAGAGAGAGAGGAGAGAAGAACGAGTGAAGAGAGAGAATGAGAAGTGTGAAATGAATTAGACCGGTCACCTGGCCTTTATATAAGCCTTTGAACCGGTCTGGTTCAGCTGGTTCGCTCCCCTGACCGTTGGATCTAGGGTTGATCCATCTGGATCAATCCAACGGTCCCTGAACTCCTTGAGGATCCAGGATCCGTTCATCCCTTGGGCTTGGGTTTGGGCTTAGTTTCCTGCGTGTTCCCTTGTTTTTTTTGCTATTCTTGCCACTGTTTCTTGCTATTTGCACACCTTTATGCTCAAAAAATTTGCTAAAAATTCCAAGTATTTTTTCATGTGTTTTTGACTAGTTTCTTGATCTTCTTGTGATGTTATTATGTGTTGAATTTGGATAAAAAAATATGTAGCATTTTTTTTTTCAATAGTTTATTACATTTGTTAAATCTTGTGAAAATTTTACATGTTCTTGTGATCAAAACTCTTTAAAAAATTCCAAAGAAATTCATGAGTGTTTTTTGACAATTATGTGACCTTCTAGTGTTGATTTTACATAAAAAAAATTGGTGAGCATGGTGTGGTTAATTTTCCTAATGCTTTGTGACATTTTATGCTAAAAAATAAATGAAAATTCATTTGATTTCAATCCAAATTGCTTGATGAATGTTGGTGACCTATACCTTTTGATTCCATAGGATTTAGCTACTGTTTGTGTTTGATATTAGTGCATGAGTATGAATTTTGATTAGTTACTTAGCTTGCAAGTTAGTTGAATAGTTAAATAATGCAAGTATGTTCAAAGTTTGTTTTAAAATGCCAAGAAAATCATGTAGCCTTAATTTCCCTTCCAAGACTTTATTATAAACCTTTTAAAATGTAATTGGAATGTGAGAATTATAGGTCACTTGGTTCTTGCATTTTATGAATAAATTTTAGCTATATTTGCACTCTTTTGCCTTTATTTTCTATCCTTTATGTCCTAGTACTTCTCTTGCTTTATTTCCTTTGATATTGCTCTATGCTACTAACCTTTCCATTTCATGTTTCATATTCATCATAAGCATTCCCACTTCATCTTCTTCTTCATCTAATTTCTTGCCTTTTAAGTTACAATTTCATGCCAAGTTTAAAATGTAAATACTTAGAGGTTTTGTAATATTTTACCTTCATGCAATTTTAATTTCTTGGCAAAGAGGCCATAGAATGTATCTAGGGTATGATGTAAAGGACAATGGACTCTAATGATGTACACCGACACAAGCACCGACACATGCACACACACCACTATAGCTAGAATATGCATGTTTAGATGTATGTTTAGGATTGTATGTCTAGATGAATGCCTAGGACTTATACTTAGAAAAAACCAATTTTCCAAACAAATGTGAACAACTTCACTCAAACCTTTTCCGAATAAACCTTGGGATCCAATATCCCATTGTATTTTTCTTTTCCATTTTCTTAATCAAATTTCAATGAACTCTAATCCTATTTTGACCATATTTTGCAATTCACTAATCCAACCCCACTCTTTTCTTAAATTCTCATGCCTTCAAGGCCTCTCAATCTCCATTCTTCAAAATCCTATTTTCAAACTTAAAATCAACCAACAAAAATAAAAAAACATTTTTTGGAAGAGAACTACGGTGGATTTGATCCCTTAAACGGGTACGTAGGCAAGGAACAAAATTCCTTCAATTCAACTAAAATAAAAATTCAAACACTATTCTTCTCCCTCCAATTCTTCACTTAGCAAATTTTAGGTGTAAATAACATTTTCAAATAGCATTTAAAAATAAAAGCGCGCGCGTAGAAATTAAAGACGGTTCCTATAGGTTACTATAGTCGTTATGGGTGCCTAACACCTTCCCGTAGCGAAAACAACTCCCGGACCTCGATTCTCAAGGGTTTTGCTTACTTTTTCCCTTCCCAAGAAAAAATAAGATATCACCGGTTTAAAAGGTTCAAACATAATCAATGTTTGACACCCGAAAACCAAGATAAAACAATAGGGACTAAAACCAAAATGCCATATATTTGCAGGGACCATTTCCATATTTAAGAATAAAAAATGAAATAAAAAATAATCCAAAAAACTAATAATAACATATGTAACACCCACACTAAACGTATCTAGAAAGTTTAGTATGTGCATTATATTTAGTACTGGATACATTAAAATTTACAACAATAAAACTTCAAATGAATAATATATACAACAAATCACGTTTGTACAAACAACATTACAATACGACTCGCCTATACATAGTAAAAACATCCTTAAAGGTCCATGACATCCTGCAGCGGGTACGAACTAGCACTTGCTGAAATATCCATCCGGCTACAAGCTTGCATACATCGTCCTGCTTATCTGAAACAAATAAAGATTGGGATGAGACATAATGTCTCAGTGAGTTCTACCTAATCCTAGGCTCTTGGTAACCTAGGGGGAAACCTATGGTCACCACGTGTCTACAATACATCTTGACGGTTGATTATACGTGTGTGGTCATGCTTTCCTAGACGGTTGTGCATACTAGATCCGTCGTAGGTTCATCTTACTTGTCATATAGGTCTTGCTTACATCATACGTGTCATGGCGGTCAAGGGAACCTAAGACCGCTAACTCAAGATCGCTAATCGCATCAAGACTTAACATGCATATACATGACACAATCCTAAACCGGACGATTAGGGAAACCTAAGATCGTCATCGGTATTACATTCATAACTTGCTCTATCTCATAAACTTGTATGTGTCTAACATCATATCATAATCATACATAGTCATAATCATTCATACATAGATGTTAGCGTTGAACAAACATATCATCTAAGTTCATTTTACGGAGAGCCCCGAGTGGAGTAACCCCGAGTACAATCCCATACATGACCGATGAAAACCTAGCTAAGGCACATCAGACTCCCTCAGTGACGTGCGGGCCTACCTTGCAGAGTGTATCCTGTTCCCCTTGGAGAACCTCTCGTATCCCCCTTGGCGTGGATAACGGAAAGACACGACACCTGCATCTTACATACTCATTTACCACGAATACATAAACGATCTGATTAACGGTAAACTACACATACATCATAGTCTTGGTCATACATACATGAAGGGTTAAACCTATACATGCTTGCTCGTTTACCACAAGTCTGTGATCTACCCGTTAAGCGGTAAACTACCTACATAGACATTCTCATTCATAGTGAAGAGATTAACTTATCTATTCACGGCTTAACATGCTTGCATGGTCATTCTAGTTCATGTGCGAAGAGAATACACTAATCACTTCACGTCTTAACATACTTAGGACTCATGTTTAACATTCTAGTTCTCGACAACTTCGTCGAGGCTCTACATTCATTCCCTTTCTTAGTTCATTGCTACCCGAACAATCATGCTTAAACTCTCTTATGCCATTCTTGATACATATATTAATTCGGCCATAATTTCATATTACATTCATGTATAAGTATGTATAATTATTACTACACAATAATACAAATGTTGTGATTGCATGTTAACGTATAACGAAAATAAAATATTCTTCTAGGCTTTGGACCTAGAAATGGACGAGATACATCAGTGAAGTTTTTATTATTTTATATGATATCGAGTTTAAGACCATCTTTATTTGGGACGATATTTCCTAGTAAAAGTTAACATTGGAATGTTGAAGAATATATACACATTGTTTGTTAGTCGTCTAAAGTAGAAAGTTGTTGTAGTATCGAATGACCGTCAGAGCATTAGATTACTATAATATTACTATATTATCAATTGGCCTATCTATTCTTCGGTACTTTTTAAACAAATACATTGGATAATTTTAAATTTTAATTCATTTCATATTTTCGAACCATCCTTTTGTCTCCTTTGCTGTCTTAAACAAGTATGACAAAAAATTATTACTATTTAGATCCTTACCTTTATGGAATATAATATTAAGCCATTCTCTTAATCAATTTTAATATATTTCCAAACTAAAAAGATTTAATAATATTTGTCACATTCCTGATAAGATAATTTTTTTCTTCTTATAATTTGGTTTTAGAAGAAAATTAATTTGTTTCGGGACATAAAGTCAACAAGTCTTCTCGGACTTATATGCAATTTATTTATGGAGTCAAACTATGCATTAATGTGCATTTATTACTATATGCTTATAAATTAAGGATTTTGTTTTCAACATTCATCGTGGAATCAAGTTTAATACAATCTGAATAACAAGATTTATACAGAGAAACGTCATGACAATGTGTGAAATTAAAACGTTTGTTTCAGTTTTCATGATGATGATGCTAGTTGTCTCCCATGCTGATGATTCTCCTCCACCTTCATCATCACCTCACATTTCAATAAGTGAAATCATTTGTCTTGGCAAATGCGGTTTTCAATGCAGTAAATTGCTCGGGGAAATACAATCATTTGTAGCTTGTTTTGCTGCTTGTGGATACACATGTCTTGATGTAACATCAAAAAGTGCTTATGATTGTGCAACTAGTTGTGCCATTTCCAAGTCTATTAACGACAATACTGGTATTCACACTTATAGTTTTATCTATTATACTATTCATTGTTATCAAAATATACTAATAAGTTGTCATTTCATCAATTCATGGCATTTCCTAAAATAATGGACTATTTTACAGATGCTCGTGGTGTTAATCTGATCGTGAATTCATGTTTGGAAGACTGCAAGAACAAATAATTTGTGGAATGTAACATTCATTGTCAAAATCAAATTTGGTGCGAGAAACTGAATCCAAAATTTGAGAATCATGCACTGATGCTATAAAAGTTTTACACACACAACAAAACATATCTTACATATTAGTAGTGTGTTTTGAATAATAATTTATTTATTTATTTGGTACTATATGATTGAGGGTATGTGTAAACTCTTATTATGTTAATGGTTCATACCCAAAAATTTGTTAGATTTATTTGTGTAATAATAATTCTCATAAATAATTTCAATAAAGTTTAAATGGATCATTCTCTAAATATTTAATTTTGTCTCTATAGTAAAATATTACTTCGTGAACGTGGACTTTTAGGTTCTATATTATTTCAGATGATTTTATTCGCTACAAACACGATCTTTATTAGATTTTTTAGATTTTATATTTAATAAATTTTTTTAACAACCTGATTCCTTGGGGAAGGCCCCCTAGCAATTTAGAGTTCTTCGGTTATGTGAGTGAATTCGGGCGGAGATTTGTACCATCAAGAATTTGGTCCATTATTCTTGATCTTTTTAACATAATATAACATGAACATACTTGCACATTTTAAACAGAAAAATGGTAACTAATAGAATAATGAAGTTGATGTGTTGAATCACACCAGTAACCATGAAAAAAGGGAATAACCTCACCCGCACTTAAATTTATGTTGGTACACCTTCCGTCCCATAATAAATGTCACATTTTAAAAAATGAAATATAAAATAATCCAAAAAACTAATAATAACATAAGTTTGCAAAATAGAGTCTTATTTTTCAACTTTTAGTTAATTGTTTTTTTTTAATTATACCCACTAATTATCTAATTGTGCATCATTCTCAACTTATTTTTATACTTTAAAATTATAATAATAAATTTAAAAAATTACTAATATAGAGAATTTAGTAAAGTAATCATTCACTTTTTCTCACATATCAGTATTTTCTGATACGTGTAAAATTGCTAAATGAGATCATTATTGTTCAACTGGAGGAGAATTATATATGAATATAAGCTTGAAAAAAGTGTGTTGGAATTGCAAATTTTTGTTTTCAGTATAAAATTGACTAAACATAATAAGAACTGGTCCATCTTTTTTTTGCTTTCAAAAAATCATAATTTTTCAAATGTTTTATTTATCTATTATTGAAAATAAGTCATTTTTCTAATAGGACATTTCCTTTTAAAGTGGAGATGGGCCTACTTAAAGTCCATTAAGAAAAAATGGCTCAAATATTATTTCGAAAAAATTGGTTTGCGGCAAACATATGCTCTTGTTCTTTGGCATTCTTTAATTTTTTTGCAGTCGATGCTAAAATAAAGTTCAATCATGTCGACATACCTGGCCTAGTCAATTTTGATCACACTAGTTTTTTTGGTACCAATCTAAATTGAATCAATTATCATTCCTTGATACTATCCTATCCTTCTTTGTTTGCTCAAAAAACATATAACCCTCTTTGGTCCAAGTGAGTATCAAAACCCTTCCATGAATGCAAAAATAAATTTAGTTTGAGATTTTTTTGTTTTGTTTTTAATCCATACATAGAAAGTTTTAACTTTCATATATTAAATTTAAAGTAGAAATAATAGTCTTTTTTTTTGACAAGTAGAAATAATAGTCTTAATAAAGAGGATTTGAGTCGTTACCCTTTAAAAATTTTATCCTTGACCTAAACTACACTTCTCAAATATGAACTTGAAAATCAAAACAAGTTTTATATAATGTTCTGAAATCCACTCAGTAAAATAAATATTTTGAAACAATAGTAATAAAGTTTGAGTGTCGTGTATATTTTGTATGCTTAAAGACAAGAGTAAAGTTATAAAGGTACCGTTTGACCCGGTTTTTTTTTCAGTTTCTCTATATTTTTAAGGAGAAGCTAGGCTAAACACAATATCAATAAAGTACTTTCGGAAAAAAATACTTTTTTTAGAATGCATAAAATTGAATGGAATGAGCTTTAACAAAAAGTTGTTGAATGCTACTTCAAAAAACTACTTCTCCGTAATTTATTTCACAAGCACCTTGTAGACCAAGATTTTCGGGTGTCAAGCCATTAATTGGACTTGAACCTTCAATCTACCGGACTTGCTCGATTTTATTCTTGGGAAGGGAAAAAGAGATTGAAAAACCCTTTTTGGATCCGGGGGTTGGTTACGATTCGGGAAGGTGTTAGGCACCCGCGTCGTTCACGGTACTCCGTGAGAACCTCTTTCTAACTTTATTTTATTTGAAAAATTATTGATTAAAGTATGAGTGAAAGAATGGAGGGAGAAGAAGTAGGAGTTTTGGTTATTTTTATTTGATTGATTTGAAAGGAATAAAGCCTCTGCCTACGTACCCTTAAAAGGGATCAAAACCACCGTAGTTCACTCTTATAAAAAATATTTTTGTGGGTTGGGTTGATTTTAATTATTTTTGAAAATGATTTTGAGAAGGGTTGCGAGACCTCAAAGGTATAGAAGAATAAAATGGAAGTGAGGTTGTTTCATTTTATTTGCGAAAGGGAGTCTAAGTTTGATTAAAGTTCATTTAGGAATTTGATTAAGAAAATAAAGGGAAAACAACTTGGATTTGGACCCAAGGTTTATTAAGAAAATAATTTGACTTTCGCTTATTTGATTTTTGAGATAAAAAAGTTTGACTAAACTAACGGAAAGCTAGCGTAACAACGCGAAAAATGAAGCGAGAGTAAGGCAATAAATAAAGTGATATGGTGTCGGTGCAAGTGTCGGTGTGTGCAATTACTACGCTATTACATACCATCCTAGGGGCCTTCTAAAGCAAGAGCTAAAAAGCTCAAAAATAAATTACATCAACGCCTAAAATACACACTAAGATATTGGTAAATAAATTGTAAGAACAAAGCAAATGCATGAGATTATACTAGAGATAAAGCAATCATGATAAGAAATTTAAAAGCATTGCATGGATTATCAAAAGAAAGCATGATGTCAAAATATTAAGGTAAAGCATGAAGTAGAAATTGAAATATTAAAACAAGATCAATACAAGGTATCATGGAGTAAAAGAAAATTTAAGATGCATGAAATAATGTTTTGAAAATATTAAAGCAAAATAAAAACAAAGTTATGAAGATTAAAGTACTTCAAAATGCTTAGAATTAAAGACACAAAATAGGTTTAAAAATGCATGAGTTGATAAAATGATTTGAACACACCCAAAAATGCATAATGTAAATTCTTTCAAAAGCCTACATGAACTAAAAGTAAAAGTATGCATGAGATAAAAAATTTAGCTATTTAAATGAATTAGATAAAAATGCATGATAGGAGAAAAAAGATTTAAACCAAGAAACACATGGATGTATAAGTAAGATTAATATGCTAAGATAAAAAGTGAAGTGAAACATGCAAGTGACGACACTAATAAAGCAAGAGCAAAACAGCTTTAACATAGAACAGGGGGTGCGTAGCAGCAGCACAGGGGTGTAAACAGCAAGCAGGCAAAGAAAAATCAGCAAGAAACAAATCACACGGGCTTTGCAGATGAAACAATGGGCTTAAGAAACTGGGCCGGTTCAAAGAAAGCTGGACCGGTTCAGGAACGGGTCGGTTCAACCGAACCGGTCCAGCAAGAGCTGTACAAAACCAGTCTAATAAACTTCTTCTCAAAAACATTCAGCAGCATCGCTGCTCTTTCCTTCTTCCTCCATTTTCAAAAAAAAACAATTTATTCTCTCTTCTCTCACTAACAGCAAAACGGAGAAGAAGATAAGAAGTGGTCGGAGTTGCTCCGACGCGGTGGTCGGCCGGAGAGCCGCCGCGTCGGAGCTTTTTCAATCTTTTTCAAATCCGCTCCTCTTCCCTTCTTCTTCGTCCAGATCGCGAAAAGAAAACACTCACACAAACTAGATCAAGAAGACTAAAAGGAAGGAAGAATTATTACCTCTTACTTTGATTCGGTTGGCCTGTGATGAGAATGATCCCGTTCGCGACCTTCGTTCACTATTCCGATCTGGTACAGGTTCAGTGTTGATTCCGTTTTTGCTGGCCTTGAACTCGGTTCTGGATGTTTCCCTCTTGCACAAGGCTAGTTCGGTTCCTTCTTCTACACGAATTCAACTTCTTCTTCTTTGTTCTTTGTTCCTTGCTTCAACTTCGAATCCAGTTCCGTTTGCTTCAACTTCGAATCCAGTTCCGTTTGCTTCGATTCGGTTTGGTGTTTGTGTGAAGGCTTGAACCGGTTGCAAGGTTGGTGACTCGGTTTCACGTGTTCGAGTCTTGTTCTTCTTGGCTCGACGGCATTCCGCTCAGATCTTGCTTGAACGGTTTGAGTTCAGCTCCTTCTTCCTTCACCAAACCGGTTCGGTTATCGACGAACTCAGTTGAGCCGATTTTTTTGATAAGATTTATGCAAGAATTTGTGTTGAGTTTGTTCGGACTCAGACTGTTGTTAATGATGGTTTATGGTGTGGATTTGAGTGGTTATGTTATCGTTGGGTTGTGTACAGTCGCGAACATAGGAAAGGAAAGGAAAAAAAAAACATTTATGATTTTGTTGTTATTGGTTTTGAATGATGATGAGAACTTTGCTGCTCATGGTTGAACTTCGATGGATTTGATTTTGGATGAAGAAAAGAATTTGTGTATGTGGTTGTTCTTGGTATTTTCTTTGGATTTGTGTGATTCTGGAAAATGAGATGTGTATTGGGATTATGTGTTCTTGAGATCTCTTAGAGAAAAAAAAAATGGGTTTGATTCTTTTTTTGGGTCTGCCGCATTTTGGCATGTGTTTCTGTGAAAGTTTTCAGCCCCCTTTATTGCCAATGATTGCTGCTTTTATAGTGACACATTAGGGTAAAATGATATTTCAATGGACCAAAGTGCCCCTAACTTGGGCTGCAAGGACCTTGTGGACAAAATGACTAAAAGGACCAGTTAACTAAAAAGGGTAATTAAAATAAATGAATTAAACACTAAAGCTAAATAATAAAATAAATAATAAACTAAATGAAAAAATAACAACTACATAAGATAAAAATTACGAACTTAAATTGCGATTAAAAAAGTAACTGCTTAAAATGTGACTAGAAAAGTTCTAACTGACTAAACAAATTACAAAAAAAGATAAAATATTTAACTGCTTGAATAAAAATATTTTAACCAACTAGAATACGACTAAAAATGTTTGACTACTTAAAATAAGACTAAAAATATTTTAACGAGCTAAAATATGAATAGAAATATTCAGCTGACTACAAATACGAATAAAAATAAATTGATTGATTTAAAAAGCAAAAAAAAACTTTAACTGGTCAAAATTTGGGGTATGACAGATGCCCCTATTTAAGTTTCTTCGTCACGAAGATTTGAAAGAAAACTTTTAAATCGATGGGTCGAAGAGACTTAAATACTAAGTACACCGAATTTTGACAAGTTGAAAAGCTGAGAATGCAATGAATATAATGATATGAATGCAAGCGATGCAAGTATGAATGCAACGACGACAAAAAATAAACTGACTGGGGAACAAACTGATAAGTTTCACTGGGGAGAAAAGACTGTCTATTACCGACTTTCGTGGTAAAGACGAACATACAGAAGATAAAGCTTGAACGGAACATAAAGCTCAGACGGAAGATAAAGCTTGGACTGAAGATAAAACTCAGACGGAGGATAAAGCTTGAGACGGAAAATAAAGCTTAAAACGGAAAATAAAGCTTGTCCATTACCGACAGCCCGTGGTAAGGACGAAAGTACAGAAGATAAAGCTTGTCTATATTGATTAGTATTGATAAAGTGATTATTGGATGGGATCTACCACTTGAACACAAATTGATTGGTGACATTTATGAATTAAAGGGGACGACATATTAAGGGAATGACAGGTAAACACAAGTTGTCCGTGGTTTGGGACTGACCTTTTGAAGCAAAATGAACGTTTGCGAGAATCCACTCGGCTTTTGACGAAATGTTTGCGAGAATCCACTCGGCTTTTGACGAAATGTTTGCGAGAATCCACTCGGCTTTTGATGAAGGGTTTGCGAGAATCCACTCGGCTTTTGATGAAGGGTTTGCGAGAATCCACTCGGCTTTTGATGAAAAGTTGACCAGAATCCACTGGGCTTTTGATAAGAGGTTTGCGAGAATCCACTCGGCTTGTGATGAAAGGTTTGCGAGAATCCACTCGGCTTTTGATGAAAGGTTTGCGAGAATCCACTCGGCTTTTGATAAGAGGTTTGCGAGAATCCACTCGGCTTTTGATAAGAGGTTTGCGAGAATCCACTCGGCTTTTGATGAAAGGTTTGCGAGAATCCACTCGGCTTTTGATGAGTTTGCCGGAATCCACCGGGCTTGGTAAGAGTTCGCCGGAATCCACCGGGCTTACAGTGAATGACTTCTCTGGACCAGACACGCTGGGGTAGACGCTTTTATGAGATACAGTTGAAATAAGACACGAGGTGGTAAATGCAATGATATTTTGTATGCATGCAATATGTGCATGAATGTTTATATGCATGAATATATGTATGAATGAATGTATGAATGTATGACTGTATATGACAGGTGAACTTGATGAAACAAAAGAGGATAGGTAAGATGAGAGATGGACCGACACCGCAGTACAACCACTCGACAATCTTCATTGGGGATAACATTACTGGAGGTGAGTTAAACACTGTCAGGGTAAAGCTCATACTCAGACCACTGGTGGGGGAACAACCCATAACCACACCACTGAAGGGAGAATGCCCCATAATCAAACCACTTGAGGGAGAAACAACCCATTAATCAAACCACTGAAAGGAGAATGCCCAATAATCAATCCTCTTGGGGAAACAGCTCATCAATCAACAATTTGGCAGAAGTCGCCATCTCTAAGGGATAAAATACATCAATCAAGTCACAGATGGGAGACACCGTCAATTAAACCATAAGCAGGAGTCGCCATTCATCTAATCACCGGCAAAAGTCGCCATTTCTCGGGATAAAACCCATCAATCAACCATTCTGGCAAAAGTCGCTACTCGTAAGCCAGCACAAAGTGCATTCTTTCCATTTGGCCCACTTGAACTGTGATACCTCTGTCTTTTTATTCATTATTATTTTTTTTTGTATATATTTTTTGAATCCCTAATTTTTGCCTGGACCGCCCTTTCGGGTTTTCAATCCACTGGGAATATATTCTTTTATATGCCCCTAATTTTTGCCTGGACCGCCCTTTTGGGTTTTCGATCCACCGGGACGCTCATTTTTGCCTAAGCCGCCCTTTCGGGTTTTCAACTTAGCGAGCTTTTTTTTTGTGTTCTTTTTCCTCTTTTTTTTTTTTTTGACAGAGGTCATCTCACAGCTTTTGGTCGTGCTTACCCGGCAAAGTTTAACTGTCCTTGAGACGAATGTTGATGTATGTTTCTACTATTCATAAGTTCAAAGAAGATGTACCTGTTGTTTATGCTTTTCAAAAGACATTAAAAAGTTTTAAATTTTTTTGCTTTAAGTATTCACATCAAAAATAGAAGAAAATTATGCAAATAGAATAAATGAGAATTTCAAATAAATGGGCACAGGCTCAAATTAATGTAAATGGAGTGGTGGCCTGCCAAAGGCGTGGTTCCACAGATTTTAAAAACTTTGGAAAATGGTAATTATATTGGAAAAGGTACATTGAACACAATAACCGCTATGCTCTCTAACAACTTTGAATTCCACTGTTCCGAGTCTTTGATTTTGCAGATGCTTCGTGTCGAAGGTCTTTTGACAGTTGAAAATGCCCCAGATGAATCATATCTGAATTGATGCAGTTACCTTGCCATAAATCGGACGTCTTTTGACGGCTGAATTACCCCAAGTGAGTCATGTCCGACCAGATGCAGTTACTTTGTCACAATCCTTAACTTTTGCATAGGTCGCCCTTGCGGGTGTCAACCTATCAGGATAAGCACATTTTTTTTATCACTTTTTTTTTACATGTCTCTAACTTTTGCATGGACCGCCCTTTCGGGTTTTCAGTCCATCGAGACGCTCTTTTTTGCCTAAGCCGCTTTTTTAATGTTTGCGACTTATCGAGCTGATTTTTGATTTCTTTTTTTTTGTCTCTAATTTTTGCATGGACCGCCCTTTCAGGTTTTCAATCCATCGAGACGCTCTTTTTTGCCTAAGCCGCTTTTTCCAGTTTGCGACTTATCGAGCTTTTCATTTTAACAAAGTATTTCTTGACTGCACTGGCATTCATAGGACACACAAGTTCATCACTATCCTTGGTAATTAGGCATACATTGCCCCTGGAATCAGGTAACACATTTTTAGCACAAAGCCACTTTCTTGACTTTCACGGGGACGAGCCTTCTTTGTCAAATACTTGCTTTATCCTTTTGACATAACTGTACAGGGCACATTGCAATAACACTTTTAAATTCAATCCAGCTTAGCTTTCATTGGAACTTCCGTTGCCGGGACTTTGACCTCCATGTGGAGCATTGCCTTTATATTGTATACTGAGGGATGGCGGGGGGGTTGCCCCTGTTGAAGTGTGCACTTGAAGTATAACATCCCTGCAAGGCAGATGGTAGCATCTCGTGCCAGTCTTTGTACATGAAAGTCCTCTTCTGGACAATCTTTCTTGATATTCGCAGCTTCGATGGCCCAGATGCCCCAGTAGGCGAGAAATCTCATTGGAACTTTTCATCATCCTTCTCTTCAACCTCGGATACAAGGAACTCAAAGTCGAGAGAGAGTACAGGGTTAAAGTGCTCAACGAGTTTATTAATGCATGATTTGATTATTGATATAAACATTATGATTATGCAGATATGTGGAAATGATTTAAAGAAAAAAAAGGAATTTTTGGTTTTTTGTATTACCATCTTTCCAGAAAAAGCACAAAATAAAAACAAAGTCGGGATCAAAGCGACCTTTTAATTAATGATGAAACTACATAAAGCAAAAAGCCCTAAATAAGTTCACTTCCGTCTCGGGTGGGACGAAAGGATTTTTTTTGAAAAACATAAAGCAACAAACAAACATATTAATTGACCAAATGAGCAGTAGAAATAAACATCAACGACGACCCAGTTGCAGCTAAACATTCCATGTAACAACATTAGACGCCAAGATCCGATAACAGATTAGCTTGCACCTTTAAATTCAAAACTCTTCAAAAGGTATGAGATTTTTCTGGATCAACTTCTGAACCATCTTCTGCAATGCACAACAGTGCTCAATATCATGACCTGGTGCCCCTTGATGGAAAGCACAAAAGAGGTCGGGCCTGTTCCGGGCTGACAATTTTGCTGGCACTGGCAGAGGTGCCTTGGTATAGACCAAATTCCTTTCAAGCAACTTTGGAAGCAACTCTGCATACGTCATGGGAATAGGATCAATCTGTTTCCTTGAAGTCCGTTGTCGAGGCTGTTGTTGATATTGCTGAAACTGGTGTTGATAACCCGGACTTTGCAGAGCGTTTGTGACAGGCATAACGGCGGCCACATGATGATAAGCCAGATACTGTTATTGAGGCTGACTTTCCTCCATACTCATATCCTGGTATTCCTCCTATGAACCATCAGTGGGAACAATTTCTTTGATCAAACATCCTTTTCGGACCCATTCTTCGATACGCATGCCCGCGGTCATCATATCCGCGAAATCGCCAGATGCACTTGCAAGCATATGCTCAAAATAGAACGGATCCAGAGTTTCCAGGAAAATCTCGGTCAACTCTTTCTCTTCTAGACGTGGACGGACTTGTTCGGCGACATCTCTCCATCGTTGGGCATAAGCTTTGAAGGATTCATTATCATTCTGGGTCATGGCCTGCAGTTCCTTTCTGTCTGGGGCCAAATGCAAGTTGTAGTTATATCGCTGGACGAAAGCCTCGCACAAATCCTTGAAAGTTTTGATATCATCCTTGCTCAGACCCATGTACCATATCAGTGCAGCACCAGTCAAACTATCTTGGAAACAGTGGATAAGGAGTTCATCATTACCTACTTGAGCAGACATCTTTCTCACGTACATTACCAAATGAAGCTCAGGGCAAGTGTTCCCTTTGTACTTCTCAAAATTAGGGACTTTGAATTTGGGTGGTATAACGACATTGGGAACCAAGCAAAGATCATAAGCATTTTTCCCAAACAGTTCTTTCCCACGGAGAGCTTTCAATTCCAATTGTATTCTGTCAAACTTTTCTTCCAGTTCAGTTATCCGGTCGTATGCAACCACATTTCCTGAGTGATAGGTTGGCCCAGGGCCCTGCTGAGTAGTATGAACCAAAGGTGATGAGTAGGTCATAGTAGCTTGAGGGAACGAAGGGCCCGATTGAGAGATAGGCTTTGTCTGTTGCACAAGAGGATTTTGAACCTTAGAGACACCAGGATGGAACACTTCACCAGAACTTAAAGGTGTACTCCAGAGATAACCTTCCAGCATTGCATGTTGAGGAGTACTAGCAAACACTGTTGAAATCGGGGTTGTGGAAGCAACCGTCTGAGCTTGAGTGCTGCCAACTGGAAGAGATAATGGCTGACTCTGTGCAACCGTCATCACAGATACCAAGTTCCTCAAAATCTCATTTTCGGCCCGGAGGGTTGTCACCTCTTCACGAAGCTTGTGGTTCTCTTGTCCAAGATGATCCATTCTGATTTGCTCGAGTGTTGTAGATGCGAGTTGACTGATGGATTGACCTTTTGTAGACAGAAACAAGGTATGAGACACAGACTAGAAACTATGAATGCCAAATGATGCATGATATGCTTATGCAAAAATGTACAATTTTTTTTTGTTATCGAAGGATTTGTCAAGGCGAATTGTAAACATTGCAAAGGAACATGGTTTCATCTGATATTGCAATAGGTTTCCTTTTCAAAAGGTAAGAACGAACCCAAAACAAAAGCAAAAGCTTAGTTGAGATTTTTTTGAAGTTTGTATTTCTTTTGGTGTTCATTCTTACAAGATTCATACCTTTGATGTTTACAAGACGACTTATCTAAGTCTTTCGATATTTTTATGGATGAAAAAAGGTTTATGGATGAATGCATATGCATGCATGATTATGATAGAATACATGAAATACATGGGGGGCTAGATTCACAATGTTGGAGTTGAAGGTAACGCCATTTGGTAAGGACTATGGTTTCAAATTGGACTTGTAACAAGGGTTCTACCAAGTTCCCAACTTACAACTACCCTTATGAATATCTCGGTGCGTAGGATTAACTCCTAGACCAATAATTCGTAAGGAAGTCTAGTTTGAGTGTAGTATCGCGTGACGACCAAAGTCAGGACTACTCCTGGTTTAGTCTCCGCACTACGTCCTAATAAATGGCCAAGATGGGTTAAGGGTGATCTAAAGGTCCTCAACGCTTGATGGGTTTCAAAAATAATAACGCCAATCACGACTACTCATGGTGACGTATATGTACTCTTGAACCCACGTTGAGTGGAGTTATATCACATGCACACATAGGCAGGACTACTCCTGGTATGGCACTATGATCGTACTCCGTCCTATCTTATGTTTCACTCAAGTCCGGGAGTAGGACTTTTATTTTTTCTCACCCCTCACGTAACAAGGTAAAATATATATATACAAAATAGTAAAGCATAAAGATAAAAGAAGAAAGGTGGGTTTAACCCGCATAGGATCCCCAGTGAAGTCGCCATTTTTGTAGACCAAGATTTTCGGGTGTCAAGCCATTAATTGGACTTGAACCTTCAATCTACCGGACTTGCTCGATTTTATTCTTGGGAAGGGAAAAAGAGATTGAAAAACCCTTTTTGGATCCGGGGGTTGGTTACGATTCGGGAAGGTGTTAGGCACCCGCGTCGTTCACGGTACTCCGTGAGAACCTCTTTCTAACTTTATTTTATTTGAAAAATTATTGATTAAAGTATGAGTGAAAGAATGGAGGGAGAAGAAGTAGGAGTTTTGGTTATTTTTATTTGATTGATTTGAAAGGAATAAAGCCTCTGCCTACGTACCCTTAAAAGGGATCAAAACCACCGTAGTTCACTCTTATAAAAAATATTTTTGTGGGTTGGGTTGATTTTAATTATTTTTGAAAATGATTTTGAGAAGGGTTGCGAGACCTCAAAGGTATAGAAGAATAAAATGGAAGTGAGGTTGTTTCATTTTATTTGCGAAAGGGAGTCTAAGTTTGATTAAAGTTCATTTAGGAATTTGATTAAGAAAATAAAGGGAAAACAACTTGGATTTGGACCCAAGGTTTATTAAGAAAATAATTTGACTTTCGCTTATTTGATTTTTGAGATAAAAAAGTTTGACTAAACTAACGGAAAGCTAGCGTAACAACGCGAAAAATGAAGCGAGAGTAAGGCAATAAATAAAGTGATATGGTGTCGGTGCAAGTGTCGGTGTGTGCAATTACTACGCTATTACATACCATCCTAGGGGCCTTCTAAAGCAAGAGCTAAAAAGCTCAAAAATAAATTACATCAACGCCTAAAATACACACTAAGATATTGGTAAATAAATTGTAAGAACAAAGCAAATGCATGAGATTATACTAGAGATAAAGCAATCATGATAAGAAATTTAAAAGCATTGCATGGATTATCAAAAGAAAGCATGATGTCAAAATATTAAGGTAAAGCATGAAGTAGAAATTGAAATATTAAAACAAGATCAATACAAGGTATCATGGAGTAAAAGAAAATTTAAGATGCATGAAATAATGTTTTGAAAATATTAAAGCAAAATAAAAACAAAGTTATGAAGATTAAAGTACTTCAAAATGCTTAGAATTAAAGACACAAAATAGGTTTAAAAATGCATGAGTTGATAAAATGATTTGAACACACCCAAAAATGCATAATGTAAATTCTTTCAAAAGCCTACATGAACTAAAAGTAAAAGTATGCATGAGATAAAAAATTTAGCTATTTAAATGAATTAGATAAAAATGCATGATAGGAGAAAAAAGATTTAAACCAAGAAACACATGGATGTATAAGTAAGATTAATATGCTAAGATAAAAAGTGAAGTGAAACATGCAAGTGACGACACTAATAAAGCAAGAGCAAAACAGCTTTAACATAGAACAGGGGGTGCGTAGCAGCAGCACAGGGGTGTAAACAGCAAGCAGGCAAAGAAAAATCAGCAAGAAACAAATCACACGGGCTTTGCAGATGAAACAATGGGCTTAAGAAACTGGGCCGGTTCAAAGAAAGCTGGACCGGTTCAGGAACGGGTCGGTTCAACCGAACCGGTCCAGCAAGAGCTGTACAAAACCAGTCTAATAAACTTCTTCTCAAAAACATTCAGCAGCATCGCTGCTCTTTCCTTCTTCCTCCATTTTCAAAAAAAACAATTTATTCTCTCTTCTCTCACTAACAGCAAAACGGAGAAGAAGATAAGAAGTGGTCGGAGTTGCTCCGACGCGGTGGTCGGCCGGAGAGCCGCCGCGTCGGAGCTTTTTCAATCTTTTTCAAATCCGCTCCTCTTCCCTTCTTCTTCGTCCAGATCGCGAAAAGAAAACACTCACACAAACTAGATCAAGAAGACTAAAAGGAAGGAAGAATTATTACCTCTTACTTTGATTCGGTTGGCCTGTGATGAGAATGATCCCGTTCGCGACCTTCGTTCACTATTCCGATCTGGTACAGGTTCAGTGTTGATTCCGTTTTTGCTGGCCTTGAACTCGGTTCTGGATGTTTCCCTCTTGCACAAGGCTAGTTCGGTTCCTTCTTCTACACGAATTCAACTTCTTCTTCTTTGTTCTTTGTTCCTTGCTTCAACTTCGAATCCAGTTCCGTTTGCTTCAACTTCGAATCCAGTTCCGTTTGCTTCGATTCGGTTTGGTGTTTGTGTGAAGGCTTGAACCGGTTGCAAGGTTGGTGACTCGGTTTCACGTGTTCGAGTCTTGTTCTTCTTGGCTCGACGGCATTCCGCTCAGATCTTGCTTGAACGGTTTGAGTTCAGCTCCTTCTTCCTTCACCAAACCGGTTCGGTTATCGACGAACTCAGTTGAGCCGATTTTTTTGATAAGATTTATGCAAGAATTTGTGTTGAGTTTGTTCGGACTCAGGCTGTTGTTAATGATGGTTTATGGTGTGGATTTGAGTGGTTATGTTATCGTTGGGTTGTGTACAGTCGCGAACATAGGAAAGGAAAGGAAAAAAAAAACATTTATGATTTTGTTGTTATTGGTTTTGAATGATGATGAGAACTTTGCTGCTCATGGTTGAACTTCGATGGATTTGATTTTGGATGAAGAAAAGAATTTGTGTATGTGGTTGTTCTTGGTATTTTCTTTGGATTTGTGTGATTCTGGAAAATGAGATGTGTATTGGGATTATGTGTTCTTGAGATCTCTTAGAGAAAAAAAAAATGGGTTTGATTCTTTTTTTGGGTCTGCCGCATTTTGGCATGTGTTTCTGTGAAAGTTTTCAGCCCCCTTTATTGCCAATGATTGCTGCTTTTATAGTGACACATTAGGGTAAAATGATATTTCAATGGACCAAAGTGCCCCTAACTTGGGCTGCAAGGACCTTGTGGACAAAATGACTAAAAGGACCAGTTAACTAAAAAGGGTAATTAAAATAAATGAATTAAACACTAAAGCTAAATAATAAAATAAATAATAAACTAAATGAAAAAATAACAACTACATAAGATAAAAATTACGAACTTAAATTGCGATTAAAAAAGTAACTGCTTAAAATGTGACTAGAAAAATTCTAACTGACTAAACAAATTACAAAAAAAGATAAAATATTTAACTGCTTGAATAAAAATATTTTAACCAACTAGAATACGACTAAAAATGTTTGACTACTTAAAATAAGACTAAAAATATTTTAACGAGCTAAAATATGAATAGAAATATTCAGCTGACTACAAATACGAATAAAAATAAATTGATTGATTTAAAAAGCAAAAAAAAACTTTAACTGGTCAAAATTTGGGGTATGACACACCTCTCTTCAACTCACGCAGACAACCTTTTCTTTTATTTTTTAATATTATTTTTCAATTTGTTTTTGTCTTCCATTTTTTTTAACCGGTCCATATAATTTTTTTTAAAGGAGGATCAATATAATTTTATTATCTATTTTTGAAGGGATTTTATTATCTTTTTATCACTTATATATTTAATTTTAATATCTTTTAATTATCACAACCTTACAAATATTTTTATTCATGCTGTCATTGAATGACACCAAATATTTTTATTCCCTTTCTTCAACCTCACAAACACACACACACACACACACACACACAGACACTAGCGTTTAGAGTAATATTTTATGTCCGTATGTCTGTTTTTTTTGTTACGCTAATGCATATAATTTTTTTAGTGTTGCATAATGCGTACAATTATTATTTTTATAAAATTTTGATTTTAATTAAAGGTACAAGTATAAATGCCTAAAAAAAATATACTTATATATATTTTACACATTTATATTGTAACAAACTATATATGCATATCTTTTTCTTATTAAAAAAAAAAAACTAAACATATCTTTTTCAATGACACCAACAATATAACAAATATAATACCATATAATATAAATTCTTATCTTTTTAAATAACACCAAAAATATGATATTCTTATAACAAAATTTGTTATACAGTATAATTGGAAAGAAAAAAAAAACTATTCTCTAGCTTAGCTCGGTTGATATAGACAATGTATAAATATATGCAAGGTCGCGGGTTCGAACCTCGGACACCATCAAAAAAAAAATAATAAATTCAATGTTTTGTACAATATTTTGCCAAACAACTTTTAACTTAAAAATAACTTTAGAACTAAAAAATAAAGAAACCAAACAGCTTTAGCTTTTTCCTTAAAGAGTTTTATTTTAACTTTGTTTTAAAGTAGCTTTTAGACCGAAAAAAAGTCTGGCCAAACGGTACCAAAGATCGTGCATAAGAAGTATCCTTGTTCAAAAAATCTGAAAACCTATACTTCTTGCAACTGCGAGATTTTCACTATACTTCTCAAAGAATTTTCACTACATAAACTTTTACATTAGATCACTCTTGATCTTACAACATGAACTCTACTAGCCTCAACAAACTTAGTTGATGAAGTTTTTCAACCTCAACAAGCTTACATAAAGATCATTCATTCTTACTATGAACTAGAAAAACTTGAGCATTTGGCAAATAAAAAGAAAAGATTGATCATTGTAAAAATAAATAGGAATGTGTTTGGTTTCTAATTAGGACTAAATTTGTGTTTGAAATATGATGGAATGAACAAATAAAAGATTATTCGAAGCTTTGGATCTGGAAATGGATGAGATACATCATTGAAGTTTTTATTATTTTATATAATATCGAGTTTCAATTTTGATGATGACGATGTTAATTGTCTTCCATACTAATGATTATCCTCCACCTTCATCATCACCTCACATTTTAATAAGTTAGATTTGTTAGTTGTTTAATTTTGTATAATTAACCTTAAAAATATATTAACTCTTGTTTAAATGTTGATAGGCGCCTAGACCACAAAATATCTTTATTCTCAAGTAAGAAAAAAATTCATCCAAAACCGTTAAGAATGTGTCCATGTGTCCAGATCACCATTTAACTCAGACGGTAAAATTTACAAATATGGAACATTCAATGGGTATTTTTGTGGTTTACCCGTTAGGTAATTCTTGAATTATTCTTAGATTTCAATTAACATGAATGCAGTTAATGTGTCTAGAAAAAATGTTATCTACTTCTTCGACCATAGTACATATTGTGTACTTTTTGAGTTAACATGTCCTCTGAAATATTTAAAATGTTTAGTTACATCGAACTCGAAGTATTGGGGACTCTATCCAAAGATATTTGGCCCCAGAAAATATCTATGTGCTAAAGAGAAAAGGACATTTCATGTCTCCTGAGATGGTGTCAGTTATGAAGAAAGGTTGGATCATAACGATCACATATTTTATCGATCACCAACTTTTTGCAGGGATTAGAATTAGGGGAAAAAGTCTAAAGGGAAAAATTAGGCTGTACTCGATGACAATTTGCACTATGGTTTCTTTCAGTCCCACTCTCAGTCTCACTGGAATTATATCTAAAGTGTTCACGTGAGCTTAGCTCAGTTGGTATGGATAATGCATAATATATGTAAGGTTCAGGGTTCAAACCCAGACACCACCAAAAAAGAATTATATCTAAAGTAAACTGATCCAAATTAAAATTGTAAATATATTTAGAAAATAGAAATTTGTAAAAAAAAGTTGAATATTATATATTCAATGTTTTTGTGTCTCCTTTTGTGTTACGGGTAATTATTTGATTGATTGTGTTTAACAATTACTCATTATTGGATTTAATGTTAGGCACTTAGGAAGCAAGTGACACTTTGGAAGATGGTGATGTTGAGGAGATGCAGGTGAAAAGGGGATTAGACTATCTGCATCTATCTGTTTTATTTTTTAGGTGTCACGCTCTTCACTGACAAGAGCGACAACTAAGTAGATGTGACATACCTAAGGTACTTATGTGACAAGGATCTGGTTACGATTACGAATTTGGAGTAGTTGCCCTTGCTCACATGTACAAAGTACTCAACAATGGGGCCCATTATAAGACTTCACAGTTGCATGGATACTTGACCTTGTTACAGGTATAAAAAATAATGAATTGTCTAAGAACAAAGAAACCATGGAATCTGCCATGGATGAAGCTTGAAGAAGAAGCAAAGAGAATTGAGAAAATGATTCTATTATTTCATGATAGTGAAAACGGTTACAATCATTGTTTATATAGAAGCTTAGAGTGACACATTATCACTATTACTTCTAACTAACTACATGAAATGTAAATGCAAGCTAAATGTGAAATGAAATTACAAAGCCAAAGGAAACTTGCAAGCCAAGTAATCTCTGCATGCCCTTGTTATAAGCTTGTATCTTGTATCTCTTCAGTGTCTTGCTCCAATACTCCCCCACAAGCTGGAGGTTGGTATATGTCAATCAACCCTAGCTTGCTAACACAGTCATAAAACTGGCGTGGATTTGAAGCCTTAGTGAAAACATCAGCTTTCTGGTTATGTGAGGAAACTGGCAACAACCTCATGACTCCTGCTTGCAGTTTTTCACGCACTAAATGACAATCAATGTCAAGATGCTTTGTGCGCTCGTGAAACACAGGATTTGCTGAAATGTGCAAAGCACTCTGATTATCACAGTAAAGAACAGGTAAACGTGAAGGTGATTGTTGCAAGTCATGAAGGAGGAAACACATCCATTGCAGTTCACGAGTAGCTGAGGCTAAAGCTCTGTATTCAGCTTCTGCAGAGGAACAAGAGATAGTGTTTTGCTTCTTTGATTTCCATGACACTAAAGATTTTCCAATAAAGAAGCAATACCCTGAAATGGACTTTCTAGCATCTATACACCCTCCCCAATCAGCATCACTGAACCCAAGCAGTTGTAAGTCAGATGAATGGGGGAAAAATAGTCCACGTCCTGGTGATCTCTTAAGGTATCTGAGTACTCTCAGTGCAGCATGATGATGAGTGACTGTGGGAGAAGCCATGAATTAGCTGAGCTGCTGCGTAGCATAAGCAATGTCAGGCCTGGTAGTTGTGAGATACAACAATCTACCCACCGATCTCCTGTAAGCAGCAACATCATGATAAGCTGAACCTCCATCAAGATGTAAACGTGAAGAGGGATCAAGAGGTGTACTAGCAGGTTTGCACTTGGTAAGCTTAGCATCTGCTAAAAGTTCCAGGCAGTATTTCCTCTGACATAATGAAATTCCTTTAGAAGAACGTGCCACTTCAATCCCAAGAAAGAATTTAAGTTGGCCAAGGTTCTTGATTCTGAAGGTTTGATCTAAAGCCAATTTTAATTCATCAAATACAATGAGGGATGTATCAGCTAGAATGATATCATCTACATACACTAAAAGTGCAGCGAAGGATGAAGTAGTTGATTTGATGAATAATGTGTGATCAGAGGTGGATTGAGTGAACCCATGTGCATAGAGAAATGTGGCGAGCTTCTCAAACCACTGTCTACTTGCTTGCTTGAGCCCATACAGAGATTTGAGCAGTTTGCAAACTTGTCCAGGTTTGGGAGGAGTCACTCCTGGAGGTACCTTCATGTATACAGTTTCATGTAATTCACCATGAAGGAAGGCATTGTTTACATTTAGTTGGTGAAGATGCCAACCATGTATTGATGCAAGAGCCAAGAGTACTCTAATGGTAGACATTTTTGCAACAGGAGAAAAGGTTTCAAAATAATCTAAACCTTCAGTCTGTGTATAGCCTTTTGCCACAAGCCTAGCTTTAAATACCATCAGCATGTCTCTTGATTTTATAGACCCATTTATTACCAATAGCAACAGCTCCAGAAGGTAAATCTACAAACTCCCATGTTTTGTTGACATTGAGAGCTTCCAATTCAGTTTGCATAGCAGTCATCCACCTGGAGTCTTGACTGGCATGATGAAAGTTGGAAGGTTCTATGTCATGGGAAATAGAGAGAGCATAGGCTTGATGTTGTGGGGTGAGTTGAGAGTAAGATACATAATTTGTCATGGGGTAAACAGAAGACTGGCACACATAATCTTGCAAGTGTGAAGGTGCTTTGCTAACTCTCTGTGATTTTCTAAGAGGTACAGACTCTGTATCTTTATCAACATCATTGATTTGTTCATCAGACTCAACATCTTCTTCTGAAGCAACTTCAGAAGTAGTGTCTGGAGCATTGACCTCTGAGTCACCAAGTAACTTAGCAGACAAGTCATGTCTGTTATCTATGTAAATGTGTGTATTTGGAACTGGATTTAAAGAAAGAGAAAGAAATGGGAACTCCAAATCAAAAAACTTCACATTTCTGGACACAAACACTTCAGAGTTGTGAACATCAAGCAAGATATGACCCTTCATCCCTGATCTGTATCCTAGAAAGGCACACTTTCTTGCTCTAGGGTCAAACTTATGTCTGTTAACAGGTAAGGTTGAAGCATAACTCAAGCAACCAAATACCCTAAGTTGACTCAAATCTGGTACTTCACCATATAAAACTTCATGTGAAGACCTATTTTGTAAAATTTTGGTAGGTATTCTATTCAGAAGAAACACTGAATATAAAACTGCATATGACCAGAACCTCTTTGGTAACTTTGACTAAAACATTAAGGCCCTACTAATGTTAAGTATGTGTTGATGTCTTCTTTCTACTCTCCCATTTTGTTGTGGTGTATACACACAACTTCTTTGATGAAGTATGCCCTTTTTAGCATAGAATTCTTGCATGAAAAATTCTGGTCCATTATCACTTCTGATAGACTTTACTTTCTTTTCAAACTGATTTTCTACCATATAGACAAAACTTTTGAGCTTGTCTGAGGCCTCTGATTTGTTTTTCAGCATGACAACCCAAACATGTCTACTATAATCATCTAAAATAGTTAAAAAAATACTTGAAACCATGAATAGATTCAGTAGAAAAGGGACCCCAAATGTCTGCATGCACAAGATCAAACATAACATGTGCATTATTCTTACTAATAGGAAAAGGTAATATTCTTTGCCTGGCCATTTGACATATATCACAAGCTACATGGCCACTAACAGAAATGTAGCTATGCAACTTATTCATACACTCATGAGACAAATGCCCAAGTCTAAGGTGCCACAAAATTCCAGGAGGCACTACATTATCAGACTTATTATTTGAAACAGAAATACTTGAAATTTTAGCTTGTTTTTGTATTTTCTTCTCAGCCTTCAAGTAATAGAGTCCATCTATTTCTTCAGCCAAACCAATCTTCCTTATACCCTTCTTTTCCTGTATAACACATTGGTTAGTCTCAAAATTCACAATGCAATCTTGCTCTTTGCATAGTTTTGAGACTGATATAAGATTGACAGCAAAATCAGGTAAGTATAGTACATCATGTATATGCAAAGTATCAGATAACTTTACATTTCCTCTATGACAAGCCTCTACAATGGTTTTGTTTGGTAATGTGACACTAATAGGTTTAATTTCCCTATAGTCAGTGAACCAATGCAAGTTATGACAAGTATGATGTGTTACACCAGTGTCAACTATCCAACTACTATCATCAATTTTGCAAATTGCATTATTGATAAAGAGTTTACCTCCAATATTAACATTTGAGCTATTTGTTTTCATCATATTTGCTGAGCCTTTAGTTTTAACATTGCTCTTTTCCAAAAGTGCAATCAGACTTTGATATTGATCTTTAGTCAACATCATTCCACTCCATTTTTCCCAGCAGAAGTGCTTCCTTTAGATTCAACATCCTCACAATCTACAAAATTGGCATTAGCAAAAGAGTTTCCTCCTCCTCTACCCCAATTGGGAGGGTAACCATGCTTCTTATAGCAAGTTTCAACAGTGTGATTAGTTCTATTACAGAAGCTACACACTCTGATATTTCCTCTTCCTTTACCTTGAGAGTATCCATTTCCTCTACCTCTTCCAAATTGTTTCTGACCATCCATTGCATTGATCAATCCAGAAGCTGTATCATTCAAAGTAATAGTTGGTGATGATACTACATTATACTGCATCTTTCTCTCTTGCTGCATGACCATTGAGAAAACCCTGTTGATCTGTGGCAAAGGATCCATCAACAGAACTTGTGATGTCACCCCTTGATAATCTTCATTCAATCCCATCAAAAACTTGATGATTCTATCTTCTGCTCTAAAAGCTTTGTTATTCCTCATAGCTAAACAAGTACAAGCAATTGGACAAGTACATTGAGGTATAGGTCTGTACTGATCCAATTCTTCCCATAAGCCTCTCAATTCAGTGAAAAATTCAGTAACTTTCTTACTACCTTGCTTCAGATTTGCAATTTCTTCTTGCAATTGAGCCACTCTAATTCTATCTCCTCTCATGAATCTATCTTTTAAGTCATTCCACATATCAATCACATTTTCTATGAAAACTACACTATGTGCAATAGAAGGTGAAATGGAATTGATTATCCAAGTATGAACCAGATTATTGCACCTTTCCCAACCAGAGTAATTCAAATCATCCTCTTCTGGAACGGGTATGGATCCATCAACAAACTTGAATTTGTTCTTCATCGCAAGAGCTCTTCGCATCTTCATGGACCATGAGTGATAATTTTCACCGGTTAATTGAGGTGTAACCGTAACAGTTGAGGAATTATCTGAAGAATGAACATAGTATGGATCAAGACTTTGATCCTGGTTATTATTGTTGTTTCGCACCATAGTGAAGAATACGATCGAATATTCAAAGGAAAAACGAGGAAAAGTTCAAGAAAGAACGATGAAAAACTAGAAACGCAAAACTAAGCGAATCGGTGAAAAGAGAGTAGAAAAACAGAGTAAACGAAGAAGATGAACTTATCTATCGTTCAATCTTCAATGTGCGGAAGCAGAGCAAGAGAATCTTGCTCTGATACCATCTAAGAACAAAGAAACCATGGAATCTGCCATGGATGAAGCTTGAAGAAGCTTGAAGAAGAAGCAAAGAGAATTGAGAAAATGATTCTATTATTTCATGATAGTGAAAACGGTTACAATCATTGTTTATATAGAAGCTTAGAGTGACACATTATCACTATTACTTCTAACTAACTACATGAAATGTAAATGCAAGCTAAATGTGAAATGAAATTACAAAGCCAAAGGAAACTTGCGAGCCAAGTAATCTCTGCATGCCCTTGTTATAAGCTTGTATCTTGTATCTCTTCAGTGTCTTGCTCTAATAAATTGCTTATTTATTTACATGTTAACTATGATTTTCATACGAATACTGATATGTGATGTTGATGCAGGCTTGAATATTCTAGCATTTCCAGGTAGTCGATGATAAGGATTATTGAGGTGTATATAGGGAGGATCGTCATCCACGTGCCATGATGTTTGTTTCCTTAAACAGTTATGTTATTGCAAATCCCACAAGATCTCATCTTAATCACATGGATCTTAGTTCCATTCTTCTGAACATGTATCAGTGTCACTGCGAGACATGTTCGTTTGTGCGAATTAGCCTTTACTTTGGATGGCTCAAATAGGGACCTCAGAACGTCCGAAATCTATGGGGGCGGGTGTTGTGCCAGTTTGGTTATGTCCAAACCATCCCCAGGCGGGACCTCGCAGTGTTGTGCGTAGTGCCTTGATCATGTGCTAAGAGCACATGATTTGGGTCTGCCTGCTTCGACTGGTCTAGACATAGCGACTAAATACATCAGGTGGTTTTCTGCCATTTCACATTCATACATCATAACTTCGCATGATGATGTTCATATCCCAAGGCCACATGAGGAGGAGGCCCGTGATGTGATTGTTGTCGGGGAGCATGGAGACCAGCAGTGGCTAGACATGACCGAACGGTTGAGGCGCATCAGAACCATGCCTTAAGCATCATGGTCGATCAATGATGTAATGGATTTGAACAAATTTTTATTTATAATTTTGTTTGAATATTTTGATGTAACCTATGAATATTGGTACTACTTTGTTTAATCTAAATTTAATTTGTATTGTTTCATATGGTTTAAATTTTTTGCTTAAAATCAGTTTGTCCGCATGTTTATATCTACACGGGTTAGTCATTTTGTTAAAGAAAAGGTGTCAGCTAAACAACACAAATTATGTGATCATGTGTCTATGTTGACACGGTTAAGATTATATAATTTGAAATATTTATTCAAGTTTTGGATACACACTATAATTTGCCTATAAAATGGTCTTGGGGGTGGGTGGGTTTGACAAAATTCGGACTTTATACTCTGAAAGTGTTTGGATTCTTGTTTCCAATTATCAAATCCAAAACATGGTTAGGATTGTATAATTCGAGCAAAGAGTTTTTTGGGGTAAAGAATAGGATGCGTGAGAAACATAGAGTGGCAAAAGTAATAGTCTTATAGATAAATAAAATGAACAAAAGCTTATATATATTTGACCATACAGTGAACTCATTTTAATAAACAAAAACAAAATTAGATAAACCAATGAAATATAAGAAATTAAAATCCTTAACATTTTGTACAAGAGCCACAAGGACGAACTTTTGGAAAACTAGGACAAGTGCAAGAGCAAGAGCATTTGCAATCACAGCAAGATGGAAAAGGCCAACGAAAATTGCAACCTGGTAGAATACAACAACAGTTGTTGCAACCACAAAACTCTTTACAACAATGTGATTTTTTATCAAAGCAGCAACACCAATTTGATAAGGAGCATTTAGTAGATGAAAGACAACTACTACATTTGCAATTTTGTTTGCAATCACAACACCCGGAGAAGCAATCACAACACCTACAGCAGATCCAAGATAAGTTCAAACACCGCATCCGACTGCACAAAAAAACCACTTGTTAAGAGTCTCGTATTTGATGAAACATAGTCTGACAAAAAAATTTCAATTGTTGAACCTAGATCCTCTATAACTGCAGTACTACGGTGCAACAGGTGTAGCGACTATACAGCTGCTGCACCATACCGCAGCCGTAGAGGATTCGGTCCCCAAATTTCCACTCAAGCATAGTAGCTGTGACTTTTGATACATAAAATCCAGTAACAATGTAAAAATCGTACCACAGCCACTTCCATAAGCGACATGTCTTGCGGTTCTTTTTGGTCCTGCATGAAAGAGAAAAGACATAAGAATCATGATTTCTTTAAAACTAACAAAGATAGACTAGAACATAATTTCTTACGTTGGTAACAGAGGATCTGAGTTTGCCATCACAAAATCTGCAATCCTGTAATGTTGTTCCATTAAATTAAATAATGGACATATCTAGAGCAATAATTAAATATTTTGATGAATTTATTTAGCTTCATAATCTAAAGGACACAAGAAATTCTACAAATAAACATACTCTTTGCAGCATTTTGAAGCTGGTTGCAAACCTTCAGAAGATTTTAACTCTTCCTGTGAGATAAAAAGTTGTTAGTCAATTTTGTTTTGCAATAGAAGAGATAACTCCCTCCGATCACATTTATAAACAAATATTACTTTTTTAAATTCATTGAGACTAATGAATTTGGACTATAATATAGTCCCCATATATCAATTATTTAATGAATTTAAAAAAGAAATAGTTGCTTATAAATGTCATCAGATGGAGTATTAAACTAGGTTCAACTGTGTCGGAACAACCTTAATGCATTGTGTCTAGTGGCATGACTCCAACAAATGTGGTTTCATAATTCAATCACTCTATTTTCTTAAATTATTATCTCTATCTATGTGTCGCTATTAGAGTCATGTCATATGTCAATGTTTGTGTCTGCGCTTCATAGTCATTTTTGGGCAGCTTCTTTACTCAAATAAGCAGAGTTCCAGAACAAGATTTATTAATTCCAAGTTGATTTCAACTTTTTTCCCTACACACACTTGAAAAGTTTATCTAAAGTAACTTTTAGTGTTTTTCTTGATATAATCAAACTTTATGCCATTGCATAACCATATAGTAGTAAGATTTACAACCTAGAAAAGAGAGTCCTTCAGTTGGCAATTGAGGTACACAATTTTTAAGATTTTGCAGAAATTTTACTTTTTACTACCTCTATGCTTCAATGCTTAATAAATGCTAGCAGCTGGCTAACTCCTCAAATTGACAACTACAATTGTGAAAACTATTGAATGTTGATAAGGAAACGGTAAGAAAGTACCCTCAGAAACCAAAACATCACTAGAAGAAGTAATCAATTAAATCACAATCTATAAAGTGTCAAAATCATGCAAAAATTAGAAAAACAATCACAATCATGCATTTAAAATGTTCAAAGCCTATCTATTCATGAATCACATTACATCAGTCAGTATAGCACGGATACGGACACGACACGGACACTGACATGCCGACACAGCTAATAATTTGAAAATATCACGTGTGTAATTACAAGTGTCGGTGTCGGACACTTCCGAGAAGTGTTTGTGCTTCATAGCAGTATACTTATTACTCATCACAGTCAAAGTTTGCTCTTTAGATCACAAAATGCAAAGTCACAATCACCAACTAAACAATGTACCAATAACTATAATCATAGTAAGACTTCCTTCATAAAAGAAATTCTATATAATAAAAATATGTAAGAATTTAATTTATATATACACCGACAGTGTAAAATTTAGTGCATGTCACAATTGTTGGATCACTATAATGATTTGAGTTTAGTTGTATCTACTTTAAAAGTCATACAAAAGTTGATATGTGATCGGTTGACAGTGTAAAATGTTTTACGAAGACGATGTATCATGTATCAAAATGAATCTCAATATTTAACATGTTTTTTTATCATGTGTATATTCAAAATGATGGTTTCTATCCAAAAATTTAAAAATTAAGTCTTTAAATTTCATTTTAGTTGCTCAAAACAGTGAATGCATATAAATTTATCAGAACAATTAAGAAGGGTACATGAGCTAAAAAACTAACCTCAAAAAAACTTATCTCTCTTTCAAGCATTTGAACTTTGGCCATTTCACGGCGCTTTCCATACAAATCAGGGTACTCTGGTGGTGCTTTAGGAGATGGAAGTGGAAGAGACATAACATTAGAAGAAGGTTCTCTTGTAGGAGTAGTAACCATGATGATGTTTTCTATGAATTGAAGTTTGCAAATGAAACGAGAAAGAAACAAGAGAGATCAAGATATGAGTAGAAGATGGTAATAGAAGAAGAACGATTCATGGTTGTTGTAGTTGCTGAAGAAGTGAGTAATAAGTGTATGTAATGTAATGGTAAGGGACAAAGCAGAAGAGGCACATTAGTTTAGGTGTTTTGAATGCCACATGAAATGAAATGACTGTGGCAGAGACAGTAAATAGTGGTTCTGACAAGGGATATTTAATTAGGATTCAGAAAGAGTATTAAAAGAAGGGTTATACTAATTTAAAGACATTTGTTAATGATTTAAAAGAAAAAAAAATTATACTTTCAAAAAAAAATTATAATTTTTATGTAGAAAAAAAATTATAAGTTTTATGGGAAAAAAAAGAAGGGTTATACTAATTTAATGACATTTGTTAACGATTTAAAAGAAAAAATAATATGTCCTTTCAAAAATAATAATAATATGTAAGTTTTATGTAAAATAAAAAATTTGTATTGTTTAAAAGATTTTTCTATCCCTTATTTAATGTTTGTCTTTTTAATATTTTTTTTGTGTATTTAATGTTTCATAATTTTTTGTAACGGTATATGTGTAAAAATAATTAATAATTACATCAGTTTTGATGTTTTCATGTTTTTTTTCTTATATTAAGACAGGAGAGAATCTATCTTTGTTAGCATTTTAAATTTTATTTTTAATCTCCGTAAAAAAAATTCAGCAAATTTCGATCCTTTAAATATTTTCAATCACGACTTTTGATCTATATTTTTAAATCAATATGTGTCTACTTTTCGCATTTTTTTAATGAACTTTTACAAAGATATTTAAAATATTAATAGAATCTCTGCCACAAAATTTAAGATTATCTTAATAAAATATGAATTTTAAGTGCTAAAAACTTAAAAATTTATATTTAATTTGTCCATTGTTAAAAAAAAATTGTGAAAGAAACTTCTATAAATTACTAAACATTGATGAAAAATAAAATCAAAATGATGAAGGAAACTCATGAGTTTACTTAAAAGCATAAAGCATAAGTCGTGACGAAAAAAACATTAAGAAAATGACCAAAACTTGCTGAAATATTTTAGAAGGGTGAAAAACAAAAGTTAAGATATCTATAGAGAACAAAAATTTACTTAACTCTATAAAAATTATAAATTGAGTTTAACACATTTTAACGCTAAAATCATCCACATACTTCACGCAAATATTTTTCGCATTCAAGAAGATTCAAACTAAAACAACATTTATAACTTTTTTTCAATAATCTTTAAAAAAAATAAAAAATGCCATCACATTACTAAATAGTTCACCTAACAAATTATTTATTATACATAAAATAAGAAAAAAGCTAACAAGTATTCTAAGAAACTACGACAACGTTTATGTAATTATGATTTTTACATGTATTTAAGTTGTATTTTCAAGAAAAAAAATCTTTTTATAAATTTTTCAAACAATATCTTTAAAACACTACTATAAAACAATACAGATAGTGATGGTGAGATGGAGGAGTAACATTTTCAACTTTAAAAGAATTGGTGTTTGTGTGTGAATATATTAGGGTCATGTTAACTTGTGCCTTAAGGGCACATGTTAAGAAATTAAAAATGGAAATAAAAAGTAACTTTTGTTTTGAAAAGACAAAATTTCAAACTTTTAATATATTAAATGCACAATTTTCAAGAAAAAATTTCTATGTTTAGTTTCTAAACTTGTACCCCAAAGGCACAAGTTAACATTTTCCATATATTAAATATATTAAAGGCGCAACATAAAGGGGCTGTTTGGTATCAAAGAAACATTTTCCGTATGGGAGTTTTTGCTGGGGGAAAGCGACAGTGGTATTGGTAGAGGATCAACTGGTTTTGTTTTGTTTCGGTGGTTTTTTGGTGTTGACGCAGGGGTATGCATGTGTTTCGTCAAATGTATATTCTTGCGTCATTACTCTTGGGGTTGGTCCTTTAGTTTATGGGTGGTTTTTAAAGGGGTTTTTGTTCGAGCCTGGTGATTGTATGGCAACCGATTTCCCCTTATTGTATTTTTTTTCCACCCGAGCTTATTAGTGCTTCTCGCACGGGCTTGTCGGTTAATAATATTTTGCCGTTTCAAAAAAAAAAAAAAGGAAAGATTGTATGAGGATGAAAAGATGGCTGATAGTGCTTCTTTCCATAGTTTGGATTAAAATGTCAGCAGGGAAAGAAAGTTACTTTTTGGTGGGCCCCACGTGCAAAAACAATCCCCTCCATTTTGTGAAGAAAGTGGGATGAAAGGGTGTTTTACAATGAAAAGACATAAACACCCATATTTTTTATTTCCGACTCCATCATTTTGGTCCCACTTTTATTATAATTTTTTTTGGCTATTTTTGTCTTTTTACAAACATTCTCATCTTTCTTTCCTTACACTTTCTTTTCACTATCACTCATACCAAACAACCAAAAAATCATCTCTCTTTCCACTCTCTTTCCACTCACTTTCATTCCTTAAACATTCTTTCCTTTTACTTTCTTTCCTTTTTGCATCCAAACAAAGCCAAAATGGGGAAGTAGGAAGTGAAAGGGGCCATAAATGTAGAGAGAAAGGGAGTCATTATTGCACGAGGGGGCTACAAGGAAGTGAAAGGAGAATCTTATGTGAGTATACTGGGTGAGATCTAGAAAACAAAATTGTTCATAAATACATAATTAATAAATGCAACCGAATATGCTAGCTCTGTCTTACATATAGGTGTAGGATTCATTTCATTAACTCTTACTGAGAGAGTTGTTCAGATAGTAGTTTCTTAATCAAGAGGTTTGCTAAGAATATTTCACTTATTTGTTTGATTGACTAATTTAACAAGTTATAGCTGAAAAGATTAAGAGTCAATTTCTTTTAGATTTTTAAAAATCATTTCCTATAGATAATTTGAATATCACTCTTTCAAAAGTTTTCTGAAATAAATATGTATTGTATATGTATAGGATACTGCTAACAAGTTAGTAATTCCAATATCCTTGAATTAACATTCAAGTTAAAAACTTTGCATATATGGAACAAAATAGTTTTCCATCAATATGATTGAAGAAACATAGACATCTGAAATTATAATTTATCTCCTATTAAAATCATTTTCTTCAAGAGTTAATCAAAATAGTTATTTCATTTTCAACATAAAATTTATTTTGATAAAAAATAAGTTTTGAGAAAAACACGCACAAAAAGAACTAAAACCTAATAAAGAAGTTTTAGAAAATCTAAAAGAAATGAGCACTAAATAATTAAAAGTTGTAGTTTGTTTCCTATCACGCTTCTAAAAATATAAGTGGGTCTAAGTTAAAAACTTCTACAAGAATTTGCTAGATATACAACCACTCATTTTTTATATGAGTATGTTTGCAAGTAATAATGAAAAATTTGTTAATACACTTATATATACATTATGCTAAAATACTCCTTCATACAAATTATGGTTGTTTTTAAGCATTCATTAATGCTCAAAGGAGTTTAGCATTGGATATAACAATAAATCAGGGTGACATGAAGAAGGTTTAAGGTACCAAACAAATGTCTCGTGGGTGTGATAATATAACTAATAGTATGTAGAGAACGACCTCACTTTCCATCAAAAATAATAATCGACATTAGCACATATATGAAATAGTTATGGTAGAAAGTGGAAAATATTTGACTCAAATTCTCACTAGTTATGTTATACATAGTTAAGATGGTAAAGTTTCTGAGTATCTTCTACAACAAGCTTCAATAGTTATTATGTTGTTGAACTTCAGAAGTAAGCTAGCCCTCTGTTGTTAATAGTAGGAATAATTCTTTGACACTAAAACAAATTTTTTGAAATATTTGAAATAGAAAAGGTTGTTTAATTCATGTAAAAACAACGAGCATAGTTACGAGTTAGCAAACATTAAAAGTAAAGAATTATTAGATGGAGTCACCAAAAACATGATTGAAATCTAAAACTAACTCAAAATAAAAATATATGGGTTAGCTCTAGAGCTGTCAAAACAAGCTACCCGGCCCGTGACGGGTTAGCCCATGTCGGGCTCGGGATTTTTTGGCCGAGCCAAAAAGGCCCGGATGATAAATGGGCTAAAATATAGTTGTCCAAGCCCGGCCCTTTGCGGGCCACGGGTTTTTGGGCCAGCCCAATTAATAAAAAAATTTAATTTTAAAAATAAAAATAACTTAAAATTATTCACACCACATAAATTTTTTTTTGACAACCCCACATAGAATTTTTAAAATTATGACATTACGACACTTAAAAATATAAATATCGTAAGCTACCTTTTGGTTCCGAAGAACAACAGAATTCCATTACTCATTAGGCAATGTTAATCATTGCCATAGTAAACTTCACCATACTGTGAAAATTGTCATAACTTACACTATTTAGATTAAATAGTAAATTCAATCCAAATGGCAAACTTTGCTTTGTTGTGCATTATCAGCTTTCTCTTTTCAAGCCGTGTTTGTGTTATAAATCTAATATTTAGCCTTCATATTTATGATTTTGGAATGGCCTTGGACAGTATCACAAAAAAAGGATAAACTTTGGCCTTAAGACAAAACAAAACAGTGTCGTGGGTAATTAAATAAAAAAATAATTAGTGATTAACAAAAATAGTCGGGCTTTCGGGCTATTCGGTGCCCGGACGGGCTAGCCCGCCACGGGCTCAGGCTAAAAAGCCCTCGTACTATTCGGGCTCAAATTTGATTGTCCAAGCCCTTCATTTTTCAGGCTTTCTAGGGCCGTCTCGGTAGGCCCGACCCATTTTGACAGCTCTAGTTAGCTCCCATTCAACGTGTGTTTAGTGTCTTGGGGTTCAAAGATATGTCTATGTTGTGCTCAGAAGCCCTAAACCTTCAGGCTCCTCGTCGTATGTTTCATATTCTTCTTCTTCATCAAGTTTTGACCACTCTGATTCTTCAGAACTCCTTTCTATGTAATCTTAGATCCCGGGCCATTCCTCGGACCTTTCCAAGGCTTGAATTCTTCAGTTGGAGGAGTTACCCTATAACACTCGTAGTATCCATTCAACCTTATTTTTGCTCTAAGTCAACCAAAGCTTTGGAGGTTTAAAGGAATGAACTTCCTAGGATCATCAAACATTGTTCATAGTCGCCCACCTTAAGGACAATCACATCAAACAGAAACTCAAAGTTGCCAATTCTCACCATTATGTATTTAACCATACCTTCAGGGGGTGTTGTAGACCCATTTCAAGGCCAACCTCTACCTTGCATGATTGCAGCTTCAATCTTCCAATTCACTCAAGAGTAGTTAATGGCATGAGGTTTCCGTTGAATCCTAGGTCGCAAAAAGCTTCTCTTATATACATGTACCTCGCCATGACAGGACCTTTCAAACAACTTGGATCTTTTTCGTGTTGTGGAACTTGCAAGTCAAAAACAACACAAAATTTTTTCTGTTATATAAACAAACTCTTTATCTAATGGTTTTGCTTCAAGTTTCAGGATCTCTTTGAAGAAATTTGATTCAACAGGGATTTTTCTCAAGCATCTCCTTGATTGGGATATTGAATTTAAATCTCTTTAAGATTTTGATCAGTTGTTGAAAATTCTCTTCATCTTCGGTGTTTCATCTTCCTTAGCCGTCTATTTACCTTTGATTGACTTCACTCCCATTATTGGTATCTATTATCAGAATTACCTCTTATGGTCAAAACAGTCTTTTTCTTGAGTTTTTTACTTCATTAGAATCTTCCCCATTTTCACTAGGATCCACTTTTTCGCTTACCTTTACGATGAAAGCTTCTTCTTTGCTTTCCTCTGCAATTGGATCCTCTTATTTTTTAAAACTATCACTTTCATATTCCTTTTTTACTCGTCTCTTTCTCCACCTGGAATCCCTCTTTTTTTGAAGAATTGGGGTGCAATTTCTTGGAGTTCACGTTGTTTTGAGAGAATCTCCTTCATGAACTTTGTATATACACGATTTTGTTTAAGAGAGGCCACAAAAAAGATAGTGACTTTTATACCATTCATAAAATTCAAGGGTACTTTCATTTACCTCTCATTTTCACATTCCTTCTTTGGTAGCTCGTATTGTACCACTGCAGGAATTGGTTGACTTAATGTTTCTCCCGTCTTACTTCCTTGCCTTTGGCTAGCTACCTTCCACCTATTTTCTTGACCTTGTGTACCCATCACACCATCTTGCACATCTCGCTCCTTGAATTGTGAAATGTATTACCATGTGATCTGAATGGTAGGCAAGACGCGTGGTTCAGATTCGGAGATGTTATTAGTTCTAATAGGGGAGCGAATTGATGTATATGTGTGGTGATTTTAATGTCATCTGTTTAGCTAAAGAACATATCAGTAGAACATCAATTTATAAGCATGAATATCACTCTTTTTTCAACTTGTTCATCGATGATAACATTTATCTGATATTCCTATGTGTCGTAGGCGCTTCACTTGGTATCAGGGTGACGACCTTTCTATGAGTCACCTTGATAGATTTATTTTATAAGAGGAATGATGCAAGCAATGGCCCAATTGTGTTCAATCTTCTTTTCCTAGAGGTTTATCTGACCATTGCAACATCTTTTTAACTGTTGATGAGGAGAATTAGGTTCCTCGCCCTTAATGCATGCTTAAATGTTGGGCAGATCTTCCGGGTTAAAAATAGGACTTGTTGCACTCGCTTCACGTGGAAGGTTAGGGAGGACTTGTGCTTAGGGAGAAGCTTAAAAAAACAAATATGGTCAAAAGATTTGGCACTAACATCATTATCAAAACTGGGAAGGTCGTATCAGTGAGGATCGTAACTCTACGTTGGACGCTCAGAGGAGGATGTTGACCTTGAGGCTGAAGAGTTATAGGAATTTCACTCCTTAACTTCCTACTTGTTTACTTTATCAAAATCAAATACCACCAAACAATGGCAACATTTCAAATTGATTTGGTTAAAAGAGGATGATGCTAATTCAAAACAAAATCATGGCATCACTTCCTCTTGTCACTGTTCGAATGCTTTTTTTTTTCTCTATTCGTAAATAGAGAGCAATGGGAGTGGGTGGTAGGTTTCCATGTAGCAGTTTTTAATCATGTTGCCAATCACTTTCGGTTTGGTTATGCAAACCTCCCATGAATTGACAATCTCACTTTTAATTCTTTGAATCTTTTACAAAATGGATAATTAATTAAACTTTTCATCCATTAGGAGGTCTGTGTGATTGTAAAATAGGTGGTGTGTGATTGTGATTTTTTCATCAAGGAATTTTGGGTTGTATTAAAAGATGATTTTATGTTATTCATATCATAATTCAATTATAACGGCAAATTGCCAAGAGGTATCAATAGCACTTTTATAGCTCTTATTCTAAAAGTGTCCACAAAGGCTTGCGGACGTCGATTTCCATGGTAGGCAACATGTACAAAGTTATTTCAAAAGGTCTTATGTAACAGATTGAGTAAAGTTATAGGAAGTGTAATTTCAGAATATCAGTCAACATTTATTCATGGAAGACAGATCCTAGATGGAATTCTTAGAGATAATGAGGTAATGGACGACGCCCGGAGGTTAAAAAAGGAGTTATTGTTATTCAAACTTGATTTTGAGAAAGATTTTGATTCGGTTGATTGGAAAGATTTAGAAACAGTTATGGTTAAAATGAATTTTCCTAGCTACCCTTTGGCGGAAGTTGATCATGGAATGTGTTACTACAGCTTCAGCTTATATTTTGGTTAACAGGACTCCAACCAATGAGTTTAAATTTGAAATAGGGCTACAACAAGGTGACCCTCTGTCACCTTTTCTATTCTTAATAGCAGCTAAAGGAATTAATCTTTTGATGAAAGCAACTACGGAGGCTGGCGTCTTTAGTGGGTACTTAGTTAGTCGTTTAGACAACATCTCAATATCTTACTTACAAGTTGCAGATAACATTTTACTGTTGGGAGACAAGAGTTAGGCTAATGTTCGATCCCTGAAAGTTGTTCTTATTCTTTTTTAGGTAATCTCAGGCCTTAAGGTTAATTTCAATAAGAGTATGTATGTTAGTCTTAATGTGGCCGCTTCTTGGTTGGTTGAGGCTGCCTCTATTTTGAATTGTAAAAATGAGCACATCCATTTCCTTTATTTGGGGCATCCTATTGGTGGTGATTCCTATAAGCTAAATTTCTTGCAACTTTTCCTTGTATTAAATCTAGTTGTTGAGTTATAATGGTATAAATCTATCCTTGGGTGGTCGGCTGGTTCTTCTGAAGTCTATCTTGTTCTCTCTTTCAGTTTACTTTCTTTCCTTCTTCAAGGCGCCCACAAGTATCATTTCCTCTATGGAAACTATTATTACTTTTATTTTTTTGGGGGTGAGGATGTTAGGAAAATCCCTTGGATAAAATGGGATATTGTTTGCTCTAATAAGGAGAAAGGATGGTTGAGGGATTAGGCGGTTAAGGGAATTCAAAATGGCTCTGTTAGAAAAATAGTGGTGGAGGTTGAAAAAGGAGTGTGATAGTTTGTGGTTTAGAGTGTTGTCAGCATGGTTTAGGGAGGTTGGCCTCTTTTTACATGAGAGTGGGTGAGGGGTTAAGTGTGGTAAAGCAACTTAGTAAGTATTGGTCTCATGGTGTTGATACAAATGTAGGAAATTGGATTGATGATAATTCTGTGTGCGAGTTCGGAGAGCATAATTTAACATTATTCTTGTGGGATCCTTGGATGGAACGTGTAGCTTTGAAGGATAAGTTTAATTGCCTTTTTGAGCTTTATGATAGCCATATTGCTATCAGGGCTTAGATGGAGCATTTAGGGTGGGGGTGAGGGTGGAGAGGCTGGGAAGTGGCGTAAGAGATTATGGACTTGGGAGGAGGAGCAACAGAGGAAGTGTAATGCTCTGTTGAACTCTGTTATTTTGCAGGATGACGTTAATGACAGATGGTCGTGGAATTCAGAGTCTTAAAAAAATGATTTTGTTAATAATATTGCTTATAATTTTCTTCAACAAGTCAACATATCCCTGCAGATGACAACCTTGTGTTTTAGCATAAATAAGTTCCTCTGAAAGTCAATCTTTTTGTGTGGCGTCTCCTTCTCTACCGCCTTCCAATGAAAGACAATTTGTTCAAAAGATGGGCGAATCCGGCTACTTCTATATATTGTGTGGGAGGGTGTGGAAATCTGGAGGATGTGTCTCATACTTTTCTCCACTGCAACTATTTTCCTTGTAATCTGGACTGTTGTTTATGATTGGTTAGGCTTTGTTATGGTTACTTTGTATCGTGTTTCAGATCATTTAACTCAGTTCGGTTCATTGGGAGGTTTTTCTAAGCGCAAACACGACATTATTCAATTAATTTGGTTTTCTATATTTTGGGTTTTATGGAAAGAAAGAAATTCTAGAATATTCAATAATAAAATAATAATATCCACCACTTGCTAGATAACATAAAAGCGCAATCTTAAGGCTGACTGAAAGCGAAACACATCAACTTTGCTTTTGACTACCACATGTGGTAACTAAATCCTCTTAATTTTTTGTAATAGTTCTCTTTGATTTCTTTTTAGTGTATCATACATGTATATGATGTAACATTACTTTGATCTTTGCTTCTCTCTAGCACTCCTTGTGTGAGGTGAGGTAAGTAAAAACGGTTGATTATTATAATTTCATTTTAGCTTATTCAATAAAAAACTCTATAGTTAACCACTTTTTGGTCAAATTTTATATCCGATAAAATTATTCTTAACAATGCAATTCTTTTTAAAATTAAATCTAAATTAACTATATTTTAATTGAATAATTTTCAACTAAAATTTTTCTCCGAACATTCTAATATATTTTTTTCAAATTAAAATATAAAAAAAATTAAAGGTAAATTTTTAATAATAAAGTGTGATAAAAGATGTGTGTATGAAAAAAATAATAGAAAAATGAACCCTTTTTCCGTTTATTTACCGAGTATCTCTGTACGCATTGTGACCGTAGATAGAACTACAATAGATGATAAAACCCTCCATTAAAAGATTTAACACCATTTTTATCACTCAATCAAACAGTGATCTCTAATTAAGCTTGAAGAAAGTCTTACTATACCAAGTGCTTTTGATCCGCTTTACATTATAAGGGAATTGTTTATAAGTATTTTAAAGACACTTTTTAAAGTTGTTAAATAGTAAACTTTTGTAAAAATGTATATATTATATTCAAAAATTTAAATGAAGAGTGCTCTATGTAAGGATCAATGTTCAAATTCCAGACACTACTTATTCGCTTTAAAAAGTGAATTCTAACACAAGATTACATAAAAAAACAAAGATATTTAAGTTTTTAATCAATAATTTTTTAACTTAAAATCCATGAAGAGTGTAAGTTTTTTTTTTACCTTACGAAGACTCATGCTATAAAGGGAGAGAAAAGGTGCAAGTGTGCACGTACGAACCCAATTAAGCAAAGGTGGTGGATTTTTTAAGGCCAAATACCTCCATGTGTCCTTTAAGTTTCACGTTTGTTTCAGATAGGTCCTTTAAGTTTTTAAGGTGTCAGATAGGTCCTTTAAGTTTTTAAGGTTTCAGATATGTCCTTAACGGAGGTTGATAGAAGGACCTATCTGAAACAAACTCGAAACTTAAAGGACCTATCTGAAGCCTTAGAAACTTAAAGGACCTATCTGACATCTTAGAAACTTAAAGGACCTATCTGAAACAAACGTGAAACTTAAATGACCCAGGGAGGTATTTGACCATTTTTTAATATAAACTTTTGGTGGAGATTTGAGGTTTGTTTATTGAGTGAAGAGGGTCCCTGTCAGAATATATATATATTTTTTGTAACATGTCAGTTATTTATAATTTAGAAAATAGAGTTTTGTATTGTTCAGTGGCGCAAGCAAGGTCTGGGGCTGAGGAGTAAGGGGATTTGCAAAGAGGAGAAGCGAAAAACACGATGGAAATGCCTCAGACCGGTATAGCACGTGACCGCTTCAGAGAGATTGAAACGACGAATTAACCCTGACTTTGAGGAAAATATAATATGAGGAAAATACAGAGCACCAACGTTAAACTTTTTTCTTGTCTTCGTAAAAAATTATTTTGTTTAAGATAAAGAAGATTCATTGAACAAACGGAACTCCAACTCTTAGATTGATTTGGTTTGCAAAGGATGATTTCTGAACCCGCCATTTGGTTTGGATGTTTGTGTCTATCAAAATACACTATCCGAAAAATGTTTTTTCAATGGTATAATTTTAAGTAAAATACATAATTTGAAAGCACCCATCCGATAAATGGAATAATAATCATTTATTCATAAGGGCAAAACCAACGTATCCACGTTCAATGCTCTACGAATTGGACGTGTCACACCAAAAATAGGTACACACTCACTTTCCAAGAAATCTCCTCAAAACTCATTGGAACCTTATTAACTTGAGCGTTAGGGTGTCTTTTCAAGTACACACCATGTATTGATGAAGGATTGACTCTAACCACCGTGAATCCTCACAACGGTTGATTCGCACCACCATCAACCGACTCTTATGTTCTACGACCAGAACATTGGCACCATCTGTTTCAACGAATTTTTGATAACTTCGTTTCCCGAAATCTCTCTACTATTTAACTACTATAAGAATGGTTGAAATTAACACATGAACAAAGAAATCACTTATTTTGAGACATTGGCTAACATCGTGGTTTGAGATTCTCATTGACTGTGTAACACGCCTTCCATAATCATTTCCCATTTGTCGGTGATCCTCACTGCGACGGCACCATCACCTGCTAAACCTTTGGAAGAACGCGTGCTACCGTTTATCGACACAACCAATGCACGTGAAGAAATTCTAAATGATGAGTCAACGAATTAGCGCATGTTTGCGTTAGCGATTGTTTGGAAGACTTTTACCATCAGATTCGACAAAAGGTTCAAATGCATTGAGAGTGGAATCAACAATTTGCTTGGGTGAAAAATGTATAACTATGACCAATCATCATCACACCTCGAGCACCATCAAGTTTCGCCCCACCAGAACATACTACAAATGAACTAACAGATCAACGTGTCCACATTTAGAGCGCTTTAGGTCACCAACAACACTACGATCAATCTCGATACGATGATCGCCATCGGAAAAAACAAAAACGTTGAACAAGAAAAAGGAACTCCAGAAGCAATGAAGTTAGTGACGCCTCAAAATGGCAAAACAATATTCAACCTTCAAAGTTGCGACTTAGGAAGCAAGACACACCATCACTCACCTCCAAGAAAGAAATGATGGTATGTTCCAACATCTCCAGAATACTATGATCAAGAACAAAATTTGTTTTAAAATGGAATGTTTTCTAAAAGGATCATGTTGGAGCCGCTACTCTGGGCGTTTAGGAAACCGCCCATTATAGAAACATACGATGGAGTGACTGATCCAAACGACCACTTAAAAAACGTGGACAAATCATGATCTTCAGATGAGCAACTAGACCGACTAAGTGTTACCTAATTAGGCTAACTTAAAGAAAGGGTCATAAATTTGTTCGAAAGGCTTCCCTGACACTCCGTTGAATCATGGTAGAATCTTAAAAAGGAGTTCACAACATGCTTCACGGCCTCCCAAAAATGAGTTGGGATTCTCTCCATTTAGTGTCCTCTTCATTTCTTTCATTTGGAGAGATAAAAGACACAATGAAGTTTATAAAAATATATAAATAATTAATAGTGGTGGGACCCACTTAATGGTAGGATCCATTATATATTTTGTTGTTGTCTATCTCTCACCAAATGACATTATCCATTTGTTTCAAGTAAATGGACCCCTTCACCCAAAAAAAAAAATGCCTAATAAGTATCAAAATATATCATGCTAACTTCCGTAACACAAAACCAAGATAGGGAGATAAATTTATCAATAGGGAGAGAGCTATGTCACTGGAAATCATCTATATTGTTGGGAGGGATTAGGTATAGTTTTTATGAATTTGATGTAGATAGGTTAATTATATATAAAACCTAGCTGTATAGTATGCATTTTTCTTGAAAATTTAGCAAAGTTATGCATAAAATTATAGCATATACTAAAGTGCTCAGTGTTAAATTGGTTTGTATCTCATCCCAAAAGCTAGTTCAAAAGATGAGGGTACTCAAGCATATTTATACATTCAACCATCCGGTAACCTAATCAATAATGGAACAAATAACAAACTATAAGCAACTTCAAAACCAACTTCAACACCCACCCTCACACCTAGCGTAGACCTGAGTCAAATTCCTACAATGCAATCCTTAACCTGACTGTTGTACTATGTTAAATAGGTTTGAATCTTATCCCAAAAGTTAACTCAAAGGATGAGAGTAGTCAAACATATTTATGCACTTAACAACCCAAAAACCTAAACAATATGAGACAAATAACAAACTACAAACAACTTCTAACATTCATAAAACATAAAAGCAGAGACAAATATCGATCAAATCAGAAATTCGTATAGGCCAACCAGTTATTTATAATCTAACAAATGCAATTCTACATTACGATATAACATAGACTCTGATATATTACATAACATTACAAAGGAATTTAAATTAATGTAACTCTTCCTTCTCTACATACATACAAGTGTATCTCACCAAGAACCTATTACATCAATAAATAAACAATATTTTTTTTATAGTGTCAGATAGCAATACTCCATCCGTTTCAAAATGAGTGTCATTTTAGCTAAATAAAATTGTTTCAAAATGAATGTCACTTTCAGTTTTCAATGCACTATTGATTACTTTTTTCCAATAGTACCCCTTAATTATTACTATGCACACTACTTCCAAAGTACAACATTTTGGGAAATGCACCAATAGTTAACAAGACAATTTTAGTAAAAGTGGCATGTCTATAGACAACATTATTGCATTTCTTAATATGTGTGTAACAACTTAAAACGACACTCATTTTAAAACGGATGAAGTATTTAGTAACATGAGGTTATCAAATCGATAATTAAAATAAGACGAAAATCAATAGCCATGAGTTCTCTACTTTTTTAAGATTCATTGTTCTTTCGTCTGTTAGCCGCGTTTCCATGAATTTCATGTACTAGCCACCAAGTGTATCGTGCATGGACAACAAATATCAGCAAGACTCATCAAATATAAGTTCCTTTTTAAGTGTCTCTTTTAGAGAAAATTTTTGTTCCTATTTAACTGTCACTTTCAAATTTCAATGCATCATTAAATGTTGTTTTACCAATATTATCCTTTGTTATTTATTGCGGAGAGAGAAATATATGAAATGAGATGTTAAATTAATAAGGTCATTATAGTAAAAGTATAACTTATTGCATCAAAAGTAGAAACAATTATTGATTGTTTTGGTTTGTGTAAAATGTCAAAAAGTGACAATTAAATAGGAATGGAGGCGGTAGGAGTTATGCAAGGGCTATAAATCAAGTCAAATATATATGAAATTAGTAGTTACACAACTTTATATGTTAAAATCACCAATTTTAATTACTTAAACAATATACTCTTTGGTTCTATATATATATATATATATATATATGACACAATTGACTCTGTACACATGTCAATGCACAATTTTAAACTTGAATATATTTAATATTTTATTAAAAAATATAAAAAATGGATATTTTAAAAATACCCATCAAAACAAATTGAACAACATCTTTTATGCTATATTTTTTTGGAAAATGTTAACCAGTGCCCCTGAGGCACTAGTTAAGCAAACCAAATATAGTATAAGTGTCTTGGAAGTTGTGTAGTTAAAGTTTAAAAAGTGTAAAATATGATGTTTTCAATGCAAATATTTCCTTTTTTATTTCCTTAACAAGACCCTATTTTTTTTTTTACCAAATCTTATATATTATAATTTGTGTTTGTATATTAAAAGAAATATGATCAATGAATAATTGATAAAGTATAATACCTTATCACACTTGTTAACATTTTTCTTATACTTAATTTCACCGCTTTTACGTTAGAAAGAAGTGTTACACCCTTTTTAACTCATTTGTACTTTTTTTTAACTTGAATCTTGCTCCTGTTTTCAATATAGTTTATTTTGTTGTTATCATTTTGTTTTGATATTTTATTAGTTTATCATAATTTATAATGCATGTACGAGTTGTTTTCCTTTGAAAATTTTCAGTTTGCTAATTAACCTTTTTTAGTAAATAAAATATTAATTGAAACGTGAGGATATATATAATCTTGATATCCAGGGATGAAGCACATCCAACGTGGCCATGTTTATTCTATCGTCAAAGCAAATACTCGTATATTTCCATTATTATTCTCTTTAGGTTGATTAGCTAGTAGCTCTACCAAATTTCAAAAGCTTTTGAAATCCACTATCTAACTTTTTTCTTTTTTGCGTCAATATAAACCTTTTTTTTTTTTTTTTTTTTTTGTTCAAACTATTTGGCCCACTTCTCTGATTGATGCCTTAAGGTTTATACGTCAAACGAACATAACTAAAAATGAGTTCAACACGCCTACACAAACTATGTATCAACCACGAATATTTTACCAACTCTTTCTTCTTTTTTGTTGACAATTTTCCTACTCATTACTTAATCACATTTTATGATTGGCACATTTCCACTAATTAACACATTATCCTTAAAGTTCTCACTTTAAGAGATAAATATATTTACTTTTTAATAAACAATTAATCATGTACATACATTTAAAAGCATATCGTGTTTTGCTTGATGAATTGAAATAAATCACTGCTAATTTTCTTTTTAGTCAAGTAACCTAATGACTATAGCTCACACATTTTAAATGTGGAGAAGCAGAGTGTTCGGATTTCGAACCCCAACCACTACATATAATATGCAATATCCCTATATAATACTAATTTTTTTTTCAATTAGCGAGATAAATTTAAAGAAGGAAAATATGACGTCCCTATCTATATTTGTCACCAAAATTAGTGACAAGTGAATTTTAGAGAAGTTTCATTTTTTCATCACAAGTTATTGTGACTAATTTTTTTGTTTGTTCTTTTCTAATTGTGAATATTGGAGGGTGTTAATCAATTTCACATGTTCACACACAATACAAACTTTATAAATGTCATCCACAAGCAACCTTAATAAATGAACAGCTCATATAATTAAGATTCTTTCATCTCCTACGTCAAACTTTGCCAAACCCTCTAGCTAGCATATAGACCAAAGAAGAAAGTATAGTCACAAAATCCATTTCATATTAGTTAATACATTATTTCTTCCAACCATTGTCCAAAATCTTTGTGTATAAAAACTCATTGGTAGACTTTGGAAGAAATCCAAGAAGCTTGAAATCCTTGTTTTATATTTTTTGTTGACAATATTGAAATCCTTGTTACTTAGTTGAAAGTTGAGAGTATATTGTGAGAATTATAAGATGAGCAACGTGACGCCAATCGTTAGTAAACTCTACTGTTCGTCGTCGCAGACGGTGTTGGGTGTGAGGAAAAGGCCACATGTAGTGAGTGGTGGTGGTTTTGTAGTCACTGATTGTAGGACTCAAAAGGTTGTTTTCAAGGTTGATGGTTGTGGAATTCATGGGAAAAAAGAAGAGTTGATTCTAAGAGATGGAGATGAAGAAGCTTTGCTTCTCATGCGTAGAAAGGTATATATATATAAATATGTATCAAGACTTTAATTGTACTTACACTTTATTTTATGAAAATTGTACCATATCACTTTGAAGTTTTCATTTTATATTGTGTATAGGTATTGTTTGTTCGAAGGGAACATATTAATATACACACATAATATTTGTGTTTCATTTACACATTTAATTATCAAATATTTATGAAAATAATCGTGATGTTAATATTTTATAATTCAACAAGAGTTGAACTATGATCCTTATATCTCTTTTGATTCTTTATTTGCAAAATTTCTAACTTAATTTCAATTTCATTTTGAAAATGTGCAGGGAGGTATGGTTGAGGCTCTAAGCATTTATAAGAAGTGGAAAGGTTATAGTGTAAACTATGAAGGATTACAGAAACTAGTATTCAGCTTAAAAGAACCTGGAAATTCATGTTTGGTTAAGAACAAAGGAATCAGGATTGCAATTGAGCCAGGGGCTGTTAGTAACAAAGGCTGGGACTTTGAGATTAGGGGCTATTTCCCTGACAAGCATTGCAGCATTGTTGATACTAGAGGCAACATAGTAGCACAGGTACCCAATATTTATGCGTATAATAATACTCCCTCCTTCCCGCGATAGATGACCCATTTGAAAATGTGTAATTTTGACCTAACTTACTTTGACCGTAATTTTTTACTAATATACAAAGATAAATAATATCATATAAGATGTCGTTAGATTCGTCTCGATGAGTATTTTCAAAATATCAATTTTTCATAATTTTTTCTAATATATTATTCAATATATTTGAGCTCAAAGTTATGCATTGACATGCGTAATGAAGTCAACTGTGTCAAGTATTATGGGACGGAGGGAGTAATAATTAGTGACTTTTATAAGTAATTAGATTTTTGGCTCTAATGAAATCTTGAGTATCCCTACAAATATGGTTCGTTTGTGCTGATTATGAGACTAATATGTGGTCGACGACAACCTCCTAACCAAAGCACGAACAAGTCTTTATGTTGTTTTAATTTGCGCATATTTTTTTTTTATATTTTGATAATAATTTTTTTAGGCGAGTTGGGTCTTGAGGCTCATCAGAGCCAGAACATATCTCAATGTTTTGAGAGTTCAACTAACCAGGTTCTAATGTTGGTAGTGGGTGTCGAACTCGCATATTTGCCGAAAATGAATTGATTTCTAACCAACTGGACCAACTTTTGTTGTTTTTTTCCACTAAGTTTAATTAAAAGTAGAAACTCATATATTGGTATAATATTTGATATGCCATTTTGCAAAAAGGGCCATATATAGTTAAGCCATTCTATCAAGATAAAACATATACTAAAAAACTTATAATTAAGTTGTTGATTAATGTGTATACAGGTTGGGATAAATAAAGAAGTGGAGAAATTGATGGAAAACAAGGATTTATATCATGTAGTTGTGAAACCGGGGATGGATCAAGCTTTTGTTTTTGGAGTCATAGCTACACTTGACTACATTTATGGAGAATCCACATATTGCTAATTAATCCAAAGTTGTGAAGAGCTAGCATGCTTTAGTTTCACGTGATTATTTCTATGAAAAACCAATATAATATTGGCTCAAATAATTTCTCCTACCATCACATTGATGCATATGTAAAGCATGCAGCTACATATGGGTGCTTAGAGTTTTTAATGAATTGCATTGTATATTATGGAAATGAAATTGATTTGTTTGTTACTTTGCTATAAATTTTTTTTTTTTGAGAGAGAACTATATATTGCTATAAGTTAATTTGTTATAAGTTAATTTTTTTTTTTTGCTATAAGTTAATTTGTTATGTTAAATATTGCTCCTTATGTTTTGTTTATATATAGGTGTCATACCCCAATTTTTGACCTAAGGATCCTACATTCACACACTGACACGTGCCCTTCGTTCCTGATCGGTCTCTGACTTTTCAGTGGAAATTTCGGCAGAGAGGTATTTTAAGATACCTCATTTTTTTTTTTAATTCTGAGTCGGCCCCTCTTCTCTCAATTTTTATTTAATTTAATCTTTATTTCCATCTTTTATTTTAATTAATTAATTCTTTTTAATACTTATTTTAATTAGTCATTATTTCTTTTTATTCTTTATTATTTATTATTTTTTTTTTCATTTTTTAATCTCATCTTTTTTTTTTATTTTATTTATTTTTTAGTCTTTATCTCTTTTTTATATTATTGTCCATAAAAATCCAAAAAATATAATTCAGTCCAAAACAACACAGCCGTGTTTTCTTCTTTCATCCATTCACATCCAAACAGCCTGTCGATACTAAATCCAGTCCAAGTTCATTCCTCGTCGTCAATCCAGCAACAAACAAACCTATCCTCCTCCTCAAGCCACAGTTTTTCTGCTCTCTTAACAAACCCTAAGGGCAAAGTCTTTCCCTATAAATAACAGTCGCACGCACACAGTTAAGGGGCCGATGGACAACACAAAAACTTGCACCGAAACTCACAAAAACCAATCACGCAAATCTGCAAATTCACAAGCCGCAATTTTCAATCCACAAACCTGCACTCACGTTACATACAGAACCAACACATACACACAAACTCACAAAGAGCCAATTTCAATTAACCTGCAAATCATTTCATTTTTCACGCACAATTTCCACAAAACGGTATCACGATCCAAACCATAACCCAATCAAAATCCAAACCGACACAAACCATTATTCAAACCCATCATCGGAATCAAACAACCACAGACGAAACAGACAGGAACAACACGAAGCCGCAACAATCATCGCAAACCGACCGCCGCGAACGCAGACACGGGACAACACTCACAACACAGAGGCAGCGGCGAAAACGCACAGCAACAGCATTCACGTGACCACCGCGACCAAGGCGTCATCACCGACGAGCTCTGCACAACCAAACCGAGGCCAGTTTCATCAAAGAGGTAGTATTCTTTTATTCCTTTCCTCTTAACCGATCTGAATCTAGGAACTTAGGTTGTTTGTTTAGCATTTTTAAGGTCAAAAACGGATAGAGGGAAGGGATTAATGTAGGAAAAGAGCTTTTTTTCGAAAAAGGGTTTTTTTTAATTTTCTGGTGGTGGCGCCGCCACCCTTGGCCGGCCAACCACCGCCGGAAAGTTGTTTTGGTCGGAGATAAATAATAGGAGAGAGAACAGAGAGAGTAGGAAGAGGATGGATGAAGAGAAAAAAAAAAAGAAAAAGAAACTGTGAGAGGAAGAGATGGAAAACGAGATAAAATTGAGAGGAAAGGGGAGTGAAGAAAGAGAAACCAATTGAAAAATGGCTTTATTCTGAAGCCTATAACATGTATATATGCCGTCCCAATCACCTGCGGAAGGGTGCATGGCTTATCATGCACCCGCGTGCCTCTATGCCTTCTGATCCCAATCAAACGGCTCCTGAAGCTTCTCCTGTGATCAAAACATGGCCACTTGATTTTAATCAGACGGCCGTGATCGAACCCACTAGCCCAACACGCCTGTCCTCCCTTTTAGGCCCATTCCTCTTTTATTTGTTTCCTGCACCCCCTCCTTTACATCGTTTCCTTTTTTTATTCCTAGTTTCTTCACGTTTTTTTTTAGAATTCTTTTGCATTGTTTTATCTTGTCTTTCATATTTAGCATTTCATAATTATTAGATTAGGTAGCATATCCATTGTTCATTTATCCATTGCATATTTATTTATTATGTCATTTATCTTTACCATGTGGAAATTAGAATGTATAAATTAGGCATTGTGTAATTTAATTTTATTTTCTCGCAGACCATAGCATGTATAATAGGTTTTTTTGTAATAGTTTAGGTGCATGTGTGCATGTGTGTGTGTATGATTTATTCTTATGCTCCTAGATTAGGTTAGAGGTTCTTGTAGTGATCCAACGTCACTACGAGATACCTACGCGTTTTACTTTATGCTCCGTTAGTTTAATTCTTATTCCCATTATTTCAAAAACAACAAAAAAACATGCAAATAGTTCCAAAAAAAAACACAAACATTTTTTTAAAAATAAACCTTGATCTTAAATCAAGTGACGTCTTTTTTTATTTTATTTTCTTAATCAAATATCAATCAACTTAACTTTATTTTGAGTCCATTTTCTTTAATATAAAAAATACAAACAAATTCATTTTGCCATTTGGCTTTTCCATTTTAAAACCTTTTTCAAAAACCAATAAAAAACATTCAACCAATCAAACGTTAGTTTTTTAACCCCGAACTACGAGGTTTTGATCCTTCACGGGTACGTAGGCAGAGGACACTCGTCCTTCCAAATCAATAAAATGTAGATAATTAGGTCCTCCTTTATTAATCATTTCAAGTTCTTTTTTCTTCAAAAAATAAGCAAGTTATAGCACATTATTTAAATAAAACCAAGAGGTTCCCGTAGAGTACTACGGACATAAAGGGTGCTAACACCTTCCCTTTATGTAACTAACCCCCGAACCTTAAATCTTTTCAAAATGGGGTGTTTGAACTTTTTTCCCTTTTTATTAAAAAATTAAATGTTCAGTCGTGAAATAAATAGTGAGTCAAATGCTAATCAAATAGCATTGATCTCCGAAAAATGACGCGACAATAGGATTTTAATTACTTTGACAATGACGGGTGTAAAAGTTATTTAATTGTTGGCAAAAGCTTTATAGTTTTATAAACTGATTTCGAATCTTTGACCTAAGAATTTGAATTGTAACTGGTGATGGTGAATGAGTTTGAAGTAATTTCTGAAATAGAGTACGGCATCATTGAATAGATTTGGCACATCCAATGTTTCCTTCGGTTTCGAATATATTCTCTTTTTACTTGTAAAAAGAAAAAAATAAAGCACGAAAATGGCTAATAATTTGGTCAAAATTAATGTGACCTCAATAATATATTACACACACTTATAAGAAGAACTGTTGGCCACGTAAAGTTCTCTTTTAATCTTTTTTTTTCTTTTCTTTACAAAGTCGTAAATTTGATATGCTTCTTTTTTAATAACCAATATCATTATGAGCACATGACATATCGTAAATTATTATCATGAATATTAGTTTAGTTGGAAACAAACATGATAGAAAAAGAAAATCATTTAATGATTTACCAAAAAAACATAATTTAAAATAGAAATTGAAATGTAATAAAGTGAAAATAAAAAATAATTTGATATTAAAGTATCAATGAGTATTATGAGTATGTAGAAAAAAAAAAATTGAGTTCAAGTGCTTAATGAGCTCCACCAAATGATGAATCATTCGGTAGAACCCGTGTTCAATTATTGGGAGAAAAAATTGTTGTTCAAACTATACCTCCCTCACAATTGAACTTCGAATTATTAGGGTCTCATATTGATATTAATAAAGACAATCCAATTTTCCATTTATTGCAAAACATTATTTAAGAAAATTGGAGTGCATAAAACTGACAAAGGAAAGAAAAAAAAAAAAAGGGAAATAAGTGTTACAAAACTCCTCAATAACAACAAAAGTATATTTCGTAAAGAAAAAAAAAAAGAACAACAGTAGATATCACAAAGAAAAAAAGAGAAATATGAGTCTATTCTCCGTTAAAAAAATGAGTGTATTATATTATTAACTTGTAATTACTTTTCTGTCAAATGATGTGCCCTACTTATATCAGAATACAATGTACAAGTCAAAGGTATGGAAAAATAACTTATGGACATCCACAGATATTATTCATGCAACTCCTCATATTGTATGGGTTTCCTTCCCCTTGGTCCTTTAATGTGTAATTGAACTCCCTTCAACATATTCTTCTTTTTTACATTAGAGGCTTCTTCTCTAGATGTTTTATCATTTAAAAAACACAATTAAAATGTAATATAGAGTGAAAAAACACAATTCAAAAAACTCAACTTGATTGCTGAAAAAAATTCAAAATTACATATAATATGTTAGAAAATAAAACCGAGACAACTCAATTAGTCCATACTTGAACCACCATCACAAAAGAGACAATTAGTCCCTTAAAATAAGTCCCTACTGGACAAATTCAGAGTGATCGATACCATATTTAATCAGGCAAAAAAAAGTAATAAAAATCAACTTCCTAGTTATTGGTACAATAGTTAAGTAGGCAACCAAAAAAATGGTAATGAAAATAAATTTTTGAGTGATTGATTCCATATTTTCCTTGCCTTCCATGTTTACATGCATCTTGAATATTCTATAAATACCAAACATTTCTTTCACTAAATATATCCCTCTCTCCTTCAATCCTTCTCTCACTTTCAATTCATTTTCCGATCTAAAGGTATACAGTTATGCTTGTGACGCTTTTCATTTTATTTATCCATGCGTGTTAATGTTGGCAAATTGTTTCCCAAAAGTAGCATATCACACAACCTTATCATGCAACACTCTAAAATGTTTTATTTTGAAATGATTTTCATTAATGCAAACAAACACATGCTTTTGTTTTTCTTAAAAAATTCTAAAGTAATGTCATTTTATATAACTTGTAATAGACAACCATAAAATTCATTTTAGGGTAATATGTTGTTATTACTCTATAGGTATCAATTAACTAGCCATGTATGTAGTTTTGCATATATTTTTTTTACACGATATGTGGATTTTTAAGGTGTGAAAATATACTTTAATGTCCATTTATTTCTATCTTCATCAATTGATAAGTTTTTTATTCAACTTTTACTGCGAAATAAAATTGAATAATGGCAGAAAAAACAAGATCTACAAAGAGAAGAGTTATGGCAAACTATGAGATGAAAAAGATAGTGTAACATCCCATACTGCTTAAAGGATTGCCGACTAACCCCACAAACCAACACGAGTCTTTTCAGCATGCTTTGTCCTCACTCACATGCTTACCGGGAAACTTCCCGGTAGGTCACCCATCCTAGTACTACTTCAAGCCAAGCACGCTTAACTGTGGAGTTCCTATGGATTGAGCTCCCGAAAAGAAGATGCATCTTGTTGATATGGGTAGTACCTAACAATTCTTATAAGCCTTCCTTCAACCATGTAGTCCCATACCTACACGGCCTCCGGATCCCTCCCATTCCGATGTGTTTCGGTTCCTACTATTGTCGTGGGGGTCCCTTGCGGCTTAAACTGTTCCCCTTAGGTCGGGAACCTTTCGTATCCACCTAGCGCGATATCGAAAGCCACGACGTGGGTGTTACATGCCCACCAGCTTCCGCTTGGTTCGTCCTCGAACCACACCGTACTGGGAGAGGTCTGCTCTGATACCAACTGTAACATCCCAGACTGCTTACAGGATTGCCGACTAACCCCACAAACCAACACGAGTCTTTTCAGCATGCTTTGTCCTCACTCACATGCTTACCGGGAAACTTCCCGGTAGGTCACCCATCCTAGTACTACTCCAAGCCAAGCACGCTTAACTGTGGAGTTCCTATGGATTGAGCTCCCGAAAAGAAGATGCATCTTGTTGATATGGGTAGTACCTAACAATTCTTATAAGCCTTCCTTCAACCATGTAGTCCCATACCTACACGGCCTCCGGATCCCTCTCATTCTGATGTGTTTCGGTTCCTACTATTGTCGTGGGGGTCCCTTGCGGCTTAAACCGTTCCCTTAGGTCGAGAACCTCCCGTATCCCAGACTGCTTACAGGATTGCCAACTAGCCCCACAAACCAACACGAGTCTTTTCAGCATGCTTTGTCCTCATTCACATGCTTACCGGGAAACTTCCCGGTAGGTCACCCATCCTAGTACTACTCCAAGACAAGCACGCTTAACTGTGGAGTTCCTATGGATTGAGCTCCCGAAAAGAAGATGCATCTTGTTGATATGGGTAGTACCTAACAATTCTTATAAGCCTTCCTTCAACCATGTAGTCCCATACCTACACGGCCTCCGGATCCCTCTCATTCTGATGTGTTTCGGTTCCTTCCATCGTCGTGGGGGTCCCTTGCGGCTTAAACCGTTCCCCTTAGGTCGAGAACCTTTCGTATCCACCTAGCGGGATATCAAAAGCCACGACGTGGGTGTTACATGCCCACCAGCTTCCGCTTGGTTCGTCCCCGAACCACACCGTACTGGGAGAGGTCTGCTCTGATACCAACTGTAACATCCCAGACTGCTTATAGGATTGCCGACTAGCCCCACAAACCAACATGAGTCTTTTCAGCATGCTTTGTCCTCACTCACATGCTTACCGGGAAACTTCCCGGTAGGTCACCCATCCTAGTACTACTCCAAGCCAAGCACGCTTAACTTTGGAGTTCCTATGGATCAACTGTAACATCCCAGACTGCTTACAGGATTGCCGACTATCCCCACAAACCAACACGAGTCTTTTCAGCATGCTTTGTCCTCAATCACATGCTTACCGGGAAACTTCCCGGTAGGTCACCCATCCTAGTACTACTCCAATCCAAGCACGCTTAACTGACGAGTTCCTATGGATTGAGCTCCCGAAAAGAAGATGCATCTTGTTGATATGGGTAGTACCTAACAATTCTTATAAGCCTTCCTTCAACCATGTAGTCACATACCTACACGGCCTCCGGATCCCTCTCATTCCGATGTGTTTCGGTTCCTACTATTGTCGTGGGGGTCCCTTGCGGCTTAAACCGTTCCCCTTAGGTCGGGAACCTTTCGTATCCACCTGGCGGGATATCGAAAGCCACGACGTGGGTGTTACATGATCAAGAGACATGTCCCCTACACATATTAATTCATGGTCTTGTCGTGCATACAAGTTAAACATAATCATACATACATGTTTACCTCGGAACCTTGATCGATCCGATTATCGGTAACTTATACTTGTTCAAATACATACTTAATCATGGTGGAAAGATCAACTAGTCAATCCATGGCTAACATACTTGCTAAGGCATAGTTGATCATATGCGAAGAGAATACACTTCGCGTCTTATCATTCTAAGGATTCATATCCTATACTTGCCATACTTATCATTTTGCTATCTTGCTAGTTCTCAACACTATGTTGAGGCTCTACATTCATTCCCTTTCTTAATTCATAGCTACCCGAGTAATATCGGCTTAAACTCTCTTGATTCACTCTTGTCATTCATGTTAAGATTGCCATGATTTTCATTTCAAGAATCGTTTGATGTTCTGTGCATTGCCTAGATGTTGTTTTAGGGTTATAGAGTTATAAAACGTTGAAAGAAAAGCTTCGGAATGCACCACGAACCCTGAACTGGGCCAACAGGCCAAAGCAAGTTGGCCAAGTCCAGAAAGTTGCGCTAATAGCTCAGTTGGGGCGTGGCTCATCCTGTAAATTTCGCTATTAGCGTAGATTTCGCTAATAGCGTAGCTCTTCGGGTCTGTGGTACAAAATTTTCAGTTTTGACCCAAAACTTGTTCAGTTTGATCCTGCAATGCACCATAATCATCCAGCAACATATATATACATTTATAAACATATTTCATGGCAATTTAACATCAAATTAACAAGAATTTATCAAAAGTCCATTAGGGTTCTAAACCCCTCATAACCATAAATCAATCCTTTAAACAAGAAATTACACAACCCAAAGGGTGGTAATCTATCTATGGAACTCACCAAACATGTTCCTTGCAATTCCCAAGCATCAACCCTAGCTTTGATCCATTCTTGATCCTTGACTTTCCCACCATGCCTTGTTTAATCCTTTCCTTCACTTGTTTCTTGCTTGTTAAGCCACCTTAATCCATGTTTGATCATGTTTGGAGGAAGATTGGATGATTAAGAGAGGAGAGGAGAGGAGAGGAGAGGAGAGGAGGGCGAAATTCTATAGAGAAGGAGGAGAGAATTTTCTTTCCAAAAACCTAGAGAGAGGAAGTGAAGAAAATTATGAGGATTTCCACCCCAAAATTGCTTATATACTCCCTTGTGCGTAAATACTTAAATGCCCTTCGTCTTAGTCGTGTTTACCTGACACTGACACATAAGTTCATACTTGATTGATATCACATAATATTAGCTTCCCTCGTACTTAACATTTTCGTCATACTTGCTTTCCATGAATCTTAGTCCTCTGATACATTTAACAGATAAACTTTCCTTTAACTGATGAGCGGGATGTTACAGATAGCTTCAATATTGGTGATGATAATGTTCGTTGTTGCTCAAGCCGATGATTCTCGCCCTATGTCATCAACACCTGAACTTTCTTCAGTATCGGAGACAATCGGTTGTCTTGGCAGGTGTGCTTCTCGATGTAGAATAGCGAGAATATTTATGGGTGCTTATGCAGCTTGTACAGCAGGATGTGGAGTAGTAAAATGTAGTGGAGGGTCAACAACAGCTGATAATAAGGTGTCATTAATAGCTGCTTATGATTGTGCAACTAGTTGTGCTGTTTCTAAATCCAATAACATCGAAGGTATGCACGCTAAATTTTATCCCTTACATTATATGATAAATCTGTTAAATTATATTTTATAGATGCTCAAATGGTGTTTCTTACCATAATTTAAATTTTGACAGACGCTCAAGGTTCAGTAGAGCACATCGTGTGTAACATCCCAGACTGCTTACATGATTGCCGACTAACCCCACAAACCAACACGAGTCTTTTCAGCATGCTTTGTCCTCACTCACATGCTTACCGGGAAACTTCCCAGTAGGTCACCCATCCTAGTACTACTCCAAGCCAAGCACGCTTAACTGTGGAGTTCCTATAGATTAAGCTCCCGAAAAGAAGATGCATCTTGTTGATATGGGTAGTACCTAACAATTCTTATAAGCCTTCCTTCAACCATGTAGTCCCATACCTACACGGCCTCCGGAACCCTCTCATTCCGATGTGTTTCGGTTCCTCCTATTATCGTGGGGGTCCCTTTCGGCTTAAACCGTTCCCCTTAGGTCGGGAACCATTCTTATCCACCTGGCGGGATATCGAAAGCCACGATGTGGGTGTTACATGCCCACCAGCTTCCGCTTGGTTCGTCCCCGAACCACACCGTACTGGGAGAGGTCTGCTCTGATACCAAGTGTAACATCCCAGACTGCTTACAGGATTGCCGACTATCCCCACAAACCAACACGAGTCTTTTCAGCATGCTTTGTCCTCACTCACATGCTTACCGGGAAACTTCCCGGTAGGTCACCCATCCTAGTACTACTCCAAGCCAAGCACGCTTAACTGTGGAGTTCCTATAGATTAAGCTCCCGAAAAGAAGATGCATCTTGTTGATATGGGTAGTACCTAACAATTCTTATAAGCCTTCCTTCAACCATGTAGTCCCATACCTACACGGCCTCCGGAACCCTCTCATTCCGATGTGTTTCCATTCCTCCTATTATCGTGGGGGTCCCTTGCGGCTTAAACCGTTCCCCTTAGGTCGGGAACCTTTCTTATCCACCTGGCGGGATATCGAAAGCCACGATGTGGGTGTTACATGCCCACCAGCTTCCGCTTGGTTCGTCCCCGAACCACAACGTACTGGGAGAGGTCTGCTCTGATACCAAGTGTAACATCCCAGACTGTTTACAGGATTGCCGACTAACCCCACAAACCAACACGAGTCTTTTCAGCATGCTTTGTCGTCACTCACATGCTTACCGGGAAACTTCCCGGTAGGTCACCCATCCTAGTACTACTCCAAGCCAAGCACGCTTAACTGTGGAGTTCCTATGGATTGAGCTCCCGAAAAGAAGATGCATCTTGTTGATATGGGTAGTACCTAACAATTCTTATAAGCCTTCCTTCAACCATGTAGTCCCATACCTACACGGCCTCCGGATCCCTCTCATTCCGATGTGTTTCGGTTCCTCCTATTATCGTGGGGGTCCCTTGTGGCTTAAACCATTCCCCTTAGGTCGGGAACCTTTCGTATCCACCTGGCGGGATATCGAAAGCCACGACGTGGGTGTTACATCGTGAGTTCATGTTTGGGAGCTTGCAAGAACAAATAGCTTGTTACATATGACGATAAATTTCCTGAGAGATAAATTTAATAAGGGAAAATTTATTTAAATATAATAATAATGTAATGAAAATGTTATAAGGGATTGGGACTCTCCAATCACCATTTATATTTATCTTTTGTGGAATGTTGCAAAAGGAGACAATATGAAAACTAATGAAAACGGAATATTTGATTTGCCTGATCACCATGGACTTTTTATCTTCACCAAGTCCTTTTCTTTTGATTTATTTTGATTTGTTATTTCTCTCAAATATTTTTGTTTTATGCAAAGTGAAATATTTTAAATAAAAAAGAGGTAGAAAAATTTGGGGGACATGACTGTGACCCATCAACGACATAATCAACCTTTAAAAGGGAATTATAACTTGGTTAACATTGATAAATATAAATATAACTAGATGAATTTAAATCCGTTAAGTGAATCCAAATGCGCAACAGAAAAATACATTTCATGCTTTAAAAATGATGTGTAGAAGAAAGCGAGGAGCATTATATCAAACCAGAGACAAACGTATTTAAACCATATTTTATTTTTAATGAATCGTAAATAAACCGTCAACCAGAAAAGATAGGTTCACGGCGACCAACCGTCCCTGCAACATGATACATTATAGTTTTCTCTCAAATCAATTCAACCTACGTTTACTTGGGTTCTAATTGTGCCAACAGAAGAAGGTTTGAAGATGAGAGCATGTGTGATCAAGCAACTGAAAAGAATGTCATAATCGACGAAGTTGTAAGCGAAAAATAAGTGAAAAAGAAACTAATTTGTTTCATTAAATTAGAGATAAGAGCATAAAAATGTTTGTTTATATGTTTCATGTTATTTTCTACATGCACTTAATTAGTTTTTGTTTTTTTTTTAATATCCTTGAGAGGCATTGGTTGGAGTTCTAGTAATCAACAATTAACAATTACTCTCTCTTTCATTTTCTTTTTTTAATTTATGCTTTGAGCTTACCATGAATGTGATTTATGGAAAGTGTACTTTGCTCATTTTTATTTAAATAATACTTGAGTGATCCATTGAGTTCCTAATACATGTTTTTACAAGAAATCACATATTATATCATATCTTTTGAGATTGTGCTTCTCTAAATCAATCATGCATGTTGTTATGTTTTGTCTGATATTTTTCTTATTATATACCAACACATGTTGTGCTTCTCTCGTATCTCTTTCTCTCTTTATCGCTCAGGTGTTAACAACTGTTATATGGACTTGATTTTGTAGTTATTTGCTTCGTGTATTTCCCTTGTTAAAAATTAAGTTGATCTTCAGACGAAGACATGTTTGATTTTGTGAGAGAGCGGTCGTTAGTTAAACTGGGTGTTGTCTATTTCTATAAAAACTAGTTTTTGTTTCATTATTTTTTGTCTGCTGTTGTCTCGGCCAAACTATTAAATAACAATCGTGGTCGCGTATATTTTTGTCTGTTGTTGTCTCGGCCAAACTATTAAATAACAATCGCAGCCGCGTATAGAATTTTGTGATTTCACTTGGTATGAATTATGTGTTACGGATTGTGGTCGTCGTGGTGTGAATTTCTGACAACATAACACAAAAAACTTCAATAAGAGAATTAGTCATTATACAATTTGTTCATGTTTTTGGCATCCAAGGCCCTCTTTAAAACAATTCTCTTTGGGATTTACAGGGAAAAAAGTTAATAGGAATAAACTTAATAAATAAATAAGGGTTACACAAACAAGGGCAATTATATTTTGGACAAGAGCTACACAAACCAGCGTTAATTGGAGAAATGAAATATGGGTGAAGTATGTGCAAGATAATAATAGGAGATACATAATCCTTCAACAAAACAAAAAAATAACAGATATAAAATCAGGGTATTTTTGGGTAAGTAATTAACCAAAACAAGAATGAATATATAAATTATTTCTAAACTTAAAAGGTGTGTAACACCCATACTAGACGTATCTAGAAAGTCTAGCACGTGCGTTGAATTTAGTACTGGATACATTAAAATATACAACAATAAAATTTCGAATGAATATAATTTACAACAATATGCGTTCGTACAAAGATATACTTCTCATCTTTTCCAAATATCATAAATACGTCCTTGAGAATCCATGTCATCCTGCTGCGGGTACGAACGATTACTTGTTGAAACATCCATTCGGCTACTAGCTTGCCATCCATCCTGTTTATCTGAAACAAATAAGAATTGGGATGAGACATAATGTCTCAGTGAGTTCCCCTAAATCCTAGGCTATAGGTAACCTCAGGGGAAACCTACGGTCACCACGTGTCTACATTACAACCTGACGGTTGATTATACGTGTGTGGGGACTTGCATACTAGACGGTCGTGCATACTAGGGCCGTCATAGTCTCATCTTAACTTGTTATAGGCTTCACTTCCTATACGTGTCATGGCGGCCGAGGGAACCTAGGACCGCATTGCCAAGAATACGCTTACGTATCGAGGCCTAAACATAACATGATCATGGCACGATTCTAAACCGGACGATTAGGGGAAACCTAAGATCGTCATCGGCATCATGTTCTTTACTTGTTCTACTCCATGCCTTGTACTTGTCTTATAGCACCTAGTGCTCTAGTTCTTAAACATAAACGTGCATGGACTCATTCTTACATGTCATAACATATTCATGATCATAAGAAACATAATTGTATACATATCATGCATAAACGTATCTAAGTTCATTCATTATTATGTTAGCGTTGAACAAACAATTATCTTGGTTCATTTTACGGATAGTCCCGGGTGGAGTAACCCCGAGAGCAATCCCATCATGACCGATGTACGTACATCGGACTCCCTCGGTGTCGTGCGGGTCCCTTACGGCTTGAATCGTTCCCCTTGAGTCGAGAACCTCTTGTATCCATACCTTCATGGATATCAAGAGACACGAACACCGACATGCGGTTATAATCTTAGTCTTGCGTTTTCGGTGACATGCGGGTCCCTTACGGCTTGAATCGTTCTCATAATGAGAACCCCTTGAATCCATACCTTCATGGATTGCAAGAGACATGCCACCTACTTATACTTGTCATGGTATTGTCATTCATACAGGATTAACCTATTCATGCTTACATGTTTTACCTCGGAACCTTGATCGATCCGATTAGCGGTAAAGTCTTGCTTGTTCATGCTTGTACTTTCTTAATCATAGTGGAGAGATCAACTAATCAAACCACGACTTAGCATGCTTGCTATCTTATTCTTAATCATGTGCAAAGATAATATACTTCACGTCTTATCACCTAGGAATTCTTGCTAACTAGCTAGTTCTCGACGACTATGTCGAGGCTCTAGTTTTCCCTTGCTCAAAGAGTAACTTACTACCCGATTCCTGACATGATTCTCTCGTATGCCATGCCTTGCTAACATGTATAATAATTGCCTCTTTATCATAAAAATCTTGCTTCATTTAATCATCATTTGGGACCTTAGTTTGAGGGGTTTACATTTATAAAAGACTGCACAAAGGATCCGGAACGGAAAAACACCGAATCTACCTGAACGAGCAAGCAGTACCAGAATGTACCACTTGCTCGCCATTGCGAGCTCCTTTACTCGCCGTTGCGAGTTCACTTACTCGCCGTGGCGAGTTGGTGGCGAGTAGCACTCCAGGGAGAGTGTTTTGCTTGCCTTGGCGAGCTGTTTACTCGCCGTGGCGAGTTATGACAGTCCAGACCTGCATAAATGGTGTTTTTGACCCAAAAACCTCAACCAAGTGTCTCTAATCATGTTATGACCCTTAGAGGTCATAAGAAACATTGTAAAACATTTTCGTGGCAATTATTAGCAATTATAGCAAGCATAGCAAAAAGGGCAACTAAACCTACACATTAAACCCTAGAATTTTCATGTGGTTCATATTAATTTATCATGGCATAAACATACTCCCAACGGGTGGGAAAACTATCTATGGAACTCACCTAATCACAATCTTGAAACAACTCCAAGCTCCAAGCTCAAACATACCCAAAACCTTAGCTTTGAATACTTACTTCCTTGACTTAGACCAATCCATTTTATTGCTCTTTCTTGCAACCTTAGCACCATAATTTCTTGATCTTGAAGAAAACCTAACTTGAAACCTCTTTCATCATACCATGAACCAAACCATAACTCTTGACTTCAATACAAAATCAACTTCAAGGTTGTTTTCATGCTTCACTCCCCAACTCCATGAAATAGGATCCTTATAAGCCCTAAATCAACAAAACAAAAGCCTTAGCTTCTTGATCAAACCAAACCCTAAGTTTTCTTAAACTTCCCTTGAGAAGGGAAAATAGTGAAATCATCTCACTACCACTTCATATTACTTCCTTGAACAATTAATATATTTATAGTGAGTTGTGAAAATTAATATATTTATAGTGAACCACAATGACAGTGCGTTTTTCATTTTTCACAAGTATTTGTAATTATATCTTTGCGCATCTTGTGTTTGGAGTTGCGCTACTAATAAATTTTGCCGATTAAAAAACCTATATTTATTTCATAATTTTTGCATTAACATCATTAAATGTCAATAAAAGTAACATGATTTTTGGTTGGGAATAGAAATTAAACAACAACAACTTTAAACTTCAATAGTATGTCATTTAATGTGTTAATATCTTAAAAAAAATCATTAATCATTAAACAATTGATAAACTTCTTTATTTAAACGATAATTCTAATTAACTTCTTAACATGTTAATAATTCACTTCTTGAAATCACCACCCATGAATTAATAGAACACATACAAATGTACTGATCATAAATAACAAATTTTTAGAATTTTTTTTCGTGTTAATCCCCCGGTTTTTAGAAAAAGACCTCCTGATAATACATAGTTCGGTTAACAAATAAGTTAAACCTAACCAAAAATAACTTCTCGTACGAATCTAACTTAGATTCTCCAGAACAATTTATTCTTTTGGTGGAGCTCCATAACCATTTGAGTTTAGTTAGTTGGTTAAGTTCGGGGATATTTTAACCCCAAAAACATATAAGAATTATATAACTATTAAGCTATTAGTATTATAATATTATTAAAGTCTCTCTAATGGGCGATGATCTCTCTAATAACATGAAGATATTTTTTTATTATTTTAATAGAGAAAAACTAAGAGGAATTGTTGTGAAAATCAAAGGCTTCTACTCTCTCTCTCTCTCTCTCTCTCTCTCTCTCTATATATATATATATATATATATATATATATATATATCAAAAATGATGGTCTCATTGGATACTTTATGAATTAACAAATTAAGAATCGTTGAAATGGAATAATGTAAAGTTATTGATATAGTGCATTTAATAATTTCTAAAGAGTTTTTTTTTTTCTGAAAGGAATAATTTCTAATGAGTTGTTGGATTGAAGTGAATGAGTACTTAATATTTATTAGCATTAAAAAATTATAAATTAAAAATGTATACGCGTAAGACTTACGTAGGGGCCACTCTAGCTATCTCTCGATAAATGCGTCATTGGATATTTCTTAGACTTATATAATTAGTGGAGAGACCAGCAATATTTTGTTTAATTATAAAAAAAAAAGTGGTAGAGGCAAGATTTGATAATTGTAACAGATCTTATCTCAGTTCAATGTTTGATGATGAGACAACGTTATATGATAAGTTAATTTTGAAATTTATTTTATGTTGTTTCTCTAGTTAAAATTATTATCATGAATATTAGTTTAGTTGGAAACAAACATGATAGAATAAGAAAATCATTTAATGATTTACCAAAACAACATAATTTAAAATAGAAATTGAAATGTAATAAAGTGAAAATAAAAAATAATTTGATATTAAAGTATCAATGAGTATTATGAGTATGTAGAAGAAAAAAATTAAGCTCACGTGCTTAATGAGCTCCACCAAATGATGAATCATTCGGTAGAACCCGAGTTCAATTATTGGGAGAAAAAAAATTCTTGTTCAAACTATACCTCCCTCACGATTGAACTTCGAATTACTAGGGTCTCATATTGATATTAATAAAGACAATTCAATTTTCCATTTATTGCAAAGCTGACAAAGGAAAGAAAAAAAAGGGAAATACGTGTTACAAAACTCCTCAATAACAACAAAAGTATATTTTGTAAAGAGAAAAAAAAAAAGAACAACAATAGATATCACAGAGATAAAAAGAGAAAAATAAGTCTATTCTCCGTTAAAAAAAATAAGTGTATTATATTATTAACTTGTAATTACTTTTCTGTCAAATGATGTGTCATACTTATATGAGAATACAAGGTACAAGTCAAAGGTATGGAAAAATAACTTATGGACATCCACACATATTATTCAAGCAACTCCTCATATTGTATGGGTTTCCTTCCCCTTGGTCCTTTAATATGTAATTGAACTCCCTTCAACATATTCTTCTTTTTTACAGTAGAGGCTTCTTCTCTAGATGTTTTATCATTTAAAAAACAAAATTAAAATGTAATATAGAGTGAAAAAACACAATTCAAAAAACTCAACTTGATTGCTGAAAAAAATTCAAAATTACATATAATATGTTAGAAAATAAAACCGAGACAACTCAATTAGTCCATACTTGAACCACCATCACAAAAGAGACAATTAGTCCCTTAAAATAAGTCCCTACTGGACAAATTCAGAGTGATCGATACCATATTTAATCAGGCAAAAAAAAGTAATAAAAATCAACTTCCTTGTTATTGGTACAATAGTTAAGTAGGCAACCAAAAAAATGGTAATGAAAATAAATTTTTGAGTGATTGATTCCATATTTTCCTTGCCTTCCATGTTTACATGCATCTTGAATATTCTATAAATACCAAACATTTCTTTCACTAAATATATCCCTCTCTCCTTCAATCCTTCTCTCACTTTCAATTCATTTTCCGATCTAAAGGTATACAGTTATGCTTGTGACGCTTTTCATTTTATTTATCCATGTGTGTTAATGTTGGCAAATTGTTTCCCAAAAGTAGCATATCACACAACCTTATCATGCAACACTCTAAAATGTTTTATTTTGAAATGATTTTCATTAATGCAAACAAACACATGCTTTTGTTTTTCTTAAAAAATTCTAAAGTAATGTCATTTTATATAACTTGTAATAGACAACCATAAAATTCATTTTAGGGTAATATGTTGTTATTACTCAATAGGTATCAATTAACTAGCCATGTATGTAGTTTTGCATATATTTTTTTTACACGATATGTGGATTTTTAAGGTGTGAAAATATACTTTAATGTCCATTTATTTCTATCTTCATCAATTGATAAGTTTTTTATTCAACTTTTACTGCGAAATAAAATTGAATAATGGCAGAAAAAACAAGATCTACAAAGAGAAGAGTTATGGCAAACTATGAGATGAAAAAGATAGCTTCAATATTGGTGATGATAATGTTCGTTGTTGCTCAAGCCGATGATTCTCCCCCTATGTCATCAACACCTGAACTTTCTTCAGTATCGGAGACAATCGGTTGTCTTGGCAGGTGTGCTTCTCGATGTAGAATAGCGAGAATATTTATGGGTGCTTATGCAGCTTGTACAGCAGGATGTGGAGTAGTAAAATGTAGTGGAGGGTCAACAACAGCTGATAATAAGGTGTCATTAATAGCTGCTTATGATTGTGCAACTAGTTGTGCTGTTTCTAAATCCAATAACATCGAAGGTATGCACGCTAAATTTTATCCCTTACATTATATGATAAATCTGTTAAATTATATTTTATAGATGCTCAAATGGTGTTTCTTACCATAATTTAAATTTTGACAGACGCTCAAGGTTCAGTAGAGCACATCGTGAGTTCATGTTTGGGAGCTTGCAAGAACAAATAGCTTGTAACATATGACGATAAATTTCCTGAGAGATAAATTTAATAAGGGAAAATTTATTTAAATATAATAATCATGTAATGAAAATGTTATAAGGGATTGGGACTCTCCAATCACCATTTATATTTATCTTTTGTGGAATGTTGCAAAAGGAGACAATATGAAAACTAATGAAAAAGGAATATTTGATTTGCCTGATCACCATGGACTTTTTATCTTGGGGGTCCCTCTCATTCCGATGTGTTTCGGTTCCTCCTATTATCGTGGGGGTCCCTTTCGGCTTAAACCGTTCCCCTTAGGTCGGGAACCATTCTTATCCACCTGGCGGGATATCGAAAGCCACGATGTGGGTGTTACATGCCCACCAGCTTCCGCTTGGTTCGTCCCCGAACCACACCGTACTGGGAGAGGTCTGCTCTGATACCAAGTGTAACATCCCAGACTGCTTACAGGATTGCCGACTATCCCCACAAACCAACACGAGTCTTTTCAGCATGCTTTGTCCTCACTCACATGCTTACCGGGAAACTTCCCGGTAGGTCACCCATCCTAGTACTACTCCAAGCCAAGCACGCTTAACTGTGGAGTTCCTATAGATTAAGCTCCCGAAAAGAAGATGCATCTTGTTGATATGGGTAGTACCTAACAATTCTTATAAGCCTTCCTTCAACCATGTAGTCCCATACCTACACGGCCTCCGGAACCCTCTCATTCCGATGTGTTTCCATTCCTCCTATTATCGTGGGGGTCCCTTGCGGCTTAAACCGTTCCCCTTAGGTCGGGAACCTTTCTTATCCACCTGGCGGGATATCGAAAGCCACGATGTGGGTGTTACATGCCCACCAGCTTCCGCTTGGTTCGTCCCCGAACCACAACGTACTGGGAGAGGTCTGCTCTGATACCAAGTGTAACATCCCAGACTGTTTACAGGATTGCCGACTAACCCCACAAACCAACACGAGTCTTTTCAGCATGCTTTGTCGTCACTCACATGCTTACCGGGAAACTTCCCGGTAGGTCACCCATCCTAGTACTACTCCAAGCCAAGCACGCTTAACTGTGGAGTTCCTATGGATTGAGCTCCCGAAAAGAAGATGCATCTTGTTGATATGGGTAGTACCTAACAATTCTTATAAGCCTTCCTTCAACCATGTAGTCCCATACCTACACGGCCTCCGGATCCCTCTCATTCCGATGTGTTTCGGTTCCTCCTATTATCGTGGGGGTCCCTTGTGGCTTAAACCATTCCCCTTAGGTCGGGAACCTTTCGTATCCACCTGGCGGGATATCGAAAGCCACGACGTGGGTGTTACATCGTGAGTTCATGTTTGGGAGCTTGCAAGAACAAATAGCTTGTTACATATGACGATAAATTTCCTGAGAGATAAATTTAATAAGGGAAAATTTATTTAAATATAATAATAATGTAATGAAAATGTTATAAGGGATTGGGACTCTCCAATCACCATTTATATTTATCTTTTGTGGAATGTTGCAAAAGGAGACAATATGAAAACTAATGAAAACGGAATATTTGATTTGCCTGATCACCATGGACTTTTTATCTTCACCAAGTCCTTTTCTTTTGATTTATTTTGATTTGTTATTTCTCTCAAATATTTTTGTTTTATGCAAAGTGAAATATTTTAAATAAAAAAGAGGTAGAAAAATTTGGGGGACATGACTGTGACCCATCAACGACATAATCAACCTTTAAAAGGGAATTATAACTTGGTTAACATTGATAAATATAAATATAACTAGATGAATTTAAATCCGTTAAGTGAATCCAAATGCGCAACAGAAAAATACATTTCATGCTTTAAAAATGATGTGTAGAAGAAAGCGAGGAGCATTATATCAAACCAGAGACAAACGTATTTAAACCATATTTTATTTTTAATGAATCGTAAATAAACCGTCAACCAGAAAAGATAGGTTCACGGCGACCAACCGTCCCTGCAACATGATACATTATAGTTTTCTCTCAAATCAATTCAACCTACGTTTACTTGGGTTCTAATTGTGCCAACAGAAGAAGGTTTGAAGATGAGAGCATGTGTGATCAAGCAACTGAAAAGAATGTCATAATCGACGAAGTTGTAAGCGAAAAATAAGTGAAAAAGAAACTAATTTGTTTCATTAAATTAGAGATAAGAGCATAAAAATGTTTGTTTATATGTTTCATGTTATTTTCTACATGCACTTAATTAGTTTTTGTTTTTTTTTTAATATCCTTGAGAGGCATTGGTTGGAGTTCTAGTAATCAACAATTAACAATTACTCTCTCTTTCATTTTCTTTTTTTAATTTATGCTTTGAGCTTACCATGAATGTGATTTATGGAAAGTGTACTTTGCTCATTTTTATTTAAATAATACTTGAGTGATCCATTGAGTTCCTAATACATGTTTTTACAAGAAATCACATATTATATCATATCTTTTGAGATTGTGCTTCTCTAAATCAATCATGCATGTTGTTATGTTTTGTCTGATATTTTTCTTATTATATACCAACACATGTTGTGCTTCTCTCGTATCTCTTTCTCTCTTTATCGCTCAGGTGTTAACAACTGTTATATGGACTTGATTTTGTAGTTATTTGCTTCGTGTATTTCCCTTGTTAAAAATTAAGTTGATCTTCAGACGAAGACATGTTTGATTTTGTGAGAGAGCGGTCGTTAGTTAAACTGGGTGTTGTCTATTTCTATAAAAACTAGTTTTTGTTTCATTATTTTTTGTCTGCTGTTGTCTCGGCCAAACTATTAAATAACAATCGTGGTCGCGTATATTTTTGTCTGTTGTTGTCTCGGCCAAACTATTAAATAACAATCGCAGCCGCGTATAGAATTTTGTGATTTCACTTGGTATGAATTATGTGTTACGGATTGTGGTCGTCGTGGTGTGAATTTCTGACAACATAACACAAAAAACTTCAATAAGAGAATTAGTCATTATACAATTTGTTCATGTTTTTGGCATCCAAGGCCCTCTTTAAAACAATTCTCTTTGGGATTTACAGGGAAAAAAGTTAATAGGAATAAACTTAATAAATAAATAAGGGTTACACAAACAAGGGCAATTATATTTTGGACAAGAGCTACACAAACCAGCGTTAATTGGAGAAATGAAATATGGGTGAAGTATGTGCAAGATAATAATAGGAGATACATAATCCTTCAACAAAACAAAAAAATAACAGATATAAAATCAGGGTATTTTTGGGTAAGTAATTAACCAAAACAAGAATGAATATATAAATTATTTCTAAACTTAAAAGGTGTGTAACACCCATACTAGACGTATCTAGAAAGTCTAGCACGTGCGTTGAATTTAGTACTGGATACATTAAAATATACAACAATAAAATTTCGAATGAATATAATTTACAACAATATGCGTTCGTACAAAGATATACTTCTCATCTTTTCCAAATATCATAAATACGTCCTTGAGAATCCATGTCATCCTGCTGCGGGTACGAACGATTACTTGTTGAAACATCCATTCGGCTACTAGCTTGCCATCCATCCTGTTTATCTGAAACAAATAAGAATTGGGATGAGACATAATGTCTCAGTGAGTTCCCCTAAATCCTAGGCTATAGGTAACCTCAGGGGAAACCTACGGTCACCACGTGTCTACATTACAACCTGACGGTTGATTATACGTGTGTGGGGACTTGCATACTAGACGGTCGTGCATACTAGGGCCGTCATAGTCTCATCTTAACTTGTTATAGGCTTCACTTCCTATACGTGTCATGGCGGCCGAGGGAACCTAGGACCGCATTGCCAAGAATACGCTTACGTATCGAGGCCTAAACATAACATGATCATGGCACGATTCTAAACCGGACGATTAGGGGAAACCTAAGATCGTCATCGGCATCATGTTCTTTACTTGTTCTACTCCATGCCTTGTACTTGTCTTATAGCACCTAGTGCTCTAGTTCTTAAACATAAACGTGCATGGACTCATTCTTACATGTCATAACATATTCATGATCATAAGAAACATAATTGTATACATATCATGCATAAACGTATCTAAGTTCATTCATTATTATGTTAGCGTTGAACAAACAATTATCTTGGTTCATTTTACGGATAGTCCCGGGTGGAGTAACCCCGAGAGCAATCCCATCATGACCGATGTACGTACATCGGACTCCCTCGGTGTCGTGCGGGTCCCTTACGGCTTGAATCGTTCCCCTTGAGTCGAGAACCTCTTGTATCCATACCTTCATGGATATCAAGAGACACGAACACCGACATGCGGTTATAATCTTAGTCTTGCGTTTTCGGTGACATGCGGGTCCCTTACGGCTTGAATCGTTCTCATAATGAGAACCCCTTGAATCCATACCTTCATGGATTGCAAGAGACATGCCACCTACTTATACTTGTCATGGTATTGTCATTCATACAGGAGTAACCTATTCATGCTTACATGTTTTACCTCGGAACCTTGATCGATCCGATTAGCGGTAAAGTCTTGCTTGTTCATGCTTGTACTTTCTTAATCATAGTGGAGAGATCAACTAATCAAACCACGACTTAGCATGCTTGCTATCTTATTCTTAATCATGTGCAAAGATAATATACTTCACGTCTTATCACCTAGGAATTCTTGCTAACTAGCTAGTTCTCGACGACTATGTCGAGGCTCTAGTTTTCCCTTGCTCAAAGAGTAACTTACTACCCGATTCCTGACATGATTCTCTCGTATGCCATGCCTTGCTAACATGTATAATAATTGCCTCTTTATCATAAAAATCTTGCTTCATTTAATCATCATTTGGGACCTTAGTTTGAGGGGTTTACATTTATAAAAGACTGCACAAAGGATCCGGAACGGAAAAACACCGAATCTACCTGAACGAGCAAGCAGTACCAGAATGTACCACTTGCTCGCCATTGCGAGCTCCTTTACTCGCCGTTGCGAGTTCACTTACTCGCCGTGGCGAGTTGGTGGCGAGTAGCACTCCAGGGAGAGTGTTTTGCTTGCCTTGGCGAGCTGTTTACTCGCCGTGGCGAGTTATGACAGTCCAGACCTGCATAAATGGTGTTTTTGACCCAAAAACCTCAACCAAGTGTCTCTAATCATGTTATGACCCTTAGAGGTCATAAGAAACATTGTAAAACATTTTCGTGGCAATTATTAGCAATTATAGCAAGCATAGCAAAAAGGGCAACTAAACCTACACATTAAACCCTAGAATTTTCATGTGGTTCATATTAATTTATCATGGCATAAACATACTCCCAACGGGTGGGAAAACTATCTATGGAACTCACCTAATCACAATCTTGAAACAACTCCAAGCTCCAAGCTCAAACATACCCAAAACCTTAGCTTTGAATACTTACTTCCTTGACTTAGACCAATCCATTTTATTGCTCTTTCTTGCAACCTTAGCACCATAATTTCTTGATCTTGAAGAAAACCTAACTTGAAACCTCTTTCATCATACCATGAACCAAACCATAACTCTTGACTTCAATACAAAATCAACTTCAAGGTTGTTTTCATGCTTCACTCCCCAACTCCATGAAATAGGATCCTTATAAGCCCTAAATCAACAAAACAAAAGCCTTAGCTTCTTGATCAAACCAAACCCTAAGTTTTCTTAAACTTCCCTTGAGAAGGGAAAATAGTGAAATCATCTCACTACCACTTCATATTACTTCCTTGAACAATTAATATATTTATAGTGAGTTGTGAAAATTAATATATTTATAGTGAACCACAATGACAGTGCGTTTTTCATTTTTCACAAGTATTTGTAATTATATCTTTGCGCATCTTGTGTTTGGAGTTGCGCTACTAATAAATTTTGCCGATTAAAAAACCTATATTTATTTCATAATTTTTGCATTAACATCATTAAATGTCAATAAAAGTAACATGATTTTTGGTTGGGAATAGAAATTAAACAACAACAACTTTAAACTTCAATAGTATGTCATTTAATGTGTTAATATCTTAAAAAAAATCATTAATCATTAAACAATTGATAAACTTCTTTATTTAAACGATAATTCTAATTAACTTCTTAACATGTTAATAATTCACTTCTTGAAATCACCACCCATGAATTAATAGAACACATACAAATGTACTGATCATAAATAACAAATTTTTAGAATTTTTTTTCGTGTTAATCCCCCGGTTTTTAGAAAAAGACCTCCTGATAATACATAGTTCGGTTAACAAATAAGTTAAACCTAACCAAAAATAACTTCTCGTACGAATCTAACTTAGATTCTCCAGAACAATTTATTCTTTTGGTGGAGCTCCATAACCATTTGAGTTTAGTTAGTTGGTTAAGTTCGGGGATATTTTAACCCCAAAAACATATAAGAATTATATAACTATTAAGCTATTAGTATTATAATATTATTAAAGTCTCTCTAATGGGCGATGATCTCTCTAATAACATGAAGATATTTTTTTATTATTTTAATAGAGAAAAACTAAGAGGAATTGTTGTGAAAATCAAAGGCTTCTACTCTCTCTCTCTCTCTCTCTCTCTCTCTCTCTCTCTATATATATATATATATATATATATATATATATATATATATATCAAAAATGATGGTCTCATTGGATACTTTATGAATTAACAAATTAAGAATCGTTGAAATGGAATAATGTAAAGTTATTGATATAGTGCATTTAATAATTTCTAAAGAGTTTTTTTTTTTCTGAAAGGAATAATTTCTAATGAGTTGTTGGATTGAAGTGAATGAGTACTTAATATTTATTAGCATTAAAAAATTATAAATTAAAAATGTATACGCGTAAGACTTACGTAGGGGCCACTCTAGCTATCTCTCGATAAATGCGTCATTGGATATTTCTTAGACTTATATAATTAGTGGAGAGACCAGCAATATTTTGTTTAATTATAAAAAAAAAAGTGGTAGAGGCAAGATTTGATAATTGTAACAGATCTTATCTCAGTTCAATGTTTGATGATGAGACAACGTTATATGATAAGTTAATTTTGAAATTTATTTTATGTTGTTTCTCTAGTTAAAATTATTATCATGAATATTAGTTTAGTTGGAAACAAACATGATAGAATAAGAAAATCATTTAATGATTTACCAAAACAACATAATTTAAAATAGAAATTGAAATGTAATAAAGTGAAAATAAAAAATAATTTGATATTAAAGTATCAATGAGTATTATGAGTATGTAGAAGAAAAAAATTAAGCTCACGTGCTTAATGAGCTCCACCAAATGATGAATCATTCGGTAGAACCCGAGTTCAATTATTGGGAGAAAAAAAATTCTTGTTCAAACTATACCTCCCTCACGATTGAACTTCGAATTACTAGGGTCTCATATTGATATTAATAAAGACAATTCAATTTTCCATTTATTGCAAAGCTGACAAAGGAAAGAAAAAAAAGGGAAATACGTGTTACAAAACTCCTCAATAACAACAAAAGTATATTTTGTAAAGAGAAAAAAAAAAAGAACAACAATAGATATCACAGAGATAAAAAGAGAAAAATAAGTCTATTCTCCGTTAAAAAAAATAAGTGTATTATATTATTAACTTGTAATTACTTTTCTGTCAAATGATGTGTCATACTTATATGAGAATACAAGGTACAAGTCAAAGGTATGGAAAAATAACTTATGGACATCCACACATATTATTCAAGCAACTCCTCATATTGTATGGGTTTCCTTCCCCTTGGTCCTTTAATATGTAATTGAACTCCCTTCAACATATTCTTCTTTTTTACAGTAGAGGCTTCTTCTCTAGATGTTTTATCATTTAAAAAACAAAATTAAAATGTAATATAGAGTGAAAAAACACAATTCAAAAAACTCAACTTGATTGCTGAAAAAAATTCAAAATTACATATAATATGTTAGAAAATAAAACCGAGACAACTCAATTAGTCCATACTTGAACCACCATCACAAAAGAGACAATTAGTCCCTTAAAATAAGTCCCTACTGGACAAATTCAGAGTGATCGATACCATATTTAATCAGGCAAAAAAAAGTAATAAAAATCAACTTCCTTGTTATTGGTACAATAGTTAAGTAGGCAACCAAAAAAATGGTAATGAAAATAAATTTTTGAGTGATTGATTCCATATTTTCCTTGCCTTCCATGTTTACATGCATCTTGAATATTCTATAAATACCAAACATTTCTTTCACTAAATATATCCCTCTCTCCTTCAATCCTTCTCTCACTTTCAATTCATTTTCCGATCTAAAGGTATACAGTTATGCTTGTGACGCTTTTCATTTTATTTATCCATGTGTGTTAATGTTGGCAAATTGTTTCCCAAAAGTAGCATATCACACAACCTTATCATGCAACACTCTAAAATGTTTTATTTTGAAATGATTTTCATTAATGCAAACAAACACATGCTTTTGTTTTTCTTAAAAAATTCTAAAGTAATGTCATTTTATATAACTTGTAATAGACAACCATAAAATTCATTTTAGGGTAATATGTTGTTATTACTCAATAGGTATCAATTAACTAGCCATGTATGTAGTTTTGCATATATTTTTTTTACACGATATGTGGATTTTTAAGGTGTGAAAATATACTTTAATGTCCATTTATTTCTATCTTCATCAATTGATAAGTTTTTTATTCAACTTTTACTGCGAAATAAAATTGAATAATGGCAGAAAAAACAAGATCTACAAAGAGAAGAGTTATGGCAAACTATGAGATGAAAAAGATAGCTTCAATATTGGTGATGATAATGTTCGTTGTTGCTCAAGCCGATGATTCTCCCCCTATGTCATCAACACCTGAACTTTCTTCAGTATCGGAGACAATCGGTTGTCTTGGCAGGTGTGCTTCTCGATGTAGAATAGCGAGAATATTTATGGGTGCTTATGCAGCTTGTACAGCAGGATGTGGAGTAGTAAAATGTAGTGGAGGGTCAACAACAGCTGATAATAAGGTGTCATTAATAGCTGCTTATGATTGTGCAACTAGTTGTGCTGTTTCTAAATCCAATAACATCGAAGGTATGCACGCTAAATTTTATCCCTTACATTATATGATAAATCTGTTAAATTATATTTTATAGATGCTCAAATGGTGTTTCTTACCATAATTTAAATTTTGACAGACGCTCAAGGTTCAGTAGAGCACATCGTGAGTTCATGTTTGGGAGCTTGCAAGAACAAATAGCTTGTAACATATGACGATAAATTTCCTGAGAGATAAATTTAATAAGGGAAAATTTATTTAAATATAATAATCATGTAATGAAAATGTTATAAGGGATTGGGACTCTCCAATCACCATTTATATTTATCTTTTGTGGAATGTTGCAAAAGGAGACAATATGAAAACTAATGAAAAAGGAATATTTGATTTGCCTGATCACCATGGACTTTTTATCTTCAGGTTATACGTAGTTTCTGCTAATAGGAATTAGCCAAGTCCTTTTCTTTTGATTTATTTTGATTTGTTATTTCTCTCAAATATTTTTCTTTTAAGCAAAGTGAAATATTTTAAATAAAAAAGAGGTAGAAAATTTTGGGGGACATGACTGTGACCCATCAACGACATAATCAACCTTTAAAAGGGAATTATAACTTGGTTAACATTGATAAATATAAATATAACTAGATGAATTTAAATCCGTTAAGTGAATCCAAATGCGCAACAGAAAAATACATTTCATGCTTTAAAAATGATGTGTAGAAGAAAGCGAGGAGCATTATATCAAACCAGATACAAGCGTATTTAAACCATATTTTATTTTTAATGAATCGTAAATAAACCGTCAACCAGAAAAGATAGGTTCACGGCGACCAACAGTCCCTGCAACATAATACATTATAGTTTTCTCTCAAATCAATTCAACCTACGTTTACTTGGGTTCTAATTGTGCCAACAGAAGAAGGTTTGAAGATGAGACCATGTGTGATCAAGCAACTGAAAAGAATGTCATAATCGACGAAGTTGTAAGCGAAAAATAAGTGAAAAAGAAACTAATTTGTTTCATTAAATTAGAGATAAGAGCTTAAAAATGTTTGTTTATATGTTTCATGTTATTTTCTACATGCACTTAATTAGTTTTTGTTTTTTTTTTTAATATCCTTGAGAGGCATTGGTTGGAGTTCTAGTAATCAACAATTAACAATTACTCTCTCTTTCATTTTCTTTTTTTTAATTTATGCTTTGAGCTTACCATGAATGTGATTTATGGAAAGTGTACTTTGCTCATTTTTATTTAAATAATACTTGAGTGATCCATTGAGTTCCTAATACATGTTTTTACAAGAAATCACATATTATATCATATCTTTTGAGATTGTGCTTCTCTAAATCAATCATGCATGTTGTTATGTTTTGTCTGATATTTTTCTTATTATATACCAACACATGTTGTGCTTCTCTCGTATCTCTTTCTCTCTTTATCGCTCAGGTGTTAACAACTGTTATATGGACTTGATTTTGTAGTTATTTGCTTCGTGTATTTCCCTTGTTAAAAATTAAGTTGATCTTCAGACGAAGACATGTTTGATTTTGTGAGAGAGCGGTCGTTAGTTAAACTGGGTGTTGTCTATTTCTATAAAAACTAGTTTTTGTTTCATTATTTTTGTCTGCTGTTGTCTCGGCCAAACTATTAAATAACAATCGTGGTCGCGTATATTTTTGTCTGTTGTTGTCTCGGCCAAACTATTAAATAACAATCGCAGCCGCGTATAGAATTTTGTGATTTCACTTGGTATGAATTATGTGTTACGGATTGTGGTCGTCGTGGTGTGAATTTCTGACAACATAACACAAAAAACTTCAATAAGAGAATTAGTCATTATACACTTTTTTCATGTTTTTGGCATCCAAGGCCCTCTTTAAAACAATTCTCTTTGGGATTTACAAGGAAAAAAGTTAATAGGAATAAACTTAATAAAGAAATAAGGGTTACACAAACAAGGGCAATTATATTTTGGACAAGAGCTACACAAACCAGCGTTAATTGGAGAAATGAAATATGGGTGAAGTATGTGCAAGATAATAATAGGAGATACATAATCCTTCAACAAAACAAAAAAATAACAGATATAAAATCAGGGTATTTTTGGGTAAGTAATTAACCAAAACAAGAATGAATATATAAATTATTTCTAAACTTAAAAGGTGGGTCATTTGATATTTCATGTGAGCAGTTAATTAATTGATGTGATTTGTTAGATTAAAGTTATATTAATGACTAGGATTTGGTTTCAAATTTAATTTGACACATTAGTATCATTTGATCTTACCTCATATATATATATATATATATATATATATATATATATATGTGTGTGTGTGTGTGTGTGTGTGTGTGTGTGTGTGTGTGTGTGTGTGTGTGTGTGTGTGTAAACTACTGTAATGATGTTTGGAAAAAATTGTTACTAATCACTATTTGTTTTAGGTTTACAGACACTATTTCTTTGTTTATGGGAAACAATTAAATTAATGTCACAATTCAATGTTGCTAAAGGTCCTAAAACTAGTAGTGTGGTATATGTTCATGCATTGTAAACTTAAATATGAATGAGTCATTGAGAATCAACTTCAATGTTTTCAATGAATGATTAAAAAAAATGAGGAAATTAATGAATGTGTAGTGGGTTTGCTAATAAAGATCAAAATTCGGATAAGAGTGGGGGTGAAAAATTGGCACGAGATGACAAAAAAATTGAGATAAAAGTGGGAGAAAAAAAAATAGAATAAGTTTGCAAAATAGGTATAATATGAAAAAAAAATGGGAATTCAGGTTTCATGACTATTCTCATTTATGTATAATAGAAAATAAAATCAATTTTATTTTATGTATTGTGCATGTAGAACAACTTGTACTAATTTTCAGGTTGTGGATGTAGTACTACATATTCTCTTTTTCTTTATCGTCATTCAATAAAAGGTTAGCCAATAATAAAGAAATCAAATCAAATCAATGTAACAAATAAATATTTAATACTTGTACGAGGAAATCTCCTTCAAAAAAAAATTGGAAGAGGAAATTGTGAGTTGTGAAAATTAATATATTTATAGTGAACCACAATGACAGTGCGTTTTTCATTTTTCACAAGTATTTGTAATTATATCTTTGCGCATCTTGTGTTTGGAGTTGCGCTACTAATAAATTTTGCCGATTAAAAAACCTATGTTTATTTCATAATTTTTGCATTAACATCATTAAATGTCAATAAAAGTAACATGATTTTTGGTTGGAAATAGAAATTAAACAACAACAACTTTAAACTTCAATAGGATGTCATTTAATGTGTTAATGTCTTAAAAAAAAATCATTAATCATTAAACAATTAATAAACTTCTTTATTTAAACGATAATTCTAATTAACTTCTTAAAATGTTAATAATTCACTTCTTGAAATCACCACCCATGAATTAATAGAACACATACAAATGTACTGATCATAAATAACAAATTTTGAGAATTTTTTTTCGTGTTAATCCCCCGGTTTTTAGAAAAAGACCTCCTGATAATACATAGTTCGGTTAACAAATAAGTTAAACCTAACCAAAAATAACTTCTCGTACGAATCTAACTTAGATTCTCCAGAACAATTTATTCTTTTGGTGGAGCTCCATAACCATTTGAGTTTAGTTAGTTGGTTAAGTTCGGGGATATTTTAACCCCAAAAACATATAAGAATTATATAACTATTAAGCTATTAGTATTATAATATTATTAAAGTATCTCTAATGGGCGATGATCTCTCTAATAACATGAAGATATTTTTTTATTCCTTTAATAGAGAAAAACTAAGAGGAATTGTTGTGAAAATCAAAGGCTTCTACTCTCTCTCTCTCTCTCTCTCTCTCTCTCTCTCTCTCTCTCTATATATATATATATATATATATATCAAAAATGATGGTCTCATTGGATACTTTATGAATTAAAAAATTAAGAATCGTTGAAATGGAATAATGTAAAGTTATTGATATAGTGCATTTAATAATTTCTAAAGAGTTTTTTTTTTCTGAAAGGAATAATTTCTAATGAGTTGTTGGATTGAAGTGAATGAGTACTTAATATTTATTAGCATTAAAAAATTATAAATTAAAAATGTATATGCGTAAGACTTACGTAGGGGCCACTCTAGCTATCTCTCGATAAATGCGTCATTGGATATTTCTTAGACTTATATAATTACTGGAGAGACCAGCAACATTTTGTTTAATTATAAAAAAAAAAGTGGTAGAGGCGAGATTTGATAATTGTAACAGATCTTATCTCAGTTCAATGTTTGATGATGAGACAACGTTATATGATAAGTTAATTTTGAAATTTATTTTATGTTGTTTCTCTAGTTAAAAATATTATCATGAATATTAGTTTAGTTGGAAACAAACATGATAGAATAAGAAAATCATTTAATGATTTACCAAAACAACATAATTTAAAATAGAAATTGAAATGTAATAAAGTGAAAATAAAAAATAATTTGATATTAAAGTATCAATGAGTATTATGAGTATGTAGAAGAAAAAAATTAAGCTCACGTGCTTAATGAGCTCCACCAAATGATGAATCATTCGGTAGAACCCGAGTTCAATTATTGGGAGAAAAAAAATTCTTGTTCAAACTATACCTCCCTCACGATTGAACTTCGAATTACTAGGGTCTCATATTGATATTAATAAAGACAATTCAATTTTCCATTTATTGCAAAGCTGACAAAGGAAAGAAAAAAAAAGGGAAATACGTGTTACAAAACTCCTCAATAACAACAAAAGTATATTTTGTAAAGAGAAAAAAAAAAACAACAGGTGATATCACAGAGATAAAAAGAGAAAAATAAGTCTATTCTCCGTTAAAAAAAATGAGTGTATTATATTATTAACTTGTAATTACTTTTCTGTCAAATGATGTGTCATACTTATATGAGAATACAAGGTACAAGTCAAAGGTATGGAAAAATAACTTATGGACATCCACACATATTATTCAAGCAACTCCTCATATTGTATGGGTTTCCTTCCCCTTGGTCCTTTAATATGTAATTGAACTCCCTTCAACATATTCTTCTTTTTTACATTAGAGGCTTCTTCTCTAGATGTTTTATCATTTAAAAAACAAAATTAAAATGTAATATAGAGTGAAAAAACACAATTCAAAAAACTCAACTTGATTGCTGAAAAAAATTCAAAATTACATATAATATGTTAGAAAATAAAACCGAGACAACTCAATTAGTCAATACTTGAACTACCATCACAAAAGAGACAATTAGTCCCTTAAAATAAGTCCCTACTGGACAAATTCAGAGTGATCGATACCATATTTAATCAGGCAAAAAAAAGTAATAAAAATCAACTTCCTAGTTATTGGTACAATAGTTAAGTAGGCAACCAAAAAAATGGTAATGAAAATAAATTTTTGAGTGATTGATTCCATATTTTCCTTGCCTTCCATGTTTACATGCATCTTGAATATTCTATAAATACCAAACATTTCTTTCACTAAATATATCCCTCTCTCCTTCAATCCTTCTCTCACTTTCAATTCATTTTCCGATCTAAAGGTATACAGTTATGCTTGTGACGCTTTTCATTTTATTTATCCATGTGTGTTAATGTTGGCAAATTGTTTCCCAAAAGTAGCATATCACACAACCTTATCATGCAACACTCTAAAATGTTTTATTTTGAAATGATTTTCATTAATGCAAACAAACACATGCTTTTGTTTTTCTTAAAAAATTCTAAAGTAATGTCAATTTATATAACTTGTAATTGTAACACCCATACCAGATGTATCTAGAAAGTCTGGCACGTGCGTTAATATTAGTGCTGGATACATTAAAATATACAACAATTAAAAACTTCGAATGAATAATAATTACATCAAGTTCCGTTCATTTAAATAATAATACAATACAACTTATCCATACATAAAAATACATCCTTGAAGTCCATAACATCCTGCAGCTTCACGAACGAACCCTTGAAGTAATATCCATCCGGCTCCGAACATGCATAAACATCCTGCTTATCTGAAACAAATAAGGATTGGGATGAGACATAATGTCTCAGTGAGTTCCCCTAAATCCTAGGCTATAGGCAACCTCAAGGGGAAACCGACGGTCACCACGTGTCTACATTACAACCTGACGGTTGATTATACGTGTGTGGGGACATGCATACTTAGACGGTAGTGCATACTAGGGCCGTCATAGTCATATCTCACTTGTTATAGGCTTCACTTCCTATACGTGTCATGGCGGTCGAAGGGGAACCTAAAACCGCATTGCCAAAAATACACGCTAAGTATCGAGGCCTAAGCATAACATAATCATGACACGATTCTAAACCGGACGATTAGGGGAATCCTAAAACCGTCATCGGTATCATATTCTTTACTTGTTCTATACATAACTTGAACTTATCTTATATCATCTCATGCCCTTATGCCTAACATATCGTACATGAATACATTCTTAAACATAATCATAGCCATAGCTTGCATAAATGTATCTAAGTTCATTTATGTTAGCGTTGAACAAACATTATTATCTTGGTTCATTTTACGGATAGTCCCGGGTGGAGTAACCCCGAAATCAATCCCATACATGACTGATGTACGTACATCGGACTCCCTCGGTGTCGTGCGGGTCCCTTGTGGCTTAAACCGTTCCCCTTAGGTCGAGAACCTCCCGTATCCCCCTGGCGTGGATAACAAGAGACACGAGCACCTACGTCTTGTTACTCAGTGACATGCGGGTCCCTTACGGCTTGAATCGTTCTCATAATGAGAACCCCTTGTATCCCCCTGATGTGGATATCAAGAGACATGTCACCTACACTTATTAGTCATAGTCTTGTCGTGCATAAGTTAAACATAATCATACATACATGTTTACCTCGGAACCTTGATCGATCCGATTATTGGTAACCTATACTTGTTCATAAACATACCTAATCATGGTGAAGAGACTAACTAGTCAAACCACGGCTTACGTACTTGCTAAATCATACTAGCTCTTGTGCGAAGAGATTACATTTCGCGTCTTATCTTTCTAGGGATTCTTGCTAAACATACTAGTTCTCGACTAGCTAAGCCGAGACTCTACATACATTCCCTTCCTTAGTTTATTACTACCCCATCATACTTAAGCTCTCTTGAGCCACCCTCGTGTTACATGCTAAGATTGCCACGATTAAGGATGCAAGGATCAATTGACGATGCGTGCAAATTTTCAATACTTTCTAAAGACCGAAAATGCCATAAACCCAAGTTACGAGCCGTTTACAAATTTCATGATTTGATAAAGCCAAACTTGTTCCAGTAGAAAGATAAGTAAAAACAGTGAAAGAACACTTCGAAACGATCGATACGGACCCCCACGCGACAGCCCCCAAGCACCCGAGCGCAGAACAACGCGAACGTTGTCCTGTCTGGGGCGCCTGGCGCCAGAGGGAGGGCGCCTAGCGCTGGCTCCCTGACTTGTGGGCGCCTAGCGCCCTTGTTCAGGCGCAGCGCTGCGAATTCTGCGTTTTCGCGTGTTCCGGCCGCCGGTTTTCGCCATTTTCGACCCAAAACTCGTCCAATTCGACCCTGTAATGCACCAAATCCATCCAACAACATACATAGACTTATTTAAACATATCTCATGGCAATTTTAACATATAAATCACAAGAATTGATCAAGAGAACATTAGGGTTCTAAACCTCACATAAACATAATTCAATCCTTTCTAACATGAATTTACACAACCAAAGGTAGGTAAACTATCTATGGAACTCACCTAAACATGTTTCTTGCATAACTTCAAGCTTCAAGCATCAAACCCTAGCTTTTGATCCATTCTCAATCTTTAGCTTCCATCCAAAACCATGCTTAAATCCTTTCCTCCACTTGCTTCTTGCTTGCTAAACCACCTTAATCCTTGCTTGATCATGTTTAGAGGAAGATTGGATGATTTAGAGTGGAGAGGGAGGGCGTGGGTTAGAGAGAAGGAAGAGAGAATTCTCTTCTCTTAACCTAGAGAGAGAAAGAGAATTGGAAATGAGAGATTTTGGAGCCAAAATCACTTAAATACCCCTTTTGCGAGCAATTACCATTATGCCCTTGCCTTAAGCGTGTTCGATTGACTCTGATACATAAGTCCATACTTTACTAATATCACTTAATAATATCCTCCATCGTACATAACATTCTTCACCAAACTCGTTTTCTATGACTCTTAGTCCTCTGATACGTTTGTCAGATAAACTTTCCATTAGCAGACGAGCGGGATGTTACACTCTACCCCCCTTAAAGAAATTTCGTCCTCAAAATTTAGAGACCAACTACCAATCCTCATGACAAAAAAAAACTTACCATCTAGGGTCTGAGCCAAACGCTTTCCATTCGTACATATCGGAAGGGTCCATCGCACCATTTTCTCATCTTGTTTCTTAACCTGCATATAACTGAACATAGCCTTCTTAATCCTAACATCACTTAAAATTAGGGTCTTCTTAGCATATCATGTTTCAGAACTTACCTTGCTAGACATAAACTTATTGTCCCAGACTCGGATCTTACCCGCTTAACATAAACCATGCCTAATGGTATCTTGTCATAGACATGAACACTCAGGGTTTGCCTTTTAACTGGAATCCTACCAGAGCCCAGGTTTGCCCTGCAATGCTTACCTGTATTACTCATATGAACAATTCCACTTATCACTTATCCCTTCCGAGTCTTAGGAAATCTTTCGGTCTCATTGCATCTTATCACCCGTACTAAGGAATAACTCATATTGCTTGACATGAAAAAGTGATATCGATTAGCCACGTCATCTGACAATCTAATAGCCAACGTTGCGGTTCACATGCTCTTGAAACTTGCTAGAAATTCCACTTGTACTTACGTCAACATTCTTGAAACATTTCCATGTATTCTACCTGACATTGGCTTCATACGAACCTTGTCGTTTCCATAACATGTACATACTTTCAAGTGCCGCCTCTTGTTAAAGGATAACGATACGTGTTCTAAAATCTTCTTTAAATGAATCTTTCTTAAATTTTGGTATTCGGGTTCTTGGAACGAATTTATACATGATTAAAAAGATTTTATCATTTCTAAAACTGATTGTATAAAGGTGCCACAGAACCACCGGACGAGTTTCGATATTTTTGGAAAAGATTTTAACAATTCGCCCAAAACTTGTCCACGACAAGTTGGTCCTGAAGTTTGTACGTCGTAAGTGAGTCCACTTACAACGGACCTCATCAGTTTCAAAAATGTATAATTCCATAAGTTTAAATAAAAACATCATTCCCAAGTTCCATAATACCAATCTTAACTTTTAAAAGTTTTAAAATCATAACTTAACATGTCTTAACAAGTATCGTTTTCACTCAACAAGTATTGCATACGAGAGTATGATTCTCCTTGCATCAACTCGAGAGTTGCACCTCCTTTCATGACAACATACTTAACTTCGAAGATAAATTCTTTTCTTATTCAACCGATATTCATACTTGCCATACCACTTTCATATCCATAAGAAATCCTTGGACCTCTTAACATAAACTTATTTCTCTTCTTCGAAACACTAAACTTGATTCTCCGCATTATCTCATTCGGTTATCGCTCTTGATGCTTTGATTCTTTACCTAAGTCACAGAACGTAACCTTCTGATCCGTACATGTTTTCTATTATCATCATTCATGCATCTTGACCAATTATCATACGACAATTCTTGTCCTTTTCATCTTACCTAGATGACGACACATACTTAAACTTATACCTTAGCCAACAATGCTTGAATAAGAATTCATCCTTTTTTATCACATCGAGAACTCCTTGCATGTCTTATGATGCATTCTTGTTAAACTTGTGTTTCCAACCGAACATTCTTCACGAAGATTCATACATACTAAAATTCCACGTTTCATGATTACCATTAACTTCCGTAGCGCTACTCTGATTCCCATTGGTTGGCTCAAACTAATACTCTAATCCGTTAGAGCAATTGAGACTTCAATTCATGCTTATCCCTTGATTATTTACTTCTTGAATTATTCTCAAGATTTTCCATGTTGTAACAAACATCACAACCTTACACTTGTCTTGTGATTTCAAAACTCATGATGGTTTATCTTATGCTCATAATACTTGACTCGGGGGTAAACCTTACTTTCTTGCTGGTTGCACTTACCATACATGTCATATCTGAACTTATTTTTGAGTAAACTCAATTTCCATTAACAACCCATCTAGCACTTGAACATAACTTTCTTGAACATCTAATCCTTGTACCTTCGCATTCCCGCGGACTATATTTTGCTTAATCATACCAATGCTTGCTCATTAATTTTTTCCTTTTAAAGAAAACTTCGTAAACTAGCGCACAGGTCATTGACGTTGATAATTTTCTACTTTATAAATATATTGAGTTTTGGCCCCGGCTGTTACTATAAAATCATAGAACGAGTTGATAACACATACGTGTCATCAATTCTAGATTCTAATGAGTCTAGCTCGCTCTACGAGTGTCGTAGCAAACCGGTTCCTAGAAAAATCTTGTGAATTTCCAAAATGTTAACTTCAATCACCCATACGCGTAATCTTTCTAAAATTATTTAAACTTAATGATCCGACATCATATCGAGCCCTAGCATGTTCGTTAAGCAAAACATAAGTTCGAGAGTTACGCCATAATTCCACATAATCCGAAAACTTTGTGATGTCTTATAACTTGCACCAATTAAATTTCTTGCTTCTTACCTCATGCATACGCATTCACTTTATCCAGTCATATGCCGGAACTTTGTACTATTGATCTTGGCTCTTGACACATTAACCTCCAAAGCTACCTTAAACCGGATTGATTTCCGTTAATACTTGTCCATGCATTTTCTTCCTCAGAAATCATAGGATGTGATGTGCATTCAATACTTGATGTTATAGAGAGTGTTGGTTATATAAAAGATTGTGAAAACAACCCCCAATAGCTACTACTGACCCTAGAGTCGAAATAACAGTTTTCGAAGAAAAACTGAAGAAAAAAAAATTGATCCAGGTTCGCTATTGGTGTATTTTCTTCAACTCAGCTTTCCAAAAGGAAAATCGTATTTTACATAAAAATTTTATTTCCTCAAGTATCCCAATGCATATCATTCCTTCCAAACATCTTAAAACAATTCTATAACATTTGCATGGCAAGCATTAACATCATTCGGTTCCATTCAAGGCACATTAGAAACTGATATCTTGTCATCACGTTTTCCTAACATAAAATTTCCACATAAACCTTAACTTCATCTGCTAAGAATGGCTTACTTCATTACGTTGCTACTTATGCAACTTCCAAACATACATATAGTTAACTTCATTCATATAATGCTATTCCTGAGAGCCTGCTGACTCCGCCAACATACACCAACCTCTTACTACCTTGTAGCCTTGTTCGGACATTCTAGAATATCTTAAACCTGTTCCAACAACAACTCTTACCAAAACTTTCGGTCATGGTTAGATACACATATCCAACTTCTTCACTTACGGGTACATGGAGTATCATTATCATCTTACCTGACATTGTCGGAATGTTTCTTCTTAACATGCTTTACATTCCCAGAGGATTCACACTTCTACTTGATTAGTTCACCGGCCACCTTTTGGCACGATCAAACTACTTCATCATATACTTCATTCCTCCTGGGTCCTATTCAGCTCTCAGGCATCCATTCTAATCACTGAATGTTAAATTGAGTTGATCAGGCTCAACAAACATCAACAACTAGAACATTTACCCGGAACCCAATGGTCCCACTACCTTAGTTGTAATTTAATGACCCAAGGCACGGTCTGAATCGACCTGCTCTGATACCAATTGTAACACCCATACCAGATGTATCTAGAAAGTCTGGCACGTGCGTTAATATTAGTACAGGATACATTAAAATATACAACAATTAAAAACTTCGAATGAATAATAATTACATCAAGTTCCGTTCGTTTAAATAATAATACAATACAACTTATCCATACATAAAAATACATCCTTGAAGTCCATAACATCCTGCAGCTTCACGAACGAACCCTTGAAGTAATATCCATCTGGCTCCGAACATGCATAAACATCCTGATTATCTGAAACAAATAAGGATTGGGATGAGACATAATGTCTCAGTGAGTTCCCCTAAATCCTAGGCTATAGGCAACCTCAAGGGGAAACCTACGGTCACCACGTGTCTACATTACAACCTGACGGTTGATTATACGTGTGTGGGGACATGCATACTTAGACGGTAGTGCATACTAGGGCCGTCATAGTCATATCTCACTTGTTATAGGCTTCACTTCCTATACGTGTCATGGCGGTCGAAGGGGAACCTAAAACCGCATTGCCAAAAATACACGCTAAGTATCGAGGCCTAAGCATAACATAATCATGACACGATTCTAAACCGGACGATTAGGGGAATCCTAAGACCGTCATCGGTATCATATTCTTTACTTGTTTTATACATAACTTGAACTTATCTTATATCATCTCATGCCCTTATGCCTAACATATCGTACATGAATACATTCTTAAACATAATCATAGCCATAGCTTGCATAAACGTATCTAAGTTCATTTATGTTAGCGTTGAACAAACATTATTATCTTGGTTCATTTTACGGATAGTCCCTGGTGGAGTAACCCCGAAATCAATCCCATACATGACCGATGTACGTACATCGGACTCCCTCGGTGTCGTGCGGGTCCCTTGCGGCTTAAACCGTTCCCCTTAGGTCGAGAACCTCCCGTATCCCCCTGGCGTGGATAACAAGAGACACGAGCACCTACGTCTTGTTACTCAGTGACATGCGGGTCCCTTACGGCTTGAATCGTTCTCATAATGAGAACCCCTTGTATCCCCCTGATGTGGATATCAAGAGACATGTCACCTACACTTATTAGTCATAGTCTTGTCGTGCATAAGTTAAACATAATCATACATACATGTTTACCTCGGAACCTTGATCGATCCGATTATTGGTAACCTATACTTGTTCATAAACATACCTAATCATGGTGAAGAGACTAACTAGTCAAACCACGGCTTACGTACTTGCTAAATCATACTAGCTCTTGTGCGAAGAGATTACACTTCGCGTCTTATCTTTCTAGGGATTCTTGCTAAACATACTAGTTCTCGACTAGCTAAGCCGAGACTCTACATACATTCCCTTCCTTAGTTTATTACTACCCCATCATACTTAAGCTCTCTTGAGCCACCCTCGTGTTACATGCTAAGATTGCCACGATTAAGGATGCAAGGATCAATTGACGATGCGTGCAAATTTTCAATACTTTCTAAAGACCGAAAATGCCATAAACCCAAGTTACGAGCCGTTTACAAATTTCATGATTTGATAAAGCCAAACTTGTTCCAGTAGAAAGATAAGTAAAAACAGTGAAAGAACACTTCGAAACGATCGATACGGACCCCCACGCGACAGCCCCCAAGCACCCGAGCGCAGAACAACGCGAACGTTGTCCTGTCTGGGGCGCCTGGCGCCAGAGGGAGGGCGCCTAGCGCTGGCTCCCTGACTTGTGGGCGCCTAGCGCCCTTGTTCAGGCGCAGCGCTGCGAATTCTGCGTTTTCGCGTGTTCCGGCCGCGGGTTTTCGCCATTTTCGACCCAAAACTCGTCCAATTCGACCCTGTAATGCACCAAATCCATCCAACAACATACATAGACTTATTTAAACATATCTCATGGCAATTTTAACATATAAATCACAAGAATTGATCAAGAGAACATTAGGGTTCTAAACCTCACATAAACATAATTCAATCCTTTCTAACATGAATTTACACAACCAAAGGTAGGTAAACTATCTATGGAACTCACCTAAACATGTTTCTTGCATAACTTCAAGCTTCAAGCATCAAACCCTAGCTTTTGATACATTCTCAATCTTTAGCTTCCATCCAAAACCATGCTTAAATCCTTTCCTCCACTTGCTTCTTGCTTGCTAAACCACCTTAATCCTTGCTTGATCATGTTTAGAGGAAGATTGGATGATTTAGAGTGGAGAGGGAGGGCGTGGGTTAGAGAGAAGGAAGAGAGAATTCTCTTCTCTTAACCTAGAGAGAGAAAGAGAATTGGAAATGAGAGATTTTGGAGCCAAAATCACTTAAATACCCCTTTTGCGAGCAATTACCATTATGCCCTTGCCTTAAGCGTGTTCGATTGACTCTGATACATAAGTCCATACTTTACTAATATCACTTAATAATATCCTCCATCGTACATAACATTCTTCACCAAACTCGTTTTCTATGACTCTTAGTCCTCTGATACGTTTGTCAGATAAACTTTCCATTAGCAGACGAGCGGGATGTTACAGTAATAGACAACCATAAAATTCATTTTAGGGTAATATGTTGTTATTACTCAATAGGTATCAATTAACTAGCCATGTATGTAGTTTTGCATATATTTTTTTTACACAATATGTGGATTTTTAAGGTGTGAAAATATACTTTAATGTCCATTTATTTCTATCTTCATCAATTGATAAGTTTTTTATTCAACTTTTACTGCGAAATAAAATTGAATAATGGCAGAAAAAACAAGATCTACAAAGAGAAGAGTTATGGCAAACTATGAGATGAAAAAGATAGCTTCAATATTGGTGATGATAATGTTCGTTGTTGCTCAAGCCGATGATTCTCGCCCTATGTCATCAACACCTGAACTTTCTTCAGTATCGGAGACAATCGGTTGTCTTGGCAGGTGTGCTTCTCGATGTAGAATAGCGAGAATATTTATGGGTGCTTATGCAGCTTGTACAGCAGGATGTGGAGTAGTAAAATGTAGTGGAGGGTCAACAACAGCTGATAATAAGGTGTCATTAATAGCTGCTTATGATTGTGCAACTAGTTGTGCTGTTTCTAAATCCAATAACATCGAAGGTATGCACGCTAAATTTTATCCCTTACATTATATGATAAATCTGTTAAATTATATTTTATAGATGCTCAAATGGTGTTTCTTACCATAATTTAAATTTTGACAGACGCTCAAGGTTCAGTAGAGCACATCGTGAGTTCATGTTTGGGAGCTTGCAAGAACAAATAGCTTGTAACATATGACGATAAATTTCCTGAGAGATAAATTTAATAAGGGAAAATTTATTTAAATATAATAATCATGTAATGAAAATGTTATAAGGGATTGGGACTCTCCAATCACCATTTATATTTATCTTTTGTGGAATGTTGCAAAAGGAGACAATATGAAAACTAATGAAAAAGGAATATTTGATTTGCCTGATCACCATGGACTTTTTATCTTCAGGTTATACGTAGTTTCTGCTAATAGGAATTAGCCAAGTCCTTTTCTTTTGATTTATTTTGATTTGTTATTTCTCTCAAATATTTTTCTTTTAAGCAAAGTGAAATATTTTAAATAAAAAAGAGGTAGAAAAATTTGGGGGACATGACTGTGACCCATCAACGACATAATCAACCTTTAAAAGGGAATTATAACTTGGTTAACATTGATAAATATAAATATAACTAGATGAATTTAAATCCGTTAAGTGAATCCAAATGTGCAACTGAAAAATACATTTCATGCTTTAAAAATGATGTGTAGAAGAAAGCGAGGAGCATTATATCAAACCAGAGACAAGCGTATTTAAACCATATTTTATTTTTAATGAATCGTAAATAAACCGTCAACCAGAAAAGATAGATTCACGGCGACCAACAGTCCCTGCAACATAATACATTATAGTTTTCTCTCAAATCAATTCAACCTACGTTTACTTGGGTTCTAATTGTGCCAACAGAAGAAGATTTGAAGATGAGAGCATGTGTGATCAAGCAACTGAAAAGAATGTCATAATCGACGAAGTTGTAAGCGAAAAATAAGTGAAAAAGAAACTAATTTGTTTCATTAAATTAGAGATAAGAGCTTAAAAATGTTTGTTTATATGTTTCATGTTATTTTCTACATGCACTTAATTAGTTTTTGTTTTTTTTTAATATCCTTGAGAGGCATTGGTTGGAGTTCTAGTAATCAACAATTAACAATTACTCTCTCTTTCATTTTCTTTTTTTAATTTATGCTTTGAGCTTACCATGAATGTGATTTATGGAAAGTGTACTTTGCTCATTTTTATTTAAATAATACTTGAGTGATCCATTGAATTCCTAATACATGTTTTTACAAGAAATCACATATTATATCATATCTTTTGAGATTGTGCTTCTCTAAATCAATCATGCATGTTGCTATGCTTTATCTGATATTTTTCTTATTATATACCAACACATGTTGTGCTTCTCTCGTATCTCTTTCTCTCTTTATCGCTCAGGTGTTAACAACTGTTATATGTACTTGATTTTGTAGTTATTTGCTTCGTGTATTTCCCTTGTTAAAAATTAAGTTGATCTTCAGACGAAGACATGTTTGATTTTGTGAGAGAGCGGTCGTTAGTTAAACTGGGTGTTGTCTATTTCTATAAAAACTTGTTTTTGTTTCATTATTTTTGTCTGCTGTTGTCTCGGCCAAACTATTAAATAACAATCGTGGTCGCGTATATTTTTGTCTGTTGTTGTCTCGGCCAAACTATTAAATAACAATCGCAGCCGCGTATAGAATTTTGTGATTTCACTTGGTATGAATTATGTGTTACGGATTGTGGTCGTCGTGGTGTGAATTTCTGACAACATAACACAAAAAACTTCAATAAGAGAATTAGTCATTATACACTTTGTTCATGTTTTTGGCATCCAAGGCCCTCTTTAAAACAATTCTCTTTGGGATTTACAGGGAAAAAAGTTAATAGGAATAAACTTAATAAAGAAATAAGGGTTACACAAACAAGGGAAATTATATTTTGGACAAGAGCTACACAAACCAGCGTTAATTGGAGAAATGAAATATGGGTGAAGTATGTGCAAGATAATAATAGGAGATACATAATCCTTCAACAAAACAAAAAAATAACAGATATAAAATCAGGGTATTTTCGGGTAAGTAATTAACCAAAACAAGAATGAATATATAAATTATTTCTAAACTTAAAAGGTGGGTCATTTGATATTTCATGTGAGCAGTTAATTAATTGATGTGATTTGTTAGATTAAAGTTATATTAATGACTAGGATTTGGTTTCAAATTTAATTTGACACATTAGTATCATTTGATCTTACCTCATATATATATATATATATATGTGTGTGTGTGTGTGTGTGTGTGTGTGTGTGTGTGTGTGTGTGTGTGTGTAAACTACTGTAATGATGTTTGGAAAAAATTGTTACTAATCACTATTTGTTTTAGGTTTACAGACACTATTTCTTTGTTTATGGGAAACAATTAAATTAATGTCACAATTCAATGTTGCTAAAGGTCCAAAAACTAGTAGTGTGGTATATGTTCATGCATTGTAAACTTAAATATGAATGAGTCATTGAGAATCAACTTCAATGTTTTCAATGAATGATTAAAAAAAATGAGGAAATTAATGAATGTGTAGTGGGTTTGCTAATAAAGATCAAAATTCGGATAAGAGTGGGGGTGAAAAATTGGCACGAGATGACAAAAAAATTGAGATAAAAGTGGGAGAAAAAAAAATAGAATAAGTTTGCAAAATAGGTATAATATGAAAAAAAAAATGGGAATTCAGGTTTCATGACTATTCTCATTTATGTATAATAGAAAATAAAATCAATTTTATTTTATGTATTGTGCATGTAGAACAACTTGTACTAATTTTCAGGTTGTGGATGTAGTACTACATATTCTCTTTTTCTTTATCGTCATTCAATAAAAGGTTTGCCAATAATAAAGAAATCAAATCAAATCAATGTAACAAATAAATATTTAATACTTGTACGAGGAAATCTCCTTCAAAAAAAATTGGAAGAGGAAATTGTGAGTTGTGAAAATTAATATATTTATAGTGAACCACAATGACAGTGCGTTTTTCATTTTTCACAAGTATTTGTAATTATATCTTTGCGCATCTTGTGTTTGGAGTTGCGCTACTAATAAATTTTGCCGATTAAAAAACCTATGTTTATTTCATAATTTTTGCATTAACATCATTAAATGTCAATAAAAGTAACATGATTTTTGGTTGGGAATAGAAATTAAAGAACAACAACTTTAAACTTCAATAGTATGTCATTTAATGTGTTAATGTCTTAAAAAAAATCATTAATCATTAAACAATTAATAAACTTCTTTATTTAAACGATAATTCTAATTAACTTCTTAAAATGTTAATAATTCACTTCTTGAAATCACCACCCATGAATTAATAGAACACATACAAATGTACTGATCATAAATAACAAATTTTGAGAATTTTTTTTCGTGTTAATCCCCCGGTTTTTAGAAAAAGACCTCCTGATAATACATAGTTCGGTTAACAAATAAGTTAAACCTAACCAAAAATAACTTCTCGTACGAATCTAACTTAGATTCTCCAGAACAATTTATTCTTTTGGTGGAGCTCCATAACCATTTGAGTTTAGTTAGTTGGTTAAGTTCGGGGATATTTTAACCCCAAAAACATATAAGAATTATATAACTATTAAGCTATTAGTATTATAATATTATTAAAGTATCTCTAAATTTTATCCCTTACATTATATGATAAATCTGTAACACCCATACTAGACGTATCTAGAAAGTCTAGCACATGCGTACTAGACGTATCTAGAAAGTCTAGCACATGCGTTGAATTTAGTACTGGATACATTAAAATATACAACAATAAAATTTTCGAATGAATGTTTATACAACAAATTGCGTTCGTTCATACAATAACATAAACATCTTATCCATACATAGAAAATCACATCCTTGATATCCTTGGCATCTTGTAGCGATACGAGCGCGCACTTGTTGAAACATCCATTCGCTTCAAGCTTGCATACCAACTTGCTTATCTGAAACAAATAAGGATTCGGATGAGACATAATGTCTCAGTGAGTTCCCCTAAATCCTAGGCTATAGGCAACCTCAAGGGGAAACCTACGGTCGCCTCGTGTCTACAATACAACCTGCCGGTTGATTATACGTGTGTGGGGACTTGCATACTTAGACGGTGGTGCACACTAGAACCGTCATAATTTATCATACTTGTTATAGGCTTACTATAATCATAGGTGTCATGGCGGTCGAGGGGAACCTAGAACCGCGTTGCCAAGAATACGCTCTACGTATCAAGGTCTTCATGTAACATGTTCATGACACCATCCTAAGCCGGACGATTAGGGAAACCTAAGAACGTCATCGGCATCATGTTCTTTACTTGTTCTATCCATGCCTTGTACTTGTCTTATAGCATCTAATGCTCTTGTTCTTGAACTTATTCATGCATGGAAATCATTCTTGCATTTCATAACATAATCATAATCATGAGAAACATATTCGTATCTAAGTTCATTCTTTAGGTTTGCGTTGAACAAACAATTATTATCTTGATTCATTTTACGGATAGTCCAGGGTGGAGTAACCCCGAGATCAATCCCATACATGACCGATGTACGTACATCGGACTCCCTCGGTGTCGTGCGGGTCCCTTGCGGCTTAAACCGTTCCCCTTAGGTCGAGAACCTCCCGTATCCCCCTGGCGTGGATATCAAGAGACACGAGCACATACGTCTTGTTAATTTCAGTGACATGCGGGTCCCTTACGGCTTGAATCGTTCCCCTTAGATCGAGAACCTCTTGTATCCCCCTGATATGGATAGCAAGAGACATGCTACTTACTTATTAGTCATGGTCTTGTCATACATATAACTTAAACATATTCATACTTGCTTTCTTATTACCTCGGACCCTTGAGTCGATCCGATTATCGGTAAATACATACTTGCTCATGTTTGTAAGTTCTTAATCATGGTGGAGTGATTAACTAATCAAACCACGGCTTAACATGCTTGCTATCTTAATCTTAATCATGTGCGAAGATAGTATACTTCGCATCTTAACATTCTAGGGATCTTGCTAACTAGCTAGTTCTCGACAACTATGTCGAGGCTCTAGTTTTCCCTTGCTTGATGAATATCTTGCTACCCGACTCATAACTTATTCTCTCATATGCCATGCCTTACTAACATGCTTAATACTTGCCTCTTTAACATAAGAATCTTGCTTTCCTTGATCATCATTTGGGACCTTGGTTTGAGGGGTTTACATTCGTAAAAAGTCACCACGGAGAAAACCGCGTCGCGAATCCCCATGCCTGCCTGAAGCAAGCAAAACAATGGGATTTCTCCCTGTCTTACTCGCCTAGGCGAGTAGATTTGCTGGGGAGGCGAGTGGTAGCTCGCCATGGCGAGTTGGGGGCGAGCAGGACCCCCCTTTCGAAGTTCTAGCTCGCCGTGGCGAGTAATAGCTTGCCGTGGTGAGTTAGGATAGTCCAGAACACTTAAAAATGGTATTTTTGACCCAAAAACCTCAAACCAAGTGTCTCTATGTGTTTTAGAACATATTTGATCATTGGAAACTTATAAAACATGCATATGGCAAGTATTAACATGTATAGCATGCATGACATAAAAAGGGGCAACTAGACTAATACATAAACCCTAGAATTTCATGTTATTCATACTAAACATACATGGCATAATCATAATCCCAAAGGGTAGGAAAACTAGCTATGGAACTCACCTAAACAAGTTCTTGAAGCATCACAAAGTTCCAAGCACAATCAAACCAAAACCCTAGTTTTGAACACATGCTTCCTTGACTTAGACCAATCCATCTTATTGCTCTTTCTTGCAACCCTAGCACCATAATTTCTTGATCTTTGAAGAAAACCTTGCTTGAATCCTCTTCCATCTTACCAAGAACCAAACCCTAGCTCTTGATTCCAACTTCTAATTCTTTCCCTCTTAAATTCTTAACCAAGAAGAAACCTTGCCAATCTCAAAACCAAGTTCCAACCCTCACCCTCAAATAACATCTTCAAACCCTAACTTCATGAATCCTTTCTTAAGAGGAGAAGGAGAGATCAACAAAGAACAAACCTCCCTTGACTTGAAAGATCATGAAGGATAATAACTTAGATTTAGCTTGCCATGGGAGGAAGAAATTTTAGAAAGATTTGATGGAGAGAAGAGAGGTTGGGCGTGAGAAAGAAGAGAGAAGGGAGAGCAAAAACCAAATCTAAAACCTAGAGAGAGAAAGGAAAGAAGAGAATGAGATATTTTGGGGGTAAATCCAAATAAATAACATTTCCACGTGAAATTACCATTTTACCCTTGCCTTGAACGTGTTAAAAACGACTCTGATACTTCTCCCGTAAAAAGCTGACATGTCATAAAATATTTCCATTAACTTACTTTTCCATAATTTAATTCCTCTAACACGGTCAACGGGTAATATACCGATACTGTCAGGCGGGATATTACATTCTACCCCCTTAAAAAAATTTCGTCCTCGAAATTTAGAGACCGTCTACCAATCATCATATCCAAAACTTACCATCTTTGGTCTGAACCATATACTTTCTATTCATACATATCCAAGAAGTTCATCATCGCTTGTTTTTTTTCGTCTTGTTTCACGATCCACATACATAAGCATATAGCTTTCTTGATCTTAATATCACTCATACTTGAAGTTATCTTAATACATCATGACTTGGAACTTTCCTTGTTATACAAAACTTATTGTCTCGAACTTGTATTTTACCCGCTTAACATAGACCATACACGAAGGTATCTTATCATAAACATGAACACTCAGGATTTGCCTTTTAACTGGAGTCCTACCGGAAACCAGGTTTGCCCTGCAGTGCTTACCTATAACTTTGAATCATCTTTCCGTGCATACATAATCTTATCGGGTAAACATACAATTTATTCATCAGTTTGCTTACTATCCTTTGAGACACATGTATCTTACTTGCAATGACTCATATAGACAATTTCCACATATCACATATACCTTTTCGAGTCTTAAGAATACTCCGACTTCATGTAATTTATTTACGCCTGAACAAAGGGTATTTACATAGCTTGACATGAAAATGTGAAATCAAATGGCCACTTCATCTGACATTCTAATAACCCATGTTGTGGTTAACATGTTCTTGAAACTTTCTAGCAATTCTACTTGCACATACATCAAACATTCTTAACACATTTCCGTGTATTCCGTAGGACATTGGCTTCATACGAATATTGTTGTTCCATAACATGTGCATACTTCAAGTACCACCTCTTGTTAAATGATAACGATATGTGTCTAGCATTTTTCTTGAAGAAATTTTCTTAAACTTTGGTATTCGGGTTCTTGGAACGAATATATACATGACTAAAAATATTATCATCTCCAAAATTGAATTTGTAATAGCACCACAGAACCACCGGACGAGTTTCTATATTTTGAAAAAGATTTAACAACTCGCCCCAACTTGTCCATAACAAGTTGGTCCTGAAGTTTATACGTCTTAAGTGAATTTACTTACGACGTATTTTATCAGTTTCAAAAATGTATAATTCTATGAGTTTAAATAAAAACATCGTTCCTAAGTTCCTTGATACCAATCTTTCCTTTAAAAGTTATAAATCATGCTTTAACATATCTTAAAAAGTATCGTTTTCACTCAACAAGTATTGCATACAAGAGTATGAATCTCATTGCATAAAACTCAAGAGTCGCATCTCCCTACATGATATCATTCTTAAACTTCGAGGTGGATTCTTACCTTCTTAACTGATATACATACCTCATAAACATATTAATACATAATGTAAACCAAGAAGATCCGTAACCCACTTAACATTAACTTATTCCTCTTATCTAGGGACATTAAACTTGATTCTCCACATCATCTCATTTGGTTATCGCTTGAGCGTTATTACCTTTTCCTGAAACCAGTCATCAATCTCGATGCTTCGATTATTACTTAAATCACAAAAGATAACCGTCTGAATCTTACATGTTTTCCATATTTCATGATTACCGATTAGCTTCCATGGCGCTACTCTGATCCCCACCGGTTGGCTTAAATTAATACTCTAATCCTAGAGCAATTGAGACTTCAATTCATACTTACCACTTGAATACATACTTCTTGAGATCTTCCATGTTGCAACCAATGTCACAACCTTACTCTTGTCTTGTAAATTCAAATCTCATGATAACTTATCTTATACTCATAATACTTGGCTTGGGGTAAACCTTACGTTATTGCTAATTGCATTTACCTACGGGGCATACATAACATACTTGAACTTGGTCCCAATCAAACTTGAATTCCTTTAACAACTTATCTAGCACTTGAACATATCTTTCTTGAACATCTAGTCCTTGTACCTTAGCATTCTCGCATACTATACTTTGCTTAATCTTACCAATGCTTGCTCATTGATTTTCCTTTTTAAAGAAAACTTCGTAAATTCGCGCACGGGTCATTGACGTTGATGATTTCCTACTTTATAAATATATAAAATTTAGCCCCGGCCATTACTCTAAATTCATAGAACGGATTGATAACACATACGTGTCATCAAACCTAGACTCTAATAAGTCTAGCCCGCTTTACGAATGTAGTAGCAAACCGGTTCCTAGAAAGTCTCGTGAATTTTCAAAATGTCAACTTCAATTACCCATACGTGTAGATCCTTCTAAAATTTGTTTAAACTTTATAATTCAACATCATGATGAGCCTTAGCAAGTCGATTAAGCAAAACATATGTTCGAGAGATACGTCATAATTCCACATAATCCGTGAACCTTGTGATTTCTCGTAACTTTGCACCGCTTTAACTTCTTACTTCATACCTCATGCATAAACTTCTGCGACTTTCCTTTTAAACGCCGGAACTTTTATACCCTTGATCTTGGCTCGTTCTTGACTCTTAAAACATTAACTTCCAAAGTTACCTTAAACTGTATCGATTTCGTTGATTGTTGCCCATGCCTTTTCCCTTGAAATTCTTAGGATATGATATGCATTCGTCACTTGATGTCACAAAAGATTTTTCATCACATAAAATATTATTGTGAAGACATCTCCCCAATAGTCATTGCAAACCTTTGGAACGAACGGTTAAATTTCATAAAACGGAAAATTTTGTTCCAAGTTCGCTATTGGTGAGTTTCTCCAACTATCTTTTTTTTTTTCAAGTAACCAATGCACATCATTCATTCCTAGCATCATAAAACATTCTATAACGTATGCATGGCAACTTCAACCTTTTCGATACAATTCTTGGCACGTCGGAAATCAATGCCTTAATCCTGATAACATATAACTTTCTCCACTACGAATAGCTTACCTCATTACGTCCCACTTAACGCAACTTGATAACTTACATGTCTTGAACTTCATTCATATAAGACTATTCCTGAGAGCATGCTGACTCCGTCAACATACGTCATCTTCTAACTATCGTGCAACCTTGTTCTGATATTCCAGAATATCATAAACCCATTCCAACAACAACTCTTACCGAAACTTTCGGTCATGGTTAGATACATATATCCAACTTCTTCACTTATGGGTACATGGAATATCACTATCATTTTACCCAACATTGTTGGAACGTTCCTTCTTAACATACCTTACATTCCCGGGGGATTCACACTTCCAGTTGATTAGTTCACCGGCCACCTTTCGACACGATCAAACTTCCTACTTATACTCATTTCCGAGTTCTTACTTCTGAGTTTACACTTTCCAGTGCATCTTCATCACATACTTCGTTCCTCCTGGGTCCTATTCAGCTCTCAGGCATCCGTTCTAACTGTTGAATGCTAAATTGAGTTGATCAGGCTCAACTAACAATAACAACTAGAACATTTACCCGGAACCCAATGGTCCCACTTCCTTTGTTGTAAATTAATGACCCAAGGCACGGTCTGAATCGACCTGCTCTGATACCAAATGTAACACCCATACTAGACGTATCTAGAAAGTCTAGCACATGCGTTGAATTTAGTACTGGATACATTAAAATATACAACAATAAAATTTTCGAATGAATGTTTATACAACAAATTGCGTTCGTTCATACAATAACATAAACATCTTATCCATACATAGAAAATCACATCCTTGATATCCTTGGCATCTTGTAGCGATACGAGCGCGCACTTGTTGAAACATCCATCCGCTTCAAGCTTGCATACTAACTTGCTTATCTGAAACAAATAAGGATTGGGATGAGACATAATGTCTCAGTGAGTTCCCCTAAATCCTAGGCTATAGGCAACCTCAAGGGGAAACCTACGGTCGCCTCGTGTCTACAATACAACCTGCCGGTTGATTATACGTGTGTGGGGACTTGCATACTTAGACGGTGGTGCACACTAGAACCGTCATAATTCATCATACTTGTTATAGGCTTACTATAATCATAGGTGTCATGGCGGTCGAGGGGAACCTAGAACCGGGTTGCCAAGAATACGCTCTACGTATCAAGGTCTTCATGTAACATGTTCATGACACCATCCTAAGCCGGACGATTAGGGAAACCTAAGAACGTCATCAGCATCATGGAAATCATGCATGCATGCATGGATTGTTCTTGAACTTATTCATGCATGGAAATCATTCTTGCATTTCATAACATAATCATAATCATGAGAAACATATTCCTATCTAAGTTCATTCTTTAGGTTAGCGTTGAACAAACAATTATTATCTTGATTCATTTTACGGATAGTCCCAGGTGGAGTAACCCCGAGATCAATCCCATACATGACCGATGTACGTACATCGGACTCCCTCGGTGTCGTGCGGGTCCCTTGCGGCTTAAACCGTTCCCCTTAGGTCGAGAACCTCCCGTATCCCCCTGGCGTGGTTATCAAGAGACACGAGCACCTACGTCTTGTTAATTTCAGTGACATGCGGGTCCCTTACGGCTTAAACCGTTCCCCTTAGGTCGAGAACCTTTCGTATCCACCTAGTGGGATATCGAAAGCCACGACGTGGGTGTTACATGCCCACCAGCTTCCGCTTGGTTCGTCCCCGAACCACACCGTACTGGGAGAGGTCTGCTCTGATACCAAGTGTAACATCCCAGACTGCTTACAGGATTGCCGACTAACCCCACAAACCAACACGAGTCTTTTCAGCATGCTTTGTCCTCACTCACATGCTTACCGGGAAACTTCCCGGTAGGTCACCCATCCTAGTACTACTCCAAGCCAAGCACGCTTAACTGTGGAGTTCCTATGGATTGAGCTCCCGAAAAGAAGTGCATCTTGTTGATATGGGTAGTACCTAACAATTCTTATAAGCCTTCCTTCAACCATGTAGTCCCATACCTACACGGCCTCCGGATCCCTCTCATTCCGATGTGTTTTGGTTCCTCCTATTATCGTGGGGGTCCCTTGCGACTTAAACCATTCCCCTTAGGTCGGGAACCTTTCGTATCCACCTGGCGGGATATCGAAAGCCACGACGTGGGTGTTACATCGTGAGTTCATGTTTGGGAGCTTGCAAGAACAAATAGCTTGTTACATATGACGATAAATTTCCTGAGAGATAAATTTAATAAGGGAAAATTTATTTAAAATAATAATAATGTAATGAAAATGTTATAAGGGATTGGGACTCTCCAATCACCATTTATATTTATCTTTTGTGGAATGTTGCAAAAGGAGACAATATGAAAACTAATGAAAAAGGAATATTTGATTTGCCTGATCACCATGGACTTTCTATCTTCAGGTTATACGTAGTTTCTGCTAATAGGAATTAGCCAAGTCCTTTTCTTTTGATTTATTTTGATTTGTTATTTCTCTCAAATATTTTTCTTTTAAGCAAAGTGAAATATTTTAAATAAAAAAGAGGTAGAAAAATTTGGGGGACATGACTTGTAACACCCACGTCGTGGCTTTCGATATCCCGCTAGGTGGATACGAAAGGTTCTCAACCTAAGGGGAACGGTTTAAGCCGCAAGGGACCCCCACGATGATAGAAGGAACCGAAACACATCGGAATGAGAGGGATCCGGAGGCCGTGTAGGTATGGGACTACATGGTTGAAGGAAGGCTTCTAAGAATTGTTAGGTACTACCCATATCAACAAGATGCATCTTCTTTTCGGGAGCTCAATCCATAGGAACTCCACAGTTAAGCGTGCTTGGCTTGGAGTAGTACTAGGATGGGTGACCTACCGGGAAGTTTCCCGGTAAGCATGTGAGTGAGGACAAAGCATGCTGAAAAGACTCGTGTTGGTTTGTGGGCTTAGTCGGCAATCCTGTAAGCAGTCTGGGATGTTACACGTATAAATATTCGTTCGTGTGTAATTTATGTTGTAAATTTTTAATGTATCCAGTACTAATATTAACACACGTGCTAGACTTTCTAGATACGTCTGGTATGAGTGTTACATGACTTTGACCCATCAACGACATAATCAACCTTTAAAAGGGAATTATAACTTGGTTAACATTGATAAATATAAATATAACTAGATGAATTTAAATCCGTTAAGTGAATCCAAATGCGCAACAGAAAAATACATTTCATGCTTTAAAAATGATGTGTAGAAGAAAGCGAGGAGCATTATATCAAACCAGAGACAAGCGTATTTAAACCATATTTTATTTTTAATGAATCGTAAATAAACCGTCAACCAGAAAAGATAGGTTCACGGCGACCAAATCATTATAGTTTTCTCTCAAATCAATTCAACCTACGTTTACTTGGGTACTAATTGTGCCAACAGAAGAAGGTTTGAAGATGAGAGCATGTGTGTTCAAGCAACTGAAAAGAATGTCATAATCGACGAAGTTGTAAGCGAAAATTAACAATTAACAATTACTCTCTCTTTTTTTGGAGGCATTGGTTGGAGTTCTAGTAATCAACAATTAACAATTACTCTCTCTTTCATTTTCTTTTTTTAATTTATGCTTTGAGCTTACCATGAATGTGATTTATGGAAAGTGTACTTTGCTCATTTTTATTTAAATAATACTTGAGTGATCCATTGAGTTCCTAATACATGTTTTTACAAGAAATCACATATTATATCATATCTTTTGAGATTGTGCTTCTCTAAATCAATCATGCATGTTGTTATGTTTTGTCTGATATTTTTCTTATTATATACCAACACATGTTGTGCTTCTCTCGTATCTCTTTCTCTCTTTATCGCTCAGGTGTTAACAACTGTTATATGGACTTGATTTTGTAGTTATTTGCTTCGTGTATTTCCCTTTTTAAAAATTAAGTTGATCTTCAGACGAAGACATGTTTGATTTTGTGAGAGAGCGGTCGTTAGTTAAACTGGGTGTTGTCTATTTCTATAAAAACTAGTTTCTGTTTCATTATTTTTGTCTGCTGTTGTCTCGGCCAAACTATTAAATAACAATCGTGGTCGCGTATATTTTTGTCTGTTGTTGTCTCGGCCAAACTATTAAATAACAATCGCAGCCACGTATAGAATTTTGTGATTTCACTTGGTATGAATTATGTGTTACGGATCACTATTTGTTTTCGGTTTACAGACACTATTTCTTTGTTTATGGGAAACAATTAAATTAATGTCACAATTCAATGTTGCTAAAGGTCCTAAAACTAGTAGTGTGGTATATGTTCATGCATTGTAAACTTAAATATGAATGAGTCATTGACAATCAACTTCAATGTTTTCAATGAATGATTAAAAAAAATGAGGAAATTAATGAATGTGTAGTGGGTTTGCTAATAAAGATCAAAATTCGGATAAGAGTGGGGGTGAAAAATTGGCACGAGATGACAAAAAAATTGAGATAAAAATGGGAGAAAAAAAATAGAATAAGTTTGCAAAATAGGTATAATATGAAAAAAAAATGGGAATTCAGGTTTCATGACTATTCTCATTTATGTATAATAGAAAATAAAATCAATTTTATTTTATGTATTGTGCATGTAGAACAACTTGTACTAATTTTCAGGTTGTGGATGTAGTACTACATATTCTCTTTTTCTTTATCGTCATTCAATAAAAGGTTTGCCAATAATAAAGAAATCAAATCAAATCAATGTAACAAATAAATATTTAATACTTGTACGAGGAAATCTCCTTCAAAAAAAATTGGAAGAGGAAATTGTGAGTTGTGAAAATTAATATATTTATAGTGAACCACAATGACAGTGCGTTTTTCATTTTTCACAAGTATTTGTAATTATATCTTTGCGCATCTTGTGTTTGGAGTTGCGCTACTAATAAATTTTGCCGATTAAAAAACCTATGTTTATTTCATAATTTTTGCATTAACATCATTAAATGTCAATAAAAGTAACATGATTTTTGGTTGGGAATAGAAATTAAACAACAACAACTTTAAACTTCAATAGTATGTCATTTAATGTGTTAATGTCTTAAAAAAAATCATTAATCATTAAACAATTAATAAACTTCTTTATTTAAACGATAATTCTAATTAACTTCTTAAAATGTTAATAATTCACTTCTTGAAATCACCACCCATGAATTAATAGAACACATACAAATGTACTGATCATAAATAACAAATTTTGAGAATTTTTTTTCGTGTTAATCCCCCGGTTTTTAGAAAAAGACCTCCTGATAATACATAGTTCGGTTAAAAAATAAGTTAAACCTAACCAAAAATAACTTCTCGTACGAATCTAACTTAGATTCTCCAGAACAATTTATTCTTTTGGTGGAGCTCCATAACCATTTGAGTTTAGTTAGTTGGTTAAGTTCGGGGATATTTTAACCCCAAAAACATATAAGAATTATATAACTATTAAGCTATTAGTATTATAATATTATTAAAGTATCTCTAATGGGCGATGATCTCTCTAATAACATGAAGATATTTTTTTATTCCTTTAATAGAGAAAAACTAAGAGGAATTGTTGTGAAAATCAAAGGCTTCTACTCTCTCTCTCTCTCTCTCTCTCTCTCTATATATATATATATATATATATATATATATATATATATATATATATATATATATCAAAAATGATGGTCCCATTGGATACTTTATGAATTAACAAATTAAGAATCGTTGAAATGGAATAATGTAAAGTTATTGATATAGTGCAGTTAATAATTTCTAAAGAGTTTTTTTTTTCTGAAAGGAATCTTTATATAATACAAAAGCTTACTTCTATGGGCAAAAGTACATGTGGCATCTTCACATTCTTCATCACATTTAATGTTTTCTTATCATCCAATCAAATTGAATTATGACTCATTTGTTTTTTTATTAGCCAATCAAGATGGACAATGACTCATTTAGTTTTCATCAACCAATCAAAATTGATCATGCCATTATTTTTTCCCCTATATATAGACAATTTGTTTTCATTATTTTCATGTGTCTCTTCCCCCACCAACAAATCCTTATTTTTTTTCATTATTTTTTATGTGTTTTGAAATCATAGAAATTTCATCACTTGGTCGTAGATTATGGGGTTGATTTTCTTTTTTATTTGTATCTAATTGTTAATTGATAATGTTATTTTCCCAGGATCTCATTGGAGAGCATGTGTCTACATTCTACGACTTCAAGATGTTCAACATCAACAATATAATTTTTAGTCAAGACAATGTTTTGTATTTGATATAGAATCAAGATGTTAGAGTTTAGATACCTTAGGTTTATTGAATATTATTTAATGAATTTATATGTCGATAAACTAATCTCAATAAATTGATTTAGCCTTTATCTATATCTATTGTATGAATTTTTGTCTTGCACAAAAACGTATATTACACATGAACTCTTATTTGATGAATCCTACACATGAACTCTTATTTGATGAATCCTAATTGATGATTTTAAACACATCTCCGGACATGTTAAACATCATCATAAAGGTTGCATACAATTGGTTCACATCGTCTAATTTGGACAAACCTTTTCTAATAAGAAGACATCTTAAATCATCATGTTTTACTATGACGGCTTTTCACTTATCATGGTTTCTTCAATAGAATGTATCAAAAGCTTCAGTCAACCATTGAGCAATATACATGGTTTCTTTTTTATTTCTTTTGACCATATATGAGATAATACACAATCCTTTAAGTGTCATTTCATCTTATTTATTTGATAATCAACATATGACTTTTTCTCCTTTAATTTGTCAATTAGATAGTTACTATTAAATAATTTTTTTTTGTGGGGACTATTAAATAATATTGTTAATTTTGTTATCTACCCTTTATTATAAATATCATCCATTTGCAAACAATTCCACCCACCATTTCAATCAAAAATTGTATTATTTTCAATCTTTTGTCTCAATGTCATTCCTTTTTTCTTTTTGTTTTCTTTTTTTTTCTTTATAAGTTTCACGTATTTGGTATTTTTAACAAGCCAAAATGTTTTTTTTTTGAGAAAAAAATCCATTTAATATAGTTCTCAAATATAACACAAAATGGATTATATTAACACAAAATTTTCATGTATTTTTGTATACTTAATAATTTAATATAGTTCTCAAATATAATTATTTTCGCATTTATTAAGGATAATATAATGATAAAGCAATTTAAGATTAATTAATATGTCATTTAAATTAGAATGATTATATAAAGGTTAAAATTTGTCATTTAATTATTTAGAATGAAAATGCCTCATTTGATGGATCAGACAGGAAACAGAAAAAAAATTAAATGATAGCGTTAATTATAACCCTTAATTAAAGGAAACAACTAAACACTACCAAAAAAAGGAAACAACTAAACCAAAAAAAAAAAAAAGATGAAAACAAACAAATATTGAAGTAGTATATTATAAAAAATAAATGGAAGACATTTAAAATTCAAATAGTTCGATTTTCCTATCTATATAAAAAAATGAATTATTTGAATCTTTTAACCTTTTAATTAATGTTTTATATTCATTTGTTTTAAGGGAATATTTAATTCACATAAAAAAGTTTTTGACAAATTCGCAAAAAAAATTTCATTAAATTTTGAAATTTATATTTTTATAATTTAAAATAATTATATTTTATGTGTCATTTTAATTGGGTTGATCCAATAAATATTAAACTGTGTCGTTTAATAGGCCAGACAAATAATAGACTAAAAAATAAAAGGTTCTTTAAATAATAGTCATTAATGTTGTAATTTAAATTAAAATGATTTTGTTAAATGTCTGATTTATTTAGTCAGATGAAAAAATGTTATTTAAATGATAACATTATATGATATCATGTTTTGATTCACTATTTAAATAATTGGTTTTGCTAATAACGAGTTGACTCAATTTCAAGGGTGTGGATTCAATCTCCGCAATTAGCGTGAAGATCACTTTGACAAGGGATCTCTAAAAAATTTGAAAGTGCTTATTGAGTCATGAGACATGTCCTGACCTTGATGTGTCCTCAATTTTTTTATGTAAAATTAAAGTCTATTTGCCAGATTCTAAAGGAATTTTTTTTGTGAAATAATAATAACAAAGATAATTTAAAAGTAGAATTGAATGATATGTAAAATTAAATTTTACCAATAACTCGGTAATTTTTCAAATTTCAATTTTACGAATTTCCTACAATGTTTATCTTGATTTTTTTAAAAAATTATGGCATATGTTTTAATAACAAATGCACGTAATTGTCAAAAAAATAATAATAACAAATGCACGTAAATGTGTTTTAATATATAATAAAAGACTTTCTCTATTATAAAGATTTGACTTCAGAAAATGCAAAAGTACACGTGTACATATATGGTGCTTAAGCTCATTAAATGTTATCAAACTAATCCACATCAGCATGTACATTTTCAGTTTTTAGTGAGAAAGGAATGCATAAATATAATATTCAAGATTAGACATTTATCATATCATTAGTCAACTATGCATTTATCCATTAAGATATCCATACATTGATCATATCACAAAATTAAAGGGGTAATTGATGTTTTTCTTTTTTGAGGGGAAGGGGGTAATTGAAGTTATTTAATTGATTTTTATTTTTTAAAATATTGTTTCTAACTTTCAACATTTTCACACTGTTTCAAAATTCAACGTTCATTCTAAAATTTGAAATTCTTCTCGAATTCTCAAATCCCTTTTTCGTTGAGTGGAGAGTTTGGTTTTCGATTGTGTCCTCCTTCAATATACGTTGACATCTAAATGTAAATTTTACGTATCATATTTGTAAAAAAAATTCTAAATTAAAAGCACAATTTAAAGAGAATATATGATGTCTCAACTAGACTTTATTCATTTGTGCTTATATATATTATATTATTAAAAAAGGGGGAGATACAAATACAAATTAGGGGGGACATAAACCTAACCCAGTAAATCCACGCAAAAGTGTAGGTCGACCCTAAACGGATAATACAAAAAATTAAAACAACACAAGTGGGTCAGCTTCTAATTAATCCTAAAACTAATCAAAGGTTTTGCGTATATATGTAACTCATCAAATTATTTCCCTAATTTATCTATCATATATTTTTTTAATAAGCATGTATTTTGTCAACTTAAAATATCACATTAGCGTTTTTCCATTTTTAGATTCCTCCAAAGACAAAAAATGAAGGAATTTAAAATAACGCAAAAAAATAAAATGATTTTTTTATATTTAATGTAAAAAATTAAGCTAATGAGATTAAAAAACTAACAAAATATTTCATCATAATGTTTGAAGTTATGAGGGAGTCTTCAATGGGTTGGATCTTCATATTTGGCTAAGAGAAACCCCACAAATGAGATTGACACACCCCTAAAAACAAATGAGATTGACACCACATTTCACTTATATGCTGCTCAATATGTACTTTTGCATCTAATGTGTAGAAGTTTAACTCACACACGACACATTAACATCTCTCCCTTAAGCGTGAGACTCTTTGTATCTATGATATGGTGAAATAACCAAATAAGGCCATTTCGTAGAGAGATGTTTTCACTCATTTATTTCATGAAAAGAGAAAAAATAAAGTAGAAAAAGAAATCAGATGAAAAAAGAATTTGAACATGAGAGAAAAAGTAAGGGAGAATAGTGAGTTGTTGGTAATTTTATGGGTTTGTTACGTTGAAGAAAATTGAGATAATTTAGTAATTATGCTATCAAAGTATCAAACTCATTAAAAAGTCGACATCAATTTAAAATGTCTAATAAACATCTATAATTTTCCTTTTTCAGATTCCACCAAAGACCAATAGTGAAGGAATTTGAAATAATAGATGTTGAATAAAAATATATATTGCCTTGACAAAAAAAATTGCATGAAAATGAATGACGTCCAACATCTAAATGTTAAGATTAAAAATATTAAAAAAATAACACGCAAAAACTAACAAAACAAATTATCATAATGTTGGAATTCCCGGTGTAGCCTACATTAGGTTATATCGTAACATTATGCTAAGAGAAACCACAAAAATTAGATCGATACCACATTTTCATAAAAAATTTTTAGTTCATATCACTTATATGTTATTCAACATCTTCTCTTTTCTCCATTATAATTTTAACTCACATTTGACATATTAACATCTCTCTCTCAAGTGTGCGAGTCTCCACGTCTGTAATTATGTGACATAGGCAAATAAGGCAAATGAAGGCACAACATGGTCATAAAGTTGGGATGGTAGTAATTAAATAGAAGGAGGTTTATATTTCTTACTTTTATGAGAAGAGAGAAAGGAAATTGAAAAAGAAAGAAGATGAAAAATAAATTTGAGATTGTGATAAATGATACAGGTAAAAAAAAAAAAAAGAATTGTGTATTTATCGATGAGGTTATAAGAAATAAAGTGAGTTGCTGGTAATTTTATAGGTCTATCGAAAAAGTTTGATATTTTTGGGTAATTAATTTGCCAAAAAATTATACCTAATTAAAAAACACCACAACATTTAAATCTTTTTAATAAGCACGAATTATGTCAACTGAACATTCTACGTGAGAATTTTTGTATAGTTAAATCCAACCAATGATCAAAAGTGAAGAAATTTGAAATAATAGAGATTGATTAAAAAATAGTGCATGAAAATGAATAACATCCAAAAACTTATATTTAATATAAAAATGAAATAAATGACATCAAAAAACTAACAAAATAGTTAATCATAATGTTCGGAGTTTTGAAGAAGATTGAAATAGGTTAGAACAACACATTAAGCTAAGTGCGACTATAAAAGTGAGATTGACACCACATCATCACCAAAATCTTAACACATTAGTTATAGTGATCATCTCACGTATCTGTTTCTTAACAATTGACACATTAACATATCTTCGTTAAATGTGAGACTCTCTTCGTTTGAGATCTGGTGACATAGCCAAATAAAGCTAGACGAAGGCAAAACATAGTAAAAAAGGTTGGTTGATGGTGGTTTCATGGAAGGAGATTTATGTTACGACATTTAATGAAAAAGAGAGAAAGAAAAATAGAAAAAGAAATAATATGAAAAAGAAATTTGAACATGAGAGAAATGATAATGGGAAAAAAGTAGTGTGAGTTTTGTCCGTGGAAATATTAAGAAAAGAGTGTATTAGTGATAATTTGATGGGTTATTTGAAGGAGTAAGAGATTTATGAGTAATTATTTTACCAAAAAATAGACTCAATAAAAAAACTCCACATCATTTTAAAATGTCTAATAAACATGTACACATGTACTTTATCAACTCATCATAACATATATGTAGTTTTCTATTGTTCAATCTCATCAAAGATCAAAAGTGAAAATATTTGAAATATAGAGGTTGGATAAAAAATTGAATGAAATCGAACGACATCCAAAAATATATATTGAATATTAAAAAATTAAGATATTATATTAAAAAATAAAAAAATTAAATAATTCATCATAATATTTATAGTTATAAGGGAGCCTACAGTGAATTTAATCATCACATTTGACTAATAAAACTCCAGAAGTGAGATTGACGCCACATCTTCACCTAAAACTCGAGACATTAGGCATATTATCAACTCATTCATATGTTGCTCAATATATATTATTGCATCCAAAATAGAAGTTTAACTCACATGACACATTAACATATCTCCCTTAAGGGTAGGAATCTCTGTGTATGTGATATAGTGAGATAGCGAAATCAGATCAAAGATACAACATCGTAAAAAAATTTGGTTGGTGGTGGTTTCATAGAGGAGTGTTTTTGTTTGTTTCTTTCATGCGAAGAAAGAAAGTAAATTAATAAAAGAAAGAAGATGAACAAGGAATTTGAACATGAGAGAAATTACGAGGGAACAAACTAAGGAAAGTATGTTTTACCCATGAGAATATAGGTAATATAGTGAGTTACTGATAGTTTATGGATTTGTTGAAGGCGTTGGCGATTGCTGGTAATTATGCTACCAAAATATTAGACCCATTAAAAAAATACCACATCAATATAAACTGTCTAATAAACATGTATTTTGTGACCTAACACATCTATATTTTCCACTATGATTCCACCAAACACCAAAAGTAAAGAAATTTATAGTAACAAAGGTTGAATAAAAAAAATTGCATGAAAGCGAATGACATCTAAAAATTAAAATTTAAGGCTAAAAATTCAACAAATGATAGCCAAAAACTGAAACAAAAAAATCATCATAATATTATGTCTTCTGTGGAAGCCTACAATGGGTTGTATCATCACATTAGACTAAGACCAATCATATAAGTGAAATTGATATTGCACCAATCGTAAGATATTAGATATATGAGTCACCATACATATATGTTGCTCAACATCTATTCTTGCATATAATGTGAAATTGTTACTCACAGTTGACAAATTAACATCTCTCCACTAAGTATCATAGTCTCTGTATACGTGATCCACCACCAAGAACAGCTCCCCCACAATGTTGAACCGGGATATGATACCGTCGTTGGACCTTCAAGGGGAGACATTACTGGTGTGGATCAGCACATTGGAGAAAGAACAACCACACAAGTGAGAATGATACCACATCTTCATTCAAAACTTTAAGGTTTAAGTATGAGTTTTTTTTTTTCCATTTGTTTGTTGTTCAACCTCCACTATTTTATCAAATCTTTAGCTTTAATCGATACATGATACATAATAATATTCTCTACGTCAAGTATAACCAAATTCTAGCCCGTGCTTGGCACGGGTGTCCAAACTAGTAATTTCTAATGAGTTGTTGGATTGAAGTGAATGAGTACTTAATATTTATTAGCATTAAAAAATTATAAATTAAAAATGTATACGCGTAAGACTTACGTAGGGGCCACTCTAGCTATCTCTCGATAAATGCGTCATTGGATATTTCTTAGACTTATATAATTAGTGGAGAGACCAGCAACATTTTGTTTAATTATAAAAAAAAAAGTGGTAGAGGCAAGATTTGATAATTGTAACAGATCTTATCTCAGTTCAATGTTTGATGATGAGACAACGTTATATGATAAGTTAATTTTGAAATTTATTTTATGTTGTTTCTCTAGTTAAAATTATTATCATGAATATTAGTTTAGTTGGAAACAAACATGATAGAATAAGAAAATCATTTAATGATTTACCAAAACAACATAATTTAAAATAGAAATTTAAATGTAATAAAGTGAAAATAAAAAATAATTTGATATTAAAGTATCAATGAGTATTATGAGTATGTAGAAGAAAAAAATTAAGCTCACGTGCTTAATGAGCTCCACCAAATGATGAATCATTCGGTAGAACCCGAGTTCAATTATTGGGAGAAAAAAAATTCTTGTTCAAACTATACCTCCCTCACGATTGAACTTCGAATTACTAGGGTCTCATATTGATATTAATAAAGACAATTCAATTTTCCATTTATTGCAAAGCTGACAAAGGAAAGAAAAAAAAAAGGGAAATACGTGTTACAAAACTCCTCAATAACAACAAAAGTATATTTTGTAAAGAGAAAAAAAAAAACAACAATAGATATCACAGAGATAAAAAGAGAAAAATAAGTCTATTCTCCGTTAAAAAAAATGAGTGTATTATATTATTAACTTGTAATTACTTTTCTGTCAAATGATGTGTCATACTTATATGAGAATACAAGGTACAAGTCAAAGGTATGGAAAAATAACTTATGGACATCCACACATATTATTCAAGCAACTCCTCATATTGTATGGGTTTCCTTCCCCTTGGTCCTTTAATATGTAATTGAACTCCCTTCAACATATTCTTCTTTTTTACATTAGAGGCTTCTTCTCTAGATGTTTTATCATTTAAAAAACAAAATTAAAATGTAATATAGAGTGAAAAAACACAATTCAAAAAACTCAACTTGATTGCTGAAAAAAATTCAAAATTACATATAATATGTTAGAAAATAAAACCGAGACAACTCAATTAGTCCATACTTGAACCACCATCACAAAAGAGACAATTAGTCCCTTAAAATAAGTCCCTACTGGACAAATTCAGAGTGATCGATACCATATTTAATCAGGCAAAAAAAAGTAATAAAAATCAACTTCCTTGTTATTGGTACAATAGTTAAGTAGGCAACCAAAAAAATGGTAATGAAAATAAATTTTTGAGTGATTGATTCCATATTTTCCTTGCCTTCCATGTTTACATGCATCTTGAATATTCTATAAATACCAAACATTTCTTTCACTAAATATATCCCTCTCTCCTTCAATCCTTCTCTCACTTTCAATTCATTTTCCGATCTAAAGGTATACAGTTATGCTTGTGACGCTTTTCATTTTATTTATCCATGTGTGTTAATGTTGGCAAATTGTTTCCCAAAAGTAGCATATCACACAACCTTATCATGCAACACTCTAAAATGTTTTATTTTGAAATGATTTTCATTAATGCAAACAAACACATGCTTTTGTTTTTCTTAAAAAATTCTAAAGTAATGTCATTTTATATAACTTGTAATAGACAACCATAAAATTCATTTTAGGGTAATATGTTGTTATTACTCAATAGGTATCAATTAACTAGCCATGTATGTAGTTTTGCATATATTTTTTTTACACGATATGTGGATTTTTAAGGTGTGAAAATATACTTTAATGTCCATTTATTTCTATCTTCATCAATTGATAAGTTTTTTATTCAACTTTTACTGCGAAATAAAATTTACTGCGAAATAAAATTGAATAATGGCAGAAAAAACAAGATCTACAAAGAGAAGAGTTATGGCAAACTATGAGATGAAAAAGATAGCTTCAATATTGGTGATGATAATGTTCGTTGTTGCTCAAGCCGATGATTCTCGCCCTATGTCATCAACACCTGAACTTTCTTCAGTATCGGAGACAATCGGTTGTCTTGGCAGGTGTGCTTCTCGATGTAGAATAGCGAGAATATTTATGGGTGCTTATGCAGCTTGTACAGCAGGATGTGGAGTAGTAAAATGTAGTGGAGGGTCAACAACAGCTGATAATAAGGTGTCATTAATAGCTGCTTATGATTGTGCAACTAGTTGTGCTGTTTCTAAATCCAATAACATCGAAGGTATGCACGCTAAATTTTATCCCTTACATTATATGATAAATCTGTTAAATTATATTTTATAGATGCTCAAATGGTGTTTCTTACCATAATTTAAATTTTCACAGACGCTCAAGGTTCAGTAGAGCACATCGTGAGTTCATGTTTGGGAGCTTGCAAGAACAAATAGCTTGTAACATATGACGATAAATTTCCTGAGAGATAAATTTAATAAGGGAAAATTTATTTAAATATAATAATCATGTAATGAAAATGTTATAAGGGATTGGGACTCTCCAATCACCATTTATATTTATCTTTTGTGGAATGTTGCAAAAGGAGACAATATGAAAACTAATGAAAAAGGAATATTTGATTTGCCTGATCACCATGGACTTTTTATCTTCAAGTTATACGTAGTTTCTGCTAATAGGAATTAGCCAAGTCCTTTTCTTTTGATTTATTTTGATTTGTTATTTCTCTCAAATATTTTTCTTTTAAGCAAAGTGAAATATTTTAAATAAAAAAGAGGTAGAAAAATTTGGGGGACATGACTGTGACCCATTAACGACATAATCAACCTTTAAAAGGGAATTATAACTTGGTTAACATTGATAAATATAAATATAACTAGATGAATTTAAATCCGTTAAGTGAATCCAAATGCGCAACAGAAAAATACATTTCATGCTTTAAAAATTATGTGTAGAAGAAAGCGAGGAGCATTATATCAAACCAGATACAAGCGTATTTAAACCATATTTTATTTCTAATGAATCGGAAATAAACCGTCAACCAGAAAAGATAGGTTCACGGCAACCAACAGTCCCTGCAACATAATACATTATAGTTTTCTCTCAAATCAATTCAACCTACGTTTACTTGGGTTCTAATTGTGCCAACAGAAGAAGGTTTGAAGATGAGACCATGTGTGATCAAGCAACTGAAAAGAATGTCATAATCGACGAAGTTGTAAGCGAAAAATAAGTGAAAAAGAAACTAATTTGTTTCATTAAATTAGAGATAAGAGCTTAAAAATGTTTGTTTATATGTTTCATGTTATTTTCTACATGCACTTAATTAGTTTTTGTTTTTTTTTTTAATATCCTTGAGAGGCATTGGTTGCTGTTCTAGTAATCAACAATTAACAATTACTCTCTCTTTCATTTTCTTTTTTTAATTTATGCTTTGAGCTTACCATGAATGTGATTTATGGAAAGTGTACTTTGCTCATTTTTATTTAAATAATACTTGAGTGATCCATTGAGTTCCTAATACATGTTTTTACAAGAAATCACATATTATATCATATCTTTTGAGATTGTGCTTCTCTAAATCAATCATGCATGTTGTTATGTTTTGTCTGATATTTTTCTTATTATATACCAACACATGTTGTGCTTCTCTCGTATCTCTTTCTCTCTTTATCGTTCAGGTGTTAACAACTGTTATATGGACTTGATTTTGTAGTTATTTGCTTCGTGTATTTCCCTTGTTAAAAATTAAGTTGATCTTCAGACGAAGACATGTTTGATTTTGTGAGAGAGCGGTCGTTAGTTAAACTGGGTGTTGTCTATTTCTATAAAAATTAGTTTTTGTTTCATTATTTTTGTCTGCTGTTGTCTCGGCCAAACTATTAAATAACAATCGTGGTCGCGTATATTTTTGTCTGTTGTTGTCTCGGCCAAACTATTAAATAACAATCGCAGCCACGTATAGAATTTTGTGATTTCACTTGGTATGAATTATGTGTTACGGATCACTATTTGTTTTCGGTTTACAGACACTATTTCTTTGTTTATGGGAAACAATTAAATTAATGTCACAATTCAATGTTGCTAAAGGTCCTAAAACTAGTAGTGTGGTATATGTTCATGCATTGTAAACTTAAATATGAATGAGTCATTGAGAATCAACTTCAATGTTTTCAATGAATGATTAAAAAAAAAATGAGGAAATTAATGAATGTGTAGTGGGTTTGCTAATAAAGATCAAAATTCGGATAAGAGTGGGGGTGAAAAATTGGCACGAGATGACAAAAAAATTGAGATAAAAATGGGAGAAAAAAAATAGAATAAGTTTTCAAAATAGGTATAATATGAAAAAAAAAATGGGAATTCAGGTTTCATGACTATTCTCATTTATGTATAATAGAAAATAAAATCAATTTTATTTTATGTATTGTGCATGTAGAACAACTTGTACTAATTTTCAGGTTGTGGATGTAGTACTACATATTCTCTTTTTCTTTATCGTCATTCAATAAAAGGTTTGCCAATAATAAAGAAATCAAATCAAATCAATGTAAGAAATAAATATTTAATACTTGTACGAGGAAATCTCCTTCAAAAAAAATTGGAAGAGGAAATTGTGAGTTGTGAAAATTAATATATTTATAGTGAACCACAATGACAGTGCGTTTTTCATTTTTCACAAGTATTTGTAATTATATCTTTGCGCATCTTGTGTTTGTAGTTGCGCTACTAATAAATTTTGCCGATTAAAAAACCTATGTTTATTTCATAATTTTTGCATTAACATCATTAAATGTCAATAAAAGTAACATGATTTTTGGTTGGGAATAGAAATTAAACAACAACAACTTTAAACTTCAATAGTATGTCATTTAATGTGTTAATGTCTTAAAAAAAATCATTAATCATTAAACAATTAATAAACTTCTTTATTTAAACGATAATTCTAATTAACTTCTTAAAATGTTAATAATTCACTTCTTGAAATCACCACCCATGAATTAATAGAACACATACAAATGTACTGATCATAAATAACAAATTTTGAGAATTTTTTTTCGTGTTAATCCCCCGGTTTTTAGAAAAAGACCTCCTGATAATACATAGTTCGGTTAAAAAATAAGTTAAACCTAACCAAAAATAACTTCTCGTACGAATCTAACTTAGATTCTCCATAACAATTTATTCTTTTGGTGGAGCTCCATAACCATTTGAGTTTAGTTAGTTGGTTAAGTTCGGGGATATTTTAACCCCAAAAACATATAAGAATTATATAACTATTAAGCTATTAGTATTATAATATTATTAAAGTATCTCTAATGGGCGATGATCTCTCTAATAACATGAAGATATTTTTTTATTCCTTTAATAGAGAAAAACTAAGAGGAATTGTTGTGAAAATCAAAGGCTTCTACTCTCTCTCTCTCTCTCTCTCTCTCTCTCTCTCTCTATATATATATATATATATATATATCAAAAATGATGGTCCCATTGGATACTTTATGAATTAACAAATTAAGAATCGTTGAAATGGAATAATGTAAAGTTATTGATATAGTGCAGTTAATAATTTCTAAAGAGTTTTTTTTTCTGAAAGGAATAATTTCTAATGAGTTGTTGGATTGAAGTGAATGAGTACTTAATATTTATTAGCATTAAAAAATTATAAATTAAAAATGTATACGCGTAAGACTTACGTAGGGGCCACTCTAGCTATCTCTCGATAAATGCGTCATTGGATATTTCTTAGACTTATATAATTAGTGGAGAGACCAGCAACATTTTGTTTAATTATAAAAAAAAAAGTGGTTGTAACACCCATACTAGACGTATCTAGAATGTCTAGCACGTGCGTTAAGTTTAGTATTGGATACATTAAAAATTTACAACAAAACAGCTACAAATGAATATATATACAACCAAATGCGTTCGTACGTAATATTACAACTCAACTTCTCTAAAATAATATGAATGCATCCTTGATTATCCATGTCATCCTGCAGCAGGTACGAACGAACACTTGTTGCATCATCCATTCAGCTACTAGCTTGCTAATCCAACCTGTTTATCTGAAACAAATAAGGATTGGGATGAGACATAATGTCTCAGTGAGTTCCCCTAAATCCTAGGCTATAGGCAACCTCAGGGGAAACCTACGGTCACCACGTGTCTAAAATACAACCTGCCGGTTGATTATACGTGTGTGGGGACTTGCATACTTAGACGGTTGTGCATACTAGGGCCGTCATAGTCTTATCTCACCTGTTATAGGCTTCACTTCCTATACGTGTCATGGCGGTTGAGAGGAAACTAAAACCGCAATGCCAAGAATACGCTCTACGTATCGAGGCCTAAGCATACTATAATCATGACACAATTCTAAACCGGACGATTAGGGGAAACCTAAGATCGTCATCGGTATATCTTTCTCTATTCTTGCTCTATGCATAACTATGTTGTATCTAACAACATATTCTATCTTGCTATCATACTAGTTCTTGACGATCTACGTCTATGTTCTACTATTCTTGACGATCTACGTCAAGGCTCTACTATTCTTGACGATCTACGTCAAGGCTCTATGACATAACATAATATATCTAATAATATGCACAGTCAGATTCATTCATTAAGTTAGCGTTTGACAAACAAATATTATCTGAGTTCATTTTACGGAAAGCCCCGAGTGGAGTAACCCCGAGCGCAATCCCTATCTATCCGATGGAAACCTATCTAAGGTATAACCAACGGCACTCCTGCAGTGACGTGCGGGATCCTTACGGCTAACCCCATTTCACCTAATGGAAACCTCTTGAACCAACCTAGTGTGGACACAAGAGACACGACCACTACATCTTACTTACTAAGTGACATGCGGGTTCCTTACGGCTAACCCCGTTTCACCTAATGGAAACCTCTTGAGCCAAACTAGTGTGGACACAAGAGACATGACACCTTTAACTTTAAAGTCTGGGTCTATAAATGCATGAGTATTAAATCTATGCTAGCTATCTCTTTTACCTCGGATGCCTATACGATCCATCTAGGGGTAAACTATATGCTTGCTTAACTTTCTATGTGAAGAGATATCTAATCAATTCACGTCTTGCCATACTCGTATGGCACTCTAGCTTCTATGCGAAGAGAATACTCTATGTCACTTCGCGTCTAAGCAAGCATACTACTCATGTCTAGCATTCTATTCTTTACTAATTATTCTAGTTCTTGACAAGCTATGTCAAGGCTCTATTTGCATCCCATGCCTAGCTCTTTGCTACCCGAGTAACTCGGCTAAAGCTCTCTATGCCAACCTTGCCATACATGTTAAGATTACCATGTTTTCCATTTCAAGAATCATTTGATGTTATGTGCATTGCCTAGATGTTGTTTTGGGGTTATAAAGTTATAAAACGTTGAAAGAAAAGCATTAGAACGCACCACCGACCCACACTGAGCCAACAGCCAAAAAGCATGTTGGCTGGTCCAGATGGCTGCGCTAATAGCGCCCCTGGAGCGTGGCTTTTCTGGGGAGCTACGCTATTAGCGTAGAATTTCGCTAATAGCGTAGTTCTTCGGGTCTGTGGTACCAAATTTCCAATTTTTGACCCAAAACTCATTCTAATGGTTCCTGCAATGCACCAAAACATCCAGCAACATACATATACATTTCTAAACTTATTTCATAGCAATATTAACATGTACCAAGCAAGATCAAGGCAAGGGTATAAAATTCTCATTTTCCTAAAATTAACATAATACATGTTTTTCTTGCAAAATCAAACACATAATCCCAAAGGTGGGTTCTATCTAAGAACTCACATGATAATTGCAGCACCTAACAAGCTTTGATCCATCTTGCTCAAGCTCAAACCCTAACTTCCAAGTTCCTCTAATCATGCTAAACTTCTCCTTCTTGATGTTTCTTGCTCACAAAGCTTCTTTGATTCATGCTTGATCACTAATCCCATGTGTTTGGAAGTTTAGAAAGATTATGGTAGAGAGGGAGAGTGGCGTGGCTAGAGAGAAGGGAGAGAACAATTCTTTCTCTCAAACCTAGAGAGAGAAAGTGAAGTGGGAAATGAGATATTTTTCCCCAAAATCGCTTATATACCCCTTTGTGCGAGTTTACTTAAATATCCTTCGTCTCAGTCGTGTTTACCTGACTCTGATACATAACTCATGCTTGACTGATATTACTCATTAATATCTTTCGTCGTATTTAACTTTATTCATCATGCTCACTTTCTATGAATCTTAGTCCTCTGATACATTTAGCAGATGAAATTTCCATTAGCTGACGAGCGGGATGTTACACTCTACCCCCCTTAAAAAAATTTCGTCCTCGAAATTTAGAAATCATCTACAATCATTGCTGCGGCTAAAACCTGCCTTCTTTGGTTTCTGCTATACAATGTCTGATCAAAACCACTTTAGGGAGGTTAAAGAATACTTTTCTCAACAAAGCATGTAATTCTTCCTTTTTTTTTCATTCTGCATATGATTGAATATGGTCTCTTCAATCTTACTATATTTATCAAAATCACAGAACTATCTGAGAACATAGTGATTAAAACTGACTTTTGTTATATGTGGATTGCTTGTCTCGGATCTATTCCTTCACTGCGTAGCATGAACTCTGCATCTACGTACTTTTCTTTATCTGAAACACTCAGGATTTGCCTTTAGACTGGAGTTCTACTGATATCCAGGTTTGCCCTGCAGTGCTTACGTGTATCTAACACATCTTTCATGTATACATCTTATCATGCATACATAATTTGTTTTACCGCACATTGCGATTTATGCTCCTTACTGATGCTACTTATCTTGATGATTCTATTCATCTCTAATCATAATCTTATGAAACCTGTCTATCCTTTCATAATATCCCTGTACTGCAATTCATGGGTGACTTGTTCTAGCTTAGCATGAAGAAGTAAAATCAACTACACTGATTCATCTGACAATCTATTAACTTGTCTGACGATTCACAAGCTCTTGAGACTTTCTACTAAGTCCATTTGCACTTGCATTGAACGCTCTTAGCATAAATCCGTGCATCCCTTATGGCATTAGTATCACATGGGCATTGACATCCATAAAACTTTATCTTCTATAGTTTCTGCATACTCTCTAGCGCCACTGCTTGTTAGTTAATAACGATACTCATTCTAGCTTTTGTTTCTAAGGGTTTCTAAACCTTGGTACATAGGTTCTTGGAACGAATAAATACACGACTAGAAAAATATCATTTTAAAACTGAGTCTATACTACTACTGCAGAACCACAGGACGAGTCTCTATATCTGAAAAAGGTTTTATGACTCTCCTTCACACTTGTCTCTAACAAGCTGGTCCTGAAGTCTGTACGTCTTAAGTGAGCTTACTCGCTTACGACGTATCTCATCAGTTTTAACAATGTGAAATTTCATGTTTTTAAAATAAACATCGTTCCCAAGTTCCTCAGTACCAATCTCAACTTTTAAAAGTTATAAAATCATGGCTTGACACCATTCTGGAAAGTATCGTTATCATTTAACAAATATGGTGTATGAGGGTATGTACTTCGTCAGGCATAACCCATAAATCGTACTCCATTAACATAGCACATACTCTTTCTGACTAGCCAACAGCTCTTCTACACATTCGACATCACCAAAAGGCAACTCGATTAATTCATCTGTGTTAACTCTAGTCTTTCTCATCTTACCTGAATGAAGATGCTTTCTTTAAACTTTTACTTTAATCATTACTGGCTGCATAAGCATCTATACTTACTTAACATAACGAGAACTCCTCGCTTTCCACATAATACTTCTCACTGAAATGGTATTTCTATCTCGAACATTTTTCACAAAAATTCTTACTACAAAATTCCATGTTCCATGGCTACTGTTCACAACTTAATTAATTATTTAACTTCCGTTGCGCTACTCTGATTCCCACCGGTTGGCTTCAACCAATACTCTGATCCGTTGAGAGAAGTGAACTTTATTCTTCTTCTATCACTACCTTAATATCTGCTTGAACTCTGCTTGATACTTCTATGTTGCATGCTACTCTGCAACCTTGCTCTACTCCTTGCTGGTAAGATTGAATCTAAAGGAAACTTACCTCTGGACATATCAATGTCATACTTACTCTTATTCCCGAGCAACTTAACTCAAGGAGCATATCTTTGCTATTACATACCTACTATTCCATGAAACGCTCTTACAACCTCCCATGGTAGACTAATCTTGCATTCGGACATACTTCCTTATGCATCTAACATTGTAGCTTTGAATCTCGCACACTATGTTTTGCTTAATCCTTCCTATGCTTGCTCGTTAATTTTCTTTCTAATAAAATTTCGTAAATTAGCACACGGGTCATTGACGTTGATAATTTACAACTATATATAAAACATATAATGAATCTAGGTCCCAGTCGTTACTCTAAAATCCCAGGACGAGTTGACAACACGTATGTGTCATCAAATCTTAGTCCTAGTGTGTTTAGCCCAAACTACACGAGTCGTAACAAACCGGTACCTACAAAATTTCATTTTGACTTTCAAAAAAAAAAAAAAAAAAAAAATGTCAACTTCAATCACCCTTATGTGTATATCTTTCTAAAATCATGTAAACTTTACTACTTAGCATCCTAACGAGCCTTCGCAAGTTCATCAAGCAAAACATAGATTCGAGGGGTACTCTTAACTCTGCGAAATCCAAAATCCTCGTGATTTCATATGAATTTGCACCATTTAACTTCTTGCTTCATGATTTCACATCTGTGACTTCCATTCTAGATACGGGTGCCTCTAAACTCTTGGTCCAAACTCATTCTTATTCTTGACACATTAACTTTCAAAGTCACGTTAACCGAATCGATTTTCGTTGATGGTTGCCCATGCCTTTTTCCCTTTTTAAAACTTTAGGGGGGTGATATGCATTCGTCACTCGATATCAAAACAATTTCTCGTTGCATAAAAGATGGTGAAAACAACTCCTCAATAGTCACTGCATTCCCTAGAGACGAACTAAAAGTTTTCGGGAAAATCGAAAATTTCGCTCCAGGTTCGCTATTGACGAGTTTCTTCAACTCAATTTTTTTTCAAAACATACTTTGCATAAATTGTTATTTCTCAAGTAACCTAATGCACATCATTCTTTCCTAGCATCATAAAATATTCTACACATATGCATGGCAAGCATCAACCTAATTCGATACGATTCTCGGCACTTTAGAAACTAATGCTTCATTCCTGATAACATAAAACTCTCACTGGATCCTTTTCTGCTACGAGTAGCTTACTTCTCTGCGTTGCCGCTTAACGTAGCCTCCCGAACACTAGAACCTTGTTTACTTTGAACATTCAAGTCCACAACTTCAATAACATAACACTAATCCTGAGAGTCTACTAATTCTGTCATCATACGCCGACTGCTCTCTATCTTGTAGCCTTGCGCTTACTTTCTGAAATACAATTCCGTTTTAACTATGACCCTTACTGAAGCTTCAGGTCCTGCTAAGATATTTCCATATCCTTCTGTTACGGGTATACGAAGCATCACTAACAACTTACCCAACACTTATCGGAATGACCCTTCTCAACATTGCCTTACATTCCCAGAGGATTCATACTTCTACTTTCTTAGTTCACCGTCCACCTACTGGCACGATCAACTTCTTACTAATACTCATTCCGAGTTCTTACTTCTGAGTTCACACTTCCGGTGAATCTTCATCATATACTTCGTTCCTCCAGGATCCTATTCAGCTCTCAGGCATCCACTCTAATCGTCGAATGCTAAATTGAGTTGATCAGGCTCAACTAACAACAACAACTAGAACATCTACCCGGAACCCAATGGTCCCACTACCTTTGTTGTAACTTAATGACCCAAGGCACGATCTGAATCGACCTACTCTGATACCAAATGTAACACCCATACTAGACGTATCTAGAATGTCTAGCACGTGCGTTAAGTTTAGTATTGGATACATTAAAAATTTACAACAAAACAGCTACAAATGAATATATATACAACCAAATGCGTTCGTACGTAATATTACAACTCAACTTCTCTAAAATAATATGAATGCATCCTTGATTATCCATGTCATCCTGCAGCAGGTACGAACGAACACTTGTTGCATCATCCATTCAGCTACTAGCTTGCTAATCCAACCTGTTTATCTGAAACAAATAAGGATTGGGATGAGACATAATGTCTCAGTGAGTTCCCCTAAATCCTAGGCTATAGGCAACCTCAGGGGAAACCTACGGTCACCACGTGTCTAAAATACAACCTGCCGGTTGATTATACGTGTGTGGGGACTTGCATACTTAGACGGTTGTGCATACTAGGGCCGTCATAGTCTTATCTCACCTGTTATAGGCTTCACTTCCTATACGTGTCATGGCGGTTGAGAGGAAACTAAAACCGCAATGCCAAGAATACGCTCTACGTATCGAGGCCTAAGCATACTATAATCATGACACAATTCTAAACCGGACGATTAGGGGAAACCTAAGATCGTCATCGGTATATCTTTCTCTATTCTTGCTCTATGCATAACTATGTTGTATCTAACAACATATTCTATCTTGCTATCATACTAGTTCTTGACGATCTACGTCTATGTTCTACTATTCTTGACGATCTACGTCAAGGCTCTATGACATAACATAATATATCTAATAATATGCACAGTCAGATTCATTCATTAAGTTAGCGTTTGACAAACAAATATTATCTGAGTTCATTTTACGGAAAGCCCCGAGTGGAGTAACCCCGAGCGCAATCCCTATCTATCCGATGGAAACCTATCTAAGGTATAACCAACGGCACTCCTGCAGTGACGTGCGGGATCCTTACGGCTAACCCCATTTCACCTAATGGAAACCTCTTGAACCAACCTAGTGTGGACACAAGAGACACGACCACTACATCTTACTTACTAAGTGACATGCGGGTTCCTTACGGCTAACCCCGTTTCACCTAATGGAAACCTCTTGAGCCAAACTAGTGTGGACACAAGAGACATGACACCTTTAACTTTAAAGTCTGGGTCTATAAATGCATGAGTATTAAATCTATGCTAGCTATCTCTTTTACCTCGGATGCCTATACGATCCATCTAGGGGTAAACTATATGCTTGCTTAACTTTCTATGTGAAGAGATATCTAATCAATTCACGTCTTGCCATACTCGTATGGCACTCTAGCTTCTATGCGAATAGAATACTCTATGTCACTTCGCGTCTAAGCAAGCATACTACTCATGTCTAGCATTCTATTCTTTACTAATTATTCTAGTTCTTGACAAGCTATGTCAAGGCTCTATTTGCATCCCATGCCTAGCTCTTTGCTACCCGAGTAACTCGGCTAAAGCTCTCTATGCCAACCTTGCCATACATGTTAAGATTACCATGTTTTCCATTTCAAGAATCATTTGATGTTATGTGCATTGCCTAGATGTTGTTTTGGGGTTATAAAGTTATAAATCGTTGAAAGAAAAGCATTAGAACGCACCACCGACCCACACTGAGCCAACAGCCAAAAAGCATGTTGGCTGGTCCAGAGGGCTGCGCTAATAGCGCCCCTGGAGCGTGGCTTTTCTGGGGAGCTACGCTATTAGCGTAGAATTTCGCTAATAGCGTAGTTCTTCGGGTCTGTGGTACCAAATTTCCAATTTTTGACCCAAAACTCATTCTAATGGTTCCTGCAATGCACCAAAACATCCAGCAACATACATATACATTTCTAAACTTATTTCATAGCAATATTAACATGTACCAAGCAAGATCAAGGCAAGGGTATAAAATTCTCATTTTCCTAAAATTAACATAATACATGTTTTTCTTGCAAAATCAAACACATAATCCCAAAGGTGGGTTCTATCTAAGAACTCACATGATAATTGCAGCACCTAACAAGCTTTGATCCATCTTGCTCAAGCTCAAACCCTAACTTCCAAGTTCCTCTAATCATGCTAAACTTCTCCTTCTTGATGTTTCTTGCTCACAAAGCTTCTTTGATTCATGCTTGATCACTAATCCCATGTGTTTGGAAGTTTAGAAAGATTATGGTAGAGAGGGAGAGTGGCGTGGCTAGAGAGAAGGGAGAGAACAATTCTTTCTCTCAAACCTAGAGAGAGAAAGTGAAGTGGGAAATGAGATATTTTTCCCCAAAATCGCTTATATACCCCTTTGTGCGAGTTTACTTAAATGTCCTTCGTCTCAGTCGTGTTTACCTGACTCTGATACATAACTCATGCTTGACTGATATTACTCATTAATATCTTTCGTCGTATTTAACTTTATTCATCATGCTCACTTTCTATGAATCTTAGTCCTCTGATACATTTAGCAGATGAAATTTCCATTAGCTGACGAGCGGGATGTTACAGTGGTAGAGGCAAGATTTGATAATTGTAACAGATCTTATCTCAGTTCAATGTTTGATGATGAGACAACGTTATATGATAAGTTAATTTTGAAATTTATTTTATGTTGTTTCTCTAGTTAAAATTATTATCATGAATATTAGTTTAGTTGGAAACAAACATGATAGAATAAGAAAATCATTTAATGATTTACCAAAACAACATAATTTAAAATAGAAATTTAAATGTAATAAAGTGAAAATAAAAAATAATTTGATATTAAAGTATCAATGAGTATTATGAGTATGTAGAAGAAAAAAATTAAGCTCATGTGCTTAATGAGCTCCACCAAATGATGAATCATTCGGTAGAACCCAAGTTCAATTATTGGGAGAAAAAAAATTCTTGTTCAAACTATACCTCCCTCACGATTGAACTTCGAATTACTAGGGTCTTATATTGATATTAATAAAGACAATTCAATTTTCCATTTATTGCAAAGCTGACAAAGGAAAGAAAAAAAAAAGGGAAATACGTGTTACAAAACTCCTCAATAACAACAAAAGTATATTTTGTAAAGAGAAAAAAAAAACAACAATAGATATCACAAAGATAAAAAGAGAAAAATAAGTCTATTCTCCTTTAAAAAAAATGAGTGTATTATATTATTAACTTGTAATTACTTTTCTGTCAAATGATGTGTCATACTTATATGAGAATACAAGGTACAAGTCAAAGGTATGGAAAAATAACTTATGGACATCCACACATATTATTCAAGCAACTCCTCATATTGTATGGGTTTCCTTCCCCTTGGTCCTTTAATATGTAATTGAACTCCCTTCAACATATTCTTCTTTTTTACATTAGAGGCTTCTTCTCTAGATGTTTTATCATTTAAAAAACAAAATTAAAATGTAATATAGAGTGAAAAAACACAATTCAAAAAACTCAACTTGATTGCTGAAAAAAATTCAAAATTACATATAATATGTTAGAAAATAAAACCGAGACAACTCAATTAGTCCATACTTGAACCACCATCACAAAAGAGACAATTAGTCCCTTAAAATAAGTCCCTACTGGACAAATTCAGAGTGATCGATACCATATTTAATCAGGCAAAAAAAAGTAATAAAAATCAACTTCCTTGTTATTGGTACAATAGTTAAGTAGGCAACCAAAAAAATGGTAATGAAAATAAATTTTTGAGTGATTGATTCCATATTTTCCTTGCCTTCCATGTTTACATGCATCTTGAATATTCTATAAATACCAAACATTTCTTTCACTAAATATATCCCTCTCTCCTTCAATCCTTCTCTCACTTTCAATTCATTTTCCGATCTAAAGGTATACAGTTATGCTTGTGACGCTTTTCATTTTATTTATCCATGTGTGTTAATGTTGGCAAATTGTTTCCCAAAAGTAGCATATCACACAACCTTATCATGCAACACTCTAAAATGTTTTATTTTGAAATGATTTTCATTAATGCAAACAAACACATGCTTTTGTTTTTCTTAAAAAATTCTAAAGTAATGTCATTTTATATAACTTGTAATAGACAACCATAAAATTCATTTTAGGGTAATATGTTGTTATTACTCTATAGGTATCAATTAACTAGCCATGTATGTAGTTTTGCATATATTTTTTTTACACGATATGTGGATTTTTAAGGTGTGAAAATATACTTTAATGTCCATTTATTTCTATCTTCATCAATTGATAAGTTTTTTATTCAACTTTTACTGCGAAATAAAATTGAATAATGGCAGAAAAAACAAGATCTACAAAGAGAAGAGTTATGGCAAACTATGAGATGAAAAAGATAGCTTCAATATTGGTGATGATAATGTTCGTTGTTGCTCAAGCCGATGATTCTCACCCTATGTCATCAACACCTGAACTTTCTTCAGTATCGGAGACAATCGGTTGTCTTGGCAGGTGTGCTTCTCGATGTAGAATAGCGAGAATATTTATGGGTGCTTATGCAGCTTGTACAGCAGGATGTGGAGTAGTAAAATGTAGTGGAGGGTCAACAACAGCTGATAATAAGGTGTCATTAATAGCTGCTTATGATTGTGCAACTAGTTGTGCTGTTTCTAAATCCAATAACATCGAAGGTATGCACGCTAAATTTTATCCCTTACATTATATGATAAATCTGTTAAATTATATTTTATAGATGCTCAAATGGTGTTTCTTACCATAATTTAAATTTTGACAGACGCTCAAGGTTCAGTAGAGCACATCGTGAGTTCATGTTTGGGAGCTTGCAAGAACAAATAGCTTGTAACATATGACGATAAATTTCCTGAGAGATAAATTTAATAAGGGAAAATTTATTTAAATATAATAATCATGTAATGAAAATGTTATAAGGGATTGGGACTCTCCAATCACCATTTATATTTATCTTTTGTGGAAAGTTGCAAAAGGAGACAATATGAAAACTAATGAAAAAGGAATATTTGATTTGCCTGATCACCATGGACTTTTTATCTTCAGGTTATACGTAGTTTCTGCTAATAGGAATTAGCCAAGTCCTTTTCTTTTGATTTATTTTGATTTGTTATTTCTCTCAAATATTTTTCTTTTAAGCAAAGTGAAATATTTTAAATAAAAAAGAGGTAGAAAAATTTGGGGGACATGACTGTGACCCATCAACGACATAATCAACCTTTAAAAGGGAATTATAACTTGGTTAACATTGATAAATATAAATATAACTAGATGAATTTAAATCCGTTAAGTGAATCCAAATGCGCAACAGGAAAATACATTTCATGCTTTAAAAATGATGTGTAGAAGAAAGCGAGGAGCATTATATCAAACCAGATACAAGCGTATTTAAACCATATTTTATTTTTAATGAATCGTAAATAAACCGTCAACCAGAAAAGATAGGTTCACGGCGACCAACAGTCCCTGCAACATAATACATTATAGTTTTCTCTCAAATCAATTCAACCTACGTTTACTTGGGTTCTAATTGTGCCAACAGAAGAAGGTTTGAAGATGAGACCATGTGTGATCAAGCAACTGAAAAGAGTGTCATAATCGACGAAGTTGTAAGCGAAAAATAAGTGAAAAAGAAACTAATTTGTTTCATTAAATTAGAGATAAGAGCTTAAAAATGTTTGTTTTTATGTTTCATGTTATTTTCTACATGCACTTAATTAGTTTTTGTTTTTTTTTTTTAATATCCTTGGGAGGCATTGGTTGGAGTTCTAGTAATCAACAATTAACAATTACTCTCTCTTTCATTTTCTTTTTTTAATTTATGCTTTGAGCTTACCATGAATGTGATTTATGGAAAGTGTACTTTGCTCATTTTTATTTAAATAATACTTGAGTGATCCATTGAGTTCCTAATACATGTTTTTACAAGAAATCACATATTATATCATATCTTTTGAGATTGTGCTTCTCTAAATCAATCATGCACGTTGTTATGTTTTGTCTGATATTTTTCTTATTATATACCAACACATGTTGTGCTTCTCTCGTATCTCTTTCTCTCTTTATCGCTCAGGTGTTAACAACTGTTATATGGACTTGATTTTGTAGTTATTTGCTTCGTGTATTTCCCTTGTTAAAAATTAAGTTGATCTTCAGACGAAGACATGTTTGATTTTGTGAGAGAGCGGTCGTTAGTTAAACTGGGTGTTGTCTATTTCTATAAAAACTAGTTTTTGTTTCATTATTTTTGTCTGCTGTTGTCTCGGCCAAACTATTAAATAACAATCGTGGTCGCGTATATTTTTGTCTGTTGTTGTCTCGGCCAAACTATTAAATAACAATCGCAGCCACGTATAGAATTTTGTGATTTCACTTGGTATGAATTATGTGTTACGGATCACTATTTGTTTTCGGTTTACAGACACTATTTCTTTGTTTATGGGAAACAATTAAATTAATGTCACAATTCAATGTTGCTAAAGGTCCTAAAACTAGTAGTGTGGTATATGTTCATGCATTGTAAACTTAAATATGAATGAGTCATTGAGAATCAACTTCAATGTTTTCAATGAATGATTAAAAAAAATGAGGAAATTAATGAATGTGTAGTGGGTTTGCTAATAAAGATCAAAATTCGGATAAGAGTGGGGGTGAAAAATTGGCACGAGATGACAAAAAAATTGAGATAAAAATGGGAGAAAAAAAAAAGAATAAGTTTGCAAAATAGGTATAATATGAAAAAAAAAAATGGGAATTCAGGTTTCATGACTATTCTCATTTATGTATAATAGAAAATAAAATCAATTTTATTTTATGTATTGTGCATGTAGAACAACTTGTACTAATTTTCAGGTTGTGGATGTAGTACTACATATTCTCTTTTTCTTTATCGTCATTCAATAAAAGGTTTGCCAATAATAAAGAAATCAAATCAAATCAATGTAAGAAATAAATATTTAATACTTGTACGAGGAAATCTCCTTCAAAAAAAATTGGAAGAGGAAATTGTGAGTTGTGAAAATTAATATATTTATAGTGAACCACAATGACAGTGCGTTTTTCATTTTTCACAAGTATTTGTAATTATATCTTTGCGCATCTTGTGTTTGGAGTTGCGCTACTAATAAATTTTGCCGATTAAAAAACCTATGTTTATTTCATAATTTTTGCATTAACATCATTAAATATCAATAAAAGTAACATGATTTTTGGTTGGGAATAGAAATTAAACAACAACAACTTTAAACTTCAATAGTATGTCATTTAATGTGTTAATGTCTTAAAAAAAATCATTAATCATTAAACAATTAATAAACTTCTTTATTTAAACGATAATTCTAATTAACTTCTTAAAATGTTAATAATTCACTTCTTGAAATCACCACCCATGAATTAATAGAACACATACAAATGTACTGATCATAAATAACAAATTTTGAGAATTTTTTTTCGTGTTAATCCCCCGGTTTTTAGAAAAAGACCTCCTGATAATACATAGTTCGGTTAAAAAATAAGTTAAACCTAACCAAAAATAACTTCTCGTACGAATCTAACTTAGATTCTCCATAACAATTTATTCTTTTGGTGGAGCTCCATAACCATTTGAGTTTAGTTAGTTGGTTAAGTTCGGGGATATTTTAACCCCAAAAACATATAAGAATTATATAACTATTAAGCTATTAGTATTATAATATTATTAAAGTATCTCTAATGGGCGATGATCTCTCTAATAACATGAAGATATTTTTTTATTCCTTTAATAGAGAAAAACTAAGAGGAATTGTTGTGAAAGTCAAAGGCTTCTACTCTCTCTCTCTCTCTCTCTCTCTCTCTCTATATATATATATATATATATATATATATATATATATATATATATATATATATATATCAAAAATGATGGTCCCATTGGATACTTTATGAATTAACAAATTAAGAATCGTTGAAATGGAATAATGTAAAGTTATTGATATAGTGCAGTTAATAATTTCTAAAGAGTTTTTTTTTTCTGAAAGGAATAATTTCTAATGAGTTGTTGGATTGAAGTGAATGAGTACTTAATATTTATTAGCATTAAAAAATTATAAATTAAAAATGTATACGCGTAAGACTTACGTAGGGGCCACTCTAGCTATCTCTCGATAAATGCGTCATTGGATATTTCTTAGACTTATATAATTAGTGGAGAGACCAGCAACATTTTGTTTAATTATAAAAAAAAAAGTGGTAGAGGCAAGATTTGATAATTGTAACTGTAACATCCCGCTCTTTACCTAATGGAAATTTTACCTGCTAAGTGTATCAGAGGAATGATGTTCATGGAAAGTAAGTTAATGGAAATATTTTATGATATGTCAGCTTAATACGAGTTAAGAATCAGAGACGGATGTGGCACGTTGGAGGCAAGGGCAATTTGGTAATTGTGCGGGAAAGGATATTTATTTGGAAAGGCACCAAAATATCTTATTTTCCAATCTTCTTTCTCTCTCTTATGCCAAAGACTTTCTTCTCTCCTTCCCTCTTCTCTCTCACGCCCCCTTTCTTCTTCTTTTCATCAATCTTTTGTAAATCTTCCTCCTCAATTAGCAAGGCTCTAATCCTTGTCCTTTCAAGATAACATGGTCATGTGGAAGCTTGGTTTGGCTTAGGGTTTGGAAGATTGGGTTGAATTAATAAGTTAGGGTTTTGGTGAGGAAGCTTTGGGTTGGAACAAAATGATCAAGCAAGGATCATGAAGCTTTATATTGCAAGGAAACAAAGAGATAGATGGAAGAAGTGGGATTGATGAGCTTAAGCCATGGTTTTGTGTTGAATCAAGAACTAGGGGGTTGTCATGCTTGGCCTTGGAGGCTTTGGGAATCAAGTGCAAACAACTGAGGTGAGTTCCATAGATAGATTACCCACCTTTGGGATTGATTAATCTTGTAGAAAAATCATGATTTATGCTAAGTATAGTTTTTATGTAACTTTAGTACCCCAAGCCAATCCTAGGTGATTATAGGTTAAAATTGCCATGATATATGTTTAAATAAGTCTATATATGTTGTTGGATGTATTTGGTGCATTACAGGGTCGAATTGGACGAGTTTTGGGTCGAAAATGGCGAAAACCCGCGGCCGGAACACGCGAACAAGCAGAATTCGCAGCGCTGCGCCTGTACAAGGGCGCTAGGCGCCCACACACAGGGAGCCAGCGCTAGGCGCCCCACTCCTGGCGCCAGGCGCCCCAGACAGGACAACCTCCGCGTTGTTCTGCGTTCGGGTGCTTGGGGGCAGTCGCGTGGGGGTCCGTAGCGATCGTTTCGAAGTGTTCTTTGACTGTTTTCACTTATTTTTCTACTGGAACAAACTTAGCTTTGTCAAATCATAAGATTTATAAACGGCTTGGAATTGGGTTTTCGGCACTTTCGGTCTTTAGTAACTTTTGAAAATTGCACACATCATCCAATGATCCTTGCATCGATAATCGTGGCAATCTTAGCATGTATTACAAGGATGGCTCAAGAGAGTTTAAGCATGATGGGGTAGCAATGAACTAAGAAAGGGAATGAACGTAGAGCCTCGGCTTAGCTAGTCGAGAAATAGAAAGATAGCATGAATATAAGTATGACAAGTATAGGATATGTTTCCCTAGAATGATAAGACGCGAAGTGTATTCTCTTCGCATATGATCAAGTATGCCTTAGCAAGTATGAGTTACCGACAATCGGATCGATCAAGGTTCCGAGGTAAACATGTATGTATGATTATGTCTAACTTTTATGCACGACAAGACCATGATTAATATGTGTAGGTGGCATGTCTCTTGTTATCCACATCAGGGGGATGCAAGGGGTTCTCGTAATGAGAACGATTCAAGCCGTAAGGGACCCGCATGTCACCGAGTAAGCAAGACGTAGGTGTTCGTGTCTCTCATTATCCACGCCAGGGGGATACGGGAGGTTCTCGACCTAAGGGGAACGGTTTAAGCCGCAAGGGACCCGCACGACACCGAGGGAGTCCGATGTACGTACATCGGTCATGTATGGGATTGATCTCGGGGTTACTCCACCCGGGACTATCCGTAAAATGAATCAAGATAATAACTGTTTGTTCAACGCTAACCTAATGAATGAACTTAGATACGTTTATGCACGATATGTTTATGTTATGTTTATGTAAGAATGAATTCATGCACGTTTATGTTTAAGAACAAGAGCATGAAATGCTATTAGACGAGAGCAAGATATGTATAGGACAAGTAAAGAATATGATACCGGTGACGATCTTAGGTTCCCTAATCGTCCGGTTTAGAATCATGTCATGATATACTACGTTATTTATGTTTAGGCCTTGTTACGTATAGAGTACACTTGGCAATGCGGTTTAGGTTCCCTCAACCGCCATGACATGTATAGGTGAGAAGCCTAAAACAAGTGAGATATGACTATGACGGCCCTAGTATGCACTACCGTCTAAGTATGCATGTCCCCACACACGTATAATCAACCGTCAGGTTGTAATGTAGACACGTGGTGACCGTAGGTTTCCCCTCGAGGTTACCTATAGCCTAGGAATTAGGGGAACTCACTGAGACATTATGTCTCATCCCAATCCTTATTTGTTTCAGATAAGCAGGATGTTTATGCATGTTCGGAGCCGGATGAATATTACTTCAAGGGTTCGTTTGTAAAGCTGCAGGACGATATGGACATCAAGGATGTATTTTTATGTATGGAAGAGTTGTGTTGTATTATTATTTATACGAACGTAACTTGATGTAAATATTATTCATTCGAAGTTTTTAATTGTTGTATCTTTTAATGTATCCAGTACTAATATTAACGCATGTGCCAGACTTTCTAGATACGTCTGGTATGGGTGTTACAGTAACAGATCTTATCTCAGTTCAATGTTTGATGATGAGACAACGTTATATGATAAGTTAATTTTGAAATTTATTTTATGTTGTTTCTCTAGTTAAAATTATTATCATGAATATTAGTTTAGTTGGAAACAAACATGATAGAATAAGAAAATCATTTAATGATTTACCAAAACAACATAATTTAAAATAGAAATTTAAATGTAATAAAGTGAAAATAAAAAATAATTTAATATTAAAGTATCAATGAGTATTATGAGTATGTAGAAGAAAAAAATTAAGCTCACGTGCTTAATGAGCTCCACCAAATGATGAATCATTCGGTAGAACCCAAGTTCAATTATTGGGAGAAAAAAAATTCTTGTTCAAACTATACCTCCCTCACGATTGAACTTCGAATTACTAGGGTCTTATATTGATATTAATAAAGACAATTCAATTTTCCATTTATTGCAATGCTGACAAAGGAAAGAAAAAAAAAGGGAAATACGTGTTACAAAACTCCTCAATAACAACAAAAGTATATTTTGTAAAGAGAAAAAAAAAAACAACAATAGATATCACAGAGATAAAAAGAGAAAAATAAGTCTATTCTCCGTTAAAAAAAATGAGTGTATTATATTATTAACTTGTAATTACTTTTCTGTCAAATGATGTGTCATACTTATATGAGAATACAAGGTACAAGTCAAAGGTATGGAAAAATAACTTATGGACATCCACACATATTATTCAAGCAACTCCTCATATTGTATGGGTTTCCTTCCCCTTGGTCCTTTAATATGTAATTGAACTCCCTTCAACATATTCTTCTTTTTTACATTAGAGGCTTCTTCTCTAGATGTTTTATCATTTAAAAAACAAAATTAAAATGTAATATAGAGTGAAAAAACACAATTCAAAAAACTCAACTTGATTGCTGAAAAAAATTCAAAATTACATATAATATGTTAGAAAATAAAACCGAGACAACTCAATTAGTCCATACTTGAACCACCATCACAAAAGAGACAATTAGTCCCTTAAAATAAGTCCCTACTGGACAAATTCAGAGTGATCGATACCATATTTAATCAGGCAAAAAAAAGTAATAAAAATCAACTTCCTTGTTATTGGTACAATAGTTAAGTAGGCAACCAAAAAAATGGTAATGAAAATAAATTTTTGAGTGATTGATTCCATATTTTCCTTGCCTTCCATGTTTACATGCATCTTGAATATTCTATAAATACCAAACATTTCTTTCACTAAATATATCCCTCTCTCCTTCAATCCTTCTCTCACTTTCAATTCATTTTCCGATCTAAAGGTATACAGTTATGCTTGTGACGCTTTTCATTTTATTTATCCATGTGTGTTAATGTTGGCAAATTGTTTCCCAAAAGTAGCATATCACACAACCTTATCATGCAACACTCTAAAATGTTTTATTTTGAAATGATTTTCATTAATGCAAACAAACACATGCTTTTGTTTTTCTTAAAAAATTCTAAAGTAATGTCATTTTATATAACTTGTAATAGACAACCATAAAATTCATTTTAGGGTAATATGTTGTTATTACTCTATAGGTATCAATTAACTAGCCATGTATTTAGTTTTGCATATATTTTTTTTACACGATATGTGGATTTTTAAGGTGTGAAAATATACTTTAATGTCCATTTATTTCTATCTTCATCAATTGATAAGTTTATTATTCAACTTTTACTGCGAAATAAAATTGAATAATGGCAGAAAAAACAAGATCTACAAAGAGAAGAGTTATGGCAAACTATGAGATGAAAAAGATAGCTTCAATATTGGTGATGATAATGTTCGTTGTTGCTCAAGCCGATGATTCTCGCCCTATGTCATCAACACCTGAACTTTCTTCAGTATCGGAGACAATCGGTTGTCTTGGCAGGTGTGCTTCTCGATGTAGAATAGCGAGAATATTTATGGGTGCTTATGCAGCTTGTACAGCAGGATGTGGAGTAGTAAAATGTAGTGGAGGGTCAACAACAGCTGATAATAAGGTGTCATTAATAGCTGCTTATGATTGTGCAACTAGTTGTGCTGTTTCTAAATCCAATAACATCGAAGGTATGCACGCTAAATTTTATCCCTTACATTATATGATAAATCTGTTAAATTATATTTTATAGATGCTCAAATGGTGTTTCTTACCATAATTTAAATTTTGACAGACGCTCAAGGTTCAGTAGAGCACATCGTGAGTTCATGTTTGGGAGCTTGCAAGAACAAATAGCTTGTAACATATGACAATAAATTTCCTGAGAGATAAATTTAATAAGGGAAAATTTATTTAAATATAATAATCATGTAATGAAAATGTTATAAGGGATTGGGACTCTCCAATCACCATTTATATTTATCTTTTGTGGAATGTTGCAAAAGGAGACAATATGAAAACTAATGAAAAAGGAATATTTGATTTGCCTGATCACCATGGACTTTTTATCTTCAGGTTATACGTAGTTTCTGCTAATAGGAATTAGCCAAGTCCTTTTCTTTTGATTTATTTTGATTTGTTATTTCTCTCAAATATTTTTCTTTTAAGCAAAGTGAAATATTTTAAATAAAAAAGAGGTAGAAAAATTTGGGGGACATGACTGTGACCCATCAACGACATAATCAACCTTTAAAAGGGAATTATAACTTGGTTAACATTGATAAATATAAATATAACTAGATGAATTTAAATCCGTTAAGTGAATCCAAATGCGCAACAGGAAAATACATTTCATGCTTTAAAAATGATGTGTAGAAGAAAGCGAGGAGCATTATATCAAACCAGATACAAGCGTATTTAAACCATATTTTATTTTTAATGAATCGTAAATGAACCGTCAACCAGAAAAGATAGGTTCACGGCGACCAACAGTCCCTGCAACATAATACATTATAGTTTTCTCTCAAATCAATTCAACCTACGTTTACTTGGGTTCTAATTGTGCCAACAGAAGAAGGTTTGAAGATGAGACCATGTGTGATCAAGCAACTGAAAAGAATGTCATAATCGACGAAGTTGTAAGCGAAAAATAAGTGAAAAAGAAACTAATTTGTTTCATTAAATTAGAGATAAGAGCTTAAAAATGTTTGTTTATATGTTTCATGTTATTTTCTACATGCACTTAATTAGTTTTTGTTTTTTTTTTAATATCCTTGAGAGGCATTGGTTGGTGTTCTAGTAATCAACAATTAACAATTACTCTCTCTTTCATTTTCTTTTTTTAATTTATGCTTTGAGCTTACCATGAATGTGATTTATGGAAAGTGTACTTTGCTCATTTTTATTTAAATAATACTTGAGTGATCCATTGAGTTCCTAATACATGTTTTTACAAGAAATCACATATTATATCATATCTTTTGAGATTGTGCTTCTCTAAATCAATCATGCATGTTGTTATGTTTTGTCTGATATTTTTCTTATTATATACCAACACATGTTGTGCTTCTCTCGTATCTCTTTCTCTCTTTATCGCTCAGGTGTTAACAACTGTTATATGGACTTGATTTTGTAGTTATTTGCTTCGTGTATTTCCCTTGTTAAAAATTAAGTTGATCTTCAGACGAAGACATGTTTGATTTTGTGAGAGAGCGGTCGTTAGTTAAACTGGGTGTTGTCTATTTCTATAAAAATTAGTTTTTGTTTCATTATTTTTGTCTGCTGTTGTCTCGGCCAAACTATTAAATAACAATCGTGGTCGCGTATATTTTTGTCTGTTGTTGTCTCGGCCAAACTATTAAATAACAATCGCAGCCACGTATAGAATTTTGTGATTTCACTTGGTATGAATTATGTGTTACGGATCACTATTTGTTTTCGGTTTACAGACACTATTTCTTTGTTTATGGGAAACAATTAAATTAATGTCACAATTCAATGTTGCTAAAGGTCCTCAAACTAGTAGTGTGGTATATGTTCATGCATTGTAAACTTAAATATGAATGAGTCATTGAGAATCAACTTCAATGTTTTCAATGAATGATTAAAAAAAAATGAGGAAATTAATGAATGTGTAGTGGGTTTGCTAATAAAGATCAAAATTCGGATAAGAGTGGGGGTGAAAAATTGGCACGAGATGACAAAAAAATTGAGATAAAAATGGGAGAAAAAAAATAGAATAAGTTTGCAAAATAGGTATAATATGAAAAAAAAAATGGGAATTCAGGTTTCATGACTATTCTCATTTATGTATAATAGAAAATAAAATCAATTTTATTTTATGTATTGTGCATGTAGAACAACTTGTACTAATTTTCAGGTTGTGGATGTAGTACTACATATTCTCTTTTTCTTTATCGTCATTCAATAAAAGGTTTGCCAATAATAAAGAAATCAAATCAAATCAATGTAAGAAATAAATATTTAATACTTGTACGAGGAAATCTCCTTCAAAAAAAATTGGAAGAGGAAATTGTGAGTTGTGAAAATTAATATATTTATAGTGAACCACAATGACAGTGCGTTTTTCATTTTTCACAAGTATTTGTAATTATATCTTTGCGCATCTTGTGTTTGTAGTTGCGCTACTAATAAATTTTGCCGATTAAAAAACCTATGTTTATTTCATAATTTTTGCATTAACATCATTAAATGTCAATAAAAGTAACATGATTTTTGGTTGGGAATAGAAATTAAACAACAACAACTTTAAACTTCAATAGTATGTCATTTAATGTGTTAATGTCTTAAAAAAAATCATTAATCATTAAACAATTAATAAACTTCTTTATTTAAACGATAATTCTAATTAACTTCTTAAAATGTTAATAATTCACTTCTTGAAATCACCACCCATGAATTAATAGAACACATACAAATGTACTGATCATAAATAACAAATTTTGAGAATTTTTTTTCGTGTTAATCCCCCGGTTTTTAGAAAAAGACCTCTTGATAATACATAGTTCGGTTAAAAAATAAGTTAAACCTAACCAAAAATAACTTCTCGTACGAATCTAACTTAGATTCTCCATAACAATTTATTCTTTTGGTGGAGCTCCATAACCATTTGAGTTTAGTTAGTTGGTTAAGTTCGGGGATATTTTAACCCCAAAAACATATAAGAATTATATAACTATTAAGCTATTAGTATTATAATATTATTAAAGTATCTCTAATGGGCGATGATCTCTCTAATAACATGAAGATATTTTTTTATTCCTTTAATAGAGAAAAACTAAGAGGAATTGTTGTGAAAATCAAAGGCTTCTACTCTCTCTCTCTCTCTCTCTCTCTCTCTCTCTATATATATATATATATATATATATATATATATATATATATATATATATCAAAAATGATGGTCCCATTGGATACTTTATGAATTAACAAATTAAGAATCGTTGAAATGGAATAATGTAAAGTTATTGATATAGTGCAGTTAATAATTTCTAAAGAGTTTTTTTTTCTGAAAGGAATAATTTCTAATGAGTTGTTGGATTGAAGTGAATGAGTACTTAATATTTATTAGCATTAAAAAATTATAAATTAAAAATGTATACGCGTAAGACTTACGTAGGGGCCACTCTAGCTATCTCTCGATAAATGCGTCATTGGATATTTCTTAGACTTATATAATTAGTGGAGAGACCAGCAACATTTTGTTTAATTATAAAAAAAAAAGTGGTAGAGGCAAGATTTGATAATTGTAATAGATCTTATCTCAGTTCAATGTTTGATGATGAGACAACGTTATATGATAAGTTAATTTTGAAATTTATTTTATGTTGTTTCTCTAGTTAAAATTATTATCATGAATATTAGTTTAGTTGGAAACAAACATGATAGAATAAGAAAATCATTTAATGATTTACCAAAACAACATAATTTAAAATAGAAATTTAAATGTAATAAAGTGAAAATAAAAAATAATTTGATATTAAAGTATCAATGAGTATTATGAGTATGTAGAAGAAAAAAATTAAGCTCACGTGCTTAATGAGCTCCACCAAATGATGAATCATTCGGTAGAACCCAAGTTCAATTATTGGGAGAAAAAAAATTCTTGTTCAAACTATACCTCCCTCACGATTGAACTTCGAATTACTAGGGTCTTATATTGATATTAATAAAGACAATTCAATTTTCCATTTATTGCAAAGCTGACAAAGGAAAGAAAAAAAAAAGGGAAATACGTGTTACAAAACTCCTCAATAACAACAAAAGTATATTTTGTAAAGAGAAAAAAAAAACAACAATAGATATCACAGAGATAAAAAGAGAAAAATAAGTCTATTCTCCTTTAAAAAAAATGAGTGTATTATATTATTAACTTGTAATTACTTTTCTGTCAAATGATGTGTCATACTTATATGAGAATACAAGGTACAAGTCAAAGGTATGGAAAAATAACTTATGGACATCCACACATATTATTCAAGCAACTCCTCATATTGTATGGGTTTCCTTCCCCTTGGTCCTTTAATATGTAATTGAACTCCCTTCAACATATTCTTCTTTTTTACATTAGAGGCTTCTTCTCTAGATGTTTTATCATTTAAAAAACAAAATTAAAATGTAATATAGAGTGAAAAAACACAATTCAAAAAACTCAACTTGATTGCTGAAAAAAATTCAAAATTACATATAATATGTTAGAAAATAAAACCGAGACAACTCAATTAGTCCATACTTGAACCACCATCACAAAAGAGACAATTAGTCCCTTAAAATAAGTCCCTACTGGACAAATTCAGAGTGATCGATACCATATTTAATCAGGCAAAAAAAAGTAATAAAAATCAACTTCCTTGTTATTGGTACAATAGTTAAGTAGGCAACCAAAAAAATGGTAATGAAAATAAATTTTTGAGTGATTGATTCCATATTTTCCTTGCCTTCCATGTTTACATGCATCTTGAATATTCTATAAATACCAAACATTTCTTTCACTAAATATATCCCTCTCTCCTTCAATCCTTCTCTCACTTTCAATTCATTTTCCGATCTAAAGGTATACCGTTATGCTTGTGACGCTTTTCATTTTATTTATCCATGTGTGTTAATGTTGGCAAATTGTTTCCCAAAAGTAGCATATCACACAACCTTATCATGCAACACTCTAAAATGTTTTATTTTGAAATGATTTTCATTAATGCAAACAAACACATGCTTTTGTTTTTCTTAAAAAATTCTAAAGTAATGTCATTTTATATAACTTGTAATAGACAACCATAAAATTCATTTTAGGGTAATATGTTGTTATTACTCTATAGGTATCAATTAACTAGCCATGTATGTAGTTTTGCATATATTTTTTTTACACGATATGTGGATTTTTAAGGTGTGAAAATATACTTTAATGTCCATTTATTTCTATCTTCATCAATTGATAAGTTTTTTATTCAACTTTTACTGCGAAATAAAATTGAATAATGGCAGAAAAAACAAGATCTACAAAGAGAAGAGTTATGGCAAACTATGAGATGAAAAAGATAGCTTCAATATTGGTGATGATAATGTTCGTTGTTGCTTGATGACATTCTGTCATTACGTAATATTAGGGACTTATTGTGACATTTTGATAGAGTTCTCATGCAATTTATACTGTTCTGGAGTGCAAAAAGCTTAAAATTTGAAGTCTGTTCGAAGGAAATCGCGCCACGCCAATTTCAAGCCGTGCTGCGATTTTTGAAGCAAAAATACACACTTCCTGTAAAGGGGAAATCGCGGCACGCCAATTAACAAGGCGCGGCGCGATTTTGATGGGTCAGGCCCATGACTTCTATAAATACTGCACTCAAGCTGAAGAACAAGGGTTACGATTTTGGAGAGCAAAGTGCGATTTTGAGACATCGGAGACGGCTAGAAGGGCGATTTCTTCATCCTTTTACCAATTCATGTATGTTTTAATTATTTCATTGATTATGCTATTTGTAAACTCGATTATGAGTAGCTAAATCTCTTAGAGATTAGATCCGAGATGAATCTTTGTAACCCTAATTGACACATGTTGCTGTGAAACTCTATTTTGTTTATGAATTCAATTCTAGTTTATTCAATTCAATTGTTCTTAATGCTTTTTATATCTTGATCACATATAACTTGTTTTCGTGAGAATGAATGACCACTGACCATGGCTTTCAACTTAGACCTAATTGAATTGTTCTAATAAACAGGATTAGTCTAGGAATAGATAATCGTTTGTTAGTGATAATAGGTTAACGTTCGGTAAAACCTTCAAGAATTATTAGACCACCTAAGGAATTAGGGGCTGTAGTTTAAGAAGAGGGTCCTAACTCAAGGGATTGATTAGGGCTAATTTGTTAATCATCGTAAACTAGAAGAGGGTTCATAACAAATAGGTGCAGTAGACCAATTAGGGGAACTTAGAGGATTCGACGGATCTGATCTCATCTTTCTCTCCTATTTTCTTAATCAAATCTTTTCTGTTTCTTGATTTAATTAAAATCAAACCAAATCTACCGCCTAGTGGCAAAACAAAATAAATTTTATACATCCTAATTATATAACGAAATTGAATTATTGAAGTTAAAAACAGTCCTCGTGGGAACGATATTTTTACTACTTCGATAGTATTTGGTGCACTTGCCAGAGATCTATCAAGTTTTTGGCGCCGCTGCCGGGGACTGTTGAATTATTTCAACAAGGCAATTACGTTATAGTTTAGGGTTTTTGCAATTTAATTTTCTGTTTTTAATTTTTATTTTTCTGTTTTCATATTCACTTGATTACTTTGCGTTGTGCAGTGCTACTAAGGTATTTTGCTGTTTATGCGAGGTAAACAGAGCTCTGACGACTTAGAATACGATCCGGAGATTGAAAGAACTGCTAGAGCACTTCGGAAAGCTGTCCGATCGCAAAGGTTAGCTCAATCCGTTCCACCGGGTGTTCGAGAACAAGTACCGGAGCAACTCTCAAGTGAATCTGAAACAATCTCTTCTCCTAAATCTGCAACTATGGAAGGAGAAGGAGTTGTACCACCAAGACCTAAGCTTGGAGACTACGGGTTGGCCACTCATCGCGGTCAACTGACCCACACTTTTCAACCAGCTAACCCCGTAGCGTTCGACATCAAGACAACTGTCCTCAATGGTTTGAGGGACAAGCAATTCGATGGGACTGAAGCCATGAGTCCTCATGAACACTTGAGCCGTTTTGCTGAAACCTGTGAGTTTTGTGTGCAACCAGCCACCGTGACTGAAGCACAAAAGAAGCTAAGGCTATTTCCTTTCACCTTGACGGGAAGAGCAAAAGATTGGTTGCTAACAATTCCAAACGGGACTGTCCAAACATGGGAAGAGTTAGAGCTGAAGTTCTTGGAGAAATACTTCCCTATGTCTAAGTATTGGGACAAGAAGATGGAGATCTCTAACTTCAAGCAAGGAGAAGGTGAATCATTGTATGATGCTTGGGAGCGATTCAATTTGCTTCTCAAGAGATGCCCTAATCATGAGTTCACCGAGAAGCAATACCTCCAAATCTTCACTGAGGGGGTAACACCAAACACTAGAATGTTCTTAGATGCTTCCGCGGGAGGTAGTCTCAAAAGTAAAACTGATCATGAAGTTCAAGCTCTAATTGAAAACATGGCTGGCAATGAGTATCGTGATCAAGCTAAAAAGAAAGAAAGAGGAGTGTTTGGGGTGAGTGAACAAACTGCTATCCTTGCTAACCAAGCAGCTATGAACAAACAAATCGAAGCTCTAACTAAGGAGTTTCAAGGCTTCACTTTGGCTCATAAGCAACAACAAGTGGCTGCAATCAAATGTGACTTATGTGGTGAAGAACATCCCAACGGTGAATGTGTTCCGGAAGGATCAAGTGAAGAAGCTAACTTCATGGGAGGATATCAAAGGCAGAATCAATACTACAATTCAGGCATTAATAAGCATCCAAATCTAAGCTACTCAAACAACAATGCTTTGAACTCTCAGATGCTAACTCCTCCTCAACAACAACAAAGGAAGCCATCAGCTCTTGAGGAAACTATGATGAACTTCATGAAGATGACTCAAGGCAACTTTGAAGAGATGAAGAAGAGTCAAGAAGCTGAAAGAAAGAACAATGAAGCTTCTAGGAAGATGCTTGAAACTCAACTGGGGCAATTAGCTAAGCAGTTGGCTGAACAAAACAAAGGCGGATTCTCAGGTAACACTAAAGATAACCCTAAGAATGAGTCTTGCAATGCTATTGAACTGAGGAGCAAAAAGGTTTTGACACCTTTAGTTCCAAAAGCTCCAAAGAAGGTTGATGAAGTAGTTGAGGTGGAGGAGAATGATGTAGTTGAAAAGAATGAGAAGGGTGTAGTTGAAAAAGAAAATGATCATGGAGTAGTTGAAAACGAAAGGAAGAAAAAAATAGAGGGAGAAAAAAGTGAGAGATTAATTGATGAAGATTCAATCTTGAGGAAGTCGAAGAGTCAAATTTTGAAAGATGGAGACAAACCACAGGTTATTCCATCATATGTGAAGCTTCCATACCCTCACCTTTCGAAGAAGAAAGAAAAGGATGAAGGCCAATTCAAGAAGTTCATGCAACTTTTCTCACAACTTCAGGTGAATATTCCTTTCGGTGAAGCCCTTGATCAAATGCCGTTGTATGCTAAGTTCATGAAAGACTTGTTGACTAAACGAAGGAAGCCTAAGGATGATGAGAACATAGCACTTTCTGAGAATTGTAGTGCTATTCTTCAAAAGAAGTTGCCACCTAAGCTGAAGGATCCTGGTGCTTTTACTATCCCTTGTTCAATTGGACCGGTAGACATTGGAAGAGCTTTATGTGATTTGGGAGCAAGTATAAATCTGATGCCACTTTCAATGATGAAGAAGCTTAAATGTGGGGAACCAAAACCAACAAGAATGACCATCACTTTAGCTGATCGGTCAATCTCTTACCCTTTCGGTATACTTGAAGATGTGCTAGTCAAGGTTAATGACTTGGTGTTCCCAGCAGATTTTGTGGTCCTAGATATGGCTGAAGATGAAGACATGCCACTCATTCTAGGGAGACCTTTCCTTGCAACTGGTCGTGCTTTGATTGATGTTGAGCGTGGAGAGCTAATGTTGAGATTCCATAAGGAGCAGGTAGTCTTCAATATCTTTGAGGCAATGAAACACCAAGATGAGAATCCCAAGTGTTACCGGATTGATGTTGTGGAAGAAACTGTCGAAGATAAAACACTTGAATCTCAATCTATTCAATCTACGGAGGTGGAAAGTGTGGAATCTATAGATAGACAAGAAGTGATTGAAGATCTTGGAAAGATAGAGGGTGTTAAGCAACTGGAAGTAAGCAAAGAACAGATGCACCAACAATCATCAGGAGACATCCGTGACAACAAGTATGGGGGATTGACAACTGGTAAAAATGAAATAAAGACTATTACCACTGGTCCAGGTGGTAAATTGGCTTATAGAAGGATTCCCTATGGGATGCGTAATGGGCCGGCTGCTTTTCGATGGTGTATGCATTCAACTCTCTCTGATACTTTGGAAAGAATTAGGAGGTACTGTGACGAAGGGTTGGCAAGAAACAAGCCTGTTGATGAAGCTGTAGACCTAAAGAAGTCTGGTGCACAAGGAACTTTCAAGGGTAAGGAACAAAAGCTGAAACGGTACCGTAAAGGAGGACTCCCAAACAATGAAGAGGGAGCCACATCATATGATCCTTAGAAATAGTCATCAGTCAAGCTAGTGACGATAAAGAAGCGCTGAGTGGGAGGCAACCCACTATTTATTTTTCAGGTATGATTTTATTGCTTTCAAAAATAAAAACACAAAAATATTTTTCTTTTCTTTTAATACAAGGCAGGGAAGTTTTAAAATTTTGTTCAAGGATACCTCTTGCCAAGAAAATCATGCAAGGTACTGATGTCTTGCATGATTCTCTCCTCAAAAGTTTTTCAAAAATCCAAGGGACTCAGGCATTTTTCAAGAAAACAAAATTTTTGGCCTGAGAAAGCAAGGAATTACCCCCTGTTTCACCAAAATCGCGGCACGCCTATATACATGGCGCGGCGCGATTTTGACTGTTTTGTGAAAAAAAAATAGCCGTTGGAACTATCCGTTACTAGCCGTTACAAAATCTGCCCGTTATTGACCGTTGCAACGCAAAATCGCGCCGCGCCTTGCATTTTGGCGTGCCGCGATTTTGCCCAAACAGGCCTATAAATTCTTCACTGTTCATCATCATTTTCATTCCATTCTTCTTACCTTTCTCTACCAAAACTTCCCTAAACTTCCATTCACGAATTCTCTTCATCTTCATCTCAATTTTCACTTCCTAACCATCATCAAACCACAAATTCATCATCCATTCATCAACCTAAACCTCCACAATTCACCAATTTTCCAAAACTCCACAAATTTTCTATTCACCATCTTCCTTTCACTCACAAATGGCCTCAAACCAAAGAAACACCCGCTCCAAGAAAGCCACCAACCCCAAGCCATCCTCAAGCAAATCCAAACGTCCTCGTGCCGCATCCGAACCACCAGAAAACGCCATCCATTTCATCAATGACCTAGCCCAAGAGTTCCATCAATCTATGAAAAGTTTCGAAGTCATAGGGGAGAGGAAGTTTGATTTCACAAAACTAGTGAAATATCCTTTCTTTGAGTCTGAATTAAGAAGGAGGGGGTGGACGAGATTGAATGAAATGATCGACGAGGCAAACAACAAAACGGTGATCGTCGAATTCTTTGCAAATGCAAGGGTGTCCGATACACCCTTTCAATCTTTTGTTCGAGGGAAGTATATTGATTTCAGCCCGGATGCTCTCAACGCATGGCTGAATGTTCAAGCACCGGAGGAGTGTTGGGTAGAAAAACTGAGGAGGGAAAGATTTGCCATCACGGAGGATACATTTGATGAGATCATCACAACAATGTGTAGGCCTGGGTCGACTTGGAAAAAGTCCCGGATGCTTACTTATGCGGAGATGCTGCCGGTACCCAAGGCGTGGGTATCATATGTGGTCCAGACTCTTGAGAGTGCATCTTGCACCTCTGAAATTCCTCTCAAGAGGGTGCTTGCTGCCTATGCCATCATCAAGGGGCACCCTATAGATATTGGCCGCCTCTTGGCCAATAGTCTTCATGATCTAGCAACCGGGAACACCACACAGTTGGGACATGGAAGCTTAATTAATTGGTTGTGTGAGCAACAGTTGGTGCCGGCTTATGATAGTGATCTCAACACAAGCAATATGAAGCCGATCACCGACTCGGTCATGGATGGGTTTGTCAAGAAATATGAAGGCTACATCAAGGAGAGAGAGAGGGAAGCAGCAAGGCAACAACAAATGGAGCAAGGAGGGAGTAGTAGCCAAGGGGGTTATGCTCCTCTTCATCCAAAGCTTGAGGAATTCATGCATGTGCAAGCTAATTGGATGAATGAGACTTCGGACCAGCTGTGGGTGAACCGTCCTAGGTTCTCAGCTGCGTTTGCTGCGGAGGCTCAATTGCATATGGGTCCAATTAGTGGGTCTTATGAGAGGTTTGGAGGCTCCCGTGAGCGCATGGAGCAATATTTTACACATCAAGAAGAATATGGGCTGCGCATGAGGAGGGAAATCACTGATGATTTCAACAACACCGAGCAAGATCAAGGGGATGGCATCTTCGAAGGATTGAGGACACCGGGGGCTGGACACTCGGATGATGATCAAGACATGGGCTGATCTACTGATGGATTAGCATTTTCTGCTTTGTATTTTATTTTTCAGTCATTTATCTTTTGATGTATTTTCTTTTTATTTTCTTTTTAATGTCGAAGTCCATTGAACTTATTTCCCTATTGTAATTGCTCCTGCACTTGTTTATTATTAATGAATTTGTTTTGTTTCATGTGACCTATTCCAGTTTAGTAACAGTTGTTTGATGAAACGGTATTCCAAAAGTTCTAAAGGAGGGGTGACTTGATTCAAAGGCGAAGTGTACGGCGTTGCTAGGTAGTCACATACTCCCAGAAATCTCAGCCATAAGGTTCATTGCCAAATCTTGTTTTTCAATTTACTTATATTTAGATTAGTTTTCCATGCAACTACATTTCTAGAACTTGCATTGTTTCTCTATTATTGATTGGTCTTTGTCAATTACACACTGAGGCAAAAGTGCTTGGTCCTGTGAGCCTTTTTGAAGCCTACCCTGTTTTAATTTGCTGAATTTATCCTTTCTTAACCAATTGTGAGCCGGTAGGATTAGAACTTTTTGTTCGGTGACAAACTACATTACAAGCCTAGAGACTTTTTAGGACTTATCCCTTAATGAATTTCTGAGTTAAGGCATTGTAGAATGTTGCTAAAGATTAAGTTTGGGGTTGCTATTGGAATTTGCAACCAACTAAGTTTGGGGTGGGGGTACTAGAGAATAAGAGAACAAAAATGAAAGAAATATGAGATTGTCATGCAAAATATACACAAAAATGGTGTATCAAAAAAAAAAAAGAAATTGAATGATGAAAAAGGGACAAAACATTTAAAATCCGAGTAACTTCAAACTCGATTGTCCCTAAATGTTAAAAATATTCTCTAGTACCTTTGCATTGATTGTTATTCCACAAGGTGAATGATTGAAGGATTGAATTTTGTGCTATAACTTCCGTAGGAATGCCTAACTCAAATTTTGTGTAGCCTACTTATCCAAATATATCCCACCTTTCACCTAAGCCCCGTTATAACCCTAAAGACCTCAAAAGTGTGTAATGATATTGACTTTGATTGATGTTTAGAAACTTTTCAAGCGTATGGTAATATGTAGACCTGCATGTCGACTGGTAGAACCCTGTTTCAATTTGATGCGAGGAGTTGTGAATTGGTGGATGCGAACAAGTCAAACTAGCTCATCTTTAGCTAGAAGGAGAATGAACTTTTGGGTACTATCGTTTTGTCAGGTAACTGTTATTTTACTGTCGTTTGTCACTGTTGCAAGCAAATTCCTTGAGGACAAGGAATGGTTTAAGTTTGGGGTTGTGATGACATTCTGTCATTACGTAATATTAGGGACTTATTGTGACATTTTGATAGAGTTCTCATGCAATTTATACTGTTCTGGAGTGCAAAAAGCTTAAAATTTGAAGTCTGTTCGAAGGAAATCGCGCCACGCCAATTTCAAGCCGTGCTGCGATTTTTGAAGCAAAAATACACACTTCCTGTAAAGGGGAAATCGCGGCACGCCAATTAACAAGGCGCGGCGCGATTTTGATGGGTCAGGCCCATGACTTCTATAAATACTGCACTCAAGCTGAAGAACAAGGGTTACGATTTTGGAGAGCAAAGTGCGATTTTGAGACATCGGAGACGGCTAGAAGGGCGATTTCTTCATCCTTTTACCAATTCATGTATGTTTTAATTATTTCATTGATTATGCTATTTGTAAACTCGATTATGAGTAGCTAAATCTCTTAGAGATTAGATCCGAGATGAATCTTTGTAACCCTAATTGACACATGTTGCTGTGAAACTCTATTTTGTTTATGAATTCAATTCTAGTTTATTCAATTCAATTGTTCTTAATGCTTTTTATATCTTGATCACATATAACTTGTTTTCGTGAGAATGAATGACCACTGACCATGGCTTTCAACTTAGACCTAATTGAATTGTTCTAATAAACAGGATTAGTCTAGGAATAGATAATCGTTTGTTAGTGATAATAGGTTAACGTTCGGTAAAACCTTCAAGAATTATTAGACCACCTAAGGAATTAGGGGCTGTAGTTTAAGAAGAGGGTCCTAACTCAAGGGATTGATTAGGGCTAATTTGTTAATCATCGTAAACTAGAAGAGGGTTCATAACAAATAGGTGCAGTAGACCAATTAGGGGAACTTAGAGGATTCGACGGATCTGATCTCATCTTTCTCTCCTATTTTCTTAATCAAATCTTTTCTGTTTCTTGATTTAATTAAAATCAAACCAAATCTACCGCCTAGTGGCAAAACAAAATAAATTTTATACATCCTAATTATATAACGAAATTGAATTATTGAAGTTAAAAACAGTCCTCGTGGGAACGATATTTTTACTACTTCGATAGTATTTGGTGCACTTGCCAGAGATCTATCATTGCTCAAGCCGATGATTCTCCCCCTATGTCATCAACACCTGAACTTTCTTCAGTATCGGAGACAATCGGTTGTCTTGGCAGGTGTGCTTCTCGATGTAGAATAGCGAGAATATTTATGGGTGCTTATGCAGCTTGTACAGCAGGATGTGGAGTAGTAAAATGTAGTGGAGGGTCAACAACAGCTGATAATAAGGTGTCATTAATAGCTGCTTATGATTGTGCAACTAGTTGTGCTGTTTCTAAATCCAATAACATCGAAGGTATGCACGCTAAATTTTATCCCTTACATTATATGATAAATCTGTTAAATTATATTTTATAGATGCTCAAATGGTGTTTCTTACCATAATTTAAATTTTGACAGACGCTCAAGGTTCAGTAGAGCACATCGTGAGTTCATGTTTGGGAGCTTGCAAGAACAAATAGCTTGTAACATATGACGATAAATTTCCTGAGAGATAAATTTAATAAGGGAAAATTTATTTAAATATAATAATCATGTAATGAAAATGTTATAAGGGATTGGGACTCTCCAATCACCATTTATATTTATCTTTTGTGGAATGTTGCAAAAGGAGACAATATGAAAACTAATGAAAAAGGAATATTTGATTTGCCTGATCACCATGGACTTTTTATCTTCAGGTTATACGTAGTTTCTGCTAATAGGAATTAGCCAAGTCCTTTTCTTTTGATTTATTTTGATTTGTTATTTCTCTCAAATATTTTTCTTTTAAGCAAAGTGAAATATTTTAAATAAAAAAGAGGTAGAAAAATTTGGGGGACATGACTGTGACCCATCAACGACATAATCAACCTTTAAAAGGGAATTATAACTTGGTTAACATTGATAAATATAAATATAACTAGATGAATTTAAATCCGTTAAGTGAATCCAAATGCGCAACAGGAAAATACATTTCATGCTTTAAAAATGATGTGTAGAAGAAAGCGAGGAGCATTATATCAAACCAGATACAAGCGTATTTAAACCATATTTTATTTTTAATGAATCGTAAATAAACCGTCAACCAGAAAAGATAGGTTCACGGCGACCAACAGTCCCTGCAACATAATACATTATAGTTTTCTCTCAAATCAATTCAACCTACGTTTACTTGGGTTCTAATTGTGCCAACAGAAGAAGGTTTGAAGATGAGACCATGTGTGATCAAGCAACTGAAAAGAATGTCATAATCGACGAAGTTGTAAGCGAAAAATAAGTGAAAAAGAAACTAATTTGTTTCATTAAATTAGAGATAAGAGCTTAAAAATGTTTGTTTATATGTTTCATGTTATTTTCTACATGCACTTAATTAGTTTTTGTTTTTTTTTTTTAATATCCTTGAGAGGCATTGGTTGGTGTTCTAGTAATCAACAATTAACAATTACTCTCTCTTTCATTTTCTTTTTTTAATTTATGCTTTGAGCTTACCATGAATGTGATTTATGGAAAGTGTACTTTGCTCATTTTTATTTAAATAATACTTGAGTGATCCATTGAGTTCCTAATACATGTTTTTACAAGAAATCACATATTATATCATATCTTTTGAGATTGTGCTTCTCTAAATCAATCATGCATGTTGTTATGTTTTGTCTGATATTTTTCTTATTATATACCAACACATGTTGTGCTTCTCTCGTATCTCTTTCTCTCTTTATCGCTCAGGTGTTAACAACTGTTATATGGACTTGATTTTGTAGTTATTTGCTTCGTGTGTTTCCCTTGTTAAAAATTAAGTTGATCTTCAGACGAAGACATGTTTGATTTTGTGAGAGAGCGGTCGTTAGTTAAACTGGGTGTTGTCTATTTCTATAAAAATTAGTTTTTGTTTCATTATTTTTGTCTGCTGTTGTCTCGGCCAAACTATTAAATAACAATCGTGGTCGCGTATATTTTTGTCTGTTGTTGTCTCGGTCAAACTATTAAATAACAATCGCAGCCACGTATAGAATTTTGTGATTTCACTTGGTATGAATTATGTGTTACGGATCACTATTTGTTTTCGGTTTACAGACACTATTTCTTTGTTTATGGGAAACAATTAAATTAATGTCACAATTCAATGTTGCTAAAGGTCCTCAAACTAGTAGTGTGGTATATGTTCATGCATTGTAAACTTAAATATGAATGAGTCATTGAGAATCAACTTCAATGTTTTCAATGAATGATTAAAAAAAAATGAGGAAATTAATGAATGTGTAGTGGGTTTGCTAATAAAGATCAAAATTCGGATAAGAGTGGGGGTGAAAAATTGGCACGAGATGACAAAAAAATTGAGATAAAAATGGGAGAAAAAAAATAGAATAAGTTTGCAAAATAGGTATAATATGAAAAAAAAAATGGGAATTCAGGTTTCATGACTATTCTCATTTATGTATAATAGAAAATAAAATCAATTTTATTTTATGTATTGTGCATGTAGAACAACTTGTACTAATTTTCAGGTTGTGGATGTAGTACTACATATTCTCTTTTTCTTTATCGTCATTCAATAAAAGGTTTGCCAATAATAAAGAAATCAAATCAAATCAATGTAAGAAATAAATATTTAATACTTGTACGAGGAAATCTCCTTCAAAAAAAATTGGAAGAGGAAATTGTGAGTTGTGAAAATTAATATATTTATAGTGAACCACAATGACAGTGCGTTTTTCATTTTTCACAAGTATTTGTAATTATATCTTTGCGCATCTTGTGTTTGTAGTTGCGCTACTAATAAATTTTGCCGATTAAAAAACCTATGTTTATTTCATAATTTTTGCATTAACATCATTAAATGTCAATAAAAGTAACATGATTTTTGGTTGGGAATAGAAATTAAACAACAACAACTTTAAACTTCAATAGTATGTCATTTAATGTGTTAATGTCTTAAAAAAAATCATTAATCATTAAACAATTAATAAACTTCTTTATTTAAACGATAATTCTAATTAACTTCTTAAAATGTTAATAATTCACTTCTTGAAATCACCACCCATGAATTAATAGAACACATACAAATGTACTGATCATAAATAACAAATTTTGAGAATTTTTTTTCGTGTTAATCCCCCGGTTTTTAGAAAAAGACCTCTTGATAATACATAGTTCGGTTAAAAAATAAGTTAAACCTAACCAAAAATAACTTCTCGTACGAATCTAACTTAGATTCTCCATAACAATTTATTCTTTTGGTGGAGCTCCATAACCATTTGAGTTTAGTTAGTTGGTTAAGTTCGGGGATATTTTAACCCCAAAAACATATAAGAATTATATAACTATTAAGCTATTAGTATTATAATATTATTAAAGTATCTCTAATGGGCGATGATCTCTCTAATAACATGAAGATATTTTTTTATTCCTTTAATAGAGAAAAACTAAGAGGAATTGTTGTGAAAATCAAAGGCTTCTACTCTCTCTCTCTCTCTCTCTCTCTCTCTCTCTCTCTCTATATATATATATATATATATATATATATATATATATATATATATATATATATCAAAAATGATGGTCCCATTGGATACTTTATGAATTAACAAATTAAGAATCGTTGAAATGGAATAATGTAAAGTTATTGATATAGTGCAGTTAATAATTTCTAAAGAGTTTTTTTTTCTGAAAGGAATAATTTCTAATGAGTTGTTGGATTGAAGTGAATGAGTACTTAATATTTATTAGCATTAAAAAATTATAAATTAAAAATGTATACGCATAAGACTTACGTAGGGGCCACTCTAGCTATCTCTCGATAAATGCGTCATTGGATATTTCTTAGACTTATATAATTAGTGGAGAGACCAGCAACATTTTGTTTAATTATAAAAAAAAAAGTGGTAGAGGCAAGATTTGATAATTGTAATAGATCTTATCTCAGTTCAATGTTTGATGATGAGACAACGTTATATGATAAGTTAATTTTGAAATTTATTTTATGTTGTTTCTCTAGTTAAAATTATTATCATGAATATTAGTTTAGTTGGAAACAAACATGATAGAATAAGAAAATCATTTCATGATTTATCAAAACAACATAATTTAAAATAGAAATTTAAATGTAATAAAGTGAAAATAAAAAATAATTTGATATTAAAGTATCAATGAGTATTATGAGTATGTAGAAGAAAAACATTAAGCTCACGTGCTTAATGAGCTCCACCAAATGATGAATCATTCGGTAGAACCCAAGTTCAATTATTGGGAGAAAAAAAATTCTTGTTCAAACTATACCTCCCTCACGATTGAACTTCGAATTACTAGGGTCTTATATTGATATTAATAAAGACAATTCAATTTTCCATTTATTGCAAAGCTGACAAAGGAAAGAAAAAAAAAAGGGAAATACGTGTTACAAAACTCCTCAATAACAACAAAAGTATATTTTGTAAAGAGAAAAAAAAAACAACAATAGATATCACAGAGATAAAAAGAGAAAAATAAGTCTATTCTCCGTTAAAAAAAATGAGTGTATTATATTATTAACTTGTAATTACTTTTCTGTCAAATGATGTGTCATACTTATATGAGAATACAAGGTACAAGTCAAAGGTATGGAAAAATAACTTATGGACATCCACACATATTATTCAAGCAACTCCTCATATTGTATGGGTTTCCTTCCCCTTGGTCCTTTAATATGTAATTGAACTCCCTTCAACATATTCTTCTTTTTTACATTAGAGGCTTCTTCTCTAGATGTTTTATCATTTAAAAAACAAAATTAAAATGTAATATAGAGTGAAAAAACACAATTCAAAAAACTCAACTTGATTGCTGAAAAAAATTCAAAATTACATATAATATGTTAGAAAATAAAACCGAGACAACTCAATTAGTCCATACTTGAACCACCATCACAAAAGAGACAATTAGTCCCTTAAAATAAGTCCCTACTGGACAAATTCAGAGTGATCGATACCATATTTAATCAGGCAAAAAAAAGTAATAAAAATCAACTTCCTTGTTATTGGTACAATAGTTAAGTAGGCAACCAAAAAAATGGTAATGAAAATAAATTTTTGAGTGATTGATTCCATATTTTCCTTGCCTTCCATGTTTACATGCATCTTGAATATTCTATAAATACCAAACATTTCTTTCACTAAATATATCCCTCTCTCCTTCAATCCTTCTCTCACTTTCAATTCATTTTCCGATCTAAAGGTATACAGTTATGCTTGTGACGCTTTTCATTTTATTTATCCATGTGTGTTAATGTTGGCAAATTGTTTCCCAAAAGTAGCATATCACACAACCTTATCATGCAACACTCTAAAATGTTTTATTTTGAAATGATTTTCATTAATGCAAACAAACACATGCTTTTGTTTTTCTTAAAAAATTCTAAAGTAATGTCATTTTATATAACTTGTAATAGACAACCATAAAATTCATTTTAGGGTAATATGTTGTTATTACTCTATAGGTATCAATTAACTAGCCATGTATGTAGTTTTGCATATATTTTTTTTACACGATATGTGGATTTTTAAGGTGTGAAAATATACTTTAATGTCCATTTATTTCTATCTTCATCAATTGATAAGTTTTTTATTCAACTTTTACTGCGAAATAAAATTGAATAATGGCAGAAAAAACAAGATCTACAAAGAGAAGAGTTATGGCAAACTATGAGATGAAAAAGATAGCTTCAATATTGGTGATGATAATGTTCGTTGTTGCTCAAGCCGATGATTCTCCCCCTATGTCATCAACACCTGAACTTTCTTCAGTATCGGAGACAATCGGTTGTCTTGGCAGGTGTGCTTCTCGATGTAGAATAGCGAGAATATTTATGGGTGCTTATGCAGCTTGTACAGCAGGATGTGGAGTAGTAAAATGTAGTGGAGGGTCAACAACAGCTGATAATAAGGTGTCATTAATAGCTGCTTATGATTGTGCAACTAGTTGTGCTGTTTCTAAATCCAATAACATCGAAGGTATGCACGCTAAATTTTATCCCTTACATTATATGATAAATCTGTTAAATTATATTTTATAGATGCTCAAATGGTGTTTCTTACCATAATTTAAATTTTGACAGACGCTCAAGGTTCAGTAGAGCACATCGTGAGTTCATGTTTGGGAGCTTGCAAGAACAAATAGCTTGTAACATATGACGATAAATTTCCTGAGAGATAAATTTAATAAGGGAAAATTTATTTAAATATAATAATCATGTAATGAAAATGTTATAAGGGATTGGGACTCTCCAATCACCATTTATATTTATCTTTTGTGGAATGTTGCAAAAGGAGACAATATGAAAACTAATGAAAAAGGAATATTTGATTTGCCTGATCACCATGGACTTTTTATCTTCAGGTTATACGTAGTTTCTGCTAATAGGAATTAGCCAAGTCCTTTTCTTTTGATTTATTTTGATTTGTTATTTCTCTCAAATATTTTTCTTTTAAGCAAAGTGAAATATTTTAAATAAAAAAGAGGTAGAAAAATTTGGGGGACATGACTGTGACCCATCAACGACATAATCAACCTTTAAAAGGGAATTATAACTTGGTTAACATTGATAAATATAAATATAACTAGATGAATTTAAATCCGTTAAGTGAATCCAAATGCGCAACAGGAAAATACATTTCATGCTTTAAAAATGATGTGTAGAAGAAAGCGAGGAGCATTATATCAAACCAGATACAAGCGTATTTAAACCATATTTTATTTTTAATGAATCGTAAATAAACCGTCAACCAGAAAAGATAGGTTCACGGCGACCAACAGTCCCTGCAACATAATACATTATAGTTTTCTCTCAAATCAATTCAACCTACGTTTACTTGGGTTCTAATTGTGCCAACAGAAGAAGGTTTGAAGATGAGACCATGTGTGATCAAGCAACTGAAAAGAATGTCATAATCGACGAAGTTGTAAGCGAAAAATAAGTGAAAAAGAAACTAATTTGTTTCATTAAATTAGAGATAAGAGCTTAAAAATGTTTGTTTTTATGTTTCATGTTATTTTCTACATGCACTTAATTAGTTTTTGTTTTTTTTTTTTAATATCCTTGAGAGGCATTGGTTGGAGTTCTAGTAATCAACAATTAACAATTACTCTCTCTTTCATTTTCTTTTTTTAATTTATGCTTTGAGCTTACCATGAATGTGATTTATGGAAAGTGTACTTTGCTCATTTTTATTTAAATAATACTTGAGTGATCCATTGAGTTCCTAATACATGTTTTTACAAGAAATCACATATTATATCATATCTTTTGAGACTGTGCTTCTCTAAATCAATCATGCATGTTGTTATGTTTTGTCTGATATTTTTCTTATTATATACCAACACATGTTGTGCTTCTCTCGTATCTCTTTCTCTCTTTATCGCTCAGGTGTTAACAACTGTTATATGGACTTGATTTTGTAGTTATTTGCTTCGTGTATTTCCCTTGTTAAAAATTAAGTTGATCTTCAGACGAAGACATGTTTGATTTTGTGAGAGAGCGGTCGTTAGTTAAACTGGGTGTTGTCTATTTCTATAAAAATTAGTTTTTGTTTCATTATTTTTGTCTGCTGTTGTCTCGGCCAAACTATTAAATAACAATCGTGGTCGCGTATATTTTTGTCTGTTGTTGTCTCGGCCAAACTATTAAATAACAATCGCAGCCACGTATAGAATTTTGTGATTTCACTTGGTATGAATTATGTGTTACAGATCACTATTTGTTTTCGGTTTACAGACACTATTTCTTTGTTTATGGGAAACAATTAAATTAATGTCACAATTCAATGTTGCTAAAGGTCCTAAAACTAGTAGTGTGGTATATGTTCATGCATTGTAAACTTAAATATGAATGAGTCATTGAGAATCAACTTCAATGTTTTCAATGAATGATTAAAAAAAAATGAGGAAATTAATGAATGTGTAGTGGGTTTGCTAATAAAGATCAAAATTCGGATAAGAGTGGGGGTGAAAAATTGGCACGAGATGACAAAAAAATTGAGATAAAAATGGGAGAAAAAAATAGAATAAGTTTGCAAAATAGGTATAATATGAAAAAAAAATGGGAATTCAGGTTTCATGACTATTCTCATTTATGTATAATAGAAAATAAAATCAATTTTATTTTATGTATTGTGCATGTAGAACAACTTGTACTAATTTTCAGGTTGTGGATGTAGTACTACATATTCTCTTTTTCTTTATCGTCATTCAATAAAAGGTTTGCCAATAATAAAGAAATCAAATCAAATCAATGTAAGAAATAAATATTTAATACTTGTACGAGGAAATCTCCTTCAAAAAAAATTGGAAGAGGAAATTGTGAGTTGTGAAAATTAATATATTTATAGTGAACCACAATGACAGTGCGTTTTTCATTTTTCACAAGTATTTGTAATTATATCTTTGCGCATCTTGTGTTTGTAGTTGCGCTACTAATAAATTTTGCCGATTAAAAAACCTATGTTTATTTCATAATTTTTGCATTAACATCATTAAATGTCAATAAAAGTAACATGATTTTTGGTTGGGAATAGAAATTAAACAACAACAACTTTAAACTTCAATAGTATGTCATTTAATGTGTTAATGTCTTAAAAAAAATCATTAATCATTAAACAATTAATAAACTTCTTTATTTAAACGATAATTCTAATTAACTTCTTAAAATGTTAATAACTCACTTCTTGAAATCACCACCCATGAATTAATAGAACACATACAAATGTACTGATCATAAATAACAAATTTTGAGAATTTTTTTTCGTGTTAATCCCCCGGTTTTTAGAAAAAGACCTCCTGATAATACATAGTTCGGTTAAAAAATAAGTTAAACCTAACCAAAAATAACTTCTCGTACGAATCTAACTTAGATTCTCCGTAACAATTTATTCTTTTGGTGGAGCTCCATAACCATTTGAGCTTAGTTAGTTGGTTAAGTTCGGGGATATTTTAACCCCAAAAACATATAAGAATTATATAACTATTAAGCTATTAGTATTATAATATTATTAAAGTATCTCTAATGGGCGATGATCTCTCTAATAACATGAAGATATTTTTTTATTCCTTTAATAGAGAAAAACTAAGAGGAATTGTTGTGAAAATCAAAGGCTTCTACTCTCTCTCTCTCTCTCTCTCTCTCTCTCTCTATATATATATATATATATATATATATATATATATATATATCAAAAATGATGGTCCCATTGGATACTTTATGAATTAACAAATTAAGAATCGTTGAAATGGAATAATGTAAAGTTATTGATATAGTGCAGTTAATAATTTCTAAAGAGTTTTTTTTTCTGAAAGGAATAATTTCTAATGAGTTGTTGGATTGAAGTGAATGAGTACTTAATATTTATTAGCATTAAAAAATTATAAATTAAAAATGTATACGCGTAAGACTTACGTAGGGGCCACTCTAGCTATCTCTCGATAAATGCGTCATTGGATATTTCTTAGACTTATATAATTAGTGGAGAGACCAGCAACATTTTGTTTAATTATAAAAAAAAAAGTGGTAGAGGCAAGATTTGATAATTGTAACAGATCTTATCTCAGTTCAATGTTTGATGATGAGACAACGTTATATGATAAGTTAATTTTGAAATTTATTTTATGTTGTTTCTCTAGTTAAAATTATTATCATGAATATTAGTTTAGTTGGAAACAAACATGATAGAATAAGAAAATCATTTAATGATTTACCAAAACAACATAATTTAAAATAGAAATTTAAATGTAATAAAGTGAAAATAAAAAATAATTTGATATTAAAGTATCAATGAGTATTATGAGTATGTAGAAGAAAAAAATTAAGCTCACGTGCTTAATGAGCTCCACCAAATGATGAATCATTCGGTAGAACCCAAGTTCAATTATTGGGAGAAAAAAATTCTTGTTCAAACTATACCTCCCTCACGATTGAACTTCGAATTACTAGGGTCTTATATTGATATTAATAAAGACAATTCAATTTTCCATTTATTGCAAAGCTGACAAAGGAAAGAAAAAAAAAAGGGAAATACGTGTTACAAAACTCCTCAATAACAACAAAAGTATATTTTGTAAAGAGAAAAAAAAAACAACAATAGATATCACAGAGATAAAAAGAGAAAAATAAGTCTATTCTCCTTTAAAAAAAATGAGTGTATTATATTATTAACTTGTAATTACTTTTCTGTCAAATGATGTGTCATACTTATATGAGAATACAAGGTACAAGTCAAAGGTATGGAAAAATAACTTATGGACATCCACACATATTATTCAAGCAACTCCTCATATTGTATGGGTTTCCTTCCCCTTGGTCCTTTAATATGTAATTGAACTCCCTTCAACATATTCTTCTTTTTTACATTAGAGGCTTCTTCTCTAGATGTTTTATCATTTAAAAAACAAAATTAAAATGTAATATAGATTGAAAAAACACAATTCAAAAAACTCAACTTGATTGCTGAAAAAAATTCAAAATTACATATAATATGTTAGAAAATAAAACCGAGACAACTCAATTAGTCCATACTTGAACCACCATCACAAAAGAGACAATTAGTCCCTTAAAATAAGTCCCTACTGGACAAATTCAGAGTGATCGGTACCATATTTAATCAGGCAAAAAAAAGTAATAAAAATCAACTTCCTTGTTATTGGTACAATAGTTAAGTAGGCAACCAAAAAAATGGTAATGAAAATAAATTTTTGAGTGATTGATTCCATATTTTCCTTGCCTTCCATGTTTACATGCATCTTGAATATTCTATAAATACCAAACATTTCTTTCACTAAATATATCCCTCTCTCCTTCAATCCTTCTCTCACTTTCAATTCATTTTCCGATCTAAAGGTATACAGTTATGCTTGTGACGCTTTTCATTTTATTTATCCATGTGTGTTAATGTTGGCAAATTGTTTCCCAAAAGTAGCATATCACACAACCTTATCATGCAACACTCTAAAATGTTTTATTTTGAAATGATTTTCATTAATGCAAACAAACACATGCTTTTGTTTTTCTTAAAAAATTCTAAAGTAATGTCATTTTATATAACTTGTAATAGACAACCATAAAATTCATTTTAGGGTAATATGTTGTTATTACTCTATAGGTATCAATTAACTAGCCATGTATGTAGTTTTGCACATATTTTTTTTACACGATATGTGGATTTTTAAGGTGTGAAATATACTTTAATGTCCATTTATTTCTATCTTCATCAATTGATAAGTTTTTTATTCAACTTTTACTGCGAAATAAAATTGAATAATGGCAGAAAAAACAAGATCTACAAAGAGAAGAGTTATGGCAAACTATGAGATGAAAAAGATAGCTTCAATATTGGTGATGATAATGTTCGTTGTTGCTCAAGCCGATGATTCTCCCCCTATGTCATCAACACCTGAACTTTCTTCAGTATCGGAGACAATCGGTTGTCTTGGCAGGTGTGCTTCTCGATGTAGAATAGCGAGAATATTTATGGGTGCTTATGCAGCTTGTACAGCAGGATGTGGAGTAGTAAAATGTAGTGGAGGGTCAACAACAGCTGATAATAAGGTGTCATTAATAGCTGCTTATGATTGTGCAACTAGTTGTGCTGTTTCTAAATCCAATAACATCGAAGGTATGCACGCTAAATTTTATCCCTTACATTATATGATAAATCTGTTAAATTATATTTTATAGATGCTCAAATGGTGTTTCTTACCATAATTTAAATTTTGACAGACGCTCAAGGTTCAGTAGAGCACATCGTGAGTTCATGTTTGGGAGCTTGCAAGAACAAATAGCTTGTAACATATGACGATAAATTTCCTGAGAGATAAATTTAATAAGGGAAAATTTATTTAAATATAATAATCATGTAATGAAAATGTTATAAGGGATTGGGACTCTCCAATCACCATTTATATTTATCTTTTGTGGAATGTTGCAAAAGGAGACAATATGAAAACTAATGAAAAAGGAATATTTGATTTGCCTGATCACCATGGACTTTTTATCTTCAGGTTATACGTAGTTTCTGCTAATAGGAATTAGCCAAGTCCTTTTCTTTTGATTTATTTTGATTTGTTATTTCTCTCAAATATTTTTCTTTTAAGCAAAGTGAAATATTTTAAATAAAAAAGAGGTAGAAAAATTTGGGGGACATGACTGTGACCCATCAACGACATAATCAACCTTTAAAAGGGAATTATAACTTGGTTAACATTGATAAATATAAATATAACTAGATGAATTTAAATCCGTTAAGTGAATCCAAATGCGCAACAGGAAAATACATTTCATGCTTTAAAAATGATGTGTAGAAGAAAGCGAGGAGCATTATATCAAACCAGATACAAGCGTATTTAAACCATATTTTATTTTTAATGAATCGTAAATAAACCGTCAACCAGAAAAGATAGGTTCACGACGACCAACAGTCCCTGCAACATAATACATTATAGTTTTCTCTCAAATCAATTCAACCTACGTTTACTTGGGTTCTAATTGTGCCAACAGAAGAAGGTTTGAAGATGAGACCATGTGTGATCAAGCAACTGAAAAGAATGTCATAATCGACGAAGTTGTAAGCGAAAAATAAGTGAAAAAGAAACTAATTTGTTTCATTAAATTAGAGATAAGAGCTTAAAAATGTTTGTTTTTATGTTTCATGTTATTTTCTACATGCACTTAATTAGTTTTTGTTTTTTTTTTTAATATCCTTGAGAGGCATTGGTTGGAGTTCTAGTAATCAACAATTAACAATTACTCTCTCTTTCATTTTCTTTTTTTAATTTATGCTTTGAGCTTACCATGAATGTGATTTATGGAAAGTGTACTTTGCTCATTTTTATTTAAATAATACTTGAGTGATCCATTGAGTTCCTAATACATGTTTTTACAAGAAATCACATATTATATCATATCTTTTGAGATTGTGCTTCTCTAAATCAATCATGCATGTTGTTATGTTTTGTCTGATATTTTTCTTATTATATACCAACACATGTTGTGCTTCTCTCGTATCTCTTTCTCTCTTTATCGCTCAGGTGTTAACAACTGTTATATGGACTTGATTTTGTAGTTATTTGCTTCGTGTATTTCCCTTGTTAAAAATTAAGTTGATCTTCAGACGAAGACATGTTTGATTTTGTGAGAGAGCGGTCGTTAGTTAAATTGGGTGTTGTCTATTTCTATAAAAATTAGTTTTTGTTTCATTATTTTTGTCTGCTGTTGTCTCGGCCAAACTATTAAATAACAATCGTGGTCGCGTATATTTTTGTCTGTTGTTGTCTCGGCCAAACTATTAAATAACAATCGCAGCCACGTATAGAATTTTGTGATTTCACTTGGTATGAATTATGTGTTACGGATCACTATTTGTTTTCGGTTTACAGACACTATTTCTTTGTTTATGGGAAACAATTAAATTAATGTCACAATTCAATGTTGCTAAAGGTCCTAAAACTAGTAGTGTGGTATATGTTCATGCATTGTAAACTTAAATATGAATGAGTCATTGAGAATCAACTTCAATGTTTTCAATGAATGATTAAAAAAAATGAGGAAATTAATGAATGTGTAGTGGGTTTGCTAATAAAGATCAAAATTCGGATAAGAGTGGGGGTGAAAAATTGGCACGAGATGACAAAAAAATTGAGATAAAAATGGGAGAAAAAAAATAGAATAAGTTTGCAAAATAGGTATAATATGAAAAAAAAAATGGGAATTCAGGTTTCATGACTATTCTCATTTATGTATAATAGAAAATAAAATCAATTTTATTTTATGTATTGTGCATGTAGAACAACTTGTACTAATTTTCAGGTTGTGGATGTAGTACTACATATTCTCTTTTTCTTTATCGTCATTCAATAAAAGGTTTGCCAATAATAAAGAAATCAAATCAAATCAATGTAAGAAATAAATATTTAATACTTGTACGAGGAAATCTCCTTCAAAAAAAATTGGAAGAGGAAATTGTGAGTTGTGAAAATTAATATATTTATAGTGAACCACAATGACAGTGCGTTTTTCATTTTTCACAAGTATTTGTAATTATATCTTTGCGCATCTTGTGTTTGTAGTTGCGCTACTAATAAATTTTGCCGATTAAAAAACCTATGTTTATTTCATAATTTTTGCATTAACATCATTAAATGTCAATAAAAGTAACATGATTTTTGGTTGGGAATAGAAATTAAACAACAACAACTTTAAACTTCAATAGTATGTCATTTAATGTGTTAATGTCTTAAAAAAAATCATTAATCATTAAACAATTAATAAACTTCTTTATTTAAACGATAATTCTAATTAACTTCTTAAAATGTTAATAATTCACTTCTTGAAATCACCACCCATGAATTAATAGAACACATACAAATGTACTGATCATAAATAACAAATTTTGAGAATTTTTTTTCGTGTTAATCCCCCGGTTTTTAGAAAAAGACCTCCTGATAATACATAGTTCGGTTAAAAAATAAGTTAAACCTAACCAAAAATAACTTCTCGTACGAATCTAACTTAGATTCTCCATAACAATTTATTCTTTTGGTGGAGCTCCATAACCATTTGAGTTTAGTTAGTTGGTTAAGTTCGGGGATATTTTAACCCCAAAAACATATAAGAATTATATAACTATTAAGCTATTAGTATTATAATATTATTAAAGTATCTCTAATGGGCGATGATCTCTCTAATAACATGAAGATATTTTTTTATTCCTTTAATAGAGAAAAACTAAGAGGAATTGTTGTGAAAATCAAAGGCTTCTACTCTCTCTCTCTCTCTCTCTCTCTCTCTCTCTCTCTCTCTATATATATATATATATATATATATATATATATATCAAAAATGATGGTCCCATTGGATACTTTATGAATTAACAAATTAAGAATCGTTGAAATGGAATAATGTAAAGTTATTGATATAGTGCAGTTAATAATTTCTAAAGAGTTTTTTTTTCTGAAAGGAATAATTTCTAATGAGTTGTTGGATTGAAGTGAATGAGTACTTAATATTTATTAGCATTAAAAAATTATAAATTAAAAATGTATACGCGTAAGACTTACGTAGGGGCCACTCTAGCTATCTCTCGATAAATGCGTCATTGGATATTTCTTAGACTTATATAATTAGTGGAGAGACCAGCAACATTTTGTTTAATTATAAAAAAAAAAGTGATAGAGGCAAGATTTGATAATTGTAACAGATCTTATCTCAGTTCAATGTTTGATGATGAGACAACGTTATATGATAAGTTAATTTTGAAATTTATTTTATGTTGTTTCTCTAGTTAAAATTATTATCATGAATATTAGTTTAGTTGGAAACAAACATGATAGAATAAGAAAATCATTTAATGATTTACCAAAACAACATAATTTAAAATAGAAATTTAAATGTAATAAAGTGAAAATAAAAAATAATTTGATATTAAAGTATCAATGAGTATTATGAGTATGTAGAAGAAAAAAATTAAGCTCACGTGCTTAATGAGCTCCACCAAATGATGAATCATTCGGTAGAACCCAAGTTCAATTATTGGGAGAAAAAAAATTCTTGTTCAAACTATACCTCCCTCACGATTGAACTTCGAATTACTAGGGTCTTATATTGATATTAATAAAGACAATTCAATTTTCCATTTATTGCAAAGCTGACAAAGGAAAGAAAAAAAAAAGGGAAATACGTGTTACAAAACTCCTCAATAACAACAAAAGTATATTTTGTAAAGAGAAAAAAAAAAACAACAATAGATATCACAGAGATAAAAAGAGAAAAATAAGTCTATTCTCCGTTAAAAAAAATGAGTGTATTATATTATTAACTTGTAATTACTTTTCTGTCAAATGATGTGTCATACTTATATGAGAATACAAGGTACAAGTCAAAGGTATGGAAAAATAACTTATGGACATCCACACATATTATTCAAGCAACTCCTCATATTGTATGGGTTTCCTTCCCCTTGGTCCTTTAATATGTAATTGAACTCCCTTCAACATATTCTTCTTTTTTACATTAGAGGCTTCTTCTCTAGATGTTTTATCATTTAAAAAACAAAATTTAAATGTAATATAGAGTGAAAAAACACAATTCAAAAAACTCAACTTGATTGCTGAAAAAAATTCAAAATTACATATAATATGTTAGAAAATAAAACCGAGACAACTCAATTAGTCCATACTTGAACCACCATCACAAAAGAGACAATTAGTCCCTTAAAATAAGTCCCTACTGGACAAATTCAGAGTGATCGATACCATATTTAATCAGGAAAAAAAAAGTAATAAAAATCAACTTCCTTGTTATTGGTACAATAGTTAAGTAGGCAACCAAAAAAATGGTAATGAAAATAAATTTTTGAGTGATTGATTCCATATTTTCCTTGCCTTCCATGTTTACATGCATCTTGAATATTCTATAAATACCAAACATTTCTTTCACTAAATATATCCCTCTCTCGTTCAATCCTTCTCTCACTTTCAATTCATTTTCCGATCTAAAGGTATACAGTTATGCTTGTGACGCTTTTCATTTTATTTATCCATGTGTGTTAATGTTGGCAAATTGTTTCCCAAAAGTAGCATATCACACAACCTTATCATGCAACACTCTAAAATGTTTTATTTTGAAATGATTTTCATTAATGCAAACAAACACATGCTTTTGTTTTTCTTAAAAAATTCTAAAGTAATGTCATTTTATATAACTTGTAATAGACAACCATAAAATTCATTTTAGGGTAATATGTTGTTATTACTCTATAGGTATCAATTAACTAGCCATGTATGTAGTTTTGCATATATTTTTTTACACGATATGTGGATTTTTAAGGTGTGAAAATATACTTTAATGTCCATTTATTTCTATCTTCATCAATTGATAAGTTTTTTATTCAACTTTTACTGCGAAATAAAATTGAATAATGGCAGAAAAAACAAGATCTACAAAGAGAAGAGTTATGGAAAACTATGAGATGAAAAAGATAGCTTCAATATTGGTGATGATAATGTTCGTTGTTGCTCAAGCCGATGATTCTCACCCTATGTCATCAACACCTGAACTTTCTTCAGTATCGGAGACAATCGGTTGTCTTGGCAGGTGTGCTTCTCGATGTAGAATAGCGAGAATATTTATGGGTGCTTATGCAGCTTGTACAGCAGGATGTGGAGTAGTAAAATGTAGTGGAGGGTCAACAACAGCTGATAATAAGGTGTCATTAATAGCTGCTTATGATTGTGCAACTAGTTGTGCTGTTTCTAAATCCAATAACATCGAAGGTATGCACGCTAAATTTTATCCCTTACATTATATGATAAATCTGTTAAATTATATTTTATAGATGCTCAAATGGTGTTTCTTACCATAATTTAAATTTTGACAGACGCTCAAGGTTCAGTAGAGCACATCGTGAGTTCATGTTTGGGAGCTTGCAAGAACAAATAGCTTGTAACATATGACGATAAATTTCCTGAGAGATAAATTTAATAAGGGAAAATTTATTTAAATATAATAATCATGTAATGAAAATGTTATAAGGGATTGGGACTCTCCAATCACCATTTATATTTATCTTTTGTGGAATGTTGCAAAAGGAGACAATATGAAAACTAATGAAAAAGGAATATTTGATTTGCTTGATCACCATGGACTTTTTATCTTCAGGTTATACGTAGTTTCTGCTAATAGGAATTAGCCAAGTCCTTTTCTTTTGATTTATTTTGATTTGTTATTTCTCTCAAATATTTTTCTTTTAAGCAAAGTGAAATATTTTAAATAAAAAAGAGGTAGAAAAATTTGGGGGACATGACTGTGACCCATCAACGACATAATCAACCTTTAAAAGGGAATTATAACTTGGTTAACATTGATAAATATAAATATAACTAGATGAATTTAAATCCGTTAAGTGAATCCAAATGCGCAACAGGAAAATACATTTCATGCTTTAAAAATGATGTGTAGAAGAAAGCGAGGAGCATTATATCAAACCAGATACAAGCGTATTTAAACCATATTTTATTTTTAATGAATCGTAAATAAACCGTCAACCAGAAAAGATAGGTTCACGGCGACCAACAGTCCCTGCAACATAATACATTATAGTTTTCTCTCAAATCAATTCAACCTACGTTTACTTGGGTTCTAATTGTGCCAACAGAAGAAGGTTTGAAGATGAGACCATGTGTGATCAAGCAACTGAAAAGAATGTCATAATCGACGAAGTTGTAAGCGAAAAATAAGTGAAAAAGAAACTAATTTGTTTCATTAAATTAGAGATAAGAGCTTAAAAATGTTTGTTTTTATGTTTCATGTTATTTTCTACATGCACTTAATTAGTTTTTGTTTTTTTTTTTAATATCCTTGAGAGGCATTGGTTGGAGTTCTAGTAATCAACAATTAACAATTACTCTCTCTTTCATTTTCTTTTTTTAATTTATGCTTTGAGCTTACCATGAATGTGATTTATGGAAAGTGTACTTTGCTCATTTTTATTTAAATAATACTTGAGTGATCCTTTGAGTTCCTAATACATGTTTTTACAAGAAATCACATATTATATCATATCTTTTGAGATTGTGCTTCTCTAAATCAATCATGCATGTTGTTATGTTTTGTCTGATATTTTTCTTATTATATACCAACACATGTTGTGCTTCTCTCGTATCTCTTTCTCTCTTTATCGCTCAGGTGTTAACAACTGTTATATGGACTTGATTTTGTAGTTATTTGCTTCGTGTATTTCCCTTGTTAAAAATTAAGTTGATCTTCAGACGAAGACATGTTTGATTTTGTGAGAGAGCGGTCGTTAGTTAAACTGGGTGTTGTCTATTTCTATAAAAACTAGTTTTTGTTTCATTATTTTTGTCTGCTGTTGTCTTGGCCAAACTATTAAATAACAATCGTGGTCGCGTATATTTTTGTCTGTTGTTGTCTCGGCCAAACTATTAAATAACAATCGCAGCCACGTATAGAATTTTGTGATTTCACTTGGTATGAATTATGTGTTACGGATCACTATTTGTTTTCGGTTTACAGACACTATTTCTTTGTTTATGGGAAACAATTAAATTAATGTCACAATTCAATGTTGCTAAAGGTCCTAAAACTAGTAGTGTGGTATATGTTCATGCATTGTAAACTTAAATATGAATGAGTCATTGAGAATCAACTTCAATGTTTTCAATGAATGATTAAAAAAAATGAGGAAATTAATGAATGTGTAGTGGGTTTGCTAATAAAGATCAAAATTCGGATAAGAGTGGGGGTGAAAAATTGGCACGAGATGACAAAAAAATTGAGATAAAAATGGGAGAAAAAAAAATAGAATAAGTTTGCAAAATAGGTATAATATGAAAAAAAAAATGGGAATTCAGGTTTCATGACTATTCTCATTTATGTATAATAGAAAATAAAATCAATTTTATTTTATGTATTGTGCATGTAGAACAACTTGTACTAATTTTCAGGTTGTGGATGTAGTACTACATATTCTCTTTTTCTTTATCGTCATTCAATAAAAGGTTTGCCAATAATAAAGAAATCAAATCAAATCAATGTAAGAAATAAATATTTAATACTTGTACGAGGAAATCTCCTTCAAAAAAAATTGGAAGAGGAAATTGTGAGTTGTGAAAATTAATATATTTATAGTGAACCACAATGACAGTGCGTTTTTCATTTTTCACAAGTATTTGTAATTATATCTTTGCGCATCTTGTGTTTGGAGTTGCGCTACTAATAAATTTTGCCGATTAAAAAACCTATGTTTATTTCATAATTTTTGCATTAACATCATTAAATGTCAATAAAAGTAACATGATTTTTGGTTGGGAATAGAAATTAAACAACAACAACTTTAAACTTCAATAGTATGTCATTTAATGTGTTAATGTCTTAAAAAAAATCATTAATCATTAAACAATTAATAAACTTCTTTATTTAAACGATAATTCTAATTAACTTCTTAAAATGTTAATAATTCACTTCTTGAAATCACCACCCATGAATTAATAGAACACATACAAATGTACTGATCATAAATAACAAATTTTGAGAATTTTTTTTCGTGTTAATCCCCCGGTTTTTAGAAAAAGACCTCCTGATAATACATAGTTCGGTTAAAAAATAAGTTAAACCTAACCAAAAATAACTTCTCGTACGAATCTAACTTAGATTCTCCATAACAATTTATTCTTTTGGTGGAGCTCCATAACCATTTGAGTTTAGTTAGTTGGTTAAGTTCGGGGATATTTTAACCCCAAAAACATATAAGAATTATATAACTATTAAGCTATTAGTATTATAATATTATTAAAGTATCTCTAATGGGCGATGATCTCTCTAATAACATGAAGATATTTTTTTATTCCTTTAATAGAGAAAAACTAAGAGGAATTGTTGTGAAAATCAAAGGCTTCTACTCTCTCTCTCTCTATATATATATATATATCAAAAATGATGGTCCCATTGGATACTTTATGAATTAACAAATTAAGAATCGTTGAAATGGAATAATATAAAGTTATTGATATAGTGCAGTTAATAATTTCTAAAGAGTTTTTTTTTCTGAAAGGAATAATTTCTAATGAGTTGTTGGATTGAAGTGAATGAGTACTTAATATTTATTAGCATTAAAAAATTATAAATTAAAAATGTATACGCGTAAGACTTACGTAGGGGCCACTCTAGCTATCTCTCGATAAATGCGTCATTGGATATTTCTTAGACTTATATAATTAGTGGAGAGACCAGCAACATTTTGTTTAATTATAAAAAAAAAAGTGGTAGAGGCAAGATTTGATAATTGTAACAGATCTTATCTCAGTTCAATGTTTGATGATGAGACAACGTTATATGATAAGTTAATTTTGAAATTTATTTTATGTTGTTTCTCTAGTTAAAATTATTATCATGAATATTAGTTTAGTTGGAAACAAACATGATAGAATAAGAAAATCATTTAATGATTTACCAAAACAACATAATTTAAAATAGAAATTTAAATGTAATAAAGTGAAAATAAAAAATAATTTGATATTAAAGTATCAATGAGTATTATGAGTATGTAGAAGAAAAAAATTAAGCTCACGTGCTTAATGAGCTCCACCAAATGATGAATCATTCGGTAGAACCCAAGTTCAATTATTGGGAGAAAAAAAATTCTTGTTCAAACTATACCTCCCTCACGATTGAACTTCGAATTACTAGGGTCTTATATTGATATTAATAAAGACAATTCAATTTTCCATTTATTGCAAAGCTGACAAAGGAAAGGAAAAAAAAAAGGGAAATACGTGTTACAAAACTCCTCAATAACAACAAAAGTATATTTTGTAAAGAGAAAAAAAAAAAACAACAATAGATATCACAGAGATAAAAAGAGAAAAATAAGTCTATTCTCCGTTAAAAAAAATGAGTGTATTATATTATTAACTTGTAATTACTTTTCTGTCAAATGATGTGTCATACTTATATGAGAATACAAGGTACAAGTCAAAGGTATGGAAAAATAACTTATGGACATCCACACATATTATTCAAGCAACTCCTCATATTGTATGGGTTTCCTTCCCCTTGGTCCTTTAATATGTAATTGAACTCCCTTCAACATATTCTTCTTTTTTACATTAGAGGCTTCTTCTCTAGATGTTTTATCATTTAAAAAACAAAATTAAAATGTAATATAGAGTGAAAAAACACAATTCAAAAAACTCAACTTGATTGCTGAAAAAAATTCAAAATTACATATAATATGTTAGAAAATAAAACCGAGACAACTCAATTAGTCCATACTTGAACCACCATCACAAAAGAGACAATTAGTCCCTTAAAATAAATCCTACTGGACAAATTCAGAGTGATCGATACCATATTTAATCAGGCAAAAAAAAGTAATAAAAATCAACTTCCTTGTTATTGGTACAATAGTTAAGTAGGCAACCAAAAAAATGGTAATGAAAATAAATTTTTGAGTGATTGATTCCATATTTTCCTTGCCTTCCATGTTTACATGCATCTTGAATATTCTATAAATACCAAACATTTCTTTCACTAAATATATCCCTCTCTCCTTCAATCCTTCTCTCACTTTCAATTCATTTTCCGATCTAAAGGTATACAGTTATGCTTGTGACGCTTTTCATTTTATTTATCCATGTGTGTTAATGTTGGCAAATTGTTTCCCAAAAGTAGCATATCACACAACCTTATCATGCAACACTCTAAAATGTTTTATTTTGAAATGATTTTCATTAATGCAAACAAACACATGCTTTTGTTTTTCTTAAAAAATTCTAAAGTAATGTCATTTTATATAACTTGTAATAGACAACCATAAAATTCATTTTAGGGTAATATGTTGTTATTACTCTATAGGTATCAATTAACTAGCCATGTATGTAGTTTTGCATATATTTTTTTACACGATATGTGGATTTTTAAGGTGTGAAAATATACTTTAATGTCCATTTATTTCTATCTTCATCAATTGATAAGTTTTTTATTCAACTTTTACTGCGAAATAAAATTGAATAATGGCAGAAAAAACAAGATCTACAAAGAGAAGAGTTATGGCAAACTATGAGATGAAAAAGATAGCTTCAATATTGGTGATGATAATGTTCGTTGTTGCTCAAGCCGATGATTCTCACCCTATGTCATCAACACCTGAACTTTCTTCAGTATCGGAGACAATCGGTTGTCTTGGCAGGTGTGCTTCTCGATGTAGAATAGCGAGAATATTTATGGGTGCTTATGCAGCTTGTACAGCAGGATGTGGAGTAGTAAAATGTAGTGGAGGGTCAACAACAGCTGATAATAAGGTGTCATTAATAGCTGCTTATGATTGTGCAACTAGTTGTGCTGTTTCTAAATCCAATAACATCGAAGGTATGCACGCTAAATTTTATCCCTTACATTATATGATAAATCTGTTAAATTATATTTTATAGATGCTCAAATGGTGTTTCTTACCATAATTTAAATTTTGACAGACGCTCAAGGTTCAGTAGAGCACATCGTGAGTTCATGTTTGGGAGCTTGCAAGAACAAATAGCTTGTAACATATGACGATAAATTTCCTGAGAGATAAATTTAATAAGGGAAAATTTATTTAAATATAATAATCATGTAATGAAAATGTTATAAGGGATTGGGACTCTCCAATCACCATTTATATTTATCTTTTGTGGAATGTTGCAAAAGGAGACAATATGAAAACTAATGAAAAAGGAATATTTGATTTGCCTGATCACCATGGACTTTTTATCTTCAGGTTATACGTAGTTTCTGCTAATAGGAATTAGCCAAGTCCTTTTCTTTTGATTTATTTTGATTTGTTATTTCTCTCAAATATTTTTCTTTTAAGCAAAGTGAAATATTTTAAATAAAAAAGAGGTAGAAAAATTTGGGGGACATGACTGTGACCCATCAACGACATAATCAACCTTTAAAAGGGAATTATAACTTGGTTAACATTGATAAATATAAATATAACTAGATGAATTTAAATCCGTTAAGTGAATCCAAATGCGCAACAGGAAAATACATTTCATGCTTTAAAAATGATGTGTAGAAGAAAGCGAGGAGCATTATATCAAACCAGATACAAGCGTATTTAAACCATATTTTATTTTTAATGAATCGTAAATAAACCGTCAACCAGAAAAGATAGGTTCACGGCGACCAACAGTCCCTGCAACATAATACATTATAGTTTTCTCTCAAATCAATTCAACCTACGTTTACTTGGGTTCTAATTGTGCCAACAGAAGAAGGTTTGAAGATGAGACCATGTGTGATCAAGCAACTGAAAAGAATGTCATAATCGACGAAGTTGTAAGCGAAAAATAAGTGAAAAAGAAACTAATTTGTTTCATTAAATTAGAGATAAGAGCTTAAAAATGTTTGTTTATATGTTTCATGTTATTTTCTACATGCACTTAATTAGTTTTTGTTTTTTTTTTAATATCCTTGAGAGGCATTGGTTGGTGTTCTAGTAATCAACAATTAACAATTACTCTCTCTTTCATTTTCTTTTTTTAATTTATGCTTTGAGCTTACCATGAATGTGATTTATGGAAAGTGTACTTTGCTCATTTTTATTTAAATAATACTTGAGTGATCCATTGAGTTCCTAATACATGTTTTTACAAGAAATCACATATTATATCATATCTTTTGAGATTGTGCTTCTCTAAATCAATCATGCATGTTGTTATGTTTTGTCTGATATTTTTCTTATTATATACCAACACATGTTGTGCTTCTCTCGTATCTCTTTCTCTCTTTATCGCTCAGGTGTTAACAACTGTTATATGGACTTGATTTTGTAGTTATTTGCTTCGTGTATTTCCCTTGTTAAAAATTAAGTTGATCTTCAGACGAAGACATGTTTGATTTTGTGAGAGAGCGGTCGTTAGTTAAACTGGGTGTTGTCTATTTCTATAAAAACTAGTTTTTGTTTCATTATTTTTGTCTGCTGTTGTCTCGGCCAAACTATTAAATAACAATCGTGGTCGCGTATATTTTTGTCTGTTGTTGTCTCGGCCAAACTATTAAATAACAATCGCAGCCACGTATAGAATTTTGTGATTTCACTTGGTATGAATTATGTGTTACGGATCACTATTTGTTTTCGGTTTACAGACACTATTTCTTTGTTTATGGGAAACAATTAAATTAATGTCACAATTCAATGTTGCTAAAGGTCCTAAAACTAGTAGTGTGGTATATGTTCATGCATTGTAAACTTAAATATGAATGAGTCATTGAGAATCAACTTCAATGTTTTCAATGAATGATTAAAAAAAATGAGGAAATTAATGAATGTGTAGTGGGTTTGCTAATAAAGATCAAAATTCGGATAAGAGTGGGGGTGAAAAATTGGCACGAGATGACAAAAAAATTGAGATAAAAATGGGAGAAAAAAAAATAGAATAAGTTTGCAAAATAGGTATAATATGAAAAAAAAAATGGGAATTCAGGTTTCATGACTATTCTCATTTATGTATAATAGAAAATAAAATCAATTTTATTTTATGTATTGTGCATGTAGAACAACTTGTACTAATTTTCAGGTTGTGGATGTAGTACTACATATTCTCTTTTTCTTTATCGTCATTCAATAAAAGGTTTGCCAATAATAAAGAAATCAAATCAAATCAATGTAAGAAATAAATATTTAATACTTGTACGAGGAAATCTCCTTCAAAAAAAATTGGAAGAGGAAATTGTGAGTTGTGAAAATTAATATATTTATAGTGAACCACAATGACAGTGCGTTTTTCATTTTTCACAAGTATTTGTAATTATATCTTTGCGCATCTTGTGTTTGGAGTTGCGCTACTAATAAATTTTGCCGATTAAAAAACCTATGTTTATTTCATAATTTTTGCATTAACATCATTAAATGTCAATAAAAGTAACATGATTTTTGGTTGGGAATAGAAATTAAACAACAACAACTTTAAACTTCAATAGTATGTCATTTAATGTGTTAATGTCTTAAAAAAAATCATTAATCATTAAACAATTAATAAACTTCTTTATTTAAACGATAATTCTAATTAACTTCTTAAAATGTTAATAATTCACTTCTTGAAATCACCACCCATGAATTAATAGAACACATACAAATGTACTGATCATAAATAACAAATTTTGAGAATTTTTTTTCGTGTTAATCCCCCGGTTTTTAGAAAAAGACCTCCTGATAATACATAGTTCGGTTAAAAAATAAGTTAAACCTAACCAAAAATAACTTCTCGTACGAATCTAACTTAGATTCTCCATAACAATTTATTCTTTTGGTGGAGCTCCATAACCATTTGAGTTTAGTTAGTTGGTTAAGTTCGGGGATATTTTAACCCCAAAAACATATAAGAATTATATAACTATTAAGCTATTAGTATTATAATATTATTAAAGTATCTCTAATGGGCGATGATCTCTCTAATAACATGAAGATATTTTTTTATTCCTTTAATAGAGAAAAACTAAGAGGAATTGTTGTGAAAATCAAAGGCTTCTACTCTCTCTCTCTCTATATATATATATATATCAAAAATGATGGTCCCATTGGATACTTTATGAATTAACAAATTAAGAATCGTTGAAATGGAATAATGTAAAGTTATTGATATAGTGCAGTTAATAATTTCTAAAGAGTTTTTTTTTCTGAAAGGAATAATTTCTAATGAGTTGTTGGATTGAAGTGAATGAGTACTTAATATTTATTAGCATTAAAAAATTATAAATTAAAAATGTATACGCGTAAGACTTACGTAGGGGCCACTCTAGCTATCTCTCGATAAATGCATCATTGGATATTTCTTAGACTTATATAATTAGTGGAGAGACCAGCAACATTTTGTTTAATTATAAAAAAAAAAGTGGTAGAGGCAAGATTTGATAATTGTAACAGATCTTATCTCAGTTCAATGTTTGATGATGAGACAACGTTATATGATAAGTTAATTTTGAAATTTATTTTATGTTGTTTCTCTAGTTAAAATTATTATCATGAATATTAGTTTAGTTGGAAACAAACATGATAGAATAAGAAAATCATTTAATGATTTACGAAAACAACATAATTTAAAATAGAAATTTAAATGTAATAAAGTGAAAATAAAAAATAATTTGATATTAAAGTATCAATGAGTATTATGAGTATGTAGAAGAAAAAAATTAAGCTCACGTGCTTAATGAGCTCCACCAAATGATGAATCATTCGGTAGAACCCAAGTTCAATTATTGGGAGAAAAAAAATTCTTGTTCAAACTATACCTCCCTCACGATTGAACTTCGAATTACTAGGGTCTTATATTGATATTAATAAAGACAATTCAATTTTCCATTTATTGCAAAGCTGACAAAGGAAAGAAAAAAAAAGGGAAATACGTGTTACAAAACTCCTCAATAACAACAAAAGTATATTTTGTAAAGAGAAAAAAAAAAAACAACAATAGATATCACAGAGATAAAAAGAGAAAAATAAGTCTATTCTCCGTTAAAAAAAATGAGTGTATTATATTATTAACTTGTAATTACTTTTCTGTCAAATGATGTGTCATACTTATATGAGAATACAAGGTACAAGTCAAAGGTATGGAAAAATAACTTATGGACATCCACACATATTATTCAAGCAACTCCTCATATTGTATGGGTTTCCTTCCCCTTGGTCCTTTAATATGTAATTGAACTCCCTTCAACATATTCTTCTTTTTTACATTAGAGGCTTCTTCTCTAGATGTTTTATCATTTAAAAAACAAAATTAAAATGTAATATAGAGTGAAAAAACACAATTCAAAAAACTCAACTTGATTGCTGAAAAAAATTCAAAATTACATATAATATGTTAGAAAATAAAACCGAGACAACTCAATTAGTCCATACTTGAACCACCATCACAAAAGAGACAATTAGTCCCTTAAAATAAGTCCCTACTGGACAAATTCAGAGTGATCGATACCATATTTAATCAGGCAAAAAAAAGTAATAAAAATCAACTTCCTTGTTATTGGTACAATAGTTAAGTAGGCAACCAAAAAAATGGTAATGAAAATAAATTTTTGAGTGATTGATTCCATATTTTCCTTGCCTTCCATGTTTACATGCATCTTGAATATTCTATAAATACCAAACATTTCTTTCACTAAATATATCCCTCTCTCCTTCAATCCTTCTCTCACTTTCAATTCATTTTCCGATCTAAAGGTATACAGTTATGCTTGTGACGCTTTTCATTTTATTTATCCATGTGTGTTAATGTTGGCAAATTGTTTCCCAAAAGTAGCATATCACACAACCTTATCATGCAACACTCTAAAATGTTTTATTTTGAAATGATTTTCATTAATGCAAACAAACACATGCTTTTGTTTTTCTTAAAAAATTCTAAAGTAATGTCATTTTATATAACTTGTAATAGACAACCATAAAATTCATTTTAGGGTAATATGTTGTTATTACTCTATAGGTATCAATTAACTAGCCATGTATGTAGTTTTGCATATATTTTTTTACACGATATGTGGATTTTTAAGGTGTGAAAATATACTTTAATGTCCATTTATTTCTATCTTCATCAATTGATAAGTTTTTTATTCAACTTTTACTGCGAAATAAAATTGAATAATGGCAGAAAAAACAAGATCTACAAAGAGAAGAGTTATGGCAAACTATGAGATGAAAAAGATAGCTTCAATATTGGTGATGATAATGTTCGTTGTTGCTCAAGCCGATGATTCTCACCCTATGTCATCAACACCTGAACTTTCTTCAGTATCGGAGACAATCGGTTGTCTTGGCAGGTGTGCTTCTCGATGTAGAATAGCGAGAATATTTATGGGTGCTTATGCAGCTTGTACAGCAGGATGTGGAGTAGTAAAATGTAGTGGAGGGTCAACAACAGCTGATAATAAGGTGTCATTAATAGCTGCTTATGATTGTGCAACTAGTTGTGCTGTTTCTAAATCCAATAACATCGAAGGTATGCACGCTAAATTTTATCCCTTACATTATATGATAAATCTGTTAAATTATATTTTATAGATGCTCAAATGGTGTTTCTTACCATAATTTAAATTTTGACAGACGCTCAAGGTTCAGTAGAGCACATCGTGAGTTCATGTTTGGGAGCTTGCAAGAACAAATAGCTTGTAACATATGACGATAAATTTCCTGAGAGATAAATTTAATAAGGGAAAATTTATTTAAATATAATAATCATGTAATGAAAATGTTATAAGGGATTGGGACTCTCCAATCACCATTTATATTTATCTTTTGTGGAATGTTGCAAAAGGAGACAATATGAAAACTAATGAAAAAGGAATATTTGATTTGCTTGATCACCATGGACTTTTTATCTTCAGGTTATACGTAGTTTCTGCTAATAGGAATTAGCCAAGTCCTTTTCTTTTGATTTATTTTGATTTGTTATTTCTCTCAAATATTTTTCTTTTAAGCAAAGTGAAATATTTTAAATAAAAAAGAGGTAGAAAAATTTGGGGGACATGACTGTGACCCATCAACGACATAATCAACCTTTAAAAGGGAATTATAACTTGGTTAACATTGATAAATATAAATATAACTAGATGAATTTAAATCCGTTAAGTGAATCCAAATGCGCAACAGGAAAATACATTTCATGCTTTAAAAATGATGTGTAGAAGAAAGCGAGGAGCATTATATCAAACCAGATACAAGCGTATTTAAACCATATTTTATTTTTAATGAATCGTAAATAAACCGTCAACCAGAAAAGATAGGTTCACGGCGACCAACAGTCCCTGCAACATAATACATTATAGTTTTCTCTCAAATCAATTCAACCTACGTTTACTTGGGTTCTAATTGTGCCAACAGAAGAAGGTTTGAAGATGAGACCATGTGTGATCAAGCAACTGAAAAGAATGTCATAATCGACGAAGTTGTAAGCGAAAAATAAGTGAAAAAGAAACTAATTTGTTTCATTAAATTAGAGATAAGAGCTTAAAAATGTTTGTTTTTATGTTTCATGTTATTTTCTACATGCACTTAATTAGTTTTTGTTTTTTTTTTTAATATCCTTGAGAGGCATTGGTTGGAGTTCTAGTAATCAACAATTAACAATTACTCTCTCTTTCATTTTCTTTTTTTAATTTATGCTTTGAGCTTACCATGAATGTGATTTATGGAAAGTGTACTTTGCTCATTTTTATTTAAATAATACTTGAGTGATCCATTGAGTTCCTAATACATGTTTTTACAAGAAATCACATATTATATCATATCTTTTGAGATTGTGCTTCTCTAAATCAATCATGCATGTTGTTATGTTTTGTCTGATATTTTTCTTATTATATACCAACACATGTTGTGCTTCTCTCGTATCTCTTTCTCTCTTTATCGCTCAGGTGTTAACAACTGTTATATGGACTTGATTTTGTAGTTATTTGCTTCGTGTATTTCCCTTGTTAAAAATTAAGTTGATCTTCAGACGAAGACATGTTTGATTTTGTGAGAGAGCGGTCGTTAGTTAAACTGGGTGTTGTCTATTTCTATAAAAACTAGTTTTTGTTTCATTATTTTTGTCTGCTGTTGTCTCGGCCAAACTATTAAATAACAATCGTGGTCGCGTATATTTTTGTCTGTTGTTGTCTCGGCCAAACTATTAAATAACAATCGCAGCCACGTATAGAATTTTGTGATTTCACTTGGTATGAATTATGTGTTACGGATCACTATTTGTTTTCGGTTTACAGACACTATTTCTTTGTTTATGGGAAACAATTAAATTAATGTCACAATTCAATGTTGCTAAAGGTCCTAAAACTAGTAGTGTGGTATATGTTCATGCATTGTAAACTTAAATATGAATGAGTCATTGAGAATCAACTTCAATGTTTTCAATGAATGATTAAAAAAAAATGAGGAAATTAATGAATGTGTAGTGGGTTTGCTAATAAAGATCAAAATTCGGATAAGAGTGGGGGTGAAAAATTGGCACGAGATGACAAAAAAATTGAGATAAAAATGGGAGAAAAAAAAATAGAATAAGTTTGCAAAATAGGTATAATATGAAAAAAAAAATGGGAATTCAGGTTTCATGACTATTCTCATTTATGTATAATAGAAAATAAAATCAATTTTATTTTATGTATTGTGCATGTAGAACAACTTGTACTAATTTTCAGGTTGTGGATGTAGTACTACATATTCTCTTTTTCTCTATCGTCATTCAATAAAAGGTTTGCCAATAATAAAGAAATCAAATCAAATCAATGTAACAAATAAATATTTAATACTTGTACGAGGAAATCTCCTTCAAAAAAAATTGGAAGAGGAAATTGTGAGTTGTGAAAATTAATATATTTATAGTGAACCACAATGACAGTGCGTTTTTCATTTTTCACAAGTATTTGTAATTATATCTTTGCGCATCTTGTGTTTGGAGTTGCGCTACTAATAAATTTTGCCGATTAAAAAACCTATGTTTATTTCATAATTTTTGCATTAACATCATTAAATGTCAATAAAAGTAACATGATTTTTGGTTGGGAATAGAAATTAAACAACAACAACTTTAAACTTCAATAGTATGTCATTTAATGTGTTAATGTCTTAAAAAAAATCATTAATCATTAAACAATTAATAAACTTCTTTATTTAAACGATAATTCTAATTAACTTCTTAAAATGTTAATAATTCACTTCTTGAAATCACCACCCATGAATTAATAGAACACATACAAATGTACTGATCATAAATAACAAATTTTGAGAATTTTTTTTCGTGTTAATCCCCCGGTTTTTAGAAAAAGACCTCCTGATAATACATAGTTCGGTTAAAAAATAAGTTAAACCTAACCAAAAATAACTTCTCGTACGAATCTAACTTAGATTCTCCAGAACAATTTATTCTTTTGGTGGAGCTCCATAACCATTTGAGTTTAGTTAGTTGGTTAAGTTCGGGGATATTTTAACCCCAAAAACATATAAGAATTATATAACTATTAAGCTATCTATATTATATAAATTTACGACCTATTTCATGTCCCTTAATGGAAATAATTTTCTTCTCTTCTGTTCTTGACATGTGTCACCACATTTCAATGTTTTAGAATTTCATTCAAGTCACGACATGTGGCACTCTAATATTATTCTATTCTCAAGCATTTGCATTATTGTAACTTTGTGTATTAATTTTTCTAATTAATATATGAAACCATGTGTATCAATTATATTGTATTTTTTTTTTGGAACATCAATTATATTGTATTATTATATTATTTGTATAATCGTGTAATGTAATGTTTTATTATCATATATTTTATAGTTGATATTAAAGAATGAAATTTTAACGAGATTGTTTTATATAATATAATATTTCAATTATAACATATTTAAATATGCAGAATAAATTGCATATATTTTTAACCTATTAAAAAGATTATCAGATTTATAATTTATCACAAAGTATAAAATGTAAATCACATTTTTATTTCATTAAACTGATTTTTTTTTTTTTTGTATAAATTTCGTTGAATTGTTCAATCTTTATTTTAGGAAAGAAAAAAAACGGAATTGGAGCTATTTAATTGGAATTAAAAACGCAATAACTTTTTTTTTAAAGGAATATTTATTTTACTAAGAAATTTCATAGCCTAAAGTTACATTGCCGTAACCAAATATTAATAGGGAAGCATTGACAAAAAAAAAAATAGAATGCATTAACATGTGTAATTCACGCCACTTTAAAAAATTACTCCAATAATATATTAACATGTGTCAGTGTTATTTCGTTGAACCAATCATATTACAGCAATTTGATTTTATTGTGCCATATTATTTCATTACTTGAATTGTAAATTAAAAAACTTTTTTAAATTAATATCCAGTACTTTCACTTCTTTTTCTTACACATTTTTTAAAAGATTAATTTTGTATTGAGTTTTTGTTTAACATAATTTACAAAAAAAGAGCGGTAAATAATTATAAAAATATTTGTAATTATAATCTATATCATATAAACATTTATCTTGCATAGAATCAATAGTCATTTTATCTATATTAAAAATAATTTACACTTAAAAAGGAATTATTTTATGGCATGTAAATGTAATTAACTTGCACAACCTTTTTTGATTTGTTTCAACTTAAACCTCACAAATGAACATATTTCTTTCCCCCCCTCTTTCCTATATGTTTCAATCATGTCATGAAACCAATTAGATCATAACACGTGTCACATGAGATTTCTAAGCCAATTGAATTCTAACATGTGACATTTTTTCCAACATCATATTATTTAATGACGGTTAGGAATTCAAACGTAATTTGTTGTTTTCCCCTATATATAGTTGATGAAACTTGCATCATTTTCATCTCCTCACTTCTTTCACGCAAATTTTTCTGATAACATGTTTGAAATCAATTCAGTAAAAGATTCATGGTTCTAATGAATTGCATGTATTTCGTTCGTTTTTGTTTGGTTCGTTTGTGATTTAAACCGTAAATCAATCATTTCAATGAATATGTGTAATATCCCACTTTTATGATACGATGAATTACCTGTTAACGATAGATTAAGTACGATTAAGACTAGGGGTAAATTGGTAATTTCTCATGGAGGGACTATTTAAGGATTTTTGGCCCAATATTTCATAATTCTCACCACTTTCTCTCTCTAGGGTAAAGAATCAAATTCTTCTCTCCCTTCTCTCTAGGAAATCGGTTCCCTCTTTCTCTCACTCTACACAATCTTGATTTCATCTTCCTTCTTGTGTTAATCAAACCAAGGATGGCTAGGGTTTATGGTTTTGGTTAGTGGCATGTTCAAACAATATTCTCTTTTCTTCTCTACTCATCTTTCTACTCAAGATCTTCTTTCAATCTTCACTCAAACCTTCAAGAAGTTAGTTTTGAAGCAAGGCTAGGGTTTGGTACTTGTTGGTGACAAGTTGGAAGGAAGCTTCACCCACATCCCTCTTTCAAACTAGGGTTGAGCTTAGGGTTTGTTGTCAAGAGCTTGGAGTGGTGTACATATTCTCAGGTTATTTGAGGTGAGTTCTTAGGTAGTTCCATTCCATGGGATGAGTGTTAAGATTGTAAGAAAAACTATGAATATTTCTAGGGTTTTCTTATATAAATGTTACCCCTTTTTGGGTCATGCATAAATATACTAGTGAATACTTGTGTTAACGCTATTTTTACTTGTTCTATATGATCTTGAGCAACCTGCCATGCTTTTGGGTATTTGTATTGAGGTTTTTGGGTCAAAATCTCCATTTTGCAGGTGCTGGACTGTCAATACTCGCAACTGCGAGCTGGTAGCTCGCAACTGCGAGCAGAAGGGCCGAACTGGAGGTTTACTTGCCTCCTAGCTCGCCACTGCGAGTGGAAGCTCGCCACTGCGAGTTGTAACTCGCCATTGCGAGTGGAACAGTGCCTAGTGCATTGTTTTGCTCCTCTCGCCTCAGTCGACGTGTTTCGGTCCAGTTTGCTTGCATGCAATCTTTTTCAATGATAACCCCTCAATACATGACTCCAAGGCATGGACTTTAGAAAATGTTTCTTGAAAGTTAAACAAGTATTCGTAATGTATATTTAAGCATGGCATTCAAGAGTTTGTTACATGAATTAAGTGGGTAGCAAGCATTAATTAAGGAAGGGAATGAAACTAGAGCCTCAACGTAGGTGTTGAGAATTAGGAAGTGGATCATGATTAATTATGTTAAGGGTAATGAATGTTTTCTATGTCTATGATATTGTATGTATTACCCTAAAGGATCGATTAAGGATCCGAGTTAAAGGAATTTAACTCAAATGGTTAAAGGTTAATCATTCATGTATGTATAAGACTGTGATTTAAATGAATGTGTAGGTGCCATGTCTCTTGTAATCCATGAAGGTATGGATTCAAGGGGTTCTCGTGATGGGAACGGGGAAGGCTCCGTAAGGGGATCGCATGGTACTGAGCAATTAAGATGTAGGTGTTCGTCCGTACGACACTGAGGGAGTCCGATGTACGTACATCGGTTATGATGGGAGTGTACTCGGGGTTACTCCACCCGGGACTCTCCGTAAAAATGAACCAAGATTATGTTTGATTGTTCAACCCTAACATAATGATATAATGAATGTATTTATGCATGAATATGAAATGATGTTGGATTTGAGCAAGATATAAAAGATTGCCAAGGACGATCGTAGGACACCCTATTCATCCGGTATAGGTTGTGCCATGATTTATTCAAGTGTAGGCTTCGATACAAATAGTGTATCTTAGTAAAGCGGTTCTAGGAACCCTTAACCGCCATTGCACGTATGATGTTAGCAAGCCTATAACAAATAGAGAAGACCTAAGACGGGTTATAGTATGCACGCCCGTCAAAGGTACAAGTCCACACACGTATAATCAACCGCCAGGTTGTAAAGTAGACACGTGATAACCATAGGTTTTCCCCAAGGTTATCACTAGCCTAGGGCTAGAAAGAACTCACTGAGACATTATGTCTCACCCAACTCCTTATTTGTTCAGGTTCACAGGTGGTGCAAGGAAAAGGTAAAGAAAAAGTCTTGGATTGATCGTGACTTATGGAATCGCTTTGTTGTGAATTAGAGAAGCATATGTTATATTATAAGATGTATAATTATGGGTTTTGTAATTACCCTATGGAAGACAAACTTTGGTGTAATAATTTAATATAGAAGCTTTGGAATGATGTTGTAACCAAATTTCCGACCTAGAGTCGTTTCATGTTTTTGTATAATTAATGTATCCAATATCAGTTTAACGCTTATTTGAATATTCTAGACACTTTCAAATTTAGGCGTTACAATTTGGTATCAGAGCAGGTCTTTCCAGATCGTGCCTTGGGTCATTAATAATACGATTCAAGTAGTCGTTCTTTTTGGTGTTTAGGATATTTGTTCTCATTGTTATATTGGTTAAAATTGATCACTTTGACTTAAATATGACAGTTAGAGCGAAAATGTCTGGAGCCCGAAGGGGACGAGGCCGGCCAAGAGCTAATCAGAATGTGGAGGAGAATGTGAATCCTGATGCTCAGATGTGGGCACAGTTGATGCAACAAAACCAACAGATGATGCATATGATGCAGCAACAGATGCAGCAGAACGCTCAGAATCAGCAGCAGTGGGCTGCAAATATGCAGCACGGTCCGGGTGTTTATCAACAGCCCCCTCCACCACCTCCAGTCGTGGGAAATCCAACCTTCCGAGAATTTAACCGGAACCAACCCCCGGAGTTCGACGGTAGTGGTGAGCCACCTGAGGCTAAGAGGTGGATCAAACAGATGGAAAAGATCTTTCTGATGGTTCACTGTACCGAGGAAGATAAGGTGGTGTTCGCAACGAATCAATTCCGAGGTGCAGCGCTGGATTGGTGGGAAGTTGCTCGGCGTAGGATGGAGAATAATGGGTTAGAGTTGAACTGGGAGAATTTCAAGCAGGTGATGAAAGAGAAGTATCTCCCTTTGTCATATAAGGTCAGGAAAGAACAGGAATTTCTCCATCTGAGGCAAGGTCATATGTCTGTAACAGATTTTACGAAGAAGTTTGAAGAACTATCTTATTACTCCACTCACAATGAGTATGCGGGTAATGAGATGTGGAAAGTTAATCAATACAAGTATGCTTTGAGGGGAGAACTTTATGCAGTAGTGAGTCAACAAAGGGTAACGGATTATGATGAGTTGGTACATAACAGCTTGGAGGCCGAAAGAGGTTTTGATAAGGCAGCTAGAGAAGGTTCTGGGGCAAGTGGAAGGAATAGAGGTAACTTTGTTGACAAGTATCATGATAAGCTGAAGCCCAAGGGTTCTCCACAAAGAGGAAGATATTCAGGTTCACCCAGGAATAATCTGGCTTGTAAGAAGTGTGGCAAAGTTCATCAGGGACAATGCAGGATGGGCACTGACAACTGTTTTGCATGTGGTCAAGTAGGGCATTATGTGGCAAATTGTCCAAATAGAAGGAACAAGGACAAGGATGTGAGTACTACAATGAGTAAGGGTAGAGTGTATTCTCTTAATGGTAAGAAGGCGCAGGCAAATGCAGACTTGATTGGTGGTACGTGTTTCCTTGGTCAGAATCCTGTTAATGTTTTATTTGATTGTGGTGCATCATGTTCTTTCATTTCATTTCAATGTGTGGAAACTCTTCAGTTATCTGTCTCATTATTAAATCCCCCTATGAAAGTAACCACGGCCACTGACGGAAGTATAATAGCAAATTACGTTTGTGAAAATTGTCCCATCACCGTATCTAGTAAGACGTACTATATAGATTTAGTATGTCTTCCGATGAAGCAACTTGATGTTATTTTGGGTATGGACTGGTTGTCAGCCAATCATGTATATATAGGGTGTGCAGAAAAGACTATTTACATGCCAACTAGCAATGCGGTGGAAGGTGTAGCGTTGTCAGAACTGATTAAGCACACGTATCAGATGGTTCAATTTATTTGTGCACAAGATAAAGGTTTTTATGTAATGCTCACGGTGACTCCAGAATCAGATTTAAGCCCCGATGATATTCCAATAGTTAGTGAGTATTTGGATGTGTTTCCAGCCGACATTACTAACTTGCCACCGGAAAGAGAAATTGAGTTTTCGATTGATTTGATTTCGGGAGCTGAGCCAGTGTCTGTAGCGCCTTACAGAATGTCTCCTTTGGAACTTAAGGAATTGAAATTTCAATTAGAAGAGCTTATACAGAAGCATTTCATTAGACCCAGTGTGTCTCCATGGGGTGCACCGGTATTGCTGGTCAAGAAGAAAGATGGCAGCATGAGGCTGTGTATTGGTTATCGTCGGCTTAATAAGGTAACCATAAAGAACAAGTATCCTTTGCCAAGAATTGATGACCTTCTTGATCAACTTAAGGGAGCATCAGTGTTCTCAAAAATTGATCTTAGGTCGGGTTATCATCAGATACGCATCAAATCTTCTGACGTGTCCAAGACGGCTTTCAGAACTCGTTACGGACACTATGAATTCCTGGTTATGCCTTTTGGTGTATCCAACGCACCAGCAGTCTTTATGGATTATATGAACCGAATTTTCCAACCTTATCTAGATCAGTTTGTTATTATTTTCATTGATGACATTCTGATTTATTCTAAGAATCCGCAAGAGCACGCTCAGCATCTAAGAATTGTGTTAGATATCCTACGGGAGAAGCAATTGTTTGCAAAGTTCAGCAAGTGTGAGTTTTGGTTATCAGAAGTTAAATTTCTGGGTCACGTTATTTCTCAGGGTGGTGTAGCCGTTGATCAATCGAAGGTTGAGGCTGTTCAAAATTGGGCAAGGCCGAAGAATGTTTCAGAAGTTAGAAGCTTTTTGGGACTAGCAGGTTATTACCGACGTTTCATCATGAAGTTTTCTCAAATCGCTTTGCCTTTAACTCGACTCACGAGGAAAGAGGTACCTTTTGTGTGGGATGAGGAATGTGAGCAGAGTTTTAGGACTCTGAAGAAGAAGTTAACTCAAGCTTCTGTTTTGATTATTCCAGATCCAGAAAAGAAGTATGTGGTATTTTGTGATGCATCGTCTAAGGGACTCGGAGGAGTACTTATGCAAGAAAACAATGTAGTAGCTTATGCATCTAGACAACTCAAGACGCATGAAGCAAATTATCCCGCCCATGATCTAGAGTTGGCTGCTATAATTTTTGTTTTGAAGATATGGAGGCATCACCTTTATGGAACACATTTTGAATTGTTTAGTGATCACAAAAGTCTGAAATACTTGTTTGATCAAAGGGATTTGAATATGCGGCAAAGGCGTTGGATGGAATACCTTAAAGACTTCGAATTCGATTTGAAATACCATCCAGGAAAGGCCAATGTTGTAGCAGATGCTTTGAGTCGTAAGGCCCTAGCTCAAGCCGAAGTTATGATGCACACTTGTGAAATGTATGAAAAGGTTCGTGATCTTAATCTTGGAGTTGCAGATGTTGGTGATGGTATTTGCTTGTATAATTTGGAAGTTTCTTGTGACTTGCGATCAAGAATAGTGCAAGCACAGAGTATTGATTTGGAACTTCAGAGACGAAGTGGTTGCCCAGAATTCTCTATGGCTGCGGATGGAGCAATTCTGTTTGAAGGACGATTATGTGTTCCAAACGATCAAGAGCTTAGAAGATTGATTTTGGAAGAAGCTCATAAAAGCAGTTTTTCAATTCACCCTGGTACGACTAAGATGTATCAAGACTTAAAGAAGGAGTATTGGTGGCCCGACATGAAAAAGGATATTGCTGAATTTGTAGCACGGTGTATTGTATGTCAGCAAGTCAAGATAGAACATCAGAGACCCGCTGGTATGTTACAATCATTAGAGATTCCTCAGTGGAAATGGGAGCACATTACCATGGATTTTGTAGGAGGTTTACCCCGTACTCAAAGAGGTCATGATTCAATTTGGGTAATTGTGGACAGACTAACCAAGTCAGCTCATTTCTTACCGGTAAGGTCTACCTACAAGACATCACAATATGCGGATTTGTTTATTTCCGAGATTGTCAAGCTACACGGTGTTCCTGTGAGTATCGTATCAGATAGGGATCCAATTTTTACTTCGCATTTTTGGAAAGCTTTTAATAGAGCTTTGGGGACTAAATTGAAACTAAGCACGTCACATCATCCGCAAACTGATGGTCAATCAGAAAGGACTATCCAAACCTTAGAAGATATGTTACGTGCTTGTGTTTTGGAAGATGGAGGAAGTTGGAACCATCATCTACCTTTGATAGAATTTTCCTACAATAATAGTTATCATGCAAGTATCGGAATGGCACCATATGAAGCTTTGTATGGTAGGAAGTGTAGGACTCCATTATGTTGGGCTGGGGTTGGAGACAAAAGCATTCTTGGACCAGAGATCATTCAAGAAACGACTTTGAAGATTAAGTCAATTCAAGAGAAGATGAAGATAGCTCAAAGTCGTCAGAAAAGCTATGCGGATCAGAGGCGGAGACCTTTGGAGTTTAATGAAGGTGATCATGTGTTTCTAAGAGTTACACCTAAGTTGGGTCTGAGAGGTGTTTTTAGAACCAAGAAATTAAGTCCTAGATATGTGGGACCGTTTTTGATACTCAAACGTATCGGACCAGTAGCTTATCAGTTGGCTTTACCTCCAGCTATGCCAGGATTGCATGATGTATTCCATGTGTCGCAGTTGAAGAAGTATGTTTCAGATCCTTTTCAGCCAGTTGAATTAGACTCTATGGAGTTAAGATCAGATTTGACATTTCAGCCAGAACCAGAGAGTATAGTAGACCGTGACGTCAAGTCTCTTAGGAACAAAGAAATCCCCATAGTAAAGGTGGTATGGAAAGGATCGCCGGTAGGTGAAGCAACATGGGAACTTGAATCGGAGATGTTGAATCATTATCCACATTTGTTTTCAGGTAAATTTCAAATTTCGAGGACGAAATTTTTTAAGGGGGGTAGGATGTAATATCCCACTTTTATGATACGATGAATTACCTGTTAACGATAGATTAAGTACGATTAAGACTAGGGGTAATGTAACACCCATACTAGACGTATCTAGAAAGTCTAGCACGCGCGTTGAATTTAGTATTGGATACATTAAAATATACAACATAAAAACTTCGAATGAATTTATTTACAACAAAACACGTTCGTACAATAACAATACATCACATAATATCTTATTTAAAATAAATACATCCTTGAGATCCATATTCTTCACGCTTCAGGTACGAACGAACTCTTGCTGAAAATCCATTCGGCTACTAGCTTGCCATCCAACCTGATAATCTGAAACAAAAAAGGATTGGGATGAGACATAATGTCTCAGTGAGTTCCCCTAAATCCTAGGCTATAGGCAACCTCAAGGGGAAACCTACGGTCACCACGTGTCTACATTACAACCTGACGGTTGATTATACGTGTGTGGGGACTTGCATACTTAGACGGTAGTGCATACTAGAGTCGTCTTAGTTTTATCTTATCTTGTTATAGGCTTCACTTCCTATACGTGTCATGGCGGTCGAGGGGGAGTCTAAAACCGCATTGCCAAGAATACACTCTATGTATCAAGGCCTAAACATAACATAATCATGGCACGATTCTAGACCGGACGATTAGGGGAATCCTAAGATCGTCATCGGTATAACATTCTTATATTGCTCTATTCAATGCCTTAAACTTGTCATATAGCATCTAATGCTCTTGTCCTTAACATGGTCTTGCATGAATCACATTACATGCCATAACATAATCATATTCATATCATGCATAAACGTATTTAAGTTCATTCATTAGGTTAGCGTTAAACAACCAACTATTATCTTGATTCATTTTACGGATAGTCCCGGGTGGAGTAACCCCGAGTACAATCCCATACATGACCGATGTACGTACATCGGACTCCCTCAGTGGCATGCGGGTCCCTTACGGCTTAAATCGTTCTCATAATGAGAACCCCTTGAATCCATACCTTCATGGATTGCAAGATACATGCCACCTACATCTTAATTACTCAGTACCATGTGATCCCCTTACGGAGCCTTCCCCGTTCCCATCATGAGAACCCCTTGAATCCATACCTTCATGGATTGCAAGAGACATGGCACCTACATTACATAAATCATGGTCTTGTCGTGCGTAAGTTAAATATAATCATACTTGCTTGCTTATTACCTCGGACCCTTGAGGCGATCCGATTTGCGGAAAATACATACTTGTTCATGTTCATACTTAAACGTGGTGGAGTGATTAACTAATCAAACCACATCTTATCATGCTTGCTATCCAATTCTTATCATATTTCTCTCGTATACCATGCCTTACTAACATGTATAATACTTGCCTCTTTAACATAAGAATCTTGCTTTCCTTGATCATCATTTAGGACCTTGGTTTGAGGGGTTTACGTTCGTAAAAAGACGCCACGGAGAAAACCGCATCGCCAAGCCCCATGCCTGCCTAAAGCGAGCAAAACAATGGGATTTCTCCCTGTCTTACTCGCCTAGGCGAGTAGATTTGCTGGGGAGGCGAGTGGTAGCTCGCCATGGCGAGTTGGGGGCGAGCAGAACCCCCCATTCGCAGTTCTAGCTCGCCGTGGCGAGTTATAGCTCGCCGTGGCGAGTTAGGACAGTCCAGAACATTTAAAAATGGTAGTTTTGACCCAAAAACCTCAAACCAAGTGTCTCTAAACATATTGGTACATATTTGATCATAGGAAACTTGTAAAACATTCATTTGGCAAGTATAAACATGTTTTGCATGCATGACATAAAAAGGGCAACTATGACAATACATAATCCTAGACTTTTCATAGTTTTCATAATAAACTAATCATGGCATAAACATGATCCCAAAGGGTAGGAGAACTAGCTATGGAACTCACCTAAACCAAGTTCTTGAAGCATCTCCAAGTTTCTAGCTCAAGTAAGCCAAAACTCTAGTTTTGATCCTTTTGCACAAACCAATCCACCTTGATGTTCCTTCTTGAAAACTAAGGCATCATGATCCTTGTTGATCATCAATCCTTAAGCTATACCTCACTTCAAAGCTTCCCACCAAAACCCTATTCTCAAAGAATCTCTAAGTGAAGAAGAATAAGGATATCATTTCATTCCAAGCTTCATGCCTCTTCCTTGATCAAGGTAAAACCATAAACCACTCAAACTCAAGCTTCCACTTACTAACAACAAACCCTAGTTTCATAAAGGAGAGGACAAATAGAGAAATCAAACTAAATCCACATTTCCTAAAGCTTAAGGAGTCATTGCAAGATCTTAGAGGGAAATCTTACCATGAGAGAATGAAGATTCAAGAAAGGTTGGTGAAGAGGAGAAGATGTAGTACAATCTCCCAAGTTCCTAGATGTTCTTGAAGGATGAGGAGAATGAAACCATGAAGTATGATCCATCACCAACTTAAGAATCCATGGGGAAGAAGATTTGCAAAGGATTGAAGGAGGGGAAGAGAGAAAGAGGGCGATGGGTTAGAGAGAAGGGAGAGCAAAATCTTTCTCTCAACCCTAGAGAGAGAAAGTAAAGGAAAAATGGATAGTTTTGGGGCCAATTCCAAATAAATATCTCTTTAACGTGCAATTACCAAAATACCCTTGTCTTGAACGTGTTAAAAACGTCTCTGATATTTTTCCCGTAAATAGCTGACATATCATAAAATATTTCCAATAACTTACTTTCCATGAATTTAATTCCCCTGACACGATCAACTGGTAATATACCGATACTGCCAGGCGGGATATTACATTCTACCCCCCTTAAAAAAAATTTCGTCCTCGAAATTTAGACATCGATTATCTATCATCATGACAAAATTTACCATCTTTGGTCTGAACCATACATATTCAAAACACAGATTCTGAAGAAGTTCGTCATTACTTGTGTTTCGATCTGTTTCTCAATCCATATACTTAAACATAAAGCTTTCTTGACCTTAATATCTCTTAACTTGAAGGCATTTAATACATCATGATTTAGAACTTTCCTTGCTACACATAGACTCATTGTCCTGAACTCGTATCTTACCCGCTTAACATAAACCTTTCATAAATGTATCTTATCATAAACATGAACAATCAGGATTTGCCTTTTAACTGGAGTCCTACCGGAAACCAGGTTTGCCCTGCAGTGCTTACTTGTAACTTTGAATCATTTTTCCATGCATACATAATCTTATCGGGTAATATTTCCTACATCAGTTTACTTACTATACTTCTAGACACATGCTTCTTACTTGTATTACTCATGTAAACGATTTCATGAATCTTTTATCTCTTTTCAGAACCTTAGAAAATCTTTCGACTCCATTGTAATCTCATTGCATTCTCATCGCATCCAAACTAATGGGTAACTCATATTGCCTGACCTGAAAAAGTGAAATCAACTAGCCACTTCATTTGACAATCTAATAACCAACGTTGCGGTTCACATGCTTTTGAAACTTTCTAACATATCCACTTGCACATACATCGTATACTCTTAATACACTTCCGTGTATCCTACATGATATTGACTTCATACGAATATTGTCGTTCCAATAGCATGGGCATTCTTTCAAGTGACGTCTCTTGTTAAATGATAACGATACGTGTTCTAAAATCTTTCTTAAAGAAACTTTTCTTAAACTTTGGTATTCGGGTTCTTGGAACGAATGTACACATGACTAAAAAGGTTTTATCATTTCCAAAACTGATTGTGTAATGGTACCACAGAACCACCAGACGAGTTTCTATATTTTGAAAAAAATTTAACAACTCGCCCCAAACTTGTCCACGACAAGTTGGTTCTGAAGCTTGTACGTCTTAAGTGATATTACTTACGACGTATCTTATCAGTTTTGAAAATGTAAAATTTCATGAGTTAAAAACAAGTATCGTTCCCAAGTTCCTAAATACCAATCTTAGCTTTAAAAGTTATAAAATCATGGCTTCAAATGTCTTAACAAGTATCATTTTCACTCAACAAGTATTTCATACAAGAGTATGAATCTCATTGCACATCACTTAAAAGTTGCTTCTCTCTCATGATAACTTGCTTACATATCCGTAGAAAATCCTTGAATCTCTTGACATTAACATTGTTCCTCTTCTTCGGAACACTAAACTTGATTCTTTACTTGAGTCGCAAGTTAAACTTTCTGAATCTTACAAGTTTTCCATATTTCATGATTACCGATTAACTTTCATGGCGCTACTCTGATTCCCTCCGGTTGGCTTAAACAAATACTATAATCCATTAAAGCAATTGAGACTTCAATTCATGCTTATCACTTGATTACTTACTTTTTGAGAACTTCCATGTTGCAACCAACATCACCACCTTACACTTGCCTTGTAAATTCAAAACTCGTGATAACTTATCTCATACTCATAATACATGACTTGGGGGTAATCCTTACGTTCTAGCTGGTTGCATTTATCATACATATCATACCTGAACTTATTTCCGAGTGAACTCGAATTCTTTGACAAACTCATCTTGCACTTGAACATATCTTTCTTGAACATCTAATCCTTGTACCTTCGCATTCTCGCATACTATATTTTGCTGAACCATATCATTGCTTGCTCGTTAATTTTTCCTTAAAGAAAACTTCATAAAATAGCGCAAGGGTCATTGCCGTTGGTGATTTTCTACTTTATAAATATATATCGAGTTTAGGCCCCAGCCATTGCTTCGGGAATCATAGAACGAGTTGATAACACATACGTGTCACAAAACCTAGACTCTAATGAGTCTAGCCCGCTCTACAAGTGTCGTAGCAACCCGATTCCTAGAAAATTTCCTATGAATTTTTCAAATGTCAACTTCAATTACCCATAGGCACAAATCTTTCTAAAATTATTTAAACTTTATATTTCAACATCATATCGAGCCTTAGCAAGTCAATTAAGCAAAACATAGATTCGAGAGATACGTCATAATTCTGAGAACCTTGTGTTTTCCATAACTTGCACCGCTTTAACTTCTTTCTTCATACCTTCACATCTATGACTTCCGTATCAATACCGGAACTTCCAATCTCTTGATCTGAGCTCTTTCTTGACTCTTGACACATTAACTTCCAAAGCTACCCTAAACCATATCGATTTCGTTGATCGTTGCCTATGCCTTTTTCCTTGAAAATCTTAGGAGATGATATGCATTCGTTACTTGATGTCATAAAAGATTATTGTGAGGACATCTCACCATTAGTCATTGCAAACCTTTGGAACGAACGGGTAATTTTCATAAAAACGGAAAATTTCGTTCCAAGTTCGCTATGGATGAGTTTCTCCCACTATATTATTTTTTTTTCCCAAGTAACCAATGCACATCATTCATTCCTAGCATCGTAAAACATTCTATAACATTTGCATGGCAACATCAACCTTTTCGATACAATTCTTGGCACGTCGGAAATCAATGCCTTAATCCTAATTACATAAAACTTTCTCTTGAATCCTTAATTTCCTCCACTACGAATAGCTTACTTCTTTACGTTGCCACTTACGCAACTTGACAAACCTTCATGTCCTTAACTTCATTTACATAGTGCTATTCTTGAGATCCTGCTGTCTCCGTCAACATATGTCGACCTCTTACTACCTTGTAGCCTTCTACTGACATTTCAAAATATCATAAACCCGTTCCAACAACAACTCTTACCGAAACTTCCGGTCATGGTTAGGTACATATATCCAACTTCTTCTCTTTCGGGTACATGGAGTATTACTATCATCTTACCCGACGTTGTCGGAACATCCCTTCTTAACATGCTTTAGATTCCCGGAGGATTCACCCTTCCACTTGATTAGTTCACCGGCCACCTTTTGGCACGATCAACTACTTCATCCCATACTTCGTTCCTCCTGGGTCCTATTCAGCTCTCAGGCATCCATTCTAATCGTTGAATGCTAATTTGAGTTGATCAAGCTCAACTAACAACAACAACTAGAACGTTTACCCGGAACCCAATGGTCCCACTACCTTAGTTGTAATTTAATGACCCAAGGCACGGTCTGAATCGACCTGCTCTGATACCAAATGTAACACCCATACTAGACGTATCTAGAAAGTCTAGCACGCGCGTTTAATTTAGTATTGGATACATTAAAATATACAACATAAAAACTTCGAATGAATTTATTTACAACAAAACACGTTCGTACAATAACAATACATCACATAATATCTTATCTAAAATAAATACATCCTTGAGATCCATATTCTTCACGCTTCAGGTACGAACGAACTCTTGCTGAAAATCCATTCGGCTACTAGCTTGCCATCCAACCTGATAATCTGAAACAAAAAAGGATTGGGATGAGACATAATGTCTCAGTGAGTTCCCCTAAATCCTAGGCTATAGGCAACCTCAAGGGGAAACCTACGGTCACCACGTGTCTACATTACAACCTGACGGTTGATTATACGTGTGTGGGGACTTGCATACTTAGACGGTAGTGCATACTAGAGTCGTCTTAGTTTTATCTTATCTTGTTATAGGCTTCACTTCCTATACGTGTCATGGCGGTCGAGGGGGAGTCTAAAACCGCATTGCCAAGAATACACTCTATGTATCAAGGCCTAAACATAACATAATCATGGCACGATTCTAGACTGGACGATTAGGGGAATCCTAAGATCGTCATCGGTATAACATTCTTATATTGCTCTATTCAATGCCTTAAACTTGTCATATAGCATCTAATGCTCTTGTCCTTAACATGGTCTTGCATGAATCACATTACATGCCATAACATAATCATATTCATATCATGCATAAACGTATTTAAGTTCATTCATTAGGTTAGCGTTGAACAACCAACCATTATCTTGATTCATTTTACGGATAGTCCCGGGTGGAGTAACCCCGAGTACAATCCCATACATGACCGATGTACGTACATCGGACTCCCTCAGTGACATGCGGGTCCCTTACGGCTTAAATCGTTCTCATAATGAGAACCCCTTGAATCCATACCTTCATGGATTGCAAGAGACATGCCACCTACATCTTAATTACTCAGTACCATGTGATCCCCTTACGGAGCCTTCCCCGTTCCCATCATGAGAACCCCTTGAATCCATACCTTCATGGATTGCAAGAGACATGGCACCTACATTACATAAATCATGGTCTTGTCGTGCATAAGTTAAATATAATCATACTTGCTTGCTTATTACCTCGGACCCTTGAGGCGATCCGATTTGCGGAAAATACATACTTGTTCATGTTCATACTTAAACGTGGTGGAGTGATTAACTAATCAAACCACATCTTATCATGCTTGCTATCCAATTCTTATCATATTTCTCTCGTATACCATGCCATACTAACATGTATAATACTTGCCTCTTTAACATAAGAATCTTGCTTTCCTTGATCATCATTTAGGACCTTGGTTTGAGGGGTTTACGTTCGTAAAAAGACGCCACGGAGAAAACCGCATCGCCAAGCCCCATGCCTGCCTAAAGCGAGCAAAACAATGGGATTTCTCCCTGTCTTACTCGCCTAGGCGAGTAGATTTGCTGGGGAGGCGAGTGGTAGCTCGCCATGGCGAGTTGGGGGCGAGCAGAACCCCCCATTCGCAGTTCTAGCTCGCCGTGGCGAGTTATAGCTCGCCGTGGCGAGTTAGGACAGTCCAGAACACTTAAAAATGGTATTTTTGACCCAAAAACCTCAAACCAAGTGTCTCTAAACATATTGGTACATATTTGATCATAGGAAACTTGTAAAACATTCATTTGGCAAGTATAAACATGTTTTGCATGCATGACATAAAAAGGGCAACTATGACAATACATAATCCTAGACTTTTCATAGTTTTCATAATAAACTAATCATGGCATAAACATGATCCCAAAGGGTAGGAGAACTAGCTATGGAACTCACCTAAACCAAGTTCTTGAAGCATCTCCAAGTTTCTAGCTCAAGTAAGCCAAAACTCTAGTTTTGATCCTTTTGCACAAACCAATCCACCTTGATATTCCTTCTTGAAAACTAAGGCATCATGATCCTTGTTGATCATCAATCCTTAAGCTATACCTCACTTCAAAGCTTCCCACCAAAACCCTATTCTCAAATAATCTCTAAGTGAAGAAGAATAAGGATATCATTTCATTCCAAGCTTCATGCCTCTTCCTTGATCAAGGTAAAACCATAAACCACTCAAACTCAAGCTTCCACTTACTAACAACAAACCCTAGTTTCATAAAGGAGAGGACAAATAGAGAAATCAAACTAAATCCACATTTCCTAAAGCTTAAGGAGTCATTGCAAGATCTTAGAGGGAAATCTTACCATGAGAGAATGAAGATTCAAGAAAGGTTGGTGAAGAGGAGAAGATGTAGTACAATCTCCCAAGTTCCTAGATGTTCTTGAAGGATGAGGAGAATGAAACCATGAAGTATGATCCATCACCAACTTAAGAATCCATGGGGAAGAAGATTTGCAAAGGATTGAAGGAGGGGAAGAGAGAAAGAGGGCGATGGGTTAGAGAGAAGGGAGAGCAAAATCTTTCTCTCAACCCTAGAGAGAGAAAGTAAAGGAAAAATGGATAGTTTTGGGGCCAATTCCAAATAAATATCTCTTTAACGTGCAATTACCAAAATACCCTTGTCTTGAACGTGTTAAAAACGTCTCTGATATTTTTCCCGTAAATAGCTGACATATCATAAAATATTTCCAATAACTTACTTTCCATGAATTTAATTCCTCTGACACGATCAACTGGTAATATACCGATACTGCCAGGCGGGATATTACAGGTAAATTGGTAATTTCTCATGGAGGGACTATTTAAGGATTTTTGGCCCAATATTTTCATAATTCTCACCACTTTCTCTCTCTAGGGTAAACAATCAAATTCTTCTCTCCCTTCTCTCTAGGAAATCGGTTCCCTCTTTCTCTCACTCTACACAATCTTGATTTCATCTTCCTTCTTGTGTTAATCAAACCAAGGATGGCTAGGGTTTATGGTTTTGGTTAGTGGCATGTTCAAACAATCTTCTCTTTTCTTCTCTACTCATCTTTCTACTCAAGATCTTCTTTCAATCTTCACTCAAACCTTCAAGAAGTTAGTTTCGAAGCAAGGCTAGGGTTTGGTACTTGTTGGTGACAAGTTGGAAGGAAGCTTCACCCACATCCCTCTTTCAAACTAGGGTTGAGCTTAGGGTTTGTTGTCAAGAGCTTGGAGTGGTGTACATATTCTCAGGTTATTTGAGGTGAGTTCTTAGGTAGTTCCATTCCATGGGATGAGTGTTAAGATTGTAAGAAAAACTATGAATATTTCTAGGGTTTTCTTATATAAATGTTACCCCTTTTTGGGTCATGCATAAATATACTAGTGAATACTTGTGTTAACGCTATTTTTACTTGTTCTATATGATCTTGAGCAACCTGCCATGCTTTTGGGTATTTGTATTGAGGTTTTTGGGTCAAAATCTCCATTTTGCAGGTGCTGGACTGTCAATACTCGCAACTGCGAGCAGGTAGCTCGCAACTGCGAGCAGAAGGGCCGAACTGGAGGTTTACTCGCCTCCTAGCTCGCCACTGCGAGTGGAAGCTCGCCACTGCGAGTTGTAACTCGCCATTGCGAGTGGAACAGTGCCTAGTGCATTGTTTTGCTCGTCTCGCCTCAGTCGACGTGTTTCGGTCCAGTTTGCTTGCATGCAATCTTTTTCAATGATAACCCCTCAATACATGACTCCAAGGCATGGACTTTAGAAAATGTTTCTTGAAATTTAAACAAGTATTCGTAATGTATATTTAAGCATGGCATTCAAGAGTTTGTTACATGAATTAAGTGGGTAGCAAGCATTAATTAAGGAAGGGAATGAAACTAGAGCCTCAACGTAGGTGTTGAGAATTAGGAAGTGGATCATGATTAATTATGTTAAGGGTAATGAATGTTTTCTATGTCTATGATATTGTATGTATTACCCTAAAGGATCGATTAAGGATCCGAGTTAAAGGAATTTAACTCAAATGGTTAAAGGTTAATCATTCATGTATGTATAAGACTGTGATTTAAATGAATGTGTAGGTGCCATGTCTCTTGTAATCCATGAAGGTATGGATTCAAGGGGTTCTCGTGATGGGAACGGGGAAGGCTCCGTAAGGGGATCGCATGGTACTGAGCAATTAAGATGTAGGTGTTCGTCCGTACGACACTGAGGGAGTCCGATGTACGTACATCGGTTATGATGGGAGTGTACTCGGGGTTACTCCACCCGGGACTCTCCGTAAAAATGAACCAAGATTATGTTTGATTGTTCAACCCTAACATAATGATATAATGAATGTATTTATGCATGAATATGAAATGATGTTGGATTTGAGCAAGATATAAAAGATTGCCAAGGACGATCGTAGGACACCCTATTCGTCCGGTATAGGTTGTGCCATGATTTATTCAAGTGTAGGCTTCGATACAAATAGTGTATCTTAGTAAAGCGGTTCTAGGAACCCTTAACCGCCATGGCACGTATGATGTTAGCAAGCCTATAACAAATAGAGAAGACCTAAGACGGGTTATAGTATGCACGCCCGTCAAAGGTACAAGTCCACACACGTATAATCAACCGCCAGGTTGTAAAGTAGACACGTGATAACCATAGGTTTTCCCCAAGGTTATCACTAGCCTAGGGCTAGAAAGAACTCACTGAGACATTATGTCTCACCCAACTCCTTATTTGTTCAGGTTCACAGGTGGTGCAAGGAAAAGGTAAAGAAAAAGTCTTGGATTGATCGTGACTTATGGAATCGCTTTGTTGTGAATTAGAGAAGCATATGTTATATTATAAGATGTATAATTATGGGTTTTGTAATTACCCTATGGAAGACAAACTTTGGTGTAATAATGTAATATAGAAGCTTTGGAATGATGTTGTAACCAAATTTCCGACCTAGAGTCATTTCATGTTTTTGTATAATTAATGTATCCAATATCAGTTTAACGCTTATTTGAATATTCTAGACACTTTCAAATTTAGGCGTTACAATATGGTTCTAATGTATGAATCAATATCTTAATCATGAAAAAGATATGTTTCTTATTGATATCATAGCTATTTATTTTGATGGGGTCGTTTTAGTTATATTCATTGTATTTGTTTTTGTTTTGATATATATTATTTTATATTCAAACTTAAAACATGAATAGTAATTTGATCAACTCTTCTCACATCCTTCTCTTTTACTTTTATTATTGCAGAATACGCATATAAGTCCACGATTCTGATTTCATTTTCATAAACCATTATAACTAATAATTGTTAAAGAAATAAATACATGAATAACATATCATGATGTTCTATTTCCGTTGTTTTTAAAAATGAATCAACCTATGTGTTTGACTTCTCTTGCTTGAAAGAGAAATATTATATTGTCAAATAAAACATATAATTAAATTAAAGAAACGATTAAATGACAATGAAAATTCATGAATGAATCTAAATTAAAAAAAAAAAAGCTGACTTATAAAGTACAATATAAAATTTCTTTTAATTAGTATTCAATTTAATATCAACAAGAGTGAATCTATGTTTTCATGTAAATAGTCTCCCATGTTAATTTCCTATAGGATAAAAAATTGTTATAGTTAAAAAAACCAAAAAATGGTCCATAAAAAAAAAAAATTAACTTAATACCTATCAAGGACTTATTTCGTAAAAAAGACCCGTTTGTTACAACATTTTTTGTAAGGACAAAATGTTTACAAGTTAGTTTTTGTTTGTTAGGTTTGAAAAAAGAAAATCTAAGAATAAATGACTTAAAATGTAAATGTGTGTATACAAAGGATAGGTGTAACATCCCGCTCATCAGCTTAAGGAACTTTATCAGACAAATGTATCAGAGGAATTAAATTTATGGAAAAGTAAGATAATGGAAATATTTTATGACATGTCAGCATATTACGGATAAAGTATCAGTGTCAGATTAAACACGCTTGAGGCAGGGGCATAATGGAAATTTCACACGAAAGGGGTATTTAAGTGGCTTTGGCCCAAAATATTCATTCTTCACTTGTCTTTCTCTCTCTAGGGTTGAGAGAAAGAGTTCTCTTCTCCCTCTCTCTCTAGGATCGCCCTCTCCCTCCATAATAATCATCCAAACTTTCTTAACATCATGATCAAGCATGGATTATGGTAGCTTTGCAATCAAGAATCAAGTGGGAGAATGGATTTAAGCATAGTTTGGTTGGGAAGCTTTGGATCATGGATGAAGCATGAGCTAGGGTTTGGGCTTGAAGCTCGAGGAATTGCAAGGAACACGTTAAGGTGAGTTCCATAGATAGATTACCCACCTTTGGGATTGATTAATCTTGTAGAAAAATCATGTTTTATGCTAAGTATAGTTTTTATGTAACTTTAGTACCCCAAGCCAATCCTAGGTGATTATAGGTTAAAATTGCCATGATATATGTTTAAATAAGTCTATATATGTTGTTGGATGTATTTGGTGCATTACAGGGTCGAATTGGACGAGTTTTGGGTCGAAAATGGCGAAAACCCGCGGCCGGAACACGCGAAAACGCAGAATTCGCAGCGCTGCGCCTGAACAAGGGCGCTAGGCGCCCACAAGTCAGGGAGCCAGCGCTAGGCGCCCTCCCTCTGGCGCCAGGCGCCCCAGACAGGACAACGTTCGCGTTGTTCTGCGCTCGGGTGCTTGGGGGCAGTCGCGTGGGGGTCCGTAGCGATCGTTTCGGTGTGTTCTTGTACTGTTTTCACTTGTTTTTCTACTGGAACAAATATGGTTTTATCAAATCTTAAGAACTTATAAACGGCTTGGAATTCGGGTTTTCGGCACGTCCGGTCTTTAGTAACTATTGGGAATTTGCACAACTCGTCAATTGATCCTTGCATCATTAATCATGGCAATGTTAGCATAAATTACAAGGATGGCTCAAGAGAGTTTAAGCTTGATGGGGTAGTAATGAACTAGGAAAGGGAATGTATGTAGAGCCTCGACTTAGCTAGTCGAGAACTAGAAAGATAGCAAGAATCCCTAGAAAGCTAAGACGCAAAGTTATTCTCTTCGCACATGATTAAGAATAAGATAGCAAGCAAGATAAGTTGTGGTTTGATTAGTTAATCTCTCCACTAAGTTTAAGCATGGACAAGTATAAGTTTACCGTCAATCGGATCGACTCAAGGGTCCGAGGTAATAAGCAAGTATGTATGTATGTATGTATAAGTTTATTTTATATGAACGACAAGACCATGACTAATATAAGTAGGTGGCATGTCTCTTGTTATCCACATCAGGGGGATACAAGAGGTTCTCGATCTAAGGGGAACGATTCAAGCCGTAAGGGACCCGCATGTCACCGAAATAAGCAAGACGTAGGTGCTCGTGTCTCTTGTTATCCACGCTAGGGGGATACGGGAGGTTCTCGACCTAAGGGGAACGGTTTAAGCCGCAAGGGACCCGAACGACACCGAGGGAGTCCGATGTACGTACATCGGTCATGTATGGGATTGATTTCGGGGTTACTCCACCCGGGACTATCCGTAAAATGAATCAAGATAATAACTGTTTGTTCAACGCTAACCCATGAATGAACTTAGACACGATTATGTTTATGATGAATATGATTATGTTATGTTTATGCTCATGATCGAGCCCATGTATGATATGTTTAAGAACAAGACTAAGAGCATGAAATGCTATTAGACGAGAGCAAGATATGTATAGGACAAGTAAAGAAAGCTATGGCCGTGACGACCCTAGGTTTCCCTAATCGTCCGGATTAGAATCATGTCATGAATATGCTATGTTATTTATGTTTAGGCCTTGTGACGTAGAGCGTACACTTGGTAATGCGGTTTAGGTTCCCTCAACCGCCATGACATGTATAGGTGAGAAGCCTATAACAAGTGAGATATGACTATGACGGCCCTAGTATGCACTACCGTCTAAGTATGCATGTCCCCACACACGTATAATCAACCGTCAGGTTGTAATGTAGACACGTGGTGACCGTAGGTTTTCCCTTGAGGTTGCCTATAGCCTAGGATTTAGGGGAACTCACTGAGACATTATGTCTCATCCCAATCCTTATTTGTTTCAGATAAGCAGGATGTTTATGCATGTTCGGAGCCGGATGGATATTACTTCAAGGGTTCGTTCGTGAAGCTGCAGGATGTTATGGACTTCAAGGATGTATTTTTACGTATGGATGAGTTATATTGTATTATTATTTACACGAACGGAACTTGATGTAAATATTATTTATTTGAAGTTTTTAATTGTTGTATATTTTAATGTATCCAGTACTAATATTAACGCACGTGCCAGACTTTCTAGATACGTCTGGTATGGGTGTTACAATTGGTATCAGAGCTGGTCGATTCAGACCGTGCCTTGGGTCATTAAATTACAACAAAGGAAGTGGGACCATTGGGTTCCAGGTAAATGTTCTAGTTGTTGATGTTAGTTGAGCCTGATCAACTCAATTTAACATTCGATGATTAGAATGGATGCCTGAGAGCTGAATAGGACCTAGGAGGAACGAAGTATGTGATGAAGAAGTTTTATCGTGCCAAAAGGTGGCCGGTGAACTAATCAGGTACAAGTGTGAATCCTCTGGGAATGTAAGGCATGTTAAGAAGGGACGTTTCGACAATGTCGGGTAAGATGTTGATGATACTTCATGAACCTGTAAGTGAAGAGATGTTGGAACGGATTTATGATATACTGGAATGATAGTACAAGGTTACAAGATAGGGAGAAGTCGACTTATGTTGACGGAGTCAGCGGGCTCTCAGGAACAGTAATATGTAAATGAAGTTAAGGATATGTAGGTTTGTCAAGTTCCGTAAGTGGCAACGTAAAGAGGCAAGTTAATCATAGTGGTGGAAGTTAAGGATTCAAGAGAAAGTTTTATGTTATCAGGAGTAAGACATTGATTTCCAACGTGCCAAGAATTGTATCGAAAAAGGTTGATGTTGCCATGCATATGTTATAGAATATTTTATGACGATAGGAATGAATGATGTGCATTTTATACTTGAGAATAAGAGTTTTACGCAACAAATGTTTTCTGAAAAAAATATTGTTGGAGAAGCTCACCAATAGTAAGCCTGGGACGAAAATTTTTCCGTTTTTTTTTTTGTGAAACCTACTAGTTCGATCCTATGGTTTGCAATGACTATTGGGGAGATGTCTTCACAATAAATTTCACGTGACGAAAATCTTTTAAGACATCAAGTAATGAATGCATATCACCTCCTACAATTTCTAAGGAAAAGGACGTGGACAACCATCAACGAAAACGATACGGTTTAAGGTATTTTTGGAAGTTAATGTGTTGATGTGTCAAGAACAAGCCAAGATCAAGAGTATAGAAGTTCCTGCATTTAGAAGGAAAGTCACCAATGTTTATGCATGAGGTATGATGTACGAATTAAAGCGGTGCAGAGTTATGAGAAAATCACAAGATTCATCGATTATGTGGAATTATGACGTATCGCTCGAACCTATGTTTTGCTTAATATACTTGCTAGGCTCGATATGATGTTGAAACATAAAGTAAATAATTTAGAAATATTTACGCGTATGGGTCGTTGAAGTTGATATTTTGAAAATTCACGAGATTTTCTAGGAACCGGTTTGCTATGATACTCGTAGAGCGAGCTAGACTTATTATAATCTAGAATTGATGACACGTATGTGCTATCAACTCGTTCTATGAATTTAGAGCAACGGTCGGGGCCAAAACTCAATATATTTATAAAGTAGAAAATTATCAACGTCAATGACTTGTGCGTTAGTTTACGAAGTTTTTTTTAAAAAAAAAATTTAATGAGCAAGCATTGGTTTGATTAAGCAAAATATAGTCCGCGAGAATGCGAAGGTACAAAGATTAAATGTTCAAGAAAGTTATGTTCAAGTGCTAGATGGGTTGTTAATGGAAATTGAGTTTACTCAAAAATAAGTTCAGATATGATATGTATGGTAAGTGCAACCAGCAAGAAAGTAAGGTTTACTCCCGAGTCAAGTATTATGAGCATAAGATAAACCATCATGAGTTTTGAATTCACAAGACAAGTGTAAGGTTGTGATGTTGGTTACAACATGGAAGATCTTGAGAATAATTCAAGAAGTAAATAATCAAGGGATAAGCATGAATTGAAGTCTCAATTGCTCTAACGGCTTAGAGTATTAGTTTGAGCCAACCAGTGGGAATTCAGAGTAGCGCTACGGAAGTTAATGGTAATCATGAAACGAGGAATTTTAGTATGTATGAATCTTCGTGAAGAATGTTCGGTTGGAAACACAAGTTTAACAAGAATGCATCATAAGACATGCAAGGAGTTCTCGATGTGATAGATAAGGATGAATTCTTATTCAAGCATTGTTGGCTAAGGTATAAGTTTAAGTATGTGTCGTTATCTAGGTAAGATAAAAAGGACAAGAATTGTCGTATGATAATTGGTCAAGATGCATGAATGATGATAATAGAAAACATGTAAGGACCAGAAGGATTCGTTCCGTGACTTAGGTAAAGAATCAAGTTTAATGTTTCGAAGAAGAGAAATAAGTTTATGTTAAGAGGTCCAAGGATTTCCTATGGATATGAAAGCGGTATGGCAAGTATGTATATCGGTTGATTAAGAAAAGAATTTATCTTCGAAGTTAAGTATGTTATCATGAAAGGAGGTGCAACTCTCGAGTTGTGCAATGAGAATCATACTCTCGTATGCAATACTTGTTGAGTGAAAACGATACTTGTTAAGACATGTTAAGTCATGATTTTAGAACTTTTAAAAGTTAAGACTGGTATTATGGAACTTGGGAACGATGCTTATTTTAAACTCATGGAATTATACATTTTCGAAACTGATGAGATACGTCGTAAGTGAACTCACTTAAGACGTACCAACTTCAGGACCAACTTGCCGTGGACAAGTTTAGGGCGAGTTGTTAAATCTTTTTCAAATATAGAAACTCGTCCGATGGTTCTGTGGTGCTATTACAAATTTAGTTTTGGGAATGATAAAATATTTAAGTCATGTATATATATATTCGTTCCAAGAACCTGAATACCAGAGCTTAAGGAAATTTCTTCAAGAAAGATTCTAGAACACGTATCGTTATCATTTAGCAAGAGATGGCACTTGAAAGTATGTACATGTTATGAAAACGACAATGTTCGTATGAAGCCAATATCATGTGGGATACACGGAATTGTGTTAAGAGTATACGATGTAAGTGCAAGTGGAATTACTAGTAAGTTTCACGAGTATGTGAACCATAATATTGGTTAATGGATTGTCAGATGAAGTGGTGAGTTGATTTCACTTTTTCATGTCAAGCTATATGAGTTACCCATTAATTCGGGTGTGATAAGATGCAATGGAATTGCGATGAAATCAGAAGATTTCCTAAGGCTCTGAAAAGAGATAAGAGATTCATGGAATCATTTACATGAGTAATACAAGTAAGAAGCATGTGCCTCAAGGTACAGTAAGATTATGTATTCATGATAAGATGTATGTATGAAATATGTTTTAAAGTTACAAGTAAGCACTGCAGGGCAAACCTGGTTTCCGTAGGATCCCAGTTAAAAGGCAAATCCTGAGTGTTCATGTTTATAAAAAGATACCTATATGAATGGTTTATGTTAAGTGGGTAAAATACGAGTCCGAGACAATAAGTCTGTGTGTAGCAAGGTAAGTTCTGAATCATGATATGATAAGAAAATTCTAAGTTTGGGTAATATTAAAATCAAGAAGGTTATGTTCAGTTGCATATGGGTTAAGAAACAAGATGAGGACATGATACAACGAACTCTATGAGTAAGTATGAATAGAGTATGTATGGCTCAGACCAAAGATGGTAAGTTTCTGTCATGATGATTGGTAGTCGATCTCTAAAATTTCGAGGACGAAATTTCTTTAAGGGGGGTAGAATGTAACATCCCGCTCATCAGCTTAAGGAACTTTATCAGACAAATGTATCAGAGGAATTAAATTTATGGAAAAGTAAGATAATGGAAATATTTTATGACATGTCAGCATATTACGGATAAAGTATCAGTGTCAGATTAAACACGCTTGAGGCAGGGGCATAATGGAAATTTCACACGAAAGGGGTATTTAAGTGGCTTTGGCCCAAAATATTCATTCTTCACTTGTCTTTCTCTCTCTAGGGTTGAGAGAAAGAGTTCTCTTCTCCCTCTCTCTCTAGGATCGCCCTCTCCCTCCATAATAATCATCCAAACTTTCTTAACATCATGATCAAGCATGGATTATGGTAGCTTTGCAATCAAGAATCAAGTGGGAGAATGGATTTAAGCATAGTTTGGTTGGGAAGCTTTGGATCATGGATGAAGCATGAGCTAGGGTTTGGGCTTGAAGCTCGAGGAATTGCAAGGAACACGTTAAGGTGAGTTCCATAGATAGATTACCCACCTTTGGGATTGATTAATCTTGTAGAAAAATCATGTTTTATGCTAAGTATAGTTTTTATGTAACTTTAGTACCCCAAGCCAATCCTAGGTGATTATAGGTTAAAATTGCCATGATATATGTTTAAATAAGTCTATATATGTTGTTGGATGTATTTGGTGCATTACAGGGTCGAATTGGACGAGTTTTGGGTCGAAAATGGCGAAAACCCGCGGCCGGAACACGCGAAAACGCAGAATTCGCAGCGCTGCGCCTGAACAAGGGCGCTAGGCGCCCACAAGTCAGGGAGCCAGCGCTAGGCGCCCTCCCTCTGGCGCCAGGCGCCCCAGACAGGACAACGTTCGCGTTGTTCTGCGCTCGGGTGCTTGGGGGCAGTCGCGTGGGGGTCCGTAGCGATCGTTTCGGTGTGTTCTTGTACTGTTTTCACTTGTTTTTCTACTGGAACAAATATGGTTTTATCAAATCTTAAGAACTTATAAACGGCTTGGAATTCGGGTTTTCGGCACGTCCGGTCTTTAGTAACTATTGGGAATTTGCACAACTCGTCAATTGATCCTTGCATCATTAATCATGGCAATGTTAGCATAAATTACAAGGATGGCTCAAGAGAGTTTAAGCTTGATGGGGTAGTAATGAACTAGGAAAGGGAATGTATGTAGAGCCTCGACTTAGCTAGTCGAGAACTAGAAAGATAGCAAGAATCCCTAGAAAGCTAAGACGCGAAGTTATTCTCTTCGCACACGATTAAGAATAAGATAGCAAGCAAGATAAGTTGTGGTTTGATTAGTTAATCTCTCCACTAAGTTTAAGCATGGACAAGTATAAGTTTACCGTCAATCGGATCGACTCAAGGGTCCGAGGTAATAAGCAAGTATGTATGTATGTATGTATAAGTTTATTTTATATGAACGACAAGACCATGACTAATATAAGTAGGTGGCATGTCTCTTGTTATCCACATCAGGGGGATACAAGAGGTTCTCGATCTAAGGGGAACGATTCAAGCCGTAAGGGACCCGCATGTCACCGAAATAAGCAAGACGTAGGTGCTCGTGTCTCTTGTTATCCACGCTAGGGGGATACGGGAGGTTCTCGACCTAAGGGGAACGGTTTAAGCCGCAAGGGACCCGAACGACACCGAGGGAGTCCGATGTACGTACATCGGTCATGTATGGGATTGATTTCGGGGTTACTCCACCCGGGACTATCCGTAAAATGAATCAAGATAATAACTGTTTGTTCAACGCTAACCCATGAATGAACTTAGACACGATTATGTTTATGATGAATATGATTATGTTATGTTTATGCTCATGATCGAGCCCATGTATGATATGTTTAAGAACAAGACTAAGAGCATGAAATGCTATTAGACGAGAGCAAGATATGTATAGGACAAGTAAAGAAAGCTATGGCCGTGACGACCCTAGGTTTCCCTAATCGTCCGGATTAGAATCATGTCATGAATATGCTATGTTATTTATGTTTAGGCCTTGTGACGTAGAGCGTACACTTGGTAATGCGGTTTAGGTTCCCTCAACCGCCATGACATGTATAGGTGAGAAGCCTATAACAAGTGAGATATGACTATGACGGCCCTAGTATGCACTACCGTCTAAGTATGCATGTCCCCACACACGTATAATCAACCGTCAGGTTGTAATGTAGACACGTGGTGACCGTAGGTTTTCCCTTGAGGTTGCCTATAGCCTAGGATTTAGGGGAACTCACTGAGACATTATGTCTCATCCCAATCCTTATTTGTTTCAGATAAGCAGGATGTTTATGCATGTTCGGAGCCGGATGGATATTACTTCAAGGGTTCGTTCGTGAAGCTGCAGGATGTTATGGACTTCAAGGATGTATTTTTACGTATGGATGAGTTATATTGTATTATTATTTACACGAACGGAACTTGATGTAAATATTATTTATTTGAAGTTTTTAATTGTTGTATATTTTAATGTATCCAGTACTAATATTAACGCACGTGCCCGACTTTCTAGATACGTCTGGTATGGGTGTTACAATAGGGGTGTCTAATATGGAACAAGTGTATAGGTGAGTCTTATTATTTTTAGCAAACTTTAATAAAATATTGCATTTTTCTTGAAAAATAAAATATTGCATTAGGGTTTCTTATTATTAAGGTTTCTTTTAGATCATTTTCTAGATGTTCATATTAGATTAATCCAAACAATTAACTCAAATAACAAATATTTTGTTAACCAAGTAAAAAAAAGGGGGCTTTTGATCATGAAAACATGACGTATAAGCTAAGAGTAAAAATTGAGTCCTATAAATTCTATTGGATTTGATTAAGTATATTCTCATTAATAATCACAACTTTTAGATCAATTCAAACATTTGATTTTGTCTTAACCACGTTCAAAGCCACAAACATGATTGATTTGATGAGATGATATTATAAAACTTTCTACACTAAAATTCAAAAGGGTTAATGGTGCTTTACCCCCTGTAATATCGGCCATTTCCAGGTTTACCCCCTGTAAAATATTTTTTTTGATTTACCCCCTGTAAAAGTTTTTTTTCCAGAATACCCACTAATAGACCATACAAAAACCATTTTTTTTGTAAAAAAATTAAAATTCGTTTTTGTATGGCCTATTAGGGGGGTATTCTGAAGAAAAAAAATATTTTACAGGGGGTAAATAAAAAAAAAATATTTTACAGGGGGTAAACCCGAAAATGACCTATATTACAGGGGGGTATAACACTATTAATCCAATTCAAAATAAACATGTTTACATTATATGCCCCCAAAATATGAAGTTGTTTTAAGTAGTTTATCTTAAAACTCTTTTTAGTATTATGCTGAATTCACTATAGTAAACAAATAAAGAATAACTAAAACAAAAACAAGTATCTTTAGTTTTTTCAATAATATCTCTAAATTAAATTATGAGTGTTTAATTTTTTTTTTTTAAACTTGGTATTCAGTTCAAGGACCGATTAATTGTACTGGATCAATTTCACTGTTCGCTAGATGAGAATTTCTATCTATGCATGGACTAACCCACAAAAATTTGCATCGAGATAATTTCAACCTGAAACATTAAGAGAAACACACTTCAAACTCGCAAGCATATATACTACCAGACCAACAAAAGTGTCTAAAAGGATATTTAGAAAGGAATATATATTCATTCAAAAAAAAAAGGAATATATTGAAACATGTCATTATTAGAAAAGTTAAAAATAAATAGAAAAATAAGAAGGTAAACAGCCCGCAGCTAACAATTACATAATGAATGTCATTAAATTTATACTTGATGAACATTAATAATCATTTCCGAGTCAAATAAATTTTCACATAGAAAAAACCTTCACATGTATGTGATGAACTTTCAAAACTATAATAATTAATAAATATTTCAACTGTATTGCAATTTTAATTATTAATTATATATCACAAATTATAAGTTTTTTTTTTGAAGAAAATCACAAATTATAAGTTATATACCATTCCTTAAAAAAAAAGTTATATACCATAAAATTTTCACACACAATCATTGTTCACGTGGTAGCACATTAAAAAAAAGTTATAAAATGACATTTGTTTGTGAAAGAAATTTAAATTTATTGATTAAAGAAAAACTTCAAGAGCGTTAAGCACTCAAATATATACAAAAAGTTAAGGGTGTCTAATATGGAACAAGTGTAAAGGTGACTCTTATTATTTTTAGCAAACTTTAATAAATATTGCATTTTCCGTAAAAGAAAAATATTGCATCAGGTTTTCTATTATTATGGTTTCTTTTAGATCATTTTCTAGATGTCCATATTAGATTGATCCAAACATATAACTCAAATAACAAATATTTTTCAATCAAGTAAAAAAGGGGGAGTTTTTCGACAATCAAGTAAAACATGACGTATAAGCTGAGAGTAAAAATGGAGTCATATAAATTCTATTGGATTTGATTAATTATATTCTCATTAATAATCACACCTTTTAGATCAATTCATGATCAAACATTTGATTTTATCTTAACCACATTCAAAGTCAGTAAGTCACAAACATGATTGATTGTGATGAGCTGAAACTATAAAACTTTCTACACTAACATTCAAAATAAACATGTTTACATTAAAATGATCTACACCTATCATTCACATTGATATAAGTTATTTCACGTCATTATGAATAAAGCACATCATAGCAAATTAGCCTAAAAACTGACGAGGATTAAACTTTGGAAAAAAAAGTACAACGAGGGGATAAATAAATGATTTTAAAAATAGATGGACTAAAAAATCATTTTCTTTTAAAAAAATGAGAGATTAAAAGTGGATTTAAGCCTAATTTTATTTTATTTTTAGTTGCATATCAAATAAATTCACGTAGTTTTAGTCCCTATTAAAATGAAATTTGTTTAATCATCCTTAAACTCTTTCACGTAGTTTTAGTCCCTATTAAAATGAAATTTGTTTAATCATCCTTAAACTCTTAAAATTTGATTTTTTTTTTTTGCATCAGAGCGAATGACATCAAAAAACTAAAAAAACAGTTCATCATAATGTTGGGCTTCTAGGAGGCCTAAACTGGGTTGGATAATCACATTAAACTAAAAGCAACTACTCAAGTGAGATTGACAATGTATGTTCATCCAAATACATAAGGAATTAGGTATGTGGGTCATACCACTTATATGTTTTTCAGCATCTACTCTTGCATCTAATGTAAAACTTTAACTCACATTGGACATATTAACATATCTCCCTGATATGTGAGACTTTATGCATTTGTGATCTGATAACATAGCCAAATAAGATCATAGAAGACATATCATGGTAAAAAGAAAAGGTGTTGGTCGTGGTTTTATTCCTTTATTTCATGAGAAGAGAAAAATAATTTGAAAAAGAAAGAATATAACAAAAATAAATTTCAGCATGAGAGAAATGATTAGGACAAAAAGGTGTGTATGCTTTGTCTGTGACTGTTTAGAGAATAAAGTGAGTTATTGGTAACTTTACGGGTTTATTGAAGGAGTTGAAATTTTTTGGGTAAATATTTTACCAAAAAATTAGAGTAAATTAAAAAATGCCACAATATTTTTGAAAATCTAATAATCATATATGTTTTCAACTCAACAGAACACATATGTAGTTTTCCATAAATCCCACCAAAGACAAAAAAAATGAAGGAATTTGAAATAATATAGGTTGTATAAAAAATATAGAATGAAATAAAATGACATCAAATAACTAAATTTTAAGATAAAAAAGTAAACAAATGACATTAAAAAACTATTAAAAAAACACTCTATCATAATGTTGGGACTTGCGAGCGAGCCTACACTGAGTTAGATCATCATATTAAGGCCAATATCGACCATATAAGTGAGATTGACACCACATCTTTACACAAAATCTAAAGACACTAGGTATATGAGTCATCACACTTATTCAATTCAATGTGGAATGTAAACTCACACTTGACACATTAACATCTCTTAATCAAGTGTGCGACTATCCACGTTCGTAATCATGTGATGTCGTCAAATAAGATCAAACAAAGGCACAAAGTGTTCATGAATGTGGGTTGGAAGTGGTTTGATTGAGGAAGATTTATGTTCCTTTCTTTCATGGACATAGAGAAAGGAAACTATAAAGAAAAAATGAATACAAAAAAGGGATTTGAGTAATTATACGAATTTGTTGAAGAAGTTGGAGATATTTGGGTAATTATTTTATCATAAAAATAAACTTAAAAAGAATGGCACATCATTTTAAAATGATTAAGAAACATGTATTTTGTCAATTAACACTTCTACATTTTTCATTGTCACATCTGACCAAAGACCAAATGTGATGGAATTTGAAATAATAGAGGTTGAATATTAAATAGCATGAAAGTGAATGACATCCAAAAATTAAATTTAAAATAAAAAAATTAAATAAATGACTTCTAAACACTAACAAAATAGTTCATCATAATGTTGGGACTGCAAATGGAGCCTACATTAGGTTGGATCATCATATTAAGTTAAGATAAATCACATAAGTGAGATTGACGCCGCATCTTCACTTAAAATGTCTAATAAGTATGCATTTTGTTGATTTAACGTTGCACATCTACAATTTTCTATTGTGAGATTCTACCAAAGACCAAAAGAGAAGTAATTTAAAAAAATAGATGTTGAGTAAAAAATAGAAACAAAGCGAATGACATCCAAAAACTAAAATTGATGAGTAAGAAAATTAAACAAATGATGTCTAAAACTAACAAAATAGATCATCATAATGTTGTGACTTCTACGGGAACCTAGATTAGGTTGAGTAATCACATTAGGTTAAGATCAACCACAAAAGTGAGATTGTCAACACATTTTCATTCAAAATCTTAAGGCATTAGGTATATGGATAAACTCACTTTTATTTTTCTCACCATCTACTCATGCATCTAATGTGTAACTTTGACTCATATATGACTCATTAACATCTCTCTCTCTCTCTCTCTCTCTCTCTCTCTCTCTCTCTCTCTCTCTCTCTCTTAAGTGTGAGACTCTAGGCACCTGTAATTAAATGACATAACCAAATAATGCAAGACCAAGTCACAACATGGTAAAAAAATTGGGTTGGTGGTGATTTCATAGAAAGAGATTTTTGTCCCTTTCTTTCACGAGAATAAGGAAAATAGAGTAGAAAAATAAAGAAATTGAAAAAAAGAATTAACATGAGAGAAATGGTAAAGGGAACTTAGTGAGTTGTTGTTTATTTTGTGAGTTTGTTGAAGGGTTTAGATATTTTGGGGTAATTATTTTACCAAAATTTTTGACTCAATTAAAAAAAGTGTCATATTATTCTAAAGTTTCTAACAAGAACATATTTTGTCAACTTAGTAGAACACGTATGCACTTTTCCATTATCTGATTCCACCGAAAATGAAAGTCAAGGAATTTGAAACAATGAAGGTTGAATAAAAAAGATAGCAAGACATATAATGAATTCCAGATAGCAAATGACATCCTAACACTTGCAAAAATGAATCATCGTAATTTTGGGACTTCCTTGGGATCATACTCTGAGTTTAATCACCACATTAAACCAAGAGAAACCACACAGATGAGATTGATAACAAATGTTCACCCAAAACCTGAAGGTATTAGGTATATGGGTCATCTCACTTATATGTTGTTTAAAATCTACTCTACCATCCAATATAGAACTCTAACTCACACTTTATACATTAACATCTCTTAATCAAGTGTGAATTCTCCACGTCTGCAATTATGTGACATAATAAAGCAAGGTCATATGGAGGCACAACATGTTCAAAAAGGTTAGATGGTGGTAGTTTCATGGAGGGAGGTTTATGTTCCTTTCTTTTATATGAAGAAAGAAAATATATTAGCAGAGAAACATATAAGAAAATGAATTTGTCGGTGTGAGTGTAGGAAAAGCATATAAGGGAAAAAAGTATTGTGTGTTTTGTCCGTGAGAGTGGAGGAAATAGTGTGATTTGCCGGTAATTCTATGGGTTTGTTGAACGACTTAAAGACTTTTGAGTCAAAATTTTACCAAAAAAATAGACTCAATTCAAAAAACGTCACAAAATTTTAATGTCTAATAAGCATGTATTTTGTCAACTCAGCATAACACATGTAGTTTTCCATTGTCACTTGCCACCAAAAGACCAAAAGTGAACGACTTTGAAATAATAAAGGTTGAATGAAAAAATTCACATGAAAGATAATGGCATCACAAAACTAAATTTAAAGATAAAAAATCAAACAAATGACGTCCAAAAGCTAAAAAAAATTGTGACTTTTGGGAGATCCTACGTTGAATTTTATCATCACTTTAGAGTACGAGAATCCGCACAAGTTGACGCTACATTTTCACCCTAATCCTTAAAACATTCAGTCTAGGAGTCTTATCACTTAATTGTTGCTCAACATTCACAATTGCATATAATGTAAAACTTTAACTCACAATTGACACATTAATATATTTCCTTCAATTGTGAGACTCTCTGCATCCGGGATCTGCCAGCGGGAACCACTTCTACTTCCCCAGAAAGTTGAACCAGACTATGATACCGTCGTTGAACCATATAGGGGAGCCAGCAGTGGATAGAGAACGACCACACCAAGGAAAATAATATCACATCTTCATCCAATATTAAACCTATTAGAAAATTCTAGCCCGTGCTTGGCACGGGTATCCATACTAGTTAGTATTATAATATTATTAAAGTATCTCTAATGGGCGATGATCTCTCTAATAACATGAAGATATTTTTTTTATTCCTTTAATAGAGAAAAACTAAGAGGAATTGTTGTGAAAATCAAAGGCTTCTACTCTCTCTCTCTCTCTCTCTCTCTCTCTCTCTATATATATATATATATATATATATATATATATATATATATATATATATATATATATATATCAAAAATGATGGTCCCATTGGATACTTTATGAATTAACAAATTAAGAATCGTTGAAATGGAATAATGTAAAGTTATTGATATAGTGCAGTTAATAATTTCTAAAGAGTTTTTTTTTCTGAAAGGAATAATTTCTAATGAGTTGTTGGATTGAAGTGAATGAGTACTTAATATTTATTAGCATTAAAAAATTATAAATTAAAAATGTATACGCGTAAGACTTACGTAGGGGCCACTCTAGCTATCTCTCGATAAATGCGTCATTGGATATTTCTTAGACTTATATAATTAGTGGAGAGACCAGCAACATTTTGTTTAATTATAAAAAAAAAAAGTGGTAGAGGCAAGATTTGATAATTGTAACAGATCTTATCTCAGTTCAATGTTTGATGATGAGACAACGTTATATGATAAGTTAATTTTGAAATTTATTTTATGTTGTTTCTCTAGTTAAAATTATTATCATGAATATTAGTTTAGTTGGAAACAAACATGATAGAATAAGAAAATCATTTAATGATTTACCAAAACAACATAATTTAAAATAGAAATTTAAATGTAATAAAGTGAAAATAAAAAATAATTTGATATTAAAGTATCAATGAGTATTATGAGTATGTAGAAGAAAAAAATTAAGCTCACGTGCTTAATGAGCTCCACCAAATGATGAATCATTCGGTAGAACCTGTAACACCCTAATTTCGTCGATAAATATTAAATAATAATAATATATTTGATAATAAGGATGTTACACAACTCGACTTTATATCACAAAGATAATATAATTTTCTTGCTAATTAATAATTTGAGCAGCGGAAACATATCACTATTCTCATTAATAAATCTTATCATTGTCATTCAAGATCATAAATTGAAATAACATTAGTTTCAAGATTCAAACTCAAAATCAAATTAATTTAAACGTCAACCCCAACCCATGGTGTTACATATCATAGCTCGTATTCAACTACATATCTAATCATTGCTAAAAATAGAATTGACGAAAGACAATTCCCGTCGTATCCTGCTAGGCGTCCCGCAACTAGATCTCTTCGTCCTAAGTATCTATACCCCACGGGTACAGACACCATAAATACAACAATAAGAAAGGGGTGAGAAATCCAGCCATAACATATTATTAGGAAAAGCATGCACATTAAATAAATATAAAAAGAATATAGTCTCCACTATCTCATCACTTTTGGCAGTTACTATGTATAATCTCTCCATATCATATATCACAGCAGCACATCATCTTCACACTCAAACACCCAATACAAAATCATCATATATATGCATATGGACTCTCCTAACGACCTATATGATTGTGGTGCCACTCCTACTCATCATTTTGCCGGAGTTATGTTACTGGACTTTTCTCATCATAGTTTTGCCAGAGATATGTTACTGGACTTCTCCATCAGTCATGCACTCCATCAGTCTTAAACTCTATATGAATGCATAAAAATAAATTCGACAAGTAACACAAGTATACACATATTCAAATAATTCACATATTAATGCAAGACTCTCACTAAAATGCACGACTCTAATGCAAGCACACAAATCATCAACATACTCATCATCATCATCATATATTACTCTCGTCATCATGATATATATATCACTCTCATCATCATTATATACATCACTCTCATCATCATCATCAAAGATAAGCATCATCACTCTCATCATCATAATGATATAGTTATTGTCATCCTCATCATCACTAAAATATAAACATTATCATCCTCATCTTCATCATAAATTAATCATTATCACTCTCATCGTATTTATTATATATATATATATATATATTTAATATTAATCATTGGACACTCTTTGTAATAGTTATAAGATTCCTCATCATTACTCTCTATCAACCATTTATATCACCACTTATTCTCTTCATTAATCCAACCTTTACACATGACTCATTTCTACATCAACATCCCTCTATTTTATTTTATTTTATTTTATTTTATTATTCCTCTTACAGACATACTCTATCCCATCATCTATTCTAGGCTCTCTATATACTTTACTTTTGATAGCATAACCTATTACTCATTCTTAGTCTCAAGATGTATTCTAATTCATTATCATTACATATAATGTTTCCCCTCTATACACCTAGGTTCTTCCCCACCATCGTCATTAACTCTTTCGTAATTATTCTTCTCATTTAAAACGACTTTATATCTTATTGCCTTGTTCTCACATTCGTCATCATCTATACATCGACTATTCTCCTAATCTTAACTTAATCCTAATTTAAATTTATTATCTCACTTTATCAATACTTTTGACTTCAGAAACTTTCCTCACTAAGGCTTCTTTATAATTCAAGATTTTATTCTCTCGATACCGGTTGTTATTATTATCGTCGAACATTATAACTATTACCGCTTATCCGCTTTCCTACTCATCTTGCTCTCTTCTAATTGTTTCCCGTCCTTTACATCACTATTATCATTCCTAGTGTCTTTCATTACCTAATTCACAACTCCCTACCTTTCTTTACATCTCGCCTACGATCATCTAACTCGACTACACTATAATTTTTAGTTGTTTTTACACTTTAAACGTTCCTATATAACATTCGCCATAAGTTATTTAATTACCTTGGCTCTCTCACTCTCCAATTATCAATACTCTTAAGATCATTATTTTTCACGTCCTATTGTCAAGTCATCTTTTAACATCATTAAATTCAATTGGATCACTATCACCAGTTTATGTCTTAGACTTGCTATTATCCTGAGGTAATCGCTTCTATTTATGCCTGATCACACTCCCTCATTTAGATGTAAAGCTTAAGGACCCTCACCTTTAATTTACACGCTAACAAATTTATTTAAATATCTAATACTATCGTGGATGGTTTAGAGTTCACTACAACGGAGGTGCTGAAACTTTATGAAAAACGCAGCATGATCCACGTGCGACATTTTAATCGTAACTCAGCTTAGGAATGTCTGAATGAGGTCAAACTAAAGCTAAGATATATATAACACACATATCTACAACTTTCATGAAGGAACCTAAATCCAATTCAATACAGAGAGGGGTGCAAAGGTTGGTTTTCCTAAACCTAGGCGGGGTGCACGATCATGCTGACCTTTGTGTAGTAGTTTGATCATAAATCAAGTTTTTGACGTCCTATTGGAGTTACTCTAAAGACAAATGGAAGGTAACATCTATATCTACAACTTTCATGTTTACATCGAAACCTAGTTCAGAAACATAAAAGAGTCGAAAGTTGGATTTCCTAAGCCTCAGAAGAGAGCACGACCCTGCTGACCTATGTGTAGTATTTTGATCATATCTTGAGTTATATATGTTGGAATGAGGTCAAACCAACGCCTAATTAAAGCTAACATTCATAGCTACAACTTTCATGAAGACACCGAAATCTAATTCTCAACATAAAAATGCCAGTTTTTATTTTATTTTTCGGTTACCGAAATCACAGATTTTTCTGCAATTTCGCATGTGCGATTTAGCCTTAAGGGACCTTTCCTAACTCCGTTTTCGACCCTAAACTCACCAAACTCAACCCTAATCTTCTCTCCATGAATACCCTATCATTCAAATACTAATCCTTCGTTAACCTACCTGATTATCCACTCTTTTTAAGACTAAAACTCAATTCAGAAACCTAAACTAGTTTTCCTCAATTGTCATCTTTCAATTTCATCTTTCAATTCGTTCATCATCATTCACTCATCAAAATTCACATTATAACAGCAACAATGTATTAAAATTTAAGACAACCCTCCCATCATAAATTAAGATACCCTAAAGTGCAAAGATTCTCCCCCTTACCTCGAATTCTCTGGAAACGCAGCTTTTGGTTCAATTCTCGCCTCCTTTCCTCTCTACTTCTCTCTGGTTCTCACGTTCAGCAATAATGTTTTTATGAATTTCTATTCCTCTATTTATACTAGGAAACTAGGTTAAATTCTTATTATTATTACTTTTCTCCCCTCCACCTATCATAATTTACTCCCTCCTCCCCCACTTATTTTATTACTTCTATTTCTCACCTCTTATCTTTATTATTTATTATATCATTCCTCTCTTTATAATTTAAATTCACATAAAATATTAATAACCACCAAAACTCTATTTTTCAACAATGGCACACTATTTTCTCCCTAAAAATTGTTTTTCTCGAATTATTCACTTGACTAGTTAACTCCTCCTTACTTCCTCATTATTCGTAACACCTATAACCACAAATAATTTACTCTAATAATATCAAGTCTCAATGATAATAATAACAATAATACTAATTTTACCCGATAATAATATTAATATTATCTATTAATAATACTGAAAATTAATATTAAAATTCGGGGTGTCACAACTCTCCCCCACTTAAAGAATTTTCGCCCTCGAAAATTAACTGAAGGTGACCGCTCTGGACAAAACCTCCTGCACTTTAACTTCCTATGTTTGTTTATCTAACACACATTCCTCCAATGAACATCATCCCGTCTCATAACTCACCTAGATCATGTCTATAATTAGAAACAATTCACCCACTCATAACTTAACTTAAAAGATCAAACTGAGAGTTCTTAACCCATATTATCATCCTGCCATGCTAAGTACCAAATACCAAGCTTTTACCTTTTAATTCCTCAGCTTATAACTAGCACCTATCTACTCCCGAGATTGTCACCATAACATTTAACTTCTTACACCGAGGACTAAGACTCCCTCACTCGTTCCTTTCCCACCCACAACCTCCTGTTGAAAGCTTGACTATATCTTATCAGTCGGAACCTCACAAGGTCCATTACGCTTTTGATTCTTACCCTCCTTATCCCTAGAAATCTTGTAGCGACTAGATCCTCGCTTACCTACTCTCTGTTAACCATCCTTTCATGCACCATCAGCAATCATATATCTATTACAGGAATCAGGTCTTGACAGTGTCTGCACACGTGCCACCTGTGGGGACTTAACAAAATTATAAAACCTAGGCCGGATGGACCGACCTGCTCTGATACCAACTATGTAACACCCTAATTTCGTCGATAAATATTAAATAATAATAATATATTTGATAATAAGGATGTTACACAACTCGACTTTATATCACAAAGATAATATAATTTTCTTGCTAATTAATAATTTGAGCAGCGGAAACATATCACTATTCTCATTAATAAATCTTATCATTGTCATTCAAGATCATAAATTGAAATAACATTAGTTTCAAGATTCAAACTCAAAATCAAATTAATTTAAACGTCAACCCCAACCCATGGTGTTACATATCATAGCTCGTATTCAACTACATATCTAATCATTGCTAAAAATAGAATTGACGAAAGACAATTCCCGTCGTATCCTGCTAGGCGTCCCGCAACTAGATCTCTTCGTCCTAAGTATCTATACCCCACGGGTACAGACACCATAAATACAACAATAAGAAAGGGGTGAGAAATCCAGCCATAACATATTATTAGGAAAAGCATGCACATTAAATAAATATAAAAAGAATATAGTCTCCACTATCTCATCACTTTTGGCAGTTACTATGTATAATCTCTCCATATCATATATCACAGCAGCACATCATCTTCACACTCAAACACCCAATACAAAATCATCATATATATGCATATGGACTCTCCTAACGACCTATATGATTGTGGTACCACTCCTACTCATCATTTTGCCGGAGTTATGTTACTGGACTTTTCTCATCATAGTTTTGCCAGAGATATGTTACTGGACTTCTCCATCAGTCATGCACTCCATCAGTCTTAAACTCTATATGAATGCATAAAAATAAATTCGACAAGTAACACAAGTATACACATATTCAAATAATTCACATATTAATGCAAGACTCTCACTAAAATGCACGACTCTAATGCAAGCACACAAATCATCAACATACTCATCATCATCATCATATATTACTCTCGTCATCATGATATATATATATCACTCTCATCATCATTATATACATCACTCTCATCATCATCATCAAAGATAAGCATCATCACTCTCATCATCATAATGATATAGTTATTGTCATCCTCATCATCACTAAAATATAAACATTATCATCCTCATCTTCATCATAAATTAATCATTATCACTCTCATCGTATTTATTATATATATATATATATTTAATATTAATCATTGGACACTCTTTGTAATAGTTATAAGATTCCTCATCATTACTCTCTATCAACCATTTATATCACCACTTATTCTCTTCATTAATCCAACCTTTACACATGACTCATTTCTACATCAACATCCCTCTATTTTATTTTATTTTATTTTATTTTATTATTCCTCTTACAGACATACTCTATCCCATCATCTATTCTAGGCTCTCTATATACTTTACTTCTGATAGCATAACCTATTACTCATTCTTAGTCTCAAGATGTATTCTAATTCATTATCATTACATATAATGTTTCCCCTCTATACACCTAGGTTCTTCCCCACCATCGTCATTAACTCTTTCGTAATTATTCTTCTCATTTAAAACGACTTTATATCTTATTGCCTTGTTCTCACATTCGTCATCATCTATACATCGACTATTCTCCTAATCTTAACTTAATCCTAATTTAAATTTATTATCTCACTTTATCAATACTTTTGACTTCAGAAACTTTCCTCACTAAGGCTTCTTTATAATTCAAGATTTTATTCTCTCGATACCGGTTGTTATTATTATCGTCGAACATTATAACTATTACCGCTTATCCGCTTTCCTACTCATCTTGCTCTCTTCTAATTGTTTCCCGTCCTTTACATCACTATTATCATTCCTAGTGTCTTTCATTACCTAATTCACAACTCCCTACCTTTCTTTACATCTCGCCTACGATCATCTAACTCGACTACACTATAATTTTTAGTTGTTTTTACACTTTAAACGTTCCTATATAACATTCGCCATAAGTTATTTAATTACCTTGGCTCTCTCACTCTCCAATTATCAATACTCTTAAGATCATTATTTTTCACGTCCTATTGTCAAGTCATCTTTTAACATCATTAAATTCAATTGGATCACTATCACCAGTTTATGTCTTAGACTTGCTATTATCCTGAGGTAATCGCTTCTATTTATGCCTGATCACACTCCCTCATTTAGATGTAAAGCTTAAGGACCCTCACCTTTAATTTACACGCTAACAAATTTATTTAAATATCTAATACTATCGTGGATGGTTTAGAGTTCACTACAACGGAGGTGCTGAAACTTTATGAAAAACGCAGCATGATCCACGTGCGACATTTTAATCGTAACTCAGCTTAGGAATGTCTGAATGAGGTCAAACTAAAGCTAAAATATATATAACACACATATCTACAACTTTCATGAAGGAACCTAAATCCAATTCAATACAGAGAGGGGTGCAAAGGTTGGTTTTCCTAAACCTAGGCGGGGTGCACGATCATGCTGACCTTTGTGTAGTAGTTTGATCATAAATCAAGTTTTTGACGTCCTATTGGAGTTACTCTAAAGACAAATGAAAGGTAACATCTATATCTACAACTTTCATGTTTACATCGAAACCTAGTTCAGAAACATAAAAGAGTCGAAAGTTGGATTTCCTAAGCCTCAGAAGAGAGCACGACCCTGCTGACCTATGTGTAGTATTTTGATCATATCTTGAGTTATATATGTTGGAATGAGGTCAAACCAACGCCTAATTAAAGCTAACATTCATAGCTACAACTTTCATGAAGACACCGAAATCTAATTCTCAACGGAAAAATGCCAGTTTTTATTTTATTTTTCGGTTACCGAAATCACAGATTTTTCTGCAATTTCGCATGTGCGATTTAGCCTTAAGGGACCTTTCCTAACTCCGTTTTCGACCCTAAACTCACCAAACTCAACCCTAATCTTCTCTCCATGAATACCCTATCATTCAAATACTAATCCTTCGTTAACCTACCTGATTATCCACTCTTTTTAAGACTAAAACTCAATTCAGAAACCTAAACTAGTTTTCCTCAATTGTCATCTTTCAATTTCATCTTTCAATTCGTTCATCATCATTCACTCATCAAAATTCACATTATAACAGCAACAATGTATTAAAATTTAAGACAACCCTCCCATCATAAATTAAGATACCCTAAAGTGCAAAGATTCTCCCCCTTACCTCGAATTCTCTGGAAAACGCAGCTTTTGGTTCAATTCTCGCCTCCTTTCCTCTCTACTTCTCTCTGGTTCTCACGTTCAGCAATAATGTTTTTATGAATTTCTATTCCTCTATTTATACTAGGAAACTAGGTTAAATTCTTATTATTATTACTTTTCTCCCCTCCACCTATCATAATTTACTCCCTCCTCCCCCACTTATTTTATTACTTCTATTTCTCACCTCTTATCTTTATTATTTATTATATCATTCCTCTCTTTATAATTTAAATTCACATAAAATATTAATAACCACCAAAACTCTATTTTTCAACAATGGCACACTATTTTCTCCCTAAAAATTGTTTTTCTCGAATTATTCACTTGACTAGTTAACTCCTCCTTACTTCCTCATTATTCGTAACACCTATAACCACAAATAATTTACTCTAATAATATCAAGTCTCAATGATAATAATAACAATAATACTAATTTTACCCGATAATAATATTAATATTATCTATTAATAATACTGACAATTAATATTAAAATTCGGGGTGTCACAGAACCCGAGTTCAATTATTGGGAGAAAAAAAATTCTTGTTCAAACTATACCTCCCTCACAATTGAACTTCGAATTACTAGGGTCTCATATTGATATTAATAAAGACAATTCAATTTTCCATTTATTGCAAAGCTGACAAAGGAAAGAAAAAAAAAGGGAAATACATGTTACAAAACTCCTCAATAACAACAAAAGTATATTTTGTAAAGAGAAAAAAAAAATAACAACAATAGATATCACAGAGATAAAAAGAGAAAAATAAGTCTATTCTCCGTTAAAAAAAATGAGTGTATTATATTATTAACTTGTAATTACTTTTCTGTCAAATGATGTGTCATACTTATATGAGAATACAAGGTACAAGTCAAAGGTATGGAAAAATAACTTATGGACATCCACACATATTATTCAAGCAACTCCTCATATTGTATGGGTTTCCTTCCCCTTGGTCCTTTAATATGTAATTGAACTCCCTTCAACATATTCTTCTTTTTTACATTAGAGGCTTCTTCTCTAGATGTTTTATCATTTAAAAAACAAAATTAAAATGTAATATAGAGTGAAAAAACACAATTCAAAAAACTCAACTTGATTGCTGAAAAAAATTCAAAATTACATATAATATGTTAGAAAATAAAACCGAGACAACTCAATTAGTCCATACTTGAACCACCATCACAAAAGAGACAATTAGTCCCTTAAAATAAGTCCCTACTGGACAAATTCAGAGTGATCGATACCATATTAAATCAGGCAAAAAAAAGTAATAAAAATCAACTTCCTTGTTATTGGTACAATAGTTAAGTAGGCAACCAAAAAAATGGTAATGAAAATAAATTTTTGAGTGATTGATTCCATATTTTCCTTGCCTTCCATGTTTACATGCATCTTGAATATTCTACAAATACCAAACATTTCTTTCACTAAATATATCCCTCTCTCCTTCAATCCTTCTCTCACTTTCAATTCATTTTCCGATCTAAAGGTATACAATTATGCTTGTGACGCTTTTCATTTTATTTATCCATGTGTGTTAATGTTGGCAAATTGTTTCTCAAAAGTAGCATATCACACAACCTTATCATGCAACACTCTAAAATGTTTTATTTTGAAATGATTTTCATTAATGCAAACAAATACGTGCTTTTGTTTTTCTAAAAAAATTCTAAAGTAATGTCATTTTATATAACTTGTAATAGACAACCATAAAATTCATTTTAGGGTAATATGTTGTTATTACTCTATAGGTATCAATTAACTAGCCATGTATGTAGTTTTGCATATATTTTTTTTACACGATATGTGGATTTTTAAGGTGTGAACTTCCTAGTTATTGGTACAATAGTTAAGTAGGCAACCAAAAAAATGGTAATGAAAATAAATTTTTGAGTGATTGATTCCATATTTTCCTTGCCTTCCATGTTTACATGCATCTTGAATATTCTATAAATACCAAACATTTCTTTCACTAAATATATCCCTCTCTCCTTCAATCCTTCTCTCACTTTCAATTCATTTTCCGATCTAAAGGTATACAGTTATGCTTGTGACGCTTTTCATTTTATTTATCCATGTGTGTTAATGTTGGCAAATTGTTTCCCAAAAGTAGCATATCACACAACCTTATCATGCAACACTCTAAAATGTTTTATTTTGAAATGATTTTCATTAATGCAAACAAACACATGCTTTTGTTTTTCTTAAAAAATTCTAAAGTAATGTCATTTTATATAACTTGTAATAGACAACCATAAAATTCATTTTAGGGTAATATGTTGTTATTACTCAATAGGTATCAATTAACTAGCCATGTATGTAGTTTTGCATATATTTTTTTTACACGATATGTGGATTTTTAAGGTGTGAAAATATACTTTAATGTCCATTTATTTCTATCTTCATCAATTGATAAGTTTTTTATTCAACTTTTACTGCGAAATAAAATTGAATAATGGCAGAAAAAACAAGATCTACAAAGAGAAGAGTTATGGCAAACTATGAGATGAAAAAGATAGCTTCAATATTGGTGATGATAATGTTCGTTGTTGCTCAAGCCGATGATTCTCGCCCTATGTCATCAACACCTGAACTTTCTTCAGTATCGGAGACAATCGGTTGTCTTGGCAGGTGTGCTTCTCGATGTAGAATAGCGAGAATATTTATGGGTGCTTATGCAGCTTGTACAGCAGGATGTGGAGTAGTAAAATGTAGTGGAGGGTCAACAACAGCTGATAATAAGGTGTCATTAATAGCTGCTTATGATTGTGCAACTAGTTGTGTTGTTTCTAAATCCAATAACATCGAAGGTATGCACGCTAAATTTTATCCCTTACATTATATGATAAATCTGTTAAATTATATTTTATAGATGCTCAAATGGTGTTTCTTACCATAATTTAAATTTTGACAGACGCTCTGTAACACCCATACTAGACGTATCTAGAAAGCCTAGCATGTGCGTTAAATTGATACTGGAAACATTAAAAAATATACAACAGAAAATTTTATCGAATGAATAATATTTACATCAAGTCACGTTCGTATAAATCATAATACAATACAACTCATCCATACATAAAAATACATTCTTGAAATCCATAATGTCCTGCAACGGTACGAACGAACCCTTGAAGTAATATCCATCCAGCTACGAACATGCATACTCATCCTGCTTATCTGAAAGAAATAAGGATTGGGATGAGACATAATGTCTCAGTGAGTTCCCCTAAATCCTAGGCTATAGGCAACCTCAAGGGAAACCTACGGTCACCACGTGTCTACATTACAACCTGACGGTTGATTATACGTGTGTGGGGACTTGCATACTTAGATGGTAGTGCATACTAGAGCCGTCATAATCATATCTTAACTTGTTATAGGCTTCACTTCCTATACGTGTCATGGCGGTTGAGGGGAACCTAGAACCGCGTTGCCAAGAATACACTCTATGTATCGAGGCCTAAACATAACATAATCATGACACGACTCTAAACCGGACGATTAGGGGAAACCTAAGATCGTCATCGGTATCATGTTCTTTACTTACTCTATTCCATGCCTTATACTTGTCATATAGCATCTAATGCTCTTGTTCTTAAACATAAACGTGCATGGATTCATTCTTGCTTGATCGTGAACATATCATAATCATATTCATGAGAAACATAATCATATTCATATTGTACATAAACGTATCTAAGTTCATTCATTAGGTTCGCGTTGAACAAACAATTATTATCTTGATTCATTTTACGGAAAGTCCCGGGTGGAGTAACCCCGAGTACAATCCCATACATGACCGATGTACGTACATCGGACTCCCTCGGTGTCGTGCGGGTCCCTTGCGGCTTGAACCGTTCCCCTTAGGTCGAGAACCTCCCGTATCCCCCTGGCGTGGATAACAAGAGACACGAGCACCTACGTCTTGTTTACTCAGTGACATGCGGGTCCCTTACGGCTTGAATCGTTCTCATCATGAGAACCCCTTGTATCCCTTTGATGTGGATAACAAGAGACATGTCACCTACACTTGTAATAGTCATGGTTTTGTCGTTCACGTAAGTTAAACATATACATACTTGATCATATGCGAAGAGAATACACTTTGCGTCTTATCATTCTAGGGATTCAAGTCCTATACTTGCCATACTTATCATTCATGCTATCTTTCTAGTTCTCAGCACTATGTCGAGGCTCTACATTCATTCCCTTACTTGAAGTATAATTTGCTACCCGATCATGAAACTAATATTTCTCTCATATGTCATGCTTTCCAATATAAATAAATACTTGTTTTGCTTTCGATAAAACATTTAAAAACCTAAGCCTTGGAGTCTTGTTTTGAGGGGTTTATATTTATAAAAGCTTACATGAGTGCAAGCCGAACCGGAGCACGACAAAAAGGCGAGACGAGCGAACAGGGCAGCAGCCATTGCTCACTCGCCTAGCACTCGCAGTGGCGAGCTAGTGGCGAGCAAGCACCACCTCCTGCTGCTCTTGCTCGCAGTGGCGAGCTCCTTGCTCGCCGTGGCGAGTTGATGCAGTTCAGCCCTGCATAATTGATGTTCTAATCCAAAAACCTCAAAACAAAGTATCCTAAGGCATGCCATGACTCTATGTGTCATTTAGAACCTGCAAAACATTCTTAGAACAAGTATTTACATGTATTGAGAGCACGACAAGAAAAGGGATAACAATTTATATGTATATCTCTAAATAATTATATATTTTCTTGCAAGCTTAAATCACATAATCCCAATGGTGGGAACTATCTAAGAAACTCACCATAAGAATTCTGGATTCTCTCAATATCTTTTGCCACAACTCAAAGCTCCTACCATTGCTTTCCCTTCAACCCTCTTCTCTTACTCTTAGAAGTCTTATATTCAGACCTCCGCTTCAGTCCTTGTCCATTCAATATGGCTCACTTATGCTAAACTCGTAGGGTCCACCCTGCAATATTCAGTATCAATGCCTTAACTTTAACAATTTAATTAAAATACCAAACGATATTGGTTTTGAGCAAACGACCACTCGTTGGAAAGCTTAGGGTGTCGTGATTCCAAATATAATTTTTGTTTTGAGGGTTAACCATCCAATTTGTACAGTTTATTAAAAGAGTGGGCATTGGTACAGAAACAAGACTGAAACTTTCCTCAAACTTGCAGGTAGCTTTTCTCCTACTATACTTAATAGAATTTAATAATTCTTGTGTCTAAACTGTAGGGAATTTCGTTAGCTATCCATAGCAATAACAACCACTCAATTCAGAGCTACAGGGAGAGAGTTCTTACCACTTTAGTGAAGCCCTGTTCCAAAATCCGTAGCCAGAATCCAGCAAAAAAATATCAATCTTTAAACATGTTTTTCGAACTCGTTTCAAATCCGAATCATACAAAGTTTGTGTCCGAATTGAAGGAAATTTAGTGTTGAATCTGAAAATCCAGTAGTTGCTTAGTTCCTGGTGACACAGCCAGAACCATGACAAATATACCAAAAATAGTCCATACGAATTTTTCATCCAAATTCCATAAAATTCAGTCATAAATAGCTTATCACTCACAATTAATTCCATAATCAGCATCAATTTCAAAATTAATGAAACACTCACCTTTAAATTCTAGAATCCCTTTAAGCCTTCAATCCAACTTTAGCCTTAGCTTATCAATCCAACTTTAAAAAGCTTCCTTAATCTTGTTGAGACCATAACTTGTACAAGCTCAAGCTTCCAAACATGACCTTCATTCAACACCCATCAAACCCTAACTTTGAATCCATTCTAGAAAGGAGAAGAATTGAAAAAAACAAGCTTAAACCAAGTTCCCAAACTCTTGAGCATAATCTTTGAGGAAGAAGAAATTTGATGAATTGGTGAGGAGGAAGGTGAGGGAGAGATCGATAGAGAGAAGAGGGAAGGAGGAGAAAGTCTTCCAACATAAGAGAGAGAAAGGATAAGGGAAAATAAGATATTTTGGTGCCTAAACCACATAAATATCCTTTTCCGTGAAATTACCAAATTGCCCTTGCTTCAAGCGCGTTAAATCCGACTCTGATACTTAACTCATAATAAGTTGACATTACTTAATAAATATTCTCCATACTTACTTTCCTTGAATTTATTCCTCTGGCACGATCGACTGATAATAATCCGATACTGACAGGCGGGATATTACATCCTACCCCCCTTAAAGAAATTTCGTCCTCGAAATTTAGAGATCACCTACCAATCCTCATAACAAATTCTGATTCGAAACCACTCTAAAGAGTTCGAAGTATACTTTCTTCATCAAAACACGTAACTTAACCTCTTTCTTTATCCGCATAAACGTATATAGTCCCAATCATATGAGTAACCTTCATTAACTAAAACACTCCAGATTTGCCTTTCAACTGGAGTCATACTGGAATCCAGGTTTGCCCTGGAGTGCTCGTTTGCATCATAAACATCTTATCGTGCACACATAATCTTTCTTACTGTACTTCGTGACACATGCCCATACTTATGTTACTTAAATTGATGATTATACAAACCCCTTGTCTCTTTTCAGAGTCTTAAAGAAAGCTTCCGATCTCATTGCACCCGAACTCATGGGTGATAGGCGTTTGGCAAGTGCACCAAATACTATCGAAGTAGTAAGAATATCGTTCCCATGAGGACTGTTTTTAACTTCAATAATTCAATTGCGTTATATAATTAGGATGTATAAAAGCGTATTTTGTTTTGCCACTAGGCAGTAGATTTGGTTTGATTTTAAGAAATCAAGTAAAGAAGTAAAGATTTGATTAAGAAAATAGGAGAGAAAGATGAGATCAGATCCGTCGAATCCTCTAAGTTCCCCTAATTGGTCTACTGCACCTATTTGTTATGAATCCTTTTCTAATTTACGATGATTAACAAAATAGCCCTAATCAATCCCTTGAGTTAGGACCCTCTTCTTAAACTACAGCCCCTAATTCCTTAGGTGGTCTAATAATTCTTGAAGGTTTTACCGAACGTTAACCTATTATCACTAGCAAACGATTATCTATTCCTAGACTAACCCTGTTTATTAGAACAATTCAATTAGGTCTAAGTTGAAAGCCATGGTCAGTGGTCATTCATTCTCACGAAATCAAGTTATATGTGATCAAGATATAAAAAGCATTAAGAACAATTGAATTGAATAAACTAGAATTGAATTCATAAACAAAATAGAGTTTCACAGCAACATGTGTCAATTAGGGTTACAAAGATTCATCTTGGATCTAATCTCTAAGAGATTTAGCTACTCATAATTGAGTTTACAAATAGCATAATCGATGAAAGAATTAAAACATACATAAACTGGGTTAGAGATGATGAAATCCTCTCCGCTGCAGCCTTCTGGGTGTTAAAATCGCACTTTCGTTCTCCAAAATCGTAACTCCTTTTCTTCTGGCTGAGTGCAGTATTTATAGAGTTTTTGGGCCTGACCTAGTCAAAATCGCGCCGCGCAGTTGTAATTGGCGCGCCACGATTTCCCTCAAACAGGGACATATGCAAATGTGTCTCAAAAATCGCGGCAAGGCTAGGTTTTGGCGTGGCGCGATTTGCTTCGAACAGGCTTCAATATTTCAGCTTTTTGCACTCCAGAACAGTATAAATTGCACGTGAACTCTATCAAAATGTCACAATAAGTCCTAAAAATTACGTAATGACAGCATGTCATCACAACCCCAAACTTAAATCATTCCTTGTCCTCAAGGAATTTGCTTGCAACAGTGACAAACGACAGTAAAATAACAGTTACCTGACAAAACGATAGTACCCAAAAGTTCATTCTCCTTCTAGCTAAAGATGAGCTAGTTTGACTTGTTCGCATCCACCAATTCACAACTCCTCGCATCAAATTGAAACAGGGTTCTACCAGTCGACATGCAGGTCTACATATTACCATACGCTTGAAAAGTTTCTAAATATCAATCAAAGTCAATATCATTACACACTTTTGAGGTCTTTAGGGTTATAACGGGGCTTAGGTGAAAGGTGGGATATATTTGGATAAGTAGGCTACACAAAATTTGAGTTAGGCATTCCTACGGAAATTAAAGCACAAAATTCAATCCTTCGATCATTCACCTTGTGGAAATACAATCAATGCAAAGGTACTAGAGAACATTTTTAACATTTAGGGACACTCGAGTTTGAAGTTACTCGGATTTTCAATGTTTTGTCCCTTTTTCATCATTCAATTTCTTTTTTTTTTTTGATACACCATTTTTGTGTATATTTTGCATGACAATTTCATAATTCTTTCATTTTTGTTCTCTAATTCTCTAGTACCCCCACCCCAAACTTAGTTGGTTGCAAATTCCAATAGCAACCCCAAACTTAATCTTTAGCAACATTTTACAATGCCTTAACTCAGAAATTCATTAAGGGACAAGTCCTAAAAGTCTCTAGGCTTGTAATGTAGTTTGTAACCGAACAAAAAGTTCTAATCCTACCGGCTCATAATTGGTTAAGAAAGGATAAATTCAACAAATTAAAACAGGGTAGGCTTCAAAAAGGCTCACAGGACCAAGCACTTTTGCCTCAGTGTGTAATTGACAAAGACCAATCAATAATAGAGAAACAATGCAAGTTCTAGAAATGTAGTTGCATGGAAAACTAATCTAAATATAAGTAAATTGAAAAACAAATTTGGCAATGAACCTTATGGCTGAGATTTCTGGGAGTATGTGACTACCTAGCAACGCCGTACACTTCGCCTTTGAATCAAGTCACCCCTCCTTTAGAACTTTTGGAATACCGTTTCATCAAACAACTGTTACTAAACTGGAATAGGTCACATGAAACAAAACAAATTCATTAATAAAACAAGTGCAGGAGCAATTACAATAGGGAAATAAGTTCAATGGACTTTGACATTAAAAGGAAAATAAAGAAAATACATCAAAAAGAAAATAACTGAAAAATAAAATACAAAGCAGAAAATGTTAATCCATCAGTAGATCAGCCCATGTCCTGATCATCATCCGAGTGTCCAACCCCAGGTGTCCTCAATCCTTCGAAGATGCCATCCCCTTGATCTTGCTCGGTGGTATTGAAATCATCAGTGATTTCCCTCCTCATGCGCAGCCCATACTCTTCTTGATGTGTAAAATATTGCTCCATGTGCTCACGGGAGCCTCCAAACCTCTCATAAGACCCACGAATCGGACCCATATGCAATTGAGCCTCCGCAGCAAACGCAGCTGAGAACCTAGGACGGTTCACCCACAGCTGGTCCGAAGTCTCATTCATCCAATTAGCTTGCACATGCATGAATTCCTCAAGCTTTGGATGAAGAGGAGCATAACCCCCTTGGCTACTACTCCCTCCTTGCTCCATTTGTTGTTGCCTTGCTGCCTCCCTCTCTCTCTCCTTCATATAGCCTTCATATTTCTTCACAAACCCATCCATGACCGAGTCGGTGATCGGCTTCATATTGCTTGTGTTGAGATCACTATCATAAGCCGGCACCAACTGTTGCTCACACAACCAATTAATTAAGCTTCCATGTCCCAATTGTGTGGTGTTCCCGGTTGCTAGATCATGAAGACTATTGGCCAAGAGGAGGCCAATATCTATAGGGTGCCCCTTGATGATGGCATAGGCAGCAAGCACCCTCTTGAGAGGAATTTCAGAAGTGCAAGATGCACTCTCAAGAGTCTGGACCACATATGATACCCACGCCTTGGGTACCGGCAGCATCTCCGCATAAGTAAGCATCCGGGACTTTTTCCAAGTCGACCCAGGCCTACACATGGTTGTGATGATCTCATCAAAGGTATCCTCCGTAATGGCAAATCTCTCCCTCCTCAATTTTTCTACCCAACACTCCTCCGGTGCTTGAACATTCAGCCATGCGTTGAGAGCATCCGGGCTGAAATCAATGTACTTTCCTCGAACAAAAGATTGAAAGGGTGTATCGGACACCCTTGCATTTGCAAAGAATTCGACGATCACCGTTTTGTTGTTTGCCTCGTCGATCATCTCATTCAATCTCGTCCACCCCCTCCTTCGTAATTCAGACTCAAAGAAAGGATATTTCACAAGCTTTGTGAAATCAAACTTCCTCTCCCCTATGACTTCAAAACTCTTCATAGATTGATGGAACTCTTGGGCTAGGTCATTGATGAAATGGATGGCGTTTTCTGGTGGTTCGGATGCGGCACGAGGGCGTTTGGATTTGCTTGTGGATGGTTTGGGGTTGGTGGCTTTCTTTGAGCGGGTGTTCCTTTGGTTGGAGGCCATTTGTGAGTGAAAGGAAGATGGTGAATGGGAAATTTGTGGAGTTTTGGAAAAATGGTGAATTGTGGAGGTTTAGGTTGATGAATGGATGATGAATTTACGGTTTGATGATGTTTAGGAAGTGATTAAGATGATGATAGTTAAGGAATTTCGTGGTTAGGTTTGTAGGGAAATTTTGACAGAGTAATGGTATGAAAATGGGAATGGGAAGGATGGTGAAAAAGGCTGGTTTTATAGGCCTGTTTGGTGAAAATCGCGGCACGCCCAAATGCAAGGCGCGGCGCGATTTTGTGTTGTAACGGCTAGTAACGGCTAGTTTTGCAACGGTTGGGAAGTGGTGGGTTGAGTAACAGTCAAATTTTTTAAAAAGTCTGGGCAGACACCATTCAAAATCGCGCTGCGGCCAAAGGATAGGCGCGGCGCGATTTTATTCAATCAGGGAGGCTGCCTTTCTGTTCCTCAAAATCGCAGCACGCCTAAATACACAGAGCGGCGCGATTTTGAGCAAACAGGGAGTGTGTTTTGCTTTCTCAGGCCAAAATTTTTTTTTTGTTTTCTTGAAAAATGCCTGAGTTCCTTTAAGTTCTGAAAATTTTTGAGGAGAGAATCATGCAAGACATCAGTACCTTGCATGATTTTCTTGGCAAGAGGTATATTTTGAACAAATTTTTAAACTTTCCTACCTTGTATTAAAAGAAACGAAAAATATTTTTGTGTTTTTATTTTTGAAAGCAATAAAATCATACTGGAAAAATAAATAGTGGGTTGCCTCCCACTCAGCGCTTCTTTACCGTCACTAGCTTGACTGATGACTATCCCTAAGGATCAGTGGATGTCTCTCCCTCTTCATTGTTTGGGAGTCCTCCTTTACTGTACCGTTTCAGCTTTTGTTCCTTACCCTTGAAAGTTCCTTGTGCACCAGACTTCCTTAGATCCACAGCTTCATCAACAGGCTTGTCACAGTACCTCCTAACTCTTTCTATTGTATCAGAGAAGGTAGAAAGCATACACCCTTGAAAAGTAACCGGTCCATTACGTATTCCAAAGGGGATCTTCTTATAAGCAAATACACCAAAAGGTTTAGTAAGAGTAGTCTTAGGCATATTGTTCCAAGTTCCCACTCCCCCATACTTGTTGTCAAGGATGTCTCTTGATGATTGTTGTTGCATAAGTTCTGTGCTTACTTCAAGTTGCTTGACACACTCTGTCACCCCAACATCTTCAACCACTTCCTTACTTTCAATAGACTTAACAATTTTTCCTTCCATAGGTTGAATAGTTTGAGATTCGAGGGAGTTTTCTTCGACTGTTTCTTCACTAACGTCAATCCGGTAACACTTGTGGTTATCATCTTGGTTCTTTATTACCTCAAAGATATTGAAAACTACCTGCTCCTTATGGAACCTCAACATTAACTCTCCACGTTCAACATCAATTAAAGCACGACCAGTTGCAAGGAAAGGTCTTCCTAGAATGAGTGGCATATCCTCATCTTCAGCCATATCTAGGACCACAAAATCTGCTGGGAACACCAAGTCATTAACCTTGACTAGTACATCTTCAATTATACCGAAAGGATAAGAGATTGACCGATCAGCTAAAGTAATGGTCATCCTTGTTGGTTTTGGTTCCCCACACTTAAGCTTCTTCATCATTGAAAGTGGCATCAGATTTATACTTGCTCCCAAGTCACATAAAGCTCTTCCAATGTCTACAGGTCCAATTGAACAAGGGATAGTAAAAGCACCAGGATCCTTCAGCTTAGGTGGCAGCTTCTTTTGAAGAATAGCACTACAATTTTCAGAAAGTGCAATATTCTCATCATCCTTAGGCTTCCTTCGTTTAGTTAACAAGTCTTTCATGAACTTAGCATACAACGGCATTTGATCAAGAGCTTCACCGAAAGGAATATTCACCTGAAGTTGTGAGAAAAGTTGCATGAACTTCTTGAATTGGCCTTCATCCTTTTCTTTCTTCTTCGAAAGGTGAGGGTATGGAAGCTTCACATATGATGGAATAACCTGTGGTTTGTCTCCATCTTTCAATATTTGACTCTTCGTCTTCCTCAAGATTGAATCTTCATCAATTAACTTCTCACTTTTTTCTCCCTCTATTTTTTCCTTCCTTTCTTTTTCAACTACTCCATGATCATTTTCTTTTTCAACTACACCCTCATCATTTTTTTCAACTACATCATTCTCCTCCACCTCAACTACTTCATCAACCTTCTTTGGAGCTTTTGGAACTAAAGGTGCCAAAACCTTTTTGCTCCTCAATTCAATAGCATTACAAGACTCATTCTTAGGGTTATCTTTAGTGTTACCTGAGAATCCGCCTTTGTTTTGTTCAGCCAACTGCTTAGCTAATTGCCCCAGTTGAGTTTCAAGCATCTTCCTAGAAGCTTCATTGTTCTTTCTTTCAGCTTCTTGACTTTTCTTCATCTCTTCAAAGTTGCCTTGAGTCATCTTCATGAAGTTCATCATAGTTTCCTCAAGAGCTGATGGCTTCCTTTGTTGTTGTTGAGGAGGAGTGAGCATCTGAGAGTTCAAAGCATTGTTATTTGAGTAGCTTAGATTTGGATGCTTATTAATGCCTGAATTGTAGTATTGATTCTGCCTTTGATAACCTCCCATGAAGTTAGCTTCTTCACTTGATCCTTCTGGAACACATTCACCATTGGGATGTTCTTCACCACATAAGTCACACTTGATTGCAGCCACTTGTTGTTGCTTATGAGCCAAAGTGAAGCCTTGAAACTCCTTAGTTAGAGCTTCGATTTGTTTGTTCATAGCTGCTTGGTTAGCAAGGATAGCAGTTTGTTCACTCACCCCAAACACTCCTCTTTCTTTCTTTTTAGCTTGATCACGATGCTCATTGCCAGCCATGTTTTCAATTAGAGCTTGAACTTCATGATCAGTTTTGCTCTTGAGACTACCTCCCGCGGAAGCATCTAAGAACATTCTAGTGTTTGGTGTTACCCCCTCAGTGAAGATTTGGAGGTATTGTTTCTCGGTGAACTCATGATTAGGGCATCTCTTAAGAAGCAAATTGAATCGCTCCCAAGCATCATACAATGATTCACCTTCTCCTTGCTTGAAGTTAGAGATCTCCATCTTCTTTTCCCAATATTTAGACATAGGGAAATATTTCTCCAAGAACTTCAGCTCCAACTCTTCCCATGTTTGGACAGTCCCGTTCGGTATTGTTAGCAACCAATCTTTTGCTCTTCCCGTCAAGGTGAAAGGAAATAGCCTTAGCTTCTTTTGTGCTTCAGTCACGGTGGCTGGTTGCACACAAAACTCGCAGGTTTCAGCAAAACGGCTCAAGTGTTCATGAGGACTCATAGCTTCAGTCCCATCGAATTGCTTGTCCCTCAAACCGTTGAGGACAGTTGTCTTGATGTCGAAAGCTACGGGGTTAGCTGGTTGAAAAGTGTGGGTCAGTTGACCGCGATGAGTGGCTAACCCGTAGTCTCCTAGCTTAGGTCTTGGTGGTACAACTCCTTCTCCTTCCATAGTTGCAGATTTAGGAGAAGAGACTGTTTCAGATTCGGTTGAGAGTGGCTCCGGTATTTGTTCTCGAATACCCGGTGGAACGGACTGAGCTAACCTTTGCGATCGGACAGCTTTCCGAAGTGCTCTAGCAGTCCTTTCAATTTCCGGATCGTACTCTAAGTCGTCTGAGCTCTGTTTACCTCGCATAAATAGCAAAATACCTTAGTAGCACTGCACAACGCAAAGTAATCAAGTGAATATGAAAACAGAAAAATAAAAATTAAAAACAGAAAATTAAATTGCAAAAACCCTAAATTATAACGTAATTGCCTTGTTGAAATAATTCAACAGTCCCCGGCAACGGCGCCAAAAACTTGATAGGCGTTTGGCAAGTGCACCAAATACTATCGAAGTAGTAAGAATATCGTTCCCATGAGGACTGTTTTTAACTTCAATAATTCAATTGCGTTATATAATTAGGATGTATAAAAGCGTATTTTGTTTTGCCACTAGGCAGTATATTTGGTTTGATTTTAAGAAATCAAGTAAAGAAGTAAAGATTTGATTAAGAAAATAGGAGAGAAAGATGAGATCAGATCCGTCGAATCCTCTAAGTTCCCCTAATTGGTCTACTGCACCTATTTGTTATGAATCCTTTTCTAATTTACGATGATTAACAAAATAGCCCTAATCAATCCCTTGAGTTAGGACCCTCTTCTTAAACTACAGCCCCTAATTCCTTAGGTGGTCTAATAATTCTTGAAGGTTTTACCGAACGTTAACCTATTATCACTAGCAAACGATTATCTATTCCAAGACTAACCCTGTTTATTAGAACAATTCAATTAGGTCTAAGTTGAAAGCCATGGTCAGTGGTCATTCATTCTCACGAAATCAAGTTATATGTGATCAAGATATAAAAAGCATTAAGAACAATTGAATTGAATAAACTAGAATTGAATTCATAAACAAAATAGAGTTTCACAGCAACATGTGTCAATTAGGGTTACAAAGATTCATCTTGGATCTAATCTCTAAGAGATTTAGCTACTCATAATTGAGTTTACAAATAGCATAATCAATGAAAGAATTAAAACATACATAAACTGGGTTAGAGATGATGAAATCCTCTCCGCTGCAGCCTTCTGGGTGTTAAAATCGCACTTTCGTTCTCCAAAATCGTAACTCCTTTTCTTCTGGCTGAGTGCAGTATTTATAGAGTTTTTGGGCCTGACCTAGTCAAAATCGCGCCGCGCAGTTGTAATTGGCGCGCCGCGATTTCCCTCAAACAGGGACATATGCAAATGTGTCTCAAAAATCGCGACAAGGCTAGGTTTTGGCGTGGCGCGATTTGCTTCGAACAGGCTTCAATATTTCAGCTTTTTGCACTCCAGAACAGTATAAATTGCACGTGAACTCTATCAAAATGTCACAATAAGTCCTAAAAATTACGTAATGACAGCATGTCATCAATGGGTAACTCAATAACTTGTCATGGAGAAGCGAAATTAATTACGCCGATTCGTCTGACAATCCAATAACCAGTCTGGTGGTTCACTTGCTCTCAAACTTCCTACTACGTCCATTTGCACAGACACTTGGACACTCTTAGAAAATTTCCGTACATTCCGCATACTATTGGCATTACACGAAAATTGTCGTTTCTTCATGGAACCTCATCTCCATAGCGTCTGCATGCTTTCTAATACCGCTCCTTGTTAGTTAATAACGGTACTTGCTCTAGTATTTTGCTTCTAGAAATTCTAAACATTGGTACATAGTTTCTTGGAACGAACAATTACTTGATTAAAAGAAAATCTCATTTTGAATCCGAGTATGTACTAGTACCGCAGAACCACAGGACGAGTCTTTATATTTTTTGAAAAAGTTTTACATCTCGCCCCAAACTTGACTATAGCAAGTTGGTCCTGAAGTCTGTACGTTTTAAATGAGCTTGTTCGCTTACGATGTATTTCATCGATTTCAACAAGTACGGTATAAGAGGGTATATACTTCATCATGCTTAGCTCATGAACCGTATTCCTTTACGGAATAAAACTCCTGAACTTTAGAAGCGAATGCTTCCCCAATTCTTTCTTATCATATCGAGGACTCCTTGCCCGTTTCTAAATGCTTCTCACTAGAGCTACATTACTATCTCGAATATTCTTCACGAAGATTCTTATTACCAAATCCATATTCCATAACTACCGATTGATTTCCGTTGCGCTACTCTGATTCCCACCGGTTGGCTTTAATCAAAACTCTATTCCATTGAGACGAGTGAAGCTTCACATTCCTGATTCCACATAATTTCTATCTTCTTAAACTATTCTCAGGATCTTCCATATTGCAACCAACGTTACAACCTTTCTCTAATTATTTCCACTGGTTTGGTAAGACCAAACTCACGATACACTTATCGTATACTCTTAACACTTTACTTAGGGATAGACCTTATGTTCTTACTGGTCGGGTTTACCTCCCGGTATATACACGTCATTCTAAAACTTGTTTCCGAGCAGTCTTGACTCAAAGAGCCCATCTTGATCCATGGTGCACATCCTTGTTACTACATACTTGCTATTCCCATGGGTTGTCCTCACGACTTCTCATGGTAAACTCCTCTTGCTCTCGGGCATATCTTCCTTAAACATCTAACCTTGTATCTTCGTATTCTCGCACCATTATGCTTTGCTTAATCTTACCTATGCTTGCTGGTTACTTTCTCTTCTTGAATAAAACTTCATGAATTAGCACACGGATCATTGGTGTTGATGTTCCTTTATTATATATATTTATATATATATATATATATAAAATATCGAATCTAAGTCCCAGTCGTTACCATAAAAATTCATGGAACGAGTCGATAACACAACAGTGTCATCATATCTTGCTCCAAGTGTTCAAATTATTTTTCATGTGTTGTAACCGACCGGTACCTACAGAAGTCCATTTAAAATTTATGAACACCAATTCCAATCACCATATGCGTATATCTTTTCTAAAATCTTGTAAACTTTGCAAAAATTTAAATTCGTCATGATAACGAGCCTTAGTAAGTTAATTAAGCAAATCATAGATTCGAGGGGTAATTAATACTCTACATAATCTGAGAATCCTGTGCTCTAACATAACTCTTCACCACCTTAACTTCTTACTTTTTGTCTTCACGTCCATATCGTCCGTTTCATATACCAGAACCTTTAATCTCTTTGCTTAGACTACTTTCTAAATACTTTAATCTCCGAAGTTACCTTAAACTGAGTCGATTCCATTAATGGTTGTCCATGCCTTTTTCCTTTGAAAACTTTAGGATGTAAGGTGCATTCATTACTTGATGTTATAAAAAGTGTTTATTGCAAAAAGGTTGTGAAGACAACTCTCCAATAGTCACCGCGGACCCTAGAGACGAACTGACAGTTTTTCGGAAAAACTAAAAATTTCGCCCCATATTCGCTATCAGCGAAATCATCTAAACTAATTTCGCTATTAGCAAAAATTTCGCTATTGGCGAGTTTCTTCATCTCAGTTCTTCAAAATATATATATATATATATATATATATATATATATATATATATATATATATTTTGTACAAAATCTTATTTCTCAAGCAATCCAATGCACATTATCCATTCTTAACATCATTAAAACATTCATATCATATGCACGGCAAACATCAACATCACTCGATTCAATTATCGGCACATCAGAAATTATTGCCTTAATCCTGATATCATAAAAAAAAACCCCATAAAATCTTAACTTAATTTGCTGTGAACGGTTTGAGTTGTTTCTCTGTCGACTCGCTCGACATTCCAACATTAGAGCCTTATCCTATCTGGCATTCAAATCTTTGGCTTCATTCACATACCTTTAACCCTGAGAACTTCCAAATTTCTTCACTCTCGGGTATACAAAATATCTTAAACAACTTCCCCAACGTTGTTGGATCAATCCATCTTAACTTTACCTTGCATTCCCGGAGAAATTAAACTTAAACGGATTAGCGCACCAGCCACCATTTGGCATGATTAGACTCTTACTATTCTTACTCCGAGTTTCTACCTTCTCAAATCATCTTCATCACATACTTCATTTCTCCTGGTCCTATTCAGCTCTCAGGCATCCGTTCTAACTATCGAATGCTAAATTGAGTTGATCAGGCTCAACTAACAACAACAATTAGAACATTTACCTGGAACCCAATGGTCTCACTACCTTAGTTGTAATTTAATGACCCAAGGCACGGTCTGAATCGACCTGCTCTGATACCAATTGTAACACCCATACTAGACGTATCTAGAAAGCCTAGCATGTGCGTTAAATTGATACTGGAAACATTAAAAAATATACAACAGAAAATTTTATCGAATGAATAATATTTACATCAAGTCACGTTCGTATAAATCATAATACAATACAACTCATCCATACATAAAAATACATTCTTGAAATCCATAATGTCCTGCAGCGGTACGAACGAACCCTTGAAGTAATATCCATCCAGCTACGAACATGCATACTCATCCTGCTTATCTGAAACAAATAAGGATTGGGATGAGACATAATGTCTCAGTGAGTTCCCCTAAATCCTAGGCTATAGGCAACCTCAAGGGAAACCTACGGTCACCACGTGTCTACATTACAACCTGACGGTTGATTATACGTGTGTGGGGACTTGCATACTTAGACGGTAGTGCATACTAGAGCCGTCATAATCATATCTTAACTTGTTATAGGCTTCACTTCCTATACGTGTCATGGCGGTTGAGGGGAACCTAGAACCGCGTTGCCAAGAATACACTCTATGTATCGAGGCCTAAACATAACATAATCATGACACGACTCTAAACCGGACGATTAGGGGAAACCTAAGATCGTCATCGGTATCATGTTCTTTACTTACTCTATTCCATGCCTTATACTTGTCATATAGCATCTAATGCTCTTGTTCTTAAACATAAACGTGCATGGATTCATTCTTGCTTGATCGTGAACATATCATAATCATATTCATGAGAAACATAATCATATTCATATTGTACATAAACGTATCTAAGTTCATTCATTAGGTTAGCGTTGAACAAACAATTATTATCTTGATTCATTTTACGGAAAGTCCCGGGTGGAGTAACCCCGAGTACAATCCCATACATGACCGATGTACGTACATCGGACTCCCTCGGTGTCGTGCGGGTCCCTTGCGGCTTGAACCGTTCCCCTTAGGTCGAGAACCTCCCGTATCCCCCTGGCGTGGATAACAAGAGACACGAGCACCTACGTCTTGTTTACTCAGTGACATGCGGGTCCCTTACGGCTTGAATCGTTCTCATCATGAGAACCCCTTGTATCTCTTTGATGTGGATAACAAGAGACATGTCACCTACACTTGTAATAGTCATGGTTTTGTCGTTCACGTAAGTTAAACATATACATACTTGATCATATGCGAAGAGAATACACTTCGCGTCTTATCATTCTAGGGATTCATGTCCTATACTTGCCATACTTATCATTCATGCTATCTTTCTAGTTCTCAACACTATGTCGAGGCTCTACATTCATTCCCTTACTTGAAGTATAATTTGCTACCCGATCATGAAACTAATATTTCTCTCATATGTCATGCTTTCCAATATAAATAAATACTTGTTTTGCTTTCGATAAAACATTTAAAAACCTAAGCCTTGGAGTCTTGTTTTGAGGGGTTTATATTTATAAAAGCTTACATGAGTGCAAGCCGAACCGGAGCACGACAAAAAGGCGAGACGAGCGAACAGGGCAGCAGCCATTGCTCACTCGCCTAGCACTCGCAGTGGCGAGCTAGTGGCGAGCAAGCACCACCTCCTGCTGCTCTTGCTCGCAGTGGCGAGTTGATGCAGTTCAGCCCTGCATAATTGATGTTCTAATCCAAAAACCTCAAAACAAAGTATCCTAAGGCATGCCATGACTCTATGTGTCATTTAGAACCTGCAAAACATTCTTAGAACAAGTATTTACATGTATTGAGAGCACGACAAGAAAAGGGATAACAATTTATATGTATATCTCTAAATAATTATATATTTTCTTGCAAGCTTAAATCACATAATCCCAATGGTGGGAACTATCTAAGAAACTCACCATAAGAATTCTGGATTCTCTCAATATCTTTTGCCACAACTCAAAGCTCCTACCATTGCTTTCCCTTCAACCCTCTTCTCTTACTCTTAGAAGTCTTATATTCAGACCTCCGCTTCAGTCCTTGTCCATTCAATATGGCTCACTTATGCTAAACTCGTAGGGTCCACCCTGCAATATCCAGCATCAATGCCTTAACTTTAACAATTTAATTAAAATACCAAACGATATTGGTTTTGAGCAAACGACCACTCGTTGGAAAGCTTAGGGTGTCGTGATCCCAAATATAATTTTTGTTTTGAGGGTTAACCATCCAATTTGTACAGTTTAACAAAAGAGTGGGCATTGGTACAGAAACAAGACTGAAACTTTCCTCAAACTTGCAGGTAGCTTTTCTCCTACTATACTTAATAGAATTTAATAATTCTTGTGTCTAAACTGTAGGGAATTTCGTTAGCTATCCATAGCAATAACAACCACTCAATTCAGAGCTACAGGGAGAGAGTTCTTACCACTTTAGTGAAGCCCTGTTCCAAAATCCGTAGCCAGAATCCAGCAAAAAAATATCAATCTTTAAACATGTTTTTCGAACTCGTTTCAAATCCGAATCATACAAAGTTTGTGTCCGAATTGAAGGAAATTTAGTGTTGAATCTGAAAATCCAGTAGTTGCTTAGTTCCTGGTGACACAGCCAGAACCATGACAAATATACCAAAAATAGTCCATACGAATTTTTCATCCAAATTCCATAAAATTCAGTCATAAATAGCTTATCACTCACAATTAATTCCATAATCAGCATCAATTTCAAAATTAATGAAACACTCACCTTTAAATTCTAGAATCCCTTTAAGCCTTCAATCCAACTTTAGCCTTAGCTTATCAATCCAACTTCAAAAAGCTTCCTTAATCTTGTTGAGACCATAACTTGTACAAGCTCAAGCTTCCAAACATGACCTTCATTCAACACCCATCAAACCCTAACTTTGAATCCATTCTAGAAAGGAGAAGAATTGAAAAAAACAAGCTTAAACCAAGTTCCCAAACTCTTGAGCATAATCTTTGAGGAAGAAGAAATTTGATGAATTGGTGAGGAGGAAGGTGAGGGAGAGATCGATAGAGAGAAGAGGGAAGGAGGAGAAAGTCTTCCAACATAAGAGAGAGAGGATAAGGGAAAATAAGATATTTTGGTGCCTAAACCACATAAATATCCTTTTCCGTGAAATTACCAAATTGCCCTTGCTTCAAGCGCGTTAAATCCGACTCTGATACTTAACTCATAATAAGTTGACATTACTTAATAAATATTCTCCATACTTACTTTCCTTGAATTTATTCCTCTGGCACGATCGACTGATAAAAATCCGATACTGACAGGCGGGATATTACACGCTCAAGGTTCAGTAGAGCACATCGTGAGTTCATGTTTGGGAGCTTGCAAGAACAAATAGCTTGTAACATATGACGATAAATTTCCTGAGAGATAAATTTAATAAGGGAAAATTTATTTAAATATAATAATCATGTAATGAAAATGTTATAAGGGATTGGGACTCTCCAATCACCATTTATATTTATCTTTTGTGGAATGTTGCAAAAGGAGACAATATGAAAACTAATGAAAAAGGAATATTTGATTTGCCTGATCACCATGGACTTTTTATCTTCAGGTTATACGTAGTTTCTGCTAATAGGAATTAGCCAAGTCCTTTTCTTTTGATTTATTTTGATTTGTTATTTCTCTCAAATATTTTTCTTTTAAGCAAAGTGAAATATTTTAAATAAAAAAGAGGTAGAAAAATTTGGGGGACATGACTGTGACCCATCAACGACATAATCAACCTTTAAAAGGGAATTATAACTTGGTTAACATTGATAAATATAAATATAACTAGATGAATTTAAATCCGTTAAGTGAATCCAAATGCGCAACAGGAAAATACATTTCATGCTTTAAAAATGATGTGTAGAAGAAAGCGAGGAGCATTATATCAAACCAGATACAAGCGTATTTAAACCATATTTTATTTTTAATGAATCGTAAATAAACCGTCAACCAGAAAAGATAGGTTCACGGCGACCAACAGTCCCTGCAACATAATACATTATAGTTTTCTCTCAAATCAATACAACCTACGTTTACTTGGGTTCTAATTGTGCCAACAGAAGAAGGTTTGAAGATGAGAGCATGTGTGATCAAGCAACTGAAAAGAATGTCATAATCGACGAAGTTGTAAGCGAAAAATAAGTGAAAAAGAAACTAATTTGTTTCATTAAATTAGAGATAAGAGCTTAAAAATGTTTGTTTATATGTTTCATGTTATTTTCTACATGCACTTAATTATTTTTTGTGTTTTTTTTAATATCCTTGAGAGGCATTGGTTGGAGTTCTAGTAATCAACAATTAACAATTACTCTCTCTTTCATTTTCTTTTTTTAATTTATGCTTTGAGCTTACCATGAATGTGATTTATGGAAAGTGTACTTTGCTCATTTTTATTTAAATAATACTTGAGTGATCCATTGAGTTCCTAATACATGTTTTTACAAGAAATCACATATTATATCATATCTTTTGAGATTGTGCTTCTCTAAATCAATCATGCATGTTGTTATGTTTTGTCTGATATTTTTCTTATTATATACCAACACATGTTGTGCTTCTCTCGTATCTCTTTCTCTCTTTATCGCTCAGGTGTTAACAACTGTTATATGGACTTGATTTTGTAGTTATTTGCTTCGTGTATTTCCCTTGTTAAAAATTAAGTTGATCTTCAGACGAAGACATGTTTGATTTTGTGAGAGAGCGGTCGTTAGTTAAACTGGGTGTTGTCTATTTCTATAAAAACTAGTTTTTGTTTCATTATTTTTGTCTGCTGTTGTCTCGGCCAAACTATTAAATAACAATCGTGGTCGCGTATATTTTTGTCTGTTGTTGTCTCGGCCAAACTATTAAATAACAATCGCAGCCGCGTATAGAATTTTGTGATTTCACTTGGTATGAATTATGTGTTACGGATTGTGGTCGTCGTGGTGTGAATTTCTGACAACATAACACAAAAAACTTCAATAAGAGAATTAGTCATTATACACTTTGTTCATGTTTTTGGCATCCAAGGCCCTCTTTAAAACAATTCTATTTGGGATTTACAGGGAAAAAAGTTAATAGGAATAAACTTAATAAAGAAATAAGGGTTACACAAACAAGGGCAATTATATTTTGGACAAGAGCTACACAAACCAGCGTTAATTGGAGAAATGAAATATGGGTGAAGTATGTGCAAGATAATAATAGGAGATACATAATCCTTCAACAAAACAAAAAAATAACAGATATAAAATCAGGGTATTTTTGGGTAAGTAATTAACCAAAACAAGAATGAATATATAAATTATTTCTAAACTTAAAAGGTGGGTCATTTGATATTTCATGTGAGCAGTTAATTAATTGATGTGATTTGTTAGACTAAAGTTATATTAATGATTAGGATTTGGTTTCAAATTTAATTTGACACATTAGTATCATTTGATCTTACCTCATATATATATATATGTGTGTGTGTGTGTGTGTGTGTGTGTGTGTGTGTGTGTGTGTGTGTGTGTGTGTGTGTGTGTGTAAACTACTGTAATGATGTTTGGAAAAAATTGTTACTAATCACTATTTTTTTAGGTTTACAGACACTATTTCTTTGTTTATGGGAAACAATTAAATTAATGTCACAATTCAATGTTGCTAAAGGTCCTAAAACTAGTAGTGTGGTATATGTTCATGCATTGTAAACTTAAATACGAATGAGTCATTGAGAATCAACTTCAATGTTTTCAATGAATGATAAAAAAAAATGAGGAAATTAATGAATGTGTAGTGGGTTTGCTAATAAAGATCAAAATTCGGATAAGAGTGGGGGTGAAAAATTGGCACGAGATGACAAAAAAATTGAGATAAAAGTGGGAGAAAAAAAAATAGAATAAGTTTGCAAAATAGGTATAATATGAAAAAAAAAAAAATGGGAATTCAGGTTTCATGACTATTCTCATTTATGTATAATAGAAAATAAAATCAATTTTATTTTATGTATTGTGCATGTAGAACAACGTGTACTAATTTTCAGGTTGTGGATGTAGTACTACATATTCTCTTTTTCTTTATCGTCATTCAATAAAAGGTTTGCCAATAATAAAGAAATCAAATCAAATCAATGTAACAAATAAATATTTAATACTTGTACGAGGAAATCTCCTTCAAAAAAAATTGGAAGAGGAAATTGTGAGTTGTGAAAATTAATATATTTATAGTGAACCACAATGACGGTGTGTTTTTCATTTTTCACAAGTATTTGTAATTATATCTTTGCGCATCTTGTGTTTGGAGTTGCGCTACTAATAAATTTTGCCGATTAAAAAACCTATGTTTATTTCATAATTTTTGCATTAACATCATTAAATGTCAATAAAAGTAACATGATTTTTGGTTGGGAATAGAAATTAAACAACAACAACTTTAAACTTCAATAGTATGTCATTTAATGTGTTAATGTCTTAAAAAAAATCATTAATCATTAAACAATTAATAAACTTATTTATTTAAACGATAATTCTAATTAACTTCTTAAAATGTTAATAATTCACTTCTTGAAATCACCACCCATGAATTAATAGAACACATACAAATGTACTGATCATAAATAACAAATTTTGAGAATTTTTTTTCGTGTTAATCCCCCGGTTTTTAGAAGAAGACCTCCTGATAATACATAGTTCGGTTAACAAATAAGTTAAACCTAACCAAAAATAACCTCTCGTACGAATCTAACTTAGATTCTCCAGAACAATTTATTCTTTTGGTGGAGCTCCATAACCATTTGAGTTTAGTTAGTTGGTTAAGTTCGGGGATATTTTAACCCCAAAAACATATAAGAATTATATAACTATTAAGCTATTAGTTTTATAATATTATTAAAGTATCTCTAATGGGCGATGACACTAGTGCAAATCAGGGATACGAAACCTGTTTTTTAGAGATTTAAGACCTGTTTTTTGCCGGGGTTATATCAGCGGGTGTTGTAAGTTTGAGATACAACACTTGTTTTTTATTGGGTATAAAAACAACATATTGTACCTATTTTTTCTAATAAACTGGTGTGATATGTGTATTTGTAACCCCACTTTTACACTAAAATAGGTGTAAAATCGCGCATATAACACCAGTTTGAATACAAAATCAGGTGTGATAACAAACATATAACACCCATTTTATCAAAAAAACAGGTGTGAGAAAGTTAGTAGGAAATTAAAAAAAAATTAACCTGCAGGCACCGCCACCTACAGGTTATTCAATTCCACAATGCTTTTTTTTTTTTGGCAGTGAATATCATCTAATGTTTCTTCATCACTAGTACAAAAAACACTTATTAAGTCAGGGATTTTAAGTGGGCACTTATCCACCAGACTTAAAAACATGGGTAGAGGGGAGGATTTTAACTTCATTAGATATTAAATGGTTTAACCCCATTTAAAATCTAATTTATATATATTTATATTAAAATATAAGAAACATATATAAAACTTGTTCATCAATAACCCTTTCGTCTTTCCCCTCGTGAAACCCTTTTCCCCAAATTCTCACCCTTAAAACCCTTTCCCCCAAACTTGTTCATCAGCCAGCTCATAAACCCAAATTTTCCCCAAGCTCATGAATCGCAAATCTGAAGTTTGTATCTCGGCTCTCTCGTCTCGCAAATCTAAAATCACATACGCATTTTCGATCTCGGAATCTCAAATATGAAATTCCCATCTCGGATCTTTGGTCTAGTAGATCTGGCATCACAAACGCATGTCGAATCTCTGAAATCAATTCTGAGGCTGATCTCAAATTAGTTGATTTTGGTGGTTTGACGATGACGAGAAAATGACTAGAGTTGTCGGAACGCCGTATTACGTGGTTCCAAAAAGAGGACAAAACCCTCGTACTTGTTTTCATCATCATCTCTCTCTAATCTCACTCATTCACAATGCCGTACGGTGAATCCTCCACCGCTGCTTCCGTTCAGTTTCCGCCGGAGACCTTCGATCATGGAAAAACTCCTTCCCTTGACGTTGAGTCTTCTCTAGTCAAAAAAGATCCCACCAAAATTGCTAGAAAGTAAGTCACTTTTTCATACCCTTTTTGTTTTTCTTCACTCTACTACGTTTATTTTCAATTGGGCATGTGGAGGTTTGAGTATTAGTTACTATTTCAGATGATTTATTTAAGAAGATAATTATTCAATTCATGGAAGTATGTTAAATGCCTGAAATTTGATGTGATGTTGTTGGCTGTGCTTATGATTTTTATTCTTTGCTTGTATTGTGAAACTATAGAGAATCTTATGAATGTTTTGATCTTTTGGAAGGTATCAATTGGATTTATGCAAAAAGGCTATGGAGGAAAATACTATTGTTTATTTGGGAACAGGATGTGGGAAGACACACATTGCTGTGTTGCTCATGCACGAGATGAGGCATTTGATCAAGAAGCCGAACAAGGATGTATGAGTCTTTCTTGCACCCACCGTTGCTCTAGTTCATCAGGTGAGCTGTTGCACATTTTGAGGGTGGGGGGGTTTTGCAATATGACTTATGTTATGTGAGGTTGTTTAAGAGAACTTATGAAAACAATTTATGACAGTTTTCAAAACCTTTTTTCATAAATTCTCTAATATAGCTTATAAAAACAACTTATACACGTCCCATTTGTTATGATATTCTGTTCTATTTTATTACTGCTGACATGTGACGGAGATCTTTTAACTGGTGGAGACTTATATGTTGTATGTTTTCTAGCCAATTAGATTAGCCTATGCATTGTTATATATATGTCAGTATGATGGCAGATTCAACATCTAGGTGGGCAGAAGCATTGCGTGAAATTTCAGGGCGACTGGTGAGAATTTCAATTATGCAATGACAGATATTCACCAGTTCCTTTTAGAAAGAATTTGTTTCTTCTGAATGATTTATTATTTTTCGAGCTTTAGTTTCTGATGTTGGAGTTTCTTCCTCCACTAATGTAGAATAGATAATCATATAAATAATGACTAATGAGATACATGGACATTGATCATTGTAAATTGATGGGATTTTTTTTCTTCTTTCCCACAGGCGGAAATGCCTGCTGATAGTGGATATCCTGCTTACCTTGCTGCACGTTTAGCCTCATTCTACGAATGTGCTGGGAAAGTAAAATGTCTTGGAGGTCCTGAACGGACAGGTAGTGTAACAATTGTCGGTGCTGTTTCTCCACCTGGAGGAGATTTCTCTGATCCCGTGACATCTGCAACCCTCAGCATAGTTCAGGTAATACTCTACTATCAAATATATATTTGTCAAAATATAGGGCAACTTCCTGCAAATAAATTTTGCATTTCGTCGTCTTTCTGATGCCCATAAATTACTTAAACCCTTGTTGTCCCTCATCACTATGATCTTTGGTTATATTTCTTCTACCTATTCTTACCTATTCTTTCAGAACTTTCATTCGTCATGTAAGTTGATCTTTTGCTACTTGGCAGGTGTAAGACCCCAATATTTTTTTAAACATTATATATGCCATTTTCAGTCATTTTCTTAATTTATTATTTATTCAACAACTTATTTCATGGTTAGAGAATTTAAGAACAAGGTAGCTAGCACTCTCTTAATTAAATTTTCATGATTCAAAGTTTTTTTTTTACTTTATATTTAATTAATCATTTAGAATGCTATTTTAATCTATTTTAGTGGGAGCGTGACACACATACATGTGTGTATATTTGATTTAATTAGTTTGCAATAATGAAATTTTTTCATACCACTAATAAGAATGGATTGGCAATTGGCAATGCATTAGTATCACGTTAATCCTCTAGCAATTGTTACACATTAAAATTTGGTTGACCATCTCATTGCTCATCAATTTCATTTACCATGATTTCCATTGACCATGATTTCATTTACCATAATTGTCATAATTTCTCATTGGTATTCAGCCCTTGGTTTTAGACTTATGATATTGACTCATTGATACCTCAATAATACTCATAATGACATTTTAACTCCCTTGTATTTCCATTTGTTTTCCTTAAAGCATGTCATGCGTTTTTTCTGCTCCTGTCTTACACCCTTCTCATTAATTATATAAACTCCTATTGTGCATGACAATGCATATCACACATAACAAGCATCGAGTCCTATAACCTTCATTATATTTAACACTCCCTCATCCTTTATCAAATCAAGTTCTAAAGCTTTGTCCCATGCAAAAATCGTCTTTGAACTTAGTGCTTTAAAGGATGAGGAAAACGGCTTAAGGTAAGGGCTTTTTCCCCATACGTTCTGTGAACTGGCTTATATCTTATTCAAAGTATTCAACGGTATGTCCTAGAGTTGGTGTCTCTGTAACTCGTGTTTTCTCTTAAGCTATCATTTGTAATGGATATAGCTTGTGCTTGAGCTCTTAAAAATTATCATTATTTATAATATTTTCTATGGTATCATCAGGCACTTGAATCCTTTTATGAGCAATTTGATCCAGATTTTATAAACATTAGGACAAAGGCTCGTGAAGTTCTGCAAAGAGAAGCCGATCTGAATGAAATTGTCCAGGTGTGTCCCTTTGTGCATTAATCATCTTGGTTGTGTTGTTTAAAGAAATCTTCCTATGATCTTTCCTGGTATGGGTTGAAAATTATTCAGCTTCTTTTTGATGGGAGCTGGTACTGATGGTCAGAAGATAACTTACACCCTCATCAAGCATCGTTTGGGAGATCTCTTCTATCGTTTAGTGTGAGTAATTTTACTGCGACTCTTGATGACTTATTTTGACATGTAAATAGATGCAATTGAGGAATTATTATATTGACTCTAGTTCTTCTAGCTGAGTTACATTAAATCTTGGAGTTGATTAGTTATATGAATCACCTTTCCAAATTGTGTTGTCAATTAGGATCCTAGGTAGTGGCACTTTCCAGTTTGGTTGTTTGGAGTCAAAATATTTTATATGAATAGTATCGACACTGATTTTTTATGTTGTAAGGTCCTAAGTATGATGGACTTCTAGAAGTGACTCACTTATTTGTTAGTTATTTATTTTTCAAATCTCAATCATGTATGATTTTCATTTGATATGTTGATGCTATGGACAATTTAGACATCAGTTGCAATTTTATTACGTTGGATTCTGTTATATTTTTGTTTGAGAACACTCTATTTTTGCACTTACTTTTTTGTTTGAGAACACTTTGTTTTTGCACAGTTTTTTCAATTAATATTTTTACTTGTGATTTATATTGAGTGATCATCACTTCTTTGAATGAGAAATAATTTAATTTTTGGATTTATGAAAAGATGTGCCAAAATCATGTAATAGAATTGATTCTTAGGTTCATTTGAAGTAACTGGACTTGGTGTAAATTGTTGTACTAGGGTAGGAGTCGAACAATGTCGATGTTTATATTTTGTGAATGTTTTTGTATCAATGAATGATTTTGTATTAATGAGTTATTTTAAGGCAATGATTTTTCTCTTGCTTACTTGCATGTTTGTGTTGAATGTGATTTTACTAATTTAAAGCTTTTGTTGATGCAGAGAGCTTGATATAGTCCTCTTGCTTGTAGTTTTTTCTGGTGGCAAAGGAGTTATGGAAAATGTGTTTGTAGTTAATCTTGGTATATCATTCTAGAATTTCTTTCGGATGTGTTTAAGTTGCATGCTATTAAATTATTAAGTTGTATAATAGCATCAATTTTTGGATTTATTTGAAGTCATTGGACTAGGTGTAGATCAATTTCTATAGTAAGTGTGAATTCCTGACAATGTTTAGATTTTGTGCATGGTTTTATTTACAAGTTGGAATGAAATTAAAGTTCTATGTTGATATTTTGTATTAAATGATTGTGTATAATTTTCTGATTTATTATTATGTACAATATAGGAGAAACAGAGAAAAATATTTTTTTTTATTAAATATCTAGATTTTAAATCGGTTCAGCTGATATAAGTTGTATGATTTTAAATCGGGTCAATATGAACCTGAAATCAGAAAAATGTAATGAACTTTTCTAAATGTGGCCATCCGATTTAATTAATACATTTTTAAATCGGTTCAAGTAAAGAGACTTAAAAGCAAAAAACTTATTAAATCGGCCACCTATAAGTCGGGTCAAGAACCGATTTAAAAAGTCTTTTTTACCTGATTTAAAAAGTGTTTTCTGCACTAGTGCATAAACCAACATAGACATATAACTAATTATACTACAATGGTGCCTTGGGATAAATGCATACATTTTTTTTTTCAAAAGCAAAAAGTTAATGAATTAATAATTCCCCATTAAGCACAAGATGTACAAGGTAGAAAAAAGAAAATACAACTTAAGTCTAACCCACATATACAAACTTCATACAACAAAGAATACATCAAATGACTATAACAAATAAAAACAATAGAAAGATCACTAACTTGGCCCAATCAAATACACCAATTAACTCTTATTCATCACCCTTTGTGAGGCTATAGCAAACAACAACAACATAAATTTGTGGATCACTCCTAACAAAACTAAAACCACCGCACATCAGATAACAAATCTCTCAGCGCTGCTTTATTCATATAAAAAAGAGAACATGAGTGGAATGGGTCTGAAAGGCGGTGATCGTCTTAGGTCGACCTGCTTGTCCAACAACATATACTGCTTTGCCAACCCGAACATGCACCAATAGAGGCTTCAAGTTCTCATCCATAGTCAACAACATTCTCGGCTATTACAACAGAGTTTAACTAAGACTGGCTTCAAAATGAGGGATGGGAGAGAGAGGAATTTGATACTCAAACAAACCTGCATGGCCAACACGAGGAGCTAGAGAAGATGGTGATATTTTTCCAACACGATAGCTTTGATATCGAGGCGTTCATGCAACATAGCAACTGGTCCTGCAAGCCCTGTGCTATAAAAATTTGAAGCCACCAACTAAATTAGTTTGTTGTTTACAAAGGTTTAATTAAGAGACAGAAGCAGATGGCCAAATAAGGGTTAACTTACGGTGACAGTAAGACGCAATCAGAATCATAAGGAATAACTGTTAATAATCCTATTCTGAAATGTACAAGATACAAGACCTTAGGCAATCTGCACCTGTAATGTAGAAAATAAAATCATACCTTGTTGTAATAAGAGGTGGAGCATAAGTATAGAAAATAAAATTTATGAGAACAAAACGAAGAGAAGGAATCGAGTCACTTGTAGTAACCTTAGGTCGTGAACAGAGAAGGAATTCACCACACATAATGAGTGGTGAGCAAAGGCCGTAAACAGCGGAGGTCGTGAACAAGAAGTGAACTCTACCTGCACCATTCAAACAAGATTAATCAATCCTAATAAACACACCCAATGCTTTAATCAACTACAAACAAATACTAAAGTAACCCATAAAAGTATAACAATATAATGATAAAATTCAAGTGCAGAAGAAGACATTTATTTTATGGTTATTTTATTATTAATTAGTAATACTTATTTTATATTTAATAGTGATTATGAAAAAAATAGATTTATATTCATTCAAGCTGTGAAAGTGAAACTCAAAGCAAGGAAAAAACATGAGTGACAGTTTGAAGGAAAAAGTGAACGCCATAGGAGAGTGTCTCAAAATCAATAAAGCTGTCCTAATTCTTAACATATGATTCTACTAATAGTGAACAATGGAAATTCGTTTGAATTTGAGAAAATTTGTCCCTGTCATAATTCTAAACATGATTCTAGTAATAGAGAAATCTGATTTGTCTCTAGACTATGCAGCAAAACTAAAACAATTATTATTTAACATTTTTAAGCTCGTTTTGGGTGTGGGATAGAGGTTGTAAAGTGTGACTTGGTGGTTTTCGGATATGGATCTATGACAAGTCATGGCATCATGATTGCAGACTACGTTGAGCAAGTTGGCGCAAGTGCAACTATGAAGGTATTTCACTCATGCTATTCTACCTTTTTTTTTAATCAGGATACTTTATTAAAAACAAACCTGGCACAAGACGTACTAAACGGGAAGGCTAACGGAACAACACACCAACCAAAACAGAGGCTGCAACAACAGCACATAGCTGTTGTCACACAACCGCTGTCACGCCAAAAACAGCCTAAAAAGCTCTTAAACAGCCCCTAAACCCCACCCAGCCGAGCCACTATCAACCCAATAAAAGAAAACAGTACCGAAGACAAGGCACAACAGGTGAACGACCAACAATCTGCTCCCTTCAGTCACCAAAAAAGACCTTAAACCACTACCTCCTCATGCACTCTCTCAGATTCCAACACCACTCGTAGAAAAGACAAGATGCAATCTTCAATCTACTCAAAAACCAATGTCACGATACAAGTTTAATTTCCTCAACATCAATATCCTTTCCCCTGTTATTGAAAATTCGCCCATTCCCTTGTTATTTAGTAGATCCCACTACACTATCACAAGTCCATGTCTCATAAATGGAGCAAAAAATAAATGGACCAAAGCTAGACTTCATTCAATTACTAGTCTACTAGATACATCTATTACTCATTTTTAGAGCACATCCTTACAGTTTAATCGCTGAATCTTTGCATGAATAAGAAAATGGAGATGTGAAATCTCTATAATAGTTGACACACAAACTGAAAACGTGACATTTGTCTTTAATGAGTAACTTACTCACATGAGTGCATTATACAAAACATATTCATTTCACATAAATTGTTGAAATTCGATGACTCAATAGTCTAGCTACCAAAAATGTTATTTCAATTCAAAAACTTGTTGTGAGGTAAATCTTCAAAAGGTCAATTAACTATACTGTAATGGTAATTGTGTGAAATTGATATATAAATAATTTGTACTTAAAAACTAGGGAGCAATTCAACTCTTATCAATATTAAAAGGGTCTATGATCTCTAAGATATCTGCTAGTGTTATAATTTGAATAAGATAAATAATTAAAATTATTTGACATCTCTAGAAGAAATAATCATTTAAAATATAAAAGAAACACATGTGAATCTATTATCATACTCATAAAACACATATTTAATCTCTTGGTTAATGATAAAATATAACAGAAAATCATATTCGTGTGTCTTTCCTTATAAGCAACATTTTCAGTAAAAAAGCAAAGCCACAAAAATCGATGGAAGTATAGAATTAAGATGAACTTAAGCCAAAATGAATCATGAAAGACCAGTGGCATATCATTTCTTTTTCAGAGCAAATACATTTCCAAAACTGATTTATCTCTCTTCTCAGGATCTGTTTAGATCAGTTTATTTAAATTATATGTTGGCATATGAACTGTTGAAACCATTTGTTAGAGCTTATGAAAACAGTCTATGACATGGCCACAAACTATTTTCAACTTATTTTCATAAGCTATCCAATAGAGCTTATAAATACAAGTTATAACTTTTATGGAAACCATTCAACTTTATTTCATATTTTGTCATAAAAATAGCTTATACATTGTAATATCCCGCCTGACAGTATCGGTATATTACCCGTTGACCGTGTTAGATGAATTTAATTCATGGAAAGTAAGTTATTGGAAATATTTTAAATGACATGTCAGCTATTTACGGGGAAAGTATCAGAGTCGTTTTAAACACGCAATAACCAAGGGTAATATGGTAATTTCATGTGGGAAGGATATTTATTTGGTAAGACACCCAAAATATCTCATTTGTAATCTTCTTTCTCTCTCTAAGTTGAAGTAAGCAATTTTCTCTTCTTCCTCTTTTCTCCCACACACCCTCTTCCTCTCTTCTCTCTACCAAATCTTCCCAAATCTTCATCCTCTCATGGCAAGTTTTTGGATTATGTTTCCTCAAGATCTCTTAAGTTAAGGAAAGCTTGAATTTGGTTTAATTTCTCTACTTCTCCTCTCTTTCAAGAAGTTAGGGTTTTGGTAGTTTGGGAGTTTAAACATAAAGTTGTGCTTGAAGTGGTTCCTTTATGATTAAAGAAGGAGAATAGATGATGTTTAGAGGTTGGGTTGAAGGACTAAAGTGTGGATTGTGATTCTTGGAGTTTTGGAATCAAGAAGGCAAGTTAAGATTTGTTTGATGAAGTGTATGGAAAACTAGGGTTTGATGTATGGTGAAGAGGGATTCAAATTGGTACAAGGAATGGTTTCTACATGATCAAGGGTAATGTTGAGGTATGGTTTTGAGCTTGAAATGGTGTCTTGGTTTGCAAGAAAAGGATGATAGGTTTGAATGGTATGAGCAAGGAAGCAAAGGGAGCAAAACTAAGGTTTTGGGCATGTTGATGCTTGGAGCTTGGAGTTGCTTCAAGATAGTGATTAGGTGAGTTCCTTAGATAGCTCCCACCCTTGGGATTATGTGATATATGATTGTATGATAACCATGAACTTTTCTAGGGTTTTTATATGTATATGTTACCCCTTTTTGTGTCATGCATAAATGTACATGTGAATACTTGTTTTGAGACTATTTTACAGGTTCTATATGATCTTTAGCAACTTGCCATGCATTGGGATACTTGTATTGAGGTTTTTGGGTCAAAAACTCTATTTTTGAATGTCTGGACAGTCCTAGCTCGCAGTGGCGAGTAACTACTCGCAGTGGCGAGCTGGAAGTCGAAGGAGGGGTGTTACTCGCCCCCAGCTCGCATACAACTCGCAGTGGCGAGTAAGGATTACTCGCAGTGGCGAGTAAAGCACTCGCAGTGGCGAGTGACAGGGTGCCAGCTCCCTGTTTGCGTGCTTCAGGTCCTTTTAATGCACTTTGGTCCAGTTTCTTCGAGCATTCTTTTATAGTACTAAACCCCTCAATACATGACTCCCAGGCTTGGACTTTTAAAAATGTTTCTTGATAGTTAAGCAAGTATTCATAACGTATAAATAAGCATGGCATACAAGAGTTTAGTACGTGAATCGAATGGGTAGCAAGCATTAACTAAGGAAGGGAATGGAATTAGAACCTCGACGTAGAAGTTGAGATTTAGTATGTTGAACAGAAATTGATATGTATGATAAAGTGCGATGAATATTCTTCTACGCTCATGAACTTATATGTTATTACCCAAGGGATCGATTAAGGATCCGAGTTAAGGAAATTAACTCAAGAGGTTATAGATTAACCATTCATGTATGCATAAGATTATGATTAATGAATGTGTAGGTGCCATGTCTCTTGTAATCCATGAAGGTATGGATTCAAGGGGTTCTCATGATGAGAACGGGGAAGGCTCCGTAAGGGGATCACATGGTACTGAGTAATGAATATGTAGGTGTTCGTGTCTCTTGCAATCCATGAAGGTATGGATTCAAGGGGTTCTGATGATGGGAACGGGGAAGGCTCCGTAAGGGGATCGCACGACACTGAGGGAGTCCGATGTACGTACATCGGTCATGATGGGATTGTTCTCGGGGTTACTCCACCCGGGACTCTCCGTAAAATGAATCAAGATAATGATTGTTTGTTCAACGCTAACTTAATGAATGAACTTATGTACGACCATGCATGTTATGTTTATGATTATGTCTATCATTATGTAAGAATGATTCCATGTAAGTTTATGTTCAAGAAAAGAGCACTAGATGCTATGCGACAAGTATAAGACATGGAATGGAGCAAGTAAAGATTATGATACCGGTGACGATCTTAGGTTTCCCCTAATCGTCCGGTCTAGATTCGTGTCATGACATGTTATGCTTATGCCTTGATACATAGAGCGTATCCTTGGCAATGCGGTCCTAGACTCCCCCTCGGCCGCCATGACACGTATAGGAAGTGAAGCCTATAACAAGTATGATATGATTATGACGGCTCTAGTATGCACTACCGTCTAAGTATGCAAGTCCCCACACACGTATAATCAACCGTCAGGTTGTAATGTAGACACGTGGTGACCGTAGGTTTCCCTTGAGGTTGCCTATAGCCTAGGATTTAGGGGAACTCACTGAGACATTATGTCTCATCCCAATCCTTATTTGTTTCAGATAAGCAGGATGTTTATGCATGTTCGGAGCCGGATGGATATTACTTCAAGGGTTCGTTCGTAAAGTTGCAGGACGTTATAGACATCAAGGATGTAATTTTATGTATGGATGAGTTGTGATGTATTATTATTTATACGAACGTAACTTGTTGTAAATATTATTCATTCGAAGTTTTAATTGTTGTATATTTTAATGTATCCAGTACTAATATTAACGCACGTGTCAGACTTTCTAGATACGTCTGGTATAGGTGTTACATACATGAACACTTATAAGATAAACGCTTATGCGATAAACGCTTAATTAAGTTGCTTATCCAAACAAAGTCTTATATAAGAAAGGAGATACAAATATTACAAAGAGATTGCATAATTTGAAACAAAAAATACTAACCTAATTTGATTGGGGATTCATTAGAGGCACATAGCATTATCAAGAACTCTTGATTCAGTCACGTATCCATTCAGCTAGTATCCATTCCACACACAATTCTGACACAATCCCCTAATATGTATGATCATGTCTTCTCTCCAAATGTGTTTCAACAGTGAATTTAACGAGATCTAATTTTTTCTGTAGGGTTTGAAACTAATTTTCCCAATTCTTAAGAAAACAAACGTGAAGAATTAAAACTTAGAAGTATTGAATTGTTGTATTCTTGGTGAAACAATACCTTTTAATCTGAATCTTTCTAGGGATTTATAATGTTAGTGCACTGGATGGATAAACACACTGACATAAGTGACGGTGTTCTAATTATCCAAAAGCAGTAATCAGAAGGAAAGAGATAGTACCTTGGAGTAAATCCCAAAGACTCAGAGAGATAAAAAAGAAGAAAGGAAGATCGGTGCTAGACTTTTCAGAGCTGAATCCCTTTTCACTCAATAAGAAACACAATTCACTTCACTTCAAAATTGAGGACATGAGAGTTTGATTGAGGAAGGGGAGTTCTATAGTAAAATCCCAACCTGATTATCATCTCAATAAGTTCCCTGCATTGGACACAATTCACTTCAAAATCTCAACCTTCAACATGCCCACAAAAAAATTATAATACAATGCACTCAAAAATTGCAACTTTCAACAACCCCATAGAAAGATTACGAAAAAACCAACATAATTCACTTAAAAATTGCAACTTTAAACATGCCCACAATAAAATTATTAAATAAAGGTTAAAATAGCTTATGGGGTTTTGGAAAATTAATCAAAAATTGAAATTTGGGAACGAGAACGAACGAACCTGTCGCTTGGATCGATAAAGGAAATGTTGGGTGGCGAGTTTGAAAGTGTATTCGTCGGAAGTGGGAGTTCGATAAGTGAGCGGCAGAGTTTGATTGAGTAATGGTAGTGATGGATATTGAAGAAACAGAAAACGTATATTTGGAGTAAATCAGTCCCTTTTCAGAACCAATAATCGGTGAGGTTTGGGTGAGATTGGATGAGAGTTCCATTGGGTAGCCGGGAGTTCGATTGAGGGTATGGTGAGCAGAGACAATGGATTTAAGCTACTGATGGATATTGAAGAAACTTAAACGTATATACATGGAGAAAAGATTGGTTTGTTTCTTTTTTTTAGTTTTTTAGTTAAGAGTGAGAGTGAGATGGGGAAAGTCTTAGTGGGTCCAGGATTGTGAAGAAAAAATTATTTGGTTTGTTTAAAAAAACATGGAGAAAAGATATTATACCTTCTTTTTTTTTTCTTCTTAAAATCAGGTTTGCAATGGTATTTAGGAGCATAAATAGCTAAGTTTGTTTAATTTAAAGATTGAAAAGCTGAGGTCAAAGGTTCGAATCCTGGCAAAGAAATAAAAACATTAAATATACTTAAATTTCACACCTTTTTTTTTATAAAATCAGATATAAAATAATATTTACAAGTTTGCCACCTTATTTTTATTTCATATTTGACCCCCTTTATTCTTAAAATTAGGTTTTGAAACGTACTCGCTAAAGCAGAATTTGCAATATATTTACAAAACTGCCACCTTATTTATATTTCACACCCTTTTTCAATAAAATAGGTATAATACAAATAATTCTTTTGTCAATTTTGCACTAGTGTGATCTCTCTAATAACATGAAGATATTTTTTTATTCCTTTAATAGAGAAAAACTAAGAGGAATTGTTGTGAAAATCAAAGGCTTCTACTCTCTCTCTCTCTCTCTCTCTCTCTCTCTCTCTCTATATATATATATATATATATATATATATATCAAAAATGATGGTCTCATTGGATACTTTATGAATTAAAAAATTAAGAATCGTTGAAATGGAATAATGTAAAGTTATTGATATAGTGCATTTAATAATTTCTAAAGAGTTTTTTTTTCTGAAAGGAATAATTTCTAATGAGTTGTTGGATTGAAGTGAATGAGTACTTAATATTTATTAGCATTAAAAAATTATAAATTAAAAATGTATATGCGTAAGACTTACGTAGGGGCCACTCTAGCTATCTCTCGATAAATGCGTCATTGGATATTTCTTAGACTTATATAATTAGTGGAGAGACCAGCAACATTTTGTTTAATTATAAAAAAAAAAAGTGGTAGAGGCGAGATTTGATAATTGTAACAGATCTTATCTCAGTTCAATGTTTGATGATGAGACAACGTTATATGATAAGTTAATTTTGAAATTTATTTTATGTTGTTTCTCTAGTTAAAAATATTATCATGAATATTAGTTTAGTTGGAAACAAACATGATAGAATAAGAAAATCATTTAATGATTTACCAAAACAACATAATTTAAAATAGAAATTGAAATGTAATAAAGTGAAAATAAAAAATAATTTGATATTAAAGTATCAATGAGTATTATGAGTATGTAGAAGAAAAAAATTAAGCTCACGTGCTTAATGAGCTCCACCAAATGATGAATCATTCGGTAGAACCCGAGTTCAATTATTGGGAGAAAAAAATTCTTGTTCAAACTATACCTCCCTCACGATTGAACTTCGAATTACTAGGGTCTCATATTGATATTAATAAAGACAATTCAATTTTCCATTTATTGCAAAGCTGACAAAGGAAAGAAAAAAAAAGGGAAATACGTATTACAAAACTCCTCAATAACAACAAAAGTATATTTTGTAAAGAGAAAAAAAAAAAAAAACAACAGTAGATATCACAGAGATAAAAAGAGAAAAATAAGTCTATTCTCCGTTAAAAAAAATGAGTGTATTATATTATTAACTTGTAATTACTTTTCTGTCAAATGATGTGTCATACTTATATGAGAATACAAGGTACAAGTCAAAGGTATGGAAAAATAACTTATGGACATCCACACATATTATTCAAGCAACTCCTCATATTGTATGAGTTTCCTTCCCCTTGGTCCTTTAATATGTAATTGAACTCCCTTCAACATATTCTTCTTTTTTACATTAGAGGCTTCTTCTCTAGATGTTTTATCATTTAAAAAACACAAAATAAATGTAATATAGAGTGAAAAAACACAATTCAAAAAACTCAACTTGATTGCTGAAAAAAATTCAAAATTACATATAATATGTTAGAAAATAAAACCGAGACAACTCAATTAGTCCATACTTGAACTACCATCACAAAAGAGACAATTAGTCCCTTAGAATAAGTCCCTACTGGACAAATTCAGAGTGATCGATACCATATTTAATCAGGCAAAAAAAAGTAATAAAAATCAACTTCCTAGTTATTGGTACAATAGTTAAGTAGGCAACCAAAAAAATGGTAATGAAAATAAATTTTTGAGTGATTGATTCCATATTTTCCTTGCCTTCCATGTTTACATGCATCTTGAATATTCTATAAATACCAAACATTTCTTTCACTAAATATATCCCTCACTCCTTCAATCCTTCTCTCACTTTCAATTCATTTTCCGATCTAAAGGTATACAGTTATGCTTGTGACGCTTTTCATTTTATTTATCCATGTGTGTTAATGTTGGCAAATTGTTTCCCAAAAGTAGCATATCACACAACCTTATCATGCAACACTCTAAAATGTTTTATTTTGAAATGATTTTCATTAATGCAAACAAACACATGCTTTTGTTTTTCTTAAAAAATTCTAAAGTAATGTCATTTTATATAACTTGTAATAGACAACCATAAAATTCATTTTAGGGTAATATGTTGTTATTACTCTATAGGTATCAATTAACTAGCCATGTATGTAGTTTTGCATATATTTTTTTTACACGATATGTGGATTTTTAAGGTGTGAAAATATACTTTAATGTCCATTTATTTCTATCTTCATCAATTGATAAGTTTTTTATTCAACTTTTACTGCGAAATAAAATTGAATAATGGCAGAAAAAACAAGATCTACAAAGAGAAGAGTTATGGCAAACTATGAGATGAAAAAGATAGCTTCAATATTGGTGATGATAATGTTCGTTGTTGCTCAAGCCGATGATTCTCGCCCTATGTCATCAACATCTGAACTTTCTTCAGTATCGGAGACAATCGGTTGTCTTGGCAGGTGTGCTTCTCGATGTAGAATAGCGAGAATATTTATGGGTGCTTATGCAGCTTGTACAGCAGGATGTGGAGTAGTAAAATGTAGTGGAGGGTCAACAACAGCTGATAATAAGGTGTCATTAATAGCTGCTTATGATTGTGCAACTAGTTGTGCTGTTTCTAAATCCAATAACATCGAAGGTATGCACGCTAAATTTTATCCCTTACATTATATGATAAATCTGTTAAATTATATTTTATAGATGCTCAAATGGTGTTTCTTACCATAATTTAAATTTTGACAGACGCTCAAGGTTCAGTAGAGCACATCGTGAGTTCATGTTTGGGAGCTTGTAAGAACAAATAGCTTGTAACATATGACGATAAATTTCCTGAGAGATAAATTTAATAAGGGAAAATTTATTTAAATATAATAATATTGTAATGAAAATGTTATAAAGGATTGGGACTTCCAATCACCATTTATATTTATCTTTTGTGGAATGTTGCAAAAGGAGACAATATGAAAACTAATGAAAAAGGAATATTTGATTTGCCTGATCACCATGGACTTTTTATCTTCAGGTTATACGTAGTTTCTGCTAATAGGAATTAGCCAAGTCCTTTTCTTTTGATTTATTTTGATTTGTTATTTCTCTCAAATATTTTTCTTTTAAGAAAAGTGAAATATTTTAAATAAAAAAGAGGTAGAAAAATTTGGGGGACATAACTGTGACCCATCAACGACATAATCAACCTTTAAAAGGGAATTATAACTTGGTTAACATTGATAAATATAAATATAACTAGATGAATTTAAATCCGTTAAGTGAATCCAAATGCGCAACTGAAAAATACATTTCATGCTTTAAAAATGATGTGTAGAAGAAAGCGAGGAGCATTATATCAAACCAGAGACAAGCGTATTTAAACCATATTTTATTTTTAATGAATCGTAAATAAACCGTCAACCAGAAAAGATAGATTCACGGCGACCAACAGTCCCTGCAACATAATACATTATAGTTTTCTCTCAAATCAATTCAACCTACGTTTACTTGGGTTCTAATTGTGCCAACAGAAGAAGGTTTGAAGATGAGAGCATGTGTGATCAAGCAACTGAAAAGAATGTCATAATCGACGAAGTTGTAAGCGAAAAATAAGTGAAAAGGAAACTAATTTGTTTCATTAAATTAGAGATAAGAGCTTAAAAATGTTTGTTTATATGTTTCATGTTATTTTCTACATGCACTTAATTAGTTTTTGTTTTTTTTTAATATCCTTGAGAGGCATTGGTTGGAGTTCTAGTAATCAACAATTAACAATTACTCTCTCTTTCATTTTCTTTTTTTAATTTATGCTTTGAGCTTACCATGAATGTGATTTATGGAAAGTGTACTTTGCTCATTTTTATTTAAATAATACTTGAGTGATCCATTGAATTCCTAATACATGTTTTTACAAGAAATCACATATTATATCATATCTTTTGAGATTGTGCTTCTCTAAATCAATCATGCATGTTGTTATGTTTTGTCTGATATTTTTCTTATTATATACCAACACATGTTGTGCTTCTCTCGTATCTCTTTCTCTCTTTATCGCTCAGGTGTTAACAACTGTTATATGTACTTGATTTTGTAGTTATTTGCTTCGTGCATTTCCCTTGTTAAAAATTAAGTTGATCTTCAGACGAAGACATGTTTGATTTTGTGAGAGAGCGGTCGTTAGTTAAACTGGGTGTTGTCTATTTCTATAAAAACTAGTTTTTGTTTCATTATTTTTGTCTGCTGTTGTCTCGGCCAAACTATTAAATAACAATCGTGGTCGCGTATATTTTTGTCTGTTGTTGTCTCGGCCAAACTATTAAATAACAATCGCAGCCGCGTATAGAATTTTGTGATTTCACTTGGTATGAATTATGTGTTACGGATTGTGGTCGTCGTGGTGTGAATTTCTGACAACATAACACAAAAAACTTCAATAAGAGAATTAGTCATTATACACTTTGTTCATGTTTTTGGCATCCAAGGCCCTCTTTAAAACAATTCTCTTTGGGATTTACAGGGAAAAAAGTTAATAGGAATAAACTTAATAAAGAAATAAGGGTTACACAAACAAGGGCAATTATATTTTGGACAAGAGCTACACAAACCAGCGTTAATTGGAGAAATGAAATATGGGTGAAGTATGTGCAAGATAATAATAGGAGATACATAATCCTTCAACAAAACAAAAAAATAACAGATATAAAATCAGGGTATTTTTGGGTAAGTAATTAACCAAAACAAGAATGAATATATAAATTATTTCTAAACTTAAAAGGTGGGTCATTTGATATTTCATGTGAGCAGTTAATTAATTGATGTGATTTGTTAGATTAAAGTTATATTAATGACTAGGATTTGGTTTCAAATTTAATTTGACACATTAGTATCATTTGATCTTACCTCATATATATATATATATATATATATATATATATATATATATATATATATATATATATATATATCTGTGTGTGTGTGTGTGCGCGCGTGTGTGTGTGTAAACTACTGTAATGATGTTTGGAAAAAATTGTTACTAATCACTATTTGTTTACACTATTTCTTTGTTTATGGGAAACAATTAAATTAATGTCACAATTCAATGTTGCTAAAGGTCCTAAAACTAGTAGTGTGGTATATGTTCATGCATTGTAAACTTAAATATGAATGAGTCATTGAGAATCAACTTCAATGTTTTCAATGAATGATTAAAAAAAAATGAGGAAATTAATGAATGTGTAGTGGGTTTGCTAATAAAGATCAAAATTCGGATAAGAGTGGGGGTGAAAAATTGGCACGAGATGACAAAAAAATTGAGATAAAAGTGGGAGAAAAAAAAATAGAATAAGTTTGCAAAATAGGTATAATATGAAAAAAAAAATGGGAATTCAGGTTTCATGACTATTCTCATTTATGTATAATAGAAAATAAAATCAATTTTATTTTATGTATTGTGCATGTAGAACAACTTGTACTAATTTTCAGGTTGTGGATGTAGTACTACATATTCTCTTTTTCTTTATCGTCATTCAATAAAAGGTTTGCCAATAATAAAGAAATCAAATCAAATCAATGTAACAAATAAATATTTAATACTTGTACGAGGAAATCTCCTTCAAAAAAAATTGGAAGAGGAAATTGTGAGTTGTGAAAATTAATATATTTATAGTTGTAACATCCCGCTCGTCAGCTAATGGAAATTTCATCTCCTAAATGTATCAGAGGACTAAGATTCATAGAAAGTGATCATGATGAATAAAGTAAGTACGACGAAAGATATTAATGAGTAATATCAGTCAAGCATGAGTTATGTATCAGAGTCAGGTGAACACGACTGAGGCGAAGGGCAAAGTGGTAAAACGTCGCAAGCGACTATATAAGGCCATAAGGGCCATTTTCCCTCATTTCCCACTTCACTTTCTCTCTCTAGGTTTTGGGCAAAACATTTCTCTCCTCCTTCTCTCTAGAATTTCGCCCTCCTTCCCTCTCCAAATCATCCAAACTTCTTTCAAATCATGATCAAGCATGGATTAAGGCAGCTTAGCAAGCAAGAAACACATAAGGGAAAGGATTGAGGCATGGTTTGGTGAAAAAGGGCTAAGGATCAAAAGCTAGGGTTTGATGCTAGATGCTTGAGAAGTGGCAAGGAACATGTTAGGTGAGTTCCATAGATAGTTTACCTTCCCTTGGTTGTGTAAATTCATGCTAGAAAGTAGTAATTTATGTTTATGAGGGATTTGGAACCCTAATGGACTTTTGATAAATTCTTGTTGATTTGATGTTAAATTGCCATGAAATATGTTTATAAATGTATATATATGTTGCTGGATGTTTTGGTGCATTGCAGGAACCATTAGAATGAGTTTTGGGTCAAAAATTGGAAATTTTGTACCACAGACCCGAAGAGCTACGCTATTAGCGAAATCTACGCTAATAGCGAAATTCTCAGGATGAGCCACGCTCCAGGGGCGCTATTAGCGCAGCCCTCTGGACCAGCCAACATGCTTTATGGCTGTTGGCTCAGTGTGGGTCCGTGGTGCATTCCGATGTTTTTCTTTCAACGTTTTACAACTTTATAACCCCAAAACAACATCTAGGCAATGCACATAACATCGAACGATTCTTGAAAAGAAAATCATGGAAATCTTAACATGAATGACAAGAGTGATTCAAGAGAGTTTAGCCAAGTTACTCGGGTAGCAAAGAACTAGGCATGGGATGAAAATAGAGCCTTGACATAGCTTGTCAAGAACTAGAATAGTTAGTAAAGAATAGAATGTTAGGCATGAGTGGAATGCTTGACTAGAGGCGAAGAGATATAGAGTATTCTCTTCGTATAGAAACTAGAGAGCCATACGAGTATGGCAAGGCGTGAATTGATTAGACATCTCTTCACATAGCAAGTTAAACAAGCATATAGTTTACCTCTAGTTGGATCGTATAGGCATCCGAGGTAAAAGAGATAGCTAGCATAGATTTAATACTCATGCATTTATAGACCAAGACTTTAAAGTTAAGGTGCCATGTCTCTTGTGTCCACATTAGGTTGGTGCAAGGGGTTTCCATTAGGTGAAACGGGGTTAGCCGTAAGGAACCCGCATGTCACTTAGTAAGAAAGATGTAGTGGCCGTGTCTCTTGTGTCCACATTAGGTTGGTGCAAGGGGTTTCCATTAGGTGAAATGGGGTTAGCCGTAAGGATCCCGCACGTCACTGCAGGAGTGCCGTTGGTTATACCTTAGATAGGTTTCCATCGGATAGATAGGGATTGCGCTCGGGGTTACTCCACTCGGGGCTTTCCGTAAAATGAACTCAGATAATGTTTGTTTGTTAAACGTTAACTTTATGAATGAATCTGACTGTGCATATTATTAGATATATTATGTTATGTCATAGAGCCTTGACGTAGATCGTCAAGAATAGTAGAGCCTTGACGTAGATCGTCAAGAATAGTAGAACATAGACGTAGATCGTCAAAACTAGTATGATAGTAAGATAGAATATGTTGTGAGATACAACATAGTTATGCATAGAGCAAGTATAGAGAAAGATATGCCGATGACGATCTTAGGTTTCCCCTAATCGTCCGGTTTAGAATTGTGTCATGATTATAGTATGCTTAGGCCTCGATACGTAGAGCGTATTCTTGGCATTGCGGTTTTAGTTTCCCCTCGACCGCCATGACACGTATAGGATGTGAAGCCTATAACAAGTGAGATAAGACTAAGACGGCCCTAGTATGCACGACCGTCTAAGTATGGAAGTCCCCACACACGTATAATCAACCGGCAGGTTGTATTTTAGACACGTGGTGACCGTAGGTTTCCCCTTGAGGTTACCTATAGCCTAGGATTTAGGGGAACTCACTGAGACATTATGTCTCATCCCAATCCTTATTTGTTTCAGATAAACAGGTTGGATTAGCAAGCTAGTAGCCGAATGGATGATGCGTCAAGTGTTCGTTCGTACCCGCTGCAGGATGAGATGGTTATGCAAGGATGCATTCATTATACTTTAGAAAAGTTGAGTTGTATTATTATGTACGAACACATTTGATTGTATTTATATTCATTCGTAGCTGTATTGTTGTAAATTTTAATGTATCCAGTACTAAACTTAACGCACGTGCTAGACATTCTAGATACGTCTAGTATGGGTGTTACAATAGTGAACCACAATGACAGTGCGTTTTTCATTTTTCACAAGTATTTGTAATTATATCTTTGCGCATCTTGTGTTTGGAGTTGCGCTACTAATAAATTTTGCCGATTAAAAAACCTATGTTTATTTCATAATTTTTGCATTAACATCATTAAATGTCAATAAAAGTAACATGATTTTTGGTTGGGAATAGAAATTAAACAACAACAACTTTAAACTTCAATAGTATGTCATTTAATGTGTTAATGTCTTAAAAAAATCATTAATCATTAAACAATTAATAAACTTCTTTATTTAAACGATAATTCTAATTAACTTCTTAAAATGTTAATAATTCACTTCTTGAAATCACCACCCATGAATTAATAGAACACATACAAATGTACTGATCATAAATAACAAATTTTGAGAATTTTTTTTCTTGTTAATCCCCCGGTTTTTAGAAAAAGACCTGCTGATAATACATAGTTCGGTTAACAAATAAGTTAAACCTAACCAAAAATAACTTCTCGTACGAATCTAACTTAGATTCTCCAGAACAATTTATTCTTTTGGTGGAGCTCCATAACCATTTGAGTTTAGTTAGTTGGTTAAGTTCGGGGATATTTTAACCCCAAAAACATATAAGAATTATATAACTATTAAGCTATTAGTATTATAATATTATTAAAGTATCTCTAAATTTTATCCCTTACATTATATGATAAATCTGTAACACCCATACTAGACGTATCTAGAAAGTCTAGCACATGCGTACTAGACGTATCTAGAAAGTCTAGCACATGCGTTGAATTTAGTACTGGATACATTAAAATATACAACAATAAAATTTTCGAATGAATGTTTATAAAACAAATTGCGTTCGTTCATACAATAACATAAACATCTTATCCATACATAGAAAATCACATCCTTGATATCCTTGGCATCTTGTAGCGATAAAAGCGCGCACTTGTTGAAACATCCATCCGCTTCAAGCTTGCATACCAACTTGCTTATCTGAAACAAATAAGGATTGGGATGAGACATAATGTCTCAGTGAGTTCCCCTAAATCCTAGGCTATAGGCAACCTCAAGGGGAAACCTACGGTCGCCTCGTGTCTACAATACAACCTGCCGGTTGATTATACGTGTGTGGGGACTTGCATACTTAGACGGTGGTGCACACTAGAACCGTCATAATTTATCATACTTGTTATAGGCTTACTATAATCATAGGTGTCATGGCGGTCGAGGGGAACCTAGAACCGCGTTGCCAAGAATACGCTCTACGTATCAAGGTCTTCATGTAACATGTTCATGACACCATCCTAAGCTGGACGATTAGGGAAACCTAAGAACGTCATCGGCATCATGTTCTTCACTTGTTCTATCCATGCCTTGTACTTGTCTTATATCATCTAATGCTCTTGTTCTTGAACTTATTCATGCATGGAAATCATTCTTGCATTTCATAACATAATCATAATCATGAGAAACATATTCGTATCTAAGTTCATTCTTTAGGTTAGTGTTGAACAAACAATTATTATCTTGATTCATTTTACGGATAGTCCCGGGTGGAGTAACCCCGAGATCAATCCCATACATGACCGATGTACGTACATCAGACTCCCTCGGTGTCGTGCGGGTCCCTTGCGGCTTAAATCGTTCCCCTTAGGTCGAGAACCTCCCGTATCCCCCTGGCGTGGATATCAAGAGACACGAGCACCTACGTCTTGTTAATTTCAGTGACATGCGGGTCCCTTACGGCTTGAATCGTTCCCCTTAGATCGAGAACCTCTTGTATCGCCCTGATATGGATAGCAAGAGACATGCCACTTACTTATTAGTCATGGTCTTGTCGTACATATAACTTAAACATATTCATACTTGCTTTCTTATTACCTCGGACCCTTGAGTCGATCCGATTATCGGTAAATACATACTTGCTCATGTTTGTAAGTTCTTAATCATGGTGGAGTGATTAACTAATCAAACCACGGCTTAACATGCTTGCTATCTTAATCTTAATCATGTGCGAAGATAGTATACTTCGCATCTTAACATTCTAGGGATCTTGCTAACTAGCTAGTTCTCGACAACTATGTCGAGGCTCTAGTTTTCCCTTGCTTGATGAATATCTTGCTACCCGACTCATAACTTATTCTCTCATATGCCATGCCTTACTAACATGCTTAATACATGCCTCTTTAACATAAGAATCTTGCTTTCCTTGATCATCATTTGGGACCTTGGTTTGAGGGGTTTACATTCGTAAAAAGTCACCATGGAGAAAACCGCGTCGCGAATCCCCATGCCTGCCTGAAGCAAGCAAATCAATGGGATTTCTCCCTGTCTTAATCGCCTAGGCGAGTAGATTTTCTAGGGAGGCGAGTGGTAGCTCGCCATTGCGAGTTGGGGGCGAGCAGGACCCCCCTTTCGGAGTTCTAGCTCGCCGTGGCGAGTAATAGCTCGCCGTGGCGAGTTAGGATAGTCCAGAACACTTAAAAATGGTATTTTTGACCCAAAAACCTCAAACCAAGTGTCTCTATGTGTTTTAGAACATATTTGATCATTGGAAACTTATAAAACATGCATATGGCAAGTATTAACATGTATAGCATGCATGACATAAAAAGGGGCAACTAGACTAATACATAAACCCTAGAATTTCATGTTATTCATACTAAACATACATGGCATAATCATAATCCCAAAGGGTAGGAAAACTAGCTATGGAACTCACCTAAACAAGTTCTTGAAGCATCACAAAGTTCCAAGCACAATCAAACCAAAACCCTAGTTTTGAACACATGCTTCCTTGACTTAGACCAATCCATCTTATTGCTCTTTCTTGCAACCCTAGCACCATAATTTCTTGATCTTTGAAGAAAACCTTGCTTGAATCCTCTTCCATCTTACCAAGAACCAAACCCTAGCTCTTGATTCCAACTTCTAATTCTTTCCCTCTTAAATTCTTAACCAAGAAGAAACCTTGCCAATCTCAAAACCAAGTTCCAACCCTCACCCTCAAATAACATCTTCAAACCCTAACTTCATGAATCCTTTCTTAAGAGGAGAAGGAGAGATCAAAAAAGAACAAACCTCCCTTGACTTGAAAGATCATGAAGGATAATAACTTAGATTAAGCTTGCCATGGGAGGAAGAAATTTTAGAAAGATTTGATGGAGAGAAGAGAGGTTGGGCGTGAGAAAGAAGAGAGAAGGGAGAGCAAAAACCAAATCTAAAACCTAGAGAGAGAAAGGAAAGAAGAGAATGAGATATTTTGGGGGTAAATCCAAATAAATAACATTTCCACGTGAAATTACTATTTTACCCTTGCCTTGAACGTGTTAAAAACGACTCTGATACTTCTCCCGTAAAAAGCTGACATGTCATAAAATATTTCCATTAACTTACTTTTCCATAATTTAATTCCTCTAACACGGTCAACGGGTAATATACCGATACTGTCAGGCGGGATATTACATTCTACCCCCCTTAAAAAAATTTCGTCCTCGAAATTTAGAGACCGTCTACCAATCATCATATCCAAAACTTACCATCTTTGGTTTGAACCATATACTTTCTATTAATACATATCCAAGAAGTTCATCATCGCTTGTTTTTTTTTCGTCTTGTTTCATGATCCACATACATAAGCATATAGCTTTCTTGATCTTAATATCACTCATACTTGAAGTTATCTTAATACATCATGACTTGGAACTTTCCTTGTTATACAAAACTTATTGTCTCGAACTTGTATTTTACCCGCTTAACATAGACCATACACAAAGGTATCTTATCATAAACATGAACACTCAGGATTTGCCTTTTAACTGGAGTCCTACCGGAAACCAGGTTTGCCCTGCAGTGCTTACCTATAACTTTGAATCATCTTTCCATGCATACATAATCTTATCGGGTAAACATACAATTTATTCATCAGTTTGCTTACTATCCTTTGAGACACATGTCTCTTACTTGCAATGACTCATATAGACAATTTCCACATATCACATATACCTTTCCGAGTCTTAAGAATACTCCGACTTCATGTAATTTATTTACGCCTGAACAAAGGGTATTTACATAGCTTGACATGAAAATGTGAAATCAAATGGCCACTTCATCTGACATTCTAATAACCCATGTTGTGGTTAACATGTTCTTGAAACTTTCTAGCAATTCTACTTGCACATACATCAAACATTCTTAACACATTTCCGTGTATTCCGTAGGACATTGGCTTCATACGAATATTGTTGTTCCATAACATGTGCATACTTCAAGTACCACCTCTTGTTAAATGATAACGATATGTGTCTAGCATTTTTCTTGAAGAAATTTTCTTAAACTTTGGTATTCGGGTTCTTGGAACGAATATATACATGACTAAAAATATTATCATCTCCAAAATTGAATTTGTAATAGCACCACAGAACCACCGGACGAGTTTCTATATTTTGAAAAAGATTTAACAACTCGCCCCAACTTGTCCATAACAAGTTGGTCCTGAAGTTTATACGTCTTAAGTGAATTTACTTACGACGTATTTTATCAGTTTCAAAAATGTATAATTCTATGAGTTTAAATAAAAACATCGTTCCTAAGTTCCTTGATACCAATCTTTCCTTTAAAAGTTATAAATCATGCTTTAACATATCTTAAAAAGTATCGTTTTCACTCAACAAGTATTGCATACAAGAGTATGAATCTCATTGCATAAAACTCAAGAGTCGCATCTCCCTACATGATATCATTCTTAAACTTCGAGGTAGATACTTACCTTCTTAACTGATATACATACCTCATAAACATATTAATACATAATGTAAACCAAGAAGATCCGTAACCCACTTAACATTAACTTATTCCTCTTATCTAGGGACATTAAACTTGATTCTCCACATCATCTCATTTGGTTATCGCTTGAGCGTTATTTCCTTTTCCTGAAACCAGTCATCAATCTCGATGCTTCGATTATTACTTAAATCACAAAAGATAACCGTCTGAATCCTACATGTTTTCCATATTTCATGATTACCGATTAGCTTACATGGCGCTACTCTGATCCCCACCGGTTGGCTTAAATTAATACTCTAATCCTAGAGCAATTGAGACTTCAATTCATACTTACCACTTGAATACATACTTCTTGAGATCTTCCATGTTGCAACCAATGTCACAACCTTACTCTTGTCTTGTAAATTCAAATCTCATGATAACTTATCTTATACTCATAATACTTGGCTTGGGGTAAACCTTACGTTATTGCTAATTGCATTTACCTACGGGGCATACATAACATACTTGAACTTGGTCCCAATCAAACTTGAATTCCTTTAACAACTTATCTAGCACTTGAACATATCTTTCTTGAACATCTAGTCCTTGTACCTTAGCATTCTCGCATACTATACTTTGCTTAATCTTACCAATGCTTGCTCATTGATTTTCCTTTTTAAAGAAAACTTCGTAAATTAGCGCACGGGTCATTGACGTTGATGATTTCCTACTTTATAAATATATAAAATTTAGCCCCGGCCATTACTCTAAATTCATAGAACGGATTGATAACACATACGTGTCATCAAACCTAGACTCTAATAAGTCTAGCCCGCTTTACGAATGTAGTAGCAAACCGGTTCCTAGAAAGTCTCGTGAATTTTCAAAATGTCAACTTCAATTACCCATACGCGTAGATCCTTCTAAAATTTGTTTAAACTTTATAATTCAACATCATGATGAGCCTTAGCAAGTCGATTAAGCAAAACATACGTTCGAGAGATACGTCATAATTCCACATAATCCGTGAACCTTGTGATTTCTCGTAACTTTGCACCGCTTTAACTTCTTACTTCATACCTCATGCATAAACTTCTGCGACTTTCCTTTTAAACACTGGAACTTTTATACCCTTGATCTTGGCTCGTTCTTGACTCTTAAAACATTAACTTCCAAAGTTACATTAAACTATATCGATTTCGTTGATTGTTGCCCATGCCTTTTCCCTTGAAATTCTTAGGATATGATATGCATTCGTCACTTGATGTCACAAAAGATTTTTCATCACATAAAATATTATTGTGAAGACATCTCCCCAATAGTCATTGCAAACCTTTGGAACAAACGGTTAAATTTCATAAAACGGAAAATTTTGTTCCAAGTTCGCTATTGGTGAGTTTCTCCAACTATCTATTTTTTTTTTCAAGTAACCAATGCACATCATTCATTCCTAGCATCATAAAACATTCTATAACGTATGCATGGCAACTTCAACCTTTTCGATACAATTCTTGGCACGTCGGAAATCAATGCCTTAATCCTGATAACATATAACTTTCTCCACTACGAATAAATTACCTCATTACGTCCCACTTAACGCAACTTGATAACTTACATGTCCTGAACTTCATTCATATAAGACTATTCCTGAGAGCATGCTGACTCCGTCAACATACGTCATCTTCTAACTTTCTTGCAACCTTGTTCTGATATTCCAGAATATCATAAACCCATTCCAACAACAACTCTTACCGAAACTTTCGGTCATGGTTAGATACATATATCCCACTTCTTCACTTACGGGTACATGGAATATCACTATCATCTTACCCAACATTGTTGGAACGTTCCTTCTTAACATACCTTACATTCCCGGGGGATTCACACTTCCAGTTGATTAGTTCACTGGCCACCTTTCAACACGATCAAACTTCCTACTTATACTCATTTCTGAGTTCTTACTTCTGAGTTTACACTTTCCAGTGCATCTTCATCACATACTTCGTTCCTCCTGGGTCCTATTCAGCTCTCAGGCATCCGTTCTAACTGTTGAATGCTAAATTGAGTTGATCAGGCTCAACTAACAATAACAACTAGAACATTTACCCGGAACCAAATGGTCCCACTTCCTTTGTTGTAAATTAATGACCCAAGGCACGGTCTGAATCGACCTGCTCTGATACCAAATGTAACACCCATACTAGACGTATCTAGAAAGTCTAGCACATGCGTTGAATTTAGTACTGGATACATTAAAATATACAACAATAAAATTTTCGAATGAATGTTTATACAACAAATTGCGTTCGTTCATACAATAACATAAACATCTTATCCATACATAGTAAATCACATCCTTGATATCCTTGGCATCTTGTAGCGATACGAGCGCGCACTTGTTGAAACATCCATCCGCTTCAAGCTTGCATACCAACTTGCTTATCTGAAACAAATAAGGATTGGGATGAGACATAATGTCTCAGTGAGTTCCCCTAAATCCTAGGCTATAGGCAACATCAAGGGGAAACCTACGGTCGCCTCGTGTCTACAATACAACCTGCCGGTTGATTATACGTGTGTGGGGACTTGCATACTTAGACGGTGGTGCACACTAGAACCGTCATAATTCATCATACTTGTTATAGGCTTACTATAATCATAGGTGTCATGGCGGTCGAGGGGAACCTAGAACCGCGTTGCCTAGAATACGCTCTACGTATCAAGGTCTTCATGTAACATGTTCATGACACCATCCTAAGCCGGACGATTAGGGAAACCTAAGAACGTCATCGGCATCATGTTCTTTACTTGTTCTATCCATGCCTTGTACTTGTCTTATAGCATCTAATGCTCTTGTTCTTGAACTTATTCATGCATGGAAATCATTCTTGCATTTCATAACATAATCATAATCATGAGAAACATATTCGTATCTAAGTTCATTCTTTAGGTTAGCGTTGAACAAACAATTATTATCTTGATTCATTTTACGGATAGTCCCGGGTGGAGTAACCCCGAGATCAATCCCATACATGACAGATGTACGTACATCGGACTCCCTCGGTGTCGTGCGGGTCCCTTGCGGCTTAATCCGTTCCCCTTAGGTCGAGAACCTCCCGTATCCCCCTGGCGTGGTTATCAAGAGACACGAGCACCTACGTCTTGTTAATTTCAGTGACATGCGGGTCCCTTATGGCTTAAACCGTTCCCCTTAGGTCGAGAACCTTTCGTATCCACCTAGCGGGATATCGAAAGCCACGACGTGGGTGTTACATGCCCACCAGCTTCCGCTTGGTTCGTCCCCGAACCACACCGTACTGGGAGAGGTCTGCACTGATACCAAGTGTAACATCCCAGACTGCTTACAGGATTGCCGACTAACCCCACAAACCAACACGAGTCTTTTCAGCATGCTTTGTCCTCACTCACATGCTTACCGGGAAACTTCCCGGTAGGTCACCCATCCTAGTACTACTCCAAGCCAAGCACGCTTAACTGTGGAGTTCCTATGGATTATCAAGAGACACGAGCACCTACGTCTTGTTAATTTCAGTGACATGCGGGTCCCTTATGGCTTAAACCGTTCCCCTTAGGTCGAGAACCTTTCGTATCCACCTAGCGGGATATCGAAAGCCACGACGTGGGTGTTACATGCCCACCAGCTTCCGCTTGGTTCGTCCCCGAACCACACCGTACTGGGAGAGGTCTGCTCTGATACCAAGTGTAACATCCCAGACTGCTTACAGGATTGCCGACTAACCCCACAAACCAACACGAGTCTTTTCAGCATGCTTTGTCCTCACTCATATGCTTACCGGGAAACTTCCCGGTAGGTCACCCATCCTAGTACTACTCCAAGCCAAGCACGCTTAACTGTGGAGTTCCTATGGATTGAGCTCCCGAAAAGAAGATGCATCTTGTTGATATTGGTAGTACCTAACAATTCTTATAAGCCATCCTTCAACCATGTAGTCCCATACCTACACGGCCTCCGGATCCCTCTCATTCCGATGTGTTTCGGTTCCTTGTAACACCCACGTCGTGGCTTTCGATATCCCGCTAGGTGGATACGAAAGGTTCCCGACCTAAGGGGAACGGTTTAAGCCGCAAGGGACCCCCACGACAATAGAAGGAACCGAAACACATCGGAATGAGAGGGATCCGGAGGCCGTGTAGGTATGGGACTACATGGTTGAAGGAAGGCTTATAAGAATTGTTAGGTACTACCCATATCAACAAGATGCATCTTCTATTCGGGAGCTCAATCCATAGGAACTCCACAGTTAAGCGTGCTTGGCTTGGAGTAGTACTAGGATGGGTGACCTACCGGGAAGTTTCCCGGTAAGCATGTGAGTGAGGACAAAGCATGCTGAAAAGACTCGTGTTGGTTTGTGGGGTTAGTCGGCAATCCTGTAAGCAGTCTGGGATGTTACACTTGGTATCAGAGCAGACCTCTCCCAGTACGGTGTGGTTCGGGGACGAACCAGGCGGAAGCTGGTGGGCATGTAACACCCACGTCGTGGCTTTCGATATCCCGCTAGGTGGATACGAAAGGTTCCCGACCTAAGGGGAACGGTTTAAGCCGCAAGGGACCCCCACGACAATAGAAGGAACCGAAACACATCGGAATGAGAGGGATCCGGAGGCCGTGTAGGTATGGGACTACATGGTTGAAGGAAGGCTTATAAGAATTGTTAGGTACTACCCATATCAACAAGATGCATCTTCTTTTCGGAATATTACCAGTCGATCGTGTCAGAAGATTAATATTTCGAAAGAAGGTTTGAAGGAAATATTTTTCAAGTGATGTCAGCTCATTACGTAATAAATATCAGAGTCGGATTTATCACGTTTAAAGGCAAGGGCATAATGGTAATTTCACCCTAAAGGATATTTATTTTGAATTGAGGCCCAAAATATCTCATTTTTCAACCTCTTTCTCTTTCTAGGTTAGAGAAAAGAGTTTTGCTCTCTCTTCTCTCTAACCATCGGCCTCTCTCTTCTCTCCTTATCTCCTCAAATTATCAAATCTTCCTCTTCATGGATTATTAAGTTGGTAATGAATCATGCATCATGATTTCTTCTCCTCCTCTTTCAAGAACAATTAGAGACTTTGGGGGAATTCCATTACTTCTTCTCCTCTTCATCAACTTTACTTGAAACTCCATCTTCTCAAGGGTTTTGGTTTGGCAAAGTTGGAATTTGAAACATGAGTTGTTTTAGTCTTCATAGTTCATGGACCAAGAAGCTAGGGCCTTGAGTTTGTCTTTAAGCTTTGATGTCAACTTGGGGTCAAGATCATGAACTAGGGTTTCAAGAGAATCAAGTAGTGGGTTGATGATGTTTGTGGTAGGTATGCAATATTGGAAGCAACTAGTGAAAGATGGAGCAAGAGCTAGAGCATGGGTGGTGTTTCTTGAATGACTTAAAGCTTTGGAAGCAAGCTAGGGTTTTGTTATGTGATGATGATGATGCTTGAGAGATTTGGGATCAATTACAACACGATAGGTGAGTTCCTTAGTTAGCTTCCTACCCTTTTGGGATTGTGTGATTATGCTTGCAAGGAAGCATATATGTTTAGGGCTTATACATAGAAATTGTTATTCCTTTTAATGTCATGCTTTCAATACATGGAAATACTTGCTACAAGACTATTTTGCAGGTTCTAAATGATCCATAGAGTCATGATATGCCTTAGGATATTTTGATTTGAGGATTTTGGGTCAAAAACATCGTTTTTGCACTTCTGGACTGTCATAACTCGCAACGGCGAGTAATTACTCGCCATGGCAAGCAAGCAACACCGAAAGGGGTGTTTACTCGCCGCGAACTCGCAGTGGCGAGTTAGGTAACTCGCAGTGGCGAGTAGGTGAACTCGCAGTGGCGAGTAACAGGGTGGCAGCACCCTGTTCGCCCGCTACAGGCCCTTTCACCGCCGTTCGATCCAGTTTTTCTACGTGCAGTCTTTTACAGTATTAAACCCCTCAAGTCATGACCCCAAGGCATAGCTTTATACATGTTTTTATCCAATAGTAAAGCAAGTATTTATATTGTATAGAGAAGCATGACATACGAGGGAAATATTTGTTTCACGACCGGGTAGCAAGTTATATTTCAAGTACGGAAATGGGACTAGAGCCTCGACATAGTAGTCGAGAACTAGAATGATTAGGAGCGAAGTATGTTATCTTCGCACATGATTAAGATAGATATATTAATGCATAAGTCGTGGACAAGATAGTTATCTTTACACCACGATATGAATGAACAAGTATGAACACTTACCGTAAATCAGATCGATCAAGGTTCCGAGGTAAGCTTTAAGCATGATTAGGTATAACCTAAATATATGAACTTATGCACGGCAAGACTATGACCTAATAAGTGTAGGTGACATGTCTCTTGATATCCACATCAGGGGGATACAAGGGGTTCTCATTATGAGAACGATTCAAGCCGTAAGGGACCCGCATGTCACTGAGTAAGTATGAATGTAGGTGTTCGTGTCTCTTGTAATCCATGAAGGTATGGATTCAAGGGGTTCTCATGATGGGAACGGGGAAAGCTCCGTAAGGGGATCGCACGACACTGAGGGAGTCTGATGTACGTACATCGGTCATGATGGGATTGTACTCGGGGTTACTCCATCCGGGACTTTCCGTAAAATGAATCAAGATAAGAATGTTTGTTCAACGCTAACATAATGAATAATGAACTTAGATACGATTATGTATGATATGATTATGTTTACGAATGAACTCATGTATGTTATGTTAAATGCAAGTTATGACTAGGACAAGTAAATAATGTGATGCCGATGATGTACTTAGGTTTCCCTAATCGTCCGGCTTAGGATTGTGTCATGAACATGTTATACGAAGACCTCGATACATTATCGTATCTTGGCATAGTGGTCTTAGGTTCCCTTGACCGCCATGACCCATATTATGATAGTAAGCCTATAACAAGTAAGATGAATTATGACGGCTTTAGTATGCACTACCGTCTAAGCATGCAAGTCCCCACACACGTATAATCAACCGTCAGGTTGTAAAGTAGACACGTGGTGACCGTAGGTTTCCCTTGAGGTTGCCTATAGCCTAGGATTAGGTGGAACTCACTGAGACATTATGTCTCATCCCAATCCTTATTTGTTTCAGATATCAGGTGGATTAGCAAGCTAGTAGCCGAATGGATGATACGACAAGTGTTCGTTCGTACTTGCAGCAGGATGGTGTGGATTTTAAAGGATGCTTTTATTATGTTTTATAAAAGTTAAGTTGTATTATCATCGTACGAACGCCCTTGTTGTCTTTTATATTCATTCGAAGTTTTATTGTTGTAAATTATTAATGTATCCAGTACTAAATTCAACGCACGTGCTAGACTTTCTAGATACGTCTAGTATGGGTGTTACATTTGGTATCAGAGCAGGTCGATTCAGACCGTGCCTTGGGTCATTAATTTACAACTAAGGTAGTGGGACCATTGGGTTCCGGGTAAAAGTTCTAGTTGTCATTGTTAGTTGAGCCTGATCAACTCAATTTAACAATTGACGATTAGGATAGACGCCTGAGAGCTGAATAGGACCCAGGAGGAATGAAGTAAGAGATGAAGTTGCCTTGAAAGGTAAGAACTCGGGATGAGTATTAGTAAGGGGTTGCAGTGCCAGAAGGTGGACGGTGAACTAGGTTGTAGAAGTATAGTTCCTCTGGGGATGTAAGGTAAGGTTAAGTAGGAATGTTCCGAAAGTGTTGGGTAAGATGTGGAAGATACTTCGCATACCCGTAAGTAAGAGTTTGGAAATGTTTATGTATGATCTGAAGTTTTAGTAAGAGCTGTTGTGGAACAGATTTATTGTACAGGAAGAAGTCGACGTTGTTGACGGAATTAGTAGGCTCGCAGGGATAGCGTTATGTAAATGAGTTAATGAATTTGTAAGATCAGGGTGGACAAGGTTCTAGTATACGGAAACTGCAATAAGCGACGACGTAACTAGGAAAGTTTATGATTGTCAGAGCTAAGGCGTTAAATTTCCGACGTGCCAGAATTGTATCGATATAGGTTGATGGTTGTTGTGCACATATTAAAGAACATTTTACGATGATGGGAATGAATGATATGCATTGGGGTACTTGAGAAATAAGGATTTTATGCAAAGTAATTTTTGGAAAAGAATGTTGAACTGAAGAAGATCACCAATAGCGAACCTGAGGCGAGGTTTCTATTTTTCCGAAAACGGTCAGTTCGTCTCAAGGGTTTGCAGTAATTATTGGAGAGTTATTTTTGTAATAATATTTTAAGTAATGAAAACCTTTATGACAACAAGTGACGAATGCATATCACACCCTAAGATTTTCAAAAGAAGAAAGCATGAGCAACTATCAACGGAATTGATTCGATTCAAGGTAACTTTGGAAGTTAATGTGTCAAGGGTCGAGAAGGAGTTCTGATCAAGAATCTAGAGGTTCTGGTATTTAGAATAGATGTCACGGAATTGAAGACATGAAGTAAGAATTAAAGTGGTGTGGAGCTATAGGAAATTACAAGGTTCTTGGTTTTGTGAAGTTATGAGTATCCCTCGAACCTACGTTTTGCTTAATTGATTTGCAAAGGCTCGTTAGGATGTTGAATTATAAAGTTTACAAGATTTTAGAAGAACATGCGCATATGGGTGATTGAAGTTGATATTTTTGGAAATTCAAAGAGGAATTTGTTGGTACCGGTTGTTACGACTCATATAACGTAGACTAAACTCACTGGGACTAAAATTTGATAGCACGGTTGTGTTATAAACCCGTTCTGTGAATTTAGAGTAACGACGGGAGCCTAGGTTCAGTAGGGTTTTTATATACAAACAATGGGAAATCATCAACGTCAATGGCCCGTGTGCTAGATTATGAAATTTTTCTTTAAAAGAAAAACTAACGAGCAAGCAATGGTAAGATTGAGCAAAACATAGCGTGAGAGAATGTCAAATTGTAATGTTAGATGCATAAGGAAGGTACGTAAGGGTGCAAGATGAGTTTACCCTGGAAAGTTGGAAGGATGAATTATGTAAATAGTAAGTATGTAATATCAAAGATGTATACTATGAATTCAAATTACCGAGAATAATTGAGTGAAGTAGGTGTATGTCAAGAGAAAGGGTCATCTTGAGAGTAATCTTACAAGCTAAGGGTAGAGCAGGATGGCAGAGATGGTTGCAACATAGAAAGTTTGAGAAGAGCTCACGAAGATATTATCGAAATGATAGAAGGAGTGTGAAGACCACTCGTCTCAACGGATTAGAGAACTAGTCAAAGTCAACCGGTGGGAATCAGAGTAGCGCTACGGAAATTAATTGGTAAAGTTGTGAACGGTGACTATGGAACTTTGGTTGTAAGAATCTTTACAAAGAATGTTGGGAAAGTAATATAAGTTAAATAAAAAGTACTATGAGACCAACAAGGAATTCTCGATGTAGCGAGTAAGTATTGATGTTTATGTGGTCAGTGACGATTAAGGTAAAAGGATAAGAAGTGTATCTTTACTTAAGTAAGACAAGGAAGACTAGAGTTGCCACAGGGGAAGTATTCGGGTTGTCTAATTGTTGTTATTGAATATGTAGAAGAGCATAAGTTATGATGATGGAATAAGGTTCATGAGAATTACATGATGAAATACATACCCTCCTATACCAAACTTGTTAAATGATAATGATACTTGCTAGAATAGTGACAAGATATGATTGAAATTTTCTTAAAGTTAAGATTGGTATTAAGGAACTTGGAAACGAAATTGTTTTAAAAGTATAATATTAAACATTGATGAAACCAATGAGGTGCGCGATAAGTGAGCAATCTCACTTAAGACGTACCGACTTCAGGACCAACTTGATATGGACAAGTTTGTGGCGGGTGGTAAAACCTTTTTAATAAATGTAAAGACCCGTCATGTGGTTCTGAGGTATCATTGCGAATTCAGTTTCAAAATGAGATTTTCCTTATCCAAGTAAATGTTCGTTCCAAGAACCTAAGTATCAGAGTTTAGAAATTTCTTGAAGTAAAGTACTAGATGGGTGTCGTTATTGACTAACAAGAAGTAGTATTCGGAAGTATGCCAGTTTTATGGAGATAAAGTATTAAGAGGAGTTAGCAATGTTGGTGTGATATTAATATCATACGGGATGCACGGATCTTTGCTAAGAGTATTCAATTGCAAGTGCAAATGGATTTTGCTAGGAGGGCAAACCATATATTTGGTCATTTGATTGTCAAGAGAATCGAAGTAATTAATTTCATTTCTCCATGCCAAGATAGACGAGCTACCCATGGTTTCTGAAGAGTTTGAAAGAAATGTACGGAACCATCAAGGTAAGTAACATAAGTAAGAAGAATAAGTCGCCAAGAGCGATAAGGAAAGATTATGTATGTAAGATAAGATGTATGCAAGATAATATGAATTAGATGCACAGAAGCACTACAAGGTAAAGTCTGAGTGTTTCAGTTAATTATAAATTACTTATTTGATGGTTAAGCTAAGCAGTTAAGGTGTGGAATTAAAACAATTAATCCTTAAGAAGCAAGGTAAGAGTCAATCATGATGTTCTAAGATAATTTTGTGATTTGATAAAGAGGTTATGCTTGTTGTGTGGATTAAGAAAGAGGATGAATTACACGTTTTGATGAGGGAAGTATGCTTTGAACTCGTTGGAGTGAGTATGAACGACTTTGTTTAACTGAAAACTGAAGAAGACGAGTTTAATCTTAGGGATTGGTAGATGGTTTTCGAATTTCGAGGACGAAATTCTTTTAAGAGGGGTAGAATGTAATATCCCGCCTGTCAGTATCGGAATATTACCAGTCGATCGTGTCAGAAGATTAATATTTCGAAAGAAGGTTTGAAGGAAATATTTTTCAAGTGATGTCAGCTCATTACGTAATAAATATCAGAGTCGGATTTAACACGTTTAAAGGCAAGGGCATAATGGTAATTTCACCCTAAAGGATATTTATTTTGAATTGAGGCCCAAAATATCTCATTTTTCAACCTCTTTCTCTTTCTAGGTTAGAGAAAAGAGTTTTGCTCTCTCTTCTCTCTAACCATCGGCCTCTCTCTTCTCTCCTTATCTCCTCAAATTATCAAATCTTCCTCTTCATGGATTATTAAGTTGGTAATGAATCATGCATCATGATTTCTTCTCCTCCTCTTTCAAGAACAATTAGAGACTTTGGGGGAATTCCATTACTTCTTCTCCTCTTCATCAACTTTACTTGAAACTCCATCTTCTCAAGGGTTTTGGTTTGGCAAAGTTGGAATTTGAAACATGAGTTGTTTTAGTCTTCATAGTTCATGGACCAAGAAGCTAGGGCCTTGAGTTTGTCTTTAAGCTTTGATGTCAACTTGGGGTCAAGATCATGAACTAGGGTTTCAAGAGAATCAAGTAGTGGGTTGATGATGTTTGTGGTAGGTATGCAATATTGGAAGCAACTAGTGAAAGATGGAGCAAGAGCTAGAGCATGGGTGGTGTTTCTTGAATGACTTAAAGCTTTGGAAGCAAGCTAGGGTTTTGTTATGTGATGATGATGATGCTTGAGAGATTTGGGATCAATTACAACACGATAGGTGAGTTCCTTAGTTAGCTTCCTACCCTTTTGGGATTGTGTGATTATGCTTGCAAGGAAGCATATATGTTTAGGGCTTATACATAGAAATTGTTATTCCTTTTAATGTCATGCTTTCAATACATGGAAATACTTGCTACAAGACTATTTTGCAGGTTCTAAATGATCCATAGAGTCATGATATGCCTTAGGATATTTTGATTTGAGGATTTTGGGTCAAAAACATCGTTTTTGCACTTCTGGACTGTCATAACTCGCAACGGCGAGTAATTACTCGCCATGGCAAGCAAGCAACACCGAAAGGGGTGTTTACTCGCCGCGAACTCGCAGTGGCGAGTTAGGTAACTCGCAGTGGCGAGTAGGTGAACTCGCAGTGGCGAGTAACAGGGTGGCAGCACCCTGTTCGCCCGCTACAGGCCCTTTCACCGCCGTTCGATCCAGTTTTTCTACGTGCAGTCTTTTACAGTATTAAACCCCTCAAGTCATGACCCCAAGGCATAGCTTTATACATGTTTTTATCCAATAGTAAAGCAAGTATTTATATTGTATAGAGAAGCATGACATACGAGGGAAATATTTGTTTCACGACCGGGTAGCAAGTTATATTTCAAGTACGGAAATGGGACTAGAGCCTCGACATAGTAGTCGAGAACTAGAATGATTAGGAGCGAAGTATGTTATCTTCGCACATGATTAAGATAGATATATTAATGCATAAGTCGTGGACAAGATAGTTATCTTTACACCACGATATGAATGAACAAGTATGAACACTTACCGTAAATCAGATCGATCAAGGTTCCGAGGTAAGCTTTAAGCATGATTAGGTATAACCTAAATATATGAACTTATGCACGGCAAGACTATGACCTAATAAGTGTAGGTGACATGTCTCTTGATATCCACATCAGGGGGATACAAGGGGTTCTCATTATGAGAACGATTCAAGCCGTAAGGGACCCGCATGTCACTGAGTAAGTATGAATGTAGGTGTTCGTGTCTCTTGTAATCCATGAAGGTATGGATTCAAGGGGTTCTCATGATGGGAACGGGGAAAGCTCCGTAAGGGGATCGCACGACACTGAGGGAGTCTGATGTACGTACATCGGTCATGATGGGATTGTACTCGGGGTTACTCCATCCGGGACTTTCCGTAAAATGAATCAAGATAAGAATGTTTGTTCAACGCTAACATAATGAATAATGAACTTAGATACGATTATGTATGATATGATTATGTTTACGAATGAACTCATGTATGTTATGTTAAATGCAAGTTATGACTAGGACAAGTAAATAATGTGATGCCGATGATGTACTTAGGTTTCCCTAATCGTCCGGCTTAGGATTGTGTCATGAACATGTTATACGAAGACCTCGATACATTATCGTATCTTGGCATAGTGGTCTTAGGTTCCCTTGACCGCCATGACCCATATTATGATAGTAAGCCTATAACAAGTAAGATGAATTATGACGGCTTTAGTATGCACTACCGTCTAAGCATGCAAGTCCCCACACACGTATAATCAACCGTCAGGTTGTAAAGTAGACACGTGGTGACCGTAGGTTTCCCTTGAGGTTGCCTATAGCCTAGGATTAGGTGGAACTCACTGAGACATTATGTCTCATCCCAATCCTTATTTGTTTCAGATATCAGGTGGATTAGCAAGCTAGAGGCCGAATGGATGATACGACAAGTGTTCGTTCGTACTTGCAGCTGGATGGTGTGGATTTTAAAGGATGCTTTTATTATGTTTTATAAAAGTTAAGTTGTATTATCATCGTACGAACGCCCTTGTTGTCTTTTATATTCATTCGAAGTTTTATTGTTGTAAATTATTAATGTATCCAGTACTAAATTCAACGCACGTGCTAGACTTTCTAGATACGTCTAGTATGGGTGTTACATTCCTCCTATTATCGTGGGGGTCCCTTGCGGCTTAAACCATTCCCCTTAGGTCGGGAACCTTTCGTATCCACCTGGCGGGATATCGAAAGCCACGACGTGGGTGTTACATCGTGAGTTCATGTTTGGGAGCTTGCAAGAACAAATAGCTTGTTACATATGACGATAAATTTCCTGAGAGATAAATTTAATAAGGGAAAATTTATTTAAAATAATAATAATGTAATGAAAATGTTATAAGGGATTGGGACTCTCCAATCACCATTTATATTTATCATTTGTGGAATGTTGCAAAAGGAGACAATATGAAAACTAATGAAAAAGGAATATTTGATTTGCCTGATCACCATGGACTTTCTATCTTCAGGTTATACGTAGTTTCTGCTAATAGGAATTAGCCAAGTCCTTTTCTTTTGATTTATTTTGATTTGTTATTTCTCTCAAATATTTTTCTTTTAAGCAAAGTGAAATATTTTAAATAAAAAAGAGGTAGAAAAATTTGGGGGACATGACTTGTAACACCCACGTCGTGGCTTTCGATATCCCGCTAGGTGGATACGAAAGGTTCTCGACCTAAGGGGAACGGTTTAAGCCGCAAGGGACCCCCACGACGATAGAAGGAACCGAAACACATCGGAATGAGAGGGATCCGGAGGCCGTGTAGGTATGGGACTGCATGGTTGAAGGAAGGCTTATAAGAATTGTTAGGTACTACCCATATCAACAAGATGCATCTTCTTTTCGGGAGCTCAATCCATAGGAACTCCACAGTTAAGCGTGCTTGGCTTGGAGTAGTACTAGGATGGGTGACCTACCGGGAAGTTTCCCGGTAAGCATGTGAGTGAGGACAAAGCATGCTGAAAAGACTCGTGTTGGTTTGTGGGGTTAGTTGGCAATCCTGTAAGCAGTCTGGGATGTTACACTTGGTATCAGAGCAGACCTCTCCCAGTACAGTGTGGTTCGGGGACGAACCAAGCGGAAGCTGGTGGGCATGTAACACCCACGTCGTGGCTTTCGATATCCCGCTAGGTGGATACGAAAGGTTCTGGACCTAAGGGGAACGGTTTAAGCCGCAAGGGACCCCCACGACGATAGAAGGAACCGAAACACATCGGAATGAGAGGGATCCGGAGGCCGTGTAGGTATGGGACTACATGGTTGAAGGAAGGCTTATAAGAATTGTTAGGTACTACCCATATCAACAAGATGCATCTTCTTTTCGGGAGCTCAATCCATAGGAACTCCACAGTTAAGCGTGCTTGGCTTGGAGTAGTACTAGGATGGGTGACCTACCGGGAAGTTTCCCGGTAAGCATGTGAGTGAGGACAAAGCATGCTGAAAAGACTCGTGTTGGTTTGTGGGGTTAGTCGGCAATCCTGTAAGCAGTCTGGGATGTTACACGTATAAATATTCGTTCGTGTGTAATTTATGTTGTAAATTTTTAATGTATCCAGTACTAATATTAACACACGTGCTAGACTTTCTAGATACGTCTGGTATGAGTGTTACATGACTGTGACCCATCAACGACATAATCAACCTTTAAAAGGGAATTATAACTTGGTTAACATTGATAAATATAAATATAACTAGATGAATTTAAATCCGTTAAGTGAATCCAAATGCGCAACAGAAAAATACATTTCATGCTTTAAAAATGATGTGTAGAAGAAAGCGAGGAGCATTATATCAAACCAGAGACAAGCGTATTTAAACCATATTTTATTTTTAATGAATCGTAAATAAACCGTCAACCAGAAAAGATAGGTTCACGGCGACCAAATCATTATAGTTTTCTCTCAAATCAATTCAACCTACGTTTACTTGGGTTCTAATTGTGCCAACAGAAGAAGGTTTGAAGATGAGAGCATGTGTGATCAAGCAACTGAAAAGAATGTCATAATCGACGAAGTTGTAAGCGAAAAATAAGTGAAAAAGAAACTAATTTGTTTCATTAAATTAGAGATAAGAGCTTAAAAATGTTTGTTTATATGTTTCATGTTATTTTCTACATGCACTTAATTAGTTTTTTTTTTTTTTTAATATCCTTGAGAGGCATTGGTTGGAGTTCTAGTAATCAACAATTAACAATTACTCTCTCTTTCATTTTCTTTTTTTAATTTATGCTTTGAGCTTACCATGAATGTGATTTATGGAAAGTGTACTTTGCTCATTTTAATTTAAATAATACTTGAGTGATCCATTGAGTTCCTAATACATGTTTTTACAAGAAATCACATATTATATCATATCTTTTGAGATTGTGCTTCTCTAAATCAATCATGCATGTTGTTATGTTTTGTCTGATATTTTTCTTATTATATACCAACACATGTTGTGCTTCTCTCGTATCTCTTTCTCTCTTTATCGCTCAGGTGTTAACAACTGTTATATGGACTTGATTTTGTAGTTATTTGCTTCGTGTATTTCCCTTGTTAAAAATTAAGTTGATCTTCAGACGAATACATGTTTGATTTTGTGAGAGAGCGGTCGTTAGTTAAACTGGGTGTTGTCTATTTCTATAAAAACTAGTTTTTGTTTCATTATTTTTGTCTGCTGTTGTCTCGGCCAAACTATTAAATAACAATCGTGGTCGCGTATATTTTTGTCTGTTGTTGTCTCGGCCAAACTATTAAATAACAATCGCAGCCACGTATAGAATTTTGTGATTTCACTTGGTATGAATTATGTGTTACGGATCACTATTTGTTTTCGGTTTACAGACACTATTTCTTTGTTTATGGGAAACAATTAAATTAATGTCACAATTCAATGTTGCTAAAGGTCCTAAAACTAGTAGTGTGGTATATGTTCATGCATTGTAAACTTAAATATGAATGAGTCATTGAGAATCAACTTCAATGTTTTCAATGAATGATTAAAAAAAATGAGGAAATTAATGAATGTGTAGTGGGTTTGCTAATAAAGATCAAAATTCGGATAAGAGTGGGGGTGAAAAATGTAATATCCCGCCTGTCAGTATCAGATTATTATCAGTCGATCGTGCCAGAGGAATAAATCCAAGGAAAGTAAGTATGGAGAATATTTATTAAGTAATGTCAACTTATTATGAGTTAAGTATCGGAGTCGGATTTAACGTGCTTGAAGCAAGGGCAATTTGGTAATTTCACAGAAAAAGGATATTTATGTGGTTTAGGCACCAAAATATCTTATTTTCCCTTATCATTTCTCTCTCTTATGTTGGAAGACTTTCTTCTCCTTCCCTCTTCTCTCTATCGATCTCTCCCTCTCCTTCCTCCTCACCAATTCATCAAATTTCTTCTTCCTCAAAGATTATGCTCAAGAGTTTGGGAACTTGGTTTAAGCTTGTTTTTTTCAATTCTTCTCCTCTCTAGAATGGATTCAAAGTTAGGGTTTGATGGGTGTTGAATGAAGGTCATGTTTGGAAGCTTGAGCTTGTACAAGTTATGGTCTCAACAAGATTAAGGAAGCTTTTTGAAGTTGGATTGATAAGCTAAGGCTAAAGTTGGATTGGAGGCTTAAAGGGATTCTAGAATTTAAAGGTGAGTGTTTCATTAATTTTGAAATTGATGCTGATTATGGAATTAATTGTGAGTGATAAGCTATTTATGACTGAATTTTATGGAATTTGGATGAAAAATTCGTATGGACTATTTTTGGTATATTTGTCATGGTTCTGGCTGTGTCACCAGGAACTGAGTAACTACTGGATTTTTAGATTCAACACTAAATTTCCTTCAATTCGGACACAAACTTTGTATGATTCGGATTTGAAACGAGTTCGAAAAACATGTTTAAAGATTGATTTTTTTTGCTGGATTCTGGCTACGGATTTTGGAACAGGGCTTCACTAAAGTGGTAAGAACTCTCTCCCTGTAACTCTGAATTGAGTGGTTGTTATTTCTATGGATAGTTAACGAAATTCCCTACAGTTTAGACACAAGAATTATTAAATTCTATTAAGTATAGTAGGAGAAAAGCTACCTGCAAGTTTGAGGAAAGTTTCAGTCTTGTTTCTGTACCAATGCCCACTCTTTTGTTAAAATGTACAAATTGGATGGTTAACCCTCAAAACAAAAATTATATTTGGAATCACGACACCCTAAGCTTTCCAACGAGTGGTCGTTTGCTCAAAACCGATATCGTTTGATATTTTAATTAAATTGTTAAAGTTAAGGCATTGATGCTGGATATTGCAGGGTGGACCCTACGGGTTTAGCATAAGTGAGCCATATTGAATGGACAAGGACTGAAGCGGAGGTCTGAATATAAGGCTTCTAAGAGTAAGAGAAGAGGGTTGAAGGGAAAGCAATGGTAGGAGCTTTGAGTTGTGGCAAAAGATATCGAGAGAATCCAGAATTCTTATGGTGAGTTCCTTAGATAGTTCCCACCCTTGGGATTATGTGATTTAAGCTTGTAAGAAAATATATAATTATTTAGAGTTATACATAGAAATTGTTATCCCTTTTCTTGTCATGCTCTCAATACATGTAAATACTTGTTTTAAGAATGTTTTGCAGGTTCTAAATGACACATAGAGTCATGGCATGCCTTAGGATACTTTGTTTTGAGGTTTTTGGATTAGAACATCAATTATGCAGGGCTGAACTGCAGCAACTCACCACGGCGAGCAAGGAGCTCGCCACTGCGAGCAAGAGCAGCAGGAGGTGGTGCTTGCTCGCCACTAGCTCGCCACTGCGAGTGAGCAATGGCTGCTGCCCTGTTCGCTCGTCTCGCCTTTTTGTCGTGCTCCGGTTCGGCTTGCACTCATGTAAGCTTTTATAAATATAAACCCCTCAAAACAAGACTCCAAGGCATAGGTTTTTAAATGTTTTATCGAAAGCAAAGCAAGTATTTATTTATATTGGAAAGCATGACATATAAGAGAAATATTAGTTTCATGATCGGGTAGCAGATTATACTTCAAGTAAGGGAATGAATGTAGAGCCTCGACATAGTGTTGAGAACTAGAAAGATAGCATGAATGATAAGTATGGCAAGTATAGGATATGAATCCCTAGAATGATAAGACGCGAAGTGTATTCTCTTCGCATATGATCAAGTATGTATATGTTTAACTTATGTGAACGACAAGACCATGACTATTATAAGTGTAGGTGACATGTCTCTTGTTATCCACATCAAAGGGATACAAGGGGTTCTCATGATGAGAACGATTCAAGCCGTAAGGGACCCGCATGTCACTGAGTAAACAAGACGTAGGTGCTCGTGTCTCTTGTTATCCACGCCAGGGGGATACGGGAGGTTCTCGACCTAAGGGGAACGGTTCAAGCCGCAAGGGACCCGTACGACACCGAGGGAGTCCGATGTAAGTACATCGGTCATGATGGGATTGTTCTCGGGGTTACTCCACCCGAGGCTCTCCGTAAAATGAATCAAGATAATGATTGTTTGTTCAACGCTAACATAACAATAATGAACTTATTTGCGATTAGGTATAATATGACTATGATTATGATCAAGAATGAACTCATGCATGATTATGTTAAGTACAAGTACAAGTTAAGTAAGGAATGTGATGCCGATGACGAACCTAGGTTTCCCTAATCGTCCGGTTTAGGAATGGTGTCATGAATATGTTAAGCTTAGTCTTGATGCGTTTATCGTATCATGAGATAGCGGTCCTAGGATCCCTTGACCGCCATGGCACATATAATAGTAAACCTATAACAAGTAAGATGATATTATGACGGTCCTAGTATGCACAACTGTCTAAGCATGCAAGTCCCCACACACGTATAATCAACCGTCAGGTTGTAAAGTAGACACGGTGTGACCGTAGGTTTCCCTTGAGGTTGCCTATAGCCTAGGGTTAGGTGGAACTCACTGAGACATTATGTCTCATCCCAATCCTTATTTGTTTCAGATAAACAGGTTGGACGTCAAGCTAGTTGCCGAATGGATGATTCAACAAGTGTTAGTTCGTACCGGCGAAAGATGAGATGGACGTTCAAGGATGTACCTATTATATTTTGAATAAGTTGAGTTATATTTTTATGTACGAACACATTTAGTTGTATATTGTATTCATTCGAAGCATTAATGTTGTAACCTTTAATGTATCCAATACTAAAGATAACGCACGTGCTAAACTTTCTAGATACGTTTAGTATGGGTGTTACAAAAAATTGGCACGAGATGACAAAAAAATTGAGATAAAAATGGGAGAAAAAAAAATAGAATAAGTTTGCAAAATAGGTATAATATGAAAAAAAAAATGGGAATTCAGGTTTCATGACTATTCTCATTTATGTATAATAGAAAATAAAATCAATTTTATTTTATGTATTGTGCATGTAGAACAACTTGTACTAATTTTCAGGTTGTGGATGTAGTACTACATATTCTCTTTTTCTTTATCGTCATTTAATACTTGTACGAGGAAATCTCCTTCAAAAAAAATTGGAAGAGGAAATTGTGAGTTGTGAAAATTAATATATTTATAGTGAACCACAATGACAGTGCGTTTTTCATTTTTCACAAGTATTTGTAATTATATCTTTGCGCATCTTGTGTTTGGAGTTGCGCTACTAATAAATTTTGCCGATTAAAAAACCTATGTTTATTTCATAATTTTTGCATTAACATCATTAAATGTCAATAAAAGTAACATGATTTTTGGTTGGGAATAGAAATTAAACAACAACAACTTTAAACTTCAATAGTATGTCATTTAATGTGTTAATGTCTTAAAAAAAATCATTAATCATTAAACAATTAATAAACTTCTTTATTTAAACGATAATTCTAATTAACTTCTTAAAATGTTAATAATTCACTTCTTGAAATCACCACCCATGAATTAATAGAACACATACAAATGTACTGATCATAAATAACAAATTTTGAGAATTTTTTTTCGTGTTAATCCCCCGGTTTTTAGAAAAAGACCTCCTGATAATACATAGTTCGGTTAACAAATAAGTTAAACCTAACCAAAAATAACTTCTCGTACGAATCTAACTTAGATTCTCCAGAACAATTTATTCTTTTGGTGGAGCTCCATAACCATTTGAGTTTAGTTAGTTGGTTAAGTTCGGGGATATTTTAACCCCAAAAACATATAAGAATTATATAACTATTAAGCTATTAGTATTATAATATTATTAAAGTATCTCTAATGGGCGATGATCTCTATAATAACATGAAGATATTTTTTTATTCCTTTAATAGAGAAAAACTAAGAGGAATTGTTGTGAAAATCAAAGGCTTCTACTCTCTCTCTCTCTCTCTCTCTCTCTCTCTCTCTATATATATATATATATATATATATATATATATATATATATATATATCAAAAATGATGGTCTCATTGGATACTTTATGAATTAACAAATTAAGAATCGTTAAAATGGAATAATGTAAAGTTATTGATATAGTGCATTTAATAATTTCTAAAGAGTTTTTTTTCTTTTCTGAAAGGAATAATTTCTAATGAGTTGTTGGATTGAAGTGAATGAGTACTTAATATTTATTAGCATTAAAAAATTATAAATTAAAAATGTATACGCGTAAGACTTACGTAGGGGCGACTCTAGCTATCTCTCGATAAATGCGTCATTGGATATTTCTTAGACTTATATAATTAGTGGAGAGACCAGCAACATTTTATTTAATTATAAAAAAAAGTGGTAGAGGCGAGATTTGATAATTGTAACAGATCTTATCTCAGTTCAATGTTTGATGATGAGACAACGTTATATGATAAGTTAATTTTGAAATTTATTTTATGTTGTTTCTCTAGTTAAAATTATTATCATGAATATTAGTTTAGTTGGAAACAAACATGATAGAATAAGAAAATCATTTAATGATTTACCAAAACAACATAATTTAAAATAGAAATTGAAATGAAATAAAGTGAAAATAAAAAATAATTTGATATTAAAGTATCAATGAGTATTATGAGTATGTAGAAGAAAAAAAATTAAGCTCACGTGCTTAATGAGCTCCACCAAATGATAAATCATTCGGTAGAACCCGAGTTCAATTATTGGGAGAAATAAAATTCTTGTTCAAACTATACCTCCCTCACGATTGAACTTCGAATTACTAGGGTCTCATATTGATATTAATAAAGACAATTCAATTTTCCATTTATTGCAAAGCTGACAAAGGAAAGAAAAAAAAGGGAAATACGTGTTACAAAACTCCTCAATAACAACAAAAGTATATTTTGTAAAGAGAAAAAAAATAGAATAACAGTAGATATCACAGAGATAAAAAGAGAAAAATAAGTCTATTCTCCGTTAAAAAAAATGAGTGTATTATATTATTAACTTGTAATTACTTTTCTGTCAAATGATGTGTCATACTTATATGAGAATACAAGGTACAAGTCAAAGGTATGGAAAAATAACTTATGGACATCCACACATATTATTCAAGCAACTCCTCATATTGTATGGGTTTCCTTCCCCTTGGTCCTTTAATATGTAATTGAACTCCCTTCAACATATTCTTCTTTTTTACATTAGAGGCTTCTTCTCTAGATGTTTTATCATTTAAAAAACACAATTAAAATGTAATATAGAGTGAAAAAACACAATTCAAAAAACTCAACTTGATTGCTGAAAAAAATTCAAAATTACATATAATATGTTAGAAAATAAAACCGAGACAACTCAATTAGTCCATACATGAACCACCATCACAAAAGAGACAATTAGTCCCTTAAAATAAGTCCCTACTGGACAAATTCAGAGTGATCGATACTGTAACACCCATACCAGATGTATCTAGAAAGTCTAGCACGTGCGTTAATATTAGTACTGGATACATTAAATTTTACAACATAAACTACATACGAATGAATATTTATACAACAAATTGCGTTCGTACATAATTCACATAAACAACTCATCCATACATTTATATTACATCCTTAAAATCCAAAGCATCCTGCAGCTACACGAACGCACCCTTACTGAAACATCCATCCGACTTCAAGCTTGCATAACATCCTGCTTATCTGAAACAAATAAGGATTGGGATGAGACATAATGTCTCAGTGAGTTCCACCTAATCCTAGGCTATAGGCAACCTCAAGGGGAACCTACGGTCACCACGTGTCTACTTTACAACCTGACGGTTGATTATACGTGTGTGGGGACTTACATACTTAAACGGTAGTGCATACTAGAGCCGTCATAGTCTTAACTTAACTTGTTATAGGCTTCACTTCCTATACGTGTCATGGCGGTCGAGGGGGCATCTAGGACCGCATTGCCAAGAATACGCTCTACGTATCGAGGCCCTAACATAACATAATCATGGCACGATTCTAAACCGGACGGTTAGGGGAACCTAAGATCGTCATCGGTATCATGATCTTTACTCAATCTATACATAACTTGCTCTTGTCTTAGCATCTGATGCTCTTAACTCGATCATACATGTAATCATTCTTGCATAAACATAACATAATCATATCGTACATAAACGTATCTAAGTTCATTCATTAAGTTAGCGTTGAACAAACAATTATTATCTGAGTTCATTTTACGGAAAGTCCCAGGTGGAGTAACCCCGAGTACAATCCCATACATGACCGATGTACGTACATCGGACTCCCTCGGTGTCGTGCGGGTCCCTTGCGGCTTGAACCGTTCCCCTTAGGTCGAGAACCTCCCGTATCCCCTTGGCGTGGATAACAAGAGACACGAGCACCTACGTCTTGTTACTCAGTGACATGCGGGTCCCTTACGGCTTGAATCGTTCTCATAATGAGAACCCCTTGTATCCCCCTGATGTGGATATCAAGAGACATGTCACCTACACTTATTAGTCATGGTCTTGTCGTGCATATAAGTTAAACATATACATACTTGCTTGTTTAACTCGGAACCTTATTCGATCCGATTAATGGTAACTTATACTTATTCATACTTAACATGGTGGAGCGAAATAACTTATCAATCCACAACTTACGTACTAGCTAAGTTATTCTAGCTCATGTGCGAAGAGATTACACTTCGCGTCTTATCATTCTAGGGATTCTTGCTATCTTTCTAGTTCTCGACTAGCTAAGCCGATGCTCTACATACAATCCCCTTTCTTAGTTCATTGCTACCCCATCATGCTTAACTCTCTTGAGTCATCCTTGTGACACATGTTAAAATTGCCATGTCTTTTGATTCAAGTTCCATTAACGATTGGTACATCTTTTCATTAATTTCTGAGGACCGAAAATGTCATAAACCCAAGTATCAAGCCATTTAGAAACTTGAAGATTAAACCAAGTTAAGTTTGTTCCAGTTGTAAAATAAGTGAAAACAGTAAAAATATACTTCAAAACGAACGCATCGGACCCCTACTCGACTGGCCCCAAGCACCCGAACACAAAACAACACAAAAGTTGCCCTGTCTGGGGCGCCTGGCGCCAGGAGCAGGGCGCCTAGCGCTAGCTCCCTGTGTGTGGGCGCCTAGCGCCCTTGTACAGGCGCAGCGCTCCAAACCTGCGTTTTTCGGCTGCGGGTTTTTGGCATTTTCGACCCAAAACTCCAAATTTTGATCTCCTAAATGCACCAACTCATTCCAAACATTGTTAACAAGTTTATGTACTCAAAATAGCTTACAAAAACATATACAAGATCATGTTCCATGGCAATTTATCATGTAATCAACAAGGGATGACTTTAGGTTCACTAAAATTTCATAGAAGCAAAACTAACACAAAACATGATTATCAAACCCAAAGGTAGGATACTCTATCTATAGAACTCACCTAACAAGATTCTTGAAGCATCATCATGTCCCAAGCTCAAACAATCCAAAACTCTAGCCCTTGGTTCACTTGCTTCCTTTGTTCAACCCATCTCAAACTTGTTGTTTTCATGCAATCCAAAGCATCATGATCTTGCTAGCTTATCTCTAATCCAACCCAAGCTTCCTTCAACCAAAACCCTAATCTCATGATTTCTTCCCTTGTGAGGATAGAGTGGAAGAACAAGCTCAAATAAAGCTTCTATTTGTTCCTTGATCTTGGAAGTACCAAAACATAAGTTTAATCATGAAGAGGAAGAAGTTTTGGAATGGATTGGTGAAGAAAAGAGAGGAAGAGAGCGTGAGAATGGAGAGAGGAGGGAGAGAAAATTGCTTTCCCAAACTTAGAGAGATAAAAGGATAGAAATTGTGAGATATTTTGGTGCCTTTCCAAATAAATATCCTTTTCCCGCGTAATTACCAAATTGCCCTTGCCTCAAACGTGCTACATCCGTCTCTGATACTTAACTCGTATTAAGCTGACATAGCATAATAAATATTTCCATTAACTTACTTTCCATGAACCTAAGTCCTCTGATACATTTAACAGATAAAGTTCCTTAAGCTGATGAGCGGGATGTTACATTCTACCCCCCTTAAAGAAATTTCGTCCTCGAAATTTTAGAGATCGACTACCAATCATCATGACAGAAACTTACCATCTTTGGTCTGAGCCATACATACTCTATTCATACTTACTCATAGAGTTCGTCGTATCATGTCCTCATCTTGTTTCTTAACCCACATGCAACTGAACATAACCTTCTTGATCTTAATATTACCCAAACTTAGAGTTTTCTTATCATATCATGATTCAAAATTTACCTTGCTACACACAGACTTATTGTCTCGGACTCGTATCTTACCCACTTAACATAAACCATTCATATAGGTATCTTGTCATAAACATGAACACTCAGGATTTGCCTTTTAACTGGGATCCTACGGAAACCAGGTTTGCCCTGCAGTGCTTACTTGTAACTTTAAAACATATTTCATACATACATCTTATCATGAATACATAATCTTACTGTACCTTGAGGCACATGCTTCTTACTTCTATTACTCATATAAATGATTCCATGAATCTCTTATCTCTTTTCAGAGCCTTAGGAAATCTTCTGATTTCATCGCAATTCCATTGCATCTTATCACACCCGAATTAATGGGTAACTCATATAGCTTGACATGAAAAAGTGAAATCAACTCACCACTTCATCTGACAATCCATTAACCAATATTATGGTTCACATACTCGTGAAACTTACTAGTAATTCCACTTGCACTTACATCGTATACTCTTAACACAATTCCGTGTATCCCACATGATATTGGCTTCATACGAACATTGTCGTTTTCATAACATGTACATACTTTCAAGTGCCATCTCTTGCTAAATGATAACGATACGTGTTCTAGAATCTTTCTTGAAGAAATTTCCTTAAGCTCTGGTATTCAGGTTCTTGGAACGAATATATATATACATGACTAAAATATTTTATCATTCCCAAAACTGAATTTGTAATAGCACCACAGAACCATCGGACGAGTTTCTATATTTGAAAAAGATTTAACAACTCGCCTTAAACTTGTCCACGACAAGTTGGTCCTGAAGTTGGTACGTCTTAAGTGAGTTCACTTACGACGTATCTCATCAGTTTCGAAAATGTATAATTCCATGAGTTTAAAATAAGCATCGTTCCCAAATTCCTTAATACCAATCTTAACTTTGAAAAGTTTTTTTTTTTTTTTAAAATCATGACTTAACAAGTATCGTTTTCACTCAACAAGTATTGCATACGAGAGTATGATTCTCATTGCACAAACTCGAGAGTTGCATCTCCTTTCATGATAACATGCTTAAACTTTGAATGTAGATTCTTACTTTCTTAACGGATATACATACTCACGATACCACTTACATATTCGTAGGAAATCCTTGAACCTCTTGACATAACTTGTTCCTTTTCTTCGGAACACTAAACTTGAATCTTCAAATAATCTTTTTAAATATTACTTGAACATTACTACCTTCTCAAAATATCGATTCATCATTCTTGATGCTTCAATTCTTTACTTGAGTCACAAAAAGGTAACCTTCTGAACCTTACATACTTTCCAATACCATCATTCATGCATTCGTGACCAATTCATATAGGGCAACTCTTGTCTTATGATGCTTCTTGTTAAACTTGTGTTACCCACCGACTATTCTTCACGAAGCTTTATACATACTAAAACTCCCATGTTTCGTGTTTAACGATTAACTTCCATGACGCTACTTTGATTCCCACCGGTTGACTTAAACTATTACTCTAACCCATTAGAGCAATTGAGACTTCAATTCGTGCTTACCACTTGAATACTTACTTCGTGAACTATTCTCAGGATCATCCATGTTGCAAACAACGTCACACCTCACACTTGTCCTTACCATTACCTTGTAAGAACAAAACTCATGATAACTTTTCTTATGCTCATAATACTTGACTTGGGGGTAAACCTTACGCTCTCACTGGTTGGATTTACCTGCTGGGTTACACATATCATACTTGAACTTGTTTCCGAATGAATTCAAATTCCTTTGACAACTCGTCTTGTACTTGAACAAATCTGTCTTGAACTTTTAACCTTTGCATTCTCGCATACTATATTTTACTTAATCATACCATTGCTTGCTCATTGATTTCTCTTTTAAAGAAAACTTTATAAACTAGCGCACGGGTCATTGACGTTGATTTTTTTTTTCTTTCTACTATATAAATATATTGAATCTAGGCCCCGACCATTGCTTTGAGAATCATAGAACAAGTTGATAACACATACGTGCCATCATACCTAGACTCTAATAAGTCTAGCCCGCTCTACGAGTGTCGAAGCAAACCGATTCCTTGAAAATATCGTGAATTTTCAAAATGTCAACTTCAATCACCCATACGCATAAATCTTTATAAAATTATTTAAACTTTATGATCCAACATCATATCGAGCCTTAGCAAGTCTATTAAGCAAAACATAGGTTCGAGAAATACGCCATAATTCCACATAATCCGAGAACCTTGTGATTTCTCATAACTTTGACCGTTTTAACTTCTTACTTCATACCTCCTGTATAAACATCTGTGACTTTTCTTCTAGATACAGGAATTTCTATACTCTTGATCTTTGCTTGTTCTTGACTCTTAACACATTAACTTCCAACGCTACCTTAAACCGTATCGATTTCGTTGATGATTGCCCACGCCTTTCTCCTTGGAAATCTTAGAATGTGATATGCATTCGTTACTTGATGTCATAAAAGATTTTCGTCACGTAAAATATTATTGTGAAGACATCTCTCCAATAGTCATTGCAAGCCATAGAAACAAACTGGTAGATTTCACAAAACGGGAAGTTTTGTCCCAGGCCTGCTATTAGTGAGCTTCTCCAACTCTATTTTTTTTTAGAAAACATTTGTTGCATAAAATTCTTATTCTCAAGTATACAATGCACATCATTCATTCCTATCGTCGTAAAATATTCTATAACATATGCATGGCAACATCAACATTTTTCGATACAATTCTTGGCACGCCGGAAATCAATGCCTTACTCCTGATAACATAAAACTTTCTCTTGAATCCTTAACTTCATTCACATATTACTATTCCTGAGAACCTGCCGACTCCGCCATCATATGTCAACTTATAATTATCTTGTATCCTTGTACTGACATTCCAGAATATCATAAACCCGTTCCAACAATCACTCTTACCGAAACTTTTGGTCATGATTAGATACATATATCCAACTTCTTCACTTACGGGTACATGGAGTATCGCTATCATTTTACCCGACATTATCGGAACGTTCCTTCTTAACATACCTTATATTCCCGGAGGATTCACACTTCTACTTGATTAATTCACCGGCCACCTTTTGACACGATCAACTTCTTCATCACATACTTCGTTCCTCCTGGGTCCTATTCAGCTCTCAGGTATCCGTTCTAATCGTCGATTGTTAAATTGAGTTGATCAGGCTCAACTAACAATGACAAATAGAACATTTACCCGGAACCCAATGGTCCCACTACCTTAGTTGTAATTTAATGACCCAAGGCACGGTCTGAATCGACCTGCTCTGATACCAATTGTAACACCCATACCAGATGTATCTAGAAAGTCTAGCACGTGCGTTAATATTAGTACTGGATACATTAAATTTTACAACATAAACTACATACGAATGAATATTTATACAACAAATTGCGTTCGTACATAATTCACATAAACAACTCATCCATACATTTATATTACATCCTTAAAATCCAAAGCATCCTGCAGCTACACGAACGCACCCTTACTGAAACATCCATCCGACTTCAAGCTTGCATAACATCCTGCTTATCTGAAACAAATAAGGATTGGGATGAGACATAATGTCTCAGTGAGTTCCACCTAATCCTAGGCTATAGGCAACCTCAAGGGGAACCTACGGTCACCACGTGTCTACTTTACAACCTGACGGTTGATTATACGTGTGTGGGGACTTACATACTTAAACGGTAGTGCATACTAGAGCCGTCATAGTCTTAACTTAACTTGTTATAGGCTTCACTTCCTATACGTGTCATGGCGGTCGAGGGGGCATCTAGGACCGCATTGCCAAGAATACGCTCTACGTATCGAGGCCCTAACATAACATAATCATGGCACGATTCTAAACCGGACGGTTAGGGGAACCTAAGATCGTCATCGGTATCATGATCTTTACTCAATCTATACATAACTTGCTCTTGTCTTAGCATCTGATGCTCTTAACTCGATCATACATGTAATCATTCTTGCATAAACATAACATAATCATATCGTACATAAACGTATCTAAGTTCATTCATTAAGTTAGCGTTGAACAAACAATTATTATCTGAGTTCATTTTACGGAAAGTCCCAGGTGGAGTAACCCCGAGTACAATCCCATACATGACCGATGTACGTACATCGGACTCCCTCGGTGTCGTGCGGGTCCCTTGCGGCTTGAACCGTTCCCCTTAGGTCGAGAACCTCCCGTATCCCCTTGGCGTGGATAACAAGAGACACGAGCACCTACGTCTTGTTACTCAGTGACATGCGGGTCCCTTACGGCTTGAATCGTTCTCATAATGAGAACCCCTTGTATCCCCCTGATGTGGATATCAAGAGACATGTCACCTACACTTATTAGTCATGGTCTTGTCGTGCATATAAGTTAAACATATACATACTTGCTTGTTTAACTCGGAACCTTATTCGATCCGATTAATGGTAACTTATACTTATTCATACTTAACATGGTGGAGCGAAATAACTTATCAATCCACAACTTACGTACTAGCTAAGTTATTCTAGCTCATGTGCGAAGAGATTACACTTCGCGTCTTATCATTCTAGGGATTCTTGCTATCTTTCTAGTTCTCGACTAGCTAAGCCGATGCTCTACATACAATCCCCTTTCTTAGTTCATTGCTACCCCATCATGCTTAACTCTCTTGAGTCATCCTTGTGACACATGTTAAAATTGCCATGTCTTTTGATTCAAGTTCCATTAACGATTGGTACATCTTTTCATTAATTTCTGAGGACCGAAAATGTCATAAACCCAAGTATCAAGCCATTTAGAAACTTGAAGATTAAACCAAGTTAAGTTTGTTCCAGTTGTAAAATAAGTGAAAACAGTAAAAATATACTTCAAAACGAACGCATCGGACCCCTACTCGACTGGCCCCAAGCACCCGAACACAAAACAACACAAAAGTTGCCCTGTCTGGGGCGCCTGGCGCCAGGAGCAGGGCGCCTAGCGCTAGCTCCCTGTGTGTGGGCGCCTAGCGCCCTTGTACAGGCGCAGCGCTCCAAACCTGCGTTTTTCGGCTGCGGGTTTTTGGCATTTTCGACCCAAAACTCCAAATTTTGATCTCCTAAATGCACCAACTCATTCCAAACATTGTTAACAAGTTTATGTACTCAAAATAGCTTACAAAAACATATACAAGATCATGTTCCATGGCAATTTATCATGTAATCAACAAGGGATGACTTTAGGTTCACTAAAATTTCATAGAAGCAAAACTAACACAAAACATGATTATCAAACCCAAAGGTAGGATACTCTATCTATAGAACTCACCTAACAAGATTCTTGAAGCATCATCATGTCCCAAGCTCAAACAATCCAAAACTCTAGCCCTTGGTTCACTTGCTTCCTTTGTTCAACCCATCTCAAACTTGTTGTTTTCATGCAATCCAAAGCATCATGATCTTGCTAGCTTATCTCTAATCCAACCCAAGCTTCCTTCAACCAAAACCCTAATCTCATGATTTCTTCCCTTGTGAGGATAGAGTGGAAGAACAAGCTCAAATAAAGCTTCTATTTGTTCCTTGATCTTGGGAGTACCAAAACATAAGTTTAATCATGAAGAGGAAGAAGTTTTGGAATGGATTGGTGAAGAAAAGAGAGGAAGAGAGCGTGAGAATGGAGAGAGGAGGGAGAGAAAATTGCTTTCCCAAACTTAGAGAGATAAAAGGATAGAAATTGTGAGATATTTTGGTGCCTTTCCAAATAAATATCCTTTTCCCGCGTAATTACCAAATTGCCCTTGCCTCAAACGTGCTACATCCGTCTCTGATACTTAACTCGTATTAAGCTGACATAGCATAATAAATATTTCCATTAACTTACTTTCCATGAACCTAAGTCCTCTGATACATTTAACAGATAAAGTTCCTTAAGCTGATGAGCGGGATGTTACAGATACCATATTTAATCAGGCAAAAAAAAGTAATAAAAATCAACTTCCTAGTTATTGGTACAATAGTTAAGTAGGCAACCAAAAAAATGGTAATGAAAATAAATTTTCGAGTGATTGATTCCATATTTTCCTTGTCTTCCATGTTTACATGCATCTTGAATATTCTATAAATACCAAACATTTCTTTCACTAAATATATCCCTCTCTCCATCAATCCTTCTCTCACTTTCAATTCATTTTCCGATCTAAAGGTATACAGTTATGCTTGTGACGCTTTTCATTTTATTTATCCATGTGTGTTAATGTTGGCAAATTGTTTCCCAAAAGTAGCATATCACACAACCTTATCATGCAACACTCTAAAATGTTTTATTTTGAAATGATTTTCATTAATGCAAACAAACACATGCTTTTGTTTTTCTTAAAAAATTCTAAAGTAATGTCATTTTATATAACTTGTAATAGACAACCATAAAATTCATTTTAGGGTAATATGTTGTTATTACTCTATAGGTATCAATTAACTAGCCATGTATGTAGTTTTGCATATATTTTTTTTACACGATATGTGGATTTTTAAGGTGTGAAAATATACTTTAATGTCCATTTATTTCTATCTTCATCAATTGATAAGTTTTTTATTCAACTTTTACTCCGAAATAAAATTGAATAATGGCAGAAAAAACAAGATCTACAAAGAGAAGAGTTATGGCAAACTATGAGATGAAAAAGATAGCTTCAATATTGGTGATGATAATGTTCGTTGTTGCTCAAGCCGATGATTCTCGCCCTATGTCATCAACACCTGAACTTTCTTCAGTATCGGAGACAATCGGTTGTCTTGGCAGGTGTGCTTCTCGATGTAGAATAGCGAGAATATTTATGGGTGCTTATGCAGCTTGTACAGCAGGATGTGGAGTAGTAAAATGTAGTGGAGGGTCAACAACAGCTGATAATAAGGTGTCATTAATAGCTGCTTATGATTGTGCAACTAGTTGTGCTGTTTCTAAATCCAATAACATCGAAGGTATGCACGCTAAATTTTATCCCTTACATTATATGATAAATCTGTTAAATTATATTTTATAGATGCTCAAATGGTGTTTCTTACCATAATTTAAATTTTGACAGACGCTCAAGGTTCAGTAGAGCACATCGTGAGTTCATGTTTGGGAGCTTGCAAGAACAAATAGCTTGTAACATATGACGATAAATTTCCTGAGAGATAAATTTAATAAGGGAAAATTTATTTAAATATAATAATCATGTAATGAAAATGTTATAAGGGATTGGGACTCTCCAATCACCATTTATATTTATCTTTTGTGGAATGTTGCAAAAGGAGACAATATGAAAACTAAAGAAAAAGGAATATTTGATTTGCCTGATCACCATGGACTTTTTATCTTCAGGTTATACGTAGTTTCTGCTAATAGGAATTAGCCAAGTCCTTTTCTTTTGATTTATTTTGATTTGTTATTTCTCTCAAATATTTTTCTTTTAAGCAAAGTGAAATATTTTAAATAAAAAAGAGGAAGAAAAATTTGGGGGACATGACTGTGACCCATCAACGACTTAATCAACCTTTAAAAGGGAATTATAACTTGGTTAACATTGATAAATATAAATATAACTAGACGAATTTAAATCCGTTAAGTGAATCCAAATGCGCAACAGAAAAATACATTTCATGCTTTAAAAATGATGTGTAGAAGAAAGAGAGGAGCATTATATCAAACCAGAGACAAGCGTATTTAAACCATATTTTATTTTTAATGAATCGTAAATAAACCGTCAACCAGAAAAGATAGGTTCACGGCGACCAACAGTCCCTGCAACATAATACATTATAGTTTTCTCTCAAATCAATTCAACCTACGTTTACTTGGGTTCTAATTGTGCCAACAGAAGAAGGTTTGAAGATGAGAGCATGTGTGATCAAGCAACTGAAAAGAATGTCATAATCGACGAAGTTGTAAGCGAAAAATAAGTGAAAAAGAAACTAATTTGTTTCATTAAATTAGAGATAAGAGCTTAAAAATGTTTGTTTATATGTTTCATGTTATTTTCTACATGCACTTAATTAGTTTTTGTGTTTTTTTTAATATCCTTGAGAGGCATTGGTTGGAGTTCTAGTAATCAACAATTAACAATTACTCTCTCTTTCATTTTCTTTTTTTAATTTATGCTTTGAGCTTACCATGAATGTGATTTATGGAAAGTGTACTTTGCTCATTTTTATTTAAATAATACTTGAGTGATCCATTGAGTTCCTAATACATGTTTTTACAAGAAATCACATATTATATCATATCTTTTGAGATTGTGCTTCTCTAAATCAATCATGCATGTTGTTATGTTTTGTCTGATATTTTTCTTATTATATACCAACACATGTTGTGCTTCTCTCGTATCTCTTTCTCTCTTTATCGCTCAGGTGTTAACAACTGTTATATGGACTTGATTTTGTAGTTATTTGTTTCGTGTATTTCCCTTGTTAAAAATTAAGTTGATCTTCAGACGAAGACATGTTTGATTTTGTGAGAGAGCGGTCGTTAGTTAAACTGGGTGTTGTCTATTTCTATAAAAACTAGTTTTTGTTTCATTATTTTTGTCTGCTGTTGTCTCGGCCAAACTATTAAATAACAATCGTGGTCGCGTATATTTTTGTCTGTTGTTGTCTCGGCCAAACTATTAAATAACAATCGCAGCCGCGTATAGAATTTTGTGATTTCACTTGGTATGAATTATGTGTTACGGATTGTGGTCGTCGTGGTGTGAATTTCTGACAACATAACACAAAAAACTTCAATAAGAGAATTAGTCATTATACACTTTGTTCATGTTTTTGGCATCCAAGGCCCTCTTTAAAACAATTCGCTTTGGGATTTACAGGGAAAAAAGTTAATAGGAATAAACTTAATATAGAAATAAGGGTTACACAAACAAGGGCAATTATATTTTGGACAAGAGCTACACAAACCAGCGTTAATTGGAGAAATGAAATATGGGTCAAGTATGTGCAAGATAATAATAGGAGATACATAATCCTTCAACAAAACAAAAAAATAACAGATATAAAATCAGGGTATTTTTGGGTAAGTAATTAACCAAAACAAGAATGAATATATAAATTATTTCTAAACTTAAAAGGTGGGTCATTTGATATTTCATGTGAGCAGTTAATTAATTGATGTGATTTGTTAGATTAAAGTTATATTAATGACTAGGATTTGGTTTCAAATTTAATTTGACACATTAGTATCATTTGATCTTACCTCATATATATATATATATATATATATATATATATATATATATATATATATATATATATATCTGTGTGTGTGTGTGTGTGTAAACTACTGTAATGATGTTTGGAAAAAATTGTTACTAATCACTATTTTTTTAGGTTTACAGACACTATTTCTTTGTTTTTGGGAAACAATTAAATTAATGTCACAATTCAATGTTGCTAAAGGTCCTAAAACTAGTAGTGTGGTATATGTTCATGCATTGTAAACTTAAATATGAATGAGTCATTGAGAATCAACTTCAATGTTTTCAATGAATGATAAAAAAAAATGAGGAAATTAATGAATGTGTAGTGGGTTTGCTAATAAAGATCAAAATTCGGATAAGAGTGGGGGTGAAAAATTGGCACGAGATGACAAAAAAATTGAGATAAAAGTGGGAGAAAAAAAAATAGAATAAGTTTGCAAAATAGGTATAATATGAAAAAAAAATGGGAATTCAGGTTTCATGACTATTCTCATTTATGTATAATAGAAAATAAAATCAATTTTATTTTATGTATTGTGCATGTAGAACAACGTGTACTAATTTTCAGGTTGTGGATGTAGTACTACATATTCTCTTTTTCTTTATCGTCATTCAATAAAAGGTTTGCCAATAATAAAGAAATCAAATCAAATCAATGTAACAAATAAATATTTAATACTTGTACGAGGAAATCTTCTTCAAAAAAAAATTGGAAGAGGAAATTGTGAGTTGTGAAAATTAATATATTTATAGTGAACCACAATGACGGTGCGTTTTTCATTTTTCACAAGTATTTGTAATTATATCTTTGCGCATCTTGTGTTTGGAGTTGCGCTACTAATAAATTTTGCCGATTAAAAAACCTATGTTTATTTCATAATTTTTGCATTAACATCATTAAATGTCAATAAAAGTAACATGATTTTTGGTTGGGAATAGAAATTAAACAACAACAACTTTAAACTTCAATAGTATGTCATTTAATGTGTTAATGTCTTAAAAAAAATCATTAATCATTAAACAATTAATAAACTTCTTTATTTAAACGATAATTCTAATTAACTTCTTAAAATGTTAATAATTCACTTCTTGAAATCACCACCCATGAATTAATAGAACACATACAAATGTACTGATCATAAATAACAAATTTTGAGAATTTTTTTTCGTGTTAATCCCCCGGTTTTTAGAAAAAGACCTCCTGATAATACATAGTTCGGTTAACAAATAAGTTAAACCTAACCAAAAATAACTTCTCGTACGAATCTAACTTAGATTCTCCAGAACAATTTATTCTTTTGGTGGAGCTCCATAACCATTTGAGTTTAGTTAGTTGGTTAAGTTCGGGGATATTTTAACCCCAAAAACATATAAGAATTATATAACTATTAAGCTATTAGTATTATAATATTATTAAAGTATCTCTAATGGGCGATGATCTCTCTAATAACATGAAGATATTTTTTTATTCCTTTAATAGAGAAAAACTAAGAGGAATTGTTGTGAAAATCAAAGGCTTCTACTCTCTCTCTCTCTCTCTCTCTCTCTCTCTCTCTCTCTCTCTCTATATATATATATATATATATATATATATATATATATATATATATCAAAAATGATGGTCTCATTGGATACTTTATGAATTAACAAATTAAGAATCGTTGAAATGGAATAATGTAAAGTTATTGATATAGTGCATTTAATAATTTCTAAAGAGTTTTTTTTTTCTGAAAGGAATAATTTCTAATGAGTTGTTGGATTGAAGTGAATGAGTACTTAATATTTATTAGCATTAAAAAATTATAAATTAAAAATGTATACGCGTAAGACTTACGTAGGGGCCACTCTAGCTATCTCTCGATAAATGCGTCATTGGATATTTCTTAGACTTATATAATTAGTGGAGAGACCAGCAACATTTTGTTTAATTATAAAAAAAAAAGTGGTAGAGGCGAGATTTGAGAATTGTAACAGATCTTATCTCAGTTCAATGTTTGATGATGAGACAACGTTATATGATAAGTTAATTTTGAAATTTATTTTATGTTGTTTCTCTAGTTAAAATTATTATCATGAATATTAGTTTAGTTGGAAACAAACATGATAGAATAAGAAAATCATTTAATGATTTACCAAAACAACATAATTTAAAATAGAAATTGAAATGAAATAAAGTGAAAATAAAAAATAATTTGATATTAAAGTATCAATGAGTATTATGAGTATGTAGAAGAAAAAAAATTAAGCTCACGTGCTTAATGAGCTCCACCAAATGATAAATCATTCGGTAGAACCCGAGTTCAATTATTGGGAGAAAAAAAATTCTTGTTCAAACTATACCTCCCTCGCGATTGAACTTCGAATTACTAGGGTCTCATATTGATATTAATAAAGACAATTCAATTTTCCATTTATTGCAAAGCTGACAAAGGAAAGAAAAAAAAGGGAAATACGTGTTACAAAACTCCTCAATAACAACAAAAGTATATTTTGTAAAGAGAAAAAAAATAGAACAACAGTAGATATCACAGAGATAAAAAGAGAAAAATAAGTCTATTCTCCGTTAAAAAAAATGAGTGTATTATATTATTAACTTGTAATTACTTTTCTGTCAAATGATGTGTCATACTTATATGAGAATACAAGGTACAAGTCAAAGGTATGGAAAAATAACTTATGGACATCCACACATATTATTCAAGCAACTCCTCATATTGTATGGGTTTCCTTCCCCTTGGTCCTTTAATATGTAATTGAACTCCCTTCAACAAATTCTTCTTTTTTACATTAGAGGCTTCTTCTCTAGATGTTTTATCATTTAAAAAACACAATTAAAATGTAATATAGAGTGAAAAAACACAATTCAAAAAACTCAACTTGATTGCTGAAAAAAATTCAAAATTACATATAATATGTTAGAAAATAAAACCGAGACAACTCAATTAGTCCATACTTGAACCACCATCACAAAAGAGACAATTAGTCCCTTAAAATAAGTCCCTACTGGACAAATTCAGAGTGATCGATACCATATTTAATCAGGCAAAAAAAAGTAATAAAAATCAACTTCCTAGTTATTGGTACAATAGTTCAGTAGGCAACCAAAAAAATGGTAATGAAAATAAATTTTCGAGTGATTGATTCCATATTTTCCTTGTCTTCCATGTTTACATGCATCTTGAATATTCTATAAATACCAAACATTTCTTTCACTAAATATATCCCTCTCTCCATCAATCCTTCTCTCACTTTCAATTCATTTTCCGATCTAAAGGTATACAGTTATGCTTGTGACGCTTTTCATTTTATTTATCCATGTGTGTTAATGTTGGCAAATTGTTTCCCAAAAGTAGCATATCACACAACCTTATCATGCAACACTCTAAAATGTTTTATTTTGAAATGATTTTCATTAATGCAAACAAACACATGCTTTTGTTTTTCTTAAAAAATTCTAAAGTAATGTCATTTTATATAACTTGTAATAGACAACCATAAAATTCATTTTAGGGTAATATGTTGTTATTACTCTATAGGTATCAATTAACTAGCCATGTATGTAGTTTTGCATATATTTTTTTTACACGATATGTGGATTTTTAAGGTGTGAAAATATACTTTAATGTCCATTTATTTCTATCTTCATCAATTGATAAGTTTTTTATTCAACTTTTACTGCGAAATAAAATTGAATAATGGCAGAAAAAACAAGATCTACAAAGAGAAGAGTTATGGCAAACTATGAGATGAAAAAGATAGCTTCAATATTGGTGATGATAATGTTCATTGTTGCTCAAGCCGATGATTCTCGCCCTATGTCATCAACACCTGAACTTTCTTCAGTATCGGAGACAATCGGTTGTCTTGGCAGGTGTGCTTCTCGATGTAGAATAGCGAGAATATTTATGGGTGCTTATGCAGCTTGTACAGCAGGATGTGGAGTAGTAAAATGTAGTGGAGGGTCAACAACAGCTGATAATAAGGTGTCATTAATAGCTGCTTATGATTGTGCAACTAGTTGTGCTGTTTCTAAATCCAATAACATCGAAGGTATGCACGCTAAATTTTATCCCTTACATTATATGATAAATCTGTTAAATTATATTTTATAGATGCTCAAATGGTGTTTCTTACCATAATTTAAATTTTGACAGACGCTCAAGGTTCAGTAGAGCACATCGTGAGTTCATGTTTGGGAGCTTGCAAGAACAAATAGCTTGTAACATATGACGATAAATTTCCTGAGAGATAAATTTAATAAGGGAAAATTTATTTAAATATAATAATCATGTAATGAAAATGTTATAAGGGATTGGGACTCTCCAATCACCATTTATATTTATCTTTTGTGGAATGTTGCAAAAGGAGACAATATGAAAACTAAAGAAAAAGGAATATTTGATTTGCCTGATCACCATGGACTTTTTATCTTCAGGTTATACGTAGTTTCTGCTAATAGGAATTAGCCAAGTCCTTTTCTTTTGATTTATTTTGATTTGTTATTTCTCTCAAATATTTTTCTTTTAAGCAAAGTGAAATATTTTAAATAAAAAAGAGGAAGAAAAATTTGGGGGACATGACTGTGACCCATCAACGACTTAATCAACCTTTAAAAGGGAATTATAACTTGGTTAACATTGATAAATATAAATATAACTAGACGAATTTAAATCCGTTAAGTGAATCCAAATGCGCAACAGAAAAATACATTTCATGCTTTAAAAATGATGTGTAGAAGAAAGCGAGGAGCATTATATCAAACCAGAGACAAGCGTATTTAAACCATATTTTATTTTTAATGAATCGTAAATAAACCGTCAACCAGAAAAGATAGGTTCACGGCGACCAACAGTCCCTGCAACATAATACATTATAGATTTCTCTCAAATCAATTCAACCTACGTTTACTTGGGTTCTAATTGTGCCAACAGAAGAAGGTTTGAAGATGAGAGCATGTGTGATCAAGCAACTGAAAAGAATGTCATAATCGACGAAGTTGTAAGCGAAAAATAAGTGAAAAAGAAACTAATTTGTTTCATTAAATTAGAGATAAGAGCTTAAAAATGTTTGTTTATATGTTTCATGTTATTTTCTACATGCACTTAATTAGTTTTTGTGTTTTTTTTAATATCCTTGAGAGGCATTGGTTGGAGTTCTAGTAATCAACAATTAACAATTACTCTCTCTTTCATTTTCTTTTTTTAATTTATGCTTTGAGCTTACCATGAATGTGATTTATGGAAAGTGTACTTTGCTCATTTTTATTTAAATAATACTTGAGTGATCCATTGAGTTCCTAATACATGTTTTTACAAGAAATCACATATTATATCATATCTTTTGAGATTGTGCTTCTCTAAATCAATCATGCATGTTGTTATGTTTTGTCTGATATTTTTCTTATTATATACCAACACATGTTGTGCTTCTCTCGTATCTCTTTCTCTCTTTATCGCTCAGGTGTTAACAACTGTTATATGGACTTGATTTTGTAGTTATTTGCTTCGTGTATTTCCCTTGTTAAAAATTAAGTTGATCTTTGTAACACCCACGTCGTGGCTTTCGATATCCCGCTAGGTGGATACGAAAGGTTCCCGACCTAAGGGGAACGGTTTAAGCCGCAAGGGACCCCCACGACAATAGTAGGAACCGAAACACATCGGAATGAGAGGGATCCGGAGGCCGTGTAGGTATGGGACTACATGGTTGAAGGAAGGCTTATAAGAATTGTTAGGTACTACCCATATCAACAAGATGCATCTTCTTTTCGGGAGCTCAATCCATAGGAACTCCACAGTTAAGCGTGCTTGGCTTGGAGTAGTACTAGGATGGGTGACCTACCGGGAAGTTTCCCGGTAAGCATGTGAGTGAGGACAAAGCATGTTGAAAAGACTCGTGTTGGTTTGTGGGGTTAGTCGGCAATCCTGTAAGCAGTCTAGGATGTTACACTTGATATCAGAGCAGACCTCTCCCAGTACGGTGTGGTTCGGGGACGAACCAGGCGGAAGCTGGTGGGCATGTAACACCCACGTCGTGGCTTTCGATATCCCGCTAGGTGGATACGAAAGGTTCCCGACCTAAGGGGAACGGTTTAAGCCGCAAGGGACCCCCACGACAATAGTAGGAACCGAAACACATCGGAATGAGAGGGATCCGGAGGCCGTGTAGGTATGGGACTACATGGTTGAAGGAAGGCTTATAAGAATTGTTAGGTACTACCCATATCAACAAGATGCATCTTCTTTTCGGGAGCTCAATCCATAGGAACTCCACAGTTAAGCGTGCTTGGCTTGGAGTAGTACTAGGATGGGTGACCTACCGGGAAGTTTCCCGGTAAGCATGTGAGTGAGGACAAAGCATGCTGAAAAGACTCGTGTTGGTTTGTGGGGTTAGTCGGCAATCCTGTAAGCAGTCTAAGATGTTACAATCTTCAGACGAAGACATGTTTGATTTTGTGAGAGAGCGGTCGTTAGTTAAACTGGGTGTTGTCTATTTCTATAAAAACTAGTTTTTGTTTCATTATTTTTGTCTGCTGTTGTCTCGGCCAAACTATTAAATAACAATCGTGGTCGCGTATATTTTTGTCTGTTGTTGTCTCGGCCAAACTATTAAATAACAATCGCAGCCGCGTATAGAATTTTGTGATTTCACTTGGTATGAATTATGTGTTACGGATTGTGGTCGTCGTGGTGTGAATTTCTGACAACATAACACAAAAAACTTCAATAAGAGAATTAGTCATTATACACTTTGTTCATGTTTTTGGCATCCAAGGCCCTCTTTAAAACAATTCTCTTTGGGATTTACAGGGAAAAAAGTTAATAGGAATAAACTTAATAAAGAAATAAGGGTTACACAAACAAGGGCAATTATATTTTGGACAAGAGCTACACAAACCAGCGTTAATTGGAGAAATGAAATATGGGTGAAGTATGTGCAAGATAATAATAGGAGATACATAATCCTTCAACAAAACAAAAAAATAACAGATATAAAATCAGGGTATTTTTGGGTAAGTAATTAACCAAAACAAGAATGAATATATAAATTATTTCTAAACTTAAAAGGTGGGTCATTTGATATTTCATGTGAGCAGTTAATTAATTGATGTGATTTGTTAGATTAAAGTTATATTAATGACTAAGATTTGGTTTCAAATTTAATTTGACACATTAGTATCATTTGATCTTACCTCATATATATATATATATATATATATATATATATATATATATTGTTTTATCTTGGTTTTTCGGGTGTCAAACATTGATTAAGTTTGAACCTTTTAAACCGGTGATATCTTATTTTTTCTTGGGAAGGGAAAAAGTAAGCAAAACCCTTGAGAATCGAGGTCCGGGAGTTGTTTTCGCTACGGGAAGGTGTTAGGCACCCATAACGACTATAGTATCCTATAGGAACCGTCTTTAATTTCTACGCGCGCGCTTTATTTTTAAATGCTATTTTGAAATGATATTTATATCTAAGAATTTCTAAGTGAAGAATTGGAGGGAGAAGAATGTTTTTGGATTTTTATTTTAGTTGAATTGAAGGAATTTTGTTCCTTGCCTACGTACCCGATTAAGGGATCAAATCCACCGTAGTTCTCTCTCAAAAAATGTTTTTGTTTTTGTTGGTTGATTTTAAGTTTGAAAATGGAGTTTTGAAGAATGGGGATTGAGAGGCCTCAAGGGCATGAGATTGATGAAATTGTGAGGTTGGATTCGTGAATTGCAAAATATGGTCAAAGTATGATTAATTTTCATTGAATTTTTGATTAAGAAAATAAAAGGAAAATTCAATGGGGTTTTGGACCCCAAGGTTTATTAAGAAAAGTATTTGGGTGATGTTGTTCACATTTGTTTGAAAAAAATGGTTTTTTCTAAGTATAAGTCCTAGGCATTCATCTAAACATACAATCCTAAACATACATCTAAACATGCATATTCTAGCTATATAGTGATGTGTGTGCATGTGTCGGTGCTTGTATCGGTGTACAACATTAGAGTCCATTGTCCTTTACATCATACCCTAGATACATTCTATGGCCTCTTTGCCAAGAAATTAAAAGCATGAAAGTAAAATATTACAAAAAAAAAACTCCTAAGTATTACATTCTAACTTTGGTACAAATTAAATTGCAAGAAAGAAATAGAGATGAATATAGGATGAAATGGAGATGCTTATGAAATGATGAAACATGAAATGAAGGGAGTTAGTAGCACATGACAATATCAAAGAAAATAAAGCAAGAGAAATACTAGAACATAAAGGATGGAAAATGAGTGCAAACATGGCTAAAACTTGTTCATAGAATGCAAGAACCATATGACCTATAACTCTCCCATTCCAATACATTTTTAAAGGTTTAGAATCAAGTCCTGGAATGGGAGGTAAGGCAACATGATTTACTTGGCATTCTAAAACAAACTTCAAGCATTTTTACCTTATTTATTCACACTAGTAACTTGTAAACTAAGTAACCTATCAAGATTCATACTCATGTATTATCATCAACACAAACAGTAGCTAAGACCCCCTCAAAATCATATAACATATATCACAAACACTTAACAAGAATTTGAAATAGAATTGGGCAAAATTTTCATGAATTTTCACAAGAAATCATGGAAATAAAGCAAGAAAATGCAATAATATTTTTCATCAAGATTTTCAGCAAACAAAATGCATAAAACATCACAAAAAAAAATTAACAAGGACATGTACAAAAATTTATAGAATTTTTCAAGTAATTTTAATCATGAACAGAGGTGTAAAAAGCAAGAATCAGTGATAGAATAGCAAAAAGGAACTCTAAAACGAAGGCAGTAAACAAACCAGGCCCAAGCCCAAACCCAAGGTGGATCTTGGACTATCCAAGTGCCTCAGAGGCGTTGGATAGATCCAACTCCTTCAAAACCCTAAATCTGACGGCTAGGGATGTGAGGCGCACAATACACAGGTTCAGGTACACAGAAACAATCGATCTGAAGCGTACACGTAAACATCAAGCAAAACAAACGATCAATATCAAGGGCAAATTGAACCAAGGGCGAACCAGACTGGTTCAGGTGAACCGGTCTGGTTCACCTCCTCTATATATCCTAGGAGGCCGGTCCAGGCCTCATTCGTTCCATTCATTCCTCTCTCTAACTCTCAGACTCTCTCTTCTCTCTCTAAACCCTCCACCGTCTTCTCCGGCGGAAACAGCCACCGTCGGTGACGATGAAACCCTAAACTCAACAAAACTTAACGATCTAAGACTTTCTACCGTTCGTTTTTTTTAGTCTAGACATGAATCAAGCATCAGAAATTGCAAAGGAAATTTAGATCTACGCTGATCGAAGCTCAAACTTTACGGTCTTCAGATTTTTTTTCAAATCTCTTCGCACTTTTTTGAAACGAGGCTTTAATCTATGTTATTTTCTCTGCTGGTGATGAATTTGAACTTGATTTTGTAAAACGAACGGTGAATCTTTGCAGATCTGTCTTTTAGGGTTTCGTTTCGAAGCTTTTGAAACTCTTTTTGAATATATCGAAATGAAACCCTAAACTGAAGTATCTTTCTTACTTATGATGATTATAGGCCTCGTTTCAAGAAATAAACGGTGAATCTTTGAAGATTCACATCTTTAGGGTTTCGTTTTGAAGTTCTTCGAATCTTTTTCGAAGTTCTTCTTCAACTCACCGTTTATTTCTGTTTGTTGAGCTTCGTTGAGCTTTTGCGATGAAAACGAAGAGGTTTTTCGAGGATTACCTGGTTTTTTTTGGAGATTCGAACAAAAGATCCTTGTTGAAGCTTCTGGTAAGTTCTGGAACCGAAAATAAATCGGTAATCTTCTTCTTCCTCTTCACTGATTCACAATTGCTTCTGTCCCTCTTCTTCTCGCCTCAAAATCCTTCGTGATCGCACTTTGTGCTTGGATTGCGAAGGTACGAACTTGATGATGAAGATTCTTGATGAATCTCTGAGAGTTCGTGTCAATTCCAATTGATTTGCACAATAATTTGCTGAATTAAGCTTCGTGTTGATGAAAATTGATGTGATTCTGATGAATTGTGTAGTTCTGGAAACGGTTAGGGTTTCTGTTATGAATGTTCTTGGAGTTTTTCTGGAAATTTTGGTGTTTGATCTGTTTTGATCAGAGAGAGAATTGGAAACGTGTTTTTTGTTGATTTTGGATGAGTTGGCGTGTTGTGAATGGCATGGCAATGATTGGGGGCCTTTTATAAGCTGCCAAGTGTATTGCTGGACCAATTGGAATTAGACACCTGGATTTGGACCTGTTTGGCTCGGCTTTGGACTATTTTTGGACTTTGGGACCTTTTCTGTAATTCTGAAAAATTGAGGGACTATCCTGCAAAATAGAAAGGACAAAAAGGATAACCTGGACAAGAAAAGGACCACTTTGCAATATTTTGGACTTAAAGGACTTGACTGTAAAAAAAACCAATCTGCAAAATGATGAAAAAATAAGGACAAAAAAATGACAAAAAGAAAAAAAGACACAAGGACTAAAATGCAAAATTAGAAACTTTAGGACTTAGAAAAAAAACTAAAAAAATAAAATTGGAATAAAAAATGGTAATTTGACTAAACGTAAAGTGAAACAATTAAAACTGACAAAACGGACTAAAACGAACCAATGGCCTAAATGAGGTACTTTAAAGTACCTCTCTGCCGAAATTTCGTGTGAAATGACCAAAATGCCCCTGGGGCTGGAAACGACTAAAAATGACTCAGATGCAGTTGAAAAATGGATTTTTGACAGAGATTGAATCAAAGACTCTTATAAGCAAAATTAAAAGGCTCAGAGACAATTTTTAGGATTTGAACAGAGTCTTGACACTTGAAAAGACTAAAATGCCCCTAGGGGCAAAACTGACCTAAAATGACTTCAAATGCAACTTTTGAAATAGATTTTGACATAGAATGAAACAGAGACTTATTCTAACCAAATGAAAAGACTCAAACAAATTTTCAAAAGACTGAAAGAAATTTTGACATAGGAAATGACTAAAATGCCCTTTTTCATGAATTTTGCAAATAACATTGAAATAAAATGCAGAGAAAGATGCAATTAATCAGAGACATATCAAATGACTTATAATGCAAGAAAAGAAGAATTGAACAAGTATTTTTAGGTCCAAAATTAGGGTATAACAGCTGCCCCTATTTAAGTTTCTTTGTCCGGAGAGTCAAGAGACGAAGTCTTAGAGTTGACGGGACGAAGATACTTAAATATTAACATTTGCACTGTTTTTGGACGTAAAAATACGCTTTCAGATTTTCAAAATTATGAATGCTATGCAATATTTGATTATGAATGTAAGACAAACGACTGGAGTCTATGGAACCTGTTGTGTCACTGGGGATTCAGGTGGACATTGACAGGGTAGACAAACCAGGGAATAGAAAATAAGGTGCAAGTTGTTCTTGGAGTCGAACTAGTCACTTGACCAAGGAATACAAAACAAGAGATGGGTGCAAGCTGTTCTTGGGATTGAACTTGGCACTTGACCGGAAACATAGACACATAGGCAGATACGAGCTGTTCTTTGGATCGAACTTGACACTTGATTGAAAATGCAAACAGATAGACAGACACAAACTGTTCTTTTGGATTGAACTGGCTGTTTGGCTGGAGACATAGACAAAAGGGTTGATACAAGCTGTTTCTTTGGATCGAACTTGCTTGTTGGATTATCACCACATCATGTGGGAAGGTGCAGACTGTTCTCTTAGAACGAACTTGTCGTTTGACCGATAACAAAGCAATAGCTGGGTACAAACTGTTCTTCAGATTGAACTTGCCGTCTGACTGATAACAAAGCGTGAGCTGGGTACAAACTGTTCTTCAGATTGAACTTGTCGTTTGTCCGGAAGCATAGGTATATAAGCAGGTACAAGTGGTCCTTTTTTGGATCGAACCTGGCCCTTGACCAGTGATGAGATACAAATTGAAAGTCTGGTTTAACAAGATACCCATTGGGGGTAAATTGTTGTTGACTTGATTTGAAAATAGACATGACCATTTTTGTTGGCCCAAAAACAAATTGAGAGTAAATTGACATTGATTTGAGTTGAAAATTGACATTGAAAGAGAGATTGAAAATTGAGATTGAGCAGAGACATAGACATAGACATTGAATTGAGAGTTGAAATTGAAAGAGACATTGGAAATTGGAATTGAATTGAGACATAGACATTGACATTGAATTGGAGAGTTGCAATTGACATTGAAATTGGATTGGAATTGAATTGAAAATTGACATTGACATTGATATTGACATTGGCATTGGATATTGACATTGGATATTGACATTGACATTTGACATTGGAGATTGACATTGAAATTGGAATTGGAGATTGACATTGGAATTGGAATTGGAATTTGGAGATTGACATTGAAGTTGGAATTGGAGATTGACATTGAAATTGGAATTGGAGATTGACATTGAAATTGAAATTGAAATTGGAGATTGGAAATTGCTTCGAATTTGACATTGAATTGAAATTGAAATTGAGATTGCTTCGAATTTGACATTTGACATGGTTTGAAATTGAGATTGGAAAGTTGAGATTGCATCGAATTTGACAGTTGAAATTGAATTGAATTTGACATTGGAATTGGAATTGAAATTGAAATTGAATTTGACAGTTGACAGTTGGATATGCAACATGTATGTATGGTATAGCAAGATTATTGGATGTATGAGCACATAAAATGCATGATTATGCATGTATGAATGCTTGAAATGCATGATTGATTAGCAGTTGGACAGAGAAGCTTCACAAGGGCAGACGAAACATTGGAAGATTGGGCACGTAGTGGCTCGTGCCGCAACATATTCACAGGGGAAAACCTCTTTGGAGAGACCGTCGTTGAGAGACGTATCAAAACCATGGCTGAGGGCAATAAAATTTGTAAAGGAGGGACCCTTGGAAAGTCCTTGGATACAGGTTGCCGTTGCTAGGCATGTCAGTGCTGGGTAATCATTGGATATTCGCATCTGTGGTCAATGCTTTTCAATTTTCATTCTTTCATTTTTCATTTTCAAACCCCACTTTTGCCTGAACCGCCCTTTCGGGTTTTTGATTCACCGGGGAATAGACTCTTTTTATTGCCCCATTTTTGCCTGAATTGCCTTCATAGGTTGTCAATCAGCGGGGTGCTCATTTTTGCCTAAGCCGCCCTTTCGGGTTTTCAACTTAGCGAGCTCTTTATTTTCATTTTTCTTTTATTCTGTTTTGCCATTGACCACAGATCATCCTGGGGAGTAACCTGCTTGTACCATGTATTGAAATAGGCATTGACATTCATTCATTCATGCATGTTTCATTGAAATGTACCCTGTTGCTCAGGTTTGCTTTCAAAAAAAATAGACAGAAAAAGATTTTTAATTTTCAAGAATGTTTGTTTCAGACATTGACATTATCAAAATGGAAAGAAAATATTTTGTATATAACATTGAAAGTAGAAAGAAAAATAGAGTTTCAAACAATAGCACAGGCTCAAACTGATGTAGAAGAGTGAGAGTCAGCCAAAGGCATGACTTCACGGATTTACAAAGCTTGGAAAATGGTAATTTTATTGATTGGTGATACATTGAACACGATGACCGCTACATTTCATAGAAATTTTGAATTCACAAGTACAGAAGCCTCTGATGAAGACGATCATTGACAGTTGCAGATGCCCCAAGGGGTGATGGTGATTTGCCGGACATAGTTACTTGTCTTTTATTGTCAACCTCATTCTTGCATGAACCGCCCTTTCGGGTTTTCGGCTCATCGAGGCGCTCATTCTTGCCTGAGTTGCGTACAATCTCAGCGAGCTTTTTTCATATTCATTTTTTTGTCCCTAACTTTTGCCTGAATCGCCCTTTCGGGTTTTCGATCCACCGGGAAGCGCATTTTTGCCTAGGCCGCCCTTTCGGGTTTTCGACCTACCACGCTGTTCTTTTCTTTCTAGACAAAGTATTTCTTGACTATATCGGCATTAACAGGATTTGGGAGCTCAACACCATCCATGTGTGTAAGAATCAAAGCACCACCAGAGAAAGCCTTCTTGACAACATAAGGACCTTCATAGTTAGGTGTCCACTTGCCCCTTGGGTCGGGTTGCTGACTTATCCTTCTTTTCAATACAAGTTCGCCTTCCTTGAATTCTCGAGGTCGGACTTTCTTGTCAAAAGCATTTTTCATCCGCACTTGATACAACTGTCCATGAGTCATAGCATCCATACGTTTCTCTTCAATCAGATTCAATTGATCATACCGACTTTGACACCATTCAGCCTCGGTTAACTTTGCTTCCATGATCACTCGAAGAGATGGAATCTCCACTTCCAGAGGGAGAACTGCTTCCATACCATATACAAGAGAGAAAGGAGTTGCCCCGGTTGAACTGCGCACTGTAGTGCGGTAACCATGCAAGGCGAAAGGTAGCATTTCATGCCAATCTTTGTAAGTAGTGACCATCTTCTGAACAATCTTCTTGATGTTCTTGTTAGCGGCCTCAACTGCACCATTCATCTGAGGTCTGTAAGGAGAAGAGTTGTGATGTTCAATTTTGAATTCGTCACATAGAGCTTGCACCATGCTATTGTTCAGATTGGAACCATTGTCAGTGATGATCTTGTTAGGAACACCATATCGACAGATGATGTTATTCTTGATAAACTTGACAACCACTTGCTTGGTCACATTTGCATAGGAGGCAGCTTCAACCCACTTGGTGAAATAATCAATTGCCACTAGAATGAAACGATGTCCATTGGAAGCTTTTGGTTCAATTCTTCCGATCATGTCGATGCCCCACATAGAGAAAGGCCATGGGGAAGATATGACATTGAGGGCATGTGGAGGCACATGAATCTTGTCAGCATAAATTTGACACTTGTGGCATCTCTTGGCATGTTTGTGGCAATCACGCTCCATAGTTATCCAATAATAGCCGGCTCTTAACAGCTTCCTTGACATAGTGTGACCCGAAGCATGGGTCCCAAAGGTACCATCATGTACATCATGCATCAATTTCTCAGCTTCTTGTTTATCCACACATCTCAACAAGACCATGTCATAGTTCCTCTTGTATAGGATTTCTCCGTCCAGAAGGAATTTGCTAGCCCATCGTCTCAAAGTCTTTTTATCCCTGTTGGAAGCACCGGATGGATATTCACGATTCTGCAAGAATTGCTTGATGTTGTAGTACCAAGGCTTTTTGTCATTCACAACCTCATCAGCTTGATCTGGCATATTTTCAATGGTAAACACATGAGCGGGTCTATCAAGACGTTGCACTTTGATCACGGGCACGTCATTCCAGTGATTGACACGAAACATGGAAGACAAGGTGGCAAGAGCATCAGCCATCTGATTTTCATCCCGAGGGATGTGGTGCAGCTCAACCTTGGTAAAGTATGTCAACAGACGTCTTGCATAGTCACGGTAAGGAATCAGCTTCTCATGATGAGTCTCCCATTCACCCTTTATCTGATTAATAACAAGTGCAGAATCTCCATAGATGTCAAGGTGCTTAATTCTCAGATCAAGGGCTTCTTCAATGCCCAAGATGCATGCTTCATATTCAGCTATATTGTTTGTGCATTCGAAAGTTATTCGAGCGGTGAAAGGAATGTGGTGCCCCTGCGGAGTTACAATGATGGCTCCAATTCCTTTACCGTAAGCATTAACAGCGCCATCAAACACCAATCCCCATTTGCTATTGGGATCCGGCCCTTCATTGATCAGTGGCTCTTCACAGTCTTTTGCTTTCAGATACATAATCTCTTCATCAGGGAAATCAAACTTAATTGGCTGGTAATCATCAAGAGGTTGACAAGCAAGATGCTCAGCAAGGACACTTCCTTTGATTGCTTTCTGAGCTTTGTACACAATATCATATTCAGACAACAACATTTGCCAACGTGCAATTTTTCCAGTAACAGCAGGCTTTTCAAAGATGTACTTGATTGGATCCATTCGGGATATCAACCAAGTTGTATGATTCACCATATAATGACGCAGGCGTTTGGCAGCCCAGGCTAAAGCACAACAAGTCTTTTCAAGCATTGTGTACCGAGTCTCACAGTCAGTGAACTTCTTGCTCAGATAGTAGATAGCATGTTCTTTCTTTCCGGTCTCGTCTTGTTGACCGAGGACACACCCCACTGAGTCATCTAACACTGACAGATACATAATCAAAGGCCTTCCTTCCACTGGCGGGACAAGGATAGGTGGTTCCAACAGGTATTCTTTAATGCTATCAAAAGCTTCCTGGCATTCATTATTCCATACAACAGGCTGATTCTTTCTGAGCAATTTGAAAATTGGTCCACAGGTAGTGGTCATGTGAGATATGAATCTTGAAATATAATTCAAACGTCCGAGGAAACCTCTGACTTGCTTTTCAGTTTGAGGGGCCGGCATCTCTCTGATGGCTCGGACTTTGTCAGGATCAACTTCAATGCCTCTTTGACTGACAATGAAGCCTAGGAGCTTTCCAGATCTTACACCAAATGTGCACTTGTTAGGATTCAACCGCAGCTTGTACCTTCTCAATCTTTCAAACATCTTTTTCAAATACGCAACATGCTGCTCTTCGTCACTTGACTTCACAATCATATCATCAACATATACTTCAATCTCTTTGTGAATCATGTCATGAAACAGAGTTGTCATACCTCTTTGATAGGTAGCACCAGCATTTATTAAGCCAAACGGCATCACTTTATAACAGAACGTTCCCCATGGAGTAATGAAGGATGTCTTTTCTCTATCTTCAGGAGCCATTCGTATCTGATTATAACCAGAGAAACCGTCCATGAAGGAGAACACTTTGGATTGAGCAGTACTGTCAACAAGCACATCAATATGAGGCAATGGGAAGTTATCTTTTGGACTGGCTTTGTTCAGATCTCTGTAATCAACACACATTCGCACTTTCCCATCTTTCTTTGGCACTGGCACAATGTTGGCAATCCACTCGGGATATTCAGCTGTCATGAGGAAACCCGCATCAATTTGCTTTTGTACTTCAGCCTTGATCTTAAGAGCCATGTCTGGACGAGACCTTCTCAATTTCTGCTTGACAGGAGGACATTCAGGTCTTGTCGGTATCCGATGTTCCACAATCTTGGGGTCTAGGCCCGGCATATCTTCATAGGACCATGCAAAGACATCTGGATAATCATGGAGAAGCTGAATGATCTTCTTTTTCACCTCTGGCTCAAGTGCAGCACCGATCTTGATTTCTCGCTTGTTCTCTTCAGTACCCAGGTTGATAAGCTCAATCTCTTCCTGGTGAGGCTGGATGGCTCTTCTTTCTTGCTCAAGCAGTCGAGTGATCTCATACGGTATCTCTTCATAATCATCATCCTCATCTTCAGCTTCATATACAGGGAATTCAAAATTTGGAGGAACCGTAGGGTCACTGTGTTCAACGGGTTTATTGTGGTTCAATCTGCATAATATGATTGGGATGATTTTTAGAAAAATGTTTTCTATGCAGATTTTTGAAATTAATAAGAAAATACAGACGTTTTGGTTTTTTCTGGCATTACCATTATTTCCAAGAAAAAAAGGCAAAAAAAAAGTTAAAAAACAAAGAGTCGTGAGAAAAACGACAACTTTTTATTGATTAACGGCAATGCCGAAACAAACACGCCCTTACAATGATATCACTTTCGCCTTGGGCAGAGCGAAAGGATTGTTATTTTGAAAACAAAAAACATGAGCAACAAAACACATTACATGGAAGCATGCATGACTAAAGGAACATCAATGGCTTCCCAATTTCTCACAGTGCCTCCTGGTATAACAAATGCAGGCATGTGACCACCTTCAGTAGCATCTTCAGTAATAGCATTGATGAACCCAGCACTGTAAAAGGTTCCCTTTGAAACAGCAGATGTCGGGGAGAATCCAAGGCCCTCTTTACGCTTGTTTTCCAAGATCTGAATCACCGTGCCCCAGCCAGCAGCTTGCCCTGCTTGAACAGCCTTCTGGGCATCTTTCAGTGAGGCCATGCTAGCACCAGCCCTCCGGGGCTCTGCACCCTCAACAGTCAAGCCTTGAAACGACGTCCCTTCTGCGGACCCTGCTTCAACACAAGAGAACGATGATACCTGGCTAACTAGATATGCTTCCTCACCATGCACAGTGACAATCTTACCGTTCCTCATGAACTTGAGCTTCTGATGCAAAGTGGATGTGACTGCTCCAGCGTCATGGATCCATGGTCTTCCGAGGAGACAGCTGTAAGAGGCATTGATATCCATGACTTGGAAAGTTGTTTGAAATGTCTCGGGACCAACGGTAATTGGCAAGTCCACTTCCCCGAGAACATCCTTGCGGGATCCATCAAAAGCTTTAACCAGATAGCTGCTACCCCTCAGAGAAATTCCATGATGGCTCAATTGCCTTAGTGTGGATTCAGGCATTACATTCAGAGACGATCCAGTGTCCACCAATACGTTGGATATCATATCAGACCCACAGTGCACCGAGATATGTAGAGCCAAGTTGTGGCGTTTCCCTGCTTCGGGGAGCTCATCGTCACCAAACCCCAAGTTGTTGCAGGCAGTAATATTACTCACTATCCCATCAAATTGATCCACAGAGACTTCGTGATCAACGTAAGCTTGCTCAAGTATCTTCATTAACACCTTCCTGTGAGCTTCTGAGCTCATGAGCAGAGACAGGATGGATATCTTTGATGGGGTTTGTAGCAGCTGGTCAACAATCTTATAGTCACTTTTCTTGATAAGCCTCAGGATTTCGTCCAGATTGGACTCTTCGATAGATTGGCTTGATGGGCCGAGGTTCTTGTCAACAGGAGAAGCGACTGGTGGAGTTACCATGGCAATAGGTGTCACCACTTTCTTTTGAAACAGGGGAGGACGGACCTTTCCACTTCTCAGAGTTGTAACTTCACCGGCAACATTGTCAACTGTAGCTGGGGATACCAGAGGCACCTCCACTCCGTTCTCAACCATGGTTGCATTGTATTTGTAGGGAATTGCTTTGGTAGAGGTATAAGATACCGGACCAGGTAGCCTGATCACCAAAGGCTCAACATTCTTCGTCTGAGATACACTTTCAACAGGAGAGTCATGGAACATTGGCACAATCACACATACATCACTGGCAATTAAGTGTTTGTCATCCATCAGACCCTGGATATCATCTTGCACAACACGACAGCCCATGGGATTCCGAAGACATTCTGAACAAGAATCATGATCATGTTTGAACAGAAAAGCCTGACAAAGCTTGACATGTAATGGCACCAAGGGAGTAACGACATTGCGGACATCCAACATGGGATCCTCTTGAGGAACGGGAACCCTTTCAAAGGCCTCAATCATATTGACAGCAGCATGGTTTGGAAGCGGGTTGTCAAGGACATGAGGAACACTGTTCTCAAAAGTCAACCGTCCCTTTTCTATCAGGTCTTTCACAATATATTTCAGAGCAAAGCAACCTTCAACATCATGGCCTTGAGCACCCTGATGGAATTCACATGTTAAGTCCTGACGGAACCTGGGAGGTAACGGATTAGGCGGAGGCTTGCCTGGCCTGGTGACGCAGTGTCCCTTAGCAAGTAGAGTTGGGAGCAGCTCACCATACCGCATTGGTATTGTTGGAAAAGAAGGTTTGGGTCGGGGACCCTGTTGTTGCTGCCGTTGCTGTTGAGCAGGAGGCTGTTGTTGTACTTGTTGAGGAATGGCATTGACGGGCATTGATGGTTGACCCGGCGGTAGAGGATATTGCTGGTAGAATGGTGGGAAGAAAGGATGTTGAGAGTATTGCATGTAGTGATAGGGCAGAGGTAATTGTGTAGCAGCTGCAGATGGGTTACCAGACATCATTCCTACGTCAGATTCTTTCCTCTTGTGATGACCGTTACCGTACTTCTTCGGTGCATTGTTTGAAGATTCACCCTTCTCAAGGACAATAATACCGTCCCGTACAGCCTCTTCTAGGCGAGTTCCCATTGTAACCATATCAGAGAAGTTGTTCGGAGCAGAGACTATCATTCTCTCCTTATATTCCTTCTTCAGAGTCTTCAGGAATGTCTGCGTTAATTCTTCCTCATCAAGTCGAGGAGAAACACGGGCAGCTGCCCCTCTCCACCTCTGAGCGTATTCACGGAAGGTCTCATCTGATTTCTGAGATAGGGCTTTGAGGGAGTCCCTGTTTGGCCTCAGACGGGTGTTGAACTCATATTGACCCTCGAAAGCAGCAGCGAGTTCCTCAAAGGTATGGATGTTATCTTTGCTCAGACTAGTGTACCAATCTGCTGCATCATCTGTCAAGCTACTCTGAAAGCAGTGGATCATCAGTGCATCATTGTCGGCGTAGTTAGCCATCTTTCGGACATACCGGATAACATGGTTATGTGGGCAAGAGGTCCCATTGTACTTGTCAAATTCTGGCTCTTTGAATTTCTTAGGAACCTCAAATCGGGATACCAAGCATAGATCACGAGCTTTAGCAGGAGCACCATTGTTTCCCCGGCTAGCCTTGACCTCACGGAGTTCTCCAGCCAACTCCCTTAACTGTCTCTTCATAGCTTCCATTGCGGGATCTTGTCCACGCGGAGTATCAACATCAATCACCTGTTGCATGGTGTGCACAATAGGGTCGGTAACAACAGTAGTCACCTGAGGCATAGCAGTAGACACAGGGATCTGTCCTTGACCAGCAAAACCAGAAACACCAGCAGCAGTATTAGGAGAGTAGTAAGCTGAGAGGCCATAAGGACGGCCGTTGGGCATAACAAAGCGAGCATCAGTAGCCACGGTAGATAGTGGGATAGAGGGAATCACCTCAGCAGTAACTGGAACAGAAGTGGCTGGCTGTTCTTGTGAAGCCATCATAGCGGACATAGCGTCATGAGCCTTAGCCAAGTCTTCTTTCATAGCAGCCAATTCGGCACGGAGCTGAGCATTTTCTTCTTCAAAATTAGCCATCATCCTTCTCTTGTGAAATCTTGTCTGATGAATTCTATCTGGTTGGTAGACTTTGCGAACACGAGCCACTTTTCAGACTGCGGCGGACAAAACCAGGAGGCAATGAGCACGAGAGAAGTTTTTTGTGACCAATGAATGCATATGATGCATGAAATGTGTTAATGCATATGCAAAAAAAAGACTCTTTTTTGTGTTATCGAAGGGTTTTTAGACAAATTAAAAACTTGTAAACATTACTAATCAACAATTAACATAAACGGGAAACGAACAACCAACATATAGTCTTACAAGACAAATTTCAACATAAACAAATGGAAATAACAACAGGAAATGGAAATCCTCAAGCATAGGAAGTGGAAGCGTCGTCCTCAGAGTCAGACTCATAGCTGCAGTATCGTGCGTAGAAGTCACGGGCACCTCTAGCCCTCTTGGAGTCTCTCATAAGCAATCTATCTTTCTCCTCGATCTCTCTCTTAGCCTTAGCTAGCTCTTTCTTCAGTGTCAAGACCTCATGAGTCTGCTGCTCATCCTTTCCATCCAAAGTCATGATCAACTTCTCAGCCTCATAGTATCTAGCCCTCCACTGATGCTTCTCCCGACTCTCCATAGCTAGATGCTCCTGATACATCTCCTGGGTAGGTGGGAGTAGAGGCAAAGGCATGGTAGGAACAGTTGCAGACACATATCTCATAGAGGGGTAAGGCATACCAATCTCCTCAGCTTGGTTTATCACCCACTGTGTATAGGCCTCATGAGCAATACCGGACCTTACGCCCATATGCTTCACCTCTTTCTTCCGGAGCTTGGTCCAAGCTTGCATGAAATCTTCTCTAATTCCGGTGGGAGCATTGGAGTAGTGAAAGAAGTAAGGAGCTGTAGCAAGATTGATGGGTTTGTCTTTCATCGGGAAACCAAATTGTCGCAAAGCAAGCTCCGGGTTATAGTTGATTCCACCCCGGGTACCAAGAAGAGGTACATTAAGAAATTTCCCACCACCAAAGATAATTTCCTTGACCCTAGAAGCTGGAGTGAGCCAAACCACTTCATTAGGAGTGAGAGCCATAATCCTCTGTGAAATAGACCAATTCCTCGGATTGTCGTGGAAAGACTTTGGAAGGTGCGAAATAAACCACCTATAGAGGAGAGGCACACAACAAAGAATGTATCCACGACCTTTGTTAGAACGATCATGAATAGCATGGTATGTGTCAGCTAGCAAAGTGGGAACCGGATTCTTGGAGTGGAAGATCATAATAGCATTCATGTCCACAAAGCCATCAAGATTCGGAAAGAGAATAAGCCCATAGATGAGGAGTGCAAGAATAGCCTCGAGAGTGTCCTGACAAGTGGTATTGAGGTTGGCTTTCCCAAGAAGATACTCGGAAGTGAACCCTCGGATGCGTGCCTTAGTGACAAGATTCTTGGAGACGTCGGTGGTCTTGAGATAGAGATCTTTAGCAATAACCAATGGAGGAGGAGGATTTTCAGGTCCTGAGAAAGGTATCCCCTTAGCAATAGATAAACCCATCAAGGAAGAATAAGCCTCTAGAGTAGGCACCAACTGAAAGTCTGGGAAAGTGAAGCACCGATACCCCCGATCATAGAATTGCACTAGAGTGTGCACAAGCTTCTCATCCACATTAGTATGGAGAATAGGAAGTAAAGCCCCGTAACGACGTCGGAAACCAGTCGGATCCTCAATCTTGAGTGCCAAATCTCTCAAACTAGCCAAATCCACTTCCTTGAACTTGTAAGACTTAGTCATCTTCATCCCTACAGTGTTTACAAATTCAATTTGTCTAAGCCCTTCGATAACAATGCATGACAAAAGTTTATGCATGTATGCATGTATGCATGAATGCATGATTATGTTCAAGTTCGGAGAAAACATGGTGGGTTTGAAGTTCAAAGTCGAGGAGTCACGGGTGGACACGGTGTCCGGTGAATCTAGGGCTTTAGGAAATAGTAACCGGGTTCTAAAAAGGTTCCCAAGTTGCAACCTCTCCGACGTATCTCATGGTGTCACGAGACAACACTCGCTCCATGATTATACGTGGAAGGTCTAACCTGAGTGTAGTATCGCGTGACGACTAAAACTCGAGACAACACTCGGTTTAGCCTCCGCACTACATCCTAGAAAATGGCCATGGATGGGTTTGGTTATCTACGGTTCATAGCGTCATAGAACAATTAGAAGTAAAGTGCCTAAACGCGACAACACGCGCCGACAACATCACCCCCAAAATGCCTCAGCTATGTGGGATTGATCGCATAATCCAAAACACGAGGCAACCCCCGGAATGAATTGTCGATTATATCCCTCCTAAATCCTAAGTTCACTCAGCCCGGGTGCAGGACTTTTGATATTCTCACCCCACACGTTTGTAAGAAATTAAACATTTATTCACATAGGAAAGCAAGTAAAAGAAGCAAGTAAAAATACAAGCGCAAGCGTGGAAATAAAGACTAGGCGTAACTCTCGAATCTCCCCAGTGAAGTCGCCAGCTGTTTTATCTTGGTTTTTCGGGTGTCAAACATTGATTAAGTTTGAACCTTTTAAACCGGTGATATCTTATTTTTTCTTGGGAAGGGAAAAAGTAAGCAAAACCCTTGAGAATCGAGGTCCGGGAGTTGTTTTCGCTACGGGAAGGTGTTAGGCACCCATAACGACTATAATATCCTATAGGAACCGTCTTTAATTTCTACGCGCGCGCTTTATTTTTAAATGCTATTTTGAAATGATATTTATATCTAAGAATTTCTAAGTGAAGAATTGGAGGGAGAAGAATGTTTTTGGATTTTTATTTTAGTTGAATTGAAGGAATTTTGTTACTTGCCTACGTACCCGATTAAGGGATCAAATCCACCGTAGTTCTCTCTCAAAAAATGTTTTTGTTTTTGTTGGTTGATTTTAAGTTTGAAAATGGAGTTTTGAAGAATGGGGATTGAGAGGCCTCAAGGGCATGAGATTGATGAAATTGTGAGGTTGGATTAGTGAATTGCAAAATATGGTCAAAGTATGATTAATTTTCATTGAATTTTTGATTAAGAAAATAAAAGGAAAATTCAATGGGGTTTTGGACCCCAAGGTTTATTAAGAAAAGTATTTGGGTGATGTTGTTCACATTTGTTTGAAAAAAATGGTTTTTTCTAAGTATAAGTCCTAGGCATTCATCTAAACATACAATCCTAAACATACATCTAAACATGCATATTCTAGCTATATAGTGATGTGTGTGCATGTGTCGGTGCTTGTGTCGGTGTACATCATTAGAGTCCATTGTCCTTTACATCATACCCTAGATACATTCTATGGCCTCTTTGCCAAGAAATTAAAAGCATGAAAGTAAAATATTACAAAAAAAAAACTCCTAAGTATTACATTCTAACTTTGGTACAAATTAAATTGCAAGAAAGAAATAGAGATGAATATAGGATGAAATGGAGATGCTTATGAAATGATGAAACATGAAATGAAGGGAGTTAGTAGCACATGACAATATCAAAGAAAATAAAGCAAGAGAAATACTAGAACATAAAGGATGGAAAATGAGTGCAAACATGGCTAAAACTTGTTCATAGAATGCAAGAACCATATGACCTATAACTCTCCCATTCCAATACATTTTTAAAGGTTTAGAATCAAGTCCTGGAATGGGAGGTAAGGCAACATGATTTACTTGGCATTCTAAAACAAACTTCAAGCATTTTTACCTTATTTATTCACACTAGTAACTTGTAAACTAAGTAACCTATCAAGATTCATACTCATGTATTATCATCAACACAAACAGTAGCTAAGACCCCCTCAAAATCATATAACATATATCACAAACACTTAACAAGAATTTGAAATAGAATTGGGCAAAATTTTCATGAATTTTCACAAGAAATCAAGGAAATAAAGCAAGAAAATGCAATAATATTTTTCATCAAGATTTTCAGCAAACAAAATGCATAAAACATCACAAAAAAAAATTAACAAGGACATGTACAAAAATTTATAGAATTTTTCAAGTAATTTTAATCATGAACAGAGGTGTAAAAAGCAAGAATCAGTGATAGAATAGCAAAAAGGAACTCTAAAACGAAGGCAGTAAACAAACCAGGCCCAAGCCCAAACCCAAGGTGGATCTTGGACTATCCAAGTGCCTCAGAGGCGTTGGATAGATCCAACTCCTTCAAAACCCTAAATCTGACGGCTAGGGATGTGAGGCGCACAATACACAGGTTCAGGTACACAGAAACAATCGATCTGAAGTGTACACGTAAACATCAAGCAAAACAAACGATCAAGATCAAGGGCAAATTGAACCAAGGGCGAACCAGACTGGTTCAGGTGAACCGGTCTGGTTCACCTCCTCTATATATCCTAGGAGGCCGGTCCAGGCCTCATTCGTTCCATTCATTCCTCTCTCTAACTCTCAGACTCTCTCTTCTCTCTCTAAACCCTCCACCGTCTTCTCCGGCGGAAACAGCCACCGCCGGTGACGATGAAACCCTAAACTCAACAAAACTTAACGATCTAAGACTTTCTACCGTTCGTTTTTTTTAGTCTAGACATGAATCAAGCATCAGAAATTGCAAAGGAAATTTAGATCTACGCTGATCAAAGCTCAAACTTTACGGTCTTCAGATTTTTTTTCAAATCTCTTCGCACTTTTTTGAAACGAGGCTTTACTCTATGTTATTTTCTCTGCTGGTGATGAATTTGAACTTGATTTTGTAAAACGAACGGTGAATCTTTGCAGATATGTCTTTTAGGGTTTCGTTTCGAAGCTTTTGAAACTCTTTTTGAATATATCGAAATGAAACCCTAAACTGAAGTATCTTTCTTACTTATGATGATTATAGGCCTCGTTTCAAGAAATAAACGGTGAATCTTTGAAGATTCACATCTTTAGGGTTTCGTTTTGAAGTTCTTCGAATCTTTTTCGAAGTTCTTCTTCAACTCACCGTTTATTTCTGTTTGTTGAGCTTCGTTGAGCTTTTGCGATGAAAACGAAGAGGTTTTTCGAGGATTACCTGGTTTTTTTTGGAGATTCGAACAAAAGATCCTTGTTGAAGCTTCTGGTAAGTTCTGGAACCGAAAATAAATCGGTAATCTTCTTCTTCCTCTTCACTGATTCACAATTGCTTCTGTCCCTCTTCTTCTCGCCTCAAAATCCTTCGTGATCGCACTTTGTGCTTGGATTGCGAAGGTACGAACTTGATGATGAAGATTCTTGATGAATCTCTGAGAGTTCGTGTCAATTCCAATTGATTTGCACAATAATTTGCTGAATTAAGCTTCGTGTTGATGAAAATTGATGTGATTCTGATGAATTGTGTAGTTCTGGAAACGGTTAGGGTTTCTGTTATGAATGTTCTTGGAGTTTTTCTGGAAATTTTGGTGTTTGATCTGTTTTGATCAGAGAGAGAATTGGAAACGTGTTTTTTGTTGATTTTGGATGAGTTGGCGTGTTGTGAATGGCATGGCAATGATTGGGGGCCTTTTATAGGCTGCCAAGTGTATTGCTGGACCAATTGGAATTAGACACCTGGATTTGGACCTGTTTGGCTCGGCTTTGGACTATTTTTGGACTTTGGGACCTTTTCTGTAATTCTGAAAAATTGAGGGACTATCCTGCAAAATAGAAAGGACAAAAAGGATAACCTGGACAAGAAAAGGACCACTTTGCAATATTTTGGACTTAAAGGACTTGACTGTAAAAAAAACCAATCTGCAAAATGATGAAAAAATAAGGACAAAAAAATGACAAAAAGAAAAAAAGACACAAGGACTAAAATGCAAAATTAGAAACTTTAGGACTTAGAAAAAAAACTAAAAAAATAAAATTGGAATAAAAAATGGTAATTTGACTAAACGTAAAGTGAAACAATTAAAACTGACAAAACGGACTAAAACGAACCAATGGCCTAAATGAGGTACTTTAAAGTACCTCTCTGCCGAAATTTCGTGTGAAATGACCAAAATGCCCCTGGGGCTGGAAACGACTAAAAATGACTCAGATGCAGTTGAAAAATGGATTTTTGACAGAGATTGAATCAAAGACTCATATAAGCAAAATTAAAAGGCTCAGAGACAATTTTTAGGATTTGAACAGAGTCTTGACACTTGAAAAGACTAAAATGCCCCTAGGGGCAAAACTGACCTAAAATGACTTCAAATGCAACTTTTGAAATAGATTTTGACATAGAATGAAACAGAGACTTATTCTAACCAAATGAAAAGACTCAAACAAATTTTCAAAAGACTGAAAGAAATTTTGACATAGGAAATGACTAAAATGCCCTTTTTCATGAATTTTGCAAATAACATTGAAATAAAATGCAGAGAAAGATGCAATTAATCAGAGACATATCAAATGACTTATAATGCAAGAAAAGAAGAATTGAACAAGTATTTTTAGGTCCAAAATTAGGGTATAACATATATATATATATATATATATATATATATGTGTGTGTGTGTGTGTGTGTGTGTGTGTGTGTGTGTGTGTAAACTACTGTAATGATGTTTGGAAAAAATTGTTACTAATCACTATTTTTTTAGGTTTACAGACACTATTTCTTTGTTTTTGGGAAACAATTAAATTAATGTCACAATTCAATGTTGCTAAAGGTCCTAAAACTAGTAGTGTGGTATATGTTCATGCATTGTAAACTTAAATATGAATGAGTCATTGAGAATCAACTTCAATGTTTTCAATGAATGATAAAAAAAATGAGGAAATTAATGAATGTGTAGTGGGTTTGCTAATAAAGATCAAAATTCGGATAAGAGTGGGGGTGAAAAATTGGCACGAGATGACAAAAAAATTGAGATAAAAGTGGGAGAAAAAAAAATAGAATAAGTTTGCAAAATAGGTATAATATGAAAAAAAAATGGGAATTCAGGTTTCATGACTATTCTAATTTATGTATAATAGAAAATAAAATCAATTTTATTTTATGTATTGTGCATGTAGAACAACGTGTACTAATTTTCAGGTTGTGGATGTAGTACTACATATTCTCTTTTTCTTTATCGTCATTCAATAAAAGGTTTGCCAATAATAAAGAAATCAAATCAAATCAATGTAACAAATAAATATTTAATACTTGTACGAGGAAATCTTCTTCAAAAAAAATTGGAAGAGGAAATTGTGAGTTGTGAAAATTAATATATTTATAGTGAACCACAATGACGGTGCGTTTTTCATTTTTCACAAGTATTTGTAATTATATCTTTGCGCATCTTGTGTTTGGAGTTGCGCTACTAATAAATTTTGCCGATTAAAAAACCTATGTTTATTTCATAATTTTTGCATTAACATCATTAAATGTCAATAAAAGTAACATGATTTTTGGTTGGGAATAGAAATTAAACAACAACAACTTTAAACTTCAATAGTATGTCATTTAATGTGTTAATGTCTTAAAAAAAATCATTAATCATTAAACAATTAATAAACTTCTTTATTTAAACGATAATTCTAATTAACTTCTTAAAATGTTAATAATTCACTTCTTGAAATCACCACCCATGAATTAATAGAACACATACAAATGTACTGATCATAAATAACAAATTTTGAGAATTTTTTTTCGTGTTAATCCCCCGGTTTTTAGAAAAAGACCTCCTGATAATACATAGTTCGGTTAACAAATAAGTTAAACCTAACCAAAAATAACTTCTCGTACGAATCTAACTTAGATTCTCCAGAACAATTTATTCTTTTGGTGGAGCTCCATAACCATTTGAGTTTAGTTAGTTGGTTAAGTTCGGGGATATTTTAACCCCAAAAACATATAAGAATTATATAACTATTAAGCTATTAGTATTATAATATTATTAAAGTATCTCTAATGGGCGATGATCTCTCTAATAACATGAAGATATTTTTTTATTCCTTTAATAGAGAAAAACTAAGAGGAATTGTTGTGAAAATCAAAGGCTTCTACTCTCTCTCTCTCTCTCTCTCTCTCTCTCTCTATATATATATATATATATATATATATATATATATATATATATATCAAAAATGATGGTCTCATTGGATACTTTATGAATTAACAAATTAAGAATCGTTGAGATGGAATAATGTAAAGTTATTGATATAGTGCATTTAATAATTTCTAAAGAGTTTTTTTTTTCTGAAAGGAATAATTTCTAATGAGTTGTTGGATTGAAGTGAATGAGTACTTAATATTTATTAGCATTAAAAAATTATAAATTAAAAATGTATACGCGTAAGACTTACGTAGGGGCCACTCTAGCTCTCTCTCGATAAATGCGTCATTGGATATTTCTTAGACTTATATAATTAGTGGAGAGACCAGCAACATTTTGTTTAATTATAAAAAAAAAAGTGGTAGAGGCGAGATTTGAGAATTGTAACAGATCTTATCTCAGTTCAATGTTTGATGATGAGACAACGTTATATGATAAGTTAATTTTGAAATTTATTTTATGTTGTTTCTCTAGTTAAAATTATTATCATGAATATTAGTTTAGTTGGAAACAAACATGATAGAATAAGAAAATCATTTAATGATTTACCAAAACAACATAATTTAAAATAGAAATTGAAATGAAATAAAGTGAAAATAAAAAATAATTTGATATTAAAGTATCAATGAGTATTATGAGTATGTAGAAGAAAAAAAATTAAGCTCACGTGCTTAATGAGCTCCACCAAATGCTAAATCATTCGGTAGAACCCGAGTTCAATTATTGGGAGAAAAAAAATTCTTGTTCAAACTATACCTCCCTCACGATTGAACTTCGAATTACTAGGGTCTCATATTGATATTAATAAAGACAATTCAATTTTCCATTTATTGCAAAGCTGACAAAGGAAAGAAAAAAAAGGGAAATACGTGTTACAAAACTCCTCAATAACAACAAAAGTATATTTTGTAAAGAGAAAAAAAATAGAACAACAGTAGATATCACAGAGATAAAAAGAGAAAAATAAGTCTATTCTCCGTTAAAAAAAATGAGTGTATTATATTATTAACTTGTAATTACTTTTCTGTCAAATGATGTGTCATACTTATATGAGAATACAAGGTACAAGTCAAAGGTATGGAAAAATAACTTATGGACATCCACACATATTATTCAAGCAACTCCTCATATTGTATGGGTTTCCTTCCCCTTGGTCCTTTAATATGTAATTGAACTCCCTTTAACATATTCTTCTTTTTTACATTAGAGGCTTCTTCTCTAGATGTTTTATCATTTAAAAAACACAATTAAAATGTAATATAGAGTGAAAAAACACAATTCAAAAAACTCAACTTGATTGCTGAAAAAAATTCAAAATTACATATAATATGTTAGAAAATAAAACCGAGACAACTCAATTAGTCCATACTTGAACCACCATCACAAAAGAGACAATTAGTCCCTTAAAATAAGTCCCTACTGGACAAATTCAGAGTGATCGATACTATATTTAATCAGGCAAAAAAAAGTAATAAAAATCAACTTCCTAGTTATTGGTACAATAGTTAAGTAGGCAACCAAAAAAATGGTAATGAAAATAAATTTTTGAGTGATTGATTCCATATTTTCCTTGCCTTCCATGTTTACATGCATCTTGAATATTCTATAAATACCAAACATTTCTTTCACTAAATATATCCCTCTCTCCATCAATCCTTCTCTCACTTTCAATTCATTTTCCGATCTAAAGGTATACAGTTATGCTTGTGACGCTTTTCATTTTATTTATCCATGTGTGTTAATGTTGGCAAATTGTTTCCCAAAAGTAGCATATCACACAACCTTATCATGCAACACTCTAAAATGTTTTATTTTGAAATGATTTTCATTAATGCAAACAAACACATGCTTTTGTTTTTCTTAAAAAATTCTAAAGTAATGTCATTTTATATAACTTGTAATAGACAACCATAAAATTCATTTTAGGGTAATATGTTGTTATTACTCTATAGGTATCAATTAACTAGCCATGTATGTAGTTTTGCATATATTTTTTTTACACGATATGTGGATTTTTAAGGTGTGAAAATATACTTTAATGTCCATTTATTTCTATCTTCATCAATTGATAAGTTTTTTATTCAACTTTTACTGCGAAATAAAATTGAATAATGGCAGAAAAAACAAGATCTACAAAGAGAAGAGTTATGGCAAACTATGAGATGAAAAAGATAGCTTCAATATTGGTGATGATAATGTTCGTTGTTGCTCAAGCCGATGATTCTCGCCCTATGTCATCAACACCTGAACTTTCTTCAGTATCGGAGACAATCGGTTGTCTTGGCAGGTGTGCTTCTCGATGTAGAATAGCGAGAATATTTATGGGTGCTTATGCAGCTTGTACAGCAGGATGTGGAGTAGTAAAATGTAGTGGAGGGTCAACAACAGCTGATAATAAGGTGTCATTAATAGCTGCTTATGATTGTGCAACTAGTTGTGCTGTTTCTAAATCCAATAACATCGAAGGTATGCACGCTAAATTTTATCCCTTACATTATATGATAAATCTGTTAAATTATATTTTATAGATGCTCAAATGGTGTTTCTTACCATAATTTAAATTTTGACAGACGCTCAAGGTTCAGTAGAGCACATCGTGAGTTCATGTTTGGGAGCTTGCAAGAACAAATAGCTTGTAACATATGATGATAAATTTCCTGAGAGATAAATTTAATAAGGGAAAATTTATTTAAATATAATAATCATGTAATGAAAATGTTATAAGGGATTGGGACTCTCCAATCACCATTTATATTTATCTTTTGTGGAATGTTGCAAAAGGAGACAATATGAAAACTAATGAAAAAGGAATATTTGATTTGCCTGATCACCATGGACATTTTATCTTCAGGTTATACGTAGTTTCTGCTAATAGGAATTAGCCAAGTCCTTTTCTTTTGATTTATTTTGATTTGTTATTTCTCTCAAATATTTTTCTTTTAAGCAAAGTGAAATATTTTAAATAAAAAAGAGGTAGAAAAATTTGGGGGACATGACTGTGACCCGTCAACGACATAATCAACCTTTAAAAGGGAATTATAACTTGGTTAACATTGATAAATATAAATATAACTAGATGAATTTAAATCCGTTAAGTGAATCCAAATGCGCAACAGAAAAATACATTTCATGCTTTAAAAATGATGTGTAGAAGAAAGCGAGGAGCATTATATCAAACCAGAGACAAGCGTATTTAAACCATATTTTATTTTTAATGAATCGTAAATAAACCATCAACCAGAAAAGATAGGTTCATGGCGACCAACAGTCCCTGCAACATAATACATTATAGTTTTCTCTCAAATCAATACAACCTACGTTTACTTGGGTTCTAATTGTGCCAACAGAAGAAGGTTTGAAGATGAGAGCATGTGTGATCAAGCAACTAAAAAGAATGTCATAATCGACGAAGTTGTAAGCGAAAAATAAGTGAAAAAGAAACTAATTTGTTTCATTAAATTAGAGATAAGAGCTTAAAAATGTTTGTTTATATGTTTCATGTTATTTTCTACATGCACTTAATTAGTTTTTGTGTTTTTTTTTAATATCCTTGAGAGGCATTGGTTGGAGTTCTAGTAATCAACAATTAACAATTACTCTCTCTTTCATTTTCTTTTTTTAATTTATGCTTTGAGCTTACCATGAATGTGATTTATGGAAAGTGTACTTTGCTCATTTTTATTTAAATAATACTTGAGTGATCCATTGAGTTCCTAATACATGTTTTTACAAGAAATCACATATTATATCATATCTTTTGAGATTGTGCTTCTCTAAATCAATCATGCATGTTGTTATGTTTTGTCTGATATTTTTCTTATTATATACCAACACATGTTGTGCTTCTCTCGTATCTCTTTCTCTCTTTATCGCTCAGGTGTTAACAACTGTTATATGGACTTGATTTTGTAGTTATTTGCTTCGTGTATTTCCCTTGTTAAAAATTAAGTTGATCTTCAGACGAAGACATGTTTGATTTTGTGAGAGAGCGGTCGTTAGTTAAACTGGGTGTTGTCTATTTCTATAAAAACTAGTTTTTGTTTCATTATTTTTGTCTGCTGTTGTCTCGGCCAAACTATTAAATAACAATCGTGGTCGCGTATATTTTTGTCTGTTGTTGTCTCGGCCAAACTATTAAATAACAATCGCAGCCGCGTATAGAATTTTGTGATTTCACTTGGTATGAATTATGTGTTACGGATTGTGGTCGTCGTGGTGTGAATTTCTGACAACATAACACAAAAAACTTCAATAAGAGAATTAGACATTATACACTTTGTTCATGTTTCTGGCATCCAAGGCCCTCTTTAAAACAATTCTCTTTGGGATTTACAGGGAAAAAAGTTAATAGGAATAAACTTAATAAAGAAATAAGGGTTACACAAACAAGGGCAATTATATTTTGGACAAGAGCTACACAAACCAGCGTTAATTGGAGAAATGAAATATGGGTGAAGTATGTGCAAGATAATAATAGGAGATACATAATCCTTCAACAAAACAAAAAAATAACATATATAAAATCAGGGTATTTTTGGGTAAGTAATTAACCAAAACAAGAATGAATATATAAATTATTTCTAAACTTAAAAGGTGGGTCATTTGATATTTCATGTGAGCAGTTAATTAATTGATGTGATTTGTTAGATTAAAGTTATATTAATGACTAGGATTTGGTTTCAAATTTAATTTGACACATTAGTATCATTTGATCTTACCTCATATATATATATATATATATATATATATATATATATATATATCTGTGTGTGTGTGTGTGTGTGTGTGTGTGTGTGTGTGTGTGTGTGTGTGTGTGAACTACTGTAATGATGTTTGGAAAAAATTGTTACTAATCACTATTTTTTTAGGTTTACAGACACTATTTCTTTGTTTATGGGAAACAATTCAATGTTGCTAAAGGTCCTAAAACTAGTAGTGTGGTATATGTTCATGCATTGTAAACTTAAATATGAATGAGTCATTGAGAATCAACTTCAATGTTTTCAATGAATGATAAAAAAAAATGAGGAAATTAATGAATGTGTAGTGGGTTTGCTAATATAGATCAAAATTCGGATAAGAGTGGGGGTGAAAAATTGGCACGAGATGACAAAAAAATTGAGATAAAAGTGGGAGAAAAAAAAATAGAATAAGTTTGCAAAATAGGTATAATATGAAAAAAAAAATGGGAATTCAGGTTTCATGACTATTCTCATTTATGTATAATAGAAAATAAAATCAATTTTATTTTATGTATTGTGCATGTAGAACAACTTGTACTAATTTTCAGGTTGTGGATGTAGTACTACATATTCTCTTTTTCTTTATCGTCATTCAATAAAAGGTTTGCCAATAATAAAGAAATCAAATCAAATCAATGTAACAAATAAATATTTAATACTTGTACGAGGAAATCTCCTTCAAAAAAAAATTGGAAGAGGAAATTGTGAGTTGTGAAAATTAATATATTTATAGTGAACCACAATGACGGTGCGTTTTTCATTTTTCACAAGTATTTGTAATTATATCTTTGCGCATCTTGTGTTTGGAGTTGCGCTACTAATAAATTTTGCCGATTAAAAAACCTATGTTTATTTCATAATTTTTGCATTAACATCATTAAATGTCAAAAAAAGTAACATGATTTTTGGTTGGGAATAGAAATTAAACAACAACAACTTTAAACTTCAATAGTATGTCATTTAATGTGTTAATGTCTTAAAAAAAATCATTAATCATTAAACAATTAATAAACTTCTTTATTTAAACGATAATTCTAATTAACTTCTTAAAATGTTAATAATTCACTTCTTGAAATCACCACCCATGAATTAATAGAACACATACAAATGTACTGATCATAAATAACAAATTTTGAGAATTTTTTTCGTGTTAATCCCCCGGTTTTTAGAAAAAGACCTCCTGATAATACATAGTTCGGTTAACAAATAAGTTAAACCTAACCAAAAATAACTTCTCGTACGAATCTAACTTAGATTCTCCAGAACAATTTATTCTTTTGGTGGAGCTCCATAACCATTTGAGTTTAGTTAGTTGGTTAAGTTCGGGGATATTTTAACCCCAAAAACATATAAGAATTATATAACTATTAAGCTATTAGTATTATAATATTATTAAAGTATCTCTAATGGGCGATGATCTCTCTAATAACATGAAGATATTTTTTTATTCCTTTAATAGAGAAAAACTAAGAGGAATTGTTGTGAAAATCAAAGGCTTCTACTCTCTCTCTCTCTCTCTCTCTCTCTCTATATATATATATATATATATATATATATATATATATATATATCAAAAATGATGGTCTCATTGGATACTTTATGAATTAACAAATTAAGAATCGTTGAAATGGAATAATGTAAAGTTATTGATATAGTGCATTTAATAATTTCTAAAGAGTTTTTTTTTTCTGAAAGGAATAATTTCTAATGAGTTGTTGGATTGAAGTGAATGAGTACTTAATATTTATTAGCATTAAAAAATTATAAATTAAGAATGTATACGCGTAAGACTTACGTAGGGGCCACTCTAGCTATCTCTCGATAAATGCGTCATTGGATATTTCTTAGACTTATATAATTAGTGGAGAGACCAGCAACATTTTGTTTAATTATAAAAAAAAAAGTGGTAGAGGCGAGATTTGATAATTGTAACAGATCTTATCTCAGTTCAATGTTTGATGATGAGACAACGTTATATGATAAGTTAATTTTGAAATTTATTTTATGTTGTTTCTCTAGTTAAAATTATTATCATGAATATTAGTTTAGTTGGAAACAAACATGATAGAATAAGAAAATCATTTAATGATTTACCAAAACAACATAATTTAAAATAGAAATTGAAATGTAATAAAGTGAAAATAAAAAATAATTTGATATTAAAGTATCAATGAGTATTATGAGTATGTAGAAGAAAAAAATTAAGCTCACGTGCTTAATGAGCTCCACCAAATGATGAATCATTCGGTAGAACCCGAGTTCAATTATTGGGAGAAAAAAAATTCTTGTTCAAACTATACCTCCCTCACGATTGAACTTCGAATTACTAGGGTCTCATATTGATATTAATAAAGACAATTCAATTTTCCATTTATTGCAAAGCTGACAAAGGAAAGAAAAAAAAAGGGAAATACGTGTTACAAAACTCCTCAATAACAACAAAAGTATATTTTGTAAAGAGAAAAAAAAAAAAAAGAACAACAGTAGATATCACAGAGATAAAAAGAGAAAAATAAGTCTATTCTCCGTTAAAAAAAATGAGTGTATTATATTATTAACTTGTAATTACTTTTCTGTCAAATGATGTGTCATACCTATATGAGAATACAAGGTACAAGTCAAAGGTATGGAAAAATAACTTATGGACATCCACACATATTATTCAAGCAACTCCTCATATTGTATGGGTTTCCTTCCCCTTGGTCCTTTAATATGTAATTGAACTCCCTTCAACATATTCTTCTTTTTTACATTAGAGGCTTCTTCTCTAGATGTTTTATCATTTAAAAAACAAAATTAAAATGTAATATAGAGTGAAAAAACACAATTCAAAAAACTCAACTTGATTGCTGAAAAAAATTCAAAATTACATATAATATGTTAGAAAATAAAACCGAGACAACTCAATTAGTCCATACTTGAACCACCATCACAAAAGAGACAATTAGTCCCTTAAAATAAGGCCCTACTGGACAAATTCAGAGCGATCGATACCATATTTAATCAGGCAAAAAAAAGTAATAAAAATCAACTTCCTAGTTATTGGTACAATAGTTAAGTAGGCAACCAAAAAAATGGTAATGAAAATAAATTTTTGAGTGATTGATTCCATATTTTCCTTGCCTTCCATGTTTACATGCATCTTGAATATTCTATAAATACCAAACATTTCTTTCACTAAATATATCCCTCTCTCCTTCAATCCTTCTCTCACTTTCAATTCATTTTCCGATCTAAAGGTATACAGTTATGCTTGTGACGCTTTTCATTTTATTTATCCATGTGTGTTAATGTTGGCAAATTGTTTCCCAAAAGTAGCATATCACACAACCTTATCATGCAACACTCTAAAATGTTTTATTTTGAAATGATTTTCATTAATGCAAACAAACACATGCTTTTGTTTTTCTTAAAAAATTCTAAAGTAATGTCATTTTATATAACTTGTAATAGACAACCATAAAATTCATTTTAGGGTAATATGTTGTTATTACTCTATAGGTATCAATTAACTAGCCATGTATGTAGTTTTGCATATATTTTTTTTACACGATATGTGGATTTTTAAGGTGTGAAAATATACTTTAATGTCCATTTATTTCTATCTTCATCAATTGATAAGTTTTTTATTCAACTTTTACTCCGAAATAAAATTGAATAATGGCAGAAAAAACAAGATCTACAAAGAGAAGAGTTATGGCAAACTATGAGATGAAAAAGATAGCTTCAATATTGGTGATGATAATGTTCGTTGTTGCTCAAGCCGATGATTCTCGCCCTATGTCATCAACACCTGAACTTTCTTCAGTATCGGAGACAATCAGTTGTCTTGGCAGGTGTGCTTCTCGATGTAGAATAGCGAGAATATTTATGGGTGCTTATGCAGCTTGTACAGCAGGATGTGGAGTAGTAAAATGTAGTGGAGGGTCAACAACAGCTGATAATAAGGTGTCATTAATAGCTGCTTATGATTGTGCAACTAGTTGTGCTGTTTCTAAATCCAATAACATCGAAGGTATGCACGCTAAATTTTATCCCTTATATTATATGATAAATCTGTTAAATTATATTTTATTGATGCTCAAATGGTGTTTCTTACCATAATTTAAATTTTGACAGACGCTCAAGGTTCAGTAGAGCACATCGTGAGTTCATGTTTGGGAGCTTGCAAGAACAAATAGCTTGTAACATATGATGATAAATTTCCTGAGAGATAAATTTAATAAGGGAAAATTTATTTAAATATAATAATCATGTAATGAAAATGTTATAAGGGATTGGGACTCTCCAATCACCATTTATATTTATCTTTTGTGGAATGTTGCAAAAGGAGACAATATGAAAACTAATGAAAAAGGAATATTTGATTTGCCTGATCACCATGGACTTTTTATCTTCAGGTTATACGTAGTTTCTGCTAATAGGAATTAGCCAAGTCCTTTTCTTTTGATTTATTTTGATTTGTTATTTCTCTCAAATATTTTTCTTTTAAGCAAAGTGAAATATTTTAAATAAAAAAGAGGTAGAAAAATTTGGGGGACATGACTGTGACCCATCAACGACATAATCAACCTTTAAAAGGGAATTATAACTTGGTTAACATTGATAAATATAAATATAACTAGATGAATTTAAATCCGTTAAGTGAATCCAAATGCGCAACAGGAAAATACATTTCATGCTTTAAAAATGATGTGTAGAAGAAAGCGAGGAGCATTATATCAAACCAGATACAAGCGTATTTAAACCATATTTTATTTTTAATGAATCGTAAATAAACCGTCAACCAGAAAAGATAGGTTCACGGCGACCAACAGTCCCTGCAACATAATACATTATAGTTTTCTCTCAAATCAATACAACCTACGTTTACTTGGGTTCTAATTGTGCCAACAGAAGAAGGTTTGAAGATGAGAGCATGTGTGATCAAGCAACTGAAAAGAATGTCATAATCGACGAAGTTGTAAGCGAAAAATAAGTGAAAAAGAAACTAATTTGTTTCATTAAATTAGAGATAAGAGCTTAAAAATGTTTGTTTATATGTTTCATGTTATTTTCTACATGCACTTAATTATTTTTTGTGTTTTTTTTAATATCCTTGAGAGGCATTGGTTGGAGTTCTAGTAATCAACAATTAACAATTACTCTCTCTTTCATTTTCTTTTTTTAATTTATGCTTTGAGCTTACCATGAATGTGATTTATGGAAAGTGTACTTTGCTCATTTTTATTTAAATAATACTTGAGTGATCCATTGAGTTCCTAATACATGTTTTTACAAGAAATCACATATTATATCATATCTTTTGAGATTGTGCTTCTCTAAATCAATCATGCATGTTGTTATGTTTTGTCTGATATTTTTCTTATTATATACCAACACATGTTGTGCTTCTCTCGTATCTCTTTCTCTCTTTATCGCTCAGGTGTTAACAACTGTTATATGGACTTGATTTTGTAGTTATTTGCTTCGTGTATTTCCCTTGTTAAAAATTAAGTTGATCTTCAGACGAAGACATGTTTGATTTTGTGAGAGAGCGGTCGTTAGTTAAACTGGGTGTTGTCTATTTCTATAAAAACTAGTTTTTGTTTCATTATTTTTGTCTGCTGTTGTCTCGGCCAAACTATTAAATAACAATCGTGGTCGCGTATATTTTTGTCTGTTGTTGTCTCGGCCAAACTATTAAATAACAATCGCAGCCGCGTATAGAATTTTGTGATTTCACTTGGTATGAATTATGTGTTACGGATTGTGGTCGTCGTGGTGTGAATTTCTGACAACATAACACAAAAAACTTCAATAAGAGAATTAGTCATTATACACTTTGTTCATGTTTTTGGCATCCAAGGCCCTCTTTAAAACAATTCTATTTGGGATTTACAGGGAAAAAAGTTAATAGGAATAAACTTAATAAAGAAATAAGGGTTACACAAACAAGGGCAATTATATTTTGGACAAGAGCTACACAAACCAGCGTTAATTGGAGAAATGAAATATGGGTGAAGTATGTGCAAGATAATAATAGGAGATACATAATCCTTCAACAAAACAAAAAAATAACAGATATAAAATCAGGGTATTTTTGGGTAAGTAATTAACCAAAACAAGAATGAATATATAAATTATTTCTAAACTTAAAAGGTGGGTCATTTGATATTTCATGTGAGCAGTTAATTAATTGATGTGATTTGTTAGACTAAAGTTATATTAATGATTAGGATTTGGTTTCAAATTTAATTTGACACATTAGTATCATTTGATCTTACCTCATATATATATATATATATATATATGTGTGTGTGTGTGTGTGTGTGTGTGTGTGTGTGTGTGTGTGTGTGTGTGTGTGTGTGTGTAAACTACTGTAATGATGTTTGGAAAAAATTGTTACTAATCACTATTTTTTTAGGTTTACAGACACTATTTCTTTGTTTATGGGAAACAATTAAATTAATGTCACAATTCAATGTTGCTAAAGGTCCTAAAACTAGTAGTGTGGTATATGTTCATGCATTGTAAACTTAAATATGAATGAGTCATTGAGAATCAACTTCAATGTTTTCAATGAATGATAAAAAAAAATGAGGAAATTAATGAATGTGTAGTGGGTTTGCTAATAAAGATCAAAATTCGGATAAGAGTGGGGGTGAAAAATTGGCACGAGATGACAAAAAAATTGAGATAAAAGTGGGAGAAAAAAAAATAGAATAAGTTTGCAAAATAGGTATAATATGAAAAAAAAATGGGAATTCAGGTTTCATGACTATTCTCATTTATGTATAATAGAAAATAAAATCAATTTTATTTTATGTATTGTGCATGTAGAACAACGTGTACTAATTTTCAGGTTGTGGATGTAGTACTACATATTCTCTTTTTCTTTATCGTCATTCAATAAAAGGTTTGCCAATAATAAAGAAATCAAATCAAATCAATGTAACAAATAAATATTTAATACTTGTACGAGGAAATCTTCTTCAAAAAAAATTGGAAGAGGAAATTGTGAGTTGTGAAAATTAATATATTTATAGTGAACCACAATGACGGTGCGTTTTTCATTTTTCACAAGTATTTGTAATTATATCTTTGCGCATCTTGTGTTTGGAGTTGCGCTACTAATAAATTTTGCCGATTAAAAAATGTAACATCCCAGACTGCTTACAGGATTGCCGACTATCCCCACAAACCAACACGAGTCTTTTCAGCATGCTTTGTCCTCACTCACATGCTTACCGGGAAACTTCCCGGTAGGTCACCCATCCTAGTACTACTCCAAGCCAAGCACGCTTAACTATGGAGTTCCTATGGATTGAGCTCCCGAAAAGAAGATGCATCTTGTTGATATGGGTAGTACCTAACAATTCTTATAAGCCTTCCTTCAACCATGTAGTCCCATACCTACACGGCCTCCGGATCCCTCTCATTCCGATGTGTTTCGGTTCCTACTATTGTCGTGGGGGTCCCTTGCGGCTTAAACCGTTCCCCTTAGGTCGAGAACCTTTCGTATCCACCTAGCGGGATATCGAAAGCCACGACGTGGGTGTTACAAAAAACCTATGTTTATTTCATAATTTTTGCATTAACATCATTAAATGTCAATAAAAGTAACATGATTTTTGGTTGGGAATAGAAATTAAACAACAACAACTTTAAACTTCAATAGGATGTCATTTAATGTGTTAATATCTTAAAAAAAAATCATTAATCATTAAACAATTAATAAACTTCTTTATTTAAACGATAATTCTAATTAACTTCTTAAAATGTTAATAATTCACTTCTTGAAATCACCACCCATGAATTAATAGAACACACACAAATGTACTGATCATAAATAACAAATTTTGAGAATTTTTTTTCGTGTTAATCCCCCGGTTTTTAGAAAAAGACCTCCTGATAATACATAGTTCGGTTAACAAATATGTAACATCCCAGACTGCTTATAGGATTGCCGACTATCCCCACAAACCAACACGAGTCTTTTCAGCATGCTTTGTCCTCACTCACATGCTTACCGGGAAACTTCCCGGTAGGTCACCCATCCTAGTACTACTCCAAGCCAAGCACGCTTAACTATGGAGTTCCTATGGATTGAGCTCCCGAAAAGAAGATGCATCTTGTTGATATGGGTAGTACCTAACAATTCTTATAAGCCTTCCTTCAACCATGTAGTCCCATACCTACACAGCCTCCGGATCCCTCTCATTCCGATGTGTTTCGGTTCCTACTATTGTCGTGGGGGTCCCTTGCGGCTTAAACCGTTCCCCTTAGGTCGGGAACCTTTCGTATCCACCTAGCGGGATATCGAAAGCCACGACGTGGGTGTTACATGCCCACCAGCTTCCGCTTGGTTCGTCCCCAAACCACACCGTACTGGGAGAGGTCTGCTCTGATACCAAGTGTAACATCCCAGACTGCTTACAGGATTGCCGACTATCCCCACAAACCAACACGAGTCTTTTCAGCATGCTTTGTCCTCACTCACATGCTTACCGGGAAACTTCCCGGTAGGTCACCCATCCTAGTACTACTCCAAGCCAACTACGCTTAACTATGGAGTTCCTATGGATTGAGCTCCCGAAAAGAAGATGCATCTTGTTGATATGGGTAGTACCTAACAATTGTTATAAGCCTTCCTTCAACCATGTAGTCCCATACCTACACGGCCTCCGGATCCCTCTCATTCCGATGTGTTTCGGTTCCTACTATTGTCGTGGGGGTCCCTTGCGGCTTAAACCGTTCCCCTTAGGTCGGGAACCTTTCGTATCCACCTAGTGGGATATCGAAAGCCACGACGTGGGTGTTACAACATAAGTTAAACCTAACCAAAAATAACTTCTCGTACGAATCTAACTTAGATTCTCCAGAACAATTTATTCTTTTGGTGGAGCTCCATAACCATTTGAGTTTAGTTAGTTGGTTAAGTTCGGGGATATTTTAACCCCAAAAACATATAAGAATTATATAACTATTAAGCTATTAGTATTATAATATTATTAAAGTATCTCTAATGGGCGATGATCTCTCTAATAACATGAAGATATTTTTTTATTCCTTTAATAGAGAAAAACTAAGAGGAATTGTTGTGAAAATCAAAGGCTTCTACTCTCTCTCTCTCTCTCTCTCTCTCTATATATATATATATATATATATATATCAAAAATGATGGTCTCATTGGATACTTTATGAATTAACAAATTAAGAATCGTTGAAATGGAATAATGTAAAGTTATTGATATATTGCATTTAATAATTTCTAAAGAGTTTTTTTTTCTGAAAGGAATAATTTCTAATGAGTTGTTGGATTGAAGTGAATGAGTACTTAATATTTATTAGCATTAAAAAATTATAAATTTAAAATGTATACGCGTAAGACTTATGTAGGGGCCACTCTAGCTATCTCTCGATAAATGCGTCATTGGATATTTCTTAGACTTATGTAATTAGTGGAGAGACCAGCAACATTTTGTTTAATTATAAAAAAAAAAGTGGTAGAGGCGAGATTTGATAATTGTAACAGATCTTATCTCAGTTCAATGTTTGATGATGAGACAACGTTATATGATAAGTTAATTTTGAAATTTATTTTATGTTGTTTCTCTAGTTAAAATTATTATCATGAATATTAGTTTAGTTGGAAACAAACATGATAGAATAAGAAAATCATTTAATGATTTACCAAAACAACATAATTTAAAATAGATATTGAAATGTAATAAAGTGAAAATAAAAAATAATTTGATATTAAAGTATCAATGAGTATTATGAGTGTGTAGAAGAAAAAAATTAAGCTCACGTGCTTAATGAGCTCCACCAAATGATAAATCATTCGGCAGAACCCGAGTTCAATTATTGGGAGAAAAAAAAATTCTTGTTCAAACTATACCTCCCTCACGATTGAACTTCGAATTACTAGGGTCTCATATTGATATTAATAAAGACAATTCAATTTTCCATTTATTGCAAAGCTGACAAAGGAAAGAAAAATAAAGGGAAATACGTGTTACAAAACTCCTCAATAACAACAAAAGTATATTTTGTAAAGAGAAAAAAAAAGAGAACAACAATAGATATCACAGAGATAAAAAGAGAAAAATAAGTCTATTCTCCGTTAAAAAAAATGAGTGTATTATATTATTAACTTGTAATTACTTTTCTGTCAAATGATGTGTCATACTTATATGAGAATACAAGGTACAAGTCAAAGGTATGGAAAAATAACTTATGGACATCCACACATATTATTCAAGCAACTCCTCATATTGTATGGGTTTCCTTCCCCTTGGTCCTTTAATATGTAATTGAACTCCCTTCAACATATTCTTCTTTTTTACATTAGAGGCTTCTTCTTTAGATGTTTTATCATTTAAAAAACACAATTAAAATGTAATATAGAGTGAAAAAACACAATTCAAAAAACTCAACTTGATTGCTGAAAAAAATTCAAAATTACATATAATATGTTTGAAAATAAAACCGAGACAACTCAATTAGTCCATACTTGAACCACCATCACAAAAGAGACAATTAGTCCCTTAAAATAAGTCCCTACTGGACAAATTCAGAGTGATCGATACCATATTTAATCAGGCAAAAAAAAGTAATAAAAATCAACTTCCTAGTTATTGGTACAATAGTTAAGTAGGCAACCAAAAAAATGGTAATGAAAATAAATTTTTGAGTGATTGATTCCATATTTTCCTTGCCTTCCATGTTTACATGCATCTTGAATATTCTATAAATACCAAACATTTCTTTCACTATATATATCCCTCTCTCCTTCAATTCTTCTCTCACTTTCAATTCATTTTCCGATCTAAAGGTATACAGTTATGCTTGTGACGCTTTTCATTTTATTTATCCATGTGTGTTAATGTTGGCAAATTGTTTCCCAAAAGTAGCATATCACACAACCTTATCATGCAACACTCTAAAATGTTTTATTTTGAAATGATTTTCATTAATGCAAACAAACACATGCTTTTGTTTTTCTTAAAAAATTCTAAAGTAATGTCATTTTATATAACTTGTAATAGACAACCATTAAATTCATTTTAGGGTAATATGTTGTTATTACTCTATAGGTATCAATTAACTAGCCATGTATGTAGTTTTGCATATATTTTTTTTACACGATATGTGGATTTTTAAGGTGTGAAAATATACTTTAATGTCCATTTATTTCTATCTTCATCAATTGATAAGTTTTTTATTCAACTTTTACTGCGAAATAAAATTGAATAATGGCAGAAAAAACAAGATCTACAAAGAGAAGAGTTATGGCAAACTATGAGATGAAAAAGATAGCTTCAATATTGGTGATGATAATGTTCGTTGTTGCTCAAGCCGATGATTCTCGCCCTATGTCATCAACACCTGAACTTTCTTCAGTATCGGAGACAATCGGTTGTCTTGGCAGGTGTGCTTCTCGATGTAGAATAGCGAGAATATTTATGGGTGCTTATGCAGCTTGTACAGCAGGATGCGGAGTAGTAAAATGTAGTGGAGGGTCAACAACAGCTGATAATAAGGTGTCATTAATAGCTGCTTATGATTGTGCAACTAGTTGTGCTGTTTCTAAATCCAATAACATCGAAGGTATGCACGCTAAATTTTATCCCTTACATTATATGATAAATCTGTTAAATTATATTTTATAGATGCTCAAATGGTGTTTCTTACCATAATTTAAATTTTGACAGACGCTCAAGGTTCAGTAGAGCACATCGTGAGTTCATGTTTGGGAGCTTGCAAGAACAAATAGCTTGTAACATATGATGATAAATTTCCTGAGAGATAAATTTAATAAGGGAAAATTTATTTAAATATAATAATCATGTAATGAAAATGTTATAAGGGATTGGGACTCTCCAATCACCATTTATATTTATCTTTTGTGGAATGTTGCAAAAGGAGATAATATGAAAACTAATGAAAAAGGAATATTTGATTTGCCTGATCACCATGGACTTTTTATATTCAGGTTATACGTAGTTTCTGCTAATAGGAATTAGCCAAGTACTTTTCTTTTGATTTATTTTGATTTGTTATTTCTCTCAAATATTTTTCTTTTAAGCAAAGTGAAATATTTTAAATAAAAAAGAGGTAGAAAAATTTGGGGGACATAACTGTGACCCATCAACGACATTATCAACCTTTAAAAGGGAATTATAACTTGGTTAACATTGATAAATATAAATATAACTAGATGAATTTAAATCCTTTAAGTGAATCCAAATGCGCAACAGAAAAATACATTTCATGCTTTAAAAATGATGTGTAGAAGAAAGCGAGGAGCATTATATCAAACCAGAGACAAGCGTATTTAAACCATATTTTATTTTTAATGAATCGTAAATAAACCGTCAACCAGAAAAGATAGGTTCACGGCGACCAACAGTCCCTGCAACATAATACATTATAGTTTTCTCTCAAATCAATTCAACCTACGTTTACTTGGGTTCTAATTGTGCCAACAGAAGAAGGTTTGAAGATGAGAGCATGTGTGATCAAGCAACTGAAAAGAATGTCATAATCAACGAAGTTGTAAGCGAAAAATAAGTGAAAAAGAAACTAATTTGTTTCATTAAATTAGAGAAAAGAGCTTAAAAATGTTTGTTTATATGTTTCATGTTATTTTTTACATGCACTTAATTAGTTTTTGTATTTTTTTTAATATCCTTGAGAGGCATTGGTTGGAGTTCTAGTAATCAACAATTAACAATTACTCTCTCTTTCATTTTCTTTTTTTAATTTATGCTTTGAGCTTACCATGAATGTGATTTATGGAAAGTGTACTTTGCTCATTTTTATTTAAATAATACTTGAGTGATCCATTGAGTTCCTGATACATGTTTTGTAACACCCATACCAGACGTATCTAGAAAGTCTGGCACGTGCGTTAATATTAGTACTGGATACATTAAAATATACAAGAATTAAAAAGCTTCGAATGAATAATATTTACATCAAGTTCCGTTCGTATAAATAATAATACAATACAACTCATCCATACGTAAAAATACATCCTTGAAGTCCATAACATCCTGCAGCTTCACGAACGAACCCTTGAAGTAATATCCATCCGGCTCCGAACATGCATAAACATCCTGCTTATCTGAAACAAATAAGGATTGGGATGAGACATAATGTCTCAGTGAGTTCCCCTAAATCCTAGGCTATAGGCAACCTCAAGGGGAAACCTACGGTCACCACGTGTCTACATTACAACCTGACGGTTGATTATACGTGTGTGGGGACATGCATACTTAGACGGTAGTGCATACTAGGGCCGTCATAGTCATATCTCACTTGTTATAGGCTTCTCACCTATACATGTCATGGCGGTTGAGGGAACCTAAACCGCATTACCAAGTGTATGCTTTACGTCACAAGGCCTAAACATAAATATCATAGCATAGTCATGACATGATTCTAATCCGGACGATTAGGGAAACCTAGGGTCGTCACGGCCATAGCTTTCTATACTTGTTCTATACATAACTTGAACTTATCTTATATCATCTCATGCCCTTATGCCTAACATATCGTACATGAATGCATTCTTAAACATAATCATAGCCATAGCTTGCATAAACGTATCTAAGTTCATTTATGTTAGCGTTGAACAAACATTATTATCTTGGTTCATTTTACGGATTGTCCCGGGTGGAGTAACCCCGAAATCAATCCCATACATGACCGATGTACGTACATCGGACTCCCTCGGTGTCGTGCGGGTCCCTTGCGGCTTAAACCGTTCCCCTTAGGTCGAGAACCTCCCGTATCCCCCTGGCGTGGATAACAAGAGACACGAGCACCTACGTCTTGTTACTCGGTGACATGCGGGTCCCTTACGGCTTGAATCGTTCTCATAATGAGAACCCCTTGTATCCCCCTGATGTGGATATCAAGAGACATGTCACCTACACTTATTAATCATAGTCTTGTCGTGCATAAGTTAAACATAATCATACATACATGTTTACCTCGGAACCTTGATCGATCCGATTATTGGTAACCTATACTTGTTCATAAACATACCTAATCATGGTGAAGAGACTAACTAGTCAAACCACGGCTTACATACTTGCTAATTCATACTTGACCATATGCGAAGAACATACACTTCGCGTCCTATCATTCTAGGGAATCATATCCTATACTTGTCTTACTTATCATTCATGCTATCATTCTAATTCTCAACACTATGTCGAGGCTCTACATTCATTCCCTTTCTTAGCTTATTACTACCCCATCATACTTAAACTCTCTTGAGCCACCCTCGTGTTACATGCTAAGATTGCCACGATTATGGATGCAAGGATCAATTGACGATGCGTGCAAATTTTCAATACTTTCTAAAGACCGAAAATGCCATAAACCCAAGTTACGAGCCGTTTACAAATTTCATGATTTAATAAAGCCAAACTTGTTCCAGTAGAAAGATAAGTAAAAACAGTGAAAGAACACTTCGAAACGATCGCTACGGACCCCCACGCGACTGCCCCCAAGCACCCGAGCGCAGAACAACGCGAACGTTGTCCTGTCTGGGGCGCCTGGCGCCAGAGGGAGGGCGCCTAGCGCTGGCTCCCTGACTTGTGGGCGCCTAGCGCCCTTGGTCAGGCGCAGCGCTGCGAATTCTGCGTTTTCGCGTGTTCCGGCCGCGGGTTTTCGCCATTTTCGACCCAAAACTCGTCCAATTCGACCCTGTAATGCACCAAATCCATCCAACAACATACATAGACTTATTTAAACATATCTCATGGCAATTTTAACATATAAATCACAAGAATTGATCAAGAGAACATTAGGGTTCTAAACCTCACATAAACATAATTCAATCCTTTCTAACATGAATTTACACAACCAAAGGTAGGTAAACTATCTATGGAACTCACCTAAACATGTTTCTTGCATAACTTCAAGCTTCAAGCATCAAACCCTAGCTCCTTCAATCTTGTTCTTGTGGTGAAAAGAGTGAAGTCTATGTGAACCAAGCTTCCACATTCTTATGATATCATGAGTGAAGATTACTTAACTTGGAACAAGCTTGGATCAAACTTTTGGAAGGAGTAGAGAAGAGAGGGAGTGGCGATGGATTAGGGAGAAGGAAGAACCAATCCTTTCTTCAAACTTAGAGAGAGGAAGAAAGTTGGAAAATGAGATATTTTGGTATCTTACCAAATAAATATCCTTCCCCATGCAATTACCAATATACCCTTGTCTTGAGCGTGTTAAATTCGACCCTGATACTTATCTCGTGTTAAGCTGACATGTCATAAAATATTTCCATTAACTTACTTTCTATGAATTTAATTCATCTGACACGGTCAACGGGTAATATACCGATGCTGACAGGCGGGATATTACATTCTACCCCCCCTTAAAAAAATTTCGTCCTCGAAATTTAAAGATCGACTACCAATCATCATAATGAATCCTTACCGTCTTAGCTCTAAGTCATACATATTCTTATCATACATTCTCAAGAAGTTCGTCGTATCATATCCTCATCATATTTCTTAACCCACATGTAACTGAACATAGCCTTCTTGATCTTAATATCACTCAAACTTAGAGTTATCTTAGTATATCATGATTTGGAACTTACCTTGCTACACACAGACGTATTGTCTCAGACTCGTATCTTACCCGCTTAACATGAACCATTCATAAAGAGATCTTATCATAAACATGAACACTCATGATTTGCCTTTTAACTGGGATCCTACCGGAAACCAGGTTTGCCCTGCAGTGCTTACTTGCAACATTAAAACATCTTTTCATACATTCATAATCTTATCGGGTAAACATATATTTCATACTTCAGTTTGCTTATTGTACCTTGAGACTCATGCCTCTTACTTTTATGAATCATATAAACATTTCCACATATCTCTTATCTCTTTTCAGAGCCTTAGGAAATCTTTCGATTTCATTGCAATCTCATTGCATCTTATTGCACCCAAACTCATGGGTATCTCATATAGCTTAACATAAAGGAGTGAAATCAAATTGTTACTTTATCTGACAATCTAATAACCAACGTTGTGGTTAACATGTTCTTGAAACTTTCTAGCAATTTTACTTGCACATACATCATACATTCTTAACACATTTCCTTGTATCCCGTAGGATATTGGCTCCATACGGACATTGTTGTTCCATAACATGTGCATACTTTCAAGTGTCGCCTCTTGTTAAATGATAACGATACGTGTTCTAAATTCTTTCTTGAAGAAATTTTTTCTTAAACTTTGGTATTCGGTTTCTTGGAACGAATATATACATGACTAAAAATATTATCATTTCCAAAACTGAATTTGTAATAGCACCACAGAACCACCGGACGAGTTTCTATATTTTGAAAAAGATTTAACAACTCGCCCCAAACTTGTCCATAACAAGTTGATCCTGAAGTTTGTACGTCTTAAGTGAGTTTACTTACGACGTATCTTATCAGTTTCGAAAATGTGTAATTTCCATGAGTTTTAAATAAAAACATCGTTCCCAAGTTCCATAATACCAATCTTACTTTAAAAGTTATAAATCATGCTTTAACATATCTTAACAAGTATCGTTTTCACTCAACAAGTATTGCCTCAGAAAGTATGATTCTCATTGCACAAAGCTCGAGAGTCACATCTCCTTACATGACAACATGCTTAAACTTCGAAGGTAGATTCTTACATTCTTAACTGACATACATAGTTCAGACACGTATTACTGCATAACATAAACCATAGACGATCCTTGACCCACTTGACGTAACCTGTTCCTCTTCTTTATAAACATATAACTTGATTCACCATATCATCTCATTCGGTTATCGCTTGAGCATTAATACCTTTTCCTGCAACCGGTCTTCTTTCTTGATGCTATGATCATTATATGAATCACAAGAGGAAACCTTCTGAACCTTACATACTTTCCATTATCATCTTACTTAGGTGTTGGCATATACTTAAAACTTTTACCTTAGCCAATGCTATCTACATAAACATCCATACTTACTTACCACATCGAAAATTCTTCTCAAAGATTCTTTCATACTAAAATCCCATGTTTCGTGTTTAACGATTAGCTTCCAGGGCGCTACTCTGATTCCCACCTGTTGGCTTAAACCATTACCCTAATCCGTTAGAGCAATTGAGACTTCAATTCATGCTTATTACTTGAATACTTACTTCTTGAGATCTTCCATGTTGCAACCAACATCACAATTTTTATACTTGTCTTGTAAATTCAAAACTCATGATGGTTTATCTTATGCTCATAATACTTGACTCAGGGGTAAACCTTACTTTCTTGCTGGTTGCACTTACCATACATGTCATATCTAAACTTATTTTTGAGTAAACTCAATTTCCATTAACAACCCATCTAGCACTTGAACATAACTTTCTTGAACATCTAATCTTTGTACCTTCGCATTCTCGCGGACTATATTTTGCTTAATCATACCAATGCTTGCTCATTAATTTTTCCTTTTAAAGAAAACTTCGTAAACTAGCGCACAGATCATTGACGTTGATAATTTTCTACTTTATAAATATATTGAGTTTTGGCCCCGGCTGTTACTATAAAATCATAGAACGAGTTGATAACACATACGTGTCATCAATTCTAGATTCTAATGAGTCTAGCTCGCTCTACGAGTGTCGTAGCAAACCGGTTCCTAGAAAAATCTCGTGAATTTCCAAAATGTCAACTTCAATCACCCATACGCATAAACTTAATGATCCAACATCATATCAAGCCCTAGCATGTTCGTTAAGCAAAACATAAGTTCGAGAGTTACGCCATAATTCCACATAATCCGAAAACTTTGTGATGTCTTATAACTTGCACCAATTAAATTTCTTGCTTCTTACCTCATGCATACGTATTCACTTTATCCAGTCATATGCCGGAACTTTGTACTATTGATCTTGGCTCTTGACACATTAACCTCCAAAGCTACCTTAAACCGGATTGATTTCCGTTAATACTTGTCCATGCATTTTCTTCCTCAGAAATCATAGGATGTGATGTGCATTCAATACTTGATGTTATAGAGAGTGCTGGTTATATAAAAGATTGTGAAAACAACCCCCAATAGCTACTACTGACCCTAGAGTCGAAATAACAGTTTTCGAAGAAAAACTGAAAAAAATTCGATCCAGGTTCGCTATTGGCGTATTTTCTTCAACTCAGCTTTCCAAAAGGAAAATCGTATTTTACATAAAAATTTTATTTCCTCAAGTATCCCAATGCATATCATTCCTTCCAAACATCTTAAAACAATTCTATAACATTTGCATGGCAAGCATTAACATCATTCGGTTCCATTCAAGGCACATTAGAAACTGATATCTTGTCATCACGTTTTCCTAACATAAAATTTCCACATAAACCTTAACTTCATCTGCTAAGAACGGCTTACTTCATTACGTTGCTACTTATGCAACTTCCAAACATACATATAGTTAACTTCATTCATATAATGCTATTCCTGAGAGCCTGCTGACTCCGCCAACATACACCGACCTCTTACTACCTTGTAGCCTTGTTCGGACATTCTAGAATATCTTAAACCCGTTCCAACAACAACTCTTACCAAAACTTTCGGTCATGGTTAGATACACATATCCAACTTCTTCACTTACGGGTACATGGAGTATCGTTATCATCTTACCTGACATTGTCGGAATGTTTCTTCTTAACATGCTTTACATTCCCAGAGGATTCACACTTCTACTTGATTAGTTCACCGGCCACCTTTTGGCACGATCAAACTACTTCATCATATACTTCATTCCTCCTGGGTCCTATTCAGCTCTCAGGCATCCATTCTAATCACTGAATGTTAAATTGAGTTGATCAGGCTCAACTAACATCAACAACTAGAACATTTACCCGGAACCCAATGGTCCCACTACCTTCGTTGTAATTTAATGACCCAAGGCACGGTCTGAATCGACCTGCTCTGATACCAATTGTAACACCCATACCAGACGTATCTAGAAAGTCTGGCACGTGCGTTAATATTAGTACTGGATACATTAAAATATACAAGAATTAAAAAGCTTCGAATGAATAATATTTACATCAAGTTCCGTTCGTATAAATAATAATACAATACAACTCATCCATACGTAAAAATACATCCTTGAAGTCCATAACATCCTGCAGCTTCACGAACGAACCCTTGAAGTAATATCCATCCGGCTCCGAACATGCATAAACATCCTGCTTATCTGAAACAAATAAGGATTGGGATGAGACATAATGTCTCAGTGAGTTCCCCTAAATCCTAGGCTATAGGCAACCTCAAGGGGAAACCTACGGTCACCACGTGTCTACATTACAACCTGACGGTTGATTATACGTGTGTGGGGACATGCATACTTAGACGGTAGTGCATACTAGGGCCGTCATAGTCATATCTCACTTGTTATAGGCTTCTCACCTATACATGTCATGGCGGTTGAGGGAACCTAAACCGCATTACCAAGTGTATGCTTTACGTCACAAGGCCTAAACATAAATATCATAGCATAGTCATGACATGATTCTAATCCGGACGATTAGGGAAACCTAGGGTCGTCACGGCCATAGCTTTCTATACTTGTTCTATACATAACTTGAACTTATCTTATATCATCTCATGCCCTTATGCCTAACATATCGTACATGAATGCATTCTTAAACATAATCATAGCCATAGCTTGCATAAACGTATCTAAGTTCATTTATGTTAGCGTTGAACAAACATTATTATCTTGGTTCATTTTACGGATTGTCCCGGGTGGAGTAACCCCGAAATCAATCCCATACATGACCGATGTACGTACATCGGACTCCCTCGGTGTCGTGCGGGTCCCTTGCGGCTTAAACCGTTCCCCTTAGGTCGAGAACCTCCCGTATCCCCCTGGCGTGGATAACAAGAGACACGAGCACCTACGTCTTGTTACTCGGTGACATGCGGGTCCCTTACGGCTTGAATCGTTCTCATAATGAGAACCCCTTGTATCCCCCTGATGTGGATATCAAGAGACATGTCACCTACACTTATTAATCATAGTCTTGTCGTGCATAAGTTAAACATAATCATACATACATGTTTACCTCGGAACCTTGATCGATCCGATTATTGGTAACCTATACTTGTTCATAAACATACCTAATCATGGTGAAGAGACTAACTAGTCAAACCACGGCTTACATACTTGCTAATTCATACTTGACCATATGCGAAGAACATACACTTCGCGTCCTATCATTCTAGGGAATCATATCCTATACTTGTCTTACTTATCATTCATGCTATCATTCTAATTCTCAACACTATGTCGAGGCTCTACATTCATTCCCTTTCTTAGCTTATTACTACCCCATCATACTTAAACTCTCTTGAGCCACCCTCGTGTTACATGCTAAGATTGCCACGATTATGGATGCAAGGATCAATTGACGATGCGTGCAAATTTTCAATACTTTCTAAAGACCGAAAATGCCATAAACCCAAGTTACGAGCCGTTTACAAATTTCATGATTTAATAAAGCCAAACTTGTTCCAGTAGAAAGATAAGTAAAAACAGTGAAAGAACACTTCGAAACGATCGCTACGGACCCCCACGCGACTGCCCCCAAGCACCCGAGCGCAGAACAACGCGAACGTTGTCCTGTCTGGGGCGCCTGGCGCCAGAGGGAGGGCGCCTAGCGCTGGCTCCCTGACTTGTGGGCGCCTAGCGCCCTTGGTCAGGCGCAGCGCTGCGAATTCTGCGTTTTCGCGTGTTCCGGCCGCGGGTTTTCGCCATTTTCGACCCAAAACTCGTCCAATTCGACCCTGTAATGCACCAAATCCATCCAACAACATACATAGACTTATTTAAACATATCTCATGGCAATTTTAACATATAAATCACAAGAATTGATCAAGAGAACATTAGGGTTCTAAACCTCACATAAACATAATTCAATCCTTTCTAACATGAATTTACACAACCAAAGGTAGGTAAACTATCTATGGAACTCACCTAAACATGTTTCTTGCATAACTTCAAGCTTCAAGCATCAAACCCTAGCTCCTTCAATCTTGTTCTTGTGGTGAAAAGAGTGAAGTCTATGTGAACCAAGCTTCCACATTCTTATGATATCATGAGTGAAGATTACTTAACTTGGAACAAGCTTGGATCAAACTTTTGGAAGGAGTAGAGAAGAGAGGGAGTGGCGATGGATTAGGGAGAAGGAAGAACCAATCCTTTCTTCAAACTTAGAGAGAGGAAGAAAGTTGGAAAATGAGATATTTTGGTATCTTACCAAATAAATATCCTTCCCCATGCAATTACCAATATACCCTTGTCTTGAGCGTGTTAAATTCGACCCTGATACTTATCTCGTGTTAAGCTGACATGTCATAAAATATTTCCATTAACTTACTTTCTATGAATTTAATTCATCTGACACGGTCAACGGGTAATATACCGATGCTGACAGGCGGGATATTACATGTTTTTACAAGAAATCACATATTATATCATATCTTTTGAGATTGTGCTTCTCTAAATCAATCATGCATGTTGTTATGTTTTGTCTGATAGTTTTCTTATTATATACCAACACATGTTGTGCTTCTCTCGTATCTCTTTCTCTCTTTATCGCTCAGGTGTTAACAACTGTTATATGGACTTGATTTTGTAGTTATTTGCTTCGTGTATTTCCCTTGTTAAAAATTAAGTTGATCTTCAGACGAAGACATGTTTGCTTTTGTGAGAGAGCGGTCGTTAGTTAAACTGGGTGTTGTCTATTTCTATAAAAACTAGTTTTTGTTTCATTATTTTTGTCTGCTGTTGTCTCGGCCAAACTATTAAATAACAATCGTGGTCGCGTATATTTTTGTCTGTTGTTGTCTCGGCCAAACTATTAAATAACAATCGCAGCCGCGTATAGAATTTTGTGATTTCACTTGGTATGAATTATGTGTTACGGATTGTGGTCGTCGTGGTGTGAATTTCTGACAACATAACACAAAAAACTTCAATAAGAGAATTAGTCATTATACACTTTGTTCATGTTTTTGGCATCCAAGGCCCTCTTTAAAACAATTCTCTTTGGGATTTACGGAAAAAAGTTAATAGGAATAAACATAATAAAGAAATAAGGGTTACACAAACAAGGGCAATTATATTTTGGACAAGAGCTACACAAACCAGCGTTAATTGGAGAAATGAAATATGGGTGAAGTATGTGCAAGATAATAATAGGAGATACATAATCCTTCAACAAAACAAAAAAATAACAGATATAAAATCAGGGTATTTTTGGGTAAGTAATTAACCAAAACAAGAATGAATATATAAATTATTTCTAAACTTAAAATGTGGGTCATTTGATATTTCATGTGAGCAGTTAATTAATTGATGTGATTTGTTAGATTAAAGTTATATTAATGATTAGGATTTGGTTTCAAATTTAATTTGACACATTAGTATCATTTGATCTTACCTCATATATATATGTGTGTGTGTGTGTGTGTGTGTAAACTACTGTAATGATGTTTGGAAAAAATTGTTACTAGTCACTATTTGTTTTAGGTTTACAGACACTATTTCTTTGTTTATGGGAAACAATTAAATTAATGTCACAATTCAATGTTGCTAAAGGTCCTAAAACTAGTAGTGTGGTATATGTTCATGCATTGTAAACTTAAATATGAATGAGTCATTGAGAATCAACTTCAATGTTTTCAATGAATGATTAAAAAAAATGAGGAAATTAATGAATGTGTAGTGGGTTTGCTAATAAAGATCAAAATTCGGATAAGAGTGGGGGTGAAAAATTGGCACGAGATGACAAAAAAATTGAGATAAAAGTGGGAGAAAAAAAAAATAGAATAAGTTTGCAAAATAGGTATAATATGAAAAAAAAATGGGAATTCAGGTTTCATGACTATTCTCATTTATGTATAATAGAAAATAAAATCAATTTTATTTTATGTATTGTGCATGTAGAACAACTTGTACTAATTTTCAGGTTGTGGATGTAGTACTACATATTCTCTTTTTCTTTATCGTCATTCAATAAAAGGTTTGCCAATAATAAAGAAATCAAATCAAATCAATGTAACAAATAAATATTTAATACTTGTACGAGGAAATCTCCTTCAAAAAAAATTGGAAGAGGAAATTGTGAGTTGTGAAAATTAATATATTTATAGTGAACCACAGTGACAGTGCGTTTTTCATTTTTCACAAGTATTTGTAATTATATCTTTGCGCATCTTGTGTTTGGAGTTGCGCTACTAATAAATTTTTCCGATTAAAAAACCTATGTTTATTTCATAATTTTTGCATTAACATCATTAAATGTCAATAAAAGTAACATGATTTTTGGTTGGGAATAGAAATTAAACAACAACAACTTTAAACTTCAATAGTATGTCATTTAATGTGTTAATGTCTTAAAAAAAAATTATTAATCATTAAACAATTAATAAACTACTTTATTTAAATGATAATTCTAATTAACTTCTTAAAATGTTAATAATTCACTTCTTGAAATCACCACCCATGAATTAATAGAACACATACAAATGTACTGATCATAAATAACAAATTTTGAGAATTTTTTTTCGTGTTAATCCCCCGGTTTTTAGAAAAAGACCTCCTGATAACACATAGTTCGGTTAACAAATAAGTTAAACCTAATCAAAAATAACTTCTCGTACGAATCTAACTTAGATTCTCCAGAACAATTTATTCTTTTGGTGGAGCTCCATAACCATTTGAGTTTAGTTAGTTGGTTAAGTTCGGGGATATTTTAACCCCAAAAACATATAAGAATTATATAACTATTAAGCTATTAGTATTATAATATTATTAAAGTATCTCTAATGGGCGATGATCTCTCTAATAACATGAAGATATTTTTTTATTCCTTTAATAGAGAAAAACTAAGAGGAATTGTTGTGAAAATCAAAGGCTTCTACTCTCTCTCTCTCTCTCTCTCTCTCTCTCTATATATATATATATATATATATATATATATATATATCAAAAATGATGGTCTCATTGGATACTTTATGAATTAACAAATTAAGAATCGTTGAAATGGAATAATGTAAAGTTATTGATATAGTGCATTTAATAATTTCTAAAGAGTTTTTTGTTTCTGAAAGGAATAATTTCTAATTAGTTGTTGGATTGAAGTGAATGAGTACTTAATATTTATTAGCATTAAAAAATTATAAATTAAAACTGTATACGCGTAAGACTTACGTAGGGGCCACTCTAGCTATCTCTCGATAAATGCGTCTGTAATATCCCGCCTGCTAGTATCGGAATATTACCCGTCAATTGTGCCAGAGGAATTAATTCATGGAAGGTAAGTTAATGGTTAATACTTTATGAGATGTCAGCTTTTACGGGAAAAGTATCAGAGTCGTTTTAAACACGTTCAAGGCAAGGGCAAAATGGTAAATTTGCGTGGAAAGGATATTTATTTGGATTTTGGGCAAAATATCTCATTATCCTCATCTCTTTCTCTCTCTAGGTTGAAGAAACTTTTCTCTCTTCCTTCTCTCTTCTCTTCTCCCACGCCCTTTCTCTCTTTCTTTCTCCAATCCTTTTCTAATTCTCCTTCCATGGCAAGTATATTTTTCTTGATCCTTCATGATCCTCTAACTTATGGAAGTTTTGTCTTCTTTGATCCTTCATCTTTCCTCTCAAAGAAGTGATCTAAGAATCTAGGGTTTGGTCTTGATCAAGAATCTAAGGCTTTAGTTTGATGTTTTGGGAGCTATTGTCACTACAAAAAAACGCGTGAATTCCGGCGGCTAAATTTTGCATATTGCGGCGGTTTTAGCCGCCACTATTAGCCAAACTGGCGGTTCAGATAAATGCCGGAATTTTGGCTGCCACAAAGATTAAAACGACAGTTTAATACTAACCGCCATGAAAACTGCCGTAATACGCAATGCATATAGCGGCAGCTAGTTGATTGATTAAAACGGCGGTTTCAACCGCCCTATTGTACACAATTTCAGAAGAAAAAATTGCGCATAGTGGCAGTTTTAACCGCCAAAATTGTTGTAATTTAATTTTTTTTAAAAAGGAACTATGGCAGCTTCAACCGCCACAATTGCCTCTTTTTTTAATAAAAAAAAAATTGAATAATGATTATTAGGTAGATAGCAAACATTTTTCTGGCCCAAAAATCATAAAAGAAATGATAAGAAACGTAGAAAAATATGGACAGCATATAAAAATATAAGAATTGTAACAAATCATATAAGTATTTTTCTTTTTAATAAGCAAATGAATTAAATGAGTACAAGGGTCTAACCCATGATACAAAGGGAGTTTTTGACATAAAACACAGGAGATGATTACATTGCCAACTAGAGTACAAATAGCTAACATCGCCATTCTTTTTACCGCAAAACCAGTCCCAAAAAAATTTAGTTCTCTCCCAAAAGCCATTGATGTCAGCACCTCCTGCAAAAGTGATATTATTTCTGTAATTTCTGTAACAAATATTTATCACAACATTATTTACTTCTTAAACTGTTGTAATGTTTCATGCCATGATTCAACAAGTTTATTGTCATTAATTCATTAAGTGTTCCAACATACTTATCCTCCAATTGAATCCCAAATTTCAAGTAATTAAAATGATGGTCAATGCTAGATAACATAACTCAGAAGAAACACATAAACTGCAAAGTAATAAAACCAATACCTTGGACATGTCGACAACAATGTATGAGTATCGTATTGCCCTTGTGAATTTGAGCAGTAGCTGCGTTTGAAGCAAGGGTGCGAAGGCGCCTACAATACTAGGCGTGTTGAATAGAAATCGTATCTATGGGGTGAAGAAGTCCAAATTCATCTTCCAGCAAGGACTCCCATGATCTATCTCTTATGTATAAGCTCTCTCCCAAAGATCAATTACATGCCTAGTAGAAAACCTGAATTGTCTTTAGTAATTCAATATCTTACTTTGTATTGAAGTTTTATATATCCTATACTTCAAATGTTATCAAGGTTAGTAGTTACAAACACAAAACTCCAATGTTAGACATGTCATTTAAGTTTCTTAAACCAGGGAACAAAGAAAGAACCAAAATCCTCATTTGTCATTACCTGCCTCTTGAGAAGAAAGCTAATGCCAAATGTAAATCCCCAATGGTTGCAGTTGCCATGATTCAAGCTAACAAAAAAAATTCAAAAACAAAAAATAAAAATTCAAGCTGTTAGAATAAATTCACAACAGATAAAACTAACAAATTCCCTATAAACCCAACTTCAAATTCTTCATTTTCCATTCAATTGTATATCAAATCAATACCTTAATCATCCCTACCAAATGATGGACCCCCCTCTCTCCAAGAAACAATGGCTGAAAAAATAAAACATAGTCACTTATTATATAAATTCAAAACAAGCAAAAACAAAAATGAAATCGTTGGTGGCAAAATAGAAGACAAAGCATTATCCAAATCAACAATCATTAATTTTCTTCAAACATCTATACCATGTTGTAATGTAATGAAGCTGGCACTTGCAGCCACATAACACACATTCAGTTACTTCAAAACTCTAAACCTTTGTAGTTCTATGTGAATTCACAGTCATATTAATAAAAGAACCCATCTGAAGATTAATGATAATCAGGACAAAATGTAAAGACACCAAAAACCAAAAGGATATGACAACATCAGACACAAACAACTTCAATAAAAGGTAAATCAATTTAAGAAGCATGTAGACTAAATAATGAGAAGGATTCATAATTGAAAACAAGGAATTCATCCCAACAACACACCAAATCTAGGATTTATCAATTCGGAAACCAGTTCACAAATAAACAAGCAACCTAGGGTTGTCCAAAACAGAAAAAACCTAAAACATAGAACCACAACTTTTTGGATTTAACAAAAGCAAAAGTAAAAGGCTTTAAAACAAAGAGAGAGGAAATAAACAGTGCAGAAGCAAAAGAACTAAAGTTGAGATATGGTTTTAGGATCAAATCGAGTTCAAAACTGAACGAAAGAGGTACAATCAGTTTACCAAATCCTTGAAATGCAATAAGCACGAGAAATTAAAAAAAGAACAAGAAAACCAATGCGAAAAAAGAAAGAAATACAATACAATCAATTTACCCTAATTCAAGGAAGCCTCGGAGCATCAGAGAGACTTGATAGAAATCCTGAAATGGTAGAGAATATGAGATCAATATATTCCATCAATCGTTTCAGCATTACTTTATTACTTAACATCCATAGAATGACAAACAAACTATGATATACAACAAAATGTTATTTCATGCAATGGAGGACTCAAACATCATTGTTTACAATATACAGTACACCACAACTTTCTTTCTTTTTGTTTGTTTATCATTTAACTGATTAATCCAACCTAATTAATATACTAAAATCTGAATCACAAATCAACTAACAAGATCAAATGAGTTCAAACCACCATATGATACAACTTCAAATAGCTTCAAAACTAAAAAATTAAATTGAAATTGCACTAAACAGAAAGTAATAAATCCAAAGATACACCAAATCAAAAAGTTCATATCAGAAGTGGTAACATACACAATATTTGTTCAAGAACCTGGATGAAGGGCTCTTTCTATTCTGACTTTGTCCTCTTCAACAGCAGGAGACTGAGGTAATTTTCAACTGCATGAATCACAACACCAACTAAAATAAAGAATAATACAAACCAAAGATTAAGCATAGATATATTATCTTAAATTTATCTCTTCACTCCAATTTCAGTAACTCATTCATCGATATAAAAGACAAAAGTTATATATGATTAAGAAAAATAACACAAACTAATCCAAAATTAATAAATTCATAAATAACATTTTAAAATCGTGAAGAAAAACAAATCAGTAAATAATAACAATATTACTAAAAAAAATACCAAAGAATCCAATAACACTTCAGAAATAAGCTTTGTGAAATTTTACAAAAATTAAAATTAGAAAGTGAAAAAAGAAAAAAGAAGCATTATCGCAATACCAGGGACATTTGTGAAGGTAGAAAGTGAAGAGAATGTGAGATCCGAACAATCTTTTACTGGATTCAAAGGTGAAGGTTTTGAGGGTTTTGGAAGTTAGGGATTTGGATTAATCGATGATGTTTGAAGTTTTGGAATTGAGGGTTTCGGTGTTTGAATCGATGGGTTTTGGATGAATCGATGGTGTTTGAGGGTTTGGAATCGATGAAATTGAGGGTTTCATCTTCTGCATGTGTTGTTCTGGATTGAGAAAAAAAAAATTATGTGTTGAGAAAAAAAAGATGAAGGTTTGGGTTTTTAGTTATAAAAATATATTGTGTTGAGACAAAAAAGATGGAGGGATTTTCTAAATAATTGGGAAAAAAAGAAGAGGGAAACTAGTGCGCCAAAGTAGTGGCTGGAAAAATTAGAAAGGTTAATACCGGCAGTCTAAAATGCCATTATATACAAGGAATATTATTCAATTAAATTTTGTTAATACCGGCAGTCGAAACCGACGTAATGTACCGTAAAAAGCGGCGGCTATAAAAACTGCCGTAATACACTGGATATAGCGGCGGTCAACACTGACCGCCGGAAAAAAACCGCCGGAAAAAATGCGTTTTTTTGTAGTGTGTTGAATATGCTTCAAGAGGTTGGTGAATCAAGCAAGAAACAACTATGGGCTTGAAATCAAGAATTAGGGTTTTGTTGAAAGAAGCTTTGGGGTGGATTTGAGGTGAACTAGCAAGGATGAAGAAGCTTTGGAAAGTAAGAAAACAACAAGATTGGCTTGGTTTAAACAAAGAAAGCAAAAAGGGAACAAGAAGCTAGGGTTTTGAGGCATGAATTGAAGTGGATGCTTGGAAGCTTTTGGGAATCAAGTGTAGTCTTTTAGGTGAGTTCCTTAGATAGATTTCCCACCTTGAATTTATGTGTTTGACTTGTAAGATAAGAATGAAGTTTTTAGGGTTTGCATATAGTATGTAAGCACCCCTTTCCATGTCATGTTTGCCATACTTGCCAATGCTTGCCATTCAAATGTTTTATAAGTTTCTTTTGACCTCTAGAATCATACTATGCATAAAGATAATTGGTTTTGAGGCTTTTGGGTCAAGAACACCTATTATGCAGGGCTGGACTGTCACAGCTCGCCTTGCGAGCAAGTGAGCTAGCCATGGCGAGCAAGACAACCGAACCAGGGGTACTGCTCGCCCCTAGCTCGCCTCGCGAGCAATGCAACTCGCCACGGCGAGTACTGCAGCTCGCCTCGCGAGCAAGACAGTGCCTACGACATTGTTTGCTCGTCTCAGGCCTTGTTGTCGTCCTTCGAGCCGGTGTTACCCGAGCAGTCTTTTATGAAAATAAACCCCTCAAACCAAGATTCTATTGGCTAATTTTAAGTAAAGTTTTATTGAGAAGGAGCAAGTGTTTGGCATAGTTAGCAAAGCATGGCAATGAGAGAATAGTAAGATAAGACAGGGTAGCAAGTCAACCATTAAGAAAGGGAATGAAAGTAGAGCCTCGACATAGTTTGTTGAGAACTAGAAAGTTAAGCATAGTTTCATTATAGTTAAGTTGTGAATGGTTAGATTAACTATTCGCAAAGTATATAAGCAAGCATTAAGTTACCTCTAGTGGGATCGCTTAAAGATCCGAGGTAAAAGAGATAGCATGAATAAGTTCAACCTTCATACATGCATAAGACTAAGTATTAAGTGGTCAAGACCACTGAGAAGTTAAGGTGTCGTGTCTTTTGTATTCCTTCCAAGGTTGGGTACAAAAGGTTCTCCAAGGGGAATGGGGTGAGCCGTAAGGGACCCGCACGTTCACTAAGGGAGTCCGGTACGCCCTTGCTAGGCATTTTACCGGGAGTAAGGATTAACTTCCGGGGTTACTCCACTCGGGACTAATCCATAAAATGAATTCAAGATAATTGTTTGTTACACGCTAACATAATCAATGAAGCTGACTATGCATATTCATCATACATTTATGTGTGTTGTGTCATAGAGCCTTGGCATAGAAAATCAAGAACTAGAAAGAATAAGTAAGTAGAAAGTCAAAGAGCTAGCAAGCTAGAAAGAGTCACTTTGGTGGCAAGATTAAGAAGTTTTAGATGCATCTTATTCAAGTAAGCAAGTTAAGAGAGTTATACCGTCGACGATCCTAGGTTTCCCCTAATCGTCCGGTTTAGAGTCGTGACATGACTTTAGCAAGTGAAGGCCTTGATGCGTAGATCGTATCTTGGCATTGCGGTTTTAGCTCCCCCTTAACCGCCATGACACGTATAAGAAGAGAAGCCTATAACAAGTAAGGTAAGCCTATGACGGGTCTAGCATGCACTACCGTCTAGGGAAGCAAGACTCCACACACGTATAATCAACCGTTAGGTTGTATTGTAGACACATGGCGACTATAGGTTCTTCCCCTGAGGTTGCCTATAGCCTAGGGTTAGGTGGAACTCACTGAGACATTATGTCTCATCCCAATCCTTATTTGTTTCAGATATCAGGATGGTTTAGCTAGCTAGTAGCCGGATGGAAGTTTCGGCAAATGTTCGTTCGTACCAGCTGCAGCATAGCATGGATCTTCAAGGATGCATATATCATATTTTGGGAAAGGATGAGTTGTAATCTTATTGTGCGAACGCATTTGTTGTATAAGATTTTCATTCGTAGTTTTTATGTTGTAAATTTTTAATGTATCCAGTACTAAACTAATACACATGCTAGACTTTCTAGATACGTCTAGTATGGGTGTTACAGCGTCATTGGATATTTCTTAGACTTATATAATTAGTGGAGAGACCAGCAACATTTTGTTTAATTATAAAAAAAAAGTGGTAGAGGCGAGATTTGATAATTGTAACAGATCTTATCTCAGTTCAATGTTTGATGATGAGACAACGTTATATGATAAGTTAATTTTGAAATTTATTTTATGTTGTTTCTCTAGTTAAAATTATTATCATGAATATTAGTTTAGTTGGAAACAAACATGATAGAATAAGAAAATCATTTAATGATTTACCAAAACAACATAATTTAAAATAGAAATTGAAATGTAATAAAGTGAAAATAAAAAATAATTTGATATTAAAGTATCAATGAGTATTATGAGTATGTAGAAGAAAAAAATTAAGCTCACGTGCTTAATGAGCTCCACCAAATGATGAATCATTCGGTAGAACCCGAGTTCAATTATTGGGAGAAAAAAAATTCTTGTTCAAACTATACCTCCCTCACGATTGAACTTCGAATTACTAGGGTCTCATATTGATATTAATAAAGACAATTCAATTTTCCATTTATTTCAAAGCTGACAAAGGAAAGAAAAAAAAGGGAAATACGTGTTACAAAACTCCTCAATAACAACAAAAGTATATTTTGTAAAGAGAAAAAAAAAAGAACAACAGTAGATATCACAGAGATAAAAAGAGAAAAATAAGTCTATTCTCCGTTAAAAAAAATGAGTGTATTATATTATTAACTTGTAATTACTTTTCTGTCAAATGATGTGTCATACTTATATGAGAATACAAGGTACAAGTCAAAGGTATGGAAAAATAACTTATGGACATCCACACATATTATTCAAGCAACTCCTCATATTGTATGGGTTTCCTTCCCCTTGGTCCTTTAATATGTAATTGAACTCCCTTCAACATATTCTTCTTTTTTACATTAGAGGCTTCTTCTCTAGATGTTTTATCATTTAAAAAACACAATTAAGTCCCTAGTGGACAAATTCAGAGTGATCGATACCATATTTAATCAGGCAAAAAAAAGTAATAAAAATCAACTTCCTAGTTATTGGTACAATAGCTAAGTAGGCAACCAAAAAAATGGTAATGAAAATAAATTTTTGAGTGATTGATTCCATATTTTCCTTGCCTTCCATGTTTACATGCATCTTGAATATTCTATAAATACCAAACATTTCTTTCACTAAATATATCCCTCTCTCCTTCAATCCTTCTCTCACTTTCAATTCATTTTCCGATCTAAAGGTATACAGTTATGCTTGTGACGCTTTTCATTTTATTTATCCATGTGTGTTAATGTTGGCAAATTGTTTCCCAAAAGTAGCATACCACACAACCTTATCATGCAACACTCTAAAATGTTTTATTTTGAAATGATTTTCATTAATGCAAACAAACACATGCTTTTGTTTTTCTTAAAAAATTCTAAAGTAATGTCATTTTATATAACTTGTAATAGACAACCATAAAATTCATTTTAGGGTAATATGTTGTTATTACTCTATAGGTATCAATTAACTAGCCATGTATGTAGTTTTGCATATATTTTTTTACACGATATGTGGATTTTTAAGGTGTGAAAATATACTTTAACGTCCATTTATTTCTATCTTCATCAATTGATAAGTTTTTTATTCAACTTTTACTGCGAAATAAAATTGAATAATGGCAGAAAAAACAAGATCTACAAAGAGAAGAGTTATGGCAAACTATGAGATGAAAAAGATAGCTTCAATATTGGTGATGATAATGTTCGTTGTTGCTCAATGTAGAATAGCGAGACAATCGGTTGTCTTGGTAGGTGTGCTTCTCGATGTAGAATAGCGAGAATATTTATGGGTGCTTATGCAGCTTGTACAGCAGGATGTGGAGTAGTAAAATGTAGTGGAGGGTCAACAGCAGCTGATAATAAGGTGTCATTAATAGCTGCTTATGATTGTGCAACTAGTTGTGCTGTTTCTAAATCCAATAACATCGAAGGTATGCACGCTAAATTTTATCCCTTACATTATATGATAAATCTGTTAAATTATATTTTATAGATGCTCAAATGGTGTTTCTTACCATAATTTAAATTTTGACAGACGCTCAAGGTTCAGTAGAGCACATCGTGAGTTCATGTTTGGGAGCTTGCAAGAACAAATAGCTTGTTACATATGACGATAAATTTCCTGAGAGATAAATTTAATAAGGGAAAATTTATTTAAATATAATAATCATGTAATGAAAATGTTATAAGGGATTGGGACTCTCCAATCACCATTTATATTTATCTTTTGTGGAAGGTTGCAAAAGGAGACAATATGAAAACTAATGAAAAAGGAATATTTGATTTGCCTGATCACCATGGACTTTTTATGTAATATCCCGCCTGTTAGTATCGGTATATTACCCGTTAATCGTATCAGAGGAAATAATTCATGGAAAGTAAGTTAATGGAAAATATTTTACAAGATGTCAGCTTTTTACGGGAAAAGTATCAGAGTCGTTTTAAACGCGTTCAAGGCAAGGGCAAAATGGTAAATTCACGTGGTAAGGATATTTATTTGAATTTTGGGGCAAAATATCTCATTCTTTCCTTATCCTTTCTCTCTCTCTCTATGTTGGAAAAGATTTTCCTCCTCCTTCTCTCTACCTCTCACGCCCTCTTCCTCTCTTCTCTCTTCTCTCTTCTAATCCTTTCCAAAACTTCTTCCTTTCATGGCAAGCTTTATGATGGTGGTTCCTCTTGATCTATAAGCTAAAGGAGGTTTGTATTATGTTTGATTTCCTCTATTTCTCCTCTTAAAGAAGTGATTCAAAATTTAGGGTTTGGATTGAAACAAGAAGCTAGGGTTTATATTTGTGGTTTTGGAACTCTTGTTGATATTACTACATGAAATTGGAGGGATAAGCAAGAAACATCTTGAGTTGAGTTTATATTGAAAGTCAAGAGTTAGGGTTTGATTTATGGTAAGGTGGAAGATGATTCAAGCTAGGGCTTCTTCATGGCCAAGGATCATGAGGCTTAAATGGCAAGAAAGAACAACAAGATGGATTGGTTTAAGTCAAGGAAGCTAGTGGATCAAAACTTGAGTTTTGGGCTTGCTTGATACTTGGAACTTGGAGATGCCACAAGAAACTTTCTAGGTGAGTTCCATAGATAGTTTTCCCACCCTTTGGGATTATGAATATGCCATGTATGATTATTATTATAACAATGAAAAGTCTAGGAATTAAGTAAGATGTTAGTTGCCCCTTTTCTTACCATGCATACTAAACATGTTTATACTTGCCAAATGAATGTTTTACAAGTTTCCTATGATCAAATATGTTCTAAAACACTTAGAGACACTTGGTTTGAGGTTTTTGGGTCAAAAATACCATTTTTAGGGGTTCTGGACTGTCATAACTCGCCGTGCGAGCTATTACTCGCCACAGCGAGCTGGAAGGTCGAACAGGGGGTCCTGCTCGCCTCCTACTCGCCTAGGCGAGCAGATGCTCGCCTCCCCCATGATTTTACTCGCCTAGGCGAGCAAGTGGTGTGTTCCGGCACTGCTTGCTCGTTTCAGGCAGATTCGGTGTTTTCGAACCGGGTTTTCTTATGCAGTCTTTTATGAAAGCAAACCCCTCAAACCAAGGTCCTAAATGATGATCAAAGAAAGCATGATTCTTATGATATGAGGCAAGTATTAAGCATGTTAGTAAGGCATGGCATACGAGAGAACAATTTATGAATCGGGTAGCAAGTATACATTAAGCAAGGGAAAATTAGAGCATCGACATAGTTGTCGAGAACTAGTTAGTTAGCATGAATCCCTAGATTGTCTTTGCACATGATCAAGAGTGTTATAGAAAGAAAGCTAGGTTGTGGTTTGATTAGTTAATCTCTCCACCATGGTTAAGAACTTACAAGCATGAACTAGTATGTATTTACCGCTATTCGGATCGATTAAGGTTCCGAGGTAAATAAGCAAGTATGTATATGTTTAACTTATGCACGACAAGACTATGACTAATAAGTGTAGGTGACATGTCTCTTGATATCCACATCAGGGGGATACAAGGGGTTCTCATTATGAGAACGATTCAAGCCGTAAGGGACCCGCATGTCACTGAGTAACAAGACGTAGGTGCTCGTGTCTCTTGTTATCCACGCCAGGGGGATACGGGAGGTTCTCGACCTAAGGGGAACGGTTCAAGCCGCAAGGGACCCGCACGACACCGAGGGAGTCCGATGTACGTACATCGGTCATGTATGGGATTGTTCTCGGGGTTACTCCACCCGGGACTCTCCGTAAAATGAACCAAGATAATTATTGTTTGTTCAACGCTAACATAATAATGAATGAACTTATGACCGCCCATGCATGTTATGTTTATGATTAGGTTCATGTTTATGCAAGAATGAATCCATGCACGTTTATGATTAAGAACAAGAGCACTAGGTGCTATAAGACAAGTACAATGCATGGAATAGAGCAATGTAAAGAATATGATACCGATGACGATCTTAGGTTTCCCTAATCGTCCAATTTAGAAACGTGCCATGATCATGATATGTTTAGGCCTCGATACGTAGAGCGTATTCTTGGCAATGCGGTTCTAGATTCCTCCTTGACTGCCATGACATGTATAGGAAGTGAAGCCTATAACAAGTGAGATAAGCCTATGACAGGTCTAGCATGCACTACCGTCTAGGAACCATGACCACATACGTATAATCAACCGTCAGGTTGTATTGTAGACACGTGGTGACCGTAGGTTTCCCCTGAGGTTACCTATAGCCTAGGATTTAGGGGAACTCACTGAGACATTATGTCTCATCCCAATCCTATTTTTGTTTCAGATAAGCAGGATGTTATGCAAGCTTGAAGCCGGATGTAGATTCTATGTATGGATGAGATGTTTATGTTGTTGTATGTATGAACGCAATTTGTTGTATAAATATTCATTCGTATGTAATTTTTGTTGTAAATTTTAATGTATCCAGTACTAATATTAACACACGTGCTGGACTTTCTAGATACGTCTGGTATGGGTGTTACAATTGGTATCAGAGCAGGTCGATTCAGACCGTGCCTTGGGTCATTAAATTACAACTAAGGTAGTGGGACCATTGGGTTCTGGGTAAATGTTCTAGTTGTTGTTGTTAGTTGAGCCTGATCAACTCAATTTAGCATTCAACGATTAGAATGGATGCCTGAGAGCTGAATAGGACTCAGGAGGAACGAAGTACGTGATGAAGAAGTTTGATTGTGCCAAAAGGTGGCCGGTAAACAAAGCAAGTAGAAGTAGGAATCCTCCGGGAATATAAGGTCATGTTAAGAAGGAACGTTCCAACAATGTCGGGTAAGATGATAGTGACATTCCATGTACCCGTAAGTGAAGAAGTTGGATATATGTATCTAACCATGACCGAAAGTTTCGGTAAGAGCTGTTGTTGGAACGGGTTTATGATATTCTGGAATGTCAGTACAAGGTTACAAGATAGATAGAAGTCGACGTATGTTAACGGAGTCGGCAGGCTCTCAGGAATAGTATTATATGTGAATGAAGTTGAGGATTTAAGAGAAAGATTTATGTTATTAGGATTAAGGCATTGACTTCCGACGTGCCAAGAATTGTATCGAAAAAGGGTGATGTTGCCATGCAAATGTTATTGAATATTTCACGATGATAGGAATGAATGATGTGCATTGTATACTTGAGAATAAAAACTTTATGTAAAGAATGTTTCTGAAAAAAAAAAATAGAGTCGGAGAAGCTCACCAATAGCAAGTCGGGGACAAAACTTTTAGTTTTCTACCAATTCGTTCCTATGGTTTGCAATGACTATTGGGGAGATGTCTTCGCAATAATCTTTTATGTGACGAAAATATTTTATGACCTCAAGTAACAAATGCATATCATATCCTAAAATTTCCAAGGAAAAAGACATGGGCAACCATCAACGAAATCGATACGGTTTAAGGTAGCTTTGGAGGTTAATGTGTCAAGAGTCAAGAACGATTCAAGATCAAGAGTATAGAAGTTCCGGTATTTAGAAGGAAAGTCACAGATGTTTATGCATGAGGTAAGAAGTAAGAAGTTAAAGCGGTACAAGGTTATGGGAAATCACAAGGTTCGCGGATTATGTGGAATTATGACGTATCTCTCGAATCTATGTTTTGCTTAATAGACTTGTTAAGGCTCGATATGATGTTGAGTTATAAAGTTTAAAAGAATTTTAGAAAAATTACGCGTATGGGTGACTGAAGTTGACATTTTGGAAATTCACCAGAGATTTCTAGGAACCGGTTTGCTACGACACTTGTAGAGCGGACTAGACTTATTAGAGTCTAGGATTGATGGCACGTATGTGTTATCAACTCATTCTATGATTTTATAGTAATGATCGGGGCCTAAACTCAGTATTTGTATAAAGTAGAAAAATCATCAATGTCAATGACCCGCGCGTTAGTTTACGAAGTTTTCTTTAAGAGAAAAATCAACGAGCAAGCATTGGTATGATTAAGCAAAATATAGTATGCGAGAATGCGAAGGTACAAGGTTAGATGTTCAAGAAAGATGTGTTCAAGTGCTAGATGAGTTTGTCAAAGGAGTTCGAGTTGCTTGGAAACAAGTTCAAGTATGATGTGAATGGTAAATGCAACCATTAAAAACGTAAGGTTTACCCCCAAGTCAAGTATTATAAGCATAAGATTAGTTATTAGAAGTTTTGAATTTACAAGACAAGTGTGAGGTTGTGATGTTGGTTGCACCACGAAAGATTTTGAGGATAATTCAAGAAGTGAGTATTCAAGTGATAAGCATGAATTGAAGTCTCAATTGCTCTAACGGAATAGAGTATTAGTTTAAGCCAACCGGTGGGAATCAGAGTAGCGCCATGGGAGCTAATCGTAAAATCAAGAAATATGGGATTTTAGTATGAAAGAATCTTTGTGAAGAATTTTCGGTTGGTAACACAAGTTAACGAGAATGCATCATAAGACAAGCGAGGAGTTCTCGAAGTGGAAAGTAAGGATGGATGCTTATTCAATCAGTGTTGGCTGGTAAAAGTTTTAAGTATGTGTCTTCACCTAAGTATGATAAAACAAGAGTTGCCAGATATGAATTGGTTAAGCTGCATGAATGATGATGATAATGGAAAACATGTAACATTCAGAAGGTTGCCTTTGTGACTCAAGTAAAGAATCGAAATATTAAGAATGATGACTGATATTTGGAGAAGGTAGTAATGTTCAAGTAATACTTGAAGGGATTATTTGAAGATTCAAGTTTAGTGTTCCTAAGAAGAGAAACAATTTCATGTCAAGAGGTTCAAGGATTTCCTACGAGTATGTAAGCGGTATTGCGAGTATGTATATCGGTTAAAAGGAAGAATCCACCTTCGAAGTTTAAGCATGATAAGTTGTAGGGAGATGCGACTCTCAAGTTTTGTTCAATGAGAATCATACTTCTGGATGCAATACTTGTTGAGTGAAAACGATACTTGTTAAAATATGTTAAGTCATGATTTATAACTTTTAAAGTTAAGATTGGTATTAAAGAACTTGGGAACAATGGTTATTTTAAACATGAAAGTTTTCATTGTCAAAACTGAGGAGGTACGTCTTAAACAAGTAAATTCACTTAAGACGTACAAGCTTCAGGACCAACTTGTCGTGGACAAGTTTGGGGCGAGTTGTTAAATCTTTTTCAAAATATAGAAACTCGTCTGGCGGTTCTGTGGTACCATTACACAATCAGTTTTGGAAATTATAAAATCTTTTTAGTCATGTGTATATTCGTTCCAAGAACCCGAATACCAGAGCTTAAGAAAAATTTCTTCAAGAAAGATTTAGAACACGTATCGTTATCATTTAACAAGGGACGACACTTGAAAGTAGGCACACGTTATGGAAACGAGAATATTCGTATAAAGTCAATATCCTACGGGATACACGGAAATATGTTAAGAATGTATGATGTATGTGCAAGTAAATTGATGCATGAAGTTTATGTTCACCTGATAAGATTATGTATGCATGAAAAGATGTTTCAAAGTTACAAGTAAGCACTGCAGGGCAAACCTGGTTTCCGGTAGAACTCCAATTAAAAGGTAAATCCTGAGTGTTCATGTTTATGATAAGATACATTTATGAATGGTTTATGCTAAGCGGGTAAGATTCGAGTCCGAGACAATACGTCTATGTGTAGCAAGGTAAGTTCCAAGTCATGATATACTAAGATAACTCTAAGTTTGAGTGATATTAAGATCAAGAAGGTTATGTTCAATTGCATGTAGGTTAAGAAACAAGATGAGGACATGATACGACGGACCCTTTTAATATGTATGAATAGAAGATGTATGGCTCAGACCATGGATGATAAGTTTTTTTTCATGATGATTGGTAGTTGATCTCTAAATTTCGAGGACGAAATTTTTTTAAGGGGGGTAGAATGTAATATCCCGCCTGTTAGTATCGGTATATTACATGTTAATCGTATCAGAGGAAATAATTCATGGAAAGTAAGTTAATGGAAAATATTTTACAAGATGTCAGCTTTTTACGGGAAAAGTATCAGAGTCGTTTTAAACGCGTTCAAGGCAAGGGCAAAATGGTAAATTCACGTGGTAAGGATATTTATTTGAATTTTGGGGCAAAATATCTCATTCTTTCCTTATCCTTTCTCTCTCTCTATGTTGGAAAAGATTTTCCTCCTCCTTCTCTCTATCTCTCACGCCCTCTTCCTCTCTTCTCTCTTCTAATCCTTTCCAAAACTTCTTCCTTTCATGGCAAGCTTTATGATGGTGGTTCCTCTTGATCTATAAGCTAAAGGAGGTTTGTATTATGTTTGATTTCCTCTATTTTTCCTCTTAAAGAAGTGATTCAAAATTTAGGGTTTGGATTGAAACAAGAAGCTAGGGTTTATATTTGTGGTTTTGGAACTCTTGTTGATATTACTACATGAAATTGGAGGGATAAGCAAGAAACATCTTGAGTTGAGTTTATCTTGAAAGTCAAGAGTTAGGGTTTGATTTATGGTAAGGTGGAAGATGATTCAAGATAGGGCTTCTTAATGGCCAAGGATCATGAGGCTTAAATGGCAAGAAAGAACAACAAGATGGATTGGTTTAAGTCAAGGAAGCTAGTGGATCAAAACTTGAGTTTTGGGCTTGCTTGATACTTGGAACTTGGAGATGCCACAAGAAACTTTCTAGGTGAGTTCCATAGATAGTTTTCCCACCCTTTGGGATTATGAATATGCCATGTATGATTATTATGATAACAATGAAAAGTCTAGGAATTAAGTAAGATGTTAGTTTCCCCTTTTCTTACCATGCATACTAAACATGTTTATACTTGCCAAATGAATGTTTTACAAGTTTCCTATGATCAAATATGTTCTAAAACACTTAGAGACACTTGGTTTGAGGTTTTTGGGTCAAAAATACCATTTTTAGGGGTTCTGGACTGTCATAACTCGCCGTGGCGAGCTATTACTCGCCACAGCGAGCTGGAAGGTCGAACAGGGGGTCCTGCTCGCCTCCTACTCGCCTAGGCGAGCAGCTGCTCGCCTCCCCCATGATTTTACTCGCCTAGGCGAGCAAGTGGTGTGTTCCGGCACTGCTTGCTCGTTTCAGGCAGATTCGGTGTTTTCGAACCGGGTTTTCTTATGCAGTCTTTTATGAAAGCAAACCCCTCAAACCAAGGTCCTAAATGATGATCAAAGAAAGCATGATTCTTATGATATGAGGCAAGTATTAAGCATGTTAGTAAGGCATGGCATACGAGAGAACAATTTATGAATCGGGTAGCAAGTATCCATTAAGCAAGGGAAAATTAGAGCCTCGACATAGTTGTCGAGAACTAGTTAGTTAGCATGAATCCCTAGATTGTCTTTGCACATGATCAAGAGTGTTATAGCAAGCAAGCTAGGTTGTGGTTTGATTAGTTAATCTCTCCACCATGGTTAAGAACTTACAAGCATGAACTAGTATGTATTTACCACTATTCGGATCGATTAAGGTTCCGAGGTAAATAAGCAAGTATGTATATGTTTAACTTATGCATGACAAGACTATGACTAATAAGTGTAGGTGACATGTCTCTTGATATCCACATCAGGGGGATACAAGGGGTTCTCATTATGAGAACGATTCAAGCCGTAAGGGACCCGCATGTCACTGAGTAACAAGACGTAGGTGCTCGTGTCTCTTGTTATCCACGCCAGGGGGATACGGGAGGTTCTCGACCTAAGGGGAACGGTTCAAGCCGCAAGGGACCCGCACGACACCGAGGGAGTCCGATGTACGTACATCGGTCATGTATGGGATTGTTCTCGGGGTTACTCCACCCGGGACTCTCCGTAAAATGAACCAAGATAATGATTGTTTGTTCAACGCTAACATAATAATGAATGAACTTATGTACGCCCATGCATGTTATGTTTATGATTAGGTTCATGTTTATGCAAGAATGAATCCATGCACGTTTATGATTAAGAACAAGAGCACTAGGTGTTATAAGACAAGTACAAGGCATGGAATAGAGCAATGTAAAGAATATGATACCGATGACGATCTTAGGTTTCCCTAATCGTCCGGTTTAGAAACGTGCCATGATCATGATATGTTTAGGCCTCGATACGTAGAGCGTATTCTTGGCAATGCGGTTCTAGATTCCCCCTCGACCGCCATGACACGTATAGGAAGTGAAGCCTATAACAAGTGAGATAAGCCTATGACGGGTCTAGCATGCACTACCGTCTAGGAACCATGACCACACACGTATAATCAACTGTCAGGTTGTATTGTAGACACGTGGTGACCGTAGGTTTCCCCTGAGGTTACCTATAGCCTAGGATTTAGAGGAACTCACTGAGACATTATGTCTCATCCCAATCCTATTTTTGTTTCAGATAAGCAGGATGTTATGCAAGCTTGAAGCCGGATGGATGTTTCAACAAGTGCGCGTTCGTATCGCTTCAAAATGCCAAGAAAATCAAGGATGTAGATTCTATGTATGGATGAGATGTTTATGTTGTTGTATGTACGAACGCAATTTGTTGTATAAATATTCATTCGTATGTAATTTTTGTTGTAAATTTTAATGTATCCAGTACTAATATTAACACACGTGCTAGACTTTCTAGATACGTCTGGTATGGGTGTTACATTTTATCTTCAGGATATACGTAGTTTCTGCTAATAGGAATTAGCCAAGTCCTTTTCTTTTGATTTATTTTGATTTGTTATTTCTCTCAAATATTTTTCTTTTAAGCAAAGTGAAATATTTTAAATAAAAAAGAGGTAGAAAAATTTGGGGGACACGACTATGACCCATCAACGACATAATCAACCTTTAAAAGGGAATTATAACTTGGTTAACATTGATAAATATAAATATAACTAGATGAATTTAAATCCCTTAAGTGAATCCAAATGCGCAACAGAAAAATACATTTCATGCTTTAAAAATGATGTGTAGAAGAAAGCGAGGAGCATTATATCAAACCGTCAACTAGAAAAGATAGGTTCACGGCGACCAACAGTCCCTGCAACATAATACATTATAGCTTTCTCTCAAATCAATTCAACCTACGTTTACTTGGGTTCTAATTGTGCCAACAGAAGAAGGTTTGAAGATGAGAGCATGTGTGATCAAGCAACTGAAAAGAATGTCATAATCGACGAAGTTGTAAGCGAAAAATAAGTGAAAAAGAAACTAATTTGTATCATTAAATTAGAGATAAGAGCTTAAAAATGTTTGTTTATATGTTTCATGTTATTTTCTAAATGCACTTAATTAGTTTTTTTTTTTAATATCCTTGAGAGGCATTGGTTGGAGTTCTAGTAATCAACAATTAACAATTACTCTCTCTTTCATTTTCTTTTTTTAATTTATGCTTTGAGCTTACCATGAATGTGATTTATGGAAAGTGTACTTTGCTCATTTTTATTTAAATAATACTTGAGTGATCCATTGAGTTCCTAATACATGTTTTTACAAGAAATCACATATTATATCATATCTTTTGAGATTGTGCTTCTCTAAATCAATCATGCATGTTGTTATGTTTTGTCTGATATTTTTCTTATTATATACCAACACATGTTGTGCTTCTCTCGTATCTCTTTCTCTCTTTATCGCTCAGGTGTTAACAACTATTATATGGACTTGATTTTGTAGTTATTTGCTTCGTGTATTTCCCTTGTTAAAAATTAAGTTGATCTTCAGACGAAGACATGTTTGATTTTGTGAGAGAGCGGTTGTTAGTTAAACTGGGTGTTGTCTATTTCTATAAAAACTAGTTTTCGTTTCATTATTTTTGTCTGCTGTTTTCTCGGCCAAACTATTAAATAACAATTGTGGTCGCGTATATTTTTGTCTGTTGTTATCTCGGCCAAACTATTAAATAACAATCGCAGCCGTGTATAGAATTAAATAACAATCGCTGCTGTTACGGATTGTGGTCGTCGTGGTGTGAATTTCTGACAACATAACACAAAAAACTTCAATAAGAGAATTAGTCATTATACACTTTGTTCATGTTTTTGGCATCCAAGGCCCTCTTTAAAACAATTCTCTTTGGGATTTACAGGGAAAAAAGTTAATAGGAATAAACTTAATAAAGAAATAAGGGTTACACAAACAAGGGCAATTATATTTTGGACAAGAGCTACACAAACCAGCGTTAATTGGAGAAATGAAATATGGGTGAAGTATGTGCAAGATATGTAATATCCCACTTATTTATGTAGCGAAGTAATACCTGATAACGATAAAATGCATACGACTAAGTTTAGGGGCATAATTGGAATTTCGTGTGGAGAAGATATTTATGTAGTTTTGGGTCAATTTCCTTCATAATATTTTCCTAACTCTCTCTCTAGGTTTTCTAAACATCCTTGCTCTCCCTTCTCTCCAGGAATTGTTAGCACTACTCTTTCTCCAACTTGATTCTTCTCTCAAATCATCTTCCAAACCTTCTGTAGGTTAGAGGTTAGGTTAAGATTGTTGGCAAGAAAGTTGGAACAAGCTTCTCCAAAGGTTTCTCCATCTAGGTTTTTGTTGATAAACTTGTGTAACAGCCCAGGCGGGTCCCGGCTAGGCACTGTACCCCCCGACACTGTTACTCACAAGCTTAATCACTACCCCCCTATAGTAGTGTTTTTGCCTTCCGTGGGAATCGAACATAGTACCTGGGGTTAAGTACTACTTCAATGCATTCCCACTACCAATTGAGCTACTAGCTCAATTGGTAGTGGGAATGCATTGAAGTAGTACTTAACCCCAGGTACTATGTTCGATTCCCACGGAAGGCAAAAACACTACTATAGGGGGGTAGTGATTAAGCTTGTGAGTAACAGTGCCGGGGGGTACAGTGCCTAGCCGGGACCCGCCTGGGCTGTTACACCTTCATATAATACTTCATCAATCATGAACACATAACATCATATTCAACAACATATATGTTCATATAATACTTCATTAATCATGAACAACACATAACATCTGTAACACCCATACTAGACGTATCTAGAAAGTTTAGCATGAACGTTGACTTTAGTACTGGATACATAAAAATTATCAACAAGAAATTCATACGAATGAATATTTATACAACAATTTGCGTTCGTACAAACAATAACATCAAACATCTCATCTATACATATAAAAGTACATCCTTGATATCCATATCATCCTGCAGTGACAAGAACGCTCACTTGCTGACATATCCATCCGTCTTCATGCTTGCATAACATCCTGCTTATCTGAAACAAATAAGGATTGGGATGAGACATAATGTCTCAGTGAGTTCCATCTAATCCTAGGCTATAGGCAACCACAGGGGAAACCTATGGTCACTACGTGTCTACAATACAACCTGGCGGTTGATTAAACGTGTGTGGGGACTTGCTTTCCTATACGGTAGTGCATACTAGACCCGTCACAGGTTCATCTTACTTGTTATAGGTCTTACTATCATCATGCGTGTCATGGCGGTTAAGGGATCCTAGAACCGCAATCTCAAGATACGATATACCCATCCAGACTTAACATACATATTCATGACACGGTCCTAAAACGGACGATTAGGGAAACCTATGATCGTCATCGGTATATCCTTCATAACATACTCTAATGCACGACTTGTTCTTAGCTAACATCATATCATAACATATTCATATCATGCATAATCATAAACATTCATACATTCACAATATCAATGTTAAACAAACATTCATTATCTTGATTCATTTTACGGAAAGCCCCGGGTGGAGTAACCCCGAGTACAATCCCCTACATATCGAAAAATTTCTAGCTAAGGTAATCGGACTCCCTCAGTGCCGTGCGGGTCCCTTACGGCTTAACCATTCCCCTTGGAGAACCTCCTGCATCCTTCCTTGGAAGGAATACAAAAGACACGACACCTACACTCAGTGACATGCGGGCCCCCCTTGCGGAGCTTATCCCGTATCTCATGCCACCTACTACATTCATTAATCATAGTCTTAACATTCATAAACATTCATGAAAGGTTTCTAACCTATACATGCATACTCGTTTACCTCGGATCCGGGGTCGATCCGATTAGTAGTAAACTACCTTTATATTCATTCATGTTCATATCTATTCATATGTGAAGAGATTGCTATCAATTCACGGCTTATCTTACATACTTAATCATTCTTAGTCATGTGCGAAGAGAATATACTTCGCGTCTTAACCTACATAAGGTTCATGCTTAACTTTCTAGTTCTCGACAAGCTAAGTCGAGGCTTTACTTTCATTCCCTTTCTTAGTTCATCACTACCCGGACAAATTGCATAACATAACACTCTTGTGTATCATTTGTCAACAAGCATTGTTAACGAATTACCATGTTTTTCCCTTGTTTAAAACCTTGTTTGGAATTGTACTTTAAACACTCGGAATTGAGGGGTTTCATAGTTTAATAGGGTACTGCAAGATCGAGCCTCGGATAGCCCATGCTGGCCGCAAAACGAATTGACAACACATGTTGTGTAGTCAATTTCGCCAGGCCAAATATCTCCTCGCCAGGCAAAATTTTTCGCCATGGCGAGCTAAATTGCGAGCTACTCCAGAGAGCACAGATCCCAGCTCGCCTGGCGAACTGTAGCAGTCCAGAATTCAGCATAAAACGTATTTTTTCATCAAAACCTCAAATCCAAGCATCATAAGCTACCTGGTACTTCTAGAACACATAAAAACAGTTAAAAATGGAATACATGGCATCATTAACATGTTTTGATCATAAATGAAACAAAGGGGTACTAAAACCCTAATTTCCATAACTAACATAACTTAGCAAAATTCATGTTTTTCTCACAAGAAATTGCACAACCCAAGGTAGCAGAACTAGCTAAAGAACTCATCTAACATGTTTCTTGCATTTCCTTCAAGTTTCTAGCTTCCTCAAGTACAAAACCCTAACTCAAGAATCCAAGCTCAATCCATTCCTTTTGTTGTTTCTTGCCCATGAAGCTTCTTTGATCCATGCTTGATCACTAATACCATGTGATGAGTCATAGATTAGTTTATTTATTGCCTTATTTAGTTTAGTTTTATTTTAGATTTGATTTTATTTTATTGCATTTTATTTTAGTTTAGAATATTTTACTTCAAATTGTCTTTTATTTTATTTTAGGAATGAATATATGGTGGAAGGTGCCTTGGAGCAAAAGAAAGAGGACTGGAGCAAAATACAGCGCAAGAATACGAAGATACGGGGCAAAAATACAATTCCCCTTACCAGAAGCTTGGCACGGCCCGTGCCAACATGTGGCACGGCCGTGCCCGTCCCCAGAACCACTTTTGCTGCTTTTTCTTCAAGGCCAAGTTACCCTGTTGCGGCTTTACCGTTTTACCCTTTTAGTTGCTTAGTTTCTAAGTCAATTGTAAAGCTATAAATAGAGTAGCTCTCCACCATAAACATTCATGCTTTACTTTGTTTATTTCAAGTATTATTTTAATAAAAGTCTTTATTTTCCCTTTTACTTTCTTTGCAATTTATTTTACCGTATTTCTCTCTTCTTCCTCCATGTCTACGATGAACATGAGTGAGTAGACTTCTTAGTCTTAGGATTATTGGGGAGTCTAATGACTCAATCCTAAACAAAACATGTCTAAACCCTAATTTCTATGTAACCCTAATTTCTAATCTAGATTCACCGTCTTAACGTGGATTAACAATTATCAAACTGTGGAAGCGAAAGCGGAGGGTTTGATAATCGTTAATCCATCATCCCAAACATCAATTCATAAAGCGAGAGCGGAGTCTTGATGTTGGAACAAGTGAATCTAGACAATAGTTGCAAAACAGTGAAATAGTCTTTGCAACTATTGAGACAAAGAGTAGTTTCAATCCTCTATGTATCTTCTAGTAATCATGTCAGTGAAATAGGCTTGGTTGCTAGAAGTAAACTCTCACCGGACTTTCATCGGAAAGGTGAGGGGCTAAGGGAAACCGGTCTTTAGAAATTAGTGTGTAACCCATGAAATTAGAAGTTTAGGTTTTGTCTAGTGAAGGATTAGTTATTAAGATGAACCAATGATCCTAAGGCCCCTTTATTATTATTGTTTTTACCTTCAGCAATCAAACCCTTTCTAATCAACTTTCTCTCCTCTAATCATTCATTAAAAGTTAATTGAATTGACCAACTCCCTAGCGGAACGATACTCTACTTACTACTATTACTTCGATAGGCCGTGCGCTTGCGGTTTGGCTCTATCAAGTTTTTGGCGCCGTTGCCGGGGAGTTAACTAATTTGATTAGCTTTTTCTTAGTGATTAGAATTCTCTCTTCTTCTTTCTCTTTTCTTTTTATTTTTATTTTTACCTTTTTATTTTTCTGTTATCGTTAACTTCTTGGGTTCTCAACCTTTTATGCGAAGAACTAGAAATCAGGCGGTATTCATACCCGAGATCGAAAGGTTCTTACATAGAAGGAGGAGAGCAGCACAAAATAACACCGCCATGGCCAATCGCACTCTCAAAGAGTATGCAACGCCGTCTACGGCTGAGCCACAAGCTGTTATAGTGTACCCAACGGTTGAGGATGACAACTTTGAAATCAAGCCTGCCCTACTTAACTTGGTGCAGCAAAACCAATTCTCGGGATCCCCCACTGAGGATCCCAATCTTCACATCTCTGTTTTCCTACGAATTAGTGGAACCATGAAGGAGAACCAAGAGGCCGTAAGACTTCATCTCTTTCCCTTTTCCTTAAGGGATAGAGCTAGCGCTTGGTTCCATTCCCTCGAAGTCGGTTCCATTACTTCATGGGATCAGATGAGGCAAGCATTCCTTGCCCGTTTCTTTCCACCATCTAAAACCGCTAAACTTAGAGACCAAATCACGCAGTTCAATCAAAAAGATGGGGAATCTCTCTATGAGGCGTGGGAGCGTTTCAAGGAAATGCTAAGACTTTGTCGCCACCATGGCCTAGAGAAGTGGCTTATAGTCCACACTTTTTATAATGGCTTGTCTTATACCACTAAGATGTCTGTTGATGCAGCTGCAGGTGGAGCACTTATGAACAAGAATTACACGGAAGCGTATGCCTTGATTGAAGACATGGCTCAGAATCATTACAAATGGACCGACGAGAGAGCCATCTCTAGTTCTTCACCCTCCAAAAAGGAGGCAGGTATACACGAAGTCTCTAACTATGATCACCTTGCTTCTAAAATTGATACACTAACTGAAAAACTTGAAAAATTCAATGTTAGTGCTATCAATTCTGCTTCTACTCCTTCTTGTGAAATATGTGGTATAACTGGCCATGCTGGTGTTGATTGCCAACTAGGTAGTGCTACTAACAGTGTTGAGCAAATGAACTATGCTCAATACAACCAAGGGATGCGACAAAATCAAAATTTTTATAAAAACCAAAATCCCTATGGACAAGTAGCACCACCCGGTTATGCAAACAACCAAAGATTCACTCAAAAATCCAATTTGGAAATTTTGTTGGAAAATTCTATTGCCAACCAAAACAAGCAACTTCAAGAACTCAAAAACCAAACTGGATTTCTGAATGATTCTCTTTCCAAGCTCAATACCAAGGTTGATTCTATTGCTACTCACTCTAAAATGCTTGAAACTCAAATCGCTCAAATAGCCCAACAAGTGGCTACCTCTTCCCAAACACCGGGAGTCTTTCCTGGTCAAACCGAAGCCAATCCCAAAGCCCAAGTTAATGTCATATCTTTTAGGGGTAGTAAGTTAGGTGAAACTTTTGCTAAGGTTAAAAACATTGGGAAAGAAAATGTCAAGCACTTAGGTGATAAAGTTGTGATAGAAGAAGCTAAACCTCTTGAAGAAAACAAAACTCCATCCCCCTTAAATCCCGAAAAGCTTAAATTAGAGGGTAAGTTTGAAAAATTTGTTAACATACTTAGGAAGATTTGCATTAAACTTCCCTTTGCTGAAGCTTTGTCTAGGATGCCTCTATATGCCAAGTTTTTAAAGGAAATTTTTTCAAAGAAAAGGGCTATAGAGCATAATGAGACAATAGCCTTGGCTAAGGAAACTAGTGCAATCATCCAAGAAGCAACCCCTAAGCTTAGAGATCCAGGTAGCTTTGCCATACCATGTGAAATTGGGAATGAATCCATAAACAAAGCCTTATGTGACTTAGGAGCTAGTGTTAGTTTGCTGCCTCTGTCTCTTTTTAAAAGGATAGGGATAGGAGAATTGAAACCTACCGAGATGGAATTGAAAATTGCTGATCGTTCTACCATGAAATTTGTAGGATTTGTCGAGGACATACCCGTTAAGATAGAAGGGATATACGTCCCCACTGATTTTGTAGTCGTTGACATTGAAGAGGACGACGACGTCCCTATAATCCTAGGTAGACCTTTCCTCGCAACTGCGGGAGCTCTCATTGATGTGAAACTTGGTAGGATAGTCTTTCAAGTGAGTGATAAAATGGTAGGATACGAGTTGGAAAATGTTATGAAGGGTCCCGCTCTTTACTCTTGTTGCATACTTAATGATCATGTTGTGAAAGAACGTTTTATAGCGTCATCTACACAATATGATATCTTTGATCCATTCTAAGGACTCTTTCTAACCGTCAAGCTAATGACATTAAAAGAGCGCTTCGTGGGAGGCAACCCACGCATTTAATTGCTTTTGTTTTGTTTTTCTTTGTTTTAAGTTGTTTTGTAGGTAATTGTCCAAGTGTGATTCCAAAAACATCAAGAAATTGAAAAATTTTGAAGCCCTCCTTACCAGAAGGTTGGCACGGCCCGTGCTGAGGTTGGCACGGCCGTGCCAGTTATTTGAAGAAAAACATAGCCTTGAGCCACAGAAAGTTGGCACGGCCCGTGCCAAGGGTGGCACGGCCGTGCCCGATCTCTGCACACCCTATAACATCAAATTTTTCTTCCTTCTTCCTCATTCACAAACCACAACCCTCTTTCATCTTTCAAACTTCTCTCTAAACCTCCATAACCTTCAAACCTTCAAACCACCATATCTCCCTCAATTCTTAACCAAAACACTCCATTCTTTCACCAATCAACCACAAACTTCCCCCAAAACAAAAACCACCAATCAAAAACATCTTTCATCCATCCAAACCAACAATTCACCAAAACCCTAATCTTTCAAAACCTAACCCAAAAACCACAAAACATTAACCAATCTCCACATCCAAACCAACAAACCTTCCTTAAACATCAACCCCAATCCTAAACCAATCCTTTCCATCCAAAATCTTCCCAAACCCCGAACTTTCATACCAACCATAACCAAGGTCAAATGGCTTCAAGAAGAAGAAGTGGAAAGGAACCAGCAAGTTCTTCCGGTCCTCCCCCAAAGAAGCAAACACAAGTCAAGAATCATGGAATTCAGTTCAAAGATAACAAACAAAGGGACAGGTACAAAATTCTTACTTCTAAAACCTTACATCCCTCTAGATATCCTGATTCCTATGATTTGCAAGTGCTAGGGCTTAGAGATGATGTTTTTAGGTTGATAGGTAGGCTAGGTTGGACTGCTATGCTAACACCTATGAGGGGTTATGAGAATTTTACTTATGAATTTTTAAGCTCACTTGTTTTCACTAAAGATAAGTTGAATTTTGATAACCCTAACCATAGAGTTGTTTTCCGGTTAATGAACATTGATTATAATATGTCTCTTCAGCACTTTTGCGAAGCCTTAGGTTTTGTCAATGAGGGGTATATTCATGATCATTGGGATGATAGTCTAAAACCGGATAACTATGACCCAGCTGCCTTTTGGAACCGTATCACCGGTCTTGATAACTATGTCCCTAGAGCCAACAAAGCTAGCAACATTCACAACCCCGTACTTAGGTACCTTCAGAGGGTCATGGCTTGCACTATTTGGGGTAGAACCGAGCTAGGAAACACTAGAACCGATGAGTTGTTCATGTTATGGGCAATGCTCTATAACCACCCCGTCAACACTGGCTTTTATTTGATTGATTACCTAGACTTTGTAGCTACTAGACCAGCCGGTAGGGGAGACATAGTGGTGGGTGGCATCATTACATACATAGCTAGGTGTTTTGGTGTGAATGAGGATGAGGGGATCAAACCAATTGAGGGAAACAATAAGCTTAACCGGGAAGCCCTCATTGCTATGAATTTCATTAAACATCGTCCACCACTCCATTACCAACTTAAGCTTAATGTGCCAATCATGCTTTTATTGCCTAACCCACCTCGGACTACTACCGAGGTGGAAGAAAATTGGTTGTATGTTGATGATGTGCAGGTTCTTAATGAGCAAGATGATGATGAGGGAGAAGGTGCTAACTTGCACCATGATGAAGGAGAAGGTGCTAACTTGCACCATGAAGAGGGGCACCATGGCCATGAAACCGGTGAGCTTCATGAAAATCAACAATGGACATGGATTCACAATGAAATCGAGAGGATGAGCACCGAGAAACAAAGGCAAGGTGTTGAGATCTCCGGCCTTCGCAATGAAGTTCAAAGGGGCAACCGTGTCAATGATGAAAATAATGAGATGCTCCGTCGGATGATGCAACACCTCCAACTTCAAGGTCCCCCTTACGGACCTCAATAAACAAATGTGAGCTTTCCTCTTCCTCTCTTCCCTTCTTCTTCTCCCTATCTCTCTCATTCTTCTACTCATCTCCTTCTTTCATCTTCTTCTACTCCTTCTTCTTCTTCTTCTTTTAATTTCTTTTTCTTTTGAATCATTGAGGACAATGCTTCCCCTAAGTGTGGGGGGGGCCTAATAAAGTGTCTAGAGTCGTAGTGTTCCCAAACTCCCTTGAACTTTATTCTTTTGTTTTGTTTTTATAGCAAGAGGCATGACTAAGTAGCTTGTTTTTAATATAAATATGGCATGAAAATTTTTGTTTTGTCTCTTCTTTAGGTCGCCTCTTGTACATGAAAGTAGTTTCTTGTGTTTCTTGTGTTCTTGCTATACCCATATCATGTTTTATTATGAAATTCTCCAATGAGAAAAGCACCCGGTTGCAATCCTTGAGTAAATGTATGAATAGGTATTTTAAGGAACACGTTCTATCTTTAGTGTTAACTTAGACCCTTTAAAGTCTTAAGAGTAAAAGTAGTATAAGTTTGCGTGGGAAAATTAATCAAATTGTTCTTAATTGTTATATTCTTATTAATTTGTTAAATGTTAAATGGGGCGGGAGAATGGCACCAACATGTGGGGGAAAGGACAATCCCTAACTTCCTAATTGTGGTGGTGACTCCCTAATTTGAACCTAAAGTGAAACAAATTCATCAATGCTAGGGGGAAAGGACAATTACATCCAAAAAGACTTCCTACGCGGAGATGAAACAAACAATAATTTTGCAGCACTACTTAGGGTGATTTTGAATATAGGGGGAAAGGACAATTACATCCGAGAAGACTCCCTACGAGGATAGATAGCCCCTAAGCATCTGCAGCCCCTTGTGCTTAATTGTTATATCTAATTTAATGTTTAACTCAAATTCCCATCACTCTTATATGAAATGAAGAAAGGACTTTTCTCGGTTACTTTAGCACTAAGGATAGAACCTATTCCTCATAATATCTGTCTTATACAGGAGCAAGAAAAGGGTTGGACTGCACACACACACTCACTTGAGACTTGATGTTGGGTAGAATAGGTTCATGAGAGGTATTTGAAATTGTAATTAGTGTACTTGAGGCAAGGCCTTTCTCTAGAGACTTATGTTCTTAATATTGCCATAAATCGATCTTTGTTGCTGCTATGTTTGCTGCCTTTTGCTTGAGGACAAGCAAAGATTCAAGTGTGGGGGAGTTTGATGAGTCATAGATTAGTTTATTTATTGCCTTATTTAGTTTAGTTTTATTTTAGATTTGATTTTATTTTATTGCATTTTATTTTAGTTTAGAATATTTTACTTCAAATTGTCTTTTATTTTATTTTAGGAATGAATATATGGTGGAAGGTGCCTTGGAGCAAAAGAAAGAGGACTGGAGCAAAATACAGCGCAAGAATACGAAGATACGGGGCAAAAATACAATTCCCCTTACCAGAAGCTTGGCACGGCCCGTGCCAACATGTGGCACGGCCGTGCCCGTCCCCAGAACCACTTTTGCTGCTTTTTCTTCAAGGCCAAGTTACCCTGTTGCGGCTTTACCGTTTTACCCTTTTAGTTGCTTAGTTTCTAAGTCAATTGTAAAGCTATAAATAGAGTAGCTCTCCACCATAAACATTCATGCTTTACTTTGTTTATTTCAAGTATTATTTTAATAAAAGTCTTTATTTTCCCTTTTACTTTCTTTGCAATTTATTTTACCGTATTTCTCTCTTCTTCCTCCATGTCTACGATGAACATGAGTGAGTAGACTTCTTAGTCTTAGGATTATTGGGGAGTCTAATGACTCAATCCTAAACAAAACATGTCTAAACCCTAATTTCTATGTAACCCTAATTTCTAATCTAGATTCACCGTCTTAACGTGGATTAACAATTATCAAACTGTGGAAGCGAAAGCGGAGGGTTTGATAATCGTTAATCCATCATCCCAAACATCAATTCATAAAGCGAGAGCGGAGTCTTGATGTTGGAACAAGTGAATCTAGACAATAGTTGCAAAACAGTGAAATAGTCTTTGCAACTATTGAGACAAAGAGTAGTTTCAATCCTCTATGTATCTTCTAGTAATCATGTCAGTGAAATAGGCTTGGTTGCTAGAAGTAAACTCTCACCGGACTTTCATCGGAAAGGTGAGGGGCTAAGGGAAACCGGTCTTTAGAAATTAGTGTGTAACCCATGAAATTAGAAGTTTAGGTTTTGTCTAGTGAAGGATTAGTTATTAAGATGAACCAATGATCCTAAGGCCCCTTTATTATTATTGTTTTTACCTTCAGCAATCAAACCCTTTCTAATCAACTTTCTCTCCTCTAATCATTCATTAAAAGTTAATTGAATTGACCAACTCCCTAGCGGAACGATACTCTACTTACTACTATTACTTCGATAGGCCGTGCGCTTGCGGTTTGGCTCTATCACCATGATTTTTGGAAGGCTTGATGGAGAAAGATTGAGGGAAGGGGGCGGCCAAGTAGAGAGAAAGAGGAGAATCTTTCTTTCTCTCAACCCTAGAGAGAGAAAGTGAAATGAGAAATGAATATTTTGGGTCCAAACGTACTTAAATACCCCTTGCGTGCGAATACCCAAAATACCCTTCATTTTAATCGTGCCTAGCTTGACACTGATACATAAGTCCATACTTGACTGATATTACATAATAATATCTCCGTCGTACTTAACATTTTCCATCATACTAGCTTTCCATGAATATCAGTCCTCTGATACATTTAACAGATAAAATTTCCTTTATCTGACGAGCGGGATATTACAACAGCATATTCAACAACATATACATTCATATAATACTTCATCAATCATGAACAATACATAACATCATATTCAACAACATATACATTCATATAATACTTCATCAATCATGAATAACACATAACATCTGTAACACCCATACTAGACGTATCTAGAAAGTTTAGCATGAGCGTTGACTTTAGTACTGGATACATAAAAATTATCAACAAGAAATTCATACGAATGAATATTTATACAACAATTTGCGTTCGTACAAACAATAACATCAAACATCTCATCTATACATATAAAAGTACATCCTTGATATCCATATCATCCTGCAGTGACACGAACGCTCACTTGCTGACATATCCATCCGTCTTCATGCTTGCATAACATCCTGCTTATCTGAAACAAATAAGGATTGGGATGAGACATAATGTCTCACTGAGTTCCATCTAATCCTAGGCTATAGGCAACCACAGGGGAAACCTACAGTCACTACGTGTCTACAATACAACCTGGCGGTTGATTAAACGTGTGTGGGGACTTGCTTTCCTATACGGTAGTGCATATTAGACCCGTCATATGGACTTGATTATATGCCAACACATGTTGTGCTTCTCTCGTATCTCTTTCTCTCTTTATCGCTCAGGTGTTAACAACTGTTATATGGACTTGATTTTGTAGTTATTTGCTTCGTGTATTTCCCTTGTTAAAAATTAAGTTGATCATCAGACGAAGACATGTTTGATTTTGTGAGAGAGCGGTCGTTAGTTAAACTGGGTGTTGTCTATTTCTATAAAAACTAGTTTTTGTTTCATTATTTTTGTCTGTTGTTGTCTCGGCCAAACTATTAAATAACAATCGTGGTCGCGTATATTTTTGTCTGTTGTTGTCTCGGCCAAACTATTAAATAACAATCGCAGCCGCGTATAGAATTTTGTGATTTCACTTGGTATGAATTATTTGTTACGGATTGTGGTCCTCGTGGTGTGAATTTCTGACAACATAACACAAAAAACTTCAATAAGAGAATTAGTCATTATACACTTTGTTCATGTTTTTGGCATCCAAGGCCCTCTTTAAAACAATTCTCTTCGGGATTTACAGGGAAAAGAGTTAATAGGAATAAACTTAATAAAGAAATAAGGGTTACACAAACAAGGGCAATTATATTTTGGACAAGAGCTACACAAACCAGCGTTAATTGGAGAAATGAAATATGGGTGAAGTATGTGCAAGATAATAATAGGAGATACATAATCCTTCAACAAAACAAAAAAATAACAGATATAAAATGAGGGTATTTTTGGGTAAGTAATTAACCAAAACAAGAATGAATATATAAATTATTTCTAAACTTAAAAGGTGGGTCATTTGATATTCCATGTGAGCAGTTAATTAATTGATGTGATTTGTTAGATTAAAGTTATATTAATGACTAGGATTTGGTTTCAAATTTAATTTGACACATTAGTATCATTTGATCTTACCTCATATATATATATATATATATATATATATATATATATATATATATATATATATATATATATATATCTGTGTGTGTGTGTGTAACACCCATACCAGACGTATCTAGAAAGTCTAGCACGTGCGTTATTATTAGTATTGGATACATTAAAATTTACAACATAAATTTTATACGAATGAATAATTATACAACAAATTGCGTTCGTACAAAAATCACGTAAACATCTCAACCATACATATATAATTTCATCCTTAAAATCCAAAGCATCCTGCAGCGACACGAACGCACACTTGCTGAAACATCCATCCGACTTCAAGCTTGCAAAGTATCCTGCTTATCTGAAACAAATAAGGATTGGGATGAGACATAATGTTTCAGTGAGTTCCCCTAAATCCTAGGCTATAGGCAACCTCAAGGGGAAACCTACGGTCACCACGTGTCTACATTACAACCTGACGGTTGATTATACGTGTGTGGAGACTTGCATACTTAGACGATAGTGCTCACTAGAGCCGTCATAATCTTATCTCACCTGTTATAGGTTTCTCATCTATACATGTCATGGAGGTTGTGGGAACCTAAACCGCATTGCCAAGTGTAAGCTTTACGTAACAAGGCCTAAACATAAAATAACATAGCATAGTCATGACATGATTCTAAACCGGACGATTAGGGAAACCTAAGGTCGTCATGGGCATAGCTTTCTTTACTTGTTCTATACATATCTTGCTCTCGTCTAATAACATTTCATGCTCTTGTTCTTAAACATAATCATACATGGGCTCAATCATGAGCATAACATAACATAATCATAAGGAACATAATCGTGTCTAAGTTCATTCATTAGGTTAGCATTGAACAAACAATGTTATCTTGATTCATTTTACGGATAGTCCCGAGTGGAGTAACCCCTAGATCAATCCCATACATGACCGATGTACGTACATCGGACTCCCTCGGTGTCGTGCGGGTCCCTTGCGGCTTGAACCGTTCCCCTTAGGTCGAGAACCTCCCGTATCCCCCTGGCGTGAATAACAAGAGACACGAGTGTTATACCCTAATTTTGGACCTAAAAATACCAACTCAATTCTTCTTTTCTTGCATTTCAAGTCATTTGATATGTCTCTGATCAATTGCATCTTTCTATGCATTTTATTTCAATATTATTTGCAAAATTCATGTAAAAGGGTATTTTAGTCATTTCCTGCATTTAACTCATTTTTATCCTTGAAAATTGTTTGAGTCTTTTAAATTGGTTTGTATAAGTCCTTGTTTCAATCTCATGTCAAAATTCATTTCAAAAAATATCAGTTGAGTCATTTTTTTTAGTCAGTTTAGCCCCTAGGGGCATTTTAGTCATTTCCTATGTCAAAAGTTCTTTCAGTCTTTTAAAATTTTTTTTGAGTCTTTTCGAGTAGTTTGAATAAGTCTTTGTTTCATTCTATGTCAAAACCCTTTCCAAAAATTGCATTTGAAGTCATTTCGAGTCAGTTTTGCCCCTAGGGGCATTTTAGTCTTTTCATGCGTTAAAACCCTGTTTAAGCTCTAAATTTGTCTCTGAGTCTTTTAATTTTACCTGTATGAGTCTTAGCTTCAAATCCCTGTTAAAAATCCATTTTTAAATTTGCATCTGAGTCATTTTCAGTCGTTTTAGCCCCAGGGGCATTTTGGTCATTTCACACGAAATTTCGGCAGAGAGAGGTTACTTTAAAGTACCTCATTTAGGCCATTGGTTCGTTTTAGTCCGTTTTGTCAATTTTAATCGTTTCACTTTACGTTATTTTCCAATTATTAATTTTAATTCATTTTATTTTTATTTTTAGTCCTAAACTCCTAAAAATTTGCATTTTAGTCCATTTTTTTGTCCAAGTCATAGTCTTGTGCCACGTGTCAGTCTTTTATTTGTCCAAGAGTTAGTTACGCCACATGGCAGTTTGTCATTGGTCCAGGCATTACAGTCATCAGCTATAAAAGCCACATCACAGTCAAAGGTCAAATTCACCAATCATTTTTCACACTTCCCAAAAAAAACTTCAAAAAAATCAGAAAAAGAAAATTCTTTCTCTCTTTTCTCAGCCACCGTAACCACCTTTTCCGGCCACCACAACAGCCCGCAAACCGCCCTAACAAACTCCTCCAGTCACCAAAAACCACTACACCTCCACCATAACAGAATCAAAACTGAAAACTCTTCAAGAACAAAGATGAAGATTCATCTTCATCCTTGAACCATAGCACACTAAATTTCACAGAATCGTCACAGTGCAAATTCAAACACGAAATTCACACAATAACGCATATATCAAGCAAAAAACGGATCCAGGCACATGAACGTTTCAAAACAGAATCAAGAAGGTGCTAATTCGTGAATCTGGAAGTGACATTAACGGTAGATTTCCGATTCGTAGCAAGAGGCCGAACTCAACGTCAAACATCACCACTGAACCGCACCGTCTCAAGCTCGCTCAAACAGGACAAATCTGAATCGCAATTCAAGCCAGGAGAAGGAATAGAAGCAGATTTAAGCTCCTCGTCGTCATTCCCCAGCATCTTTCTCCGATCTCAGAGGTAACCAATTACCTTTTCCTTCATTTTCGTTGAGCTTCTGCGTGTGTGTGTAGCTGTGCATGAGTTCGAAATTGACTAAAAAAACGTAGATCTAGAGCTGTTTGGTTGTTTTTTCGAAAAATTAATGGCGAAAATGAATAGAGGAGAAGGAGAGCTTCGTGTTGATGTAATAATCTTTGAAAATGGATGTGTCTGGAGATTTTCCGGCGGCGGCGCCGCCACCTTAGGGTGGCCGGCCACCGCGCCGGAGTAATGGAGAAGATGAAGCTTCATCTTCTTTTGTTTCCTTGTCCAGATTAGTTAGAATGAGAGAGAAGAGAGGTTTTGATGTTTGAAAGAGTTTGTTTGAAAAATGAGTGAAAAAAAACGGACCAATCCCTTTATACCATGGGCTAACCGAACCGGTTCTCTCCATTACCCATGGATCGACCCGGTTTGCTCTCTTAAGCCCAATGTTTCTTGTTTCCTTTTTCCAGAATGCTACGTGCACCCCCCTGTCCTGCATATTTCTTGCTGTTTTCTTGCTATTCGCACCATTACCTGTCCAAACTTTTCTAAAAAATTCCTAAAAAATTTTCATGTATTCTTGATCATTTTCTTGACTTTTTTTTGGTGTTTTTATGTGTTAATTCTTGATTAAAAAATGTGTGGTATTTTCTTGTTAATTGTTTACTATTTTTGCTAAAAAAATTGTGAAGTTTCATATGTTTTTGTGTCTAAAAATTCTCTAAAAACTCCAAAAATTTTCATGCATGTTTCTTGATAGTCTTGCGGTATTATTGTGGTAATTGTTGCATGTTAAAAATTGACAAGAATAATGTGGTTAATTTTCTTACTATTTTGTGATATTTTGTGCTAAAAATTGATGAAAATTTGTTTGATTCCAATTCCAATCCTTGATAAATGTTTGTGGTTCATGATGGATGATTTCATGAGGTTTTTTACTACTGTTTGAATGTGTTTTTTACTGAACATGTGCATGTGATGATTGGTCGCTTGCTTGGCAAGTTTTGTTTCGTGAATAAATGGTACAAATAGGTCTAGATTCACATAAAAATGCAAGTTTACAATGACACTTGGATCCTCATTTTAAAACCTGGATTTTTATGCCTTGAAAGTATGTTGAATTGTGAGGATTATAGGTCATACTCAAGCCTTGCATTGGTGATGAGATTTTAGACCTATTTCACTTTGTTTTTGCTTGTTCTTTATGTTAATTTTCATTACTTTTGTTATGATAGCCTTGACTTGCTTTATATCTTGTGCTACTAACCATTTGTTCATTGTTTCATACATCATGAGCATCCCATACTTCATCACCTCATTCACTTTAATTTCTTGCACTTTAAGTTTCAACTTCATGCAAAAATTAGAATGTAAAGATTTAGGAATTCTTGTAAAATTTTACTTTCATGCATTTAATTTCTTGGCAAAGAGGCCATAGAATGTATCTAGGGTATGATGTAAAGGACAATGGACTCTAATAATGTACACCGACACAAGCACCGACACATGCACACACACCACTTTAGGTATATAGTTAGAATATGCATGTTTAGATGTATGTTTAGGATTGTATGTTTAGATGTATGTTGAGGCTTTATACTTAGAAAAATCACTTTCCAAAAAATATGAACAAACTTCACCCAAATCTTTTTCACCATAAACCTTGGGGTCAAAACCCCATTGATTTTCCTTTTCATTTTCTTAATCAAATTTCAATAAATTTTAATCATACTTTGACTTGTTTTTGCAAATAACTAATCAAACCCCACTCTTTTCTTAAATCCTCATGCCTTCAAGGCCTCTCAATCTCCATTCTTCAAAATCCTATTTTCAAACTTAAAATCAACCAACAAAAACAAAAACATTTTTGGAAGAGAACTACGGTGGATTTGATCCCTTAATCGGGTACGTAGGCAAGGAACAAAATTCCTTCAATTCAACTAAAATAAAAATCCAAAAACATTCTTCTCCCTCCAATTCTTCACCTAGAAAACTCTTAGGCTTAATATCACATTTCAAAATAGCATTTAAAAATAAAGCGCGCGCGTAGAAATTAAAGACGGTTCCTATAGGATACTATAGTCGTTATGGGTGCCTAACACCTTCCCGTAGCGAAAACAACTCCCGGACCTCGATTCTCAAGGGTTTTGCTTACTTTTTCCCTTCCCAAGAAAAAATAAGATATCACCGGTTAAAAGGTTCAAACGTAATCAATGTTTGACACCCGAAAACCAAGATAAAACAGCTGGCGACTTCACTGGGGAGATTCGAGAGTTACGCCTAGTCTTTATTTCCACGCTTGCGCTTGTATTTTTACTTGTTCTTTTACTTGCTTTCCTATGTGAATAAATGTTTAATTTCTTGCAAACGTGTGGGGTGAGAATATCGAAAGTCCTGCACCCGGGCTGAGTGAACTTAGGATTTAGGGGGGATATAATCGACAATTCATTCCGGGGGTTGCCTCGTGTTTTGGATTATGCGATCAATCCCACATAGCTAAGGCATTTTGGGGGTGATGTTGTCGGCGCGTGTTGTCGCGTTGAGGCACTTTACTTCTAATTGTTCTATGACGCTATGAACCGTAGATAACCAAACCCATCCATGGCCATTTTTCTAGGATGTAGTGCGGAGGCTAAACCGAGTGTTGTCTCGAGTTTTAGTCGTCACGCGATACTACACTCAAGTTAGACCTTCTTACGGATAATCATGGAGCGAGTGTTGTCTCGTGACACCATGATATACGTCGGAGAGGTTGCAACTTGGGAACCTTTTTAGAACCCGGTTACTATTTCCTAAAGCCCTAGTTTCACCGGACACCATGTCCACCCATGACTCCTTGACTGTGAACTTCAACCCACCATGTTTTCTCCGAACTTGAACATAATCATGCATACATGCATACATGCATAAAACTTTTTCCCATGCATTTATCAGAGGACTTAGACAAGTCATCTTTTGAACATCACGGATGTGAACACCAAGTGATACCATCTCAACTAAACTTTTAGTTTTGATCAAGATTTTCAAATAAAACCGTGTTTCTCCGTGATGTTCACAACCACTTTGACAAGTCTTCTGACAAAAAAAAAAAAGAGTCTTTTTGCATTTGCATATCATGCATCATATGCATCATTCATCGGTCACAAATGGCTTCCCGTGCTCATTGTCTCCTGGTTCTTCTGCCGCAGTCTGAAAAGTGGCTCGTGCTCGCAAGATTCACCAACCAGATAGAGTTCATCAGACAAGATTGTACAAGAGAAGAAACATGGCTAACCTTGAGGAAGAGAATGCCAGCCCCTCGGGCCAGCCCATTGACGAATCTAATCTGGACGAAATTTTGAGGCTTATCAAAAAGAGTGACTATAAGATTGTAGACCAGCTGCTGCAAACTCCGTCAAAGATATCCATCTTGTCTCTGCTCATGAGCTCAGAAGCTCATAGGAAAGTGTTGATGAAAGTACTGGAACAGGCCTATATTGATCATGAAGTCTCAGTGGATCAGTTTGATGGAATAGTAGGTAACATTACTGCTTGCAATAACTCGGGGTTTGGCGATGATGAGCTCCCCGAAGCAGGGAAACACCACAACTTGGCTCTGCATATCTCGGTACACTGCAAGTCTGACATGATATCCAATGTGTTGGTGGACACTGGATCGTCTCTGAATGTAATGCCTGAATCCACACTGAGACAGTTGAGCCATCACAGAATCTCTTTGAGGGGAAGCAACTACTTGGTTAAAGCTTTTGACGGATCTCGCAAAGATGTTCTCGGGGAAGTAGACTTGCCAATAACTATTGGTCCTGAGACATTCCAGATCACTTTCCAAGTCATGGACATCAATGCTTCTTACAGCTGTCTCCTCGGAAGACCGTGGATTCATGACGCTGGAGCAGTCACTTCTACTTTGCATCAGAAGCTCAAGTTCATGAGGAACGGTAAGATCGTCACTGTACATGGTGAAGAAGCATTTCTGGTTAGCCAAGTATCATCTTTCTCTTGTGTTGAAGCAGGGTCCGCTGAAGGGACGTCGTTTCAAGGCTTGACCATTGAGGGTGCAGAACCCCGGAGGGCTGGTACTAGCATGGCTTCACTAAAGGATGCCCAGAAGGCTGTTCAAGCAGGGCAAGCTGCTGGCTGGGGCAAAGTAATTCAGATTCTGGAAAACAAGCGTAAAGAGGGCCTTGGTTTCTCTCCAACATCTGCTGTTTCAAAGGGAACCTTCTACAGTGCTGGGTTCATCAATGCTATTACTGAAGATGCTGCTGAAGGTGGTTACGTGCCTGCATTTGTTATACCAGGAGGCACTGTGAGAAATTGGGAAGCCATTGATGTTCCTTTAGTCATGCATGCTTCCATGTAATGTGTTTTGTTGCTCGTGTTTTTTGTTTTCAGAATAACAATCCTTTCGCTCTGCCCAAGGCGAAAGTGATATCATTGTAAGGGCATGTTTGTTTCGACATTGCCGTTATCAATAAAAGTTGTCGTCTTTCTCACGACTCTTTGTTTTTTACTTTTTAGTGCCTTTTTCTTGGAAATAATGGTAATGCCAGAAAAAACCAAAACATCTGTATTTTCTTATTAATTTTAAAAATCTGCATGAAAAAAAACATTTTTCTAAAATCATCCCAATCATATTATGCAGATTGAACCATAATAAACCCGTTGAACACAGTGACCCTATGGTTCCTCCAAATTTTGAATTCCCTGTATATGAAGCTGAAGATGAGGATGATGATGAAGAGATACCGTATGAGATCACTCGACTGCTTGAGCAAGAAAGAAGAGCCATTCAGCCTCACCAGGAAGAAATTGAGCTCATCAACCTGGGTACTGAAGAAAACAAGCGAGAGATCAAGATCGGTGCTGCACTAGAGCCAGAAGTGAAAAAGAAGATCACTCAGCTCCTCCATGATTATCCAGATGTCTTTGCATGGTCCTATGAAGATATGCCGGGTCTAGATCCCAAGATTGTGGAACATCGGATACCGACAAGGCCTGAATGTCCTCCTGTCAAGCAGAAATTGAGAAGGTCTCGTCCAGACATGGCTCTTAAGATCAAGGCTGAAGTGCAAAAGCAAATTGATGCGGGTTTCCTCATGACAGCTGAATATCCTGAGTGGATTGCCAACATCGTGCCAGTACCAAAGAAAGATGGGAAAGTTCGAATGTGTGTTGATTACAGAGATCTGAACAAAGCCAGTCCAAGAGAGAACTTCCCATTACCTCATATTGATGTGCTTGTTGACAGTACTGCTCAATCCAAGGTGTTCTCCTTTATGGATGGTTTCTCTGGTTATAATCAAATACGAATGTCTCCTGAGGATAGAGAAAAGACGTCCTTCATCACTCCGTGGGGAACATTCTGTTATAAAGTGATGCCGTTTGGCTTGATAAATGCTGGTGCTACTTATCAAAGGGGTATGACAACTCTGTTTCATGATATGATTCACAAAGAGATTGAAGTATATGTTGATGATATGATTGTGAAGTCAAGTGATGAAGAGCAGCATGTTGTGTATTTGAAAAAGATGTTTGAAAGACTAAGAAAGTACAAGCTGCGGTTGAATCCTAACAAGTGCACATTCGGTGTACGATCTGGAAAGTTGCTAGGCTTCATTGTCAGCCAAAGAGGCATTGAAGTTGATCCTGACAAAGTCCGAGCCATCAAAGAGATGTCGGCCCCTCAAACTGAAAAGCAAGTCAGAGGTTTCCTCGGACGTCTGAACTATATTTCAAGATTCATATCTCACATGACCACTACTTGTGGTCCAATTTTCAAATTGCTCAGAAAGAATCAGCCTGTTGTATGGAATGATGAATGTCAGGAAGCTTTTGATAGCATTAAAGAATACCTGTTGGAGCCACCTATCCTTGTCCCGCCAGTGGAAGGAAGGCCTTTGATTATGTATCTGTCAGTGTTAGATGATCCAGTGGGCTATGTTCTCGGTCAGCAAGATGAGACTGGTAAGAAAGAGCATGCCATCTACTATTTGAGCAAGAAATTCATCGACTGCGAGACTCGGTATACAATGCTTGAAAAAACTTGTTGTGCTTTAGCCTGGGCTGCCAAACGCCTGCGTCATTATATGGTGAATCATACAACTTGGTTGATATCCCGAATGGATCCAATCAAGTACATCTTTGAAAAGCCTGCGGTTACTGGAAAGATCGCACGTTGGCAAATGTTGTTGTCTGAATATGATATTGTGTACAAAGCTCAGAAAGCAATCAAAGGAAGTGTCCTTGCTGAGCATCTTGCTTGTCAACCTCTTGATGATTACCAGCCAATTAAGTTTGATTTCCCTGATGAAGAGATTATGTATCTGAAAGCAAAGGACTATGAAGAGCCACTGATCAATGAAGGGCCGGATCCCAATAGCAAATGGGGATTGGTGTTTGATGGTGCTGTCAATGCTTATGGTAAAGGAATTGGAGCCATCATTGTAACTCCACAGAGGCACCACATCCCTTTCACTGCTCGAATAACTTTTGAATGCACAAACAACATAGCTGAATATGAAGCATGCATCTTGGGCATTGAAGAAGCCCTCGATCTGAGAATTAAGCACCTTGACATCTATGGAGATTCTGCACTTGTTATTAATCAGATAAAGGGTGAATGGGAGACTCATCATGAGAAGCTGATCCCTTACCGTGACTATGCAAGACGTCTGTTGACATACTTTACGAAGGTTGAGCTGCACCACATCCCTCGGGATGAAAACCAGATGGCCGATGCTCTTGCTACTTTGTCCTCCATGTTTCGTGTGAATCACTGGAATGATGTGCCCGTAATCAAAGTACAACGTCTTGATAGACCCGCTCATGTGTTTACTGTTGAAAATATGCCAAATCAAGCTGATGAGGTTGTGAATGATAAAAAGCCTTGGTATTACAACATCAAGCAATTCTTGCAGAATCGTGAATATCCACCTGGTGCTTCCAACAGGGATAAAAAGACTTTGAGACGATGGGCTAGCAGGTTCCTTCTGGACGGAGAAATCCTATACAAGAGGAACTATGACATGGTCTTGTTGAGATGTGTTGACAAACAAGAAGCTGAGAAATTGATGCATGATGTACATGATGGTACTTTTGGGACCCATGCTTCGGGTCACACCATGTCAAGAAAATTGTTAAGAGCCGGCTATTACTGGATAACCATGGAGCGGGACTGCCACAAACATGCTAAGAGATGTCACAAGTGTCAAATTTATGCTGACAAGATTCATGTGCCTCCACACGCTCTCAATGTTATATCTTCCCCATGGCCTTTCTCTATGTGGGGCATTGACATGATCGGAAGAATCGAACCAAAAGCTTCCAACGGACATCGTTTCATCCTAGTGGCAATTGACTACTTCACCAAGTGGGTTGAAGCTGCTTCCTATGCAAATGTGACCAAGCAAGTGGTTGTCAAGTTTATCAAGAATAACATCATCTGTCGATATGGTGTTCCCAGCAAAATCATCACTGACAATGGTTCCAATCTGAACAATAACATGGTGCAGGCCTTATGTGAAGAATTCAAAATTGAACATCACAACTCTTCTCCTTATAGACCTCAGATGAATGGTGCAGTTGAGGCCGCTAACAAGAACATCAAGAAGATTGTTCAGAAGATGGTCACTACTTACAACGACTGGCATGAAATGCTACCTTTTGCCTTGCATGGTTACCGTACTACAGTGCGCAGTTCAACCGGGGCAACCCCCTTCTCTCTGGTATATGGTATGGAAGCAGTTCTCCCTCTGGAAGTGGAGATTCCATCTCTTCGAGTGATCATGGAAGCAAAGTTGACTGAGGCTGAATGGTGTCAAAGTCGGTATGATCAATTGAATCTGATTGAAGAGAAACGTATGGATGCTATGACTCATGGACAGTTGTATCAAGTACGAATGAAGAATGCTTTTGACAAGAAAGGCCGACCTCGAGAATTCAAGGAAGGCGAACTTGTGTTGAAAAGAGGGATAAGTCAGCAACCCGACCCAAGGGGCAAGTGGACACCTAACTATGAAGGTCCTTATGTTGTCAAGAAGGCTTTCTCTAGCGGTGCTTTGATTCTTACACACATGGATGGTGTTGAGCTTCCAAATCCAGTTAATGCCGATATAGTCAAGAAATACTTTGTCTAGAAAGAAAAGAACAGCGTGGTAGGTCGAAAACCCGAAAGGGCGGCCTAGGCAAAAATGCGCTTCCCGGTGGATCGAAAACCCGAAAGGGCGATCCAGGCAAAAGTTAGGGACAAAAAAAAATGAATATGAAAAAGCTCGCTGAGATTGCACGCAACTCAGGCAAGAATGAGCGCCTCGATGAGCCGAAAACCCGAAAGGGCGGTTCATGCAAAAATGAGGTTAACAATAAAAGACAAGTAACTATATCTGGCAAATCACCATCACCCCTTGGGGCATCTGCAACTGTCAATGATCGTCTTCATCAGAAGCTTCTGTACTTGTGAATTCAAAATTTCTATGAAATGTGGCGGTCATCGTGTTCAATGTATCACCAACCAATAAAATTACCATTTTCCAAGCTTTGTAAATCCGTGAAGTCATGCCTTTGGCTGACTTTCACTCTTCTACATCAATTTGAGCCTTTCTATTGTTTAAAATTCTATTTTCTTTCTACTTTCAATACTTTATACAAAACATTTTCTTTCTATTTGATAATGTCAATATCTGAAACAAACATCTTTTGAAAATTAAAACATCTTTTTCTGTCTATTTTGAAAGCAAACCTGAGCAATAGGGTACATTTCAATGAAACATGCATGAATAAATGAATGTCAATGTCTATTTCAATACATGTTACAAGCAGGTTACTCCCCAGGATGATCTGTGGTCAATGGCAAGAATGAAAAAACAGAATGAAAAATGAAAAATTGAAAAAAATGAAAATGAAAAGCTCGCTAAGTTGAAAACCCGAAAGGGCGGCTTAGGCAAAAATGAGCACCCCGCTGATTGACAACCTATGAAGGCAATTCAGGCAAAAATGGGGCAATGAAAAGAATCTTATTCCCCGGTGAATCGAAAACCCGAAAGGGCGGTTCAGGCAAAAATGGGGTTGAAAATGAAAGAATAAAAGAATGAAAAATTGAAAAGCATTGACCACAGATGCGAACATCCAATGTTTACCCAGCACTGACACGCCTAGCAACGGCGACCTGTATCCAAGAACCCTCCAAGGGTCCCTCCTCTACAAGTTTTATTGCCCTCAGCCATGGTTTTGATACGTCTCTCAACGACGGTCTCTCCAAAGAGGTTTTCCCCTGTGAATATGTTGCAGTACGAGCCACTACGTGCCCAATCTTCCAATGTTTTATCTATCTTTGTGAAACTTTCTCTGTCAAATTACAAACCAATCATGCATTTCCAGCATTCATACATGCATAATCATGCATTTTACGTGCTCATACATCCAATAATCTTGTTATACCATGCATACATGTTGCATATCCAAATCTCCACTGTCAAATTCAATTTCAATCTCCAATTTCAAACCAATCACAATTCCAATTCCAATGTCAAATTCAATCCAATGTCAACTGTCAAATTCGAAGCAATCTCAATTGCAATTCCAATTCAATGTCAATTCGAAGCAATTTCCAATCTCCAATTTCAATTCCAATTTCAATGACAATCTCCAATGTCAATGTCAATGTCAATATCCAATGTCAATGTCAATATCCAATGTCAATGTCAATGTCAATATCCAATGTCAATGTCAATGTCAATGTCAATATCCAATGCCAATGTCAATGTCAATGTCAATGTCAATTTCAATTTCCAAGCCAATGTCAATGTCAATGTCAATGTCAAATTCAATTTCCAAGCCAATGTCAATGTCAATGTTAATTTCAACTTTCAATTCAATTCAAATCAATGTCAATTTACTTTCAATTTACTCTTGGGCCAACAAAAATGGTCATGTCTATTTTCAAATCAAGTCAATGACAATTTACCCTCAATTGGTATCTTGTTAAACCAGACTTTCAATTTGTATCTTGTTACTGGTCAAGTGCCAGGTTCGATCCAAAAAGAACCACTTGTACCTGCTTATATACTTATACTTCCGGACAAACGGCAAGTTCGATCTAAAAAGAACAGTTTGTACCCAGCTTATGCTTTGTCCGGACAAACGGCAAGTTCGATCTAAAAAGAACAGTTTGTACCCAGCTTATGCTTTGTTATCGGTCAGACGGCAAGTTCAATCTAAGAGAACAGTTTGTACCCAGCTTATGCTTTGTTATCGGTCAAACGGCAAGTTCGATTTGAAAAAAGAACAGTTTGCACCTTCCCACATGATGTGGTGATAATCCAACAAGCAAGTTCGATCCAAAGAGCAGCTTGTATCTACCCTCTTGTCTATGTCTCCAGCCAAACGGCCAGTTCAATCCAAAGAACAGTTTGTGTCTGCCTATCTGTTTGTATCTCCAATCAAGTGTCAAGTTCGATCCAAAGAACAGCTTGTATCTGCCTATATGTCTATGTTTCCGATCAAGTGTCAAGTTCAATCCCAAGAACAGCTTGCACCTATCTCTTGTTTTGTATTCCTTGGTCAAGTGACTAGTTCGACCCAAAGAACAGCTTGTACCTTATTTTCTACCCCTGGTTTGTCCACCCTGTCAATGTCCACCTGAATCCCCAGTGACATGACATGTTCCATGGACTCCAGCTGTTTGTCTTGCATTCATAATCAAAGTATTGCATGGCATTCATGTTTTTGAAAATCTGAAAACGTATTTTTATGTCCAAAAGCAGTGCAAATGTTAATATTTAAGTATCTTCGTCCCGTCAACTCAAAGACTTCGTCTCTTGACTCTCCGGACAAAGAAACTTAAATAGGGGCAGCTGTTATACCCTAATTTTGGACCTAAAAATACCAACTCAATTCTTCTTTTCTTGCATTTCAAGTCATTTGATATGTCTCTGATCAATTGCATCTTTCTCTGCATTTTATTTCAATATTATTTGCAAAATTCATGTAAAAGGGTATTTTAGTCATTTCCTGCATTTAACTCATTTTTATCCTTGAAAATTGTTTGAGACTTTTAAATTGGTTTGTATAAGTCCTTGTTTCAATCTCATGTCAAAATTCATTTCAAAAAATATCAGTTGAGTCATTTTTTTTTAGTCAGTTTAGCCCCTAGGGGCATTTTAGTCATTTCCTATGTCAAAAGTTCTTTCAGTCTTTTAAATTTTTTTTTGAGTCTTTTCGAGTAGTTTGAATAAGTCTTTGTTTCATTCTATGTCAAAACCCTTTCCAAAAATTGCATTTGAAGTCATTTCGAGTCAGTTTTGCCCCTAGGGGCATTTTAGTCTTTTCATGCGTTAAAACCCTGTTTAAGCTCTAAATTTGTCTCTGAGTCTTTTAATTTTACCTGTATGAGTCTTAGCTTCAAATCCCTGTTAAAAATCCATTTTTAAATTTGCATCTGAGTCATTTTCAGTCGTTTTAGCCCCAGGGGCATTTTGGTCATTTCACACGAAATTTCGGCAGAGAGAGGTTACTTTAAAGTACCTCATTTAGGCCATTGGTTCGTTTTAGTCCGTTTTGTCAATTTTAATCGTTTCACTTTACGTTATTTTCCAATTACCAATTTTAATTCATTTTATTTTTATTTTTAGTCCTAAACTCCTAAAAATTTGCATTTTAGTCCATTTTTTTGTCCAAGTCATAGTCCTGTGCCACGTGTCAGTCTTTTATTTGTCCAAGAGTTAGTTACGCCACATGGCAGTTTGTCATTGGTCCAGGCATTACAGTCATCAGCTATAAAAGCCACATCACAGTCAAAGGTCAAATTCACCAATCATTTTTCACACTTCCCAAAAAAAACTTCAAAAAAATCAGAAAAAGAAAATTCTTTCTCTCTTTTCTCAGCCACCGTAACCACCTTTTCCGGCCACCACAACAGTCCGCAAACCGCCCTAACAAACTCCTCCAGTCACCAAAAACCACTACACCTCCACCATAACAGAATCAAAACTGAAAACTCTTCAAGAACAAAGATGAAGATTCATCTTCATCCTTGAACCATAGCACACTAAATTTCACAGAATCGTCACAGTGCAAATTCACACAATAACGCATATATCAAGCAAAAAACGGATCCAGGCACATGAACGTTTCAAAACAGAATCAAGAAGGTGCTAATTCGTGAATCTGGAAGTGACATTAACGGTAGATTTCCGATTCGTAGCAAGAGGCCGAACTCAACGTCAAACATCACCACTGAACCGCACCGTCTCAAGCTCGCTCAAACAGGACAAATCTGAATCGCAATTCAAGCCAGGAGAAGGAATAGAAGCAGATTCAAGCTCCTCGTCGTCATTCCCCAGCATCTTTCTCCGATCTCAGAGGTAACCAATTACCTTTTCCTTCATTTTCGTCGAGCTTCTGCGTGTGTGTGTAGCTGTGCATGAGTTCGAAATTGACTAAAAAAAACGTAGATCTAGAGCTGTTTGGTTGTTTTTTCGAAAAATTAATGGCGAAAATGAATAGAGGAGAAGGAGAGCTTCGTGTTGATGTAATAATCTTTGAAAATGGATGTGTCTGGAGATTTTCCGGCGGCGGCGCCACCACCTTAGGGTGGCCGGCCACCGCGCCGGAGTAATGGAGAAGATGAAGCTTCATCTTCTTTTGTTTCCTTGTCCAGATTAGTTAGAATGAGAGAGAAGAGAGGTTTTGATGTTTGAAAGAGTTTGTTTGAAAAATGAGTGAAAAAAAACGGTCCAATCCCTTTATACCATGATGGGCTAACCGAACCGGTTCTCTCCATTACCCATGGATCGACCCGGTTTGCTCTCTTAAGCCCAATGTTTCTTGTTTCCTTTTTCCAGAATGCTACGTGCACCCCCCTGTCCTGCATATTTCTTGCTGTTTTCTTGCTATTCGCACCATTACCTGTCCAAACTTTTCTAAAAAATTCCTAAAATTTTTTCATGTATTCTTGATCATTTTCTTGACTTTTTTTTGGTGTTTTTATGTGTTAATTCTTGATTAAAAAATGTGTGGTATTTTCTTGTTAATTGTTTACTATTTTTGCTAAAAAAATTGTGAAGTTTCATATGTTTTTGTGTCTAAAAATTCTCTAAAAACTCCAAAAATTTTCATGCATGTTTCTTGATAGTCTTGCGGTATTATTGTGGTAATTGTTGCATGTTAAAAATTGACAAGAATAATGTGATTAATTTTCTTACTATTTTGTGATATTTTGTGCTAAAAATTGATGAAAATTTGTTTGATTCCAATTCCAATCCTTGATAAATGTTTGTGGTTCATGATGGATGATTTCATGAGGTTTTTTACTACTGTTTGAATGTGTTTTTTACTGAACATGTGCATGTGATGATTGGTCGCTTGCTTGGCAAGTTTTGTTTCGTGAATAAATGGTACAAATAGGTCTAGATTCACATAAAAATGCAAGTTTACAATGACACTTGGATCCTCATTTTAAAACCTGGATTTTTATGCCTTGAAAGTATGTTGAATTGTGAGGATTATAGGTCATACTCAAGCCTTGCATTGGTGATGAGATTTTAGACCTATTTCACTTTGTTTTTGCTTGTTCTTTATGTTAATTTTCATTACTTTTGTTATGATAGCCTTGACTTGCTTTATATCTTGTGCTACTAACCATTTGTTCATTGTTTCATACATCATGAGCATCCCATACTTCATCACCTCATTCACTTTAATTTCTTGCACTTTAAGTTTCAACTTCATGCAAAAATTAGAATGTAAAGATTTAGGAATTCTTGTAAAATTTTACTTTCATGCATTTAATTTCTTGGCAAAGAGGCCATAGAATGTATCTAGGGTATGATGTAAAGGACAATGGACTCTAATAATGTACACCGACACAAGCACCGACACATGCACACACACCACTTTAGGTATATAGCTAGAATATGCATGTTTAGATGTATGTTTAGGATTGTATGTTTAGATGTATGTTTAGGCTTTATACTTAGAAAAATCACTTTCCAAAAAATATGAACAAACTTCACCCAAATCTTTTTCACCATAAACCTTGGGGTCAAAACCCCATTGATTTTCCTTTTCATTTTCTTAATCAAATTTCAATAAATTTTAATCATACTTTGACTTGTTTTTGCAAATAACTAATCAAACCCCACTCTTTTCTTAAATCCTCATGCCTTCAAGGCCTCTCAATCTCCATTCTTCAAAATCCTATTTTCAAACTTAAAATCAACCAACAAAAACAAAAACATTTTTGGAAGAGAACTACGGTGGATTTGATCCCTTAATCGGGTACGTAGGCAAGGAACAAAATTCCTTCAATTCAACTAAAATAAAAATCCAAAAACATTCTTCTCCCTCCAATTCTTCACCTAGAAAACTCTTAGGCTTAATATCACATTTCAAAATAGCATTTAAAAATAAAGCGCGCGCGTAGAAATTAAAGACGGTTCCTATAGGATACTATAGTCGTTATGGGTGCCTAACACCTTCCCGTAGCGAAAACAACTCCCGGACCTCGATTCTCAAGGGTTTTGCTTACTTTTTCCCTTCCCAAGAAAAAATAAGATATCACCGGTTAAAAGGTTCAAACGTAATCAATGTTTGACACCCGAAAACCAAGATAAAACAACGAGCACCTACGTCTTGTTTACTCAGTGACATGTGGGTCCCTTACGGCTTGAATCGTTCTCATAATGAGAACCCCTTGTATCCCCCTGATGTGGATAACAAGAGACATGTCACCTACACTTGTTAATCATGGTCTTGTCGTTCATAAGAGTTATACTTATTCATACTTGTACATACTTATTCATGGTGGAGAGATAAAATATCCTATCCACATCTTAACATACTTGTTCTATCATTCTTAATCATGTGCGAATATAACGTACTTCGCGTCTTAACATCCTAGGAATTCTTGCTAGTTCTCGACTACTATGTCGAGGCTCTAGTTTTTCCCTTTCTTAGTGCTTACTACCCAAATGAATCAGCTTAAACTCTCTTGTGCCTTTCTTGATGTACATGTTAAGATTGCCATGGTTTTTGATTCAAGGATCAATGGATGTTGTGTGCAAATTTTCGATAATTTCTAAAGACCGAAAATGCCATAAACCCAAGTTTCAAGCCATTTATAAATTCTAAGATTTGATAAAGCCAAGTTTGTTCCAGTAGAAAAATAAGTAAAAACAGCGAGAGAACACTTCAAAACGATCGCTACGGACCCCTACACGACTGCCCCCAAGCACCCGGACGCAGAACAACGCAAACGTTGTCCTGTCTGGGGCGCCTGGCGCAAGGAGTAGGGCGCCTAGCGCTAGCTCCCTGTGTGTGGGCGCCTAGCGCGCTTGTATATGCGCAGCGCTGCGAGTTTTGCGTTTTCGGTGTTTTTGGCTATGGGTTTTCGCCATTTTTGACCCAAAACTCGACCAATTGGACCCTGTAATGCACCAATACATCCAGCAACATGTATAGTTTCATTTAAACATATCTCATGGCAATTTTAACATATAAACAACAAGAATTTCTTGTGGGTTACTTAAGTTTCATAAAAGCAATACTAACATAAAACATGATTTTCTTCACATGATTATCAAACCCAAAGGTAGGTAATCTATCTATGGAACTCACCTCAAATGTTTGCACTTGATTCCCAAAGCCTCCAAGCCCAAGCATGACAACTCCCTAGTTCTTGATTCATCACAAAACCATGGCTTAAGCTCATCAATCCCACTTCTTCCATCTTTCTCTTTGTTTCTTGATCATGAAGAACCATATCATGCACAAATTCATGCTTCTACTTCCAACATAACCAAAACCCTAACCTCTTGAGGCTCTCTTGAGAAGAGGGTTAAAGAAACCAACATAATCCAAGCTTCCAAAAGTCTAAGAGATCAAGAGGGAACAAGATTAATCCACTTGCCATGGAAGGATGAAGATTTTGGAAGATTTGGTGAAGAAGAAGAGAGAAGGGCGATGGAGAGAGTAGAGAGAAGGAAGAGCAAAACTCTTTCTCTCAACCCTAGAGAGAGAAAGAAAATGGGAAATGAGTTATTTTGGTACCAAAACCAAATAAATACCCCTTTCGTGCGAAAATACAATTATGCCCCTTCCTTTAGCGTTTTTAATCCGACACTGATACTTTTCTGTATAAAGCTGACATCTCATAAAAAAATTATCCCTTAACTTACTTTCCATGAATATCATTCCTCTGATACACTTAACAGGTAAAATTCCCATTAGCTGACGAGCGGGATGTTACACTCTACCCCCTTAAAGAAATTTCATCCTCGAAATTTAGAGATCGACTACCAATCATCATGACAAAACTTACCATCCTTGGTCTAAGCCATACATATTCTAATCATACATTTTCAAGAAGTGCATCATGGTTTGGAACATTCTTTGCTACACATAGACTCATTGTTTCGAGTTCGTACCTTACCCATTTAACATAAACCATTCATAAAAGTATCTTATCATAAACATGTACACTCAGGATTTGCCTTTTAACTGGAATTCTACCGGAAACCATGTTTGCCCTGCAGTGCTCACTTGCAACATAAAACATATTTCATACATACGTCTTATCATGAATACATAATCTTACTGTACCTTGAGACACATGTTTCTTACTTGTATTACTCATATAAACAATTCCATGGATCACTTATCTCTTTCCGAGTCTTAGGAAATCTTCGATCTCAGTGCAATCTTATTGCATCTTATCACCCGTACTAAGCGATAACTGATATTGCCTGACATGAAAAAGTGAAATCAACTCACCACTTCATCTGATAATTAATCACCACAGTCGTGGTTCACATGCTCTTGAAACTTTCTAGCAAATCTACTTGCACATATCTCAGTCATTCTTAAAACATTTCCATGTATCCTACCTGATATTGACATCATACGAACATTGTCGTTTCCGTAACATGTACATACTTTCAAGTGCCGCCTCTTGTTAAATGATAACGATACGTGTTCTAAAATCTTCCTTAAAGAAATTTTTCTTAAATTTTGGTATTCGAGTTATTGGAACGAATTTATACATGACTAAAAAAAAGATTTTATCATTTCCAAAACTGCTTGGATAAAGGTGCCACAGAACCACCGGACGAGTTTCGATATTTTTGGAAAAAGATTTAACAACTCGCCCAAAACTTATCCACGACAAGTTGGTCATGAAGTTTGTACGTCTTAAGTGAGTCCACTTACAACGTATCTCATCAGTTTCAAAAATGTATAATTCCATGAGTTTAAAATAAACATCGTTCCCAAGTTCCTTAATACCAATCTTAACACTAAAAGTTGTAAATCATGCTTTAACATATCTTAACAAGTATCGTTTTCACTCATCAAGTATTGCATACGAAAGTATGATTCTCATAGCACAAAACTCGATAGTCACATCTCCCTACATGATGACATGATTAAACTTCGAAGGTGAATTCTTACCTTCTTAACTGATATACATACCTCATACACATATTAATACATGACATAACCCAAGAAGATCTTTAACCCATTTGACATTAACTTATTCCTCGTATCTAGGGACATTGAACTTGATTCTCCACATCATCTCATTCGGTTATCGTTTTAGTGTTAATACCTTTTCCGGAACCCGGTCATCATCCTTGATGCTTTAATTCCTTACTTGAGTCATGAAATGTAACCTTCTAAATCTTACACGTTTTCCAACATTATCATTCATGCATCCTAACCCATTCATATATGGCAACACTTGTCTTTCTCATTTTACCTAGGTAAAAATACATACTTTAAGCTTTTACCTTAGCCAATGCTAACTATATAAACGTCCATACTTACTTATCACATCGAGAACTTCTCGCTTGTCTTACGATGCTTCTGCTAAACTTGCATTACCAACCGAACATTCTTCACTAAAATTCATACATACTAAAATTTCCATGTTTCATGATGAACGATTAGCTTCCATGGCGCTACTCTGATTCCCACCGGTTGGTTTAAACCATTACTCTAATCCGTTAGAGCGACTGAGACTTCATATTCCTAATTACCACTTGAATACTAACTTCTTGAACAGTTCTCAAGATCTTCCATGTTGTAACCAACATCACTGATAGGGCCAAACCGCAAGTGCACGGCCTATCGAAGTAATAGTAGTAAGAAGAGTATCGTTCCGCTAGGGAGTTGTGAATTCAATTAACTTTTAGAGAATGATTAGAAGAGAGAAAAGTTTATAAGAAGGGTGTTTAATTGCTGAAAGTAAATAACAATAATGATAAAGGGGCCTCGGGATCATTGGTTCATCATAATGACAAATCCTTCACTAGACAAGACCTAAACATCTAATTTCATGGTTTACACACTAATTTCTAAAGATCGGTTTCCCTTAGCCCCTCACCTTTCCGATGAAAGTCTGGTGAGAGTTTACTTCTAGCAATCAAGCCTATTTCGCTGACATGATTACTAGAAGATGCATAGAGGATTGAAACTACTCTTTGTCTCAATAATTGCAAAGACTATTTCACTGTTTTGCAATTATTGTCTAGATTCACTTGTTCCAACATCAAGACTCCGCTCTCGCTTTATGAATTGATGTTTGGGATGATGGATTAACGATTATCAAACCCTCCGCTTTCGCTTCCACAGTTTGATAATTGTTAATCCACGTTAAGACGGTGAATCTAGATTAGAAATTAGGGTTACATAGAAATTAGGGTTTAGGCTTGTTTTGTTTAGGATTGAGTCATTAGACTCCCCAACAATCCCAAGACGAAGAAGTCTACTCACTCATGTTCATCGTAGACATGGGGGAAGAAGAGAGATAAACAGTAAAATAAATTGCAAAGAAAGTAAAAAGGAAATAAAGACTTTTTATTGAAATAATACTTGAAATAAACAAAGTAAAAGGTGCATGTTTATGGTGGAGAGCTACTCTATTTATAGCTTTACAATCGACTTAGAAACTAAGCAACTAAAAGGGTAAAACAGTAAAGCTGCAACAGGGTAACTTGGGCCCGAAGAAAAAGCAGCAAAAGAGACTTCTGGAGGTGGCACGGCCGTGCCACATGTTGGCACTGGCCGTGCCAAGCTTCTGACTTGGTGGGAACATATTTTTGTTCCATATCTTCGTATTTTCGCACTGTATTTGCTCCAGTCCTCTTTCTTTTGCTCCAAGACACCTTCCACCATATATTCGTTCCTAAAATAAAATAAAAAGCAATTTAAAGTAAAATATTCTAAAAGGAAATAAAATGCAATAAAATCAAATCAAATCTTATTTAAAACTAAACTAAATAAAGCATTAAAATATACTAATCTATGACTCATCAAACTCCCCCACACTTGAATCTTTGCTTGTCCTCAAGCAAAAGGCAATAGACATAGCAGGCAACAAAAGATTTATTCATGGCAATATTAAGAACACATGTCTCAAAAGAAAGGCTTTGCTTCAAGTACACTAATTACAATTTCAAATACTTCTCATGAACCTATTCTACCAAACATCAAGTCTCAAGTGAGTGTGTTTGTGCAGTCCAACCCTTTTCTTGCTCCTGTATAAGACAGATATTATGAGGAATAGGTTCTATCCTTAGTGCTAAAGTAACCGAGAAAAGTCCTTTCTTCATTTCATATAAGAGTGATGGGAATTTAAGTTAAAATTAGATTAGATTAACAATTAAGCACAAGGGGTTGCAGATGCTTAGGGGCTATCTATCCTCGTAGGAAGTCTTCTCGGATGTAATTGTCCTTTCCCCCTAGATTCAAAATCACCCTAAGCAGTGCTGCAAAAATTATTATTTGTTTCATCTCCGCGTAGGAAGTCTTTTTGGATGTAATTGTCCTTTCCCCCTAGCATTGATGAATTTGTTTCACTTTAAGTTCAAATTAGGGAGTCACCACCACAATTAGGAAGTTAGGGATTGTCCTTTCCCCCACATGTTGGTGCCATTCTCCCGCCCCTTTTAACTTTAACAATTTAAGAATATAACAATTAAGAACATTGGTTAATTTCCCACACAAACTTATACTACTTTTACTCATAAGAATTTAAAGGGTCTAAGTTAACACTAAAGATAGAACGTGTTCCTTAAAATACCTATTCATACATTTGCTCAAGGATTGCAACCGGGTGCTTTTCTCATTGGAGATTTTCACAATAAAACAAGACATGGGTATAGGAAGAACATAAGAAACACAAGAAACAACTTTCATGTACAAGAAGCAACCTAAAGAAGAGACAAAACAAAAATTTTCATGCCATTTTTTACATTAAACACAAGCTACTAGTCATGCCTTTCACTATAAAAACAAAACAAAAGAATAAAGTTCAAGGGAGTTTGGACACTACGACTCTAGACACTTTATTAGCCCCCCCCCCCCCCCCCCCCCCACACTTAGGGGAAGCATTGTCCTCAATGATTCAAAAGAAAAAGAAGTTAAAAGAAAGGAAGAAAAAGTAGAAGAAGAAGGAGTGAAAAAGAAGAATTAGGGAGAGAAGAAGAAGAAGAAGAAGGGAAGAGAGGAAGAGGAAAGATCACATGTTCTCATTGAGGTCCATAAGGAGGACCTTGGAGATTGAATTGGTGCATCATCCTTCGGAGCATTGCATTGTTTTCTTCCGACAAGCGGTTGCCCCTTTGGACATCATTTCTCAGCCCCAAAAGTTCGACACCTTGCCTTTGTTGCTCGGTGCTTATCCTTTCGACCTCGGTTCGCATCCATGCCCATCTTTCATCATTATTGAGTTCTCCGGCATTATGGTCATGGTGCTCCTCCTCGTGGTGCAAGTTAGCACCTTCTCCTTCATCATGTTGCTCATGTACCTGTTCATTATCAACATACAACCAATTTTCCTCCACCTCGGTGTTAGTCCGAGATGGGTTAGGAAGCAAAAACAGAATAGGCACATTGAGTTTATGGGCATATTGCATGGGTGGATGATGTGTAATGAATTTCATAGAGATTAGAGTCTCTATGTTAAGCCTATTGTTGCCCTGAATTTCATGTATCCCTTCCTCCTCGCTCACTCCAAACTTACTAGCAATGAATGTGATAACACCCCCCACTACTATGTCGGCTACAAGATTAGGCTTAGTTCCTATTGAGGCAAGGTAGTCAAGCATGTAAAAACAAGTATTCACGGGGTAATTATGAAGCATAGCCCAAAGCATAAAGATTTCATCCGTCCTACATGGTCCTACTTCCTTCCTACCCCAAATGGTACAAGCCATTACCCTTTGAAGGTACCTAAGAACTGGGTTGTGGATGTTACTAGCCTTGTTTGAACGTGAAACGTATTGATCTAGACCAGTTATGCATGTCCAAAAGCTAGCAGGATTATAGTCTTCCGGCTTTAAAGCTTGATTCCAAGAGTCATGGATGAACCCCGCATTTGCGAAGCCCATTTCAGTGCAAAAGTTTTCAAGGGACATCTCGTAATCAATATTCAAAAGCCGGAAGGAGACTCTATGATCGGGGTCATCTAAATTCAACTTATCTTTCTTGAATTGGATAGAACTTAAAAAACTCATAAGTAAAATTTTCATACCCCCTCATAGGACTAAGCATCTCACCCCATCCTAATCTATTCAGCAATTCAAAAGCATTGTCCCTAATCCCTAAGGTATTCATAGTATGAAAATGAGGGTACCTAAAAGGATGCAAAGGTTTAGTGATAAGGACTTTATACCTTTCTTTTTGGTTGTTATCCTTGAAGGTGATGCCATGATTCTTTGCCGGTGCCCTTTTCTTTGATGGAGGTCCTCCGGAAGATGTTGTCGGTTCCTTGCCACTTCTTCTTGAAGCCATTAGCACTTTGACCTTGGGTTGATTATGGAATTTTGGTGAAGGTTAGGGTTTGTGAAGAATTTTGTAGAAAAGGGTGGTTGAGGGTTGGGGTTGATGTTCTAGTGAGGTTTATGGGTTTAGATGTGGAGATTGGTTAAGATTTTGTGGTTTTTGGGTTAGGGTTTATGGTGATAAGGGTTTGGTGAATTATGGGTTTGAGTGGATGAAAGATGTTTTTGATGGGTGGTTTGTGTTTGGAATGAAGTTTGTGATTGATTGGTGAAAGAAATGAGTGAATTGGTGAAGTTTTGAGGGAGATATGAAGGTTTGAAGGTTTGAAGGTTATGGAGGTTTAGAGAGAAGTTTGAAAGATGAAAGAGGGTTGTGGTTTGTGAATGAGGAAGAAGGAAGAAAAATTTATGTTATATGGTGTGTAGAGGTCGGGCACGGCCGTGCCACCCTTGGCACGGGCCGTGCCAACTTACTGACTTCATGCTCCAAATTTGCCTTAAAAACCTGGCACGGCCGTGCCAACCTTAGCACGGGCCGTGCCAACCTTCTGGTCCTGGGGGCTTCAAAATTTTTCACTTTTCTTGAATCATACTTGGACAATTACCTACAAAACACTTAAAACAACCAAAAACAAACAAAACAAAAGCAATTAAATGCGTGGGTTGCCTCCCACGAAGCGCTTGTTTAGAGTCACTAGCTTGACGGTTAGAAAGTGGTTTTAACTATCCTATACCCAATCTCTCACTAAGGGATAATGGCAACAAACTAACATTCTCTCCCAAATCACACATGGCTTTCTCAAATGTTTTATATCCTATGACACAAGGTATGGAAAATCTCTCTGGATCCTTAAGTTTAGGTGGCAATTTGTTTGGAAGTATTTCAATAAAATTTCTAAACTGCTCATCTAACTTGGATTTAGCAAACTCTTGTGTTAAAGGAATTTTAGGCTCATGAGATGGTGAAACAAATGGCTTGTCATTCTCTCCTATAGCTTTCTCACTTTGAGGCTTATCACTTCCTATCATTCCTTTATTGTTCTTAATTTTCAGAACGGGGTCCTCTAATTGGTTACCATCCCTAAAAATAATTGCACTTATATGGTCTTTGGGGTTGGTTTCGGTTTGGCTTAGAAGGACTTCGGAGGTTTGAGAGGGAGTAGCCAGCTGTTGGGGTACTTGAGAAGTCTGAGTCTCTATCATCTTACTCTGAGTAACTATGGAGTCTACGTTCAATGTATGTTTGGCAAGAGAGTCCTTCAAAAATTCAGTTTGATTTTTAAGCTCTTGGAGCTGCTTGGATTGATCAATAACACATTTTTCTAGTAAAATTTCCAAGCTGGATTTTTGAGGAACTCCTTGGTTGTTTGCATAACCGGGTGGTGTTGTTTGTTGTCCAAAAAGATTTTGAGGGGTTTGAAAAAAATTTTGATTGTTTTTAAACCCTTGATTATATTGAGCATAGTTTACTTGCTCAGGACTTCTAACAACACTACCTAGTTGGCAATCAATGCCAATATGGCCAAATACACCACAAACTTCACAAAGAGGTGATACAGAGGCAGGTGTGACAGCACTAGTATTTATTTTATCAAATTTTTGTGTGAGTGCGTCAACTTTAGCAGCTAGATGATCAAGGGAAGAATTTTCATACATACCTACCTCTCTCTGAGAGGGTGAAGGAGCAACATTAGTGGTGTCCCTTCCGTAGGTCCACTGAAAGTGGTTTTGTGCCATGTCCTCGATCAAAGCATATGCTTCTGTGTATGTTTTGTTCATCAGAGCTCCACCTGCAGCTGCATCAACATGAATTTTTGTGGGATACAAAAGACCATTATAAAAAGTGTGAATAATAAGCCAGTTCTTTAAACCATGATGGGGACAAAGTCTAAGCATTTCTTTGAAATGCTCCCACACATCGTAAAGAGATTCTCCATCTTTTTGAGTGAATTGTGTGATTTGATTCCTTAATTGAATTGTTTTAGAATAGGGGAAGAATCGAGCGAGAAAAGTTTGCTTCATTTGATGCCATGAAGTGATAGAACCATTTTCCAATGAATTAAACCAAGTACTAGCTCTACCCCCCAGGGAAAAAGGAAAGTAGTGCATCCTTACGACCTCTTGGTTTGCATTCACGGTTCCACTGAGTCTTAAAAAAGTTGAAATATGAAAATTCGGATCCTCAATGGGTGATCCGAAAAATTGATTTTGCTGCACTAACTCGATAAGTGCAGGTTCTATTTCAAAATTGTCGTCAACCGTTGGGTACACAATAGCATCGTATGACTCATTTGAAGATGGGATTGCATACTCTATGAGAGTGCATTCCTTAGTCATATCGTTATTATCTTCCCAAGAAGTTAAAGGCAAAAGAAGAAATAGAAAAAGAAAGAAATAAAACAAGATAAAATAAAGGAAAAGATTTTTTTTTTTTTGGAAAGAAATATAAATATAAAATAAAATATAATAAAACAAAAGATTTTTTTTTTAAGAAATATAAAAAGAAATAAAATAAGGAAATTTTTTTTTTTTCTAATCACTATTAAAAAGTTAATCAAATTACAACAACTCCCCGGCAACGGCACCAAAAACTTGATAGGGCCAAACCGCAAGTGCACGGCCTATCGAAGTAATAGTAGTAAGAAGAGTATCGTTCCGCTAGGGAGTTGTGAATTCAATTAAATTTTAGAGAATGATTAGAAGAGAGAAAAGTTTATAAGAAGGGGGTTTAATTGCTGAAAGTAAATAACAATAATGATAAAGGGGCCTCGGGATCATTGGTTCATCATAATGACAAATCCTTCACTAGACAAGACCTAAACATCTAATTTCATGGTTTACACACTAATTTCTAAAGACCGGTTTCCCTTAGCCCCTCACCTTTTCGATGAAAGTCTGGTGAGAGTTTACTTCTAGCAATCAAGCCTATTTCGCTGACATGATTACTAGAAGATGCATAGAGGATTGAAACTACTCTTTGTCTCAATAATTGCAAAGACTATTTCACTGTTTTTCAATTATTGTCTAGATTCACTTGTTCCAACATCAAGACTCCGCTCTCGCTTTATGAATTGATGTTTGGGATGATGGATTAACGATTATCAAACCCTCCGCTTTCACTTCCACAGTTTGATAATTGTTAATCCACGTTAAGACGGTGAATCTAGATTAGAAATTAGGGTTACATAGAAATTAGGGTTTAGGCTTGTTTTGTTTAGGATTGAGTCATTAGACTCCCCAACAATCCCAAGACGAAGAAGTCTACTCACTCATGTTCATCGTAGACATGGGGGAAGAAGAGAGATAAACAGTAAAATAAATTGCAAAGAAAGTAAAAAGGAAATAAAGACTTTTTATTGAAATAATACTTGAAATAAACAAAGTAAAAGGTGCATGTTTATGGTGGAGAGCTACTCTATTTATAGCTTTACAATCGACTTAGAAACTAAGCAACTAAAAGGGTAAAACAGTAAAGCTGCAACAGGGTAACTTGGGCCCGAAGAAAAAGCAGCAAAAGAGACTTCTGGAGGTGGCACGGCCGTGCCACATGTTGGCACTGGCCGTGCCAAGCTTCTGACTTGGTGGGAACATATTTTTGTTCCATATCTTCGTATTTTCGCACTGTATTTGCTCCAGTCCTCTTTCTTTTGCTCCAAGACACCTTCCACCATATATTCGTTCCTAAAATAAAATAAAAAGCAATTTAAAGTAAAATATTCTAAAAGGAAATAAAATGCAATAAAATCAAATCAAATCTTATTTAAAACTAAACTAAATAAAGCATTAAAATATACTAATCTATGACTCATCAATCACAACCTTACACTTGTCTTGTGAATTGAAAACTCAAGATGGTTTATCTTATGCTCATAATACTTGACTCGGGGGTAAACCTTACTTTCTTGGTGGTTGCATTTACCATACATATCATATCTGAACTTGTTTTCGAGTAAACTCAATTTCCATTAACAACCCATCTAGCACTTGAACATAACTTTCTTGAACATCTAATCCTTGTACCTTTGCATTCTCGCATACTATATTTTGCTTAATCACACCAATGCTTGCTCGTTAATTTTTCTTTTTAAGAAAACTTCGTAAACTAACGCACGGGTCATTGACGTTGACGATTTTCTACTTTATAAATATATTGAGTTTAGGCCCCGGCTGTTGCTCTAAAATCATAGAACGAGTTGATAACACATATGTGCCATCAAATCTAAACTCTAATAAGTCTAGCCCGCTCTACGAGTGTAGTAGCAACCCGGTTCCTAGAAAAATCTCATGAATTTTTTTTTTTTAAAATGTCAACTTCATTCACCCATACGCGTAAATCTTTCTAAAATTATTTAAAACTTTATGATCCAACATCATATCGAGCCCTAGCATATCCGTTAAGCAAAACATAAGTTTGAGAAATACGCCATAATTCCACATAATCCGAGAACCTTTTGATTTCTTATAACTTTGCACCGCTTTAACTTCTTACTTCATAACTCATGCATAAACATCGGTGACTTTCCTTCTAAATGTCGGAACTTCTATACTCTTGATCTTGACTTGTTCTTGACTCTTAACACCTTAACTTCCAAAGCTACCCTAAACCGTATCGATTTCGTTGATGGTTGCCCACGCCTTTTTCCTTAGAAATCGTAGGATGTGATATGCATTCATTACTTGATGTCATAAAATATTTTCATCACATAAAAGATTATTGTGAAGACATCTCCCCAATAGTCATTGCAAACCATAGGATCGAACTAGTAGGTTTTATAAAAATGGAAAAATTTCGTCCCAGGCTTGCTATTGGTGAACTTCTCCAACTCTATTTTTTTCAGAAAACATTTATTGTATAAAATTATTATCCTCAAGTATACAATGCACATCGTTCATTCCTATCATCGTAAAATATTCTATAACATATGCATGGCAACATCAACCTTTTTTGATACAATTCTTGGCACGCCGGAATCAATGCCTTACTCCTGATAACATAAAGCTTTCTCTTGAATCCTTAACTTTCTCCACTACAAATATCTTACCTCGTTACATTGCCACTTATGCAACTTTCCGAGCATACCTGTCCTTAACTTCATTCACATATTGCTACCATCTCACCCGACATTGTCGGAACGTTCCTTCTTATCATGTCTTACATTCCCGGAGGATTCACACTTGTACCTGATCAGTTCACCGGCCACCTTTCAGCACGATCAATTTCCTACTTACACTCATTCCGAGTTCTTATTTCTGAGTTCGCACTTTCCAGTGCATCTTCATCACATACTTCGTTCCTCCTGGGTCCTTTTCAGCTCTCAGGCATCCATTCTAATCGTTGAATGTTAAATTGAGTTGATCAGGCTCAACTAACAACAACAACTAGAACATTTACCCGGAACCCAATGGTCCCACTACCTTAGTTGTAATTTAATGACCCAAGGCACGGTCTGAATCGACCTGCTCTGATACCAATTGTAACACCCATACCAGACGTATCTAGAAAGTCTAGCACGTGCGTTATTATTAGTATTGGATACATTAAAATTTACAACAAAAATTTTATACGAATGAATAATTATACCACAAATTGCGTTCGTACAAAAATCACGTAAACATCTCAACCATACATATATAATTTCATCCTTAAAATCCAAAGCATCCTGCAGCGACACGAACGCACACTTGCTGAAACATCAATCCGACTTCAAGCTTGCAAAGCATCCTGCTTATCTGAAACAAATACGGATTGGGATGAGACATAATGTCTCAGTGAGTTCCCCTAAATCCTAGGCTATAGGAAACCTCAAGGGGAAACCTACGGTCACCACGTGTCTACATTACAACCTGACGGTTGATTATACGTTTGTGGAGACTTGCATACTTAGACGATAGTGCTTACTAGAGCCGTCATAATCTTATCTCACCTGTTATAGGTTTCTCATCTATACAGGTCATGGCGGTTGTGGGAACCTAAACCGCATTGCCAAGTGTACGCTTTACGTAACAAGGCCTAAACATAAAATAACATAGCATAGTCATGACATGATTCTAAACCGGACGATTAGGGAAACCTAAGGTCGTCACGGGCATAGCTTTCTTTAGTTGTTCTATACATATCTTGCTCTTATCTAATAACATTTCATGCTCTTGTTCTTAAACATAATCATACATGGGCTCAATCATGAGCATAACATAACATAATCATAAGGAACATAATCGTGTCTAAGTTCATTCATTAGGTTAGCGTTGAACAAACAATGTTATCTTGATTCATTTTACGGATAGTCCCGAGTGGAGTAACCCCGAGATCAATCCCATACATGACCGATGTACGTACATCGGACTCCCTCGGTGTCGTGCGGGTCCCTTGCGGCTTGAACCGTTCCCCTTAGGTCGAGAACCTCCTGTATCCCCCTGGCGTGGATAACAAGAGACACGAGCACCTACGTCTTGTTTACTCAGTGACATGTGGGTCCCTTACGGCTTGAATCGTTCTCATAATGAGAACCCCTTGTATCCCCCTGATGTGGATAACAAGAGACATGTCACCTACACTTGTTAATCATGGTCTTGTCGTTCATAAGAGTTATACTTATTCATACTTGTACATACTTATTCATGGTGGAGAGATAAAATATCCTATCCACATCTTAACATACTTGTATCAACAAGATGCATCTTCTTTTCGGGAGCTCAATCCATAGGAACTCCACAGTTAAGCGTGCTTGGCTTGGAGTAGTACTAGGATGGGTGACCTACCGGGAAGTTTCCCGGTAAGCATGTGAGTGAGGACAAAGCATGCTGAAAAGACTCGTGTTGGTTTGTGGGGTTAGTCGGCAATCCTGTAAGCAGTCTGGGATGTTACACTTGGTATCAGAGCAGACCTCTCCCAGTACGGTGTGGTTCGGGGACGAACCAGGCGGAAGCTGGTGGGCATGTAACACCCACAACGTGGCACAGTAACAGTGGCGGAGCCAAGCCGGCCCCGGACTTAAGCGGGATGAGTCGGACCACCGGGCTGTTACAGGATGACCCCACGTTGATAGGAGGAACCGAATCACATCGGAATGAGAGGGATCCGGAGGCCGTGTAGGTATGGGACTACATGGTTGAAGGAAGGCTTATAAGAATTGTTAGGTACTACCTATATCAACAAGATGCATCTTCTTTTCGGGAGCTCAATCCATAGGAACTCCACAGTTAAGCGTGCTTGGCTTGGAGTAGTACTAGGATGGGTGACCTACCGGGAAGTTTCCCGGTAAGCATGTGAGTGAGGACAAAGCATGCTGAAAAGACTCGTGTTGGTTTGTGGGGTTAGTCGGCAATCCTGTAAGCAGTCTGGGATGTTACACTTGGTATCAGAGCAGACCTCTCCCAGTACGGTGTGGTTCGGGGACGAACCAGGCGGAAGCTGGTGGGCATGTAACACCCACAACGTGGCACAGTAACAGTGGCGGAGCCAAGCCGGCCCCGGACTTAAGCGGGATGAGTCGAACCACCGGGCTGTTACAGGATGACCCCACGTTGATAGGAGGAACCGAATCACATCGGAATGAGAGGGATCCGGAGGCCGTGTAGGTATGGGACTACATGGTTGAAGCAAGGCTTATAAGAATTGTTAGGTACTACCTATATCAACAAGATGCATCTTCTTTTCGGGAGCTCAATCCATAGGAACTCCACAGTTAAGCGTGCTTGGCTTGGAGTAGTACTAGGATGGGTGACCTACCGGGAAGTTTCCCGGTAAGCATGTGAGTGAGGACAAAGCATGCTGAAAAGACTCGTGTTGGTTTGTGGGGTTAGTCGGCAATCCTGTAAGCAGTCTGGGATGTTACACTTGTGGAGTAGTATTAGGATGGGTGACCTACCGGGAAGTTTCCCGGTAAGCATGTGAGTGAGGACAAAGCATGCTGAAAAGACTCGTGTTGGTTTGTGGGGATAGTCGGCAATCCTGTAAGCAGTCTGGGATGTTACAGATACCTTATTTAATCAGGCAAAAAAAAGTAATAAAAATCAACTTCCTAGTTATTGGTACAATAGTTAAGTAGGCAACCAAAAAAATGGTAATGAAAATAAATTTTTGAGTGATTGATTCCATATTTTCCTTGCCTTCCATGTTTACATGCATCTTGAATATTCTATAAATACCAAACATTTCTTTCACTAAATATATCCCTCTCTCCTTCAATCCTTCTCTCACTTTCAATTCATTTTCCGATCTAAAGGTATACAGTTATGCTTGTGACGCTTTTCATTTTATTTATCCATGTGTGTTAATGTTGGCAAATTGTTTCTCAAAAGTAGCATATCACACAACCTTATCATGCAACACTCTAAAATGTTTTATTTTGAAATGATTTTCATTAATGCAAACAAACACATGCTTTTGTTTTTCTTAAAAAATTCTAAAGTAATGTCATTTTATATAACTTGTAATAGACAACCATAAAATTCATTTTAGGGTAATATGTTGTTATTACTCTATAGGTATCAATTAACTAGCCATGTATGTAGTTTTGCATATATTTCTTTTACACGATATGTGGATTTTTAAGGTGTGAAAATATACTTTAATGTCCATTTATTTCTATCTTCATCAATTGATAAGTTTTTTATTCAACTTTTACTGCGAAATAAAATTGAATAATGGCAGAAAAAACAAGATCTACAAAGAGAAGAGTTATGGCAAACTATGAGATGAAAAAGATAGCTTCAATATTGGTGATGATAATGTTCATTGTTGCTCAAGCCGATGATTCTCGCCCTATGTCATCAACACCTGAACTTTCTTCAGTATCGGAGACAATCGGTTGTCTTGGCAGGTGTGCTTCTCGATGTAGAATAGCGAGAATATTTATGGGTGCTTATGCAGCTTGTACAGCAGGATGTGGAGTAGTAAAATGTAGTGGAGGGTCAACAACAGCTGATAATAAGGTGTCATTAATAGCTGCTTATGATTGTGCAACTAGTTGTGCTGTTTCTAAATCCAATAACATCGAAGGTATGCACGCTAAATTTTATCCCTTACATTATATGATAAATCTGTTAAATTATATTTTATAGATGCTCAAATGGTGTTTCTTACCATAATTTAAATTTTGACAGACGCTCAAGGTTCAGTAGAGCACATCGTGAGTTCATGTTTGGGAGCTTGCAAGAACAAATAGCTTGTTACATATGACGATAAATTTCCTGAGAGATAAATTTAATAAGGGAAAATTTATTTAAATATAATAATCATGTAATGAAAATGTTATAAGGGATTGGGACTCTCCAATCACCATTTATATTTATCTTTTGTGGAATGTTGCAAAAGGAGACAATATGAAAACTAATGAAAAAGGAATATTTGATCTGCTAATAGGAATTAGCCAAGTCCTTTTCTTTTGATTTATTTTGATTTGTTATTTCTCTCAAATATTTTTCTTTTAAGCAAAGTGAAATATTTTAAATAAAAAAGAGGTAGAAAAATTTGGGGGACATGACTGTGACCCATCAACGACATAATCAACCTTTAAAAGGGAATTATAACTTGGTTAACATTGATAAATATAAATATAACTAGATGAATTTAAATCCGTTAAGTGAATCCAAATGCGCAACAGAAAAATAAATTTCATGCTTTAAAAATGATGTGTAGAAGAAAGCGAGGAGCATTATATCAAACCAGAGACAAGCGTATTTAAACCATATTTTATTTTTAATGAATCGTAAATAAACCGTCAACCAGAAAAGATAGGTTCACGGCGACCAACAGTCCCTGCAACATAATACATTATAGCTTTCTCTCAAATCAATTCAACCTACGTTTACTTGGGTTCTAATTGTGCCAACAGAAGAAGGTTTGAAGATGAGAGCATGTGTGATCAAGCAACTGAAAAGAATGTCATAATCGACGAAGTTGTAAGCGAAAAATAAGTGAAAAAGAAACTAATTTGTTTCATTAAATTAGAGATAAGAGCTTAAAAATGTTTGTTTATATGTTTCATGTTATTTTCTACATGCACTTAATTAGTTTTTTTTTTTTTAATATCCTTGAGAGGCATTGGTTGGAGTTCTAGTAATCAACAATTAACAATTACTCTCTCTTTCATTTTCTTTTTTTAATTTATGCTTTGAGCTTACCATGAATGTGATTTATGGAAAGTGTACTTTGCTCATTTTTATTTAAATAATACTTGAGTGATCCATTGAGTTCCTAATACATGTTTTTACAAGAAATCACATATTATATCATATCTTTTGAGATTGTGCTTCTCTAAATCAATCATGCATGTTGTTATGTTTTGTCTGATATTTTTCTTATTATATACCAACACATGTTGTGCTTCTCTCGTATCTCTTTCTCTCTTTATCGCTCAGGTGTTAACAACTGTTATATGGACTTGATTTTGTAGTTATTTGCTTCGTGTATTTCCCTTGTTAAAAATTAAGTTGATCTTCAGACGAAGACATGTTTGATTTTGTGAGAGAGCGGTCGTTAGTTAAACTGGGTGTTGTCTATTTCTATAAAAACTAGTTTTCGTTTCATTATTTTTGTCTGCTGTTTTCTCGGCCAAACTATTAAATAACAATCGTGGTCGCGTATACTTTTGTCTGTTGTTGTCTCGGCAAAACTATTAAATAACAATCGCAGCCGTGTATAGAATTTTGTGATTTCACTTGGTATGAATTATGTGTTACGGATTGTGGTCGTCGTGGTGTGAATTTCTGACAACATAACACAAAAAACTTCAATAAGAGAATTAGTCATTATACACTTTGTTCATGTTTTTGGCATCCAAGGCCCTCTTTAAAACAATTCTCTTTGGGATTTACAGGGAAAAAAGTTAATAGGAATAAACTTAATAAAGAAATAAGGGTTACACAAACAAGGGCAATTATATTTTGGACAAGAGCTACACAAACCAGCGTTAATTGGAGAAATGAAATATGGGTGAAGTATGTGCAAGATATGTAATATCCCACTTATTTATGTAGCGAAGTAATACCTGATAACGATAAAATGCATACGACTAAGTTTAGGGGCATAATTGGAATTTTGTGTGGAGAAGATATTTATGTAGTTTTGGGTCAATTTCCTTCATAATATTTTCCTAACTCTCTCTCTAGGTTTTCTAAACATCCTTGCTCTCCCTTCTCTCCAGGAATTGTTACCACTACTCTATCTCCAACTTGATTCTTCTCTCAAATCATCTTCCAAACCTTCTGCAGGTTAGAGGTTAGGTTAAGATTGTTGGCAAGAAAGTTGGAACAAGCTTCTCCAAAGGTTTCTCGATCTAGGTTTTTGTTGATAAACTTGTGTAACAGCCCAGGCGGGTCCCGGCTAGGCACTGTACCCCCCGGCACTGTTACTCACAAGCTTAATCACTACCCCCCCCCCTATAGTAGTGTTTTTGCCTTCCGTGGGAATAGAACATTGTACCTGGGGTTAAGTACTACTTCAATGCATTCCCACTACCAATTGAGCTAGTAGCTCAATTGGTAGTGGGAATGCATTGAAGTAGTACTTAACCCCAGGTACTATGTTCGATTCCCACGGAAGGCAAAAACACTACTATAGGGGGGTAGTGATTAAGCTTGTGAGTAACAGTGTCGGGGGGTACAGTGCCTAGCCGGGACCCGCCTGGGCTGTTACACCTTCATATAATACTTCATCAATCATGAACACATAACATCATATTCAACAACATATATGTTCATATAATACTTCATCAATCATGAACAACACATAACATCTGTAACACCCATACTAGACGTATCTAGAAAGTTTAGCATGAGCGTTGACTTTAGTACTGGATACATAAAAATTATCAACAAGAAATTCATACGAATGAATATTTATACAACAATTTGCGTTCGTACAAACATTAACATCAAACATCTCATCTATACATATAAAAGTACATCCTTGATATCCATATCATCCTGCAGTGACAAGAACGCTCACTTGCTGACATATCCATCCGTCTTCATGCTTGCATAACATCCTGCTTATCTGAAACAAATAAGGATTGGGATGAGACATAATGTCTCAGTGAGTTCCATCTAATCCTAGGCTATAGGCAACCACAGGGGAAACCTATGGTCACTACGTGTCTACAATACAACCTGGCGGTTGATTAAACGTGTGTGGGGACTTGCTTTCCTATACGGTAGTGCATACTAGACCCGTCATAGGTTCATCTTACTTGTTATAGGTCTTACTATCATCATGCGTGTCATGGCGGTTAAGGGATCCTAGAACCGCAATCTCAAGATACGGTATACCCATCCAGACTTAACATACATATTCATGACACGGTCCTAAAACGGACGATTAGGGAAACCTATGATCGTCATCGGTATATCCTTCATAACATACTCTAATGCACGACTTGTTCTTAGCTAACATCATATCATAACATATTCATATCATGCATAATCATAAACATTCATACATTCACAATATCAATGTTAAACAAACATTCATTATCTTGATTCATTTTATGGAAAGCCCCGGGTGGAGTAACCCCGAGTACAATCCCCTACATATCGAAAAATTTCTGGCTAAGGTAATCGGACTCCCTCAGTGCCGTGCGGGTCCCTTACGGCTTAACCATTCCCCTTGGAGAACCTCCTGCATCCTTCCTTGGAAGGAATACAAAAGACACGACACCTACACTCAGTGACATGCGGGCCCCCCTTGCGGAGCTTATCCCGTATCTCATGCCACCTACTACATTCATTAATCATAGTCTTAACATTTATAAACATTCATGAAAGGTTTCTAACCTATACATGCATACTCGTTTACCTCGGATCCGGGGTCGATCCGATTAGTAGTAAACTACCTTTATATTCATTCATGTTCATATCTATTCATATGTGAAGAGATTGCTATCAATTCACGGCTTATCTTACATACTTAATCACTCTTAGTCATGTGCGAAGAGAATATACTTCGCGTCTTAACCTACATAAGGTTCATGCTTAACTTTCTAGTTCTCGACAAGCTAAGTCGAGGCTTTACTTTCATTCCCTTTCTTAGTTCATTACTACCCGGACAAATTACATAACATAACACTCTTGTGTATCATTTGTCAACAAGCATTGTTAACGAATTACCATGTTTTTCCCTTGTTTAAAACCTTGTTTGGAATTGTACTTTAAACACTCGGAATTGAGGGGTTTCATAGTTTAATAGGGTACTGCAAGATCAAGCCTCGGATAGCCCATGCTGGCCGCAAAACGAATTGACAACACATGCTGTGTAGTCAATTTCGCCTGGCCAAATATCTCCTCGCCAGGCAAAATTTTTCGCCAAGGCGAGCTAAATTGCGAGCTACTCCAGAGAGCACAGATCCCAGCTCGCCTGGCGAACTGTAGCAGTCCAGAATTCTGCAGAAAACGTATTTTTTCATCAAAACCTCGAATCCAAGCATCATAAGCTACCTGGTACTTCTAGAACACATAAAAACAGTTAAAAATGGAATACATGGCATCATTAACATGTTTTGATCATAAATGAAACAAAGGGGTACTAAAACCCTAATTTCCATAACTAACATAACTTAGCAAAATTCATGTTATTCTCACAAGAAATTGCACAACCCAAGGTAGCAGAACTAGCTAAAGAACTCATCTAACATGTTTCTTGCATTTCCTTCAAGTTTCTAGCTTCCTCAAGATCAAACCCTAACTCAAGAATCCAAGCTCAATCCATTCTTTTTGTTGTTTCTTGCCCATGAAGCGTCTTTGATCCATGCTTGATCACTAATACCATGATTTTTGGAAGGCTTGATGGAGAAAGATTGAGGGAAGGGGGCGGCCAAGTAGAGAGAAGAAGGAGAATCTTTCTTTCTCTCAACCCTAGAGAGAGAAAGTGAAATGAGAAATGAATATTTTGGGTCCAAACGTACTTAAATACCCCTTGCGTGCGAATACCCAAAATACCCTTCATTTTAATCGTGCCTAGCTTGACACTGATACATAAGTCCATACTTGACTGATATTACATAATAATATCTCCGTCGTACTTAACATTTTCCATCATACTAGCTTTCCATGAATATCAGTCCTCTTATACATTTAACAGATAAAATTTCCTTTATCTGACGAGCGGGATATTACAACATCATATTCAACAACATATACATTCATATAATACTTCATCAATCATGAATAACACATAACATCTGTAACACCCATACTAGACGTATCTAGAAAGTTTAGCATGAGCGTTGACTTTAGTACTGGATACATAAAAATTATCAACAAGAAATTCATACGAATGAATATTTATACAACAATTTGCGTTCGTACAAACAATAACATCAAACATCTCATCTATACATATAAAAGTACATCCTTGATATCCATATCATCCTGCAGTAACAAGAACGCTCACTTGCTGACATATCCATCCGTCTTCATGCTTGCATAACATCCTGCTTATCTGAAACAAATAAGGATTGGGATGAGACATAATGTCTCAGTGAGTTCCATCTAATCCTAGGCTATAGGCAACCACAGGGGAAACCTACAGTCACTACGTGTCTACAATACAACCTGGCGGTTGATTAAACGTGTGTGGGGACTTGCTTTCCTATACGGTAGTGCATATTAGACCCATCATAGGTTCATCTTACTTGTTATAGGTCTTACTATCATCATGCGTGTCATGGCGGTTAAGGGATCCTAGAACCGCAATCTCAAGATACGTTATACCCATCCAGACTTAACATACATATTCATGACACGGTCCTAAAATGGACGATTAGGGAAACCTATGATCGTCATCGGTATATCCTTCATAACATACTCTAATGCACGACTTGTTCTTAGCTAACATCATATCATAACATAACATATTCATATCATGCATAATCATAAACATTCATACATTCACAATATCAATGTTAAACAAACATTCATTATCTTGATTCATTTTACGGAAAGCCCCGGGTGGAGTAACCCCGAGTAAAATCCCGTACATACCGAAAAATACCTAGCTAAGGTAATCGGACTCCCTCAGTGCCGTGCGGGTCCCTTACGGCTTAACCATTCCCCTTGGAGAACCTCCTGCATCCTTCCTTGGAAGGAATACAAAAGACACGACACCTACACTCAGTGACATGCGGGCCCCCCTTGCGGAGCTTATCCCGTATCTCATGCCACCTACTACATTCATTAATCATAGTCTTAACATTCATAAACATTCATGAAAGGTTTCTAACCTATACATGCATACTCGTTTACCTCGGATCCGGGTGTCGATCCGATTAGTAGTAAACTACCTTTATATTCATTCATGTACATATCTATTCATATGTGAAGAGATTGCTATCAATTCACGGCTTATCTTACATACTTAATCACTCTTAGTCATGTGCGAAGAGAATATACTTCGCGTCTTAACCTACATAAGGTTCATGCTTAACTTTCTAGTTCTCGACAAGCTAAGTCGAGGCTTTACTTTCATTCCCTTTCTTAGTGCATCACTACCCGGACAAATTGCATAACATAACACTCTTGTGTATCATTTGTCAACAAGCATTGTTAACGAATTACCATGTTTTTCCCTTGTTTAAAACCTTGTTTGGAATTGTACTTTAAACACTCGGAATTGAGGGGTTTCATAGTTTAATAGGGTACTGCAAGATCGACCCTCGGTAGCCCATGCTGGCCGCAAAACGAATTGACAACACATGTTGTGCAGTCAATTTCGCCAGGCAAAATTTTTCGCCATGGCGAGCTAAATTGCAAGCTACTCCAGAGAGCAATGATAGGGCCAAACCGCAAGTGCACGGCCTATCGAAGTAATAGTAGTAAGTAGAGTATCGTTCCGCTAGGGAGTTGTTTAATTCAATCAACTTTTAGAAAATGATTAGAGAGGAGAAAGTTTAGTGAAAAGGGGGGTTTTGATTGCTGAAGGTAAAAACAATATTAATAAAAGGCCTCGGGATCATTGGTTCATCATAATGACAAATCCTTCACTAGACAAGACTTAAACATCTAATTTCATGGTTTACACACTAATTTCTAAAGACCGGTTTCCCTTAGCCCCTCACCTTTCCAATGAAAGTCCGGTGAGAGTTTACATCTAGTAACTAAGCCTATTTCGCTGACTTGGTTACTAGAAGATGCATAGAGGATTGAAACTACTCTTTGTCTCAATAATTGCAAAGACTATTTCACTGTTTTGCAATTATTGTCTAGATTCACTTGTTCCAACATCAAAGCTCCGCTCTCGCTTTATGAATTGATGTTTGGGATGATGGATTAACGATTATCAAACCCTCCGCTTTCGCTTCCACAGTTTGATAATTGTTAATCCACGTTAAGACGGTGAATCTAGATTAGAAATTAGGGTTACATAAATTTAGGGTTTAAGCTTGGTTTGTTGGGGATTATGTCATTAGACTTCCCAACAATCCCAAGACAGAGAAGTCTACTCACTCATGTTCATTGTAGACATGGGGGAAGAAGAGAAAAAAACAGTAAAATAAATTGCAAGGAAAGTAAAAGAAATAAAGACTTTTATTGAAAATAGAAATATTCTAAGCAAAGTAAAAGGTGAATGTTTATGGTGGAGAGCTACTCTATTTATAGCTTTACAATTGACTTAGAAACTAAGCAACTAAAAGGGTAAAACGGTAAAGCTGCAACAGGCTAACTTGGGCCCGAAGAAAAGCAGCAAAACAGGACTCTGGGGACGGGCACGGCCGTGCCACATGTTGGCACGGGCCGTGCCAAGCTTCTGGTAAGGGGGATTTGTATTTTTGCCTCGTATCTTCGTATTCTTGCGCTGTATTTGCTCCAGTCCTCTTTCTTTCGCTCCAAGGCACCTTCCACCATATATTCATTCCTAAAATAAAATAAAAGACAATTTAAAGTAAAATATTCTAAAAGAAAATAAAATGCAATAAAATAAAACTAAATCTAAAATAAAACTAAACTAAATAAGGCAATAAATTAGACTATCTATGACTCATCAAACTCCCCCACACTTGAATCTTTGCTGGTCCTCAAGCAAAAGGCAATGGACATAGCAGCAACTAAAAGATTATTATGGCAATATTAAGAACATAAGTCTCAGAGAAAGGTTTTGTTCCAAGTACACTAATTACAATTTCAAATACTCCTGATGAACCTATTCTACCCAACATTAAGTCTCAAGTGAGTGTGTGTGTGCAGTCCAACCCTTTTCTTGCTCCTGTAAAAGACAGATATAATGAGGAACAGGTTCTATCCTTAATGCTAAAGTAACCGAGAAAAGTCCTTTCTTCATTTCATATAAGAGTGATGGGAATTTAAGTTAAGATTAGATTTGAACAATTAAGCACAAGGGGCTGCAGATGCTTAGGGGCTATCTATCCTCATAGGAAGTCTTTTTGGATGTAATTGTCCTTTCCTCCTAGATTCAAAATCACCCTAAGTAGTGCTGCAAAATTTTATCATCTCCGCATAGGAAGTCTTTTTGGAGAGGGTGTCCTTTCCCCCTAGCATTGATGAATTTATTTTCCTCATTTGAGGGATTTGGAACTTAAGTTCAAATTAGGGAGTCACCACCACAATTAGGAAGTTAGGGATTATCCTTCCCCCCACATGTTGGTGCCATTCTCCCGCCCCATTTAACATTAACAAATTAAGAAGAATATAACGATTAAGAACAATTTGATTAATTTTCCCACACAAACTTATACTACTTTTACTCTTAAGACTTTAAAGGGTCTAAGTTAACACTAAAGATAGAACGTGCTCCTTAAAATACCTATTCATACACTTGCTCAAGGATTGCAACCGGGTGCTTTTCTCATTGGAGAATTTCACAATAAAACATGATATGGGTATAGCAAGAACACAAGAAGCACAAGAAACTACTTTCATGTACAAGGAACAACCTTTAAAAGAAGAGACAAAACAAAAATTTTTATGACATATTTTGCATTAAAAACAAGCTACTTAGTTATGCCTCTTGCTATAAAAACAAAACAAAAGAATAAAGTTCAAGGGAGTTTGGACACTACGACTCTAGACACTTTATTAGCCCCCCCCCCCCCCCCCCTCCCCACACTTAGGGGAAGCATTGTCCTCAATGATTCAAAAGAAAAAGAAATTAAAAGAAAAGAGAGAAGAAGTAGAGGAAGAAGAAAGAAGGAGTAGAAGAGAGTTTTTAGGAGAAAGAGAGAAGAGATAAGGGAAGAGAGGAAGAGGAAAGCTCACATGTTCTCATTGGGGTCCATAAGGAGGACCTTGAAGTTGGAGGTGTTGCATCATCCGACGGAGCATCTCATTATTTTCATTATTGACATGGTTGCCCCTTTGAACTTCATTGCGAAGGCCGGAGATTTCAACACCTTGCCTTTGTTGCTCGGTGCTCATCCTCTCTATCTTATTATGAATCCATGTCCATCTTTGGTCTTCATTAAGCTCACCGGCTGCATGGCCATGGTGTTCTCCCTCATGGTGCAAGTTAGCACCTTCTCCTTCATCATCCTCTTGCTCCTCAAGAACCTGCACATCATCAACATACAACCAATTTTCTTCCACCTCGGTGGTAGTCCGAGGTGGGTTAGGCAATAAAAACATAATTGGCACATTCAACTTGAGTTGGTAATGGAGTGGTGGACGTTGTTAAATGAAATTCATAGCAATGAGGGTTTCCCTATTGAGCATATTGTTTCCTTCAATTGGTTTGATCCCCTCATCCTCACTCACACCAAAACACCTAGCTATGTATGTGATAATGCCACCCACCACTATGTCTCCCCTACCGGCTAGTCTAGTAGCTACAAAGTCTAGGTAATCAATCAAATAAAAGCCAGTGTTGATGGGGTGGTTGTAGAGCATTTCCCATAACATGAACAACTCATCGGTTCTAGTGTTTCCTAGCTCGGTTCTACCCCAAATAGTGCAAGCCATGACCCTCTGAAGGTACCTAAGTACGGGGTTGTGAATGTTGCTAGCTTTGTTAGCTCTAGGGACATAGGTGTCAAGGCCGGTAATACGGTATCAAAAGGCAGCAGGGTCATAGTTATTCGGTTTTAGACTATCGTCCCAATGATCATGAATATACCCCTCATTGGCAAAACCTAAGGCTTCACAAAAGTGCTGAGGAGACATATTATAATCAATATTCATTAACCGGAAAACAACTCTATGATTAGGGTTATCAAAATTCAACTTATCTTTGGTAAAAACAAGTGAGCTTAAAAATTCATAAGTAAAATTCTCATAACCCCTCATAGGTGTTAGCATATCAGTCCAACCTAGCCTACCCATCAGCCTAAAAACATCATCTCTAAGCCCTAGCACTTGCAAATCATAGGAATCAGGATATCTAGAGGGAGGTAAGGTTTTAGAAGTAAGAATTTTGTACCTGTCCCTTTGTTTGTTGTCTTTGAACTGAATTCCATGATTCTTGACTTGTGTTTGCTTCTTTGGGGGTGGACCTCCTTGAGAACTTGCTGCTTCCTTACCACTTCTTCTTGAAGCCATTGACCTTGTTTGAATTGGTTTGAAGGTTTAGGGTTTAGGAAAAATTTTTGGTGGAAAGTATTGGTTTTGGGTTGGGGTTGATGTGTAAGTAAAGTTTATGGGTTTAGTTATGGAGATTGGTTGAGAATTTGTGGTGTTTAGGTTAGGTTTTGGAAGATTAGGGTTTTGGTGAATTATGGTTTTGGGTGGATGAAAGTTGTTTTTGATTTGTGGTTTATGTTTTGGATGAAGTTTGTGATTGATTGGTGAAAGAATTGATTGAATTGGTGAAGTTTTGATGAAGATATGAAGGTTTGAAGTTGGGGAGTTATAGAGGTTTAGAGAAAGGATTAGAAGATGAAAGAAGTTTGTGGTTTGAGAATGAATGGAGAAGAAGAAGAAAAATTGGTATATAATGGGCTAGAAGTCGGGCACGGCCGTGCCACCCTTGGCACGGGCCGTGCCAACTTTCTGTGGCTCCCAGGCAAATTTCTTTCACAACCCATGGCACGGCCGTGCCAGCTTCAGCACGGGCCGTGCCAACCTTCTGGTAAGGAGGTCTTCAAAATTCTTCAATTTCATGATTATTTTTCGAATCACACTTGTACAATTACCCATGATTATTCGTGGGTTGCCTCCCACGAAGCGCTCTTTTAATGTCATTAGCTTGACGGTTAGAAAGAGTCCTTAGAATGGATCAAAGATATCATATTGTGTAGATGACGCTATAAAACGTCCTTTCACAACATGATCGTTAAGCATGCAACAAGAGTAAAGAGCGGGACCTTTCATAACATTTTCCAACTCAAATCCTACCATTTTATCACACACTTGAAAGACAATCCTACCAAGTTTAACATCAACTAGAGCTCCTGCAGTTGCGAGGAAAGGTCTACCTAGGATTATAGGGACGTCATCGTCCTCTTCAATGTCAACGACTACAAAATCAGTTGGGATGTATATCCCTTCTATCTTAACAGGTATGTCCTCAACAAATCCTACAAGTTTCATGGTAGAACGATCAGCAATTTTCAATTCCATCTCGGTAGGTTTCAATTCTCCTATCCCTATCCTTTTAAGAAGAGACAAAGGCAGCAAACTAACACTAGCTCCTAAGTCACATAAGGCTTTGTTTATGGTTTCATTCCCAATTTCACATGGTATGGAAAAGCTACCTGGATCTCTAAGCTTAGGGGGTGCCTCTTGAATGATTGCACTAGTTTCCTTGGCCAAGGCTATTGTCTCATTATGCTCTATAGTCCTTTTCTTTGAAAAAATTTCCTTTAAAAACTTGGCATATAGAGGCATCCTAGACAAATCTTCAGCAAAGGGAAGTTTAATGCAAATCTTCCTAAGTATGTTGACAAATTTTTCAAACTTACCCTCTAGTTTAAGCTTATCAGGATTTAAGGGGGATGGAGTTTTGTTTTCTTCAAGTGGTTTTGCTTCTTCTATCACAACTTTATCACCTAAAGGCTTGACAATTTCTTTCCCAATGTTTCTAACCTTAGAAAAAGTTTCGCCTAACTTACTACCCCCAAAAGATATGACATTAACTTGGGCTTTGGGATTGGCTTCGGTTTGACCGGGAAAGACTCCCGGTGTTTGGGAAGATGTAGCCACTTGTTGGGCTATTTGGACGATTTGAGTTTCAAGCATTTTAGAGCGTGTAACAATAGAATCAACCTTGGTATTGAGCTTGGAAAGAGAATCATTCAGAAATCCGGTTTGGTTTTTAAGTTCTTGAAGTTGTTTGTTTTGGTTGGCAATAGAATTTTCCAACAAAATTTCCAAATTGGATTTCTGAGTGAATCTTTGGTTGTTTGCATAACCGGGTGGTGCTACTTGTCCATAGGGATTTTGGTTTTTGTAAAAATTTTGATTTTGTCTCATCCCTTGGTTGTATTGAGCATAGTTCATATGCTCAACACCATTAATAGCACTACCTAGTTGGCAATTAACACCAGCATGACCAGTTATACCACATATTTCACATGAAGGAGTAGAAGCAGAATTGATAGCACTACCATTGAGTTTTTCAAGTTTTTCAGTTAGTGTATCAATTTTAGAAGCAAGGTGATCATAGTAAGAGACTTCGTGTATACCTGCCTCCTTTTTGGAGGGTGAAGAACTAGTGATGGCTCTCTCGTCGGTCCATTTGTAGTGATTTTGAGTCATGTCTTCAATCAAGGCATACGCCTCCGTGTAGTTTTTGTTCATAAGTGCTCCACCTGCAGCTGCATCAACAGACATCTTAGTGGTATAAGACAAGCCATTATAAAAAGTGTGGACTATAAGCCACTTCTCTAGGCCATGGTGGGGACAAAGTCTTAGCATTTCTTTGAAACGCTCCCACGCCTCATAGAGAGATTCCCCATCTTTTTGGTTGAACCGAGTGATTTGGTCTCTAAGTTTAGCGGTTTTAGATGGTGGAAAGAATCGGGCAAGGAATGCTTGCCTCATCTGATCCCATGAAGTAATGGAACCGACATCGAGGGAATGGAACCAAGCTCTAGCTCTATCCCTTAAGGAAAAGGGAAAGAGATGAAGTCTTACGGCCTCTTGGTTCTCCTTCATGGTTCCACTAATCCGTAGAAAAACAGATATGTGAAGATTGGGATCCTCAGTGGGGGATCCCGAGAATTGGTTTTGCTGCACCAAGTTAAGTAGGGCAGGCTTTATTTTGAAATTGTCATCCTCAACCGTTGGGTACACAATAACAGCTTATGGCTCAGCCGTAGACGGCGTTGCATACTCTTTGAGAGTGCGATTGGCCATGATGCTATTATTTCGTGCGTCTCTCTTTCGTTTATCCAAATACCTTTCGATCTCGTTGATTGTTACAACTCAATTTCTGGTTTTTCGCATAAAAAATTGAGAACCCAAGAAGTTAGTGATAACAGAAAAATAAAAAGAAAAACAGAAAAAGAAAGAGAAGAAGAGAGAGAGTTCTAATCATTAAGAAAAAGCTAATTAAATTAGTTAACTCCCCGGCAACGGCGCCAAAAACTTGATAGGGCCAAACCGCAAGTGCACGGCCTATCGAAGTAATAGTAGTAAGTAGAGTATCGTTCCGCTAGGGAGTTGTTTAATTCAATCAACTTTTAGAAAATGATTAGAGAGGAGAAAGTTTAGTGAAAAGGGGGGTTTTGATTGCTGAAGGTAAAAACAATATTAATAAAGGGCCTCGGGATCATTGGTTCATCATAATGACAAATCCTTCACTAGACAAGACTTAAACATCTAATTTCATGGTTTACACACTAATTTCTAAAGACCGGTTTCCCTTAGCCCCTCACCTTTCCAATGAAAGTCCGGTGAGAGTTTACTTCTAGTAACTAAGCCTATTTGGCTGACTTGGTTACTAGAAGATGCATAGAGGATTGAAACTACTCTTTGTCTCAATAATTGCAAAGACTATTTCACTGTTTTGCAATTATTGTCTAGATTCACTTGTTCCAACATCAAAGTTCCGCTCTCGCTTTATGAATTGATGTTTGGGATGATGGATTAACGATTATCAAACCCTCCGCTTTCGCTTCCACAGTTTGATAATTGTTAATCCACGTTAAGACGATGAATCTAGATTAGAAATTAGGGTTACATAAATTTAGGGTTTAAGCTTGGTTTGTTGGGGATTATGTCATTAGACTTCCCAACAATCCCAAGACAGAGAAGTCTACTCACTCATGTTCATTGTAGACATGGGGGAAGAAGAGAAAAAAACAGTAAAATAAATTGCAAGGAAAGTAAAAGAAATAAAGACTTTTATTGAAAATAGAAATATTCTAAGCAAAGTAAAAGGTGAATGTTTATGGTGGAGAGCTACTCTATTTATAGCTTTACAATTGACTTAGAAACTAAGCAACTAAAAGGGTAAAACGGTAAAGCTGCAACAGGCTAACTTGGGCCCGAAGAAAAGCAGCAAAACAGGACTCTGGGGACGGGCACGGCCGTGCCACATGTTGGCACAGGCCGTGCCAAGCTTCTGGTAAGGGGGATTTGTATTTTTGCCTCGTATCTTCGTATTCTTGCGCTGTATTTGCTCCAGTCCTCTTTCTTTCGCTCCAAGGCACCTTCCACCATATATTCATTCCTAAAATAAAATAAAAGACAATTTAAAGTAAAATATTCTAAAAGAAAATAAAATGCAATAAAATAAAACTAAATCTAAAATAAAACTAAACTAAATAAGGCAATAAATTAGACTATCTATGACTCATCAAGCACTGATCCCCAGCTCGCCTGGCGAACTATAGCAGTCCAGAATTCTGCAGAAAACGTATTTTTTCATCAAAACCTCAAATCCAAGCATCATAAGCTACCTGGTACTTCTAGAACACATAAAAACAGTTAAAAAGGGAATACATGGCATCATTAACATGTTTTGATCATAAATGAAACAAAGGGGTACTAAAACCCTAATTTCCATAACTAACATAACTTAGCAAAATTCATGTTTTTCTCACAAGAAATTGCACAACCCAAGGTAGCAGAACTAGCTAAAGAACTCATCTAACATGTTTCTTGCATTTCCTTCAAGTTTCTAGCTTCCTCAAGATCAAACCCTAACTCAAGAATCCAAGCTCAATCCATTCTTTTTGTTGTTTCTTGCCCATGAAGCTTCTTTGATCCATGCTTGATCACTAATACCATGATTTTTGGAAGGCTTGATGGAGAAAGATTGAGGGAAGGGGGCGGCTAAGTAGAGAGAAGGAGGAGAAGCTTTCTTTCTCTCAACCCTAGAGAGAGAAAGTGAAATGAGAAATGAATATTTTGGGTCCAAACGTACTTAAATACCCCTTGCGTGCGAATACCCAAAATACCCTTCATTTTAATCGTGCCTAGCTTGACACTGATACATAAGTCCATACTTGACTGATATTACATTATAATATCTCTGTCGTACTTAACATTTTCCATCATACTAGCTTTCCATGAATATCAGTCCTCTGATACATTTAACAGATAAAATTTCCTTTATCTGACGAGTGGGATATTACAACATCATATTCAACAACATATACATTCATATAAATACTTCATCAATCATGAACAATACATAACATCATATTCAATAACATATACATTCATATAATACTTCATCAATCATGAACAACACATAACATCATATTCAACAACATATACATTCACATAATAATTCATCGATCATGAACAACATCATATAACATCGTATTTAAACAACAATAATTCATCATGCATCTTTGTAAAAACATAATAGATTATCTACAACAGATTTTCATGTCAAACCAAGGCTACTGGAAAGATATCACAATTATCAACAACTTTCATGTTTATACCAAAGACCAATTTAAAACAGAAACGTGTGAAAAAGACACATAAGCAGGAAACAGGGTATGCTGTCACTAAGACCTCCTTGGAGTATTTTCATCATAACTCCAAAACTAAAAATCATTTTCAAGTCAAACCAAAGCCACTGGAAAGCTAACACAATTATCTCTAACTTTCATGTTTACACCAAAAGCAAGTTCAAAATGGAAAAGGGTGAAAAATGTAAATGTTTTCCAGATTTTCCTGACAGAAAATCGGTGGCCGATTTTGACAAATCGGGGGCCGATTTTTGCAGAACTGAAACTGGAAAATCATATCAGAAATTGGTGGCTGATTTTGACAATTCGGTGGCCGATTTTGGGCTTCACGGCAGTTAAGAAATCAGTTTAACAATGCGTTTTTTCACTTAAGAATCACCCTTAAATCACTAGACTTAAACACAAGACTCCCAATTTAAATCAAAACATTACCCATAATCATAACACTCGTAATAAACACTTATAATCATGTATTCAACCAAAAATCAACGACAACATGTCACAATAACAACAACAGCAGTTAATCATGAATTCATTGGATTATCTACTTTTTCAACAATCAATTTCAGAATCCTAACTTCTTTTCAAAACCCTAACTTCTTTTCAAAACCCTAACTTTTCTAATCATCAAAATAAAGCAACAACAAACATGTTAATCCCTATTTCAGAATCATATACTTATGATTAAAGAAGGTTAGTCCCACCTTTACTTTAGATTGGTTGACAACAAGGTTCTACAGACTTATCTTCTCTGACTCTTCTCTTCTCTAGGTTTCTCCCCTTTCTCTAGGTTTCTCCTCTTTCTCCAAAACAGTTTTGCACGTAATATAATTTTCTAACTCTAGCTCTCCTTTTTATATAAACCTTAACCTATTTATTTTCTCTCAATTCCAATTCTGCCCCAAAGCCTCTTTATTCTAAATAATTATATTTCTCGACTAAATATATTCTTCCACTAAATAATAAAATAGGGGCTAGTAATAAATATCAATACACAACAAAAATATCACTCATCAAATAAATAAATTATAAAATAGGGCGTTACAAGTGTCTCTAACCCCAAGCGAAATGGTCCTATCTCTTCTCTATTTATTTTATCACAAATAGTTTATATAGGTTTACACAAACACACATTTTAAATCCATACACTTAGAACAATATTGATTGTTGAATGGCTTGAATATCGCGCTACTCCCTGTGGAGACGATATACAATACTTACTTTTGATTGATAGAAAAATATTACATCAAAATGGCGCCGTTGTCGGGGACTGGCGTTTAGATATTTTAAGCATTACGACAATTTGTATTGTTTTGAGTATTTGTATATAATCTGTACATATTTTTCGCTGTTGTATAGTTGTTTGCACTAACCCCCCTTTGGTATATAAAGAAAAATTTCTTGCTAGTTATATCCGTTTCAGATTGAAGAAGTGATGTTGGTTGTAGAGAAAAAGGAACGGTTATTTAGCAAGGAAGAATTATGTGAACAAAAGGGGAAGAAGGTATTTCTATTTGGTAAAAAAAAAAAGTGAAAAGATGGACACAAAAAAAAAATAAATCAAAGTCCACATCAATTCTTTTTTTTCAATAACCCGTATTTGTCAGTTGTGTCAGTTGAACTTTTAATTGTTGTGTTATTTATTTGGATAACTCAGTGTACCCCCTGTTATGTAATTGAATCTAAACTTGTTTATTATTGATGAATTTGCTTGTTTATTGACTTTTTTCAGTTTAGTAACTATTGTGTAGTCAAGCGGTATTCCAAAAGTTCATAAGGAGGTAGTGACTTGAAATTCAAAGGTGAAGTGTACGGCATATGTGATAGGTAGTCACAACTGCCAGAAATCTAACACTGTAAGGTTCATAACCAATTTTTTTTTTCAATTTACTTATATAGAGTGTTCCGTGCAACTACATTTCTAGAACTTGCATTGCTTCTTTATTGTTGATTGGTCTTTGTCATTTACACACTGAGGCGAAAGTGCTTGGTCATGTGAACCTTTGAAGTCTACCCTTATTTAATTTGACATTATCCTTTTTGAAAGCCAAATTGAGCCGGTAGGTTTAGATCTTTTTGTTCGGTGACAAACTGCATATTTAGCCTAGAGACTTTTAGGATTTAACCCAAAATGTTATATTTTAGTTAGGCTAAGTAGGGTGTTGCTAAACAATAAGTTTGGGGTTGCTTTTGAAATTTGCAACCAACTAATTTTGGGGTGGGGTACTAGAGAACAAAGAACAAAGTATGAAAAAGATACACAAAAATGGTGTATCAAAAAAAAAGTGCAAAATAGAATGAAAAGAAGAAGGGGACAAACAATGAAAAATCTGAGTAATTTCAAACTCGATTGTCTCGATAGTTACAAATAATCTTTAGTACCTTTACAATTGTTGTTTCAAAGGGTGAATGAGGGATTTAATCTTTGCTTTAGTTTTCGCAGTAGTTCCTAACTCAAATTTTGTGTAGCCTACTTATCCAAATATTACCCACCTTTACCTAAACCTTGTTATAACCCTAAAATACCTCAAAGTGTGTAATGACATTGATTTTGATTGACGTTTAAAAACTTTTCAAGCGTATGATAATATGTAGACCTGCACGTCGACTGTGTGTGAACCCTTATCAAATTGTTGCATGGAGTTGTGAATGGTGAATGCAAGCAAGTTAAACTGGCTCATCATATGGCTAGTGTAATATGCGGCGTAAATTCTTAGATCGTTGTGTCATTTATCGGTAGCTAAACAATTCTTTTTTAAAAAGGGCAAATTGGTAAATGATGAGAAAGCATATATTTAAGGGGACAATTACCCTCTTATCTTCATTTTTCCCTTCCACTATTTCTCACCATCAGAAAACGTTTTCCCCTTCTCTCTCCATACTATCTCTCGACCCCACCCTCTTTTCTCTCAACTTCACAAATTCATCCATTTAAGTTCAATTTATCCTACATGCAAATGTACTAGCTTGTTTATTATCACATTTAAGCTCTATAAGCAAGTTCAATTTTACTTTCTTCCACTTCTCAGCCAAGCATCCTCCCCTTTTTGGTTCATTGGAAATTTTATCTGAATGATTTCACGTGGTGTCTGCATGTTCGATTGAAGCTTTGTTTATATTTTCTTGTGGTGTTTAGAAGCAAGAAGGTTAAGGGAATGTCAAGAGGAGTTTGAAGTTAGAAGCTTGTGTGTGTGGAAGTGGGGATTTAAGCTTGTGATATTGGGTTTGCTAGAGAATTTACAAGGTAATAAGAAAATAAGCTATTTTTAAGAATGTTAAATTATAGCTTAGTGATGTTCACAATTGTTGGAATTTAGTGATAATATCTGGCTGTTATGGATTTTTGTATGGCTGAGTTGTTGGCTTAAATGAGTTGTTATGGTTAAAAGTATGATTATGCTTGAACTTTCTGAGAAAAGGGTTAAAATTCTTAAGGGGCAGGTTGTGGTTTTTAGGTCGTATATTTTGTTGTGTTGATCAAAATTAAGTGATTATTGAATATTTGGATCCTACGCTTAATTTTCTTCAGTTTAGATATAAATTTCATGTGGTTTGGATTAGTGATGAATTCGGAAAATGCATTTGAAGTTTGGTAAATTTTGCTGGAATTTGTTTACGGGTTTTGGGACAGGGCTCCACTTAAATGGTAAGAACTCTCTCTGTATAACTCGGAATCAAGTGGTTGTTGTTTCTATGGATAGCTAACGAAATCGCCGACGTTTTGGTACTAGTTTCACTAATTTCGGTTAAGTATTGAGGTCTGGAGACAACTTCGAAGTATGAGACCTGATGCAGAATTTGTGGAAAATCTGGGTTCATTGCGATAGCTCGCCGAAGCAAGCATGAAGCCTCGCCTAGAGAGGAGGTGCAGAAGTGGAGTTTGAGTTATCCTTGGAGCTGTAGAAAGATTGCAGGAGTAAATGTGAGTTCCTTTAGTTAGTTCCCACCATGGGGTAGCTATGACTTTGTGTGAGAAATTATGAACTTTAAGTTGTTTTACATGAATAGTTTATTCGACAGAGATAACAACACTATTATCTAAATACTTGTTAATTAACACCAAGACAATGGAATTATTACAAGTAATAGATACTGTCACATATAGTTTGACAGATTGGAGGAATTGAAATTACAATGTAAAGAAGAATAAGCATTCAACAAGAAAGAAAGAAGTTTCAGAGAAGAAGTTAGATACCACAATTCACATAACCTCCTCCACTTTTCTCTTCACAGTTATATCCAATCATCCCCACTCAAAATCCTTCAGTTGAGAATTTCCAAACCGCTGTCTCGAACTCTTCCGCACTCCTTGTAAACGCGGTTCGCCTTCCACGTGTTTCTTCTCACTGCTATAGTGTTGTGTGGAGTTCTTGTTGTTTTCTGAATGGGCCTGCAACTTATTTGGGCCACTTTCCTTGCTACTACTATTTGTTTGGGCTGTTATTTCAATTGGGCTCATTACATTTCTCCCCCCATTGAAACAAACCTTGTCCTCAAGGTTTAGATTTGGGTAATACTGATTCATTATTTCTATGTCCTCCCATGTTGCGGCCTCAGTTCCCAAACCTTCCCACTGCACCAGCACTTGCGGAATTGCCGTAGTGTTCCTGAAGATGCTTCGTGATTGTAAAATAGCTAAAGGCTGCAAGATAGGACCTTGTTCAGTGGACAGCAGCGGCATTGGAATGTATGGTTCACTTGTCTCGCCCTTGAATGGCTTAAGCAAAGAGACATGAAATACAGGGTGAATTTTTGTTGATGGTGGTAACTGCAACTTATACGCCACCAATCCAATTCTTTCAATGACTTGAAAAGGTCCAAAATAGCGCATTCCGAGCTTCTGATTTTTTCGCAAAGCTAGAGAGTTCTGCTTATAAGGTTGGAGCTTAACCAACACCATATCTCCTACTTGAAACTCGATGTGTCTTCGCTTCTTATCCGCTTGAACCCTCATCTGATTTTGAGCCTTGGTCAAATTAACACGCAACTGTGCTAGTAATTGGTCCCTTTGCTGCAACAAATCTTGTAAGGCAGGTGGATCATTATTATCCAGCGTGTACTTGGTTAAAGTTGGTGGCTCTCTGCCATAGACTGCCTTGAAGGGAGTCATTTGTAAACTACTGTGAAAGGCAGTGTTATACCAGTATTCAGCCCACGGTAACACTTTTAACCAGTTTTTTGGATTCTGAAAGGTGACGCATCTAAGATACATCTCCAAGCATTTGTTAAGAACTTCTGATTGCCCATCAGACTGTGGATGATAAGCAGAAGTCATAGCTAGTGTAGTGCCTTGTAGTTTGAATAGTTGTTGCCAGAAATTACTTGTGAAGGCCTTATCTCTGTCTGAAACTATTGATTTAGGCATACCATGCAATTTGACAATAGTGCTCATAAACAACTCAGCCACTTGTTTACTTGTATAATCACTTTTTAAGGCTGCAAAATGACCGTACTTAGACAATCTGTCCACCACTACCATGATGACTGTACAACCAAAAGACATAGGCAGTCCCGTAATGAAATCTGTAATATCTCGCTTAATTTTAAATAAATTGTCGTACCAGTTACATGTCGGAATGGAAATAATTTTCATAGGATTAATTATTTATTGAGAAAAACGAAGATATTCGGTAAATATCCTACATGTTATTCGTACGAACTTGAGGAATTAAAAGGTTACAAATTAACGGAGGATAATCACGTCTATTCCCTTGAAGGGCATTTTGGTCATTTGGGACTTGAGATTTTTTTTAAGCCAAATCCTCCTTTTTCTCTCACTCTTTCCATTTCTTCCTTGTCCATTAGAATTTTCCCCTTCATTCTTTCTTCTTCTCTCACGGTTCTATCTTCCTCCTCACCATAATCTTCAAATCCTTACCAATCAATGGTTAAACCCACTTGCAAAGTCAATTTCACTTTCCTCATGTAAGATTGACCTATAATGAAACTTCAAAAAATCACCTTCTCCTCTTTTCCTCCCCAAACCGATCCTTACCATCAATCCACCAGTTGGGGTTTTGTTTGAATTCAAGCTTAAATACATACATGTTGGAATGGAACAGATTATGACTTAATATGGTAAATTAGAAGCAAGAAGTGGAGGAAAGGATCAAGATTGGAGCTTGGGTTTTAAGATTGTGATTTTGTGTTTTGCTTGGAGATTTGCAAGGTAATAAAAAAAATAAGTTGTTTTAAGAATGTTAACTTATAGCTTAATGGCATTTATATTGGTGCTGGAACTGATGTGAGGGTTAAGCCATATATGACTTTGTTTCATGGAATTGAGTCAAAATTCGTATAGAATATATCTGGTATTTTCGTCACTGTGTTGTTTGTGTAACCTGAAATTGAGTAATTATTGAAGTTTTGGATTGTACACTCAATTCCCTTCAATTCGGATATAAATTTCATGTAATTCGGAATAGGAATGAAGTCGGAAAACATGTTTAAAGTTTGGTAATTTCTGCTGGATTCTGGTTACGGATTTTGGTACAGGGCTTTACTAAAACGGTCATAACTTTCTCTCTGTAACTCCGAATCAGGTGGTTCTTGTTGCTATGGTTAGCTAACGAAATTGCCGTCGTTTTGGCACCGGTTTCACTGATTTTGGTCCAGTATTGAAGTCTGTAGACAATTTTGAAGTTGAGGGTACTGATGCTGGAAATTTCAGATGTGCACCCTGCGGGTTTTGATGTACGGGAGCTATTCGAGATGGCACATGAGGAGTTCAGGTCAGGAATATCGCCTAACTAAGTTACCCTAATTTTATGGAGGTTCTTGAATGCTTGAAAGGATTGGACGCAGAACAACATAGCACGAAAGATATAAGAATTTGGCGGAAGCTTTAAGCAGAGCATAAGTTGTTTTGGAGAATTCAAATTATCAAGGTGAGTTCCTTTAGTTAGTAAACCTTCCCTTTTGGGTAGTTCAATTATGCTATTAGATTGATAAATTATGATTTTGAGCATTAGGACATAGTTAGTGCTATTATGTTTAGGCTAAATACCCCTTGCTAATATATTCTAGAATTTGCTTTTATGTTAATTGCCATGCTTATGTTAGTATAGAAGTTGGAGGAAAATTATTAGGTAAGGATTCAATACATTTTTGAAATATGTGTATGATTTCGGCTAGATTCCGGAAATTAGAAATTTGTTAAATATTTGGTATTTTTCTATCTTTGGCTAATGGGAATGAAAAACTTTTAAATGAATACACGACTAATGGTGGTTACGGATTGAACTTTCATTTTTCCGGATATGTAGCCGAAAAGTATTATAAGAACCTCCAACCAAATACTACCATATTGCTATGTGTATTAATATAAAAGAATGTTTAGAATAAATTATGCCTTTAGAAATTATAGATTATGATCTAGTGTGTTAGGACATAACATAGAGACATTATGACTTAAGATATTTACCCTTACTAGTGTACTCTAAAATGGTTTTATATTGATAATTATGGTTATGGTAGTGTATGAGTTAGAGGAAAAAATTTTATGACAAGTTTTGCACAAGTATGAATAAATATGCACATTTCGGCTATAATTTTGGAAAGTGAGAAATGTTGGTTTTATTACTTTGTTTCAAATCTTAGCTAATGTAATTTACACTTTTAAGGTAATATAATGGTTTGGTTTGGCTCAGAATATAAATTCTGATTATACCGAACGTGTAGCCGAAATGTATTATTATGACCTCTAATTACGTATTACCATATAGCATTATTATTTATGTAAAAGAATGTTTAGAGTAAATTGGCCATGAATAAGAGTTATGGGTAAGTCACTAACCCGGGTAAAATACCATTTTTGAGAAGAGAATAGTTATTGACACATTTTCAGTTAGAGACGAGAGTTTAATTCTCACTAACAGATATGACATTAATTGATTTATTAAATTGTGGCTTTCGCTATCCCGCCAGTTGGATACGAAAGGTTCCCGCCAGTTGGAACGGGCACTATCCGTGAGGATGACCCCACAATAATCAGAGGAGTCCGGTATCCCCGTCAGTTGGGTTTCCTGGCAGTTGGAAAATATTTATATATACCGGTTATCAGAGGAATAAATTCCGGGGTTACTCCACCTGGGTTTATTCGTAAAATCAACTCAGATAATATTGTTTGTTCAACGCTAACATTTCTAACATAATATGACAGACATTATGAATATAATTATGAGTATGATTTCAGCATTAGTATCAGAGCTGACTTAGCATTTCAGATAGCAATCCTAGTTATCCCCCGATCGCTCAGTTATGCATGACAAATTTGTATAAACCCAGAATGGGTTGAGTTTAGAGACAGATGGCGATCCTAGGTTCCCTGAGATTGCCTGCAGCCTAGGATAGGTGGAACTCACTGAGACATCCCGTCTCACCCCAATCCCTTTTATTTTATTTCAGATCAGAAGGTTGTACGTGGCAAGGAGACAATACAGGAGGCTGAATGATATATTTTCACATGCTCGTGTCATACTAGTTCAGATTATTCATCACGGTTCCAGACATGTATTCAGAAAGCAAATGTATGATCCTGCAGTGATGTATATATTTATTCAGTCGAAATTTTATTATTGTAATTTTAATGTATCCAGTACTAAATTTAACGCACATTCTAAATATTCTAGATAAGTTTAGTATGGGCGTTACAAAATCCATAGCCACATCTTCCCAAATTTGATTGGGGATTGGAAGGGGTTGCAACAACCCTGCCGGAGATGTAGTTGTTGACTTAGCTTGTTGACAAATTCTGCATTGCTGCACAAAAGTTTTCACATCATTTTTTAAACCTTGCCAATAGAATTCTCTCTTGATTCTTGCAAGTGTTCTAGCAATACCCGCATATCCCCCAATTGGAGCTGAATGATATTCCTCAAGAATTTCTGTAGCTAATGCATGTTTGTGAGGAATAACCAAACGACCCTTCCAATATAAAAGCTTGTCATTAATTGTATACTTGACGTTTGGATTTTTATTGGCCACACACAACTCCATTTCTTTGTTTAATTGCGGATCTGCTACCATAGCTGCTTGCAATCTATCTAGAAATTGTGTTTTTGGCTCAGACCAAGCCATAAAAAATGACTGAGACAAGCCATCTGCTGCCACATTATCTCTTCCCGGCTTGTACTCAATTTGGAAGTCATACCCCAGAAATTTGTGTAACCAATTCTGCTGCTCCGGTGTTTGGATTGATTGTTCAGTCAAATTCTTCAAACTTTTCTGGTCTGTGCGGATAATAAAATGGTGGCCCAATAGGTAATGTCTGAATTTAGCCAAGGCCTCTGTTATGGCATATAATTCTCTAGAATATGCCGACTGCTTTTGCTGCCTAGGAGATAATTTCTTGGAGAAGTACGCTATTGGATGATTTTGTTGACTTAAAATTGCTCCGATGCCCGTACCTGAAGCATCAGTCTCAAGAATAAAGGATTGTGAAAAATCCGGTAGTGCTAAAATTGGGGCTTGAGTAATAGCATGTTGTAGCTCTCTGAAAGATTTACTCGTCGTATCATTCCACTTAAAAGCATCTTTTTTAAGCAAATTAGTCAACGGGGAAGCAATGGCAGCATAACCTTTGATGAACTTCCGATAGTACCCAGTTAATCCCAAGAATCCTCGTAATTGCTTCACTGTAGTAGGTTCCGGCCAGTTTAAGACAGCTTCAACTTTGGCTTTATCCATTTCGACTCCTTTGCCTGAGACAGTGTGACCAAGGTAATCTATTTGTGATAATCCAAATGAGCACTTAGAAAGTTTAGCGAACAAATTGTTGGCTTGCAGAATCCTCAGTACCTCTTCCAAATGTTGCAAATGAGAAAGCCAATTTGGGCTATAGACCAGAATATCATCAAAAAAAACCAAAACTGATTTTCTCAATTGTGCTTGAAATATGCTATTCATCAAACTTTGGAATGTAGCTGGAGCATTAGTAAGGCCAAATGGCATGACTAGCCACTCATAGTGACCTTGGTGGGTTCTAAAAGCAGTCTTGTGTCTATCTTCAGGTTCTACCAACTTAGAAAAAAAATGGGCCCCATATAGTTCATCTAGCAATTCATCAACAGTTGGAATTGGAAAACTATCCTTCACCGTAATTGCATTAAGTGCTCTATAATCCGTACAAAACCTCCAAGTCCCGTCTTTCTTTTTTACTAAAAGAATTGGGGATGAAAAGGGGCTGTTGGTAGGTTGTATAATCCCCTCCTGAAGCATTTCAGCCACCAGTTTTTCAATCTGTGTTTTTTGACTATGAGGGTACCTATACGGCTTGACTTTGACTGGGTTGGATCCTTCCACCAATTTAATAGCGTGATTCTGCTCTCTTGCAGGGGGTAATCCTGATGGTACTTCAAAAACCATACGATAATTATCCAATAAAAGCGATAGTTCAGGTTCCAAGTTTGAAGGAAGTTCAATTGCATGGTCATGTAGGCTATCTTGATGCTGGACCTGTAGAGTGAAACATTCAGCAATGGCATTTGTATGGCACATCCTTTTCAAATGATGGAATTGAGCTTGCATAGGACTTGAAGTCATGTCACCCTTTAAGGTAATGAATTTTCCATTCAAGTAAAATTTCAATGTTAATGAGCTATAATCAGCAACATGAGGGCCTAAGGTAGCCAACCACGAAGCTCCAAGTATCAAATCTGCCCCTGCGACTGGTAATAAAAATGATGATAGCTGTAACACCCATACTAGACGTATCTAGAAAGTCTAGCACGTGCGTTAGTTTAGTACTGGATACATTAAAAATTTACAACAATACAACTACGAATGAATATAAATACAATCAAATGTGTTCGTACTTAATAATACAACTCAACTTTTCTAAAGTATAATGAATGCATCCTTGCATAACCATCTCGTCCTGCAGCGGGTACGAACGAACACTTGACGCATCATCCATTCGGCTACTAGCTTGCTAATCCAACCTGTTTATCTGAAACAAATAAGGATTGGGATGAGACATAATGTCTCAGTGAGTTCCCCTAAATCCTAGGCTATAGGCAACCTCAGGGGAAACCTACGGTCACCACGTGTCTAAAATACAACCTGACGGTTGATTATACGTGTGTGGGGACTTGCATACTTAGACGGTCGTGCATACTAGGGCCGTCATAGTCTCATCTCACTTGTTATAGGCTTCTCTTCCTATATGTGTCATGGCGGTCGAGGGGAATCTAAAACCGCAACGCCAAGAATACTCTCTACGTATCGAGGCCTAAACATACTATAATCATGACACAATTCTAAACCGGACGATTAGGGGAAACCTAAGATCGTCTTCGGTATATCTTTATCTATTTGCTCTAGTGCATAATACGATGTTTCTAACAACGTATCTTCTCTTGCTATCATTCTAGTTTTGACGATCTACGTCTATGTTCTACTATTCTTGACGATCTACGTCAAGGCTCTACTGTTCTTGACGATCTACGCCAAGGCTCTATGACATAACATAAATATATCTAATAAATATGCATAGTCAAGTTCATTCATAAAGTTAGCGTTTAACAATCAAACATTATCTGAGTTCATTTTACGGAAAGCCCCGAGTGGAGTAACCCCGAGCGCAATCCCTATCTATCCGATGGAAACCTATCTAAGGTATAACCAACGGCACTCCTGCAGTGACGTGCGGGATCCTTACGGCTAACCCCGTTTCACCTAATGGAAACCCCTTGCACCAACCTAGTGTGGACACAAGAGACACGACCACTACCTCTTTCTTACTAAGTGACATGCGGGTTCCTTACGGCTAACCCCGTTTCACCTAATGGAAACCCCTTGCACCAACCTAGTGTGGTCTCAAGAGACATGGCACCTTTAACTTAATGTCTTGGTCTATAAATGCATGAGTACTAAATCTATACACTATATTTCTTTTACCTCGGATGCCTATACGATCCGACTAGAGGTAAACTATATGCTTGCTTAGCTTGCTATGTGAAGAGATGTCTAATCAATTCACGTCTTGCCATACTCGTATGGCTCCCTAGTTTCTATACGAAGAGAATACTCTATATCACTTCGTATCTAATCAAGCATACTACTCATGCCTAGCATTCTATTCCTTACTAACTATTCTAGTTCTTGACAAGCTATGTCAAGGCTCTACGTTCATGCCCTTACTTGATTCATCACTACCCGAGTAATATCGGCTTACTCTCTCTTGATTCACTCTTGCCATTCTTGTTAAGATTGCCATGATTTTCATTTCAAGAATCGTTTGATGTTATGTGCATTGCCTAGATGTTGTTTTGGAGTTATAAAGTTATAAAACGTTGAAAGAAAAGCTACGGAATGCACCACGGTCCCTGAACTGGGCCAACAGGCCAAAGCAAGTTGGCCAAGTCCAGAGAGCTGCGCTAATAGCTCAGCTGGGGCGTGGCTCATCCTGTCAATTTCGCTATTAGCGTAGATTTCGCTAATAGCGTGGTTCATCCTGAAGAATTTCGCTATTAGCGTAGATTTCGCTAATAGCGTAGTTCTTCGGGTCTGAGGTACAAAATTTCCAGTTTTTGACCCAAAACTCATCCTAATGGTTCCTGCAATGCACCAAAACATCCAGCAACATATATATACATTTCTATACATCTTTCATGGCAAACTAACAAGTAATCAACAAGAATTTATCAAAAGTACATTAAGGTTCTAAACCTCTCATAAACATAATTCACTACTTTCTAGCATGAATTTACACAACCAAGTGAAGGTAAACTATCTATGGAACTCACCAAATCATGTTTCTTGCAATTCCTCAAGCATCAAGTTCAAACCCTAGCTTTTGGCTTCATCCTTGATTCTTGCCTTTTCCACCAAACCATGCTTAAATCCTTTCTTTCGCTTGTTTCTTGCTTGCTAAGCCATGCTTGATCATGTATTGAAGAAGTTTGGATGACTTAGAGAGGAGAGGGAGGCGCAATTCTTAGAGAGAAGGGGGAGAGAAAGGTTTTCCAAAACCTAGAGAGAGAAGTGAAATGGGAAAATGAATATTTTGGCCCCAAAAACACTTATATACTCCCTTGTGCGAGTTTACTTAAATGCCCTTCGTCTTGGTCGCGCTTAACCAGACACTGATACATAAACCCCTGCTTGACTGATATTTCATAAAAACATTCTTCCGTCGTACTTGACGTTCTGTAACACTTAATCTCTGATATCTAGTTCATACATGACTTATGCCATTAATAGACATTTCCATGAATATTTGTCCTCTGACGCGTCTGATGGGTAATATTCCGTTACTGATAAGCGGGATATTACAATAGCTGTAATTTCTGGCCCTGCACCATGACCTGTAATTCTCGAATGCACCCTTCAGAGGTCATTGTATTACTGTTACCCACCAAAACCTTGAACTGCGACGCCGGTTCAATTGGTAACTTGAGAAAATGTGCTATTCTTGGCTGAATAAAACTATCACTGCTGCCACCATCCAGTAATATCTGCACATCGACTCCATTAATTTGTCCTTGGAATTTAATGGTGCCCAGAGCATTTGCACCCTTAAGTGCATTATATGATAGATGATGTTCTGTCTCAGTTATAGGTTCTGTGTTAGATGTAAGGTCCGGGGGTTCAGGTTCATTGGTTAAGGTCTCTTCCTCTTCGGTTAACATTAAGAGGAGTTGTTTATTGGGACACTTATGGTTCACACTAAACTTGTCATCACAGGTATAACACAACCCTTTTTCTCTTCGAATTTGCATTTCAGCCGGTGAAATCCTCTTAATGTTGTTAAATTTTGGTGGTGAAGTGAATGGTTTTTGTGTTGGTGTTGGTAAAAGAGGTGGCAAGTTTTGGTTTTTGTTTTGGTTGTAGGTGGGTGTAGTGTTTGGGGTCTGGTAACGTGAATTTGTGGTTGGGTAAGTGGCTCTCGGCTTGACTATATACTTTTCTTCAAACAATTTGGCAAGAGAAACTGCTTTCAATAAGGATTCAGGGCTCTGGGACATAACATCTCTTTTTATATCTGGTTTTAATCCACTAAGAAAGCAATCTAATAAGGCTTTTGGGCTTAGACCATAAACTCTATTAGATAGGGCAATAAATTCCAAATAAAAATCATTGACAGAACCTGTTTGAGATAGTTTGAATAATGTTGGCCTGGGACTTTCATAAGGTGAAGGACCAAATTCCATCTCTAAAGCTCTAATAAAACCAACCCATGAATGAAATGGTTGTGTTTTGTTCATCATTTGGTACCAAGGCACCACATCTTTGTCCATGTGCACCGCCGCAATTGTCAACCTATGTTCATCCCGAGTCTTGTAGTACTCAAAAAACTGTTCCGCCTTAAAGATCCAATTTAATACATCTTTGCCATCAAATCGAGGAAAGTCAAGCTTAATGTTCCTTACCTGAAACGGCTGATCAATTTTGCGTTCAAATTTTGAGTTCACACCACCAGGGGACTTGGCAAAGGCAAGGTCAGCAAGTGTTGTTTCAATGCGTTCAAAACGAGACCAGTATTCTTCGTCGCGCCTCGCAGATTCAGCATCGCGTCTCTCCATACCTTCCAAGACGCGTTTCATATCAGCAGAAAGCTCTTTTAGTCTAGTGTTGTCAGCCATGGTGGGAATGAAAGCACCAAATTGTAAGGAACAAAATTAATTCGACAGAGATAACAACACTATTATCTAAATACTTGTTAATTAACACCAAGACAATGGAATTATTACAAGTAATAGATACTGTCACATATAGTTTGACAGATTGGAGGAATTGAAATTACAATGTAAAGAAGAATAAGCATTCAAGAAGAAAGAAAGAAGTTTCAGAGAAGAAGTTAGATACCACAATTCACATAACCTCCTCCACTTTTCTCTTCATAGTTATATCCAATCATCCCCACTCAAAATCCTTCAGTTGAGAATTTCCAAACCGCTGTCTCGAACTCTTCCGCACTCCCTGTAAACGTGGTTCGCCTTCCACATGTTTCTTCTCACTGCTATAGTGTTGTGTAGAGTTCTTGTTGTTTTCAGAATGGGCCTGCAACTTATTTGGGCCACTTTCCTTGCTACTACTATTTGTTTGGGCTGTTATTTCAATTGGGCTCATTACACAGAACATGTATATGCATACGCATCAGAACAAGTTTATAATAGCACACAGTTGACGATCCTAGTCTACCCTTGATCGTCCAGTTTACAGGAATATGTTAGATAGTTCAGATAATGATCTTAGTATCTCATGATCGTTCAGGTATGTAGACCACACACGCACGTATAAACCTGAAATGGGTTGAGTATAGTCAGATGGCGATCATAGGTTTCCCTCGAGATTGCCTAGAGCCTAGGATAGGTGGAACTCACTGAGACATCCTGTCTCATCCCAATCCTTTTATTTATTTTACAGATTAGCAGGTTGCTTGTATCAAGAGGTGGCAAATATGTGGTCGAATGGATTATCGTCAAGAGCTCGTGTCGTGCCAGATGAAGATATTCTATGTTTTCAAATACTTAATAGATATATGTATTTGGCAGTTGATATTTTTATCAGATGTACGAAGAACTTATATTTTGGTGTATATATTCATTCGGTCGAAATTATGTTGTAATTTTAATGTATCCAGTACTAAGTTAACACACATGCTAAATATTCTAGATACATTTAGTATGGGTGTTACATTGAAGATGAACTTTTGGGTATTATCGCTTGATTAGGTAATTGTTATTTAACCGTCAATTGTCAATGTTACAAGTGAATTCCTTGAGGGCAAGGAATGATTCAAGTTTGGGGTTGTGATGACAGTCCGTCATATCACATTTTTTTAGTCTTTTTAATTAAGTTTTAATTCTATTTTTATTTATTTAGTATTTAATTTAGAGTCATTTTAAATAAATTGTCATTTTCTTATTGAGTCAACTAATATATTACTACCTATTATTACCATGGATCAATGATTATATGATATAACAAAGGGTGGCCTACTTTGAAGTGTGGTACAATGAGGTTAAAATGACTAAAATCATAACTTAATTGAAGTGTGGCTACACGTGAAGCAAGTTGAATTTTGCTCTTCACCCTGCACATTTTTCTCGCGCCCTGCAGCCGTTCCTAAATAACCCCTGCGCAAGTTAAGCCACGCTGCGCATCTTAACTTGCGCACGTTATAGCTTATGCGTGACTTAAGTAGCGTTGTGTGAGTTAACTCATGCAGCGCTACTTAACTCATATATCACCAACACATAAACACATTTCCCTCATTTCTCCAACTTCCCAACTTCGAAATTTTCCCCCCATTCAAAGCCACATTATGATAAAAGAGGGTTAGCATATATATATATATATATATATATATATATATATAGAGAGAGAGAGAGAGAGAGAGAGAAAGAGAGGGAGAGAGAGAGGAAGCAGCGCACACTACAGGGGATTAACGTTCTTCAGCAGAAAGTGGAAGGGTTTTTTTTGGAGAAGTACATCATTTTTGGAGAGATAGAGAGATGGCATTTTTAGAGAGAGACACAAAGCAAGGTTGTTAAGAGTAGATTCTACCCAAGATTTGTTGAGACATCATGAGTCTAGACATGGAATCTTCATCTTTCTTTCATCATTTGCCAAGCTTGCATAGACATATGTAGCTACATCTACCCTTGTGGGTTTTGAGGTATTCAAACAAGTCATTATGTAAACTCTTGATCTTTTAATATATGATTCTAGCTATTTATTCAATATTGTTGTTATTCTTGTGTTTAATGCTTTATTGAGATTCAAAATGATATTGACAAATACTTTTGGATCTAAGAAATAGAATAACAATCTATCTGAAGTTATCACTCTAGACATAGATGTTAATCTTTGATAATCACTTTGTAATCAAGAACTTAATGCTTTTGGGTCATTTAATAGATTGGAAAATCGTCGATTAAACGATCCGATTGACTTTGTGATTGTTTAATAGTTTGGGAAATCGACTTTTGAATAGTCTATTAGAAATCACGACATCATTTGGACATGAATGATGTTGTCGAGTGATTGTGATAATATCGTTTAAAAAACTAGAATCCGTTATTTGATCGTGAGATTGCAGTTGTTACGCTTGGTTGAGTGTCTTTGACCCCAAGCGAAATGGTTCTATCTCTTCTCTATTTATTTTATGTCAAATAGTTTATATAGGTTTACACAAACACACATTTTAAATCCATACACTTAGAACAATATTGATTGTTGAATGACTTGAATATCGCGCTAGTCCCTGTGGAGACGATGTACAATACTTACTTTTGATTGATAGAAAAATATTACATCAGTCAAGTATTATGGGACGGAGGGAGTATTTATTTTTTTTTTTTAATAGATCAAACACATCATTAAACTAAAGGCTAAAGTGCACTTTTCCCCCGCTAAGTTTCAAAAAGTTGTGATTTTGGTCCCCTATGTATAAAAACTACAATTTTGGCCCCCAAGATTTGGCCCATTTGCATCTTTCGTCCTTTTGGACAATTTTGACCGGTCAATGTCTATGTGGCACGCCACGTGTGTAATTATTGAATTAAAAAATATTAAAAAAATCATATAATCATTTTTTAAATTAAATAAATTTAAAAAATATTAAAAATTAGAAAAAAAATTATAAATCCAGAATTTTTTTAAAAAACTCATCCTCTTCTTCATACATTCATCTTCCTCATTCTTCATACATTCATCGTCAATTTTTCTTTCTATCAATTTTCTCTCTCTAAAATCTCAGGATTCTCACACCCAGCAATGTTGTACACACCTAGCAAGAAAGCCCAAGGCGATAGTGCCGTCAAGTTTGTTTGAACCTGGTGAACGAAAAGCAAAGCATCTTTAGATTTAAAAACCCCATCACGCCTCTTCACGGGGTCAGAAAAATGGAGGACGAAATGGAGAAAGTGACAAGTTCGAATAATGAAGAAGCATGAGCAGCTTTACAAAAAAAGCACTTATCAATGCTAGACGGACTCTTCAAACGCCACCAAACCAAATCAACCACCACCTCCACCGAACCACCCACCGAGTCAACTTCCTCCTTCCTCTCTCGCTTCTCCCAACTCAATTCCTCCATCAAATCTCATCTCTCTGAATCCCAATCCATTTCCTTCTCGGATCCATCTCACCTCAAATCACACTTCGACAAAATCTCCCAATCAATCTCTGATTTGGAAAAATTGATAGAAAGAAAAATTGATGATGAATGTACGAAGAATGAGGAAGATGAATGTATGAGGAAGAGGATGAGTTTTTAAAAAAAATATCTAGATTTTTAATTTTTTCTGATTTTTAATATTTTTTAAAATTTATTTATTTTAAAAATGATTATGTGATTTTTTAATATTTTTTTAATTCAATAATTACGCCAAAAGAACCAAAGATGCAAAAGGGGCTAAATCTTAGAGGATCAAAATTATAGTTTTTGTATATATGAAACTAAAATCACAACTTTTTAAAACTTACGGAGAAAAAGTATTCTTTAGTCTACTAAACTTCAAAAATGAGATGTAAAATTAGAACAAATTTTGTTTTTAGACATGCACCCACCCCCCACCAATCAAAAAGCAACGTATGTAGATATGGATGAATAGACATCATCATCATAATCATCATCATCATCATCACCTCGTCCGTCTCAAAAGTGGGGTCCACACAACACAACTCACTGTCCTGTCTCAATCTCAAACCGTGACTATAATAACAACAACACAAGTACTGTCATATTCTTACACTCAAGCTATTGTTTCATCAATTTCATCGTCAATTTGGGTTTCAACAAAATGGGTTCTGATCAAAGCAACAATTTGGAATTTTTGAAAGAGATCGGTTTAGGTTCAACTAACATCGGTTGTTTCATAAATGGTCAGTGGAAAGCCAATGGTTCTTCTGTTACTTCTGTTAATCCTTCCACCAATCAGGTCACAATTTTTTTCACTTTTTTTTTTTTTACTTTTTTTTAAATTTTTTGTAAACGTTTTTTTTGCAACTTTGCATGCATGAAAGAACTGTTGAATTATGAAACTTTGATGTTAAAACTGAAATGAAACTGTTACGAGTAAAGATCTTTGTTAAATTTAGATAGCTTGGTGAGTATAGCTTTGTAAAATTATCATTGATGTTATCTTAATTAATAAAAAGTCTTTCTTGCCTAATTTTGTTTTTTAAAAGGGGATTTTTTTTTTTTTTTTACTAAACCTGAGTGATGAATGAAAGTTTAGTGAATTCGAATTTGATCTTGATTGATGATTGAAATAGAAGTACATATTTGGATTTGCGATGAATTTAGCAAAATCATGGTGTTTTTATAGCATTATTGAAGCTCATAATTGTAGTTTTTGCCAAAATTAGTTGGATTTCAAATCAATACAAACAAGCAGTTAGTTGTTTTCATGGTTTTTGGCGATTTTGGATTTCATTTTTATGAATCTGATTGTTGTTGCTTTGAATTTAGACTATTGCTACGGTGACCGAAGCAACTGTGGTTGATTATGAAGAGGGATTGCAAGCTTGTAGTGAAGCAGCCAAGACATGGATGACTGTGAGTTTTTCTCTCTTTTTTGATATAATTGTGAATTTGCGATAGCCGATAGCTCATACTGAATTTAGGTACAGTTAGAAACTAAATGAGGATGAACTTGTGACGTTCTTGCAGATTCCGGCACCCAAGAGAGGTGAGATTGTAAGGCAGATTGGGGATGCATTGAGGGCTAAATTGGATCCGCTGGGTAGGTTGGTGGCTCTTGAGATGGGAAAAATTCTCGCAGAAGGAATTGGGGAAGTTCAGGTATGCCAAATCTCTTTATTAAGCAATTTTTTGGAACATGTTGCGTTTGACAGTACATCAGTGGTAACCAAGTAATGCATTGTCAGATATCATGAACTAATTACCTTGTACTATTTTGGTGTAATGTCATCCAAATCTTGGCCCAAAACGTGGGTTTGTTTTTGCTGTTAGGGCCGACAAATGCGTCTCTAAAGCTTCGTCCAATGAAGCATTTTCTGCATAGTTGCATTCTTTCCATCAATTTTCATTCACGACAAAGAAAAAAAAAAAGCCTTCCAGTATGGGCATCTAAAATGTAACTGGTTGCATAAAAATCCTGAAATCCATTGCAGTCAACAAGGTTAACTGGAACCGTACTTTTGAAAATTGTTAACTTGGTAAAAAATAAGTGGACATACTGGAGAGTGAAAAGGCTTCCCGTTATTCAGAATGTTTAAGAATTGTAATGAACTTTTTTCATGTTATACTCTACATTTTCGAGTATAACCACGTCGACTTAGCTATTTCAGGGGGAAAATCTGAAACTGATATGTGATTGGGTAGAGTGACCATCATGAATGGTTGATTATGTAATATGAAATGTAATGTTGGGAGCTCTTCAAATTTTCCTGCACTGCTAATTTAGTAACCAATTTTGCCAGTGCCATCTTTTAAATACTAGTTTTACTATCACCAACCCTATATCTTTTTAAGGATAAATTTAACTATTTACTCATTTTAGAATTGAGCCGCGTTAACTGCATTTTCATGGCTTATGTCCTGTATTTGTTTCTCCGAGAATAGTCACTTTTAAAAGTTCCTTCATTTTCATTCTCAGGGCATTGCATAAACTTTGGTGTGTGTACAGGCGGACTGCTATATGATGCAATCTAGTGCTTTTTCTGAGTACACACAGTTAAAAATAATCATATAATCTAAAAGAGAAAAATATATTATATATAATATTTGTTGTCTGCCCTGAACATTTGTATGTGATATAGTTTGTAACCTTTCATTCTACTTGTTACAGGAAATTATTGATATGTGTGATTACGCTGTTGGGCTAAGCCGACAATTGAATGGATCAATTATCCCATCAGAACGTAAGATTTTTTATCTTTATCAATTGTTCATCGTTTCTTTATAATAATACTCAGGGTTATAAAGTTGTTTAATAAAATTTTGTTCACAGACACTTTTGTTTCGAATTCGATGCTAATTTCTTTTCATGATGTTCTCGTTCTGAGTTAATTTTTTCATTAAACTTTCTTTTTTTACAGGTCCAGATCATATGATGTTTGAGGTTCGATATTAAACTGTGATTATTTTGTAACTTCTTCACCATTATATCATAGGGAGTTTAGTTATGAACTCTATTGTGTGCTCTTACACTACAGGTATGGAACCCACTAGGAATAGTTGGCGTAATCACTGCTTTCAACTTTCCATGTGCTGTTCTAGGTATACTTTTTCTTCATCTATCTCAACACACGCAGTGATAAATTTCTGGTCATTCTATTATTAAGAATGCATTGCTTGTCGAAAGAAAATTTCTTAGGAATGTATTCCAAACATCAAGAAAACTATCTGCGCTTACTTTTTATACTTCGAGCTTATTCGGGTGATTACAATGTTGTATAACCTGTTCATTTCTGTTGTCTCAGGATGGAATGCTTGCATTGCATTAGTCTGTGGTAACTGTGTGGTCTGGTAAGTTTACATATTACTAGGCATGTGTGTGTGTGTAGATTTCAGACCAATTATCTTGATCTTCTTTTGTCTACTATTTTCTCTTGACTTGAATGGTATTTATACTGTAAACTTAATGCGATCAATACTTCAATTCTTGACGCGTACTGTTTAATGTATGTGTTTTATCAGCATCTTTCATTTGGTATCTCGCATAAGTTAACTTTCCTACAATTGCACACACTGTTAAGGCAACTTATTTGTGTTGGGTGAATATATCTTAAATGACACAGTTGGAGGACTCAGCTGTAAGTTTTGGTGACAACTTGACCACCGATTTCTCCAATTGCACTTCTTTTGAATTTGTTTCACTTAGTAGTCAGTACAAAATTTCCAATAACATCAATCCGTAAAATAGCCTACTCCACCAAGTGAGATAAGGTTGGTGGTTGGCTTGGTTGTTATTGTTCGTGAAATATACTTTAGTGGTTAAAGTGCTATGTATTTTTGTTCTCTTATGTGGCATCCTCGTAATCTGATCTCTCTACTTAATGGTTGTATAATTTATCCTTGCCTTCATGGACTTCTTCCCAATACAATATATGTATCTGTATTCTGTATAATATGTATAAATGGCTTAGAAAGGAGGGTTATCAAAAGGGATTAAAATGAAAAAAAATTATCTTGATTGTTGCTGACCATGATGAACTTCATGACTTTTATGCAAATCTTTGTTAAAATTTTATGTGATATCTTGTCAGCTTCTTCTTCTTCTAGTGTGTTTCAAATTTTCAATAAAAATTTTGTCGTCTTTTCATTACAATTTTTTCTTACTACCACACGAATTACAGGAAGGGAGCTCCAACTACACCATTGATAACTATTGCTATTACAATGCTAATATCTGAAGTTCTTGAGAGGAACAAATTACCTGGGGCAATATTCACCTCTTTCTGTGGAGGTGCTGATATTGGGCAGGCAATATCGAAAGACAGACGCATTCCACTGGTTTCATTTACCGGAAGCTCAAAGGTAGTTTCTTTGAGTACTTGATCTCTAAACATAATGTTTTTAACAGGTGACATAATTAATTAACCAAATTGAATTGGATGTACAGTTTTCCTCTTTTTATTAAAAATGTAGTTATCACCCAAGTTTCTCTGGCATTAGGTCTTATTACAATAACTATTTATAAAGATATGTAATATTTAACACCCTATAGCATCATCTTGGTAGTACATATACCTCTATTTGTCAGAAATTGTGTAATCATGTATATCTGGCCTCCTATTCAAACATGCTACGTTGAGATACAGTGCCGAATGTTCACTTCAGTATGATTTGTAGATTAAAATCTATACGTATTGAGCTGATAATGAAATGCTCCTATTGTAGGTGGGTGCGGAGGTACAGAAAACAGTGAATGAAAGATTTGGCAAATGCTTACTGGAGTTAAGTGGTAACAATGCAATTATAGTCATGGATGATGCAGATATAAAACTGGCTGTACGCTCTATTTTCTTTGCAGCTGTGGGTACTGCTGGTCAGCGGTGCACAACCTGCCGTAGACTGGTATTAAAACCAATTTTGAAAACTTGAGTTCACAATTGTAAAGCATCCATGTTGTTTCCGTAAGGTATTTAATATTCAATTTTGGCTTTGCATGCAGTTTCTGCATGAGAGTATTTACGCAAATGTACTAGATCAACTTGCCGGACTTTACAAACAAGTCAAAATTGGGAATCCCCTGGAGAAAGGGACTCTGGTTGGGCCCCTTCATACTCGTTCTTCCGTGGAAAACTTCAAGAAGGGCATTGCAGCGATAAAATCTCAGGCATGTCATGCACTCTTTTCTAGTTAAGTTAAATATGGTCGGCATGTAACTTCCCATGTGTTATGTCCAATTTTGCACGGTATTGTAAGCAACTTTTGGTCAAATATGATGGGTGTGTATTCTTTGTGCCAAGATGCTTACTCGATACTCTGATTATCAGGGTGGGAAGATCCTAACAGGGGGGTCTGTAGTGGAGTCAGACGGAAATTTTGTACAGCCAACAATTGTTGAGATTTCTGCAGATGCTGCTGTTGTTAAAGAAGAACTGTTCGCTCCAGTTCTCTATGTTATGAAATTTCAGGTAGTATATTATCTAAATCTTTTTATTGAACTTATTTCCTTACAAATTTAGTTTCTGATTTCACTCACGATTTTTCTATATAGAATCTCGAAGAAGCAATTGCCTTGAACAATTCTGTTCCTCAAGGACTGAGTAGTTCAATCTTTACACAAAGACCTGATACTATATTCAAATGGATCGGGTAACTATCTGGACTTCTTTTTTCGTCATTTCCTCTAGATACCTTCTAATGACTTCAGCTTAGGAACTTGTCTACTAACCAAAACCCCTTAAAAGATGTCTGTCGTGTTTTTTAGTATATAAACGGTATATTTTGCATATTCATGAGTGTGATTGCTGTGCAGGCCAAGAGGGAGTGATTGTGGTATTGTAAATGTGAACATACCAACAAATGGAGCTGAGATTGGAGGAGCTTTTGGTGGAGAAAAGGCAACTGGTGGTGGTCGCGAAGCAGGGAGTGACTCGTGGAAGCAATACATGCGCCGTTCTACATGGCAAGTCTTAGTTGAATTTAAGATGTTGCATGTCCCTTACTTATAAGTTCTGTTAATCACATAAATACATCTTCCTTTACTTTACATGTTCTTAATGATATTTTAATTGTTGTCTTGTGCAGTACTATCAATTATGGAAGTGAACTACCATTAGCTCAGGGAATAAACTTTGGCTAATCCTTGGACATAAAGATGATCAGATGCAGTTTTCAAGTCCTGGTTGACATGGGCTCAAATGGTTGTTTCAACAAGATATGTTGTAAAAGTGGCCCCTTGACTTGATAGCATTAATGTATTAGAAATATCCAATAAATTGAGGGCCAAAATTCTTATTTCCTAATAAAATGTTTTGTATGTTTAGATATGCATGCTTATCAAATTTTATTATGTTTATTTTTTCTAAAATTTTGGATACACTCTTGAATTCACACTCTAGAAAGCAGGCTGTGATTCAATATCATCTTAATCTGGTTTTATCTTACACTAAAATTGTCTTGCTAATCATTTCAACAAATTTATAACTTATTTGACTATTAATTATTATTCTAAGTTTATTTGAATAAAATTAAAGTGTTTTAGTAAACAACCTTTTAAAATGTACACCAAGAAACAACCTTTTAAAATTCATTTGAAGATACTTACTACGAAAAGAAAAAATATGAATCATATATAAATTTTATAGCATTATTTGTATTTTTTTTTCTGACAAAAGTATCATTACTATCTTAAAAAACGACTTGCTGTAAAATATTACTTTTTTTACTCTTTGTATTTAACTATAGTTAGTTACATTAAACTAGAGTTAGTCTTTCATTACTTCAGTTAGATTAGAAATAGTTGGTTACAGTTTCTCTAAATAGTTAGCCCTTTGTGGTTTCTCAAAAGGATTAGGGAGTTGTGATTCTTATGTAGATGAGTTTTGGGGTGCCTTTGAAAGTTTGAAGTTGACTAGAGTTTGTGGTTTTAATAGAGTGGAGTTTCATGTTGATTCTTGGGTAGTGGCCACTACTCTCTCTTTCTCAAAAATAGGAGCGGCAACAAGTTAGAATTTATTGCAACATATTCGATGGTTGTTGGATATGAATTGGGAGGTTCGAATTTGTCATTTGTATAGAGAAGTTAATGCTTGTGTTGACGTACTTGCAAATATAGCTTGTGCAGAGATTTCATTTTGATGTTATATGAGCATTATCCTGCTCAAATTAGTATGTCGTCTTTAGCTGATTTAAAAGTTGTTTGTACTCTGAGAATTGTTAGGCGGTAGTTTCTTTCTTTGTTGGCCGTAGGCCCTCTTGTTATAAATAAAAATAATAGTTCACCCTTTTTCCATTGTATTGTTCTAGTGTTCAATTTTTTAAGTAGATTGTACCATTTTCTCACTTTCATCAATGAAGAACCATTATTCTTCTGTTGTTTCTTTGCATACCAAGATGGTAGGAGAATTCAACCCTTGAGCTCTGGCTCCGTCAATTTTGTGCAATCGATCCCTTTCTTCAAACTTTCGAGCTATTGGAACGGATCTGTAGTGTTATAGACATCAACAACATGAAGTTAGAATGAACCATTGGAATGTATGTTTGGTTATGAGCTATGAAGTATGAATACCTTTGTAGGATCAGGTGTTTGCGGTGCCTGGCACACGTCGGTGTCGATACTTGTATGACATTTGTATGACAGTATGACACTTGTCAAAAAAGTTAGGTGCATTTTCTTAGATATTTTTTGTATAGTTCTTAACTAAACTACTCTTTTTTCAAACTCTTAATTTTCTCGGAGTTTGTTATATTTAGTTATGAATCATACAAAAAACACCTAAGGAAATACATTTAAGTTTTGTCCTAAAAATTCTCAGACAAGTGTCTCAAAAGTATTTATTTATTTCTTTGCTACGACACTCCTTAGACCGGTGTCGGATACCCATATGACATTATACTACAAATGTCAAACACACTAAGACAATTGTTTGAAAATATTTTCTATTTATTTTCGCCGACAAATATTGTTGGACAATCTCAAATACATCTACTTGGAATAAAGATATGTGGTATACTATATAATTTTGTTTTAAATTATTTTTTTATATACTTTGGTTTTCAATTGAGTTTTTTATAAACAATTATAATATCTTATTTAATAATTATAACAGATAAGTTAACATATATGTAGCGGTGTTGGTGTTCCGTATTTCTCAATTGTTTGAAAATATTAACAATGTTGACATATCTATGTTGTATCAAATGTCTGTGTTGGAGTCTGTGCTTCATAAGTTATGAAAGATCTGAGAATCATCACACTAGACAATAACTAACTACACCAATGATCTTAACATCATATCTTAAAGAAAAAACTATAAGACATGAGTATATGAATCTTATTATTATATGTTGCCTAACATTTGTAGTACCAAATCAACATCTAAAGCAAACCTTTAGTGAATGAACAATGATATATATACTCTTAATACAAAATCATATTTAAATTAGAAATAGATATCCAAAATAATCCCAAAAATTAGAAATAGCTAATACACAAGAATTAGATATCCAAAATTTCATATTTAAATTTTAAATGAGAGAGGTCGATGGTACACTTTGGATTGACTTCAAATTATTTGATCCAATGTTCTTTTTTTTCATTTTTAAGTTCAGTATATGATCTAAAAAACGACTAATCCAAGATGTACAATCTTATCATCAACTTGTGTTGGTATCACTTAAAGTCAGAACTTCTTTGTTTGTTTATTTGATCCAATGTAAGACTTTTAATATAATGAGTAATGATGAAACTTAACCATAGTATTTGATCTATCCGTTTTATAATACATGTCTCGTAGGGATGGGAATAGGTCAGGCCGGCCTACAGGGGCCTACGGTCTAGCCTACGACATGCTAGACCAGGCTTTTTCTTAAACAGAGAAGGCCTAGGCGTTTTTAGAAGCCTATTTAGCTCAACAGGCCAGGTCACAGGCCATTCAAAAAGCCTCTTTGACCTATTAAGCCGGTCTATTTCATATGGAGGCTAATTCATAATAAACTTCCTACAGATGATAATCTCAGGAAGAGAGGATGCTTCATTGTCTCTATTTGCTGTTTTTGTTTAAAACATGATGAATCTTCTAATCACATCTTTTTTGAATGCCCTGTCACATCTATCCTTTGGGATTGGCTTGGCAAAGGCACTGATATATCTTTGGATCACTCTAATTTTATGCCTCTGCTTCTGGGATCTGTTGGTAGAGGAAGCAAACTGATTCAACAGGTTTTGAACTCAGCTATTATCCACACCATCTGGGCCATATGGATTGAAAGAAACCAGAGACGTTTTCAGAACAAAGCCCAATCCATGAACTCTCTATTCAACACTGTTTTGGTTGAGGTTAAACTGAGCTATAACTTGGATTTAGCTAAAGGTAATTCTGACATGCTTGATTACAAAATCTCAAGGTTGTTCAACATTCCTCTCAAGACCAAAAGAGTCAAGGTGAGCCATGAAATTCACTGGTGCCCTCCTCCTACTGATGTGGTGAAGTTTAATTGTGATGGATCAGCTGTAGGGACACAGCCTTGTAGAGCTATTGGCATTGTCATTAGAGACTCCAACTCTTTTTTTTCTTGGAGCCATTTCCAGCAATATTGGTCATGCTTCTGTCCTGGAGGCAGAATTCTGTGCATGCTTATCGGCCATTGAGAAAGCTAGAGATATATATGCATCTGACTAGTATATGTTTAGAAACTGACTCCATCAGTGTGGTTTCTGCCTACAACAAGAATGTTGGAGTGCCATGGAAGATGAGAGCTAGGTGGTACAATTGCATGAAGTTTTGTAAAACTATTGCTTGTGTTTGTGTGCATGTCCTTAGAGAGAGCAATCAAGTTGTTGATGCTTTGGCAAAGAATGGTCAGGGCCTGGCCATGTACTCATCACAGTGGTGGCCTTCTCCACCTTCTTTCCTTTACCCCTTTCTCTACAGGGATAGTTTAGGGTTGTCATTTTCTAGGCTTATTGTGAATTGATAGTGGTCCCCTTTTTTTGTTGTTAACTTGTTTCTTTCATTGTTTTTGTTTTGTATTGAATTGATGTAAGAGGTTGAGGCAGCTCCTGACTTTTTAATACATTTTAGCTTTATAAAAAAAAAAAGTAAGTCGGTCTATTTAAGTAAATATGAATAATATTATTTATTATTATATTATATTTTGTACTTTGAATTAAAATAAAAATTTGTTAACTTTTTCAGTAATTTAAGCTTATTAGTATACATTAATTTTTTGCATATTTAAATGTATTATTACAAAATAGAATTGAAATATGATACAATATATAGTCAAATTCCCTAAAAACTCATCTTGATTATCAAAAGAGAGTTTAATCTAATAGATATATATTAGTTCGCTAGTCCATTTAAATTTAGATCACATTGCTTATTAAAAGATGTTCATATGAAATAGGCTTTTAAACAAGCTAGCAGGTCGTATCAGGCTTTCAGAAGGCCAGACTCAGACCTAAAAAGTAAGCCTATGACAGGCCGCAATCCAGGCTTAGGTCTTCACAAAATTTGGCAGACCAGGCTCAGACCTTGCAAAGTCTAGCTCGGCCTAGCCTATTCCCACCCTAATGTCACGGTCAACCACTTCACACATGCCAAAATACAATATTTTTTTTTAAAGTTAAACTAACTTACCGAAATTGTCAGTGTGGAGAACCAAATATGACCCTTTTGAGAGGAGCACACTCCAAAGTCTGAAGCCAAAACCATCATAACAACCCAAGTGGATTGCCAAAACACAACTTTGACTATTAATATATTGATGTTATATAAATAAGGGTTAAATATGTTTTTGGTCTCTATAAATATGTCAACTTTTAGTTTTAGTCCCTCTAAAACTTTCCTTCAACTTTTAGTCCCTATAAAATTTTCAATCTTCACTTTTGGTCCCTCTTTTAAAGTAAACTCATATGTAGAATTCATATTATTTAATAAAATTTTCCAGAAAAATTCAAAATATTATTAGAATCACTCCAAAAAAAATTCAGAATTTTTTAACAAAACATGGATTTAATATGAATTTTTATATGTTTTGAGGTTAAAAATTCATATTTAATTTTTGTGTTGTTAAAAAATTCTAATTTTTTTTAGGAAATTTTTTTAGAATATTTTACACATTTCTGCACAATTTCATTAAAAAATACAAAAATTAAATTAAAAATGGGGACCAAAAGTAGTGATTGAAAATTTTATAGGGACTAAAAGTTGAAGAAAAATTTTAGAGGGACTAAAACGAAAAGTTGACATATTTATAGGGACCAAAAACATATTTAACCCTATAAATAATGCACATTGTCAAAATGCGATATGTAATTAGAAACAGAGCGAATAGAAAACATTAAAACCATAGCTATAGAGTTGATTCAAAGCAAAAGCAATGATGAATTTCTGCAAAATCTCTGTTTTATTATTCATGAAATATTTATTCAGAAATGAAGAACAGAAACCGTCAAAATTTTGAAATATGTTGTTTATTAATATATTGCAAATATGTTGTTCTTCTGAGAACATAGCATGAACTTTACAATCTGAGCTTCTTACACGCCTTTAGATCAGCACGGTAGCGACATGGTCAAATTTCTCACCGGCAAAATCAATTCATAAACTAACTTCGAAATTGTTTTGAGGGGAACTTCGAAATTGTTAACCACAATTCTTCTATGAAAATCTCTTGTTACACGCTGTTGAATGAAATAACTCTATCATATTAGCCATTCTTCTGAAAACAGAGTTGAAGGTAGACTTTTGATGTATATAATAAAATTGTGTCTTTTATAATATTGAAAAAATGGGAAGAGATGTCATAAATTTTTTGTCCCTAGTGACTGCGTTTAAATTTTGATGCTACTATGATATTTGGGTTAAAACTTGGGTGAAAGTGTCCGGCATAACAATGATGTCGTTGTCAGTTGAGTTAGGGTTTAAGGAGGAAACGATACAATGTTTTAAATTTTTTTTAGCCTTAAACACAGTGTTGATCCTCATATTTTGACAAAAATCGCAATTTTGATCACTCCATTTTTAATTGTGCAATTTTGATACCCATTTCTAAAATTTTTACCAATTCATGGTTTTGACCATATAATTTGATGATGTGGTAATAAATTGTTCACGCTTATTTCAATTGATCTTCTTTTGTCTTTGTATAGTTAGTCTTGTCATCAATTTGTGTGATCAAAATTATGGGTTAGTTAAAATTTTTTGAAATGAGAGACCAAATTTGCCAATTAAAAATGGGGAGCCAAATTACGGTTTTACTAAAAACTGGAATCAAAATTGAAACTTAAGAGGTTAAGCAGCAAGATTAGAGTTTTGATGCTCTGCATGTGAAGATGTGGGACATGTAATTGGGGCTTGACATGACTCGGAGAGAAAATGTATCTCTCATCTAATTATAGACTGACTCAAAGATTTTAGTCGAAATGGTCACTAACAAGTGAAAAACTAACAAGTGAAAAATCAATGGGAACATCCCCTCATTGATTCGACGTATTCAAGATTTTCTTCTGAAGGGCTGACACATACTTAAGTCTCTTTTTTTTAGAGATTCTTGGAATCTTCTTGTTTTGTAGTCCCCTCTTAGATATTTCACATACTTCTTTTTTGATGATATTGTTGGAGCTTGCATGCTTCTTTTGAGCCACTTTCCCTCTATTATACCAAAAATAGATCACACATTACTTGTTCCTGTATGAATTACATACCAAAAATTACTCTAGGGATCCTTTAAGTTTGAGGTTTGTAACAAATTGGTCATTTAAGTTATTTTTGTCACACATAAGTCAAGTTTGAGGTTTGTAACCGATTGGTCCTTTAAGTTATTTTGGTCACACATAAGTCCTTTAAGTTTGTAAATGTTTTCAATTTAGTCCTTCTGACACGTCACCGTTTTGGTTAACAGAAGGACTAAATTATTTTTTTTTACAAACTTAAAAGACTTATGTGTGATCAAAATAACTTAAAATCAATCTATTACAAACCTCAAACTTAAAGTCTTCTAGTGTAGTTTAACCAATAATCTATTTCCATACTTTTTCTTGCATTATATAAAGATCCCCAGGTAAAATACCGGAAATATCTATCTGTATGATTTTTTTTTAAGGTATCCTATCTATATGAGTTGAACCTTTTTTTTAGAGGATTTGAGTTGAAACGTTAAAAATATCTTATAGGAGGTCCAATATTCAATCCCAACTAAGTTTTTTTTATTTTTTTTTTTATTTTAGGAACTAATCACCAGCTTTTCTCAACAATAAAGAGTGAAAATCCATGGATATTATATCGAAATTGGCTATTGGTTTTGAGTTGAACCTTTTTTTTAGAGGATTTGAGTTGAAACGTTAAAAATATCTTATAGGAGGTCCAATATTCAATCCCAACTAAGTTTTTTTTATTTTTTCTTTATTTTAGGAACTAATCACCAGCTTTTCTCAACAATAAAGAGTGAAAATCCATGGATATTATATCGAAATTGGCTATTGGTTTCCAATCCTTTTTTCTTCTTACTTCCATGTGCAAAATCTCTCCAATCTTTTCCCTCTTTTTTTTATTGATTAAAATTTGAACATTTCAAAATGATTAACGTGTAATCGATAAACAAAATTAAAACAGGCAGAGAAATTCCTTATGAACAAAACAGATAATTTCCTAAGTATCTGAAAAAGAAAAAAAAAATTGTACTACAAACTTCGTAGATCAAATGAAGGGTTACATTGCAATTTGTCCGAGTGGTATCGGTAGTAAGAACTTAACTTTTATAATCGAGTTCAAATCTCACCGGAGACAATTATAAAATGGTGATAGTAACATCGTTATTAATATAATAATCTTGCCTTCTCCAAAAAAAAAAAAAAATTAAAGAAGGGTAACATTGCAATCTAACACTAATAATTTAAACCATTTTGACTAAGTTCATGTCATTCAACCATCAACTACAATCTGTTACGTGTGGTCTGTAAAACCCTTAAATGAATATTGCTTAAACTTACCATGAAATACATGGTACATTTCTTGTATAATGCAGCCAGGATCACAATGCCTATAAATACCAGACTGAATCATATTTATCCAATCCAAGACATAGAAAAAATACATTATTATTTTTATCTAACACATTTTGCTTGAACCTAATATTTGCATTAACATACAAAAAAATGAGTACAATTAGAAATAATGATATGGGCTATTCGGGTCCTCCTCCTGATGCAAATAATTCGAGAAATACAAATTCTCCTATCTCAACCCAAGTGCGAAGTATGGGTTATTCGGATCCTCCTCCTAATGCAAACAATGGTTCTCAAAGAAGTCAGACACTAAGGGCTCAAAATCAGTCTTATAGCAACTACACTTGATATGGCCAAGAGGTATATCAAGACACTATGATTGTATTTGATTTTTCTCTCCTATGTATATTTTGAGACTTGTCGAACATATGCACAATTAAAATAGTTTTGCATATGTTCAAGTTTGTTTTTTTATCATTGGATCAGTAAATCTCGTCATACCATGTGATTTAATGGTAGGATTTAAAAATCCAATAATTAAAACTAATTTGTGAATGATGCAAGACTTATCTCAACATAGGATTGACATGTTTCCTAGATGTTTTAAATTTTTTAAAAAGTTTGAACTTAAAAAAAAAATAATCAATGATTATAATAATTTTAAAATGAGTCGTCAAAGAAGTAGCGACATCTAAGTTTCGATTTGTGTTTTTTCAAAAAAAAAAAAAGTTTCTACTTCGATTTGTGTTATTTCAATAAAAATTTTGATTTGTTTGTTGCTAACGAATCTCATTCTTACAAACAAATTAACCGTTGCAAAATCGCCTCTCATTTTTTTTTTTTTGGGTACAAATAATTTTATTTTTTTAATAAACTTAAAATATATTAAGCAAAGCATAATTTTTAAATCAATTAAAAGTAAACGATGGGCGTAATTTTTTTTTAAACTAAAGCTTATAAAAACATATTAAAAATACAAATATTCAACTTTACATTTTGTTTATTTTAAAAAAAAAGTCATACATTTTTTTTTTTTTTTTTTGCAAGTTCAAGTATTCAATCATAATGAATTTTAGTTTGAAAATTTAATAAAACATTCTCAACTAATTCAAGGAAGAATTTAATTAGTATATTTTATCAATGTATAATTATTTTACACGTGTATCTGGTGATAGGTTGTCATGTCAATAATGAATATTTTTTTTGAAGGAACGTCAATTAATAAATATGAAAACACTTGAATTGTCATATTCATCGATTAATGTGGTAACACATCGAATACATATGCAAATTAATTGTACACCGACATAGTTTATTAATTAAGCTTTTTAAGGAATGTTTTATTGTTTAACTATTAAACCTTTATATTTTTCCTTAAAAAAAAAACCTTTATATTTTGTATCTGGACATTCATCATTTAAAAAAATTGCAGGACCTTTGGCGTGTGCAAATTTCACATGGGAATAATATTTACAACAGCAAATTCTCTTGTTTGCCAGACTCACCGTTTGTTTATAATTGTTGTATTGTAATATTAATTAATCTTATTATAGTTAGTTTGTTACTGAGAGTTACCTTCATGTTACTATGATAAGTTAAAATCAACATTTTAGATTTATTTGTTAAATGATATATGTGGTATATAATAAAGACTACATATATCATTAATTCAATGAAGATAAAATGTAATTTTTAATTATAATAGTGATCGGATGGTGTAGTTTTCTATTTTCTTTTAGTTGCAACTGTTATGATTGTTTAGATAAGACTCAATGTATTGTACAAAGTGTGAATTTCAATATTCGTCCGTTCAATAAAATGTGAGAAATCATTAAGTCCATTTTATAAGTCCTGAAACAAATTTATTATCTGTTGTGAAATCAGACTCAAATCATAACAGTAAATTTAGATGTGTTGAGAAAATTTTAATGATTATCAATAATCAAAACATTCTTAAGCAACGACAACAACATATATAACAGCAATGTAAAACATATTCACAATCAGGGGTGGCAAAATGAGCTCAATTCGTCGAGCCGGGCGTTTAGTCCATTATTTTTGGCAGGTTAAGTCAAAGTTTTGAACTCGCTTTTTATAGTTGGCTCGGCCGGCTTATCTCGTTGAAAAAACGGGGCGGACATGGGGCAGGGCGGACTGGCCTGCTTAAATTGCTTTTTTTTATACTTATTTTATCCTTTTGGATTTATTTTGGTTGTTCGAATTATTTTATGATTTGTTTTATGTTGACGGATTTTCCTTATATTGCTATTAAGTATGATGTTGAGTTCAACAATTTATTAATTATCTTGTTTTTACCACAAATTTATTTGTTACCTGCTATGCATAAATGAAAATATGATGTGGATGTCCATTGTCCCTAGACCTTCTATATTCCTTAACTACTATGACTAAATGACTTTATTGATATTTAGTCTCATGGCTCTTCATTGTAATTGTAAGTTATCACTTTTGTATCCTATAAATAGGACCTACATTGTCATGTAAAGATACACTTGAGAAGCAATGCAACATACTCTTTTGTTATCTCTTTATCTCTTTCTCTCTACTTTCTATGTTGTACAATATTCTATGTTGTACAATATCTTGCAATGTTTTGGATTAATTTCATAACACGTTATCAGCACGAAGCTCTATCAATAGAGGCAGGAGCATCTGATGCTTTGCAGATCATTTCTATAGATGTTGATATTTAATAAGGTCAATGTTGCATGATGTTATTATATGATTATAACAAGCACTTAAGCACACAAATAGCTAGTTATTGTCCTTGGGTTTGGGTTCAATTTCTTTGGTACCTGCTTGATGTCGCAACTGAATTTCAACCGGTATTCTTTACCTTAACATGAGCCGGCAATTTATTTGGTAATACTGAGTTTTTGAATTCGTAATCTCTACAAAATTGCCAAACTCGATATATTGATTAGTACTTATTGTGTGCATCTCTACAAAATTTAACCATTGGCCAAGTTTATTTTATTTTGATTATTGTGTGCATCTCTATCACAATTATATATTTTATCACAATTCCTTATTTAGTCTTGAATCATATGTGAAATTATTTTTCAAGTTTAACTTGATTGTATTTTGTTTAACCAGTTTTTTTGTATAATTAACTTGATTGATCTATATTTATATTTATATTTTTGCATATAATTTTTGTTGAAAAATTTCTTTGATTTGTACCGTTATAATATAGTTCTTTGTTTATTCTTGTCAAATTTTGGAATAATTTAATATAGAGCATCCCTGAAGGATTGCATAACGAAAGAATTGTTCTTCATTATTATGAAGATCATGTGTAATATAATTCCTTAAGAACTAAATATATATGAAGAACAAATGATTTGTCCCTGAAGGATTGCAAACAATCAAATTTTTTTTTTTTTTTTGGTACAAGCAAACAATCAAATTTTTATCATTGTTTATAAAAGTTTGAGATATATATAGTTCTTGAAGGACTAAAATTTAATATTAAAGCATCCCTAAATGATTGCTCAAAGAATGATTTTTTTCCCCATTGTTTATGAAGATTTGAGATATAGTTCTAGAAGAACTAATGATTTAACATCCAACATTCATGAATGATAAAATATAATTGTGATTTTTCTTTATCATTGTCGATAGAGGTTTGTGGTTGAGTTCTTGAAGAACTATATCTTTATTCACAATTGAAATATGAGATCTATTTGATCCTAGTACAAGTTATACAAAAGAAATTAAAGAAAAATTATTTATGCCCCTTGAGATGTATATAGTTCTTGAAGAACTAAATATTTAAATATCAAGCATCCTTGAAGGATAGCAAATCTATTTTATCTTTGTATAATTTTTAAAATGAAAGTATTGAAGAGTTACATGTTGAGAATGTAATATAGTTCTCGAAGAGTTAATATAGTTCTCGCTCAAATAAAGAATTTTCTTGATTATTGTTATGAAGATTTGAAATATAGTTCCTGAAGAGCTGGGATTTAATATTAAATCATCCTTGAAGGATTGCAAAATTGTGATTTTACTTGCTTATTGTTCATAGATGGTTGTAGAGTTCTTGACCACAATTCAAATATATAAGATCTATTTGATCTTAGTAAAAATTCTAAGAAATGAAAATTTATTTATGCCTCTTGTTCTTGAAGTAGCAAAATCAAGAAAACAATATCAAGAAAATTTTGGCTGATAAATCACATTTGTGATGGAACGTAAGAGTACAATCAATGATGAAATGATCAAAGCATAGAAATTAAAGGTAATGTCATATCTTTACATACTTGATACTTATAATTTGTGCTCCACGTATTATTATATATTTTTTGGTAGAATGCTCTATATAATTGCTTTTCCAATGAAATTTTAATTATTGTGGTTGTGAATGGATGTTATTATTTCTTTTGAAAATATTAAGTTTAAGAGTAACATTATTTTGAATTGGGAACCTTGTTAGTTGACAGTAGAACTATATATGAATTTTGTAGTACTAATTCCTTCTAAAAAGTATGTCTATGATATTTTGAGGTCTCAAGCAAGTATTGCTCCTAGAACTTGACCTCACTAAGGATCACAATAATTTTATGTATATTTTGTTGGATTTTGTTTGTGAACGAAAGATGTGTTTTGTGAAAGACTACAAAGGATGCTATAATTATTGAAGGCTCCAGAAGAGCAAATATATTTTCTTTTGTGAAATCAATTTTAGTATTATATTTGACACTATAAAAATTATAGAAGGCCCTAGAAGAGCAAATATATTGTTATATGGAATAATAAAATTACGTACTGAGGTGCATTATATGATATCCAGTAGAGCATTATATGAAACTAATTTCATAGAAATTTCCTACTTTTCAAGGATATCATATTGAAGAAAAAAAGAAGTTAAATATCTCTATATTACGAGATTACTCTGGAGAAAATAAGTGTAGTGAAAAAAAAAGGTTGATTTATACTGCACTTATATTAGTGCAATGGAAGCACATATTATTGTAAACCAGAAGTTTACATATTAAATTTTTAGTGCAATGGAAACATGTATTATTGTAAACCAGAAGTTTACAAATTGTATTAAATTTATCGTTGGCAAGACCGGTTGGGTTATCCCGGATCTATTATGATGCATAAATTAGTTGGAATTTTTTTTGGATATATGTTGAAGAGTCAGAAGATTCTTCAATCTAGTAATTATTGTGTTACTAGTTCCCATAGAAAGTTGACAATAAGAATGAGTCTCTCACTTATATAGGGTGATATTTAAATTAATACATTGATCATGTGAATCACTTGGATATTATAACTAAATGATCACATGTATATCCACAACCAGAAAGCATCATGTCAACAAATTTGACTAAGAGTTTATTTTAAGAACTTTTCAGAAAGCATTTGATAAGTATCATTTGTCAATTGATATTGAATAACCTGTAACACTCATACTAAACATATCTCGAAAGTTTAGCATGTGCATTAACTTGATACTGGATACATTAGAATTTACAACAATAAATCTTCGAATGAATAATATATACAACAAATCACGTTCGTACAAACAACAATGCAACACTACTCGTCTAAAAAATAGTAAATGCATTCTTAACACCCATGACATCCTGCAGCGGGTACGAACGAGCACTTGCTGAAATATCCATCCGGCTACAAGCTTGCAATGCCTTCCTGCTTATCTGAAACAAATAAGGATTGGGATGAGACATAATGTCTCAGTGAGTTCTACCTAATCCTAGGCTATAGGTAACCTCGGGGAAACCTACGGTCACCACGTGTCTACAATACAACCTGACGGTTGAGTATACGTGTGTGGTCATGCTTGCCTAGACGGTCGTGCATACTAGATCCGTCGTACGTTCATCTTAACTTGCCATAGGTCTTGCTTACATCATACGTGTCATGGCGGAAAAATGGGAACCTAAGTCCGCTATGCCAAGATATGCTAAACACATCGAGGCCTAAACATAACATATTCATGACACGATCCTAAATCGAATTATTAGGGGAACCTAAGATCGTCATCGGTATTAGATTTATAACTTGCTCTAATGCATAACCTGCTCATGTCTAACATCATATCATATCATGATCATATCGTATCATACATAGTCATATTCATTCATTCATTTATACATTCATTCGTTCATTCATACATTCATTCATTAGGTTAGATGTTAGCGTTGAACAAACAATCATTATCTTGATTCATTTTACGGAGAGCCCTGGGTGGAGTAACCCCGAGTACAATCCCATACATGACCGATGAAAACCTAGCTAAGGTACATCGGACTCCCTCAGTGACGTGCGGGCCCCCCTTGCTGAGCTTATCCCATTCCCCTTGCGAGAAACCCCTTGAGATCCCAACCTGGCGTGGATCACAAGAGACACAGCACCTACATCATACATCATAGTCTTGGTCTTATTCATTCATGAAAGGTTAAACCTATACATGCTTTCTCATTTACCTCGGATCCTTGATCGATCCGATTAGTGGTAAACTACATACTTGTTCATTCATGTCTTATCATACATAAGCTCATTCATGTTCATACTTATTTATAGTGGAGAGATTAACTTATCAATCCACGGCTTAACATGCTTGTATAGACATTCTTGTTCATGTGCGAAGAGAATACTATAAACACTTCGCGTCTTAACATACTTAGGATTCATGCTTAGCATTCTAGTTCTTCATTCCCTTTCTTAGTTCATTGCTACTCCATCATGTTCGTAAAAACTCTCATAAGCCGTTCTTTCCATATAAGCTAAGATTGCCATGATTTTCGTTTCATGAATCGTTTGATGTTATGTGCATTGCTTAGATGTTGTTTTGGGGTTATAAAGTTATAAATCGATGAAAGAAAGGCATTCAGGATGCACCACCGACCCCAAGATGAGCTAACAAGCAAAAAAAAATTTGGCATGTGCAGAGAGTTTAGCTAATAGCGAAATTTTTTAGGTATTAGCGAAATCCATCTGGGTAATTTTGCTATTAGCGAAATTATTTCGCTATTAGCGAGTTTCTTCGGGTCTGAGGTGCAGAATTTGCAATTTTGACCCAAAACTCGTCCAATTCGATCCTGTAATGCACCATACACATCCAGCAACATATAGAGACAATATTAAACATATTTCATGGCAATTTTAACATATAATCAACAAGATTAGCTTTGGGGTACTAAAGTTTCATCATAACTAAACTAACACAAATCATGTTTCCTTCATAAGATTGCACAAACCCATAGGTAGGTAATCTATCTATAGAACTCACCTTATCATGATTTAGCAATAACAAGCTTCAATCTTCAAGTTCCTCTTGTACACCAAACCCTAGCCCTTGATGTCCTTACTCATGATGTTCCAAAGGATTTCCATTCCAATTCTTGTTGCTTTCTTGCTTGCTAAGACACCATAATTCATGCTTGATTCACCAATTGTATGAATTTGGAAGACTTGAGGGAAAAGATTGAGGGAAAGGGGCGCTATTCTAGAGAGAAGGAGGAGAGAATTCTTTTGTTTCAAACCTAGAGAGAGAAAATCAAGTGAAGAATGAGAATTTTGTAACCAAACACCTATAAATACCCCTTACGTCCAAATACCCAAAATGCCTTTGGTCTTAATGGTTCTTTCTCTGACACTGATATTTCAACCCTTGTTTAACTGACATGCATAAAAGTATCTTTCGTTTTACCATAACCTTACTGGACATTCATACTCTGATACACATTTGATTACTAGAATCCAATGTGGACGAGCGGGGTGTTACACTCTACCCCCCTTAAAAGAAATTTCGTCCTCGAAATTTAAGGATTGCTTAACAAATATCAAGTCTAGTACATAACATCTTGAGGTAACTCTCATATCATCGGAAGTGATCTAATTAAAACCTAACTTTATCTTAAAGTGTTGTGGTCGAAACTTATCCTTGCTATGTGCCGGACTAGTTCTTCGGGTCCATATTTGATCCGCTTAACATAGACCATTCGTATAAATTAACTTATCATTAACTGGAACACTCAGGATTTGCCTTTCTACTGGGGTCCTACCGGAAACCAGGTTTGCCCTGCAGTGCTCGATTGCATCTAAGGCATCTTATCGTGCATACACATCCTCAATACATAATCTTCCTTACTGAACCTTGAGGCTCATGCCTCTTACTTACGTTGGTTATCCAATGATTCCGCAATTCTCATATCTTTTCTCAGAGTCTTAAGAAATCTTCCGACTTAGACCACTTTGATGTAAGATTTTTCCTACATGTCATATAACTATGTACACGTGAGTATATATAGGATCGTTTCCACAGGGAGTTACGTTAATCATAAGCATTTTCACAATCGTTCAAGTTAAGGGTTTGGATATAATTTGTTTGTTTGTAACACTATATCCATATTTGACACTAAAGTAAAAACGAGAGGGGATCGAACTATTTCGCTTGCGGTATAAGATAACGAGCAAGCATAACAGCAGCAATCTCTCGATCGATTAACAGACTCTAGCTTTATAACCAATATTATTACAATCATTTCTACAATATCCTTCGTGTCCAAAGCGACATCGTTATTTCCAAGTTAGCGTTTAAACATTCGTGTCCAAATTCCTTAAACGATAACAAAGTCGATCGGATAACTTAATCGACCGTGTCCAGCCTGATTAAGTATCCGAAAGCATTAAAATCTTGATTAAAAGTAATTATCAAAGGTTTACAAACTTGTCAAGAGTGATATAACATAAGATAGATTGTTATTCTAGTTCTAGATTCAAGAGTTTGTGTCCAAATCATCTTGAATCTCTTTGAAAGCATTAAAAGCAAGAATAACAACAATATTGAATCATTAAGCTAGAACCTTATATATTAAAAGATCAAAAGATTACATAATAGCTTGATAGTTACCTCAATACTACAAAGAAGGTGATAGTTACATATAGACATGTAAACTAATGCAAGGAATGAAGGAAAGATGAAGATTCCATGCCAAGATCCTTGATGTCTCAATGAATCTAGGGTTGAATCTACTCCTTAATCACTTGCTTTGTGTTTCTCTCTATGAAATAGCTCTAACCTCTCTCTAGAAATGTATAAAATGTTTTAATGGAATAGTGAATAATGTTAGAGAGAGGGAAGAATGCTATTTAAATGGGCCTGCATTTTTGCACCTGCGCTAATAGCGCAACTCACGCTAATAGCGTGGTAAGGCGGCCTATTTTCTGGCCAATAGGAGTGTGCCACGTTGGCCCTGCCCTGATGCTACGCTCCAGCCACGCCATTAGCGTAGCTCTCTGGAGTATTTACGCTAATAGCGTAGGTTACGCCAATAGCGTAGTTCTTCATGGTTGCTACGCTCCAGGTACGCATATGGCGTAGCTCTCTGGACAATGTACGCTAATAGCGCAGTATACGCTAATAGCGTAGCCTTCAAGAGTGCTCCAGATCCTACGCCCCAGGTACGCTAATGGCGTATCTCTCTGACCTTGGCCATTTCTTCATCACGCTAATAGCGTAGGACACGCTAATAGCGTGGGACCTTGAACTTTGACGTTTCTTGCTCCTTGCTTGTATTTTCCTGCACAAAAAGGGTAGAATAAGGTTTAAAAGCATAAATGACATATTTACACAATAATTGGAGTTTTCCATAGAGAATGTTGCAAAACAAGTCACTAAAATGCCTAAACTCCTATATGAAATATATCACTTTTAAACACTTATCAAACTCTCCCCAACTTGGCTTTTTGTTTGTCCTCAAACAAATCAATTGAAAAGGAAACTAACAAGGCTTTGGACAAGGTTTTCAACATGGTGTCAAACAATTCAAAACAAAAATAAACAAATGGTGATTCAAATATGATCGCGTGGATAAGCATGAAGTCCTCCGCTACTCTAGGTTCAAACTAAGAATGCGAAAAATGTCCTAAGCACAAACTATACATCATAAACTTCAAAACATAAACATATCTATCTATGAACCACACCTAACACACTTCTTTGAAAGTAAATGCAATATAATGATAACAATGAATGAGGTAATGAACACACATCCAACAATCATGCTAACATCCTATTTAAGTTAGGTGTCCATCCAAATATCGTCTCAAAAAGCATAAAAGCATGGATCAAAAGGTCTTGCAAGGGTTATAACTTGGCCGGGCTACAAAATAAATGTCATATGTGGGACAATTGATCAGAAAGCCTATCAAAGAGGAACATTTTTTTGTATCACAACTTGAAATCCATATACTTCCCTACCAAGAATTAAAACCTTTGGTGATTAACAATCAAACTTATAACCTTGACAACTTATTCTCTTTTTGATTTTTCTCTTTCTTTTTCTTTTCTTTTCTTTTCTTTTTCAAATGTACAATTTTTTTTTTCTTTGATTCAATGTTGTCAGGTTATTTTACAACTTCACCATAACTTAACATATAATGCCTCCTTTTCCTCCCCAACTTGAATACAACAAAACTCTAATTGACTGTTCCCCTATCCTAAGGCAAGGGACAAAGTACAAAAAGGTTAAGGGTTCAACAAAGTAAAATTATCAAAGTCCTATAAGATTCAACCATGAACTGGATTTTTGAAAAATTTCAGGCAAATTCAACAAGCATTGTGCTTATGAATATTGACAGTTCATGTTTGAGGACTTGATTCATTTGGCTCAGATTGGGGTATCGGATACTCGTTCTTCTCACAGGTAGGCTTTATGTGGTCAAGTAGGTTACTCTCAATTCAAAAAGTGCCTTGATCCTTTCCATGCTTTCAAACAATTCAAAATAATTATCAGATTTAACATAACTAAAACAAGTTAGACGATGATTATCGGTCTCCAGCATATATACAACAGATTGAAGCTACCTCACATTTAGGTTAAGTACTAAGTGGTTCAAAGATATTTATGTTTATGAAAAGACTTACATGATATATATTTTGTGCAAAGTACAAGTTTCAAATTCTTATTAAAAACCTAGAATATCAGGAAACCAATACCTTGGCCTTACGCTTTATCACAAGTAATATCATTGATGACATTCTGTCATTACGTAATATTAGGGACTTATTGTGACATTTTGATAGAGTTCTCATGCAATTTATACTGTTCTGGAGTGCAAAAAGCTTAAAATTTGAAGTCTGTTCGAAGGAAATCGCGCCACGCCAATTTCAAGCCGTGCTGCGATTTTTGAAGCAAAAAATACACACTTCCTGTAAAGGGGAAATCGCGGCACGCCAATTAACAAGGCGCGGCGCGATTTTGATGGGTCAGGCCCATGACTTCTATAAATACTGCACTCAATCTGAAGAACAAGGGTTACGATTTTGGAGAGCAAAGTGCGATTTTGAGACATCGGAGACGGCTAGAAGGGCGATTTCTTCATCCTTTTACCAATTCATGTATGTTTTAATTATTTCATTGATTATGCTATTTGTAAACTCGATTATGAGTAGCTAAATCTCTTAGAGATTAGATCCGAGATGAATCTTTGTAACCCTAATTGACACATGTTGCTGTGAAACTCTATTTTGTTTATGAATTCAATTCTAGTTTATTCAATTCAATTGTTCTTAATGCTTTTTATATCTTGATCACATATAACTTGTTTTCGTGAGAATGAATGACCACTGACCATGGCTTTCAACTTAGACCTAATTGAATTGTTCTAATAAACAGGGTTAGTCTAGGAATAGATAATCGTTTGTTAGTGATAATAGGTTAACGTTCGGTAAAACCTTCAAGAATTATTAGGCCACCTAAGGAATTAGGGGCTGTAGTTTAAGAAGAGGGTCCTAACTCAAGGGATTGATTAGGGCTATTTTGTTAATCATCGTAAACTAGAAGAGGGTTCATAACAAATAGGTGCAGTAGACCAATTAGGGGAACTTAGAGGATTCGAAGGATCTGATCTCATCTTTCTCTCCTATTTTCTTAATCAAATCTTCACTTTTTTATTTGATTTCTTAAAATCAAACCAAATTTACTGCCTAGTGGCAAACCAAAAATAACTTTTACACATCCTAATTATATAACGAAATTGACTTATTGAAGTTAAAAACAGTCCTCGTGGGAACGATATTTTTACTACTTCGATAGTTATTGGTGCACTTGCCAGAGTTCTATCAAGTTTTTGGCGCCGTTGCCGGGGACTGTTGAATTATTTCAACAAGGCAATTACGTTATAGTTTAGGGTTTTTGCAATTTAATTTTCTGTTTTTAATTTTTATTTTTCTGTTTTCATATTCACTTGATTACTTTGCGTTGTGCAGTGCTACTAAGGTATTTTGCTGTTTATGCGAGGTAAACAGAGCTCTGACGACTTAGAGTACGATCCGGAGATTGAAAGAACTGCTAGAGCACTTCGGAAAGCTGTCCGATCGCAAAGGTTAGCTCAATCCGTTCCACCGGGTGTTCGAGAACAAGTACCGGAGCAACTCTCAAGTGAATCTGAAACAATCTCTTCTCCTAAATCTGCAACTATGGAAGGAGAAGGAGTTGTACCACCAAGACCTAAGCTTGGAGACTACGGGTTAGCCACTCATCGCGGTCAACTGACCCACACTTTTCAACCAGCTAACCCCGTAGCGTTCGACATCAAGACAACTGTCCTCAATGGTTTGAGGGACAAGCAATTCGATGGGACTGAAGCTATGAGTCCTCATGAACACTTGAGCCGTTTTGCTGAAACCTGTGAGTTTTGTGTGCAACCAGCCACCGTGACTGAAGCACAAAAGAAGCTAAGGCTGTTTCCTTTCACCTTGACGGGAAGAGCAAAAGATTGGTTGCTAACAATTCCAAACGGGACTGTCCAAACATGGGAAGAGTTAGAGCTGAAGTTCTTGGAGAAATACTTCCCTATGTCTAAGTATTGGGACAAGAAGATGGAGATCTCTAACTTCAAGCAAGGAGAAGGTGAATCATTGTATGATGCTTGGGAGCGATTCAACTTGCTTCTCAAGAGATGCCCTAATCATGAGTTCACCGAGAAGCAATACCTCCAAATCTTCACTGAGGGGGTAACACCAAACACTCGAATGTTCTTAGATGCTTCCGCGGGAGGTAGTCTCAAAAGTAAAACTGATCATGAAGTTCAAGCTCTAATTGAAAACATGGCTGGCAATGAGTATCGTGATCAAGCTAAAAAGAAAGAAAGAGGAGTGTTTGGGGTGAGTGAACAAACTGCTATCCTTGCTAACCAAGCAGCTATGAACAAACAAATCGAAGCTCTAACTAAGGAGTTTCAAGGCTTCACTTTGGCTCATAAGCAACAACAAGTGGCTGCAATCAAATGTGACTTATGTGGTGAAGAACATCCAAACGGTGAATGTGTTCCGGAAGGATCAAGTGAAGAAGCTAACTTCATGGGAGGATATCAAAGGCAGAACCAATACTACAATTCAGGCATTAATAAGCATCCAAATCTAAGCTACTCAAACAACAATGCTTTGAACTCTCAGATGCTAACTCCTCCTCAACAACAACAAAGGAAGCCATCCGCTCTTGAGGAAACTATGATGAACTTCATGAAGATGACTCAAGGCAACTTTGAAGAGATGAAGAAGAGTCAAGAAGCTGAAAGAAAGAACAATGAAGCTTCTAGGAAGATGCTTGAAACTCAACTGGGGCAATTAGCTAAGCAGTTGGCTGAACAAAACAAAGGCGGATTCTCAGGTAACACTGAAGATAACCCTAAGAATGAGTCTTGTAATGCTATTGAACTGAGGAGCAAAAAGGTTTTGACACCTTTAGTTCCAAAAGCTCCAAAGAAGGTTGATGAAGTAGTAGAGGTGGAGGAGAATGGTGTAGTTGAAAAAGAAAATGATCATGGAGTAGTTGAAAACGAAAGGAAGAAAAAAATAGAGGGAGAAAAAAGTGAGAGATTAATTGATGAAGATTCAATCTTGAGGAAGTCGAAGAGTCAAATTTTGAAAGATGGAGACAAACCACAGGTCATTCCATCATATGTGAAGCTTCCATACCCTCACCTTTCGAAGAAGAAAGAAAAGGATGAAGGCCAATTCAAGAAGTTCATGCAACTTTTCTCACAACTTCAGGTGAATATTCCTTTCGGTGAAGCTCTTGATCAAATGCCGTTGTATGCTAAGTTCATGAAAGACTTGTTAACCAAAAGAAGGAAGCCTAAGGATGATGAGAACATAGCACTTTCTGAGAATTGTAGTGCTATTCTTCAAAAGAAGCTGCCACCTAAGCTGAAGGATCCTGGTGCTTTTACTATCCCTTGTTCAATTGGACCGGTAGACATTGGAAGAGCTTTATGTGACTTGGGAGCAAGTATAAATCTGATGCCTCTTTCAATGATGAAGAAGCTTAAGTGTGGGGAACCAAAACCAACAAGAATGACCATTACTTTAGCTGATCGGTCAATCTCTTACCCTTTCGGTATACTTGAAGATGTGCTAGTCAAGGTTAATGACTTGGTGTTCCCAGCAGATTTTGTGGTCCTAGATATGGCTGAAGATGAAGACATGCCACTCATTCTAGGAAGACCTTTCCTTGCAACTGGTCGTGCTTTGATTGATGTTGAACGTGGAGAGCTAATGTTGAGATTCCATAAGGAGCAGGTAGTCTTCAATATCTTTGAGGCAATGAAACACCAGGATGAGAATCCCAAGTGTTACCGGATTGATGTTGTGGAAGAAACTGTCGAAGATAAAACACTTGAATCTCAATCTATTCAATCTACGGAGGTGGAAAGTGTGGAATCTATAGATAGACAAGAAGTGATTGAAGATCTTGGAAAGATAGAGGGTGTTAAACAACTGGAAGTAAGCAAAGAACAGATGCACCAACAATCATCAGGAGACATCCGTGACAACAAGTATGGGGGATTGACAACTGGTAAAAATGAAATAAAGACTACTACCACTGGTCCAGGTGGTAAATTGGCTTATAGAAGGATTCCCTATGGGATGCGTAATGGGCCGGCTGCTTTTCGATGGTGTATGCATTCAACTCTCTCTGATACTTTGGAAAGAATTAGGAGGTACTGTGACGAAGGGATGGCAAGAAACAAGCCTGTTGATGAAGCTATAGACATCAAGAAGTCTGGTGCACAAGGAACTTTCAAGGGTAAGGAACAAAAGCTGAAACGGTACCGTGAAGGAGGACTCCAAAACAATGAAGAGGGAGCCACATCAACTAATCCTTAGGGATGGTCATCAGTCAAGCTAGTGACGGTAAAGAAGCGCTGAGTGGGAGGCAACCCACTATTTATTTTTCAGGTATGATTTTATTGCTTTCAAAAATAAAAACACAAAAATATTTTTCTTTTCTTTTAATACAAGGCAGGAAAGTTTAAAAATTTGTTCAAAATATAACTCTTGCCAAGAAAATCATGCAAGGTACTGATGTCTTGCATGATTCTCTCCTCAAAAATTTTCAGAACTTAAAGGAACTCAGGCATTTTTCAAGAAAACAAAATTTTTGGCCTGAGAAAGCCAAACACACTCCCTGTTTGCTCAAAATCGCGCCGCTCTGTGTATTTAGGCGTGCTGCGATTTTGAGGAACAGAAAGGCAGCCTCCCTGATTGAAGGAAATCGCGCCGCGCCTATCCTTTGGCCGCAGCGCGATTTTGAATGGTATCTGCCCAGATTTTTTTTAAAAAATTTGACCGTTACTCAACCACCCATTTCCCAACCGTTGCAAAACTAGCCGTTACTAGCCGTTACAACATAAAATCGCGCCGCGCCTTGCATTATGGCGTGCCGCGATTTTCACCAAACAGGCCTATAAAACCAGCCTTTTTCACCATTCTTCCCATTCCCATTTTCCTACCGTTACTCTGTCAAAATTTCCCTACAAACCTAACCACGAAATTCCTTAATTATCATCATCTTAATCACTCCATAAACATCATCAAACCACAAATTCATCATCCATTCATCAACCTAAATCTCCACAATTCACCAATTTTCCAAAACTCCACAAATTTTCCATTCACCATCTTCCTTTCACTCACAAATGGCCTCCAACCAAAGAAACACCCGCTCAAAGAAAGCCACCAACCCAAAACCATCCACAAGCAAATCCAAACGCCCTCGTGCCGCATCCGAACCACCCGAAAACGCCATCCATTTCATCAATGACTTAGCCCAAGAATTCCATCAATCTATGAAGAGTTTTGAAGTCATAGGGGAGAGGAAGTTTGATTTCACGAAGCTTGTGAAATATCCTTTCTTTGAGTCTGAATTAAGAAGGAGGGGGTGGACGAGATTGAATGAGATGATCGACGAGGCAAACAACAAAACGGTGATCGTCGAATTCTTTGCAAATGCAAGGGTGTCCGATACACCCTTTCAATCTTTTGTTCGAGGCAAATACATTGATTTCAGCCCGGATGCTCTCAACGCATGGCTGAATGTTCAAGCACCGGAGGAGTGTTGGGTTGAAAAATTGAGGAGGGAGAGATTTGCTATTACGGAGGATACTTTTGATGAGATCATCACCACCATGTGTAGGCCTGGGTCGACTTGGAAAAAGTCCCGGATGCTTACCTATGCGGAGATGCTGCCGGTACCCAAGGCGTGGGTATCATATGTGGTCCAGACTCTTGAGAGTGCATCTTGCACTTCTGAAATTCCTCTCAAGAGGGTGCTTGCTGCCTATGCCATCATCAAGGGGCACCCTATAGATATTGGCCGCCTCTTGGCCAATAGTCTTCATGATCTAGCAACCGGGAACACCACACAATTGGGACATGGAAGCTTAATTAATTGGTTGTGTGAACAACAGTTGGTGCCGGCTTATGATAGTGATCTCAACACAAGCAATATGAAGCCGATCACCGACTCGGTCATGGATGGGTTTGTCAAGAAATATGAAGGCTACATCAAGGAGAGAGAGAGGGAGGCAGCAAGGCAACAACAAATGGAGCAAGGAGGGAGTAGTAGCCAAGGGGGTTATGCTCCTCTTCATCCAAAGCTTGAGGAATTCATGCATGTGCAAGCTAATTGGATGAATGAGACTTCGGACCAGCTGTGGGTGAACCGTCCTAGGTTCTCAGCTGCGTTTGCTGCGGAGGCTCAATTGCATATGGGTCCGATTCGTGGGTCTTATGAGAGGTTTGGAGGCTCCCGTTAGCGCATGGAGCAATATTTTACACATCAAGAAGAGTATGGGTTGCGCATGAGGAGGGAAATCACTGATGATTTCAACACCACCGAGCAAGATCAAGGGGATGGCATCTTCGAAGGATTGAGGACACCGGGGGCTGGACACTCGGATGATGATCAAGACATGGGCTGATCTACTGATGGATTAGCATTTTCTGCTTTGTATTTTATTTTTCAGTCATTTTTCTTTTGATGTATTTTCTTTTTATTTTCTTTTTAATGTCAAAGTCCATTGAACTTATTTCCCTATTGTAATTGCTCCTGCACTTGTTTTATTAATGAATTTGTTTTGTTTCATGTGACCTATTCCAGTTTAGTAACAGTTGTTTGATGAAACGGTATTCCAAAAGTTCTCAAGGAGGGGTGACTTGATTCAAAGGCGAAGTGTACGGCGTTGCTAGGTAGTCACATACTCCCAGAAATCTCAGCCATAAGGTTCATTGCCAAATCTTGTTTTTCAATTTACTTATATTTAGATTAGTTTTCCATGCAACTACATTTCTAGAACTTGCATTGTTTCTCTATTATTGATTGGTCTTTGTCAATTACACACTGAGGCAAAAGTGCTTGGTCCTGTGAGCCTTTTTGAAGCCTACCCTGTTTTAATTTGTTAAATTTATCCTTTCTTAACCAAATGTGAGCCGGTAGGATTAGAACTTTTTGTTCGGTGACAAACTACATTACAAGCCTAGAGACTTTTAGGATTTGTCCCTTAATGTATTTTCTGAGTTAAGGCATTGTAGTATGTTGCTAAAGATTAAGTTTGGGGTTGCTATTGGAATTTGCAACCAACTAAGTTTGGGGTGGGGGTACTAGAGAATTAGAGAACAAAAATGAAAAGAATTATGAAATTGTCATGCAAAATATACACAAAAATGGTGTATCAAAAAAAAAAAAAAAAAAAAAGAAGGAAATTGAATGATGAAAAAGGGACAAAACATTTAAAATCCGAGTAACTTCAAACTCGATTGTCCCTAAATGTTAAAAGTATTCTCTAGTACCTTTGCATTGATTGTATTTCCACAAGGTGAATGAATGAAGGATTGAATTTTGTGCTATAACTTCCGTAGGAATGCCTAACTCAAATTTTGTGTAGCCTACTTATCCAAATATATCCCACCTTTCACCTAAGCCCCGTTATAACCCTAAAGACCTCAAAAGTGTGTAATGATATTGACTTTGATTGATATTTAGAAACTTTTCAAGCGTATGGTAATATGTAGACCTGCATGTCGACTGGTAGAACCCTATTTCATATTGTTGCGTGGAGTTGTGAATTGGTGGATGCGAACAAGTCAAACTAGCTCATCTTTAGCTAGAAGGAGAATGAACTTTTGGGTACTATCGTTTTGTCAGGTAACTGTTATTTTACTGTCGTTTGTCACTATTGCAAGCAAATTCCTTGAGGACAAGGAATGGTTTAAGTTTGGGGTTGTGATGACATTCTGTCATTACGTAATATTAGGGACTTATTGTGACATTTTGATAGAGTTCTCATGCAATTTATACTGTTCTGGAGTGCAAAAAGCTTAAAATTTGAAGTCTGTTCGAAGGAAATCGCGCCACGCCAATTTCAAGCCGTGCTGCGATTTTTGAAGCAAAAAATACACACTTCCTGTAAAGGGGAAATCGCGGCACGCCAATTAACAAGGCGCGGCGCGATTTTGATGGGTCAAGCCCATGACTTCTATAAATACTGCACTCAATCTGAAGAACAAGGGTTACGATTTTGGAGAGCAAAGTGCGATTTTGAGACATCGGAGACGGCTAGAAGGGCGATTTCTTCATCCTTTTACCAATTCATGTATGTTTTAATTATTTCATTGATTATGCTATTTGTAAACTCGATTATGAGTAGCTAAATCTCTTAGAGATTAGATCCGAGATGAATCTTTGTAACCCTAATTGACACATGTTGCTGTGAAACTCTATTTTGTTTATGAATTCAATTCTAGTTTATTCAATTCAATTGTTCTTAATGCTTTTTATATCTTGATCACATATAACTTGTTTTCGTGAGAATGAATGACCACTGACCATGGCTTTCAACTTAGACCTAATTGAATTGTTCTAATAAACAGGGTTAGTCTAGGAATAGATAATCGTTTGTTAGTGATAATAGGTTAACGTTCGGTAAAACCTTCAAGAATTATTAGGCCACCTAAGGAATTAGGGGCTGTAGTTTAAGAAGAGGGTCCTAACTCAAGGGATTGATTAGGGCTATTTTGTTAATCATCGTAAACTAGAAGAGGGTTCATAACAAATAGGTGCAGTAGACCAATTAGGGGAACTTAGAGGATTCGAAGGATCTGATCTCATCTTTCTCTCCTATTTTCTTAATCAAATCTTCACTTTTTTATTTGATTTCTTAAAATCAAACCAAATTTACTGCCTAGTGGCAAACCAAAAATAACTTTTACACATCCTAATTATATAACGAAATTGACTTATTGAAGTTAAAAACAGTCCTCGTGGGAACGATATTTTTACTACTTCGATAGTTATTGGTGCACTTGCCAGAGTTCTATCAATCATTATCACTCACCTGCTTTTGCTCAAACATGGCTCCATGGAGCACTTTAAAATTTATTGTTCATGAGCAATTTTCTTTTGAGAGACACAAGCAAGATGTAAACAAAAATTTCATCCAAAGCATAAGTTATTAAACCAAAAAGCTAAGTTATTAAACCAAATATAAAGTAACAAAGTAACAAATCAAGCACTAAAACCACAGTGCTTGAAGAGTACAAAATACAACCAAATAAACAACTGTTCCAACATGAAATAAAAACATAGAGTTAGAAAGCAGAAAGAAAAACATCACTAAAAACCCAGATCACTGATCATCCTCTCCAGCATCATCCATATCAAGATCCTGGTACACATCATCATCACCCACAACTCCAGCATCATCAGGTGTCGCCTCATCATCAACAGCATCAGCCACCCCCACATAAGGATTTGGCCTGCCCTCAGGCCAATGAACATAAGCCTGGTACTGCTCAGGAGTCATAACCGGGTACTCAGCATTTCCCGGATGCATGTGAGCATTGTAGAGGTCCTGGTGTATGCCCATGTTGCTCCTCCAAATTGCCTCATTCTGATCCATTAAGAAGCTGTTCTGGTCCCTCACGTACTGGTTATGCATCTGCTGCTCCAGCATAAAGGTCTGCAAACCTGAAAAGTCAAAAGAACCAGCACCCTCAGATGGGCCACCTTCATCATCAGAGAAATGGTATTGGGCTGCCCTCTGCTCTGATTTCTCCCAGGTGCGAATATGAGTGTCAGTAATGGCCCCTTCAATATCTTCATCATAGGGTCCAGAAATGGGCACTCCATTAGCCTTAAGCAATCCCATAATCAAACCCGGGTAGAACAATGCCACCTTCTTAGCACCCGTGGCAACTTTCAAAGCCACAGCCTTCATCTCATTGGCTATGATGCGAGCAATATCAACAGGCACTTCTTTCATAATGCACCAGATGAGTGGTAGAACGGCTTTTGGGGCATCGGATGTATGGGCTCTAGGAAGGGCATTGTGGACAAGGAATTGGAAAACTAAGCGGGCAGTAGCGGTCATCTCCTTGGTAAGTGCATGCCTAATCTCTCCCTTGTCATTCTTTACAAAGCACCTACCCTTGTTCATGATATCACGCTCAATTTGCTGAAATTTCCAATTGCCTTGAGCGTTTCTCTTAGCATAGGTACACAAGGTGGGCATTGTGGGGTCCTCAGATGGTTCAAGGTTTAAGGCATTTTCAAGGAAATCATTGATTGCATCCCTATCAAATGGGATTTGCTTTCCTCGGACATAAGATGTCCAAGAGAAAGTCTCAGCAAAGGTAGCGGGTGAGGCATCAGGGACAGCATTACAATAGAACTCCCTGATTAGGTCGGTGTTAATCTCAGTTGCGGGCACAAGGAGTTTGGTCCATTTGCGACCAGTGAAAATGTGGAGCATATCAGCATGCTCACCACTAGGGTGAATGTCAAAGGTTTTCTCGTGCCAGGTTTTGTACTGTGCCATCTTCTTAAACCTGGCAGAGTGGGCAGGGGTGGGGAAACGGTTTGGGATTGCAGGTGCAGCAGAGGTAGAGGCACCCTTGCCTCTAGGACGTTTAGTCCCGGTAGTTTTTTCAACATTTTTCGGTGCCATCTGCAACAAAACCAGGAAACACCAACATATTGCATAGAAAATATTAGCACAAAGTAGAATTGGTTATTTAAAAACATCAAAAATTTTGAAAATCTGGGCAAGTATGAAGATCTACGCTATTAGCGCCTGCCACGCTAATAGCGAAATTTTTCTGGGAAACTTTCGCTATTAGCGTAGGGTACGCTATTAGCGAAATTTTTCTGGAAAAGTTGCGCTATTAGCGTATATTTCGCTATTAGCGTAGTTCTTCGTACCTGCAATTTTCAAATTTTCAAAATCTTTGTTCCTGCAATTTCACAATACCAACCAGCAAATTTCAACCCTAGGTTTCATCCTATGTCTCTAAAACACAATAGAATCATGAAAAGGAATCAGAATCACAACATTGGTACACAAATCATTCAAAACCCTTATTTTTCAAATTTACAAAATGGGTCAAAATCAAAAGATGAATGTTTGTTGCATGTGGGTTATGATTATTGTTCCTTTTCCAACTATTATCAATGAAGAACAATCTCTATTCACAAATCAAAACTCTAACCCTAACCTAACCATCTCTAATCATGTCAAAAACATGGATTTTTTAAATTCAAGAACAAAGATAGGAAGAGAAGATCAAACCTTGTTAATGCAGAGAGAAGCAACACAAATGCAAGAAGAAATGATGCAAAAATGGATGCTTGAAACCAATTGAAAAGTGGGTTTGATTTCTAGGGTTAGTGAGTGGGAGAGAAGTTTTTGTGTGTGGTTATGAGAAAATGAAGTAATGAAACCGTAAAAGGGGAAAATGAGGGGTTGTGGGAAGTTAAGGGGAGTTAATCCCCTGGGCCCACAAATTTTTTTTTCTCCCACGCCAAACTCACGCTAATAGCGTGGCTCTCTGGAGCTCTCACGCTAATAGCGAAAAATACGCTAATAGCGTGAGGCTTCAGGATCAGTTTTTCAAAGTTTTTCATTTCTGCTTGTAAATGCTTATGTACTACTACTATATGCAATAAACATAAAAATACTTACAAAATTGGGTGTACCTCCCAGCAAGAGCTTGTTTTACGTCCTTAGCTTGACGCATTTTGAAGAAATCATGGCTCGATTAGTGAAATCGTCGTCAAACACCGATCAATTTCACCACCGAAGTAGGGCTTAAGCCTTTGCCCATTAACAGTCCAGTTGGCTTTGGTGACTGGGTCCTCAAGTTCAACAGCTCCGTACGGTTTGACCTCTTTAACCATGAAAGGTCCGGACCACTTAGACTTCAATTTGCCCGGAAACAACCTCAGTCTTGAATTGAAAAGTAATACCATTTGTCCCGGCATGAATTGTCTCAGAATGATCTTCTTGTCATGATACTTCTTGGTCCTTTCTTTGTAGAGCTTTGAAGATTCATAAGCTTGATTTCGCAATTCTTCAAGCCCATGCATTTGAACTTTTCTTCTTTCACCGGCCTTCTCTTGATCAAAGTTTAGGAACTTCAATGCCCAAAAGGCTTTATGTTCGAGCTCGACCGGTAAATGACAAGATTTGCCATAGACCATTTGGAAAGGAGTGAGGCCTATAGGAGACTTGTATGCAGTCCTATATGCCCACAAAGCTTCATCAAGTTTAGCCGACCAATCCTTCCGAGATGTAGAGACCGTCTTCTCAAGTATGCGTTTGACCTCCCGGTTAGAAACTTCGGCTTGTCCATTCGTTTACGGATGATACGGTGATGCTACTTTGTGCTTGACTCCATAATGATCTAGGGCCTTGGCAAGTTGTGTGTTGCAAAAGTGTGACCCTCCATCACTAATGAGAACTCTTGGTGTACCAAACCGGGTGAAAATATTCTTTTTTAGGAACTTCACTACCGTCTTGCTATCGGCTTTAGGCGATGCTACGGCTTCCACCCACTTTGAAACATAATCAACAGCTACCAAGATGTACTCATTTGAATATGATGAAGGAAAAGGGCCAACAAAATCTATACCCCAACAATCAAACACTTCCACTTCAAGGATGAGTTGTAGAGGCATCTCATTTCTTTTTGACATTGATCCGGTTCTTTGGCATTCATCACAATACTTGCAATGTAAATTGGCATCTTTGAATAAAGTTGGCCAATAGAACCCGGATTGAAGTACCTTTGCGGCTGTTCTCTCCCCGTTGAAGTGACCTCCATAGGGCGAATTATGACATTGCCATAGGATCTTCTTTGCCTCTTCATCATCCACACACCTACGCAAGAGATTGTCCGCTCCAATTTTGAACAAATAAGGCTCATCCCACACAAAGTGGTTAGCATCATGAAGGAACTTCTTGCGTTGTTGCCATTCAAAATCTTCCGGAATGAACCCGGTTGCTTTGTAGTTTACCATGTCGGCAAACCACGGTCTCACATTGATAGCTAGCAACCGTTCATCTGGAAATTCTTCACGAACCTCCGGTTCATTCTTGGTTACCTCATTGTTTGTCAACCTTGAAAGGTGATCAGCTACAAGATTCTCCGTGCCTTTCTTATCCTTGATCTCTAAGTCAAACTCTTGAAGCAACAACATCCACCGGATGAGTCTAGGCTTTGAGTTGGACTTAGTAAGGAGATACTTGATAGCTGCATGGTCAGTATAAACAACAATTTTGGAACCTACAAAGTAAGAACGAAATTTCTCCATTGCATATACTATTGCAAGTAACTCTTTTTCAGTTGTGGCATAATTAATTTGTGCCTCATTTAAAACCTTACTTGCATAGTGAATAGCATGAAAAATTTTGTCCTTACGTTGACCCAAGACCGCACCAACAGCATAATCACTTGCATCACACATTAATTCAAAATTTAAATCCCAATTAGGAGCAATGATTATTGGTGCGGTGGTCAACTTTTCTTTTAAAGATTCAAATGCATCAAGACATTCATTATCAAAAACAAAAGACTTATCTTTGTTGAGCAAGTTGCTCATAGGCTTTGCAATCTTTGAGAAGTCTTTGATGAACCTCCGGTAGAAACCGGCATGACCAAGAAAACTCCGCACACCTTTGACATTTACCGGTGGAGGAAGCTTTCCTATGACATCGACCTTTGCTTGGTCTACCTCGATACCCCTTGAAGAAATCTTATGACCAAGGACAATACCCTCGGTAACCATGAAGTGACATTTCTCCCAATTGAGCACCAAGCTAGTTTCAATACACCGCTTCAGCACGGTATCCAAGCTATTCCAACACAAATCAAATGACGAACCGAAAACCGAGAAATCATCCATGAACACCTCCATGCATTTTCCAATAAGTTTGGAGAAGATTGCTTGAACACACCGTTGAAAAGTTGCGGGTGCATTACACAAGCCAAATGGCATTCTTCGATAAGCAAAAATACCAAAGGGGCAAGTGAAAGCCGTCTTCTCGTGATCATCTGGGTTCATGGCGATTTGATTGTAACCGGAGTAACCATCTAGGAAGCAATAAAAGGATTGACCGGAGAGTCTTTCAAGCATTTGATCCATGAAGGGCAAGGGAAAGTGATCCTTCCTTGTTGCTTGATTGAGTCTTCTATAATCTATACACATCCTCCATCCGGTGACGGTTCTAGTTGGGATCAACTCATCTTTATCATTAGTGATCACCGTCATTCCTCCTTTCTTAGGAACTACTTGAACCGGGCTTACCCAAGCACTATCCGAGATAGGATAGATCATGCCGGCTTCAAGCAACTTCACTACTTCCTTTCGCACCACCTCTTTCATATTTGGATTTAAGCGGCGTTGTGGTTGTGCTACCGGCTTGAAGTTTTCTTCCATCATAATCTTGTGCATACAATAAGATGGACTTATCCCTTTCAAGTCGGATAACTTCCACCCTATTGCTTCCTTGTTGGCCTTGAGAACCTCTACCAACTTGGTTTCATCATTGATGGACAAGGAGCTACTAATGATCACCGGTTTTGTACCATCTTTCTCAAGAAAAACATACTTCAAATTAGATGGTAAAACATTTAATTCTACCTTGGTGTCATCAACTTTCGCTTCTTCCTTGGATTCTTCTTTCAAATCTTCAAGTATGGCTTGATTAGGAAGAACTTCCTTCAAGGAATCTAGCTCCTTCAAACACTCTTCAATGGCACTTGCTTCGTCTTCATCAATAGCATTGAGTGCGTCCACCAAAGCACTCTCAAGGGGTGTTCTTTTGTGCATTTGCTTCCGAGTAGTCAAGATGACTTCTTCGGTTGCATCCATTTTGAAACATGCACCCTTGTCTTTCGAGTACTTCAAAGCTTCTCGGATGTTGAAGGTAACCTCTTCATCATTTACCTTGACCTTCATGATATTATCATCAAGATCAATCATCATCCGAGCCTTTTGCATGAAATTCCTTCCCATTAAGATAGGCACATCCTCATCTTCTTCGACATCCATAACCACAAAATCAGCCGGAAAAATAAATTTGTCCACTTTTACAAGAACATCTTCGGCCATACCTAGTGATTTTGCAAAGGATTTGTCGGCCAATTGCAACATCATCCTAGTCCGCTTTATACAAAGGTCACCAACTCTTTTGGCAACGGACAAAGGCATAAGATTGATGCTTGATCCAAGATCAAGTAGTGTTTTACCTACATGTGTTGCGCCAATAGCTACCGGTAGAGTGACTCTTCCCGAATCTTGCTCTTTCTTAGGCAACGTTCTTTGAATAATAGCACTACAATTGGCATCGATTTGGATCGTCTCTTCATCGTTGATTCTTCTTTTCTTGGAAAGGATATCTTTCATGAACTTCGCATAGACCGGCATTTGCTCCAAGGCTTCTGAGAATGGTATATCAATTTGCAACTTCTTGAAGAGTTCAAGAAACCTTGCGTATTGCCGCTCTTTGTCTTTCTTCGATGGAGCATGTGGGTATGGTAAGCGTTGAGCCACCACTTGCTTCTCAACTACTTGTTTCTTCCCTTTATCTTTCCCCACATCTTTATTCTTCCTCTCCATCTCCTCTTGTACCTCTAGATCTCTTTTTTGATTTTTTTCTTTTTCAACTAATGCTTCTTTATTCTTTATATACACTTCCTCCTCTATCTCTACACTATCCTCCTCGAACTTCTCTATATCCTCCTCGTTAACAACTTCATCATCCTTCTCTTCAACAACAATATCATCACCTACCCCTTTACCTACTACTCTCCCACTCCTTGTAGCTATAGCTTTTGACTGCTATGCTTTGTGGTGCTCCTTAGGATTTGGTTGAGTGTTAGCGGTGAAAGCTCCCAATTGCGGAGGACCTTGAGCCATTTGTTGTGCTAACTGACCAACTTGTGTCTCAAGGCCTTTGATCGACGCGTCGGTGTTTTTCTGGTTAGCCATGGACACTTGCATGAATTGTTTCAAGACCTCCTCGGTGCTTTGGGAATTGTTAGGTTGTTGGGGGTTATTTGGTGGTGGGAATTGGTATTGATTATTGAAGGGTTGTTGGAATTGGGGGAAAGGTTGTTGGTAGAAATTTGATTGAGGATATTGGTAGTTATTGTTGTAAGGTGCTCTCCACGGTCTCTGAAAGTTTTGATTGGCCGGATATCTTCCTTGAGAATTGGAAGTACCCGGATTTTGGGATTGTTGTGAGGTTCCGGCATGTTGTGGTTGGTTAGGCCTTTGTTGGTTTCCCACATAGTTGACCTCTTCCTCTTCAAAAGAACCGGGTTCGGGACAATAGCCGGTGGGATGATCCCCCGTACAAAGTCCACAAGTATTGACTTGAGCGGTTCCTCCTTCTTGCTTGAGAGATTCAAGAATTTGTTTAGGCATAGCTCTCATCTCCTTTTGCATAGCTTCTATTTGTTGAGTGAGGAGCTTATTTTGAGCTAAGACCGCTCATTTGCTTCTAGTTCCAGAATACCGACTTTCCTTTGATTAGGATTCCGGTTGTGAGAGGATTTTCTTGTGTTAAGAGCCATTTGGTTAATGATTTTGACAGCATCAGCTGGATTTTTCATAGCAATAGAACCTCCAGCACTTGCATCTAGCATCGTCTTGGACATGTCTTGAAGCCCTTGACGAAAAAGATATAGTTGCATTTGGCTATCAAAACCATGCTTTGGACAATTCCTTAGCAATGATTTATAACGCTCCCAAGCTTCACAAAGAGTCTCACTTTGGCCTTGAGCAAAAGTTGTAATTGAAGTTTTAGCCTCAAGATGCCTATCTTCCGGAAAGAACCTTTCTTGAAATGCTTTCTCTAGCTCACCCCAATTTTCCATCAAAGAAGTTGGTTGATCAAGATACCACTCCTTAGCCTTCCCGATCAAAGAATGAGGAAACAATTGCACAAACACACCCTCTTCCTCATCTTCCTTCATACCAAGTGTACCGGCGGTAACATAGAAGTTGGTAAGGTGTTTATATGGATCCTCATGATCCATACCGGTAAACTGGTTATGAGTTATCAAGTTTATCAACCCCGACTTCAGCTCAATTGATTTGGCATTACGATTGCCAAGATTAGCTAGCCTCCTCGGACTAACCCACATAGGTAGAGCATTCTCATCTTCATTAGCCATGTCTACTTCTGGTTCACTCCTCGGAGATGAATGTGCAGAAGAATGTGAAGAATCACCTAGTGAAATAGTATGCACCGAACCTGACGGAGAAGGAATAAAAAGTAAAGATTCCGGCTGAGCCAGCCTGGCTAATCTCCTAGCTTCCTTTGCTTGCTTTCTAAGTAACCTAGCAGTTTTCTCAATCTCTGGATCAAATTGTAGGTCTTCGTGAGCAACGGTACCTCGCATAAACAAAGTTCACCAAGACTATACCAAGTGGTTAGCATAAAAAATAATGAATGATATATGTGTATATGTATATGCATGAAAGAATTTTGTGCAAAATTGACTTAACATGACAAAATTGTTTCAATACTTATGACAAAAATTTCCGTTACTCCCCGGCAACGGCGCCATTTTGATGTAAGATTTTTCCTACATGTCATATAACTATGTACACGTGAGTATATATAGGATCGTTTCCACAGGGAGTTACGTTAATCATAAGCATTTTCACAATCGTTCAAGTTAAGGGTTTGGATATAATTTGTTTGTTTGTAACACTATATCCATATTTGACACTAAAGTAAAAACGAGAGGGGATCGAACTATTTCGCTTGCGGTATAAGATAACGAGCAAGCATAACAGCAGCAATCTCTCGATCGATTAACAGACTCTAGCTTTATAACCAATATTATTACAATCATTTCTACAATATCCTTCGTGTCCAAAGCGACATCGTTATTTCCAAGTTAGTGTTTAAACATTCGTGTCCAAATTCCTTAAACGATAACAAAGTCGATCGGATAACTTAATCGACCGTGTCCAGCCTGATTAAGTATCCGAAAGCATTAAAATCTTGATTAAAAGTAATTATCAAAGGTTTACAAACTTGTCAAGAGTGATATAACATAAGATAGATTGTTATTCTAGTTCTAGATTCAAGAGTTTGTGTCCAAATCATCTTGAATCTCTTTGAAAGCATTAAAAGCAAGAATAACAACAATATTGAATCATTAAGCTAGAACCTTATATATTAAAAGATCAAAAGATTACATAATAGCTTGATAGTTACCTCAATACTACAAAGAAGGTGATAGTTACATATAGACATGTAAACTAATGCAAGGAATGAAGGAAAGATGAAGATTCCATGCCAAGATCCTTGATGTCTCAATGAATCTAGGGTTGAATCTACTCCTTAATCACTTGCTTTGTGTTTCTCTCTATGAAATAGCTCTAACCTCTCTCTAGAAATGTATAAAATGTTTTAATGGAATAGTGAATAATGTTAGAGAGAGGGAAGCATGCTATTTAAATGGGCCTGCATTTTTGCACCTGCGCTAATAGCGCAACTCACGCTAATAGCGTGGTAAGGCGGCCTATTTTCTGGCCAATAGGAGTGTGCCACGTTGGCCCTGCCCTGATGCTACGCTCCAGCCACGCCATTAGCGTAGCTCTCTGGAGTATTTACGCTAATAGCGTAGGTTACGCCAATAGCGTAGTTCTTCATGGTTGCTACGCTCCAGGTACGCATATGGCGTAGCTCTCTGGACAATGTACGCTAATAGCGCAGTATACGCTAATAGCGTAGCCTTCAAGAGTGCTCCAGATCCTACGCCCCAGGTACGCTAATGGCGTATCTCTCTGACCTTGGCCATTTCTTCATCACGCTAATAGCGTAGGACACGCTAATAGCGTGGGACCTTGAACTTTGACGTTTCTTGCTCCTTGCTTGTATTTTCCTGCACAAAAAGGGTAGAATAAGGTTTAAAAGCATAAATGACATATTTACACAATAATTGGAGTTTTCCATAGAGAATCTTGCAAAACAAGTCACTAAAATGCCTAAACTCCTATATGAAATATATCACTTTTAAACACTTATCACACTTGCACTTGAACATCAATAGCAAAAATCCGTACATTCCATACGATCTTTAAGCGAACATTGTTGTTCACTTCATCAAACCTTAACTTCCATGGTGTCGTACATACTCTCAAGTGTCACATCTTGTTAGGTAATAATGATACTTGTTCTAACATCTTGCTTCAAGAAATTTTCTAAACATTGGTATACGGGTTCTTGGAACGAATAGATGCATGACTTTTAAAAAGGACATTGCGAAACCGAGACCATAACGGTACTGCAGAACCACAGGACGAGTCACTAAATTTTTTTAGAAAAAGGTTTACAACTCGCCCCAAGCTCGCCAATGACGAGTTGGTCCTGAAGTCTGCACGTCTTAAGTGAGTTCACTCACTTACGACGTGTGTCATCAGTTTCATCAATATAAATTTCATATTTAAATTTTAAATGAGATAGATTGATGGTGCACTTTGGACTGCTTAAAATTATCTGATCCAATTTTTTACCGTGGAGAAATTGAATCTAATATTGTCCTTGTGGAGAATCGAATCTGACACGCTTTGAGAGGAACATACTTTAAAGTCTGAAGTCAAAACCACTAGGACAACCTAAGTAGATTGTCAAAACACAACTTTAACTATTTATATTTTGAAGTTATATAAGTAGTGTACATTGTCAAAATGCGATGTGTATTTACAAACGGAGCTAATATAAAACATTAAAACCATAGCTCTACAGGTGATTCAAAATAAAAGCAATGGTGAATTTCTGCAAAAAGAGATTTTATTATTTATAAAATATTTATTCAGAAATGAACAGCAGAAACCGTCAAAATTTTGATATACGTTGTTTATTGATATATTGCATATATGTTCTTCTTCTCAGAACATAACATGAATTTTACAATCTGAGCTTCTTTCAAGTTACACGCAATTATATCAGCACGGTAGCGACATGGTCAAATCAAATTTCTCACCGGCAAAATCAATTCATAAACTAACTTCGAAATTGTTTTGAGGGGAACTTCGAAATTGTTAACCCCAATTCTTCCTTGATAATCTCTTGTTACACGCTATTGAATGAAATAACTCTATCATATTAGCAATTCTTCCGAAAACAGAGTTAAAGGTGGACTTTTGATGTTTATAATAAAATTGTGCCGTTTATAATATTGAAAAAATGGGATAAGATGTCATAAATTTTTTGTCCCTAGATGAAGGGGCATATCTATATATAAAGAGAATAAGTGGTTTTTGGAGATTTTGGGTTGACTTTTTTTTATTTCAATTATACTAGCTAAATTTTGATGCTACTATGATACTCGGGTTAAAACTTGGGTGAAAGTGTCCGGTATAACAATGCTGCCATTGTCAATTGAGGTAGGTCTTACGGAGGAACAATACAGCGTTTTTATAAATTTTTAGGCTTAAACGCAGTTTTGATCCCCTATTATGACAAAAATTGCAATGTTGACCCCTCCTTTTTTAATTGCGCAATTTTGATACCCATTTCTAAAAAGTTTACCAATTCATGATTTTGACCATCTAATTTGATGATGTGGTAATAAATTGTTCATGCTTATTTCAATTGATCTTGTGAGATGCGAGACCAAATTTGCATGTTAAAAATGGGGAGCCAAAGTTACGATTTTACCAAAACAAGGAATCAAAATTGGAACTTAAGAGGTTAAGGCGCAAAATTGGAGCTTTTGATGCTCTGCATGTTAAGATGTGGGGTATGTAATTGGGGCTTGACATGATTTGGAGAGAAAATGTATCTCTCATCTAATTAAAGAGTGGCTCAAATATTCTAGTCGACATGGTCACTAACAAGTTCCCTTAAAAAAATGGTCACTAACAAGTGAAAAATCAATGAGAACATCCCCTCATTGATTCGGCGTATTCAAGATTTTCTTCAGAAAGGCTAGCACATACTTTAGTCTTTTTTTTTTTTTTTATAGATTTTTGGAATCTTCTTGTTTTGTAGTCCACTCTTAGATATCTTCACATACTTCTTTTCGATGATATTGCTGGAACTTGCATGCGTAAAAATGTGCATTTGACTTATTAATTTTCTTTTGAGCCACTTGCCCTCTATTATACCAAAAATAGATCACACATTACTTGTTCGTGCATATGAAATAATCTATTTCCATACTTTTTCTTGCATTATATAAAGATCCCCAAGTAAATTACCGGAAATATCTATATGATTTTTTTTAAGGTATCCTATCTATATGAGTTGAAACTTTTTTTTTTAGAGGATTTGAGTTGAAACGTTAAAAAATATCTTATAGGAGGTCCAATATTCAATCCCAACTAAGTTTTTTTTTTATTTTATTTTTTATTAAGGAACTAATCACCAGCATTTCTCAACAATAAAGAGTGAAAATCCATGGATATTATATCGAAATTGGCTATTGGTTTCCAATCCTTTTTTCTTCTTACTTCCATGTGCAAAATCTCTCCAATCTTTTCCCTCTTTTTTTTATTGATTAAAATTTGAACATTTCAAAATGACTAACGTGTAATCGATAAACAAAATTAAAACAGGCAGAGAAATTCCTTATGAACAAAACAGATAATTTCCTAAGTATCTGAAGAAAAAAAAAATTGTACTACAAACTTCGTAGATCAAATGAAGGGTTACATTGCAATTTGTCCGAGTGGTATCGGTAGTAAGAACTTAACTTTTATAATCGAGTTCAAATCTCACCGGAGACAATTATAAAATGGTGATAGTAACATCGTTATTAATATAATAATCTTGCCTTCTCCAAAAAAAAAAAAAATTAAAGAAGTTAACATTGCAATCTAACACTAATAATTTAAATCATTTTGACTAAGTTCATGTCATTCAACCATCAACTATAATCTGTTACGTGTGGTCTGTAAAACCCTTAAATGAATATTGCTTAAACTTACCATGAAATACATGGTACATTTCTTGTATAATGCAGCCAGGATCACAATGCCTATAAATACCAGACTGAATCATATTTATCCAATCCAAGACATAGAAAAAATACATTATTATTTTTATCTAGCACATTTTACTTGAACCTAATATTTGCATTAACATACAAAAAAATGAGTACAATTAGCAATAATGATATGGGTTATTCGGGTCCTCCTCCTGATGCAAATAATTCGAGAAATACAAATTCTCCTATCTCAAACCAAGGGCAAAGTTTGGGCTATTCTGGTCCTCCTCCTAATGCAAACAATGGTTCTCAAAGAAGTCAGCCACTAAGTGCTCAAAATCAGTCTTATAGGAACACTTGATATGGCCAAGAGGTATATCAAGACACTATGATTGTATTTGATTTTTCTTTCCTATGTATATTTTGAGACTTGTCGAACATATGCACAATTAAAATAGTTTTGCATATGTTCAAGTTTGTTTTTTTATCATTGGATCAGTAAATCTCGTCATACCATGTGATTTAATGGTAGGATTTAAAGATCCAATAATTAAAACTAATTTGTGAATGATGCAAGACTTATCTCAACATAGGATTGACCTGTTTCCTAGATGTTTTAAATTTTTTAAAAAGTTTGAATTTAAAAAAAAAAAATAATCATTGATTATAATGATTTTGAAATGAGTCGTCAAAGAAATAGCGACATCTAAGTTTCGATTTGTGTTTTTTTAAAAAACAAAAAGTTTCTACTTCGATTTGTGTTATTTCAATAAAAGTTTTGATTTGTTTGTTGCTAACGAATCTCATTCTTACAAACAAATTAACGTTGCAAAATTGCTTTAGTTTTTATTTTATTTTAATAAACTTAAAATCATAAAAGATATTAAGAAATTAAGAAAAACAGAATTTTTAAATCAATTAAAAGTAAACGATGGGCGTAATTTTTTTTAAGCTAAAGCTTATAAAAACATTATAAAAATACAAATATTCAACTTTACATTTTATTTATTGTCAAAAGAAAGTCTTACAATTTTTTTTTTTTTTTGCAAGTTCAAGGATTCAATCATAATGAATTTTAGTTTGAAAATTTAATAAAACATTCTCAACTAATTCAAGGAAGAATTTAATTAGTATATTTTATCGATGTACAATTATTTTACACATGTATCTGGTGATAGGTTGTCACGTTTTAATGAATATTTTTTTGAAGGAACGTCAATTAATAAGTATGAAAACACTTGAATTGTCATATTCATCGATTAATGTCGTAACACATCATTACATATGCAAATTAATCGTACACCGACATAGTTTATTAATTAAGCTTTTTAAGGAATGTTTTATCGTTTAACTATTAAACCTTTATATTTTGTATCTGGACATTCATCATTTAAGAAAATTGCAGGACCTTTGGCGCGTGCAAATTTCACATGGGAATAAAATTTACAGCAGCAAATTCTCTTGTTTATAATTGTTGTTGTATCCTTTCAAAAAAAAAAAATGTTGTTGTATTGTAATATTAATTCAGCTTATTATAGTTAGTTTGTTATTGAGAGTTACACCTTCATGTTACTATGATAAGCTAAAATCAACATTTTAGAATTATTTGTTAAATGATATACGTGGTCTATAATAAAGACCACATATATCATTAAATGAATGAAGATAAAATGTAATTTTTACTTATAATAATGACTGGAAGGTGTAGTTTTCTATTTTCAGTTAGTTTGAACTGTTTTGATTGCTTAAATAAGACTCAATGTATTGTACAAAGTGTGAATTTCAATATTCGTCCGTTCAATAAAATGTGAGAAATCATTAAGTCAATTTTCTAAGTCCTAAAACAAATTTATTACGTTGTGAATTCAGACTCAAATCATAACAGTAAATTTAGATGTGTAGAGAAAATTTTATTGATTATCAATAATCAAAACAGTCTTAAGCAACAACGACAAAAACATATATAACAGCAATGGAAAACATATTCACAATTAGGGGTGGCAAAACGAGCTCAATTCGTCAAGCCGGGTGTTTAGTCCGTTATTTTTGGCGGGTTGAGTCAAAGTTTTGAACTCGCTTTTTATAGTTGGCTCGGCCCGCTTATCTCATTGTAAAAACGGGGCGGGCATGGGGTAGGGCGGACTAGCCCGCTTAAATGCTTTTTTTTTAGACTTATTTTATCCTTGTGGATTTATTTTGGTTGTTCGAATTATTTTATGACTTGTTTTATGTTGACGGATTTTCCTTATATTGCTATTAAGTATGATGTTGAGTTCAAAAATTTATTAATAATCATGTTTTTAACACAAATTTATTTGTTACCTATTCTTTTTTATGATAAAAGCAACATAGTTTTTTTTTTGTAACAATAATGTTGTAAAAAAATGCATTAATTTTTTTTTCTCAATAATTTTTTTTGTTTGGCGGGCCAGCCCACCAACTCGTATGTCCGCCACTAAACGAGGCGGGGCGAGATTTTGAACACGGTCACCTAATTTGACTCAGTTCGTCTCGTCCCATTTTAAGCAGGCTTAGACGGGGCAAGGCGGTCCACTTTGCCATCCCTGTTCACAATTGAACCAAATGACAAAATAAAAGAATAGGGAGAGTAGAGAGTAGAGGAACAATACATCGTGAATATGTTTATTGTAACACCTTAAACCCTTAAAGCAATAAATTACGCAAATAATACAAATCATGTAAAGGATTTTGATGCTACTATAAGTTCAACATGCATAAATAATTTTCTCAAAACATCGCAGCGTAATAATAATAACATTTCATCATCAACTAAAATAAAACATCTCCAAAGTTGTCATGTCATATACATCTCAACACAACACCAAATATAAAATCTCAACTCAACATACTGAGTGATAAAATATCAAATAGTCATAAAGCATAAACAGACAGACACCCCTAAATTAGAGTCTGACCCTAAGACTCCAAAAGCAAAACGAGGTAGCTCCAAAGCTAGCCTCCAGCAACTCACCAAGCTAAAGCAAACTACTCCTACACGTCGTCTACCCATCCATAAGAATAAGGTAGGCGGTCAACAAAACGACCATTGGGGGTTAGTTCACAATTCATAATTAAACATAATCAAATGAAAGTAAACGACATAATTAATTTCAAATGATTAAACAACTCAACAACAATAATAATCATAAAGCATACAAGTATAATAATACACAATTACATTTTCACATCTTCACATATTCACCAAATTTCACCAAGTATACAATTCACCAATGTTTCAGCAATGCAATTAATCAGCAAACACTTAAGCAAGTATGACACATGTCAAGTTATGCAATGCGCCTAGACACGACTCTATATGCATGTGGTACTGGTCATCGTCAAGGTCGTCACCTAAAGATACAAATGTATCATAAACACCGCCTCTAAACATCGCCTCTAGACACTTATGAAACATATGACTCAACTGTGCATACGTTCATACAACAAATCACCATCATAAACACCAACGTTTTTCATACATGCAATCACCACCAAAATCATCACCAATTTGCATATAAGAATTCAGCACCAACAATAAATCACCAACATGAAAATCATCATCATAATCGTCATCAACATCAATCACATCAAAGAAAACGATAAGTTTCAAGTCACCTTTCAACTAAATATGGACAACTATCCATACTATGACGTTCATCATATTTAACACCCAATCATCATTAATTCATTCACATTCTATGATACTAACATGAATTCAAAGCCTCTTACAAGTTATCCGCCATAAAGTATTAATTTGACAAAGTTCGTCTATGTTTATAAAAACTAGCATTTTCCGATTATTCCACCAAAATCCAAGAAACCAAGTTCAAATACCTCAACCAAGTATATACACAATTCACATATGAGTGCAGTAGCATATATGTATACGTATCATAGGCCAATTCCGATTAATTTCAAAATTCACCTAAGTTCGTATCGTTTTATCATCTTTCCAAAGAATTCAAATTTTCAAAGCAAAATCATGTTAAAGTTCATGAATACCATCCAAAACATTTTTATAAATCAAGGTTACAGTAAACAACCCTAATCTTACCCTTTTCCTTTGAGAAGAACGATTTTCGAAAAATCAGTGTTCTTGAACATTTTTCAAAAGTATAGAGTCGAATCACAAAATCAAGTTCAATCCAATTCATTTGATGTTTCCAAAGGTTTATAAATCTTGACATCATTTAAATACATCAAAAGAATCAGTTTGAACAGTCTGGATCGATCTCCGAGTGCCCAGAACACCTAAAACATGGGGTTCTGTACTGGGCAACTCGCCACAGCGAGCTACAGCTTGCCTAGCGAGTTACATCAGAACAGGTCCCCTGTTGTTGGTTGTTCCCTCTCGGCAACTCTCCAATTTTCACCCAAAATCCATGTTTTTTTATCCCCTCTGACCAAAATTCGTCCCCAAAACTTGTACATTGGTTTATATACATCAAAAGACAATCAAAACAACAAAAAACATGGAATCATAACAACAATTTCACCAAAATCATCATCATGCTCATTTTTCACCAAAACCCTCAATTTTCTCAATTTTCATTCAAACTTCATAAACAACCACACCAATCCAAACCGCATCAACATACAAACATAAATAAACATTTATGAAGTGAATTCAAACATATTTCAACAACAATCACTCACCAATCTATGATTTACACCCAATTAATCAAAAATCATCAAAACAACTTATCAACAACAACAACTATGAAGTTTATACTCTTAACACAACAATTTCTTGAAGTTTATCATACCAAAAAATTCACATGAATTAGGAGCACGAATTTCATCATTCAAAAATCACAAGTCACAATTAACATAAAAACACTTAAACCCATAATTGAAATTAAAATAGAAGATTATGACTTAATTGATGAAAGGAAACCATCCCCCTACCTCTAGACTTCAAGAATCCTAACTTTGGCTTCACTTTAGCTCCTAGCTCTTCGAACCCCAAGCTCTCTCTCAAGCTTTCTCTTCTATCATCTTGATCCACCTTCTCTCTCTACCTCTCACAAAATATTTTGTGAAGTGAATGAAATGAGTAGAAAACCTAATTTTCCTCTTAGTGTTATGTTTATATAGTCACCACATAATTGGGGTAGGTTTCTAATTGTCTTAATGAACTTAACATTCTTACCAATTAATTCTCAAAAGTTACTACTCATCTAAACCGTCAAATAACGAATAATTACCTTCTCTAAATAATTACCTTAACTCACTAGTAACTTAGTAAAAATAACCTTTCTCACTAAAACACCAAAAATAACCCTCTTAATAAAATGACTAATTTACCCTTGCCCACAAAATGACCAAAATACCCCTGAGTCTTAAAACGACTAAAATACCCTTTTAGACAAAAAATCCACTAATCCTAAATAAAATACATACAAAGACAAATAATCACAGACAAGTGCATATAAACACACATAATAAATAATTAAATTAATTCTAGCAAAAAACAGGTTGTTACATTTATCTAGTTTGATCAAACAATAACCTACATATTGGAGAGAAACTATCTCTTCAACCTGTATCAATGAGTTCTTTACAAAGAAATACAAATGTTACTACTAGAAATAAGCCTTCAACAAGGCAATCCTAATATCTAACATTTTTCTGGATCTTTTTTTGTACAAAAGAGACTTGATGATTTAACTACTCAAGATGTTTACAAATTGTGTTCCAACTCTTGAATCTCTCCCCAAAAAGTATCAATCGCTAACCTTTGATTATCTAAGGATCTCCTCCATGTTGCACACAACCCTATCATGCCCTCGTGTGAAAAAATTGTTATTTTGATCCCTTAGACGATTGAATTCGCCCAAGTTCACGTGAACGCATGATAGTCTTGCGCTTCGCTCAGAAGCTTGTTTACATGCGAAAAAATATGGTCTTTTATGTTGAAATTGGCTTTTCCATTGCATTAGTAAGGGCAATACGTTATTTTTTCCCAAAACCTATAAAAAAGGCATAGACAAACCAGAAAATCAAAATTTCTTCAAAAGTCTCTTCTTCCTTTCTTTCTCTCTCCTTTACTGCCCCACCTTCCTCACCTATAACCTCCAGTTTATCAAAGAATTAACCCTAAGATCGCCATCCAATGATTCAATTGGGATCTTTAGCTCAACTTAAGGCTTGGGAGAAACTTCGACTATGGCGATTGAAGAAGAAGGTTGAAGAAGAATTAGCATTTCTTGAATTTAAGTTAGAGATTTAGGATAAGCTAAGAATTTGGAGAAACTAGGAACAAAGGAAGATCAATGGAAGCAAGGATTATAGAAAGAAGGCATTAGAGCTTGTCTTCGTCATACTAAAACAAGATGGGTTCCCCTTTTCCGTTGTTCCTCATGCATAAACGAATACCCAAATTTTGGGGATTATGGGATTTAAGATTTCTTGATGAAAATGATGCATGTTTAGTACTTAAAATTTGGTGTTGTCATTTTTTGTAGATTAATCATTCCTAGTTGCAATTTATGACGAAGAAATTTTTTATACTGCCATGTTTAACCGAGTAATATCTATGTTAGTGCAGTAAATATATAGTTTCGATGTGTTTAAGTATTGATTATACTATATGTTGAACTTTTGTAAAAAATTAAAACTTGTTAGTGTGATTGTGTAACTTACATCATGTATTCTGCTTTGACATTTGATTTACCTTATTATAATATATATAATTGATGATACTTCGCTGCGATTTCCTCTTCCTCCCTAAAATTCACAACCGGCACGCTCATATATAATTGATGATACTTATATATGTGGTATATGTAAAAAAAAAAAAAAGAATCTTATTATGTATTATATGTACTTATTCAAGTTGTGCATGAAATCTTTTGCTTATTTCAATGTTAATACTGCAGTGTACTATACATTGTGATACTTATATATGTGGTATATGTAAAAAAAAAAAAAAAAATCTTATTATGTATTATATGTACTTATTCAAGTTGTGCATGAAATCTTTTGCTTATTTCAATGTTAATACTGCAGTGTACTATACATTGTTATCAAAAACGGGACTTAAGTCTCAAAATCCTGATTTTTGTGACTTTGCGTAGCTTCAACGACTCAAATTCATAGCAAAGTTCCAAAAAAGACAATCCTATCAAAATTGCACAAAATCGTGAAATCCGTTCAAAATTGCAAGATTGATTCCTTTTGATGGATTTTGTTACCCGATTTGAATACATGACCCGGTTCTATAAAACCCGATTTGAATACATGACCCAGTTCTATAAATACCCTAAAAGCCATATAATTGGTGATTTATTAAGGATTTATGATTACATATAAGATTTGCCATTAAATATTTTATTAGGCCTCTAGTCTTTGCCTTGAAACTTAATAGCCTTACTCACTTGTGATCAAGTATTTTGTCAGGCACTTAGGATTTGCCTTTAAGTATTTTGTCAAGGTTGTTTAGCATTATTATGACTACTAAAGAATATTTGCATCTAGGCTTTAAATCATTTATGTATATGTATTTTGTGGACTTTGAACTTTAGTCATTTATGACTATATGCAATTTATAACATATATTTAGCATTATTTTTATTTTGGTAGAATCCTCGATTTTGATTGCGATTTTACAAGTCCCGACTTTGCTATCCTATATCGATTCTACAAAAGTCCTTGAGTAATATCCTTCGATTTTGATTGCGATTTTACGAGTCCCGATTTTGCTACTCCCTTTCAACTTGAAGTAAAGTCCCGATTTTGATAACCTTGGTACTATATATGATAGTTGTTAAATCATATTTTCTTAATCAGATTGCTTGATCACCAATTTTCTAAAGCTCATACTTATCAAATGATACGTGAAGTGTAAGGAAATCTTAGAAACTTAATCAGGGACTTGAGTTAAGACTGTAATGAAATGCGATCATATGATTACGTTTAACTAATGAATAAAGATGTGTGGATGATTAACAATAAAGAACTTATAAGTTATATGATTTTGTATATATGATTCAAAGGCTTACATAGAATTGGATTAAAATGATGCTTTATACAAGGGTTATGACTTTTTATTGTAGTAATATGGAAATTAAAGATAAGAAAGTTGAGTAAATAATATTTAGTTTGAATTCAGGTTCTATTTGTATAATCAAACTAATAATGTTTGATTCATGTCCTATTCAGATCCTATTCATTGGTGTATATTATGAGCAAGCTCGTTCCTATAAAATAAGAGGCTCGACTTTCATTGTCAAATAGGCCCTCAGTAAAATAAAACCGCAATTATTTTAGATTCAATCATTTTAGGCTCTTTTCTAGCTAACAACTCAATCATTTTTAGGGTCTTTTGTAACAACCCAAACATTTTAGATTCGGGAGAATCCCAATTTCTTAGATTAAATATATCTACGCTAATGTGAATGCCATTAACATTATCAACATTTTTATTATCATATTTATTATCATCAACATCTTCAACAACAACGTCAACGGTTTCAACAACAATACCATATGAATTATCATTTACAGTAGCATCAACGTGAGCATTATCCTCTATATTTTCAGTACTAACATGGTTTCAAGAATTATGTACATTTCCAACATAAGCATTATCATAAATATGAATTTGTGGTTCTTTTATAATAAATTTATCAAGAGCTCCTGTTTTAGATTGACTTAACTCAACAACTCTTTTCTTTTTCCTACGCTTCTCAGCGCTATACTCAAACTTTCTAATATTAGGAGGCAGTTTAGGAGGCATAGAGGAAGATCGAAAAAAATGTAGAACCTGAAATTTATGACTGTCCAGGAAGAATAACTAGATTCTAGAGGATAGATGGAAATTGAATTGGCGGTGGTTACCGGTGTATGTGTGACGGCGCGCGGCTGAGAGATGGAGGTCGGATTGGTGGTGCGACGATAAGTGTTGAGTGAGAAGAAGAAAACCAAACGCGTACTGAAGAAAGAAAAAGAAGGAACATATGTTTTTTTTTTATTTGAGTGGGAGTGGATATTGAGCTATAAATATTTTTGTGAGGCCTATGAATTTTGAAGGCCCATCTCAATTGATCTGTTTGCACCACCCCTTCCCACCCCCTCCCTCCTCCTCTTCAAGGCCGGGCTTGATTATGAGTTTCTACAACAAGTTTTCACATGGAAATCCTTTGAGGAACCAATGAACCTTGCATCCACAACTCTTTGAGTCACCTTGCGCGATCATCTTTAAATTTGCTGAATCCGGTTATCCATCACTCGACTTCCTTCACTTCCTCCTTCGGTTCGGTCTTGCATGAATAACACTTGACTTGATGCATGTAGTTGTCATTAGTCATGACACTTCGGTTATTACATGGATAACACTTGACTTGTTGAATATGTATTCCTTAAAAGTCACGACACTTGGTTTATTGCATGGGTAACAGTTAACTTGTTTCATGCCTTACTCTTAACACTCACATTATTGCATGGATAACATTTGACTTGTTGTATGTAACCCTCTTGACACTTGGTTTACTACAAGGATAACAATCGGGTTGTTGTATGCATTCCTTATTATGACATTTGAGTTATTGCATGGGTAACACTTGGATTGTTGCATGTATTCCTATTGACAATTGGTTTATTGAATGGGTAACACTTAACTTGTTGCATGCATTACTCGACACTTGGTTTATTGCATGAGTAACCCTTGTATTGTGTTTTTTTGAAGCAGAGTAACCCTTGTATTGTTACTTGCATTCCTCTTGACGCTTGGTTTGTTTTATGAATAACACTAATTGACTTGCTGCATGTATTCATCTTAACATTTTGTTTATTGAGAGAGAGAGAGAGAGAGAGAGAGAGAGAGAGAGAGAGAGAGAGAGAGAGAGAGAGAGAGAGAGAGGAGAGAGAGAGTTTATAGGAATAAAAAAACTTATTAAACCCCTTACTAAAAATAACAATGGCCATCTTTAATTTTTTTTTTTGAGAGGTCCATATTAGACGCACCCTATAATTTTTGTGGAAGGTTTCTACTTAAATAATAATTATAATAATACATGATTATATATAAAAATGCCTTAATCAGACATAACGTTTGTTTATAAATGTTTCAAAAACAATTGGTGACGGTGCTTAAAAAAAGGTTGGGTGGACCACTACAATAAACTATAATATATAAACATAAAATTAAAATCATAATAAACATTAAACACAAAGTTGAAGTGGTGGAGCTTGACTAAAATGCCCCGATGTGTACTATAAAAGAATGAATTACATATTTTACTCTTGTTATAAATTATGAATCTGATTTTTTTTATAGTACAAATGTTAATTGGGAGAATTTTTCAGTTGACAAAACAATATAAAGGAGGTTTGAAACCCCCTGCAAATTAGAATGTATGTAAACCTGCGCTAACGAATCAAGTGTTGTCATGACAAAAATCTCGTATGCTACTTTAGGAACCGCCGAAAACTAAAACAGTTGAAAAATTGTTTAAAATCTCGCTAAATGATCCTATGATTTTTTATTTTTTAATATTTTTTGGGTGGGTCACTACACCACATTGTAGGGATTTGGATTTGTCGAAATCTCGCAAAATAGACTTAGAGTTGCAATTTTTTTTTATTTTTTTGGGTGAATCGTGGCCCACTCCAGCTCATGAAGTGGCTCTGGCACTGAAAACAATATAAACAAGAATATGTCAAACAAACTTGATGTATTTTGTTCAAATTTTGGACCAAAGACATTAATTTTTATTGACCATATTTTGCTTATATTTTAAGACGAAGATAATATATATAATAGCAGACACATTGCTCAAACTCCAATAGTAACTGAACAAGCATGGCTTCCAATTTGATCAAAACCTCAAGCTTGGTTCTAGCAGCTTTAGTTGCTCTCACAGTTCAAGTCTTCTACTTCTCACCCATAGATCCAATTACACTGGAAATTCCTTCTGCTGCATCTTCAACTTCTTCATCCAAAAACAACCAATTACAGGTGAAAATTTTATCAACAATTATAGCCAGTGTTCAAAATAATATGTATTTAATTGTCTATGATTGTTTCCAAAACATAACAGAAAGTGATTAAACTTGGAGAAGGATTTCTGAAACAACCAGAAGATGTTTGTGTGGATAAACATGGTGTCCTATATACAGCTACAAGAGATGGTTGGATTAAAAGAATGGTTAGGAATGGAAATTGGGAGAATTGGAAGCATATAGATAGCTCTTCTTTGCTTGGAATCACAACATCCAAAGATGGTGGTCTCATTGTCTGTGATGCTACCAAGGTAATTAAATCAAGCCTGTAACTTTCATAATTTTTTTTTTACCAACAAGTCCAATATAAAATACTGCATGATTAACCGACACGTCGTTACATTTTGCAGGGTTTGCTAAAGGTTACAGAAGAAGATGGTTTCAGTGTTATCCTTTCACAAGTAAATGGTTCTCAATTAATGTGAGTCCCAAACAAATAATTCATCTCTACATTTCTTTGTTCTGTTCTTTCATGCTTTGAGACAATTTATTTGCACATTTTCCTTACCAAGGAGTTAAAATGGAGAAAGTTTTCCACCACATATGAACACTACTTGAGCCAAACAAAAATATATATAATAACAAATTATTGAGTTTCAGTTTCCTCAAAAGAACATTACACAATATTGTTGATGAGGATCTCTAGTTATTCCTCTTTATTGTCACAACGCCATTCTAGGCAGTATACTTCCTTGAGCCAATCTCTAACACAAAAGAGAAAAAAGTTATCAATTTAATTCTAGGCAATAACTTTTTCTCTTTCTTTAAATCAAACTAACACTTGCTTTTGACGTATTTCTGTAGGACACTTCTATAGTTATCAATTTTTTGTTGTTCAAATATTGTTACTTAGAAAAAGAAAAATACACACTTTTGAAGATAAAAATGATGCCGACAAACGTTTCACAACTTGCTGAAAGTTGGTGTCAAAAATGACTTCATTCCTACATGAATCTCAGAATAAATATCGCATCATATTAAACTTATGTGACAATAAAATCAACTTAAACTCTTCAATGATTTTTACAACAAAAAAAAATTGAACAAAACTAAAACATTAACTCAAGCTCAACCCATTTGGGGTTGGCCTAGTGGTTGGTTTGGGATCTTGGAGTTTGCTCCTCCAGAGGTGCTCCTCCAGAGGTTTCAGGTTCGATTCCATCTGGTGCCAATTTCGGTGGAATTGGTCCCTTCGGATTAGTCGATTATTGGATCGGATACCGAGTTTTCAAAAAAAATATTAACTCAAGCTCTAAGAATTTTTTAATTAGAAATGAAAAGAAAGCGTAATTTATATATATAAAAAAAAAAAAAAAAACCTTACTTTTTTGGTGAAAAAAGAAACTTGATTTTTTATAAAAGAAAATGCCAATGAATATCCTTGAAACATTCTTTAAATATAATTTTAGATGGTTTGTAAATTGTAATGTATTCAATACATTAAATAAAACGTAATATTTAATTTTAGAGAATAAATTTTAAATTTTGAGTTTTTAAAGAGCACTCCAAAAAAATTGTTTAGTAGATCCGCGTTAAAACTAAGGTTATGCTAATGAGTGTTTTAAAGACATTAAGGATTTAAAAACAAAAATAACTGATAAATTTTTATGCAGGAAAATTACTTTTTGGTATTTAAATGTTTTGAATGCATAATTTTTAAGATAAATTTACACTTTAAACTTCTAAATTTGTTAGTATTCTCGTAAAACTAAAATATACAGAAATCTTGTGAAGAGTCTTGCTTAAGGTGGGACCAGAGAGTAGGCACTGACCATGAAAGATATTTGGTCTTTTCCGAAATGCACCCAAAAACCGATCAGTGCTTTGCCTTCAGAGTTTTTGTTTTCTCTTGCAAGTTGCATGGTGCATTTTACGGTTTCAGATAGAATCTTTTCAAATTAGTCTTTACCCCTCTCTCATTTAAATTATCGTTTTATATTTTTTTTTAAAGTGGCTAAAATGAAATATATTATCATAATAAGTGTCAACCAGTACAATAAGTGTTTAGAAAGACATCAAAGATCGAAAACAATTAGGAAGACACTAACTACAATTCTTATGAATGATTTACTAAATGATATTAATTTTATTATCCTTAAAGGATAATTATAATGAGACGAATGAAGTACAATGATCATTAATAAAAGGGGATTAAAAAATTTCTTCAAACAATATTATTTTAAGGGTTAATATATGTTTACCTCCTGTAATGTTAGTGATTTCCGGTTTACCCCTCTGTAAAAAAATTGTTTAGATTCCAACCCTGTAATTTGAAGATTTTTGGTTTTGGACCTTCATGAATTTTTACCGTACAAAATCGATGATATGGCAGGGGGTAAACCGAAATATCGACGATATGGTAGGGGGTTAAACCGAAATTCTCTCAAATTACAGGGGGCAAAAATACCTTAAATTTTGTAATTTGATGTCATGAAGGTCCAAAATCTTCAAATTACAGGGTTGGAATCTAAACAATTTTTTTTACAGAGGGGTAAACCGGAAATCGCTAATATTACAGGGGGTAAACATATATTAACCCTTATTTTAATTGTTTTGTGTCAATAAATTTGGTAGCCTTAAGAAAAGGTACCCTGCTCAAATGTTGCAAACACTCACTAGCTATGAAACTCACAAGTTTGTAAAAAAATATGAAAGTCATAAGCTATTATAACTATTTTTTTTTTTATTAAAAAACAAACTATGAGTTTTCTAATTTTTTTGTGAACCAGGTTTGCAGATGATGTAATAGAAGCATCAGATGGAAATATTTATTTCAGTGTTCCAAGTACCAAATTTGGTATGCACAATTGGTATTTGGATGTGCTTGAGGCAAGACCACATGGACAACTTTTAAGGTATAATCCCATGTCAAATGAAACCGTTATTGTCCTTGATGATTTGGCCTTTGCCAATGGTGTTGCACTGTCCAAAGATGAAGATTATCTTCTTGTCTGCGAAACTTGGAAGTAAGTAGAAATTGTTTGGTAAAAAAGATTAAGTAAATTCCTAATTAAAGGATAAATACGTCAATTAGTTTGTCTTAATAATTTAATTAATATTGTCTTAACAAATTTCATTTTGTATGATTTGTTTTTCTTGTGAATCAGATTCAGGTGTCTGAAACATTGGCTAAAAGGAATAAACCAAGGTAAAACAAATATCTTTATTGAAAACCTTCCAGCTGGACCTGATAACATTAATCTTGCTCCTGATTGCTCATTCTGGATCGCTTTAATTCAGGTAACATTATAATTTATATATACAATGAATCTAATAAAATAAAATAAATCACAATGAGATTTAATATATGTTCTAGCACGTCTTTAAATAAATTTACGATGTTAAAAAATAATGTTATTTATATACCAGAAAAAAAAACTGCATCAGTGACAAAAATTAAAAGCAAGAAAATGAAACTACTCTCTAATTTTTGTCACCAATTTTGTCCTTCTAATGATATTTTATTTTTTTTCGTTTTAAAGAACTTAGTGGCAAAACTCACATACACGAAGAAGAGGGGTAATACATGATATGAATATGATGAATTGGTTTTCTTTAATATATGAATTGATGTTTGTAGATAACTTCTGAAAGGACGGGATTTTTGCACACCTCTAAGGTATCCAAGCACTTGGTAGCTTTATTTCCAAGGCTAATTAATTTGATTAGCAGTGCAACTAAGTCTGCAATGGTGGTGAAAGTGGATACTGAAGGCAATATTATCAAAAAGTTTGGTGATAATAATGGGAAGATTATTAATTTTGTAACTTCAGCTATTGAGTTTGAGGACCATCTCTATTTGGGTAGTATTAAGACTGACTTTGTTGGAAAATTTCCATTGCAAAGTGCATAGAACTAGTGAAGTTCACCTTTTAATACATCAATGGTGTATCTATTTGTTTCCATAATAAAACATCTTGTATGTTTTGGTATGTATGATTTAGATCAAACACATTTTGAAGAGTAATGTTATGTAAACTTGTGTCTATCATTGATCTGTAGAATAATAAACACATGATTGCTTAGGGTTATCCCTCAACAAAAAAAAGAAAATGATTGCTTAGGGTTAGTTTGGCAAGTCACATTTCTGGAAACGTGTCACGTTTTTACGACCAGAAAAACTCAACTTTCGACATTTCAAAATCGTGCCACGGTTGCCAAAACGTGCCACGTTTTTGACAGTACCAGGTCAAAAAAACAGCTTTTCAAAAGTGCGATTTCTACCATTCTAAGCCCTTCTGAGGTTCATAATCGACCTAAAATTGACTGAAACGATGTACTATGGTTACCCTATGATCTGTAAACGTTTTTCTACATCAATTCTATGGTTTCTCATCATCTAATCATCAATTCACCACTTTTAACCTAATTCTCAAATCCTCACAAACTGAACCTAAAACATGTTAGATGCAATCTAATGATTCACAGACTTGATATTAGTGAAAGATAGTCCCACCCTTACCTTAAAGAAGTAGAAATCGCAGCTCTAGGTCTTCTCCTCTTCTCTTGTTCTCCTCTTCTCCAAAGTCGTTTTAACTAAAAACGTTTTCTAACTTAGACTTCCTTATTTATAACCCCTCTTCTATTCTTTCCTATTTCCTCTTAAACCACTAAACTCTCTAAATTTATAAAACAGCCCCACATCTCAATAACTATTTTATTTTCGAATCTTATTTTATTTTATTTAATAATAAAATAAGTCACAACGTCTCATAACATCTCTAAAAAATCACATAAATCACGTACATCTTATAAATCATATAAAAATCATATAAATCATATAATATATCCTAAAACTCATTAAAATAATTCAATAATTAAAATGGGCGTTACAGTAACTGTCACTTTCTCATGAGTTTATAGCTTATTTTTACTAGCTTATAGTGTTTTTTGATAAGTTACTTTAAGTACCTTATATCTTATCATTTTTATATCAATTTTAACCTTGTAGCTTTAATTGGAAAAAATAAAATAATAATTAAATATATCTTTTTTATGTCATTTCATACTAATAAGTTAGTTCAACTGCTAATTTTATCAAACATCATAAATTCAATCAACTAGCGTATATGTTATCAGCTATAAGCTAACTTATCAACTATCCACTATAAATTCATCCACTTTAAGTTAGTTTATCGTCTATTTGCTATTTTTTTACCAAACTGAACTTTAGTAGTTAGGAAAATAAGACATTTTAAGTTTCTGAAATCAAAAGCAAAATATTAGTCGGTACGTGCGGAACAAATTGAAACAATAAAATTTTCTCCATCCACCATTGCAAAGAGAATAAGCTACTATTTGTAATCAAGGTAGTGAATATATGTTTCATGCTTTGTTCTCATGTCCGCGTGCCAAGGACATGTGGTCCTTTTGTCTCCACAAGTCGGTTACTCCTCCAAATCAAGATAATTTGCGTACTTGGATGAAAGAATTTATTTCAAATATTGGCCCAATTGGTCCCATTATCATGTGGAAGATTTGGTGTTCTTGCAACAAATGTATCTTTGAGGATATCAAGCATTCTGTCCAAGAAATTGGTGCTCAAGTGTTATCATATCTGCATCATATCTTCAAAGCTTTTGCTCATCCTACCTCTCACAGTGTTCCGCAGCCTGCACATATTGTCAGTTGGCAACGTCCTAGTATGGATTCAGTATCTCTTAATGTAGATAGCTGTGTATTCCTTGATTCCAACTTGGGAGGTTTTGGTGGTCTTATTCGGGATCATACAAGTTCTTTTTTGCATGGTTTCTTTGGAAAAATTAGTAGACCTTGCATTCTCCATGTTGAGATTTTGGGTTTATACCATGGTTTGAAGTTGTGTTGGGATACTGGATTTAAGTATGTGGTGTGTCTCTCTGATTCAACTACTGTTGTTGACCTCATCCAAAAGGATTTGAATGTTCATCACAAATATGGAAATTTAATCAGTGTTGTTAAACATCTTCTTCGTAGAGATTGGGTGGTTAGTTTACGACATACTTTGCGTGAGGGTAACGCTGCAACTGATTTTCTAGCTAAAAAGGATGCTCTTAGTGATAGGAGCCTTGTTGTTTTGAATGAAGCCTCTCCTAATAAGATTATCACGATAGTAATATCAATACAAAACACCATAAGAGCTGCATTTGGATTAAAGGGTAGTAAAAAAAAATACAAATCGAACATGTGAAAAAATCTAACAAGATTATTAAGGTAGACGGTAATAATAACAATACTAGACACTATAAGAACTTCTTTATGATTCGAGCAAACAAAGAAATGTATCAAAAAAAATCACTATTGCAATACCTGCTGTAACTGCCATGACACCTTTGTCGTCGAATTCATCATCACTTGGCTCATGTTGTTATTCTGAAATTGCAGCACCTCCACCGCTCATTACAGTCTCGCAGTTTTCCCGTTGTTTTCCTGTGTTTTTGGCAAACTACGGGCTAGTTCTGTTTATTACAAGCGAGACCGAACTAGAGATCTCAGGAGCATGTTGTGCAAAGGTTTTGATCGAAAAAAAGGTTTTGAAAAAGGGCCACGAGATGCACTCAGGTTACTTAGAGAGCAGGACGGGTTTATAAACAAAAAAGGCACTGTCTCTCGACAGGTTTGAGATTGCAAACAATAGCAATATAAAGTTAAATGAAAAGGGTAAAAGTTTAAGCACATAAACTTAGAGGAAAGGTAAAATGCATTGCATTAAAATAAAGGTGGTCTACAAATCAGTTTACATACATTCTGTATAACTCGTTTCCCTATAGACGCCGGTAGTTTGAGTGTTGTAGAATTCTATAAATGATTTGCGACCCATTTTCCGGCTTGGAAGCACTTATTTGTACTAAAAACCTAACTGACGAACCACTAATCTCATGATCAGCACTTCTCCCATCATTGGACAACCGCTTGCCCCACGTTTCCACTAAGGAAACCGTCTCCAAGCTTGAAACCGTGCTTTCCCGCCTTCATTGCTTGACCTCGACGCGATCTTTCTTCAGTTTTGCTCCATCGAACTTTAAGTCGCGCACGCTAGCTTGTTATCTTATCGAAATACTCAAGTTTGAATACGAGACAGCCTTCGATTCCTGCAAAGTTAAATGTCAAACAAATGTTGACCATATTAAATAAGCCTGTCAAATTTACAGGCCAACACTCGTCACCTCCTTCATCATTTGGATCATGTTGAGCTTCTCATTATGTCCTTTACTATTTATTAATTTATCTTTTTCCAATTCTTTTATTTATGTTTTCCAAACCATTAACGAAAGATATTTTTGTAAAATAACTCATTGTTACTCTTTTCCATACAAAATAATTGCATATATTTCTTAATATATGTGAAATTTCTAGAATGACATATAATTTAAAATGGTGAAAGTAATTAAAAACAGTTGGGTTCGATCAGAACCTTCTCATCTGGTTCGACTACCTTGTTATCTAGTGGTTTGTCGATATGGAACGATGGTGTTGCTGCTGTGAAGGTGAATTTTGTTGTTGCGCTGGTGGCTGTTGTTGTTGCAAAGGTGGATTCATTAAGGTGACATCGATTGTTGTTGTGGCGAAGGTGGGTGTGTTGTTTTAATCGTTATAGTTACCAGTTGTTTTTCAAAGGTTGCTGGTTGTTGTTTTGGTTCTTGACGTTGTTGTTTGGGGGTTGTGTGCGAGCAGCAGAATGTAGGTGGTGGAAGTTGTTTTTGTGGCAGCTTGTGATTTTGGTTGAGGGTTTTTTTTATGTATGTTGGGGGAGAGTTTTGGTACAACTTTTGTTTTCCTTTGTATTTTGCTACTTTACGACTCCTAGTCTAACATTCCTTATGCTGGTTAGGATTCATTGTGATTTTAATAAATTCTATTTTGGCTTCTTAAAAAAAAGTTTGTTGTATTCCATTTTTTCCCCATTTTAAAATGAATTGTAAAGTCACGTTAGTTAAAGCTTGTAGAATGCCATATAGCGTGGAAGACTTTGAAATGTTAATGACCAATTTGCGTGTATAATATAATCAAATTGGATTTGTATATACTTTTGCTCAAATTGGTCATGAAGACTTAAGATTGTTTAATCAAACAGGCATTGAGATCTTGTCAGTCGGTTCTGTATATACGTTTTTTAAAACAATTTGCTATTTATTGCATTGATCGAATAAGTTTTTTTTTGTTGGTAACATTGATCGAATAAGTTAATTTATTGTTATTTTTTATTTATTTTTTAATTACATTCTTAATTGCTTTGTGTTTCGTGTTTAACTTTTGCTAATATGTGTAATGGCTGGGATTGTGGTTTGTTATTGTGTTTCTAGAGAGCTGTGTGTCGTGATTTGAAGTGTGTGTGCTTTGAGTCTTGTCTTTGAAATAGTTGAGGGCACAAATTTTAGATTTTGTTCAAACTTTATCCTTTACTTTGTGGTGTTTCATAGAAAATAGTAAATAAATATATGAGATTTTTCAAATAAAGTTATTACAAAATTAACAAATTAGTTTTTGGATTCCAACTAAGAATTTTATTTTTTAAACGAACTAACTTTTTTAACTAAATTTTATATTTCTATTACGGTCCCTTATTTTTTTAGAAATAACGCACCTTATTATCAAAAAAAGAAAAAAGAAATAACGCACCTAAGATTGACATTTTTAGTTGGAAGAACTAGCATTGAGAATTGAACTAGCTAGGAAATAAAAGCAATGGTTGTAATATCCCGCCTGTCAGCATCGGTATATTACCAGTCAATCATGCCAGAGGAATTAAATTTATGGAAAAGTAAGTTAATGGAAAATATTTTATGACATGTCAGCATAATACGGATTAAGTATCAGTGTCGGATTTAAACACGTTCAAGGCAAGGGCATAATGGTAATTTCACGGAAAAGGATATTTATATGTTTTTGGGTGGAAAATATCTCATTTTCCCTTATCCTTTCTCTCTCTAAGTTGGGAAAACATTTCTCTCCCTTCTCTCTTCTCTTCTCCCCCGCCATTTTCTCTTCTCCTCTCCACCAATCTTTCTCAAAACTTCATCCTCTCATGGTAAACTTTCAAACTTGTTCCCTTATGATCATTTAAGCTTAAGGAAGTATGGATTATGTTTAATTTTTCTATTTCTCCTCTTCTTAATGAATCAAGGGTTTGTTGTTAGTAAAGAGGAAGCTTGGGGCTTGTGTATGTTATGGTTACATCTTGATCAAGGAAGAGACATGAAGTTTGGAATGGGTTGATTTCACCACTTTTCCTCCTTAAGAGAAGTTCATGAAAAGTTAGGGTTTGTTGAAGAAAGCTTTGTTTTGGGATTAGAGATGGGCTAGCAAGGGTTAAGATGCCTTAGATTTGCAAGAAAATATCAAGATGGTTATGGTTTGGACAAAGGAAGCATGTGAAGCAAAACTAGGGTTTTAGCTTGTTTGGGCTTGGAACTTTGTGAAGCTTCAAGAACTTGATTAGGTGAGTTCCATAGATAGAATTCCCACCCTTTGGGATTATGATTATGCCATGTATGTTTAGTATGAATAACATGAAATTCTAGGGTTTATGTATTAGTCTAGTTGCCCTTTTTATGTCATGCATGCTATACATGTTAATACTTGCCATATGCATGTTTTATAAGTTTCCAATGATCAAATATGTTCCAAAACACATAGAGACACTTGGTTTGAGGTTTTTGGGTCAAAAATACCATTTTTAAGTGTTCTGGACTGTCCTAACTCGCCACGGCGAGCTAGAACTCCGAAAGGGGGGTCCTACTCGCCCCCAACTCGCCACGGCGAGCTACCACTCGCCTCCCCAGTGAAATCACTCGCCTAGGCGAGTAAGACAGTGAGAAATCTCACTGTTTTGCTTGCTTCAGGCAGGCATGGGGATTCGCGATGCGGTTTTCTCCGTGGTGTCTTTTTACGAATGTAAACCCCTCAAATCAAGGTCCCAAATGATGATCAATGAAAGCAAGATTATGATGAAATGAAGCAAGTATTAAGCATGTTAGTAAGGCATGGCATATGAGAGAACAAGTCATGAGTCGGGTAGCAATATATTCATTAAGCAAGGGAAAACTAGAATGTTAAGACGCGAAGTATACTATCTTCGCACATGATTAAGATTAAGATAGCAAGCATGCTAAGTCGTGGTTTGATTAGTTAATCACTCCACCATGATTAAGAACTTACGAGCATGAACAAGTATGTATTTACCGCTAATCGGATCGACTCAAGGGTCCGAAGTAATAAGCAAGCAAGTATGAATATGTTTAAGTTATATGTACGACAAGACCATGACTAATAAGTAGGTGGCATGTCTCTTGCTATCCACATCAGGGGGATATAAGAGGTTCTCGATCTAAGGGGAACGATTCAAGCCGTAAGGGACCCACATGTCACTGAAATAAGCAAGACGTAGGTGCTCGTGTCTCTTGTTATCCACGCCAGGGGGATACGGGAGGTTCTCGACCTAAGGGGAACGGTTTAAGCCGCAAGGGACCCGCACGACACCGAGGGAGTCCGATGTACGTACATCGGTCATGTATGGGATTGATCTCGGGGTTACTCCACCCGGGACTATCCGTAAAATGAATCAAGATAATAATTGTTTGTTCAACGCTAACATAATTGAATGAACTTAGATACGTTTATGTATGATATGATTATGATTATGATTATGTTATGTTCATGAGTATGCAAGAGTGAATCCATGCAAGTTTATGTTTAAGAATAAGAGCATTAGATGCTAAATGACAAGTACAAGGCATGGATTAGAGTAAGTAAGAACATGATACCGATGACGATTTTAGGTTTCCCCTAATCGTCCGGTTTAGATTTGTGCCATGATTATGATATGTTTAGGCCTCGATACATAGAGTGTATTCTTGGCAATGCGGTTTTAGTTTCCCCCTTGACCGCCATGACACGTATAGGAAGTGAAGCCTATAACAAGTTAAGATAAGACTATGACGGCTCTAGTATGCACGACCGTCTAGTATGCAAGTCCCCACACACGTATAATCAACCGTCAGGTTGTAATGTAGACACGTGGTGACCGTAGGTTTCCCCTTGAGGTTGCCTATAGCCTAGGATTTAGGGGAACTCACTGAGACATTATGTCTCATCCCAATCCTTATTTGTTTCAGATAAGCAGGATGTTATGCATGTTCGGAGCCGGACGGATATTACGTCAAGGGTTCGTTCGTAAAGCTACGGGACGATATGGACATCAAGGATGTATTTTTATGTATGGATGAGTTGTATTGTATTATGATTTATACGAACGTGACTTGATGTAATTATTATTCATTCGTAAAATTTTATGTTGTATATTTTAATGTATCCAGTACTAATATTAACGCACGTGCCAGACTTTCTAGATACGTCTGGTATGGGTGTTACAATGGTGGTGTAGTTGTTAAGGGTATCGATGTGGGGAGAAGATATAAAAAATTGCACAACTTAGTGTTGATTTTTATTTTTCTTGATGATATTTAATTTTCTGATAGTGATTTATTTGTTAACAAAAGAGGAAGAATATTTCGTATCAGATATATTCCGTTGAAAATTGAAATGGTGCTAAACGTGGAATTGTTTGGAAGTAATTCGTATCAACACCTATTTCTTTTATTCTCAAATACTACATTTAGTTTATATTCAAACAAGAGCTAGCTAACTCGAGGGATGCTTCCTCAATATCTATATGAATATATTAGCCCCAATGTTCAACAACATTTAAATATGAATACACATTTTTTGATTTATAATAAAAATTGCATATATAATTCGGTGGCCACAACGTTGTGTCCAATACTTATTGAGGTATAAAGAAAACTCTAATCCTTCAAAAAAAAAAAAAATCTAAAAAAAATTAATAATAAAAGAACAATATGTACCTTTTTAATGTTAATAACAATAATTTGCTGTAATTTTGTTTAAATTTTTCAGTTTTTTACGTAATTAAACATGTAAATTGAGATGGTGGAGGAGTCTCTTTGTTTTGGAGGAGAACTTGGTCATGTAATTGTTAGGGGGTTCATCCCCATACCGAGGGTCCTGATTTTTGGTCTTGAAAGCATAGCATGAATGAAGTGTTCTCGACAATATCAGCCTATGAATACCTCTTTGGGATTTACCTTCGAATGAAAACCAAAGTGGCCGAGTTATCCTCCATTTAGGCTTTGGTCTTGAAGAGTTGGACTCCTTTCCAAATAGGATTCCGACTAGAGTGAAACTCTCGAGACGTAGAGTGTAAACAGATCAAGTGGCTTCCTTGTGTGCCTTTTGCAGTGAGGAACCTCAATCTCATAATCATCTTTTTGTAACTTGTGGGTTTACATTGAGCGTTTTCTATATGAATTTTAGATGGTTAGGTTTTGAATTGGTCCTTCCAAGGGATGTTTTAGGTCTTTTTGAGGGGTGTTGCATTTTTCCTAGGAGATAGAATTTAGGCGTGGCTTCTTGTTAATATGACATTATGTGGTGTGATTCATCTCGTCTGCTCGCAATGATCTGGTGTTGGTTGTGAAACCGACTATCTATTAGGACAGATAGTGTGTCGAGGAGGAGCCGTGTTTGGGTGTCTTTAAGCAGTGTCTTGGGTTCGTTATGAGCTATGTGTCTCTTTTCCTGGGGTAGTAGGCCTGGTCTATCACCTTTGGGGGTGGGCTCTTTTGATGGCGAGTTTTGTTTGTGGTATTTTGGCAAGTGTTGGGTGCCCCCTTCATTTTTTTTTTTTTTTTTGTGATTGGAGGGGAGTGGTTTTATCTATAGATGTTCCTGGGGAAGTAGGCCTGGTCTATCACCTTTGGGTGTGGGCTGTTTTGATGGTGAGTTTTGTTTGTGGTATTTTGGCAAGTGTTGGGTACCCCCTTAATTTTTTTCTGATCGGAGGGGAGTGGTTTTATCTATAGATGTTCCTTTTTCTCAGGTTTTGTTTGGGTGTTTTGTCTCCTTTTATGGGTGGGGTTGCAGATTCTTTCTCATTCCCCACAACCGTTGTATCCCTGACTAATATATATATATATATATATATATATATATATATATATATATATATATATATATATATATATATATATATATATATATATGGGGCATATCACATGAGAATGAGTATCTTATGTGAGAATGATGAGAATGAATTGCAACCATCAGATTAAAAGTAATGGGTGAGATTAAAACACCACTTAAGTGACTCATGTGCCAAGCATGTGACCATTCTCTCCCTCTTTTCCATCATTCACGCCCTTCTCCCTCTTACTGCTTGGAAGTTTCTTTTTCCTTTCCCAGTACTGCTTCACGTTTCTTATTCCATTACCTTCCAATTTCATTTTTCTGATACTTTTGTTTATTTGTTTTTGATACTTTTTAAATTGTTAATTGATTTCTTTCTTTCTTTCTTCCTTGAAATGGTGATAGGGTTATTATTATTATTATTTTTCTATTGAAAGAAAATGGTCTTGGCATCATTAATTGTGAAGTTTTAGTTATTGTTTGATTCTACAAAAATTCATATTTGTGAAATAAGGCTTGAAACAAAAACTGGCATAACAGGAAGGAAGCACTCATGCAATTGTTCACAGACACAAATCATGACAGTCCTTTGTTATATACATATGCCTTAAGCCACGTGAATTATGATTTTGTACATGGACATCATAATTGTTGTTTCCTTTGTTAGATTGTGCCTGTTTTAGTTTTAGTTCAGCAATGGAAAGTTGGAGGTTTAATACTTACAAAATGAATTTACTACTCTAGGATATTTTAAATGTTTGATTGCAGCAGCATTCATATTTCATATAAACATAACATCACAATTCTAAACCAGCAACACCTAGAAAACGCAGGACATAACCATCAAAATCAAAATCAAAATCGAGATTGTGCCAGATTGATTGCAGATGAAATAGAAACGCAGGACAGATTGATTGCATATTGAAATTGAAATAGAAAAAAATTGGCTTAATTAATGATTTGGTCCCTTAAGTTATTTGTTGGTTACATTTTGGTCCCATAAGTTATTAACGTTACAATTTGGTCCCTTAAGTTATTTGTTGGTTACATTTTGGTCCCATAAGTTATTACATTACAATTTGGTCCCTTAACTTAATTTTTGGTTTCGTTTTGGTCTCTTAACTTATTTTTTGGTTTCGTTTTTGTACCTTAACTCAAATAACATAAAGGACCAGAGTGGTTGACGGAGGAAGAGTTAAGGTACCAAAACGAAACCAACAAATAACTTAAGGGACCAAATTGTAACATTAATAACTTATGGGACCAAGATGTAACCAACAAATAACTTAAGGGACCAAATTGTAACGTTAATAACTTATGGGACCAAAATGTAACCAACAAATAACTTAAGGGACCAAATCATTAATTAAGCCAAAAAAATTCCAATCCCTAAATCCCAAAAAGAAGTCAAGTAATTAGAAGAAATTAGATGGAAATTGACAAATTGGGATGAAAGAAGGTAAACGAAGAATCAGTGAAGCGAAAGGTGGAACCGCAAGCCCAGAAGAGAGGGAGAAGAAAAACAAGCGACACACATGAAGGAAGGAAACGCATGAATGATGGAGAAGAGGGAGAGAATGGTCACATGCTTGGCACATGAGTCACTTAAGTGGTGTTTTAATCTCACCCATTGCTTTTAATCTGATGGCTGCAATTCATTTTCACCATTCTCACATAAGATACCAATTCTCATGTGATATGCCCTATATATATATATATATATATATATATATATATATATATATATATATATATATATATATATTGCCATTAAAAAAAGAACATGCCAATTGGTGTATCTTTTTAGAAAAATGCTAAACTTCCCGACAGCATTTTATCCCGAATCAGCCCGAGCTGTATTCCACACAGCCACTTTTTTTGACTTTCTCCTTTTTCCATTTGACCTACCATGAATTGTGGGAAAAGCAAAGTTTTCATTGGTTGGTTTTAATTCTTGATGCCCTCGGGATGGAATCCATCGGGTTGAATAGCAATGCTGATCTTTTTATCCTTTTAAAACCTTCTTGAGGCTTTTTAATACATTAAAAAAAAATACTATTCTTATTTGACTATTACTTTTCCCACCCTATGGTATTCTCGCGGGCCCTATTTTTTCGCAAAATACCCTTTGTTCGGATTATATAATCCGAATGTTGATGAAACATTTTTATCGTGAAGCACCCCGAAGAAACTTGAAGTTGAAACTCATAAGATAAGTTCGGATTATATATTCCAAAAATATTTCAGCCAGTTTGGATTATAAAATACAAAACGTGTCAAAAACCCCATGAAAAATCAACAATTGGATGGAAAATAGGGTGTTTCAAAATGTCTAATATACGTTTCAGATTATATAATCCGAAGTGCATCAACACACAGACAGTTTTGGCTGAAACTTGTATGTTGCGCTTTTAATCGGTTCTAAACGATATGAAGAGCGTGATACCCACCAAGAAGAGCAAATATATGTGGATAGCCTGCTCACGCAACTTCCGCGCCAGAACCAAATCACCCTCATTGAAAGCCTCAAACTGCTCCAAAAGACGTTCCTTGAAAATCTCCCTCAAATAGCTAAATCGAACATGTGCACCGTTAGTGTCAGTTACCTCCTTCAATTCCTCTCCCGGATTAGCCCCTAAATGCTCAATCATCATCTCCACAACATTGTCTCTTGTCATACTCTCATGGGACAACAACATGCCATCAATCGGGAGATGCAACAAACATGACACATCATCAAGAGTCACTGTCATCTCTCCAAATGGAAGATGGAAGCTCGACGTCTCCTCGTGTCACCTCTCGGCAAATGCAGAACACAGCCCGTGGTCAATCTGGGTGTAGCTGGTATCCTACAGCCACTGAAGACCGGTGGCTCTTAGTCCATCACGCCACCACCGTGCATTCATGATAATCATGTTTTCTTCATCATGTATCGCAGCTATCTTCTTCCTATTGTTTACACATTTTAAATTCCCCCGCCACTGCAAAAATTATAAACAAAAACATTCAATATAAGTGCACAATACAAAAAAAATCCAATACAAAAAAATCCACCGGGATATTCATCAAGAACCTCTTGCTCAGGCTCCTGCATACGCCTCCGCCTCCGGTGCTGCTGTGGATCCTACTCATCCTCATCATCATCATCATCACCCACCTCCTCCTCAGCCTCAACCTCATCCTCCATCTCCATGCCCATGTCCATGTCCATGTCCACGTCCATCTGAGGCTCCTGCTCTGGCTGAGGCTGAGGCTGAGGGTCGTCATCAGAATCAGCACCACCACAGCATGCCCTGCCACCCCCACGCCTACCTGGCAATCTACCCTCCACCTCCATCTTATGTCGATGCTCTCTCCTAACTGATGCATGCAAAGTTTCCACATCACCTCTTATGCGATCAACAAGATCCATATCTAACACATGTGTAACAGGGTAATACAGAATCAATGGCAAATACACAAAACAGTGAAAAAAAATTACATATTGATGCAGTTCGGATTTTATAATCCAACCTGCAACAATCTAGTTTGGATTTTAAAATCCGAAAGGGTTCAGTACCCAGAAAAAAATTGAAGTAATTGGTTTGCATGCAGAGCGAATCACTACTAACCTTCTCTTTGATGTTTGTTAAAGTTTCAGATGCGATGATTTTGAGCAAAAAAAACTCCAAGTTTGGACAAATTTGTGTGCTTTGAATTTTGGGATGGGGGGGAGGGAGGAAGGGAGAGAGAGAGAGAGAGAGAGAGAGAGAGAGAGAGAGAGAGGGAGAGAGAGTGAAAAGTGAAACTGTAAAATGAGCAAAGGAGATTTTTGTTATATATATAGAAGTTGTTCGGATTATATAATCCAAAGTGCATTTACGTATTTTTTCGGACTATATAATCCGAAGGGCATTTTGGTCATTTTGGCAGGGCATGTGACTACCTCATAGGGTGGGAAAAGCAATAGTCTTCATATTTTTCAAAGGCTTTTAACATATGATTTTTTTTTTAGAGGCTTAAAACCTTGCTTTAGTAGTTTGGGCTTTAGATCGGTTCTGAGTGGCCACGTAAGCATGTTAATACAGATGTAAGATATATTTAACGGTGCTAATTAGCAGGAGACTAAAGAAAATTTCAACAATCTAGAATATAATGATAGTTGAATGGACATGGATTTGGTGTATAGTAATTCAGTCTAAACGTTTGATTTGGATCAATGGTCGAAATTGTTCAACTATGTTAAAACTGGTGTGTAATTTGGATTTTTTTTTTATCTTATATCAACGGTAATGATCAATTACAACGTAAAATTATGTGCTTTTCTCCCGTAAAAAATCCAGATTCAGAGTTGGAGATGTGGAGTTAAAGAGCGTAGTCTTAATGAGAGGTGGAGAGTTTGAACCTCACACTCCAAACACATTACTAACAATATTATCATTGACTCTTTTAAAAAAATGTTGAGAATTAATAATCAAATTAAAAAAATATTCCTTCAAAAAAAAAATCAAATTAAAAAAATATATATGTAAGACCGCAAAAATAATTTTGGTTATACTATATATATATATATATATATATTAGTAGAGGCTATATAGCACATGACTACAAGAGCATAGCTTACAACCTTCCTTTGTGCACCAAAATGGCACTAACCTCAAGCTTGGTTCTAGCAGCTTTAGTTGCTCTCACAGTTCAAGTCTTCTACTTCTCACCCATAGATCCAGCTTCTCTTGAAATACCACTTTCTGTATCTTCGACCAAAAACAACCAATTACAGGTGAAAACTTAAGGAATACTTGTCATAGCTAGTCTGCAAAATATTTTGTATTTAACTATATTTATCATGTATATGATATCTAATTATATTATTTCTTAATAGAGTGTGATTAAACTTGGAGAAGGATTTCTGAAGCAACCAGAAGATGTGTGTGTGGATAAAGATGGTGTCCTATATACAGCTACAAGAGATGGTTGGATTAAAAGAATGGTTAGGAATGGAAATTGGGAGAATTGGAAGCATATAGATAGCTCTTCTTTGCTTGGAATCACTACATCTAAAGATGGTGGTCTCATTGTTTGTGATACTACCTTGGTAAATAATTCATGCTTGGATTTAATTAATTTATTGAATTGCAATAAGCATATATATGTCCAAGATAAATCCTAAATGATTAAACAACACATATATACAACGATATACTAAGATTCAGTCTTTGTCGATTTAAGTAGTAAAATAAAAAAATTAACACATAATTATATTATGCAGGGTTTACTAAAGGTTACGGAAGATGGTTTCAGTGTTATCCTTTCACAAGTAAATGGTTCTCAATTAATGTGAGTCCCAAACAAATAAATTATTATGAGTATATTGCTTTCCTATTTTGTTCAGTTCATCCATGCTTAAATTAAGTAATACAAATGATTTTTAACACATCACATTTTAGGTCCAAATTTTAAGAATAGGGTATACGATCCTCAATAATATGTTCTGTCCAATATTCTTCTTTTTTGACAGTCCACCCAATATATTCTATCAAAGCTTTTTACTGTAACTTCAACAAAATGGCATATATTCCCAAGAAGCTTTCAGCTCAATTGTCATCCTTATCAAAACAATCATAGTTTTCAATCAGGGCTCAAAACCACAATTTATAACTAAAGATCGCCTACATGATTGAATGTAATTACATGGTGGAATAATTTGGAGGATCGATTGTTTAATTAAATAAAAAATATAGTTCTTGTAAGCATAGTTCGGTTTGAATCTGGACAATATATTGTTATATGCAGGAATCGAGATTCAAACTCCGACACTTCATTTATTCACCTTAAAAGGTGAATTCTAGCCATATTTGGTACTGTTTGGCCAGACTTTTTTATGGTCTAAAAACTACTTTAAAACAAAGTTAAAATAAAGGTCTTTAAGAATGAAGTTAAAGTTGTTTGGTTTCTATATTTTTTTTTAGTTTTAAAGTTATTTTTAAGTTAAAATTTGTTTGGCAAAATACTGTACAAAACTTTGAATTTATTATGAATTAACATAATAAATAAATAAATGTTTAAAATATTTTTTGAAGGGAAAAAATGTTTAAAATGTAAAAGATATTTTCCTAGAAATATTATATTTACTCAATCACGTTTATTTTGTGTAACATGAATACAAATTTGTATCATCATATGAAAAACTTGTTAAATATTTAAATAGGAGAAATAATTTAAGGAAGCTCAAATAATAACATAAATAATATTAAATTAGTTTGGAAAATTAAAAACATAAATCATCTTGTTTAAGAAAAACATAAATCATCACAAACTCAAACATTTCTACTTGGATATATATATCCAAGTAAAACATAATAATACACTATTATGCCACTTTGTTATAGTGGTTTCTAAAACATATCTATAAACATTTACATTTAAATGTCCTCGTGAGCTTAGCTAAGTTGGTAGGTACAATACATAATATATGCAAGGTCTGGGGTTCGAACTCCAGGCACCAAAAAAAAAAAAACATTTACATTCAAATATTTACATGGTGAAAAATATATGAAAATAATGGGTATAAATTAAATCAATATTCTCTGACTATTGAATGACCGTAAAATAGGGAAGACATGCAACTTGTTGTACAAGTAAACGTGGGACGAGCACACTCAGGTCACGTGGAAGCTAACTCTGGCTAGATTTGATCTAATCTTTGAATTAATATATTTTTCTATTTAAAAATTCTCAACTAGTTTATGATTTTCTTTTTTAAATAAAGTTTGTTAAAACTTCTGACTCAAAACAATTTATTCTTCATTTTCTCTCTCGACTTCTTAATTAGTTCTCCCTTCTTTGCATAATCTCTCCTTTTTTTGTTATTTCTCCTTTTCTTTTTTATCAATTTATATTCATTGTTATAGTTTATTCTTATGCTCTTATGATATTTACTTATTACTTTTGATTGAAATAAATGATTATCTATCTTTTGGTCGTTTTTTTATAATTTTTTTTGGTTGAGATTAACGGTATACTAACAAAAGGATTAAATTACAAAATCAAAATTAAAATGCTTTTCACAGATGAAATTATAAATTTCTTTAGTTTAGGTACCTACTTAAACATCCCAATATAATATCGTGGTCCTCGTGAGCTTAGCTCAGTTGCTATGGACAATGCATAAAATATGTAAGGTCTGGGGTTCAAATCACGGCTACCACCAAAAAATATAATATCGTGGTATTCTGATATGGATTTCCATCCAAATGTGAAAGCTAAATATATTTAGTAAATTTGTGGATTTTGTTATAAAATGGGGAAAAAAGATATAATATTTTTTCTTAAAAATGGTAAGTGTTCACCGTTAGACCATTTTTCGAGGTCCATGTTATATGCATTCTTTTTTTTTGAAGAGGCTAAAATCCATGTTATATGCATTCTATTTCATTATAAGATATTTTTTAAGGTCCATTTTATATATGTAAGTGTTTGACTTTATATATAATTGCAAATGACCGTGTTCAAGTTCAAATTCAGTGGAAATGGTAGTCACTTTGGTTAATAATAAATCTCCCTTCTTGGATTATTTTTTTAATATGGTAAGGGTTACTTAACTTTTTTAATGATTTATTCGAACCAGATTTGCAGATGATATAATAGAAGCATCAGATGGAAATATATATTTCAGTGTACCAAGTACCAAATTTGGTTTACACAATTGGTATCTAGATGTGCTTGAGGCAAGACCACATGGACAACTTTTAAGGTATAATCCCATGTCAAATGAAACCGTTATTGTCCTTGATGATTTGGCCTTTGCCAATGGTGTTGCACTGTCCAAAGATGAAGATTATCTCGTGGTTTGTGAAACTTGGAAGTAAGTGATTTCTTAATTAAATGATAGTGATAAATATGCTAGTTTAATATATAGTGATAGTGATATTTCATATTGATACACTTTATACTGTATTGACAATTTTTATATTGTTTGATTTGTTTTTCATGAATCAGATTTAGGTGTCTGAAACATTGGCTAAAAGGTATTAACAAAGGTAAAACAGAAATCTTTATTGAAAACCTTCCAGCTGGACCTGATAACATTAATCTTGCTCCTGATGGCTCATTCTGGATCGCTTTGATTCAGGTAACATTAATCATGTGTCCCTTGAACTCCCTTAATATTTTTTTTAGTAGCTTTAATTTTGCTTATATATATATATATATATATATATATATATATATATATATATATATATATATATATATATAGTAAAAAAAGTTAATGAGCTACAAAAATAAAAAAACAAAATACATGAGTGTTGTCAACACTTTGGGAATGTATAGTAGTGTTAAATCTTTTGAGGGTGAGTACTGCGACATGATGTGGTCCTACTCGACTCAAGGTATTAATTTTTGCAGTTGTGCGCGTAAATCACCCGATTCACAGTGATTGTGAGGTATCTAATTTCATCAATAACTTCAAGGTGACAAGTAAATTAGAGACGATTAAAAGGACTTTGTTTTTTCTTCTCTCATTCAAGTGTAATTTTAGTTTTATATGTGAAGCACCGACACAGATACGAACGTCAAATACGAAGCTGACAAATCGACTGATATGTAATAATTTGCTAATATTGAATAATTGAAAATAACCACATGTGTGTCGGTGTTGGACACTGGACATGCTTTCAATCTGAAGTTTCGATTGGCGGTGTTATATAGATTTATATTGAAATTTTGATTGGTTATGTTATGCAATAAGGCATGATGATGAATTGTTTATCTTGAATATATGTTAATTGATGTTGCAGGTGACTTCTGAAAGGATGGGGTTTGTGCACACCTCTAAAGTATCCAAACACTTAGTAGCTTTATTCCCAAGGCTAGTTAACCTGATTAATAGTGTAACTAAATCTGCAATGGTGGTGAAAGTGACATCTGAAGGCAATATTATCAAAAAGTTTGGTGATAATGATGGGAAGAAAATTACTTTTGTAACTTCAGCTGTTGAGTTTGAGGACAATCTTTACCTAGGAAGTCTTAATACTGACTTTGTTGGGAAATTTCCATTGCAAAGTGCATAGAACCAGTGAAGTAGTTCAACTCTTAAGATTGAATAAGGGGTGTATCTCTCTGCTTGTATGAGAAAACATCTTATGAGTTTTAATGTATGATTTAGACCAAAAACATCTAGGAATGTATTTTATGTTAATTTGTGCCTGTCACTGATATGAATAATAATACATGCGATATTAGTTGCGAGGAAAATGAGATAGGTTATCAATCTGATTCGCTGGTGTAACACTTTTTATCCTAAAGATATCACCTTTGTAGCACCGACACTTCTGATTGAAGGTGTGTCCCGATGTCTGACACTGACACATATGATTACATTGAATTATGTCATTTTTTCAAAATTTTAATAGTGTCACATGTCGGTTTCTGTGTCGTGTGTCCGGTGTCTTTGTGCATGCTTAATAGGATATCACAATCAATTTTATCACAAGTAAATGCGATTTGGCTTAGTTTATTATATTTGAAATAGACTATCAATCGGATGCACTATACTCTGCATGCTCTCCTTTTGTAAATATGCAAATTTCGGTATAGGTTGAAGTACTATCAGATGGTCTTGAACATATTGGGCCTCAGCAAGATATGTGAGTTATATAGGTAATGTAAATGTTGTAACCAAATTTTGGAATTTTACTTTCTGATCTGATGCTAAAAATTCATATTACAATGTTATTCAGATATAGAAATAATTGTCAATTTTTTGGAAGGTCGAGGTAACTTTGACTTGGATAATGACACTTTCTAAGTTGAGGATGTTGTCACCGTGGATGGGTTTAGAGTGACAATGTTGATAATTTTCAAAATAATGGAATTACTTTAAACCAAAAGTTGTAACTTTTCATCAAGAGTTGTAACTCTTGATGGAAATCATTCATATACATTGGAACTTTTAGAAAAGGGATGCTTAATGAATCATAGCATTGATTCAAGTGTATATGATCATAACTTTTGACAAAGGGATGCTTAATAATCCATAGCGTTGATTCAAGTCAAATGTGTGTTTTCTCTCTTGTGAAGAGTCATATAATGCACTGTAAATGCTTGACATTTAGGCATTAATTTGAACACAACAAAAAAAAAAGGAATTTTGTTACATTAATAACATAATTCTCCCTCACTCTCTTACTCTAAATCATTCATCAATTCTCTAATGCATGAGTGAATTGTTGGAACCATAAATCTTGTAAAATACTGTTACGAGAAACGCTTGATGTGGTTGTGCAATACACATCAAAGAACTCGTAGTATCCTGAAGGGGATTCGCTAGTCATTCCTATTGCATCAAATATACAGTTATTGGCGGAGGCGAATTGAACCTAAAGGTTAGTGTCGCAACCCCATGCCCTTTGAGTTTTACATGCATAACCATTAAACTTTTCAGGTTTCAAGTGTAGCAGCATCTTCCTAACAATCAAATCATGTACACTTCATCATGTTCATCTTCATGATCTTCTTAATCAAGTTATTGCAGCAGACCCCCAAATCAAGTAAAATAACAATAAATTGAGGGGAAAAAAATTTTGTCACCGAAAGCATAACAATACAAGTCTCAAGTTAGAGTGGTCTTAAAATTGTCACTTTTGTTTTTCATTTTCTTCTATGTAATAAATTTTCTTCTTTTGCTTAAAAAATAACTTGACCATGGTGAGAAAGTTTATCACTTCCTATGTTAAATGTCACCATATTCCAATTTACTTGCATTTTATCTACTTTCAGCTTTTAGTTATGTTTTTCTTAACATTTTAGTTTTGCACAATTCATTGCCTCACTATTTTTTAAAACTTTGGTCGAAGGACCAACTAATTAGGGGGATTCGATCCCACCGTCCACTTGCACATACCCCATTTAAAGTCAGAGCTTTGCTCTAGAATAGCCCATTAAAATTGACATTAGGAGAAATTGAACTTGAGACCTTGAAAAGGACACACTCCAATCATACAAACCAACACCACCAGACCAACACAAGTGGGTTATTCATCGTCTCGCTTAACACTATATGCAATATATAAAGGCAAAACACACAGCTTCTAAAGCATGGCTTCCAATATAACCAATCCTCCCTTCACTCCTGGTAAATTTTGTGTCACACTCACCTCAACCTTGGTTCTAGCAGCTTTAGTTTCTCTTACAGTTCAAGTCTTCTACTTCTCACCCATAGATCCAGTTTTGCTAGAAATACCACCATCTGTATTTTCAATTTCTTCAACAAAAAACAACCAATTACAGGTGAAAACTTAAGGAATACTTGTGTTATATGATCTAATTATAGCTAGTCTTTAAAAGAAATTTTACTCAACTAACTATTATTTCTTCTGCAATAACAGAATGTGATTAAACTTGGAGAAGGATTTCTGAAGCAACCAGAAGATGTTTGTGTGGATGAAGATGGTGTCTTGTATACAGCTACAAGAGATGGTTGGATTAAAAGAATGGTTAGAAATGGAAATTGGGAGAATTGGAAGCATATAGATAGCTCATTTTTGCTTGGAATCACTACATCTAAAGATGGTGGTCTCATTGTCTGTGATACTACCTTGGTAAATAATTCATGTTTGGATATAATTAATTTATTGAATTGCAAGAAACATATATATGTAAATATATAATTCATGTAAATTTGGACTTGTTGAATTGCAAGAAGCCAAGAAAAGCATGGTATATATTCATGTGGGACTTTGCTAAGAATTTTCTTAAGAATATTTAGGAGCCAATTTTAGGTCCAAGATACAATTCTGCATTGATCAAATAACACATAGTTATATTTTGCAGGGTTTGCTCAAGGTTACAGAAGAAGGTTTCAGTGTTATCCTTTCACAAGTGAATGGTTCTCAATTAATGTGAGTTTTAAACAAATAATTCATAAGAAGATTGATTTTCAGTTTTGTTTTGTTCTTTTGTTTGTGGCACTTGATATGTAATTTTTTTTTTAAGATTTTGAGTGTTACAAGCAGGGTTTCTAATTGTAGACCATCATATGACGCGGCCGCAAGCAGCAGTGTCCCCAACTGCATGCAGCCGCAATTGCCTCACAACATTTCACTGTAGTAGGTGCAACGGGCGCATCCAAGTTGCATCAGACGTAACATATTTTTTTTTTTAAGAAGCTAAATTAGCTCACCTAAATTGACACCGGAGAGAATCGAAGACCTCGAGGAGAGCACACTCCCAAATCCCAAACAAATACTATCAGGCCAACCCAAGTGGGTTATCAGACATAACACATAGTGCTTGTGCAAATTATTTTACTATCCTCTTTTTTCTATAATAGTAGATTTAGAGAGTACTTTTTTTGGTGGTGAGATTTAGAGAGTATTTGAAAGGTTTGGAGATATTTTAAAGTAAAACAAAATTGGAAATGAAATATAAATGAGATTAAATAGAGAAAATAGGATATAGTATACGAGTCTTATAAGTAATAAATTTGTAAAAACAATTTAAAATAATCTATAACAATATATATCTAAAAGGAGATATATCTTTTTGGGCTAAACTTAATCAATAAAAAAATTACTTAAATCTCATTAAAATATGAACAATGAACAACAATATGAAAAAATATTCACAACAATAGAAATAATATTGTACACTATAAAAAATTAAAAAAAAAAACCTTACTTTAGTTTTATTTGTAAAAAAAAAATCTATATACAAATTAATTGCGACGGAAAGTTGGATAGACAAGCAGTTTAGAGTCCATCTTTCCGCCATTAAATTATAATATTTGATGCTAATTAGTAAAAATAAATTCACGATGCAATTGTTCTCCATTCGAACTTCCGACCTCAACTCAACTAAATGGTGTTTTCAAAGCTTGTTCGCTTTAGACCTTTTGTGTGAGCTCTCACGATTTTTTTTTTTATAAAAAAACACCATAATGGATAGACAATCGTAGGTCTTATGTTGTTTATAAACTACCAGCAAGATGATAATGTCAGATAAAATTAGCCACGTACGAGCAGTGAAAGAATCTTGCCTTTTTTTGGACCACTGAATTGGAATGACTAAGAATGATCCAAGATAAGATTACTCTCATTTTGCTTTTAGATGCGTAAACAAAACTACTACTTCAAGGTTTTGTTTTATTTTCCACCTAGTCTATCTTGTCCACCACACATTTAAACTATAGAATCTTTTTTCGACAAGTAATCACCTATTTTATCAATAGATAGTATGGTCAAGGTAATGTCGATTAGGCTGATTTGATGGAAGGGGTTATACTTTCATAACATTGCGAACTAAAGATTGAATCTTAAGTGAGAGATATCTTCCTTTGTGTCCGACGCATCTCAAATAAAATTACAATCAATATAGAAAATCTTCCCTCAAAAAATCAATATAGAAAATCTATGTAAAAACAAAGTAGAAATTATTGTCAAGAAAATCAACTATTCATCTTTAGTGAGATTTTTTTCTAACTTTGTTTTATCCGTCCTTGAACCCGAGCTCTTGTTTTAAAATATTGTTTCTTCTTAAGTATAATGTCAAATTTATTCTGATTATGTAAGATGTCAAGAAGATTATAGATATTTTAAATATGTCTTTGAATTGATTATGTAAAACGTTGCTCGCTTGTGTCCTACTAGTGTTTGTTCATTAACATTATCTCATTGAGTGACATGTCTGTTAAGTGTCTTGTTAGACAACTTAAACTGTCAAATTCCCCCGTCTCATTTTAAATGACCTAATTTTACAACTTAAACTATCAAATCCTTATTTATTACTACCTCCGTCCCTAAATATAGGAGCCTTTTGCCAAAATTGCGGAGATTAAGAAAGTTGGTTGTAGTATTAAATTTGTATATAATTACTATTGTTTTTACAATTTTATCCTTAAGAGAGAGAGTTAATTTATGTTCTCAATATAATATTTATTGTTGATTGAAGAAAAAAATGCAAAATAAATAAGGGTATGTTGGTAAAGAAATAATTAATGTACTTGGAAATACCAAAGGGGTCTTATAAAAAGGGACAAATTATTTTTTCAAAAGGGTCTTATAATTAGGGACGGAGGTAGTAATTTTGTTACGTCTGCAACAATTTAACCTAATTTTTTCCCGCTCATTTGCTTTATTAGGTTTGCAATTATTTAACCTAACAAATTCCATCTAAAAAAATGCATCGCACCAATTTCATTCCTATCCTCTTGCCTTTTTTTTTTTGAAGAAAATATTTTCTACACTTATTTGATGTTGCACGTTTGTTCTAGAAACTATGAGCATATCAATGATCACGTTTGATGCCTTCTATTTTATACTTTTTTTTTCGGCTACCCTAATTTCCATGTAAACTTGGTTATATATACCTAAATTATTGATAGGATTACCGAATTTTCTTTTATAATATTTTCAGATTTCATACAATTTATGAAGTGTTTTATTTTGTCTACTATGGATTATCACGTGTTATTTTTTCACCGTCACCTATTATATATTGCATTTTATTATTCATATGTCAATCCCTTTACAATAAACCCGAGCGGAGCACGGGTCAAAAATCTAGTTGATCTCTATATTTTTACTACTCAATACTCCCTCCGTCTCATTTTAAATGACCTAATTTTATAATGTGAATTATTCACATAACATACTTTGACCATATTTTTCTACTAATATACAAAGTCAAATGGTAGCATATAAGGTTGTTGCATGCATCTTAATATTTTGAAAATATCAAATTTTTATAATTTTTTGTAATATAATATCAAAAATATTTAAGATAAAAATTATGCATTGTTATATGTGACAGAGTAAAATGTATCAAATAATATGAGACAGGGATCAATTTTGTAGCAGATAAACGTTAGGTGTTAAATTCATTACCTACGTCTAAGATTTTTCTAATGATTGAACCAGGTTTGCAGATGATGTAATAGAAGCATCAGATGGAAATATATACTTCAGTGTTGCTAGTAACAAATTTGGTTTACACGATTGGTATTTGGATTTGCTAGAGGCAAGACCTCATGGACAACTTTTAAAGTATAATCCCACGTTAAATGAGACAGTTATTGTCATTGATAATTTGACATTTGCAAATGGTGTTGCACTGTCCAAGGATGAAGATTATGTTGTGGTGTGCGAAACTTGGAAGTAAGTAATTTTCTTGATTAGATTTTGCTCTTTTCTCTCTATAGGGATTTCAAAACCTATTGAACTTAAGTTTTTTTTTTATCCATTTGAGCAAAGATGAGTTGCCATGTTGAGTTCATAAAATTAAAAGGTTGATGCCCACTAGGACATTATTGAATGAATGAATGTACAAATTTTCATTAAAACTTACTATCTTTTACTATTAAACAATCTCTTTTAAGACATTTAGCATTTTTTTGTATTTCTCTAAACAATGTCCTTAAGTTTAATGAGCATTGTCATTCACGTAAAAAAACTAATTTGTTGTGGTTTAGTTTTAATTGAGTACAAATCCCTAAAAAAAAAAATATATCTTTTTGTGGAAGCTTTAACATGTGGCCAAGACACATTTTAGTATTACTTATAGGGTTAAATATGTTTTTGGTCCCTATAAATATACTAACTTTTCGTTTGTCCCTATAAAATTTTCAATCACTACTTTTGGTTCCTATTTTTGATTTAATTTTTGTATTTTTTTAATGAAATTGTGTAGAAATGTGTAAAATATTCTAAAAAAAAATTCCCAAAAAAAATTAGAATTTTTCAACAAAACACAAATGAAATATGAATTTTTAACCTTAAAAAATATAAAAATTCATATTAAATTTATGTTTTGTGAAAAAATTCTAATTTTTTTGGGAGAGATTCTTATAATATTATGAATTTTTCTGCAAATTTTCATTCAAAAATATTAATTCTACATATGAGTTTACTTTAAAGGAGGGACTAGAAGTGAAGATGGAAAAAAATTTAGGGACTAAAAGTTGAAGAAATTTTTTAGAGAGACTAAAACGAAAAGTTGACATATTTATAGGGACCAAAAACATATTTAACCCTTACTTATATTATAAAAATGATTTGTTCAATGTGGTGTTTGAGAGTTAAGAGGAAAAGGAACAAGAGGACTTTGGAAGGGAGGAGAGAGGAGAGAGAAGAGAAAAGGAGAGAGAAGAGGAAGGAGAAATATCCACCACCTTGTTTGGTAGAGTGCTTTTTTTTTTTGGTTACGTTTGGAAGAGTGCTTTTGAAACAATATTTATAACTAGTATTTTATTTGGTTCAAGAGTAGTATAAATTAATTCCAAATTTTCTAATGTCCTTCCTCAATATGGTTTTCGCAATGTTCTGAAAACCAAAATGGAAATCGAATTGGTAAGATCTCTCAATCATGGTTCAATCGGTTGAATCACGGATGCATGAATAGGTAATCAATTATTGTTCAATCCAATTCATACAAACTAAGAACTGATTGTGGTTGAAACAATTGATAGACTTATTGGTTTCAAATTCAACTTTTGGAATCGGGCGGTCCGATTCTAAAAAACATTGTTTTTTTAAGAAAAATAAACCTCCATAAAAGGTGGATGCTCCTCCATTTTGTCCTCCTTTCATCCTGAAAATTCTATTCCCCTCCTAACTCTGAAACAACATAAGAGTTTCTTAAGGATTCAACAATTAAAGCAAAATATGCATACACTATTTAAATATTTACTTAAGTTGTGCAGAATTAGAGTTTATAAAGATTTATAAAGTTTGGCATAGTGGGGTTACTTGATAGTGGTAACACAATCTAAGATGGGTTATACCTAAAATTTGGTCATTGGAGATACTTGCCCAGTCTTGAAACATGACATATTGATTTTTTTTTTTTTTTTTCTTAACCAGATTTAGGTGTGTGAGGCATTGGCTAAAAGGAATTAATAAAGGCAAAACAGATATCTTCATTGAAAACCTCCCTGGTGGACCTGACAATATCAATCTTGCTCCTGATGGCTCATTTTGGATCGCTTTGGTTCAAGTAATACTACTATATGAACTTTGTTTTTATTGGGGAAATATTACTGAGTGGGTAAAATTTAATATACTAGTTGCTTAAATAAATTTACTAAAGTTAGGAATAATGTAATTTTGTTACTTAAATTTAAAAAAATGGTAACAAGAAAATCAGAGATCAATTTTAAAAAAAAAATCTAATTCTGATTTTTATTGCTAATTCGTTTAATTTTGACAAAGAGGTTGAAACTTTTTTTTTGGTGTCCGGGTTCGAACCCTGGACCTTGTATATATTATGCATTGTCCTTAGCTAAACTCACGGGGACCGAAGAGGTTGAAACTATCATAACTAATTTACTCAATTTGCCAATAAATATACAAAATCCCTAGCAATTGATAAAATTTTGATAAATAAATAAATAAATAAAAAAGCAAAGGATTTTGTTTCTTTTTTGACGTTGATTTATTTTTCAAAAATATTCATGCTGCAGTTAACTTCTAAAAGGCTGGGGTTTGTGCACACCTCTAAAGTATCCAAGCACTTCTTTGCTTCATTTCCAAGGCTATTTAATCTGATCAATAGTGCAACAAAATCAGCTATGGTGGTAAATGTTGGAACTGAAGGCAATATTATCAGAAAATTTGGTGATAATGAAGGGAAGGTGTTTAGTTTTGTAACTTCAGCTGTGGAGTTCGAGGACCATCTTTACCTAGGAAGTCTTAATTCTGACTTTGTTGGAAAATTGCCACTGTCAATTGCATAGTGATGTTCAGATCTTACTGAATAAGGGGTGTGTATCATCGTATGTGAAAGATGAAACGAGTATTTCTCAGAAACATAAGTTAGTAATCAGAAACATAAGACAGACAATCAATAAGATGCACTATCACTTGTGTGAAAGATGAAACTAGAGTATTTCTCAAATTACACAAAGTTGGTACTTCATACATATTGTAACTAAAACTCAACCGTATAAGAGTCAATCTACTGTATCCTCATCTTCTTTTCTACTCTTGATGAGTGTTTCTTTGTTTCACTTGATCGATCTCTTTTCTCTTTCTTACTATTTACAAATTCAGCAAAGGATGGTATTGGCGGTAAGTTTGTATTAAAAGAACTTTCTATTGGCATATCAGATGGGATTGTTTCTGTTATAGGATTTTCTGAGAGCTCATTGCCAGTTTCTTCGTTTGCACAAGGATCTGAAGTAGGTAGTGGTGTGAGAGGATGCTTGGCTTCAAAGAAGACACTCGGTGATGAGGAAGAATCAATTTCACAAAGTCGGTTCATCAGATCGACAGAACTTGTAGTTTTCAACCACCTGATTGTACTTGCAACTTTGGAATAATAGAATGATTTGCCAGTCTTGCCATATTTCTTGTAGCATTCATCTTCAAGAAGAGATGCCGAGGTTTCCAATTCAGTCCTGAATAAATATTTTAAATTAGGAAAAGAAATACGGAAACAGCTCACACCCTAACAGCAATTGCTGCTTCAAATTGTTCAGGGGTGGGGAGGCTGTCCTGAACAAACATGGTACTATGGTGAAATATTTAGGTTTGTTATTTAAATAGTTCACCAATGGAATACCAAATTAACTCCAACGATTAGGGTGTTGCTATGTTAATCCTGATGACTTTTAATACCAAATTAAAATCCTTCAATAATTAAAGTGTCATCATACTAGTCCTTCAAAGAATTTTCCACAAAGTTACCATGTATTCGTTAAAGGATCCAATAGCCAAATTTGCTATGGATACACATGGATATGTGTGAACAAACAAACACTTAGTCTCTCAAAGATACATAAGGGCCAACACAGTCATCTGTATGGAGTGGAGGATTAAAGTCCTGATACTAAAGGACAAGTGTTCGTGACAATTCTGTATCTTTGAGGGACTTCTTTGTTGAAAAATTATTCAGAGACTAATTAGTCTTTAAGGGACTAATTTATTGACAAATCTTTAGAGGTCTAATGTGACAACACTTTAATCTTAAGCGGACTGTGATCTTTGAACAAGATGCTATTGCATGTCAAATACATTGCCCACTTGTTATAGCAATTAGATGATGAGAAACTTCAATTGGGTGGTTTTCCTGTTGTGGCAGACTGAGGTGTCATATAAAAGAACTTAAACTAGCAAGAAGGATGTTTACATACTTAAAGTCGTCAAGCCGTTGCTGAGCCTCTTTTAAAGCATTTTGTAATCTCTGTCTGCTTGCCTCTCGCAATGCATCAGAAATAGCATTCTTGTCAACTTTGTTTCTCTGTAAATCATATCAGACATGTGAGTATGAGACAGAAAGATAGGGGCGGTGTAACAATTTCTGCTGTGTTCATCTGAACAGTACTCAGCTAAGAATATATATATATAAGAGACTTGAAAATAAACTATTATACATTTCCAATTACAGATCGCTAATCATAAAAAAGTTCTGTTATAGAGCCAGTCAAAAGCTTTAACCATGGGAAATAGAACTAGGCATAGAGCAAATTAGAGAACATACTTTTTTCAACAGAGTGGGTATAATGCGTAAAAAGTGAACCTGTTTATTAGTGTTCTCGTTTTGATAGTACTTCTCTTCTGCCCTCTGTAACAAATCAAGCTTTTCATTTACTCCCAGTCTGGATTGAATCTTTGACCGGGCTAGATTGTTGACAACCTCATTACCGTCTGCCAACAAATATTCATTCACATGAATGAATAATCTACTAACCACTACATCATCACAACAGTAAAACAAATGCAATTGAAATAAACTTGGTACCGCCATCTATGTCGGAAATATCTTCCTCTGATCCACTTGCTTCCTCATCTCGATTCCAGAATTCAGATAACTGTCCTCCATCAATTGCATCGGTAGAACTGAAAAAAATGACCGTGGTGGATATTCAAGAAAAGTAGGCATTATTTAACTGGATAAATTAATGTACCAAAAGGAAATCACCACCAAGCCAACTACAAGTTCAGCACACAATCTTGTTGGCATAAACCACTTTTTTTTTTTTTTTAATTTCCTCCTCTATCTTTTTCTCTCGCACTTTTCTTTCTTTAAGACTAGACATGAGAGGCCAGAAGGCAAAATCACATGGTAGATACTACAAAATCCTATGCTAATGGCATGGTCAGCCGGTCATACACAGCCAAAGACAACACACAAGTAATATATAAACCCTATCATAGCCATAGTACACTATTTGATCCTCTAATGTCAGATATACTAACAAATCGATCATCGTCTTCCAATGGTATCTATCATTAGTATAAAACACAACTGCAGATCACGTATTCCCAATATGTTTTTTCGGTTGATCAACTTTAAGCTAAATTCCTAATGCATGAAGTTCTTTACCTGGTAATGAAAACTCGAGAACCGCCTCTCTGACGTAGAGCACAAGCAGCTGAAAGATCCTCCAAATTTCTGGCAACCAAGTTTGGGTGTCTACAGGAGTCACATGTTTTTCCACATAGTGATGTTGTTACCTGTTTGGAACAAAGTAAAGTATCTATTTGAGTCAATATGAATCACACCACGTAATACCGGGTTGGGATCCGAAATGGTGAGGATCCCAACTCCATAATACCTAGTTCTGTATATTTCATTACCTGCTCCCCAAAACTCTCGAGAATTATTTTCCTACGACATCCAGATCCTTCACAATATTCAACCATCTACATGTTTTACATAAAGATTACATTACTTAAATGCATAATCGCATTGTGCATAGACACCATGTCAAAAGAAGCATGCAAGGATTTAGATGTTACTACCTGATTGAAAGCAGTCAGGGTCATTCTGGTTGATTCTTCTTGTGAACTTGATGATTGTGACTTCTTGCTACCTGAGTTGCGTAATATAAATTCCTGAAATAGATTATAGTAAGAGAAAACAAGTCTGATAACAAAACAAGATCAAAGCATATAGTTAAATAAGTCAACCATTCTTCTGCGATCATCTACTCCATAGTACAACAGACTTGTAGAGGGCAATTGATCACGACCAGCTCTGCCAGACTCTTGATAGAATGCTTCCATTGACTTTGGAATATTGAAGTGGCACACAATTCTCACATCCTTTCTATCGATGCCCTGTAATTTAATCTTAATTTATTAATCGCTAATCACATGAATATAAAAAGATTATAACATTAAAAGAAGTTTCAATCAAATTTATAGTTAACAGCCACTTACCATCCTGAACGAACACCAAAGGTTCAGTAAATCAATGCAACAGAAACGCTCCATGCAGAGTATAGAAAGAAAAGAAATAAATAAATCACAATCTCATATAATTCATCAATCATTGGCATCAGAATAAAATCAGAATATGTGCATATACTTATAACTTTTATACATTTGTGCCGATTCGCTACTCTTGTTTTTATTAATCTCGCTTGGGTCTATATTGTATTGATAGATCAGATTCACTGTAATACTCCATTAAATAATGACAGAGGTGCCATACTCTCTTATATGTTGTCATAAAGTGAATTATAAATAGCCTGAAATAGTGTTCACAATAGTGCTTCTATGCTTTCAGCAGGGTAGTTGTCCATGCTATCCCTGTAGCATTGCGATTTCTTAATGGTGTGCCAGTGGTGCAAGCTATCTGCACCATCTGGTGAGGAATGCCACATTTCCTTCTACACACACTTGTATAAAGACGCAATGAGAAAAAAGCATAAAACACAATCATGAACAATTTAATGCAGTACATCCAAACATGCTAACAACCACAGATGATAACAGTCAAAATAAAATTACAAGATCATGTCTCAAGATTGTGATCGCAGAATCAGTCTACAGTCAAAGTAAAATTACAAGGTAATGTCCATGAGAACCAATGTTTTTAGCATCGCGGTCTAAATCATGGGAGCATACAATCCTACGATTTTTCATGTTGTAGTCATGATCACATCTCAGTGGAATCAGTGTATGATCACCGGTCTTAATTGTTAAATCACAGGATATGTGATCTTAGATGATCCCAAAATTGAGTCTCATTTTGCAACCCAGTTTGAAAACACTTTAATTTCCCCCTAATTCCAGACCTAACTTCCCTTACCCTTCAGCCTCACTAGCTCTTTGTGCCTTCTCCCTCTCTTTTCTCTTTCTAGAACTGTGACCACCTATGATTAAGATCAGTGATCCTGCACCGATTTGGCCGAGATGAAATCTTATCTATGATCCAGCATGGAAAGCACATGAAAAATCGTAGGAATCATGAGCTTACAACAATGTGAAAAACTCTTGTCCTCATATGAGCACTGTGCATAAAATTAAAGTTTAAATATGCGTAAAAATTAATACAAAATACATTTATGAGATTAAGTAATCAGACAATTTACATCACCAAACAATTTGGGGAGGGGTAGAATTGGCTACATGAAAATTTTTGTTCAAAAGAAATCACTTTGGTTATTCAATAAAATCAGTCAACCACTTTCGTGAAAAGTGTTCCTCTTAAACAGCAAGAAAATACAGTAAAAAAGCTGGACATTAGTGGACAGCAAACTCAATAGCATTCAAGAGTACGTGCAAGGGTGGTGGTCCAAATGTCTTCTTGCAAGTGACTACTGCAGGCTACACTCACAGAATTCTACCTCGATGAGACAATCTAGGTAACTTTAACTGTTAACAGTAATGTTCATCGAGTGTTCACTTATGAGGGCAGATTACAATATTTGACATTTCCATTGATTCAATCGAAGAGAAAATCCAAGTCAAGTGCGTTAACGATGTTGGTCACATTCTCCCTTAGTTTTGATTATTTTGAAATGAAACTACTAGTACTAAAATTATTTCAACTGCACCAGGGAAAATTAGTTTTGATTATTTTGAAATGAAACTACTAGTACTAAAATTATTTCAACTGCACCAGGGAAAATTTTGTATAATATAGTATTAGAAAGTTAACCATGCCACTTAACACAAATCAAAACGAAAAAACATACCCAAAAGCAACAGTGGCAACTACAACTTTTGTTTTTGATGAAATCCAATCATGTAGCACAGAAGTTCGCATCTTATTATTCAGTCCTGCATGATAAGCTGAAAAAACCGGAAAATTATGAATACTAAATCAAGGGAGGAGTCAACTTGTAGGATTGAAGGGGAAGCTTCTCCCAAATGGTTTTTTTTTTTTCAAGTTTTTCTTAATATTACATGTATTATGTGTATTAGTTGCTCACAATATTTGATAATATTGTTCTTAATGCCTTTCAACTTCTTGTCCCATATTTTTTATATATTCATTGTACACAGTATGACTTATAATCTTGTTCCCTACTTTAAAAAATTTAGTCTTTACTTCTATATCAAGCTTTTGTTGCGTATAAATTTATTTTATTTCATTTTGTTCTTTTCTCTTCTATCTTACATGCCTCTCTTCTTCTCTTTCTTATTTTGCCTCAATTTCTAACATCTTATCCGTCATGAATAGTTGAATGATAGTTTGGCTACTTAGAGAATTCCCTAGTGATAGAATGAGAAAGTCATCAATGTTTTCAAAATATGATCACCTGTACAGAACTATTATAATGTAAATTTATAGCATATTATGTTTATAGTATTAGTGTACTATAATGCAACAGATTTACATGCATGCATATATTCAAGGTCACTTTAGTTGCAATAAATCATTTTGCAAAGGCATTACAATACATAAAAATATTACCAGCACAAGAAATGCCTCTTTGGGATAGATGAGCTGACAAGTCATCACACATGGAACGTTCAAGGCAGTAAATTATCGCACAAACATCGCCCATAGATTTGAGTCTATCAGATAAATCAGAATAAGCATCGTCCAATAGATCTTTGTACCTAACTGTTTAACGAAAACATCGAGTCAGATTTGATTGATTTTATAAGTAAAAGCATGCCTGCATCTCATGCAAAATTAACATATAAAGCAATTCACCAATTAAACTTATTGAGTAACTGGAATGCTCAAAATAGCCCTAAACTTACTGGGTTGGAATCGGACGGATTGCTTCAAATATGTTTCATTTGCATCTTATCTATTTTCATGCAAATGTTTTTTTTTTTTTTTAAAAACAGAAATTAGCTTGTAAGTTTTTTGCTTTCTTCTATCTTCTCGTTGATAGCAATGTTGTCACCAAATTTAAGTTACATTTAGGTAATGACTGGATTGATTCATTATTTATGTGCCAGCCACATTGCATTTGATACAGGACAGTGATGGTTTCCCATTACTAACATGGAAATTATGACCTACAAGCAGGGTGAAACTGGAATCTGAATTGATTTATAGATGTGAATCAAACAGCAAGCAGGATTGACTGACCTTCATAATATATATTAGGACGATTAAAAGAAGTCTTCAGTATTAACGCATTTTGCATGTGCAATGATTCCACTACATCCTTCTGAACCCTGAAGAAAATAAATAACCAGTAAATTAAAATGACAATGTGATTCTCGTTTTTCACACCTCATGCCAAGAGAAAAAATAAAGAAAATGAAAGAGAATGCCTGCTTCAAAAATGCTACTCAGAATGTGCAATGATCAATGAGATAAACAGAGCATACTCTTTGAATTTGAATATTTTAAATCGACATTATCATAAAACAATATGACAGACCCATAAAATAAAAGCAATCCTATCATGATAGAATATACACACACAACAGAGACAACTACATACCACCAATAAGAGAATAGAAATTTCAGAAATCCACAACAATTGGAAGATTATTATTCAGAAGAATAGATAGAAATGCATAAACATAGGATTTCATATGAAATTTGCTCATGCACAATTTATTTTTTATAGGGTTCATGCACAAAAATAAATAGCAAAAATAAGCTAATTCTATAAAAGAAAGTAAATTAAGAAAACTCACTTAGGAACAGCAGTAGCGGTTAGAGCTAATATCGGTACATCTGGTAGGTGGCTTCTCAGAGTTGAAAGCTTACGGTAGCTAGGTCTGTTCCCAAATACAAAAAGAAAAGGGAATAGCACATCATCAGAATAAACTCCAACCAAAACTGTATCATCATAGGAAACCTTGAGCTTTTAGATTAGTTAGTTCAAGAGTAGCACCTAACATGGACATGTGCAAAACTGTGGCATGTGTGATTGAACTTGTTTACACTTTTAAATTTAATAATGAAAGATTGAGATAAGAACAACATTATATCAAAATCACCTTAAAATAACAAAAACTAAACTGATTGGTATCAGTGTTCTGTTTTAAATCTGGATGACCTGTCAAGTCCATAATGGACCAAAACAATCTAATGACCAATCAATCCCTAATAGATTACCGCACATATTATGCCTCACTCTCTCACATCGTTATTAATATCATATTCATCGCATCCTAAGAAATTTCATAGAAAAATTCACATGGATAGTAGCATAATGAATAAAAAAAACCTGAAATCATGACCCCAGGAAGAGATGCAATGTGCCTGAAAATTATGAATAAATTAAATTATCAAAGATGGTCATAAAATTCCAACAGAAATTTGAAATAGTGTTTCCGGCTAGACCTCGTCAATGGCAATGAGACTTAGCAACCCCCTGGAATGAATCTTTGTCAGTTTTGACATAAACCCTGGGGTTGCTATCAACTCTGGAGTAACATATAGCAGCCTTGTAGACGGTTTTCCAGAACCAAGGTCCTCATGAATCTTAAACATAAAACAGAAAATCAGTTTCCTAAATTAATAACACAGAACAAGTAAGAAATTGACTACACACTCATATAAGTGAATTTGGCAAGGATCCTTTTCCTTCTTCCATATTTAACAAGGGGTAAATTCTATAATCGAAGGTCAGTAGCCCAATAATGCGGTTCAGGGATAAGATATCAAAGAATTCTAGCATTTTCACTGAGAAACACAAATTTACTAGACATTATTCTTGTATATCCACAAAAATCCAAACTTCAACATAAAACCCAAGATCTGAGCAAAGAGTAGTGGAATAAGATTATGTACTTATTATGCAAACTAAATTTCTATTACACATTTGTATACGTAGATACATCATTCACAATACAATATCAGCAGTATTCTAATAATCCACCTTATCTTTTGCTTTTGCTGTTTTAGTTGAGGAGAGAAACTCTGCAGCAATTCCTTTCTCCTTTAGTGCCATCACTTGGTTTTCCTAACTTGTAGGGAAAAAGAACCATATGAACCAAAAAAAACTATTAACTCATAAATTCAGCATGTCTGAAAAAACAGTCCATGTCATAGAGATTCGACAAAGTTTTACGTTGGCTGTCGAGGCCTAACACAACCCTCTCCATTTTACCCGGGCTTGGGACCGGCCTTGGCAGGATTGTCGAAAAAACAGTAAACTGATAAAATGAAAAAGATGCATACCATTAAGGCTGACAGCACTCAGCAGAATAAAAGTCAGAAATCACAAGCAGTATCCTCGTATGCAAACCCGAGTGAATTATCAGACAGCATTTAGCTCAGTATAAAATACAAACTCTCAAAAAAAGGATGAAAATTATTCACCTATTAAAGGACAAACAACAAGCACAATTCCTTCTTTTGCCAATGCAGGGATCTGATAACACATTGACTTGCCTCCTCCAGTTGGCATAAGACAAAAACAATCTCTTCCTGTAACCACACAAAAAGAGCAAAGTTAACCCAAAATTAATGAAAATTCCAACTCAAACCACCATCATTCAAGCAATTAGGTTATGTTTGAATTGACTTATTTGAGCTTATCTCCCGACATAAACACTTGTGAGTTTGAGAAAGCTTATGAAAATAGCTTATGACATACCCATAAGTTATTTTCAGCTTATTTACACAATCTCTCCAATATAGCTTATGAAAACAAACTATACTACTTTATCTTTTGTTACAAAAATAGCTTATACATAAGCATTTATGCGATAAGCATTTGTTTGTGCTATAAGCAATGAAGCACAAACATGGCATCGACACACGTAGTAATTTAAGAAAATGTCATAATTGAAAGTAATCACATGTGTCGGTGTTAGACAACGCTAGACACGCCTTCGATTAGAAGTGTGGAACTGTGGATGCACCTGAGAAAAACCACATTTATGATTTAACTACATTTTCTAATACCTCATTTACTACTAATTACTACCAAATATGAAGAAAAATACCAAAATTCAATTTTGATAGAAAATTCAACTGAACCTATAAAGAAAAATGCGAATTGCACCTGAAAGCACAGCTTGAATAGCTTCCAATTGCAAACCCCTAAAATCAGGATACCCAAAATGCCATCTAAGAACCTTCACGAGCGATTCTTTGCTACACAATTCCAATTTCTTCTTGTTCCCACTGGTTTCGATCAACGGTAACGGCGATTTCTTCAGATTCTTCTGCATTTCGATTTTTACCTGTGAAATCGAACGTTGATTAACGAATTCGTAAATTGAAGAATTGAGAATCGAAAGAGGAATTGAAAGTGCAAACCTTTCGATCGATGATCGATTGTTTCGCGTTTGGAGCAATGGATACTGTGAGCAAAGCGTTCGCGGGTTTTTTGCTTGGAAGTTACAGTTATGAAAGAATGTGAATGTAAATAGTTCAGGGTTTGCTAACTTGCTAACTACACCCCGAAAATTGTTATCCACACACCCGTTTCGTATGAAGTTGCAAACACCACTTAAACTCAAACACACAAATGTGTGAGGTTCAAACTCGAGTGAAGTTGTTCAACATAATAATATGACGTTGTCGGTTTAAGTTTAACACACTCGTCTTTTATTAAAGTGTTTTATTTACCCAAAAAAATCAATATTTTAAAGACTGAATTGAAGTCGGATTGAAGTCGAGTTAAAATAAGTTATACTAAATGTTTTAAAAATAATCTTGTTTTTCTTTTTGCAATTTTATGATATCGAATTTTATATATCGATTACAAACCATCGGGACATTAAAATTCGTACCCGTGGATATATGGACATAAAATTTACAGCGGGAATGCCGCAAATAATTTAACGGGTTTTCACATATAAATTAAACAAATATTTTGTAAAAACAATGCATTAATATTGGTATTTTAAAACTACTTATGAGTTTTAAAAGGAGAAAAAAAACTAATTTAACAACTAATGGTTTACTAACATTCTCTCAATGAACTCACTGTAGTACTAGGAATAGGTTCATGCATGTCAGCTATTAAAATCAAAGCCATAAAAAACTGTTGATGGCCTGGTAATCATTCATTAGTTACTGTTATAAATAATTAAGTGTAATCAGAACATCTTGAGTTGATTAATAGAAATTCACTCCACATTGTACTTCATCTCTCTTTCTGATCTTCACCGTTTCTTCTTATTTCCAATGCAAACATATATACGATCTGTGATTAAATTCAGTTACACTCATTCAAAATGCAACCAATTTCTAGAAAATCGTGCCACTTCAGACAGTAACGTGGAGATACACTGGAACTACTGGAGTGCGAAAGGCCTTAGCTACGATGGTCTCCGACAAAAAAATATTCTCACTCCATGTTGGAACTCTTAACATGGTTCTCTTCATCAGACCAAAACCACAAGGCAGCTCCCTTCTTCACTAACCGGGATGTTGCGAAGGTTTGGTTTGGTGAGGGGAGGAAAAAGGGGTGGAAGAAGGATATGAATGCATGGGTTGACTACACTCAGAGTAGGCCACTGTATAAGCACCCTATAATATATAATTTATTCGACATCATATGAAGCATTACATAGTTTTAGAACCTTGATACAACTTGATACAATTCTGTCTTGAAAATAAAATACAAAAACAAAACTATGTCCTGTTTTTCTGAGAACTACCATTCCATTTTATCCACACAACTCATGGTAGCCGCCAATTTCTCATTGACTTGTTTATTAACCAGGTCCCGATTTATTCTCCGGGGATAGTTATATTGAATGAGCAGATCTACAACGCCCCTCGAAAACATACAACTCAAATCTACAATGGGTGAAACATAACATTTCATATCACACCATAGAGCATTAGCACTGAATACATTCCACCCTTAACCTGTTTTCTGTACGAAAGCTTTTATGTCAAAAGCATCACCAGCAGACGTCTTTGTAATGACACCCTACACAGAACAAAGAATGGTCAGAGGACAAAGACCAAATGAACCCAATACTAACCATGCAAGAGACAGAAGAGGTAAGACATACCTTCTCAGTGATGATCCCATATATTAGATTAGCAGGTGTAACATCAAAAGCTGGATTCCACACAGATATTCCTGAGGCAGCAACCTGCTCTCCGAGTCCTCCACGCGTGTTCAACAACTCCTTGGGAGATCTCTCTTCAATGACAATTTGTTGTCCAGAAGAAAGTGATAGATCAATGGAAGTCAATGGCGCAGCCACAAAAAAAGGTACATTATGAAACTTGGCACATAAGGCAACGCTATAGGTTCCAATTTTGTTTGCTGTGTCACCTGCAATGCCAATTAGAAGAAAATAAATCTAATGATAGCTTTAATAGTTTAGAAGACACGCGATTATATCACTTTCATTTCAACACAAAGTACCATTTGATGCAACACGATCCGCGCCAACAACAACAGCATCCACGCGCCCTGCTTGCATTAATGCAGCCGCAGCAGAATCTGCTATAAGAGTTGCAGGTATTTTGTCATGTACCAACTCATAGGCAGTAAGTCTGGATCCCTGCAATTAAGCATTATGATCTGTAAGCATCAGCTCCAAACGATTTTAATCTATTAGTTTCATGGGAAGCAGTTCATGGAGAAGTGATTCTCAAGATACATGCAGGCAAAAACCTACATTAAAGAGACGTGTTCCCAAAACTACTTCAGGGTTCAGGTAATCAATTCCATCATCATCTTTAATCCCTCTAACCAGTCGGAATTTTTTTTTTTTATTACTATTACTTGATCTCTAACTGGCATGATCATCACCAGCAGACATTCTCTGACTCAGTTAATGGAATTTAGTTTACAGGATTCAAAACAAATTCTTTCCTATTCGGATTTAAACGAACCATGATACCAATTGAAGTATATCTAAAATTTGAATGCTCTAATACAGAAATGCATTTCATATTTTGAAACTTGAAACTTGAAGATGGAACATAAACCAGAAGATTAACACATACAGATCATATTGTTGAAGGGGAAACTTCAATGTGCATCTTCTCGCAAAAGAGAATCGGGTATTACTATATTTGGAAAAATGCACTCACTTGATTGAAGGGGCGTGTTTCTGTGCAGTAAGCCCTTTCTAAAACTCCCCCGCTGTAAAGTGCACGGATTACACCAAGAGCAGTACCATATCCAGCTGTAGCTAAACTGAGTAAAAAATCAAACACAAATGCATGTGAGTACTGAGTACAACTAGACACCTTCTCGCTTTGTCGATCAAATGAAGAAAAAAAAAAAAAACAAAAGACATTTATGTTTAAACTTTATGTATTATAATAATAAGTGATGGAATTGTAGCAGGCACCTTCCAGTATTGCAATGGGTCAAAACAGAAAGCTTCAGTTTTTCTGTTTGGTTTTGAATAAAACTAGCTCCATAAGTTCCAATTGCTCTGTTCGATGCAACATCATCCTCAAGCATTATTTCAGCAGCATCTAGATAAGCCTAGAAAATAATTCAACAGATTCAGGTTTGAATGGCTATATCAAAAATAAGAGTAAAAAGGTACAAAATGTCCCTTGTTTATACAAGAATTCGTCGTTATAAATCTATAATAAATCTTAGAAGCACCTGAAACACACCCTTGGCCTCTGAAGTGGCAGCAGCAGCCTTAGATATGATTTCTTTGAGCTTGGTCGCAGCGTCTGATAAGTTCACCGCGGTTGGCCGACTAGAAGAGCATGAAGATAGAAAATAAAACTTAAACTCATGCTAGAAAGGAACTTCATGACAACAACCTCAACTTCTTAAGGAGGAACTTCAACATGCTAAATGCTATTTATTTATCAGGCAATGGCATGACTAGGATCATCCACAATAAGTAGATTGATATCTTGCTAAAACAGGTAATGGACAAAATACCTCGAGACAAGATAGTCCAACTTCTTCTGCAGGAAATAAACAGCGTCATCAGTAGACCCATTAAAATCATCTAAATTGGACACCTCCACAGCCAGCGAAAGTGCCGCTGCAATAGCAATAGCAGGTGCTCCCCGGACCACCATATCTCGTATAGCTTTCCTGAGAAGGTCATAATGTAGATATATTAGGATACACTCATACACTGATACAAAATACAAAACAGATAATAATTCCGACTCGATAGGCTTTCTTTTCTCCTCAATTTCTACTTCAATAACTAGAGTTCGAAATCCAATACTGCATCACATCAGGCAGACAGAACATATCATTTCAAAATGGACCCAAAAGTGCATCATCAATAAACAATTAGCAACCGTGGTTCCAATTTAAATCCTTGATAGAGACTTTACAATTGACCACTCAAGAAAATTATCTAGACCTAATTTGGATTAGATTTTAGGTAAGGAAAGCTTCTAAATTAAAATAAAATTATGGTTCTCATCTATTAATAGTTATAGATGTATACTCAACTCTTCTACTATTTTCATTTGGTAGAGGAAAAGTGTAAATAGCTTGACTCCGAACGAAACACAAGGCAGCCAAAAGAACACAGTCAGGCTAGCTATCAAAGTTTAAAAAAAGGTATGTAACTGCGATCTGAGCAGAGACATGACAGTTTTAAATGCGGCTGATACCGCAACTAAACCGCATTTGAGGTATCAAAGATCCCATTTGACCGTAATTCTCCATAACATCAAGGATCACGACCCAACAACAGCCTTTTTTTTGTTTTTGTTTGAAAACTCGATATCTGGCCAAGGACCACTAATTTAAGGTGCCGGACTCAACCATCCATTTGCGGGGCCATTTAAAGTCAAAGCACAGCTTTGCATGGACTAGCCCACTAAAATTGGCAGATGGAGGAATCGACCAGAGACCTTGAGAGAAGCACACTCCAATATCATAAACCAACACCACCAGGCCAACCCAAGATGGTTACCCTATTTAAAAACCTATTGGCTATAACATAATCAAATTATGAGTCATTGTTATAACTTTACATATCAAAATCCAAGTAACAAGACTTCACACAAAGCATAATAAGAGCTAAAAAAAATCAGAAAATTTCACTATACGTTACTTACCAGCCATCATTAGAATCACGAATTTCCAAGTAAACGCTTTCTAAAGGAAGCTTTGTCTGCACAAAAATAATTATTATCAGCAATAACAAAAAAAAAAAGAATGAAATTGAAGGTGAAGTGAAGAGGGAAAATGAGAACCTGATCGAGGAGCTGAAGAGAGCCACGGTTGTAGCGAATTGCTTGGAGCATGTTGGTAGCGTTGGAATCAGATGCCGTAGAGAGAGAGAGAGAGAGTATCGACTGAGAGTGGCGTGCGTGCAATGAAGCTGGAATGATGCGGAGAAAAATAGTATTTTTCCTTCCTTAATGTTTTTCTGTTAAGTAGATATATCTATATCACAAAAAATATTTAATTATACTTCCTTAAAAAATATTATTTATTTTTACAAATGAAAAAACAAACACTTAGGTGTCGGTCTTTTCACTCTTTTTATTATGATAACGCGTATAAATTTTATTGTACTAACATGTATATATTATGGACATTTATTTTTATGAAATTTTGTCTGTGTCATTTTTATATTACTTAATTTACAAAATAAACTAAAGTTTGTGTGAGTTTTGTGTAGGAAGTATTGATATTCAACCAAATTTTAAGGTTCTTGAAAATTTGCAAATAAAAATATGCTTTTTTTAAGACCGTATGATCTCGATCGGACGCTCAAAGATCGTCTGATTGCATGTAGTATGTGATTGTACTGAATGTGAATTCAAATGATGTTCATTTTTTACTCTTTATATGAATTGGTGGTATGTGGCGAATCAAATAGAGTGATATGTGATTAGGATTTATTGTTTGGATTTGTAAAAGAGAAATGATAATTGTAAACTATTTTTGAACAAGCGTAGGGGCACCTGAGGCATGCAGCCACTCATGTGCAATTTCTTGCGTTTTCTACCCGTTTTCGATCGTTTTTTCTTCTGGAAACTTCTAGGAACTTGAAATGAACTTTCTTCACTTTGTATTGTCTTTAACAGCCTTCTAAGAACCCTTGATCTTCAATTCTTCATCCTTGATCCTTCACATGATGTCTTGATTTGAAGATTTACATGTTTACTCACTGCAAAACACTCAAAACACCTATGAAGTTGTATGATATAGGATAAAATTGAATTACAACGACTCGAGTGAAAACAATACAATATGGTCCTTAAACCATAGACAACTAAAGGGATTTTAAGAGGGGTTTTTCAAAATTTTAATTCTCTTTGCGGAAGAAATCCCATTGAAACGGATCTTGATTAAATCATTAATCACAAATCAAATAGAAACTTAAACACTTTAAGATTCATGTGTTTACCTCTTGAAGAGCAGAACCTTTGAAGCAGAAATCTTTCTGATCACGAGCAAAGCAAAGCAGCGATGCCTCTACTCAGTCCACACGAACAGAACTCCTCCGATGACCGGTGCTAGCCAATTCCAACGGAGATTCAGAGAGAAGAAGGTTTAGAAAACGGCGGCTAGGGTTTCACAACACTTGTGAATTAGGTTAAGCACTCACAAAAAGTTAGTAATGCTTCAGCACAAGGGTTCTATTTATAGAATCACTTGTGTGGTCAGCAAGACAACACTTAAGTACACCGTACCTTACGGTGGACTGCGTTTCTCTATTTTTCGTAAATTAAATAATAAGTCATACTTAATTATTTAATTACTAATAAGTCTTACTTATTATTTTATAAATAAGTCTTATTTTATAAATAAGTAGTACTTATTTATTTCTCTCATCTATCTGCCCTTTGTGTGTGACCCTATAGGTTCCCATAACGTTGGCAATAATATTAAATCACATATTTAATATTATAAACAGTGAGCGGTATCTAGCAACACATCACTGCTACCCAAGTCACGAGAATGTCATGTGATCTGACGAAACCTTTCCATGATAATAATCATGTCTATAATTACCCGTCTGCCCTCATGTCTATATTGAACACAAGGCATAGACCGTGTCATCTAGGTCACTCCTGTCCCTCAGCATGATTCATGGAGTACCCATCAACCAACTTTATAGTCATCCTGTTACGGACAACGTTTGAATGGTGACAAAGCACTCGACTCCAACATCTAGGGTACATAGTGGTTTCAGGTCGAAGGGTGGAATACAACACTATCACTATGAGAATATCTTATGACACTTTTCATAACTTTTACTATGTAGTATTCTCATGGCGGGTCAATCCAATATAAATATTACTCCTAATATTTATATCTATGTGAAGACTTGATAACTCTTTATCCATGATCTATGAGATATGATCATCAGTTTACCCACATAATAGTCTCTATGCTTTAATGATATCCCACTTCTCAATAAAAGCTTGACTACGGATACTTTTAGAATAGTTTCCTTATGTTTAACGGGGTCTCACAATTAAGTTATACTTAATGTTCCATCAAACGGACTAACTATTCTAGGGACTTTATTATTTTGAAACAAAACAAAATCAATAAAGAAATGCCTTATTATTTATATATTCACAATATATATTTATATCAATATCATGATACAAAGTCAAATCCAATCAATATAGATTGGCTATTAGGGCTTATTCCAACAACAACTCCTCTAACTATCATCTTATTTGTCTTCAAATGCAAAAAAAAAAAAAAAGTACTAAAAACATAGCCAAAATGTCATATGATGCTTTGTCATCATTCTCTCTCTCTCTCTCTCTCTCTCTCTCTCTCTCTCTCTCTCTCTCTCTCTCTCTCTCTCTCTCTCTCTCCCCTCATCCATAGCGGGACTCACTACTACGAAACGATACCTAAATTTGTCAATAGAGTATATGTAATGCTCGAATAGTTTGATAGGTTGAACAAGAGACAAAAGTCTGCGGTGAGAGGTTCCCCGCTAAATATTCCATTGAGGTTGAAGATATAAAAGGATGTTTTCACTGCCACACCCGTACGAAGGTATGCATATAAGCCATGCACTAAGGGTGCAATTGGCATGGGGCAACCTTCAATTGATTCATCACGCCCATCTCAAAAGGGGAAAATTGAATCTTAACCCCAATCTAAAGAAGGAAACACAAATACATGACAAAGCCACATTGTTGGGGGGAAATAGTCACAGTTCAAGCATCCGGAACATCCAAGATCGTGTCAGGTAGGTACATGAGGAAACCCTCGGGATCTCCAAAAATTGATGGCTACCCTAATATTTCTTCACTCACAAAGGGGAACCGATCCAAGAACCGGGCAGGGATGATGGACCCGCCTTGACGGTATATCTTCCTCCAATTCAAATCCACATATATGTCCATAAAAAGATAAGGCAACAATTATACCATAATAGAAGGGCACACCATTCAAACGCTAAGAGCCCAACACCAAAAAAGTCAAAAAAATTGAAAGGAATGACGACCCAGTAATCCCCGATCTTAATTGTTGGACATAAACTCGTCAATGGTGAACCTGTTAAAACTGGGGGGCACAACAAAGGTTCATTGTCCACCATGTTACCTGGGTACTTACCTAGAATCGTCATAAAAGGAGATGGCAGAAGGTCCACAAGGAAGGAGGAAAGCGAGAAACCCAGATATAGAAAAGAGCATTCTTGAGGCACACAACGCAGAGAGGTTCCTGAATCCTCCGGCAAGGATCAAAACCCAACGATCCTGAAGGCAAGAAATCTTACTTGGTGCAGAACGACAGTAGGGAACGGTGAAGAAGGCAAACACAAATATGAATTCTTTTGATGATCATCACAAAGCCAAGAGAACAAGAGGAAATGTAGGAAACTTCAAAAAGAATTGTAGAAGCCATTTAAATAGGCTATAGGAAGCCATATGAAAAGGCAAAGTTTTAACGACTTATCTAGCAAGGAAGGGTGCCTCGAAAAGGCGCAGCCAAGTTATGTGACATCTGTCTTGGCAAGAAAGCACAGACAGAAACAAACCAGACAACAAAAGCTGATGACAAGTTGCAAAAAAGGAGTCAACCCTTATCTTCCTGTCCGGACCAAATCAAGGTCTAGGGCCCACGAGTTCATAGAGTTTCTATTCTCAACCCCTTCAGAATTGATCTCAACGCAAATAAGAAAAATGATGTCACTAACAATTCAGCTGACTAAAATCAGAAATTCCCTTACTCACATGCACCCATAAAGGTCCAGGCACCTCCAAACTAGGCAGAAAACGATTGGAACATGATCTTCAAAAATCTCATAAGGACATTTGAAGTCTGGTGTTACTTTGTACAGTCCAAAGACGACGAGTATGATGAGGCCCTTGTCGATGAAGGCATGTCCCCCAAGATACTTCTATTAAGATACAACCTGACTCCCTCAACCTATAACTTAGGGGGCAATTGTTTCAGACTTTCCAAGGCCCAATTCGGTTGGGTTCAAGGCCGACCCAAGCCTAGAGAGCAAGAAACACCGTACGATGTGAAGGTGATAAAAACAAAAGAAGGTGGGTTGAATTGTGGTAGCTTTTTCCAGTTTCTTTTTCTTTGTTGTTAAAAACCTGGTCAGGATCTGAGGTATGCAGATTCTGACTCAGAGTCCGAGTGAAGAGGATAAATACATAACACAAAGATATATATATATATATATATATATATATATATATATATATATATATATATATATATATATATATATATATATATATAGAGAGAGAGAGAGAGAGAGAGAGAGAGAGCAGACACAAAACAATTTAATCTCGTTCCTCCCACAACATAGGAATAGTCCAGTCCCCTTTTTTTTTTTTTTGATGAACCAGGAGCTTGGACAGGCATCAGAAGGCATCGTCGACATCCCAACTAGGTTGGCACCCCGAGATACCTCCATCCTATGCCGCCAGACTCAAGAAAATTTTATTAAAAAAGGGGGAAAAATATATACAAATGAGGGGGGACTAGGCCAAAACCCTCAAAGAAACAAAAAAAACAAAAACAGACAGAAGCAAAACAGAAAAACAACACCGTCCCATTAAGGGAGTCTGAAAGTAGGAAAACCACATCTATCCCGAAAGAAATCAAGCCTCAAATCCAGAGGAAGATGATCCAACCAAACCGATCCAGCAGATGAGTGCCCCAAAGAAGCCAATTTATCCGCACAACTATTTCCTTCACGGTAAATGTGCGAAGAAATTACCTGGACTCCTAGCCGACTAACATTGTGCCACCTATTTCTTAACACAATAGGAACCAAGGAAGATCGTGAAAAAATTAAAAGAGCACTAGTGGAATCACTTTCAAGCCATATATTTTTCCATCCTTTTTTTGCAGCATACTCCATCGCTAAAATAATTCCCATAACCTCTGCATAAAAGACAGACTGGAAACCGATATTACAATGAAAAGCTCCACGAAAAGTACCTAGATAATCACGGAACAGCCCCCCACAAGCTGCATGTCCACCAACCACCGAGCCATCCGTATTAACTTTTAACCAAGGCGAAGAAGGAGCCTTCCATAAAACCGTAATAATATCCTTGACAATGCGACAATGAGGAGAGACCGCAAAAGAATCAAGGAACGGGAAGTCCGAGGTCAAGCACTTACCCTTAGAAAGATTTCCGGACATTGCAATTGCAGCATGGATGCGGACTTTAGATGAGTGCAAAGTAGGCGTCACCGCGGAAAAACGCAAAGCATTACGAGCCCACCAAATAGTGTGAATTGTATGCAATATTGCCGCTAGGAAAATATCGGACACTTGCGAAGAGCACATTGCTGGTCTACAATAGAGGAGAGTCGCAATAGAAGAAGTATCAATGACACAATTAAGCTTAAAACCAATCCAATCCCAAAGATGAGTAGCAAATTGGCAACGGAGGAAAAGGTGCTCGGAAGATTCATCTGATAACAAGCATAAACTACAAACTGACACCACAATGCAGCCACGGCTTCTAAGATTATCATCCGTAGGCATTCTACCGTGACTCAGCCGCCAATAAAGAAAGGAATGAGCTGGAGGAACAGCAGCGTTCCAAATGATCTCAGCCCATGGCAGAGAAGCTGTTTGCGGACATAAAAAAGAAAAGGCAAGTTTCGAAGAAAGCGTACCATCCAAAGAATGCTTCCAAACCAACACATCCGGGAGGTTAGTATGAGGGATAACAATATTGTCAACACGGTTTTGAATGTCCCCAAAATCCTTCAGACCCGTAGGCAAGAGAAAGGAGCCGTTTACTATTACTTCGGACAGCATGCCTTTAAAATGTCCGTGGAGAGCAACATCCAGGTTTATTATGTCAACCAAAGGCTTACCTAACCAATTATCTGTCCAGAAATGAATACGATCCCCGGTCCCAACTATCCATAAGGAGTTAAGCATAACTATGCCGATATGTTCTTTAATGCCCGACCAAACCGAAGATTTAAAGTAACGCTTACTAGGCTGTCCATTAGCAAAGTACCGCCTCTTAAGCAAAGAAGACCATTGTTCCTCTTTTCCAATTAGATCCCAAGACAATTTTAGAATCAAAGCTTCATTAATCATCCGCGTAGGTTTAATATCTAAACCACCTTCAGCCCATGGCCGACACAAAACCTTCCACGCTACCGTACAAACTTTTTTTGTGAGAACATCCCCACTCCAAATGAAATTTTTTATCCACGAGTCCAATAAACGCAGCAGCCTCCGGGGCCAAAGATAAATATGAAATGAATAAACTAACATCCCATGAATAATGGATTTTACAAGTTGCACCCTTCCCATGATTGAAAGAATGCTACCTTTCCAAGATGCTAATTTATTTTTGATTTTGTCAGCAATCATACGAAAGTGAACAACCTTGGGCTTACCTTGAAAGATGGGGCAACCAAGATACTGAAAAGGGACCGTTCCAACTGTGAATCCCAACATATTAGAGATCATAATCGCTCGAGATCCTGTCATAGCTCCTGTATAAATACGACTCTTTGCATTGTTTATAACCTGACCCGAAACCTCTGAATATGTATGAAAAATATACAGAAGCTCTCTAATATTACTCTTCAGCCCTGTGCAAAAAATTAAAACATCGTCAGCATACAGAACATGAGTTGGTAAAACAGTTCCTCGACAATAAGAGATAGGTGTGATCCGCCCCCTATTGACTGAGGCCGATAAAGCCCTACTGAGAACCTCCTCGGCTAGGCAAAATAATAGGGGAGAAAGAGGGTCCCCTTGACGCACTCCACGGGAACAAGCGAAAAAACCGACCGCCTTGCCATTCACCAAAATAGATAACCGAGCTGAATGCAGAATAGCCAGGATCCAGTTAATGAAATTACTGTCGAATCCGAAATTATGCAGCACCATTACCAAAAAGTTCCAATCTAAAGTGTCAAAAGCCTTTGAAATGTCCACTTTGAGAGCAACATTCCCACCATATTGTCGTTTGTCAAGAGCATTGATCGCCTCAGAAGCAATAATAATACAGTCAGAAATGTTACGGTCCCTTACAAATCCCCTTTGCTCAACCGAAATGATTCTTGAAGTAATACCAGCGAGCCTATCTGCCACAATTTTTGTAATAATTTTGAATTGGAAATTCGCAAGAGCAATAGGACGGTAATCACCCATCGAACAAGCCCCTGGGATCTTCGGAATCAACACAATCATATTTGAATTGATATTGGGAGGAACTTCACCGCGACGGAAAAATTCTTGGACCGATTTAACAACATCATTGCCCACCACATCCCAAAAAGTCTGATAAAAGTGACCACCGAACCCATCCGGACCAGGAGCCCCATCAGCATTAAGGGCAAACACCGCAGCCTTAATCTCTTCATGTAAAGGGAAACTCATCAGCCTATGATTCTCGGCCTCTGTGACCAAAGAAGGGATTGTTTCATCCACCAGAGTATTTTGAACACAATTATTATCCATGCTAAAAATTCCCTGAAAATAAGATAGAATATGCGCCTCTAAAGCTGTGGCATCTGTGATAACATTGTCGCCGTCCTTCAAAAAAGAAATAGATTTGGTTGCTGCCCGGATTTTTGCTACCCTGTGAAAGTAGGCCGTATTACGATCACCGTGAACAAAATGTTGATTTCGCGCTTTCTCCTTCCACAATTGTTCCTGGACATTTAAAGCTTTAGTTAAAAGAAGTTGGGCCTCTAAATCCTGCAAGTAAAGAGTGTCAGTAAATCCCTCAGAATCAATTATGTGTTGTATTCGATTTACTTCATCCATTGCAAGCTTCACTTGCCTATCAACATCACCAAACACCGTGCGGTTCCAAACCTTAAAGGCATTTTTAACATTACGTAACTTAGCCTGTAAACACGCCATTCCTTGACCTCTAACTCCTTTAGACCACGTGTCCAACACCAGCTTTCTACAATCATCATGAGAGGACCACACCTTGAAAAATTTAAAAGGAGTAGCATGCTGAACCGTTGAGAAAGTAAAAGAAAACAATAGCGGATTGTGATCAGATTGATGGCGAACTAAAGCTGAACAAGTGGAGTTGCGCCAAAAATTTATCCAATCTTCATTGCAAACCCCCCTATCAAGACGAAGAGCCACATTTTCCATACCAAACCGACCATTCGTCCAAGTGTAAAAAGACCCCAAAGTAGGAAGATGATTCAAAACATTTGCATTAGTCCAATTTAAAAAATCTTCACAAGACAAAGGAGGAGGAGGGCGCCTGCCCCTTTTTTCATGAGCACCTAAAACGGCATTAAAATCCCCCATAAACATCCATGGCCCCGGAAAACAACCTTGAAGGTGCGTAAGATCAGCCCAAAGTTGCCGACGGTTCACATAATAAGTGTTAGCATAAATCGCTGCAATATATACCGTTGACTGAAAACAAGAAATTTCCAAAGCTATGCATTGATCAGACACAAATATAACAGTTGCCGATAACTCATTACCCCAAAGGGCCCATAGATTGGGTAGAAGAGGACCTCTATTATTGATACAATATTTATTTACACCTATCGAAGGCCAATACCAAGATGGAATTTGAACAAAATTAACCTTCGGTTCCGCCACAAAAATCAGAAACGGTTTGTGGGATAAATATAAATTTTTTAAAGCAATTCGAGTATCAGAGTTACCGATACCTCGTATATTCCAGTATAGAATATTCATTGATCAGTGGATTTATTGTCACCCCGTGCACGGGACTTTGTCGGCTGCTTGGAAAGAACATGTTGAATCTTAATCTTCTGTTTCTGATTTCTGGTAAGAACAGGTAATAAATTTTCAGCTGATGCGGCTGCCTCCGCCTCTGCTGCCGAACGAGCATCATATTTTCGGACCCTCTCCCATAAATCCATACCATGCTGTATATTCTTGCTGGGGTGAACCTCTTGCCTCTCTGGAGCGTTAACCGTAGCCATGCCCTCTTCAAGATTCTCCACATGATCATCATGGTCATCAACTGTGTCTAGCAAAGCTTCCGCAGATATCTCATGCATATCAACATGCTCAACATTGGATGGTCTTGGAACAATCTCACGAGCACCCATGGGACTCTCCTCCAGCTCCCTTGGGCTCACATGATCTTGCCCCACACCATCCTGAAATGATTCAGATATTACATCAACCTTGGGGTCCAGTCCCCTTTCACTTCCAAGGGATTTCACTATACTCAGTCTGGATTACAAATTGCTCAAGCACCCTTCCAAGAGACTCTCTTGATCAAGCACAAATTCCCAAGACTTCTTTGCTCTAGAACACTACCTAAAGTCTTCCCTGCTCAAGGACAACTCCAAGAGACTTTCCTTTGCTCAATCGCAACTGATTGAGACTTCTTAGTTGCTCAAGGTTTCACCAAGAGACTTATCTTCTCAAGCACGCAAGCGAGAGACTGTCTAAATATTCACAACAGTAAACAAGTTAATTTGTTCTCACACTAGATAATGGTAGTGTAAAGTGAACAAATGAACAAACTATTTAGGATTTATAAGATATAAACTTGAATACAAAAATCCTAAGGCGTAAAGTGCAAATTGAATACAACAGTAAACAAGTTAATTTGTTCTTACACTGGATTTAACAATGGTAGTGTAAAGTGAACAAGTGAACAAATGGTAGTGTAAGGCGAGAGACGTTGGAGAAGAGTGTCAGCGCAAATAGAGTCATTGAGAAGCTTCAATCAAGAAAGTTGGCCCTTTGCCAAATATGGATAATTCCGTTTAATAGTCCTTTGAATTTTCTTTGCTGAAAGTAGAATTATCTATTGCATTCTTTTTGTTCATGAGGTCTTTTATCTGTTTGCATATGTAGACAAAAGAACTGCTATATCAGATACTATGATAGTAGTCCTTTGAATTTTCTTTGCTGAAAGTAGAATTATCTATTGCATTCTTTTTGTTCATGAGGTCTTTTATCTGTTTGCATACGTCGACAAAAGAACTGCTATATCAGATACTATGATAGGAACAGTTCACATAATAAAACAAAACCTACGTGGATTCTGGGTCCCTCAGGATTTTCTCAAATCTGATGGTCATCCAAATTTGGTCGTCAGCTGTTGAGTCTGATAACCTTCACAGAATTTAACAGTTACTCAATATCTTTAAAAAAAACAGTTACTCATTATTTGAAACAGATAAATTGTTATGACTAAATTTTTGGTTCATCTAAGAAATAAACAAAAAAGAATTATAATTGGATAATAACTTTTAAAATAATTGTCAAAAAAATACTTTTTAAATAGGTACAAGGTCAAAAAGAAATGGTAAATTTTGTTTTTTTTTTTATTTTAAAAAATACAACAAAAATATATTGATGCGTTCTAGTCTTCCCCCAAAACAACACTAAGGGTGTGTTTGGATGGAGGGTTTAGGAGGGGAAGAGAGGGGAGGGTTTGATTTTCGTTTTTAAATCATGGACACTATGAAATGTTTTTTTTTTTTAAAATTAAAATAATAATGTGATAAACGATCATATAATACGTCAATCACATTTAATTTATTTTAGAAAAACATGTTGTATAACTTGTAATTTAAAAAAGAAAAATAAACCCTCCCCTCCCTTCCCCTCCTAAACACTCAATCTGAACACACCATAAAAATCCTAACTTCACATTTTAAAACAAAATATATTGCAAAACAGAATATTATATTTTAAGGCCAAATCAATATAGAACTATAACTTGTAACCTCCCTAGTATAATCGAGAGTTAGCGATTTATAGAGTTTACTCGAGTTCATAAGAATTTATAAAAAAGAGAATTTGTATATCAATTAACCTGTTTAGTAACATAAAATTGTAAATTAATAATAAGCATTTAAATGATTTTTTTTTTGAGGGAATAAGCATTTAAATGATAACTCGAGAGGTTTTTTTTTTTTTTTAAGGAACTCGAGAGGTTGACAACCTTGGTTATTGATAACATTTATTATGTTTCTACATATTGATATAGCCTATAACTATTTTTAAGATTAAAGAAATTATCAAACATCCTAACCACTTATTAGTTGTCATTGTGTAAATAACATTCTTACCTCAATTGATAAACATGTCCCAATTTAACACTTGAATGGATTAATAGATGTTTATGACTTATTATCCTCACAATAAGCCAAATGGTATGTTTGATATTATTTTATTTTTCTTATATATATATATATATATATATATATATATATATATATATATTGTCCAATGATCACTATAAGTAACACACGATCATATTCATATTTCATTACAATATACTCTTAATTGAATTAATCAAAGGATGAAAACCAAACATTTAATCTTTGAACTCTTTATTTGTGCACTAATTTTTCTCTCTGTTGTGGCAGTTGAGCAATCTAAAGATGGGAAACAACGTATGTCTGTGTATATTAATTGAATGCACAATTTTTCCTTCTTTTATTATACTTAATAAAAAGTGTTTGTTAATTTACAGTTGGGGCAACAAAAGACGTCATATCAAAAGTTGAGACAGTTGTATGGAAACCATGGGGGGGAGGATGGATAAACTATGGAGAAAAAGGTGGTGCAGGAAGAAAAAATGGTGAACAAGGCTCAGGAGGAAATCATGGTGGAGGAAGTTCACAAGGTGGAGGTGAACAAAAAGGAGGTAGCCAAAATGGAGGGAATGGGGAACCATAATGAAAGCCAGATGTATGCATGTGTGTAGTGTATCCAAGATAATATTTAAAATAAAATCATGGACTATATTTTACCCTATGTCTATTTTTAATTGGATAAACATCTTTCTTTAAGTTAATATGCATTTCATCGATACCCTTAGACTGTATCACTTATATTACCAAAGTTAAATGGACATGTACCGTTGTTTCATGTTGTATTATTTTGTTTAACGTTATGTATTATTGTCAATTACTAATTATGTCATGTTATATCAATCAATAGTATATATATAAAGTAAGGTTTTTTATGCCACATGTCACTTCCACATTCATTTTCAATATTTTTATTATTTTTTCTACTTTTAAAAACCAATATTTTATTTAACATAAATATCTCAACAAACTTTTGATTTTATGCACTCAGTATTTTTTTAATTTTTATTGAATTTATAATATTTTATGTAGCAGAAATATCTCAACAAACTACACATCAATCAATCAATCAATATCAATCAATCAATAGTATATATATAAAGTAAGATTTTTTATGTCACGTGTCACTTCCACATTCATTCTCAATATTTTTATTATTTTTTCTATTTCTAAAAACCGATATTTTATTTAACATAAATATCTCAACAAACTTTTGATCTTATGCACTCAGTATTTTCTTTAAATTTTTATTGAATTCCTAATATTTTATATAGGAGAAATATCTCAACAAACTACACATCAATCAATCAATCAATCAATCAATCAATATCAATCAATATTATATATATAAAGTAAGGTTTTTTATGCCACGTGTCACTTCCACATTCATTCTCAATATTTTTATTATTTTTTCTATTTTTAAAAACCAATATTTTATTTAACATAAATTTCTCAACAAACTTTTGATCTTATGCACTCAGTATTTTTTTTTTTTTAAAATTTTTATTGAATTTTTAATATTTTATGTAGGAGAAATATCTCAACAAACTACACATCAATCAATCAATCAATCAATCAATATCAATCAATATCAATAGTATATATATAAAGTAAGGTTTTTTATGCCACATGTCACTTCCACATTCATTCTCGATATTTTTATCAATAGTATATATACTCCCTCCGTCCCATATTACTTGACCTAGTTGACTCTGTCACGTTTGCCAATGCACAATTTTAAACTTAAATTTCTTTAATAATCTAGTAGAAAAAATTACGAAAATTTGATATTTTGAAAATATTAATCGAGACGAATCTAGCAACATCTTATATGCTATATTTTGTTTTTATATATTAGTAGAAAAATAGAGTCAAAGCATGTTACATGAATAGTGCAAATATTCTAAATAGGTCAAGTAATATGGGACGGAGGGAGTATAAAGTAAGGTTTTTTATGCCACATGTCGCTTCCACATTCATTCTCGATATTTTTATTATTTTTTCTATTTTATTTAACATAAATATCTCAACAAACTTTTGATCTTATGCACTCAGTATTTTTTATCTCAACAAACTACACATCAATCAATCAATAGTATATATATAAAGTAAGGTTTTTTATGCCACATGTCACTTCCACATTCATTCTCAATATTTTTATTATTTTTTCTATTTTATTTAACATAAATATCTCAACAAACTTTTGATCTTATGCACTCAGTATTTTTTATCTCAACAAACTACACATCAATCAATCAATAGTATATATATAAAGTAAGGTTTTTTATGCCACATGTCACTTTCACATTCATTCTCGATATTTTTATTATTTTTTCTATTTTATTTAACATAAATATCTCAACAAACTTTTGATCTTATGCACTCAGTATTTTTTATCTCAACAAACTACACATCAATCAATCAATAGTATATATATAAAATAAGGTTTTTTATGCCACATGTCACTTCCACATTCATTCTCGATATTTTTATTATTTTTTCTATTTTATTTAACATAAATATCTCAACCAACTTTTGATCTTATGCACTCAGTATTTTTTATCTCAACAAACTACACATCAATCAATCAATAATATATATATAAAGTAAGGTTTTTTATGCCACATGTCACTTCCACATTCATTCTCGATATTTTTATTATTTTTTCTATTTTATTTAACTTAAATATCTCAACAAACTTTTGATCTTATGCACTCAGTATTTTTTATCTCAACAAACTACACATCAATCAATCAATAGTATATATGTAAAGTAAGGTTTTTTATGCCACATGTCACTTCCACATTCATTCTCGATATATTTATTATTTTTTCTATTTTATTTAACATAAATATCTCAACAAACTTTTGATCTTATGCACTCAGTATTTTTTATCTCAACAAACTACACATCAATCAATCAATAGTATATATATAAAGTAAGGTTTTTTATGCCACATGTCACTTCCACATTCATTCTCGATATTTTTATTATTTTTTCTATTTTATTTAACATAAATATCTCAACAAACTTTTGATCTTATGCACTCAGTATTTTTTATCTCAACAAACTACACATCAATCAATCAATAGTATATATATAAAGTAAGGTTTTTTATGCCACATGTCACTTCCACATTCATTCTCGATATTTTTATTATTTTTTCTATTTTAGTTAACTTAAATATCTCAACAAACTTTTGATCTTATGCACTCAGTATTTTTTATCTCAACAAACTACACATCAATCAATCAATAGTATATATATAAAGTAAGGTTTTTTATGCCACATGTCACTTCCACATTCATTCTCGATATTTTTATTATTTTTTCTATTTTATTTAACATAAATATCTCAACAAACTTTTGATCTTATGCACTCAGTATTTTTTATCTCAACAAACTACACATCAATCAATCAATAGTATATATATAAAGTAAGGTTTTTTATGCCACATGTCACTTCCACATTCATTCTCGATATTTTTATTATTTTTTCTATTTTATTTAACATAAATATCTCAACAAACTTTTGATCTTATGCACTCAGTATTTTTTATCTCAACGAACTACACATCAATCAATCAATAGTATATATATAAAGTAAGGTTTTTTATGCCACATGTCACTTCCACATTCATTCTCGATATTTTTATTATTTTTTCTATTTTATTTAACATAAATATCTCAACAAACTTTTGATCTTATGCACTCAGTATTTTTTATCTCAACAAACTACACATCAATCAATCAATAGTATATATATAAAGTAAGGTTTTTTATGCCACATGTCACTTCCACATTCATTCTCGATATTTTTATTATTTTTTCTATTTTATTTAACATAAATATCTCAACAAACTTTTGATCTTATGCACTCAGTATTTTTTATCTCAACAAACTACACATCAATCAATCAATAGTATATATATAAAGTAAGGTTTTTTATGCCACATGTCACTTCCACATTCATTCTCGATATTTTTATTATTTTTTCTATTTTATTTAACATAAATATCTCAACAAACTTTTGATCTTATGCACTCAGTATTTTTTATCTCAACAAACTACACATCAATCAATCAATAGTATATATATAAAGTAAGGTTTTTTATGCCACATGTCACTTCCACATTCATTCTCGATATTTTTATTATTTTTTCTATTTTATTTAACATAAATATCTCAACAAACTTTTGATCTTATGCACTCAGTATTTTTTATCTCAACAAACTACACATCAATCAATCAATAGTATATATATAAAATAAGGTTTTTTATGCCACATGTCACTTCCACATTCATTCTCGATATTTTTATTATTTTTTCTATTTTATTTAACATAAATATCTCAACAAACTTTTGATCTTATGCACTCAGTATTTTTTATCTCAACAAACTACACATCAATCAATCAATAGTATATATATAAAGTAAGGTTTTTTATGCCACATGTCACTTCCACATTCATTCTCGATATTTTTATTATTTTTTCTATTTTATTTAACATAAATATCTCAACAAACTTTTGATCTTATGCACTCAGTATTTTTTATCTCAACAAACTACACATCAATCAATCAATAGTATATATATAAAGTAAGGTTTTTTATGCCACATGTCACTTCCACATTCATTCTCGATATTTTTATTATTTTTTCTATTTTATTTAACATAAATATCTCAACAAACTTTTGATCTTATGCACTCAGTATTTTTTATCTCAACAAACTACACATCAATCAATCAATAGTATATATATAAAGTAAGGTTTTTTATGCCACATGTCACTTCCACATTCATTCTCGATATTTTTATTATTTTTTCTATTTTATTTAACATAAATATCTCAACAAACTTTTGATCTTATGCACTCAGTATTTTTTATCTCAACAAACTACACATCAATCAATCAATAGTATATATATAAAATAAGGTTTTTTATGCCACATGTCACTTCCACATTCATTCTCGATATTTTTATTATTTTTTCTATTTTATTTAACATAAATATCTCAACAAACTTTTGATCTTATGCACTCAGTATTTTTTATCTCAACAAACTACACATCAATCAATCAATAATATATATATAAAGTAAGGTTTTTTATGCCACATGTCACTTCCACATTCATTCTCGATATTTTTATTATTTTTTCTATTTTATTTAACATAAATATCTCAACAAACTTTTGATCTTATGCACTCAGTATTTTTTATCTCAACAAACTACACATCAATCAATCAATCAATAGTATATATATAAAGTAAGGTTTTTTATGCCACATGTCACTTCCACATTCATTCTCGATATTTTTATTATTTTTTCTATTTTATTTAACATAAATATCTCAACAAACTTTTGATCTTATGCACTCAGTATTTTTTATCTCAACAAACTACACATCAATCAATCAATAGTATATATATAAAGTAAGGTTTTTTATGCCACATGTCACTTCCACATTCATTCTCGATATTTTTATTATTTTTTCTATTTTATTTAACATAAATATCTCAACAAACTTTTGATCTTATGCACCCAGTATTTTTTATCTCAATAAACTATACATCAATCAATCAATAGTATATATATAAAATAAGGTTTTTTATGCCACACGTCACTTCCACATTCATTCTCGATATTTTTATTATTTTTTCTATTTTATTTAACATAAATATCTCAACAAACTTTTGATCTTATGCACTCAGTATTTTTTATCTCAACAAACTACACATCAATCAATCAATAGTATATATATAAAGTAAGGTTTTTTATGCCACATGTCACTTCCACATTCATTCTCGATATTTTTATCAATAGTATATATATAAAGTAAGGTTTTTTATGCCACATGTCGCTTCCACATTCATTCTCGATATTTTTATTATTTTTTCTATTTTATTTAACATAAATATCTCAACAAACTTTTGATCTTATGCACTCAGTATTTTTTATCTCAACAAACTACACATCAATCAATCAATAGTATATATATAAAGTAAGGTTTTTTATGCCACATGTCACTTCCACATTCATTCTCAATATTTTTATTATTTTTTCTATTTTATTTAACATAAATATCTCAACAAACTTTTGATCTTATGCACTCAGTATTTTTTATCTCAACAAACTACACATCAATCAATCAATAGTATATATATAAAGTAAGGTTTTTTATGCCACATGTCACTTCCACATTCATTCTCGATATTTTTATTATTTTTTCTATTTTATTTAACATAAATATCTCAACAAACTTTTGATCTTATGCACTCAGTATTTTTTATCTCAACAAACTACACATCAATCAATCAATAGTATATATATAAAATAAGGTTTTTTATGCCACATGTCACTTCCACATTCATTCTCGATATTTTTATTATTTTTTCTATTTTATTTAACATAAATATCTCAACAAACTTTTGATGCACTCAGTATTTTTTATCTCAACAAATTACACATGAATCAATCAATTGTATATATATAAAGTAAGGTTTTTTATGTCACGTGTCACTTCCACATTCATTCTCAATATTTTTTTATTTTTTCTATTTTTAAAAACCAATATTTTATTTAACATAAATATCTCAACAAACTTTTTATCTTATGCACTCAGTATTTTTTATCTCAACAAACTACACATCAATCAATCAATCAATCAATCAATAGTATATATATAAAGTAAGGTTTTTTATGCCATGTGTCACTTCCACATTCATTCTCAATATTTTTATTATTTTTTCTATTTTTAAAAACCAATATTTTATTTAACATAAATATCTCAACAAACTTTTGATCTTATGCACTCAGTATTTTCTTTAAATTTTTATTGAATTTCTAATATTTTATGTAGCAGAAATATCTCAACAAACTACACATCAATCAATCAATCAATAGTATATAGTATATATATAAAGTAAGGTTTTTTTATGCCACGTGTCACTTTCACGTTTATTCTCGATATTTTTATATTTTTTCTATATTTTATTTGACATCTTATTTGACATAAAAATCTCAGCAAACTTTTGATCTTATCCACTAAATATTTTATTTAATTTTATATTTAATTCCTAATATTTTGTGTAGCCAAAATATCTCAACAAACTATATATAATACTTTCAATACTATCCATTAAATCTTTCTTTATTTTTTTCTTTCTTTTTTTTAGGAAAAGAAGTTTCAATTAGTTTTTTTCATTGAGGAAAAAAAGGTTTCGATTTGTTTTTTTTAACTATAAATAAAGGAGAATTTTTTAATCACGTAAACACATATTTTGAGCGGAAACTGAAACTCAAACTTTCTTTTGATCTAAGCTTTTTCTTTCTTCAGGTTTGACAAACACTTATACTATTGTTTCTTTTTCTTATGCTTAGAATTTTATTTTTATATATAATATGAGAGGGAACTAACACCTACGAGTGAATTTACCGATTTTTTTTTCTTTCAGGTCCTTGAACTATTGTTGCTGGCATCCATTACAAACACCTACGAGTTTCAGGTCCTTGAACTAACACCTATACTATTGTTTCTGTTTCAAGTCCTTGAACTAACACATATACTATTTTTTTTCCTTTTCGTTTCAACAGTAGCGTTTTAATATTATTAATCACCTATACTATTTTTTCAGGTTCTTTTCGTTTTAATATTATTAATCAGTAGCATTTTGATTTTAATAATAATATTTCAGGACCTGAAATATTTTTATTTAATTTTATATTTAATTCCTAATATTTTATGTAGCCAAAATGTCTCAACAAACTATATATAATACTTTCAATACTATCCGTTAAATATTTGTTTTTTGTAGGAAAAGAAGTTTCAATTATTTACTATCTCTTTTAGCACCATATTTTTCAATTAGTTTTTTTCATTGAGGAAAAAAAGGTTTCGGTTTTTTTTTTTAACTATAAATAAAGAAGAATTTTTTAATCACGTAATCACATATTTTGAGCAGAAACTGAAACTCAAACCTTCTTTTGATCTAAGCTTTTTCTTTCTCCAGGTTTGACAAACATCTATACTATTGTTTCTTTTACTTTTACTTATGCTTCGATTTTTATTTTTATATATAATATAAAAGGGAACTAACACCTACGAGTGAGTTTACTGATTGTTTTTTTTTCCAGGTCCTTGAACTATTGTTTTTGGCATCCATTACAAACATCTACGAGTTTCAGGTGCTTGAACTAACACCTATACTATTGTTTCTGTTTCACGTCCTTGAACTAACACATATACTATTTTTTTTTCTCTTTTCGATTCAACAGTAGCGTTTTAATATTATTAATCACCTATATTATTATAACATATACTATTTTTTTCAAGTCCTTCAATTTGTTTATTTGTTTTTGGGAAAAGAAGCTTCAATTAGTTATTACTAATCTTTTAGCACTATATCATTCAATTAGTTAACTAATCTTTTAGCACTATATCATTCAATTAGTTTTTATATTTGAGGAAAAAAAAGGTTCGATTAATTTTTTTTTTTGATAAAAAAAGGTTCGATTAGTTATTATGTTATCTTTTAGCAGCATATTCTAATGCAAATGCTAACTATAAATAAATTAATTTTCATTAATCACATATTTACATATTTTGAGCACAAGGAGAAACCCCAAACCTTCTTTTCATCTAACATTTTTCCTTCTTCTGGTTTGCCAAACACCAATTTTATTATTTCTCATACATACATATATATATATATATATATATATATATATATATATATATTTCAATCACTTTCTTCCCTTTCAATCGATTTTTCTCTCTCATACGCATGGACCACGAAACAAACCCATGACCACATGTTTAAAGGGACCCAAAACTCTTACCACTTGGACTAATTCATTATTGATTTTGTTACACTTTTTATTCTTGCATTGACATTCATCTCATCATTTATATTTATTTTTATGATATTATTATAATTTTAAATTTAAATAAATTCAATCTAATATACTGACACGTGTATTCGTGCACACAAACTTATAAAACTTATTTAATATCTAACCCGGGCAACGCCGGGCCTCTAAACTAGTTATATATATAAAGTAAGGATTTTTATGCCACATGTCACTTCCACATTCATTCTCAATATTTTTATTATTTTTTCTATTTTTAAAAACCAATATTTTATTGGGTTAATTAAGTAAATTGTCCCTGTACATATTCAGAATTTTGTTTTTAGTCCTTATAAAATAAATCACACTTTTTAGTCCTTATAAAATTTTTCATCAGCATTTTTAGCCCCTATAAAATTTTTCATCAGCATTTTTAGCCCCTATAAAATTTTTCAATTAGCATTTTTAGTCCCTACAAAAAAATTTCATCAACATTTTTGATTCCTAAAATGCTCAAGGAAAATGTCACAGGGACTAAAAAGTGTGATTTTATTTTATATCAATAGTATATATATAAAGTAAGGTTTTTTATGCCACATGTCACTTCCACATTCATTTTCAATATTTTTATTATTTTTTCTACTTTTAAAAACCAATATTTTATTTAACATAAATATCTCAACAAACTTTTGATTTTATGCACTCAGTATTTTTTTAATTTTTATTGAATTTATAATATTTTATGTAGCAGAAATATCTCAACAAACTACACATCAATCAATCAATCAATATCAATCAATCAATAGTATATATATAAAGTAAGATTTTTTTATGTCACGTGTCACTTCCACATTCATTCTCAATATTTTTATTATTTTTTCTATTTCTAAAAACCGATATTTTATTTAACATAAATATCTCAACAAACTTTTGATCTTATGCACTCAGTATTTTCTTTAAATTTTTATTGAATTCCTAATATTTTATATAGGAGAAATATCTCAACAAACTACACATCAATCAATCAATCAATCAATCAATCAATATCAATCAATATTATATATATAAAGTAAGGTTTTTTATGCCACGTGTCACTTCCACATTCATTCTCAATATTTTTATTATTTTTTCTATTTTTAAAAACCAATATTTTATTTAACATAAATTTCTCAACAAACTTTTGATCTTATGCACTCAGTATTTTTTTTTTTTTAAATTTTTATTGAATTTTTAATATTTTATGTAGGAGAAATATCTCAACAAACTACACATCAATCAATCAATCAATCAATCAATATCAATCAATATTATATATATAAAGTAAGGATTTTTATGCCACATGTCACTTCCACATTCATTCTCAATATTTTTATTATTTTTTCTATTTTTAAAAACCAATATTTTATTGGGTTAATTAAGTAAATTGTCCCTGTACATATTCAGAATTTTGTTTTTAGTCCTTATAAAATAAATCACACTTTTTAGTCCTTATAAAATTTTTCATCAGCATTTTTAGCCCCTATAAAATTTTTCATCAGCATTTTTAGCCCCTATAAAATTTTTCAATTAGCATTTTTAGTCCCTACAAAAAAATTTCATCAACATTTTTGATTCCTAAAATGCTCAAGGAAAATGTCACAGGGACTAAAAAGTGTGATTTTATTTTATAGGGGCTAAAAACAAAGTTGTGAATATTTATAGGGATTAAAAACTTAATTAACCATATTTTATTTAACATAAATATCTCAACAACATTTTGATCTTATCCACTCAATATTTTCTTTAAATTTTTATTGAATTTCTAATATTTTATGCAGCAGAAATATCTCAACAAACTACACATAATACTTTCAACAAAGTTTACATATACGATCTTATTTTATGATTAAAAGACTCTAATTTGTTTATTTGTTTTTAGGAAAAGAAGCTTCAATTAGTTATTACTAATCTTTTAGCACTATATCATTCAATTAGTTTTTATGTTTGAGGAAAAAAAGGTTCGATTAGTTTTTTTTTTATTAAAAAAAAAGGTTCGATTAGTTATTATGTTATCCTTTAGCAGCATATTCTAATGCAAATGTTAACTATAAATAAATAAATTTTCGTTAATCACATATTTACATATTTTACCAAACCTTCTTTTCATCTAACATTTTTCCTTCTTTAGGTTTGCCAAACACCAATTTTATTATTTCTCATACATATACTTTGATATATATATATATATATATATATATATATATATATATATATATATATATTTCAACCACTTCCTTCCCTTTCAATCGATTTTTCTCTCTTATACGCATGGGCAACGAAACAAACCCATGATTACATGTTTAAAGGGACCCACAACTCTTACCACTTGGACTAATTCATTATTGATTTTGTTACACTTTTTATTCTTGCATTGGACATTCATCTCATCATTTATATTTATTTTTATGATATTATTATAATTGTAAATTTAAATAAATTCAATCCAATATACTGACACGTGTATTCGTGCATACAAACTTATAAAACTTATTTAATATCTAACCCGTGCAACGCCGGGTCTCTAAACTAGTAACTCAATTATATCGAGCGTGTCGTAGACAATGAAGGTGAGAAAAATAGAAGAAAGAGAGTTGAATTGTGTTGGTTTTTTTTTAAAAATCTTTTCTATCTTAAAACAGATGAGAGGATAGGGAAAAAAAAAAGCAACAGAGATAGAGAGAAAAATCAACACATATATTTATTCTGGTTCAACCCACAACTAGGAATTATGTCAGGTCCCCTCACATTTGAGAGATTTTTTCACTATATAATCAATCTTGATTAAAAATTAATTAGACACCATGTCTAAGATTTTTTGCCTCACCTTGAGGACTTTCTTCAATCCAACATGATCAAAGTTTACAAAAAATTGATGTTTGTTTAAACTTCATACTCAAAGAGAGATAAACTAATTTAAGCTTATTACAAATGATTTTAAAACACTTAAGAAATTCTAAGATGAAAGTTTATAGGAATTTATCTAAGTGTCTTTGCACTAGAAACTTGATCAGGGTTTTGGCACTTTTAATTGCGCCTCTTCTATATTTTCCTTCAAACACTTAAGGTCCTTTTTATAGAAGATTTGAATAGAGTTTGAAGAGAGTGTCAACACATCAAGCTTCCTTGAGAATTGTCGTTTGATTTCAAATTCTTTGCCAAATTTGGATTTTTCAATTGAAGAGTAATTCATAATTTATTTGCTTCTTTGGGAATTATTTGTTGCATCCAATTTGCATTTCAAGAGATTTGTTTGTTTCTTCAATGTGTCTTTTTTTAATTCACGAAGGACAAAAAGTACTACTGAACATAGACAGTGACGTTTCTTCAGAATAAAACAAAATGGGTTAGATGTTCATCAAAGGGTTGACTGTTGAATAAATCCTTCATATCACAACTCTGACTTCACAACTTGACGAGTACTTTGTTCAAAGCTTTGACTTTTTGTTAACCACCTTCAGATCAGAGCTTTTTCATCAGAGCTTCTGTTGGACACTAAAATTGTTTTTATTTGTTCAAAACATAGTCTTTTAGGGCCAAAATGTTGACTTCATAGTCAATAGTTAATTATATGGTCCTACAGACTTAAACAAACTTTAGAGTATCCAATTGTTCTTTTATAATGTTATCACCAATACTTTAGATATATTATTCTAAAACCCATATTGGTTCAACAATTTCTCCCTTTTAGATGATGACAAACTTATGTATTTAAAAGAACAATTGTCCTTGTCAATTAACCTAACTTATCAGAAGGTGAGGTTTGTAAGCTCCCCTAAGCCTAAGGCAGGTTAATTAAGAAAAATTAACATAAAAATCACAGAATTCTACATGTTCAGAGAATTAAACAATTTTAACAAAAAAATGAAATTGTTCCGGGCCGGCTAAGAGCCAACAAGACATGACCCAAGTACGGCGAAGGCACATATATATTGAGCTCCATGTGCAAACACCACACTGGAGCTTGAGACGAACTGCACAACTTTCTAAAAATGTGTTGACTCGTCCGGTAGTTCTGCAGTGCCGTCATGGGCTCAGTTTCACGATGTCTCTTTAAAACTAATTACCTTTTCATTCCAAGGACCCATGTGCTAATATTAAAAGTTTTCTCAAAAGAAACACATCAGGCTAGTATTGTTATCAGTAAACAAGACATGACACTCGAGAGTATGGAGATGTAAAAGTTATTTCCGAATAGTATGCTAAGCCTTGTGGGATGGTTTTGGAGTTAGCGTTTAAGGGTGAACCGCTCAATGATTGGATCCTTTGAGAAGTTAAGGTTAACCAGGAAATAACAGTGTTTGTTGAAGAAATTGTGCGAGATGTTTAGAACCTTGCTAAGGTATTCAAGTATAAGTGGTTTAAATTAGGAATTTCAAGGATATGTGAACGATGGGATTTGATCACGATTGTCAGAATAGTAGTTTAGTGATTTTGTTTCTCCATGTCAAGTTTATATCAGTTGCTGTAAATTCACATCGAATCGGAATTTAAGACAAGACTTGGAAATTTTCCTAAGCATCTAAGAAAGATAAGAGTTACACAGAGTCGTCGGTTACACTGCAGAGATAAGAGGCGAGGCCTTAAAATTCAATAAGGAAGATCGTGTGTTCCTATAAGTTATGCTTAAGTTTAGAAATTCAGACACTTTCATAGTTAAGAGAATTGTGTTCAAGTTATGTGGACCTATTCAGACACCCCGAAGTATCGATTCAATGATATATCAGTAGACATAAATGGTTATGGCAAGAATGGATTGAGTATGTGCATGAACAACAGGATACTTCAGACGCAAGTAAGCACTGCAGGGCAAACCTGGATTCCATTAGGACCCCATTAAAAAGGCAAATCCTGAGTGTTCCAGTTATTAATAAGTCAGTGATGTGATTAGTTACTGTCAAGCGGGTAGGCTACGGACCCAAGGTAACTAGTCCAACATGCAGCAAGGACAAGTTTCAAGCTCGATATTTCAATATAATTCTAGGTTTTGGGTAGACTTTCAAGAATTAAAAGAATCATATCCGATAATATATGGATTGAGTCCGGGTGTATAACTTGTTTCGGTGGGAGAAGTATACTTCGGATTCTTTTGGCCATGTATCATCAAACGTCATAGAACTAGAAACAGGGATGTTATGCATTAGTCGCTGCAGTTATGAAGAAATCTCTAAATTTCGAGGACGAAATTTCTTTAAGGGGGTGGAGTGTAACATCCCACTCGTCAGTATTGGATTTTATCAGATAAATGAATGTCAAAGAATAAATGTCCATACAAGATTAATGTAACGAAGGATGTGATCATGCAGTGTCGATCAAGCACATGTTCAGTTACCGGTATCAAGTTAAGCGTGTTTTAAGACAAAGGGCATTTCTGTAATTGTACACAAAGAGTATATAAAGGTTCTAGGTCCCAAATTCTTCATTTACACATACTTCTTCTCTCTCTCTAAATGTAGAAATCTGAAAATTTGCCCTCTCTTCTCTCTAAGAAACATGGCTCACTCTCCCTCTCCTCATGGATTCATCCTTTTCATATGGTAAATCATGGTTATGCAAGATCAATGTAGTATTAGCTTGTGTAAGGAAGATTGAGGCTTGATTCAAGATTGGATTCTCCTTCTATCCTTAAGATATGTAAACAAGAAACTAGGGTTTGGATTAGTAATGGCTCAATAGATGGCTATGCATGAAGTTTCATCAAGAATGGATTAGCTTCAACCTCTCCAAATATTGGATACTCTTTGATAGGAGTTACATGCTCTAGGGTTTGGATTGCATGCATGAAATCAAGGCTTGAAGTTGTGTTAACTTGATGATAGTTAAGGTGAGTTCTTAGATAGAACCCACCATTGGAATTATGTGTTTATTAATGAAAGGAAATATGAGATACTAGGTTATGATTTTACCCTTTTCCATGCCATGTTCATTAATCTTGTTAATCCTTGCCTCCTTATGTTGTTTTAAGTGTTTACATGATTATTAGGGTTGAAATATGCATTGGGTCATTGAAATTGGAGCTTTTTGGGAAAAAAAATGTTGTTTTCACGTTTCTGCACTGTCATGGCTCGCCAAGCACGCCAAGTGTCGCCATGGCGGGAATCTGGCCATAGAATGTCTGTTTTTTTTAATTGATGTTGCCATGGCAAGATTTATGTCGCCAGGGCGGGAATGACAGCATAGAAACGTGTAAATGACTCGTTTCGGGCAAGCAGCGACTGTTTCTGTCCAGTTTTTCAATGATTTATTATAAACATAAATCCCTCCAATCCAATGGTTCCTTGCCAATGTTTCAAGCCACTTTATAAAGAATTAGGAAGCAACGATTACAATAGATTGGTGAAGCATGACATACAAGAATGGGACGACAAGTTATACGCTTGGGTAGCATATGATCTCTAGGCTTTGGGGAATATGTAGAGCCTTTACCTAGATAGTCGAGAACAATAAGCTAGTATGTAAAAATAACCATCCAATTTATAATTTCAATGACCCAATGCTTATAAAAAATACATTGTTTATAAAAATGAATATTCGTTTATAATCTCATTAATCTATAATTTAATTATTTTCTATTATTGTTTACTTTATTTTTTCAAAAGCTTGTTATTATTAAATAAGAATGGCTTAAAAAGTTTATCAAAAAGTCATTAAAGAATAAACCATTCTCGGATATGATCTCTAGCATATGATCTTTTACCTTTATTATGAGAGTGGTTGAATATTTAGAGTTGTACAATATAGTTACGGAATAACTTCTTTGATATGTTTAAAAGTCGTTGTGGCTATAGACGTGGTAATACAAAAGTCTTAAACAGAGGTACATAGTAATGGGGAAACTTACAGGTTGTAATATGTAATTAAAAAAGAACCCTACAAGCCGACTAACTTTGACTCTTACAAACATCGTAAAATAAATCGTATTTATTACAACCTCCTAAGTATCTCACTATTGATGGTAGCGGATTCTATTTTAAACATGATGTGTTGTTAAGACATGAAGAAATAGAGATCGAATGGTTGCTTCATTTTGTTACAAATTAAATACACATTGCGAAAGACATTGACAGATCCATGTACCAAATATGATATGTCGTTCACATGTGTCAGCTGTTGTAACACCCATACTAAACGTACCTAGGAAGTTTAGCATGCGCGTTATCTTTAGTACTGGATACATTAAAAATTTACAACATACATTACAAACGAATGAATATTCATACAAAAATTTGCGTTCTCTCAAACAAAAATACAATACATCTCGTCCATACATAGAAAATGCATCCTTGACATCCATAACATCCTGCAGTGATACGAACGCGCACTTGATGAGATATCCATCCGACTTCAAGCTTGCATATCATCCTGCTTATCTGAAACAAATAAGGATTGGGATGAGACATAATGTCTCAGTGAGTTTCACCTAATCCTAGGATATAGGCAACCACGGCGAAAACCTACGGTCACCACGTGTCTACAATACAACCTGGCGGTTGATTATACGTGTGTGGGGACTTGCTTTCCTAGACGGTAGTGCATAATAGACCCATCATAGGTTCATCTTACTCGTCATGAGTCCTTTTATCATATACGTTCCATGGGGGTTAATGGATCCTAGAATCGCAATCTCAAGATACGATATACGCATCAAGACTTAACATAACATTTTCATGACACGATTCTAAACCCGACGATTATGGAACCTTAAGATCGTCTTCGGTATAACATTCTTATCTTGTTCTATTGCACGACTTGTTCTTAGCTATCGTCATCATAAACATATCATATCATACATAATCATAATCGTTCATACATTCATTATGCTAGCGTTGAACAAACATTCATTGTCTTGATTCATTTTACGGAGAGCCCCGGGATGGAGTAGCCCCAAGTACAATCCCATACCTCCCTCAGTGACGTGCGGGTCCCTTACGGCTTAAACATTCCCCTTGGAGAACCTCTTGCATCCATCCTTGGAAGGAATACAAAAGACACGACACCTACACTCAGTGACACGCAGGCCCCCCTTGCGGAGCTTATCCCGTTTCTCATGCCACCTACTTCATTCATTAAGTCTTAGTCTTAACATTCATGGAAGGTTTCTAACCTATACATGCATACTCGTTTACCTCGGATCTGGGGTCGATCCGATTAATGATAAACTACCTTCATATTCATTCATGTTCATACTTAATCATATGCGAAGGAAATACACTTCGCATCTTACTTACATATGCATTCACATTCCTATACTAGTCATACTTAGGGATTCATGCTATCTTTCTAGTTCTCAACGACTAAGTCGAGGCTTTACATTCATTCCCTTTCTTAGTTCATCGTCTACCCGAGTAAAACGACTTAAACTCTCATATGCCATTCTTGCCATTCATGTTAAGGTTGCCATGATTTCCGTTTCAAGAATCATTTGATGTTATGTGCATTGCCTAGATATTGTTTTGGGGTTATAAAGTTGTAAAACGTCGAAAGAAAAGCTTCGGATTTCACCACCGGCCCTAAAATGGGCCAACAACCAAAAGCATGTTGGCATGTCCAGACAAGTTCGCTATTAGCGACCTTGGAGCTTATTTCTGTCTGAAGTATTAGCGAAATATTTCGCTAATAGCGAGTTTCTTCGGGTCTGTGGTGTAAAATTTGCAATTTTGACCCAAAACTCGTCCGAATCGATCCTACAATGCACCATAAACATCCAGCAACATATAGAATCATTTATAAACATATTTTATGGCAAATTAACAACAAATCAACAAGAATTGGCTAAAAGTACATTAGGGTTCTAAACCCCTCATTAACATAAATCTATACTTTCTAACATGAATTTACACAACCCAAAGGTGGTAAACTAACTATAGAACTCACCTAAACCTGTTTCTTGCATTTCCTTCAAGTTCCTAGCTTCCTCAAGATCAAACCCTAATCTCCAAATTCCTCAAATCATGGCAAAACCTCTTCCTCTTGATGTTTCCTTGTCCAAGAAGCTTCTACAACCCATATAGATCACCAACTTCATGTTTTGTGAAGCTTTGATGCCTTAAAGAAGGAAGGATGGGGGCGGCCTAGAGAGAGAGAAGGAGGAGAAACTTTCTTCTCAAAAACCTAGAGAGAGAAAGTGATGAGAAAATGAAGGAAAATGGCCCTTGTGGCCTTATATAGCCACTTGCGGCTTTTTACCACTTCGTCCTTCACCTTAGTCGTGTTTACCTGACACTGATACATAAGTCCATGCTTGACTGATATTACATGATATTATCTTCCATCGTGTTTAACATTCTCCTTCATACTCGCTTTCCATGATACATTTGACAGATAAAAATTCCATTAGATAAAGAGCGGGTTATTACAGCTGTTGAGGATCACCGAATGAAGTGGGCATCTTTCTACCATAAACACCATGAGTATTTTATAGTTCAACTTATTTTAAGAAACATAATATGAATCACGATGCAAACCAAATACAGAAAATAAGCGGTATTCTATTGTAAGTAACAACCACAATATGTTGATCAAAATATAAAAAGCACCATAGGGACTTCTCTTTTTCTTTGAGTTAGGAGCAGTTGAAATATTATTTTCACATTTGAATAAGCATCTTGGATAAATTATTGATTGTAAACTATGTGCAGAGTTATGAAATATAAAACAATCTTTTAAATCGCGCTAGTATTAGCTTTAGAAAAATAATTTTCCAAACGTCCATATAAACATAACGGACTTGTGGCAAAGGTACATTATCTTTCTAGTTTGGTAGAATATAATTATTATAGATTATTAGATAGATGTCAAATGACCAAAATGATTATATGTTTGATAAATAGTTAATATATTGTTGATGGTTAATTATCACTATTACATTTATAGATTCAAATATTAAAGATGCAAAGCATTGTCTAGTGTAATAATAAAAATGACGATGCTTAGACAAAAGAACATTTTTAAAAGTATAATACATTTCATAATTAATTAATATTTTGATGTAGAAATCATTATGAAATATAAATAATAATTTAACTCATAGATGAATATATGCATTGATATTTTTGTCAAAATAACATATATATTTGAATTTTGGATAAAAATATAGTGTTTTCATAAAGAAGCAGAAAAGCATATGCCTAATGTAACGCCCCGTTTTTAGCACCAAAAATTGGGTATTGGACCTACATATGACACCATCCTTGAAGCTTTCTCCCTACTGATTATGTGGCTGGTCAAATCCCTAAGACGAAATAGTCCACTCATCCGGGGAGGTGGAATCGTCATCTTCTTCCGTCGTATCTCGGCTTCCTTCAGAATCATCAAAATCTAATGGCATATAGCCCACATATCCACTGAAAGGGTCACCAATCCGAAAATAACAAATATACAGGAAACATAAACAGATAAAACATTATACGTGAATTAGAGATCTCAATCTAACTCACGTACAGAAATGAGCAACATATAAACTATAACAATGCACATTTAGCCTAAAAATGCAGACTACATGAGTGTGAAGCCTATCACAGGACATCACATGCAAATGATTCCGGAATTAATACACCTCCGCAGAGGGTTGTGGCAACTCCACATAAGGAGATGAGTATCTACCCATCTATCAGACTCAATGATCCACTACGGGATAAGGTGGTCTTCAACGCACCCCGTGCCACCTCTCCGGTGTGCACCTCGTGACTCCTCTCTGGTGGCCACGTTTACTATGAAATGCATGAGCATACGATTCCCCTTATATGCTAATGCAACAACTTACATATCTCAATTTTAGCATAAGCATATGTAAATAATTTATCTCATGCATAAAAGATTGCACATATATAATCATTTATTCACCTTGGAAATTAAGCATCATCCATCACGTATGAAAATACGGAGAAATTATACATATTAATTTATCATATATAAATATATCTACAAAAGGATAGGTGCCCTTACCTCGAATAGGTTTTCATCCAAATAAATAGTTGTTTCCCTCTTATTTCTGTTAGACGTCAAAATCCCTCAAGAACCCAATAGCATTCGCAAAGGTGATATTCCAAATTTTGTTCTCACACTAATAGCCCTCCAAGTAAAGGCATTTATTTATTATCTTACTCATTTCCGCAACTCTCACTCTTCTCTTAAAGCTTACAACACCAAAATTCAAGAGAAAGGAAAAAGGAAACTAAAGAAGCATAGAGAGATGAACTGACTTGAGAGAGGAAGCAAGAAAAATAAAACTTGACCCTTTTTTTATATCCAAGGGGGGCACAATTTTGAAGATTGAAGAATAAGATCAAGAATATGGTTTTCTTTTTCAAATATAAATTAACACTTCAAAATTACTCTAAAACAAGAAAACTTTTCGAACTTTAATCAAGGTTATCTTATTTTAAACCAACCTTAAATTATTATGATCTTAACGTTTTTGTCATTAAATTTAAAAGAAGAATTCGAGAGAATCTCATTTGATTTTATGTGGCTTTCCGAACTTCGTTAATTCCGTTAAAACTTTAAACGCGCAAACTAAAATTATCAGCAATGTCATGAATATTATTTTTGATTGTTTTTAAAACAATTGAGATCATAATCATTTTTTCATGTAAAAGGATTAAAAAGACAAGGTACAATAATTTTTTCTACAAATGTTGCGTTTTGAAAATAAACACAGCCCAAACACTATTCTCTCTAAAGTCTTAAGAATAATAGCACATTTAGTGTCTAATAACTATTCATTTTAGGTTACTAACTCAAATCATTAGTTTTACACTAAAAGTAGTAAGAAAGGTAACTTTAAGTTTTCCTTAAAATTATCAAAACTAGTAAAAATATAATCATACTCCATAATCTATTTTTCACACTAAAAATAAATGTCCTTTCCAAAGTTTATGACTACTCTATAAATCAAATAACTCAATTTACTATTTTTATTTTACTTAACCTACATAGTTATACTTTGTTTGTGATGGTTTGAAGTAAAAATCAAAGTCCAATATGTCCATATACTATTTTTCTTTTCTTCAAGTTGTAGGTCTCTATGTATATGGGTAGGGAAGAAGCCACTTGAGAATTTAAAATAAAAAAGAAAGCCGAACAGTTGAAAAGAACAAGGGTGAAACTTCTTTTAATAATAAATGAATTAAAGTAGTAGACAATAAAAAGAAAAGAATGAAAATTAGAACCAAGTTACTTACAAGTACAAGGGACTAAAGAACTTTAAGCAAGTGTTTTCAAAGAAACAAAGAAACAATCGTAAAATGAGTTTATAAATAAATAAAAGAAAAAACAAAGAACATGGTATCCTTTATTTTTAACCAAATAACGAGACATTAGTTAAGTTAAACAAAAGGGATCTTATGATAATACTAGCTTAGCTTAGAAAAGAGATAAGAAACATTAGTTCCAAAATACTCTTGTAGCATCAAAGGCACAATTAAGGTTTCACTTCCAAAAATTAATCATGTAATTAAAATCTTTCTATTTAGAGATCATGAGGCAAAACCATAAAATAAACAAGGAAAGAAATTGTAGAAGAAGTCCTTACAAATCCAACGTATGGCACCCAAGGGAGGAGAAGAGTAAATCCACCACACTTTTCTATATCTCTCTATAAATCTATCTTTCTTTAACAATTTTCATGTCCAAGTTCTCTTAGCTTCTCTCTAATTATTTATTTATTTATTTTCCTTCAAGCCTTTATACAACAAATTAAAAATGAAAGTTCTTAGTTCCTAAAGGAGAAAGAAGTTATAGGCCAAAAAGAAAAGAGGATGAATCCTTGCCAAATGATTTGATTCATATCCTTATTAGAAGTTGTTGTTTGAGTTTATGATTCTCTATACAATTTTTGAGTGATGGATGTTAAAATCAAGGCTTAATTACTCTTTTGGTCCCTTAAGTTATTTGTTGGTTACATTTTGGTCCCATAAGTTATTAACGTTACAATTTGGTCCCTTAAGTTACTTTTTGGTTTCGTTTTGGTCCCTTAACTATTAAAAGTTTCGTTTTGGTCCCTTAACTTATTTTTTGGTTTCGTTTTGGTCCCTTAACTTATTTTTTTGGTTTCGTTTTGGTCCCTTAACTTATTTTTTGGTTTAGTTTTGGTCCCTTAACTCTAATACATTCATTCTAGCGTAAAGGACCAAAGTGGTTGACGGAAGAAGAGTTAAGGGACCAAAACGAAACCAAAAAATAAGTTAAGGGACCAAAACGAAATCAAAAAATAAGTTAAGGGACCAAAACGAAACTTTTAATAGTTAAGGGACCAAAACGAAACCAAAAAGTAACTTAAGGGACCAAATTGTAACGTTAATAACTTATGGGACCAAAATGTAACCAACAAATAACTTAAGGGACCAAATCATTAATTAAGCCTAAAATCAAAGAAAGAGTATAGAGGTTGCATGAGTAAAGGTTTCATGGAGATCAATTTTGAAGGAGTTCTAGGTATTGAAAAGAAAAGAGAGAAGAGAGAAGGAAGGAAGAATTAAGAATGAAGAACAAGAAAGAAGGAAGAATGAAGAAAGAAGAGAGAGACACGTGAAAGAAAATAAAGAAGAGAGAAGAAATAAGAGAAAAGGAAGAGAGAAGAAAGACGTGAGAGAGAAGAGAAAATGAAAGTGAATGAATGAGTGTGAATGAGCAACTTGATTTGCATACATACATGCATATAAATAAGTAAAAATATAGTATTTTCTCAAAAATAAAAATAAAAATAAAAATAAAAATAGAGTATATAATGCATATGTGTGGGGGAACCGTGTGAGGAAGAGGAAGAGGATAAGAGGTAGATAGATATTTTCTTTAAAGCCAATCTACATTTGACTTTACTAGTTACATTTGGTTCTTATGAGAAAAATTTCGATGGGAAAAATATTTTTATTGCATAAATCTATCATAAATAATTTTATGAGTCTATACAAAAAATTTCGTATAAAACGGAGTTTGTTTTGAAAATTAAGCGCGGTAAAATTTTCGTTTCTGGAAGAGACTGAAAATTAAATTCTCGAGAAATTTTTCGAAAAATTTATCATGAGTCGCTATCGCGACAAAAACTACAAAATATTCGAGTAGCGATAAAATTTATCGGTGAAGGTATTTATTTATTTTTACTTAAACAACAATTAAAATAAATATGGAAACATATTATTATATTATTAATATTTATTTCTTTTCTAAAATTACGGGTCTTACAATACTACCCCCCTAAAAAGAGTTTCGTCCTCGAAACTTAGGGATGTGAATATTCTATTAGTCGTAAACAACAACAAAAGGCTTAGTACTACTAAAAAATTCTCTTGGAGGTATTCCTCTCACCATATCATCCTCTAAAATTCACCGACATAATATTTAAAACTACACTTTATGAGCTTATCTTTAGCAATTTTACGCTTTAACTAAATAACATTCGCTTCATTTGGGAAATATTTCCACTAATTACTAAGACCCCTCGGGCGCCTAGATTCTAACACTATAGTTTTTAACTCCATCCTTAAATTAACACAAATATATTTTTCTTTAAGGACCCATGAAGTGATGATCTCGAACCATTTTAACTTAAGGTATTGACATCTATACACACTATAACAGTAGGTAAGAAGAGATGTTCCCTTCAACGTGACTTAATGAAATGATATACAATCCACTTCGAGAATAATCTCGATAGAATGTAGGGGTAAAAACAATTATATTTACCAGAAATTCCCTCTCTTTAAACAATATTTTTCTATACGGGAACAATGAAGGGTTTAAAGTTTAGAACTTTAGTCTTTTAGATAATACCAGGGCAAAAGGAAGTTGGTTACTATCAACTTCAAGCGATTTACGCAATTCATAGATATGAGTGAACGACTTTCCCCATACAATTCTTCCAACTTCGGAACATTATTTACCTCTCTAACCCACCAAGTTCCTATAAAACTCAACACCAAGGGATACCTTACCACATAAGTACTAGACGTACTTGTTTCAGCTAAGAAACGATCGACTACATGAAGCAAAACTTGCTTCACAAAAGGGAAAAAAAGTTCAGAGTACAACAAAACTCCAAACAAATTTCTCCCACTAAACCCAACTATTGATCAACTTAGGACAAACGACTCAAGGACTCTAAGAAAAGTCAACCAAAGCTCTGATACCACAATGTAACGCCCCGTTTTTAGCACCAAAAATTGTGTCTGTTTTTTTTAACGAAAGAATAAATAAAACCTTTATAAACTCGAGTCATAGACTCTTATTAACAAAATAAACTAAAGGTTACTTTTTAAAATAAACGTCAGAGTTATATAGAGCTTTGTTTGGCAACGGAATAATTTACAAGACACAATTACATCCCTAAGCAGAGGGAAAGTTTCCTATCCAAAATTTTATCTAAAATTGACAGGACCACTAAGCTGATCTTACTATAAAAATAAAGAAAGTTGGGTATTGGACCTACATATGACACCATCCTGGAAGCTTTCTCCCTACTGATTATGTGGCTGGTCGAATCCCTAAGACGAAATAGTCCACTCATCCGGGGAAGTGGAATCGTCATCTTCTTCCGTCGTATCTCGGCTTCCTTCAGAATCATCAAAATCTAATGGCATATAGCCCACATATCCACTGAAAGGGTTACCAATCCGAAAATAACAAATATACAGGAAACATAAACAGATAAAACATTATACGTGAATTAGAGATCTCAATCTAACTCACGTACAGAAACGAGCAACATATAAACTGCACATTTAACCTAAAAATGCAGACTCTACATGAGTGTGAAGCCTATCACAGGACTTCACATGCAAATGATTCCGGACTTAATACACCTCCGCAGAGGGTTGTGGCAACTCCACATAAGGAGATGACTATCTACCCATCTATCAGACTCAATGATCCACTACGGGATAAGGTGGTCTTCAACGCACCCCGTGCCACCTCTCCGGTGTGCACCTCGTGACTCCTCTCTGGTGGCCACGTTTACTATGAAATGCATGAGCATACGATTCCCCTTATATGCTAATGCAACAACTTACATATCTCAATTTTAGCATAAGCATATGTAAAGAATTTATCTCATGCATAAAAGATTGCACATATATAATCATTTATTCACCTTGGAAATTAAGCATCATCCATCACGTATGAAAATACGGAGAAATTATACATATCAATTTATCATATATAAATATATCTACAAAAGGATAGGTGCCCTTACCTCGAATAGGTTTTCATCCAAATAAATAGTTGTTTCCCTTTTATTTCTGTTAGACGTCAAAATCCCTCAAGAACCCAATAGCATTCGCAAAGGTGATATTCCAAATTTTGTTCTCACACTAATAGCCCTCCAAGTAAAGGCCTTTATTTATTATCTTACTCATTTCCCCAACTCTCACTCTTCTGTTAAAACTTACAACACCAAAATTCAAGAGAAAGGAAAAAGGAAACTAAAGAAGCATAGAGAGATGAACTGACTTGAGAGAGGGAACAAGAAAAATAAAACTTGACCCTTTTTTTATATCCAAGGAGGACACGATTTTGAAGATTGAAGAATAAGATCAAGAATATGGTTTTCTTTTTCAAATATAAATTAACACTTCAAAATAACTCTTAAACAAGAAAACTTTTCTAACTTTAATCAAGGTTATCTTATTTTAAACCAACCTTAAATTATTATGATCTTAACGTTTTTGTAATTAAATTTAAAAGAAGAATTCGAGAGAATCTCATTTGATTTTATGTCGCTTTCCGAACTTCGTTAATTCCGTTAAAACTTTAAACGCGCAAACTAAAATTATCAGCAATGTCATGAATATTATTTTTGATTGTTTTTAAAACAATTGAGATCATAATCATTTTTTCATGTAAAAGGATTAAAAAGACAAGGTACAATAATTTTTTCTACAAATGTTGCGTTTTGAAAATAAACACAGCCCAAACACTATTCTCTCTAAAGTCTTAAGAATAATAGCATATTTAGTGTCTAATAACTATTCATTTTAGGTTACTAACTCAAATCATTAGTTTTAGACTAAAAGTAGTAAGAAAGGTAACTTTAAGTTTTCCTTAAAATTATCAAAACTAGTAAAAATATAATCATACTCCATAATCTATTTTTCACACTAAAAATAAATGTCCTTTCCAAAGTTTATGACTACTCTATAAATCAAATAACTCAATTTACTATTTTTATTTTACTTAACCTACATAGTTATACTTTGTTTGTGATGGTTTGAAGTAAAAATCAAAGTCCAATATGTCCATATACTATTTTTCTTTTCTTCAAGTTGTAGGTCTCTATGTATATGGGTAGGGAAGAAGCCACTTGAGAATTTAAAATAAAAAAGAAAGCCGAACAGTTGAAAAGAACAAGGGTGAAACTTCTTTTAATAATAAATGAATTAAAGTAGTAGACAATAAAAAGAAAAGAATGAAAATTAGAACCAAGTTACTTACAAGTACAAGGGACTAAAGAACTTTAAGCAAGTGTTTTCAAAGAAACAATCGTAAAATGAGTTTATATATAAATAAAAGAAAAGACAAAGAACATGGTATACTTTAGTTTTAACCAAATAACGAGATTATAGTTAAGTTAAACAAAAGGGGTCTTATGATAATACTAGCTTAGCTCAGAAAAAAGATAAGAAACATTAGTTCCAAAATACTCTTGTAGCATCAAAGGCACAATTAAGGTTTCACTTCCAAAAATTAATCATGTAATTAAAATCTTTCTATTTAGAGATCATGAGGCAAAACCATAAAATAAACAAGGAAAGAAATTGTAGAAGTCCTTACAAATCCAACGTATGGCACCCAAGGGAGGAGAAGAGTAAATCCACCACACTTTTCTATGTCTCTCTATAAATCTATCTTTCTTTAACAATTTTCATGTCCAAGTTCTCTTAGCTTCTCTCTAATTATTGATTTATTTATTTATTTTCCTTCAAGCCTTTATACAACAAATTAAAAATGAAAGTTCTTAGTTCCTAAAGGAGAAAGAAGTTATAGGCCAAAAAGAAAAGATGATGAATCCTTGCCAAATGATTTGATTCATATCCTTATTAGAAGTTGTTGTTTGAGTTTATGATTCTCTATACAATTTTTGAGTGATGGATGTTAAAATCAAAGAAAGAGTATAGAGGTTGCATGAGTAAAGGTTTCATGGAGATCAATTTTGAAGGAGTTCTAGGTATTGAAAAGAAAAGAGAAGAGAGAAGGAAGGAAGAATTAAGAATGAAGAACAAGAAAGAAGGAAGAATGAAGAATGAAGAAAGAAGAGAGAGACACGTGAAAGAAAATAAAGAAGAGAGAAGAAATAAGAGAAAAGGAAGAGAGAAGAAAGACGTGCGAGAGAAGAGAAAATGAAAGTGAATGAATGAGTGTGAATGAGCAACTTGATTTGCATACATACATGCATATAAATAAGTAAAAATATAGTATTTTCTCAAAAATAAAAATAAAAATAAAAATAGAGTATATAATGCATATGTGTGGGGGAACCGTGTGAGGAAGAGGAAGAGGATAAGAGGTTGTAACATCCCAGTCTGCTTACAGGATTGCCGACTAACCCCACAAACCAACACGAGTCTTTTCAGCATGCTTTGTCCTCACTCACATGCTTACCGGGAAACTTCCCGGTAGGTCACCCATCCTAGTACTACTCCAAGCCAAGCACGCTTAACTGTGGAGTTCCTATGGATTGAGCTCCCGAAAAGAAGATGCATATCTTGTTCTTGTTCTTAAACATAATCATACATGGGCTCGATCATGAGCATAAACATAACATAATCATAATCATAATAAACATAATCGTGTCTAAGTTCATTAATTGGTTAGCGTTGAACAAACAGTTATTATCTTGATTCATTTTACGGATAGTCCCAGGTGGAGTAACCCCGAGATCAATCCCATACATGACCGATGTACGTACATCGGACTCCCTCGGTGTCGTGCGGGTCCCTTGCGGCTTAAACCGTTCCCCTTAGGTCGAGAACCTCCCGTATCCCCCTGGCGTGGATAACAAGAGACACGAACACCTACGTCTTGCTTACTCGGTGACATGCGGGTCCCTTACGGCTTGAATCGTTCTCATTACGAGAACCCCTTGTATCCCCCTGATGTGGATAGCAAGAGACATGCCACCTACACATATTAATCATGGTCTTGTCGTGCATATAAGTTAGACATAATCATACATACATGTTTACCTCGGAACCTTGATCGATCCGATTGTCGGTAACTCATACTTGCTAAGGCATACTTGATCATATGCGAAGAGAATACACTTCGCGTCTTATCATTCTAGGGAAACATATCATATACTTGTCATATCATTCATGCTATCTTTCTATTTCTCGACTAGCTAAGCCGAGGCTCTACGTTCATTCCCTTTCTTAGTTCATTGCTACCCCATCATGCTTAAACTCTCTTGAGCCATCCTTGTAATACATGCTAAGATTGCCACGATTATCGATGCAAGGATCATTGGATGATGTGTGCAATTTTCAATAATTTCTAAAGACCGAAAGTGCCGAAAACCCAATTCCAAGCCGTTTATAAATCTTATGATTTGACAAAGCCAAGTTTGTTCCAGTAGAAAAATAAGTGAAAACAGTCAAAGAACACTTCGAAACGATCGCTACGGACCCCCACGCGACTGCCCCCAAGCACCCGAACGCAGAACAACACGGAGGTTGTCCTGTCTAGGGCGCCTGGCGCCAGGAGTGGGGCGCCTAGCGCTGGCTCCCTGTGTGTGGGCGCCTAGCGCCCTTGTACAGGCGCAGCGCTGCGAACTTTTGCGTTTTCGGTGCTTTCGGCTGCGGGTTTTCGCCATTTTCGACCCAAAACTCGTCCAATTTGACCCTGTAATGCACCAAACACATCCAACAACTTGTATAGACTTAATTAAACATATATCATGGCAAATTTTAACATATAATCAACTAGGATTGGCTTAGGGTACTAAGGTTTCATAAAAATTAAACTAACATAAATCATGATTTTCTAAAAGATTAATCAATCCCAAAGGTGGGTAATCTATCTATGGAACTCACCTAATCATGCTTTGATCCTTTCCTTTGCTTGTTTCTTACTTGCTAAGCCATGCTTAATCATGCTTGATCATGATTTGGAAGAAGTTTGGTTGATTAGAGAAGAGAGGGAGGCGCATGATAGAGAGAAGGAGGAGAGAACTCTTTCTCTCAAAACCTAGAGAGAGAAAGAGAAAGAAATTGTGAGGTTTTCCACCCTCAAATCACTTATATACTCCCTTGAGCGAGATTACTTAAATGCCCTTCGTCTCAGTCGTGTTTACCTGACCCTGATACATAACTCATGCTTAACTGATATTACTTATAAATATCTTCCGTCGTACTTAACTTTCTTCCTCATAATCACTTTCCACGAATCTTAGTCCTCTGATACATTTAACAGATGAATTTTCCATTAGCTGACGAGCGGGATGTTACAGAGGTAGATAGATATTTTCTTTAAAGCCAATCTACATTTGACTTTACTAGTTACATTTGATTCTTATGAGAAAAATTTCGATGGGAAAAATATTTTTATTGCATAAATCTATCATAAATAATTTTATGAGTCTATACAAAAATTTCGTATAAAACGGAGTTTGTTTTGAAAATTAAGCGCGGTAAATTTTCCGTTTCTGGAAGAGACTGAAAATTAAATTCTCGAGAAATTTTTCGAAAAATTTATCATGAGTCGCTATCGCGACAAAAACTACAAAATATTCGAGTAGCGATAAAAATTCATCGGTGAAGGTATTTATTTATTTTTACTTAAACAACAATTAAAATAAATATGGAAACATATTATTATATTATTAATATTTATTTCTTTTCTAAAATTACGGGTCTTACAATACTACCCCCCTAAAAAGAGTTTCATCCTCGAAACTTAGGGATGTGAATATTCTATTAGTCGTAAACAACAACAAAAGGCTTAGTACTACTAGAAAATTCTCTTGGAGGTATTCCTCTCACCATATCATCCTCTAAAATTCACCGACATAATATTTAAAACTACACTTTATGAGCTTATCTTTAGCAATTTTACGCTTTAACTAAATAACATTCGCTTCATTTGGGAAATATTTCCACTAATTACTAAGACCCCTCGGGTGCCTAGATTCTAACACTATAGTTTTTAACTCCATCCTTAAATTAACACAAATATATTTTTCTTTAAGGACCCATGAAGTGATGATCTCGAACCATTTTAACTTAAGGTATTGACATCTATACACACTATAACAGTAGGTAAGAAAAGATGTTCCCTTCAACGTGACTTAATGAAATGATATACAATCCACTTCGAGAATAATCTCGATAGAATGTAGGGGTAAAAACAATTATATTTACCAGAAATTCCCTCTCTTTAAACAATATTTTTCTATACGGGAGCAATGAAGGGTTTAAAGTTTAGAACTTTAGTCTTTTAGATAATACCAGGGCAAAAGGAAGTTGGTTACTATCATCTTCAAGCGATTTACGCAATTCATAGATATGAGTGAACGACTTTCCCCATACAATTCTTCCAACTTCGGAACATTATTTACCTCTCTAACCCACCAAGTTCCTATAAAACTCAACACCAAGGGATACCTTACCACATAAGTACTAGAAGTACTTGTTTGAGCTAAGAAACGATCGACTACATGAAGCAAAACTTGCTTCACAAAAGGGAAAAAAAGTTCAGAGTACAACAAGACTCCAAACAAATTTCTCCCACTAAACCCAACTATTGATCAACTTAGGACAAACGACTCAAGGACTCTAAGAAAAGTCAACCAAAGCTCTGATACCACAATGTAACACCCCGTTTTTAGCACCAAAAATTGTGTCTGTTTTTTTTAACGAAAGAATAAATAAAACCTTTATAAACTCGAGTCATAGACTCTTATTAACAAAATAAACTAAAGGTTACTTTTTAAAATAAACGTCAGAGTTATATAGAGCTTTGTTTGGCAACGGAATAATTTACAAGACACAATTACATCCCTAAGCAGAGGGAAAGTTTCCTATCCAAAATTTTATCTAAAATTGACAGGACCACTAAGCTACTATAAAAATAAAGAAAGTTGGGTATTGGACCTACATATGACACCATCCTGGAAGCTTTCTCCCTACTGATTATGTGGCTGGTCGAATCCCTAAGACGAAATAGTCCACTCATCCGGGGAAGTGGAATCGTCATCTTCTTCCGTCGTATCTCGGCTTCCTTCAGAATCATCAAAATCTAATGGCATATAGCCCACATATCCACTGAAAGGGTCACCAATCCGAAAATAACAAATATACAGGAAACATAAACAGATAAAACATTATACGTGAATTAGAGATCTCAATCTAACTCACGTACAGAAACGAGCAACATATAAACTATAACAATGCACATTTAGCCTAAAAATGCAGACTCTACATGAGTGTGAAGCCTATCACAGGACATCACATGCAAATGATTCCAGAATTAATACACCTCCGCAGAGGGTTGTGGCAACTCCACATAAGGAGATGAGTATCTACCCATCTATCAGACTCAATGATCCACTACGGGATAAGGTGGTCTTCAACGCACCCCGTGCCACCTCTCCGGTGTGCACCTCGTGACTCCTCTCTGGTGGCCACGTTTACTATGAAATGCATGAGCATACGATTCCCCTTATATGCTAATGCAACAACTTACATATCTCAATTTTAGCATAAGCATATGTAAATAATTTATCTCATGCATAAAAGATTGCACATATATAATCATTTATTCACCTTGGAAATTAAGCATCATCCATCACGTATGAAAATACGGAGAAATTATACATATCAATTTATCATATATAAATATATCTACAAAAGGATAGGTGCCCTTACCTCGAATAGGTTTTCATCCAAATAAATAGTTGTTTCCCTTTTATTTCTGTTAGACGTCAAAATCCCTCAAGAACCCAATATCATTCGCAAAGGTGATATTCCAAATTTTGTTCTCACACTAATAGCCCTCCAAGTAAAGGCCTTTATTTATTATCTTACTCATTTCCCCAACTCTCACTCTTCTCTTAAAGCTTACAACACCAAAATTCAAGAGAAAGGAAAAAAGGAAACTAAAGAAGCATAGAGAGATGAACTGACTTGAGAGAGGGAGCAAGAAAAATAAAACTTGACCCTTTTTTTATATCCAAGGAGGACACGAATTTGAAGATTGAAGAATAAGATCAAGAATATGGTTTTCTTTTTCAAATATAAATTAACACTTCAAAATTACTCTTAAACAAGAAAACTTTTCTAACTTTAATCAAGGTTATCTTATTTTAAACCAACCTTAAATTATTATGATCTTAACGTTTTTGTCATTAAATTTAAAAGAAGAATTCGAGAGAATCTCATTTGATTTTATGTCGCTTTCCGAACTTCGTTAATTCCGTTAAAACTTTAAACGCGCAAACTAAAATTATCAGCAATGTCATGAATATTATTTTTGATTGTTTTTAAAACAATTGAGATCATAATCATTTTTTCATGTAAAAGGATTAAAAAGACAAGGTACAATAATTTTTTTTCTACAAATGTTGCGTTTTGAAAATAAACACAGCCCAAACACTATTTGTAACGCCCATACTAAACTTATCTAGAATATTTAGAATGTGCGTTAGATTTAGTACTGGATACATTAAAATTACAATAATAAAATTTCGACTGAAATAAATATATACATCACTGCAGGATCATACATTTGCTATCTAAATACTTGTCTGGAAGCATAAAAATAATATGAACTGATATGACACGAGCATGTGAAAATATATCAGTCAGCCTCCTGAATTATCTCCTTGCCACGTACAACCTGCTGATCTGAAATAAAATAAAAGGGATTGGGGTGAGACGGGATGTCTCAGTGAGTTCCACCTATCTTAGGTTGTAGGCAATCTCAGGGAACCTAGGATCGCCATCTGTCTCTAAACTCAACCCATTTCGGGTTTATATAGTTTTATCATGCATAACTGAGCGATCGGGGGATAACTAGGATCGCTGTCTAAAAGACTGATATAATCCTGCTACTAATACTCAACTCATAATCATAATTATAATCATAATGTCTGTCATATTATGTTAGAAATGTTAGCGTTGAACAAACAATATTATCTGAGTTGATTTTACGGAATAAACCCAGGTGGAGTAACCCCGGAATTTATTCCACTCTGACCGGTAATAATTTCCAACTGACGGGAACCCAACTGACGGGGATACCGGACTCCTCTGATTATTGTGGGGTCATCCTCACGGATAGTGCCCGTTCCAACTGGCGGGAACCTTTCGTATCCAACTGGCGGGATAGCGAAAGCCACAACTTAAACATGTTTTAATATTATAACTTGAACTAATTTCCTTGTAGTAATAACATTCTGAGTCTAATAATAAAGACGTAGTAATTTCGTCTTTATTCTGAAATTATTTGTTATACTAACCTATTCAGGTTCTAGGCATATCGTTGTCATATGCCATTCCTAAAAGGTTATAAAATTTTCCCCATATCCTGATAAATTAAATTCGACTAATTAAGCCGAACTTCCATAATTATGATTCTTTACTTTCCAATGATTGAAAATCTACCCATGAATGAATTGTTTCCAATGGCTAATTTACTCTAAACATTCTTTTACACAAATAAATATACACTATGGTAGTATATGATTAGAGGATATTCATAATACAATTTCGGCTAGATATACATATTCGATAAAAATGAGAATTTAGAGTCTTAGCCAAACCAAACCATCATATCACCTTAAAAATATAATTTATATTAGTTAAGAGCCGAAATAAAGTAATAAAATCCAACAATTCTCACTTTCCGGAATGTTAGCCGAAATTGCATATTTATTCATACTCACGTAAAACTTATCATAATAATTTTCCTCTAACTCCTACATTACCATAAGCATATTTATCAACATAAAAATTATTTTAGAGTACACTAGCAAGGGTGTGAACCTTAAATCATATTGTCACTAAATTATGTCTTAATATATATCAATTTATAAACTATCATTCTAGTGGCATAATATAACTACCCAAAGGGAAGTTTTTCTATCTAAGGGAACTCACCTTATCTTATTCCAAACTCTTGAACAATTATAAGCATCTACTGAGCATCTTCGCCTCTGCCTCTATTCGGTCATCCGAAGAACAGTCCAAAACTACAACAACTTAATTCATCACCAACTTGAATCTCGGTTCAGCACAAAATCCTACTTCTGTCCTCAACTTCAAAATTGTCTACAGATTTCAATATTGGACCAAAATCAGTGAAACGGGTGCCAAAACGTCCGGAATTTCGTTAGCTAACCATATCAACAACAACCACTTGATTCGGAGTTACAGGGAGAAAGTTCTTACCATTTTAGTGGAGTCCTGTCCCAAAACCCGTAAGCAGTTTTTCCAGCAGAAATTCACAACTTCAAACTCACTTTCTGAGTTCGTTCCTAATCCGAATCATATAAAATTTATATTCAAACTGAAGGAAATTAAGCGTAGAATTCAAAAATCCAATAGTTACTCGATTACAGGTTACACAACAGTATATATACAAGCCAATGAAGACCATACAAATGTCGTCTCAAAGTCATGAATTTAAGTGTAATCACCCATATCAACAATTACCATTCAAAATACATCAACAATAACTCATCAGGGCTGCTAAACCATTATATTCTTGGCTCCAATTAGCAAACAACAGGACGGCTCTTTTATCAAAGAAATAGCAAAATCACAAACACCAAAACTATAACTCATTCATTCCTTCAAACCATTATATAGTTTGTCCCCCTCATTCACCTACTATCAATTAACTATCAATGGATGAATAAGCTAGGCATACAAACGTCAACTTCAAGAAGTCAAAATCAAACTCATTAATCAACCCTTATTGAAAGCCAAAATGCCAAGATAAACTTCATTCCACTCTACCAAACAATACAACACCTTGTTTATGCTACTAAAAATCCCAAAACAAATTTATAGCAACCACACTACATCTTAACTACAATTACAAATTCCTCCAAGATTCATACCAAAGTCTTACTCTTATTTAAGAATCAAAACATAATTAAATACTAGATTTATGAAATTGGTGAGAACTTACATCTTTGCCAAATCTACTAGTAACCCTCTTGACCCATGCTCCATGCTCTTTCTTCCACTTCATTTCAGGTTCTTAGTAGTTCCATATCACACATCAATCCACCAAAATGCTTAAACTTGTAAAACTTCACAAAGGTAAAGGAGAGGGAGAGAGTGTCGAGTGAGAGGGAGGGAGGATTGGAATGACCCATGAGTTCTTTTTCCTTGACCTACTTGAATACTTTGATGAGAATTAGAGGCATTTAGCTTAAGATTGAAGCTTGGGAAGGTTAGGGATTGTGTTAAGGTGATGGGAGGAATGAGTGTTGAAAGGAAGAAAGTGAGTGAAGGAGAGTAACAATGAGAAAGGAAGGGATCGGTGAGAGAAAGAGAAGTGGAAATGGGAAATAAATTTTCCCTTTTTGTCTTATATAAAAATATCCATAAGTGGAAAGGACATTTTTGCCCCCTATTTTTCTACACTCTTCCTCAAACCAAAATATCCGATAAAAATGCCGTGAAAGTTTTAAGCGGCAAATTTCATTTACCGTAGTCCATTGAAATAATATAATTTGGTCCTGAAAGGTCCTATGCACAATTACCATTGTCCTTCTCTTAAAATTTCCAAGGATAGAATCACTGATACATATAACTGACTGAATTAACATGCGGAGTATTACACTCTACCCTCCTTAAAGAAATTTCGTCCTCGAAATTTAGAGTTTACCTGCTAATAACCACGAATAATTCCTCTATACTTTTGACTTTTGACTCTAACATACATCTGTTACTAACTTACGACTGACTCAAATATTGGTTTGACTTAATATATATAAAGTCTCCCGACTATTTAGCCATAGATACAACTGACTTGAATTAATAGGTTAAAACCGATTTCAGGACATGTTTTCCAATCTCATAGGCCAAAAAGATTCGACAATAACCTCCTTAACTGTGAGTTGTGGAATACACAATACATTTCGATCATAATGGAAAGCAAGGTTAACCAATGTGTCTGATATCCTTCGAGTAAATTCTTGGTTCCACATACTCCTTATAAATTTGACTTAGGTTACTAATACTTGTTTACCTTCACTGAGTTCTGGAAAATGTCATACGCTTATTGGAGTAACACTTTTATCGATCCTTTAACGGATCCAACCTTTAAGTTGTCCTTCATACTACGACTGATTCCAATAAAATTTTATTTCTAAACTATGCCTTGCATATCGAGGTCTCATATAGTAATCATACCATTTTCTGTATAAGATCATTCATATTCGGAACATTTCCTGACATTAAGTTTACTTCAATGAATGTAATAATTGATTCAACTTCCTCCACTATCCGACATATAATTAGGAGATGATACTTTTGATATCTGTTATTTCTCTTATGGAACGAATCCAACATGGTACTATCTCAACATCTGATGGAAGTACTAACTGACGAGTACAATCCATAAATCATATCTAAATACAAAATGTACTAACTGGCGAGTACATTAAATGTAATTCTTATCTGAGTAATAGTGCACTAACTGACGAGTACACAATACACGAGGTAGTACGACTGATAACTAAATACATGACATATAACTGTAGTCATTCGACTATACTTCATCTGCACTAAGTTTTCAACATTCTTAAATTAATCAAATTGCACTTTGATTCATGTCAAAATAAATAAGATACGTAATCAAATTTTCTCATGAACTTACTCTTCCAAAATATACATTTCATCCTTGAAAAATATTATTCTGTCTGTTACTATAGGGAACATATTATTTCAGTCTTTCTGATAATTCCATACTCGTTACCTGAATTGGTATAATTTCATATTGTATATCACAAAGTTTTCTAACTTGTATGATATCAATCTTTTCTTTACCTTCAAAAATACAGAGTTTAAAATTCCCGAACTTCACAATAGAATCGTGTTTAAGCATCCGCATTCTTGTTCTGAGTAGTATCCTTGCATTTAAATACCTTTTACTATACCTGATATCCCATGAGAATATTTCAAACCAAAATAAAATCATCTTGATACAACATCCATATTTATTACCTCATACATGACTCTTTTCCAGCTAAACTGATACTTTCATTCTTTGAAATCATTAAGTCGACTGACTAAGTTACATAAATTCCAATTTTCTTAGATTTAACAAGGTACAGACACTTCCGTCCTACTCTTACTACGTCTTCTTTGACTGCTTAAACTTTCAATATCTTTGAATGACGTGGCTTGAAAAATCCTTGGTTCGTCTCTTAAAATTTCCCCATGAATATCTCATCTCAAAGTCTTAAACTATTACTGATTAATTTTCTCGCTGCGCGACTCTGATTTATCAACTTATTTCAATCAGGTGTACTGACCCAATCATTACAAAATTTCTCAATTTTATTGCTACTTGTTATGAACCGAGAAGTTAACTTTACACTTCTTGCTGCTCCGGGCTCTGTTTGATATCGTTAGCGGACTATTTTCAAGTATTATTCGCTCCCTTAAACATATGTTATATACTTCTTCTCGCGAGATGTTCTTTGAGTAATTCTCACTCTCACATCCTTTACATATTGCAATGACAGTTCGAGGTTTATTTCAATTCTTGTCATAATAGCATTTACACTTACTATCTCGTATGAGATGGCTCCGACTCCAAAAATTCATTCTCTTGGTTTTCATGACAATCGCATAAGAAAATTTATCAAATGAAAATGTTCGACTCCTTAATACTTTACTTCGTTCTTAACTCTTTCACTAGCGAAGATTTTCCATATAATAAACTTCAAAATAATTCTCAATCCAAAATCCTAACTAATTCTTAACACATCTACCCATTATATTCATGCGTTAAAACTTTCTATTGAAGGAACTTAACATCACTCACCCTTTAGTTAACTGAACCCCAGTAAATTATTATTAAATCTTTATTTTCTGTTTCGACAAAAAATTACGCCTTGGGATAGCTTTTCAATTCACTACTAAACTGATGTTTATTAATCCAACAACAACTTAATAACTCATGATAGATGCAGGGGTCTGGCTCAATTTTTCCTTCATATACAACTCTTGTTAACTTAACTTCTCCGCGAGTTCTTGTCAATAAGAATACATCTAAATCGTACTTTGATCCATAAACACTCTTCCACTACTATTTATTCATCCTTCTTGACTCTTACGCTGCATAGCATCTTCACTTCTTGATTCATAAATCTTACACTTACAATTCGGAAGATGTGACTAGCCTGACATAGTTTATTTAGCTAGCGTCGCCCACTCAACGACTGCATTACGGGGTTATCTTCGTCTACTCCAAGACATCTTACTACTTTCCAATTAATTCACTTAACAGTTCGTTTTGGGCTTCGAGTCCGTCTTATTCTTACATACTCTACATCCACTGAGAGTTTATGAATTCCATTATTCGTCGGATAATTTTCTCATATCAAGTTCATCTTCAGATCCCGTAATTCTAGTTACGCCTTTATAAATACTCATTTCTTCTATACCTTACTTATGCTTCTTATATTGTGGCTCCAGTCAAAGTTGCAATCATCCATTTGTCACCCTGAATATCTTACTTCTACGGTATCCACATAAAAGTGTCGTTCAACAATACCAGAGTACTCCGTCTTAATCTTAACATTTCCCTTATGTCCTTGATTAACCTTCAACTTCACAGTTTACCAGCCACCATTTGTCGTTGAATACTTCCTTGTCAAAATTCGTTATAAAACCTGACACCTTGACTTTCCTTTTCCGCATGCTTCTTTCCTCCTAGGTCCTATTCAGCTCTCAGACATTTGTTTTAGCTGTCACATACTAGGTTGAGTTGATCAGGCTCAGCTAGATATGACATTTAGAATAAATATCTGGAACCCAATAGTCCCACTCCATTTTATTGAATTCTAATGATCCAAGGCACGATCTGAATCGACCTGCTCTGATACCAAATTGTAACGCCCATACTAAACTTATCTAGAATATTTAGAATGTGCGTTAGATTTAGTACTGGATACATTAAAATTACAATAATAAAATTTCGACTGAAATAAATATATACATCACTGCAGGATCATACATTTGCTATCTAAATACTTGTCTGGAAGCATAAAAATAATATGAACTGATATGACACGAGCATGTGAAAATATATCAGTCAGCCTCCTGAATTATCTCCTTGCCACGTACAACCTGCTGATCTGAAATAAAATAAAAGGGATTGGGGTGAGACGGGATGTCTCAGTGAGTTCCACCTATCTTAGGTTGTAGGCAATCTCAGGGAACCTAGGATCGCCATCTGTCTCTAAACTCAACCCATTTCGGGTTTATATAGTTTTATCATGCATAACTGAGCGATCGGGGGATAACTAGGATCGCTGTCTAAAAGACTGATATAATCCTGCTACTAATACTCAACTCATAATCATAATTATAATCATAATGTCTGTCATATTATGTTAGAAATGTTAGCGTTGAACAAACAATATTATCTGAGTTGATTTTACGGAATAAACCCAGGTGGAGTAACCCCGGAATTTATTCCACTCTGACCGGTAATAATTTCCAACTGACGGGAACCCAACTGACGGGGATACCGGACTCCTCTGATTATTGTGGGGTCATCCTCACGGATAGTGCCCGTTCCAACTGGCGGGAACCTTTCGTATCCAACTGGCGGGATAGCGAAAGCCACAACTTAAACATGTTTTAATATTATAACTTGAACTAATTTCCTTGTAGTAATAACATTCTGAGTCTAATAATAAAGACGTAGTAATTTCGTCTTTATTCTGAAATTATTTGTTATACTAACCTATTCAGGTTCTAGGCATATCGTTGTCATATGCCATTCCTAAAAGGTTATAAAATTTTCCCCATATCCTGATAAATTAAATTCGACTAATTAAGCCGAACTTCCATAATTATGATTCTTTACTTTCCAATGATTGAAAATCTACCCATGAATGAATTGTTTCCAATGGCTAATTTACTCTAAACATTATTTTACACAAATAAATATACACTATGGTAGTATATGATTAGAGGATATTCATAATACAATTTCGGCTAGATATACATATTCGATAAAAATGAGAATTTAGAGTCTTAGCCAAACCAAACCATCATATCACCTTAAAAATATAATTTATATTAGTTAAGAGCCGAAATAAAGTAATAAAATCCAACAATTCTCACTTTCCGGAATGTTAGCCGAAATTGCATATTTATTCATACTCACGTAAAACTTATCATAATAATTTTCCTCTAACTCCTACATTACCATAAGCATATTTATCAACATAAAAATTATTTTAGAGTACACTAGCAAGGGTGTGAACCTTAAATCATATTGTCACTAAATTATGTCTTAATATATATCAATTTATAAACTATCATTCTAGTGGCATAATATAACTACCCAAAGGGAAGTTTTTCTATCTAAGGGAACTCACCTTATCTTATTCCAAACTCTTGAACAATTATAAGCATCTACTGAGCATCTTCGCCTCTGCCTCTATTCGGTCATCCGAAGAACAGTCCAAAACTACAACAACTTAATTCATCACCAACTTGAATCTCGGTTCAGCACAAAATCCTACTTCTGTCCTCAACTTCAAAATTGTCTACAGATTTCAATATTGGACCAAAATCAGTGAAACGGGTGCCAAAACGTCCGGAATTTCGTTAGCTAACCATATCAACAACAACCACTTGATTCGGAGTTACAGGGAGAAAGTTCTTACCATTTTAGTGGAGTCCTGTCCCAAAACCCGTAAGCAGTTTTTCCAGCAGAAATTCACAACTTCAAACTCACTTTCTGAGTTCGTTCCTAATCCGAATCATATAAAATTTATATTCAAACTGAAGGAAATTAAGCGTAGAATTCAAAAATCCAATAGTTACTCGATTACAGGTTACACAACAGTATATATACAAGCCAATGAAGACCATACAAATGTCGTCTCAAAGTCATGAATTTAAGTGTAATCACCCATATCAACAATTACCATTCAAAATACATCAACAATAACTCATCAGGGCTGCTAAACCATTATATTCTTGGCTCCAATTAGCAAACAACAGGACGGCTCTTTTATCAAAGAAATAGCAAAATCACAAACACCAAAACTATAACTCATTCATTCCTTCAAACCATTATATAGTTTGTCCCCCTCATTCACCTACTATCAATTAACTATCAATGGATGAATAAGCTAGGCATACAAACGTCAACTTCAAGAAGTCAAAATCAAACTCATTAATCAACCCTTATTGAAAGCCAAAATGCCAAGATAAACTTCATTCCACTCTACCAAACAATACAACACCTTGTTTATGCTACTAAAAATCCCAAAACAAATTTATAGCAACCACACTACATCTTAACTACAATTACAAATTCCTCCAAGATTCATACCAAAGTCTTACTCTTATTTAAGAATCAAAACATAATTAAATACTAGATTTATGAAATTGGTGAGAACTTACATCTTTGCCAAATCTACTAGTAACCCTCTTGACCCATGCTCCATGCTCTTTCTTCCACTTCATTTCAGGTTCTTAGTAGTTCCATATCACACATCAATCCACCAAAATGCTTAAACTTGTAAAACTTCACAAAGGTAAAGGAGAGGGAGAGAGTGTCGAGTGAGAGGGAGGGAGGATTGGAATGACCCATGAGTTCTTTTTCCTTGACCTACTTGAATACTTTGATGAGAATTAGAGGCATTTAGCTTAAGATTGAAGCTTGGGAAGGTTAGGGATTGTGTTAAGGTGATGGGAGGAATGAGTGTTGAAAGGAAGAAAGTGAGTGAAGGAGAGTAACAATGAGAAAGGAAGGGATCGGTGAGAGAAAGAGAAGTGGAAATGGGAAATAAATTTTCCCTTTTTGTCTTATATAAAAATATCCATAAGTGGAAAGGACATTTTTGCCCCCTATTTTTCTACACTCTTCCTCAAACCAAAATATCCGATAAAAATGCCGTAAAAGTTTTAAGCGGCAAATTTCATTTACCGTAGTCCATTGAAATAATATAATTTGGTCCTGAAAGGTCCTATGCACAATTACCATTGTCCTTCTCTTAAAATTTCCAAGGATAGAATCACTGATACATATAACTGACTGAATTAACATGCGGAGTATTACACTATTTTCTCTAAACTCTTAAGAATAATAGCATATTTAGTGTCTAATAACTATTCATTTTAGGTTACTAACTCAAATCATTAGTTTTAGACTAAAAGTAGTAAGAAAGGTAACTTTAAGTTTTCCTTAAAATTATCAAAACTAGTAAAAATATAATCATACTCCATAATCTATTTTTCACACTAAAAATAAATGTCCTTTCCAAAGTTTATGACTACTCTATAAATCAAATAACTCAATTTACTATTTTTATTTTACTTAACCTACATAGTTATACTTTGTTTGTGATGGTTTGAAGTAAAAATCAAAGTCCAATATGTCCATATACTATTTTTCTTTTCTTCAAGTTGTAAGTCTCTATGTATATGGGTAGGGAAGAAGCCACTTGAGAATTTAAAATAAAAAAGAAAGCCGAACAGTTGAAAAGAACAAGGGTGAAACTTCTTTTAATAATAAATGAATTAAAGTAGTAGACAATAAAAAGAAAAGAATGAAAATTAGAACCAAGTTACTTACAAGTACAAGGGACTAAAGAACTTTAAGCAAGTGTTTTCAAAGAAACAATCGTAAAATGAGTTTATAAATAAATAAAAGAAAAGACAAAGAACGAGACATCAGTTAAGTTAAACAAAATGGGTCTTATGATAATACTAGCTTAGCTCAGAAAAGAGATAAGAAACATTAGTTCCAAAATACTCTTGTAGCATCAAAGGCACAATTAAGGTTTCACTTCCAAAAATTAATCATGTAATTAAAATCTTTCTATTTAGAGATCATGAGGCAAAACCATAAAATAAACAAGGAAAGAAATTGTAGAAGAAGTCCTTACAAATCCAACGTATGGCACCCAAGGGAGGAGAAGAGTAAATCCACCACACTTTTCTATATCTCTCTATAAATCTATCTTTCTTTAACAATTTTCATGTCCAAGTTCTCTTAGCTTCTCTCTAATTATTTATTTATTTTCCTTCAAGCCTTTATACAACAAATTAAAAATGAAAGTTCTTAGTTCCTAAAGGAGAAAGAAGTTATAGGCCAAAAAGAAAAGAGGATGAATCCTTGCCAAATGATTTGATTCATATCCTTATTAGAAGTTGTTGTTTGAGTTTATGATTCTCTATACAATTTTTGAGTGATGGATGTTAAAATCAAAGAAAGAGTATAGAGGTTGCATGAGTAAAGGTTTCATGGAGATCAATTTTGAAGGAGTTCTAGGTATTGAAAAGAAAAGAGAAGAGAGAAGGAAGGAAGAATTAAGAATGAAGAACAAGAAAGAAGGAAGAATGAAGAATGAAGAACGAAACCAAAAAGTAACTTAAGGGACCAAATTGTAACGTTAATAACTTATGGGACCAAAATGTAACCAACAAATAACTTAAGGGACCAAATCATTAATTAAGCCTAAAATCAAAGAAAGAGTATAGAGGTTGCATGAGTAAAGGTTTCATGGAGATCAATTTTGAAGGAGTTCTAGGTATTGAAAAGAAAAGAGAGAAGAGAGAAGGAAGGAAGAATTAAGAATGAAGAACAAGAAAGAAGGAAGAATGAAGAAAGAAGAGAGAGACACGTGAAAGAAAATAAAGAAGAGAGAAGAAATAAGAGAAAAGGAAGAGAGAAGAAAGACGTGAGAGAGAAGAGAAAATGAAAGTGAATGAATGAGTGTGAATGAGCAACTTGATTTGCATACATACATGCATATAAATAAGTAAAAATATAGTATTTTCTCAAAAATAAAAATAAAAATAAAAATAGAGTATATAATGCATATGTGTGGGGGAACCGTGTGAGGAAGAGGAAGAGGAAGAGGAAGAGGATAAGAGGTAGATAGATATTTTCTTTAAAGCCAATCTACATTTGACTTTACTAGTTACATTTGGTTCTTATGAGAAAAATTTCGTTGGGAAAAATATTTTTATTGCATAAATCTATCATAAATAATTTTATGAGTCTATACAAAAAATTTCGTATAAAACGGAGTTTGTTTTGAAAATTAAGCGCGGTAAAATTTCCGTTTCTGGAAGAGACTGAAAATTAAATTCTCGAGAAATTTTTCGAAAAATTTATCATGAGTCGCTATCGCGACAAAAACTACAAAATATTCGAGTAGCGATAAAAATTCATCGGTGAAGGTATTTATTTATTTTTACTTAAATAACAACTAAAATAAATATGGAAACATATTATTATACTATTAATATTTATTTCTTTTCTAAAATTACGGGTCTTACACCTAACAAGATGACACTAGAAAAGAAGAGTTAAATTTTATAAGTAGAAAATAAATTAATATATATTATAATCAAAATGATATATATATATATATATATATAATTAAACCAAAAAATAAAATCCGAATAAATGACAGATAAAAAAATACAAATTGTTATATCATCGTACAATTAATTTTAGATATTTTGTTGATAAACTTTTTAAGCCATTCTTCTTTAATAGTAACAAGCTTTTGAAAAAAATAAAGTATACAATAATAGAAAATAATTAAATTATAGATTAATGAGATTATAAACGAATATTCATTTTTATAAACATTGTATTTTTTTGTTTTCGTAGTTTTAAAATTATTCAACACAAATTAATTTCTTTTTTATTAAAAAAAAGAAATTGAAATTATCCTCATTAATGATGGCACTAGTTGTTTTTAATTTGAAATGTTTCAATTGAGATTAAATTTATTCTATTTAGATAATTACCTTTATTAGATAATATATTTCAATATTTTCTTAATCTTTTACCTTTATTAACACTTGGAAAAGGATTCGAGTTTAGAAGACTTGTCAACCTAGTTAGAATGTCTTACATTCTCTTTAATGTCTTTACGCTATTAATTTACCAAAAATAGTAATTTCTTCAAACATAAAGTATGTACTAATCATCGTTAAATCCCACATTAGAATTTCTTTATTAACTAATTTTCTACTATGTGTCACATTCCTTATTAGATTTTTGTTTTGTTTTGTGTTTCTAATACGAAACCGTCAATTAACTTGGGACAACAAGTCCTAATAGTCAAATATATAGTTTTGTTAAGGAGTTAAAATATACATAAATGTGCATTTATTGTTATGTTTATAAATTGTGATTGTTTTATACCACTTTGTTTATCAAATCAAATTGAACTTAAACTATCAGAATATTAAGATTAACAAAGTGAAGAGTCATGGAAAAGTGTGAGATGAAAAAGAATGTGACAATTTTGATGATGATAATCTTAGTTGTTGCACAAGCTGATGAGTCACCTTCACCTTCATCACCACCCCATCGAACAGTAGGTGAAATCATTTGCCTTGGCAAGTGTGCTCTTAAATGTAAACGCTTCTTAAGAATAAAACCATTATATGTAGGTTGTGTTGGTGCGTGTGCATTGTTGAAATGTCATAAAGTATCGTCAAAAGCTGCTTATGATTGTGCAATCAATTGTGTCATTTCAAAGTCCAATAACTTCAACACCGGTAAATATGATTTTTCTATTGTCTTGTATGTTTTTTTTTATTATCAAGACAATTTTATAAATTGTTGTGGTAGTAATTAATAGAGTTTCTTACAATACTTCACTTATTGCAGATGCTCGTGGTGTAAATCCAATCGTGAATTCATGTATGGAAGCTTGCAAGAACAAATAATTTGTCCAATGTAACAATCAATGTTTCAAGGAAAACTAGCCATGAAATTTTTTATTTTAAATTTGATAAGTAGTGACCATGAAATTATGTTTTTTTTACACATATAATAAATCATATCTCGTTATCATTAGCATCTCAATTTGTGTTATTTTTGTTAAAATGTTTGACAAAAATAGATGTATTTATATGACGGATATGATTTAACATATGTGTAACCTTCTTAAATATTGGTGCAAACAAATAATGATTTATATTTGTTTATGATGTACTAAGAAGTCATATAAGTAAAATCTATATAATTTCAAATAGATCCTTTTCAATAATTTCATTCTTTTGTCTCATGTTTCTACCTTGTGAGTGTGAAGAAACTTACATTGATAATAAGGATCAAAATTCACTAAATTTATTAAATATACAGATCAGAAACTAATTTTTTTTGCATGTGTAATAATTTATAAAATCTTATATTATCGAGAACTAAGAAAGACTCTAATTCCTTGTCTGATAATCTTAATTTCTATCAATGTTGTTGCATTTGGGTTATTGTTGATTAACAATAAAGTCAATCATGATTTGTATAGGTGACTAAGTGATGTAATAAATTTCAAAATAAAATTAGAATATTTAATCGTAGACTAGTTTTTCCATTATAGTTGTTGAGTTTAAACAATCAAAATGTTAAATCGTCGTATGATATATAATAATTGCAAACACCAATCTTTTATATTAAAAAATATACATTTGTAACTACATAATCTTCATGTCAAAGACTAATCCAATGATATGTTCATGAAGTGTTAACCAAATATGAAATTTCATGAAAATTATATAGTTGTTCTTTTTCATATGAATTATAACTCAAGGGATGAATTTTTAAAAGCACTTAACTTTTACACACCTTCAAGTTTAAGTTGTTTTATACATGATTCCAATGATTCGTTTCAACATAATTTAGTGGATATGGAACACATTGAAGGTGCAATAAAACACAAGAAATAGATTGTTTTAATTATGATAAATAAGAAAATATTTTAAGTAAATAACAATCCCTATAACATATACTTGTCCAACTTATATCACATTATCTTGTCCTTGTAAAATTACCTAAGAGTTAAACCTTCGATAAAAAGAAATATAGCATAACTAGGCTAAAAACAAGTATGAAATGTCAAGTTTACACCACAGATTTTTCTATTTAAGGTAACTCTCAAACTAGAATCTATAAAATATAAGCCAGAGACACAAGAAAATATAGCTGAAAGATACGATAAAAAAGTTAAGCTTGTTGAAAGGCTTTTCAGAATATTTTATTTGCTACAAAAAAATTGCTACAAAGTAATTTGTAGAATTTAACCGATCGAGAGTGGTTGTCTATTTAGAGTTGAACAATATAGTTATGGAATAACTTCTTTGATATGTTTAAGAGTCGCTGTGGCTATAAACGTGGTAACACAAAAGTCTTAAACAGAGGTACATAGTAATGGGGAAACTTACAGGTTGTAATATGTAATTAAAAAAAAACCCTACAAGCCGACTAACTTTGACTCTTACAAACATCGTAAAATAAATCGTATTTATTACAACCTCCTAAGTATCTTACTGTTGATGGTAGCGGATTCCATTTTAAACATGATGTGTTGTTGAGACATGAAGAAATAGAGATCGATTGGTTGCTTCATTTTGTTACAAATTAAATACACATTGCGAAAGACATTGACAGATCCATGTACGAAATATAATATGTCGTTCACATGTGTCAGCTGTTGAGGATCATCGAATGAAGTGAGCATCTTTCTACCATAAACACCATGAGTATTTTATAGTTCAACTTATTTTAAGAAACATAATATGAATCACGATGCAAACCAAATATAGAAAATAAGCGGTATTCTATTGTAAGTAACAACCACAACATGTTGATCAAAATATAAAAAGCACCACAGGGACTTCTCTTTTTCTTTGAGTTAGGAGCAGTTGAAATATTATTTTCACATTTGAATAAGCATCTTGGATAAATTATTGATTGTAAACTATGTGCAGAGTTATGAAATATAAAACAATTTTTTAAATCGCTCTAGTATTAGCTTAAGAAAAATAATTTTCCAAACGTCCATATAAACATAACGGACTTGTGGCAAAGGTACATTATCTTTCTAGTTTGGTAGAATATAATTGTTATAGATTATTAGATAGATGTCATATGACCAAAATGATTATATGTTTGATAAATAGTTAATATATTGTTGGTGGTTAATTATCACTATTACATTTGTAGATTCAAATATTAAAGATGCAAAGCATTGTTTAGTATAATAATAAAAATGACGATGCTTAGACAAAAGAACATTTTTAAAAGTATAATACATTTCATAATTAATTAATATTTTGATGTAGAAATCATTATGAAATATAAATAATAATTTAACTAATAGATGAATATATGCATTGATATTTTTGTCAAAATAACATGTATATTAGAATTTTGGATAAAAATATAGTGTTTTCATAAAGAAGCGGAAAAGCATATGCCTAACAAGATGACACTAGAAAAGAAGTGTTAAATTTTATAAGTAGAAAAATACATTAATATATATTATAATCAAAATGATATATATATATATATATATATATATATATATAATTAAACCAAAAAATCAAATCCGAATAAATGACAGATAAAAAAAATACAAATTGTTATATCATCGTACAATTAATTTTAGATATTTTTTTGATAAACTTTTTAAGCCATTCTTCTTTAATAGTTACAAGCTTCTGAAAAAAATAAAGTATGCAATAATAGAAAATAATTAAATTATAGATTAATGAGATTATTAACGAATATTCATTTTTATAAACATTGTATTTTTTTTTGTTTTCGTCGTTTTAAAATTATTTAACACAAATTAATTTCTTTTTTATTAAAAAAAAGAAATTAAAATTATCCTAATTAATGATGGCACTAACGACCATTAAAGAATAGTTGTTTTTAATTTGAAATGTTTCAATTGAGATTAAATTTATTCTATTTAGATAATTACCTTTATTAGATAATATATTTCAATATTATCTTAATCTTTTACCTTTATTAACACTTGGAAAAGGATTCGAGTTTAGAAGACTTGTCAACCTAGTTAGAATGTCTTACATTCTCTTCAATGTCTTTACGCTATTAATTTACCAAAAATAGTAATTTCTTCAAACATAAAGTATGTACTAATCGTCGTTAAATCCCACATTAGAATTTCTTTATTAACTAATTTTCTACTATGTGTCACATTCCTTATTGGATTTTTGTTTTGTTTTGTGTTTCTAATACGAAACTATCAATTAACGTGGGACAACAAGTTCTAATAGTCAAATATATAGTTTTGTTAAGGAGTTAAGATATACATAAATGTGCATTTATTGTTATGTTTATAAATTGTGACTGTTTTATACCACTTTGTTTATCAAATCAAATTGAACTTAAACTATCAGAATATTAAGATTAACAAAGTGAAGAGTCATGACAAAGTGTGAGATGAAAAGGAATGTGACAATTTTGATGATGATAATCTTAGTTGTTGCAAAAGCTGACGAGTCACCTTCACCTTCATCACCACCCCATCGAACAGTAGGTGAAATCATTTGCCTTGGCAAGTGTGCTCTTAAATGTAAACGCTTCTTAAGAATAAAACCATTATATGTAGGTTGTGTTGGTGCGTGTGCATTGTTGAAATGTCATAAAGTATCGTCAAAAGCTGCTTATGATTGTGCAATCAATTGTGTCATTTCAAAGTCCAATAACTTCAACACCGGTAAATATGATTTTTCTATTGTCTTGTATGTTTTTTTTATTATCAAGACAATTTTATAAATTTTTGTTGTAGTAATTAATAGAGTTTCTTACAATACTTCACTTACTGCAGATGCTCGTGGTGTAAATCCAATCGTGAATTCATGTATGGAAGCGTGCAAGAACAAATAATTTGTCCAATGTAACAATCAATGTTTCAGGGAAAAGTAGGCATGAAAATTTGTATTTTAAATTTGATAAGTAGTGACCATGAAATTATGTTTTTTTTACACATATAATAAATCATATCTCGTTATCATTAGCATCTCAATTTGTGATATTTTTGTTAAAATGTTTGACAAAAATAGATGTATTTATATGACAGATATGATTTAACATATGTGTAACCTTCTTAAATATTGGTGCAAACAAATGATGGTTTATATTTGTTTATGATGTACTAAGAAGTCATATAAGTAAATTATTGGTGCAAACAATAATTTCATTCGTACTTATTTTTGATCCCAAGGCTTGTCTAAACATTTCTAAACATAAAAAGACACTCAATTTGATATGAAATTTGGCCCAAAACATTTTCCTAACAAATTCGCCATTTTGACCCATTTCATAAACTTCAAAAATAACAACACAAATCATCACAAACTCAAAGATTATGATTACCCAAGGTTTCTAACATCAACAACAACACCTCACAACATCAACAACAACAACCAATCATGAATTCACCACAATTCATCAACAACAACATCTCATATCATCAATTTTTGGGTAAAACACAAAGCATACATATGTACATGATTTAAGCTTGCAATTTCACCATCAACAACTCAATTAGCATTCAATTTACATACCCAAACATTGCATCACATCATAAGTACGAATTTCACAATTAATTTCACTAATAATCAATTATTCAAATAAGCACTTATGTAAAGAATTAGGGTAGAAGCTACAACTAAGTGATTATGAGTAAAGACTAACCCCCTTACCTTAATTCTCCACAAACTCAAGGTAGGGTTTCACTTTAGCTCCCAAAGCTTGGATCTCTAGCTCTCTCTCTAGCTCTCCTCCTTCAAACCCTTTCTCTTCTCTTGTCTCTATCTCTTCCCAAATGTGAAAATGTTGGTAAAACCCTATTCCTCTACTTAATTGGGTTTACTTAATTGGGCTCAACTTACAATCCTTAAATGGGCCTAACCCATTTCTATTCTAACCCAAAATGTTACTACTCACTTAACGGTAAAATGTAATAACAACGGTCAACTACCGGTAACAAAATAATTACCACACTCTCTCTATCAACTTAATAAAATACCCACTCTCACTAAGCACTAAAAGTAATCCTCAGCAAAATTACAAAATTACTCCTACTCGTGAAATGACCAAAATACCCTTGAGTCCAAAATGACTAAGATACCCTTCTAACACCGAATTCTACGATCCCCAACCAAAAATACACACAGAGGCAAATAATCACATAAGAGCACATATTAACACACATAAAAGAATTAAATAAATAACAAAATAAATCTAGCGAAAAATCGGACTGTTACACCTCTCATGTTCAAATGTCTAGAATACCCTCATTTTAACTCGCGCACAAAACATCGTTTAAAAGATAATACGTTCTTCACATTAAGCAGGATATTACATCCTACCCCCCTTAAAAAATTTCGTCCTCGAAATTTAGAATTTACCTGAAAACAAGTGCGGGTACTGACTTAACATCTCCGACTCACGTTCCCACGTAGCTTCACCATCAGCCGAACCTTTCCATATGACCTTTACTATGGGAATCTCCTTGTTTCTAAGAGACTTGACATCACGATCAACAATCATCTCTGGCTCCGGTTGAAACGTCAAATCCGATTTCAATTCTATGGAGTCTAGTTCAACTAGTTGGAAAGGATCCGAAACATATTTCTTCAATTGAGATACATGAAATACATCGTGTAAACCCGACATAGCTGGAGGTAGAGCTAACTAATAATGCTACAACATTGGCTTTTCCTGGATGATATTTCAAATCAAAGTCGAAGTCTTTTAGGTACTCCATCCAACGTCGTTGCCTCATATTCAAATCTCTTTGGTCAAACAAGTATTTCAGACTCTTATGATCACTGAACAGTTCAAACTGGGCTCCATATAAGTGATGTCTCCATATTTTCAAAACGAAAATTATGGCTACCAACTCTAAATCATGTGTGTGATAGTTTTCTTCATGCGTCTTGAGTTGCCTAGATGCATAAGCTATCACATTGTCCTCTTGCATAAGTACACCACCAAGTCCTTTTGATGACGCATCACAAAACACAATGTATTTCTTCTCCGGGTCAGGTATGGTTAAAACTGGGGCTTGAGTTAGCTTCTTCTTCAAAGTCCTGAAACTTTTCTCACATTCTTCATCCCACACAAATGGCACATCTTTTCTTGTGAGTCGAGTTTAAGGTAAAGCAATCTGAGAAAACTTCATGATGAACCTTCGGTAGTAACCGGCTAATCCCAAAAAGCTACGAACTTCCGAAACATTCTTCGGTCTTGTCCAATTCTGGACAGCTTCAACTTTCGATTGATCAACTGCCACACCTCCCTGAGAGATAACATAACCCAGAAATTTAACTTCCGACAACCAAAACTCACTTACTGAATTTTGCATATAATTGCTTCTCCCGAAGAATATCCAACATTATCCTTAAGTGTTGAGCATGCTCTTGTGGATTCTTAGAATAAACCAAAATGTCATCAATGAAGATAATGACAAATTGATCTAGATACGGCTGAAAAATCCGGTTCATATAATCCATGAAAACTGTTGGAGCATTAGTTACACCAAATGGCATAACTAGAAATTCATAATGTCTGTAACGCGTTCTGAAAGCTGTCTTGGACACATCTGAAGATTTAATACGGATCTGATGGTATCCTGACCTGAGATCAATTTTCGAGAACACTGATGCCCCTTTTAGTTGATCAAGTAAATCATCAATTCTTGGCAAAGGATACTTGTTCTTGATGGTCACCTTATTCAGCTGACGGTAGTCAATGCACAACCTCATGCTGCCATCTTTCTTCTTGACTAACAAGACCGGTGCACCCCATGGAGACACACTAGGCCTGATGAAATGCTTCTGAATAAGCTCCTCAAATTGGGTTTTCAATTCTTTGAGTTCCAAGGGAGACATTCTGTAAGGTGCTACTGACACTGGTTCTGCTCCAGGAATCAAATCAATCGAAAGCTCAATTTCTCTCTCCGGTGGCAAGCTTGTGATGTCGGCCGGAAAAACATCCAGATACTCACTAACAATAGGAATATCATTAAGGCTTAAATCTGACTCTGAAGTCACAGTGAGCATAACATAAAAATCCTTATCCTGAGTACAAATAAATTGAGCCATCTGATACGTGTGTTTAAGAAGTTCTAACAATGCTACTCCTTCCACCGTGTTACTTGTAGGCATGTAAATACTTTTCTCTGCACACCCTATATAAACATGTTTTGATGACAACCAGTCCATGCCTAATATCACATCCAGTTGTTTCATCGGAAGACATACTAAATCTATATAGTACGTCTTGCTAGATACGGTGATCAGAAAATTTTCACAAACATAGTTCGCTACAATACCCCCGTCAGTGGCCGTAGTCACCATCATAGGAGGATTTAATAATGAAACTGACAACTGAAGAGTTTCAACACATTGAAATGAAATGAAAGAACATGATGCACCACAATCAAACAAAACTCTAATAGGATTTTGGCCAAGGAAACACGTACCACCAATCAGATCTTCATTAGCCTGTGCCTTCTTTAAATCTTGATACATCTAGGTGGCACCAGGGTGAATTGACAAACTACTCTTATGAGCTTCTTCCAAAATCAATCTCCTAAGCTCTTGATCATTTGGAACACATATCCTTTCTTCAAACAAAATTGCTCCATCCGAAGCCATGGAAAAGCCTGGGTGAACACTTCTTTTCTGAAGTTCTGAGTCAACATTCTGAGCTTGTATGATCTTTGACCGCAAATCACATGAAACTTCCAATCTGTGTAACCAAATACCATCATCATCCTCTGTGACTCCAAGGTTAAGGTCTCGGCCTTCTCATACATATCACAAGTGTGCATCATAACTTTGGCTTGAGCTAAAGCCTTGCGACTCAAAGCATCTACTATTCCATTTGTCACCATTCTTCGTTGAGCGGTTTCCCACCAATCCTGCGCTGCACCTCGGAATTGATTAGTTGCATAAACCACCTTCTCTTCCTCGGTACAGTTATCCATAAGGAAAATCTTTTCCATATGCTTGATCCATCTCTTAGCTTCAGGTGGCTCTCGGAAAGCTGGATTTCCCACAACTGGAGGCGGTGGATGCGGCTGATGCATTCTTGGACCTTGCTGCATAGCTGCAGCCCACTGCTGTTGGGATTGTGCGTTCTATTGAATTTACTGCTGCATCATATGCATCATCTGTTGATTTTGTTGCATCATATGTGCCCACATCTGGGAATTAGGGTTAGCTTTCTCATCCACTTCTGATTAGCTCTTGGCCGGCCTCGTCCCCTTCGTGCTCCAAACATTTTCGCTCTAACTGTCATATTTAAGTCAAAGTGATCAATTTCAACCAAATATAACAATGAGGACAATATCCTAAACATAAAAAGAACGACTACTTGGATTGTATTATTAATGACCCAAGGCACCATCTGGAACGACCTGCTCTGATACCAAATTGTAACGCCCATTTTGAAAGTATCTAGAATATTCAAATGTGCGCTAAAAGTGATATTGGATACATTAATTATACAATACAGAAAACGACATTAAGTCGAAAGTTTAGGTACAACAACTTCCCAAAAGTTTCTATGTTACATTATTACACCGAAGTATGTCAAGCGAAGTATAATACAAAGTTTGTAACATCGCATCTCATAATATAACATATGCATCTGTAATCCACATCAAGAAGTTTCCATGTAAACTCGATCATTCCAAGACTTTCTCTTTACCTTTTCCTTGTGAAACCTGAGAACCTGAAAAAAAATAAGGAGTTGGATGAGACATAATGCCTCAGTGAGTTCTTTCTATCCCTAGGCTAGTGATAACCTCTAGGAAACCTATGGTTACCACGTGTCTAAAATACAATCTGCCGGTTGATTATACGTGTGTGGTCATTTATGTCTAGACGGATGTGCACAATAAAATCCGTCAAGATTCTTCATATCGTGTTTTAGGCTTTACTAACACTCATGTCATGGCGGTTAAGGGGAACCTAATACCGCGTTACTAAGATACGTTATATGCATCGAGGCCTAAACATATCATATTCATGACACAAACCTAGGCTGGACGATTAGGGGAAACCTAAGATCGTCGTTGGAATGTTTTCATATCTTGTTCTATTCCTATACTCGTTCATATCCATCATCATAACATAATCATGCATGAATACATTCATTAAATCATTATGTTAGCGTTTAACAAACAGTTAATCTTGATTCACTTTTACGGAGAGCCCCGGGTGGAGTAACCCCGAGAACTATCCCATACATGACGAATGAAACCTAATTAGGGTACATTGGACTCCCTCAGTGTCGTGCGGGTCCCTTACGGCTTGAACCGTTCCCCTTGGAGAACTCCTCGTATCCCACTGGTGTGGATAGCAAGAAACACGAACACCTACGTCTTGTAATAATCTTATTCATATGCATACATGAAAGTTTAATCCTTACAAAATAACTCATTTACCTCGGATCCTTGATCGATCCGATTAGTGGTAAACTACAACATGTTAATTCGTGATCATGAGCGTAGATAGTATTCTTCGCATCTTAACATATATATAGATATACATTAATTTGTTACAAATCTCTCTCTAAGTTCATGCTCAAATTCCTACCCATACTCTCTATCAATGCCTTACCTCGAGTCCTTGATGGTTACATGAAATTAAGTGTAACATATACCTTCCCACTACCATTCAAACAAGAAGTCTAGGGTTACATGTTTCTTCTACAAACAAATGAGAGTTTTCTTTGATCATTAGAGGAGTTTAAGAATGAAAATTAGTGGTTCAATGATGCTCCATATTGAACAAATCAAGGCAGCAAAAGAGAAGGAATATATGTTGTTTCAAATGGCAACAAGGTTCCAGAATTCCAGCAAAGTTCGCTATTAGCGAACCAGAAAATTTGCCACGCCAGAAAATCGCTATTAGCGTACTTCTCTGGAAGTTTGCTGGGCAATTTAGCCATTGACGTGAAAAAGTCGCCATTGGCGAGTTTCTTGGTGCTCAAGTGCAGAAATTCAAAAATCACATGGTTCAGCTCATTCATGGTACTACATATAACCCTAAACATCCAGAAAGGTTTATTATGCAAAGGTTTAACAAGGCACATCATATATTACACTTAATCAACCAACAAACCATTGATTTCATGCATAAGAATAATCATATATTATCTATGGGTATTAGGAATTAAAGCTGCCAAAAACAACCCATGGTAAGATTACTAACTAAGAACTCACCTAGAACGGTTTTGAAGTTGTCTCCAAGTCTCTAACCATAAAACCCTAGAAATCACTACTTCAAGAGAAGGGAAAACTAGTTGAATAACTTGCTCCAATATACAAAAAACTTTGCAAAAGACTCTTGCCTAAAGATTTGAAACAAAACTTGGGTGTTGAGGAAGAAAAGGAACCGAGTTCCTAGAGAGAGGTGAGAGCTCCAAATTGTTGTTGACCTAGAGAGAGAAGCTTGAGTGAAAAATGAGGATTTTGGGGTCTAAAGCTTTTATATACCTCTCATGTTCAAATGTCTAGAATACCCTCATCTTAACTCGCGCACAAAACATCGTTTAAAAGATAATACGTTCTTCACATTAAGCGGGATATTACAGGAGTGACCCATAGAAGCCAACCTATCTGCGTAGCTGTTACATCTAATATTCCAATAGAGACAAATCATTGATCAGTGGATCCCCGTGCATTGGATTTAGAAGACTTCTTTGAAAGAACATGTTGAACCTTCAGTTTCTGCTTCTGATTTCTTTTAAGAACCGGCATGAAACCTGCAGATGCGTCAGCTGCAGCTTCAACTGCTGATCGAGCATCATACTCTCGGACTCTTTCCCACAAATCTAAACCATGATGAATGTTCTTTCTAGGATGTACCTCTTGTCTTTGTAATGGAGCAGGACCCACAGGAATATTATTAACATCATGTGTTTCAACACATAAATTAGATGCTGTATCAGTTGGCCTTGTTTGGATGTTTGCGGAATGTTCCAACGCCATAACATCCATAGATGATGACTGATGTGTTGCAACAGTGGCACCATCTTCAGATCCCTATTGTGTATCATCTTGTGTTTTAATGATTTCCTCAAGTACATGAACGGATGTGCTGGGCAACCTTTCTTGATGAATTTCTGTGTCAACATTTCTTTCGTAGGTGATCACAACCTGAGCTTCGGCCTTATCAGCACACAAGTTGGCCTCCAAATCTAGAAATGCTTCAGTTGAGTTGATATCACGCACTTGTACTGCCTTAGTAAGTGACTGCTGATGTTGTTGTGAAACATCAGCTGGTTGCTGAACATCACGTGAGTGTTGATGCAGATGTGCGACATCACATGATACATCACGTGGTTGCTGAATTTGTTATGGGGGGGTTTCCACATTTACTGAAGGACTTGTCTGCGGAATTGGAAGTGGAACTTGAAACGCTGCAGATGAACCTATTCCGGAAGGGTTATCCTTTAAAGCAACCCATTCAATTCTTTTTGTTGGAACCTGTTTTTTTCCTTCTACTACTTGTTCCTTGTCTGCCCTACTATCCTTTTCTTTCCGAGGGTAGAGCCACCGACAAGCAGTAACGGCATGGCCTATGTTTTGACAATGTGTGCAAAAATCCGGCATACGCTCATAAAAAACCTCAACAGGAAACGCAAAGCCTTCTCTTTCAACAAGAATTTCATAAAAGATCTTGCGAGTAAAATCCATATCTACAAGAATTCTAGCATAATGACCAAACAACCGATTGGTAGTCGCATTGTCTATTAGCAGCGGGGTGCCAACAGCATTTGCAATCTCACGGAGGGTTCTCTCCATCCAATACTCCTGAGGAAGCTCCATAAGTCGAATCCAAACCTGAGCATGGGAATTGCGTTGATTGTGCATGTTAAAATCCTTAGCCAATTCGAAAAGCCATAGAACACCAGGTTTCAAATTTACGGTGCCCGCAGCCCAGACATTTCTCTTGTCGTTCTCAGTGGCAAAGAAAAATTCATAATAGCCCCGGCCTAACGACGCCATGCTCCAGTTGGCTGTCGTTTTCCAGACTTTCTGTAATTTCGTCTGAATGTCCTTTTTTGTATACGGTTTATCGCCTTTGTTCAACATCAATCGACCCCGCAAGTTATGCTTGCATACTGCCGTTCTCTTCTCGTAAACTTCTTACCTGATTTTGATGCTAACTTGTTCCCCTCTAATTAAAGGCGGAGGCAGATTTTCATTGGATGTCATATTGGTGCAACCGGTCAAAGCCTGTGCAAAAGAGATCGGCGGTGCAGTAGCTAGATGAGGTATTGCAAAAGAAGGCTTCGGTGCAGCTGATGCAGTTGGAGCAGTAGGAACAACGTCGAGCATTTCAGGTGGTGGAGCGGGAGTTGCAGCGATTCCATGTCGAATAGGTGGTGGTGCAAGCTCTGCCAGCCAGTCAAACATGGCTGGGGCAAAGCGGCGGCAAACTAGCACCTCATGTGTATGTAAACAGATGCTTTGTAAATCACTACCACTAATTGATGAACCAAAAAATAGGAAAACGTGATACGGTAACACAAACAATTGAAAGAAGCAATAACACGTAAAGGCTTGATAGTGTTAAGAATTGAGAATGTAATATCCCGTCCGTCAGTATCGGAATATTACCAGTCAATCGTGCCAGAGGATTAATATTTTGGAAAGAAAGTTTGACGGAATATTTATTACGAGATATCATCTAAACACGAGTTAAGTATCAGTGTTGGATTTAACACGCGTGAAGACAAGGGTATAAGGGTAATTTCATGGAAAAGGATATTTATTTGCTTTTGGGTGGAAAATATCTCATTTTTCCCTTATCCTTTCTCTCTCTATGTTGAAAAGAATTTCTTCTCCTTCTCTCTACTCTCTCCATCGCCCTCCTCTCTTCTTCACCACCAATCTTCCCATGTTTTTCCTCCTTTCCCCCATGACAAGATTTTACCTTTGATCTCTCATGATAACTTGAACATGTGGAGACTTGGTTTATTGGAAATCTCCTCTTTTTCTCTCATGAAGCTCATCCATCTCTTCCTCTCCTTAACATCATTTCTTCCAAGTTGTTTAAGTGATGAACCAAGCTTGGATGTTAGCAATTTTGTAAGCAAGAAACAACTATGGCTTTGGATTTAAGGCTTTAAGGTTGCTATGGAAATTCCAGGGCTAGGGTTTGGATTGGTAGTGGATCAATTGAAGACTTATGCATGAAGTTTCATCAAGAATGGTTTAAGTCCAACCTCTACAAAGACTTGATATTCTTTGAAAGGAGAAATATGCTCTAGGGTTTGGATTAAAGCTCTTTCTTCACTTTGGATTCTTAAGAGTTGTGATCATGGAATCTAGGGTTTGGTTAATGATTAAGAGGTTGAGGTTTTGGTTGCTTGAGCATGGAAGCATATGTTGAAGCATGTATCATGGAGTTGATGAACAAGATCAAGAATTGGAATTGTAGATGTGAAGTGTTGATGCTTGAAAGCTTGGGGATCAAGTGCAAATCATTAGGTGAGTTCCATAGATAGTTTTCCTACCTTTTGGGATCATGTTTATATCTTGCAAGGATAATATGAATTTCTAGGGTTTATAAGTAATATGTTTAGTAGCCCCTTTGAGCCATGCTTGCTAGGTTTGCAAATACTTGCTATAAAAACGTTTTACAAGTTTCCTATGACCTCTAGAGTCATAACATACATAGATACACTTGGTTTTGAGGATTTTGGGTCAAAACACTAATTATGCAGGTGCTGGACTGTCATTACTCGCCACAGCGAGCAGATTGCTCGCGAGGCGAGCTAGACCCACAGGAAGGGGTATTTACTCGCCCTCAACTCGCCACGGCGAGCAGCTACTCGCCACGGCGAGCAGTTCCTCGCCACGGCGAGCAAGCTTACTCACGAGGCGAGTGGACAGTGCCCAGTACACTGATTGCTCGTTTCGCGTGTGGTTGACAAGTTCTGGCTCAAGTTTTCTTCAAGCAGTCTTTTAATAAAATAAACCCCTCAAACCAAGGTTCTAAATGTTAATCTTTTGCAAGGCTTTCATGAGAATGAAGCAAGTATTTGATATAGCTAGTAAAGCGTGGCAAACGAGAGAAGTCATGTTATGATATGAACTGGGGTAGCAAGTTATTCAGTGAGCAAGGGAAAAACTAGAGCCTCAACATAGTAGTCGAGAACTAGCATGTTAAGCAAAAATCCCTAGAATGATAAGACGCGGAGTATGTTCTCTTCACACATGATCAAGAATGATATAGCAAGTATGTTAGTCGCGGATTGATTAATTAATCTCTCTACTAAGATTAAGATGTACATGAACAAGTATGAATTTATCGCTAATCAGATCGATCAAGGTTCTGAGGTAAACATGTATGCATGATTAGGTTTAACCTTCATGAACGACAAGACCATGAATATTATATGTCGGTGGCATGTCTCTTGTTATCCACGCCAAGGGGTTACAAGGGGTTCTCATGATGGGAACGGTTCAAGCCGCAAGGGACCCGTATGTCACTGAGTAATCAAGATGTAGGTGTTCGTGTCTCTCGTTATCCACGTCAGGGGGATACGAGAGGTTCTCGACCCAAGGGGAACGATTCAAGCCGTAAGGGACTCACATGACACCGAGGGAGTCCGATGAGCCCTTGCTAGGTTTCATCGGTCATGTATGGGATTGTTCTCGGGGTTACTCCACTCGGGGCTCTCCGTAAAATGAATCAAGATAATGATTGTTTGTTCAACGCTAACCTAATGAATGAACTTATGCACGACCATGTATATTATGTCTTTGTCTATGCAAGAATGATTTCATGTATGATTATGTTAAGAACAAGAGCACTAGATGCTATTAGACAAGTACGAGTTATGTATAGAACAAGTAAAGAATGTAATACCGATGATGATCTTAGGTTTCCCCTAATCGTCCGGTTAGATTCGTGTCATGATTATGTTATGTTTAGGCCTCGATACGTAGAGCTTATTCTTGGCAATGCGGTGCTAGTTTTCCCCTCGACCGCTATGACACGTATAGAAGTGAAGCCTATAACAAGTAAGATGAACCTATGACGGGTCTAGCATGCACTACCGTCTAGGAAAGAATGACCACACACGTATAATCAACCGTTAGGTTGTATTGTAGGTTTCCCCTGAGGTTACCTATAGCCTAGGATTTAGGGGAACTCACTGAGACATTATGTCTCATCCCAATTCTTATTTTGTTTCAGAGATCAGGTTGGACGTCAAGGTAGCAGCAGGATGGATAATTCAGCAAGAGCTCGTTCGTACTCGCAGCATGGTGATTACAGATTACAAGGATGCATTTATCTAATCTTAGACAAGAATTGTTGTATTGATAATGTGCGAACGCGTTTTGTGGTATAATATATTCATTCGAAGTTTTTATGTTGTAAATTTTTAATGTATCCAGTACTAAACTAACGCACATGCTAGACTTTCTAGATACGTCTAGTATGAGTGTTACAGAGAAAACCGTGAAGCAATTTACCAAGGAGGATGTGCGGCTCTCATGCTAGAAACCCTAGCAGAGCGTTTCCATAAAAAATCCTATTCAAAATCCAATTTATGAAAGTTAATGGCCAACAAAAACATAATTTTTTCTTCAACAAAAAATAAAGTATACAATAATAGAAAATAATTAAATTATAGATTAATGAGATTATAAACGAATATTCATTTTTATAAACATTGTATTTTTTTGTTTTCGTAGTTTTAAAATTATTCAACACAAATTAATTTCTTTTTTATTAAAAAAAGAAATTGAAATTATCCTAATTAATGATGGCACTAACAACCATTAAATTAAAGAATAGTTGTTTTTAATTTGAAATGTTTCAATTGAGATTAAATTTATTCTATTTAGATAATTACCTTTATTAGATAATATATTTCAATATTATCTTAATCTTTTACCTTTATTAACACTTGGAAAAGGATTCGAGTTTAGAAGACTTGTCAACCTAGTTAGAATGTCTTACATTCTCTTTAATGTCTTTACGCTATTAATTTACCAAAAATAGTAATTTCTTCAAACATAAAGTATGTACTAATCGTCGTTAAATCCCACATTAGAATTTCTTTATTAACTAATTTTCTACTATGTGTCACATTCCTTATTAGATTTTTGTTTTGTTTTGTGTTTCTAATACGAAACTGTCAATTAACTTGGGACAACAAGTCCTAATAGTCAAATATATAGTTTTGTTAAGGAGTTAAAATATACATAAATGTGCATTTATTGTTATGTATATAAATTGTGATTGTTTTATACCACTTTGTTTATCAAATCAAATTGAACTTAAACTATCAGAATATTAAGATTAACAAAGTGAAGAGTCATGGCAAAGTGTGAGATGAAAAAGAATGTGACAATTTTGATGATGATAATCTTAGTTGTTGCACAAGCTGATGAGTCACCTTCACCTTCATCACCACCCCATCGAACAGTAGGTGAAATCATTTGCCTTGGCAAGTGTGCTCTTAAATGTAAACGCTTCTTAAGAATAAAACCATTATATGTAGGTTGTGTTGGTGCGTGTGCATTGTTGAAATGTCATAAAGTATCGTCAAAAGCTGCTTATGATTGTGCAATCAATTGTGTCATTTCAAAGTCCAATAACTTCAACACCGGTAAATATGATTTTTCTATTGTCTTGTATTTTTTTTTTTATTATCAAGACAATTTTATAAATTGTTGTTGTAGTAATTAATAGAGTTTCTTACAATCTTCACTTACTGCAGATGCTCATGGTGTAAATCCAATCGTGAATTCATGTATGGAAGCGTGCAAGAACAAATAATTTGTCCAATGTAACAATCAATGTTTCAGGGAAAAGTAGCCATGAAAATTTGTATTTTAAATTTGATAAGTAGTGACCATGAAATTATGTTTTTTTTACACATATAATAAATCATATCTCGTTATCATTAGCATCTCAATTTGTGATATTTTTGTTAAAATGTTTGACAAAAATAGATGTATTTATATGACAGATATGATTTAACATATGTGTAACCTTCTTAAATATTGGTGCAAACAAATAATGGTTTATATTTGTTTATGATGTGTACTAAGAAGTCATATAAGTAAAATCTATATAATTTCAAATAGATCCTTTTCAATAATTTCATTCTTTTGTCTCATGTTTCTACCTTGTGAGTGTGAAGAAACTTACATTGATAATATGGATCAAAATTCACTAAATTTATTAAATATACAGATCAGAAACTAATTTTTTTTGCATGTGTAATAATTTTTAAAATCTTATATTATCGAGAACTAAGAAAGACTCTAATTCCTTGTCTTATAATCTTAATTTCTATCAATGTTGTTGCATTTGGGTTATTGTTGATTAACAATAAAGTCAATCATGATTTGTATAGGTGACTAAGTGATGTAATAAATTTCAAAATAAAATTAGAATATTTAATCGTAGACTAGTTTATCCATTATGGTTGTTGAGTTTAAACAATCAAAATGTTAAATCGTCGTATGATATATGTAACACCCATACTAGACGTATCTAGAAAGTCTAGCATGTGCGTTAGTTTAGTACTGGATACATTAAAAATTTACAACATAAAAACTTCGAATGAATATCGTATACAACAAATGCGTTCGTACAATAAGATTATAACTCAACTTTTCTAAAATATGATAAAGGCATCCTTGAATATCCATATCATGCTGCAGCTGGTACGAACGGACACTTGCTGAAACATCCATCCGGCTACTAGCTTGCTAATCCATCCTGATATCTGAAACAAATAAGGATTGGGATGAGACATAATGTCCTAGTGAGTTCCACCTAATCCTAGGCTATAGGTAACCTCGGGGGAAACCTACGGTCACCACGTGTCTATAATACAACCTGCCGGTTGATTATACGTGTGTAGGGACTTGCTTTCCTACACGGTCGTGCATACTAGGCCGTCATAGGCTCTTCTTAACTTGTTATAGGCTTCTCTTCTATACGTGTCATGGCGGTCAAGGGGAATCTAACACCGCATTGCCAAGAATACGCTCCACGTATCGGGGCCTAAGCATAACATAATCATGACACGATGCTAAACCGGATGATTAGGGGAAACCTAAGGTCGTCACCGGTATATCTTTCTTTACTTGCTTCTACTTGCTTAATATGTTGTATCTTCAACATATCATCTCTTATCACAAAAGTGATTCTTGCTATCTTACTACTTCTTGACGATCTATGCCAAGTCTCTACTTGTTCTTGACGATCTACGTCAAGGCTCTATAAAGTACATATACATGTATAATAAATATGCATAGTCAGCTTCATTGATTATGTTAGCGTGTAATAAACAACATTATCTGAGTTCATTTTACGGATTAGTCCCGGGTGGAGTAACCCCGGAAGTTAATCCCTTACTACCGGTGAAATGCTTAGCAAGAGCGCACCGGATTCCCTTAGTGATGTGCGGGTCCCTTACAGCTTACCCCGTTCCCCTTGGAGAACCTTTTATATCCGACCTTGGAAGGAATACAAAAGACACGACACCTTAACTTAGTGACATGCGGCTCCCTTTCGGCTTAACCATTCCCCTTGGGGAACCCCTTGAATCCAACCTTGGAAGGATTATAAGAGACATGACACTCTTATTAAAATCTTAGTCTTATGCATGTATGAAGGTTAAACCTATTCATACTATCTCTTTTACCTCAGATCCTTAAACGATCCCACTAGAGGTAAACTTATATGCTTGCTTACTTACTTAGTGAATAGATATCAATCGATTCACGTCTTGCCATACTCGTATGGTACCTGCTTCTATGCGAAGATAATACTCTTTATCACCTCGCGTCTTATCAAACATATCTCTAATGCATAGCATTCTACTTCTTTCTAACTACTCTAGTTCTTGACAAGCTATGTCAAGGCTCTACTTTCATTCCATTCCTGAATGATTATCTTGCTACCCGATTCTTATCGTACTATTCTCTCATTTGCCATGCTTTGTTAACTTATCAAATACTAGCTTCTTTCTTAAGAAAACCTTGCAAAAGATTATCAAATAGGACCTTGGTTTGAGGGGTTAAATCTTATAAAAATACCACAGGAAAAACCGCACGCGAAACTGCCATAAACTGCCCGAAACGAGCCAACAGCACACTTTGGTGCTGTCAGCTCGCCATGGCGAGTTGGTGGCGAGTAACCACTCGCAGTGGCGAGTTGGGGGCGAGCAGGACCCCCTGTTCTGACTTCCAGCTTGCCTCGCGAGCTACCAGCTCGCTGTGGCGAGTTGTGACAGTCCAACACTTGTAAAAATGGTGTTTTTGACCCAAAAGCCTCAAAACCAAGTGTCTCTATGCATATTATGACTCTTGTGGTCATAGAAAACCTGTAAAACATCTTTATAGCAAGTATTCACATGGTTTGCAAACATGGCATAAAAAGGGGTAACTAAACTCTTATGTAAAAACCCTAGAAATCATAGTTATCTTACACAAGTAAAACACATAATCCCAAGGGTGGAGAACTAACTAAGGAACTCACCTAAAACAAGATATGAACTTGAATCCCAAGCTTCCAAGCATCACTTCCACTTTCCATCTTCCAAAACCCTAGCTTGATCCTCTTGAGTCCTTAGCTCTTGCCATCCCACCTCCATATTACTTCTTTTTCTATGGTTCTTGACTTCAAAGAAACCATAACCTAAACAAGCTCCCACTTTACCAATTAACAAACCCTAGATTCCCAAAATAATCTCAAAGCTTCATTACCAAACCATAGTTGTTCTTGCTTGCTATGTTGTTAACAATCCATGCTTGGTTCACTCATAACAAACTTGGAAGAATTCTTGCTCCAAAGAAGAAAAGATGGAATGAACTTCATGAGAGAAAAGAAGGGATTCAACCTAAAGCCAAGCTTACACAAACTTATGGTGACAAGAGAGGGCAAGGGTGAAATCTTGACATGGAAGGAGAAAGAAGTTTGGAAGGTTTGGTGGAGAGGAGAAGAGAGAGTGGCGTGAGAGAAGAGAAGAGAGAAGGAAGAGAAAGCTTGCAATCCTAGAGAGAGAAGGATAAGGGAAATATGAGATATTTTCCACCAAAAACATATAAATATCCTTTTCTGTGAAATTACCATTATGCCCTTGCCTTTAAACGTGTTAAATCAGACACTGATACTTTATCCGTATTAAGCTGGCATCTCATAATAAATACTTTCCATTACGCTTACTTTCCTTAAACTTTAATCCTCTGGCACGATCGACTGGTAATATACCGATACTGACAGGAGGGATATTACAATATATAATAATTGCAAACACCAATTTTTTATATTAAAAAATATACATTTATAACTACATAATCTTCATGTCAAAGACTAATCCAATGATATGTTTATGTTGTGTTAACCAAATATGAAATTTCATGAAAATTATATAGTTGTTCTTTTTCATATGAATTATAACTCAAGGGATGAATTTTTAAAAGTACTTAACTTTTACACACCTCAAGTTTAAGTTGTTTTATATATGGTTCCAATGATTCGTTTCAACATAATTTAGTGGATATGGAACACATTGAAGGTGCAATAAAACACAAGAAATAGATGGTTTTAATTATGATAAATAAGAAAATATTTTAAGTAAATAACAATCCCTATAACATATACTTGTCCAACTTATATCACATTATCTTGTCCTCGTAAAATTACCTAAGAGTTAAACCTTCGATAAAAAGAAATATAGCATAACTAGGCTAAAAACAAGTATGAAATGTCAAGTTTACACCACAGATTTTTCTATTTAAGGTAACTCTCAAACTAGAATCTATAATGGACCGTCATAATACTCCTAAAGGCTAAGAATCCCTCCATAAAGACCTGGACGCCCTCCATAAGGGCCTAGACGCCCTCCAGAAGGACCAAGTCGCCCGTTAGAAGGGCCACCAGGCCCAGGCGCGTCCTCCATGAGGGCGCCGCCTCACTTAGTCTCTAGAACCCTCCAAAATCACCAAAAGTACGTCAATACCCCTGTTGCTTGGGAACCAAGCAACCAAAGCCCAAGCCCATAAGCAGGCTATAAATAACACTCTTGAGAGCGGTCTCAAGGCATCTAATCATCACTCCAAAAACCCTAGTATACGATTCCTAACCCTAGAATCCTTACCGTACTTCTTGGCAAGTACAGTTGGCGCCGTCTGTGGGGAAAGGTAAAACTAGCCTTGACCACGTTTCTGGATCGAAAATCGTGATTCGGAAACCCTGAAGTAAGACCTCCAAATCGTCGAAGCTTTCCTCTACGATTTGGAAACCCTTCCTTTTTTCTTCCAACCAAACCTAAACCGCACCTCACGTACGGTTTAGAGAAAAGCCTCATCATGGCAACCGCCGAAGAATTAGAGACCATGCGGACTCAACTCGCTCAGTTGAAAGAACACAACGAGGCCCTACAAGCCTCGATGGAGACCATGCAACAGAAACAGCAAGAAGAAAAAGATGAATCAAACCACGGCGAGATGGACGACCCAGAGCCTCAACCCTTGTCCGCCGAGATATGGGGCGCGCCAGTCCCAGAAAACTTTAAGCCTCCTCACCTCTCCGTTTTCGATGAAAAAGCGATCCCATGGAACATGTCACGGCCTTCAACACTCGCATGGCTGTCGTCGGAGCTCCTGATTCCCTCAAGTGCAAATTGTTGGCCGGTACTTTCTCAGATGCTGCCCTATGCTGGTATATGAACCTTCCCCGGTTCTCCATCGTCAGTTATCCAGATATGACAAGAAAACTTATCCAACAGTTCTCTGCAAGTCGCCACCGTAAGGTCCCCGCCACCAGCCTTTTCAACGTACGACAGGGGCACAGCGAATCCCTCAGAGACTACCTGGCAAGGTTCAACGAAACGACTATAAAGGTAGTTAATCCTAATCAGGAAGTGTTTGTGGGCGCTTTCCAGAATGGCCTTCGGGCGGGCCAGTTCAACGAGTCACTAGCTCAGAAACCTGCCGATTCCATGGAAGAAATAATCGCCAGGGCAGACTGCTATATCAAGGGAGAGGAGAGCAACGCAGAAAAGAAAGCGAGGGACGCCAAGGAGCGGGCGTCGACCAATGCGGAACGGCGACCTTACCAACCGCCATCCAACAGGGACCGCGCCCCCTATCAGAGAATAGAAAAGCGAAATTACGCGCCCTACACCTATAGGCCACGCACGGAGAACTTCACTCCTTTGAACACCAGACCAGAGCGCATCATGAAGGAGATCTACGAAACCAAGCTAATTCGGGAACCACCCCCACCACGATTCAACACCATGGGAGCTGACAAAGACAAATGGTGCAAGTATCACAGAATAAAGGGTCATGATACTGATTCGTGCGTTCATTTGCGCCGCAAAATTGAAAGGTTGATACAAAATGGCAAGCTAAGGGGATACACCCAAGATCGCCGGGGCGAAGACAAGCACGAGGGGGAAAACAAGAAAGAGGGAACGCCAGAAGGAAAGAGGCATACACTGAACACAATTTCTGGCGGCTTCTCTGGAGGAGGAGAATCGAGCTCGTCCCGCAAGAAATATGTAAGACAGGTCATGCTCTGCCAGGAATATGAGAAGCAAGTTCCAGAACACGAACCTGACGTGTCCTTTACTGCGAAAGATTACAAAGACGTCGTACCACATGACGATGATCCCATGGTGGTCACGCTACAAATCTTCAAATGGGACGTAAAGAGAGTGCTAATAGACCCAGGAAGCTCAGCTGACATCCTCTACTACGACACTTTTGATTGAATGGGGCTGGATCCGGAGCAATTGCAACCTTTCAGAGGCACGTTGGCGGGGTTCACCGGCGAGCAAGTCCACGTCAGAGGCTACATTACTCTTAGGACAACGTTCGGTCACGGATCTCATGCCAAAACTATGCGCGTACGGTATCTTGTAGTCAACTCGCCAAGTTCATACAACATCATCATTGGGCGTCCCGCTTTCAACTTGTTGGGCGGTTTCCTATCAACGAAGTTCTTGGTCATGAAGTACCCCCTTGATAACGGAAAAATAGGCACTATCAAAGGCGACCAAAAGCTGGCCCGAGAATGCTATCACAATAGCCTGCGCCTGCAGAAGACTCGGAAGAAATCCGCCAACGAAGTCGCACACGAAGTCAACGTAATAGATCTCGACCCCAGGGAAGATTTCCAACAAGAACGAATAGAACCCACCGAAGACCTGAAAGAAATCTCCATCGGTCCTGAAGCCCATCAAACGACTAAAATTGGTACGTCACTTAGTGAAGAAGAAGAAGTCGCCCTCGTCGGTCTACTCCGAAGGAACCTAGATCTTTTCGCTTGGCATCCGTCCGAAATGCCAGGGATGGACCCTGACATCGCTTGCCACCACCTATCCATCAAGCCAGGCATAAAACCGGTTATACAGCGAAAACGCAAGATGGGCGAAGAAAGAAGGAAAGCCGTAGACGAAGAGGTAAAGAAACTAGCTGACGCCCGTTTCATTAGCGAAATCAAGTACCCCACATGGTTGGCTAATACTGTTCTCGTAAAAAAGGCAAATGGAAAGTGGAGAATGTGCGTGGACTATACCGACCTAAACATGGCGTGTCCCAAAGACCCTTACCCACTCCCGAACATTGACCACCTAATTGACAACGCCTCAGGTTTCAAGACTCTGAGCTTCATGGACGCCTACTCTGGTTACAATCAAATTAGAATGGACCCCTTGGATGCCCCCAAGACTGCATTTATGACCAACACGAAGAACTACCACTACGAAGTCATGTCCTTCGGCCTCAAAAACGCCGGAGCCACTTTTCAAAGATCTATGGACATGGCTTTCGCCCAACAAATAGGGAGGAACCTGGAAGTATACATCGACGATCTGGTAGCAAAAACAAAGGAAGGACGCAGCCATGCCGAAGACTTGGAAGAAATCTTGGGCCAAGTAAGAAAGTATAGAATTCGGTTGAACCCGGCCAAGTGTTCTTTCGGGGTACAGGCGGGAAAGTTTTTGGGTTTCCTCTTGACAAGACGGGGCATAGAAGCAAATCCAGACAAGTGTCAAGCGGTGATCAACATGAGGAGCCCCTCCAGCATCAAAGAGGTCCAGCAGCTAACAGGGCGGTTAGCCGCGCTATCTCGCTTCCTATCTTGTGCGGGCGATAAAGCCTTCTCCTTTTTCGCATCCATCAGAAAAACAGAGAGATTCGAGTGGACGTCAGAGTGTGAAGACGCCTTCCAGCAGATCAAACGGTTCTTATCTAGTCCGCCTATCCTTCAACGGCCGAGTCCGAACGCCATCCTATTTCTATACTTGGCTATTTTTGAGAACGCTATGAGCACAGTCCTGGTAGAAGACTCGGACGCGGGAGAAAAGCCAATCTATTTTGTCAGCAGAGTCTTCAAGGGTGCTGAATTACGATATCAGAAGCTAGAGCGCCTGGCCCTTACAGTGGTAACTACGGCGAGGAAGCTCCGACCATACATCCAAAGTCATAAGATTGTGGTAAAGTCAGATTATCCTATCAAACAAGTCCTCGGAAAGCCAGATCTAGCTGGACGAATGGTCGCTTGGTCCATAGAACTATCGGAGTACGATGTCCAGTTCGTACCAAGAGGGAGTATTAAGTCTCAGGTTTTAGCGAATTTTGTCGTAGAACTCACATCACCTGCACAAGCACGCCCCCCATTTGTGTGGCTTTTATCCGTCGATGGCTCCTCCAATTTAAAAGGGAGCGGGGCTGGCGTCGTCTTGGAGGGACCAGAAGATATCCTCATAGAACAATCCCTCAGATTCGAATTCAAAGCAAGCAACAATCAAGCGGAGTACGAAGCGCTAATTGCCGGCATGATTCTGGCGCAAGAGATGGGAGCAGAAAACCTGAGAGCAAAGAGTGATTCTCAACTGGTGATGAGTCAGATTACGGGCGAGTATCAGACCAGGGACCCCCAACTCATCAAGTATTTAACAAAGGTACAAGACCTCGCCAAAAGGTTCGTGTTCTTCGAAGCGGTCTACGTACCACGGGAGCAAAACGCCAGGGCTGACCTACTGGCCAAACTCGCCAGCACCAAACGACCAGGTAACAATAGGACAGTCATCCAAGAAGTTATTACGACGCCCAGCACCAATAACGAAAGCGTGCATCACATCGTTAAGGGAGAGGAAGGATGGATGGAACCATTGCTAAGATACTTAACTGGATCATTCACGCCTAAAAGCAGCGAAGAAGAACAGACAGTACGAAAAAGAGCCTCCAAATTTGTCATCATATCAGGAAAACTCTACAAACGAGGGCGAACGAATCCGCTGTTGCGCTGCCTGGGAGAAGATGAGACCCAATTGGTATTTCTCGAAGTGCATGAAGGCGTTTGTGGCAGCCACATTGGAGGACGGGCGCTGGCGGCAAAGCTCCTCCGCGCAGGATACTATTGGCCCACCATGCTTCAGGACAGTTCAGACTTCGTAAAAAAATGCGACAAGTGCCAAAGATTCTCCGACAAAAAACACGCCCCAGCCCAGGAGCTAACCTCTGTTTATTCTCCATGGCCCTTCCACAAATGGGCGGTTGACATAGTCGGACCTTTTCCTCTCGCCCCAGGGCAGCTGAAGTTTCTTATCGTGGGCGTGGACTACTTTACTAAATGGATCGAGGCGGAAGCAGTCGCCAAAATAACAGCCGAAAGGGTCAAGAAATTCTACTGGAAAAAGATTATTTGTCGCTTTGGGCTCCCCAGATGCATAGTATCGGACAACGGAACGCAATTCGCAAGCTCAACGGTAGTAGACTTCTGCAAGCACTTGGGAATCCAAACGAACTTCGCTTCAGTAATCCATCCGCAGGCCAACGGACAGGCCGAATCAGCAAATAAAGTCATTTTGAACGGAATCAAGAAAAAGCTAGAGGCGGCCAAGAGCCTTTGGGCGGAACAGCTACATGAGGTAAGTATAATGGTCAAATTAATTTAAGCTATTAAAGTTGAACTCATTGGTTTTGAGATATTCCATGAAAAGATTACGATAAATGCCGCGTCCACGTAAGTACAGGTACTGTGGTCATATCACACTACTCCGCACTCCACCACCAAGGAAACTCCATTCACGATGGTTTACGGCGCAGACGCCATGCTACCCGTGGAAATAGATACACCCACATGGCGACGAGACGCGTTTTCAGAGGAAGGTACCGTATTGTTTTTATACCATCTAACACATTTTTGCAGGAAAACAAACCTTACTTCAGAACGAATTGATTTAATTGTTTCTCCAATTTACGTCATTTTGTTTCTGTAAAAAAAAGCAAACGAAGTAGGCATGGCAGTAAGCATGGATATCATTGACGAGGTGAGAGAACAAGCCCACATCCGAGAGTTCGCCGCCAAACAAAGAGCAGCTCGCCGCTACAATTCTAAGGTGACGCCCAGGGAATTGAAGGAGGGCGATCTGGTACTAAAACAAGTCGTCGCCCCGACGAGGATTGGCAAGCTGTTTCCCAATTGGGAAGGCCCCTACAGAATCCGAGAGAAATGCTCGCATGGTGCGTACAAGCTGGAAGAATTGAGTGGAGTGGCTATTCCCCGTACCTGGAATATAGCCAATCTACGCCATTATTATAGTTAATGTCTTTTTGATTTGTGAATAAGGATGGCAAACAGCCTCAACGATGAGTATTGTTATTTCTTTGTTATTTTTTTTTTCAAGTTATTAAAGAAACATGAGGTTAGGGTAGCACTCTTTTCCCCTGCAAGGGCAGGGGTTTTTAATGAGGCACCCTCTCCTTTCCATATATGATTGTCTCTCTACATGTTACTTGTTATTTCCATTTTTTAACAGACCAAAAATCAAATAGAAAGGACGACGCAACACAAAGAAATAAAGAAATTGCGACCACCCTGTAGAGGGTTCGACTAAATAAGTCGCTAGCAACAAAATAGGCGGCCACCCTAAAAAGGGTTCGACTAAATAAGTCGCCGAAAGAAATAAAGAAATTGCGACCACCCTGTAGAGGGTTCGACTAAATAAGTCGCTAGCAACAAAATAGGCGGCCACCCTAAAAAGGGTTCGACTAAATAAGTCGCCGAAAGAAATAAAGAAATTGCGACCACCCTGTAGAGGGTTCGACTAAATAAGTCGCTAGCAACAAAATAGGCGGTCACCCTAAAAAGGGTTCGACTAAATAAGTCGCCGAAAGAAATAAAGAAATTGCGACCACCCTGTAGAGGGTTCGACTAAATAAGTCGCTAGCAACAAAATAGGCGGCCACCCTAAAAAGGGTTCGACTAAATAAGTCGCCGAAAGAAGTAAAGAGATTGCGACCACCCTGTAGAGGGTTCGACTAAATAAGTCGCTAGCAACAAAGTAGGCGGCCACCCTAAAAAGGGTTCGACTAAATAAGTCGCCGAAAGAAAGAAGAAACAAAATCATCCTAAGACGAGACGATAAATCGACTGTGCGCGCCATAAAAATAAAAATTTCCACCAACAAAGATATTAAGGCGCCACAAACTCCAAAGTCGCCAGACCCTTTCACACAAGAGTCATAGACAGTCGAAAGAAAATTGCAAACATAAACGCCTTTCAATCAAAATAAATATAACCTAGGCCGCCAACGCGAGCATCGTTTGAACAGGAGTAGGATAAATTCGTGGAAGTTTAGGTTAAAAACGCCATAACACATTGTTCAAAATAAAGGCGCTACACAAAGCCGCCATAGTTAAACTACAAAATAAAGTTCACTCATCATCTACCAGTTGACCATCCACAATGACTTTGAAAGGGTCAAGCTCTTCCAACTTGGCTTCTGGATTAAAAAGTACAACTTGTTCGGTAGCCAGCTTGAATCCATTTTGGAAGTACACGGCTAGGGAGCGCCTTCCCTCATCCACCGCCAAGTTAGACTTCTTCAGAGCCGCGTCCTTCTCATCCCTATCTTTCTCAGCAGCTTCCTTTGCTCGCTTCATCTCCTCCAAGGCCTTCTCCGCAGCTTTCTTTTCTTGCAACGCATCCGATAGTCGCCCTTCCAAACCAACAGCTTTGTGCTTCCATTTTTCCACGTCCTCTGCAGCATCCAAGTGTTTCTTCTCCAGGGATCCATACTTCAACTCCCAGGCATGACTCAACAGCAGAGTGCGAAGGGCAGCTGTGCCAACATCGGCGACCAAGTCACTAGACTTTGCCTTCACCGCCGCTTCAACATCAACCTGGGCAAATGGAACCTTCTCTGCCATGTACCTGCGAAACAAGCAACCAAGCTCATTTAGATTGTAATAACCAAACTCAGGATCCAAAAAACAACAAGGAAAGGGGGCTTACCGGCGGAAGTCAAACTCTGAATGCCAGAACGACTCCATGGCTAGGTCGTTCAGTGAAGTGCCCCCAATGTTAGCACGCGCCGAAGAGCGGCTACCTCCCGATTTGGCCCCCTTGCCGGTTCTCGCCCTCTTGGAAGATGGCGAGTCAAGATGAATGACGGCGTTCCCGTCAGCAGCTAACTCCGGCTCATCCGCTTCGGTACCCCCAGCATCACCCTTCGAAGAAGCCTCCTTCCTTTTCAGCTTCCTCAAGGACATTCCCGCAGGATCACTCGTCACATACCCTTCAGGGTTGTTGCTCGCCTCCAGCTCCGCAAGATACTTCCTCATCTCCGCTCCAGTTAAAGGCATCATCTCTTCTGCAAACAAAAAAAAGGGAAGGTCAGCGAAAAGCAAGATAGGAATCAACAGAAATACGACAAACAAAGGCCAAGTAGGACACTCACGCAAGTAAGCCGTCAAGCGTTTCTCATCACCTTCCCTATTCAACAGGTCGTGAATCTTGGTCAGAGGAACCTCTTCAAGGAATTGGACCAAGTTTCGTTCATAGGGCGACATGGCGTCCAAGTCATATCCTCCCACCGCCAGAGGATTATTTGTCCACCTGAGAGGAAACTTGGGTTTGCCATCCAACAGCACTGACGAAGTGGAACACCCAGGCAATCCCTGAACTCTAACGAAGGTATCGCGCCACTCCTTCTTAAAGTTGCAGGCGTATTGAGGAAAAAGACGTTTCCCAGAATGAGCGCTGATGGCGATCCACGTACCTTTGTTGACGTCTTTCGTCCCATAGAAACAAAGGAACGCGCCAACAGAAGGCTCCAAACCTAAAGCCTTACACAGTATCTCAAAAGCCCTAATGAACGCCCAACTATTAGGCCGAATTTGGGTCGGAGCCACGTTTAAGAATTTCAAGACGTCCATTTCGAAGGGCGTGAACGGTATCTTCACGCCAAACTCTTCGAGAAAGGTGGTATAAACAAAATACGATTCGTCGCCCTCACCAGCCATCTCCTGATCACAGACTCGTTCGTCAGGATCACAAGATAACAACACCACATCCTCCTCGCTACCAGTTGCGGAAATATCAAACTTGCTCCTAAACAAATCTACAGCCGAAACATCAACGTATAGCGACTCCTCCGTGCGTACTTCATCCGCAAAAGTAACCATTTCTACTGAACCCTCGTCTTCGAATCCTGGCGAAAGAGCTCGAGATGGTAAGTTCCCCTGGAAATCGTCCTGTCTACCCTGAGTTCCTGGAGTAGCAGACAGAATCACACAGTCACTATCCCTACCCGAATCAACACTAGAATCACTAGACAAGTCACTAAACAACTCCTCTCCATGTAACCCGAAATAGTACTTATCCCAGTCAATAATCCCGTCTGGCCCAGTAGCATGTCGCAAACATTCCTTCCTCAGCTGATCCCTTTCGTTTGGGTCAGTGGGACAAATTAGTTTACCATCCTCGTCACAATCCCTAAGTAAAACCATCCCCCTAAAAGCTATGCTCAAAAGTAAAAATGAATATAATACGAGAAGAAGTGACGAAAGGACGAAAGTTACCTGTATGGGAGTTTGGCACGAATCGTCGAAGCTTCAAGACAGCTGGAATAGCGAAGTAAAGAGGAAGAAAAATGGAAAGAAGTGTTGGGAAACCAAACACAGCCTTCTTATAGGGAGGCGAGAAGTTCGTTTCGAGAAGCGTGTCGCAGACGATTGAGTAGGGTAGGTCGCAAGATCGTGACACGTGGCGCTCATCAGTGAAACGGAATACGAAACGATCACCAGTGAGTTGAACACGCCGTGAGAATTAATCACGCCCCCGGCGTCGTAAAACCATGCCCTCGACGCCCAGGAGTTCATAACGCAAACACTTCGCCTTGACCCAAGACTCGTGCTTGGGGGGCTGTGGACCGTCATAACCTTCTTGAGAGACCTGCTGAACCTCAGGGAAGTCCAGTCTTATGTCATCATCACTTCGCCTTGTCCCAAGACTCGTGCTTGGGGGGATGTGGACCGTCATAATACTCCTAAAGGCTAAGAATCCCTCCATAAAGACCTGGACGCCCTCCATAAGGGCCTAGACGCCCTCCAGAAGGACCAAGTCACCCGTTAGAAGGGCCACCAGGCCCAGGCGCGTCCTCCATGAGGGCGCCGCCTCACTTAGTCTCTAGAACCCTCCAAAATCACCAAAAGTACGTCAATACCCCTGTTGCTTGGGAACCAAGCAACCAAAGCCCAAGCCCATAAGCAGGCTATAAATAACACTCTTGAGAGCGGTCTCAAGGCATCTAATCATCACTCCAAAAACCCTAGTATACGATTCCTAACCCTAGAATCCTTACCGTACTTCTTGGCAAGTACATATAAAATATAAGCCAGAGGCACAAGAAAATATAGCTGAAAGATACGATAAAAAAGTTAAGCTTGTTGAAAGGCTTTTCAGAATATTTTATTTGCTACAAAAAAATTGCTACAATGTAATTTGTATAATTTAACCGATCGAGAGTGGTTGTCTATTTAGAGTTGAACAATATAGTTACGGAATAACTTCTTTGATATGTTTAAGAGTCGTTGTGGCTATAGACGTGGTAATACAAAAGTCTTAAACAAAGGTACATAGTAATGGGGAAACTTACAGGTTGTAATATGTAATTAAAAAAGAACCCTACAAGCCGACTAACTTTGACTCTTACAAACATCATAAAATAAATCGTATTTATTACAACCTCCTAAGTATCTTACTGTTGATGGTACGGATTCCATTTTAAACATGATGTGTTGTTGAGACATGAAGAAATAAAGATCGAATGGTTGCTTCATTTTGTTACAAATTAAATACACATTGTGAAAGACATTGACAGATCCATGTACCAAATATAATATGTCGTTCACATGTGTTAGCTGTTGAGGATCACCGAATGAAGTAGGCATCTTTCTACTATAAACACCATGAGTATTTTATAGTTCAACTTATTTTAAGAAACATAATATGAATCACGATGCAAACCAAATACAGAAAATAAGCGGTATTCTATTGTAAGTAACAACCACAATATGTTGATCAAAATATAAAAAGCACCATAGGGACTTCTCTGTTTCTTTGAGTTAGGAGCAGTTGAAATATTATTTTCACATTTGAATAAGCATCTTGGATAAATTATTGATTTTAAACTATGTGCAAAGTTATGAAATATAAAACAATTTTTTAAATTGCGCTAGTATTAGCTTAAGAACAATAATTTTTCAAACATCCATATAAACATAACGGACTTGTGGCAAAGGTACATTATCTTTCTAGTTTGGTAGAATATAATTATTATAGATTATTAGATAGATGTCAAATGACCAAAATGATTATATGTTTGATAAATAGTTAATATATTGTTGATGGTTAATTATCACTATTACATTTGTAGATTCAAATATTAAAGATGCAAAGCATTGTTTAGTGTAATAATAAAAATGACGATGCTTAGACAAAAGAACATTTTTAAAAGTATAATACATTTCATAATTAATTAATATTTTGATGTAGAAATCATTATGAAATATAAATAATAATTTAACTAATAGATGAATATATGCATTGATATTTATGTCAAAATAACATATATATA